>NC_136068.1:1190269995-1192884995 GCF_964261635.1 Lissotriton helveticus
GGGTTGAGGGTGAGTGAGGGTGAGGGGTGAGGGTTGAGGGTGGGTGAGGGTGAGGGAGGGTGAGGGGAGAGTGAGGGTGAGGGGTGAGGGTGAGGGTGAGGGAGGGTGAGGGGTGAGGGTGAGTGAGGGTGAGGGTGAGTGAGGGTGAGTGAGGGTGAGGGTGAGGGTGAGTGAGGGTGAGGGTGAGTGAGGGTGAGGGTGAGTGAGGGTGAGGGTGAGTGAGGGTGAGGGTGAGTGAGGGTGAGGGTGAGTGAGGGGTTGAGGGTGAGTGAGGGTGAGGGGTTGAGGGTGAGTGAGGGTGAGGGGTTGAGGCTGAGTGAGGGTGAGGGGTGAGGGTGAGTGAGGGTGAGGGGTTGAGGTGAGTGAGGGTGAGGGTGAGTGAGGGTGAGGGGTTGAGGGTGAGTGAGGGTGAGGGGTGAGTGAGGGTGAGGGGTTGAGGGTGGTGAGAGTGAGGGTGAGTGAGGGGTTGAGGGTGAGGGGTTGAGGGTGAGTGAGGGTGAGGGTTGAGGGTGAGTGAGGGTGAGGGTGAGGGGTTGAGGGTGAGTGAGGGTGAGGGGTTGAGGGTGAGTGAGGGTGAGGGTTGAGGGTTGAGTGAGGGTGAGTGAGGGGTTGAGGGTGAGTGAGGGTGAGGGTGAGTGAGGGTGAGTGAGGGTGAGGGTGAGTGAGGGTGAGGGTGAGTGAGGGTGAGTGAGGGTGAGGGTGAGTGAGGGTGAGGGTGAGTGAGGGTGAGTGAGGGTGAGGGTGAGGGAGGGTGAGGGGTGAGGGTGAGTGAGGGTGAGGGGTTGAGGGTGAGTGAGGGTGAGGGTGAGTGAGGGTGAGGGTGAGGGGTTGAGGGTGAGTGAGGGTGAGGGTGAGTGAGGGTGAGGGTGAGTGAGGGTGAGGGGTTGAGGGTGAGTGAGAGTGAGGGTGAGTGAGGGGTTGAGGGTGAGGGGTTGAGGGTGAGTGAGGGTGAGGGTGAGGGTGAGGGGTTGAGGGTGAGTGAGGGTGAGGGGTTGAGGGTGAGTGAGGGTGAGTGAGGGTGAGGGTGAGGGTGAGTGCGGGTGAGGGGTTGAGGGTGAGTGAGGGTGAGGGTGAGGGTGAGTGAGGGTGAGTGAGGGTGAGGGTGAGTGAGGGTGAGGGTGCGTGAGGGTGAGTGAGGGTGAGGGTGATGGTGAGTGAGGGTGAGTGAGGGTGAGGGGTTGAGGGTGAGTGAGGGTGAGTGAGGGTGAGGGGTTGAGGGTGAGTGAGGGTGAGGGGTTGAGGGTGAGTGAGGGTGAGGGTGAGTGAGGGTGAGGGGTTGAGGGTGAGGGGTTGAGGGTGAGTGAGGGTGAGGGTGAGTGAGGGTGAGGGTGAGGGGTTGAGGGTGAGTGAGGGTGAGGGGTTGAGGGTGAGTGAGGGTGAGGGGTTGAGGGTGAGGGGTTGAGGGTGAGTGAGGGTGAGGGTGAGTGAGGGTGAGGGTGAGTGAGGGTGAGGGTGAGGGGTTGAGGGTGAGTGAGGGTGAGGGGTTGAGGGTGAGTGAGGGTGAGGGTACATGCTTTTCACTTTCTTTAAAGGTGCTCGAATGGTCTTCGGTAGTATTGTTTCCTGTAGAATTCTATTTCCTGCTTATAAAGCGCATGTCTCGGTCAGTATCAGCAAAGTGGTATGTGCATGTGAAAGTCGGAGAGTTGGAGGCGGTTAAGGAAATGCAGAACATTCTGAGGGTGAGTCAGGGTGAGGGTGAGTGAGGGGTTGAGGGTGAGTGAGGGTGAGGGGTTGAGGTTGAGTGAGGGTGAGGGGTTGAGGGTGAGTGAGGGTGAGGGTGAGGGTGAGTGAGGGTGAGGGTGAGGGGTTGAGGGTGAGTGAGGGTGAGGGTGAGTGAGGGTGAGGGGTTGAGGGTGAGTGAGGGTGAGGGTGAGTGAGGGTGAGGGGTTGAGGGTGAGTGAGGGTGAGTGAGAGTGAGGGTGAGTGAGGGGTTGAGGGTGAGGGGTTGAGGGTGAGTGAGGGTGAGGGTGAGGGGTTGAGGGTGAGTGAGGGTGAGGGGTTGAGCGTGAGTGAGGGTGAGGGGTTGCGGGTGAGTGAGGGTGAGTGAGGGTGAGGGGTTGAGGGTGAGTGAGGGTGAGGGTGAGTGAGGGTGAGGGTGAGTGAGGGTGAGTGAGTGAGGGTGAGTGAGGGTAAGTGAGGGTGAGTGGGGGTGAGTGAGGGTGAGGGTGAGTGAGGGTGAGTGAGGGTGAGGGTGAGTGAGGGTGAGGGAGGGTGAGGGTGAGGGAGGGTGAGGGGTTGAGGGTAAGTGAGGGTGAGGGGTTGAGGGTGAGTGAGGGTGAGGGGGAGTGAGGGTGAGGGTGAGGGGTTGAGGGTGAGTGAGGGTGAGTGAGGGTGAGGGTGAGTGAGGGTGAGGGTGAGGGGTTGAGGGTGAGTGAGAGTGAGGGTGAGTGAGGGGTTGAGGGTGAGGGGTTGAGGGTGAGTGAGGGTGAGGGTGAGGGTGAGGGGTTGAGGGTGAGTGAGGGTGAGGGGTTGAGGGTGAGTGAGGGTGAGGGTGAGTGAGGGTGAGGGTGAGGGTGAGTGCGGGTGAGGGGTTGAGGGTGAGTGAGGGTGAGGGTGAGGGTGGGTGAGGGTGAGTGAGGGTGAGGGTGAGTGAGGGTGAGGGTGAGTGAGGGTGAGTTAGGGTGAGGGGTTGAGGGTGAGTGAGGGTGAGGGTGAGTGAGGGTGAGGGTGAGTGAGGGTGAGGGGTTGAGGGTGAGTGAGGGTGAGGGGTTGAGGGTGAGTGAGGGTGAGGGGTGAGTGGGGGTGAGGGGTTGAGGGTGAGGGGTTGAGGGTGAGAGGTGAGGGTGGTGGGGTGAGGGTGAGGGGTTGAGGGTGAGTGAGGGTGAGTGAGGGTGAGGGGTTGAGGGTGAGGGGTTGAGGGTGAGTGAGGGTGAGGGTGAGTGAGGGTGAGGGTGAGTGAGGGTGAGGGTGAGGGGTTGAGGGTGAGTGAGGGTGAGGGGTTGAGGGTGAGTGAGGGTGAGGGTACATGCTTTTCACTTTCTTCAAAGGTTGTCCGTGCATCAAGGGTAGTTGACTGAACTTTAAGTATAATAATTGTACGTACTCTTCGGTGGCATTGAGCTCACACCCTCGAATGGTCTTCGGTAGTATTGTTTCCTGTAGAATTCTATTTCCTGCTTATAAAGCGCATGTCTCGGTCAGTATCAGCAAAGTGGTATGTGCATGTGAAAGTCGGAGAGTTGGAGGCGGTTAAGGAAATGCAGAACATTCTGCAAAAGTAATGGGAAACCATTTTTATCTTGAAACTGTTTTTAACCGACAGTCTTTTATTCCTAATCATAGATGAGTGGGAGTAATACAGGGACTGGAGCAGCAGCGCCTCAGTTTGGATTGGTGTGGCAGGCAGGAGAAAGTCAGGAGAGGGAGGAGAGGGAGGAGGGGGAACTGCTTGCGAAATGAAATTAAAAGCGGCCGGCCGGGAAATGCTCTCGGTAGCATTCGTTTTAAGTGTGAAGCAGGGGGCGGGAGCAGCCTTTGATGTGCGGATAATTAGGGGAGGAGCAGCCAGGAGATCCAAGCTGGGGAACAGATGGCTGGCGATTTGATGCTGTGCACGCGCATTTTAGGTCAATGCGCTTGCGCATTGACCTAAAAGCGACGGGCACAGCACCAAATCGCCACAGTTATTTAAGCTTTGTTTAAAGCCCTATAGTCTCGCTTCTCTCAATGCGCATGCGCATTGATAGGTCACGAGACCTAAAAAGGGAGGGGGGCGGGAAGAGGAGCCAGCTGCAGCGGAGATGATATTGCTGTGCAGGCTGGTCCTCGCAGTCCCGGCCGCGGTGAAGCACAGTTCCTGATTTCGCCCTCAGTCAATGTTCAGCTGATAATATCCCCGAGGCAGTGGAAATGGATATTCCGCTTTTCCTGGTCCGGTTTTTAAAATAAGCACAGAGGAGGCACAGAGAAGGCAAGTCCTTTCACTCGGCTGCGAGCGGCTCCCGTGGAGCGGGGGCCGCGAGCCGTTTTGAAGAGCAGGAGGGAGGGGGCGGGAAGAGGACCCAGCTGCAGCGGAGATGATATCGCTGTGCAGGCTGGTCCTCGCAGTCCCGGCCGCGGTGAAGCACAGTTCCTGATTTCGCCCTCAGTCAATGTTCAGCTGATAATATCCCCGAGGCAGTGGAAATGGATATTCCGCTTTTCCTGGTCCGGTTTTTAAAATAAGCACAGAGGAGGCACAAAGAAGGCAAGTCCTTTCACACGGCTGCGAGCGGCGCCCGCGGAGCGGGGGCCGCGAGCCGTTTTGAAGAGCAGGAGGGAGGGGGCGGGAAGAGGACCCAGCTGCAGCGGCGATGATATCGCTGTGCAGGCTGGTCCTCGCAGTCCCGGCCGCGGTGAAGCACAGTTCCTGATTTTGCCCTCAGTCAATGTTCAGCTGATAATATCCCCGAGGCCGTGGAAATGGATATTCCGCTTTTCCTGGTCCGGTTTTTAAAATAAGCACAGAGGAGGCACAGAGAAGGCGAGTCTTTTCACACGGCTGCGAGCGGATCCCGCGGAGCGGGAGCCGCGAGCCGTTTTGAAGAGCAGGAGGGAGGGGGCGGGAAGAGGACCCAGCTGCAGCGGAGATGATATCGCTGTGCAGGCTGGTCCTCGCAGTCCCGGCCGCGGTGAAGCACAGTTCCTGATTTCGCCCTCAGTCAATGTTCAGCTGATAATATCCCCGAGGCAGTGGAAATGGATATTCCGCTTTTCCTGGTCCGGTTTTTAAAATAAGCACAGAGGAGGCACAGAGAAGGAAAGTCCTTTCACACGGCTGCGAGCGGCTCCCGCGGAGTGGGGGCCGCAAGCCGTTTTGAAGAGCAGGAGGGAGGGGGCGGGAAGAGGACCCAGCTGCAGCGGAGATGATATCGCTGTACAGGCTGGTCCTCGCAGTCCCGGCCGCGGTGATGCACAGTTCCTGATTTCGCCCTCAGTCAATGTTCAGCTGATAATATCCCCGAGGCAGTGGAAATGGATATTCCGCTTTTCCTGGTCCGGTTTTTAAAATAAGCACAGAGGAGGCACAGAGAAGGCAAGTCCTTTCACACGGCTGCGAGCGGCAGCCGGTACCAAAACATAATCAATCAATCCTAGAAAGGCTACCATGAGCGCCCGAATGAAACGTATACTGCCGCTGAGCAGGGTGTAACAATCTCCAGCAATCTACCAGACCCAAAGTGTCGAGGAAATCATCAAGCCAGTTCTGTGCGCCTCTGAGGTCCCTGGGTGGGTGCCGATCAACCATACCGGAAACCACCGTGTTAAAATCACCACCTAAAAGCAATGACCCCACGGGGAGAGCGAGGATAACCCGCCCCAAATCCGCGAAAGTAGTCGACTGTAGGTCAGGGGGGACATATACAGAAACCAGGGAAAGGGTTCAGCCCTCCCACCTACCCGTGAGAGCGACATAGCGCCCTCTATCATCGAGGACCGTGGAGTCAATCTCCAGTGGGAGAGAACTCTTAATCAGGATACCAACCCCTCTAGAACCGGAGGAAAACCCAGCATGTGCAACCAATCGCTGTCCCTTCCTATTCATAGCACGACAGGTATTGCCAATCAAGTGCGTCTCCTGAAGAAGTACCACATCAGGGGAGAGACGCTTCAACAGTTGCAACACCACCCTACGTTGTATCCCATCCCCCAGCCCATTCACATTCCAACTCATTAGTTTCAGCCCTCTACCCCCCATCCCGAAAAAGAAAGAGGATCCAGCCCCGGGAAGAACTCAGCACTTCGAGTAAACGAGATATGGACACATTGCCTTGCAAAGAAACACACACATACCCCAACAGAACCCCACCGACATCCCGTTACAAAACCCCCACCCTGCACCCCTGCGTAAGACTAAAAAGCCACCCAAACTTGCAGTGTGCCTGTCGCCCCAACATCTAACTAAGCTACGAAAAGAAACTCAGAGGAGGAAAAAGACCCACCACTAACCCCGCAACCCCCCAAATATACATCAAATTGCTTGTCAGGATAATCGAACCACAGTTCAAGGCCTTCAAGAGACCCCAGAATACCAAGCAACTGGCGCCTATTCCTGTTCTGTCGGTCCGCCTTCCGCTCCACCAGACTGCTCCTCCGATGGATGCTGGTTCGGCAGAGTGTCCAGCCAGTTGGCCACCACCTCCGGTCGTTCGAAAAAATAAGTCCGCTCCGCATGTTCGATCCTCAGCTTTGCCGGAAAACAGCATAGCGTATTTGAGGCCCATGTCACGCAAGTCTTTGCCTCTGGACCGCTTGGGTGAAGTCCGGGTAGAAGCTCATAGTAGTGTTCTCAAACTTTGTAGGTCCACCCATCCGTGAGGCCTGCAGGATAGCGTCTCTATCACGAAAATTGAAAATTCTCGCAAATATAGACCGCGGTGGGGCACCCAACTTCGGTTTACCGCCCGGAACTCTGTGAGCCCGTTCAACCGTAAAAAACTTACTCAGTCCCTTAGGTGCAAGGTGGCGAACAATAAGATCCTCGACAAAGAGGTCAGCTGCTGGATCTTCCGCTTTCTCCGGGACCCCTATGATACGGACATTGTTCTGCCTAGCCCTTCCTTCATAGTCCTTCAGACGACGTGCAATGAGATCACTGTTAGTCTTCAAGTGACGGACCTCCGTCTGCAGGTCAACGACATCACCCGTCCAAAGACTTGACTTTCTCATTAGTTTTCGCCAGGGCCGCACGGATCAGGTTGACATCAATCGCCACTGTATCAAGCTTATGGTCGAGAGCCTCAATTTGTTGCCCTAATGAGGATTTAATCCCGTCAATTGCAGCCATGACATCTTGCAAGGTCAGCTCAGTCGCCGAAGTCGATGGATCTTTCCTGTCCTCCTGCGACCTACCCGATCCACCGGGAGATCCCTTAGCTTGGGCATATCGATCCATGATGTTAGTCTGGGTATAGCCACCCCGCCGAGTGGTCTTGAGTTTCTGCTTGTCACCCTCCGGTTTCCCCGCCATTGTGGGATATAGATCGACTTGGCTCGATGAGATGAGGCAGGAAGATGGCGGCCCTTAGCCCCCTCGGGCGGAGGCATCCCTAGCCAGAGGGCACAGGCCAAATGTCCTCCAGAACCAGTAAGACAATGAAAATCACACTCGCGGGTGATACTAGGCAGCTGTCCTTGGGCACGGGGGTGGGCTCGTTCCCAGTCACAGGTCTTCTCTGGAAGCAAAACCGAAAGTAAAAGCAACCGAACCGGTCGGCCCAATCCCCTCAGGCCGATGTTGTTCAACTACAGCTCGGGCACCATGCCAACTCCACAGTCGGGCATCACAGAGATGTAGGCCGCAATCTTCTAAGCATCGTAACACCGGTTCCCGTGGTCCGATTCAAAGTCTGAATGCAGTTTTCGCCTCACGCGTGGTTCGCCTTCACGAAAACATCAATGAAGAACAGGATAAACGACAGGATAGATGCGGGAGGTTACGAGGGTCTCGGGAGCCCTAAGCTCACGCGGCCCTCTTTGTTGCGCGCGAAGCTCCTCCTCTGAGCTTGCCTTATTGATGCCCTTCTTGATGACAATGCAAGACCTCACATCTCATTCTCGTAACTGCCCGGAACTTACGATGCGCATTGCCGACCCGTACCTTGCATTGCCTCGGCTGCGCAATACTTCCTAAACGCGGGAACTCTCAGTGCTCTGCGACCAGAATTTAAGGTATTCTTGTTCAGCAGGTCTAACTTTGGTCCCTGTAGCCAGCCAGCGATCCATCGCAGTAGGCCTGAATTTGTGACTTAGTCCCGCTCTGAGCAACCAGACATCCACTGTTTGTGCTTTTTGGTGCTATTTTCACTGAAACCTTTAAACATGCATACCTCCGGTTCTACCGATTGGATTTTTGTTGTTTTGTCCTTGCTTTATTTAATAAAAAATTACTCTGTTTTTCTAAATTAGTGTGGGATTTTTCTAGTGTTGGGGTTTCACATTATATATAACTCTTTGAAGTATTGCACAGATACTTTACACATTGCCTTCCAGTTAAGCCTGGCAGTTCTGTGCCAAGCTACCCAAGGGTGAGCACAGGTTAATTTATGGTTTGCTTGTGACTTCTTCCTGACAAGAATTGTGGTTACTACTTGAGTAGGATTCCACCCCCCTAACCCAGTAACCCAATTTCTTACAGCTGTTTTTTCCCTATCCTAATCACAGCCATGTAAAGTAAGGCTTGTGTTTTTGCTTCATCGGTTTAGTTGGACTTCATGGTATTTGAGCAGTCTTGGCTACAAACTTACATTGGAGTTGATTGTGGTCCTGATAAATACTTAACTACAAAACTATATATGTTTTTAGTCGAATCTGTCAGTTTCAGATCTATAAAAATTAAGTGGGCTTAGGAAAAAACCTCCTGAATTACTGTATATCAACAGGTTGTTTCATGTGCAGCTCGTTTTATTCTCTTGAATGGTCATTTTTGTAATAAAAGGGTGTTCCAATCCGAATATTCTGGGTATTTTGTTTGATATTTCACACAATAACTTTGTTTGTAGACAATGTGCTTCTTTTGTGAACATGCCTGCATACCACCCTGCTATGAGCAGTGGAAGTTAATATGGTGTCCTGGTGAGCTTGAAGGTTAACTTTATCAGACCACTAGTTATCCTAATAACAACAACAATTGTTGATTGTTGTTGTTATTATCATTACTTATTACAATAATATATTATGCATTAATATAATTAGATAATAAAGGCATATATGCAATATATTTTGAATTGTGGATAGAGGACCTCAAGGCACAGCTTCCTGACATGAGGATAAGTGGCACTTCCAGCCCTGCATCCTGACAGAAGGCCTCATGCTGACTTGACAGCGATTAGAATAACATGGACATAGCCTTAGGAAGCGTACATCATAGGACACTGCACAAGTAAAGAGGATGAAAATAAAACAGGGGAGGTCTCTGTGCAGTCCTGAGGCATGACAAGAGTTCAATGAGTAGGCTGCGGCTGAGGAAATCATGAAGAAGCCTGGGCCACGATAAAAGTCAAATTCGCCAGTGCAAGGAGTTTGACCTTTTTAGTATGCCTGTGCACATTTTTTATTAGGTTAAAAAAGTTGGGAATTTAGCAATGTTCAATTTCGTGACTGCAACATTTCTCAAATGTTTGCTACGGGACAAACACCTTTCAGCAGAAAATGTCTTACAGGAACATAAAAGGTCTTAAAGCACAACCTCTCTCTTCAAACCAGTTCCCTTGACGGCATCTAGCACAACCTTTGAATGCAAGAGATGTCCTCGTATTCAATGTTCATGCAAGGCACCACAAACCTCTGTTCCTTAAAATATCACTTAATTTTCCCAAAGGGAAATGGCAATTTTGCACAGACCTACTTTCCAGCCAAAGTGCAATTTTTCCATTCCCCAAACCCTGAAGAGAGACAGAATGTGATACTTTTAGGGGCAATCAGGAACTTCTGTGCTGCTCTATGTGGGTGCTTTGTAACGCACTGCCCCAGCACCCGCTGTGAAGTTGAGGAGACACCAACCATCACATGAGAAGGCGTATGTCAGCAAAGGGAAATATTCTTCTTTCTGTCTTTGGAATCGGTTGAAGGTGGTGGAAATGTTGACTAGTGGAAACACACAGGCGTTTGAGCAGGATATAATTAGGGCATGGAAATTACTTTAGTTTGAGTGGAAGGCAAAAATGTTGGAAAACAACGATGCTCTGGCTGCCAAAGCCTTTTAAAAAATAATATATTTTGTTGAAAAAAGGAAGAGGACACCCCATTCCGTTATGAGTAAATTATCATTAACAAGAAACAGTGAATTAGGCATTTCCTCTACAGGTTATGCACTAGTGGAGTTGTTGGGAGGAACGTTACCAGAGTAACGTGCAGTCATTAAGTCTAACTCATTGTCTTCGGGGAAAATAACTTATTTTCTCACCGTTACTTCTTTTCGCCACTTCTACTTCCAATCGATATGATTGCCCTCAGGGGATTTAATTTTTCTGGTTACAAATCTGTGGTTAGTTTGAGTCAATATCCTATGGTTCAGGGCAAATCACTTAAATTCCATGTGCCTAAAAAAATAAAAAAAAATAATGACCATGTTTAATGTAATCTGGTGCTCATGTAAAGCAATTTTGAGTTATATAATACTGGTAAAAAAAATACCATGTACCAAGACATGACAAAAGTGAAGGATACCGGCACAAAGGGTTATTGGAATACTTTCCAGTGCAAATTTAGCTTTCAACTGGAAAGTAGCTGAAAAGTAGCACTACCTCTCTGGTACTATGCGTCAAGCTGGTATACCACGGGTGGCAAGTGGGAACTCACATGCAACCCCCCATGGATTTTGATGCAATTGCCAATATGCTAACATTAGTTGACAGGATATGGCGTAAAATGTGTGTCCCCAAGGCAGATGTAACATTGAAAAATGTTTACCCTTCTCCAAACCTTTTCTGCTCTACTGTAGAGCACATATAAAAAGTGGAGGTGGAAAGAGTGTTCAATTTTGTCTAAGCATAGTATTTTGTAGGGGAAGAGAACTCTTCCATATAAAGCCTATGCTTGACATCACACACACCCTTGCACTTTGTTGCAAGGGTTTGTGCATTATCTCAAGGCAGCCTAAACTATGCTCAGGTATCTCCCTTTTAAGCAATGCGGCACAGCAAACCTTTTTAATGCCGAAATGTTTAGGGTATTAAGCTTGTCATAATCATATATAGGAATTTAATATTTCTGCACAACGCACAACATGATGCACTTGTGTTTAGGGCAAAGTTATACAATCAATAGCGTGCCTCACAACCTGGGCTGGCAGTGATTTATCACCTGATGCACCGCACAGGGGAGGTAGGCAAGAGATGCTGTAACAAGCGTGTATGGACAGCAACTATAGGTAATCTGTTTAAAGAAAGTAGGGGAACATTGGTGATCCTAATTTGGAAACAGGAGCAAGATTACATTATTATTAATTACTGCCAGGTCATATTGTAACACACCAGTTTCCGTAGAAAAGTGGAATATCCAATAATGGTAAATCTATAGTGTGTACACTGGAACCTTTAAAAACCAGTAGTCACAGTCCTGTGCATGGATGGATCTCAGGTGGCGAGATATTATCTACTCAACCATGAAACAATCCTTTTTTAGGTTGAGCGTAAGCTTATGACCTCTTGTATACTTTGCTGTGGGCTTAAAAACATCTTCCTGTTATTCATTTGTTTGTTTGAGTTTCCTTTAAAAATCCTTGCTTGCTTGTGGTCAGTCCTGCCTTTTTGTCCCTCCTTCTTCTCTTTCTTCCTCCCAAGCAGAAGGGACTAAGTACAGTATCAGTACCCTTGGTTGTGTTTATCTGTTCGTGGGAGGACTCTTTTATTACTTTTTTTCCTGCCCTGCTCGTGTTATGCTGTGTGTGCTTCAGGCCCATAGCTGCTTGCATTTTATTTCAGTGTACCTCCCTCCCACTTATTGCCAAACCGGTAAAGACCAGCTGTTATGCTCCAATTGGAGATGCTGTGAAGGGAGTGTTCTGCTAATTATTTAGGCTGTGCTGTCTCTGAAGAATGTGGTTAATGAGAGGCATAGGCAGGCATCTTCTAAAGGTGCAGGCAGCCTGCAAATATTTACTTTAATTTTCTCCAAGCGCTGCCGGACAATTTTAGGTCTCGCATAAGAAAGCGCATGCGCTGCCTCTCCGAGGCATTAAGTAATCAGTATGTTGGGTGAAACTCCACCCATTGTGTTTTAATTTGTATTTTCGCTTTCCATTGCTTAAATCTGGCATTGCTCTTTTTATGAAGCACATTGATTGGCTGTGCAAAACGTCACTTCCGTTTTTCTTCTTGTTTTTGCAGGAAGCAGCATGGACCAATTACAGTTTAGTTCCGCTGCTCGGGGTTATCTACTCATTTAGGGACTACTTCCTTGTTACCACCAGCTGCCGAGTTTGGAAGTGTTGGCGTTAACATAATGTTCCGTGATTGTGGACGAATCCCTTCTTCTGCCGCTGCTACTTTATAGTCACTTGTTTCTTTCAAGTAGCGAGATCAGTGTACTACTTACTTTTTAGTTTCTGTTCCCGCCTCCCCCCCCGTTGGCCGTGTTCCTGTTCCCGCCCCCTCCTGCTGTCTCGCAGCTTGTGGTTGTCATGGAAGCGCGCGCTTGTTTTCTTTATTGGCAAAACGACATGCTTGGCTTACAAGCAGCACGCCATGCCCACTTTCACTTTCGAAGTGGAGGCGGGACAATGGCAGACGTTTGAAAGCACGGTCACTAAGGGCCAGATGTAGGTCGGTCGGTAACGGCCGAAAATCGGTATTTTCGCCCGTTACCGACCGGTATATGGGTGACAGGTATGTAGGGGGCATTATTTTAACGAATCGGTAAAATTACCGATTCGGTATTTACCGATTCGGTAAATACCGAATTCTTCAGAATCGGTATTCCAGCACATCTGGAATACCTACATATCCACCCCTTAGATTTACCGAATTTTAATTACCGAATCGGTAAAATTTGGTAATTAAAAATCGGTTAATCTATTTTACCTACATCTGGGCCTTAAGCTCCTTCAACATTCCTTTAAGTGGCCCCGTTCACATCGCATTGGCGCTGAGAAAGAGAAAGAGTGACCAAGCTCAATCCGCTGAGACCCACCTCTGCCGCCGCCGGCACTGTGAGCCGCTGAGAGCCACCTCTGCCGCCACCGGTACTGTGAGCCGCTGAGAGTCGCCTCTGCCGCCGCCGGTGCTGTGAGCCACCTCAGCCGCCGCCGGCACTGTGAGCCGCTGAGAGCTGCCTCTGCCGCCGCCGGTGTTGTGAGCCGCTGAGAGCATTGGCGCTTAGTGAAGCAAACTCTCATGGTGACCGCATTGTACTGGTGGTGGTACCTAAAAACGCAACACGTCTGATTTATTAATATAGTTTATGAATGCTTACAGGAGTAAGGTCAATGTAAGCGTTTTGGGCCACTGTTTTTAACTGAAATGTTTATTCCACCGTGCTGCCTGACAACACTTTTAGCCGCTTGGTCCGGGCACCCTTTAACAGACACGCACTGATTGGCAGACCTGCTGAGGCCCGATCGGCTGTGATATCCAGGCTCCTGTCTCTGAGAAACAGGTTGTTAGAAGCAGGAGTGGTCGTGAACACAGACGATAAAAACACTAGTACGGCACGGCGTTCTGTTCCTTCGCTTCTTTAACCCTACCCACCCGTCCCTTCCCTTGCAGTCCCCTTATTACTTCTCATTTGCAGAGCACCGGTACTTCTCAAACAAGCAGGGGCTCTAGTTTTGTCTCTCTGACCGCAAAACAGATGCCTCTGTTATTATTCTTTGACATAACGTAGCTCTTTTCCTTATCCCTGTGCCAGTGACCTGGTGACATTATGCAGGGTCCGTTGCGGGAAGGGGAGGCCACTCTGGTCTTGCGTCCTCCTACCAACGGCCATTTGAGTGTGCAGCATTATTTAGATGTCTGCTTCCTCCTGTCCCGTCCCTATTTCACTATTAGTGCATCGCGTGTTCTAGAGTTGCTTCCTTTCCAGTCTGTTGTGTGTTCCCTGGCCCACAGTTGACGCATGTCCTGTCTTCTATTTGATGTATTGGTGTTCTCTGCCACATGTTCATGTTGCTTCTGTATTTTTGCCTCAAATCACAATCCCCAACTTTCACTCTGTGTTCACTGCCTTGGTCTTATTTCTCCCTGCCCCAGTACCTGGGTCTTTTCAGTCTTTGTGTGAGTATATTATCTGATTTGTCAGATCCCTGCTCATTCTCTGATGCAAAGCATGTGCCTCCCGTTCTATGATGGATGAACTCCTGGACGTTTATTTTCTGTTTGTCTGTGTATTCCCTGTACATATATCCATGTGCTTCTCCCAGTGTAGGCATATCCCCTCTCCTATGTGCCATTGTCCATTTGTTCCCTGATCACGTATAAGTGTATCCCTGTGTCAGGTCCCAATGTTGTTAACTCCATGTCTGTTATCGTAGTCCCTGTGTTAGTGTACCCCTGATCCTGATATAAGTATATAATTGCCCCTCTGTTGCTGTACTGACCATGCTAGTACGTGTTGAGTGTCCAGTGTTATGTCTCTTGTCAGATTATTAGTATATTATTTGCCCCAGTGGGGCTTTATTGACAAAACTGGTGTGTGTCGGTGTCCAGTGTTGTGTGTCCCTACCCCAGTGTATGTGTCTCCCTGTCCTAAGTTCAGATTATTGTAGTTTCATTGTATTTCACTGGTTTTCCTTGTTCTGTTGTCATTGTAGATAATGCCTCAGTGTCTGTACTGTATTCTCTTTCCTATCGTAAGCATTATGTGTTTGAGTGTTGTTCTTTTTCTTGTCTTAATGTATTCCTTCAACCAAATCACGCCACCCAGCTCCAGCAACATTTCGCTCCAAAAATGCTATTTTCACTGTCCCAGTATTAGTGTCTGTATGTATCCTAGTTATTATAAAATATCACCGTTTTTTCATGTGAATAAGGTGTTGTTTACGTAGAAAGTTGTTTCTGTTGGAACAATCAAGTTTGTGTGTCCACCTCCTATCCCAGTGTGCAAGGCACTTTGCCGCATTGTGGCTAAACTGTCTGCTCGGTGTACATTTCATGGTCACTTTACCACTCCCAATTACTGTAACCGATATCCATGTTTGCTGAGAAAAGTGAAGTGTTGATGATGTATTCCCCTCCCCTTACCACCCAACCCCGCTTCCCCTTGCAGGGTAGCTTGTTCAGTTGTTTGCTGAAGGTGTTACTGCAAGGTTGTGAGTCTCTCACTTGAGGGCATAAGGGTGGCTGGAACATTCAAGCAAAAAAAGTAGTAGGCAAAATCCACCAATTCTACTTGCTGGATCTGTGTGTGCTGGCACTGCAGTTTACCGCTGCAGTCCCGTGAAATTGTCCCAAGATAAGCATCTGCTAACATCAGATTAGGAACGAGCATTTGCAATGCAATTGGTCTCGCATTTACGCAAGTTTGAGCTCTTGGCATTCTAAATGACAATACTTTTTAGGTCTCGCTGAGTCAGCGCTCATGCGCTGCTCAAGAAGAGACATTTAGTAGCGGCTTCTGGAAGTGCTCCCAAAGCGGCCACCAGCTTGCTAGAGCGCGCGCGATGTGCACAGCACTTTTTCACGTCACGCGTGCGCACCACTCGCGTTTTTTTTATTGCTGAGTGGCATTACTTTTACGGCCGCACAGCGCCAATGCTTGTTAAAGTCATGTGGTGCACAATCCCTGCAGTTAACTATAATGTGAGAACTCTTTTCCATAGTATAAAACCTCTTGCGTCGCTTCTGATGTTACGAACTGACAACTCATCACGATTACACTTGATTAGAAATTGTCTAGGGAGGATAGGTGGTAGTGACTTGCTCTGACTGTTCCTCCCAAATGTATCAATCGCTAGTGCTTCAAAGCAGATATTGGAAAACTGTTTTTGACTTACAAAGCCTCCCTCTCCCTCCCCCGGAGTGGTTTGCTCTTTTCTGGTCCTAAGCAGTATGTTGACAAACGTCTACTAGGAAAATAGCAAGGCTGGTCAAAATGTGCTAAATACTCTGGCTAGTTTAATACTAGGCACAAACACAAGACAGCTATATACATGTGATTCCAAACAGGATGCTCTCTAAGAACTCTCCTGGCAGAAGCTGTCTGTCACAGCTGTTGTGCATTCCAAGAGAAGCCCTCTCACTTCCCACTTTTCATATTGCTATCTGATCCAAACAGTCCCTTACGCAGCTGTGTCATTATCTCAGGAAGGGGTCTTTTCCCGAAGTGAAAGTATAGCCTGTGTGCGCTGTGTGTACCATGTCTGGTGTGACAAGCGCCACCCAGCTGGCATTGCTCTGCCATTGTATCAAGAACCTGTAATTACACTCTGCAAACTCCAATCCAGCCTGTTTAACTGATTAGAGGTCAAACATAGTGCATGCAGAGAGTGAGACCTCGTAGAGCTCGGAATTGTGGGTGTTAAATTCATATCCTGAGCTACAACCTGAGAAATGCTACTTATTTACGGAAGGATTACAAAGAGCACGTGCTTAGCAAATTCAGTATGTATCTGCCTAATGTACACAGATTGCACTTAAACCATGTTTTTATAAACGTCCAGCGATTCACTTTCCTCATGGATCTCTACACAAACAGCAACTCAGAACCCTGAAAGTTAAAAGGCAAACAAGCCTGACATGCACCACAAGGGTATGATATGACCTAGAGCCGATTACCTGCAGTGGTAAGCCCCTCTCAGCTGCACTCCCTATGTATTTGGTATGTCCCTTTAAACACTAAACTGTTTTATACTAATATACCTACCACCACCCACCTCTCTTATGGATTCATTAGTATTGACTTTAACCCAGCTAAAGCTGGCGGTTTTATTAATGCGGGTCTACTTGCCTGGAACTATGATCCATTCCAAAGTTAACATTCCTTTGAATAGCGCGGGGCTGAAGGAATACTTGGAAGGATCAGAGAAGGACAGGCAAACATAAGGTAAAAGTATTAAAAATATAGATCGAACTCCCTTACATGCCAAGGCGCCCCACACGACACACCCCATTCCGTGTTACGCCATCCTCGTGGTGCAAAGCTTGGCCCCACTCCCTATCCACCGTGCGTCGGTCCGTTCCTCTCATGCTCGCCCTAAACCGACCCCCTTTTGCCCCTCCCATTACTCTCATGCACATGTTGCTCCTCCTGTATGTCTGGTCTGCTATGCCCAGCTTTCCCTAGTTAGCACAGAACCCTGGAGAGTGAGTGAGAGTTCACAGCATGGGTCCTCTGCAGCTGCTCAACCAGACACAACCACAGGGCAGCCATAAATGGGCTGGTGGAGGGACTACATGACTGCTCCTGTGATGGGGACGGCGCCTTTATGTTTACCTCTGTGTCCGTGGAGGTGGGGCACCCGGGTAAGAGAGGCTACTGTGCCCAGAAATGGGACGTTATTGCCAGACCCACTGCTTCCACTGTACGTGCTTAAGAAGGTGGCTTATATCATGTGCTGCAACCTGTTGCTTGGCCCCACCTGTGTTCTTTTTACTTCATGTGCCACCTCTGTGCACCTCATCCCAGATGTTATAACCGTGTTTGCTACTCAACAGTTCTTTTTGGCTAGTAACAGTCAGCCTATCCTTTGATATGTGTACTTTTCTCATGTTCCCCACCTGCATTCCATTTTCTGGGCTATTTACATGAAAAGTTCCAAAAACAGCAGCAGGCTTGATTTATGTATTACGAAACGCTTAGGTTAAAGCCGATAGTCCTTTAAGCGTGGATTGTTACTGCGCCAGGTTAAAGATTGCAGACGTGTTTTGTTACATGAATTCTCACAGATCTCCTTTATAGCCAAGGATTTGGTGTTGACTTAAATTTTTGACAATCCTCAAGGGTGGAACTGTGATAATTCTTGCTAGAATCTCTTAGAAAAGCAGGACAGGCTAAGTTGTACGCTAGGATCTTGCAATAAAAACTTGCATTTCCAATGCAATATGTCTCGCATATGCAAGAGTTTGAGCTGTTGGCATTGTAAATGACAACGTTTTTCATTGATGTGTTTTGAAAACCTGCAAGCCGTGCATAAACACACACTTTGTACTTATAGACCTTTCTTATGAAAAGTAAGGCTGGCAGTAGAGATCTCTACCTATCCATTAGGACATGACCCTATCTATCAACTAGGCATCCTGTACTCATGTCTGGAAACTTTCTTATATAAAATCATTATACACTATTTAGATTCTATGTCACTGCAGAAGAATTTCGCTAACGGGACAATCTAACCAAGACAAAATACTGAAAATGTGGTGATCAGGAGTGTAAACCGATTCACATGTTGGCCACATACCCCAAGCTCCAACCCTTTTTGGGAAGCGTGTTCTTGAAAATGGCTGATACTTGTGTTGTAATGTTATATAACACAAATGCTATCCGTGAGGTTGGCCTCTAGATATCAGAAGATGAGAGAGGTTCTTATTTTCTTTTCTTGGGCTTAACTGTTGCTCATTCGAAACTTTGGATCAAGACATCTCTCTGAACATCGATAGACAGTACAAGTATCTTGTGGCTTGTTACAGATTAGAGAGCCTGAGTAATCCAAAAATCATAATGTATGGGCCTTTTATAAAAAGCAGCAACCTTTTATCCAATATGCGCGGTGACAGATTGGATTATCATTATAGGAATTTTATCATGTGCATCGCTCCTTTAAATACACTTTTTTTCGACTTTGAGACTGTGAAGCAGCTTTATTGAAAGGTGCTTCTTTGCATGTAGTATGTCTATCTTTGCATGTCTGTTTTGCATACTTTCCCTCAATAACAAAAGAGGTAGGATATGGAGTTCCCAACCAGCAAGCTTTGGGTCTTCTGGTCAAGTGATGTTGTCTTTCCCCAATGCGACAAGCTGATAATATTAGCTATTCCATTGCAAGACTAGATTTAGGCCTTGTTACTGAGGAAATAGAGGGATTCGGGTCATGTTTTAATCCTACTGTCATGCAAACTACCAACTCCCTGCAGAGCCACAAATATGTCATTAAAGGCAGATACACACGGATCAGTGTCTGGTAAAGAAGTTCAAGCTTGCAGGAGCTCAGGTTTTCTGGAAAATATTGAACTACAAGTGTGTATCGTACCAAAATTTAGGGTATCAGCATTTTTAGGTGAGGTATCAGTACTGGTTCGTCACCATAATTTGGTACATGATTAAAATGTAGAAGAGTGGAGAATGTCTCTTGAAGATATGGTTTCTGGGATTAAAGTCGACCCAATATCAACCATAGGATATGATAACAAAAGCATCTAATAAGATAATGCATGTCTTGACAACTTCAGGGGAAAAGCTTCTTCGTCTTAATCGGAAACCTGTCAGTCTAGCTGCCATTGATGTCAAGCCCCCGGTAAGACAGGAAAGATGTATTCCCAGCCCAGACTTATAAGGAAGCTGTATGATCTCTTTGTCCTTTCCTTCCACTGGACAAAAGCGGCACTGCTCCTGACAGCTGGTGTGCGGGGGCAGTAGGGGCCTTTTCGGAGTCCATGAATGAGTGAATGAAATTAATAAAAATTC
Source organism: Lissotriton helveticus (assembly GCF_964261635.1). Lineage (NCBI taxonomy): Eukaryota > Metazoa > Chordata > Amphibia > Caudata > Salamandridae > Lissotriton > Lissotriton helveticus. The sequence goes on from NC_136068.1 coordinate 1,190,289,034, forward strand.
ATCTGTAAAGAGCAAATGTTCTGGTACTGCGGCTACTAGCCATGGAAGAAAGCTGCTAAATTAAAGAAGTTGCAACAACCAGATTTTTATTTTTTTCCTAAAGGTAATGTGTTCAGTATTGTTACAGCTATCAAAAGGAAGATCAATCCAAGCTTTGGCAGCAAGATAGGAGAAGGATTTCCAGCCCCGCTTAGAATCTTTGATTTTAGGCAACAATAGTAGAACATTTGTGACAGATGTAGAAAGTTTTAAATGTTTTTTGTGGACTCACAAAAACTTTGTGAGTGAGGCATAACAATTTGAAATTAATCTGATTTCACACCAGCAGCCAGTGCAGAGAGATGAGATGGGTTTTCATAGATTCTGTTTTGGGGACCTTATGAGTGAGGGGGGCAGTTGCGTTTTGTACCACCTGAAGGCATTGAAGAATATACGCAGTGAACTCGATATGGAGAATTACAATAACCAACTCTGGACGCTATGAGAGCTGCAATTATTGTCATCAGGAGCAGAGGAACACATTTTTTACGGTGTATGGAGAATGAGAAAACAAATTGCTGCTACCCGAGTTACTTGCATGGCAAACAACATTTTGTTGTCAAAGAGTATCCTAATTGTTTAAACTGGAGCGTGGTGGGGGGTGCTTCTGGTCACCACTGCAAAGGCCATACAGAGGCTTGATTTCCTTATAGTAAAATCTCTGCTTTTTTTCTCCTTTAAGTTTTAGGCAGTTTTGATTCATCCAATTGGCTATTGTAGTTATGCACTGGTGAAGGTTTTCTTTTGCGAGGCACGAACATCTGAAATGATCACTAATATGTGTGTGTCGTCTGCATTTGGCACTAAATTGAAACCATAAAACCTTCAGAGATGCCTCTGTTAATAGTTAACAAGGCTGACTGAAAAGGAGGCACATTCACATTCTGAGATCTATCCATCACAAAAGAAGACACCTAGATTAGCCAATCTAGATACGAGAATGGTGTATGACATTGTATTGAGTTCTGAGGAGAGGTCCAATAATATCAAAGTGGCCGTGTTGCTGTTATCCCTGATCAATTCAATGTCATTGCCTCAGACAGCAGAGCAGATTCTGTACTGTGATATGGCCTAAAGCATAACTGGGCTGGATCAATAAGGCAACAGTTCTCAAAACAAGCAGATATTTGTGTGCTGATTGCTGTCTCCAGTATTTTACTGGAACAGGAAGCGACTTGATGGGCCTATAATTGCAGAAGTGAGATAGTTGGGCAGAGGACTTGTTCAGAAGAGGGGGATGACAGCCTGTTTTAGCCATCGTCCCTGGTACCTAAGAAAGATTACATCATTTAGCCGAGATAGGACCAACCTGCTTTATAACTTGTTGGACATTGTGAGGAGGGCAGGTATCTAATGGTGACAGAGACTTGACTGAGTTTAAGACCTCAGCAACCTGAGTTTCATAAATCGTTGCATAATTGCCAAAGGAAGGACCTACGGTGAGGTACTCATGTCTACAAATAACTCTTGTGGTACCATAGCAGAGCAATTGGCAAAGTCAATTGGCCATGCCTGAATTGATTCTTTCAATTTTTCTTCAGAAAAGATTGCTACATTTCCACACAGCTCTTGCTCTTGAGAGCTGAGCTACCGGATTAAAGCGTCCCCATGTGGAATTTTTAGATTAACTAATTCAGGAAGAATAATGTGAAGTGTTAGGTAGTATAATAACTGTATTGTCCTGCAGGGCTGTTGTGTATGTGGTTATATATTCCACATCATAGTTTCATCTCTAAATACACTCCAGTTTTTTTGTTGGAGGTTTTCATATTTCAAAGCTCTTCAATATCCTAAAGGGCAGCAGTGTCTCTATTGCTCTTGTATATTTGTAGAGGACCTACAGTGTCTAATGTCGCCCACATCCATGAATTTACTTTTATAGAGACAATTGTGATATCTGGAATAGCAGGAGAATTAGCATGTACAACGAAGCCCAAAGACTCAAAATTAATTTTCCTCAGAGTACTGTCTAAAGAAGGGTTGATGGCCGTCTCAATGTGCTGAGCTGAAGGGGGAATATAATGCCTAATTGGAATAGCTAAGTGGTCTGACTAAGTTAGCAATAACGGTAAATCAGTTTTGACCTTATCATGATTGCAGAAACTGCATCAAAGGTATGGCCTGCCGAGTGTGTCTTGCCCTTAATTAGGTGGGAGAATCCAAGAGCAGAAAGAAAAGTATAGCTTTCTTAGAATTGTTAAGGTCCTCTAGGTGTAAGATAAAATCATCCAGTATAGTGAAATTGGCAGAGGTGAGGACGAAAGGCTCCAGAAAAGTCCCTAGTTGGTTACAGAATTCCATGCTCGGACCTGGGGGGCGATGAATCGAAGCCCCAGATAAGGTATCCTCTGTGTTAAATTGGAGAGAGGAATTAGGTCGCTCAGCATGGAGAGTAGTGTCTTCTAGTAGAGAGCAAGTGATATGAGACTTACTGGTGATCCTTATTTTTACTAGAATAGTTATTAGGCAAGGACACCACAAAGTCAGGCCATAAGGATTCACCTAGCCAGGTTTCAGTGAGAAAAAATAACGTCTGGGTTATGTGTATCTGGAAAATTAAGATGTTTATGCAGAGATCTGATGCTGATGAGATATGTTAAAATGTAGGTGCCTGTAAAACGGATATAAGTTGCTGGCCAGCAGGTGCGCTTAACAAGAGATGAGATCTAAAACCAGATCCTGTACAAACCTGACCAGAAATAGAATCAAGGTCCGTATTACATTAGGTGGAACACGTAATTTTGCTTGAAAAGAGGAAGTCATCCTTACCTTTGAGGCAGGATGGGGCAATATTTCAGGTGTAGGGTACTGTCTTTTACAGACGGGTGCACACAGGCTTACCTTTGGTGCGTGCCAAGGCTTTAAGTGGGATGAAAAAACTGGGGGGTCTCTCAAGGGGGTGTGGCCAATGTAATTAGGGCATGGCTTAAAAACACATAAGCTAAAAGTACCAACTAGTATTTTGTTGTTTCTGTCATTGCATCAGATATATGATACAACAATTAACATCATACCTACAAGTTGGGACTATTGGCTTTGTCAATGGTTGTTAGAGGCATAAGATAAAAAAACCGCAACTATGGCTTGTATATACTATTGAAACAGCTTCCACTGAAAACCCTGTTGACACCAGGACGATGTTGCGGCTCCTGAGTTCCAAATAGAGAAGAGAAATCCAGAGAGAAAATTACTCTTTGAAGGATTTCCCTTCCCCTATAAAGCTCGCAAAAAAAAATTGACCGCCTGTGCCAGGGCACAAAACAGAGCCCGATAGAGACCCGTTTCGAGGCCCCCTTAAAAAAACTGCCGGTGCTCAGACCCGGTGAGACCCGGCCCACTTAAAGCCCTGGTGCGTACACACCTCTGCGATAGCCCACCATAGAAGAAAGGGGTGTGGCTAAGAGAATGATGTATTCAGGTCAAGAAGCAAAACAAGGAAGAATAAGTCAAATCTTAACTGGTGTCCAGCTACTCCTAACTCCCAGGATGGCTAGACTTCCAGGAAGGAATACTCGAAAAAAAAAAACAAATCAAGTTAAAATAAATGTGAGAACTTTAAACTGAATAAAAGGATCTTCCAAGACCATTGTTTCATGGAGCCAGACACCACTTGTCACCTATATAAAGAAATCAAAGTTTGTAAATAGTAAAACTCATTCAAGTCTCTATGAGAGAGACAAACATCCCACTGTGGCATTGTCCAGAGCGGATGTAGTTCTTCACTGCAATTATAGCCTGCCATAGAAGAAACAGGTACTGCTAAGACAAATGCGAGTTTGTGTCAAGCAATAGAACATGGGAGGATATATACAAGATTAACGAGAGTCTGTCTACTCCTAACTTCCGGAAAGCCTCACCTTCAAGGACAGATATTGCCCATAATTTGGCTATAAGGTCTTGGATATAAGTGAGAGAGCACATACTATTGGAATCATTCCACTCCTGTTTATTCCTAATTCTGCTACCTAAACAACAGACAGGGCAGAGTAGCTGGGGTGTAGTAAACTCCATCTTGCAATATCTGTTTGATTATCTTCCTTTTTGTAAACAAGGTGATGAGAGTCCTCTGATCTGTCTGTATAGAATATGAAGTAAGTGTTGAGTTGAAAGATGCAGTCCGACACCATTTAATGGAAAGGTGTAGTTTTTTAGTTTAGTTAAGAGTATCCTGGAAACATGTTCATATTCTACTCTGCCAGCTCCTATTCGCCATTGGCATTCCATTACACCAGCGTGGAATCTCAGAGTCATGAGCAACAACATATTACATACCATAAGACCCAACATAGCACATCCCCACTTCAATAAACACTAAAGGTCACAAACATTAAAACTCCAAGGTAATAATAGGCAAATAATTACTACTGTAGAATTAAAAAAAAATATTAAAAACCAATTCAAACATGCTAGAATATAATAGTAGCATAATACATACAATCAATTAGAGTAATCAACACATATATAACCTTTCATCCGAACCGGAGGTTTCCTTTCACGTCTAGGTAGAAAATTACGTCTAGTTGGAGAATCATCATGTAAGGTTACCCTTATCTCCTCTGTAATATTTGAAAAAGAAGAACTATCATTCTCACCAGAACAATTACACAACTGCTCTTCCAAACCTGCCGTGAAGTGTCACCATCACCAATATTTCGTTGATATGAAACATCAATCTCATGAGAACTTATGTTCAGATGACCTGAACATCTGGGAACTGTATCAACCAATGGTACTTCTCCGACCCCCCTGAGAAAAAATATATCCCCCTCAAAAACTTCACCGCACAGATCGTCAGAATCATCATGTCCTTGTTTGTCATCAACATTGCCATTCTCTGACTTTTAGCAATTCTCTTGAGATTGCAAACCTTGCCTTCACTTAAGCATACAGCATTATCCAAAACTTCCACAACCTCCTTAGGTTCAGAAAAATAACTGTCACCTTTGGGAATTTTACCAGGTTTTTTAACCCTGACCCGATGATCAACACAAATCTTCACCTGTTTAGTGTTATTTTTTTCATCATTATTCCTCATGTACTTTAGCTGAGTGAACTTCAATTTCTCAGAAATTTTATCAACTTTCCAATGTTCCACAGAAGACATGAAAAACACATTCAGGGCTATATTTAGTTCTGGGAATCCTTCCTCTCATTATTACAAAAGAAGACAGTCAAGTGCCATGATTCACAGACACTGTAAGCCCAAATAACTTTCTCCAAGTGGACCGCCCTACATAAACTAATCTTCACAGCAAATTGGATAACCTTTTTTAATAACCCTGTTAAAATGCTCAATCAAACTATTATCACTAGGCCTGGATGGAGTTCTACTCTGCGGAATTCCACAAAGTGCCACAAATACTCTGCCGCGCTCTGTGGAGTTTCACCAGCAACAGAGTCTGTAAAATCAGCTCAAAAGGCACTCTGCGCCGCGCCGGAGGGCGCTGCTGCTTTCTGCCGCTCAAGCAGACATTCTACTGGAGTAGCAGCTTCCTCAACTCGAGCTGTAGATTTCTCAACGTGAGTAGTTTCGACCTACAGCAACCATATGCGTTGAGAAATATTGCCCGGAGGAAGTCTAGCGTGCAATTTTTTCTCACGACCACTCGCCAACTTACTGTTGGCGAGCCGCGTGAGAGAAAAAACTCCGCTGCACATCACTTAATGGAGATTTGCAAAACTAAGCTTACTCATCTTGCGGAGAGGAATTCTTTGCCCACCCCTAATTACCACTAGGGTTATACAAGGATGTGGTGTTTTATGTTTAACACCAATTCTATTGAAATACTACTTAGCCTTCTTTGAAAGATTCATTTTTGTGCTGTTTGCTTTGAAAACACGTCTAGAATAGGATACCAATACAAACTTTGGGCACATAATGGTTTTCCATATCAATAATTACTGCATTAAACACATCAATGACCCCCCACCTCCCTTGCTGGTGACAGTTTGGGCATTTGTAAATAGTATTTAAGACCCAACAGGCCCAAAGAGTATAATAGGATTAATTTCCTATGTTCTGAAGACATTCTCTCTTGTTCATCAATAGTAACATTTTCATTCAGGAAATACTCCTTCCACTTACTCCATCCCATGGAACGATCTGTACCCACAGACCAGTCAGGCTGCATAGGACTTAGTGAAAAGGTTTGTTGACTCATATCTGAGGTGGAATTGTTCAAAGTCTACTCTTCATCAGGGTTTCAGGGCAAGTTGAAAGTCCCTGCTTCATCACAACTAAATTAAATCTTTGTTGGATAGTAACAAAAATGCAGCAAAGGTGAAGTTAATGTAGCACAGTGGACTAAATGGTAATATATTTGAATTCCCAAATAGTGACAAACAATTCTTACTTTGGGATAATGCATGCTAAAAAGGACAATAAAACAATGTGGAATGTAGGTGATGAAATTTCCAAAAACCAACAAACTATATAACAGTACCTCCTTCCAGTGTTACCGACAACGTGGTTTGCCTCCATATATTTCTGATCACTAGTAAAATTAGCTAGCCTCCTTTATTGTGGAGACCAGAAGCCCGATGCAACAATGTTTTATGTACTGAACTTGGAATGAGGAACCAAAATGTCTGCCATGCAATGCAAACTTCAGTGTGAGGTTTGAAACACATAAAAAAGAATCGCTTCACACATCATGTGTGTTAGATCTGGGGGTCTCTAGTTGGCAGAGGTAGGTACCACTGTCCAAATAGGGACCCTTGCTTCTAGTCAGGGCAAGGAGATAACCCTCTGAGATAACCCCTGCTCATCCTCTCGGTAGCTTGGCACGAGCAGTCTAGGCTAACCAGAGGCAATGCGTAAAGTATTTGTACCAACACTCACAGCAACACAGTGAAAACACCACAAACTGACTCCACAACAGTTTAGAAAAATAAAGGTATTTTTAATCTAAACTACACAAGACCAAAACGACAAAAATCCAACATACACAGTTCAAGAATATGGTTTCAAAAAGAGTTCTTAAGGTTGCGTTAAAGTTTTTCAAGTTGCGGTAAAATAAACCACAGATGCGTGAAAAGTTCACAGTTGCGTCACGTTTACTCACAGTACCTTTAGTTGCAACAAAGTTCCAAAAGCAGAAGCTGGTGCAGTGGAAAACAAGCGATGCGTTGCTCCTGAGACCCTGGGGAGGCGATGCGACAGCCCCGCTGCAGCAGCGGGCGTGTTGCGACGAATCCGGTCTGTATGGGGAGGAAGGCCACTTGTATGGATTCCGGTGTGTAGGTTCCGTAGGAAGTCTGTTCTCGCAAAGGCACGATGCGACGATCTCGTAGGGGCTGCGGCGATCTCCGGGGCGACGATGCGCGGTCCAGCGGGGATCCTCTCTCTCGCAGCTCCTCGATGCGTTGATTCTGCGACGACACTCGCAGCGACGTGATGCAACCCGCAAGCAAGCGGTGCGGCGATCTCACCCAGCGACGACAGGCTCTGCGACGATACTCGCAGCGATGTTCAATTCTCCCGCACCGGTCTGGTGCGTCCCGCAAACGAAGGATGCGACGGCTCTGGCAGCGGCGTCAGGCGCTGCGACGATCTCGACCTTCGTAGCGGCGGGAAACTTCTCGCACTGTCGGGGATGCGCTCCGCAAGCGAGCGATGCGACACTTTTCAGATTCAAAAAGTCTCTCAAGCTTAGTTTCAAGCTTCCCAGCACAGGTACAACCTCCAGAGGTCCCACAACTGTATCAAGCACTCTAGGAGGGACAGAACTCTCTCAGCAGAGTTCAGGGAAGCTGGGGGTGAAGTCCTTTTGTTCCTGGGACTTCAAAACAGGGAGCCAGCTCTTCTCAGGCCCTTGGAGATTCCTTCAAGACAGGGGACACAGCACACAGCAAAGTCCTTCCCCTCTCCTTGGCAGCAAAGCAGCAGGTCAGTCCAGCAGAGCAACAGCAGGACAATCTTCCTTCTTCAGTTTCAGCTTTCTCCTTGGCAGAGGTTCCTTCTTGATTTCCAGGATGATCTAATTTTCTGTTGTCAGGGGTCCTGTACTTATACCCCTAAAGTCTTTGTTCTCTTGGTGCATGTGGGCCCTGAGCCCGGTCTGAACCAGTTCTGGGTGGATCCTGAGCACTTTGTTTTGCTGGCTGCATCTTTCCTTTCAGAGTGACGGGCAGGGTCCTCAGCCGCCCAGCAAGGGGGTGGAGCCAGCATTGTGGAAGGCAGGCACAGCCCTATTCAGCCCAGGTGCTAACTCCTCCCACCACTCCAGTTGCAAATGCAGTCATTCAGCCTAGTGCTGACTCATCCATCCTGCTGGGGGATTCCCCAGCCCCTGTCACTCACAAACCAGACAGTCAATACACAAACAGGCCCAGGCACACAGAAGGGTCAGACAAGAGAACAGCAACTTTCTAAAAGTGCTGTTCTCAAACCCAGGATTTAAAAACAACCTTTCCTAAAAGATGTGTTATTAAATTTTGAGTTCAGGGATACTAGATACTTATGTCCTATCTTGTTCCTATGGGAAGAAATGCTGTTAACCACTGTAGCCAGCATCCCCATGTTAATCTATGGAGCAAGATAGCCTTACAATAGTGAAAAACGAAAATGGCTGTAATTCACTACCAGAACATGTTACCTGCACCAGTACATGCTCTACCTTTCACATACACTGCACCCTGCCCAGTGGGGTACCTTGGGCCTTCCATAGGGGTGGCTGATGTGCACAAAAAGGGAAGGGTTAGGCCTGGTCAGTGGGGACACTGACCAGGAGGACACAGCAGTTCTAAACTGCCCATAGGCACTGCAGTGGCAGGCCTGAGACGCCATTTTAGAGCTACTCCTGTGGGTGGCACAATCCGTGCTGCAGGCCCACTAGTAGCATTTGTTATCACCAGCCCTGGCACACCCAGTGCACTTTACTAGGGACTTCATGGTGATACAAACATGCCAAACATGTATATCCAATCAGAATAACAATTTACACAGGGAGCACTTACACTCTGGCACTGATCAGCAGTGGCATAGTGTCCAAAGCATCTCAACCAGCAAAAACGAAATCCAGCACAGCATCAAAAATACAGGAGGTAGAGGCAAAAACATAGGGGAAACTACGCCAAAGATGCCAGGTCTAACACGTGTCCCCTCCAGCTGAAAGTGGGGAGAACTGCCCACCCTCTTGGGAGTTCTCTTCACTAAGGCGGAAAAACCTGGACAGACCATCAGCATAGGCGTGTTCTGTGCCAGGGCGGTGTTCCACCGTGAAGTCCATTCCCTGTAGGGAGATGGACCACCTCAACAGTTTTGGGTTCTCACCCCTCATTTGCATTAACCATCTGAGGGGCCTGTGGTCGGTCTGAACACGGAAGTGAGTCCCAAACAGGTAGGGCCTCAACTTTTTCAGAGCCCAGACCACAGCAAATGCCTCTCTCTCAATCGCACTCCACCTCTGTTCCCTGGGGAGTAGTCTCCTGCTAATGAAGGCTACCGGCTGGTCTCCTCCCTCCTCAGTGATTTGTGAGAGTACTGCTCTCACACCGTGCTCTGAAGCGTCTGTCTGAACTATGAACTCACTGGAAAAGTCAGGTGCCTTGAGCACCGGCGCTGTGCACATAGCAGTTTTCAGGGTTTCAAAAGCAGTTTGGCAGGCGTCAGTCCAGTCAACTCTTTTGGGCAACTTCTTGGAAGTGAGTTCTGTCAAGGGGGCGACAATGGTGCCATATCCCTTGACAAACCGTCGGTAATACCTGGTGAGTCCTAAAAAGGCCCACACCTCTGTCTGGGTCTTGGGAGGCTCCCAAGCCAGAATGGTATCAATCTTGGCCTGTAGGGGCGCCACCTGGCCGCTCCCCACCTGGTGTCCCAAATACACCACAGATCCCTGCCCTATCTGGCACTTGCTGGCCTTGATAGTGAGGCCTGCCCTTTGCAGAGCCTTCAACACTTCGCAGAGGTGTTGCAGGTGTTCCTCCCACGTGGAGCTGAACACAGCAATGTCATCCAGGTATGCGGCGCTGAATTCCTCCAGCCCGGTCAAATCAAATCAAATCAAATCAAAATAAGCTTTATTCGATATTACCAAAGAATATCATATAAGCATACAGTAACAGGAAAAATAATACAATACATTTAGACAATTTCATTCAAATAAAAAGATAAAGAAAAAGACGATCATCATTTAAAAAGAAAAATCAAAAGAACCAGTGTCAACTTAAATAAAAGAAAAAAGGTTAAAAAGTCTAAAGAGAGGAGTAAATTTAGGTAGGACCTAGCAAAGTTCAACAACACTCCATGATTGCCAAGTCCAATCTAATCCAAAAACAGTAGGAGAAGGTCCCAAACATAATTAGTTCCCATCCACCCCCGGGTTGAGATGGTGAAAATGGGGGTTAGGATTAGTTATTACCACTCCCAGTATTTCCCGAAAAGATCATGAGGTAGACCGATCATGTAGGGTATGATTTCGGAAAAGGCGGAACACCAGGGATTGAGGGATAAAAGTCATATAAGTCCCATATAGATATTGGGCCGTCTGTCTCTTGTGGCGGCCAGGTTTTCAAGTAAGGGACAATGTTTGTATCTCTGAATCTCACGAGTACCAGGTCCCCAGGAAGATCCTTATGAAGGGAACCCAGCCAGTCCACCCTCCTGACGCTCCTTATTGCTCCATATAGGTGACGAGGCAGTGGCCTATTTTTTGACAGCCAGTATTTGGTTTTGTTAAGTAAGTCATGTTGACTCTCCATTTTTCCAGGGGGAAGAGCAGGGACGCCAGCAAGTATGCACACGAATGGGGCTGCTTCTGGTGGTAGATGGATTGTTTTAATCTTATCATGAAGTGCTCTAGGTGCGGTCAACTGGGGAAAGGGGACACTTGGAGAGTGTTTGGTTACTTTTTGCCCCACTGTACTAAGTCCAGTTAATTGTATTTGACAGCTTTTATCCCGTTTGATGCCTTCGTGAGTAGGAGGTGACTTTGGACGGTTAAATGTGTCACAGTGTTTGTCAGCCGACAAATTTGACTTGATTGCTGACTCTAGTCCAGTAAGCCTATCCCCTAACATGTTAATTTTTTCCAACAATGGGGCTATCAGAGAGCTAAGCAATTTTTCAATGAGCGGTAATATATCTGGTTGTATAAGGTGGCTTAAGGGGTCTTGGGCCTCAGCAGTCGATGGAATCGTTGGAGAATTAACAATGCGTGAGCCTGGAGGCGGTGTTTGAGTCCTTTTCACCGATGAACCCTGGGGGGGTGCGATATGAGGACTACAAGTTTTATTAAATAATGTGGGCTGCTCCAAAAGAATGGAATTAACTGATAGTATGACGTCGCTTTGGGGCGAAAGGGGGGTTTCTGATGGTGCATAGGTGGTTTGACATAAGAGGTTTAGCTCGTCTAGCCATGAAAACTTTTGCCCAGTTCCTGCAACACTAGCTGGGTGATCCACTTTAGAAGTCATGATAATAAGGGAATACCAACAGATGCATAAGTAATAGTCTTTACCTTCGTGATGTAGTGTCAGGTGTATAAACCAAAGGGGAGTGGCCCGCCCCGTCCTCCTCAGGTCCTCTGAGGGCCACAGAGGGCCCGCCCTTTGCCCGGGCTTAGCCCGGCGTCCCGCGAGGGAGGGCTGTCGCAGTTTTAAAGCGCCTCCTGGCGCTTGTGGCAGGTCACGTGGTTTTCCCTGGGCTGCTGGGGATTGCAGTCCCTTAACCTGCCCTCCTCGCTATGGCCGGCGCTTCCCCAGATGGTCGTGGGGGCGGGCAGCGGGAGGCAGGCAGCAACCCCAGCAGTTGAGGGGTCAAAAGGATTCAGCAGCCCTCCGCCCGGGCTCCCCTACGGCGATATCAGGCAGTTCCCGGTAATGCTGGCAGGTTCGTTTTTGTTTCCCCCCGCTCTGCAGGGCTGTTGCAGTTTTAAAGCGCCTCCTGGCGCTTGTGGCAGGTCACGTGGTTTTCCCTGGGCTGCTGGGGATTGCAGTCCCTTAACCTGCCCTCCTCGCTATGGCCGGCGCTTCCCCAGATGGTCGTGGGGGCGGGCAGCGGGAGGCAGGCAGCAACCCCAGCAGTTGAGGGGTCAAAAGGATTCAGCAGCCCTCCGCCCGGGCTCCCCTACGGCGATATCAGGCAGTTCCCGGTAATGCTGGCAGGTTCGTTTTTGTTTCCCCCGGTCAGTACCTGGTTAACCAGTCTCTGGAACGTGGCAGGGGCATTCTTCAACCCAAAGGGCATGACACGGAACTGGAAGTGCCCCTCTGGCGTTGAAAATGCAGACCTCTCTATGGCCCCGTCAGTTAAGGCAATCTGCCAGTACCCCGAAGTCAAATCAAATGTACTGAGGTACTGGGCAGCTCCCAACCGATCCACGAGCTCATCAGCTCTGGGGATGGGGTGTGCGTCAGTCTTCGTGACCGCATTGAGCCCACGGTAGTCCACGCAAAACCGGAGTTCTGGAGGGCCACCGGGGGTAGCAGCTTTCTTGGGTACCAAGACCACTGGGCTAGCCCAGGGGCTGCTGGAGGGCTCAATCACCCCTAGCGCCAACATCTTGGAAACCTCTTCCTTGATGCTGGCCCTGACCTTGTCAGCTACCCTGTAAAATTTCTGTTTCACAGGCAGACTGTCTCCAGTGTCCACATCATGGACGCACCAGTTGGTGACTCCTGGGGTCAGGGAGAACAGGGAGGAGAACTGACCCAACACTTGGCGACAGTCACTCTGCTGTTCTGGGGTCAGGGTGGGCGAGAGGACCACACCATCCACTGACCCATCTTGCTCCTTAACTGCCAGGAGGTCAGGGAGAGGATCACTATCCTCTTCCATTCCTGCATCTGTAGCCAGGAGCATGGTTACTTCAGACCTCTTAAAGTGTGGTTTGAGGCGGTTCACATGCAAGACTCTCAGGGGCTGCCTGGGAGTCTTCAGGTTAACCAGGTAGGTTACCTCACTCTTCCTTTCCACCACCTCATATGGCCCAGTCCACTTGTCTTGGAGCGCACAAGGCTCCACTGGCGCCATCACCCACACTTCCTGCCCAGGTTGAAATTCGACCAGAGTGGTATTCTGGTCGTACCATCTTTTCATTTCTTCCTGGCTTGCTTCCAGGTTCGCCTGAGCGAGCTTCCTGAAGCGTTGTGTCTGGTTGCGGATGGCCAGCACATAGCTGAACACATCCTGGGGGGTTTTCCCACGGGACTTTTCCCAACCCTCCTTCACCAGTGAGAGAGGTCCTCTAACAGGGTGGCCATACAGGAGTTCAAAGGGACTGAACCCTAAGGACTTCTGAGGCACCTCCCTGTAGGCTGACAACAGGCATGGTAACAAGACGTCCCACTTGCGTCTCATGGGCTCCGCTAGGCCCATAATCATACCTTTCAGGGTCCGGTTGAACCTTTCAACCAACCCATTTCCTTGAGGGTGGTAAGGAGTGGTGAACTTATAAGTTACCCCACACTCCTCCCACAGAGACTTCATGTACTTAGAGATGAAGTTGGTACCTCGGTCGGAGACCACCTCTCTGGAGAACCCCACACGGGAAAAGATCCCCATCAATGCACGGCCCACCACGGGTGCTGTGATTGTCCTGAGAGGGACTGCTTCCGGGTACCGGGTGGCATGGTCCACCAAGACCAGGATGAACCTGTTGCCTAAGGCTGTCTTGGGGTCCAGGGGCCCTACAATGTCTATGCCCACCCGCTCGAAAGGGGTGCTCACTACTGGGAAGGGTTGAAGGGGTGCCTTCAACTTTGTTCCAGTCTTGCCACTGGCTTGACAGGTTTGGCAAGATCTGCAAAAGGAACCAACGTGCTTTCTCATCTGGGGCCAGTGGAAGTGGGTGACAAGCCGGTTTAGGGTCTTGTCTTGCCCCAGATGTCCTGCAAGAGGCACGTCATGAGCCAGACCCATTAGGAAGTTTCTGAAGCGCTCGGGTACCACCAGCACACGGGCTGCACCGGGCTCAGCAAACTTAGGCTCGCTATATAACAAGTCATCTTCCCAGTAGATGAAGTGATCTCTGGCTGCTCCACCTGCTGCCTGATCTACAGCCTGTTGCCGCAGACCAATGAGGGAAGGGCACTCCTTCTGCGCCTTGCAGAATTCCTCCCTGGAGGGAGCACCTTCCTGCTGCCAATGGGTCAGCTCAGGCAAGTCTCCCAGTTCGGCTACCTGTTCCCCTGTAGGTTCCAGGGCATCCCCCTCAGGTTCTGCTTCCTCCTGGACCGTGGGAACGGCTGGGGCTGGTTTCCCGCGCCCTCTGCCTCTTCCTCTCCTGGCAGGTCTCTGGGCCACTGTTTCAGGCTCCAGTTCTGCTGACTCCCCCCTACTGGCTGTCATAGCACGTGTGGACACACAGATCCACGCAGGCAAACCCAACATCTCCAAGTGAGTTCTGTGTTCTACATCCTTCCATGGAGAACTCTCCAGGTCGTTACCTAACAGACAGTCTACAGGCAAGGCATCACTGACAACTACCTCCAAAAGACCAGAGACTCCCCCCCATTCAAAGGGAACACGCGCCAGCTTGCTGAAGCGCACTGAACTGTCAGCTGCCACTACAGGGCGGAGTACACCAGGGATGATTTGCTCTTCAGACACCCACTGACACCTCACGGATGTCACGCTGGCTCCTGTGTCTCTCAGAGTCTCAATCTCCCTCCCATTGATGGTCACCTTCTGCCCATATTTCTTAGTGTTAGAGGGCAGTAAGGTTTCCTGGACCACCTCTTGGTCTCCTAGAGAGACAAGGGTCATAACTGCTAGCTCCCCCCAATCACTGGAAACCAAATCCCCTCCCAAAGCTACACTAGCTAACGCTGGGGCGGGGGCACCAGTGGGTGCTTGCTTCTTCTTGGGAAATTTTGGAGCTATGTGGCCCACCTCATTGCAGTGATAGCAGGTAGGTGGGCCCCTGTTGTCTTTATTGTCCCGCCTGCCCTTAGAGGGCCATGGATGTTTAGGTTTGGGGGGTTGGGATTCCTTTCCCTGGGAACTATATTGGGGCCCTTCTGAGAACTCCTTTTGGTTACCCTTGTCCCCACCACTCTTCTGCTGGGGACCCTGCCCACCTTTGGCTGTGGTACCCACGATTCCTCTGTGGACCCTGGTACTGGTCCAGCGGTCCGCCTCCTTAGCAAGCTCAATGGGGTCTGTCAGCTTGCTGTCTAAAAGATGCTGGCGCAGCTCTGGAACACAAAGACTACTCAAGTGCTCCCAACTGATTAAATGCAACAACCCCTTAAAATCAGTTACTTTACTGCCCTTCATCCAACCTTCCAGTGCACGTGAGTACAAATTCACACACTCCATCCAAGTCTCAGACTCTCTCTTCTTGGAGTTCCTAAACTGCAGTCTGTACTGCTCTGGGTTAAGGCCATACCTGAGACATAAGGCCTCCTTCATGTTGGGGTAGGTCATGGCACCTGCTAATTCTAAGGGCTCTAGAGCACTCCTCCCAGAAGCCTCAAAATGTTTCCACAGGCCCGCCCCCCAATGCTGATCAGGCACACCATTCATCTTCAATGCAATTTCATACGAAGTGAACCAGGCATAAATATCCTCACCCCTTTGGTAATTCTGTACCAGGTCCTTGGGAATGTATACTTTACCCCCATGCACTGGCTGCGCGCTGCCACCATTTGAACTGGCATCCACCTCCTTGGCTTTAAGATCCAGTTCTTTCATGCTCAACTCATGAGCCAAAAGCAATTTCTTTTCCTCTAGGGCACGAGCCTCTCTCTTGTCTTCCGCTGCCCTTTCTTTCTCCAATTCCAATTGCCTCAGTTTCATTTTCATGACTTCCAAGTCATATTCTCTCATTCTCTGATTTTCTTGTAACTCTTCTGGGGTGAGGCCCCTACCGGAGTGGTTGCTGCCAGCTCCTGAGCCTACTCTGCCCACTGGCAGATCTTTGACTTGAAAACCATTCCCTCCATTTACATCATCATCTCCCTCTTGTGCCTCCCAATGGGCCTTCAAGATTCTCTGCAGCTCCTCCTTTCTGTAGGCGCTCTTTATGGGGCACTCAAACTCAAGGCAGAATTTCCTAAGTTGCTCAACTTTGTATGAATACAAATCTCCAATGGCAAACTCCAATTCTACTTCCGCCTCCTTACTGGGTGCTTTCCCATTCAAAGACATGATGCTTGGAAGAGTTACTCAAAAATAGAAAAATCAAAAACCAGTAGTATGCGGTGGCGTAGTGGTCTGCATTCACTAGTGATGTACACCAATTACTGTGGGTCAAGTACAAATACAAGTTCAAATCCCACCGCCTGACCACCAATGTTAGATCTGGGGGTCTCTAGTTGGCAGAGGTAGGTACCACTGTCCAAATAGGGACCCTTGCTTCTAGTCAGGGCAAGGAGATAACCCTCTGAGATAACCCCTGCTCACCCTCTAGGTAGCTTGGCACGAGCAGTCTAGGCTAACCAGAGGCAATGCGTAAAGTATTTGTACCAACACTCACAGCAACACAGTGAAAACACCACAAACTGACTCCACAACAGTTTAGAAAAATAAAGGTATTTTTAATCTAAACTACACAAGACCAAAACGACAAAAATCCAACATACACAGTTCAAGAATATGGTTTCAAAAAGAGTTCTTAAGGTTGCGTTAAAGTTCTTCAAGTTGCGGTAAAATAAACCACAGATGCGTGAAAAGTTCACAGTTACGTCACGTTTACTCACAGTACCTTTAGTTGCAACAAAGTTCCAAAAGCAGAAGCTGGTGTGGTGGAAAACAAGCGATGCGTTGCTCCTGAGACCCTTGGGAGGCGATGCGACAGCCCCGCTGCAGCAGCGGGCGTGTTGCGACGAATCCGGTCTGTATGGGGAGGAAGGCCACTTGTATGGATTCCGGAGCGTAGGTTCCGTAGGAAGTCTGTTCTCGCAAAGGCACGATGCGACGATCTCGTAGGGGCTGCGACGATCTCCGGGGCGACGATGCGCGGTCCAGCGGGGATCCTCTCTCTCGCAGCTCCTCGATGCGTTGATTCTGCGACGACACTCGCAGCGACGTGATGCGACACGCAAGCAAGCGGTGCGGCGATCTCACCCAGCGACGACAGGCTCTGCGACGATACTCGCAGCGATGTTCAATTCTCCCGCACCGGTCTGGTGCGTCCCGCAAACGAAGGATGCGACGGCTCTGGCAGGGGCGTCAGGCGCTGCGACGATCTCGACCTTCGTAGCGGCGGGAAACTTCTCGCACTGTCGGGGATGCGCTCCGCAAGCGAGCGATGCGACACTTTTCAGATTCAAAAAGTCTCTCAAGCTTAGTTTCAAGCTTCCCAGCACAGGTACAACCTCCAGAGGCCCCACAACTGGATCAAGCACTCTAGGAGGGACAGAACTCTCTCAGCAGAGTTCAGGGAAGCTGGGGGTGAAGTCCTTTTGTTCCTGGGACTTCAAAACAGGGAGCCAGCTCTTCTCAGGCCCTTGGAGATTCCTTCAAGACAGGGGACACAGCACACAGCAAAGTCCTTCCCCTCTCATTGGCAGCAAAGCAGCAGGTCAGTCCAGCAGAGCAACAGCAGGACAATCTTCCTTCTTCAGTTTCAGCTTTCTCCTTGGCAGAGGTTCCTTCTTGATTTCCAGGATGATCTAATTTTCTGTTGTCAGGGGTCCTGTACTTATACCCCTAAAGTCTTTGTTCTCTTGGTGCATGTGGGCCCTGAGCCCGGTCTGAACCAGTTCTGGGTGGATCCTGAGCACTTTGTTTTGCTGGCTGCATCTTTCCTTTCAGAGTGAGGGGCAGGGTCCTCAGCCGCCCAGCAGGGGGGTGGAGCCAGCATTGTGGAAGGCAGGCACAGCCCTATTCAGCCCAGGTGCTAACTCCTCCCACCACTCCAGTTGCAAATGCAGTCATTCAGCCTAGTGCTGACTCATCAATCCTGCTGGGGGATTCCCCAGCCCCTGTCACTCACAAACCAGACAGTCAATACACAAACAGGCCCAGGCACACAGAAGGGTCAGACAAGAGAACAGCAACTTTCTAAAAGTGCTGTTCTCAAACCCAGGATTTAAAAACAACCTTTCCTAAAAGATGTGTTATTAAATTTTGAGTTCAGGGATACTAGATACTTATGTCCTATCTTGTTCCTATGGGAAGAAATGCTGTTAACCACTGTAGCCAGCATCCCCCATGTTAATCTATGGAGCAAGATAGCCTTACAATAGTGAAAAACGAAAATGGCAGTAATTCACTACCAGAACATGTTACCTGCACCAGTACATGCTCTACCTTTCACATACACTGCACCCTGCCCAGGGGGGTACCTTGGGCCTTCCATAGGGGTGGCTGATGTGCACAAAAAGGGAAGGGTTAGGCCTGGTCAGTGGGGACACTGACCAGGAGGACACGGCAGTTCTAAACTGCCCATAGGCACTGCAGTGGCAGGCCTGAGACACCATTTTAGAGCTACTCCTGTGGGTGGCACAATCCGTGCTGCAGGCCCACTAGTAGCATTTGTCATCACCAGCCCTGGCACACCCAGTGCACTTTACTAGGGACTTCATGGTGATACAAACATGCCAAACATGTATATACAATCAGAATAACAATTTACACAGGGATCACTTACACTCTGGCACTGATCAGCAGTGGCAGAGTGTCCAAAGCATCTAAACCAGCAAAAACGAAATCCAGCACAGCATCAAAAATACAGGAGGTAGAGGCAAAAAGATAGGGGAAACTACGCCAAAGATGCCAGGTCTAACAATGTGTAACAAGGCTCACAAGAAACAGAACCTGTGCACAAACTTGTACGGATCCACAGCATGCCCTCGCTCCATTGGTTCCTTCTAATATGGAGGTGAAAGAGAAATCATTCAAATTGTAGAAAATCACAATCAACTTCCCAGAGCAGTAATCCCTCGGCACTCAGAAAAGGATTACGGATGCTGAGCTTGTTAATCTTCAGTTATAAACTTACACCATACTCCATTAACACCAAAAACTTCTATTCTATACATCTGGCTGTTCACAAGAAAAAAGACAACCATCCACACCAGGTGTCACGTTGAAAAATGTGGTCCATCACCATTTAATGGCAATGTGTAATTTATTTCCTAAAATTAAGAGCAGGCTGAAAACACATCTGTGCTCCACTCTGTCAGCTCCTGATCGCCCTTGGCATTTGATTACATCAGCATGGAATCCCAGCGTCGGCAGCAACAACACTTTACATAAGACCCAACATAACAGTAAGTCAATGTATAGGTTACTTTTTACCACTGATTCAGCCAGGGAAACCAAAAGGGGACTCCAGGTCTGCACGACCAATAATAGCTTCAATGGTAGTGGACACTCACAAATATCATGAAGGGTTTTCTTTAAATCATGCTTTTTCACTAGTAATAGTGACTGATGCCTGTGGGACTTCGTAGTAAGAAACCCTGTGGGACCACCCTCCACAGTGACTATGGGATCAAGATGGTTGGAAGCTGTTCTAGCCCTGACGCCTCTGATCAAGAGGCCAGCCAATTGGCCCTCAGAGGCACTCTGGTAGTCCTAGGTTCAAGATGCAGGTTCAGTTGTTCACTCGGGCAGCAGGACAGCAGGGCAACAGAGTAGCAGTCCTTATTGCAGAGTAGCACAGCAGTCCTTCTGAGTTTTATCAGGTCTAGGAGTGTACTGAAGAGTTGGGTCTGAGGGTCCAGTATTTATACCTGGTGCCAGATTTGAAGTAGGAAAATGTTCTGGAAGTTTCCACTCCCAGAGGTGTCTGAAATTTCCTGCCTCCCTACCCTGGCCTCAGCTTGTCTGGGGTGACAATATACTAGTGTTAAACCTTAGTGAGGGTGCCCAGGCAGGGCCTTTGGGATGTGCAAGTGTGGTAGGTGACAGCTCCTCCCTCTCATCAAGTAAAAAATGGCCCATCCTGCTAACGCCTATGCTCCTTTGTCTCACTGTCTGGGAACAATACAAAAAGACCAACTTCCAGTTACACCTAGTCTTTTGACGCAGGCTACAGACACCAAGTGATTAGGACAAAAAAGTAAAGTTTCTAA
The DNA here is from genome assembly GCF_964261635.1 of Lissotriton helveticus. Taxonomy (NCBI): domain Eukaryota; kingdom Metazoa; phylum Chordata; class Amphibia; order Caudata; family Salamandridae; genus Lissotriton; species Lissotriton helveticus. The sequence continues at coordinate 1,190,309,044 of NC_136068.1, forward strand.
AAGTGGCATTTTCAGAACTGTGACTTAAAATCCACCATTACCATTAAAGAGGGGTTTAAGTTACAATTCTTTAGATACCAAACTCGATATTCCTACTTGCTCCCAATTGAAAGTTAGCACTTATTAATTTCAAAGTATGTTTATTGAATTTTTCAGAACAGAAAAAGAAAGGCATGGCATAGCTAAGCACAATCAACAAGCAGGTTAAGCGAGCGAGACAGACAGACACGTCTTCTCTTAATAAGCGTTAGATGAGCAGGGTGAGCATGCTCAGATGTAAAGGTAGTGCCCGGAGGTCGAAAGACGCCCCTAGTCGGGGCAACAAGTAAACAAGCCAGCCTTAAGAACCCGCCCCCCCCTAACACCCCAAAACAACACCCCCCCACCCCACCAGTACGCCAGTCTTCCATAGCAGTCCTGTGAGGTATTGCAAGACTAAATGTATCAGGGTGCCTCTGTTTGCGTTCGGTCTATCATGCAGTCCGTAAGTCGTAGGATACGAAGGTACTTCGGGCAGGTGATTTCGTGGAATTCCCTGGAGAGCAACGCTAGGAGTGGCTGCCAAGTGGTGCGGAATGCGTCAGTAGTATGTGTTAGTGTGGCCTGAATCCGTTCCATGCCCAAGGTGAACCATAGCTTGTGTAACCAGCCAGTGTGGGTGGGTGGGGTAGTAGAGCCCCATAGCGACAAGATGTGTTGCGACGCTGCCTGCATGGCGATGCCCATTTGTTTGCCGCGAGCTGATCGTAGGGGGAATGTAAGTGCGTTTGGAAGTCCTAGGAGTGCGTATGCTGGGAAACGTGGGATCTCAGTATCGAATGTGGAGTCAATATCGTCCAGGACGACCCTCCAATACTCCTGCAAGGCGGGACAGTCCCATAGGAGGTGAGTCAGTGTACCCCGGCTGCCACATCCTCTCCAACACAGCGCGCTACGGGTCGGGTTGCTTTGGTTGAGTCTCGCTGGGGTAAGGTGCCAATATATAGCCAATTTTATCGCCGATTCCCTGGCTTTGGTGTTGCGGGTAGTGTGGGCGGCCCTGTAATATATGTGGTTCCATTCGATCGTGGAAAGAGGTCTTCCGAGTTCCGCTTCCCAGCGCCGCTGCCCAGCGGTCTTAGCAGGGTCGGCAGTAGGGGAGAGCATCCGATAGAGATCTGAGATAAGATGTTTATCGGAGTCTTTGGACACAAGCCAGCGTTCGAACGGCGTCATTTGCCGGCCCACCAGAGGGGCAACGTCCGGGCTCAAGAGCCAGTGGCGGATCTGGAAATATTGATACATGTGAGGATTGTCCATTCCATAGTCTCGCGAGAGCTCGGCGAGAGGAAGGAATCCCTCCGTGTCAAAGAGGTGCCCGGCCGATCGGCACGGTGTATCACGCCATTGCAAGAAAGCTCGAGTGTCCGTGCCGGGTGGGAATGCGGGGTTGTCAAAGAGTGGAGTAAGTGGGGACGGGAAGGTCGTGAGGCCCCGTTTGACTGCCACCATGTCCCAGGTCGCCATAGTGGTCCGAGTAATAGGGGAACGGAGGAGATATCGCGGCCTATGCCGGCGAGCAAGGAACGGTATCTTCCACAGGGAGGTCTGTGCCATGGCTCTGTCCTGAAAGAGCCATCTCTTCTCCGATTCGGGCCGGTACCATTCCACCAGATACCGAAGTTGCGAGGCCTGGAAATACTGCAGCAAGTTTGGGATCCCGAGGCCGCCCTCGTCCACGGTCCTGTGCGCCACTTGACGATGTAGTCTGGCGCGTTTCCCCTCCCACACAAATTGGTGAAGAGCATGTTGGAGGTCAGCTAGCGTCCCCATTGGCGGTGACACCGGGAGGGTCTGAAAGATGTATAGTATTTTGGGTAGGACCGACATCTTTACCGCCGCGATCCTCCCAAGTAAGGAGAGGGGTTGCTTCGACCAACGCGCGAGGTCAGCCCGGATTTGGGATGATAAGGTAGAGTAGTTGTGAGTAACCGTCGAGACCGTGGAGGAGGTCAGAGTAATCCCCAGGTATGGCAGACGGGTGGTGGACCGCAGTTGGCAACCGAAGGTGGCCGGTGGGCTGTTGGAAAGAGCATGGCTGCCAAGGGGTAGTATCAGGGATTTCCCCTGGTTGACCTTGAAACCCGACACCCTGCCGAATTGGTCCAGCTCCGTCAAAAGTGCTGGTATGGAGCTAGAGGGACGGTTCAACGCGGCGATTATGTCGTCCGCGTACAATCCCACCACGTGGGATTCGTTGCCGAAAGACATTCCTAAAATGTGGGGATTATCGCGGATCTTCTGCGCCAAGGGCTCTATGTATAGGGCAAATAGGAGTGGTGAGAGGGGACAGCCCTGGCGAGTTCCCCTCTGTATCTCGAAAGGGTCGGACTTGAGGCCGCCCAGCCGGACACGGGCCAAGGGACGGTAGTAGCAGCTCGCGATCCAGGCCTGGAACCGGTCGCCCAGGCGGTAGCGTTGCAGCACAGCCTGCAGGTAGGTCCAATCGACACGGTCGAAAGCCTTCTCCGCATCGATGGCTACTAGGGCAGAGTCGGAAACCTGAAAATGAGCTTTGTCCACGAGGTGCAGGAGTCTTTTAGTATTGTCACTGCACTGGCGGTTCGGGACAAAGCCCGATTGGTCCGGTTCGAGGATGCCCGGGAGGCAGGGGCCTAAGCGAGCCGCCAGTACCCCCGTGAACAGCTTCAGATCCAGATTGAGTAAGGAGATGGGGCGGAATGCGGAGCAGTGCGTTGGGGGCTTGCCCGGTTTAGGCAGGACCACAATGTCGGCTGCAAGCATATCGGGCGGGATGGAGCTTGGCCCTTCAAAGGAATTAAAGAGCCTGGCGAGGATAGGCGCTAAGACATGGCCGAAGGACTTATAAAAGCCCGACGAGAAACCGTCAGGGCCCGGGGATTTAAGCGGACGGAGGCGTGCAATGGCAGCGAGGATCTCGTCGGGGCGAATGGGGGCATCAAGGGTTTCCACGCTCGTTGAACATAACGGCGTGATGTTGGCCGTTTGCAAGTAAGCGTCAATGGCTGTCGGCGACGCCGTATCTGTGCTATACAAAGAGGCGTAGTAGGAGCGAAAGGCCGAGGCAATTTGTGCGTCCTCAGTAACTGCCTCGCCGGCATCGTCTAGCAGCGTCGTGATTTTGGAGCGTTGGAGTTTGGCCTTCAAGGCACTGGCCAGGAGCCGGCCGGTGCGGTTGCCCCCCACGTAGTACGTGTGGCGGAGGCGAAGAGCAGCAAATTCTGCCCTGTCGGTATCGAGGCTAGCTAGCTGAGCCCTGGCGGCCTTAAGTTGGCGCCAAATTCTCGGGGCTCCGGTACGGCTGTGAGCTCTCTCCAGCTCCGCAACTTTGTCGGAGAGGTCGCCCCTCTTTTCTTTGCGAAGTGCGGCGTCTGCAGCTGATAACGCTATCAGCTCCCCTCTAACGACAGCTTTCAAAGCTCCCCATAAGGACGACATCGACACCTCAGGGGTATCATTGGTGGCCAGGTAATCCGAGATGCACTTATGAAGTTGGCGGGTGACCGCCGGTTTTTGTAAGAGGGTTTCGTTAAGTCTCCACGACCCCGGAGTGCGTGGCGTGCAGGGTACTTGAAGCGTCAGTTCCACTGCCTGATGGTCGGAGAGGGCAGCCGGGACAATCTCCACTGTGGTGATGTGGGGAATGAGGGTCGATGAGCCCAAGAAGTGGTCTATACGGGCGTAGGTGTGGTGTACGTGTGAGTAGAATGTGTACTGCGTTGCAAGCGGGTGAGTGTGCCTCCAAAGGTCTGAGATGTCCCTATCATGCAGCCAAGTAGTGCCGTTCTGCGAAATCGCCCCCGTGTCTCCGTAACGGTGCCCCGACCTATCCTTGGCCGTGTCCATGACGAGGTTAAGGTCCCCCCCTAGAAGCATGTAGGTGTGAGGTGTCTGAAGCGTTTCTGAGATTGCGGAAAGCAAGAAGGGTTCCTGACCGGTATTGGGGGAGTATATGGAGCCTATTGCGTATGTGGTGTTGCCAATCTGGAAAGCGTGGGCTAGAAGGCGTCCCCTGATTTCTCCTATTTTAGCCCCTACCTTGCCTTTAAAGCGCCGTGAAATGAGCAGAGCCACCCCAGCTTTCTTCGACGTGAGAGAGGAGAATAGTTGCTGTGGGAAAGCGCGGGAGCGCAGCCGGTGCCAATCCTTGGCCAAGAGGTGGGTTTCCTGCAGCAGGCAGATGTCGGCTGCTGAGTTCTCTAGGTAGGAGAGGACAGCCCTGCGCTTAATCGGGTTATTGAGTCCCTTGACATTAAGGGACAGGATTTTGAGCGTGTCAGCCATCACCGGGGTACGTAGTGGTGAACGGGCTCAACTCCGCAAAACGCTGCGCAGCAGTGGAGAACGTGGGCAAACCCTGGTGTGTGTAAAGATCCCCTGGCGGAAAGTTAGCACTTATTAAATGTAATAAGGTAACCTAATGTTATCCTATGGGAAAGGTAGGCATTGCAATAGTGAAAAACAAATGTAAGAGTTTTTCGCTACCAGGACATGCAAAACTTAACATTACATGTTCAACCTTTTAAATAACCTGCACACTGTCCTATGAGCTGTTTAGGGCCTACCCTGGGGTGACTTATATGTATTAAAAAGGAAGGTTTAGGCCTGGCAAAAGGTTTATTTTGTCAGGTGGAAATTGATGTTTAAAACTGCATGGACATGCTGCAAAGGCAGGCCTGAGGCATGTTTAAAAGACTACTTAAGTGAGTGACACAATTTTATTTTTATTTTATTTTAAAAAGTTTTATATAGCGCTGGTTAGACCCGGAGATATCAGAGCACTTTACATGAGCATCAGATCATAGTTACAGGTTACATCGTTACAAAGGTTACACAGTTCTTAGAGCATGGCAACATAGTTACTTGTAAGGTCGAGATAAACAATAAGCACAAATACTTAAGGGGAAAAGCAGGCAAGGTGAGAGATTCAGGGGAGGGGGGTTGGAGCAAGGGAAGTAGATAGATAATTAAGGCGGGAAAGAGGAGGGGAAGGTGAGAAACACAGCATAGGGAGAGGAGGGGAAGGGTGATGGGGACACAAACTGGTAGACGAGTCAAGGCAACGTCCAAAGTCCAGTAAGCTATGATCCCAGGGGAAGTGGTATCCCTTCCCTATATCTATTGCAAGAGGCTCCCTTTACGCAGTGGACTCTCTCAGAGGGGTCTCTGATACTCCAAGGCCTACATACTGGATCCTTCCCCAAAAAGGGGAGAGGAAGTGCTTTGGCAAGGGGTGCCATACCATACCTCAAGTGTGAGTGGCTCCCTTGGCGCAGTGGACTCACTCAGCGGGTTCGCTGAGACTCCAGAGTATAAATATTGGATCTTTCCCCAACAAGGGGAGAAGGAGTGCTTAGTCAAAGGGCACAAAGGACAGGGGGATAGGCAGAGTAGCAGGCAAGGGGAGAGATTCAGGGGAGAGAGGATAGGAGCTAGGAAAGAGACAATAAGGAGAGACGAAAAGAAGTCTGCCTAAAGACTGACTGGGTAGGTGACGACCAAGGAGGGATCAGTGCTGCAGGTCTAATAGCAGCATTTAATTTACAGTCCCTGGGTACATGTAGTACCACTTTACTAGAGACTTAAAAGTAAATAAAATGTGCCAATTGTGTGTAAGCCAATTCTACTGGAGAGAGCACAAGCACTTTAACACTGATCAGCAGTGGTGAAATACACAGAGTCCTAAGGCCTACAAAACAAGATCTCCAAAAATGGAGGAGGAGAGGCAAAATGTTTGAAGGAAGACCATCCTACAGCTGTTAGGTCTAACAGGGAGAAACTGTTGACATCTTGTTCCAATACATTAATTTCACTAATGCAAATCTTTAACAAAAAACAGCATGCTGTGAGCCCAACTGTACCTAAAGTGCATGAAGATCATACATTTAAGCAAGGCAGTGGTAATGAGAACAAACGGTTCTTATGCTGTAGCAAGGCAAACACAATGACGAAGCTGTCTTTCTTTGGCCAAATAGCATTCTCATTGTTAGGCTATTTCCTTCATTATATTTTCAAAGACTATGACCATTAAACAACTTGGAAAGATTGCCAGTTTAGATTCCAGGAAGGAAGCCTCCTCCCAGTTCCTTTCTGAGTAATTCCGCTAATTTACTCTTGCTCCTTCCAAGATGATTTTTAGAAAATATAGGCACCATTAGCAGCAGACTGGGAGTCTTACATTTAAGATTCATTTTGCCTTACAATTTAAAGTAGCACGTTTGTTCATAAAGAAGATCCTTTGCACTGCAAACACATTTCTGTTGATCTTCCATGGTAAACATCAGAAATGTTGATTTTCTCATGAAGAGATTTGAAAAGAGTACCTCTGAATATCTATCCTTAAACGATGAACATTATGGTCCTGACTCACACAGCCAAACATTATAATAATAAATAACCCAGTATTTGTAAAGCGTGAAATAATCACTCCTAAGGGTCTCAAGGCGATGGGGGCCATCAGCGCGATTAAGCGAGCTGTTGCCAAGAGTCACAGGGTGCTGGGCTGAGCTGCTGCCGGCGCCAGGAATCGAACCGCGAACCCCGTGCTCTGGAGTCAGCCTCCCTGGCCGCTGCGCCCCACCTCTCCCTCAAACATTGGCACCCTTTTATTTATTCCTAGGGAAGGGAAAAATGTGCATATTCACAATACTTTTCGTATGTATGCCTTGAATGCGGCACCAGTCCTAGCTTCCCCTGTCTGTGTCCGGGATATAATGGATTTCTTTTTCTGTGGCTATAACCCCCATACAGAATTTCGGTGATTAAAAGCACTTAATAAATCCTGAGTGATTGATTGACTGAATTGAATACAGAAAACAATTCATTGCCGATTTTTCCTTCTATTTTTTTTCTCCACAGGGATTTTTCTTTATGTAGGCTTACCATACATCCTCACAAAGTGTTCTGTTTCCCTTCACAACATATAAAGTAATTTACACCAGCTCTATGCAGGAGCAAAATGTTCCACAATTTCTACGGTGGGAAAGGGCCGGAGGGAAGTTTGGGAACTACCATAAGCTGACCTGTTTTTGAGAGTTCACAAACTTTGATTGTGTGCATGGCCTTGAATTGCCCACACCTCACCCCTTCCATCATGTTTACTCCTATGAAATATTACATGAGTGTGGATGGATGTACCTGGATGTAAATGAGTGCCAGTTATCCTCTTGTGAGAACCATGTGCTAGTGCCACCTTACGGATTTTTGGGCACCCCTGCTCGAACAAGGTTACGTATATTACCCATTTCCACTTCATTCAAACCTACAGGGTAGCAGTCAATATTCAACTACACCTTAAAGTTTCAGAAATAGGGGCACACAAAAAGAACTGAACGCTCAAGCTGCTCAGTGTTTGCCAGCCAAATAATGACAAATAGTACCAAAAGAAAACTTTGACAATTATTTTCTGTGCTAGGGTCTGTTTTTTGTTTATAACAACATTTTACGTGGTAATTCAGTCTCTAGCCAGTCTCTGCCTCCCACGGTAGGAAAGACATGGAAGATGTATATTGGACTAGTGCACATGGTGTGTGAAAGTGTAGCTTTAATTGTGATCACAAATAAATCCCTCATCACAACCTCCTCACTGAAATAGGGAAAATCAAAGCACTGCTTGGATGCAGACCTTTGGAGTCCCTAAGCACTTACAAGATGTTGGTGCCCCATATATATATATCTAATTCAAAATATAAGCAATAATAAATCATAAAATAAAAATTAATTTTTCAAAATGAAACTAAACTTACAGCAAGATGGAAAATAATGTTTATTTTTGTATACTTCCACTTTACTCATAGATTCCGCTGCACCATTTGCACTTTTGCACCATACGGTCCCTTGATGCCCTAAGCATGTGCTTATTTTGCTTGATGGTTAATCCAGGCCTGCTTGGAGGTGTAATTAACACTGGTTAGACAGTTACATGGAAGATATTTAGTGGACTAGTGCACATGGCGTGTAAAAGTGTAGCTGTATTTGCGGCATATTTGTGATCACAAATAAATCCCTCATCACAACTTGCATCCTCACTGAAATAGGGAAAATCAAATGCTTGGAGGCGGGGCTGGATTGAAGCCTTTAGAGATCCTAAACTCTTAAAAGATGTTGGTGCCCCCATATATATATCTAATTCAAAATATAAACAATAATACATCATAAATTAAAATTATATTTTTCAATATGAAACAATACTTACAGTAAGATGGAAAATAATGTTTATTTTTGTATACTTCCACTTTATTTATAGGTTTAGCTGCACCATTTGCAGTTTTACACCATATATTTCATTGTAATTTGGCAATGGAAGATCTTTGTGGTGCCCCCCTTACCTTGATGCCCTAAGCACGTGCCTATTTTGCTTAGTGGTTAATTTAGCCCTGCCTGGAGGTGTACATAACACTAGTTAGATAGTGACATCCAGAGTAAGAGAAATGTGAGGAGCAGCAGACAGGAGAAGGACAGAGAGATAAGCAGAATGATGTAGTAACATGTGAAGTAGTGGGAGAAGAAAGTAGGGAGCGATATGTTAGGTAGGGAGAGATGGTACGGTAAAGAAAAAAAGATGAGCTAGAAGGATATAAATATTCACCGAGGTAGACAGATGAAGATGCATGTAGAAAAAGAAAGAGATGGCGATGTTTAACGTTTTAGAATGATAGATAAAGTTTTAGAATGAACTAAAGATAAAGAGGAAGAAAACAAATGAGGTATATAGATCGGTAAGGTAGAAAGTGAGGTAACTTATTGAGATGTGGAAGCAGAGAGAAGTGGAGAGGTGAATTAGCAAAAAATAAAGAGTTGTAAGGTAGAGTGTGGTGAGGTAGTGAGAGGGGCAACATGGGAAGTGAGGCATAGAAAGACTGTGTTACATTAAACCCATTGCCAAGTTAAACATTGATGTGTTCAAGGTATTTAAAGGAATCCTCTTTTTGGCAGTCAATGTCATAATGTGGCACAGATATCCACCATACGCCAACCAATGAAATGACATGCAGCAGGAATCCCACATTTGATTGTCAATGTCTTGATGTGATGTTAGTATCCCCCATGTCAATCAATGACATATTGTTCTCTAGGTATCCTCCTTATGCCCATAAGTGCCATAATGTAACCTAAGTTCCCTTCCCAATGCCAGGCAGTGCCATTGTGTTCTCTTGGTACACCAGTGCATCCAGTCAATGCCACTATGTGCTCCATGGTACCTCCCATGTTCAGCTGACACCATAACACAGGTTTCCAATATGTCGTCACTGCCCTAATATGCTTCAGGTATCCCAATACATCAGTCAATGCATGATATGTCACATGTATCCATATGTTGCAATTAACGTCATGAGCTGCTCCAGGCACCTCCATATGTCAGTGAAAGCAGAAGTACCCAACGTATACCACATATTCCAGTGAATGCTATGATGTTGCTCCGGGTATCCTCCATAAGCCATTCTATGTTCTTATGTGGCTCAGATATCCTTCATATTGCTACTCAGTGCCATTATATACGTCAGGTATTCCTCAAATGCAAGGCCAGGATGTGGTCCAAATGTCTGTTACATGCCAATCAAAACATTGATGTGCCCAGCTATCGATCAAATGCCAGTCACTGGTGTTCTCGATGTGCCAGTCAATGGCAGTGACAAAAATATGTAATCTGCAATTACATAACCTACACCTAGAAAAAGACACATACACACAGGATAACATACACACATCCTTCCCCACCATCCGCCAGTTCTCATTATACACAAACACACATATCCTTCCCCACCAATCCACCAATTCTCATCACACACATACACACACACACACATACACACTCACACACCCACACACACACACACACATCCTTCCTCACCAATCCACCAGTTTTCATTATACACCCATACACACACCCACACACATCCTTCCCCACCAATCCTCCAGTTCTCACCTTCATTTATTTACTTACCTTGTTAATGAGCTGGTATCATTCTTTTCAGTCAACGCTATATTATTTTTCAATGAGCATAGAAATCCCAACACCAGAATATTTTTCCTGGCTGACCGGTCTCCGATTCACACAATATCAACAGCACTAAATGGTCTTCGTAACTTTAGTCTCTATAATGTTAGTGAACATATCAAATACTATTTGGATTGCTGCCAACTGACTGGCTGACTCAATGACTGCATTTCTATAGCATCTGCTACTCCAAACGGTCCCCTGGTGCTGATCTTATATCTGCTTAGCCAAACAAACCACGTCTTCAATTCTGTCTGAAGACTTGGAGCAACAGGAGGTCCTTTTATGAAACGGAAGGGCATTCCAAAGGAGATGAGCGTAAACCTCAGATTTTGTTTATTAAAGAGGTATTCTTTCTAAGTAGAATAGTAAGGAACAATCTTATGAGTTAATTAGTTAGGGGCATGTTTCTTAAGACACTTGTAAACTAGACATAGGATCATAAATGTCATGCATTCTGTAATGAGAAGTCAGTGTAGAGATTTTCTGGATATAGATATCTGGGTAATCATGCACAGAAAGCATGACATTAGTCTAGAGAGATATTAACTGCAGTAACCACAATTAGTGCTGTGTAATGAGCAGAGTGCAAAGGAGAGCAGTGTTTTGAGCCTGTTGATCTGTAAGTAGCATTGTTTCACTGACACATTCACATGAGTAAGCACCCCGGCTTTGGTATCTAAAACAAAATCTAGATTCTTCACCTTATGAGAAGGGACTAAATATAGGCTGAAAACGTAAAACCTGGTTAGCGCTTGTGTGTAAGAGCGATCTCTGTGGATGAAAATTATCAGCTCAGTTTTGGATTTACTTAGTTGCAGAAACATAGATGTCATCCAATCTTGAAAGACATTCAGTGTATTTTCTAGAGCAATGCTTCACCTTTGATCTAGTGAGGTCCTTATGTAGATCCATGTATCATCAGTATAGGTTCGCTAGAAAACTGAAGGATAAGTGCAATGTTGAGATTAAGAGGGCTTCTTCCCTCCTCTAATCAAAGACTCACAGCCACGGTGCACAGAAAACCCACAGCTGGAAATAGTATGCTCCATGCACAAAGTTTTCATCTGGTAGCCTTGAAAAACAGCATTCCATTTAGGGAATTGATGAGGGCAAGGCGCATATGCAGTAACCAGGACAATTTCGAGGTTACCCAACAAGATATGATGCATAAGCAACGGGCACAAAACTACACAGATACCACTCTTAATGTAGATGAACATGGAGTATCAAAGTACAGTTGGGAAGAAGCCCTCTTTGGCGTCAGTAAGAAAAATGCCAACACTGACATTGAACTCAGCACTAGATTCATCACCACGTAGCATGATAAACATCTAGGCACAAGAAAACCACTCGCTAAACACAGCAATCTCATGAAAAATGACCCAGTGATAGGGGCCAGCATAGCTAACAGTCCACAGGTCACTTTTAGAAAACCCCACTCTTTGACGGACTATTTAGTAAAAAAGTGAAGTGACTACGGCCAAAAAATAATGGCTAAGACTGACCCCAGGTTTTAAAAAAGGCCAAAAATGTAAACGCTTGCACTAATGGCAAGAATATTAGTGAACTGCACACACCATTCCACAAGATCATCAATTCCCTGTCTTGCCCCTGTCCAAAGGTCTACATTGGGAGCACCATACTGCCGGTGCACAAACGAGTACTCCAAATCTGCGGGCAATAAAAAATACAGATCCAGTAGCTCCCCATTTTCAGTAGGTGCATAATAGGGATCATAAGCTACTCACTTACAGGTCCATTGGCAGTATACCAAAGAAATTGAGAACAGGGGATAGAGAGAGGTAGCTCAGGTAGTTGGAATCCAGGTATATCTTGGTGATGGATATTAAAGAGCCCTTTGGCTTTAATATTGATGAAGATCTATATGTCACCTCCCGACTTCTTTATTAGCCTGAGCTGCAATTTTTTAGATTGTTATTGCTCAGCCATTCAAACATTTTTTCTTTTGTGTATATTTTACGGAGACGAAGCCTTCAGGCACTGCAATGGAAGATAGACAGTGTAAAGCTATCACTTATGGAAATTCACGTACTTCACATACTGTATGCCCCATCAGGGGCCAGCGCGTCTGACTATGGTTTTGGAGTTACAATTTAGACTTTGTTGACCCAGTCATCATCGACATGCTAGCCTAGATAGACCGTTATGTTTACAGACAAATTAACGTGAACATTCTGTTCATTTTGTTAAGCTCACTTGGGCTTAACACGTCCTACACTGTACTTTTGCCTTTTTGTTATTTTAAAAACATTTTTATAGACATGCTATAGTTGTCTTGCAATTTTCACTGTAAGACACTGCATAAACGTTAGTATTCTCCTACACATTCATGTATTAATGTTATAGTGACACACCTCTATGGTTCAAGTAGAACTAGAAATGAGAAACCTTTGTTGAGTTGAAATGACAAGGCATGTCTAATATAGATTATTTAATTTGTTTAATACATGTCAATTGCTAACTGGGGCTGTAGTCCGCAATGTCCACTACATATTTATGCGATGGGGTTTGCTCAATGCTATAACATCACACTAACATTACAAAGTAGCTGATTGCCCTGGGGGGAATTCATGAAATAATGTGAAATTTCAATCAGATTACATTGTAATGCACTGCATGATTTGTGTCAGCTCAACGTTATGCATAAAGTTATTTCGTGTTTTGCATGAATTTAAATGCACAAGAAGTGTCTCCACAATGGCGTTGAAAGTGCCATTAGTTGGATTTGTTAATTACATGTCAATTTCCCACTGGTGCGGTACTCCAGAATGCTCACTCACTATATACTTATGCAGTGGGATTAACTAGAGGCTATAGCATCAAACTCCCAGTATAAGATGGTTTCCATATCGGACAAACAAACACTGTAGTTAACAATTCACTACGTACTTGATTGCTCTTGTGAGCTTCATGAAACAATGTGAATTTCATTCAGATGACATTGTAATTCACTGCATGATTTGTGTTGGTTCAACGTAATGCACAAAGTGATTTAAATTGAAGAACAAGCCTCTTCAAGATGGCGTCACTGGTTTTTGTCCCTCTACTATGCTTATTGTTTTTTCAACACCAGTTTTTTGTATATAGTGCTTTTGTATGATCGGTGGCGTGACAAAGACGTGTAAACTTTGAATGATGTGTATTGCTCCGCTGCCAAAGGATTACATTCTTCTATAACAAAAGTTTCTCGAAATACAGTGGCTTTCTGAAACAGAGGTGGAAAGAAGTTTCTTGGATTTATTGCAGCTCTTGGCGTAACACTGCTCACTGGCACCACAAGTACTTAATAGCTCATAGGCAGTACGCCGTTCCCTTGAATTATATATATATATATATATATATATATATATATATATATATATATATATATATATATATATATATATACATCCAAGCCAACAAACTCTGGGAGTAAAATCACCCTAGCTTCCAGCAGGTAAATGTTTCAAGGGTGGAAACGCGTTGAGTGTGCTGCTCAATAAACCTTGAAGCATTTACTTGCTGGGAGTGTGTGTGATTTTACTCCTGGAGTCTTTTGTTTTGGATGTTACCGGGCCCTATGCCCAGCCACGCACTGCTCTTGGGGGCTGAGCGGGAATCTTTTATTTATATATATATATATATTCATATATTCATTCTTCGGAAAGGGCTGTTGGATACACACTGTCATTCGAAGCACTATAGCACTATGAATTAATGTGCCATAGACTGGGATATCTTCCCAGTACTTGCAGTCCCTTCTTCATGAGCAGTTGGAACATCATCCATTGCTCATCACATTCAATGTGTGCCACAGTGACACTTAAAACTAGTTATATTGCCTAAATTGCATGTTTTTCTATACTATACCTATTGGGTGTCTATCCCTGACAATTACATTTGGACTACTGACAAACAATATCACAGGAGGAAAAACTGGCATTTTATGTCAGATTACAGTGGAAGTTATCGTTCATATTCTTTATATTTGCTGCAAACCTCAGATAGAGGTGGCAATATTTAGGAAGCGTGTTTTTAATGACAAACAGAAGGACAATTAGGTATGCCTTGGGATTTCTGTATCTGCTAGATATGACTGACTGTTGTTTTAAGATCTGCATGTGTTTAGTACCTTTTTAAAGGCATATGCTGCATACATTTGCATTTTTAATATAAGTTTTTGTTTGCGTTCGTTGAAAGCTAAAATCAAAATTAATTTGAATAACTTTAGTTTACCTCTAAAGACAAGCATTTCTCATATCCACACCTTTTACCTACTCTTACTTATTTAAACCATCCACATTCTTCTGCAAATGTACTCCTCCACCACATATAAGTGTTTTATTTTGACGTTGGAAAAGCCAGAGGAAAAGGAAAATGCTGCTTCATTAAAATATAATAAGACATTTGTAAATAATGCAATCATTATACATTTGTTTGACAGCTCCCTGTTTATTGTTTAGCTGTGGCCATTGTTTCAGGGGCTGGAAACTAAATGTCCTTTTGGCCTGCCAAGGATCATGCTACCTATTGATGGGGGTTCAGCACAGGAAAGGGAAGAACATCTTAGATTTAAATCTAGCTTGAAGGACCTTCCAGCCAGTAATGGAATTATTTGTTTTTTATACATTTTCGTCACTTATATTGTCTTAGGATATAAATTAAAACCAAGACGGGGTATAAGTATTGAGTGCCATTCCCTTACTTTCACACTTTATAAATGCCAAGGAATAGTCAACTAACTTTGTCAAGAAAAATAGTTTGCTGGCACTTGTTTTTAGAAATACATAATTACTAACATCCTCCATACTATATAGCAAAACTGTAGGATAAGTCGCTACACTTAAGGGAAGTCAGGTAAACTGACATGGTAACAACCTGGGATTGTTTTCTCACTTTCTAACACAATATAATTTTACTAAGGGTAATTCAAAATCTGCCTTTGTTTAAGTAACCTTTTGACCTATCTTTTGTACTCAGTGAGCGATATCCTGTGTTTTTTTAACCCTTTGACTTATGTGGCCCACCAATTAACCACGACTAGAAGCCAGGCCCTCCCCTCCCCCCCTCCAAAGCATTTTCTTATATCTGTACTTCAGAACAATACACATAAATAGATAAAAGGTTTACAACAACTAAGTACACCGATTATTAACTATTTTATTTCATTCACTCAAATGAAAAGATTACAAAATAAAAATTTAATTTTAATGGGAAGGTTGGAGCCTTTCATAATGTGCTTTTAGTTCTAAAAGACGAAGCAATATGCTAGACTATCATATCACTTTTTAGTTGTTTCCTCCTAATGCATGGCATGCACTGTTTTTATTGGTGCATACCTGTGCTTCCAGGGAGGCCACCAGCCCTATTCAACATTCTGTGTGATGTGTTTGTGCTGCTCCAACAAATAAAGCTAAGGAAACAAACTTAATTTTAACCTCCAATTTCAAATGTCTAAACTTACATAGCATTTTAAGACCGCCGGGCCTACCCCCAGGCTTGATGTGGTCACCCACCTCCTTCCGATACCTGGGGATCCAGATTTTTAATTCACTGGAGGACCTCTCTGAGGGTAATCTAGGGAAAGCTCTCTTGTCCCTCAAGTCCTGCATCCCTTTTTGGTGTTCCCTCAAGCTGCTCATTATGGCCCAGATCTCAGTGTCTAAAAAGGCTCCTCTACTTTTTGCTAACTTGCCAATAAGTATCCTGGTCTTGTGTTTAGACAACTGGACACACTGGTGTGGGAATTGATATGGAACGGGGGTCATCATTGAGTGTCCCTGACTAACCTTAGATGTGGATTTTGAATTATATTTCCTGGCTTCTCAGCTTCAATGGATTATGCTACGCAGGGCTGGACTGGGAACAGAATCCGGCCCTGGCAAACTGCTCGGCTGGCCCCGCTGGGAGTACAGGGGGCCGATATTGCAGACCCCCGGTAACAAAAATACCCCCCCTACGGCCGAAAACCAGCCCCCATCGTGGCAGCCCATTGGGGAAACACCCGGTGCCTGCTATGGCCAGTCCGGCCTTGACGCTATGGATTGATGGGACTAATCTAGCGGAGCTGGGACTATCAGATCATATAGAAATCCTATTGGTAAAACTGCTCCGTCTGGCGGTGATAGTCGCACGGTGGTATCGGTGACACTGAGGTGCTGGCGCTGATGTGTCTTGCGAACTGTGGGAACATCCCTGTATACACTGTCACTGCCCCTAGTGGCCCTCCCCCATGGCGAACCCCTCACCTTTTTTACTACAGGCCAACTGCCGGCTTGGACAGTCACCAGACTAGCGACAGCAGGGGACTGCTATCAGCAGGGAGCATTGCTGCCATTGAAAGATTTGTTGGAACACTACGATTTGCCAGCAGGACAATTCCTGATATATGAAGCTGTAATCCATGAGTTTTAGGATCTGTGGGTTGGCGAGCGGAGGAGCCCACAAATCTGCAGTTGGTGGTCACCATGGGCTCCGCCCAACACTTGGTGACCTGGTTTTGTCAATCCTTCTCTACAATGGTCTGTACCCCTCTCTACCCTGCAAGAGAGATGGGAGAGGGTCCTGCAGTGTGGCCTAACAGACTCAAAGTGTGATAGAATATAAGCCTCCCCATAAAAGATCTCTAGGAACACAAGACTAAAGTACCTCCAATTTGACTACGTCAATGTGACTTTACATGACATCGCATAAAAATCAAGTAGTTCATAGGGGGGGGGAACCTTCCCCCTGACTGAGATTTAAATGCTGACTTCCTTCATATGGTGTGGCATTCCCCCAGCTACGTCCCTTCTGGGAGGAGGGGATTGCCGCCCTGGACTCCACGCTGGGACGCATCCTCCCTTGCTCCCCAGACACTTGCATCTTGGGACTCTTTCCGAGGCTGAGCGTGCGGAAGGTGGGTACAGGATTTATAGACTTGGGTCTTGTGCTGGCTAGAAGGCGTATCCACATGACCTGGAAATCTGCAATAGCATTGGGACCCTGGATTAGTGTCTGGAGATCTGATGTGACACAGTGGGCGAGAGCAGAGAAGGGGGCATAGGTCAGGGAGGAGACTAGAGGGGTAAGACGATGTCTCAAAGTGGATCTCTAGACTGAGTTGTTGGTGGCTTGGGAGCACCCATAGAGCGATTTGAAGGGGGAACGGAAGACCATTGGTAGTACATCCGAGGGAGGAGCAGATGATACACGGGGCCAAAGGGGAATGCGGAATGAGCACTGAACTGGGAGAACTTTAGGTGATGCTTGCCATGGGTCTCCACACTGGTGCTGAGCATAGAAGAGTGTAGATCCCCATGTCCTCTAGAACAGGACGAGAGGTGGGACCTCGAGTGAAGGGCTCATGTGACGCATCGTCCTGAGAGAGCTGCATGGAGAGGGCCTTCTAACAAACAACCCTACCGTTCAACTAATGATCCGTCTTTTATTATCCACTTGTATTATCGATTAATAGCGCACACCCAACTGGGTTACCCACGTCTGTCTATATGATTTGTTTGGAGTTTTCTCTGTCTTTTCTTTCCCCCATATCCCTATTGGATCAATTGCTACCGTTATGACTGTACTGTATATCTTCATACTGCATTGTTTGGTGACCACCTTTGTAAAAGCAAGAGGACATCTCCTGTACACAGCAAGCATATGGAATGGATGTCATAATAGACGAGACTGAAGAGATCTCTGTAACACTGAAGATGATTCTTTATTGATCCTTAACCGATATGTTATTTCATGATGTCATGCTGTACACTTTAAATGCTTTAAAAAAAGGGCCAATGAACAGAAGCTTTAAAAACAAAAACACAGCATTTTAAAATGTTTTGTTTGATTTTTATGTATGTATAGTTTATTAATCTGTTGGTATTATTAAATGTTCTAAACAGGCACAGAAGTCCTAAATAAGCATTGTGGAAAACCCAGGGATCCACGGACCCCAGGGGAAGGGATGCTGCTGTAGATCACACTGATGTAAATTACTCTACTTTTTGTCAGCAGAGAATTTGGGGCCTGATTAGGATGTCGGTCGGTAAGTCTCTGACCGCTGGCACAGTACAGTAACTCCCATTTCTCCATGGGAGCTTGTGCTGCGGCCGGTTTCCAACTGCAGCACAAGCTCCCAAAGGGAAATGGGAGTTTGCGACCAAACCATGTGCGGATCAGTAATGGGCGTGCTGCAAGCCCTTAGTGTATATAGTATCTCTTGTGGGAGCGCATGCAAAGCATGCGCTGTCACGGCGAGATCCAAAAAGAGGACACCATACAGTCTAATGGCCTTTGTCTCTCTAGTCATAAAAGGCTTCTAACTAAACAACCTCTCTGATTCGGTAAGTGCCTACCTGCAAGCTATGACCAACAACAAAAAGACTCCTGGCATCTAGGTTAATTTCCGTTCAATTACAGGGAGCGCTACCCCGGAGCTCCTTTCCAGTTTATAATGGGACTCCTGCTCCACCGAATCCTAAAGTATCCTGAAAGTGTGGTGCTCACACAGTGTTGCTTTGCCCAAAATAAGAAGAGTCAAACTCTGATCTTATCTTTGGTGATGCCAGCTCTGCTTCTGCCCAGTATGAGATTCAGTGTGCTTTATAGTGCCAGCCAACATAGGAGGTGATGAATTTCCATGCCAGAAATCTGCTGGTGTGAAATGTCAACACAAGAACAGAATGCCTTCTGTGTCAACCCCTGCATAATGGAAAGTATTATACTGCTGGGGTAAATCCAGAAAAAATAACATAAAACATCGTAACACAGCACACCAAATCACTAAGCAACAGGTTACAAATCACTGCACAGCACAGTACAGCACAGCACAACACAGTCAAGCAGCTTCATGCCACTGACCTTACAATTAACACTGATTTTAGTCACTTTCGCTGGCTTACAGGTGGCAGGCATGAAGGCTACATAAATGACCTATGAGATTCAATTTCATAGTTTTGGAAGGAAACATAATTACCATTTCATCCCTGTTATAAACATAATTTGGTAAGTTGTGTATGAAGCCAAGCTTCCTGAGCTCTCAGACCAATCATTGACATGCATGAACTTTACACATTTTCTAAACAAAAGAAAGTTACACTCAACTATGCCTTAAAAGCTTGGAAGTGAACGGGAAAGCTGGCCAAAATAATGCTGTTACACTGATGGACTGTTACAGGTACTAACGTTCTTAACTGAGTAACTCGTCGAGCAAGGTGGAAGAATTATCCTTTACAACTGCACTATTTTAAGCAAGATTCAGACTTACCACAGTATTGTTTTCTTCGACATCTGAAACACAAAATACAAAATATAAGTTTAAAAGTCTACTTTAGATGAAAATTTACAGCTACAAGTGAATGTTTAGTCAGTGTTCTACAAGTTTTTTTTTTAATTCTGTTCATTGTTTTTCAATCAAAACTATACATGTGTATCATCTTCTCATACAGTAATTGGCACATTATCGGCATACAATTGTCACAGTGATTGTGTGCATCCGGGTACACACCATTTTACAGCAAGGCACTATGCAATTCTTACAGAAACATCAAGGAGCATGGGACAAATAATCAGAATATCATTCAGCACTACAATCTGGGAAGCATTTACAATTACGCATAGCACAGACCATCAATAATTAGGCAAGTTACATCAATAGTGCAACACACCAAATGGCGCCCTGGTCGCTCCAGTCTCTGCAGTGTGTCAATCAAACAATATAAGGCAAGAGGGCTCCACTCTGTAATGGAGGATTACCTCGACAATATCCAGTGTATCCAGGGCTCTTCAGGTCGCGGGCGCCCCAGCCTCAGATTCAGGGTTCTTGCGCGGATGCGCTAGCAGATAGCCAGTCAGGGGGCCCCATATGTCCCTGGGCTTGGAGGCTCCCGGTAACAGCTCCGCATACGTGTTGAGCTGTTCTTGACAAAAAACAAGGTCGTTCAACCATACCTTAAACTTGGGCGCCCTGCTTCTGCCCCACCGGCATGCCACTCGTCGTTTGGCCATGAGCAGCGCAAGTGCCACATATTTGTGATGTTGCGCCTGTAGCGGTTTGACATAACCCAGCAGGGCCAGTAGTGGCGTGGGTTCTACATGGGTACCTGTCATCAACTCTAATGCTTGGAAAACTTGTCCCCAATAATCATGTATTCCAGAGCATTACCAGGCTAAATGTAAGAAGTCCGCACTCGGGCCTGGCACCTGTCGCACCTGTCTGTATTGCGCAGTTTATCCCTGTGCATTCGGGCTGGGGTGTAATATATTCTATGTAGGAATTTATAATGAATGATAATTAGCCTGCTGCTAGCTGAAACCTGCTCAGTCTGCGAGCAGCAGTATTCCCATTGCTCATCTGTCAAAGCAAATCCCAATTCCGCCCCCCATCGTGTTCTGGCCTATGCAGGCAGTTCTTCCCTTTGTGTGTGCACTGTGCATTATATCAGGGATACCAGCTGTTTGGCTGTCGCACTTCTGAGGGCCAGTTGTAGCGGAGCAAGCAATGGCGGCTCAGCCGGAAACTCTGGAGTATGGGAGCGAATGCCTTGTCTAAGTCGGATATACAAAAAAACATCCAGTGGAGTCTGATGCAAGCCTTGAAAAATATGCTCAGCCTTGCGAAATTGGCCTTCGTGATACAGGTCTCCCCAGTTTTTAATGTGTGTGATCTCCACGAAGGTTCGAAATATGGCCTCTTGAAAGAGGGGCATACTAGGATGACAAACAAGAGGTAACAGCGGAGAGTAAAGTAGTGCAGTGTCCAGTATATGACCTATGCGTTGCCAGCAGATGTATCATACAGCGCCCCCTTGATCGGAATGGGATGAGCAAGCCAGTGCTCCGCCGCCACTTGCGGCATATATCTTGGCTGATGCACCCAGAAGTACGCAAAGTGGGCCTGTGCGCTGAGATAATATAATTCAAAATTGGGCACTTCAAATTCACCCTGCGAGAATGGTCTAGTGAGAATGTTCCACTGCAGTCTTGAGTGTTTACCCCCATACCAGTCGGATCAATTCAGAC
Organism: Lissotriton helveticus; assembly: GCF_964261635.1. Classification (NCBI taxonomy): domain Eukaryota; kingdom Metazoa; phylum Chordata; class Amphibia; order Caudata; family Salamandridae; genus Lissotriton; species Lissotriton helveticus. The sequence goes on from NC_136068.1 coordinate 1,190,330,069, forward strand.
CTGAGCGACTTGAAAAAATGGCTCCCTGGATGAAACGGTATATTTAAAAACAGATAGAGCAATTGGGGCAGTATCACCATTTTAATTAGGGACGCCCTCCCCGCCATAGAAAGAGTGAGTGTAATACAACGGAAAACATAATCCGTTATGTGTGTCAGTGCCGTGCAATAGTTAAGGCCCATCAGCATACCTCTCTCTCTCGTGACAGGCACACCCAGATATCGTAAATCATCACACCATTCGAAGGGATAGTCCAGCTGGAAACAACCCGTTGCCGCTGTCAAAGGAAGGAGACAGGACTTACCCCAATTGATTTGGATCCCAGACAGCTTCCCGAAAACAATAAATGCTCTGAGGACTGGGTTCAGATTTTGCTGCGGATTGCGAATATATAAAGTGATGTCATCTGCATATATGGATAGTAATATCTGCCTCATATTGCATCTTAGGGCTTTGTCATTATGATGTTGTCTCAGCTTCGCCGCTAACAGTTCAACCGCCAGCGCAAAAAGTATAGGGGATAAGGGGCATCCTTGTCTGGTGCCCCTTGTGTTCGGGAACGCCTGATATATACGCCCATTTATTAGCACTTTAGCAACTGGCAAATGGTATAGGAGTTGGATCCAGGAGAGGAAGAGAGGTGGAAACCCCATTCTCAACCTCACCCCGAAAATATAGTTCCATTCTATTAAATCAAAAGCCTTTGTGGCATCTAAAGAAACAGCTGTTAGGGGCAGTTCTGAGGAGACATTGTTTAAAATGGTGAAAAGTGTTTTGGTTTTTTTTTTTGGTTTTTTTTTGCGTAGTTTTATATAGCGCGAACTAGACCCGAACCGAATCAGGTATCAGAGCGCTTTACATATTTTTCCAGTTACGTTACATTTTACGTTTTTCCAGTTACTTTCATTTTAGGCACGGGGAGATTAAGTGATTTGCTCAGAATCACAGGAGGTTTTGGCGTCGTTACCGAGACTCGAACCCAGATCCCCAGGTCTGAGGTCGGGCGCCCTAGCAGTTAGGCCAACTCCTCTCCCCTAGTTCTTAAATTATGCAATGTAGCTCTTCCCGGCAGAAAGCCAGACTGATCAGGAAGAATCAAATTTTCCATCAGTAAGCTGAGGCGGGTCGCGATGAGTTTGGCCAATAGTTTTGCATCACAGTTGAGGAGGGACAGCGGCCTGTAGGAGTCGAACTGGCATGATGGCTTCCCTGGTTTTAAAAGCGAGATGATGAGGGCTTCTCTCATGGAGGGAGGCAGGCAGTCAGTCTCCAGTGCGTCTTCATAAACCTCACGCAGTATGGAAGCCATCTGATCTATATACGTTTTGTAAAACTCTATAGGAATGCCATCGGTGCCGGTGGCTTTCCCAGACTGCATATGCATGATTGCATGATATTGCATGACATTTTCGCTGTACATCGCTCAGCCATCCCAAGGTCACATCCTCTAAATAGCTCTTCAAATTTAATCCATCTACTCTCTTGGTGGTGTGTAGCTGTGCATAATGAGTGGTAAAGGCGTTGAGGATGTTCGCAGTGTCTCTATATACCACTTCCCCAGGGTCTTCTAGTTCTAACACACAATTGGAGTAGCACGGCTGCCTAATCGTGTCTGCTAGAGCCTTGCCTGGTCGTTCCCCTTCACCATAGGCCACTTAGTATCTAGCCCTGAAGCGTGACTCTCTCCGTGCCGAGTCCATGTAGTTTGTGAGTGTCTCTCTAAATTTAAGCTGGGTGGGACTGTCCGGGCGCACCGCCAACTTTGTCTCTAAAGCTTTAAGCTCTATTTCCAGCTTGCGCAGAGTGTTCATAATATCTTTGAGGATGCCAGCCCCCTTAGCAACGCAGAACACTCGAAGTGTAACCTTAAGTAAAGTAAAGTATTTATTCCGTACAAAAAAAACACACCCCTCTTCTCTCAGTTCCTCCTGAAATACCGTGTCCCATAGAATAGGAGCGTGTAGTCTCCAACTATTGTGTGGGGGGCCATAGTCCGCTGAGGACAGTGTAATTTTGAAAGGGGCATGGTCTGAATAAGTGCGAGCTAGGTGTTGCGTCTGACATATAGCCGGGCCCAGCCCTCGAGACAGAAACACATAATCCAGACGTACCCACGATACTGCCTGCGCAGTGTAGTGTGTTCCCTCTAGATTGTGTGGGTGCGTATGCCTCCAGGCATCTATCAGTTGATAAGTAGTAAGAGTGTTGTGCAGTAGGCGCGCCTTAGTGTAGTGATGGGGGCAGGGTGGGACCTATCAATTGCATGCAATATTGAAATCCCCTCCCAGATTATGTGGTTTGACCCTATTTAAAAAATCTTAGCCCACAGTGCAGTGAAAAAATCCGGGGCATCCACGTTCGGTCCATAGCAGCAGGCCAAAGTGACCGAGTCAGCACCCAGTCGGTCCCAGGCTAGGCAATACTTTCCCTGTGCATCCCAGGAAGCACCTTCTAATTGAAAAGGCGTCCGCTTCTTTATAAGTATGGCCGTCCCCCTCGCATAGGAGGAATACGAGGAAAAAATTCTGTGGTCTGCCCACTTACTCGCAAAGGTGTTAACACTCTCTTGTAACATGGCTATGTGCACTTGATGCCTGTCTAAGTAAGCTAGGATGTGTCGCTTTTTGCGCTGATCCCCCAGCCCTCTGATGTTCCATGCAATAATATTCAGTTTCTCCGGAGCCGTGTCATCCATGGCCTTGTGTGCCTGACAATGACGGGGCCCACACCCTCACATTGTAACCCAGCTCACGAGTGCGCTCCCAGTGTACCGCCCTCCTTCGCGTCTGCAGTGCAACATTAGATTCACATGTTATCCACAGTAAACTACGAACCAAAAACCACCGACTCTGTAAGAGGCCCGTGTTAATTAAAACACTTCCCTTTCCCTCCCCCCACCCACTGACGCAGTCCAACTTGCCAGAAATAATCAATTGTTCCCATCATAATCAACCAAACAAAAAATCCAGACGCACACTGCACAAACCATACAGTGAGCGACAGCAGGGGAATGCCCATGAGGGGTAACCCTATGTGACAGCACAGGAACACCTCGCTCAGAGAGTCCACTGTAGCTGTAGAGGGGGCACTCTGGGGGAGCCGAGGGTGCCCAGTGTACATTGGTAAGGGCTCAGTTTGGTCAGTCAGCTGAGCAGTGTACGCAAATTAAACAACAGTTTTGGCTGTCCGGTGGTTGTCACCGTCTCAGTCCACTGTACAGACATCGAGTATAAGCAGCTCCACAGTCATTGCGAGTCATCCTCCGCTCCCACTGAAGATGAGTGTTGCGACGATGCTAAAGTACCATCATTGCGACTCATGCGCTTTAAGTGTTTGAGGAACTCTTCCACCTGCTGCGGCTTGGTGAAAAATCGTTGTTGACCCTGATGTGTGACCCTGAGGCGCGCTGGATACAACAACGCGTAATCAATTTAGGCACGCCGCAATTTGTTCTTAACTTCTATGAATTTGCGTCTCTTTTCTTGAACCGTGGGGGTAAAGTCCGGGTAGATGGTGAATGTGTTTCCATCATGGGACAATTGTTGCTTATGTCGCGCTACCCGGAGTGCAACGTCCTGGTCCCTGTAGTTCAAAAGTCTTGCTATTATGGGACGCGGTGTGCTACCCGGGGGCGGGCCCGGCCCCAAAGTACGATGCGCACTATCTATGATAAACTGATTGGAGAAGGCTTCCGCTCCAATTGAGGATAACAACATCTTTTCCATGAACTCCTCCATCTATAGTGTTCTACAAGTTTACATCATATTTGAGGCTCATGTCTCTTTAACCCTTCTCCAGCACAGATTCAGATACTAATAAACAGGCAGGCCCTTCTATATCTGGCTAGAATGCGGACACTCAGGCTAATCAACAGCCTTTTTAAGGCAGAGGCCAGCACAGGGATTATGCCAAGTGTAGGGGCAGGAGAGGCCAACAAGAATTGTACCAGGGCCAGTATACTCCGAGCCATTGTCAAACCTACAGCAGATAGTATGACTAGTAACAAACCCATTTGTCTTAATTATGATAATTTAAATGAGACTAAGCCTATTTTCGTCCTAAATGAACATGGGACGATTCTATAAATTGAAGGCCTTTCTAAATGAACATGGGACAATTATATCAATTAAAGGCCTAACATTTGTCTCAACATATGAGATTGTCATTATTTTCAAACCAGAATAGAACAGTTTTTTATTTTTTTTGATACTTCAGACTAAAACATTTATTTTCAAAGACAGAATCCAATGCTAGAATGGATGTCTCTGGCCATTTTTTCCAACTAATCATTAGGTGGGAAAAGAGACTTCATTATTTGAAAGTGATATATCGGCCGAAATGGACAAATTCTTTCAGAAAAACAAGAATGTGAAATTGTATCTGTTTTATGTTTAATTACACCAATAAAATGCTGGCAATTCAATCTAATTAAACCACCTGACAAAGGAGGTATTAACATTGTACAAAACAGAGAAAACTGCAATGCTGAGATTTTCCAACTGTTGTCTAATGTTCAACGCTGTCGGACAGTAAGAAATGACCCAAACCATATATAAGTAGACAGATCCGTTCCATAACTAATATTGCGCTATATGAGGCGTGGTTGAGTGAAAATGAATATAGATGCCTTGACAACGTGGACTTTAACATCCCTGTTCTATACACTCTCATAAAAATCCACAAATATCCCTTTTGCACCCTGGAAGACCTGCTGTAGTGGACTGACATTCTATTATGTAACCTCTTTCTAAATATGTTCATTTTTTCTTAAAACTGCTCCTGTGGTAAATTTCTTCAAGAGGGGCTGTACTGTGGCCGTGGCCATGCATGAAATTGAAGGCCTCGATTTAGATCCTTTCCAATATTTCTTAGTCACATTAGACCTTTAGAGTGTGTATTCCAACATTACCCAATCTCATGTGTTTAAGTGTTATAGAGTTGGATCTGGAGGGTGGAATACATCCAGACCAAGGGCCTGATTACGTCCTAAGTGGAGGTAGGATGGCCGTCGTGGACTGCTGCACCAGTAGTCCGCACTGCTGCATTACAGGTGTAGGTGGACTCCCACAAACTCCGGGGCTCCACAATCCCCGGCGGCGACGTGGCTGTCCTGAGGCCACTATATGCTTGGCAGAGCCGCCGCGGCACCGCCAAGCATGTTTCAAGTTTCCTCCCCAACTCACTTTTTCCGGCAGTGAGCCCGCTGTGCAAAGTGAGAGGGAGAGGAAACAAAGGGGGCCCTAGAGGACCCCCTTGTGCCGCTGGGCTTGGGGATACATGCAGGGAGGCACATGCTGTGCCCCCCTGTGTGCATGTAATCCCTGTTCCTGCATGGCATGGATGCAACAGTCCATGCCATGCGTGAACAGCCTTTGACGTTCACATGGCGGTGTCTTTTTGAAAGGCACCGCCATGGGAATGCTAAAGGAACGCCAGACTACAAAAATACTTGTAATCTGGTGACTGGCCAGCGGTGAGATTTGCCGGTGTTGGAGCAGGCGGTCCGTACCATCAAAGTCGTAATCAGGCCCCCAAGTCCTTAATGCTTTTATTGTGGAGTGTTCCACATTGGTATTAATGAATAACTAGATCCTACCGACAAATTAAGGAGATGCTATGGGTACTACCTTTGCCTGCAAACTTGGCCATTTTATATATGGCCCAATTTGAGAAGGAACCCATTAATCATATCGATAATCCTTTATGGCTCTATTAGGATAAGAATGAGATATAGCGATTATGTTTTCATACTATGGCAAAGTACTGAGCCTGATTTACCTTGTTTCCGGGAGTGGATTAATTTATGCTGCCTAGATTTACAATATACAGTGAATTAGGATGGTATCAGTTTTTAAGATTTGCTTATTAAGGTGGGGATGTACCTGTATGTACTGGCCTGTATATGAAAACTACAGTTATAAACACTCATTTGTAATATGACAGCTGGCACAAACATAATTTCAGGGATAACATATGGACAATTCTTCCTGTCAAGAGGGACTGGGCAACTCATTTAAAGAGGAGAATGTGCCAACTTAAAATGTGTGGCCCAGGGCAACCTATGCGGTTAGTACATCACGCACTTAAAACAGCCTGGTACTGTGATCACGAGGCCTTACTGATGCTTAAAGAAAAATCTAAACTTAAAGTTTAACTCAATAACACTCAATAACATTTGAAATCAAAGTTCAATGTTATTGAGTGTTTGTCAAAAGCACATTAGCATGCAACAGAGAGCTGCACATTTGTTTCTTAATTTCATATATAGAAATTTGCTTTATTGAAAATTGCTGGTACTTAACAATATAAGGTTTTGAAATTTCATTGTGTTTCTTGGTTTTGATTTTGATAAAATGTATTGCAAAAGTTGTTATAATAATTTGAAACCGCAGGGACTTAGGCTGTGCATCTCACAGACCTGGGTGTTCCCAGGCCCTGAACAATGTGTATATATTACAGGGGTTAGGGCTATACCCCTTTGTGAGAGAGCACACTGACACATCATAAAACATCAATTTACCCTTTCCACAACACATCAGTTTACACTTTTCACAGGGTGTGCAGATCTACCCACATACAAGGTATTTAGAAAAGGTTAGGATGAACATCTAAGAGTAGTTGGAATTCAAGAAAAGTTGTGTTCTTAACCTTGTTAGAGATCATTTTGAGTGTGGTTACTGCTCTGCTTGTGGCACGACTAACAATCACCAATCTTTTGTATGTGAACGAGAAGGAATGGATACTTCTTACACATTTTGCTGTAAGAACATCATTTCTTGAATGGAGTGCCCGTGTGAAGTATGCTGCATCAGATAGACTACCCAGGAAGTGTGCCAGCATACTCTACGAGGACTCAGAGTGGTATGCTGAATGCCCCCATCTTTGAACACTATACATCTAAAAACCATAAGGACACAGGGAGAGTTCTGGTGTGCTGTTGACACTGTACTAGTTTCAATAAAGAGGCACTCATGTTAATAAGTCTCCGGCATTAAAAGAGAATAAATGTATCTGGAAACTGGACACAGCCAAACTCGGGCCTAACTCTGCATTAGATCGGTGTGCCCTGGCTGTGCGCTGAGAATTATTTTTTGTGGCATATTATATGCGAGGATGTTTTAAATAGAATTCCTAGTGAATTGCTCTGTACATATGGGAATAGTGTGAACTCCTTGTATAAACTGTTCCAAACTTTTTGGGCACACTGAGGAATTCTTACGATCTTTCACACCAGGATCTGCCTGTACTGGATGAATGAATGAACGTACGACGTAGTGTATTTATGAATCCAATATATATGTGATCGTGGGCTTTACAGTATGAAAGCATAACAATCATCAGAGTTTAGAGCTCTTTCGGTCAGTGGTCTTTGCTTGTTTCTGTTGTGGGTGCGTTTTTAAAACAATTGCTGACACCTTATAGTATTAGCAGCACTATTAGTTGTGTGTAATAGCTGTTAATAATGGAGGACTTTGCATGAGTGCATGAGTTTGCACATATAGAAGGTTATTGTTGATAAACCGATATTAGCTTTATGTAATTGTAGACTCAGGGAGCCAACACTTGCAGAAATGGTTAGCGGTACAGTGGCTGTATGATGTGTTAAAGGGACTGAAGTTGTTGTTTTAACCAGTAGTTGTACGGAATGGAGGATGAAGCGCGTTCTAGGGTCACGGCATTGGTCAGTGGTCTAGAGGTTAATACACATGTGACTAGGATGTAAGCACACTCTTCTGGTCGCCCATATTTAAAAGCAAGTTGGCGTTTAGGATGTTGGCAAGAGAGTCTTGTTCAAGCGAGCTGCATGATGGATGGGAAGCTTAGGTAATTGAGCAACTATGGGAGCTATTAATCTTAGCATATAAGCAAGATTAATTTAGTTGCATGTCGCTATATACCTGTACGGTTCTTTAATGGCTATCCAATAAGTGAGATGCTGCATGCCATCAAATATTAGGAATAGTGACTAAGTGGTAAGACATTTTTCATTTCCTATTCAGCCATGTTCACAGAAAATAAGAACAACAAGTGTTATACCCCTCTAATATATGACTCGCGCTGTTATGTTATATTCTCAGAACTGTTAAATTGGATGAAAGAAAACATTCCCTATCACAATTATTGGTTTTTACAGTAAAAGAAAAGATGTTGGATACAACTGGTGTAATAGGAAGTGGCCCTTGCTTGTATTTCTATGTATTCTCATTTAATTTTCTCTGCAGTAATAACCTTCCTTGGGTATTGATTTCTCTGCATATGATGAGGTGGCAGGCTGTTGTCACTTGTTATTATACAGCATAGAAAAAGATGGGTGAATTTACTGTATTGACTCATATTGACCCTGGTGATGCTGTCACTATTTTTCATTTTGCTCTCACACATATATTAATTAGCATTTCATATATGTACACATTTAGTGGGGGGATTTTCATGTTAAGAATGACCATAGTTAGTGAGTTTCATGTTAGGTTGGCCATAGTTAATGTAGGCCTCAGTTTAAATGAACTCACACTAGAAAATGTTCTTTGGCTGTGGAGCTCCTTCACTCTTTCTCTCGTTTCAGGAACTGGGCTGCAGTAACTTGAATTAACTAGATTTTTGCAAATGTTTTGGTTTCTGTGAGAACTGTTGCAGATGTGTTCCATTGAGAGTAAATAGTGAATTTGTCTACACCTGTGCCTGAAACAAGTTGACATCATGTTATTACAAGATATCTCTCGAAGATCGTGCAGCTGTAACCTTCTTTTTTATGTCTGGGAAGAAGAACGAAACTACATTATCTGGAGATTCTGGATCCTGAATCTTCTCTACTACCTGAGAATTGTGACAAGTGTTTCGTGCTATTGAAAATTGTATGAATTAATCGTCCATCGGAGGGCCAGTTAGATTCAGATGCCCCTTTCTACTCTCTTGAGACCACATCTTGTTCTGCTCCTGGTCATAGAGTTAGACTCCTGAGCACATCTACTTTCTTTACCTAACTGAATATTTATTCGATTCTGATTTTAGAGGATTTACTTGCTGACACCTGCTGCTTAACGTCCTCCAACTTCATATGACAACTTTAAATAGCTGGACTGTGTATTTGCTATTTTGACTCGTTTTGGATTATACAGAACAACGTTTTTACAAGGTGATTGTTGATTTATGATAAATTTGAATGATTTGAGTTTGTAACTTTGCTAATCGGTCAACAAACCTTCGTGGTTTGCAAATCTAATACTCTGTCATTACTGTGGAGTCTAATGTGCTTCACTGTCATTAATGTACTGTTGATGGGTTGTTGTTAAGCCTCAATTCAATTCACGACAACGATCTATCCACATGCGTGCAGTTTGTACTTGAATTGGCAACAACAATTTGCACGGCGCAAACCCGATCCCGAGTTGTCTCAATCTCTAATGGTCCCATTTGAGTTTTATAAAACCAAAAGCCCTACAGCTAGCTTCATTGCATCATTGGTTCAGTGCCTATGATGAAACGTTTTCAAGTAAGCAAGTTACTTTTCATATTGACAGCGATGGACATAAACATTCATTTGGAAATGATGAATGGTTTATGAATTGAAATAAACGTACATAGACATTGTTGTCTTTGGCTTTTAAAAATGATTTAAATCTGTTTTATTGAATTATTATTAATGAAATTAAAAGATATTATTGAGGAAATGGTTTTAAATATCATCACTTGTGTACCTTTGTAGTAGTGTAATTATAGTTATACTTTATTTTACAAGCATGTTTTTCCAGAGCTGGTACATAGGTGTCAAAAAGGACAAGAACACATCTGAAGAAGCCACCCCTCAGCCCCTCAATTGTGTACTAAAGATGGAATATTTGTTCTTTCACCTTCGCCAGCAGCTGAGGCAGGCTCCTACTTCTGTATTCATGGACACAGACTGCCACTTCTTCTTGAAAAAAGGCCTCCACTGGCCATCTGCCAGTTAACTGGCACCGCCTTGGATTTTTAGGGTCTCCACAGACTTTTTTTCAAGATGTTCAACAATAACATCCTTTTACTTTGCAATGGGTGTGGACTTTACCTGGCCCTTGGGACATGGAGCTACAATCTTACGTCCTTGTAAACCAGAGCAGCACTGATTAGTTGGCACAGAACCAAGTGCCTTTTCCTTGTGTCTTACGTATTTCCTAGTGCCTATTATCATTATCTCTTGGAAACACACGCTCACATGGCACTGAAGTTTCGTGGTGAAGCCACTGGTACCTTGTCTGGTCTAAATGTCCGTGCATTTTTACTGTATGACTGAGTCTTTTCTAACCCTATCGATCCCTAATCTAGAAATCTCCAATATTTTCAAAAATCAGTTCCATTCCGCTAACACGGTCAGATGCGAGTTTACAAATGTAAAGGATTGTAGGTATGAGGGAAGAGTGGTAATCAGAGGCTAACCCATGCTTGCCTTTTTCTAGACCTGCAACCTCAAGGTAAAAACGTTCAAAATGCTGTGCCTGGTTGTATGCTCATTGCATGCCGATGTAGACAATCTCACAGGTGCACAAGGTCAGACAACAAATAGTGAAGTGTCCTTACTCACGGCTCTTGTGTGCTAACCCCAGTGGCAGGCATCTAGATCGAAATGATTCTTAGGGAGTTTATTAAAATACAAAAATATATTTGCCAAATGGGAATAATTTAGCAAAGTTTTCACGTTGTGTGAATTTACAAGAACTTTTAATAGAAGAATACACAATATTCAACAGGTCAGAAAGCTACTGTATAAGATTAAAAATCCACCGAACGCAAGTATTGCTGCTGGGACTTAAGTGACCCCACATCACTTAATTCAATGGCCCAGTTCCTAGAGCCGAATGGACCTGGCTAATCCTGTAAAAGCTGTTGGCCCTCCTGCCCAATCTGTGAGAATGTGGCAGGCAGAGGATTCACATCTCCCACCCTCATGAGATTAAAATTCAGGAAATACTGTTGTTTTCTTATGTACTTTCACTTTAAGAAACAGGCGACATTCAGAACGTTAGCGGGGCGGATAGTTAAATGCAGTGTAAGCCAATGAAAACAAACTCTGCTCCTGCCGGAAAGAAAACGTGCCAGACTTCCTGTCCATCCCCCATTCAGGGATACATGTTTGAGAGAACAGTTGTTGAGATCTAAAAAAATGTATGTTAAAGGGCCTATTTTCCCCACTATATTTAAAGTGGAGGACAGGTTACTGTGGAGAATCCATAATGCCGTGGCGTGTGCGGGCAAGGAAGCACAGTGGGAGGCCAAGATCATAACCGTTATAGAACAGATGTTCCAGAAATAAATTTTAAAAAAGTCCAAAATACCACATGTCTGGTTTACCCTACCTTTCTGGAACAGGAGCTGCCTTTGTGATTAAAACAGAATGATCTGTGTGGAAATTAGAAGAACTTCTGAAGGGCTTCAAAAAGGCTGTGAGGACTGGGGCACACAACAATGTGAGACTAAAATGAAACAACTGTCGCGCCATTCCAACTGCCTTCCAGAGTGTTTGAAAGTTTGACTTTAAACATGTCAGAACCTCGGTCTGAGTTCATGTATTCATTTTGAGTGGGATACTTTCATATTTACAAGACTGACGACAATTAATTGAATATATCTCCACTGTCGGTCATTAGGCGCTATATGAGATGAAAATCACATTAGTTCAATGAATATATCAACTCGGCTTTATAGAGTGTGGCTAATCACCCGCAGGGGTATCCAGGTGCTAGGTTCTTGCTGAGATCAGTCCAAAAGCCAGGTATTGAGTCTGTTTCCGAATTCCGGGAGAGGCAATGATGTTCGTAGACATGAACGCGTGCCTAAAAATGAATGCATTGCCCATGTTTTTTTTATCACCATTCACTCTTTCATTTGTTTTGTTTCACCTCATCTTAAGCTTATTTTCAACCCCTGTTAATTCATGATGTTCTGTCTCGCCGCTGTGTAAGGTACATAAAGGTGGGGCAGTGGGACAGAGGAGTTCTGACAGCAAGTGTCCAGTTCCCAGCTGCATTGGACACAGCTCTGCACTGCCTAGGTTTCTTCAGAACAGAAATCAATGACCCCTATAAAGTATAACCAGAAGTTTATTATTCTTAGAGAAAACCTGAGACCTATCCAGGGCACCTTACCTCTGAATAGTTATCGGTCTTAAGTCAATCATGGGAGCAGTCATAACTTCCATGCAGATAGCAAATGCAGTGATAAATGCTATTTCTCTTTTTACGGTTGCGAACTAGAGTCATGGTAACAGGACACCGTGTTTCCCATTATGGGATTTTCTTGTGCAAATAACTGTTAATAATGCATTGCAAGCAGCTCATGACTACATCTCCATGCACACAATACGTTGTGTATTGCATACGCAGGAAGGGAAACATTGTGTCCCGATGTTAATAATAGATGGCACCTCTATCTCTTAATTACATTGCAGCCACATTGCCTGGTGGCTGAAGGTGGTGTGGACTGCCCACATTGAGGGAATTAGTCATGCACTGCATTTTTCAGCTTCCCAAATGCTATGATTGTACTAATGAATACTGACTTGAAGAGCACCGGCAAGGAGACTATTGAGGGACAGAATATCGAAAGGTAAGTGCATTTAGAGAAGTATAGATTTACTACTCCTAACTACACATCTAGGTTCCCTGAATATATATTTACTGAGTATGTAAATATATGTGCCGTTTAGTGTCCAAAATACAAACTTACTTACCTATCAATATTTCTTTCGATATTTTGTCCTCAATATTAGTACCCTCAATATTCTGACTTCGAAATTTAGTATGCACACCTGAGCTATATTTGAGGGACTGCTGAACTGTCACCTACTCAGGCTGAGCTGAGTACATTGCTTTTTGACCATCTAACATTTCAATTCATAAACCTGTGAGATTTTCTATGGGTTTTGAAATTACATCCCTTGCATAAGATCAGGGTTGCTTCCGTTCTAGGGAACTAAAAGAGACAGGAAAGACTCAAAGGCATTTGAACTTTAGTAGAATAGCAGCAGCCTGCCCTAAGTCCCTGCTAGTTAAGACTACTGTCCAGTGTTAAGAACTGTTAACATTCCTCTAAATCAAGGTTATTGGCAGAAAATCTGAAGTGTTACATATATTTTCAGGGGGGGGGGTTGCCATTAATTGATGTTCCCAGTCACCCATTCGTTAAAGAAGGAAGAATCTCCTTACTAGGCTTGGCTACCAGATGGATTGGCATTCACTGATCACAGATTGTTTCCTCCTTTATTCCTCTTTGCGGTGGTGGGCTTAAAAGCCTGTATTTCCTTGGATTGTTTGAGAAGGTCTGATTGCGTCGCTTTACAGCTCTGTACTCACTGCACTTGATGGTGTCCCTTGCCCAAGTTCAATATCGACTTCCATTCTCCTACTAGTCTACTGGTCTGGGGCTCCGAGTTCAAGATTGCACAAACTGGGGGCCTCCCCCTGCTGTAACCTCCCATAAAGATCTACAGATTGGCTTAAGCAGTAGAGAACTGGAGGATAGACACCATTTCAGGAAGTTCCCAGTACGGAGTTATCTGCTTCACCACATCAGGATATTTTTTGTCAAAGTTTGCTTGTTTATATTCAAATTCCTCTAAAAGTCTTGTAAACAAATACATGAGATTACCTAGCACACGACAATTGTATAATACAAAAGTAGTACAGTAAGTTATTGTGGAAATTAAATCTTAACGCAAAAATAAATGCGATTCTTCAGTCTTTTTTATTCTTTGTCTTGATCCTTCTTTAATGTAAGATATTGTGAATGTTCCAAAGCCCACATGCCAGAACGTGTTTCGTTGACTCTGTATATATTGTAAATACAACTTTTTCAAGGCTTCATATGAGATAGAGCACAGTCACTATCATAGCAAACTAATCCATTTTCATGGTTTTAAGACATTGCACCAGAGTCCTTCCACCATGACACTTAATACTCCTTAGGGTGACTATCTTCCATATATTTTGTTTACCGTTTACATATTATTTTATGCTACGCAAACCAAACATTTTAGTTGTAGTTGTTCTTAGTAGTAATTCACAAAAGACATCATGTATTATGTGTGATGATAGTTCTATAATGTGACTATTCACCACTCTACCTGCCACCCGAACGTGTACTCACAGGTGGGTAAATAATAGATGAATCTGTATAGGCTTCTTTTAGTACTTACTGTAAAGTAAGAGGAACAACAAAACAGACACCTCAATTAGTATATGTCCCTAATTCTCATTATATTGAAACTAGATGTCGCCCGGGGCTCATTAAGTCCCCATTATTAATACCTACTTAGCATGTGGTGATACTTCTGACCCACACGATCCTCCAGCGTGGGTAAAGTTTCTAAGGGAATATTCAATAACGTCGTTCTTTGTCCCGATTTGTGTGGCCAACTATAAAAAATACGCTGAGATACGGCCACCTGATGTAAGCTACACATCTGTAGTCCAAACCATTAGTTTGGCAGCAAGTATACATTGCAGATATCTGTGAATAAAGAAGTAGGCACATATTAGCCTAAATTAAACAGAACTGTGTTTTATAGTTACGCCTAGTGACACCACAACGTGAGTAAGGTGGGGGATCTGTTCACCCCGTCCTGAAGTAGAAGCCTAGCTTCAAAACATGTCGACGCACACATGAGGTGTTGTACATTAACATACAAAATACCTCAACTTCACCTTTTTTAACAGTACCAGCACGGAGGCCCATTAAAACTTTTAGACCTCACATGCCAGGTACTTTTTTAATATTCACTTTTTTCACTTTTTCAAACCCACCACTCACTTAACATCCATATCCCTTCACACACCACACATAGCCTAAATTTAAAGTGCTCCCACGTAATCATCGATTAGTAGCACGCCGCATTCCGTGGAGAGGTGCGAAGACCCCAATGATGAAGTATGACACCACGGGTCCTTTTGGTGTGTGAGGGGTATTTAAAGAACACAATGTGCTCCCCACCATTGTAGGGACCACCCCAATAACATTCTTATGTGGATTCTTTTTGTTTAAATAATTGTGTCCGTGGAGACCGAATCCACTTCATCTCTCCTTTCCCTTCTTTGTTGTACTTACTATCTCTTATGTAGCCTTGAACAAGTTGCATGTTCAAATATACAGCGGCGTCGAAACACGTGTTGGCATTTTGAACAGTCACAATATCTTACATTAAAGAAGACAAAGAATCAAAAAGACTGAAGAATCGCATTTATTTTTGCGTCAAGATTTCATTTCCACAATAACTTACTGTACTACAGTTAGATTATACAATTGTTGTTTGCTAGGGAATCTCATGTATGTTTTTATTGCAGCCTAGGCCGCAGAAATTAGGAGAGGTGGGTGGTTCTCTCCTCCTTTTAGCACTGCAGAAATACTAGTACCAAAAAAATAATTAGTGAATATTTCCAGGTGCGCCTTCCCTATGATCAATACCACTATCCTGTTCTGTATATATTTTTTGTAAACAAATACCTTTTCATTATCTCCTATTTTATCCCCTAGGTTGTAGACTGCCCGTGCACAGATATCTTTATGCCTGCCTTACAGGTGTTCTACCCAAGCCCCTTCCTTCGTGTCACTACATGTGAACCAGAGAGATTTCTTCTGATCGGTAAGGCATACCTAGTAATTTTGCTGCACTTGGATGCGTATTCAAACACCTCGAGTGTCACCAACAATTACATCAAACAACCAGCTGGAAATACTGGCTAGAACGTCAGCTGCAATATATTATGTGAGAGCTAAAACTGAAGGTTCAAGCACCATTGGGACAGAAATGTGCTGGCCACATGTGTCTAGGTGTTCCCATCTAAGGGAAATGTTCACTATTAAAATAGCATCCTCGCTCTGGGGTTGATTTTACGTCCTCCGGAAACAATACCCTCTTTACTTCCCATGTAAATCTTCAGACCCTACTGCCTACAGTCCCACTTCAGATTATACATTCTGCTTTCTTACTGTACAATAAACTTCGTACTATGACACTTCAGTGCATACCCTCTTTCCTGCTCTACCACTTTCGAATGTCATTCCTATGGTGATACCATAGACCATGCACTACTTACGACTTCTATCCTATTTCATTTGCTAAAACTGCACAGCCCTCTGACTAATGCAATACTGCAAAATCCACTCCATACTGTAATATTGTAGACCCTGTTCACAAATGTACAACTATAGGACCTGTTTCAGTCAGTACAGTGTTGGCTCCTCCGCTAAGTCAGAGGAGCATTGCCCCACTGCTGTTTGAGCAATGCAGAAAGAAAAAGAAAATGATAAGAACAAGATGTTGTTATCATTTTATTTTCTTGTGCGGAACTGGAGCCAGGTCGGGCGGGGCTGAGCAAAGTGAGAAGTGGTTTGCACTTCCTAAGTGCGCATGAATAATTCGCCGGCCCTCTTGGACTGGCCAAACATTCATGCACACTTAGCATGTTCTCCACCTGGCTGTGTTACACAGCTCGATGGAGAACATGCCCAGGCTCCCAGGCGCTGCCTGAGCAGCCAAACAGGATGCTCAGACCAATCACAACACAGCTCATGTAGCATTGTGATTTGCTGGGAGAGTCTGCTTCCGGTGCTGCCTGTGAGACGAAGAGGACGGAGGAGAGGATTGCGGTGGCTATGGCGAAGGGAAGGTACTGTTTTTTTAATCCATTCTCCCCGCCCCGCAACCCCCATTCCGAAGCAGCCGCCACTGAGTCAGTAGTATGCTACATACTTCACTACTGCAGAGCCTCCTTTTTAGGTTGAGCTTCGAAACCTGTTGTATATACTTTGTGGACTTACAGCCCACCCACTACTTTTCGTTGGTTTGTTTAAGTGCCCTTTAAAAATCCTTGCTTGCTAGTGATCAATCATTTCTCTTTGTCCCTCCTTTTTCTCTTTTGTTTCCTCCCACAGAGCAGGGACCTATTACTGTATCTTTACTCTTTGGTTGTTTATGTGTTCATTTGAGAAACAATTTTTTCCCTGTTTGCTGCTCATGTTTCGATGGGTGTGTGTTCAATTGGGCACCCTTAGCTTCTATGCATTTTGTTTTGCAGTATTCGTCCCTCTCACCTCCTCCCATGTCGCTGACATTCTTTTGCATTTATCCCGCCATTGTACTTGTCTCCCTCCGGCTCCTCGAACATCTGCTCCCCCATTAAACCCTAACAAAAGGAAGTTCCCAGGCTCAGCTTGGAAAGGAGAGCAATTTACATTAATTGTTGCGGCTTTAACTTGCCCCCTTTAATTTCCTCTTCTGAGGTAGCCGGAAAAGACCAGCAGTTGTGCTCCGATTGGAGATACTGCGATGGGGCGCTCTACTGGTCAGTGAGTACAGGCATACTCTCTCGTCGATCCCAAACTGGAAAGAGTGGGGGCCCTGGGAGCCCGGGGGAGTCTGGCTACACAACCACAGTGTGAGCCATAAGGAGGCTTGAGTAAAGCTCTGCTGGCACACATTGCTAGGATGTAGGGGCTGTTTTGCAATTGTATTTTCTTTCTCTGCAAAGTTTTTCACACTTCTATGGCATATGGCATATGGGTGGTACATCACATCTCCAAATTTACCTTGCTGTAGCTCTAGCACATTAATCATATAACTTTTTTTATTCAGTACTCAACTGTACATGTGCACTTGAGCTTTGGCTGGAGGTTTTTTTATTCTCTGGACAATCCGTACACATACTGCATTGAGGTAGTAACACTGGGGCGACTAAAACACAGTCTTTAATCAAATGCTTCAGGCCAATCAGTCCCACTGCAATCCAAAATAATCTGCTCCACTCCAAACTGCCCAGTTCTCTGAGCTCGAATCCGAAACAATCTTCCCCACCCCAAAGACCACCACTCCAGTGGGCCCCACTCCAATCCAAAACAATTTGCCCCACTCCAATCTTCACCACTCCACTCAAAACATTCCACCCCACTCCAATCTGCTCCACTCCACCTCAATCCAATCCACGTCACCCCAATCCAATTTACCTCACCTAAATCCAATCTACCCCAGTGCAATCCAGTCCACTCCTCCCCAATCCATTATAATCCACCCCAACCCAATCCAGTCCACCCAAAACCAGTCAAATTCAATCTACCCAACTCCAATCCATCACACCCTACTCCAATCCACCCCACCCCAATCCAATCCACCTAATTTTAATCCACCCCACTGCAATCCAGTTCACCCTACCCCAATCCAATCCACCTCAATCTAAACCACTCCTATCCAATCAACTCCACTCAATCCTATCCACCTCACTCCAACCCAATCCACCCCACTGCAATCGAATTTACTCAATTCCAATTCACCCACCCCGCGCCAATCCAATTCACCCCATCCCTTTCCACCCCACGACACTCCACTCACTCTCCGGCACTCCAATGACACTGTACTCTACGACACTCTTTGCCACTTAACCACTGAACTTTACTCCCCTCAACTCAACTCTACCACATTCTAATCCCTCTACGCCACTCTACGACACTCCAACATATCCAGTCTATGACACTCTACTCTCCCCACTCCACTCTAGGACACTCCGCGCCACTAACTTTTAGCCATGCTGACCACCAGCCACACTGGTGTACAACATGGCAAAAACACATTACTAAATCCAATGGCTCTCTCATGGGCAAGACCTTTGGGCTTTGCCAATGCTTGCTGCTGTAAAGCTGCAGCCAACACCTTCCTGTAACGTCGTGTGGCAATCTACCATAGAGTCGCCATACTACAGGCTTTCCTTCACATGCAAAACATAACCTGCATTACCTTAATGTTCGATCTCCTTGACACTGCCATCCCCACTTCCTGCTGCAGGCCCTACTTCCTGTTCTATAATTTCTTTTTTTTTTTTAAACAAATGTTATTCGTTTTTTCCCATTGTTTAAGTAGTGACAGTGCTTAGGTACATATCTCGATATACAACAATATGTAGAACCAATGATTCACATATTAGGTAACACATCAACTTAATACATATTTGACTTTCCATCATGATAGTCCAATACAAGATAAACGTTTAACTGTCTGAATAATTTTTCTCTTTCTATGTCCACATATTAAATACTGATCCCGAGATACTACCATCAATGAATAAACTAAACCCCGTTATCGTTCGACCCTCGCCCCACCCTCCAGTCCTTGTGAAAAGAAAACCACAGATAGTCATGTAGTGGCATGGTCATGACACAAAACCAACTAAGCACTCCCAACAACTGTACCTGTGAAGTCAACCTCTGCTAACCTATGCGTAGTGTTCGTTCGGGCTAGGTTGTCCGTCAGTACTATTGTGTATTATCCTGGGTAACACCAGGTTCTAGATCTAGTGTTTTAAAGGTTTCCAGCACAATGTCCCATTCCATTGCTATAGGGATTTTATGCAGACTCCTAGCTACTTCTCGACTTGGTCGCACTTTCGGCGCTGCCCCAACAGATGTGCTCGCTATGCCAAGCTTGAACCGTGGGCGGTTTCTTTGATTTCCATATAATGGTGATAGCTCTTTTGGCTATAATGAGTGCCAAGTTCACAAATTTGTATTGTACTTTGTGTTTGGAGGAGTTCATGTGTAGACCTAAAATACATTCCTCCATAGTATTGCCTATGTCTCTTTGTGTGGCGCCTGTGTGTGCTGCCTAATGGATTCCCAGAACTCTCGTTTACAGGTGAGATAGGCCCTATGGAGTAGCATGGTCTGAATGAATTAGAATTTCCTCTTTCTGGAGACTTTGTTGGGATGCTCTATAATTGTTACCTAGTCCTTATCCCCCAGTTCCCGCCCCAAATCTTCTGTCCAGGTAGTACGCAATGCAGTATGTTTGAGTGCCGCATGTGCACGTATCCCCACATAGAGTCACTTAATTAAGTGTCTACCCCTACCCATATAGTACCGTAATTTAACTAGCTCATGTGTGGGGGGTTATTGTGGCTGTGGAGCCCATTGTATCTTAACATATTGTAACAGTGCAGCATGTAATGAATATAAGTGACCCGGTGCCCCCGTTTCTCTCACGAAATTATTGTGGTCCATAAGCGTCCCGTTATTAAATATATCTGACACCATGATAATCCCTTCATCTAGCCAGGGTGCAATACTGCGCTTTGTTATTCTCCCAACCATCAGCGGTATCCCCAGCAGTGGAATATTTCCGACATAAGTAGGGTGTTGCGTTGCATAGTGTATCGTCGCTTTCCAGCACTGCAGTACTGTGCGCAATAAAGGTGGTAGGTTCTGGGGAGTTCTAGTCCGAGGTAATAACAATGTATGTAAAGTTCCCCGATCTATGTCTTGTGTGGTGTACCCTATTTCGTGGAGATTACGGCCACCTGTCCAGAACGAGAGCCACTGCAATTGACATGCGTAATAATATGCTCTGAGATCCAGTACACCCAGGCCTCCTCCGACTATGCAGAGCGGTAGTTTTTTAAGGCTAAGTCTCCGCCTACCCGTCCCCCATATCAGATCTATAAGCATGGTGTTTAGTAATTTAAAGGTAGCATGTGGGACAAGAATTGGCAAATTAGTAAAATAATATATCAGCTGTGGGAGGACTACCATTTTGGATATAGCTGCTCTACCAAGGACCGACAGCGGTAGAGTGATCCAGAAGGCAACACCTGTTCTATCACTTCTAAGACAATTTTGGGAACCTAACATCAATTAAGAGGGAAGAAAATTGTTGATATGGAAGAGGTAAAAGCATATTATGTTTTTCTCATCTCCTTTTATGTTTTTGCCAGATTGAAATTTTTTTCCCCTGATAAGGAATTGTATGGCAATCTGAGCCTGTGATAAGAGTTTTTTTTACTAATTAGAAGTAAACTCTAATGATACATTTACATTGTTGCACCTGCAATACAAGTAAGGCCTGCATCTGTGTACTATGTAGACAGTTGTCAAACAAAATTGAAAAACGAATTTGAACGTTAATATCTAGATATGCTATATTCAACTTATTGTTGGGTGCTTTTGGAAATTCAAAGGCAGAGGCCTTCTCCACATAGATGTAATGATCCCTTAGCCCCTTCACCCAGGCCACTTCTTTCATGAAACATTACCAGGCAGGAGCGACTCCTCCATTTGAGTTTCCCAAAAGCAGACCATTCCCCATAGGTCAGTGAGAGTGTGGCCTGTGTTTTTTGGGGGTATGCTAGCTCTGACAAGATGGTCTTTTATACTCTTACTTTAGCAGAATGCAAAGAGAGGACATTCAAGGCTGAGTTCCCCTGCATTGAGTACTGGCCAGTGTTTAAGAACACATTTTTAGTTGGTTGGAAATCGGGAAGAAAGTGATAACACACACTAGCCGATCATTGTCCTTTTTGTCCTTGAGGGGTTAACAGTACGTCTCATGGGCAATACCAAGCTCTTTTCATGGAACGTCTGACTAGTTTGCATGGATATCCTCTAGCTAACAGTTTATTGGGAAGAAGTCCTGTTTATGAAAGCAGTTTCTTCTGATCTGGAGGAATTGGGAGTAGGGTAGGCAGTCCCTAAGTGCCCTTGGGTGGTAGCTAGAGTAGGAGAGAAGAGTGTTTCTTTCAGTGGGTTTGCGATATAGTGAAGTGTAGAGTTTGCCATCAGAAGTCTCTATCATAAGGTCCAAGAAGGGTATGTCAGATCTGCTTTGTGCCAGCGCGAAATTGAGTCCCCTGCAGTTGGTGTTAAACCAGTTGCGGAACTCAATGAGACTGTCCACTGATCCTTGCCAAATCGGGAAGATGTCATCTATGTAGCTCTCCAAGTCAGAATATTGCTAAGGAATGGGTTGGTGTTAGTCAAATAGTATTGGACTCAAAGTCATCCATAAATAGTATGGCAAAGTTGCGGCCAAAAACGCCCCCCATTGACGTACCTTTGACCTGTTGGTAATAGTGGTCATCAAAGTAAAAGGTCATCAAAGTAAAAGAAGTTTCAGGTCCAATACAGGGTCAGGAGCTTCAGCATAAAGGGGATTGGGACCGAATGGGAATGGGTCCTCTACTCCAGGATTTTTGTAACCACATTGATGCCATCCATCTGAAGAATATTTGTATAAAGGGACTCTATGTCCATAGTTTTTAGGATCAAAAAGGAAGTCTCCAACCTGGTTGATCATATCCATGATATGTCTTACATAGTAAGGTGTGCTTGGTACAACTTTTTTCTATAACACAAACATCTCAAAAGGGCATTAGTGCGCTCTTACAAAAATCCCAAGTTACAAGTGAACAATGAAATTATCAAATGCAGATATACAGTATACATACTTAAAACATACAAAATAGCAGGGAAGATCAAAGAAGGGACAGTACATAAATGAAAGTTGGAATACATGAAGAGATACTTGTAAAGATGAATTATAAAAGAAATGAGAAGTAAAAAAGTGAGATTACAGAAAGACGGTGAAAGAAGTACTGATAGCAAGTGTATTCCGAATGGCACAGTGTGATCAGGAGCAATGTGTATTAGCTTGCAAAGAGTGATTAACTGGTTAAGGATGGTGGCCTGCTAGTGTTAGAAGACCACCATGTCTGTGTTCCCATTTTAATAAAGTAAACTTTTTTTTTAATGCAGCCCATATTCCTCAAAGAAAACAGCCTGCATTTTAAAAAAAAAAGAGTTAGAAGTGCTGCCTTGGACCACTGATTATTCCAGAACAATTATTTTTCACATTCGCAAAGAGGAAAAGGGTTCCAATGGTATCTCTTCACTTTTACAAATGTGTTACCATCCCAACTCGGGAATCTGGAACTTTTCAATGTTTTGCGTCCTTATTACAATTGCAAGACATTAATACAAACCATAATAAATCACTAAAAGGGGTGCCCTAAACACAGCCCCTCAAAATAGCAATTCTGTATGCCTTTCTAAACCCACTTTGCGATTTTGCAACATGTTTCCAAATTGCAATCTAATGGCCTCAGTGGATTTAAAGAAGCATTTCTGCAGTTACAAACCATGTGATTTTGCAAATCATAGGCTCTCCAACTGCTAAATGGCTTTGTACATCAGGATCACAGCACTTTGAATGCTGATTGCTAGCAGGGGCCCTGAGCTGTCTCTCATTTTGAGAGGTCGAGGCCCCTGTAATTTTGCACTTAAAGGAACTCAGCCTGACAAGGGCCTGTAGGTTATCGCCTCTCTTCCTCCTTTACAGTTGCTTTACTGAAGAGTGAGAGGCATAACTTAGCAAGTGCTTGGGGTAAGGGTAGGAAGGGGTGCAGGAGCTGCACGGCCTGCAATCATCACTGCACAGCAATGGGTGAGTGAAGTGCAGGATTTTTGAGCCAAGTGGTGTGTGCAAATGGCATGCACGAAGATAAGATGTCGTGCTGCAGTCGTGCAGAGCCAAGGAAGGTACGGCTGAGCTAGAGGGACTTGTCATATGTGCGTGTGTGTTCACCAGGTCTAGAGGTTTCTTTAGCACTTTATAGACATGTGATGTGTGCCTTTTATTCATACCTGCACATTATAACAATAGTTAAACAGGCATGGGCGACAGCATTCTTGTATTTAATAAAAGTACTGATAGCCAGATCAGGATAACAGGCGCCTTCAATCTACTGTAAAGACTGCTTAATTTGAACTGGTGGTTGCCGAGGGGCCCGCTGACACTGGCTTTTCCTCAAAAGACTTTGATCCAGAGCATGTGAGAGAAATCATAAAAGGGGGAAAAGGGGGCGAGGGAAGGACTGAAAAACAGTTACAGAGGGAGTCAGCAGGGATAAAAGCGAACTTTTGAGATCAATCGTCAGGGAGAGTCTGGTGGAGGGTTACTGAGGCATGAGGAGGAAAGAATCAGGACTACGCCGCAGCCTTGGTATTCAACACGCCGGCCTTCACACAGCGCCGGCCGCTGACTTCTGAACCAAGATTGGACCCCAGCACTTAGTCTTTTACAAATTAAGCACATGCTGTAAAGTAGCACTTAAAAAAGTATCTTTATGATATGTTTACAGCTGTTTCCAGGGTGTTTTTAGCCATTAAAATGGCCAGGTGCAGTCAGGTCCTGAGTACCTGCACTTCTTAGATTTGGAAGGCTGAGTCCCTGCACTTCTGAGCAGAGGTGCACTACTTTGAACGGGAGAGTACTGTACTCTGGTCTAATAAGCACATGGCCTTCTAGTTTTTCAGTTCGGGCGTCGCTCACAGGTCACGTTACGAGTATGAAGCTGCACGACACATATCTTGCTTTAGTAAAACGTTTAATGACTGTTCATGCTCTGCTCTTGCAGGTTGCTTTTTGTAACAGGAAGTCCAGCGTTCTGCCTGCGAGCGAGGCTTGAGTCCGGGCCCCTGCTCTCAGCTCTCTTAATCTCAAACTCCACCTGCTCGGACAGCGCATGTGAACCGCCGGTTATTTTGGGGCAGTAATAACAGTGCATTGTTCTGTGGGTCTCTCGCTTTCCTGGCTAATAGACAGGAAAAGTGTTTGCCGGAGATAAGCAGCGCCCCAGGCGTTGGGGATGCTGGGGTCTGAGCTCGGGCAGGCTTTGCTTGTAGATGCAAACAGCGATACGGACACACAGTAGCACAGTCCAGACCCCCGATAGTAAACACGGCGGCCGTGCAGGCAGTGGGCATCACTGCACACGCTGCCTGGAGGGTCACGTGACTGTCCGCAGTGAACGGAGGTGTGCAAGGCCTCCAGCTGCCCTGTGGTCCTCGGCATATAACCATCCGAGGCGATGCACCAGAAGACGGATCTCCGGGCCAGATATACGACCGTTTTTTGCGGTCGCAAAGAGGATTTTGACCACTTTGCGACCGCAAAATAGGTCCGCCCAATTTACTAACCCTATTTTGCTGCGAGTCGCTAATTAATTAGCTAGTAGCAAAATAGGGTTAGCGACTCGCTATTAGGCAGGGGCGTTCCAAGGGCGCCCCTTCCTAATAGCGAGTCCATAACCCATTTATGAATGTTTTGCAACTGCAATTGCAGTCGCAAAACACTCACAGTTTACCACCCTTCTCTGAAGGGTGGTAAACCACTCGCAAAGGGAAACGGGTCCCCAGGGAACCACTTCCCCTTTGGGAAAGCATGCAAAAATATTTTTTAAGAGCAGGCACCTGCCCTTAAAAACATGAAACTGAAAAGTTTCAGTTTTATTTTTTAAATGCATCCTGTTTTCTTCTAAGGAAAACGGGCTGCATTTAAAAAAAAAAACAACAAAAAAAACAGCTTCATTGACAAAGCAGTCCCAGACATGGTGGTCTGCTGACCCGAGCAGGCCACCATCCCTGGGAGTGTCAGCCATTCCCAATGGGGTCGCAAATTGCGACAGCCTCATTAATATTCATGAGGCATACAATTTGCGACCCCATTGTGAATCGCAAACAGTGTCTGAGACACTAGTGTACATTGGATTTTGCGACTCGCAAATTGCGACACACAATTTGTTGCAAATTGCGAGTCGCAAAATCCAATGGTCGTACATCTGGCCCTGTGTCAAATAGGCATTCGCTGCCAGATGTATAACCCTTACATTTTGCTACTTGCAAATTGAGTCGCTTTGCGACTCGCAGTTTGCGACTCGCAAAACGCAATGTACAACAGTGTCACAGACACTGTTAGTGATTCCCAATTGGGTCGCAATTGCATGCATCATCAATATTCATGAGGAAAGCGCAATTTGTGACCCCATTGGGTATGGCTAGCACTCCCAGGGATGGTGGCTTGCTGGGGTCAACAGACCACCATGTCTGGGACTGCTTTTTAAACAAAGCAGTTTTTTTTAAATGCAGCCCGTTCTCCTTAAAGGAAAACATGATGCAAAAAAAGAAAAATGAACCATTCAGTGTCATTCTTTAAGGGCAGACCCATGGACCACTGCCTGCTCTTAAAAAATATTTTCTCACACACTCACAAAGGGGAAGGGGTCCCCTGAGGACCCATTCCCATTTGCGAGTGGTTTACCACCTACTTGAAATAGGTGGTAAACTGCAAGTGTTTTGCGGCCGTAAATGTGGCTGCGAAACAATAGTACATGGCAGTGAGTTTCGCTATTAGAAAGAGACGCCGGGGTTTAATCAGCTTCGTGGCACACAGCAAACCTGTTGCATCGATTGCACTATTTAATCCTCACCTAAAGACAGTCTGGCTGTTTGCTATCAATGGTCTATCATCCGCCAAGCAAATACTTGGGGCCTCATTTACTATATTTTGACGCCCAGCAGTGCAGCAAGCATTCCTGCTGTTTTGTTGTGCGTCAAAATAAAAGGGCCGGAATGTGCCATATCTATAAGATACGACACGTTTCTGTCCTTCTCCCCGGCACCGGTGCAGAAACAGCAGCCGTGCGCCAACTCAGACACCTTTGCGCCAATGGTGCCTGTGTTGCAGGGCTGATTTTTGTTGTGCAGGAAGGGACCCCTTCCTGCACAAAAACAATCCTCAATGGCATTTTGCTCCTTTTATGTGTGCTGCAGAATGCAGCACACATAGAAAGAGCAAAAAATGAGGAGAAATTAAAGTATTTCTCTTCTTTGGGCCACTCCTACACCTCCCCTTGGGAGGCTTTGGATACGGACTGATTCCCAGGTTTATGACACTTTGTAAACCTGGGAATGTGTCAGGTTCCCTGGATGTTGCATGGGGACACCCACAGTAACACCCATGGAACGTGCCTTTCACACAGAGTAATGCGTGACAGTGGGCCATATCTATAAGGCCATGAAAAGTCATGCAGGGTGACTGTATGTGGCCTTGTAAATATGGGCAGGCATACTGCGCCGCCGGTGTGTAAAAAAAAGTGACGAACCAGCTCCGCAATCGGCTTGCAAATAAGCACCTTAGAGTGGACTTGGGTAGATTTTGTTCAGGGTCTATATAGTAGTAATGGTGAGGAGTTTGACCTCAATAAATTGCAGGAAGATTTATTTCCTTATGATCCTCCTTCCGAATTAGAAATTGAAGCCGCAATTAAAGCTCTCCGCTCGTCCGGTGCCTTAGGCCCAGATGAAATTCCAATTTCAGTATTGAAAACTCATAGTGCCTTATGGGGGAAAATTCTATACCCTGTTTTTAAAGCTTGTTATATTAATGGCATTGTTCCACACTCTTGGAAAGGGAGTTTGTTAATCCCTATCTACAACAAGCATTTACAATGCAATGGTTTCGCCTTTGGAAAAGTTAGAGTTATTGGCATTGCTCATGACATTTCTTTTTTTTTTACTTATAAATAAATGGCATTGTTATTTATATTGCCAACAGCTCTCACAGCCCACACAGCTCTCTCAGCCCACACAGCCCACAGCCGACACAGCCCACACAGCTCTCAGCCCAACACAGCCCACACAGCTCTCAGCCCAACACAGCCCACACAGCTCTCAGCCCAACACAGCCCACACAGCTCTCAGCCCAACACAGCTCTCAGCTCTCTCAGCCCACACAGCTCTCAGCTCTCTCAGCCCTCACAGCCCACACAGCCCACACAGCCCACACAGCCCTCTCAGCCCTCACAGCCCTCACAGCTCTCAGCCCAACACAGCTCACAGCCCTCACAGCCCTGACAGCCCTCACAGCCCACACAGCCCACACAGCCCACACAGCCCACACAGCCCACACAGCCCACACAGCCCACACAGCCCACACAGCCCACACAGCCCACACAGCCCACACAGCCCACACAGCTCTCACAGCCCACACAGCCCACACAGCTCTCACAGCCCACACAGCTCTCACAGCTCTCACAGCCCACACAGCTCTCACAGCCCACACAGCTCTCACAGCCCTCACAGCCCTCACAGCCCACACAGCTCTCACAGCCCACACAGCTCTCACAGCCCACACAGCTCTCACAGCCATCCGCCCACACAGCTGTCACAGCACAGCAGTTGTTCTCAGTGCAAGTGTGCACTGAAGCAGGTACTGTAGTAGAATTGGCCTATACCATGTACTGCACTGTGACATTTACACAGCACTTCATCCCCGGGCTGTGGAGCGCTCTGATTTGCACGGAGATCCTAGGTGCAAAGGTTTAAGATGGCGCGGGTTCGAGCGTGACCAGTGCCTGTGATGCTGGGTGACGCGTGTGAGGTCTGGAGATGGGGACTCTGCGCAAGCGCAGATCGGCCCTCTTACGTGGCTGGTTATAATATACTACTTTGCACAAGCGCAGACATGCCCTGCCTCTTACATGGCTGCGCAGCCAAGTTTTAATGTGCTCCATTTTTTTTTTTGCTGTTTGCAAAGTCCTCTTATTCCTGCTGGCACGGAGTGGTGCATCTTCGGCGTTTCACCCTGTGCGAGATTTGTTGAAGGAAGGAACAGATAGGAGAGGGGCTGCTCCATGACACTGTGGTTTCCTTGACAGTGGTTGCTCACTTTTTTTTGCTGGGGGAACGAACAGACAGGCTGACATTGCAGCACGCACACAGAAAGACGGACCTTAGACACTGCAGGCACACAGACAGACAGAGACTGCAGGCACACAGATAGACGGACACTGGAGGCACACAGACAGACAGACGGACCTCGGACACTGCAGACACACAGACAGGCTGACATTGCACGCACACAGACAGACGGACACTGCAGGCACACACACAGACAGACGGACCACGGACACTGCAG
Source organism: Lissotriton helveticus (assembly GCF_964261635.1). Classification (NCBI taxonomy): domain Eukaryota; kingdom Metazoa; phylum Chordata; class Amphibia; order Caudata; family Salamandridae; genus Lissotriton; species Lissotriton helveticus. The sequence continues at coordinate 1,190,358,606 of NC_136068.1, forward strand.
GCAGGCAGACAGCCGATCACCGCAGGCACACAGATAGACGGACATTGCAATCAGACAGATGGACACTGCAGGCGCACAGACAGCGGGACACTACAGGCACACAGACAGACGGACACTACAGGCACACAGACAGACGGACACTACAGGCACACAGACAGACGGACACTACAGGCACACAGACAGACGGACACTACAGGCACACAGACAGACGGACACTACAGGCACACAGACAGACGGACACTACAGGCACACAGACAGACGGACACTACTGTTTTCAACCTTAGCTCTGTGGTTATTAAAGCTTGCGGTGTCAGTGCTGAGGGATGGTCGAGTCCTTGGCGATGTGGGGAAAATAAAGTACCTATAAAGCATATCATGAACGGTGCATGACTCATAAGTGCAATTAAACAATATCTTAGGCGGACTACTACAACTGATGTCCAATCACATGCTGTGCTTCTGACAACCAACATGTGTGCGTAGCCGGAGCAACTCTATGTAGTACCCCTGATGATCACAGAAGGTCTCGCAGCAGATGGGCTATCAAGCCAGACCTAAAAAGGGGGTAAACGTACAGGAATCTCCTAGGTCATGTACTTTTACTTTCATTGTTCAATAGTGAATGGAGCGTAATGACGAAGTAAGCAATATATCCGGGTAAAATGTATCACAAATGGAGATTTATTACTAGAAGTCGACACAAAGAGGGGTAGTTACAAGCAGAAATTCAGTCCATAGCTGTCTTCATATAGAGCAAGATGTCCAATGCAGACGGCTGAAAGGAACTGACCACAGCACGTATCAAGCCATACCTGCGCATATCGATGTGGCACAAGAAGTGGGTTGTACGAAGTAAGTCCACTGGCAATAAACCCCCACCAGGAACACGTTGACAGCAGTTCAGCACTACTTCTTCGCTCTTCCAGCTGACTGGTAGAATATACTGCACATTACTTCACAGACACTATAGACACAGTCAGCAGACACTAGATACACAGCATACAGGGCACACCCCTCCCTCTGTCCAACAAGCACAAGTAGGCATCCTTATTTACCACACTCACAAAGCAAACCATGGTGAGAAGCATGTGACAGCCCCATCCTGCCCACGGTTTATACCTAGCATGGAAAACAAACACAATACACACACAAATACACCACAAACACAATGTAGCCAAAACAATCATCATGGGACTACGTAGCTTGCTCATGAATTGCACACCCTCTGCAATGGTGCACGTGACCCACAGCCTGTCTATTAACTACAACTAGTCCAAGCAAATCATGCTGTGATCCATTGACTGTCCATGATTCAACCACAACATGGTGCAATGCAACACATGGGACCCACAGTCTGCCCATGACTTAAATACAGTAAACACATGACACAAGCAAGCCCACGACTTATACACAAACATAACACGATGTAAGCGACTACACAGTCTGTTTACATGTTGCTCACAGTTTGACTTAAGAAAAAAAAACACAACTAGCCTGTTCAAGACGTAAACTTAACATGCAGCACATGATCCAAAACTGAATATGTGACGTGAAGATACACATGAAACGAGCCCATGACCAAGCCTGACTAACAGCGAGAACTTGCAGCTCCCCAACATGCATGCCAAAGGTACCCGATAAAATCAGAAGCAGTATGTCCATGCGCTTAGCCAACATGCAAGACACAAATCTAACCAGCATTCACCAACATACTGGATAAATATGTTCGCACTGTGCACTGTTACACTGCCATGCCCGAAACCTTTCATTCCTAAAATGGCATCCACAGCCCATAAAATAACCCAGAATTTTCAAATACCAATAAACAGTCAAGCAGACAGGCCCACACCATGCTTAAAAAGGGTGCCATTATGGCTTTCCTCTATAACATCCTGATATCTGTCATCTGTGAAGCTGCCACTTGGTGAACTCGCATACATTTACCAAACATTTCTGATTGTATATTCTAGCCCGTCAAGAGGCACTTGTGGGCCAAACTTCAATGGCTTTGTTCCAAACATCTGCATCATCTGCCCGCTAGCCACTGCTTTGGGTAAAATGCATTTAAGTCTATAAAGAGCATTTGTATCTACAGATAAAATATCTGTTATTACTGACCCTGTAAGCATCTGTTCCTAGCGTGTTGTGCTATAGATCACATATGCGCACCCTCTTCCTCAGAAGCTGGCGATGTTCACACTTCTCTTTGACACTACCCTTACACTACTCACCCACTGGACAGAAGGGAATCTAAGGTGTAGCCTGTGTCCCTATGTAGTGTGGACTATGAGCCGTGTCTTGTGAATCCAAGTTCTTAAAAGAAAAACATGTTGCGACATCTGAGCCCACTACTTGATGACTGGAGTGGCAGAGCACGTGAATCTACAACAGTACATGCTAGCACATGTATTTACAGGGTGTCACATTTTACTTTTTCTGAAGTCATTGCTCTAAATAGCATTTAACTAACCATTACGGTTTGTTGGTGTGTTCAGAGCAATAGTTAGCTTGTTCATTTACTCCCTTGGAATAGAGTACGGTTGAATTGTTTTCTGACCTAATCATCTCCTGGTTGGCTCTGAAGCCATAATTATGCAAGAATGGGTTACACTTCTGCCATGTTGGATCGGAGCTTGTACATTTACATGACTCTTGACGTCATTCAAAAGAAACTAACGCTCCCTATAAACATGAAAGTGCTTTTAACTAGGTCTGCCCGTTTTTGTAACATTTTATTTGCTGTTTGTTTTCCCTTAACCTTTTCTTATTTGTAGCCAGATCCCTAGAACTGTGCCTTTTGATATGAATTGAAATTTAAAGAGTGGATTTTGTAATTGTAAGCATTCGACTGCCAGAGATCAGGTAGGGTAGTGGCGAGAGGCTTAATTCCTACAGACCAGTCGTCCAGTTTTTCTCTTAGGCAGTTTCAAGACCTCCTTAAAATACTCGGGGCTCACCTACAAGCTGTTGAAAGCTCATTGTGGTATCATTTGTGCAAATTCAAGCTAACACGCATAGAAAACGCAGACAGTAAACTTCTATTTTGTGCTTCATGCTCTGAGCACGAACCACTCACCTGGACTTCCTCGGCTGGCCGGCCCTCCGCTCCTGTCCGGTTAGCCCCCCACCCTCGCCCGCTTCTTCCTCCTTCCAAGTGAGGCGGCCGGGGTGGCAGCGCTGCAGGCCAGTCCCGCCTCGCTTCACCCGGGTGCTGCGGGAGTTCCTCTCTGGGCTCCCAGTCTGCTGTCACCCGGCCGGGAGCAGCGCAGACTTCCAGCGCTCGCCGTGGCTCCTCTTCTCGCGCTGGGCGGCGGGGGGGGCGGGCACTTCCGGCCGGCCGCGCTGGGATTGGCCGGCCGGCTGAAGAAACCCGCGGGCGGGACGGGATACCAATATTTGTTTGTGAGGACACGGGGGGGCGGGAGAGGACGAGGGGGGCGGGCGGGAGAGGACGAGGGGGCGGGAGAGGACGAGGGGGGCGGGCGGGAGAGGACGAGGGGGCGGGAGAGGACGAGGGGGGCGGGAAAGGACACGGACGTCGGGAGGGAGGAGGGAACAGCAAACACGGCCCGGCCGGACCAGACACGGGGGCGTTCCCGGCGTCGCGTGACGTCGGCAAAAGGAAAAGAATCTCGGGAACGCCCCCGTGTCTGGTCCGGCATTGATGGACAGGCCCCTCGTCCAATGGCTAGGCTCCATTTATGGAGCCAGCCAATGAATGACGAGGGCCGACCCAAAGCCACACTACAGTTCTCATAAGATTTCTCCTGCGCAAAAGCTGCTTGCGCAGCTTTTTGCAGTCGAAACCTAAAAAGGGCGTCAGGGATTCACCTGAAAACTATAGACAAATAGCTCTCCTAGACGCCATAGGCAAGGTTTTCACCAAATGTCTATTGAATTCTATAAATGACTGGGTGACCATGTTCGCAATTCTCCCCCTAGAGCAGACCGGCTTTAGAAAACAACACGGTACCTTAGATAATCTTACCGCTCTCCAAATCTTGATCGAAAAATATGTCACAGTCCGTAGAGGAGGTATCTATGGAGCATTTATTGACTTCTCTACGGCCTTTGATAAGGTGGATAGAGTTTTGCTTTGGAGTAAGCTAATAAAGTTAGGAATGCCCCCGAGCTTATTGAAACTAGTTATCGCACTCCATACAGACACCTGGTGCAGAGTTTTAATGGGTGGTGATAGAGGACTTTCCAGGATAATACCTACCAATAATGGGCTTAAACAGGGCTGCCTGTTGGTGCCCCTGTTATTTTCCCTATACATTGCTGATTTACCTAAAGCCATATTATCTACTGGTCAATGGTATTGCCCCTGTATTAGGGGGATCACCCATTGCATGCTTAATGTATGCCGATGATATTTTAATTCTGGATCTCACCCCAAAGGGTTTGAATAGTCGTTTAAAAGGTTTGAACTCCTAATCCGAGGCCCATTTCTTAAAAATTAATACCTCAAAAAGTTAAATAATGTGCTTCTGTGGAAGGAGAAAACTGAAATACAACGATTATTACTGGTCTGTCGGGGGTGAAAGACTAGAAGTAGTTAAATCCTACCCCTTTCTTGGGAAGATAGTTACGAGTAATCTATCAGAAAAAACCCATACAGAGAAAAATGGTAGGAAAGCTCTCGCTCAAGGGAAGAGTCTTATCTCCTTATACAAAGCGACAGGTCGGAGGCATTTTTCCATATTGCTCGAAGTCTATCGGGCAAAAATCCCCGCATCCCTAATCTACGGACTGGAAATAGTGGACATGGCATGCTGGAAATTCTTGGATTCTATTGAAGGAAGAATTCTTCGTAATTTAGCCTCTGTAAATACTGCAAGCTCTACGTCTTCGTTAAGACAAGAATTTGGTTTGCGCAGTGCACGGTCCCAGGCAGTAGCGAGTGTGGTGCATTGGGTTTTTAATATAGCTGAAGGAAAGCCTGGCTCCCTGAGGTTTCAAATAAAAAATGAGTTGTTGGGTTCCTATAATGTCTACTCCTCTATAGTAAGGAACTTTAGACAGGCAATTTCTTTATTACAGATAGATGAACAAAGTCTTTTTACATTATCAGCTCCCCAACTAAAGTTATCTTTAAAGACTACGTCTTGGGAGTTGAGTTTTAGAGCTGACAGTATGATCCGAAAATCTAAGAGAGGAATGTTCCCCTTCGGTAACTCTTGTGAAACTAAAAAACTTCAGCCATATTTAGGTTGGCATCTTCCTCATGCAGTTAGGCGATTTATTCTTTTGTTGAGATATGATTTACTTCCATTGAATTGTTTATTGTTTAAATGGCATGGTGGTACAGATATCTGTGATTTTTGTAAACTTTATTCCCAGGATCTATACCATGTTGTTTTTGTTTGCCCAGCCCTTATGGTACACAGACGTAAATGGTTAAAACCTCTGTGTTTTCAGTTGGGTATTTTTACTGCTTATGATTTCATTGTAGCTATGTTTAATCCCCCAAACGAAATGTTTTGCTTTAAACTGTTTTCTTTCTTTAAATGTTTTTTAACATTGTACTGACATTTCTATTTAAGTATGTAATTAATGTCGTTTTTTCTTTTTATTGATAAACTGTTATGTGGATCTCGACAGAGTTCCGTTATCATAAATAAATAAAACTTGGACTCTGGGTCGCCTCATCGCTTGTCAGTGGTTGACTTTTCTATCAATCGCATTTGCTTGCTTCTTATTTTGTGACTTTCCTTACTCTTCTTGTGTTTGTCTCTCAAACCACCCTTTGTGACTGGATGATTTGTATCTTTCTATGGCATTAGGGACCTCTTATTTTTTCTTTTTTTGGTGCATGATAAGAGTGCCTATGTTTTCTTGCTCTGTCACCCACCCCTATACCTTGCTTCCCATTTCTCATTCCTCCTGCTCCCCATACCACTATGCATTGTTTTTTTTTATAATTCTCCAATCCTCTCCTGTCTGCCTGCTTGTCGCTCATCAGTGCCTACTGAACAGCGACCGCTAAAAGCATCCACAGAACCATGAGCTCAGCAATGGCAAAGTAAAAAGGTGAGACCTATTGACTTTGTCAATTTCTGTTTTTCTCTCTGAGTGCCTGGCATTATGGTATAGGTAACAAATGAGAGGATATAAGTGGGCTGCAATAGATATTGGATCTGAGTATCTCTAGGCATTGGCTCTGCAAGCCCCAAAAGGAAGCAACTGCATACGAAAAGGCTAACCAGCATTGACCGTCTTTGGTCAGTAAAAAAGTGGGCATAAACATATATGGTAGCAGTAACTAATAAGAGCAATTCTGTTTTTTGTGTAATCATTTATTTGCATCACTTGCCACATATTACACCATCTGCTGCACAATTTACAAATGTCAACAAAAAATGGTTCTAAAACAGATGAAATGTTACAATATCGCTACACATGGAGTCCAACTAGCACTGCTATGCAAATAGTAACGTTCCGCTGTTGAATGATGTATTCAGGCACTAAGGAGATTCTAAAGAGGACTAAAGTGTTCTGCACGATGGCATTAATATCCTCAAATGGTGGCCTGTGGGAAAGGTTTTTACTTGCAGCAAGAAACAAAGGGCTTGATTTAGAGTTTGGTGGACGAGTACTCTGTCACAAACATGATGGATATCATGTCCACCTTATTACAAGCGTGTTAGTATATAATTCAGGTGTGATTTCTAAAAGTATAAGTGCTGGGTCCAAAGCCTCCTGCCGGCCAGCATGCCAAGTCCCAACGCTGTGTAGTCTTGATTCCATCTCGTGCCTCTTTAACCCCCCACCAGACACTCCCTGCCTCTTTACCTCGCTCTTGCAGGTTCTTTTTCATCCCTGCTTTCTGTCTTTGTCACTGTTTTACGTCTTTCTCTTCCTCTTTCTTACCCCATACTGTGATACCTTTCTCTTTGCTCTAGTTCCAAGATGGTGAGGAAAACTAAGTGCCGGTTGCCATAAAATGAATGCTGGTGGACCCTACCTGCCACCACCGGCTCAAATTAAACCGTGGGTATAATGGACTTGTGATAAGGTGGACAGAATATCTATCAGGTATGTAACAGAGTACTTATCCGCCAATATAGAAATGAACCCCAAAATCCTTACCTACTTAAATGTAATTTAAACAAGCAGAAATAATTCATCACGTTTAATTAAAAATGTCGCTCTGTTACTGATCTAAGATCATGTTCACTTAACCATGTTCTCAAAGGAGCAGGTATTGCAAGAGTGCACGTAAAGTTTAGAAGAAATCATCTGCACCTTTTTTAAAGTCTCTGATGTTATTTCTCGTCACACAACACAATACTGTGATCGCCTGCATAGGAACCAGCAATCTACTATTACGAGCTCGACTAAGGTGCTATCCTATCATTTTAATTTTGAAATGTATCTACACAATATCTATCCAGGACCAGAGCAACTTTGTATATTAAATTTAGGTTTGGCATATTCCCAAACAAGGGCGTACATGGCCATAGGAACAACATAGAAGATTGTGCCGACCAATGTGATTGGGCTCTGGGACCAGAGCATCTAATGCACACTTTTAGCTTTTTTGTACGAAGACAAGGGGGCAGATTTATGAAGGCCTTGTGCCGCCGGTGCGTCACTTTTTCCCATGTTAAAAATGACGCACCGGCGGCGCAAGGCCTTCATAAATCTGCCCCAAGGTTTTCTTGTAAGAAAGGCATATTGCTTCATTTAAAATCTATGGCGTAACACAGTACAGTGATGCCCTGGTAGTGTGCTGCAGGGCTGACCAAGCAACGCTCTATCATGCAATCTCCACCTACATTTGGTCTGATTGGGTGACTGCTGGTACATCTAAAAAGAAGTTTTTTTTCCTTTATATTATGTTTAGGAAATCAAAATCCCTTTCGTTTTTGATAATTACATTTGATCTATAGTTTTACTTTTTCTTTTCTTATGTTTTATCTATTTTAGTTACTAGGATGAATTGTCATCCCTGAAACAACGTTAAATACTATATACTATTTGGAATAAATAATAATTTTCTTTTATCGATGTGATACATTTAGAATGTTTTAAGATGTATATTGTTATGGCTTGTGCCAACAACTATAATGTATGATGATGATGATGATTATGACTTCCTGTGTCCTGAAACCACCAAACAATAACATGCGATGCTCTATAAAAATAATTACATTGAAGAGAGTTTGAACGTATAGCTCATCTTGTTTTGCCATTGTATTAACTATAGCTGAACCTATCTAGCTGGCAATCCATAGCTGCCGAGATTCCCAGGTCCATGCGTGATGTGCTGCTCCAGTCCAGGTTTTTTTCCTTTTTAAATTCTGGAACTTGTAGTTCTGTTTTATAATAGCATGAACAAGACTACAAGTCCCAGAATTCAAAATCAAAACTTGGACTGAAGTAGCACATCATGCTTGGACCTGAGAAACTTGGTAGGGCTGTACATTCTTCAAGTGCCTCCGCGCTTTGGAAGGATTGTACCGGAAGAACCGCTTGAAACAGATTTATTACACTGTTTATCAACCTTGCACGTGTAACATGGACTGTCCAAACAATAAACATCCTGGAATATCAAAGAAATAGATAGCCATTATACGTAGGGTAAACAGTATAAAATTGCCATTGCTGACTCGTTGCCACGTTTCTTCTGTGGCACCTTCAACTAGTTGTAAACTTTCAGCTAATATGTACATTGTATACTAGGGCTTTTAGGCCAATACATTTGGAAGGAAATTCAAATTATAGGTAGCTGCAATCAACCAAAGGGCAGCCTGCTTGGAATGCAGCTCAGAGTTTTTAACCCCGGCAGGGCTGCCTCTACTTTTCATCCTTCCGGTGTTGAGCTAAGTAATAATGACATCTATTAAATATGCAACATTACTCTGCATTCAATCAATCAATCAATCAAGAACTTGAAGAGCGCTCAAATTACCCGTGAGGGTCTCAAGGCGCTGGGGAAAAAAAGAGGGGGGGGGCGCTACTGTTAGTACTGTCAGCATTGCTTGTGGCATTAGGTATATAAATGGTCACTGTTGTTGGCAACTTTAAATATTATTTATTCAGCTAAAAATAATATTTTCAGACTCGAGTTCTGAGTCACGGGTCTAGATGTGATGCATGCATGTAGGGTGTTCCTGTGTTTTCTACCCTGACAAATACTTTTGTCAATTAGTTTCCCTATGTTCCTGAAACAATACATTTGTTTCAACAGGCAGAAAAACGTGAAAAACGTCAGTTATAATAAAAAATATCTATCTATCTATCTATCTATCTATCTATCTATCTATCTATCTATCTATATATATATATATATATATATATATATATATATATATATATTCACTGAAAAAACCATAGGTTATAGACCATATATAGTTAGGAATTAGCATTTAAAAAACCTTATTTTACTCACACAAAACCATTGAAATTCCATATATAGTTAGTTGTACTAACTATATATCGCGCACCCGCAATCCACTGCTGATGATGTCACATATTACATCATTCATGACATGGTCAGTGACATCACTGATGACATCACTGATGACATCTCAAATGACATCACTGATGACATCACTGATGACAACATCCAGTGACTGTATGTTTCTGTAAAGTTAAAATATGTCTTATATATTGAAGAATGAGTGGATGTATAAGTGTCTGGATGATGTATTTAGTAGGTGCATGACTGACTGTATAAGTGAGTGATTAAATGTGTCTCACTGAGTGCATGGGTTAGTGACTAAACTGTTTTAAATTGTGCACCATTGTGTCTGTTGTTTTGTAATCTGATGCAATTGTTGATCATTAGCTATATGACTAACTATATGGGTTATTGATTAGTTGGCCAAGTATTTGTATGGGAGACTGAGTGTGTGTGTGGGTGTCTGGGAGGTGTATGACTCTGTGCATAGATGTGTGAGCAGTTGATTCACTAGATGTATGGGTTCAAAAGTGCATGTGGAAACAGCTGTATGGGCGGTTTACTGTGTGCATGAGTGTATTGGTGAGTGAATGGATATCTCAGTGCTACATGTCAAAGTAAGTACATATGTAAAACACAGTACATGTGGTAGTTGACATATATAAATAACTGTGCATAAGAGCCAGTGAATGTGTGAGTGGCTGTATGGATTATTGTGAACTTGTATCAGGGATTGTATAACAGAGTAAATATGTGTTATTATATGTTTCAATAAGTAAGGTGTGTTTAACTATATAGTTGAGGAAATGGAGGTGTGATTGATTCTTTGCAAGACTGATTAGGTGTGTGAGTAACTCCATGGATGAGTGACAGTCTGTGAGTGTCTGTTTACACTGAGTGTATCTAAGGTTATATTAGAGTCTGAAGAGGTTCATCGTATCATCACATGAATGATGTCATGAGTAATGTCAAATCAGATGTCATCAGTGATGTCATCAGTGATGTCATTTGAGATGTCATCAGTGATGTCATCAGTGATGTCACTGACCATGTCATGAATGATGTAATATGTGACATCATCAGCAGTGGATTGCGGGTGCGCGATATATAGTTAGTACAACTAACTATATATGGAATTTCAATGGTTTTGTGTGAGTAAAATAAGGTTTTTTAAATGCTAATTCCTAACTATATATGGTCTATAACCTATGGTTTTTTCAGTGAATTTTCAAGGTTTTGTAAATGCTAATTCCTAACTATATATGGTCTATAACCTATGTTTTTTTCAGTGAATTTCATAGATTTTTTAATAGCAAATCTTTATAAAAATAATACATTTTAAATCGAATTTTATATTTTATAATTTTTTTATTTTTTTTTAATATTATTTTTGGTGCGCTCCCGGGGCGCGGACAGGTGAACGCACGGGTAAGCGCAATCTTGCGGCGCGCCCCGGGGCGCGTACTGATGCGCGTCCCGGAAGCGCTATTGCCGCGAACGAAAACAACATCGTGACGTATCGCGTAGCCGCCACGCCTTGCGTCATAAGACACGTATCGCGTAGCCGCGAGATGCGTCTTATGACGCACCGCGTAAGCGCACCCGGAAGCGCATACGATCGCGCAACGTAAGCGCCCCGATGCGCTTACGATACACGCCCGGGACGCGCCCCGGGGCGCGTAGCGTAAGCGCGTCAAACCATGTGACTTTAAAATAACACTTTTCATTGGTTCAGAACTTTTTTTTTTCCAAATTGTGTGAAACCCACCCATTTCTCTCACTATTGCTTTGTACTTGGAGAGAGCAAGAGCTGTTCTGTCTACTCTATCTCCTACTTTTCTGATCTCCAGCAATGGCTGCAAGAGAGTCATCCAGCAGTGATTCAGATGGATTTTTAGATGAGGACCCTCCTCAGCAAAAGAAAAAACCCCATTTCATCTGGAAATTTTACGACATCCCTGAAGGACAGAAAAAAGTCAACGCTCCCAAAGTAACCTGCAAAATATGTGGGAGTAGTTTATCCAGAGGCAATCCTCTGAAAAAATATAGTTTTGGGAATGCTAATTTGATCAGGCATGTGAAAAGAAGACACCCTAACAACTTTGCCAGGGAGAGTGTCAGAGAGCTGGCACGGAATGTACCAACAGATGGCGGCAGCACCTCCACTGGTGGAGCAACACCTTCGGGACCACCCCGTGGAAGAATGGTCCCTAACATTCAGCCGGTGTTTGCAGGCATCAAATTTTTGTGCACGGAGTGTGACGAACTGCTCTGCTATGGGGAGCAGAGTGTTGAACTCATTGCCCTAAAGAAACAGCAACACTGCTGCTCTTCCAGTCCCTAAATTTTCTAATTTTTTTGCTCCTGTTGAGCATTTTTGGAATCCTTGTTTTTGTTTTTCCCTTGACAAAAATCCAAAAAAAAGATAAAATTGTTTTAAAAAGTCTAAAAAAAATATAAAACAACAAAAACAAAAAAAATATATAAAACAACAAAATCAAAAAAAAAGTTCTTTTCAGAACTACCTCCAATTTATAAAAAGAAGCTTTTTTTAAAAAAAAAAAAGTCTGTCGTTTTTAATCTCCATGGTACGCTCCCCCGTACGCTCCCCGGTGCGCGTACCGGGCGCTCCCCCCCGCGAAAATCGATATTTTTTTTTTTCACCCGCGGGAGCCTTTTATGGCCCCCACATCAAAAGTAGGGGGTCAGGGGGGTGTACCCTGCCCCCTTTTGCTCATTTCCCCCCTTTGATTCTTGCCACCTCTTGTGTCTCAATCCTACCGAGACACAAGATGGCGGCCGCTGCGGACTGTTTCGAATGTTTACAGACACCCGAGAACCAATCAGCTTGCCGTGCGCAAGTCGCGTGGCGCGCCTGGAGCGCTCCCCGGTACGCGTACCGGGCGCGGCTCTAGATATATATCTTTTTTTAAACCTAATTTACTCAAAATTCACAGGACCACATATCTTGAGACCTAGCAAAGGCACATCGGGCAAACAATATCTACAATTTTGCCAAGTTTCGTGGAAATCCATTCAGCCGTTCGAGCTAAAAGTGAGGCCAACCGCCCTATGGAAAATTGCCTGGCAAAAACACGTTTTGGGACCCCCCTTTTTTCTCGGCCCCCCCTTGACGACCCCCCCCCAAATTTTCAGGGGCTGCTCAGAAACAAAATGTTCCATTTTCCTGAAAATTTCAGCCAATTCCGTCCACAAACGCCAAAGTTATTAGACATAGAATTTTCAAAAATCCCATAGAGAAAAAATCCTAACTATATATACCTACTGGCGACCGCCAGTAGGTAATATATATATATATATATATATATTTACTAGGGGAGAAAAAGCAGGAATGGAAATGGTTGGCCTGTTTTTAACCCTTGGCACTAACTCTTGTAATTGATTCATTTCATCGCCTTAAAAGAAAGAAGCAAGGATTTCCTCTTTGATTAAGGCTCCTCTGAGAATCTGTGAACAGGAAACGCTAAAGTTAAGTTCAGAGACTCGAGAGAAACAATGCGCATTGCATCATGGGAACAGCCACCGCCTCCCATTCAATGGCACAGCGCTGGCTCCAGCGTTAGTCGTGTCTGGGAGGGCGGATGTGACGCTCAGGCGATGGTGCTCAGTGAGGAAGAGACACCGCGGATGACTAATGGAGAGCCATGCATGCTTTGGGCTTCCAGGGCTCCAACCTCCAAGGCTCAAGAGCAGTACAGGCGTTTCAGGAAGTAGCTTAAAACTGCGACATTCAAGCAGGCTCTCGACTTCATTGTAAGAAGGCTCAATTAAACTGCGTCAGGACACCGGACCGAGCCAGGAGCCGAGTGGGGCTGGCCGGATATCAATCGCCACACCCACTAGACATTAGCCTTCATCATATCCAGTCTTTTTGTGACTTTTTCCATGAAACTTATTCAAAATAATAAAATGTGATTTTAATTTTGCAGTCCTCCTTTCAGACTGATTGTTAAACATGAACGTCGAAAATAAGATATGGAAACGCAAGCTGCAAATCTTCATTCTGTGCAATCAATATTCTTTGGTGGGATCTCTTTTGACTGTAAATCTTTACATTTTTCACTATGTAGCTGGATACACCTTGTGCTAACTATTTCTGCCTACAAAAGGCCTTTATGGTACATGTAGCTAACCACACGTCTACATACTTATAAATCTCACCAGATTCCAATAGTCTGTTTTTTTGCAGTGTAAAGTCGTGCAAACAGCATGTGTGTGTAGGCCTGTTTTTCTTTTGTGACGGTGGAGTGCTTGTTACAGAACATACATGCTTTGGCTCAGGTGTGGCGCCGCGGCCAGGGCGACTGACGCTGGAATCTGGGGACCACGGTTCGATCCCCGGCTCCGGCGGCAGGTTAGCCCAGCACCATGTGACTCTGGGCAATAGCTCGCTTAATCTTCCCGACGGCCCCCCAGCGCCTAGAGACCCTTACGGGTGATTGTGCGCTTTACAAATGTGGACTTTACTTTTTACTTTACTTTACTATTGGAAAGGTGTCCCACCTTCATCTATTTCTTTTCGAGGCGACTAGTGCTGTTTGGTGGCTTTATTTATATTTTGTATATATAAATACATCTTATGATATGTAATATGTTAACAAAGAACCTCAGTGCAATCGAGCACCACCTGGAAAGTTTTACTAAGCGGCATATGTATAAAGCGAGTAGTTTTTGATACTCCCCAGCTGACTTGAATCTTTGGTCGAGCACCGGTGAAAAGTCAGTATGCAGATACTGCAGCGTCATCACAACAAGAACTGAACACTTTGAATAAGTTTACTCTGTCTGAACTGGAGCTGAGAAACAGGTACCAAGTACCCTGCCGTTCTTCGAGAATGGTGAACTTTGTACCTGTAATGTTCAATGTATTCGTTTTGCTCCTATTGAAACTGACACTCAGCAAAATGCTGGGGCTAAGCCTGGGCTCAAGGGAAGTCTTTTCCTACTCCAGTTTTCCTTGACAACATATCTATAAGTTATTTAAGTCCTTCCTGCTAGATAGCAAAGCCTCGGATAGCTCTACAACAGTGTATACAGCTTATTTATGTCCCCAGATCAATGTCCCTTTTGAAATGATTGATTTAAGAAGGTCATATGAGTCCATTGACAGCTGGCCTGCAACTGTGGCATGCATGAAGAGGACAGTGACATTAGGGACCTTATCATTCAAGGATGTTCCTCCTTTAAAATCAGAAGGAAGAGTGTGATTGGGCCCTGCATGCCACTGCCACGTACTCTTGATACAGTGTGTGAAAAGTACTAAGTGGCGGTAAATGGTCCGAGGAAGATGGCGGCCGGCTAGGAGGTCCGGTCGGGAGCTCCACAACCATCTCCGAGACTGAAGGCATGATTTAACCCTATCTTTTTGGGTTATGCTCTTAACGGAACCGTAGCAATCATACACAAATTGAACAAGGAAATCTGTAACGAGAGAGGCACTTACGAGCAGCGTCAGTTTCGGCTCCGGCATTGATAACAGAGTCAGCGGCTTCTAACCTCAGAACTTCTGGAGGTGTAGGGGATGAAAGATCGTGACTCACAGGACCTCAGAGACTCTGTAAACGGGATCGCCGCCACAACGGACGCTCCACACAGATGGGCAGCAGCCTCAGGCGCTCAACGAGACTGCCGGAGAGCGCAAGGCAGAGTGTGCTTCCACTTCCGGGGCAAGAGCGGCAGCAGTAACAGTAACGGCTGGCCAAGGACTCGAGGTTCCCAGCCTGCTCGGCAGTGGCACAAACGGGACGATTTCCGGGGGAATCTGGGGAGCGTCAGCGAACAGGGAGACTGGGAGCCCCACAGGAGAGGGGTAACTCCGCTCCTGACCAGCACTTGGCGTTTTTGCCCCGAGATAAAGCAGATCGAGCCGTGGAGACTGGGCAACACGAGGATCATTAGAGGCAAAGAAAAAAGGACGGATTCTAGCTCCTACTGCAACCACATGAGCCAGGTACGAGGGGAGGAAAAAAGCCAGGGGAGGATTGATCTTGACTTAATTGAAGGGTGTAAGGAGGGCGAACAGGGGGTTGCTAAAAAAACAGAAATAAAAAAAGCTGGCTGCATAGGAGACAGTGGATCAGAGGTGTCAGACTTTTTCTCAAAAAAGACAAGAAATAAGGTAGAGGGAAAGGACAAAACGAAAAAACTAGAACCTGAGGAAGGGGTTGGGGTAAAATCGAGCTACTGCCTTAGAAATAGGCAATTCCCCAAGCAAAGTTTTTCACAACCTTCTAAACAAGTGACCCTGCCTTTACAAAAAAAGAATAAAAAAGGTACCACTAATCGGGAGCGTCAGCCCAAACCAAGATCAGACAAGGTAGCCCCCCCTGAACACAAACTAAAAATCACACCCTCACTGAGATCCTTTTTTAAAGTGCAACAACCCCAGCAAACAGCAGAAAAAAGTCCCCCCACACTATTACCCCAAACTGAAGAAACCCTTGAAACTCTTGAAAGTCTGATCAGTAAAAGCCCGAAAATGAGCACAGAAACATCTAGTGGCATAAGCCCACAGAGTGAAAATTCAGAGACTCCTGAGAATTCACCTCAGCTAACCGCAAATGAACCAGGTACAAGTGCCTCCAACTGTCCTCCACCACAAACCTTCCTTGAGCAAACCGGAAAACTCATGGAAAGCCTCATGGAGAAGGTTTTGGGAGAGATGAGAGAGAAATTCTTGGTATCTGAGTCCAACCAGGCCAAGATTCAAGAAGTCTGCGAGACCCTAGATCAAAAGCTGAATGCTTTAGGGGACAAAGTATCTGCAGTGGAGTTAGAGGTGGTGTCCCTCAACAAAAAAGTAGACTCTAATCAGTCTGAAATCAGGAAATTAAGAGATTCGGATAAAGCCACCAAGGAAAAACTAGAGTCACTTGAAAATCATGCAAGAAAAAATAATCTTAGGATTCTAAATGTGCCAGAAAATCTGGAAGGGCAAGACATAAAGAAATTTACCATCTCCCTGCTTGAAGAATAATTTCCATGGATAAAGGACACAAATCTGAGCGATGACATTCAAAGGGTGCACCGAGATCCATTCAGAAAGAGCAGAGAAAGGAAGACCCCAAGAAAGATTTTAATAAATTTCAAAACATACACACTAAAAGAGAGAATTCTAAGTGAAGGATTAAAGAGCAGTTCACTAAAGAAAGATAATTGGACTTTCAGGATCCGCTCAGATATGTCGAAAGCCACCCAAGACAGACAGTGGGAACTAGGGCAATACATGGCCGAATTAAAAACTTTAGGTGCTACGGTCCAAATGAGATTCGCCGCCGCACTGAGAATCATGTGGCAGAATAAAATGCACAATATCAGAGAACCAAGCGAAGTGGAAAATCTCATACAACAGATAAAGGTTCAGCTACGGACTACAACATAAATTTAAAGATAGGAAACGTAACAAAAAGATGAACTGTGGAGCTCGAAAGGGCGAACAATACCGCCCAAGAGAGAGAAGGGAGGCTTCCTCGGGGGGGGGGCGGGGGGGGGGGCAAAGATAAGCACAGAAAAAATACAAAGCCAAATAAAAAAGACACCGTGGGTGGGGAGCAAACTAGGGAAAAAACTGAAAAAATTATCCTCAAAACTGAAGTAACAAGGAGTGCACGAGAACGACAAGAAAAAATTAAACTGGAAATAAATAACCAACAAGAAAAGAAAAAATCATGTCTAAAATAGCGAAAGAATTTAAAATTCTATCAAGGAACGTAAATGGACTCAGAACATCTAGCAGACGGAGGAGAATCTTTGAATATTTAAAATTAGCGGATAACGAAGTGATCATTCTTCAAGAGACTCATCTCCTAAACAATGAATGGGAACAAATAATAAAATCTTTGAACTGGGTGGATTCCTACGTTTGTACTAACCAAAATTGCAATATTAAGGGTATCGCAATACTCTTCAAAAAATCGCTCAATGTAAAAGTCATACATAAAGTAGTAGACAACAAGGGCAGATGGGCCTTAGCAAGAGTAAAAATATATGACAACAACTTTATTATAGCGGGATATTACGGACCAAACATCGATGATCCAAATCCCCTACAAAAATTATATACAGAACTTTTAACCACATCTGATCCAATACTGTTGGGAGGTGATTTTAACATTATTATAGACCCTAATTTAGATACATCCCCCCCCAGGAAGACAATCCAACTTGCCAAAAATGAGAGAATGGCTAAGCATCTACAAAAAGGATCTAGAATTGGTCGACATGTGGAGAGAGAAAGGAAACAAGGAGCACCCATTTACTCTACACAACAAAAAACTAGGTCATAAGTCTAGAATAGACTATTTTTTGATTAGTAAAAATCTTTACAACAACATCAAAGTTCTGGACCATTTGCCAGAACATCTGTCCGACCACTCGGCGGTACAACTAACCGTACACTCAGAAATAAATAAACCTCAACCTAGATGGACAGTAGATCGCACTCTGTTTTTGGACCCAAAAATAAGGGAAGATCTGAGCATAACCTCAGCCAACTTCTTTGAAGATAATAGAGTAGGCACCTCAGATCAAATAACCTGGGACGCCTATAAAGCAGTCATCAGAGGTAAACTCATAAGCCTGGGGGCTTACAGATCAAAACTCACTAAACAAAAGATCAGAGAAAAGGAAGAAATTATAAGTCAACTAGATGTGCAGATTAACACAGAACAAAACTTGGAAATAAAAAATACATTGGAGATGGAGAGAAAAGAACTAAAAGGAAAGCTGGCAGATTATCTTGAAGACAGAGTGAAAACGAAGTGGGAGGCTAGTAAATTAGCCATCCATGAGTATGGAGAGGGCTGCGGAAAACTACTGGCCTGGAAAACTAAAACGGAACAGACCAGAAACAAAATAGCCAGTATACAATTGAGCAATCAAACTGGTATAACCTCTGATGAATCTGAAATCAAGCAGGAATTTGAAAATTTCTTCTCCGATCTGTATATGGAAGACTCCTCCTCTTCTTCAGAGCAATTAGGAAAATATCTTGACTCTCTAAACCTACCGAAATTGTTGGAATTGGAAAACGAAGAGCTAAATGCAGAAATAACAACGGAAGAAGTAAAAACGGCCTTGAAATCCTTGTAAAAAGGGAAAGCTGCCGGACCTGATGCCCTACCAAACGAACTTTATTGAGCTCTAAGGGAAATTGTAGCCCCCCCACTAACGAGATTACTAAACAAAATCTACAGGGAAAAAGATAAAACCCCAGATTCCTGGAATGACGCTATTATCAGCCTTATTTTAAAACCAGGGAAAAACCCCACAGTTTGTGAGTCATATAGACCC
Organism: Lissotriton helveticus; assembly: GCF_964261635.1. Taxonomy (NCBI): domain Eukaryota; kingdom Metazoa; phylum Chordata; class Amphibia; order Caudata; family Salamandridae; genus Lissotriton; species Lissotriton helveticus. The sequence goes on from NC_136068.1 coordinate 1,190,377,327, forward strand.
ATATCCCTGCTAAACTGTGATTACAAAATCTTCACAAAAATAATAGCAGGGAGACTGGCTCTGGTAATGCCAAAACTGATACACCCGGACCAAAAGGGGTTCATAAAAGGGAGGCAAATATCAGAAATTACCCATGAACTTTTTGCAGCAGTCGATATAGCAACTAGTGAAAAAATCCCCCTTATAATAGTAACTTTTGATGCTGCCAAAGCATTCGACCGGGTCAACTGGTCCTTTCTAAACAGAGTTATTAACAAATATAACCTTGGTCAAAATTTTAGCCATCTGATAACTGAGACCTACAGAAACCCAAGAGCAAAGATCCTAGTTAACGGGAGTCTTACCAATAACTTTGCAATACAAAGAGGAACGAGACAAGGGTGCCCGCTGTCTCCCCCTTGCTTTTTAACCTTTACATAGAACCTCTGGCAGACACAATTAGAAACAATGAATCAATAACCCCCTTTAAACATCAGGAGTGGGTCAAAAAGGTGGCGCTTTATGCGGATGATCTAATGATCTTTACAGAAAACTATCAAAATTCCTCCCCAGCAATAAACAAGGCAATTACAGAGTTCAGGAAAGTATCCGGGTACTTGACAAATGAAGCAAAAACTGAGTCAATGAGCTGGAACACACAACAGAATACTCCATACACAAAGGATAAAATAAAATATCTGGGTATAACCATAGTGAAAGATTTTGAAAAAATCCCCCAACTAAATCTTAACAGTATTTCATTGGAGACAAAAAAGCTTTTCAAGGTATGGGACAAGTTACCTCTAAACATGATAGGAAGATCTAACCCGGTAAAAATGTCGATCCTCCCCAAATTAACCTACCTTTTTAATGTTATACCATTGGAGTTTAAAAGAGATTATCTGAAGAAAATTCAGGGAGACATAACGAACTTCATTTGGGCCTCAAAAGGTTCAAGGATTGCCTGGAATAAAATAAGAAGAAAAAAACAACAAGGAGGAATAGCTAGCCCAGATATCGTGGAATACTGTAGAGCTTTCCAATTCAAGAATGCCAGATCTCTTGTGAAAATCTATGAACTTTACCCCCAATTCCTCCAAATATTAACAAACAAAACTGACCACTTCCTGTTTAAATTCGGACACTCCAAATTCTTTAAAAAGATAAAACTAAAGGTACTAAAAAATGTGGCGAAACTCTGGTATCAAGTAAGAAGCTCACTAAATATCCCTTACTACAGCTCCTTGGCCCCTATATGGGACTCACCAGGCACCCCTGAGTGCTTAAAAGATGCCCTAGCAACCCCTCTAAGAACGGCAGGAATCGACAAATGGGGCCAATTGATGACAGAGAACTCAATAGTGCCCTGGGAACACCTTACAGAAATTACTAACGGAACTCTTTCAAAATTTAAATATTACCAACTCACAAGCTGGGCAGGTTCTCTGACGGAGAAAAAAAACTGGAAACATAGAAATAGAGAAAGAGATCATCAAAATATCCCCAATAAAAAAGGAAATTTCAAAATGGTACTGGGCAATAATTACCTCAGGAGACGATAATGCTTCAATATCGGAATCAGTCTGGAGTAAAAACATCATAGATCCGGAACTTCATAACTTATGGCAGAAATCATGTGAAAAATGTTGGACTATTGTTAAACCAGCACGTCTAAAGAGAAATCACCTGTTCACACTGCATAGGGCATACTGGACACCAAAAAAATTGTCAAAATTTAAAGGAGCAAGCATTAAATCCTGCCCTAAGTGTGGATTTGAAAAGGCAGACGATATACACATGTTCCATAGATGCCCGCAACTGGAATTCTTCTGGCAGGAAGTAGGTAACACGCTATATCGGATATTGGGAACAAACCTAAAAGTAAGTACTACATTAATTATTTTTGGGATATGTACCGAATTTAATGTAAGCAACGAGAGGTTAACCAGAAAACAAGAAAATGTATTATTTGTTTTGATACTTCTTGCTAGAAGAGCGATATGTCTGAATTGGGTTAAATCAGTACCACCTTTGCATGAAGACTGGCTAAACTCCATAATAACAACTCATAAACTAGATAGGAAGGGAAAACCCTCCAAAAAATTTAACTTCTGGGAAATTTGGGAAAATCACTATACTAGTAACATGTAAGGGAAATCGAACAACACACCAATATGTCCGATGATTAAAGCGGTGACAATAATTCAGACGGGAATAATTTCCCGCCGAGTAGCCAAGATGGCTAGCTCTCACCCTCTCCGCTAAGAATTATTGAATATGGTAAAGGATATAGGAGGACTAAAACACGACAGATCCACCAAAGGGGTACTCTATGTAGCCGGCAAAGTAAAGGAAAAGAGTGAAGGAACAAAAGTGGAAGTCCTAAAGTTCCCCGCTGTACTCCTTATACATTCATACGCAAAATGAGGATATATAAAAAAAAAAAAGTACTAAGTGGCCAATGCAAGTGAATACATTGTGGAGGTGGCAATGCAAGTAAAGTTTGAAGAACCACTGGGGGTGCTAGAGGGCGCACGGCAAGATGGCCGCACTGCTGTGAGGCTCTGCCTAACTGAGCCACTATCCGCCTAATATCTGCTGCATCCATTGATCCTAACACCTGCTGGCGGACGGGGTGACCTTCTTCTCACCTGCTGTGCCCATTCATGATATTTGCGGACCTGCTGGCTCCCTCTTGCTGGCCGAATGAACCGAGTTCGCTCTGACGCTAGCCGTGGAAAATGGCGGCCGCCAGACTGCAGTAGGCCTCTCTGCTGCATGAGGCCTTCACACGCCATTCCCTGCACGGCTCCCCTTGCTCATCTGGGGGCAGTGACCTCTGGCAGCTACTGCTTGCATTTCTGTGCCATTCGGACCCGACGTTGGCGAGGCTGAAAGCAGCTCACCGAGACTGCTACCTGTGGAGAGTGGGATAGGTACTGTGCTGTAGTGAGCGGCAATGCCCGTGAGAAGACCGGACTGCGGACCTTGACGGGCCGGGGGACCCTACCGGAGAGAATCAGAGCGACCATAGGAATCCCTGCGCACCAGTCGGCGCTGGTGGCGGTGAGTGGGGCCGGGGCTGAGGAGGCGGGCCTTGTGCAGGGTCGCGTCCTGTGAGCTGCGGCTGGCGCGGGGTGTCCGGTGCTGGGCCTTGCTTGAACGCGGCGACCGGGGAGGGAACCATCGCTGAGCCTGCTGTGAGACGGCTATTTGGAGTTCCCTGATACCTTATTTTGTGGCTGAGTGGATCGTTGGTGAAACCCCATGCAAGTTGCAGCCCCTCGCATCTCCTCAGCATAATAACAGACTTAGGCCGTGAGTCCTCGGCCTGGATTAGGTGGGCGTTGACCCGGGCAGCAGGAGTTACCGGAACGCTAGATGGATGCCTTGTTGGAGCTCTTTGCCATCTGGCCTCCTTAGCGGTGTCCATAGACTGCACCTTGTTGGTCTTGGGCGCGCTGTCACTCCCCGATCCTCTATATGTAATTCCTGGCCTGATTGGACAGACCCTCCGGCGGGTAATCTTCAGTGTAGCTGGTTCCTTCTCCTAGCGGGAAGACTCCCAACTTGCCTACTGCCTTGCAACTATACACTCAGAGACCTGCTGTGGTGACAGACACTAGCTGCATAGCGTTATAGTGGGACTGTTGGCTTTAACTGTGCGTCACATTCTTCATTGGCTTTACCTCTCTCAACCTTTTTATACTGGTGGCGTCTACTTAACAGATATAGGGAGGACTTACAAATCCCAGCCGCGCTTCACCTTTGAATCGCGTAGCTCCCCTAAGACTCCGCAGAAGGCTGGTTCGGATTCAGAGGCTGATGCCCATACGGACGGCCCCCCCACGCTGGAATCCACGCTGATGGCTATGCAACGCACTCAACAGTCTATCGAGGGTACGATGGCTGCGGTGAACCATCGACTAGACCATATGTCCTCTCAGCTTGAGAAACAAAACGCGTGGGTGGGGGAGGTGGAGCATAGGGTTTCGGCGACTGAAGATGGCTTGAGCTCGGTCACTGATAAAACTCTAAATATGGAAAAAGTTTGAGCTCTTACCGAAGCAAAGAATGAGGACTTAGAAGCACGGTCCCGGCGCAATAATCTCCACATTACTGGGCTGCCAGAGTCGACAAATGTGGGCAAGATGGAGACTTATATCGAGCACCTCATCTCAGACATCTTTGGCACGAAGCAACTATCCAGCATGTTCATAGTGGAGCGCGCTCACCGCTCCTTAGCTGCTCGGACGGTCCTGGGGGCCCATCCTCGCCCTGTAATAGCCAGAGTCCTAAACTATAGGGACCAGGACACTTTCTTACGGCTGGCTAGAGAGAAAGGTACTATTGTTCATCAGAACAACACATTGGATTTCTTCCCTGATTTTACGGTTGCCGTTCAGGCGGCTAGGTGCAAATTTAGCACTGTGAAACAGTTTCTGCGAACTAAGGGGGTCCCCTACGCCATGTTGTATCCGGCCCGGCTTTGTATTGGAACAGACAATGACAGCAATATTTTTTCCTCCCCGAAGGCCGCAATGGAACAAGCTAAGCAACGGAAACGTAGGAGACGAGAATCAAATGCTGCACCTGAGGAAGAGGAGTAGTGGGACAGTACGCTATCTGATTAGAGCTCAGTTGCTCCTTTGGCCTTCCTACTTGAGATGCTATCTTTTCACTGCCCGATTGTCTACAAACACCTACTGCGATTCTCTTGTACAATGTTTATGCTCAACACAATTGTTGTCATCTACCTAGTTCTGCAGCCTCTCTGTTCTTTTGTTCGATATGTCGCTCCATTACTAATTTTTGGCTGTGCCAGCTCCTCATACGGGTTCTACCTATTCTGTACAACTCTCTAGGTCCTCTGTGTTGAAATATCCTTTATTGTCTGCATCAATTGGGATACTGCAGAGCTCTGCTCCAGTGTGGTGTATAAATATTGACTATTAAATGCATCAATCGTATGTTGTTTCTGCTCGGTCACCTCCTACCCTGTGGGAGGCTTACATCTCTCTGTGCCCCCCGCAAATGGGTGTACCCCAAATTTGTATTGTTGTTTTTGGGTGGTGGGGGTGGTTGGGTAGGGTACTGGATTGGCTTTGGCATGTTTGGGTTGCTGAAGTGGGTGGGGGTTGGGGATGTTTGGGGTGGGATCGGCAGAATGATTTTAGTACTTTTCTGGATATACAGTATGTGAGTATACTATCACCCTCTGAATGCTATCACTCAGTGCAAACTTTTTTTTTAAGGTAGCTCTTCATTTTGACCTTCCATAATGAGTAACTTCATCAAGTTGCTCACTTGGAATGTACGTGGCCTCAATACGCCTAAAAAGATTAGAATGATGTTTGCGTATTTGGATCGTATGGGAGTGCATATTGCCCTTCTGCAAGAAACTCACTTGACCAAAGACTCAGCTTGTAAAATCTGCACGCGCTGGGTGAGTGTGAGGGCGTAGTTCTCCTATTCGTCCTATGCTAGGGTTGTATTAATCCTAGTAAAAAAGGGGGTGCCCTTCACGGCAATTAGAACTGAAACAGATGAATGTGGTTGGATTGCGATCATACATGGCAAATTGGGCGGAGAGAGTGTATTGCTTGTGAATGTCCACGGGCCGAATGTGGATGACCCCTCGTTCTATTCTGAAGTATGGCGTAGAATATCATTGTTTCCACCAGCGGCAATCATTTGGGGAGGGGATTTCAATCTGTGTTCAGACATCACTATAGATAGACATGGCAGCAGTGAGGCTCGGCCCAAACGAGCCGCGGACCTGTTATTAGGGCTGTTAGACATGGGCCACCTACATGATGTGTGGCGTAAACGCCACCCCTCTGGTCGGGAGAGCACATATACCTCCTCGGTGCATGGCTCTTGGTCCCGCATTGATTTCTGGCTTGTCTCACAGGTGGTCTGCACCTGGGCGGTAATGGTGTCGCATGAGGCCCGCACTATGTCAGATCACTTTTTCCGGTGCTCCTTGCGCTACAACTCTCAGCGTATCAATCGCACCCTTTGCGTCATGGCTTCAACCCTCGGAACTTAAAGATCCGGTATTTAAGCAATCTATTGCAGAGACAATCAGAAATTATTTTAGAAAAAATGAAGGCACGGTGGACAGTGTGGGAGTGCTCTGAGTGGCATTCAAAGTCACCGTAAGGTGTGAATGCATCGGGGCACAGTCTGGAGTTCTGCAAGACATCAGGCGTAGAATAAAGAAATTGACATCAGACATCTCCAAATTGGAACGCGACTTTGAGCCGGATCCTACCACTACCAAATTAGCTGAAATAAGGGAGCTGGTTACAGAACACAATGAGATGGTTGACCAGGAACTGTTACATTGCTCCCAGCGTAGAATAGCTAGATATTATGGCGAGGGAGGCCGTCCTAGCCGTTTCCTTGCTCAGAAACTCGAAGAACCACGTAGCCAGGAAGCTATCACTGAATTTCTTGACAACATTGGCGAGCCCCGACACTCAACCAAGTATCTTTGCGAGATTGTTTTGCAATTTTATGCTGACCTGTATGCTTCTAGAGAATACCCATCGACTGAGGAACTATATCTTGATGACTTGGCGCTTGGGTGGCTGTCAAATGATCATCTGGAATATCTCGTACAGCCATTCGATGAAGAGGATGTTAAGGAGGCAATAATGTCCCTACCAACTTGTAAGGCTTGCCCAGTGAATTCTACAAAGCATATGCAGCGGACCTGGCTCCTTGACTACTGGCAGTTTATGCAGAGGCCTATGAAAAGGGGACTCTTCCACCCTCCCTCCGGGAGGCCCTCCTTGTCACATTATTAAAACAAGATAAATCCTCAAATAAGTGCGGGTCATATCGAGCTCTTTCGATTATTAACATCAACACAAAGATTTTAGCGAAAACGATCGCCATCCGGCTGCAACCCTTGGTATTCCTACTGGTACTACCGGATCAATCTGGGTTTGTTACAGAACGCTCCACAATCCATAACGTACGCATGCTGTTCTCCACGTTGCACTATTTTGAAACTGATTTCCAAGCTGTTGCTGTGCTGCTTGTCGCAGCAAAAGCCTTTGATTCTTTGCCCTGTCCTTATATGTTCACTGTGCTGAGCAGGATGGGCTTTTCACTGTTCTTTGTGTAATGGCTTAGAGTACTCTACAGTGATCCAGTTACCCGTGTTCCAGTTAACGGCTGGGTGTCGTCCTTGTTTCCCATGGAGAGAGGTATGCGGCAAGGATGCCCTCTGTCGCCCATGCTGTTCTCCCGGGCCCTGGAGCATCTGGCATGTAAGCTGCGCCAGAAACATTAGGATGCTGCCCTACGGTTTAGGCAACGTCCAGTGATTGTCTCCCTATATGCGGATGACCTGTTGCTCTATGTCCGCGAGCCCGCTGTGCATTTATCTCCGCTACTCAGGGAGTATGTTGAGTTTTAGAGGTTTTCAGGCCTTGGGATCAATCGGTCCAAATCAGTAGTTTTTGCCCTCACCGCGCTTACCAAAGCAGTGGAGCTTGACTTCCCACTGTCCTGGACCTCTGACCCTGTGAAATACCTGGGTGTGTGGACACACCGGGATTCTGATGTAATGGTTTCCGAGAATTATGGTCGTACGATTACACGCATCTCTGAACAAGCTGCGGGATGGTCGCACCTACCCCTTTCACTAGCGGATAGGATAGCAGTTGTCAACATACCTATAAAATTGAATATAGCACTGTTCCGCGCACTCCAATCGGTCTTATTACCCTTTATGTGGGGAGGAAAGAAGCCCCGATGCAGATGGGAACTCCTAGTGCACCCCTTTGACCTAGGAGGATTTGAGGCTCCTGATCTTCGCCTCTACTATTTGTGCGCACAATCGCAATTTGCGCATTATTGGCATTTCCCACAACGTTTCGAAATGGATGCTGTTCTTCCTGTCCCATTACAAGCAGTGGTCCTCTCGGGAGGCTCGGTGGGTCCGCGGACAGAGATAAATCCTCCTCAGTGCACGTCATGGGCATGGCGAATACTTGCGCCCAGAGCTCAGTTGCCATATTTATATGCTCCACTGCTGCCCCTAGCTTCTCATCCTGATAGCTCCGCGGCAAGGGAGGCTCCCACCCTAAAAGAGCTAGCAGCTGCGGGCATCACCAGATTGGGCGATCTATATAAGGGGTGTCGATTTAAAGCACTACATGAGGCACAGAATGGCACGGACTGAAGTTTCATGTTTAATTTCACATACGTCCGGGTTCGCCAGGCCGTTCGCGCGGCATACCCTGACTTCCCTGCAGAACCCACCACGTTACGTGCGCTGAAGGCACTGTTAACGGGAGAGAGTCGCAAAGGGCTAATTACCAAACTTTACAATTCCTCTCTACGTGAACGAGATCAGGAGGAGCATCACTGTTGCCTACGCTGGCAGGCCGCGTTAGGCAATCCTATTGCACCGGAAGTCTGGACGGCGTGCTGTCAACTTACAGGCCGCCTCACAGCCAACTGCAACCTCACAATTATTCATTTAAAATATTTTCATCAGATATACTACCCCCCCCCCCTACAGTTACATAAATATGGCCTGAGAGAGACTGCGGACCGTGTGAGGTGCGGTGCAGCAAATGCAGATTTCTTCCACGTTTCCTGGCTGTGCGGGGGGTGTCCGCTTTCTGGACTGCAGTGGTGAACATTCTAACTGACATTGTTTTGGAACCTGTGGGCTGTACTCCTGAGTTATGCCTACTGGGCTATGTCAAACGCTTGAAACCAGCTAGCATACGTATTGTTGTGATTTCTACCCTTTTCGCAGCGCTGGGGTGCAAGGCCTGTACCCACTATAAAACAATAGCTCCGCGATTTGATTTATTGTAGGGATCAACTGCAGGTGTATGAGGAGGAGATACCGGAGTCCTCCCGCCCTAAAGCCTTTTGGGCCCCCATCACAGCCTATTTGATGTCCCACCCTGTCGTACTGTGAGTGCTCTGCCAATTATGTCTGTGCTTTCTCCTTCCACAATGATGCACTGTACTTGATTTGTATTTACTCCTAATTCATATTGGTTGCTTCTATCTAAGGTATTTTCGCCCATAATTGATTACCCTATATGGTATGTAGGAAAACGTGTTGATATGTCCAGAGGGCGCTGTAATTATGATATTGCTGTTCTGCCTGGGAGGGAGGGTGGGGGGGTTTGCGGGGTTCATATGTCCTAACCGCTCTTCAATATTTTGAACTATTGATTGTATGCTTTACTTTAAAATCAATAAATAAAGTTTAAAACAAAAGTTTGTAGAACCACTCCATCCACAATGAACACGTTCATGGCCAACTGTAGGCATCAACAGTGACATATTCCCCAATTTAAGCCTGGGCGCCACAGCAGAACACTAATCAAAGCCTGAAATGCAACAACCGAAGCAAGCCATGCAACAACTGTGCTTGAGATCCTCCACATGTATGCCCTGCAAACAGCCTTGGCTTTCTGAGATGTGGAAATCTGCACCACTGTGCATATGTACGCAGAGTTCCTGTGAGCAAAGCAAGCAATGGCATTCCTCTGCACCAAATTGTCAGCTAGATCTGGAAAGCCCCCTTCCAAGAACACTGAGGTGAGCATAAGGAAGCATTGATAATCTCTACTGGTCACCCCAAAGATCTTTCTCCACCCAGAAAATCAAAATGTCAAGTGCAAATTTTAGGGCGGTCAGTAGCAACACTGATTTGCACTGCGGCTTCTGCCAAAGTAACCGTTGTATGACCAACTGAAAACCCCCACCGTTGGAGCCCACTGCCATCAAGACGTTTGCCTCGGCCCCATGTTGCCAAGATGGTATGGGAAAATACCCAGCTGCAGCAGTATTAAATCTCTAAGCCTAGCATCATTTGCATGCTGCTGTCACCATATCAATGATGACCTTGTAGGCATTCTGATCATTGAGACTGCGTCTTCCAGAGGAGAGGCTGTTGGAGACAAACAGAAGTGCGCCTTCAGACTGTAAATGGGAGGGTGAAACTTCAATAGCTAGGAAAAGTGGGGATCAAAAAACTGAATGAGGACCCACTCCAAAGGTACCCACATTTGTGCTGATACAAATAACAAACACGCCAGTGAAACCTGTATATGCATCAGCATACATAAACCAAATAAAGCGATGTAAAAAAAAAGACACTGATCCACACTATTGGCAATATAATTTCCGGATTAGCTAGTGAATGAGGGCTTATTTTCTAAATTAGACTTGAGAGTGGGATACCATCACCTGGAACTTCATATCTTCCATTACATCATGGCATTCTCAATGAAGATAGCCTCAGGCAATGTAACAGATTGCATTGAGGTGGTTCAGAATGTATTAAGCACACATTAGTAGGCTGACTGGGCCTCATCAACATGAGTGACTGGTTTTCAGAGAAATGTGTACTTTGAGTTTTTCAGAGATTCAAATGATATGGTCTCATATGCAATAAAAATGTAAATATGTAAGAGTGTCGCTTTCATTTTTGGCCCATGCCTTCAGTGAAAAGAGCATGGGGGTGTGGCTGTGGTGGCCAAGATGGCTGTCACTTAAGTCAAGAGCTCTGCCAGTGCAGCACAATAATCCTGGCTTCAACCTTCATTTAGGACACCATCTACCATGCCGAGCGATACCTCTGCCACCCAGGACCTTAGAAGGCAGATATCCTCCATTATGCAGCAAACTGGTGGATTGAGGGTCTACACAGCCTAGGGCTGCCGGAAGACCTCTTGGAGAAGCAAGGCCCTTGCTGGATCGGGGCCTGCACTGGCAGTCCTAGCAGCCAATTGGAGGGGCGTGAGGGCTTCTCCTGGTGACCCTGTAGACAGAGCTAGCTACTCAACCATCTCTGTTGCAGAAATAAAAGAAACAATATGCCTTCTAGCCACTAACAAGACCACAGGCCCAGATGGACCTCCGGTGGAGTTCTATTGGGCTTCCTCTCAAACAGCTTTACGAGACAGCTGAAACAAATAGCCAACTCCCTTTGTCTTTCAAGGAGGCCTTACTCGTATCTATTCCTATCCTCATACAGCGTGTTGATGATCCTTAGTATAGGTTACAGAATCCCAAGCAAGGTTCTGGTGAAGCGATTTGTGCTGCTAATTTCCCAACTGGTGCATCCCGACCAGATCAGCTTTGTGCCGGGTAGGAGCATATCACTCAAAAATATGCAGGTCTTCAGTGTTATGGGATCGGACCCTAAACTTTGGCCTTGAGCCATCTGCATGGTCCAGGACCTCAAAAAGCCATTTGATTCATTGAGCTAGTCTTGCCTCTTTCAGCCGCTTGAGAAATATGTGTTGGCCATGCGAATGATAAGCATGATCCAACTACTTTACAACACACCAATGTCGCAGATAGGAAGGGTTGTCTTGGATGCCATAGACATGCACCGAGGCATTAAACAGGGCTGCCCTTTGTCCCCCCTTCTCTTTGCTCTAGCAATAGAGTCTGTGACTATCCACTTGTGAGATGGGAAATACCGCTACGAACTGAATCCATGCCATCTCTCTATATGGGTACGACGTACTGCGATATGTCCATTATATGACATCAGACCAATCCGAAGTAGCCTCCACCCTCAATGCCTTTGCTGAGGTAGCTGGCCTCCATGTCAACTGGCAGAAATCATGCTTGTTCCCTCCTCACTGAACGCTGTGGAGTCCAGACTGGACGTTGGATTGGGGACACGGTCCCCCATGGATGTTCAGATATTTGGGAGTTCAGATTTATCACAATGAAGGGGACTTGCTGGACGGCCGCTCATCCCCACATCCAGGGATCAATATCCCTTACACTGCTGTACATTTGGTGGAGCTAATCCTGCCTGCGTAACTCCCCTCTCCAATATTCTCTTACTGATACCCCCAAGTCTCTTTAGACCAGCCCTTGATAGCTGGCAATTTGTGTGATGCCTCGGTGTAAATCTAAAGTAGCATTTGTTCTTAAACTGCGATAGTGGTAAAAAGATGCCTACCTTCTAAACCCCATTCCCCCCTGTTAAACACACATGTCCATTGATATTGTTCTATACTCACTCCCTCTTCTCATTACCCTCCTAGTATGTTGTTGCTATTCTTGCATGCTATGGTAGTGCTCATTTTATACTAATGCCTTCTGTCTTGAATGCTTTTGCTTGTAGCCAACACTAAAGGTGCAATGGTGTACACTGTTGATACACTACTACCATGTTACTTTATTAATGTTCTTATTGGAAAATCCCAAATAGATATTACAAACAAATTAGTGCGGAGAGCATCTCAGCAGATCCCACTAAGTTGATAGACATAAAAGGTGGCCAAGTCCCAATTGCTGTGTAAGAGCTACGAAGCTTCTAGGTGTGTTGGCTTTCTGCATGCAGTTCATATCGAACATGGGATTAATGTTCCACCTCCTTCACATTGAGTTGAAAGTGTTCTCTTCATTGAACAAACAACGGGGCAGCCTTTCTAGGAATTAATGATGTTCATATTGCAAACACAACGCTGACATATTATGATGAGGCCAAAAATGTTTGTGGATGAACAAATGTGTGGCTCCAGTGCCATCCTGACACAGAATAATTTAGATGGACAAGTGAGGCGAGTCAAGTCCATAGGCGGAGCCTTGACATAAAAAAACACCAATGGACTTACAGGTGATTCTCAAAACAGGGGAACTAGAGAACAACAAAGTATTAATTTTAACACTGCAACAAACTTTGCCTCACAGTTTAAAATACTAAAATAGCTTTAGGGAAAATGCTCTTCTTTAAAACCCATTTCACTCTGTTGCATTTAATTTCCTTGTTTAAAAGGTAAAAAATGAAAGTTTTCAGACCAGTTCTCCAAATACCAGTCACTGGTTTTCATTTGCGTTGACTCCACACGTCCCTGCTACTCCCAAAGTCCCCCAACTTCTAAGTGGGGCTTCTTGAATAGCAGGCCACAAGTTCCAGTGGGAAAAAGGTTTTTCATCATTTTCAACCAGGTCACAGGCAAAAGTCCAGTTATGAATATTCCTGCTGAATTTCCTTCAGCAACACACCGCTTCTGCTATCGTATGGATCTTCCATGCTTCCTAGTCACAATGAAAGAGGTTCCAATGAGGAGAAGTTCCCTTGGAACCTTTTAGCCTCCAGGATCACCAAGAGACAATCCTGAATGCCCTCAGAGAAAAATTTCAGATCAAGAGATTCAAATCGAAGGAGGAGTCTTCGCTCCTTACTCTTTCACCGGCAGAGTATTCATCCATCCAGTAATCTTCCCCTCTCTTCCCAGTCCCAAACAGGTCTGTGCCCTGAGATTAGTGGTAGATTTCGTATAAGGGTAACCCAACAAGGATTGGTGAATCTCACTAAGCAAAATAAAGTCAGATTTCAGCCACATTACCTTCCTCAATTTTTTTAACCACTAGAATTCAGTTTTTAGGTCACAGGGCTGAATCACAGCACAAGTAGTACCACCATGCTTTGTTGTACACTTCTGCATAATGGCAGGCAAAGCTTTGGCTACATTTCTCTCTCTCTCACCTTCCCTCTCCTCTTTAAAAAAGAAAACAAAGCCATTGAAAAAGTGTTTAGCATTGTTTCCTTTTATACCAATTTTTGATTGTATAAAACTTAAGGCCCACACAGCAAAGCACGCAGCAAAGTGGTAGTTCCTCCTCACAGCTTCTCCAGATCTTCTTCTTGGCAGGTTCCTTGATCTCATTCCAGATGCGTTGATATTTCCTAATGGAAAACATTTATTTTTCTAAAGATAACCCTCACCCACCCAAAGGTACCTTGGTGGCATGCTTCGTCATCGGGTTCTTTCCGCCCCGCTGCGGGACGGGGCGTGCTGCGACTGACGGAGACGTGGGATGCATTCTTAAATTTTGAGTTTACTAAACTCCATTCTCCTATCTAGTATCAATGGAAAGTTAATGGTTGTAAGATGTTACAAAGCAACTCCCATGTATTCCTATAGGATAGATAGTCTTTAACTTCTGATTGATCTCAAGATTATTGTATTAAACCCTGTCCTGAAGAGGACAAAGAAGAACAGGCTGAAACGTGGTCACGTCAACACTTCTGTGGAGGAGTCTTGGAATAACAGTGATTTTTTGGAACTGTGTTGTGTCACACTAGAGTCAGGCTAACCAGGGGGAATAGCCATTTGGTGTTGCACCTTTTAGATTACCTCCTAGTTGTTCTCCTAGAAGTATAGGGGGACACTTGTGCGAATAATTTTTGTAGGGTTATTGTCATTTGTTTCATTATTTGTTTCATGTTTGTTGTGTATTGTATTGTAAAAACACATTGAGACTTATGTCAACTGTTTCGCATTGGATAGGAGTCATTGCGCTGTGTGTGTGATAGACTGATTTTGATATATTCGGTATGAACAATGATTATTGCTGAGAGGGTAATTAAATGTGCTATACTCGAAAATGTGTTTAGTATTGTTTCCTTTTATACCAATTTTTGATTGTATAAAACTACGTCCCATACCCAGGAATTACGGGGTTATTTGGGTACACCCTGTTGTTTATGTAGTGTTGGCCTCAAGTGGCTGCTACTGCTTCTGTCTTGGGCAGAGAAAGGACTGGACTGAACTTTCTGCAACTTCTTGGTTTGAGTTTCTCCGAGGGTTTGAGGTAGAGCTTGCCCCGTTCAGGAAAGACTTGAAATTAATCTGCTACTAGCACTGGGAACTGTGTGTTTTGTGCTGAAACAAAAGAGAGGGCAACTCAACGCCATCAACGATGCCGCTGCTGGCTCCGTGTCCTGAAGGCACCACAGAGCACACCGCCGCACTTTGCACCGCAACCCTGGTCTCACCTGCGACGCCACCCGACGGTACCAACGAGCCGCTGCTTGCACCACGACCTGTGAGTACCACACTTCACACTGCCTTGCTTCACGCTGCCGCTCTGGTATTCCTGACGACGATGCTCCACTCAGACATCCACACCGCTGCTTGCACCATGGTTCAAAGGCACAGCTCGTAAGTTACAAGACGCTACTCCGTTTTAGAACTGACTGGTGGTGTAAGCATGCCTTAGAGCGTGCAGCGCTTAATTGTGTGTCTATTGCGAGGTTCGCCGCGCTATTTTTAAAACTCCCGTTTTTTGGTATTTCTTTTACTGTTTACTTTTGCCTTCTTCCCTGATTTTAAAATCTGCCCACTTGCCTGCATTATAATTGGTACTTCACCGCATTTTGCGAGCCCCTTTTCCAGCTTCTCCCTTGCCGACATCTTGGAGGGACTGTAGGACGCCTGGCGGCGCCATTTTGGACATCGGTCTAGTCGTCGGAAGGACGCTAGACCGGTACTTAAGGCGAGTGTGGGAGACGACCAGTCGTTTAGAACTGACTGGTGGTGTAAGCGTGCCTTAGAGCGTGCAGCGCTTAATTGTGTGTCTATTGCGAGGTTCGCCGCGCTATTTTTAAAACTCCCGTTTTTTGGTATTTCTTTTGCTGTTTACTTTCGCCTTCTTCCCTGAATTTAAAATCTGCCCACTTGCCTGCATTATAATTGGTACTTCACCGCATTTTGCGGGTCCCTTTTTTCTTGCAGGGACTGTAGAACGCCTGGCGGCGCCATTTTGGACATCGGTCTAGTCGTCAGAAGGACACTAGACCGGCACCTAATACGGCCATGACAACGCGCAGCGGTCATGCGCAGCGGGCTCGCCGGACTCCCGCCGGAGTCACGCCAGAGTCCAGCCTGTCTGTGCCCGTCCGGGCCCAGACGGGCTTAAGGCTAGACCCTCTGCCCAATCAGGTAGGTTCCGTCACCACCTACTCTCGCAGAGAGCTCTTACGGCTTCGCCGCACGGAAGGACCCTCGTGTACCTATGTGCATATAGGAACCAAACCCTATCAACGCTGCGAATTATGTGGCTTAGCTGAGCAAGTCGCTGTAGGGAATTCCTTACGAATGGCCTCTCTTAACTGTAGATCCCTTCCGAGGCATTCACTCGAAATTAATCTCCTCATACAAGACCATGAGTTAGACATTCTGTTTGTAACAGAAACGTGGCTTACATCTGGCTCCGAGGGAGATATTGTGAATGCCCTCCCCCCTGGTTTCCTAATCCACTCTCAGGATGGGATAGCAGGGCGGGGAGGAGGTATCGCCATTCTCTATAGGGACTCCCTGGTGTGTAGGGCTCAGAATGGCGGGGTGTCGGATTGTGAGAGCTGTAAGTTCTCCCTGCAAATCTCGCCCACGGTGGCGGTGTCCGGGATGCTGATTTATCGTCCCCCAGGAGGTACTGGGAATTTTGTTAACTCCCTGATCGAAACCGTGACGGGTTTTTGCCGCCTCGGCGACCAACTTTATCTTGCTGGGAGACTTCAATCTCCATCTTGATGACCCGGCAGATCGGTGGGCGGCTGATCTTCAACTTGACTTAAAAGCATACGAGGTAGATCTCATCAACTCAGGGGCCACTCACAACAAGGGCCACCTGTTGGACCCGATTTTTACCAATGTCACAGCCATGAAAGCCTCCGCCCCAATTCCACATCCATGGACGGACTATTTTTTTTTTATCCCTTTCACATGGCAAACAGAGACTGTCAGTACTCTGCCCCTTAGTGTCTGCACTTCGGAAAGATCTTGGGCAAGGCTGTCGGTGGAGAATCTAATTCTGAATCAGGAGGGATCGTGCCCCCCCCCCCCCCCCCCCAGTTCCTGACCCGGTACTGGCAGAGGCAGATTTCAGCAGATGGCTGACTAGTGCACTTGACTCTGTCCTCCCTATGAGATCGGAAGGGAGGAGAGAGAAGAGAACAAGTTCCGTGCCCTGGTACACGCCGGAGTTGAGAGCCCTCAGAAGGGGTTGTAAAAAACTGGAGCGTGCCTGGAGGAGGAACTGGGAAGAGGCTAGCAAGGTTGAATATCGCGCCGCGATCAGGGCGTACAAACTTGCCCTGCGGCTCGCCAAAGCCCAGTTCCTCGAGGAGAGAATTAAGAACGCTTCTAATTCCTCCAGGGAAACCTTCTTAGTGATTAAAGAACTGCTGAGGGTTCCTGAGCCACCCGCAGCCACAGACAACTTAGAAGGAAAATGTAAAGACTTGGCAGACTATTTTCACACAAAAATAGTAAAGATCTTAAATGCCCTGCCCCAAATTACCATGAGAGCAGAGCGTAGAAGTGTGGTAGGGAGACCCCCGGACAGTCTAGAAGCTTTTGGACCAGTATCGATGGATGACTGTCAAGAGTGGTTCTCCTCGGGACTTAGTTCCAATGAGGATTTTAAAACAGGTCGCCTCCTGCATTGTTAAACCTTTAACCGATCTGGTCAATGCCTCGATGGGGTCTTGTGTGGTCCCGCCGAGCTGGAAGGAAGCAGTAGTAAAAGCTCTCCTAAAAAAACCCAACCTAGATCCCCTTGACATGGCGAACTATAGACCCATCTCTCTACTGCCTGGGCTCAGCAAAATCACGGAAAAGTTGGTGAATTTCCACCTATCCAACTTTCTGGAGTCCAATGGCCTACTAAGAAGTTCGCAAACTGGATTTAGTCCAGGCCAAGGCACGGACACCGCCCTACTGGCAGTCGTTGAGGAAGCAAGGAGCATTTTAGATTCAGGAGGATCAGTGGCAGTGATCCTCCTGGACCTCAGTGCAGCCTTTGACACTGTCAATCATCAAGTGTTACTTCAGCGACTGTCAGATGTCGGGGTGACGGGGAAGGCACTGAAATGGCTTCGATCTTTTCTCAGTGACCGGACCTATCAGGTATGGGAAGGTAGCGCACGTTCGGCATCTATCCACCTCCATTGTGGGGTACCGCAGGGCTCCTCCTTGAGCCCCACATTGTTCAATGTGTATATGGCCCCCTTGGAGGATGTGGTTGCTCCTTATAACATCAACATTGTGAGCTACGCCGACGATACGCAGCTGGTGTTCGCCCTTTCCCAGGCCACTGAAAGTCCCGACCAGCTGTACTCCTGCCTGTCCAAAGTTCACACATGGATGGGTGAGTCAGCATTAAAGCTGAACGGTTCAAAGACCGAAATTATGCTGTTGGGGCATAAAGGATCCACACTCCCCGCGACGGCCTGGCCCAGTTGTCTGGGCTTACCTCCGAATTCTAAGGAGGAGATTAAGAGTCTTGGGATTTGGTTGGAGCAAGATCTCTCCTTCAGAACCCAGGCTACTAAACTGGCAGTCGTCTGCTTTGGCCTTCTCCGGTCTGTGCGCAAAGTGCTGCCTCTTCTCCCCCCGCTATCTCGGAAGCTCCTAATTCAGGGGCTGATTATATCAAGACTTGATTATAGCAATGCTATTTATCTGGGTGCCCCGGAGGCAACTTTGAATAAATTACAACAAATTCAAAATGCTGCAGCACGAGTACTTAAAAACATCCCCATGTCACGGTCGGCCAAACCGGCAATGAGGGCTTTGCACTGGTTACCGGTGCGCGAAAGGGTGAAATTTAAATCCCTTTGTCTTGCGCACAAAATTCTGCAAGGTACAGGTCCCCCTGTTCTGCATAGTTTAGTTACACCTTATAAGGCTGGCAGAACTCTACGCTCGGATCAAAAACATCTGCTTAAGACCCCGAAAGTTAAAAAGGCCCGCACAGGGGGAAGAAGATTTTCTGTGAATATCGCCGTGCTCTGGAATTCACTCCCCTTAAGCTTGCGTGCTGAAACTTGCCTCCTTCGTTTTCGCAAGCATTTGAAAACACACCTTTTTGCTAACTGCTGTCCCTAATTGCTCGTGACTATTGCTTCTGTTCTGAAAAGCGCTGGGATGCTCCAGGGTAACTACGCGCTATATAAAACTGCACTGATAATAATAATAATAATAATAATACTCCCTCATCCCGCATCGCAGCCTTGGCCTACCGACGTCGGCACCAACGAATCCAGTTCGTCAACCTACAGCGCTTCAGCAACATCGACACTGCTGCTGGCACCGTGACCTGCCAGGACCGCGACGAACATCGCACTTCGCACCGCAGCCCTGGTCTTACCAACGCTGCTGGATGACCATCACCAAGCTGCTGCCTACACCGCTACATGAGGGCATCATACACTGCACCGCTGTACTACGCACCGCAGTCCCGACGTCTGCCAATGCCGGCGCTCCCGAGTTTTATGGCAAAAAGGTCAATCTGCAACTCTTGAGACTTCAAGGGCCCAACAACTCCTGCACTGACCTCCGGAACCAACACCTGCCGACGCCGGCCCTTCGGAGCTCAACAAGAGGTTGCTGATGCCCTGCATTTCTAAAAGTACTGTTTTGCGTGTTTTCCTTACACCATAGATGGCCCGCGACACCGCGGTCAGCCAGAACTGTTTGGATTTGTTGTTCACGATTCCGTGATAACCCCGGCCGGAGCTATCAACTTCAAGGAAATGTATTTTAAGTCTATTTTTGCCTATTGATATTTCTAAGAACTGTATGGTGGATTTGTTTTATCATTTTTTGTCTTGCTTTGCACAGATAAAATATTGGATATTTTTTATATTTTTCTAAAACTGGTGTGGTGTCCTTTCATAGTGTTTTCACTGTATTACTGTTGGTTTTGTGCAAATACTTCACACACTGCCTCTGAGATAAGCCTGACTGCTTGTGCCACAATATCAAGGGAGTGAGCAGAGTTTATTTCAGTAGTGTATCCCCTTACTCTGACCAGGAGGAAGGGCCCCTACTTGGACATGGTAACAACTTGCCAACTAGAGACCCCCATTTCTAACATTGGTTGGCAGCAGTGAGGATTGGACTTACATTTGCACTTGACCTACAGTGATTGGTTTACACTACTACCGTATTGCAGATCATTACATACCACATACTGTTTTTTTGTGCGTCTATTTTTGATCTTGCCATTTGTTGGAAATTTTTACTTTCTATTGCATCATGCCTGAGTGAAGAGCATCATCAGTTGCAATCTTGGTAGCCTTTGAGGAGGAAAGGTTGGAAACCTACAACGTAAAGAAGTTGAAGGCTATTTGCAAAAGCCTTAGAATTCAAATCAGAGGCTTCACCAGAAAAGAGAAGCTACAAAAGGCGCTGAGGGCCTCGGTAGCAGTCAGATACGCTAGTGAGCAATCTGAAGATCTTGGTGTGGAGGAGCATATTTAAAGGGTTGATGTGCTTTTGGGAGGGGAGTCACCCCACAGGTCAGGCAGCAGGGGCTTGTCCCCAGAGGAGCTGGAGGACAGGCGGAAAGCAAGGAGAGATGCAATGAAGCTGGAGAGGCTCAAGTTGGCAACAGAAGAGAATAGGATGATTTTAGAGCACAAGCTTAGAGTAAAAGAGCTGGATCAGATGAGTAGATCCAGCACAGATGGTGGCAGCAATTCCTCAGTGCACTCAGAGAGGACAGTACATATTCCTAAAAATGAAGACAAGGAGTATAAGAAGGGTGATGATTTCCATAGGTGGTTTCAGGGTTATGAGGCATCTATCGACACGAGGTTCCTGAAAAGAATTGGGGAGCAGGATTGTTGCCTATTTTACCAGAAGAGAGGAGGGACACCTTAGTGGCTTTGGTATAACCTTATCTACACTGAGGCCCTTCTCACCAGGTATGGTCTCACCCCTCACAAGTACAGGGATCAGTTTAGGTCCGGTACAAAAACTGATGCACACACTTGGTTAGAATGTGTAGATATTTTTGTAGGTCACTGGATGGTTGGGTGAAGGGCAGTAAAGTGACAGATGTTCAGGGCCTCTACAATTTGATTGTATGGGAGCACTTGTTTATTCTATGTTTTGCAGAGCTGCTCCAGCTCTTGACTGATAGTAAGCTGACTGACCCCCAGGAAGCTTGCTATGGAGGTGGACCATCGGGTGAGGAGTATTGGGAAGACTCTGCTAGAGGTGGGCACGGCCCCCAGCAGAAGAGTGGGGGGACAAGGTTGGAACACATGAGTTCTCTAAAGGGCCCCAAACTAGAACCAAGGGTAAAGGTTGCCATCCCCAGGAAATAAGAAACCAGGGGTCTCTTCAGTGAAACCTGCAGTGACCGGTCCCCACAAGTGCTATGCCTGTGAGCAGGTGGGTCAAAGTGCCCCAAAAAGGCACAGCCTCCCACAGGTGGGCAGTCAAAGGTGTTGGCTAGTGTAGCACTTGGGGAGAAGGGGTACTCACAGGATGGTGGGGATCCCGCAGAAAGGACCCATATCTCACTAGGAGACAGTGAGAAGGTCCTAAGTAACCAGGTGCCTGCCAACACAAATAAGTACAGCGCCTGGGTGATCATCAATGGGAGAAGGGTAGAGGCTTTTCAGAGATACTGAGCCAGTGTGACCTCAATCCGGTGTCACCTGGTCTGTGAGGAGCAAGAAGTCCCCGGAGCATTCCACCAAGTAGTTGATGTGGACAACTCAGAGCACCAGTGTAAGGTGACACAGGTCTCCTTTGATTTGGCGGAAGGGGTCTCAGGTCCCTTGAGGGGGGTTGTGAGCTCTACCATGCCTGTAGATTGTCTGCTTGGTAACAACCTGGAGCAGTCCTTGTGGAAGGATGTGGAGGTCAGATCTCACTTGGAGATGCTTGGGTTGACAGAGTGGACATTCGTAACTACTCGGTCCATGAGAGCCAGTAAGGGTGATCGGAAGGACCTGGAGCCTGAAATAGTGGCCTAGGTGCCTGCCTAGAAAATGGGCAGGGGGCACGAGAAACTCGCTACTGAAGTTCCCACAGTCCGGTAGGATGCTGACCTTGACTGGGATGCCCCAGCATCTACATGTGGGCAAGTGGCTAAACTGGGAGACTTATCTGAGCTGACCCATTGGCAGCAAGAAGGTGGTCCCACCAGGTAGGAATTCTGCAGGGAGCAGAAGGAATGCCCTTCTTTAGAGGGTTTGTGGCAGCAGGCTGCAAATCAGGCAGCTGGTGATCAGTCTAGATCACACTCGGTCTACTCGGAGAATGGTCTCCTGTACAGCAAGCCTAAGGTTGCTGAGCCTGGATTTGCCCGTGTGCTGATGGTACCCCAGCGCTTCAGGTCCTTCTTACTGGGTCTGGCTCATGATGTGCCTTTCACAGGACATTTGGGGCAGGACAAGACCTTTGACAGGATGGTCACCTACTTCTTTTGGCCTCAAATGCTAAGGTAGCCTGATGCTCGCTGCAGGTCTGGCCTAACTTGCCAGGCAAGTGGAAAGAGTTGGGGAAAGTGTAAGGCTCCTCTCTAACCTTTACTGGTTGTTGGCACCCTTTTTAAAAGCGTAGGGATGGACATTGTTTGGCCACTGGCCCCCAAGACAGCCATGTGAAACAGGTATCAGGAGGGACCGCATCAACCAGACCGGAGGTGGCATCGCCATCGTCCACAGGAACACCATCCGCATCACGACCGACGCCAACGACTCCTTCGCCGCAGCCGAACATCTCCACTTCCAGATTCACACCGACCCTAAGACGACCCTCAGAGGCACCCTCATCTACAGACCCCCGGGACCACGCACACAATTCAGCGAAGACATCACAGACTTCATCAGCCCGCACGCCCTCCCCTCCACTGACTACATCCTCCTCGGGGACCTCAACTTCCACCTGGAGAACAACAAGGACCGCAACACCACCGCCCTGCTGGAAAACCTCGCCAACCTCGGACTCAAGCAACTGGTCAACACCCCCACCCACTACGCCGGCCACACGCTTGATCCCGTCTTCTCTTCCAGCAAGTACATCACCTTCAGCCACGCCACCGGACTCCACTGGACCGACCACAGCTGCGTCCACTTCAGCTTCAAAAGATCCACGACCCACCACCACCCGCAACAGGTACCTCACAGGAATTGGAGCAAGATCACCGCAGACCAGCTCACCACCTCCCTCAGCCAGAGCCCACCCGCCAACACAACGGACCCCAACGAAGCAGCCCGCAACTTCACACAGTGGCTGACCGCCTGCGCCGACGACCTCGCGCCACTAAAAAACCCTCCCAGCAGACCCAGAAGCAAGAAGGCATCCTGGTTCACCGACGACCTCAAGGACTCCAAGAAGACCTGCCGCACCCTCGAGAAAGCCTGGCTCCTCAACCGGACCACCGACAACATGACCGCCCTCAAACACGCTACTCGCAAGCACCACCAGCTCATCCGCACCACCAAGAAGAAATCCCTGAAGGAACGACTGGACAACAACGTCCACGACAGCAAAGAGCTCTTCACTATCGTCAAGGAGTTCTCCAACCCCAGCACCGGCACCAACGACATCACTCAGTCACAAGACCTCTGCGACTCCCTCGCCTCGTTCTTCCACCGCAAGATCTCCGACATCCACAACAGCTTTGGCGCCCCACCCACGCACCCAACCGTCGAACCAACGCCCCCCACCTCCACCCTTCGCACCTGGACCACGGTGACCACGAAGACACAGCCCGTACGATGAACACCATCCACTCCGGATCACCGACCGACCCCTGCCCACACCACGTCTTCAACAAGGCCGACTCCACCATCGCACCCCAACTCCGGAACATCATCAACGCCTCCTTCAACACCGCCACCTTCCCGGAGAGCTGGAAGCACGCCGAGATCAGCGCCCTCCTGAAGAAACCTACAGCGGACCCCACCGATCTCAAAAACTTCCGCCCCATCTCGCTCCTCCCTTTTCCTGCTAAAGTCATCGAGAAGATCGTCAACAGACAGCTGACCGCCTTCCTTGAGACGAACGGATCCCTCGACCCCTCGCAGTCCGGCTTCAGAGCCAACCACAGCACCGAGACCGCCCTCATCGCAGCCACCGACGACATCCGGACCCTGCTCGACAAGGGGGAAACAGTGGCCCTCATCCTCCTGGACCTCTCCGCTGCGTTCGACACGGTCTGCCAACGCACCCTAGTCCAGCGCCTCAGCAACATCGGTATCGAAGAGAAGGCACTGGAGTGGATCATCTCGTTCCTCGCCGGAAGAACACAAAGAGTCCGCCTCCCCCCGTTTCGCTCCGAGGCCACCGAAGTCATCTGCGGCGTCCTGCAAGGATCTTCACTCAGCCCCACCCTCTTCAACATCTACATGAAACCTCTCGCAGCCATCGCACGCCAGCACAATCTCAACATCATCTCTTACGCCGACGACACCCAGCTGATCCTCTCCCTCACCAGAGACCCCGACACCGCCAGAACCTGCCTACACGAAGGGATGAAAGACGTCGCCGAGTGGATGAAGGACAGCCGCCTGAAACTGAACTCGGACAAGACGGAAGTCCTCATCCTGGGATCTTCGCCCTTCGCCTGGGACGACTCCTGGTGGCCCCCAGCCCTGGGCACCGTACCCAAGCCAACCGACCACGCACGCAACCTGGGCTTCATCCTGGACCCCTCCCTCTCGATGACCAGACAAGTCAACGCCGTCTCCTCATCGTGCTTCAACACCCTGCGTATGCTTCGCAAGATCTTCCGCTGGATCCCGACCGAGACCAGGAAGACTGTCACCCAGGCACTCGTCACCAGCCGACTGGACTACGGAAACGCCCTCTACGCCGGAACCACAGCCAAGCTACAGAAAAGACTCCAGCGCATCCAGAACGCCTCCGCCCGACTCATCCTGGATGTCCCCCGACGCAGCCACATCTCCAGCCACCTGAGGAACCTGCACTGGCTCCCCATCGACAAGAGGATCACGTTCCGGCTCCTCACCCACGCACACAAGTCTCTCCACGACCTGGGCCCCAAGTACCTCAACGACCGCCTGACCTTCTACACGCCCACCCGCCAGCTACGGTCCACCAGCCTCGCCCTCGCAGCCGTACCACGCATCCAAAGAGCCACCGCCGGAGGAAGAGCCTTCTCTTACCTGGCTGCCAAGACTTGGAACTCCCTTCCCATCCACCTTCGGCTGACCCAGGACCATCTCGCCTTCAGGAAACAACTCAAGACCTGGCTGTTCGAGCAGTAGCATACCCCTCCCCCCAAGCGCCTTAAGACCCTCCCGGGTGAGTAGTGCGCTATACAAATGGCATGATTGATTGATTGATTGATATTCAGGTCTTGGTGGACCATGCCACCCGGTACCTGAAGGCTATCCCTCTCAGGACAATGACGGCGCCAGTTGTGAGCCGGGCGTTAGTGGTGATCTTTTCATGCATGGGGTTCCCCAGAGAGGTGGTATCTGACTGAGATGCCAATTTCATATCAAAGTATATGATGTCTCTGTGGGAGGAGTTCTTTGTAACCTACAAGTTCACCACTCCTTACCACCCCCAAGGATATGGGTTGGTAGAGAGATTCAACCAAACCCTAAAAAGCATGATCAAGGGTCTAACTGAACCCATAAGGCATAAGTGGGACGTCCTCTTGCCATGCCTCCTCTTTGATTACAGGGAGGTACCCTAGAAATCCTTAGGATTCAGTCCCCTTGACATCCTGTATGGGCACCCTGTGAGAAGACCTCTCAGTTTGGTGACGGAAGGCTGGGAGACAGCTCCCAGGAAACCCCCCCAGGAAGTACTTAGCTACATGCTGGCATTCAGGAACCAGACCGCGCTTCAGGAAACTTGGTCAGGGAAACCTAGAAGTCAGCCAGGAGGAGATAAAACACTGTTATGACCAGAATGCCACTCTGGTAGAGTTTCAGCCTGGCAAGAAAGTGTGGGTTATGGCCCCAGTAGAGCCTTGTGCTCTACAGGGCAAGTGGACTGGGCCTTTTGAGGTGGTAGATCGCAAAAGTAACGGCACCTCCCTGGTGAATTTACAGACTCGGAGGAACCCTTTGAGGGTCCTCCATGTGAACCACCTCAAACTGTACTTTGAGAGGTCCGAAGTGAGCATGATCTTGGCGGCAGATGATACCCTCTTGGGTCAAGTTTGCGCTATATAAAACTTTATAAATAAAATACAAATAAATAAATAAATGGGGTCGAAGAGTAGAGCGTGCCTTGTCCTGATCTCCTGTCTACGAAGCAGCATGATGGGTCAGTGGAAGGTGTGATCCTCTCTCCTACACTGACCCCAGAACAGCAGAGTGACTGTTGCTAGTTGTTGGGGCAGTTTGCCATCCTGTTTTCCCTGACCCCAGGTGTCACCCATTGGTGTACCCATGACATGGACACTAGGGATAGTCCTCCTGTGAAGCACAATATTTACAGGCTGATTGACAGGGTCAGGACTAGCATCAAAGAGGAGGTCTCTAAGATGCTGGCGTTAGAGGTGATAGAGCCCTCCAACAGTCCTTAGGCCAGCCCAGTGATCTTGGTCCCAAAGGCTGCTGCACCCAGTGCCACTCCTAAAAATGCGCTACAGTGGGCTCAATGCCATCACCACGACTGACGCGTACCCAATCCCCAGAGCTGATTAGCTCATAGATCGGTTGGGAGCTGCCAAGTTCCTCAGCACATTTGATTTAATTTCCGGGTACTGACAGATTGCCTTAACTGAGAGGGCCAAGGAGAGGTCAGCATTTTCAACCCCAGAGGGGCACTACCAATTCTGGATGATGCCCTTTGGATTGAAGAATGTCCCTGCAACCTTTCAGAGATTGGTCAACCAGGTTTTGGCTGGACTGGAGGATTTCAATGCCGCCTACCTGGACGACATAGCAGTGTTCAGTGCAAGTTGGAATATCACTTGCAACATCTCTGGGAAGTGTTGAAGGCTCTGCCGAAGGTAGCTTAATGATCAATGCCAGTAAGTGCCAGATCGGGCAGGGCGCTGTGGTGTACTTAGGGCACCAGGTAGGAAGCGGCCAGGTGGCGCCCCTACAGCCTAAGATTGACTCTATTCTGGCTTGGGAGCCCCCCAAGACCGAGACTGAGGTGAGAGCCTTTTTAGGTATCACATGATACTATAGGAGATTTGTCAAGGGCTATGGTACCATTGCTGCCCTCTTGACTGAGCTGACTTCCAGGAAGCAGCCCAAAAAGGTGATCTGGACAGATGCCTGCCAGGCAGCTTTTGATGCCTTGAAGAAGGCCATGTGCACGCCGCCCGTGCTCTAGTCATCCGACTTCTCCAAAGGATTCGTAGTACTGACTGACGCATCAGAGAATGGTGTGGGAGTGGTACTCTCACAACTGAATGAAGAGGGCCTAGACCAGCCTGCAGTCTTCCTTAGCAAGAGACTACTGACCAGGGAACAGAGGTGGAGTGCCATGGAGCGAGAAGCTTTTGCTGTGGTCTGGGCGCTGAGGAAGCTAAGACCCTACCTGTTTGGGACTCAATTCAGAGTTCATATAGACCACAGACCCCTAGATGGTTAATGTAGATGAGGGGTGAGAACCCAAAGCTGTTGAGGTGGTCCATCTCCCTACAAGGATTGGACTTTACGGGGGAACACCAGCCTGGCACATCACATGCTAACGCTGATGGTCTGTTTAGGTTCTTCCGTCTTAGTGAAGAGAACTCCAAGGTGGTTGTGTAGTTCTCCCTACTTTCAACTGGAGAGGACATGTGTTATACCTGGCATCTTTTGGCATGTTTCCCCTGCCTTTTTGCTTTCTGGCCTCCTAAATTTGACTCTGTTTTTGCTGGTTTAGTGTCTCTGCGCACTTTCTCACTGCTGATAAAAGTTAAAGTGCAAGTGCTTCTAAGGTAAAGTTAAGAATACATCTTTTTAGTAAAGATGATTTTTAAATTGTGTGTTGGAAAATGCCACTTTTAGAACATAGGTATTTTCTTGCTTAACCATCCTGTGTGCGTTTGACTGTGGATTAACTATCTGGCTTTGGAGTGACAGGGGCTGGGGATGTGCATTTATTTACTGTAGACAGATAGGGGGGAGGGGTTGGGGTGTGTCCTGCTTTTCCTGAATAGGTTAGGGCTGGCCTGAATAGGCCTGGGATGCATTTAAAGTAGTGGGATGAGATTTCCTTGCACTTAAATAGACCTGGCCTACCTTTCACAAACTGTCTCCACCTCCTGCCAGGAAGCTGGGCCAGAGAGGACAGAACTGGTTTGGACTAAGCACAGAGACTCTTTGCCACAAGAGACAAAGGGAAATGTAGTATAAATATTGGGGGTCCAGACCCCAGAACTTTAGAACTCTTTTGGATTAAGGAACCTGCCAAGAAGAAGAGCTGGAGAAGCTGTGAGGAGGAACTACCACTTTGCTGTTCGCTTAGTTATGTTCTCCTGCAGTGGCTGCTTCTGTTTTGGGCAGAGAAAGGACTGGACTGAACTTTCTGCAACTTCTTTGTTTGAGTTTCTCCAAGGGCTTGAGTTAGAGCTTGCCCTCTGTTCAAGAAGTCACAGGAACAGCAAAGACTTCAAGTTCATCTGCTACCAGCACTGGGAGTTGTGCGTTTTGTGCTGAAACACAAGAAAAGGCAACCAGACGCCATCAACGACGCTGCTGCCGGCTCCGTGTCCTGAAGGCACCGCAGAGGGCACTTCGCACCGCAACCCTGGTCTCACCCATGAAGATGCCCGATGACCCCACCAAGCCACTGCTTGCACTGCGACTTGTGGGCACCGCGCCATGCACTGCCTTGCTTCACGCCACCTCCCTGGTATCCCCAATGCTGCCGCTCCATGCCGACATCGATGCCACTGTTAGCATCTTGGTTCAAGGGCACTCTGCGTAAGTTGCACGATGCACCGCCCTTGGCCTAACGATGTGGGCCCAATGACTCCAGTTAGTTAGCCGACGACAGCGATTCAGCAACAACAACAACGCTGCTTGCACCGTGACCTGCCAGCAACGTGACAAGCACCACATCAGTTTTATGACACTTTGAGATGGTAGGGTTCACTGATAGAATATCGATTGTAAAAATATTGAAAAACAAATATAGATTGTAAAAATATCGACTCCCTATACTTAAACAGGTAAGTACAAAAATGTCGAAGTTAAAAAATATAGATGTAAAAAATATAGCTTAAAAAATACGAATAAAATAAAATAATATATATATATATATATATATATATAAAATGTTAACATTATCTTTAACAAAATTAATTTAATATACATGTTATCTAACAATAAAAAAGAAACTTAATTAAAAAAAATATAAACACAAACAATAGTTTATACATATACAAATAATTACTTTAAAATATGTTTTGATTATTATCATTGTTTAATTTTTAAACTTTTAAATTATATAAAAATAAAGTGTCCTAGGGCCAGTTCACCTTCTTCTTCCGACCCGGAACAGCCCTGAAGAGTCACAGGATAACCCCTTGTGACAAAACACGTGTCGGCTGATTGTTTTGTCCAATACAGTTGTTGACTTGTGACTTATAAAATTACTTTTTTCGAAACGAACACTGGTGTTGACCTTGGCTTTTTTACAGACAGGAACATTAACACAAACCTTTCAAATAACCTCACCACGTTTGCCTGGGACTGTGCTCAACAGTAAGGAAAGTATTGAATTGCGGAGGGGTAAACATTACTATTCCCACTCCAATTAGTACAACAGGTGGGAAAAGTCTGGATAGTGGATGGGTAAAAATTATTATTCCCACTCCAGTGAGTGCAACAGTAAGGATTGTATTGGATAGCAGAGAAACAAAAATCACTAATAAAATTTAAGCAATTAAAAATAATTAAATAATCTTAAAATAAATAAACAATATTTTTAAAATATACAATTAAATATATTAAACATATAAAAAGAACATATATTATAATTTAATTTCATATAACAAAAAGGTACAAATATTATATAAAATAAATTAATAAATACATTTATAAACAATCTTAATTTTAAAAGAACAAATATTCACAAATTATT
This sequence comes from Lissotriton helveticus, assembly GCF_964261635.1. Classification (NCBI taxonomy): domain Eukaryota; kingdom Metazoa; phylum Chordata; class Amphibia; order Caudata; family Salamandridae; genus Lissotriton; species Lissotriton helveticus. Next base: position 1,190,406,924 of record NC_136068.1, read on the forward strand.
TAAAACATACATTTATTTATTGTATTTCCTACCCTATAACACCACACCAATACAAAAATACATCAACATTTTTATTAAAATGTATTTCCATAATTAACATAATTAATCATGAATTTAGAAAATAATATTAATAAAAATAGATAAACATTCATTGAGTACATATTACCACTAACATCCACAAAACACACCTAAAATTAATTACACAAGTACCATAATTAATTACTAATTAATTGATTTAAATTAATTAACAAATAATTAATAATACATCAACAAAAAATAAATTACTTTCCACCCTTCACACCATTTACACCTATAAACACCTCAACACACTCCTAAAATTAATTATACAATTACCATAATTAATTTCTAATTAATTAATTTAAATTAATTACCAACTAATTATTAAATAAGTATTAATAAATTAATTTACACATTTAACAATATAACTTCACACCTAAACAAATATTAATAAATACAAATTATTTAGTACATTGTATATATTTAAATTACTTCCCACCCAATACCCCTATAAACCCACAACGCGCTACGGAACTAAAAAACGCTAAATTCAATTAAAAAATAATTAATCACTACTATAAATAATCAATACATGTTATATTATTACATTTCTTCCTACCCTATTCCCCTACAAATCCACAACCGGCTAAAAAACTAAAAACGCAAAATTAATAAAACAAGTTTTTTATAACTACTAAAGTTTTAACACATATAATAAAAATACAAACAATTGTTATACAAAAAAACTATTTTAACAACTATATTTTTACAAACAATATTAAACACTTTGATATTTTTTAAATCGATATTACTTACCTAAAATCAATATTATTGACCACAAGGATTTTTTTGTTGATATTCCTGGCCCACTATATTTTTATCACAATATTTGTGCAATGCAATATTTTTTCCTCGATATTCTTTCTCTGCAGCGATGGTAGCTGTTGCTTTGGATCCATGGAAGAGCAATATAATTGATCATAATGAATTCACTTCTGATGAGGAAGATGGAGGGTTGGAATAAATAAATTGGAATAGAACATAGAATATTTGATGACTCATCTTTGATACTCTCGTCAGGGATCCACTCAATAACAAGGCAAAGCCTAACTAGAGATGATACACCTGGTTTTGAGCATTTACTTACAACCCTGATGAAGTCCATTTAAGACGAAATGCACTGGCTAGGTTGAATTCATGTTTACATCTACAAAAAGAATAGAAATAAATAAAAAAAATTTCATCAAGATTCCGTGACTTCTGCGTATTACTAAAGTACACTCCCGTAATTACGGATTGGACAATTAATATATATTTGGTCTATATTATTTAAGATGTCTGGTCATTATCAATGATGGAAATGTGAAGTTTCTAAAAATGATCAATGATATTATCAATGATAACACATTTGTAGATAATAGACACTCCTGTCCTGTATGTGACAAGCACTGCATCACTTCGCACCGCAGCCCTGGTCTCACCGATGCCGCTGGACGACTGTCACTGAGCCGCTGCCTGCACCGCGACCTGAAGGCACCATACTGCTCTATGCACGCAGTCCCAACGCCTGCCGATATCGGCACTCCCGACTTAAACCGCAAGGAGGTCGATCTGCAACGCAGGTGACTTCAAGGGCCTGACGACTCCTGCACTGACCTCCGGAACCAATGCTTGCCAACACTGGCCCTTTGGAGCTCATTTAGAGGTTGCCGACGCCCTGCATTTCTAAAGGTACTGTTTTGAAAGTCTTCCCGACACCGTAGCTGGCCCACGACGCCTCAGTCTGCCAGAAATGTTTGGAGTTGTTGTTCACGATGCGATGATAGCCCCGGACGGAGCTATCGACTTTAAGGAACTGTATTTTAAGTCTATTTTTGCTTATTGATAGTTCAAAGAACTGTATGGTGGATTTTCTTTTTTTGTTTTTGGTCTTGTTTTGCACAGAAAAAATATTGGATATTTTTCTGAAATTGGTGTGGTGTTTTTTTGCAGTGTTTTCACTGTATTACGGTTGGTTATATGCAAATATTTCACACACTGCCTCTGAGATAAGCCTAACTGCTCGTGCCAAGCTACTAACGGGGTGAGCAGGGATTATTTCAGTAGTGTATCCCTCTTACCCTGACTAGGAAGAAGGGTCCCTACTTGGACAGGGTAACAATCTTCCAACTAGAGACCCCAATTTCTAACAGAGGTATTAGTCAGTTGTTTCTAATTCAGCCCCCTAGTTCCTATGGGGCTGAACTAGAAAAAACTGGCTAATACCTCCATTAGTCCCTGTTAGTCCCTAGTTCCTATGGGGATTCAGTTTCCGGGTGTAGGAGGAAAGGTCTCCCATGTGGGACACATGTTGTTCTCCCCCTCCAGGGGGCGGTCTGGATCTGGGTTGGGGTCAAACCCCTCTTCTGGCTGATGGTACCAATATCACCCTTCAGAGGGTTACACCCTCTGAAGGGTGTAACCCTTCAGAGGGCTGAAGGGTTAAACAAAACGACACACGGTCCATTCATAACTCCAGCACAACCAGGTGCAGATAGCCGGTTTGCAGTAGGTACATCTAATGGTTAATAAAGTCCAGAAGTTAGTGGAAAAAATGGAGGGGACAATTTTTCACAGCTGCCTACTCATCATATGCTAGAGGGGTGGTGATCTGGGTTACTCCAGGTGTTCCATTCCACCATGTGTTCTATGGGACAATACAGGAACTGCTTGATGGTAGTATAGGGCACCAATAGTATGGGCAGTTGACTTTAATTGTATTCTGGAAAGGAATAAGGACCACCACTCACCACAACTGGGTACAAAACCTCAGATGACAGAGCCACTTATCCAGGTCATGGGCACTTTGAGATTTCTATGTAGCTGGCGCTCTCTTCACCTGCAGTCGAGGGAGTATACCATCACTCCCTGACACACAATACATATTGTTCCTGACGGAGAAAGACCAGCCACATCTCCTGTCTGACAGGGTGAATGATTTGGAAGAGGCCATTACATTGGAGAAGCTAAGATTGGCTCTGCGAGAGCTGAATAACGTAAACACCCTTGGGGGGATGGTTTAATTGTTGAATATTTTCTGGCCTACTCTGCTACGGCCAGGGAGAAACTCCTTAAGGTTTTCTTGGAGGCACAGAATGCTAGGACCTTGACCCCACCCATGTACAAGTGCATCATATGCCTAATGTTAAAACCGGGGGTGAACCGAAGGATGCCTCCTCATACCAACCACTCACCATGATCAACTCCGATGTTAAGGTCCTCTGTAAACTGCTGGTGAAGCGTGTGCAGGGAGTGGAGCGTCATCTGGTTCCACAAGGACCAATGTGGATTCATGCCAGCAAACAGCACAGCTTGCAAACTTAGACGGTTGACTCATGTGCTGCATGAGATCACAGGAATAGATCAGGACATGGCACTTTTATCAATTGACCTGGAGAAGGCCTTTGAGACAGTCAAGTGGCGTCATCTCATGGGATGTGCATCTGCCCATCTTTCGGGACTGGGTGCGACTGCTGTATACTAACCCCACGGCCCGTGCCAGGGTGGGGGGACGGTCTCGGAGTCCTGGTCTGTAGAAGGAGGCTCCTGACATGGCTGTTCCCTTCCACCACTCTTGTTTGTCTGGCGGTAGAGCCTATGGCAATTCTTCTGCACAGGGAGCTGGAACCCTGGGGAATACGGGTGGGAGAACGAGACCACATTTAACTCATTATATCCTGATTATGCATTGAATTATGTCCAGTCACCTACAGAGGTGTGCCAATATTGATGCAACATATGATGGACTTTGATCAGAATTCTGGCCTATAAGACAATGTTAGGAGGACCTTTTTGTTCCCACTGGGGAGACTATCGTCAGTGCTATCTGAACAGTTGCCTGATCTTGGGCTCCAACGGGAGGGGGAGAGCTTTCGGTACTTAGGTCTGATAGTCACGTACATGATAGCTGCGCATCAGCACCTAAATGTGGTTGAGTTTTGAGGGGCCTGACCAGGTCGTTTGAGTTTTGGCTGACGTTACCCCTATTGGTTATTGGACAAGTGGCTATCGCTAGGATGGTTTTCCTCCCAAGATGTTTATACCTATTCCAGAACTCACTGTTCACCCTTGGACCAATTTGTTTCAAAACCTCAACAGTTTGCCGAATTCTCTAGTAGGGGTGGGAGATCGAAGCTGGATAGCCCTGTCGGTCCTGAAAAAAGACATGGAGGAGAGGGGTCTGGCTGTACCAAAAATGAAAAAAGAGGCTGCTGCAGGGTTTGCTTAGGGAGGATTCACTGCCATGCCTGCTGATGAGAGAGGGCTGCTCTGAAGTGTCAGTTACCTATTTGGTACAGCACATGGCACAGATATGGGAGACACAGGTAAATAGGGTACTGCATAAGGCCCCCTTCCACAGAGAATTACGGTTTGTGGACCTTGAGCCCTTTTGATCCATGGAGCAGGATATGTCTGGGAACAGATGGAAGGAGGGTGGCTGTGTTTTAGTAAGTGACTTATACCCAGGGGAAATTGTTCTCACTTTCCAGGATGCGCAGGACACATTTAATGTGGGGTGGGGACACTTCCTCCACTATGCAAAGCCCGACAACATGGCAAAGGAGATATGGCATACCCACTCAGAGGTTCCATCGTCCACTTAGACATTGGGTGGATTGAATAAATGGGGAGAAGGTAGACACCTCATTACACTCTTTTACAAAGCCCTTAAGGTAGATATGACAAAGAGTTCATAACGGGTGAGAGCGGCGTGGGTGATGGACTTAGGGGCACCGCTCAAGGATTCGGACTGGGATCATGCATGTGACCTGGTAAGGCCAGTTTTCTATAACAACGGGTTTAAGTTGCTACACTTTAATTATTTACACAGCACTTATATGACTCCCTTCTGGCTAAATAAAATAGACCCCAATAGGGCAGCGAAACGTCAGAGTTTCTGTGAAGAGAATGCCACTTTTTTACATTTGGCTTGGCAGCATGCAGAGGTACATGCTTTTGGCATGAGGTAGTGCCTAGAATAGAGGGGGCCACAGGCATTGATATTCCCTGTACACCTGGGGCGTGCCTGCTGGGAATGGTAAAGAAGCCCAACGGATGCATGATATCATACAAATTCCTACGGTTGGTGCTGGTCTTGGCAAAGCACAGGGTGGCCATAGGTTGGATGGGATCCCAGGTGGCGAACGCGGACATGTGAATCAGGGATGTACTACAAAGGGGGGTCACAGAAGAGCAACATACACACTTCTCCCGTCCCGATGAAGAAGCTGCCGAGATTATGGCAGCATGGAGGCTGATACTGAACAATTTTAATGAACATGGCGTCTCGGGCACTGATTCAGACCAGGTAACAAGAATGTATTCAAAGTGTTGACTGAATACAGGAGTCGTGGTTACCAAGTGAGGACCTGATAAATGTACAGTCATGTTAGCTCACAGTCTTGGCACATGCACTGCTGCTTACTCTGTATTGACTTTTATTTTCTGGAATTTTAGATGCGTAGAATGGTAACTGCACTTGATGATATGCACTGAATGTTATGTATCTTTGACATAATAAATACAAAATAAAGGTTTTATAAAAAATAAATGTAGCATTCCAATTAAAAAATATGGGTTCCCGTTTCCTTTTACATTACTGTGCCTGGCTAGCAGTGTTACATGGCTGCCTCTGCTCATTCCAGAGCTGTTCATCCAGATGTGAGCACTGAAGGCTTCAGTGAAGGCTCGGATGAGGTATTTGATATTAACGCAGCTTATGCTATTTGTGTACTTTGCAAATCACTTTCAGTAATTTCAAATATGCCAAATAAATAAATAAATAGCCAAAACAGATAACATAGGGCACATCGCGAAATGGGACCGCCCACCATAAGGGTGGGGGTTCCGTGGGGGCCATTAGAATGCGCCCTTCCACAGTGGCCACAGTGGCGGGCGCATTCTGCATTCCTGACATTGTGGTGGGCGGTGCACTCAGCACCGCCTGCCATAATGCCAGGAAGGCATGAAGTGCACTTCCATGCATAACATGGCAGGCACCGCAGGAACTGCAGGGGGCTACCATAGGTACCCCCCATGTGCACCTCCCACCCCCCAGAATCCCTGGGGGTCTGATACGGGCCCCCAATGTCTAAAATTGCCTGCCTTTCCGTGGCAGCATGTCCCCGCCTGCATACAAATATGGATGGCGGTGTCTGCACGAAATGCATAGGGGATAGTGCTCACTTATGTGATTTATTGAAATTATGGACAAATAACCACTGATGCATATATTCAACAAGATTAAGGACATTTTATCATATGCTGGAATATGATGATTTCTAATGACAATATCAAGAATTAAAAAGATAGCATTACCATCTGAATATTATTCAGTTTACTGACTTCTTCAAACAGTCTACGCGCTTTTTGGAGTGCACGAGATTTGACCTTACACTGCGTAAGGCTCTATTGTTGATGCCAGACACCGCCACCATATTAACTGCTTTTCCGCCCGGTAGGCAATCAGGCGGATTGCCTATCGGCGGAAAACCGGCAGACGGTCTTCCCGTCCGCCGGGGTCCCCCCCGCCATGGTAATGTGGCAGGGGGAAATTGGAGGCAAGTCGAGGTGTTTGGCGGGCGGTACCCCCATGTGCACCTCCCACCCCCAGAATCCCTAGGGGTCTGATACTGGCCCCCAATGTCTAAAATTGCCTGCCTTTCCGTGGCAGCATGTCCCCAACCTGCATACAAATATGGATGGCGGTGTCTGCACGAAATGCATAGGGGATAGTGCTCACTTATGTGATTTATTGAAATTATGGACAAATAACCACTGATGTATATATTCAACAAGATTGAGGAAATGTTATCATATGCTGCAATATGATGATTTCTAATGACAATATCAAGAATTAAAAAGATAGCATTACCATCTGAATATTTTTCAGTTTACTGACTTCTTCAAACAGTCTACGCGCTTTCGGAGTGCACGAGATTTGACCTTACACTGCGTAAGGCTCTATTGTTGATACCAGACACCGCCACCATATAAACTGCTTTTCCGCCCGGTAGGCAATCAGGTGGATTGCCTATCGGCGGAAAACCGTCGGACGGTCTTCCCGTCCGCCGGGGTCCCTCCCGCCATGGTAATGTGGCAGGGGGAAATTAGAGGCAGGTGGAGGTTTTTGGTGGGCGGATCGCCACCGCCATATGGGCGGTGGCGATCCTTCCGTTATCATAATGGGCCCCCATGTGTTTGGGAAAGGCATCAACAGTACAGTGATGTCAAACTGCCAAGAGACCAAAACACCAGCTACTGAGGTAATAGAAAGATGGAAAATGATCAAATAAACTGATGTGTTGCAGCTTATGACCCTGGAAATCTAATGAAAATAGCTGGTACCCCAGCATATTAGACAGCAGTAGGGAATAATCAGAACCAAACGTCGGTATAAAGCCTGCAGTCCTCCTGCCTCATGAAAAAACTGTCTATGGTTACCACACTCCTTTATGCAGCAGGTGGCAGCGAATTTGGATTTGTGTTACAAAGAGATTAAATGACACTCTCAGTTTAACGGAACCACATCTAAAAAAAATCAGGACAGAGAAAAATGTACAACTGTGCTCTTTCACAAACATAATCAACAAAAGCACGTCAAGACAAAAGAAACAAGCATTTGCAATGCAATAGGTCTCGCATTAGGAAAGTTTGAGCTATTGGTATTGTAAATGGCAAAGTTTTTATTTATGTTTTTTTTTTTAAACAGCTAAATTAATAGCTTTGTCATTTACAATGCCAATAGCTATAACTTTCGCAAATGTGATACCTATAGCATTTGTAATGCAATATGTTTTGTATTTACATGACTTAGATGTATTGATATTACAAATAACAATGGCGTTTAATTTTTTTAAATAACTAATACTTAAATAAAAGTTATTGTAATTTATAATGGCAATAGCTTAAACTTTTCTAAAGAACTTTTGTGAAATTATGTTCAGTGTATTTTATTGTGACGAAAATCCAAGAACAGAAGTGAAATATTAACATCTTTTTGTGACATTTGCAATAAAGCTTGAAACATTGATAGCGTATATTTGAACCAGTTGTTGTTGAATGGTTGCACAGATTGATTCTGTGAGAAAAGACAACGTCCTTCCAGACAATGTATTTCACAAAAACAGAACAGTGCTTAGAAGCATTAGGGAGCCAAGTGAAGCATTTGTTGCAGTTTTCTCTTACCTTACAACAACTGCGAGGGCAGGGAAATCTTCGCGAGAGCGCGTGCTGCAGTCCGTCCAGAGCTCGCGCCGCCGGCCTGCGACCAGGAAGTCAGGCAGGCCGGGCGGGACAACCGGAAACAGGAAGTAGGAGGGCGGGAGCCTACCCCGCCTCCCACGTAAGAGCCGCGATTGTTTGGAGCACCGGAGCAGGCAGGAGCCTAGACTGCGCCCCGGTGCCGAAGAAGGGAGGAAGAGTCCTGCTGCCGGTGAGAGCCGCTGCACCAAGGAAGCCGGTGAGTGGGGCTTCGCCTTGTTGCTGGGCTGCGAAGGCGGGGGGCATGTGTGTGTGCGCGCGCGTGCGGCGGCGGGCTGTGTATGTGTGTGAGCGTGCGTGCGTGTGTGTGTGTATGTGTCTTGGAGTCTGTGTGTATGCGTGTGTGTGTGTGACTGTGGGGGGGTGGGAGGGGGTTGCCTGTCTGGGTGCCTGCGTGTCTGTGTAAGTGTAAGTGCATGTGCGCGCGTGTGTGTGTCTGTGTGCATGCATGTGCGTTAGGCTGACTTGCTGGGAGTATGAGAGGGAAGTGCACGGCGAGGCGCAGGACGGAACGTGCGCGTTCGCGCACACAAATCCAGGAAAAAAGCTCGTACTACCCTCTTGTCCTCCTTCCCCCGAGACAGGCAACATTAGGTCTCCAGCTGGACACCTGCATCCTTCGGATGCAGTTTACCAGCTCGACCTAAAAACGGATGTTTTGCTGCAGTGCTTTGATTTATATAAATGTGCTCTGTACGTTTTGTGTGTTATGATAGCATATTTTTAGCTCTTACAACCATATAACATGTAGGGGCTCATTACGATGATGGCCGGAAAGCCTGTTCCAATCAACATCATTGGTTTCAATTCTGACCGGCTGATTATAAATCAGCCGGTCGGAATTTAAACCAGCCGGTCATTCCGGCTGGCTTCCGACGGGCTCAAGGGGCCCGTCAGCCATTTGGAGGCGGGCCTGTAATCCCAAAGACCGATCTTTCTGCCCTTGGGATTACGATGCACAGTTTCCAGCAGGGTTGCCACACCGGCCTTTCTGACCGAGCGTGTTTGGGGGCCCCTAGCAGGGCACCCTTGTGTGCACGGCCTCCGGATGGGGATGCCTGCTCGGGGTGCAGGAATTAATGGCAACTGATTTAAGAGCTGTATGTCACAAGTCAACCAATGAATACAGTCTAACTGTTTGAAATTGAACGGTGGAAAGACCGAGGTCTTGCTGCTGGGTGCCGACACAACCTTTTGGTCGCCAGGTGGTGGCCTGCCAACCTGGGAGATCGTCTTACCCCAGTGTCCAACGTTAAAAACCTTGGAGTCATCTTCGATGACAAATTAACATTTAGTAATCAGATTAATAAACTCTCCTCCATTATCTGGCTATTCTAAAAATGATTAGAAAAAATACACCCATTCATCCCTCCCGATGCAATTAAAACTCTGGTCACAGCATTGGCCCTTTCAAGATTGGACTATGGGAATGCACTATACCTGGAAATTCAATCCCAGCATCTACTAAATTTGCAGCGTCTGCAGAACACCGCTGCCAGATTGGTATTAGACATCCTTAGATTTTTAGGGTTTAAGAGCCCTCCATTGGCTCCCAATTAAAAAAAGGATTGAGTTTAAATCTCAATGTCTGGCCTTCAAAGCTTTACAGGGTATAGGGCCGCACTTTCTGAGGACGCACCTGGAATTGTATGCTCTGGCCAAAAGCCGAAGATCAGCCCATACAAAACTTCTGCAGATACCTAAATGCAAGAAGGCCCAATGGGGTGGCAGAAGCTTTCTGCTAGGGACAGTTAAGATCTGGAACCAGCTCCCCATTTCCTTAAAGAACAGCACATCACTTTGGTCCTTTAGAAAGGCATTGAAAACCTCCCATTTCTCTATGGGAGCATGTACTACGGCTGATTTAACCCGTTTACTGCGGGGAACATTCCGCCGCGCAGCGTGCGTTCTAAAGGGTGGGCGGGGCTGGGTCGGCCAACGATCGTGCGCAGCACTAGGGAGGGAGTGCTCACGTCGGCCAACATATGCTCCCATAGAGAAATGTCAGAATGCGACTGAACAGTGTTCAGTAGCATCCAATTCAGGCGGTCGGTCCCCTTTAAGAGACAGTGTCGGGTGAAGCAATTCCGCCTGCCATCGTAATCGGCCCGTAGTGTTTTATGTTAAGCCTAATAGTTCCCATATGAATGATTACAGGTACGAATTCCCAAAAGATTGTTCTCACACTACGTCGCAAATCACAAGTTCACCTCCTCAGGAAAGCATGTGTAAAGGTGAAAGTACAGCATCTCTGACTCTGTCAGAGAGACTTCTGCATTGTCCAGAGGACACTGGCTAACAATATGCAGCGCTCTCACAGACAGAGCCTTGCCTTGACGGCTTCAGGCTGCCTGTCCTCACTGAACAGGTATACAGTGTTCTGCATGCCTCTCGATGGCAGACTTCTAAGTGCTAGCTTTGCTTAGCAAAGACTGTGTAGAATTGAGAATAACACAGAATAAAATGTTCCTTTTTTATACTGTTCACTTTCTGTTCATTCTTGCTCGCCACTACTATCTTATCATTTTGCATGTATTCTGTGCCAACCTGGCTTTAAATTAAAGCCTTTAAAATGCTCGTCCATATTTATCGCATGTGTTCTCGCCGGAGACAGGGTGAGGAAAAGCCACAAAAATATCGTGTCTTTGGTGGGTAGTGTGCATCCCTAAACTGGGTTCTTTCATTGTAAGTTTGGGATAGATTCATGGGACACCACCTGTCTGTTTTCCTCACTCTAACTGGGGCCAAGAAAAATGCATTAGATGTGGTCGCAATTATCTAACACACAAGAAACACACAAAACAACATTTACAATGCTCACAGGTGTTGGAGAAATGCTAAACGCAGTGGATAAATCTTTTTCTCAATGTTTTGAGAATAGAAAGAGACATTCGCATAGGTGGCGGTAGCTGTAGCTGATTCCATAGTTTGGTCTAATATGATAGGAACATAAAATGGGAGGAAGTACAGGGAGGGCGCGTTACCTCAGGAGATCTTGATTTACAGAATATAGAACACATTAGAAAGATATAAGTTGGCAAAACTATGACTAGATTTGAAATCATCCATTGATAACGAATTTGGAAGAGGTACACAATAAGTAGTTCTATAAGCAGAATTGCTAGTTGCAAAAAATGCAAACAGAAGAATAATGGATTGAGAAAGGATTCGAACTAAAGCATATTAAGCAAAACCAACATATAAAGAAACAATAATCCAGATGAGATAGTACCAGAGAGTGAGTAAAATAATTAGTAGCCAAGAAGGTAAGAGAAGTTGAGATCTTCTTGATGCTGTACTATCGAAAACGGTCTACTTGGTCTACCAGGGAATGTGGTTTTCAAAAGTTAAGGATAAGTGAAAGGTGATTCCTAAATTATATGGACAATGATATAGGGAGTATAAGGACAGTAGAAAGACTAGACATAAAAAAAGGAACAGAAAAATATAGATGCAGTTGGAAACGAATGTTTGTAGGAAGTTTGGTATAAGTAGGAAGATATCAGCAGAAAGTCTGGGATACATAGCATCCGTAATTGCTGAAAAATAAAAATACATGTGAGTGTCATCTATGTAACAATGTGTGTGAAAAAAAGAAGAGGAGATGATAAATATTAGAGGGGTATTGTGTATAAAAAGAAGGGTACCAAGAATCGCCCCCCTGAGGCGCACCATGCTGAAGTGTGGTGGAGGAGAACGACACCAAGACTTTCATCCAGTTGCTTGTAAAAAATATAGATACTCGATCAATGGGCATTTTGTCACATTACAAAATAAATAAACGATCTCGACCTGAAAGTGCAGTGTAAGTAATAACTCAACAAGTTTATCAACTCATTGCACAATCCCACAGTGACTGATTCATTAAAATCTATAGTATAGCAATTAGAAATTATCAAACTATCTTTTTGAAAAATATTCTAAATAGTTTCTCAATTTTTTTAAGTTTTTGTATTTTTAACTTACAAAATATTTGTCTTGTACATCTTTCATCTTCAATGAATTTAGTAACCTTTTACTCACCTTGCTGAGCCTGCCGGATTTCACTGTAAACTGTGTCAGTCCCTTTCATCACAGGAGCTAGAAAATTTAGGAGACCCGGATCAGTTAATTCCGCTCACCTGACCTTGAATGTTTTGAAAAAAGGATAAAACATTTTTTACATTCACCTTATTGTTTGCTTATCAAACACTTGCAAGCTTTATAGCAAGGAATTTGAGCAAGGTAGATATGATTCGCAGGTGCTGATGGAAAATACAGCATAAGAAAGATTTAGAGACAAGGCAAAAGAGTAACAGACACAGAGGGCGGTTTCAGGAGACACAAGTAATTGTCGAGGAGTATATAAATTATCAGAATATCCTTCCATTTCTTTAAGACAAGAAAGCTTCAGGGGCATACCAGGCACGGGATAGCTAAGGATCTCAAAAGCAGATGTAGAAAACAGGAGGCTCAGAGGAAGGTGTCCCTTCCTGCAAAGTGCTCCAGCACCAGGAAAGGGCAGTAATGCGCCGTATAATGGTAAATACGGTGCATTCCTGCTTCCCTTTAATGCAGCACAACAAAGTGGCTTGCTGCGTAAGCTGCGTGAAAGAATGATAAACCTGCCTGAGCATATGCTTTCCTGGCTGGGCAGACGCATCAGGAAAAGACTGAAATTAGGATGAGAGCCTCAGGAGGAGAGGAACTGAGATTCATTGGAGCCACCATATGGAATAGCCCAAGCATATACTCGTAAACTGGGACTGACATCGAGGACAGATGGAGGGATTCAGCCCAGGAAGGGCACACAAGCCAGGGGAAAGACTGAGCTCAACCCTACAGTAGAGAGAATCTGGGAAAGGGCACAACCAGAGGCTCATCTTAGGAACAGACAAGATGAGTATGGACACTGGTACTGGCCGGGGCTCGTCCTCTACACACCGTAAACAAGAAATTCATGTACTATAAAGTCCCAGCACCTGCTACACAACATCCAGGAGCACTGCAAGTTAAATCCAGGTATACTTGTGTGGATAAAGAAGCAAAGCATGCAAACCAAGCCCCATCCCACTCTACTGCTCCTCTACCTGTATGGCTCTAAACCATTGGTACCACAACTTTACATAATGGACCACTACCTTCACCATGCACTTGGGTAATTCAAGCGCCTTAGTCAAAGATGCAGAGTAGCCAGCTTCAATGCAACGCAGAACAGGTGGAAAATATTCTTATGATTCCAACTGGTGGGAATATCTATGGCCCTATGTGGTGCCAGCCCCACCTCCTTCATCTCTGGTGGTAAAAAACCTAGGGGTGAAATTGAACACTACTCTTTCCATGAGGCCGCAGAACTCTGCTGTGGTGGATCAATGTTTTACGTTGCTCTGGACTCTTGAGATATTCCTCCCCTTCCTGCCTCCCAAGGTGAGAAGAGTGGTGATCCATGCTTTGATCACCTCGTGTTTGGATTACGCGAACACTCTTTATGTAGGAGCAGCTGAAGCTTTGGCGAATCATCTGCAGATAGTTCAAAATGTGGCTGTGAAGCTTCTTCTGCATCTACCTATGCATTCCTCGACTTCATCGGCACTGAAAAGCTCTGCATTGGCTGCCCGCCAAGAAACAGATCTTATTCAAAGCCTTAGCTTTGGTCCACGGGGCAATGTATCTCTCTAGCCCTGGCTACTTGGTCAAGAGGTTCATCCAATATCTTCCTTCCAGAGTGCTGCGCTCTGCTTTTGCATCTGCCTCACTTCTCTCAATTCTGCTCTTTAGGCTTGTCCGAAGGGGAGACAAATCTCTCATTCATTCACAACTCTGCATGTCCAGATAGTTTATGGGTTCTAAAACAGCGCATGGTAGCTTCACACTGCTTGCTCACTACCTTAAGAGCATACACAGGCTTGAACTGTGGACCCTCATGTGACTTCCACACTGCTCCTCTCCTACACATTTCTCCTTCCCTCTCACTGCTCACATGCACTACTGAGCCCCTCACTACTCTTACTAATATTCTGCCATTGCCCCATATACTGCCCTCGCCAGCTACATGCTATATCCATGCAATCGCCCATCCGCACAACTACCTTCTACTTCTAAAAGAACCAGACGAATTGGCTTTGTCACGGATTCGAGCAGAAGGCATGGGTTTTCCTATGCACCCTCCAACAGGGCCCAGTAGTGTCGTTTGTTTGGTCTGAAACATCCTCTGTAATGTTTTCTTTCTAGCGCAGGCGGCAGTTATCTTCGAGCTCACGTCCTGGCCCTTTACTGGGAAACCACCCAAAAGTGGTTTCCTGCCAGTGATACCGCTCTAAAGTATATGAGCTGGAAAGGAAAGTGTGTTCGATATACTTTCTCTGCTACCTCACCACATACTATCGGAGATAGAACAACAACCAGGAGTTTTACGGAATACCACCATCAAATCTTACGCTTCCCAATCTTCTTCTCCTCGTACCCTTCTCGACTACAGACAGCTCCATCAGCCAGACCGTCCCTAAATCTCTTCAAGTTATGGCAAACCCTGCTTCACCCTTCACATCTAGTCAAAGTCTCCTAGGCAATTTGGATCCACTTTTCTAAATGATGATTTTTTTTAAAAAAAAATTTTTATTGTCAATCAAAACACCGTCACTGTTTACATTTGATATTAAGCACAAGGCATGGTAGTTAGTGACACATTGCACACAGTTCCAGAGTATCCTCCTAAGTATACATTATAGTTCCCAATAGAACATTAGGGTATTAGATCCTCCAGGGGCGGCTGTGCCGGCTATACGGGTGGCTCACATATGGTACCTCTATATTCGTTCCACTTCCCAATTATGCTTTTTTACCAGCTGTTTTGGCTCCTCAGCTAGGTTCGAGCTATATAACTATGCATACATATGAAATGAAGACACCTCTTTTGTACCAGTGTAAAAGGCTTTCGCTTACCTTTGTGAGAATCAGGTGTGTCTTGCATCACTTCAACGTATTCCACATCATTGCTTGTTTCATCGGGTACTACAAAAGAATGGGACTGCTGTTACTGAGAAAGGGTGTGTTTGTACATGGTGACCTAGGGCAAATTAGGAAGGGGTTTGGTGTTTCTTTGCGCTAGGGGTTTACATATCCTGGATACCTCATCAGCAACTGATTTATGTGAGGTGGGACAGATATGACAAACAGACACTTTCTAGTTTCACAGCATACACTGAGTATTTTCCATTTAGCGATGGCCTGTACTTGACTCAAGAAGGCAAACAAGGAAGCTTGTAAATGTAATAACACTTTGAGAAACAAATATTCGATGTCACATCAGCTTAGGTGACAGAGGATCAACCTTTATTAATTTAAGTTGTTGTATATATATGATGCCTATAGGTGGCACTATGGCCAGTGAGGCCATTGCTTTCATCTTAAACCCTAATATACTCTGTCCCGAATTCCGCAGGAACTATTTTATCTGAAAGACTAAGACCAAAGTGAAACAAATTCTGTTTCAGGTTCGGAGGCAAGGATTATGCTTTACTTCCTTTGTATTCATAACATATAAAAAAAACTACCATTCCCATGAACCTCTGGGAATGAAACAAAAGTTCAGCAACCAAAAGGCAATAGAGTCCATGCAGCGACCATTCAGGAACCAACAGCCTCTAATATAGTCCTTTGCTTATGTCCCCACATCCTCTTTCTTCGCTGCTCGCAGCCGAGATAAGTTCATACCCCCTTTTTCTCCTTGTTAAATGTGATATTGTCATTATTCCTGTATTATGTGTGCTAATTTGATTGGTATTGCTTATTATTGTGACAATCCGGCTGCGGGAACGCTCTTGCGCTGCTTCGCAACCAGCAGCTTGGTGTAACTCAGTCCGCGGTGTGGTCCTCCGCCCATTAGGTGGCAATGACAATGCGTTTTGGGCTGTGACACGCAACTTTCAATTCCCTACATAGCAGGATTGCAGTTGTGCGCTGCCAGCCTCAGGAGCCAAATTCCCTGGAGAGATATGCCAAGGTCGGGATCTGTAGCCCTTAATTTTGGCCCTATATGTTGATTCTGATGCCCTACTACTCAGGGTCTATATTGTGCGCTATACTTGTGTCGCCCCTGGTGGTCTGTTTTAGTTTGCTAAAGGCATTAAGCATGCCTTTCAGGAGCAAGAACCCCCCTCCCTCCCATCCTGGGATCCGACTGGGTTGGTCTCTGATTCTCCACAACCAGTGTCCCTTGACCCAGATGACTTCCACAATGGCAAGGATGATGATGCCTGTCTTTCTAGGCCTTGGCTTCCCTCCTCTCCACCGACCCACATTGAACCCTCAAGACTGGACGTGGGGTCTGATATGTTTGACCCGATGATATTATCCACTCTTGGTCCGCAGAGTGGGTGCCGTCCGAGAAGGTAGGGAATTATGCGGTGGGCCTTGTTCACAAGCCGGAAGAAGGCCCCATAGCCTTCTTTGGGCGGAATGCCGGCATCATACCCTGGATGGGAAGGTGGCTGTATTAACCGAATTAGCCCTATAATGGTCAAGTTTATGAAAGATCCAAAAAAGGGTATAGATACGTCCTGGAGGGCATGCCAAGAAAAGGTATTGGATGCCATTGGCCCATTGCCCAGTCTTCAGGCTCCCTAATTTTCCCACAGGTGCTCCCTGTATGGGCGCATCGCACTATAATTTTTCTAGGTAACGCAAACTGTGCAGTGTCCATAGAGCATCAACGCTCCTTCTTAATAAAGGTGGACCTGAAACTTGGGGACCTAGGGGGTCTCAAGGGCAGGAGCGATAGCCTAGGGGGAAATCTTTTGAGAGCCCTTTATTAAGGAATTGGGCAAGTTCATCAACACATTCATGTCTTTGGACGAGGCCCAATCGTCCGTTAAAAGAGCGTTCCACCCCTATGTTTTCCATGGGGTTGGCAGAGGTAGGGGCCACTCATCCAGCAGTGCAACCTCCCATTACCCTCCACGAGGGCATGGTTCCAGGCGAGGCTTCTATCAGGATAAATCCCGCTACGCCAATATCTACCCAACCAGAGAACATTGTTTCCATAGCACAGGCATCAAGGGATTCACTTCTTGGGAAGGGGTTCTCCCTTCTAAGGGTAGGGGGCGATCTCGTGAATTTTTCCCACATCTGGAGGTCCATCACAACAGACGCTTGGGTTTGGCAAATGATTCAAGGTTTTCAGATCGAGTACTATGTTTCCCCTCAGCAGGATTCCCATCCAAGACCCAGTCCATTCTCCACACAAGATGCCACGGTGGTAGATGTGGAGGTCACTTCTCTCCTGGATAGGGGAGCTATTTGTCCCTCACTTCCTTATCCCCACAGTTTCATCAGCAACCTTTTTCTGGTCGACAAAGCGGACAGGGACAGCACCCAGTCATCAATTCGCTCAAATTCATTACACAATAGAGGGTATTTACCTCCTGCGAGATGTCCTGAGTCTGTTAGAGTGGATGGCCTGACTGGACCTAAAAGTTGCATACTTGTCAATTCCAATATTTCCACCCAGCAGGTGGTTTCTCCATTTCATCTGGCACCAGTCAAGGTACGAGTTTTCCACTCTGCCCTTCGGTTTCTCCTTCGCGCCCTGGTGCTTCACAAGGGTTCTCCAAACGGCTGTTGCGTACCTTCGGGCACTGGGGTGTGTGCTTTATCATCTCTTTAGACAACATGCTCCTTTTGACTCAGTGTCCATAGCAGCTGTCGATCCAGCTACAGATGGCAGTTACCCTTCTACAGAGCCTCGGTTTTGTCATAAACGAGAAGAAGTCTCCGTTGGTTCCCTTTCAGAAGAGAACTTTTCTGGGTTTCATGACAGATTCGACCAAAGCCACAATGAGTCTTCCATATTGGATGGGGACGAAGATCCATCACAAGTTAAGGAGGAAGCAGGCCAGGCGGCAAGTTCCACTGCGCCAAATTGCCAGCCTGTTGGGTCTTGTCTCATCCTCGATTCAGGCGATTTTTATGTCCCCCCTACATTGTCGACCCTTGCAGCACCTGAAGTCTGCCCACGTATGCAAAGGCTTCATTTACTCCCACATGGTCACCGTTTCCGAAGAGTCACGAGAGAAGATAAGCAGGTGGCTTTCCCAAATGGACACATGGAATAGAAGAGCAAGTCTTCGGTTCAGCCCCAGATCTGGTCATAGAATCAGACCCCAGCAGATCAGGATGGGGAACAAGGTGTGGAGATTTTTTTCACAGGAGGGTTGTGGTCTCCTCAAGAACAGAACAGAGATTGCATATCACCTGATTGGAACTCTCAGTGTCTCTTGCGGTCTGGTGTTGTACTGAAGACTGAATTCAATTGTGTGTACTCCTGAAAATGGACAGTGTACTGGTGGTCCTATAACACGTAGGGGGCACCCGCTCTAAGACCCCTTTGATCTAGCGACCAGTTTCTGGCAATACTGCCTGGATCATCAGATTTTGCTCACAGACAAATATTTCCCCAGTCTGGAGAACCTGGGACGGGACTGACACGCATGCCATTTTCAGGATTCCAGTCACTGGAAACTCCATCCAGAGGTCTTTGCCACAATCCATAACAAATGGGGTCCATTCTCCGTGGACTTGTTTGTGTCCAGGGTGGATCAGCGACAGCCCAGTATTTCAAATGGAGGCCAGACCCACAGGCAGTACCAATGGACACGTTTCTCCAGGATTGAAGTCAAGAGAAAGGTTACGCATTTCCGCCATTCACGATGATCGCTCGGGCCTCAGCCCAGATCAAATGGCAGTGGGCTGAAGTGGTGATGATAACACACATTTGGAAATGTCAAGTGTGGTTTCTGGTTCTTTGGGAACTTTTCTGGGATTTTCCAATTCATCTCACCCTGTTTTCGTCTCTACTTCTCAACCCAGATCAGATACCACATCAGATGGTCGTGGAACAATCTCTGTCTCTGATAGTCCATCCCTGGCCTTTTGGGAAAAACTGAGGAACTCCTGTCCAAACCTGAACTGACTATACAGTGAAGCGCTACAGATTAGCTTAGGCGAGATGGACCTGTTGGTGTTTGCGACGGGGTTTTGATCCCATGGTCGCAGATGTGGTACAAGTACTCAATTGTTTTGTTAGTCTGACGATGGAAGGCCGGCATATCATTCTATCATTCTATCAACACCTTCCGTTCTGCCATATCAGCACGACACATCCCAGTGGAGGACTCCCCAGTGGGAGAACATCCTTTTGTATGTCAACTCCTTCAGGATATCAGACTGTCACTTCCTTCAGAACCACAATATTCTGCACTTTTGGGACGTCAATCAAGCGCTTAGCCTGTTTTTGCCCTCACAACCCAACAGATTCTTTTCAAGAAAGGAGCTTTTAGCAAAGCTAGCTAAGATTTTATGTCTGGTCTCTTATAGACTGGTGTCAGATATACGGACCTTGGACATTATCCCCTTCAGGGGTGTCTTTTACAGTTAGTTGACTGACAAAATGTAAAACCAAGGTTATCTCCTACCGGCCTTTTCTGATTCCCCTAAATTGAGTGTTGTGCAATGCCTCAAGGCATATGAAGAAATGTCTGTGGAATTTCATCCGCCTGGGGAACATCAGCTTCTGATTGCCCTTCGAAAGCTGCAAAGGGCGATCTCATCTCCCACCATAGCGTGTTGAGTGAGGTGGGTGATGCAGGAGGCTGGCATTGTTTGAAACTCTTCCGGTCCTGGCATAGAAAGAAACATTTCCTAGCTATTGTAACGGAAAGTTTCAATTCTATTAAGGACACGGAGGATAGGATTATCCTGCCTAGTGGATTATGATAAGGCTTACCCTCCCTGTGACTTAAGTATAGAGTTATGCGCAATCAGATGTATTTTACATGACTGCCAATGTGATTTGATGGTTGCTTCATGATTTTTTTCTTTATCATGCAAGCTTTATTTTGGCTGAGGCCTCTGGGTAACTGCTCTCTTTTTCCTAGGGACGGAGTCAGGTAAACAAGAGGTATGATCCCAGAGCATTGGCATGACTCGTGCAGCGAGAAAGGATGTGGGGACCTAAGTGAAGGACTATATTAGAGACTCTTGGTTCCTGATTGGTCGCTGCATTGACTCTATTGCCTATTGGTTGCTGAACTTTTGTTTCATTCCCAGAGATTCATGGGAATGGTAGTTTTTGTATGTTGTGAAATGACTGCTGTTAATAAAAAAAGCAAAGGAGGTAAAGCATAATCCTCGCCTCCGTGTCCTTAATAGAATTGAAACTTTCCATAACAATAGCTAGGAAGTTTTTCATTCACCACTAAACGTCACCACAACTCCAAGTGGATATTTGTGCCATATGTCTCTCAGTCTTTCCAGAGTACTCTAAAGCTAACACAAGCATTTTGATTCATCAATTCATTCTGTTTGACACCTTTTACACCACTCAGGTACACTTACCCGTATTAGTGTAACGGTAACTTGCTTCCCCCATGTTTTCATGGCCAGGCTAACATTGCCCACAGGAAGTGCATGTTTCTGGAATTGCAGCACGTTGAGCTGTGGCTGAGGTGTGAAAACAATAAAGTACCTTGCTCATCCAAAAACCGTTTACATTTTTGGTACTAGCATAGGTCATTGTCCTCTTCTTAAGAGGTCTACTGTGCACCTGTTTGCATTCTTTGTGAGAAATGAGGTATGTCGCTACCAACTGAAATTTGTGTGCGTTGAGTTAAAATGTCACTCTTGCGATTCGCAACTTTTTTGCCTATTCCACCACTCAGCTACACTTACTCGTATTAGTGTAACTGTAACTAGCTTCCTCCATATTTTGTTGCTCAGTCTAATATTGACCACAGGAAGTGCATGTTTCTGACACTGACGTGTTTTGTATATTAAATGTTTTACATGAATACAACATTATTGCATAGACCTGCTAGTGTCATTTGTAGAGACATTTCTGTCAATTCACGTTTAGACTGACTAAAGCTAACTTGGGCCTGCATTTTAAAATGGCTACCGCTGTTTGCCATCTTGCTTTGTGACACACGACCATTTTATTTCTAGGTGAAGATGGAGTTCTAATTATCAAAGTTGTTTTACCTTTTTTTTCTTTGTGAAGCAATGTTTTCTATTCTTTGTGTTAATCATGGAACGTTTTAAAGAGTAGTGTATTCACAAAGACACCTTCAGAGTACAGGCTGATCCCTGTATCTCATCTTGTTGCAGCTGGTGTCATTTTGAAGGATATGTAAATGTAAATGTAGTTGAGCTTATATAGCGCACAGCTACCCGCAGTGGGTTTCCCGGCACTTGCTTAGGGAACCCGTCCTGATATTCCCCTGTGAGATAGCAGGGTATCCACAAGGTGAAAGTCAGGCATCCCGCCGCGAAGGGCCGTTGTGGAGATTAAGCAAGCTATTGCCCAGAGTCGCAGAGTGTGAACCCGTGAGTCAAGGAGGCACCGGGGCGAGAATTATCGAGTCCATGGAATTTTTAGCCCAAGTCCCGCCGAGGCGGGGAATTGAACCCTGGTCCAGGACCGATCTCAGCTTCCAGGTCTGCTGCCTCTAACCCCTGAGCCACACTTCTCCACTACAGACAGAAGCTTGTATTGTTAGGAGCCCTGAGCGCCTAACACCCGTCTCATGAGAACTGCATGTAGGTGTGTAAACTGTTAGACTTGTGTGATTTAAGTTAGAGCATATTAGATCATAGGGCAGTTGTTTCTCGATGCCGCACAGGGCAGAGTAGGAGATATAGAGTACTCTCTTAGAGTGAGAGAACTGACTTTCCTTTGTCCTTTCCTTAGAGGAGACCCAATACTGGCTCATCCTCTCAGTTCAGTTCAGTTCAAAGCTTTATTCGATTTGTGAAACAAACCATACAAGCAGAACACATACATATATAACGTATATTCTTAAAAAACATCAAATACACAGCAATGTGAAACAATCTAGAAAACACCGACTTGCATGGATAAAAAGGCATCATCCTCTCATTTATAAGACTTTGACTTGATTTGAACTTCATAAGATTTGATGCATTCATATCCTGATTTATTAATGCTGTCTGCTTGTGCCTTCTGATAACTAACAAACTTTCATGATTTGAAACTTAAATATTCTCTATCTTTCTTGCGGAGCCTAATCTACTTAACATTTATTGAATGTATTGTTTTGATGCACAGTACCAGCTGCAAACTTCGATCCACCCAATGGTCAGGAAATGTATACAAACAAAAAGGCTAACACGTGAACTTGTCTTGATTTGAGGAGAAGCAGTGTCAGTTGACTCTGTGGTTCACAGACTACTAACATCTGCTGAGTCAATAAACACTTTCAACTTCGGCACTATCCCTATAAGGAGATTTATTTGACTATAACTTTAATCAAATTCCATTTTGTGGGCCATATTCGGAGGCCCCAGACTGTGCTTCCTACCTTGCCCTTTAGAATTTACCCACTGACTTGCTAGAATGTAAGTACCAGCAAATCATTGATGGTCTACCATGGAAAGCAGATGCCATAGGACCCTTGAGGGTCACACTTAAGAGCTGCCTGCTAATTGTTTCCACTAAGGCGTCACTCTTGAGACGTGTTTGTTTGATTAGGGCCACAATCCGTTTTTTTGGTTTTTTATAAGGGTGCCCCGTATGTATCCCATTTAGTAGGATCCTCTATGAAACTAATGGACCACTTTACCTTTCTTTTCTTCTGTAGGCTTTTCAATGTGATTTTCACCATTTTCATTGTGAGCTGAAATGGATAAAGGACAAATATTTTGAAGTAACATTAAAATAAACACAGTAATAATGCGTAGATTTAGAATAATACTAAACTAATGAGATTTACTTGATTTTCAGAGCTCATAGGTTCATGTGCTTTTCTAAAATAGTGCACATGATTACCCATTGGGGTATGTTCTAATCTGCAATAATTCCTAGATTATGACAGTTACTATTCATAATCAGTTTAATAGTCTCACCTACGAGAGCTCTTGGCATTGTTAATATTTTGTAGTCATGTTGTGCAGCTGCACGTCTGCTGTGACTAAAGTAGTACAAACAAGCATTGGTAATGCATCGGTTTCGCCTATAATTAATAAAGAGCTGTTTTCATCAATCATAGTCCGGGAGCAGGAAAGAACTCCCGAAAAGATAACACGGGAATCGAAAGAATGTGGTGCAGTGGCCAGAGCTGCTGACTAGAGTACTGGGGATACCAGCAGCGCTGCGCAATATGCAAATGACTTAATCTCTCTGGGTGAAAAATTGTTATATAAGTATGCTGCAATAGTAAAATGCAACACTTTATGAAAATATAGTTCCACCAAAGTGGATGTTAACAGTATTTTGGCGGTGGGAAACTGATAAGAGATGTAGATGAGGAACAAGCATTGGTAAATACAGGAAAATATGCTACAACCAATAGACATGGAAGATAAGTAAGTGGCGATCACAGGAACCATTGAGAAGCCAAGAAAGAGAAGAGGCAGGATGTAAGTTCTTTTTAAGTTTTTATAAAAACAATAGATTTCTCAAGCACAGCTAAAACGCTGTGCAGGCGAAACCTAAAAAGCGCCATGAGGTGGCCAGCATTTGTTGTGTGAAAGCGTTTTTTTTTAATTGGTCCCCCTGAGGTATGGTGCACTATAATAGGGTCCCCTGACGGAGATAAACATGGAGGGAAGGAAGGGTTTCAGGCAGCACGAAAGGAGGGCAAGAGGCAACAGGAGAGAAGGGGCATGGGAGGCAATACAGAGGAGGAAAGGATGAGAGGCAACGTGCAGAGCAGGAGGCAAAGACGAGGGTGTGGGAGCATACACGCAATGGAGGATGGGGGTAAGGTTTTTTAGGAAAAGCAGATGGCAATACATGGTTGTTTTTTTTTGCAGATTTATATAGTGGGAACCCGCCCCAAAGGTATTGGAGTGCTGTACATGAGCACCAGTTACAGTACACAATGACACATTCATTTTATGGTGGGCACCGGGAGATTACGTGATATGCCCAGAATCACAGGGTGCTGAGCCGACGTTGAGGCTCGAACCATGTTCCCCAGCTCCAAAGTCGGCAGCTCTGGCGTAAGTTCACATGTTGGTCGAGAGGGGCTGGGAGCAAATAAATTGACTACAGAGGGTAGTCGGGAGGGCCTGGGGGAAAGCAGACTGGTAATGGAGGTTGAGGTGGAGGTGGAGAGGCGATGGGCCAGCAGACAGAAAATGGAGGGTCGGTTGACTGGGGAAGGAACACAAAAGTGGTAGAAGTACACGAGGGAGACAGCATAAAAACTCTTGTAGAGTGCTTAAACAAAACTAAAAAAGTATCACCTGAAAAAATGCTCAGTGAAAGGACACAAGAAAGTAATAAAAACAAGCATATGAGGTTGCTAATGATGCAAACCAATGGTAAGGAATGAGTGGCTCCTAAGGCCCCTGTAAAGGGGATTGATGGATGGGTGGATAGATGGAAGAAATATTGGCTGGGTGGATGATTGGATAGATGTATGTACGTATGCATGGGTGGATGATGGAAGGTTGAATGGAAAGATGGAAGCGTTCATAGAAGGGACAGGTTATAGAAGAGTGGGTAGAAGAGTCATTGGAATATTGGCTGGATGGGGAATGGATGGGTGTATGTTTGGAAGTATGAAATGATGTATGGATGCATGGATGGACAGATGGAAGGGCTAAAGGACCGATGAGTGAACAGATCAATAGATAAAAGGATGATGGATGAGTGAAAGAACGGATGGACATTTGGTTAACATTTGGATGGCTAAAACAGTGGATGGGAAGTTGAATGGATGGGTAAAATTATGGATGGTTGGCTAGATGAGGGAAAGATGGAATGGTGAAAGCTAGAAAAATGGCTGTCTAGAAGGAAGGGAGCATGGACGAGTGAAAGTACGTGCTGGTATTAGGTGGATAGATGTGTGAAAGTATCGGTCAAAACTTGAATGGGTGAATGTGTGAAATAATGCTTGTTACAGTAAAAGAAAGGGTGGAAGCAAGGATGAATAGACTATAGAAAGTTGAATGATAAGTGGATATGTGGATGAATAGATAGGCTATTGCATTTCTGTGTGAAAGCATTTGATGGATAGACAGCTGCAAGGATGAATGGAAAGGTGACAGTAAGTATTCTTAAGAACGTGAAATTTCTTTGCTTCAATGTTGCGATGCCTTTGGAGGTACACTTCAAAGTGGGTGCAGTTTTCATTTTCTAACTGCACCCTTATCCTTTGCAACCCAAAGCCCTGCAACTATCCTCATTATAGAATACCTGAGCTATGTGTTCAGTTTGTCCTAGAAGGATGTACATGCTCTCTTCTTGACCCTACTGATGGAAAACATATCTCCTGCCTTTTATATGCGGATGATCTGGTAATAGTAGACCAAACAGAGATTGGTCTACAAAGAAAGTTGAACAGCTTTAACAAATATTGTGGGTATAAAAAACTTGTAGTAAACATGGACAAAACCAAGATCATGAGATTTGGAAGAAGGAAAATAAGGTTTAGTTGGTACTTGGGTCCCACAAAGTTGGAAATAGTAGATGAATATAGGTACTTGGGCATGTGGTTTCAGAAAAATATGAACTGGTCTACCCACCTCGAGGCATTGAAAGTAAGGACATCAGCCTCTGTTGGTGGTTTAAAGAAATGTAATGGAGTATATGGAGAAAAATCGGACAGACCGGTGTTAAAAGCATATATAGCAATGGTGCCATCGCAGTTCCTATATGGAGCTGAACTACTTTACCTGAGTGGAAAACAGGATGGGACCGAGAAGAGGGGAAGGCCATAAAAAATGTATTATCATTGCCCAAATCCTCAATGGTGCAAGCGGTGAGGTTAGAAACGGATATCACCTCTTGGAACATAATGGTCTGCATGGCCTTATTAAGATTCTGGCAGCGCCAGGGACTAGGTGAGGACAATAAAGTCTCACAGTGGTGCAGGAACGAGATAGTGAGGAGTGATCTAACATGGGCAAAAGGGGTAAGAAAAACTCTGATAAAAGCTTGTAAAAGGTTGAGGCTTAAGATTAGCCCCCTGACCCTACAAATTAAGGCTGAAAGGAGGGAACTTAGGTCTCTGGGCAAAGAAACCTCTTGAGCCAAGGACCAGGAGTATCTCAGGGAGAAAAAATCAGTATGCTGTATGGCTTCTTCATGGCAAAAAGAAGCCAACTTCCCGTACATTGATAGATTACCATGCCGAAGTCTGAGAAGAGAAGTGTTAAAACTGAGAATTGGCGTTAACCCCTGTTACACCAACCGTGAAGTAAAAAGAGTAATGATCAATAGTAAAGGGAAATGTAACTGTTCTCTGGGAACAACATGTGATTTACTGAACACTTTATTAGATTGCCAAATGGTTTTAGATATACGGAAAGAAATTTTACGTCCAATTTTTATCAAGTATAGTATAAAAAACAGGGCACAGGGAGCAGAACTTTTACTGGAAATGAAGGATTTAGATACAGCCTGTGCTTTGGGAAGGTTTATACAAAAAGTAAAAGAATTTTTGAAAAGCGACTAGCAGCTCAAGCTTGCTTGTCTACAGGATATCGGTAGGATTCATGGTTGAAAAAGGCCTATTCTTACCTTGGAAGTGCAGGATTATGCATTTAAAGCAAGGTCCTATGGGAGAGTTTTAAAATAAGATAAAGGTAATTTGAAATGGGCTCAATAATGTATTTTGTTTTAAACTTGACATGTTTAGGACGTTTTAGGGTTGGAAGTTATTAATGAATAATTTTAACTTGAAACTTAATTATGTGGTTTTATGGTGCAATTTGTGATTTCTATGAATTGTATTTTATAAAGATTGCTATGTTTAAGGACTATATAGTCCAAATAAACTTTGTTTGAACTGAAAACTGAACTGACCCTACTGTAGTGCACAGTATCACAAGAAGCCCCTCCTGACTGAAGTAGAAATCTGACCGCACCTTGGGTACATAGGGAGCTGAAGAAACATTGCTTCTTGCAGAAAGAGAAGATTTGTTCAGTAGGGCTCTGGTTCACAGAATCAGCTCTCTCAGTCAGTCACCATTAGTGACAGTAGAGGACAGAACAAGCGATAGTTCCTACTAAGGCAAGATGACTAAGCCTGTGCAACCATTATTCTCTCAATGGTTCACATACACTTGAATAACCATAGTTCAGCTCTCAAGATGCAAACTTCTAACCCACGAAAAACCTCTCCAGCAGAAACTTTAAGACAATTACGAGGTTACATTAACAATTATGGAGACCCTAAGAAAGACACCATGACTTCACAGAAGCAAAGTATCCTCTGGATGTTTTACTGGGAGGTTAGTCTCTTAAACATCTGCACTGTGGAGGTAATCTTATAAAAAAAACTAATTTTCAACCAGCCCTCACTGCTCAATTTGCATATCAAGAGACATAGTCCATGCAGGGTCTGAATGGAGAAGCCTGGCTATATGAATTTTTTTTATTGATAAATGTAAATTGATACTTGTATAGCGCACTACTCACCCGCAAGGGT
Organism: Lissotriton helveticus; assembly: GCF_964261635.1. Taxonomy (NCBI): domain Eukaryota; kingdom Metazoa; phylum Chordata; class Amphibia; order Caudata; family Salamandridae; genus Lissotriton; species Lissotriton helveticus. The sequence continues at coordinate 1,190,434,676 of NC_136068.1, forward strand.
CTCAAGGCGCTTGTACCAATACCGCTGTGGAACCCATCCTGGCTTTCCCTGTGAGGTGTCCACTCTTGGGCACCCCCAAGGTGGAGGCCAGGCATCCTTAGCGTTGTGGGGGCCGTTGTGGAGATTAAGCAAGCTATTGCCCAGAGTTGCAGAGTGGGACTCCATGATTGGAATAGGCACCGAGGCGAGAATTATCAGGTCCGTGGAATTTTGAGCCCAAGACCCGCCGAGGCGGGGAATTGAATCCTGGTCCCGGGCTAGGCCTCTGCATCAGGGTCTGCCGCTCTAACCATTGAGCCACACTTCTCCACAAATGAAAGGGGACAGGCAAGAGGAAAGAATTAATTCCTAAGTTGTCTTACCACAAAAGAGAGAACCAGTATGTTCTTTGTCAGTATGGGAGATCCCCTACCACCCATGACTTATCAGCCTCACCTGGGTCAGATTACGAGTGGTTAAGGGGAAATGCAATTAATAAGCACTTTAGCCAAAGGAAAGAGACAGAGTATATTGTCCAATCCCTGACATCCCTTTTTCTGAGGCAGTAAAAAGACAAAAGCAAATCCCTCCTGGATGCAAACAGGTTAATCAATGGGTGACTGACTCTGACTCACTTCACAAGTAAGATATCCTCTCTAAGAGGAAATGACTGAGATGACAAGAAAATGCGGCTTAGGGAAACGACTCAAAGTTTCTCCATCCCTATTATATATGTAAGATACTGCCAGAAAGTGGAGATGAGATATTCTGCTTAGTAACAAAAGTAAAGAGCTATGCTCCCCACTGTCTTTATTCAGGTGCCTCAAGCCAATTTATAGAGGGCTTTGTCAGTATGTCATTCTGTAGACTCAAGACTGCCTTTCCCTTTACCTGAGCTGCATGGCTATCAAAGCCCGATGAACCCTCAAGAGCTCCCTTCAGTCCAATTGGAAGATCTTTCTATTTCCACCACTGATGAAAGTCCCTATGCAAATGTGGAAACTAATACCGAAACCAGCATCTTTCCCAGGAATCCAGGGGAGTTACTTGGACACCAGTGATAGGAAGGATGGATTTCAGTCCAATTATTTTATTTGAGTGTGAGCTAGTCAGTCACTATTCCATGTCTTTTATCACATGGGGTGGAATAGGGATCAAAGTGTCCTATTGCAAGGAGTTTAAAGCCAGTGCAGTAAGAGATGCTGGGTGAAAAGCCTTATGTATAGCTTGACCCAAGGGATAGTCCATACCATTGCCATTATGTCACCTTGAACTTGAGTCTAGTGACACCTTGGTGGGTTCTTCAAGGATATGAGAGCCATCAAATGAGACTGGAGTACACCGTAACATACATCAATGCTGGCGAACCATTTGAATGTTAACCTTATTAAATAGGTTCTAGAGATAATAATGTCATAACAAAATCGCTAATCGGTGTCTATTGAGAACTAAAAGACTCTTAAGAAGATACTCCTGCAAGGAACACCCATAACCTTTGGACAACATTGAGCGTGTGTGCAGCAGATGCAGTACACAGTGTGAGTTGTATAGAATTTGGAACAATACTGATTAATACAATTACAATGTAACTATATTTATTGTTCTAATGGCACATATTGTTTGCTTCAGGGTTGGTGTGGCCTGTTGCTCTAGTGTAATAGTGCTTCATTACAGTTGGAGATGCTGTGTACACTGATTAGGTACACATTTATTGAATTGGCCCGTCATTTGCTAAAATCATCAATTAATGTTCAAACCCACAGAATAATGCACCCTATGAGGTCATTCTTGGGCTGAAATCTGAGCTTCTTCTAATATTGTTGGCATATTTGTACAATTTTGAATTTGCCATTCTCCAAAATGCTTATTGTGAGGAGAGTGACATTTATTTTATTGTACCATTGAGTGCCATAGTAATTTAATCTGGAATGAGAAGTTCTGACCCTTTTTCCCAAATCTGCCAATGACAAATTTTACTATCCTGAGAATATTTCAATAGGTGCACATATTGTCATTTTTCGTGCCTTACCATAGTATGGATCTTCTGTCGTATTCTGGCCTGTAGAGACTTTTGCATTGTTAGAATTGTTTGCTCTATAAATAAAACACAGACAATGATAGGCTTAAGTGGAAATATTTAAAACTGATTACAGCACTTCGAGAAAGACATCCTTTAAAAGAAACCATGCTTCCTGACTCTCACCTGGTTTAATTCTAGCTTTTTTTTCTCACAACAAATTTCATTCATTTTTAAGGGTACAAGATGGGCAATGCCCAAGGAATATTACAAATGGCAATAATCTAGAAAGTACTATGTTTTTAAAAACCATAACAAATTAGCCTGTTGAACATCATCCCTGTTAACTGAACGGTGGCACCTAATCCCACTGAATACCCGCAACAGCATGTATTGAGATGTATGTGTATCATAATTCAAGATTGCCTGTCTGTGGCTTATTGATGGATCGTACATATTTTTGGGTGATCTATGGAGGGTGTGGGAGTGGCAGAGGGGGTAGGTCAATAACTTGATATGTCGCCCAACCGGACCAAATCTTTCTATGTTTCTGCGGGCAAATCCGTGCCTGGAAGACTGCAATTTTGACACACATGCATCTATCCAACCCTCCATACTCGGCGGAGCAGCCGCCTTCCACATCTGGGCTATGTCTCATTTGGCCAAAGTTAGGTCCAAGAACAGCAGGTGTTGTTTCTGGGAATTTCCACCAATCTTCTCCGTACTGTGGAGTAATAGCAGCCTGGGGTCATGTGGAATGGTCCAGGCCAGGACACGACCCAGGGAGGACGTGATTCTCCACTCAAATGGCTGCAACACCCTGCAGCTCAAGACTGTATGTAAGAATATGCCCCCAGCGTCTCCACAACAAAGGCATCGGGGGGACTGCTGGATGACACCCATTTTCCACAAATGGGTTCGGGTACAGTATGCACGATGGAGATATTTAAACTGGATGAGACGGTATCGTGAGGAAACTGCCGCACTCCGGGGACTAGCTAGGGCATCGGTCCAATCATTGTCAGTTATGGTAGGTATGTCGGTCTCCCAGGTATCTATGATCTTATGTAATGTATTTCATGTGTGGGTGGTCAGGGTCTGATAAAATTGTCTTATCTTATGCGCCCCCAGGTGTCCCATTAATAAACGGCCCTCTAGGAGATGAAACTCTGGTAAATCCGCAAATTGTCGAATTTGGGGGTCCTGGGGTGTTGCAATTGTACGTATTTGTAGAACTGTGATTTATGTAGCTGAAACCCCGATTGCAGTTGTTGAAAGGATTTGAGGTTGCATCCTTGCATTATGTCGCCCATTGTAGAAATTTCAAGAAGGTCCCATTTGTGAAAGCCTGTAAGTGTGGAGACTGCGTAAGTATGGACCCTGCCATAATGGAGTCTTTTGTGTCAAGCGTCCCATCCAGCCCATGGTTTTTAACCGTGGGGGACTCTTGACAAACCTGCTTGGCCGTGAGGGGAACGGCTCGTGTGTCCATTCCTGCAGCGGGCGCCGTGAGGGAAACGGCAGCTCGCCAGTAACAGCGGCGAACAAAGACCACAACTCCCAGCTGCCCCGCCTCCCAGGTCGCGTCTGTGACGCCAGCACTGCGCCCGGAGGCACCAGATAAGCGCGGAGCGCCGAGCGCTCTCTGGGGGGACTCTTGACAAACCTGCTTGGCCGTGAGGGGAACGGCTCGTGTGTCCATTCCTGCAGCGGGCGCCGTGAGGGAAACGGCAGCTCGCCAGTAACAGTGGCGAACAAAGACCACAACTCCCAGCTGCCCCGTCACCCAGGTCGCGTCTGTGATGCCAGCACTGCGCCCGGAGGCGCCAGATAAGCGCGGAGCGCCGAGCGCTCTCTGGGGGGACTCTTGACAAACCTGCTTGGCCGTGAGGGGAACGGCTCGTGTGTCCATTCCTGCAGCGGGCGCCGTGAGGGAAACGGCAGCTCGCCAGTAACAGCGGCGAACAAAGACCACAACTCCCAGCTTCCCCCCCACCCAGGTCGCGTCTGTGACGCCAGCACTGCGCCCGGAGGCGCCAGATAAGCGCGGAGCGCCGAGCGCTCTCTGGGGGGACTCTTGACAAACCTGCTTGGCCGTGAGGGGAACGGCTCGTGTGTCCATTCCTGCAGCGGGCGCCGTGAGGGAAACGGCAGCTCGCCAGTAACAGCGGCGAACAAAGACCACAACTCCCAGCTGCCCCACCACCCAGGTCGCGTCTGTGACGCCAGCACTGCGCCCGGAGGCGCCAGATAAGCGCGGAGCGCCGAGCGCTCTCTGGGGGGACTCTTGACAAACCTGCTTGGCCGTGAGGGGAACGGCTCGTGTGTCCATTCCTGCAGCGAGCGCCGTGAGGGAAACGGCAGCTCGCCAGTAACAGCGGCGAACAAAGACCACAACTCCCAGCTGCCCCGCCACCCAGGTCGCGTCTGTGACGCCAGCACTGCGCCCGGAGGCGCCAGATAAGCGCGGAGCGCCGAGCGCTCTCTGGGGGGACTCTTGACAAACCTGCTTGGCCGTGAGGGGAACGGCTCGTGTGTCCATTCCTGCAGCGGGCGCCGTGAGGGAAACGGCAGCTCGCCAGTAACAGCGGCGAACAAAGACCACAACTCCCAGCTGCCCCGCCACCTAGGTCGCGTCTGTGACGCCAGCACTGCGCCCGGAGGCGCCAGATAAGCGCGGAACGCCTCTCGCCACGCGAGTCGCACGCGGGAGAAGCCCGGGACAAGGGCGGGGCCGTCTGTGGCCGTCCGGGACGACCAGGGACGGGACGGGCCATCCCCCTTGGCTGTAACTGTGAGTACCAGTCCATACTTTGAGGGCTGAATGCTGTTCATCAAGCATCTAGCAAGTTTTGTGTGGTTCTTGCACTTCTGATCCCTTATGTGCTGTTTTGTAACTGCTTGCTGCTTTGACCCGTTAGCAACCATGTCAATCCAAACTACCCTAACGGACAACTATCTGCTGAAAGTTGTCAGCAGAATTAACTGCGACAGAAGAAAATCGCTAGGGAAAGGCACCTTACCTGACCTCCCATCGGACCTACCAGTGGATCCCACTGAGGGCAGTAACAACACGAATTTGGCAGCTGAGATTGATAACATCAGTACTAATGCTGAATCCGTTTCTGCAGAGGCTCCAAATGATCTTACTGCAGCGGAAGACCTACCTGATTTATCTGAGACTCTCGATGGCACCCCACAACAATCCACTAAGGCTACACGTTTTATGAGAGCATGTAGGAAACCTGCTCTTAAACGGGGAAGTCACTCGGCCAGGAAAAAAAAGGACACCGCCCCCAAGGAGAATATTGGTGATCAAGGGACCTCTACCAAGGACAATTGTGTTACCATTAATACTAACCAATTTGACCTGTTAGTAAGTTGTATCGATGACAAACTGAAGTTGGTTGTGGAGCCTTTATTAGTTAAAATTGATGCACTGTCGGCTGAAGTATTCAGATTAGGGGCTATGGTGGATCAACATGTAGCCAAATTGGATAATTCCGTACTACCTACTAGAGTTGATACATGTCCCCAACCTGCACCTAAGCTAGATAAGGGAAGGCCTCGCCATATCAATACTGCCCCCTCTGGCCCAAATGTAGGAAGACAACCACCACAGGCGACACCTGTTTTGACTTGCCCGAAACCACTTCCAGCACGTAATGCGGGTCGATCTGTGCAGGTACCGGTGGTTATACCAGCGGCCTTAGGGCTTGCAGGTGTAAACTCCAGTGCAAGTACATTACCAGCACCAAATAGAGCCAGGACTATGCAATCGCCAGTTGCGCCAACTGCTGTAGCAGGGCCCGATGGGGTGTATGTGGGTATAAATAGCCACCCAGTAGACCTCCCACCAGAGTGTGTACCCTATGTTGTGGTTTTAACTAATGTCCCGCCTTTAATCCAGGCTCCACACCCTCAGGAGTCCGGAGAATCTTTAAAAAACAAAACGGTCTCATGGTTAAATCGTCATTGTGGCTATCCAGTCAACTACTCTGACCAAATTATATCTATCAGAAGGGTTAACTGGATCGGTAACACTAGGAAGACCTGTGGGGGTGACTGTGTGATTATTAATTTTAAACACCCCCAACATGTTGCGACGGTCTTACTTAGAGCAGCTGCCTTAACACAGTCCGAGACTGATGTAGCCGCAAGACCTTTGGGCTACTTTTACAATCATCTTAACAGGTTGCCTTCCGCTTATTGTAGAGATGGGGTTTTCAACTCTAACGTCATATCCAATGGTAACAGCCCTATGCTAACTACTTTCAACCTTGGTTTTACTGATGGCAATTCTATCTTGCCCACCCCCTTGTTGAATCCTGTCCCCAGTGGTAATAGATTTGTAACACATACTACCAATCTTGCACCTAACTGCGATAACATCTTTTCGCCGGTTAATGGGATGGTTTATCAAGTCCCAGTTCAGAATAGGTACCAGTCCTTGAGTTTTTTGGACCAAAATGATTGACATCAGATGGGGCCTGGGACTGGGAGGGACGTTACTCTGAGTACCATCAAGAACAATGCAAGTGAGGCGAGAGAGGACCTATGTTCTGCCATTATGGGCAATCCTGAAAGTGCGACAGTAGTTCACTGTGCAAATGAGATTGTTGAGGATACAGTGAATGCTACTGGGATTGCTATAGGCAATTGTATAGGTGCACCAGGGTCAGACCTAAGTAATAGAGGTAATTGTTCTAATAACACTGTCGATATCGCCAATGATTGTCATTCTGCGGGGATTTCTATGGCAAGTTGGAACATTGCCGGATGGGCATCTAAGGCATTTAAAGTAGAATGGGAGGATATCGTAAGATCCTACGATATTTTATGCCTGCAAGAGACGTGAAGTGTCAATAAACCTAGCCTCGAAGGGTATACATGCTACAGTTTGGATACCTCTGAATCCAGCCATGGTAGGGCAAAGGGAGGTCTCCTTATTCTTATCTCAGTAGATGTTAAGTTGACTATCATCAAACACTTGTTAGTCGAGCCACACTCACAAATTTTGTGGGTACGTCTACCGGATAGCACGAATGTGCTTTTAATTAATTTTTATAACAATATTTTTACTAATTCTCGGCACCAAGTGATAGATGAGTTATCCTGTGCCCTAATGAAGCTGGTAAGCGAAGCAACATGCACTTTTATTTTTGTTTGGGTGGGGGATTTTAATTTACAAGTATGTAGTTTATCCTCCTCTAGGGTCTGTGGGATCCTAACTAACAATGGGGAGAATATGGCCCACTTCCCACATAATGCCTATGGAGAGGCAATTAATAGCACTATGGTCTTGCATGATCTAGAGCTATTGAGTACTGTACAGGAGTGAAGTGAGTGCTCAATTCCCACCTTTACTGGAAGGAATGTGAGCTCCATCATCGATCATATTATGGTCTCATCCAACTTGGTACCCCATTGCATAATTAAAGTAAAGGATACATCCTCCCCGAGCGACCATAACTGTGTTAGCTTGCAAATAACTACATGGATGATTAGAATTGAGCCACCCACTAGAGTACTGGTAAATATAGAGCCGCATAGGCCCAATGGGGTTAGGCTGAGATGGTAAGGTGAAAATTCGGCCACAGTGGAACCTTTAATCATAAATAAATGCATGATGGACATTGACATTATCTTATCTGTAGGATGCCCGTCTGCTCAGGTTATGACTCATTTTCTTAATATCAATACTGTCATTAATAACATCTTTACGGGGAAAAAAGTAGGCAGAGGAGGGAAAGGGATTGGATGGTTTGACCATGCCTGTACGTCCCTGCTCTCACAACTCAAACAAGCTTTGGCCAATACCCCAAGGGACAAGGATAGAGTCAAACTCTTAAGATTTGATTATAAACAGGCGCTATCCAAAAGAAAGAGGGAATTACAGCAGGAAGCCTGGGAGCATCTTACCCAGGCAGCAGAAACTGCTGATAGTCGTCTGTTTTTGTCCACTGTTAACTCCCCTTTCCTCCAAGATGACAAAATCCCGCATCTTTCATCTATTGAAGGCAGCGAGGACTGGGTGAACTATTTTTCCGCGATTTTTCAAGATAATACCATGACGCCCAACGTAAATAGGACTTGGCCTGTAGTACCTTTAGATATTACGTTGGGAGAGGTGGAAAATGGTATTAAAAATAGTAAGGGGGGTAAGGCCCAGGGGCCAGATGGAGTCCCAATAGATGTTTACAGGGGTCAACCGCAGCTTTGGGGACCAATACTTACATTGGTACTTAACGCTGCCGTAACCTCCATGTTCCCACCAACATGGGGCGACTCCATTATAGTCCCAATTTATAAAAAGGGGGATAAAGCTCTGGCAAGTAACTACCGGCCCATCAGCCTGCTCGACTCGTCTGTAAAAATTATGAGCAGAGTCCTGCTTTTCAGATTAGAGGAGTGGGCTGATGAGAATGGAATACTTGCAAACTCACAATATGGATTCAGGAAGGGTAGAGGGACCCTAGATCAGTGCCTGAATTTGGAGTTGTTGATAGGCAAGTATACCAGAGCCAAACCCGGTAACATCTATCTTTGCTTTGCTGACCTTAGCAGTGCTTTTGATTTAGTTAATCATTCACTTCTTTGGACAGTTTTGCTTGATATGGGTGCCCCGAAAGAAATCATCTTTTTTCTCGCCAGACTATATAGTAAGCTGAAAACATGCGTTCGGCATGGTGTCAGTGGGGAATGTACTAGTAATTTTAATGTTCAACGGGGAATTAGGCAGGGTTGTGTCCTTGCGCCCCTTTTATTTACTCTCTTTGTTAATGGGGTTGAAGCTGCTTCGAAAACCATCAAGGCTGATGCGCCACAGGTTGCAGGGGATAGTGTCCCAGTTCTGCTATATGCAGACGATGCGGTGCTCCTATCCCGGACACCCATTGGTCTGCAGCGTCTGATGGACAAGTTCACTGAATTTATAGGGAGTAGGAGACTGTTGATCAACAAGAATAAAACTCATACTATGATCTGTGGGACTAAAGTGGGCAGAAATCACCCCTTTTTTTATAGAAGGGGTTAACGTGCAGAATGTGAATAGTTTTTGCTACTTGGGGGTTACTTTTACTAGTGATGGTAGGTGGGGGCACGAATTAACGAATGTCCGAACTAAAATGAGCAAAAGCTCTTATGGCATTTTTAAATTTGCGACTAAGCTGGGGGATAGGCGAATCAAGGATATGCTGGAAATCTACAAGGCACGTAGTGTATCCATTGCCCTTTACGGGGCAGGGCTTTGGGGCTACTGCAAAACTGATTGTCTACAGATAGAAGAAAACAACTTTCTTAAGAAATTACTGTGCCTCCCTAAATCTGCTACAACAGAGTTGATCCATAGAGAGGCAGGGGTTTTTCACCTAACAGAGCTCGCCTCACCTAGGCCTCTATTGCTTTACCGAGCAATTTGGCTTAAGGAAGAGACCGAGTTCAATCAACTTATAATTAGGGACTGCCTTGGATTAGACAACTGTATGCAGAGACCGTGGCTTAAATATGTTGTAGATTGCTATAAAAGTATCTTTGATATCAATTTGTTGTTAGAAAACTGTCCCCCTAGAGGTCTTGCGAAACAGGATCTCAAAAAGACTTTTATGTCACATAAAACTCTTAAACGTTCAGTAATAACCAACTCCCTCGCTACTGTTAAAATTTACAATAAATACATTGCTGTCGAGGGATTCCAATGTTATCTGAACGTAGTAACCAGGCCAACGCATAGGTTTGTATTGACCAGATTAAGAGTTGGCATTGCTCATGTACTAGTGGCCTTCCCACATCCTAAAAAGCCCCCTGTGGGTCCGTGTCCCTTTGACGGATATTCCAAGCAAAGCACAATGCACTTTATGCTCATTTGCCCCCTATTTCAGAACGTTAGGATCTCTTTTTTAAAACCATTATTTCTTAAGTATGGAGTCTTAAATGTGGAGGATGCTATGAGTTTGTTGTATAATTTGGACCACCCCGATATATGTTTTTATACTGCCAGTTTTATATGTAAATCTATGGCTTTTAGAAAAAGTATGAGTTTTTAATTATGTTTGTACTTTTTTAACTCTGTTGCCTGTTTGCTGTGCTTTTATGGTCATTTCTACCATGAACCGAATAAAGCTTCATGAACAAAAAAAAACAAAAAAAACGTGTGTCGCCACAATTGTATAACTGTTTTGCTGGCCGGAGGGAGGGTTTCAAGATTTATCTAACTATACAGGAGTTTCTGTAGGAGAGTGCCCTCCAGTGCCACCACTCACTAATAATTAAGAGATGGGATGAGATGTAATATGCATATATATCTGCTGCTGCAATACCCCTGCAGTAGGTCGACTTTGTACAAGTAGTTAGTACCACTCGAATCGCCCCGCCTAGCCATAGGAACCTATTAAGGATTGCATTCAGTAGGGTGAACCAAGAGTGGGGAATATTGTATAGGAAGTTCTGTATCCGATACAATAATCAGGGCAGAGAAACAATTTAAAAAAGGGATGACCGATCATATAGCGACAGGGGTAGTTGTGACCATATTGTGGTTTCAGCACGAACACCAGGGGTAATATTGTCTGACCACGATATCGTGGGGCCTGATAAAATAACTAGCCCCAGATATTTGAATCCCTCTTTGACATTGGATAACTGCTCGGCCCAGGTTCCGCGTCCCTGGTCATCAAACATAGGGTAGAGCACTGATTTTGAGGGGTTGGCACTCAAACCCAAAGTTTACCCAAAAACCTGGAGGATCTGAAAAATGCGGGGCCCAGAGGACCAAGGGTTTGTCATGAAAAAGAGCAATTCTGTCGGAACATTCATGCGACCACTCAGATCCTCGAATCAGCGTATCTTGTCGCACCCAGGTGGCCAAAGGCTCTATGGCTAAGGAAAACAGTAGTGGGGAAAGGAGACAGCCCTCCTGCGTGCCCCAGTGAATCAGAAAGGGAGTCCCCCGATGTATTGGCACCAGCACTGAGGCCGAGAGGTCCGTATATAGCAGTTGGACATAAGCTAAAAAGTGGGGTCCAAAATTAAAAATGCAAAGGAGTTAAAATATGTATGTCCAACTTATAGAGTCGAACGCCTTGTCAATGTCGGCCAGCAGGACGGCTGCCGGCTGGCCCAAATCTTGGGCCCTAGCGAGGGCATTATGCACCCGTCTAATGTTATGCCGGGTAGATCATGGTGGCATAAAGCCAGATTGATCTGGGTGAACAAGATCCAGAATGTATGAACGAAGGCGATTAGCAAGAACTTTGCCAAGGAGCTTAGGCTCGAAATTGAGCAGAGAGATGGGACAATTTGAAGAAGGGTCCTCTGAGGAGGGTTGGGGGACGACGACCAGGTTTTAGGAACACAATGATTTTGGCGTTACACCATTCCATGGGTAAAATGTGTTGTTCTAGTGCCTCTTAGAGTGCAGCTAGTAAGTGTGGACCTAATGTTGTCATATGTGGCCATAAATTATCACTGGGGAATCCATTGGGCCCTGGTGTTTTACCGGGATGGGTATTGGTCAGTGCCGCTCTGAGCTCATCTATTGTTATAGGAGCATCCAATAAGTCTTGTACTTGGTCCGAGACTTTACGAGGGGGTATGTCTGAGAGGAATATGTCAATAAGGGTGCCTGATATACATTCCTTCTGCTGAGATGAAGAAACATAATTTGTAATGAATACTGAAAACACCGTCTCTGGGGATGTATATAATACTCCTTCCTACAGCAGTGGGATAGAGGCGGTCTTGGCCTGGCATAGCTGATGAAGCATTTTACTAGACTTGTCTCCCCACTGATAAATTCTGTGTTGTGTTGCCAACTAGATCTCATGCGCCTCATTAGTAAGGAGTTGGTGTATTTGTTGCTGTGTTTGGAGAAAGTTGCCCTGTGATCCGGGGGCAGTCCCCATTGCCACTTGTATTTCGAGAGATCGTCGACGATCTTCTAATTCTAGTATTTGGACTAGGCATCTGCGTTTTTCGCCTATCTGGAAGGCGATGTTGACCACCCCCCGGATTGTAGATAATTTTCGACAGGCCGTATCGGTGTTAGTCAAAATATATTCGGTGATGACTTGCTGACTGACCTCTTGGTAAGTGGGGTCTTTGAGGTGCTAGAGCGACATACACCATCGATAGAGGGGTCGTTGTCATTTTAGGCGTATCTTAAGCTAGACAGGAGAGTGGTCAGACAACCCCCTTGGCAAGATGGAACTGTGGGATATCCTGTGCGTGTAGCTATGGGGAAGGAAAATATAATCAAGTCGGGACAGTGTACCATGTACTGCCGAAGTATATGTAAAGCCTTTCTCAGAGGGCTGATGGTCGCGCCATGTATCTGACCACTCCAGTGTAGTAACCAGGAGGTTGAGTTTGGACTTACTTGTATGAGATTCCTGCCGTGATCCCCGCCAACGATCTTGAAGTTTCATAACATCGTTCCAATCCCCACCTAATATTATTAAGCCCTTATGGAGCTCCCCCCATATCTGTGAAGTTTTGTTTTTGATGGTTGTCCAAGGGGGGTGCAGTGTAGACACTGCCCATGGTTAATTGTTCACTGAACAGTGTACCTGTAATAATAGTGTACAAACCCCCGGGATTCAACCAATGTTTAGAAATGGTATTTGGGATGCAGCAATGCACCAGGACTGCCGTGCCTCGCGAGCCCCGCGTGAACCCAGAATGGTGTATTGTAGTGAAGCCGAATCTATTGAGACACCCTAGAAGATGGGTCTCCTGTAATAGGAGAACATCAGCTTCGCAGCATTTAGCTAATCGAAGGACCGCAACCTTCTTTATCTTATTGAGTAACCCCTGACATTCCAGCATATTATGTTTAAGTCCCCGAATTGAGGGCTATGGGTGTATAGCACTGTGTGCTCGGTGTCTAATACAATATTAATAAAATATAACAAAACTTTCCCCCTCCAACCCTATACATCCATAAACAAGGAGTTCCTGTCGGGGCGGAGAAGCCACTGGGGCTCGAACCATGCGAACCCGGGGAACTCAGCCAATCATACACAACCTTCCCAAAACTGTTGAACATAATTTAGGGCTGTAGCAGTTTCATCAGTGGCCCCAAGCCAGTTCACTTGACCCAGCAGTTCTGCATCTAGGGATAAAGCTGTTATTATCCAATCAGACCATAGGCCCATATGGCGGTATCAGTTGATTAACACTATGCCAGTTCACATGAATTTGAGAACTCCAGTTGGATTTGGATCTGTGCTCCTCTTAGAGTTATTTCTTTTCTGTCTACTTCTTTGCGATCCTTGCGAGGAGTCTGATTCCACTAGTGGTGGAGTATGCGGCTTGAGATGCATTTTTTCATCCACCCAGGCGAAGACAGCCTCCAGGGAGTCAAAGAAATATGATTTCAAGTTGTATGTCACTCTCATCCAAGCAGGTTAGAGCAGCATGTAGGAAAAGCTAAGTGCCCAGAGACTGTCGCTGTTGCTGTACAAGAATGGTGTAGTCCTGGAAAATCATTATTGGTTGTGAATCATAAAGCAGACGGTCTTTATGGGTTCCTGTAAACTGGAGAATAGCGTCTCGATCAGCACAGTTTAGTAACTTAGCGATCACTGGTCGTGGGCGTTCACCAAGTGGGGGCTTTTCATCAGCACCCGATGGGCTCTCTCTACTACAAAACAGGAAGACAGAGACTCTCCCGGCAGAAGTAACCTCAGCCATTTTGTAAGAAAGTTGTTCATAGAGGAGCCCTCGCAACCCTCCGGGAAGCCAAGCAAGCGCAAATTGTTTCTCTGCGAGCGGCCCTCTGCCTCTTCAACTCGGGACGCTAGCTCTAGCACCACAACCGTACGTTTCTTCACTTTCTTTTGGAGGGCGGTCACTGTATCTTCTACATTGGAGACAAGGATTTCAGCTTCTGTGATGCGATCTACTGCCTCACGGACGTCCTCACATAAGAATGAGACTTCTGACCCTAATGCACCGATCCTCTCCTCCAGGGTGTCACTCGATTGGGTAATTGCCTCTAGTAATGTCGTATTGTCAGGGATTGTACAGCTGGCCAGTGTTTCTGCCGAGCCGCCAGGGACTGCTGTATAGTGATCCAAGGTACTCTGTTTGGAGCCAGCGCATGCCTGTTTATCTTTGCCCATGTTGGTTGAGGAAGGCGATAGGGAAACTATATTGCAAAAAGTCTCCTCTGTTTAGCAGCACTGCATTCACACCTTCATAGGCCCCCACTGTGGAGTAGCAGGTCTTTGTGGTTATCAGCGGCTGTGCCTCTAAAAGGCCATGCTGGACCCCCGAGAGAGGCGTCACAGGTCATGCCTCACGGAATCCAGTCCCCCGGACCACAAGCCGCACCAAACCTAGCTTGGCCACTTCCCCAACCCCTTAGCTGTCCCAGTAGATCTACCTCTCTGGAGTCCGGGGCCGTGAGTGCTGTGAGGTATGGCCCTGCAACAGGGGAACAGTCCTCCCTGAACAGACAAATGTGTATGTCTCAGGCGTTTACCAGACAATATAACCCAATTCACCCCGCCAGCGTTCTCACCAGGTGACCTGTGGTCAAGTCTGTTTTTCCAGCGTTTACTTGGGCTCCTCAAGGGGCTCTCTGGGTGCCAAGGGGCTGGTATAGTGTGCTGCACCCGCCGTTCAGAGAACGTTACTCTCAAGGCCGCAGGAGTCACCCTTCTGTCCTGGTTGCCGAAATGTCACGCCGGGGGACCCCACTCCTCAGTTATGCCCCCAGACCCTTAGCACCCCCGGTCTTTATTTTCATGCGTGCAGGGATTTCAGCTCCGGGGCTCACTGGGTGTTCAGAAGAAACCGGCCAACCGACGTGGGCCCCCGAGCACTGGAGCCGCCAACAGAGCTCTAGTTGCCACCACGTAGGCTTAATTCCAGCTTTGAGGATAAACCTTATCAACTCTTGCATGGGAACCAATGACTGGTTCATGAGGAAGGCAAATGGAATTAAATACTGCCCCCTTCATTTGAAGTTAACACATGGAAATCTTCCATAGGGATATTCTACTATGCTGATTCACACTTCAGATTTTCATCCATTATGGATCAGTTTTCTCCAATAGCTATGCCAAGCAAAACCACATAAAATGTGAAGACCATCCTCAAAATCTGCCTAGCATTATGATCCTGAGTGAATTGTGAAGCTTCTGATCAGATATGCAACATAGCACATACATATGGAAATTGACCATAATAATAACGTTTATTTTCTAAAGCATTTCATGCCTTTCTTCTGCTGTTTCTAAGACTGCAAATCAAGGATACTATTATCTAATTCTATGGTACTCAGTTAACTGACCTAGGGAGGATGAAATGCTAAATTGGTCCTACTGAGATTAGAATGCCTAACTGCTGGACACCACATTTTTTATTCTCTAGCAACATGGAAAACATATTCATTATGTCCTCACCTTTGAATTATGGGAACCCCTGGTGTTAGACCGGTCATCCTTAGAGTGGCCTTCCCAGAAACGTTTTTCATGCTTACCTCCTCTTTTTGTTGTTTTTGTTAGCCTTAGGACTCTGAGCACTTTGCCATTGCTCACCAGTGCAAAAGTGTATATGCTTCTCCCATAAACATGGTGACATTGGTGTATACATGATTGGGATATTTAGTTTAGTACAGTAGTATATCATATATCCTGGCCCTGTAAATTAAATGCTATTAGTGGGCCTGCAGCAGATTGTGCCTGCCACACCAGTCGCTTTTCAAACCTGTCTCTCCTTTTATTAACCATACGCCACCTCTAATGTAGCTCCTAGGTAGCCCTACGGTCAGGGTGTTGTGTAACTAATAGGAAGGTCATTTACTTTTAAGTTTGACATGTTTTATTAGTGACAAACGGCTACATTTATTTTTCACTACTCTTAGGCTAGCATTGGGAATTCCTAAATACACATTTAAGCTGCAATCCCTGATCAGAAAGGAGTAGCTGCATCATGCTTTATATCTTTAGGATGGTAATGATAAATCCCTTTAATTGTAAAGGTAGATGTAACATTACTATTCTAGATATGCCACTTTTAGACATTTCTCTGCTCTTACTAATCGGTGTGCCTTGAAGCCTATCTCCAATATATGCCTGGGGTGAGTGATAGCTGCAACTGATGCATTCCCACTAGACAGCCACATACACTAGAAGGGTGGGTGTAACAGAGAGCTAATCTCCATTAATCTGCTGATAGCTCTTCTTAGACAGTTAGAGAGGGGTGAGCTGGCATTTACACCTGAATAAGCAATGTCCTGTTTCCCACACAAAGGGCTGATTACCCCCTACTGATATTCTGTAACCAGGGCTGACAAGAAAGGGGGACCTGTGCACTTCAAGGGCCTGCTTTGAAGTCACCCCCACTTCAAAGGCACATCTGTAAGTAAGTAAGACTTTATTGTATGAAGTCAATTAAAACTAATACAAAATTGAGGCTAAAACGGAGTATAAATGATGCTCAAGAATGGTTAAAACAGATGATTAAAAACAGATAAAAAATGTTTGGTGATTAAAAGTTGCCACACAAGTTGCCAGGACCGTAAAGCCTAAATTCCTCAAGTCCTTTGGTTTGCACTCTAAATGCATTTGCTGTTAGTTTTTCAGCCTTTGTGACAAGAAATTCACATGGGTTCCAGTGGCCGTGTGTGCTTGCCCCGGTAAGCGGGGCAATTCCAGCAGTGTCCTGTGGTTTTAGCAATGTTGCCCAGCTTCTCATCTATCTGTGCTAAGAATTTTACTGGCTTGCAGTTCATCTGTGGATCGTCTGGATTGAAACACGCTATCACTGCTTGCCTCCGTGTTCGGATATCTCACTGGTTGAATCGCTGCTTGAGCTGACAAGATCATTCCCAAAGTCAGACTGGGGCAAGTGCATATCAGGTGAGCCATGACCTCGACTCCGTTATTGCACAACTGGGTATAAGTACTGGGCCTCTGACACCACGAAGACAGTACACTAATGGACATGTGAAGACCTCTGCCAAGAGAGGAGTAAAGACAACTGTGCTACAAGGATTTCCTCTCTGCTTGACTGCTGCTCTGGAAGAACTGTTTTTCTGCTTTGCTGTACTGCCCTGCAGCCTGCTGATCTCTGCTTTCCTGAGAAAAAGGACTGGGTCAATATCACTTGAATCCAGGGTCACTCCAAGGCCTTGTTAGCTTTCCCCCTGTTCTGGAGTCTCAGGGCCATCAAAGCCTTCCTTCAACCCTGCAACAGAACTTGGACTCTGCCATCTGTGAAACCTGCCTTGCCAAGTGGTGCCAATCCAGTCCTGGGTCCTTGAAAATGAGCTTCGGCTGAGCAGAACCATCAGAATTGATGCAGTGATAACTTTGCACTGATCGGAACTGATGCATTGCTCTTTGATGCCGATGCAGGAGCTGATCGACAACATTGCTTTGACAGAATGCGCAGCTCGAAGGACAGCATGGCTCGATAACAGCACAGCGCCAGCATCTTAAAGGGGTTCATCGACGAAGCCTTCCTCGTCTGCGCAGATCAGAACCGACGCACTGAGTCTTCGACGCTGACACTTTCTTAATGTAAGGTACTTTTTCAGTTGGACGTGCGTGATGGCTGTAGCCGGCCTTCCTTCCATCACAGTCAGCCTGAACTTTGGATTTGCCCCGGTCCAGAGCGTCCTCAAGTAACCCTAAGCAGTATTGGCTTCTAAGCACTACATTTTGATTTAATCTTTAAAAATTAATTAATCGTGTTCTACTAATTGGATATTTGTTACTTTGGTCTTGTTTTACTCATAAAGATATAATCTATTTTTCTCTGTGTGGAGTATTTTTGTGGTGGTAGCATTTTGTGGTATCATTGTGTTACTGTGTGTGTGTTGCACTAATACTTTACACATTGCCTCTTTAGATAAGCTTGACTTCTCTGTGCCAAGTTAACAGAGGGTGAGCTGCGTGAGCACAGGTTATCTTTTAGTGTGAATTTAGCTTAAGCTCACTAGAGTGGTGGTTCCTGCTTTTACAGGGTGCATACTCTGACAACCAGAAACCCCAATTCTAACACCTTATATCTGTAATTATGAGGCGGGTTTAACAGATCAAATTCTGGGCCACTTATAACAATGACCTCTGTCTTTGTTCTATGGCCTATTTAATTCTGATACACATATTAGAAACTTTACCTCTTCAGGGCGAATATCTCCACTCAATATTTACCTTTTCCATTATGAAAGGTCTCCTTTGAATTAATTTGATTCCAACAGCACCCCTATCTAACATAACTGCCTCTCTTTTAGAACTTCATGTACAATCTCATAATGTGTCCTGTATGCCCTTGATACACCATTAGATCAGATCCAAATGCCACCTTTCCCAAGACTCCTAAGGACCTGGAAGAGAAGAGGAGAGGGAAGAAGAGGGGAGGAGAGGAGGAGAGGGAAGGGAAGGGAGGGGAGGGAGGAGGAGGAGAGGGCAGAGGAGAGAAGGAGGGGAGGGGAGAGGAGAGGAGAGGAGGAGGGGACATTACAGTAGAGGCTCCCTGCTCAACTGGGCCAAGGCAGAGAGTGTTGCCCTGCGCAGGGAGGATCAGTTGGAACTCCGCAGGGTTGCAGGTGGACGGGCCATCCTGATTGTACCCCAATGAAGGTATAGACTTGACAATCTTTCATTTGGGTCACTCCTGGAGCTGATCAAGACACCTGAGAGCCACGTTGGGCATGATACGTGCAGATGGGCGGGTATGGGATGGGAAGAGTCTAGCAGCGTTTCACTCACAGTTATCCCCCCTTTATCTTACTTTGTCCTCATTAGCTTAGCACCCACCTCCACAGTTTAGGTTCGCACAGTAACACGAACAGAGAACATGCAGGTTTTGTGTAAAGTCATGATCAACATGAGATGTATACACCATAGAAATATTTAGTGGGAAACCTTTTGCTTGTACAAACAGTTTTCTGTATCTCTCTGATTCCATGCATTGTAGTATTGGTTACATACTGAAGCATATTATGGAAATGTAATGACTATGCGAGTCATGTCTAAAGGCTATGTATCTGTTAAATAAGCAAAAATTACAATAAACAAATTTAAACAAAACAAAAGATGGAGAGGTCTTCCAACATAAAACAAATAGATATTACTGCCTCTTTTATAAGAAACAACTCCAAAGCAGCCATTCAACACCCCAAACCCCAGTCGGCAAGACGAATACGTGAATTGAAAGTTTCCCCATAATGGGCCTGCCCTAAAATATAGATTTTCTTAAACTCACCTTACACTTAAATCGACTCCAGTATATCTACTACGTAGATGGGGAGTTAAGAATAGTAAATCTATACTTCCCTATATAAATATATAATGCTCTACCTTTGGTATCTCTCACAGGTTTGATGCTTGGCCCCTAAATACATAAGCATGCCTGTAAGGGATTCAATTCAGAGTGGGTACTGTGACAACTCACTCTCAATTTAAGTACAGTTATAAATCTAAGATACAAACTAATTCAAAATTCTACAAGGAATCACACAATGAAGTAAAGGGTGACATTGTTTAAAAGTAGTATTCTTATATTTGCAGTTTAGTCCTGTGAATTTGCAAGTGTTTGGTCAGAATGTTTATTACATTTGAGCATAACATTTTAATAATTGACTCTACAATTTATATCCATTCAAGAAACAGAAAAAAAACTAAGTGCAGCATCTTGGAAGCCTTGAAATTCACGCAAGATGGCAGACACTGGCTAGCCTACTAATTCCAATTACAAGGAGCCTTAATTGCACATGTTCATTTACACCACAGACCTATATTCTTAACAGTTGTTGCCATAAACTGGATTCAGGTACCCAGCACAAATGAATAAACTGTTAATTCATACAACATTCCCTTGCATTACCGCCTCATCAGACCTCCCTGTCAAAGTACTTATGTAAGTGAGCAACAGACATTAACAAGCTGAAACTCCCCAGCTCCCATCCCTACCCTCCAGGCCACGCCCCATCCTGTGGAACATAACCCCTGACCTTACCTCCGGACATCCTGTTGTTTTTGTCTGTGTCTGGACAAGCTGTCGGGTGGTGGTGTCCTCTACTGCTGATAATTATGGTTGTGGTATGCTCTAGCAGCCTTTTCTTGGGGGGCGCTTGACTTGAGTCCCTGCTGTAGCGGTACGGTCGCGGGCTCCACTACGTTCAAATTGTAGCCTCGTTGTTCAAAGGCCAGGCTTCCTCGCTCTAGGATGAGGGCGTATTACATTAATGTAGCCCGCCCAGCACACCTGGGGAGTGGTGGGTGCTGTTTCCTTGTTTGGGGACTGGTCTCATCTGCTGCGAGGCAGTCTGGGAGAACGTGCGCTTCTCATGGAATGGGGGTGGCGTGGCTCAGGTCCCTGCTGTAGCGGGATGGCTGCGGGTTCCCACCGGAGCCGCGTTGTACCCCGGGAGCACCTGCGGTGTGGTGGCTGCTGGTTCCTTGTACGATCTTCTGCTGCAGGCAGTTTAGGAGGTGTGCTTCTCTTGAGGAAGTCTCTGGCAGTAAGGAAACTGCTGGAGTTTCGTAGGTGGGCCGGATTTTTTTTGTTGTATCCTAGGACGCTTGAGTTTCCAGCGCACTGTGACTGCTGAGTGGGGCGTGCAGAGTAATTGGCCAGCAGGGTAGATCGGTGTTTGATGCTGCATGGCCATTGGTTAGTGGCCGTCTTGGCAACCATGGTTTTGGAAGTAACTGGGTCAGTTTGCAGACCAATTAGTTATGGTCTATTGTAGGTGTACTTCTACTGGCCTCTGAATCATCATGAATGGGGGAAAGAGGTCAGAGAAGTGTAAGCATTTGGAGGAGTAGGTGGTGGTTGGGCCTCGAGCTGCTCCTTCCTTGGCTGATGTCCAGAGGATGATTAAGGCCGCTGTTTCTGCTGCTTTTCAGACCATGGAGGCTGTGGGGTCTAAAAGGCAGAAGTTGGATGCCCCTGATCCTAACTGTGATCCAGAGGTGGAGGTGTAAGGGTGATTTATTCATTGGGCTGACCTTCGCAGTATTTTCCAACATGTGCAGGACTTTTTGGGGCTCCTATGCCCTTGGTGGTGGAAGAATCTGAAGATTTCTTTGCCAGAATCTCTGCCTGTCCATAAGTCTGTCTGGATTGTGCTGGAAGGTGAATGGAGGGATATGGATACACATGCTTTTCCCTGGTTCCTGGCAAAATGTTATCCGTTGCAAGGGTTTTTGGATCAGTTCCCTTCCGTCGTGAAGGTTGATTACCTGTTGTCAGGCCTTTCTTCTCAGAGCCTTGTGATGTCGCATGATGTGGTACATTCAGATCCTAGGGATAAAAGGGTTAAAGGGGCTCTGAATAGATCTTTTGCGGATTCTTTTCTGGCTGTTAGCTCTGCTGCGTATGCCAGTTATCTGGTTCAGTTGCTGCTGAAAGACTGTCAAAGTATCTCAGAGAAGATGCTTCAGGAGGAAGATCACTCTGAGTAGTTGACTATGTTGGATCAGCAGTTGTGTTTCTTGTCTGACCTGACTTTTGATTCCCTTAGTGCCTCAGCTGCAGCTTTGGGGGCCTCTGTGGGGCTAGGCGTCAGCTATGGCCTGAGCCTTGGAAGGCGGAGGGGGCACAGAAGAGTGCTCTCATGAAAATTCCCTTAGCAGATTACAAACTGTTTGGGGACCCCTTGGAGGCTATGATTAGGAAAACTGTGGAGGACAAGACGTTGTTGGCTCCTATCCAGCCGCCACTGTAGGGCAAATTTACTGACTATAAGAGGAATTTTGGTCAGGTGTTTCAGTCTAAGATGGCTGCTCAGCCCTTTCATGTTAGGGGAAGTGGCTGAGGAATCCCTTTCTTCCATAAGTCCTGGGGCCAGCAGGGAAGTTTGGATTCAGCCAGTCAAGCTAAATCATGACTATCCTGTGTTTCGGGGGGGGAAGGGGGGTCCAGTGGGGGGTCGCCTCAAGAATTTTTTGGCCGTCTGGGAAGAATTTGTCAAGGGTCAGTAGGTCCTGCAGATTATCAGGCTGGGGTATCGTATAGAGTTTGTGGAGCCTCCCTTTGAAGTTTTCCTTTTTACCACTGCTCCAAGTTCACTGGTGAAGAGTCGGGCTCTGTTGGACGGGGTTTAGGACCTGTTGAACAAGATGGTGACGCTCCAGTTGATTCTTCCCCACCTGTCGGTGGGACTTTCTCAAATCTCTGGATCCGAGGGACGTGTATTTTCATGTGCCGGTGCACAAGGACTCGCAGAAGTTTCTGAGGTTCTGTGTGGGCGCCGAACATTTCCAGTTTCAGGTATTGCCCTTTGGTCCCTCTGCTTCACCTAGGGTGTTTACCAAGGTGGTGGCTCCTTAGGTGGGGTTGTAACATGCACAGGGGATCCTGGTGTTTCCGTATTTGGATTACTGGTTGATTTCTTCCTCCTCTTTCCCTAATGCTCAATCTCAGACTCAGGATGTCTGCAGTCTTCTCCAGCAGTTCTGGTGGATATTGAACCTGGAGAAGTCCCATTTGATTACCCCTCAGGAACTGTTGTTCATTGAACGGGTCTTCTACATGAGAATGGGGAAGGTATTCCTTTCCGAACCTTGCAGGATGACTCGTGTGAAAGAACAGATGGCGGTTTTGGCATCTCCAGCTTCCACAGCACGGCAGTGGCTGAGGGTGCAGGGGTTAATGGCCGCTACAGTCATGATTATTCCTTGGGTTAGGTTGCACTTATACCCCTTGGTGGATCACATCCTTCGCTTCTGGTGTCTGGGGTCTCAGGATTACTACCAGTTGATTTGGGGGGTCTGGGTATCTCCCAAGATTTGGTCTGGTGGTTGGATGTAGAGAATCTCATGAAGGGTTTTCTGTTTGTGCTTCAGGACAGGCTGGTTCTGATGATGGATGCCAGCTAACTGGGTTGGGGGGGCTGTGCTGGCTCAAGATTCAGTTCAGGTGATCTGGTCCATCCAGGAGACTTTGATGTCTTCAAACTGGAGGGCTTTACAGGCCGTCCAGCTGGCCCTGGTTTATTTTCTCCCTGGGGTCCTCCATCAGGATGTTCTGTTGAGTACAGACAATACTGTGGTGGTGTGCTATGTGAACCATCAGGGGAGTGCGAAAGTGACTTCGCTGAATTTGTTAATTCCACGGATTTGCCAGTGGGTAGAGATGAATTTGTTGTAACCAAGGGCCATTTATCTTACTGAGGTGTTGAACTTGGAAGCCGATTGGTTGAGCACCCTCCCTGTCTGAAATGTGTTTGGTTAAGAGGGTGATTGGGGTCCTCATGCAGATGTTTGGGTTGCCCAAGGTGGACCTGTTTGTGACCCAGGAGAGCACACTGTGAGAAAGGTTTTGCTCTCTGAGCCTGTCAGAGGCTGTTTGGAGGTTCGATGCTCTGTCCTTTCCATGGGGGACAGGGTTGATGTATGCATTTCCTCTGATTGCTTTGAGTCAAAAGGTTCTCTTGAAAATCATGCTGGACTGAGCCTAAGTGAACCTGGTTGTGCCTGTCCAGAGCAGGTCTGTCCATCAATTGTGTGTCTTTTGCTTTCTCGCCCTAAGTGCGCCAGGTATGCCCAGACGTGGGCCCTGGGCTGTCTGTGCCACTGGAATCAAGCTATCCTGGCTGAAGAGGGGTGAAACTCCGAACCCGGTCCTAGGATGCTTGTTTCCAGTCCAGTGAGGACCTGGCTTGGCAGTTTGGGCTGGACTGTTCCCATGAGGCACAGGATCAAGACTGATTTGCATATGGCCAGGTCTAAACTGGGGTGGCATGGTGAGCAAAGGGATGATGGATTTAATCCAGATTTCTTGACTGAGGTGAATGTTTCAATTTGTTCTGCATTTCGTCCATCAATTGTGTGTCTTTTGCTTTCTCGCCCTAAGTGCGCCAGGTATGCCCAGACATGGGCTCTGGGTTCTCTGTGCCACTGGAATCAAACTATCATGGCTGAAGAGGGGTGACACCTCGAACCCGGTCCTAGGATGCTTATTTCCGGTCCAGTGAGGACCTGGCTTGGAAGTTCGGGCTGGACTGTTTCCATGAGGCACAGGGTCAATAGAGATTTGCATATGGCCAGGTCTGAACTGGGGTGGCATGGTGAGCAAAAGAATGATGGATTTAACCCAGATCTCTTGACTGGGGGTGAATGTTTTTATTTTTTCTGCATTCCGTCCATCAATTGTGTGTCTTTTGCTTTCTTGTCCGGAGCAGGTGGCCTTTGTTCCCTCTGTTGTTACAGTTGGCGGTGTTACCATGATGGAGGCTTCCCATGGACCCCTGACCGCTGAGATTTCCAGTGATGTCTCGGGAGTGTCTGGTTGCAGCTGGCAGGCTGGCTTTTGAAACGATGAACCTTGTGGCACTGGGTTGTTCTTTTGAGGTGGCTCTCTTTATTCACGAGTCTCGTAAACAGTCTACCCTGAAATCTTATGTCAGGCATTGGGTTTCCTTTCAGGGCTGGTGTTCTGACAGGGGCTGGTCTGCCTTGACTGAGGATCCTGTGAAGGTTTTGGAATTTCTGAAGGATGGTTTTGATTTATGTTTGGCTGTTTCCTCTTTAAGGACTCAGTGGGCAACTCTGTGTGCTTTTCGGGGTCCTGACTGTGAGGCAGTGGTGCCTTTGGTGGGCAGGCTCTTGCAGAGTTGTTCTCTCAAGAAGCCTGTGGTTATGTCCTTGACTCCTGGTTGGGATCTGCTGTTAGTCTTGCTGGCTTTGCAATCTGCCCCGTTTGAGCTACTGGAGGAGGTTTCCCTGAGGTTCTGACTATCAAGGTGATTTTCCTGGTGGCTATTACCTCAACCAGACATGTGGGGGAGTTGGGCTCGTTGCTGTGTTCTCAGATATTTTTGAGGTGCTATCTAGATCAGGTGGTTTTTCGGGCCTGACCCTTCATTCATTCTTAAGGTTCCCTCATCTTTCCATTGTTCAGTGAAGCTGGTGTTACCTGTATTGTGTGCCGATATTCGGTCTGAAGAGGAGGTTACGCTACACTGTTTGGATTTAATGCGGGCTCTTGGAGTGTATCTGGATCGTACCCGTCTGTTTTGTAAAGTGGATTCCATTCTGCTAAAACTCTCAGTAGGTGGTTGAAGTGGGGTATTTTGGCAGCTTAGGAGTCCAGGGGGGTACGAGTGCCAGAGTCGGTGCAGGGCCACTCTACTCGAGAAATGGCTGCTTCCAGTTCTTGTTTGCAAGGGGCTTCCATGGCGGAAAGGTTCAGGGCTGCCACTTGGAGTGCTCCTCACACCTTTATGGCACATTAGCGCTTGGTGGATGGTGGTGATGTGTCTGCCAGTTGTGGGGACACAGTGTTGCGTTCTGTGCGTGGAGTGTAACTCTGCTGCTTCTTGATTGTAATAAAGTATGTTCCGCAGCTCTGATGTTCAAACCGATTTCTTGCTTGGGTATCTGCTCACTTACATGAGGACTGTGATGGGGAGGTCTGACCAGGAGGTAATGGGCGGTGACTTACCGGTAATATTCATTTACAGCATGTCGGGAGGTAAGGTCAGGGGTTATGTTCTAAAGGATATAGGCGTGGCCTGGAGGGTAGGGATGGGAGCAGGGGAGTTTCAGCTTGGCAATGTTTGCAGGGAGGAGCTGTCTCTCACTTACATGAGGACTGTGACGGGGAGGTCTGCAGCTCGGAGTAATGAATATTACCGGTAAGTAACCGGCCATTCCACTGCATCTCTTGTACCTTGTTTCCCCAGGGACAGCAGTTACCCAAATGCACTTGGAAATTTTTAAATGTAAGAACAAGGAAAGGATGCACAGCATGTTGTTTTGAATACATTCATTTATTCATTATAGTATTTAAACAATACTTACCTAGCCATTTCTAGAGAAAGCTGTTTGACTACAAAAGATAAGAAATAAAATTTGTTAATGTCTAGATACAGGGAACTTAAAATATAATGCAAGACATATATGTATACGTAATTCGCCAACTGCACCACTATATTGCTTACCGAATAAACCACCTGTAGTGCCTACCTACCAGTAATAGTGTCAAAATGCTGTATCTCATTGACGCACCCAAAATGTAAACCAGTTATGTGTTTATTTGGTATTTGAATAATAAATATTACATTTCATGGTGCAATATGTTGGTGATATCAACCTCTGATTATTTTACCACTAAAATGCTATCGACAGCTTTCGCAGCTGACACTTTCCAATATCACCGACACAAGCCGATTACGTCATCAGGAGGTTGCCGGGGACAAATGCAAAAATAGCCAACACAAAACTGTGGGTTAAGGCCCCAGAAAGTAGAATTTAGCCTACAGTGTAGGGAATACCATAGCATAAAGTCCTTGAAGCACACTGATCTGCAAGAACTAAGCCATTACTGACACACTGACACAATCAGTTCTCGAGCGTGGCAATTGTAGTTTGCATGGTTGAGGGTTACATCTTCACGATTTGTGAGAATAACTATTATTATAAAAATAAACTCAGACAATAGACAGCAAGAATCTGATTCTGGGCAATTCAATAAAAAAGGAAATGGATTTTGGGACATCATAAATAACGGAGAGTGGGGATAAGCACTATGATCAAGAACATCTTGGGAAACTTACAAATTAATGAATTTAACACATGCTGCTGTAGTTGGAAAAACATAGAAAACAAACAATGCAAGCGAACCTTAAACAAAGATTTCCTTATGGCATGAAGTGGTAATTTCAGTTGATTGAGTAGTGGTTTTTTTTGCTGACGTTTACACTGCATTTTTGGTTATGCTAATGTATACATATGATACATTTAAAATATCTTTTTTGGTAAGTAAAAAATGTTTAATTCCACAAAAGACTTATGGAGCTAAAGAACTGGCTCTTGTAAGAGTGGCGTTGCGCTAAGTCCTTCCTCCAGAGATTGTCATAAGTCTTACTAATTGTGTGAAAGGCATACTATGTGTATTTCTTTGATTTTCCTATTTGGAGAAAGGCGGTATAACCCCTTCCAAAATGTAGTGATATTGCTTCACTGCAATGGAAATCTGTGACTCTAAATCCCCTAAAATGCAGGACTAACTCTGGACCTTTAAATGTGGAAGGACATGTGGAACAGCTTTTCTGCTTGTTTTTATGCCATTTAATGGTCATTTTGCAGTAATATGAGGATTACCAATTGCGGTAATGCAGTTACAGAACAGGCGTGTCACCATTGTAAATAAGGATCCAAAGAGGGGTCTTTTTCATGAGCTGATTCCTCTCTTGGAAATGGCTTCAAGAAATTTTATAGCACCAAAGAATGATCGCAAACCTGCTTCTTTAGTGGTTCGTGCTTGGGTGCAAGAAACTGTTAGGACTTCGGTTTTGGTGGGCAAGTAGTGGTGGCGGGTCTAAGGAGTGCACTCTATATTTTTGACTTTAAACAGATTTCAAATTCCAGAAAGAATTAACAGACAACAATGTGCAAAAACTGAAAACAAGAAGATTGTAAGATTTCCTTAGACAGTGATGGCCAAGGTTATCAATACACATGGACTGTGGTGAATTCCATTATCTCTGCTTAAATTAATGTGACTCCAATCTCATCGGCATCTACCTAATAGAACCCCTCCATCTCTGTGTTACTGAAATCCTCAGCTGTTATTTAAATTAGTCTTCGATTTGTGCAAACGATATTTACATCTCTCCAAATACAAAGGTATTTAAAATAAAAATCAAATCGACCAAAAAGAGTGATGATTCACGAAACAAGATGCTTAAATAATGCTTACCCTTTTTCTTCCTTTGCAAGTACCACCATATCAATCCGGCAGCAGCAGCAATGGAAATGGTGACGACAGATAATGCAATAATTGCCTTCTTCCAAGATGCAAGAACCACTAAGGACAAGAAAACATAAATGGTAAACGGTTATATGAGCAACATTTACACCTAAACTTGCAAATGTTAGTAGCCATCCTTTATGCACATTTAGCTAGATCATTGCTAGTGTAGGCCTGCATTTTCAAATGGCTAATGCTGGTTGCCATCTTACTTTGTGACAAATATATTTCTAGGTGAAGCTGCAGTCTTATTCCTAATTATCGATTGCAATGTTCTTTTGCTTTCTTTCCCCTGTGAAGTGTTTAGTTTTCACTGTGATAGTCATGGAATATTATAATGAGTAACATACTCAGGCAGACAAGCTGGTCCATGTATCTCATCTAGTTACACATAATGCAAGTTCAAAGGTCACTCCCAGCAGCTGCATTGTGGAAGGTCATGAGAAGCTAACAAGCATGCACCTGTCTTAAACCTGATTGGATTAGATCGTGAAGACTGTGCGTAGGTGTAGCAAATGTTAGAATTCTGTGATTTAAGTTATTGCAGAGTAGATTCCGAGTCAGACCGTTTTCCGATGCAGTTTAGAGCAGAGTAGGATATTTAGAGTACTCTATGTATTGAAGAACTGACTTTTCTTCAATACTCTTCCCTTTGAGGTGACAGCATGTTAACTCGACCTGTTAAATGATTTTAATTGATTCGATCTTCATGGTATTTGATGCATTCATATATTGATTATTGATTGGCACTAACTTGATGATTTTGTCTTCGCTAAACCTTTAACTTTTAATAAATCTTTCTGGTTTGAAAAAACTCAAACTTTCTCTACCTTTCTTGAGGAGCCTGATGTGCTTCACATTTATTGAATGAATCGATTTAACAGCTAGCCGCAGCTGTGAACTTTGATTTATCCAATAGTGGGCCCAGAAATGTGCAGAAGGTAAGGCGCTAACACACCCCTTCAAGACAGTGAGACAGTGTTGCATTCTGCAGCCGGGATGTCGGCAAAAGACCGGTAAATAGAACCCAGTACTAATTTGTAACACAGGATGTTTTGAAGTTCAGATACATTAAATGAAAGTGTTGTGAGAAAAGCCGGACCAGCTCATTGGTCAGCTTTGGAAGCTGCCTCTTGCCTCGTTTGTGGTAAAATAAAAGATCCACACACCTCGCACATGCTGTGAGCTTACAGGCAATGAAGAGGAACAAGTCAACCCCCTCAGTGCTTTGCTCTCTATGAAACACTGAGCCACTTTTACATCTTCTGAAACACATACTTAGATCTCTTTTTTTTTTTTTGTGTGGAGTTTTATATAGCGCGAACTAGACCCGAACTGAATCAGGTATCAGAGCGCTTTACATAGCACAAGTTACGTTTTTTTTTTACATGAGGACACACTTTCATTTTTTTTTATTTAGGCACGGGAAGATTAAGTGATTTGCCCAGAATCACAGGAGGTTTTGGCGTCGTTACCGAGACTCGAACCCAGGTCCGAGGTCGAGCGCCTTAGCCGTTAGGCCAGCTCCTCTTCCAAACTCTTCTCTTGGCAGTACTCGTACTCACTCTGCTGTTCCCTTGATACTACACAAACGAGTAATACACCTGCTTCCGTTAATTCTCAGACTTATTCCCGGCATTATGCAAGCATTAAATGCAAATGAAAGCTGTGCAAGGTGCTTTGGGCCGCCTAGCTTTACCAAAACGATTCCAGGCTCAGCATTGCAACTACACCATGCGCAACCTAATTCCAACTAAGCCCTGTGTAGTGTACCTCAAAATCATTAGTGGCATAACTCCCACATTTCCTAGTTGCAGATGCCCGGGCACAACCTTTGCCGGGTGAGCCTGCAGCTAATTAAACCTTTGCAGCACTCAACCTCTCGAAAATGCATTAGCAAAAGAAACACAGGGATTGGTACTTCACTATCAAGGACACCTTGAAAGATGAAACGTACCCCCCTTATCGTTTGAAATGCATACCTGCAGGGGTGATGTCTTGCTATAATTTGCCAAACAAGAATCTGATTTATTTCTGTTGACCTGAGTGCAAAGACAATAAAGAGATGGATTCCAGCCCAGCATCACAGGACTGGGTTTCTGGAGGATAGACTAGGAATACCTGTTGAGAATATTCAGGCCCCGGAACACATTGAGCCTGTGTGAACACACAAACTTCACTGTTTAAAAATGTATTTTTATTGGTCTCATCTAGTCTTATGGAGAGCGCCATCCTATTCGGAAAGTGACCTCTAAACATGCACCACCAATGTGACAATGTGACTGACTATTCTGTCAATTTTAATGGTGGAACTTTCCCTTTGTGTTTTGCAGTTCAAAGAGTGGTGACAGCACTACTTCTCAGCTGCAACTTTCACAAATAGCGCAATCGGATGAAATTGCACTGATGCAACTGATCAAACACAGATCCTCCGCCTACTACTAAAATCTGGTATGAGATTAAACACAGAAACCCGAAGAAACCAGTACACAAGTCTTCCTATCCATATCCTTTTGCGATTCCTACTTTTTTCACAGGCTACTCTCACTTAGTAAAACTAAGGAAGCTACTACATTCAGTGGAACTCCCTGTAGTTCAAAATAACACAAAATCAAAGTAGACTCATGGAATTATTCCTCACTGCTAAGAACTGTTGGATGCATTTTAGGAATACAGCAAATAGAATATTGCATCCTAGACAAATAGCTTGTCTAATCTCATCACTTTGTGCATCTGAGGATACAGGTCCCTCCTGGATATTAGACACAATCATAGATGTCCCACATTTTAAAAGGACCAGCTGACTATTGACATCCCTGTTCCAAGTCAACTTTAGTGACTCGCCTCACCAATCACTCTCCTCGAGCGCTCAACTCCACCAGTGAAGCCCTACTCCCCTAATTGTGTTCCCCTAGTACACCACCATTGTTCAATATGTGCTTATCAAACCCCACAGAAAACCCCATTCCCATCCTTCACACAAGGAAATGCATCTCATTCCCCAATCCAACACTGACAAGGCCAACAAACGGAGAACTTAATTTATGTTATAATGACAAATACACCAAAAATATATCAGGGCTCTAACCTAAAAGGCATGCTCATCGATGCCTGATCCATGTAAGCTTGTGACTTTGAAACTGCAGCCCCTAGAAAAGACCATAATTTTACTCCTTAATCCATTACAGGGACACGGATTTCCCTCACCTCTAACTGACATCCCAATAACAAATTAATGCTCTATGATACGCAGATTCAGACCTGCAAAAAATGGAGAGGACGTAGCTCTCTGACAGAAACGAGGCCCATCATTTACCTTCTTCAAAGGTATGCCAGCTACCATCAAATGAATGCCCAACGAAACCAACTGTTTCCATAATTCCTACAACTCTCCTGGGTACAAGGAAATCTTCCTAGACAAAATTAACAAACTTGTTACCTCCACAGTGAATTACTAAACAACAGACATTTACCTAGGAGAATTAAATATCCCTTTGTACATCACAAAGAACCCACTATCAACTAAACTGAAATACATTTTAAAAAACAACAAAGGCAATACCCATGACTTGATAATTTACCTATCTAATGTCATCATTCTCAATAGGGGTATTGAAATCAACTGGTTGGATCTCATCACCAAGGGGTATCAGTTAACACTATTCCTTTTAGGGTACAATGAAAATTCAATAAAAACGGAACCACAATTCTGAGAAGACACTATACACACATTCCATGGCTCAAATCTTTTATTAAGCATCCACAATAATAGCATTCAGCAATGAGTAGCACAACATAGAAACCTCTTGGCCCAATCCCAAGCTATTTCAATTGTTTTACATTGTGTCTTATGAAATTGTCCCCTCTTCCCGACAGGAGTAAAGCCACCAGAATTGTCAGGAGTGGTGGGGTGAACCAAGGAGGTCAAACGAATTAAGGAGTCTCGAAATAATCAGTCACTGCAAACCACACAAACACACCCCTGAGACATCTCTGGAAAACTGCTGAACCTCCCACAACAGTGGTAACTCTTGACATATTGTGGGCCTTCTTGGTATGATGGAGTCCACTCCAGGTATGTTGCCAGTTTTGGCATGACGATTCTGGGCATATGGTGTTCGTCGTTAGGATGACGGTATCCACCCCCGGGCAAAATTATGAAATTACCTTGCCAGGTAATGGTGGTGAATAGCATGCAGGGCATATTCTGACCATGATGATACTTGTCTATATGAGTACTTGATGAAAATTACACCCTGATGTTTGTGGGACAAATTGTCTGTTTACTAAAAATAAAAAGCTGGAATTTCAAAACAGAAATACATTTTTTTGTGAAAGCGACAATCTTTTGTTGAGGAAAATGTAGTATATTTTTTGCTGAAAAACTTATATTTGATAGCATGATGTGGTATTTTCAGACAGAATAGTTGATTTTTGGGGGACAATTTATTGTAAGAGGTGATATTTGAGTGATAATCTATGCTGAGTTCGGTAGACTTATTGTTAATGTTCTTTCCTTGGTGAAAGATAGCACTTTCTGCGATGGCTGCTTTTTCTTGATACACGTGGAGACAATTCATGATATTTATTTTTAACACTTTCCATGACATGTCACTGCTGCTTTTAGAAGCCTGAGCCTGTTAGATTCAGTA
The DNA here is from genome assembly GCF_964261635.1 of Lissotriton helveticus. NCBI lineage: Eukaryota > Metazoa > Chordata > Amphibia > Caudata > Salamandridae > Lissotriton > Lissotriton helveticus. Next base: position 1,190,467,040 of record NC_136068.1, read on the forward strand.
ATCCTTCTAATATAACATCTCTGTAACCTGGGTAGTGGCACAGTTGTACTGGCCTGCTAAATCTTCCCAGCTCTGGCGCATACGGCATAAAATTGTGAGATTTGTACAATTGTATTTTTCCCCTCTACCTCTTCCAAGTAGATGAAGGAAAGTGAAAAGTAGCAGATAGAAGCATGAAAATGAAATTGCATACCCAGATTTTGTAACTGCCTAAAACATCTACGCATCTTGAGTTTTGTCATTTGTATCGTAATTGTGCTGTACAATACACCACCAGCATTAACCACCGTATTTCAGAACTTTCATGGATGGGACCAGTGGATCCTCAGCACCTCTTGGGACATTTAAGATGTTTGATACACAATACAGGTATTTGACTAGTTTATGAGTGTCGTGTTGCAAAATGCACTCTTTATCTCTATTTCTCAAAAATGTTCCCAGATAGCCCCTTGTCCTGAGCTACAGCAGTTACGCAAGCTCACTTTGCGTTCTCTTTTTCAGCCATTCAGGGAGGGTATTAATACCACATGACATTGAAAAAACTTCATCCACCACTTAACAGCAGCTATTACTCCTCAGGGATGCTTCGGGTTAACCCTAGAAGGAGAATGGCAACATCTTTAGCAGAATCCCAGTGGGGACGATAGCGATCTGGAGAATGGATGCACAGATTTCCTCACATATATTCATATGTTCCTATAAGGTAAAGTTGTGCTTAGACCAAACTACCTCACTATAGAAAAGTCAATGTTCAATATTGTATGGGTGTTACGGACAACAAAGCTCACAGGCGGCATAGTATTATTACTTTCACATGTTTTCTTTTTGGGTATAAGCAGAAGACTTCAATGCTTGGTTCAGATTCAAGTACAAATGAAAATTACAGCTAAAAAGTTGTGACATGATCTTCTTCATTTAAAGCACTTAGTCTGAAGCACTGGTCTTAACTCCCATAACAATGCCCCAGATTGCTTCTCCACTGATGTATTAACCACGACTTACCCTTTGCCGGCAGAAGGCTACTAGCTCTGGTTATTTTGGCTTTGTTTGAAGCTGTACAGAAGTAGGTTCCCTCTTTGGACTTATTGAAATCATAATAGATCCAAGAGGTATAGTGTTCGGGCACAGTTGTGACATTCAGAATTTGGTCCTTGTAGCTCTGGTCTCTATGGTAAAAGGTAAATGTAATTGGCAGAGAGCCTTGTTTTACTCTGCACATTAGGCTTAGTTCATGTCCGTCCTCCACTTCTCCGTTTGGTGGAATCATGGAGAAAATTGTTTCTTGAACAGGAGCTGCAAAAGAAATCCCAACACTGATTATGCGAGGCAAGCACAAACAAGATATTTGGCAAAAGATCCGTAGGTTTTACAAAGAGGATATTACTGCATGATGGAACAGCACTTAACAAGAAGAACATGGTGGGTGCAAAACTACACCTTAAAGCTGGATCACCGCCATACACCCCACAAGTCTGTAAGATACTGTCTGGCACATACCATACATTTGGGTAATGCTTATCTCCTGATCATATGCAAGTGCATTCTGTGCATGGATGTCAATTAGGAGCAGTCAGTGGTGGCATTTGCTACATCTGCCTTGCCCTATGGTAACATTGCACCGTCTTTACTACCCCTTATCTTAGGGGTGGTCAGAGCATGAACAGGACCAGAAAGTGAGCACGACTGCATGAGACCAATGAACAAAACCATTTAGCAGTCTCAAAGCCAGAATCGCAAAACAGTATGACAGACTATATAAAGCGTACTTCACAAGTCAAAATCACTATTTCCATACCAATTCACACAAAAAATGGGGCATGTACTGGCCATCCCTCTTTCTTTTGTGATTGGGCAAGCTCTAATGATTTGTGACTGCATTTGCAGGTGCAAACCTTTCATTTGCGGCTCAGGTCTAAAAGGGGATGCTAAAACATTCACAAAGTAAAAGCTGTTCCTGAGGGAGAACTTGCACCCTGTAAATGTTGTCTATCACCTTTGGTGGGAGCAGATAGCGGCACAAGGACAGGAGTTGCTTTTAAAAAAGCAGGTTTCAGTAAACGGGAATGGATGGATTAGGTCTACTTCGCCCAGCAGGCCACCATCCATCCATTCTCACATACTTGCAACGGGTCACAAATAGACTCCTGCCTCATGAATATTGATAAAGGAGTTTTTAAAACTACTTGCTAGAGGGCATTTTTGAGCTGCAAATAATTAATACACCAGTCACTGCAAAAAATGAAGTTTTACTCACTTATTCGCGACATCACCTTAATAATACATCAGTCCCTAAACTTCATTTTTAAGTTCTATAGCTCTTATTCATTGTTCTTTCTCTACCTAGATGGTTAATACCAAATAAAGTTTGGGACAAAGAGTCAATCATGTGGCGTCATTGGAGATCAAAGACAACATTCTGGCGGCTGGAAGTCAAAATTGTTTATAAGTCCCATAGCTTTTCATAGATTGTAGGAGAAGTCCAGTTAGATACTGCCAAGGGTCCCATAAACTCAGGGATAGTACTTAAGGGTCAGGACTCAGTCAAGCAGAGGCTATAAGCAGGGTTCAGTCTATGGCCAGTTGCAACTGGTCAGGTGGGCACTTTAAGAAAAATACCTATTGCAGCTTGTTGCTTTCTTGTAGCCACAAAGGAGATCAGCCAACCCACCCCTGGACTCCACTTCTTTGTCCTTGGTAAATGTGGGTGCAGGTCCACCCATTCAGGTCTCCTCACAAGTCCCAAACATCAGTTGTAGTCCTTCTTCTGTTCTTCCACAGGGTCAGAAAATATTCTGGGGTGGGTGCCTTTCGTGCCACATTTATGGTGGACACTAGGTAGTGCGGGTGGCACCTGGGTCCCCACTTACCAATAGGGTGAAAGTTCCCAGGGGCAACCCTACTCACTTTTTAATCAGTTCCTGTTTGCTCTACTGCATGCAGTCCCAGAGCACTTTGCTCCTAAACTCCATGATGGAGAAATTCTTTCTCGCTTGTGTAGAGCCTTTGCAATTGGCCAGAGGTGTCCATGGGAAGTGAGTATCCCCCTGCGGCTTGCTCACGCAAACTAGTTCTGGGGGTAGCTTCACTTTAATTACTTTTTGAGCAAACCTAGCTGGGGGAGCAAAGGTTTCCCATTCACAGGTCCCACCTTACATTTACTTGTGAAAGGACAGGACCTTCACAATTCAATGAAGTTCTCGGGTCTACCTCATTAATGTCAATCAGCAATATGATGAACATTTTGGAAACACTGTGAAGCCAACCCTACCGATACAATCGCAAATAGGAATGAACTGTTAACAAAATAGCGCACATTTTAAACACTGCCACACATAGCAACACAACATTTTCTTTAAAAAAGTACACCTTTGACAAGCTTCACAAATCAAATTACAAGATCACCCTTAAATTCAGTAAGGTCATTGTTGGTGATTAGTGTAATTCATACCTGACCTATTAAATCGATTTCAAGTTCCTGAACATCAACTTTCCACCTCGTTGACAACTGTAAATAGGTGTCAAATATAAAATGGAATACCTACGAGCATTTCTTTTTTATGTTTTTCAAAATACAGTTAACTATATACAAGTGACATAAATTGCACTCTATGTTCATGAACTACAACGAAGATGGCAGAATCATATTTAAAAAATGCTTGCTGTACTTTTAAAGTTTGCAAACTTTATTAAATATATAAAGTAAACATTTCAAGTTGAACTTTGATCATATTCAACATTTAACTAAAAACAAATAATCTTTGAAAGTTACATTTCAACTAAACACTGTTCTGAAGAACTTTAAACCATTGATAGTTAAATTTTTCAACGTTTCTAATTGAACATTTTAATTTTGTATACATTAAAAAATGATTTCAAGAGAAAAGATAAAGTTGAAAATAAGTTAAGACTGACTTCTATGTTAACAGTGACTGTGCCATAAAAACTAAAATGTCAAAAAAAGCATATTAAAGTGCTTCCTTCTCCAACTCTACTAAGGGAACCTTAACTCACGCAACAACATACACAACACTACACAATACATACCATCATCACTAACATCAACACACACCATTACATCATACATATTACACAACCAACATCATACTTAAAAATAAACATAATATACACACAGGTAACCATCATATAACAATGAAGCAAGCATCATATGAATTTGTATAACCTAGGCTATATATGGTCATGGTCCGCTCTGGGTCAACAATCTCAAAATGCCCCAACCAAATGTACTGGGCCAGGCCTGAGCGAGGGAACTAGACATCCATCCTTAATGTCCACTTTCAGGCAATGGACTGTTTGAAACTTTCCTAACAAGCACAATGCTATGCACTGACTTCACTTTTATCCTGGCTCACCCTGTGCAGCTTGAAGTGCACCGGGTTACTCTCAAGCAAGAGAATCTCTGATTTTCTCCTAACTGCCTACATTTAGGCTTAAACTCCGCAAAATTTGCACATGGACTGTAATCCTTCAGTGTTCAAAGTTATGCTGTGCCCATTGGTTTTATCTACTTTTTTTATGGGCTAATCATATGGCTTTTTTATACCTCTCTGTTACTATTTGTAAAGGTTTTCTATTAACTACACAATATTTTTTTTATTTTTTTATTTGTTTATTGAGTATCCTGCAGCAAAAGACAATACAGAGCCCCAAATCAGGGACAGTAAACACCTTCAAAGCATATAATGTTGCAAGCATTTTCGTTGTCCTCAAAAGACATTCAATAAAAAACAAATCGAAGAACAAACCCAGCAGAAAAAACAACCACCTCCCCCGGCACATCAGGAGACATTACAATATGCAATAGGTGAATCCTGGGCATTTGCAGACAAACAGGGATGGTACATTGGAAATGGCATCCCAGTACAGGCTCAATAAATATACGGTAAGTGGGGCCCAGAAATCTTTAATGTAAATGTAAATGTGTTGGACTTGTAAAGCGCACAGCTGCCCGTAAGCGTCCCGGCGCTTGCTTAGGGAACCCGTCCTGGTATTCCCCTGTGAGAAACCCCGGCAGGGTGTCCACAAGGTGAAAGCCAGGCATCCCGCCGCGAGGGGCCGTAGTGGAGATTAAGCAAGCTATTGCCCAGAGTCGCAGAGTGTGACCCCGTAAGTTGAGTAGGCACCAGAGCGAGAATTGTCGAGTCCGTGGAATTTTGAGCCTGAGACCCGCCGAGGCGGGGAATCGAACCCTGGTCCGCGGTCGATCTCAGCTTCCGGGTCTGCCGCCTCTAACCACTGAGCCACGCTTCTCCACCTTTAGGCCATGAGCCACGCTTCTCCACCTTTAGGCCATGAGGCCTCAGGCAATTCTTCAGCATAGGTCCCCAGTTGGTCCCTACAATAAATTAAGTCACGGATCCATTCGTTTTTACAGTGGGAGTGGTTTCTGCCCCCCAACACTGCGCCACAGCTCTTTTAGCCACCAACGTGGAGACTGCAACAATTTGCCGGTTGCAAAGCTTTAGATTCTGCACATTACCTAGGAGGCATACTCCTGATGCACAACGCACAGGCTCCAACACAACATCGGTGAGCACACTCCCCATCCCAGACCAGAATGCAGATATCCCTTTGTAGAGCCACGCCAGACGCAGAAAATCTGCATCCGCCTGCCGCACCTCATAGAGCAAGCAGTTTCACACAAACCAAACCTCCACAGTTGCAGTGGGGTATAGTATAACTGATGCAAATACATAAAATTGATTATGTGAAGATTACAATTCGCCGTGAGACAACCTGTTAACTCACAGCAGTGTTTCCATTGTTCAAACGTTAGTGTGTACCCCAGTGCTGCATTCCATTTAAGATATGAGGGGTGTTCCCCAGGCTCCCTCTCCCGCAGTGATGCATCATACAATTTAGTGATCAAGCCCCTATGCTCCTCCCCCCTAGCACCTCCTGCAGTGCCAGCAATGGTTTAGGTTCCATCGAATAGTTCGGGTAAATAACTCTGACTGCCTGCTGCACTCTTACATAGGTGAACCCAAGCATCAAGTCACTAGTTTGACCACCCTGTACATCTTGCAACGAGCAAAACTGGCCTTGTTTATATAAGTCCCCGGTAATTCCGACAGCTGCCAGCGCCCGCAACGCAGGCCGCTCCTGTACCCCCGAGATCTCTGGGTGTGTAGCCAGCGGCAAGAACGGGGCATATAGGTAAGGGGGCTGTGCCCTTTTAGCTAGGGCCCTCCAGGCCCATGTGCTGCAGTCCACAGGGTTGATTTCTGTCCTGGCCCCCCCCACCCGGGAGGGTCGTCGCCAACAGCAGCATGGGGAGAACAGCATTTGACTCTATAGCAGTGTGGGGCTGAAACCTCTATGGGAAATGCCAATAGTGCGCAAACTGCGCCAGCGCGCACAGGTAGTATAGCCTCATATCAGGAGCCTCAAATCCACCACGGTCAAATGACTGCACTAGAACCTCCCAACTGCATCTGGGCTTCTTACCACCCCATACAAATGTAAGCAGAGCCCAGTGGAGCATCTTAAACAGCGAGATTTTCAGCCTAATAGGGATATTCACAAAGAGGTAGAGAAGTTTGGGCAAGATAGACATTTTTGTAACCGCAATACGGTCACTGAGCAAAAGAGGCAACCAAGCCCACCGCTCCGCCTGCTTAGTGATCTGGCAAAAACTCACCCATAGCTCATAGAGATGACCTGGTCAGGATCTCTGTGTAAGCATATCCCCGATTACTTCACTGGGTCCTGAGTCCACATCAGCGGGAAGTCCAGCTCAACCTCCCGAGTGCCAGCTGTCAGTGGGAACACCGTTGATTTTGCCCAATCAATCCCTAGACCAGAATACCTTTCAAATTTGACATATTCACGAAGTAACTCCAGCAAAAAAGTGGCAGGTTTGCGAACATTAAGGAGCGGATCACTGGCGTACAGCGAGACCACCAACGGTTTCTGCCGAAAATGCAATGCAGCCGCCGCATGCCGCTGGCGCAGATTACAGGAAATAGGCTCCAGCGCCAATGCAAAAAGCATCTGAGACAAAAGGCACCCCTGTTGTGTGCCTATCTCAATGGGAAAAGCCGTAGACACCCAGCCATTGATGCGCACTCGTGCTACAGGCTCCGTGTAGAAAACCCTAATCCACTGGAGAAAGAACAGGGGAAGGCCCATTCTAGTTAAAACAGTGAACATGTAGTCCCACTGGAGGGAATCGAATGCTTTTGCTGCATTAAGCAGCACAGCCACTGCCTGAAAGTTCGGGTCAAAGTAAAGTAGAGTAGAAAACACAGTGCACAAATTATGTGTGGTGAATTTGGCAGTTACAAATCCCGACTGGTCTGGGAGGACCAGTAGGGGGACAAGCGGCTGGAGTCTATTGGAAATCATTTTTGCCAATATCTTGGCGTCAATGTTAATAATTGAGAGAGGCCTATAGGATTCGCAACGATTGGCAGCCTTGTCAGGCTTCCAAAGTGTCACCAGAAGGGCCTCTTTGAGGGTGGGTGGGATATGCCTATTATTATATGCCTCCGCATAAACCTCTAGGAGTCTAACTGCCAGATCGGTGATGTATGCCTTATAACACTCGCTGGGGAGCCCATCGAGGGCCATAGCCTTCCATGTGGGAAAGGACATTATGGCAAGCTTTACGTCCTCAATATGAAACAGCTGTGTAATATATTCCCTGTGCTCCTGAGACAGCCAGTCAAGTGCGACGTCGGCGAGGTAGGAGTGTATATCCGCCATCTGCACCGTAGCCCTAGCCGCATAGAGTTTGCTATAAAAGCTGAGGAGTATGTCACTAATCTCTGGAGTGGTATATTGCGCAACCCCATCGTCATCTAATATCTCCATAATGCATTCCTGACTGTGTGGCGGAGCTAACTTTTGGGCCAAAGAGAGGCTTGGTCGACCCCCTCCCCAGAGTTGCGAGCAATGCATCGTCTGGATCTGTGCACCAATTCTTGGTCAACCGTGTCATTGTGTTCTGTAACAAGGGCCTGTATCTCTGATACCTTTTCTGGAGACAGGTTCTGCTCATATTCACGTTCAAGCATGGAGAGGTCAGCAACTAATTTATGGATTCTTCGTCTTAGGTCCCGCAGTATGCCAGCCTGCGCACACATGCAGATCCCCATGATGGTCACTTTAAATGCTTCCCACATCGTGCCAGCAACCTCAACGGAACATTTGTTCTCCCTAAAAAAGTTACGAATGGCCTCGCCAATAGTATGTCTAAAAACAGGGTCAGTTAGAGAAGCTTGCTGCAAACGCCAGGTAAAGGGCGGTCTCTCACATGTGGGTACCTGTAGCTCGAGGACCAACGGAGAATGATCCGAAAACATTTGAGCCATGTGACTGATCTTCACTGCCCAAGTGCAGACGACATCGGTGACCAGCCAGAAATCTATGCGGGACCGTGACCCATAGATTGAGGAAATAACGGTAATCTCCCGTACCCCAGATATCATGCAGATTTCCCGCATCCAATAGTCCCATCAGAAACTCAGATACCTGCCTAGGCCCCACTGCACCATTGACCAACCGGTCCAGGTCCACGTCTAAACACACATTAAAGTCACCACCCCAGAGTATCTCGACAGGGGGAACTCTGAAATGCGGTGCCATACATCCACATAGAAAGACGGATTGTCAATGTTCGGTCCGAATACATTGACCAACAATACACTCAGTATTGGGCTTACAGAGGTACAATATTGATCGTATATGTCTCACATGTCCAGTGCCAAGCTTGTCATTGTGTTTACCAATTTACAGAAGTATTTTACAAAACAATGTTTCATGGATAATCAACTCTACAACACTGAATCGCCGTTCTGCATGAATTGTTATATGGTACATAATCCATGGGCTTACATATGTGCAAAATTGACCGTGTCAGTCCCGGATGTTTTATGCCAACCTTGTCAATGCGTTTATCATGTTCTGCAAGTAATTGCTTATGTATATAAAGAATTATGTCTACTGACCACTCTATATCTATGAATTGTTATATGTTACTCAACCCATGGGCTTACATATGTGCAAATTTGACTGTCAGTCCTAAATTTTCAATGCCAACCTTGTCATTGCATTTATCATGTGTTATGAGTAACTGCTTATGTATGTAATTTTTTACATTTAGGGCCACCTTTCTTACACTATAATTTTGATGCATAAATTAATTGCATTACACAACTATCAATCTTATCTCGTGACCACACAAATACTTATGATCCCGACATTAGAGAAACAGAGTCTTTCTTCTCCTCCTGCGAGTTCAGACTCGCATGCAAACCGGCATCTAGCGGCTGCAACACGAGGAGCGTCATGCGGCTGCGGACGGCACTTAAATATGGCATATGCACAGGTGGTACGCTCTCTTCATTTTATGAGGGACGATCGATCAACGAGGGTGAGTGTTGTCTATTCCACTGTTTTTTCAGGCAGTTAATACATTAATGCGCTGACATCTTGAGACTTAGTTTTGGGTTAATTGCGAGGCGTAACCTCGGATTTCCTTGTGGGCAAAGAGAAAATATAGACCCCTCCGAAAAAGTCAGACTCCTATACTGACAGGAGACATAGAACTTAAAAATCCCAAAATTGGGGCAGCTGAATCGAGTAAAAGTAAGAGAAAACAACAACACCATGATATCGATAAATTAGGAGGCTCTCCAGAACCTTCATTAAGCGAGGTCCTGAAGACCATAAAGGATTTTCACTTGGACGTTAAAACAGATAGTCAAAGGAATCATGACGCGATTCAACAACTCCAAGGTGCTATCCAGAAGGTAGATAATACCTGTATGGAGATAGTGGATAGGATGGCCTCGGTGGAGAGCCGCACCTAAAATCTGGAAGCAGATGTCATCAAACTCCAGGTTAAAGAAAAATCTCAATCAGCTATTATCGAAGACTTAATGATAAAGGTGGAGGACCTTGAAAATCGGGGAAGAAGAAACAACCTTCGCTTCTTGGGAATCGCAGAAGGGGCAGAAAGAAAGGATGTCAAGGGCTATATTGTAAACCTTTTGAGGTCCTCCATGCCCGAACTATCAAAGTGGGAATTGGAACAAGAAGTACAACGTGCTCATCGCTTCCCTCTGACACTCCCCAAAAGCCCTATTAAAGAAAAACAGTACCCAAGAGCCATTCTGGTTTGTTTCGGAAACTTTCTTTTAAGAGAAGCAATTTACGACCTGGCTAGACCAACGAGCAGGAAGGAATTTCAAGGAAATAACTTCTTTGTCCGTCCAGATTTTGCACACGCAACGGTTGAACGCCGATGGAGGCTGAGACAACTTTTTGCCCCATTCGAGAAAATTGGAGCAACCGTTTTTTTTGCTGAATCCAGCGCGCCTAAGAGTACTCTATAAAGGAAAGACAAAGAACTTCACAAGCGAGATCCTAGCTGAAGCTTATTTGCATGAACTCTCTGAACTAAGAAAATAGAAGGGGAAATACTAAAGATAACCATCTGAAACGCTATAAGGATATAAAAAAAACAAAAAAAAAAAACAAGGGAAAATAAAAATTCTCTGGCGATCAAGCAGGCGGTGATACTCGGATCACTCGATCGTCCATACCTGGGGCCCCTTGGTCCCAGGATGCCTCAGGGACTGGTTGGGGGGAGGAGGTGTGAGAGGGGAGGGGGAGGGGGGAGAGGGAAGGGAGGGTGAAGGGTGGGTGAGAAGAAAACAAAAAAAAAAGGAAAATGGAAGGAATGGTGCAGAATAGGTAAAGGTCAACGGAGGCAAGCATGGGAAATGAATTTTGAAAGGATTTTTGATACAGGTTGTAACACTCTCAGCGATGACACGCATTAATATATGTACAATGAATGTGGGGGGATTAAACGATTGGAGAAAAAGGCGGAAATTAGCATATCTAGTTAAACATAACAGAATAGATCTTCTCTGATTACAAGAGACCCACCTCCCTTGGTCTAAGAGAAATTTGCTTTGTATAAATGGATTTGAACTATTAGCCTGTACAACTCAAACATCAACAATCAGAGGGGTTGCCATTCTAGGAAGAAAAAGTTTAGGGAAAGCTAAAAAGGTGAAAGTAGATAGTAATGGCAGATGGGTGATTATAGAGATGGAGTTGGGGCTAACTATTTGTACGGTGTATGGTTCTAATGAGGACGATCCCGAAATTTACGATGTCCTAGAAATAGAGCTTGCAAATTGGCCCTCTCCTCTAGTGTTTACGGGAGATTTAAATATCTCATCTGAATGGGGGATGGGTACATCGTATCAGGGAAGGAAACCTAGAGTTTTTAAAGCGGTTTAATCTATGTTAGCTTCTCATGGACTTCTGGACCTATGGAGAGCTAAAGAACCTTCAAATCTAGGTTATACTTACTTTTCAAATCCAGCCCAGAGATATTCAAGATTGGACTACTTTTTTGTCTCTGCTTTGGAATCTGAAAAAGTTAAGATAAGTAGACTCCCAAGGGTTATTTCAGATCACAACCCTTTGCTGCTGAACTACGATATGGGAGGGCTAGAACGGTCTAAAACAAACTGGACCTTTGAAAGAAGGCTGTTAGCAGATAGCAGATTCGTGGATCATTTGAATAAATGGGCTGGCGAATTTTTTGCGGCAAATAGATATAGTACATCCCGAAATGGGGTCTGGGAGGCTTTCAAAGCCGCTCTAAGAGGAGAAACAATCAGCTGTGCTGCCAGGCTTAGAAAGGAAGATAGAAGCGAAGTAGAGAGACTAATGGTCAAACTAGTTGAGGTGGAAGAACAACATATAAAGGATATCGCTACTGGCAGTAATACCGAGGCTATTCAGGGAGTTCTGTTGGCAGTAAAAGCGGCACTGCAGAAGGAGGTTACACAGAAAGCAATAGGGGAGTACCAAGCTTCGAGGGCAAAGAGGTATGAAACGGGTGAGCAAGCTGGTAGAGCACTTGCACTCCGGATTAGACAGGAAAAAACAAAGATTGCGATCCCATGTATAGAAGAGGAAGGGATAACATACACAGAGATAAAAGATATCCTAGCGATATTTAAAAAATGCTATCAGGAATTATATGAGAAGGACCCTTTCAATAATGATCAGGAGGATAGGTGTATTGACAGAGGACCGTGTTTGGATGATACAACAAGAAAAGCACTCGATAAAGATATTACGTCTGAGGAAGTCTTATCTGCCCTGCGAGAATTAGCGCCAGGGAAAGCATCTGGTCCTGATGGTCTCCCCTTGGAGGTTTATAAAGCTATTGAAAAAGAGATCGCTCCTCTTTTAGTAGATCTTTTTAATGGGATATTGTACTCTGGGGTGGTCCCCGATTCATGGAAGGAAACTAACATTATAGTCTTTCATAAGAAAGGCAAACCAGCAGAGAAACCTGGGTCATATCGACCTATATCCTTAATAAATGCCTATACCAAGTTATATTCACAGATCTGGGTGAAGAGGTTGGGCAGGATCATAGGCGATCTTGTCTCTCCATGGCAACATGGTTTTGTTCCTGGGCGTGGTACGACAGATCACACATCTAGAGCAATAACTCTGTTTGATGCCCAGGAAGCCGTGGGGGGAGGGATGGCCATGATCCTTCTCGACGCAGAAAAAGCTTTTGATCGGGTGGAGTGGAGCTTCCTCTGGAGCATTTTGGCCGGGAGGGGTTTTGGTCCAAATATTATTAGGGCTATTAAAGCTATGTATATAGACCCAGAAGCGACAATTACGGTAATGGGAGAGAAATCAGACAAGTTTAAAATAAGCAGAGGGACACGGCAGGGTTGTCCACGCTCCCCCATACTATTCGCTCTATACATTGATCCGTTCATTCAGAAGATTTTAGAGTGCCCTAGAATATCTCCTGTGATTTATAATAGTTATGAAAACAAGATCTTAGCCTACGCTGATGACTTGGCGGTTATCACAACAGACCCGCAGCAGGCACTCCCAGAACTGGTACAGATGGCTAAACTTTTTGGTCAAGGTACTGGATATCTTCAGAATGAATCCAAAACCCAGATAATCTGCTCTAGAAACATACCAAGACCCGACCCAAGGCATGTTGATTCTGCTTTATATTTAGGGGTTAAGATAAATGCTACAGTGGGTAAGATAGTGGAAGAGAATTACCTTCCCCCTATTAAATCCATAGAGCTAGAACTGAAAAGGATGGATGCCCTTCATCTTTCGCTGGTCGGGAGAGTAAATGTTGTAAAAATGGGGATGTTTCCAAGGGTGCTATATCTATTTAGAGCCATTCCCCTATATATTGAGGAGAAAATTCTGAAGCAATTAGAGTCTGTCTTTATCAAGTTTATATGGCAATACGGCAAGGTTAGACGTTCAACGACCCTTATGTCCCTTCCGTGGGAAAGGGGTGGGATGGCACTTCCGAACCTGAGATTGTATCACTGGACCTGTCTCCTAACCCAGATGTCAATCCTGTTTCAATGCGACACTGATGCGACTATTACAGACAAACAGGGTCCCCCTTCCATCTTCAATCTACTAATGGGGGAGAAAGCTACGGGATTACTGCTGACGGAACTGGAATATAGGTTCTATAGAAAGGCACGATTTAAGATCCTGCTAGGTGCATGGCAAGTATGGAAATCAATTCTAAAAAATTTTCATATCCCTAAAGTCAACCCTTCTCTCCTCTTGGTTAATTCTAGCCTTTTTCCTCACTTAAGCAATGACGGGATCCTACGAGTCTGGAGGAATTTAGGGGTTAAGACTATTGGAGACCTAATGGTAGGAGATAGGATAAGCGGGTTTGAGGACATGCAAAGGAGATATGGCCTCCCCTCAAATCAATGGCTGATATATGGGCAAATCTCCAGTATCTTACAGTCTTGTAGACCAAAGCTCAAACCCCTCGTAGACTTTCCTGGTGTAGGAAGATAAAAGATATTTACAACATGCTGGTGTTCAGATTACAGGACGATGTAGGAAAAGTAGAAAGTGATTGGGCAACTAAATTTGGAAACCCGGATGTAGATTTGGACCTAGCATTAAGCTTGAATAAAAAGATTTTTCAGGCATCCAATTTACGAGCACAACATTTCAAAACAGTCTTTAATCTGTACCATACACCGGCTAAATTATTTGCTTGGGGTGTTAGGAATGATGATTGCTGCCCGAGATGCAATAAGACACAAGCTGACCTACTACATATGTTCTTTACTTGTGAACGATTGACCCCCGCCCTGGATGGAATAACAAAATTCTGGGAGGGGCTGCTAGGTCATAAGATCAATCTATCTGCAACACTAATGCTATTTGGCTCAGATTCTAAATTGGTTTTAACAGATGACGAGGCTGCTTTGGTTTTTATGTCGGTCGCCGTGCTTAGAATCATTATTTCGGCCGGTTGGAAGGATGTAACAGCCCCGTCTTTTCAGATGTTGATGTCCAGATTCTTGGCCATTTACAATATTGAGTCTGGCCTCTATGAATTTAAAGGTGTTAAAAAACGAGAAATGGGAAGACGATTATGGGCCCCGGTTAAGAAATGGATGGACGATAGAATAAGAATTTGAAATGTACTGTATTGCTATATTTATTGACAGATCTTTATATAATTTTTTACCCCCATATCAAATATTGTGTTCTTTAATTGTTCATATATGTATCAGATGTTCTTAAACCTTGCTTATGGTTATGTACTTATGTATTTCCTTATTGCACCATGAACTCCAATAAAAAAAAAAAAAAGGATTTCCTTGTGGGCACGAACAATCACTATGTAGCCCCTAGTAATCTTGGCAGGACACCGCAGTTCACTGGTTCAGATACATCACGGAGTAGCGTTTTTTTTGTCAGGCATGCTGATTTAATTTTGTTAATCGCGAGGCTTAACCATGGACTTCCTGGCTCAATCACTTTGTAGCCACCAGTAAGCACATATGATTCTTTTGTGACACCGCACTTCCCTCGCTCTGATCAATTTGATATCTGCACAAGCAACACCGTGCTTTGTTTCCCTAGTGTATGCGATGTCATTCATACCCCGCATACCGTTCCCTAGAAGCACGAACATTTAGTATTTTTACTGGGTACCGCTCGGTGCGCTTCCCCCTTTTTAGCCTTTTGGATGTTCAAACGGATTTCTTCTGTGAATTTGTTTGTGTTAAATAGGCGTTTTTAATTGTGTTAGTTTCACCAAGCGCTTTGCAAAACCACACTATTAACCCGGGTCCAAGCACTGATTGTCCCCTCCTCCGTTTTCTTTTCTTTTTAGATAAATTGAATCTAATTGTGGAAGTTACTTGTGATTCCTCTCACTTTTGACTCATGGTTTGGCCACGGCTTTCCTAGCAGCATTCACACTGTTTTGGAGGAATAATATGGATTTAATTCCCCCTCTTTGAGTAAGTTTACCTTTCATTAATTATGGGCCCTTCAACCCAGTGACCGTTGATTCATTTAAGGCCATTTTGACAGACACCTTATCTCTACAGGTGCTTATCACTCTCTCCTACATTTCTCGGAGCCTTTGAAGCCCCATCTTCCTTGACGGAACATCGCGCCTACAAGGTCACTTCCTTTATCAGATACCGTAAATATAGTGACTTATACCTGCTTCTGTCCTCATCTTTAATTCAATTTTGGATCTGACAATCCCCTATTTTACCCTTAGGTGCCCCTCTCCCTTCACTTTCACATCTGTCCTGAGGAAGACCCCACCAGTAAGGATCAGAACAAACATACATAGTTTCAGGGGTCGAAACGTCTACACATTATTGATGCCAGTATCACCAACAGTGCATGTCGCACTGTGATCTTCTTTTGTACATGGCTACATAAAAGATTGTAATCTATCTGATATGGACTGTACTAGGAATATGTGGCATTGAATAGCATGCCCAACAATTTGATTGTGATACCCTCTAGTATTGTTTGTCACTTGTCTCACTACCTCCCTTAAGTCACTTTCCTCCCTCCCCTTCCACTCAGTTGGGCACACCAACAATGTATTTGAATGTTTTCTGTAAAATGTTTCCTTAAAATTTGCATCAGGTGCTTAGTGTGATTAAATAACACTTCAGCACCATTTAACTCTTCTTTTGATAAATTTTTATTGATACAATTTTATTGGTTTCATTTACACTGTTTTGATGTAATAGTACTGGGACCACTACGTTCTATACTGTTCTACACCCATGTCCCAGTGATTTTGGGTATACCCTTCTCTATACCGCCTAAAAAGGAAGCGGATAGTTAACATAACATGAAATAATGCCTATCACGCCTAGGAAGAATGGGGTGAGGTGGCGATACATCAGAGTACTGCCACATCCTACTACCACTCCTCATCATCTCGCACTGTGCTGGATTCGCACCATCTCCGTTTCAATTGTTTAGCATGCTCCAGAGCCGCCTTAGGATTGGAGAAAACGTTTGAGTCGCCGTCAGTGCCAATCCACAGCCGAGTTGGGTACAACATTGCATAAGGGACCCCCTCTGTCTGTAGAAACTTTTTCACAGCACCAAATTCCCTTCTGGCGGCCTGCATGGCGACCTTAAAGTGAGTTACCCTGGTGCTCAATGGTGCCCTTATCCCTGGCCAAGACTAAAATGGTGTTGTGGTCCCTGTAATTTAACAGTTCGCTATTATTGGGCGGGGAGGAGCCCCCAGGACAGGTCTTGCTGAAAGAGAGCGGTGGGCGCACTCTATAACAAACATTGTGGGCATCTGCTCAGCGCCAAAAATATCTTTGATTAGGTTTTCCATGAAAATCTCCATCCTGCCTACATTGGTAGATTCCAGCATCCCCGTAATTCTAATGTTATTAAGCCGGGACCTGGCTTCTAGGTCCTCATTTTTGGCCTGAATGAGAGTCAGGACCATTTCCATTTTAAGAGTCTTCCCATCGACTTCACTCAGGCCATCCTCTGTCACAGATACCCGCTGTTCAACCTCTCCATGTGAGTGTTTTGTTTTTCCAACAGCGCAGACATATGCAGACATATGGTCCAGGTGATGGTTTACCGCTGCCATTGTCCCCTCTATGGATTGGAGTCTGCGCTGCATTGCAAGTAATGTGGTCTCAAGTGTAGGAGGGGGCATCACTTTGGGCATCAACCTCAGAGTCCGAAGCCGCCTTCTGTGGAGTTTTCGTAGTTTTACCCGGCTCTAACGAAAGGCGAGGTTGAGTCTTATCTGCTCTCCCCATGGCTGCCACGCCCGTGGGACAGGTCTGGTATGTTGGTGGAACCTCAACAAGGAACGCCGGCGGGAGCACACAACACAATACTGTACCTAATCAGCAGCAATAAGGCCCCAATCAGTCACTCCGCAATATGCACCAGCGTGTAAGATGAAGGAACCACTGCAGCTCCAGAGGCCCACCGGCACCCAGTTCACCAAGATTAGCAAGGAAAGGCAGCACTATCACACAAAGCCCAGCTAGGCCAAAGAACGTTTAGTCCCAGTAGCAGCAGCAGCACCCCGGTCACCAGGACAATTCACTTGCAAGGGTCCAGGTCCCTCGACCTCAGGATATCACTCTAGGGCGCCAATCTCTAAGGCGGGAGCGCCAATATGTCAATGCTTGTTAGGCCCATAAACTACCTCCTGGCATTGGCATCTGCAGAAGGGGGCCACATCAGAGGTGATCCACAAATGGAGAGATGAGGCCTACTTGTAGGTAATGGGCGCTCGAGCAGGTAGCAGTCCTTCACAGATACCTTCAATTGCCCACAAACCCAACAGGCGCGTGTCGTAGAGCCCCCCGCAAGAGACTACTTAGCAGGCACAGCAAGGAGCACTACCAGTTCACCCAGGGCAAGGAACGAAATGCAGACCAGCAAACTGACTTGCAGTGGAATCAATGCACAACCATCACCCAGCAATGTCAGCACATAACACAGTCACCAGTGCACTGTACCCCATGAGGCCTCAAGCCCAACAGTCACAGGGTAGCTTGTATGTTCCTGTATGCCCCTTTTCTGTGTGTTTTAGCCGTTTAATTTTGTTTTCTTTCCTCTCCCCTTATAGTTGTTTAAAGGTGCCAGATACCGGGAGAGGCAAGTATTCAGCAGTAGAACTCGTTTGTCCCCATATATGTTCCTCAGAACAGCATACACTGGGGAGAAGCAGCAAAATATCGTTCTTGGACCTCAAAAGCAACCACAGCCCACAACAGGATAGTCTCGAGCAACCGGGCATAGCGTAGGGCAAAGCCAATGGAAATAAACCTACGCAGGTGCACAATTTTAGATACAAGAAACAGAAGCAGTCCTTCCCACGTTACGGTGCCGCAGCGCCACAGGCAGTTGCGGCCTGCGACCCCAGCACGCACCAGCCCCAGGCAGCGGCTCACAGGCCGCGGCCCACACCAGGTCCGCACCCGCCTCCACAGATACCTTGACCGGGCCGCACCCTACTCACCACTACCAGGCGCGCAGGAATCACCACCGGGCCTCTCCGCTGCCCACTCAGGCCCATCTGGTCCGATAGGCCCCCTCCATCGCTGCTTTTGGCCGCGGTTCCTCTCTTGATAGCAGAGGCCCGGCACCTCTCCACCACTCTGCAACCACAAGGATCGGGAAACCTGTGAGCTCAGGCAGTGTGTCCCCCAACTCTCCAGCTCCTCAGGCAGCAGGCGAAATCCCTCCGACTTCAGAGGGTGCAAGCCACAGGATTCGAGTGCCGTCGGCAGGGCCTCACGGGTGCCGCCATTTTTCAGGAGCGCCGCCGGGACCATAAGGCACCCAATTTCCGGTAGTTGCAGCTATCACTATGGTCATTATATATCCTTCATATGCCCACACCCCTCCATACATTCATACGCACATTATCAAATGCACTCTCACACATTCATAAACCCATACAACCATCATCATACATAAACAGACCAACCATCATTTATACATGCACCTAGCATTTGCCAATGCTTTATTGTATATTGAACATAATAACATAATAACCATCAACATACATTCATTAAAAAAACATGAGATATTAGAACACACCAACCATTATATGTTTGCATAATCAGCTGTGTGTGCACACCCAACCCCCATTGATACAGCCATGTTCACACACCGACCATAATAAATCTTCATACATATCATTGAACGCCGCTAGATCAACAATCATGCAGTCAACAGCCAAAGTTTATGTTAGAAATGGGATTTCTGGTTGGCTAGGGCAATCGCCTAGGCTAGGCAGATACCACCACTCTAGTCAGGACAAGGGAGTTACACGCTGAAGATAACCCCAGCTCACCCCCTTGGTAGCTTGGCAGAGCAGTCAGGCTTATCTCAAAGGCATTGTGTAAAGCGTTTGCGCAACACACTCACATAGCAGCAACACACTAGGCATACCACAAAAGAAACTCCACACAAAGTTATATCAAAAATAGCCTTTGTATTCCTCATGAAACACATTTGAATGCATTCACATATATACACTGTGCCACCTGGCACTTGGTATCACTTTACAGGGAATATATAGACTTACAAGGATAATCGGGCCAATGTCATAACATCACAACGCACAGTTAGCAAATCAACCAGTAAATACTGGTAACCATTGTACTTAGTGTAAACACATTATGCATAATTCCGCAGTGCCATATCACTATTGCTGCACACAGGAGTGCTCAGCATAGCATAGTATGCCTACACAAAATTAGCAGTGTACTACAGCATTAGGCATAAATCAAACCCACCATGCCCTATCCTGAACACCTATAGAGGGCACACATTATAAATGCCCCATGCCCATCTTGGGCAAAAATTCTGACCAAGGTAATGAGCTGAGCCCTCCAGGCAGATTCTCAACAGGGCACCTTAGTACCCTTTCTGCTGGGCCCACATGTTATAAGTACCTCATGTCCCCAATATTCGGTAAGGCAGCAGCTGCCCACGACCCTACGGTGCAGCTGCACAATCTTAGAACCAAAGATGCGGGCAGTGCGTCGGTGCTACGAAAGCACCTGGACAATGTCATCCAAATGCCCCTCAGCTGTCGATGCAGCCGCAGTAATGCTCCCACCACTCGGTAAGGGGGCAGCTGCCCTCTGCCACCCGGGACAGCTGCTCGGCACGTAAAGTAAATGTCGGCGTGGCCCCTCGCCGGGCCTCTTACCGGTCCCGCTGCCTCAAACGGACTGCCCTGCTCTCTGGGGACAGTTGGTCACATCGGGACTCCTGCAGGGACCACCAGCTCGGCAGCTGTGCTCCTTGCTGCTTGGCTGCTGAGTCGGCCTGGATTCTGGAGCTCCGAGTGGGCTCCCGCCGTAGACCTCTCCCGGTGCCCAGCAACTCACCGTGGCCCGGGTGAACTTGAAATCCTTGGATCACCTGCCTGCAGCGTCTTTTTCTGTGCGAGAGCCACTCCCTCAACCAGGCTCAGCCTTTGCCTGGCTTCCTCCCGGACTCCACGCTCTGCTTTTCGGCAGGCAGCCACACCCAGGCTTCGTTCCTGACTGACTCCCGCACAGCCACAGCGCTCGCTAGGAGCAGAGTTTGAGCCCCTTCCTAGGGCTCTTGGAAAAGGATATCTTTAGAAAAGCGTTAATCATTCGCTCTCGATGTGTAGAACAGCGCTTCAAGGCACAAAAGCTCACTAAGAGCTCCTCACGCTTCATGGCAGTGTGAGCCCACACCCTGGGCTCAGGCCACACAGGAGAGGGTGGCGCTGCCCACGCTGTAGGGCACAAAGTGCTCCTCTCCAAATCTACCCTGTCTTTGGGCAGCAGGATAAACGGGCGCTCACACAGGGCAGAGCTGGGCCCAGGTAGGCCAGCTCACAGGGCCCTCCAGCAGGAGGGAAGTCCTTCATGGCGGTTCCATCCTGGCACCCAGCAGTCCTATCTTCCAGATCCAAGTAAGCACACAGCACACTTTCATGGGGTCACAGCCCCAATACTTATAAGGCAAAATGTATTTGTTGTACCCCTGGCACAGGGCTCTGTGCCTGGTCTAAACCAGTTCTGGGGGGCACTTAGAAACATCTTTTCAGTGCACAAACACCCTCATTGTTTGTGTAGGCTCTGGTCCCAGACACACCACTGGGGGACAGAGCCAGCATTGTGTAAGGCTACTCCTCTCATGTCAGGAATTACTACTGAAACATGTATCAGGGAATTCCCAATGCATTCCTATGAGAGGGCAGCCTCACAGTAGTGAGAAACCAAATTGGCTGTTTGTCACTACCAGGCTTGCAACACAGAGAAGGCCCATGTCCTACCTTTAACCTACAGCGCCCCCTGCCCATAGGGCTAGCTAGGGCCTACCTTAGGGGTGGCTGATCTGTAGTAAAAGGGGAGTCACAGACGTGGCAACCACCTTATATGCCACGTCACAGCATCAGTAAACTACGCGCGCAGTACCTGTAATGGCAGAGGCCTGAGACAGATTTGAAAGGCTACTTTGGTGGGTGGAGCAAGCGGTGCTGCAAGCCCACCAGTGGCATTTAATTTACTGGCCCGGGTATATGAGATACCACTTTACAGGGGACTGATAGGTAAATTAAATACGCTTACCACGTTTACCATAGAGAGCACATGCATTTTACACTGGACAGCAGTGATAAAGTGCCCAGAGTCCTAAAACAACATACACCAGGTCAGAAGAATACCAGGAGGAAGGCAAAAAGTTCTGGGATGACCCTGCAAAAAGGGCCAAGTCCAAAGGTTTACAAATGCTAACAATCGTCTACAACAAAACAGCAGCTATTATGTATTCAGACATCAGATATACCCACACACCAACCATTAAATGTCTGCACAACCACCACTATTTGTGAAAAATACTGATGAGACAATCTCACAGCCATGTTCATATTCTCATGCTCATGGAAAGGGGCGACCACTCGGTCCCCCCGAACGTATGGATGAGTGCCCCGAACCTCCCGGGAAACCATTTTGGGCGGGGTGGGCGTAGCCCGGCTGGTATGCCCGAAGCGGCGTAGCCGGGGCGCGCCTTCCCCCGCCCAAGAGGGGTTGTCCTAGACACCTCAACGGAAGACGACCACGCCCCGTAGGCTTACCGGTGACGGGTACACGCCCTCCCGCAGAAGAATAAAGGAGCGGGAATCCAGAGGAGCGTCCTCTTGTTCCTCGGATCGGAAGGCTGCACCCACTCGTTGCCCGTGAGCCCTCGACGGAACAAGCAGCAATTTTGAACTTGGTAATCCTGTTTTTTCTCTTTCAGTTTCGAGGGCTCACAGATTTCAGGACCTCGTGGATCGACCAAGGGCGGAAGACTCGAAACCATGCCTAGCAAGAAAGCAGGAAAGGGTTCCGAGACGGAGAGGGTGTTACGCCTGTTGTCGAACCGGATGGCTTGTATGGACCGAAAGCTCGGACAAGTCCAATCGCTCGGTAGAGGTTTAGCGGAGGTGAAGATGCAATTGGCCGCATTGAACGACCCAGGTCAGCCGAAAAAGGTAATAGGCCCGGCCTTGCCGGGAGTCGTCCCCGGGGTAAGAGGGAAGCGGGTCAAAGAAAGGGCGGTTTCGGGGGGGTCCCGGTCCCAGAGGTACCCCCCATCGCCCCCCTCGTACCGGCTGATAACCCGGTTCAGAAACCAGATTTAGGCCAGCCGATCCCGGTGGTGATCACCTCGGCCGAGGATGATGAAATGCCCCCAGAATTGGCCGCACAGTTGACGGCATGGCTCAAAACAAAGGTGGGGGGCACAGTGACCCCGGGAGATCCGGCCGAAGAAGCCAGAGTATTAATAAAGCAGTTGCGGCAATCGAGAGATGTCACAAAGGCGAGTGTTCCTCTTGTTCCCCCACGGGTGGCACCTGGAGTACCAGCAGCTGGTCAGGAAAAGACGGCGGCAGCAACGGCCGATCCGGGTAAGCTCGCATTGCCGATGGCGGGGGAGGGCTCAATACCCTCAAGGCGGGAAAAGGTTGCACAGCACATTCCCATGGCCACGAAAGAGTTAATATGGGGAGACAAGTATGTCAACATGTTTTCATTGTTAACTGACCATCGCGAGATGGAGTATGCTAAAACGCAGAAAGATTTGTGGCACCCGAGTGTCTGGCGCGCCAAGATGGCCGAGTTCACGGTGGACGCACCTTCCCCCGCCCAAGAGGGGTTGTCCTAGACACCTCAACGGAAGACGACCACGCCCCGTAGGCTTACCGGTGACGGGTACACGCCCTCCCGCAGAAGAATAAAGGAGCGGGAATCCAGAGGAGCGTCCTCTTGTTCCTCGGATCGGAAGGCTGCACCCACTCGTTGCCCGTGAGCCCTCGACGGAACAAGCAGCAATTTTGAACTTGGTAATCCTGTTTTTTCTCTTTCAGTTTCGAGGGCTCACAGATTTCAGGACCTCGTGGATCGACCAAGGGCGGAAGACTCGAAACCATGCCTAGCAAGAAAGCAGGAAAGGGTTCCGAGACGGAGAGGGTGTTACGCCTGTTGTCGAACCGGATGGCTTGTATGGACCGAAAGCTCGGACAAGTCCAATCGCTCGGTAGAGGTTTAGCGGAGGTGAAGAAGCAATTGGCCGCATTGAACGACCCAGGTCAGCCGAAAAAGGTAATAGGCCCGGCCTTGCCGGGAGTCGTCCCCGGGGTAAGAGGGAAGCGGGTCAAAGAAAGGGCGGTTTCGGGGGGGTCCCGGTCCCAGAGGTACCCCCCATCGCCCCCCTCATGCCGGCTGATAACCCGGTTCAGAAACCAGATTTAGGCCAGCCGATCCCGGTGGTGATCACCTCGGCCGAGGATGATGAAATGCCCCCAGAATTGGCCGCACAGTTGACGGCATGGCTCAAAACAAAGGTGGGGGGCACAGTGACCCCTGGAGATCCGGCCGAAGAAGCCAGAGTATTAATAAAGCAGTTGCGGCAATCGAGAGATGTCGCAAAGGCGAGTGTTCCTCTTGTTCCCCCACAGGTGGCACCT
The DNA here is from genome assembly GCF_964261635.1 of Lissotriton helveticus. Classification (NCBI taxonomy): domain Eukaryota; kingdom Metazoa; phylum Chordata; class Amphibia; order Caudata; family Salamandridae; genus Lissotriton; species Lissotriton helveticus. The sequence goes on from NC_136068.1 coordinate 1,190,490,882, forward strand.
GGAGTACCAGCAGCTGGTCAGGAAAAGACGGCGGCAGCAACGGCCGATCCGGGTAAGCTCGCATTGCCGAAGGCGGGGGAGGGCTCAATACCCTCAAGGCGGGAAAAGGTTGCACAGCACATTCCCATGGCCACGAAAGAGTTAATATGGGGAGACAAGTATGTCAACATGTTTTCATTGTTAACTGACCATCGCGAGATGGAGTATGCTAAAACGCAGAAAGATTTGTGGCACCCGAGTGTCTGGCGCGCCAAGATGGCCGAGTTCACGGTGGACGAGACAGTGACGAACTGGGTTAAGGCCTTCTCTATATTTACCGCAGTGATGGGGGAACGTAAACCCGAGGTTATGACTGAGTTGATTTGCTATCAGAATCGCATTATGGATTTCTATTCATTGTATGAGGGGGAAGAATGGAAAGGCTATGACATGAAATTCCGTAAAGCAAAAGAATATGATGCTTCTTTGTCTTGGGATTGTTTGGACTCGGTGTCATGGCACAAGCAGCTCCTGCCAGGGGCGACAGGTACGTCCTCGCCAGGCGGGAGCGGGTCCGGAGTGGTCCGCCAAAAGCCCGGGGTGCCCTTTCGAGCAGGCACAGGTGGGGGCTACCAGCCTAGAGTTGGCGGGAATGGCGGAAAAGGGGGGGTCTGTTGGGGCTTCAATAGAGGCAACTGTAACAGACCGCAGGGGACATGCAAGTTTAAGCATGTGTGTGCCGGCTGTGGGAATTCCTCACACCCGGAAAGTGCATGTAGATCAAAAATTAGCGGGACGGGGGGTAAAGGTGGGTCTAAGCAGGAGTGAGGTAGACTTTTGTGACCGATTGCCTACACCCGTTGATCTCATGGTTATGATTCCGTGGTTAAACAAATACCCTGATCATGTATCCGCTGGGGTGTTTAGGAAGGGATTCTTACATGGCTTCCACATCCCGGCGGGGGATTTTCGGGGGAACTCCTTTTGTAGAAACCAATTATCGGTACAGCACAACCCAGGCGTGGCAGAAAAGAAAATAGCAAAAGAAGTCAGTTTAGGGCGAGTGGCTGGGCCCTTTCGTCGCCCGCCGGTGGCTGAGTTCATCTGTTCCCCGTTGGGGGTTGTCCCGAAGAAAGACCCAGGGGAGTTTAGACTCATACATAACCTTTCTGCTCCTAGGGGTTCCTCGGTGAATGATGCCATTGACCCAGAAGTTTGTTCAGTACGATATGCATCGTTCGACGATGCCGTGGCCATGTTGAACCGCCTAGGCCCTGGGGCGCTGATGGCGAAATCTGATATCGAATCAGCGTTCCGGTTGCTTCCGGTGCGCCCGCAGGATCAGCGCCTGCTAGGTTTTGCATTTCAGGGAAGTTATTACATGGATAAATGCATGCCCATGGGTTGCTCCATTTCTTGTGCGTATTTTGAAATGTTTAGCTGTTTTTTAGAATGGGCATTCACCGAGGCTACAGGGCATAGACATGTTATGCATTATCTGGATGACTTCCTGTTCTTAGGGGCAGCCGGTGATACGAACTGCGCGCAGGCGCTGTATGATTTCTGCATCCTCATGAGTGAATTTGGAGTCCCATTGGCACCAGGTAAGACCGTTGGACCATCTACTTCACTGGAGTTTCTGGGAATTGAACTCGATTCTGTGGAGGGGTGTTTCCGATTACCGATGGAAAAAGTGGTCAAGTTTCGGGCTTCCTTGATGCAATGCCTGAGTGGGGAGAAAGTGACCCTGCACCAGTTACAACAAACAGTGGGTCAGCTTAATTTCGCCTTGAGGGTGATGCCTATGGCCCGCCCCTTTTCGCGCTCTATCGCGCAAGCTATGGTAGGTCTCAAAGAGGGTCACCACCGTACGAGACTGTCAGGGGAGGTTCGCCAGGATATGCGTATTTGGTTGGCATTTCTGGCGGACTTCAACGGTCGAGTCGTGTGGAACTCCCCGCCAGAGTCTTCAGATGAACTAGGTCTATGGACCGACTCAGCAGGGAGCGTGGGTTTTGGCGCCATCTTAGGTAATCGATGGTCGGCACAAACATGGCCAACATGGTGGCACTCCAACGGTCTCACAGGTAACATTGGGTTCCTGGAGTTATTCCCCATCTGGGTTGCTCTGATGACATGGTCTGACGACTTCAGGGACCGCTCAGTGGTGTTTTGGTCTGATAATATGACTGTTGTCGAGTGCATTAACCAACAGGCAGCACGCTGCAAATTGATCTTGAGATTGTTGAAAGAAATCGTGCTGCTTTGAATGAGATTGAATGTACAGTTCAGGTCGAAACATGTGCCAGGTGTACTGAATCATGCGGCTGATGCACTCTCTCGTTCACATATGCAGGCATTCAGGGGTTATCTACCCACAGCGGACCTAGAGGCAGCACCATTTCCCGAAACAATATGGCTAATCGGTGCCCCGGATTACAAGACCTCATGGCAGCGAGTTTAGCCCCCAGGACAAGGAAAGCATACGAAGGAGCGTTTCGTTCCTATTGCACATATTTGGGTCCCACAGAGAGTCAGAACTGGGGTCAGGAGGAATCCTTCCTGGGGTACTTGGTAGCGCTGCACAGAGAGGGCCGATCAGCGGCAACGGCCCAGGTACACGGCATAAAAGACCCTACAGGTTCCTTTTTGGTGAAAAAAGCCCTTCGCGGCTGGCAGCGCCTTGAGGGTTGCAAGCAAGATACGAGGCACCCGTTTGGCTTAGACAGACTGTCTCTGCTTTTAGCAAAGCTGGATGAGACGTGTTCCTCCCATTTCGAAGCAGTTCTGTTCCGGGCAGCGTTCACATTGGCATTCCATGGGGCTATGAGGGTGAGCAAACTTGTCGCAAGGAACAAGAGAGATATGGAGGGAGGCTTGTGCAGGGATCACATCCAAATAAGGGGTGATTCGATGGTGATCGTGATAGCCAGGTCCAAGACTGACCAGGGGGCTATGGGAAACAGTGTGGTCGTACAGCGCAAGCGTGGGTCCCCCATCTGCCCGTTGAAGTGTGTGGAAGACTATTTGGCGCTAAGGGCGGCCGCATGGGGGGGGAGTTTGCTCCGACACAAGGATGGCACTCCACTGACGAGATTTCAGTTTCAGAGGGTGCTAGCACTGTCAATCGCTGACGCGGGCATGGACCCGTGCGATTTTGGGACCCACTCCTTTAGGATAGGGGCTGCTACTGAGGCTACAGCCAGGGGTCAGAGTGCTGAGGAAGTGAAACAATTGGGCCGTTGGTCCTCGAATTGCTTCAAGAGGTATGTGCGATTGCACATGTTGTGAGTGATCAATTGACATGCACTCACGTTTTCTGTCTTTTGTTTACTTTACAGTTTCGCGAGCCTGCCACGCGGGGCGGAATTTGAGGTCGACCCAGCACCAGGAGACCAGCGGTCAGAGGCCACCGACTGGAGAGAGGATGGTATGGGTCGTGGGCCACTCATACGTGAGGCGCGCCGGCGACGTATTCAAGGAAGGTGACGCGATTCACGCACCTGGGGAATACGGGTTCAGAGTGGCCTTCCATGGGAAGGGTGGGCTCGTTTTTGACCACTTTGAATTATTTTTCGAGGGGCTTCTAAGGCGGTATAGGTCACCGCCATCTGTAGTCATAGTACACCTGGGAGGCAACGACTTGGTGACACTGAGTAGACGAGTGTTACTTGAACGAATTTTGTCGGCTGTTAGCTGGTTGGCTAAAAGAGTCCCGGGGTGTACGATTGCCTGGTCCCACATGATTCCTAGGAAGATGTGGCAGGGGGGCCTTTCGGTGTCAGCACTGAACCATTCAGTTAAACGGGTCAATAATAAAATTGGTAGATTGTTCCGTTCTGCGCAGTTGCATAATATTCCTCATGGGTGTATTCGGGGTGATCAAATGTATCTGAACGATGGGGTTCACCTGTCCAGGGAGGGGAATGACTTATTCATAGGAGACTTCGTTGCATGGCTAAGGGGTTTGAGGAAGCATGACCTGTAGGAGGAGTAGGGGGGACCGGCTAGTCGGTCAACTATCCGGTCTGTGGCGGTAAGGTCATGATCGGTGAGCAGTAATTTCAAGGTCCCTAGAGTGGGGCGCCACCCACAATGGATGGGAGCGCCCGGGGGAAGACGGCCATTGGCCCCTTCCACGGGGAGGCGGCACCCACTAAGGATGGGGCGCCTATGGGGAGATGGCCATGGGCCCCTCCCAGGGGGGGAGGCGGTTAGATGCCCCTCCTACTAATTTCCCGGGGCCGGATATCCGCGACGGCGGATAGAGAGTGTGGGGATGGGGGGAGAGTCCACGCTGTCCTTCCTACAGAGACCTCATACGGGAACTCGGACGACCCTTAAGATGGCATCGAGTACAAAGGGGGCCCCCACCACGACAAGGGAAGTTACAGTTGGCAATGAGGGTAGAGTCCTCTGCGCATGCGCCGCTCACACCGTGAGGGCGGGAGTCTGGTAGTAGGGATCTGACACCGGTTAAGACCTTGCCGTTGGCCCTTAATGCTAGGATGTACAATTTGAGTTAGAGTGTATGCATTTTCAGGATGTTAGACAAAAGTACATGACTGCATCGAAATGTAATAAATGACAAATTGTACATAATGCATAATGATGAAACTTTTATTTAATGTTTTAAATTTTGTTTCATATTTTAATAAATACGGCCGGGAGGGTGACTCCCTCCCGCCTTCCAAAAGTTCAACTATTGTCCGACTTCCCATTCTTGGGGAAATGTGTTGGGAGGGGGTGGCGGGCATCCCGGCCATACTAACTTACGATCATACTCCAACTATGAAATGTTCATCCACCCACCCGCCGTCATACAGCCACCATCGTACACTAACACACGAACCATCATAAACCCACACAGCCTCCAAAGTGCTAATGGGGTATCAGATAACTTCACTTAGTACAGCTGGGAGAAGATATATTTTTGCCTAATATTTAAGCTAATATTTCTACTTGCACATGACAATTAGAATACCGAGTGTGTATGGATCAAACAATTCTACATAATGTATTTTGTTTTATACTGAGGTACTCAAATGACATTGCCTAAAATAACTCAAAAGCAGGCACTGTTCTGTACTAGGGTTAATCTAGTGCAATACATTAGTATTAGTTATGTCTGGATGAAACCAGTAGAGGCTCTTTATGATTGATTTTACAAAATGTTCTACCTCTTTTTGACACAAGGAAGGCATATTCTTTTTGAGGCAAATGCATTTTTGATAAGAGATTTGTTTTCTTTAATTTCCTCATTATCAGCTTACTCTTAATTAGCTGTGGTTTTCTACTCTCAAGTACATTTTTGTTTTCAGATACATTATAAATATCTATTCATACTGCTCATTTATCATTTGATAATTAAGAAACCTTAAAATGTGCATCTGGATTTGTAAAATTGAATATATGTCCCTTCAACACAATGTCTGAACATGGTATTATAGGCAGCTTTCTTACAAGCTTGAAAACATCTTTCAATAAGACAAAGCATGTGCTGTCTATCCAGATTTATTTGATCTGGAGCTTCTTAGCCTATAATAAAGCTATACAAATTAACAAATATTCAATATGTGACTCTGCAAATAATTTGCTCTATCATGCCCCAAAGGTTAAAAATCTGTAAAGGGTATCATTGCTTTTTATCAAACACAGCTTGAGTCTAACAGTTTATTCTAGTAATAAGTATAAGAAATACTACATGTGAGGTAAACAAATTTTTTCTCATTTACATTCTAAGTTAGTCTACTAGAGCTAAAACAAAATAGAACAACTCCCTCCATTGAGAAGGAAAAAACCCTAAACGAGTCAGAAGAAAACGAACCAACAAAGAGGGGACAAGATGAAAATAAAACAATGGGATCATCAGGCACAATAGAACCCCTAACCAAAAGACAGCGCAAACGAGCAAGGAAGGCAAGGAAAAATGCTATTAAAAGTAAGCAAGGAAGGTGGGGGCGTGGCTAGCCGAGCAGCGAGATGGCCGCTCAGTGAGTGAGCTCCGCCGGCTACATTCCGAAATCCTTTATTTATCCTTTCTCCAGCCCTTGCAGACCCCTGTCACATCTGGGGATTGACCACGATCGTCCAGTGATCCTTTAACCGGAGTTTGAGGTGCGGGCACCCCCGGACGGCGAAGACACCGCCACCCTACCTGCAGCCGCCCTGACCGCCGGCGGCGTCCCGCGGCCGTGGAGCTGGGACCTGGCTGCGGAGGGCTACTGTGGGCCGCGGCTTCAGAGGCCCTGAGGGATTCGGAACCCGAGACCGCTGGGTCCGGCGGCGGCGGGGCCACGTCGGCGATTTGCTCTGGCGGACCCCCTGCTGCATTGAGGAGACATCCGATAGCCTGCTGACCGGGATTGAGCGGCGGCGGGGGGTTCCTCGCGGAGGGACCGGAGCCGGCAGTGATCCTCCCGCAGTGCCGGCTGATTCCCTGTGACCGGCGCAGGATCGGCGGCGCTGTGCAAACACGGCTGGGGGCTGGACGGACCTCACACGGCGGACATCTGACACTACATACGGTGAGACGGAATATTTGTGGCGATAGTGCGGAACGGCCGCCATTTTCCTGCGGACACACTGCCCTGGGTGCATCGGGCCCACAGAATCAGGCCCGACCGGTCCATTACACACATTCCACCCGGAGAAATCGAGGGTGCGGGGGCCATCCTCTGTGTACTCGGCCCCGCACAGCGGACATATCCTGGGCTGGTTTTGGCGCGAGAACCCGAATAACTGCGGCTGGGGCTGACGCCATTTTAATACCTGCGCACATTCGGAGAGGCGTTCAGCTGGTGAAAGGCGACTGGGGAGGTGACATGCCTGTGACCAAAGAACCTGCGCGTTGAACAGTGCTCTGTGCTGCGGGAGGGTTGCTGGAGGGCGCGACGAGCACTTAAGAACTGCCTACACACAGGAGGTGCCACACGGATTGCTTGCTGTCCGGATACTGCCATCACCATGGGTAAAGCTGAGGCCAGGCAGGCTAAAATAAGCTTTGATAATAAGAGGCCACCAAAGACCCCTACACCTGATATGTCTGGAGGGGAGATGTCGTCACAAGGTGCACCGGCGGAAATAGATTTTGGGGCGCTTATGATGGAAGTTAGGTCTAGCCTGAGGAGTATAGATACCAAACTAGATGCCATGTCGGAACAGTTGGAATCAGTCAAGTCTAAGGTGGGCGCGCACGAGACCAGGCTGGATTGTTTGGAGAATAGACAAACTGAGTGCTGCGAATTTCAACAGCAGGCCAAGAAACATATTACGAACTTGGAGAAAGAACTAGACAATCTGCGCGCTAAATCAGATGATTTGGAAGCGCGCTCCCGTAGATCCAACGTGCGCATCACGGGTATTCCAGAGACTACGAACACAGGCAAGATGGAGGCTTTTGTGTCTGACCTACTCCACGAACTCTTTGACCCGGCCCTATCGCCTGTTTTCACGGTCGAGAGGGCTCATAGGTCGCTTGGGAAAAAACCGCCGGTGGGAGCGCCGCCGCGTCCAATACTGGCCAAACTGCTAAATTACCAGGACAGAGATCAGATATTGCGGCTGGCGAGAGAGAAGGGGAGGATAACACACAAAGGAAATAACATCTCCTTTTACCCGGATTTCACCCCTCTGGTGCAGGCGGCCCGCAAGGAATTTCTGCCAGCCAAAAAAGTGTTGCTGCAGTCTGGTGTGCAATATTCCCTGTTATATCCGGCAAAGCTTAAGGTGCTCCATGAAAACGAAACGCACTTCTTCACTGATGCGAAGTCCGCGCTAAAATTTGCGAAACATATTGCTGGTCCGGGAGCTCGACGGAAATCCCCCAGGCTGGAGGATGTGTCTGAACAACTCAGTGACAATGACTAAATGAGTTCTCCCCGCATGTTGCGCAATACTAAACTCCTTACTGTCCTGACGTCCCCGCACTTTTTGCTGGTGCGATGGACCTGGAGAACATGTGGGGTAAGACACTGTTCTATTACAAGCTGCCCGTTTATGATTGCCCGAGCCTTGAACCGCACATGGAAGTAACTGTGATGGGATTGGTCGACCAGGTGGCGGGGGTTACAATGGGGCCACGGAGACTTACTACTTAAATGTAGCCACCCCGCTAACACGGGGGTGTAAGCTTGGTGCACCACGTCCCCATGGGGTGCATCCCACTGTTTCTTGAGTTGGGGATCTGTCACGCTATGCGTGCTTTATTGAGGGATTTGTCACAACCTGATTGGGGGGTTGGCGAGGGTGGAGGGAGGTGGGGGGAGTTGATGAAGTTGTTGTTTGTAGATTTGAATTGGTGCACCGAGAACTGTTATATAAATGCTTTTTTGCGCGCAGGGGCACGTGGGGTGCGGCGGGCTGGATCTGATGTACCCGGGGGGATGATACTGCTGGATGCAATGGGAAACTGTTTGTACTTCTGTGATGGGGGGGGTTAAGCTGTGGACCTGGAACATTAGAGGCCTTGGGGATTACAAGAAAGCCCATTTACTGCACAGTACGCTGGCCCGACATAATGTGGACATTTGCTTTTTGCAAGAGACTCACCTCAATGCCGTCCCTTCGCCTAGACTAAAAAATGCTAGATGGTCAATGGTGTATTCTGCTATTTACTCTCAGTATGCGAGAGGGGTAGCTATACTTGTGCGCAGAGGGCTGGACTGGCGTGAACACACATGTGTGCAGGATACAGATGGGAGATATGTTATATTGCAGGGCACCTTGCAGGGGCGCCCGGTGGTGTTGGCTGCCGTATACGGTCCGAATGTGGACGATCCAGACTTCTTTCGAGATTTGTGGGCACGTATTGCTTTGCTTGATTGCCAGTCGGTGATTCTTGGGGGAGATTTCAATGTAGTGCTGAATGATGTCATGGATCGTAGGGGTGTGGGTAGGCCTACACATTCCAGAGCTCGACAAGCTGTCCTGGACATAATGGGAGAAGGGAGGCTGGCAGATGTGTGGAGAATTAGACACCCTGGGGAGAAGGTGGGGACTTGCTTTACGTGCCATAAGTCTGCTTGGTCGCGACTGGATTTCTGGCTGGTGTCGCCTGAGGTGGCTACGTGGGTGAGTGAGGTTGCCGTCCAGGCTAGATCCCTATCTGACCATGCCCCATGCATGCTTGAGCTGAGTCTACCTGATATCATTCACAGGGAGTTCACATGGCGTCTGCCCCAACATGCCCTAACAGATCCTGTATTTGTCGAGGAGATAAGGGAAGACATACTTAAGTATTTTGCTGAAAATACGGGTTCAGTGTCATCGGAGGCCGTGGTGTGGGACGCCTTTAAGGCGGTGATACGGGGGCAGTGCATAGCGAGGAAGGCGGGGGTGTTACGTGACATTCGCAGCACCCTAGCACGGCTGGAACGTGAGTTGCGAGACCTTGATGTGGCCTTTTGCCGTGACCAATCCTTACAAACTGCAGGTGATTTTAAGACCAAGCTCCTTGCCTTTAATGAGGAAGCGGAGCGTGAGGTGAGATTCCTAGGGAAACAGGCCGAGGCTCGGAGGTATGGGGAAGGGGATAGGCCCAGCAGAACCCTAGCAAGATTGATAGCACCCCGTACACAATCGCACTACATACATACTATACATGACGCTGGAGGGTCCCTGGTTCTTGGCCAGGAAGCAGTACTACACGCCTTCACTGACTTCTACACGTCCCTATACACCACCAGACAGCCCGTAATCCCGGCTTCCCTGGAGAACTTTTTGGACTCCGTCGCCCTGGTTTGGTTCAATAATAACCATAGACAGTATATGGACCTCCCAGTGACAGTTCAGGACATACTTCAAGTAATAAAAAGCATGCCGGCCAACAAAGCCCCTGGCCCTGACGGTCTGACTACGACCTTTTACAAGACATACGCGGAAGAACTGGCGCCGAAATTGCATTCGGTGTTTGTTGAGGCACTTGAAGTGAACTCTCTTCCAGATTCCATGCATGAAGCTTTAATAATCACACTTTTGAAGCCTGACAAAGATGAACTGTTTCTGGACTCCTATAGACCCCTGTCCCTGATCAATGTGGACGCTAAAATATATGCCAAAATAATTGCGGATAAATTACAGCCACTGTTGCCGATCATCGCACTTCCCGACCAATCCGGATTCATCCCTGGTCGTGCCACATCCCATAATCTCAGGACGATATTCTCGGTCCTACATTACTTGCACCCCTCTGTGCAAGCTGCAGTGGTGTTCCTTGACGCCACTAAGGCGTTTGACTCCTTGGAGTGGCCTTATGTATTCAGGGTCCTGGAACGGATGGGATTCAGTAGTAATTTTATGACCCTAATCAAACTCCTTTATAGCGCACCTAGAGCCAGAGTGAGTGTCAATGGCCTCGTTTCCAAACCCTTCGAGATCTCTAGAGGGACCAGACAGGGATGCCCACTGTCCCCTCTCCTGTTTGCCATTGCAATGGAGCCGCTTGCGGCCAGAATACGACAGCACCACACTGCAAGGGGTATTGGGTTCAGCTCACGGAGTTTACTGATTTCGCTCTATGCGGATGATGTGACATTGTATATCGTCGATCCCAAAGACAACATGAATCCGTTGCTCCGTGAATTTGTGCGGTTCGAAGGCCTAGCAGGTGTGTCCATAAATTGGACAAAGTCTGTTGCATTCCCCCTCACTGATGAGACGGGTAAGCCGCCGCCGGACTACCCCCTGCGCTGGGAGACTGACACGGTTAAATACTTGGGGATTTGGATAAGTCGAGATACACAAGAGCTGTGGACTCTGAACTTTGGCAGAGCGGTGGACTGGCTCGAGAGGAAAATTGAGGTCTGGAATAAATTGCCCTTATCCCTGGTGGCACGTATAGCGTTGGTGAAAATGGTGGTGCTCCCCAAATTCCTATATCTGTTTGTGAATGTTCCGCTGCCCATGACTGCACATTTCCATGCGAGAGTCCGCTCCCTGCTCCTCCAACTGGTTTGGGCGGGAAAACAAGCGAGGGTCGCCTGGAACCTGCTCACACTCCCGCTGAGACAAGGAGGCCTCGGTGCTCCCGACTTCAAGCTTTACGCCCTATGTGCTCAGGCGCAGTTCCTGCATTTCTGGGCCTTCCCCACCCCTTACCAACCGCACGTGGCGGTGGAACTGGTGGTTGCTGCCCCGATGCCACTCCGTGTGGCGCTTTATGGTAAAGTCACACGACCCTCCAGAGATGTGGACACTGTGGAAATGCTTCGCTGGTCTTGGCGCGAATTACAAACTAGAGCGGGCCTCTCCTTGCTTTATGCGCCAGCTATACCCCTGCGGGGCAACCCAATGCTGCCTTGCTTGAGTACTAGAGGAGATACACTCACATTCCGAGGGCGGAGGCTGCACACATTTGCGGACATCTATCCCGGGGGCACTTTTCTGGCACTGCCTGCACATGGTGAGGACGAGCCTGATTCCTTTGCTGACGCACTGCTGTACCACTCCCTTCGGGAATCCTGTAAGAAATTGGGGCCCCAATTTCCTGAGGAACCGACGGCACTAGACGCACTCCATAACCTACTTTCCAGACCTTCCCCGAAGAAACTAGTGTCCAGACTGTACAATTGCATGCAAGAGCAAGCCCCGATTGCCGTATCCACGGCTCGTCAGGCTTGGGATGCAGATCTACATGATCCTCTGACGGACGATGTGTGGGAATATTGTTGCACGCAACTCACGGCCCTGTCTCCAAACTACCGTTTGAGGCTAATCCACTTCAAGTTTCTGCACCGGTATTACCGCACACCGACTCTACTGCATCGCATGGGCATCCGAGAGGATGCAAATTGCTGGAAATGTGGCGGAGTGGAGGCGTCCTTCCTTCATGTGGCGTGGAGCTGTCCCAAGCTGGACGGATACTGGTCAGACGTCTTCACTGCCATTAACCAGATTCTACATAGGGCAGATGCACCGTCACCGCTCCTAGGCTTGTTGGGATATGTCAGGGACACGGACCCCTGTGATAGGAAATTGCATGCACTGCTCCTCCTATACGCCAAAAGGCAAATATCACTACACTGGGGCAGGAGAGTCCTTCCAAAGTACGTAGACTGGGTGAAAGATGTGACATACGGACATACACAATTGACTACTTATTGGGAAACAATGCCTACTGCTTCCAGGCCTCATGACATATGGGAACCCTTCTTGTGCTGGACCAGGGAGAGGGCATGCTCGGACGCGTCTGATAGTGCTGCGGATGTGGGTGTGTCGGATGATATGGGATGAGAAAGGTGCGGAGTACATGTGCACCCACTGCTTATGTGTCTGATACCAGGGCGGTCTCCTATGGGAGATTAGTCGTGCCCCGATGCCACAGTCCACGTCCATTTCCGCAGCCAGCGGATGCTGTCACCCCCTGCCTCCCCTGAGGCCACTTGATCATGTACTCCCCCCCCCCCTCCCCCCGCCTTATGACCCTGTGCTGGGGAACTGGCACGTGAGAAGCCAACCCCCGCAGGCTCTAGACGTTAATACACGGTAGCCCGGCGCGCGACCGCACTGCCCCACTTGTGCGTGGATGTCGAATGCATGACATTTCTCAACTGCACCGTTGTTTGTTGTTTGAGTTTTTCTTTTGTTTGATCGTACTGGTTGGGTGACAATAGTGCTGGTAGATGCATCCTTTCGATTTGCCGATTCCACAGGCTGTGCTCTGGTGCCAACCTTGTAGCGGCCTCAGAACCTTCATGTTCCCTTGTTTGTCTACAGTACTGATAAAATGTGAACAGTAAGACCATTGATCGAGCTAATGTTGCACTGTTCCAATACGTGTCCTTCTTTGATTTGTATGCCCCCTTTGAGGAACACGAAGACCGCTGTGTGGGCTCCCCTCAGACTACTGCACTGTTGGATGTACGTTGTGATTTTAATAGCGGCCTGCCTCCGGGTTGTTGGCATGACGCAGTGTACCTATTACCCTTTTATCTGTGCAATAAATGTCTTACACCAAAAAAAAAAAAAAAAAAAAAAAAAAAAAGTAAGCAAGGAAAACAGATCTTTGCCATTTTTGAACGAAAGAAGAAAGAGGCCCCAAATGATCAGTTCATAGAAAATTCTGTCAATGAAGTTGGTAACCAAGAGATAAACACAGAAGAAGCGGAAGAGTACTCAAAATTTCCAAAGCAGAACGAAATAATATCGATTGCGCAAGGAAAATCAAAGGACGAGGAAAAAGTTAATACAAATATACTGAATAAAAAAATAATAAATAAGGTAACTGAGACAGTAAAAACAGATCATGGTGAGGCCATAGAACAACAAAAAGTACAGGTAAATGCATCAATACAAAAACACGAGTATGAAATATCGGCACAAAATTTTTCTAAATGGCAGACAGGAGGAAACTCATCACACAGCCTGAACATAATGGAAAAAGAACAAAGTCAAAAAACACAAGTAGATCAAGAAAGGGAAACAAACATGCGCCTAACCATAACGGTAGGAAAAAAGGAATAACATGCAATGATTTCCATGGAATTCCACCAAGTGATAAGTTGGGGCAAAACATATGTAACGCACCAACAGAACGAGAATTAATGAATTTTCAAAAAGTGGTGACATTGGTGGATCCCAGTCGACCTGAAATAACAAATACGGAAAGCCAATATGGACAAATACCATATATTCGACTCGATCAAATAGAGGGAAAAAGAGAAGTTAATCAAAAACGAAATTTCGAAACAGCAAGCACAGAAACAGACTGTAAATTACTATTTAAGCCGGAATACCAAACAAGAGGAAAACTGGACACGCTGAATCGGGGAAATATACTGAGATTGTTTGAAGAGATACCGAAATTAAGGGGAATAACAACAAGTGACCTGAAATCAGCAGAATTTATCCAAACAAATAAAGAGAAAGATGATGAAATAAGTAGCACCACATGGGCATCAAAAGACATAGTAGAGCTCATCTTTTCGACAAGAACATACTTTGTAGAATGGGGAATAACTCTAGAGCGCCAAACACCAATAAAGTACCCTTTCCCTTTATTAAACACTAAGGTTTCCCAATCCAACAAGACAAAGGAAAAAATGTATACAATCCTGAAGGGAGCTAGAAACAAATCAATCACGGAACAAGATCAGAATTGCACAAAAATAAAGCAGTTGAACCACGGGTTGAAGGAAGATAAAGACTGGTCTTGATTAGCACGAGCCCTAAACTCTCATCGATCCTGATGGAAGTGATTTTGTCCAAAATAATCAAAAACAAAATATCAAGTTAGACCGGAAACCAGAAAGGAGAAAAAAAATTTGCTCGTGGAACGTACATGGTTTTAAAGAAATGACTCAAGACCAAGAGACAATAGACTTCCTGAGTAATTTCGAAATAATACTTCTCCAGGAAACATGGAATGAAATTCCAAGGCAAATCATGGGATATGAGGAACATCATGTAATGGCGGAGAAATTTGCAAAGTACGGACACCCAAGAGGAGGATTATCCACTTTCATAACAAACGACCTAAACTGGAAAACCGAATCGCTCGATCCTGGGGAGAACTGGATACAAGTCATCAAATTAGAGAATAAAGGAAGCAAAGACAGTTTAGGATGGAAATTACTGATCATAAATATATACATCCACCCAGATAAGGCTACAAAAATAAAAAAAACTACTAACGGTAATAAACTTGATAAAAACTTTACAAAAAACTCACCAATTTCATGAGATGCTTATCTCAGGCGATTTCAATAGTAATATAATAAGAGATGTGCAGGACGAAAATAACATCCAAAAGATATGGAACGAACTGGAATCACTAGGATTAACGATCTTAAATGGAAACATGAAAGGAGATCGACCTGCAAAAACCACCTTCTCCAGTGGAAAGAAAAATTCCACACTAGACTTCACTCTAATTAGTAATGATCTAATAAAGATGGTTGATCACTTTGAAATAAGAACCCGACCGGAGAGTGATCACTTTCCACAAGAGACTACACTGAGAATAAATATCGAAGAAAAAACAAAGATAGAATTTCTTGCTGCTATTCCGGAAATATACAAATTGAAGAAACTGAAATGTAAGGGCCCCATAAAAAACGAGATAATGGAAATAGTGCTCGAACAAGTAAAAACTATGGAGACCATCGGAAATCTACCACTCGAAAGAAAATGGGAGAACTTACATACACTTGTGCTAGGAAAATTCTTGGTAAATACATCAGCAAAATATGGACAAGAAGCTAACAAAGAGCCATGGTACAACACTAAATTAAGAGATAAAAAAGGGAAATCGCGAAAAAATTAAGAACAAAGGCTGCAGACAAGCGGTTGGGAAAAGAAGTAGACAATACCGAAATACTAAAAATGAGAAAAGAATATAAAGAGGAATGCAGAAAAGCTAAAAAATTGCACATGGAGACAATTTGGGAAGATATGCTAAGGACAAGCAAACTACCAAATAGTGGTGAATTCTGGAATATAATTAATAAATTATCAAAAGGAACGGGTGGACAATATAACATTGGAATCAGTGAAACAACATGGGTTCAATATATCGAAAGCCTATATAACACTCACAGGAATCATACACACAAAGAAATAAATAAAGACTTCAAAAAAAGTTTGGATCAGAAAGAAGCAGAAAACGGACAAAGAAAAAATGATCAGCATGAAAGTACCAACCTAGAAGAACTAACCCCTCTGACAACAGTTAAACAAACAACCATCTTGATAAAAAAAACTGAAAGCAGAAGGAGCAGCAGGTCCCAATGGGATTCCACACGCCTTATTCAAATGTGATCCCGATTTTTGGGCAAAATACCTGACGCCACTATTTAATCATGTATATAAAGAAAAAAAGATACCGCAGTCCTGGCAGGGTAACATCTTCCACCCAATATATAAAAATGGGTGTAGAACGGAACCCGGGAATTACAGATTGATAGCACTAATTGATGTAGAGGCAAAGCTCTTCGCATCTTGTATACTGATCCACCTCCGACAATGGATAAACGAAAACAAAATAGTACCAAAATTCCAAACGGGTTTTATGGAAGGTACGGGTTGCACAACTAATCTTTCAGCTCTGGCACTGCTAATCGAAGGAGCGGGAAAAAAGAAGACCGGACTACTAGCCTGCTATATAGATCTGAAATCCGCCTTCTACCGAGTTCCAAGAACCGCCTATGGAAAAAACTTGAAACTTGGGGTCTCCCGCTGGCTCTAATTGACATTATAATAGCCTTATACAGCGGAACGTGGGCAAAAGTAAAGCTTGGTGATGGGAGACGAATATCCGCAGAATTAAAAATAAGAAATGGCCTCAAACAGGGCTGCGTGCTCTCTCCAAGCCTTTTTAACATATATTTGGCAGATTTGGAAAGTCAACTGCAGAACATGAACGGACACCCACCAAAACTGGCCAACGAATGCATCCAGTTTTTACAATATGCAGACGACATTGTGGTTTTAAGTCAAACACCGATAGGTCTCCAAAGAGTAATATCCAAATTAACGGACTATTTTGACCGTGAAGGTCTGGAATTAAACATCAAAAAAATGAAAGTAGTAAGATTGGCGGGCTCAAGTAGACGATCATTCAAGTGGTACACAAAGGACAAACATATTGAGGAAATAACATCATACAAATACTTGGGGGTTACAATAAGCAAAAATATGTCCTTTTTACATCAAAAAAGAAACATCGTTGCAAAAGCACAGTCACTAATTTTCGCCTACAGAACACTTCAAAAGAAACTGCAATGCCCGTCACATGACCATCTCCTAAAAGTAATGGCAGCCCAAGTTTTACCATCTCTTTCCTATGGGCTAGAAATATGGCACGGGAAAGAAACTGACATTTTAAACACACTCCAGACAAAAATATATAAATTAGTATTTAACCTTTACAAAGGATCAGCTCCAGCACAAATAAGATTGGAATTTGGCTTGCAAAATCAGATATATCAAAGGAAAGCGGTCTTAGCGAAATGGTGCTGGAAACTCAGATCAGCTGAATTAGGATCACTAAACAATCTATGTTGGCTAGAAATCAAAAAACAATATGATCAACAAGAACCCAATTCTTGGGGAGGCGATTTGCGCACATCCTTAGAAACCCTCAAAATAGAGGAGACCTGGAACAGCCAACTGGAAGAAGCATCCTTTAAAAAGATTTGCAAACTAAATGCAAAAGCTCTATCGCTGATAGAAGACAAAAAGACTCTTGCCAAACGTCGACACGCATGGACTGTATTAAACTCATATAAACGATTAAAACCGCAACCTTACCTCATGGCACACTTTCGCCTATCTTTAAAAATGAAATTCATGGCTTTTAGACTGGGCGACCATTTTTCCAAAGATTTAATTCCGTCATGGAATGATACACACCAGGGACCAAGATGTAGACTATGCGGGTACCATACGGAAACATTGTGTCATCTACTGTGTACGTGCGATTCATTGAAAGAGGAGAGAAGAACTCTGTTGAAACCAGTCCTAAATATGTTTCAGATCCGCACCTTCAGGCAGGCTGTTATCAGCTGGATGGGAGCTGGTTCGAACATTTTAATATGTCGTGGGGTAAAATTCATGAAAATAGTAGAGACTTTGTTTCTAAAAGTTGAAACAACCTAAAAATGGGGTCTGGAAAATAATGTTTTACTTTTTAAAGAATCAGAAAATATATTTTAAGAAAATGAATTTTATCCTTTTTTCTATTAAATTGTAATTTGTATATGTATACTTTATGGTTGTGATAAACCAAATAAAGTTAATTTTTGACTGACTGACTAGTCTACTAGAGAGAGTACTTCTCTACCTAATCATTTCTTTTTAATTGTTTAAAGTAAAAAGAACAAGTTCCTATAGGGAAAATTGCTCCACAACATTGGCCAGAGGTACCGTACCAATAAACTCTCTGGCTACAACATTTATCACTATGCATATGGCAAAAGCAATATATCAAATTGCAAGGTTTCCTCAATTCATCTAACAACTACTAAAATTCATAATAACTAGGCCAAATGATACAAACAATATTTTAATGTAATACATTGTCCTACACTTCTAAGGATTCAATTTTAAGTGCCATCAGGATAAGGCAGAATCACATAAATATATTTGAGGCCAGTTAAACTTAGCTACAAAACTCATCTATGATTAGTTAACAATGTTAAATAGATGTCAATAATGTGATATTAGGAGAAGTGAAACAAATTAGTGTTAGTTGAGGATGGGTGAGAACACACTTTAAATAATAAAGTAATAAAGCGAAACACAACATAAGAAACTGGCAGCACTTATTTATATAAATATATGCACAATGTATTTATTCTCTTGAGAGTGAACTCACAGCTACCCAAGATGATAATGAATTGCAGTATCCCAAACCAAGATGTAAAGAGAATCATGCGGTATCACACACGTCATTCGAAATTGTCAAATACACTGTTTTAAAGCAAAACAAAGAAGCATTAATCTAAAAAAATCTGAAATAGAATCAATTGAAGATTTATAATACAACAGATCAGTGGTTATTAAAGCTAGCAAAAAGGTGGAACCAGTGTATTCATGTATTCAGATTGGTATAACATTAAAACTCTGGATATATTAGATGGAAAGGAATACATCAGAATACAATGAGCTGTGAAACATGAAATACTAAAATACATATTAACCTTAATGTGTTGTATTAAGCAGTACCACAAGGATAGATTGCGCAAGAATATTTGTTTTGTGAAACGAAAAAGCACATATTGAAATAAGAGTATTATTGCACTTGAGGTTGTAAAGGCATGAAAAAATAATTCAGTTTGTGAACTCTTTAAATTAAACAATGTTTATTTAATATTTATTTTTGTTGAGTAGCAGATAATTAATGTTCCTAATAAAGGAACTTCTAAACATTTGTATGCTTTCTTTAGGCAATTGTGACCATTAAAATGCTTTTTTCTATGTACTTATCCCGTTTTTCCAACTCCTAAAATGGGAATTTGAATGAATACCAATTCGTTATCTAGAAGGGCGTGCTGTAAAACATCTAAACGGTGTCTTATTTATCGATGTTTAGTTACCGATTTCTAGCTGTAAAACATTGAAATGTTACCAATACCTCAAAGGAGGTAGTAACCCATCTGTAAAAGGGAAGCTGTTCACTTTACCACTGTGAATGTAAAAAAAGGTTTATTGAAGACTTGGCAGTGGTTCAGAAGACCACAACTAATTCTTAAACAAACTTAAAAAATTAAAACTTTTTTTTACATTGCCATTCCATTTCCTGTAAGGAAAATGGGCTGCATTTAAAAAAAAGTTTACGTTATTGAAAATCTATGATAGACATGATGGTCTGCAACCCCTTGCAGTCCAACATCCCTGTAATTGTAGTCAGTCAGATTAAGTTGCAATTTACGACCTACCTAAAGAATATTAACTAGATAGATCATATTGTGATAGATTCCGATTCTGGTTTTTTTAATGAATCAACCTAACAGCAGACAGGTCAATTTGTAAAAATATTCCCTGGTCAGAAATGTATGGGTCGCATATTACGAACAGTATTTTAAAATCAATAAACGATACATCATGCCCAGTGGTGCAAAGTCCATAAATTGAAATGATTAATGACTAAATGCAATTTCAATAATATTTTAAATCATCATAATTGAAACATCATTATTGAATCAGATGGTAGTTCCTTGGAATAGTGCCTTTTTTAATCAGAACAAGAACTCAGACATTTGTATACAGAAGTACCCAAAAGGAAAGAAGACCATCCAAAATTCTGTTAAATTTATTTATTTCACACGTAGGTAGGACTGATAAAAAAATACCTTATTAATCGAATATAGCATGCTGCCATTCATGAAAACCCTGAAAGCTGTCTCCAGGAGAGGAGGAGGCATTGGTTTGGCAGTTGGGCGGGCAGTTTTTGCCCTTCCTCATCTGAATCGCCATTACAAAAGTGTAGAGTGTGCACAATTCTGCTGGGAGAGGGACACAGACCTGGATACTCACAGGTTCAAAGAGCGGCAAATGTTGCCACCAGAGTTCATTCACAACTCAGGGGTGAGGAGAACTGAGGGGGACATCTCAGCACAGCATGGCTATTCTTGACATGACAGTGACCTGGCTTAGTTTGCCGAGGGAGAGCTGCATGACTGAGTGAGCTCACCTTGGGGCAGGAAGGATGGAGGCTCTCCATGCCTATTGTTGCCTCCACCTACAATAGGCTGCTTTGCTTTACCGCTTGCTTTCTTGTTGCACTATGCTATACTGCTGTCTCTATTCCTCGTTGTTCCACCAAGGTTTCACAGAGATGAGGAGCAGGAACGATATGTCACTACTGTTTTAGATAATTTTAAAGAACTCTATTTGTTATTTGGTAGGCCTATAATTTTCTGCTCCTTCTATTGATTACTTTTAAAGACAGGCCTGGCAGGTTTCGTAACCAGCAATAGTACCTCCCTCATCACGGTCTCCCTGATTACCCACTCCAGAGGTTGTGTGCTGTCACTTATATATTGACACCTGCATCTTGTAAAATGTAATGTTTTGTAGTCCCTGTCAGCACATTGCCCGATGGGGGTTAGTCACCTAGAGGTCCAGGCAGGGCAGGACCCAAAGAGGCCCGGGGTCGGCAGGGAGCTAGGAGCCCTAAGAGTAAGGAGGTTTGTATGATCAGTTCCTGTCCCATTAAGGGAAGTTTTGCTGGGATTGTGTGCATTGGTGATAATTGATGGCGGCGTGGCAATGTCCCTTACCTTCACCATTACTGAATCCACTGCCTCTACTGAGCCCTTGAAGCTGCCCGTTCCTGCCGTACTCCCTTCTTCTGCAGTTGCATACCCTCACCCTTCCTGAGGTCCCTGAACTTCTACTGGAAAAATGTGAGAACTTATCACCAAGACCTGGAACGAAAAGGAGTGCCTGCAGCCCTTGCCATTTAAAAACTGTAAAGGCACAGATGAGTGGGAGGAACAACACTAAAGAAGTGCCTTGAAATGCTCTGAATTGCTTACTTTTGCTGTTACCCATGCCAACTCTCTGAAGTTGTTTCCTTGTTCCCTCCATGAGTGGAGAGTTGGTTTCTTGCTTGTTATTTAAATGTTGTGGTTAACATGCTTCAAGATGTATGACAAGATGCCAGTGAAAGATCACTATACAATAGGACTAAACAACTACCTGTTATTTTGTTCTGATTACTGGACTAGCTATGGGGCACTGCTTCTGGTCCCATGTTCTCTTACTCCCTAGGACAGGCTGCCTTTACGTTACAGGAGTGTTCACAGAAATTATTTAAAGGCACCTGCCGGGGGCGTGGCCAAGATGAAGAGCAGGTAAGATGTGCAGTTCTCGTCTCCCCACTCCCGTTCTCCCTTTCCTGGCTCCTACAGTGCGGTAAATCCCCCAAAACAATGGATTTTGGGACAGTGAGAGTTTCGGGGCCGGTTGAGTGCCAGAGGAACTGGATTACAGGCACCGGCACCCGCAGAGACGAGACTGCGGCTGCCCGCAGCCCCCGCAGGAGGCCACCTCGGAGGGCGGCCATCCTTAGTGCAATTTAGGCGCCTCCCCATCCGCTTCTCTGGACTCCAGGAGGAGTCCCCTTACAGGGCGGGCTGGACACGTCATGTCCGGCGCGCCGGGGGTTGGGGAGGGGTATTTAGGCCTCCGGTCGCCATTGTTGGGCCTCTTTGCTGCCCGACACGCCGTCTCTGCCCATCGTTTCGTCGTCGCTGCTCCTTGGGCCTGAAGGTGCCGTTTGCGCTCGTTAGCGTCATCCTTTCCGTGCGTGTAGCTCTTTGCTGCCCGACACGCCTGTGTTGCCCGTCGCTGTTCCCAGGCCCGAGGGAGCCAGCATCCCGACGGTGAGTGTGCTCTGCTAACAACCCCTCCCCCGCCCCATCCCTGGGTAGTACCAGGTTGCACAGGGGCCATGGCACGTCGGCCATGGTGGGGGGCACGAGCCCATGGGTGGCACTTTTGCCCCATTTGGTCTTTATGGCATTGGGGGCTGTGAGGAACAGTGCGGATCGTGCGCCAACCCATCATCTGGGTCCTTGAATGAGTTGCCGGGGAGTCGTGGTGGAAGGTTGCCCCCCCTCTCTTGGATCAATACTGCCTGCCGCTTCGGAGTGGGGCTGATGCGGTGCAGGCTATGGGGTTGCAGTTGCGTGTGGGTCCCATCACCGTTCAAGCACCCATTGCCCCCCCCTTCATGTGCAGATGAGCAATGTCGGTGTGGTGGCCTTTTGGCGACTGCGTGGTGCGGGTGGCGCATGCCGCTCGAGGCAGACTCCTGGCGTACCGCTTCTTCGCGGCGCTAAGGTAACACAATTGCACCCCCCCCCCCTCAGCACGTGGTCAGAAGGACCTCTTTATTTGCCCACTGAGGGTCCACATCAGGGGGGTAATAACACATAGCTGTGGTCACACGCACTGCAAAAAGACAAGCCTCCCCCCCACCCCACCCCCCTGCCTCCGGGCAGGGATGCCTCGAGTGGTCGTCCCAGAGGCAACCTAATGTTTCTTAATTTTTTCACCAAGGTTCACCAACTAGTTAGAATGTCACAGATGCATATGGGGCACACCGGGTCGCCAGTGTGTGATCCACATGCCTGGCACAACATTCTGTTGGAACTGTTGTGCATGTCGCGGTTGCTGCGAGGCGGCCTTAGGAGCAGTCTGTCCGGTGTGCAAGATTATGCAGCTGTGCGGCGGCAGTGCCTGGCAGGAAGGATGCTAGGGATTTGTGTTGGAGTGTGGCTGGCGGGCCACGTGCCTTTTGTCCCTCAAGTCTTTGTTGACGTTGCGGCTATCCCGGCAAATTTTTTAAATAAAGCAGGCTACCCCTCATCGTAGGCAGAGATGGGGACCGAATGTGTGCTGCAGAGCCTGCAGTAACTACATAGATTCTCAACCCAAGGTGTGGGTGTTCCAAAGTGCGTGCGTGTCCTTGTGGCTTTGAGGGTGTGCCTCGCTGTCTTCCCAAAGGAAGTGTACATGGGTCTGTACAAAAGGGCCAGGCGGAGGCAGGCATTCGTGGCTCGGCGGAAAGGCCATGGTTGTAAGCGATCACGGGTCGGTCTGTGTGAGGGCTTCATATCCCTATAATGGCGGCGGTGGGCAGCAAGGTCTGCTGTTGTTGCATTTGTGCGAGTTTTGGTGCTTTCGGTCTAATTTAATTTAGAGATGACCAGAACAGGCTTTGATGAATTCAAGTTACATTCGAAGTACTATTGCCTGCTGCCAAAGCCATTCTTAGCTTTGAGGGCTCGGAATAGGCGGAATTGCACGCGTACATGAATATCAAGGTTTTGTAGTTGTGGTGTTACTATGATTGCAACACCAAGGAATGGGGGACTGGCAACAGTTCCTGGGTGTCATAACGTGGGAAGGCCACTGGGGGGCAGTGTTTCTCACTTTGGCAGAAAATTATTGAATAATGCCTTCATTCAATAATAAGAGTAGCGACCTTTGGGATTGCAGCCAAAGTATTGCGATGACTGAGGAGGTTCCTGGTGAATTGTTTTGGTCCAACGCCAAAGTGAGCCTCTAGTGCAGAGCCAGAATCATTAGGTGACAGCAGCGTGACAAAGGTCTTTTTAAGGCACAGCTACAAAATTGGTGCATGAGAAGTAGTCCTTAAGGCCCACCCCTCGCAAGGAGGGCAAGCAGGGGTCACACAGGGTAACAAGCTATTAGCTGCCAGTGTTTTGGGCAAATAACCAGCAGGAAAGTTTGAGGGAGGCTGCTGAGTTGCCTGGATTGTGTGCTCGTTCCGGAGCTAGTGATGTTTACTTTTCTGGGTAAGGTTCGAATTCCTAGTTGCGTTTGGATACTTTGACAGGTTGCCCTTACACATGCAACATAGCGATAAAGTTGCAATTTTGTGGAGTGTTGAACTAGGTTGAACTTGGAGCAGTAGGACTATGGCCCGATAAACCTAGTGAGTTATGTAATCCAGGGTAATTGAAATACCCTTTCTTTGAAGTCCCTCTAGTGAGCCACGGTGGGAGTGCGGTTGGCACTTTGCAGTTACACTGCCCCTGGGCTAAGTCAAAATCTTTGCCTAGCCACCTAGGGGGTGGGCTGGGTTCAGCTTATGTACTCCCTTCTCCTGACTAGAGAGGTGGGGTCAGCCAGGCTCAGGCACTTCCCCATGCCTACTGGAAACTCCATTTACAACATTGGTAAAGAATGCCTAGGATTTGTGTGCAGTCCATATGCAATCACTGCACAGGGCGAAAGTTTTAGGCCACTAGGTTGCGGAGGTCCCTTGTGTGGGAGTCGGTTGAAGAGCTGAGGTCAGGCTAGGATGTCTAGCTCTTTCGCCGCACGAGTCCCAGCCACGAGTGGATTGTATTAGGGTGAGCGGGCTGTGGATCAGGAAGCGCCCAGGCAGCAGTAGCACTGAGCAGCTTACAGCCAGATGCAGTATCCGATGCAAGTGGCATCTGTTAGAATAGAGCCCTACTCTGGGGTACCGCCGTAAGTGCTTGGAGGTCTGTTGGCACCGTCTTTCAATGGAAGCCATTGTCTGGTGGGCTGCTCCGAGCAGAGCATTTGCAGGCATCTTTCAATAATTTACTCAGATAACTGGGACTGATTTTAAAGGCGGGCTATATAACTTTCTTCTACCTACATTGGCACTTCTGGTCAGGAGTGATAGTCAAAAGGGATTGCACTTCAGCCAGGTAATGTTAGCATCCATCCACTCCAAGTTGATTGTTTAAGGTCACCCTGGGCCGCATTATACAGCCCAGTATTAGGCCTTTGTGTTTGTCAGTGCCATATATTCTACATTGAACTGAACAGGAGATGTGACCGTGGGTTACAACAGCAGAAGTGTAGTCATGGTGTAGGTTTAATTAATTGGAGTTGGCACTCCTATTTGACCAGGGGTTTGATGCTACACAAGGGCATTGCCACGCTTCGGCTAGAGCACAGTCATTGTGTTTCCCAGGGGGGCAGCAGTAAAGGCAAGGCTCTTTCCAAATCTGGCACCAGAACACAAACATAGTCAGGGCCAACTTGTCTGTTGCGTGACTGGTTTAGGCACCTGGGTTGCTGTTGCTCTACATAGGGGTGAGTTGGCTCCAATAGAGGGCATATGCATATATTGTTTCAAACCAGATTTGACACCAGTAAGGTGTTCACCAGGGTCTAGCAATCACAGAGGCCGGTGAAATTGTCTGCTCAATGGCGCAGATTAGTGCACTCTAGAACCAAGGTTAGGTGACACAGGTGGCAAAACCAGTAAATATGTATAAGGATGACACAGATGCCAGTCGGGAGAGGTTTGTCAAAGGTATTACACCCATTGCCAGGCGTTGTTAACATCTTTTCCACACCAAGCCTACAGTATAGGTTCCTGGGCCGCATACACACAGCCGGTATTTGGAACCAGTAGTTCGGTGTCACAAGTTACTAAAATCACAACTGTACAGTGGGCGTTCTTGCTGAGCGGGCAGCATTGTTACGGCCTCCAAGGGCCGATTCGTCAGACACCATTAACGGTGAGGGTGACTTGCCCTCAGTGCAGTTGTGAGGGGAATGAAAATTCCAGGTACAAGTACAGTGTCAGTCGCCTGTGCATAGTTCTTGCAGATACTGTATCATATTAATCTTAATAATCACTTTAGTTGCAAGTGGAAAGCGTGTGGATTCCCTCAATTTCAGCAACTGGTCTCATTGTCAGCAACGAAGCTGCCTGGGGGGGTCTGGGTGCAGTCACCACAGAGTAAAACTGAACAGGCAACAGTTTGGCAGGAAAGTAGGGATGTGGAATTGATTGCCCACTTAGCAGTATGACTATAGCACAGGAGCCTATGCTGGGTAGGAGGTTCCGCAGCACCACCGGGATTCTCAGTTAGTGGTATGCCCAGCCAAAAATTGTGAACTGCTTAAGGTACTAATGGACAGTGCGGCTTGTGGTATCTTTTCGAGGGGAAGAGGGGAAGAGATATGTTAGTGACAATCGCTCCAGGCGGAACGTCCGTATCAAGTGAATTCCATCGGAGGAAGAAGGCTCAGACATCGTTGGCTACCTGCAGGGTCTGTTGTGGAACATACTGGGGGTCCCGCCGGACTTTGACATCAGATTAGACCGTACACATAGGGTGGGTTTGCAAAGAAAGGCACCGGCGCCTCCGCCGGACATCCTAGCTTACCTTCCGGACTTCCCCCCCACGGAACGTATACTGCAGGAGGCTTGGGCAAAGCACTCGATCAAGTACCAGGATCATCCAGTGGCCCTCTACCAGGACTTAGCTTTAATAAATCTATAAAAAGTTGAGAGTTTCGAGTGAAGGCAACGAACCTTATGGAACAGGGGGTGTCATACTCTTGGGACCAACCCTTCGGATTGATTTTCAAGTGGCAAGGGAAACTCCATCAATTTAAATCACTACAAGAAGCATGCAGAGTGCTGGGCTTGGAACACCCGAGCCAGGAGGAGGCTGACATCAACGACTGCAGGAGCAGAATAAGGGTGCCAGAGCCAAATCCCGAGAGCCTCAGGGGAGGGTCCTGGAACAATGACGTTGGCGCCCCGTTAGTCCTTCGGGTGGTTGTGGGCCTGAACAACCGGGGGCTTGCCTTGCTACGCTCCGCCCTGAAAGGGGCGTGAGTAATAAGGTACCAATGTGTCACGTGATCCAGTAAGGGGATCACCCCTATAAGGGTAGCGCTGATTGGGTTTCCACAGTGCTTGGCTCATCAGGCGGGCAGGGTAGCATAGGTTAGTACAGCTACCTGCCCTTGGATCGCCCGTAAGATAACCCACCATAATTTGCATACTGTTGTATGTAATAAATCTGCAGCCATATTTTCTCCAAACAAAAGAGTTGTGTTGTGCATTTATTTATGCATGCCTTTTCTACGTTGGTGCGGGTGGGGATCATCCTACGCCGATAATGGAACTAAGACACCTGGGGAGTGGAGCAGGTCCAGGGGCAGAAAAAGGCAGCACCGCCGGGCAGAGCTCGAAAGGCCTGAGCACGGTAGAACCAGGTGTGCGCAGTGAAGGAATCTGCGGCCTGAGGCTCAGGCATGCTCCGGTGGGCAGCTGAGGCTTCAGATCCCACGTGAGGAGTCCGACACAGGAGAGAGAGGCACTTGGGAAAGACAGAGCCCAGACAGTAAGGCGCACAGAGTGGCCTGGAATCGCCTGTGAGCGGGGCCGCGAAAGGTGGGACATCCCCGCTGCGAACAGAGGTGACTGGGGGCCGAGCTGCCCGGGAACACAGCTGCACCACTTCTACGACCGTACTCGGCTGACCGAGACCTAGAGCGGGACCCAAGGCCAGCCAGATAAGGCTCTGAGAGGAAAGAACCAGCGTCCCCTGTGAGGGTGGGACTCGGGCGGCCCTTCACCAAGCACACCTAACGAAGGGAAGCAGGCCCAGAGGAAGAAAAAGGCAGCGGTGCCCAGTACAGGGATGGAGGCCTGAACGCAATAGAAGGTTACCTGAGTGCCCAACCGGGAGGCCAGGCCATCGAGGGCGGGGCGTGCAGGCTGGGTCCCCAGTGCAGCCCAGGCACAAGCGGGGACTGTCCCCAAGCGAAGAGCCCAGCGGAGAAAGAGAGAGTTCCGGCGCCGGTCGAGGCCCCAAAAAGAGATCCCAAAGAATGACCCAGAGGCGCCCACGTGCCTTGCCCCGATGGCAGGAAGGTCCCAGCGGGCCTAAGAGGCCCCAGGGAGTGGCATTAACCACACAGCGGCAGCAATTCCCGATCGGCACGCTCAGCCGGCAGTGCCTCGGACTGTACCAGAGGTGAGGTTAGATGAGGCCTGGAGGACAATAGGCCAACAAACTGGGGGGAGTGGAGCTCAGATGGCCCCCAGCCGGGAGACATACCATGAAACCGGGGTGAGGGTTGGAGATCAGCAGGGAAGCAGCCCTTCCCCTGAGCGCCCCAGGGGCTGTCTCGGGCAGCACTGTGAAGAGGGAAGGGAGGCACCAAACAGCTTCACATAGGGAGCAGCAAAGAAAAGAGGAGTCTACGGTACACCCGTATTCTGGCCTATCTCTGGTCAGACACTTACATCGGGGCACAGGCAGGGGCCAACACAGGAGGAGTGCTTGGAAGGGCCCTGTTTCAGGACCGACGAAGGGGCAGGAATTAACCGGCCTAACCACAGTACACCCCCTGAGGACAACGGAAGAGGAAGCGACCAGGGGGGCTGACCAGTGGCAACGTGAAACCGGAGTTCAGGCGGTGAGAGAACGGAGAACGGATGACTGTGTCTGACGGACGATCTGCACGAAAGAGCCTCTGGGCGGTCAGCAGTGAGCAAGGCCCTCGACCCAGGTGGGACATCAGCGGAGAAAGGACACAGTGCCCTGGCGGAGCTGTCCTTGGGGGGCTCGGACTCGATGGGGTGTAGGTAACCGGGGCCCCCACCAAACACGACAGCTAGTAAAGTGTTGGGAAGAAGCACAGTACAGACTGTGGCACAACGCCATGTCCTCGCTAAGAGGGAAGAAGGATTGGACCCTGAAAGCCATGCTAACGAAAGCTCCACAGGCCAGCGGAGGGGAAGGCAGGAGATCCCCCACTACACAGCTACAACACGAGGCGGAGGGAGCGGAAGCCCCTGTCACCCGTTCCTTCCTAGAGATACTATTTAACACGCTTCGGGAGGATTTCCAGACTCTAAAGGGCAAACTCAGAAGGGACATGAAAGAAATGAGAAAGGACGTTGATGCCGTGGGGGAGCATGTGGCAAGCATCGAGGAGCACGAGCAGGCCCGGGATGACGAAGTAGAGCAGCTCCAGCAGGCGGTGATACGGCTACGGGCCCAGCAGATTGACCTCCAGGCGCACACTGAAGACCTGGAAAATCGCTCCAGGCGGAACATCCGTATCAAGGGAATTCCATCGGAGGAAGAAGGCTCAGACATCGTTGGCTACCTGCAGGGTCTGTTGGGGAACATACTGGGGGTCCCGCCAGACTTTGACATCAGATTAGACCGTGCACATTGGGTGGATTTGCAAAGAAAGGCACCGGCGCCTCCGCCGGACATCCTAGCTTACCTTCCGGACTTCCCCCTCACGGAACGTATACTGCGGGAGGCTAGGGCAAAGCACCCGATCAAGTACCAGGATCATCCAATGGCCCTCTACCAGGACTTAGCTTTATTAATTCTATAAAACATTGAGAGTTTCGAGTGAAGGCGACACACCTTATGGAACAGGGGGTGTCATACTCTTGGGGCCAGCCCTTCGGATTGATTTTCAAGTGGCAAGGGAAACTCCATCAAATTAAATCACTACAAGAAGCATGCAGAGTGCTGGGCTTGGAACACCCGAGCCAGGAGGAGGCTGACATCAACGACCGCAGGTCCCCCCGGGAACTTTGGCAGAGAGTCCGGGGGAGACGTCCCACAGAACATATGACGAGACCAAACCCGACAACCATGGCTCAGGAATGACAATCAGTTCTTGAGACTTTACTCAAGGACACATCTTTCCAAGATGCCTCCTGAACTGATAGGGGATAACTTGTTGTATAGCGTTTTAGGACCCTAGTGTAATTTTCCAGATTCATGCCCTTATATAGGTATAAAGTACTGTTTCCTTATATAGGCATATAAATAATAACCATATTAAGACATAGCTCAAGTAGTCCTAATATGGGTTGGCTACTTCCACTAGTTCTGAAAATCTACAACGATTTCTTGGAAAAACCCGCCTTCAGCAGTCAGGGACCTCCCCCTGCATGAATATTGATTTATCCAAGAACTCATGGAGTTTTCAGAGAATTAAGTCTCTAATGATGTTATTATGTCCAATCTTACATCAAACTCTGCACCTTCAAGGTATAAATATGCCCACACTTGTCCAAACAAACACACGGTGGTTTGGAGCAGTTCCACTATCTACTTGCTCGACGCACCCTGCTGCAGCAAGTGCCGAAGGAAGCCGACCCTCCAGCTGACACACTGAGAGACGCTGCCCTTTCTCCAGCCGAGAAATCCAGCTCCAGTGTTTCCAGGCTACCCTTGCGGGTTGCTGGGAAATCGAGTCCTGAGAGAGAGATACCAGACCTCCTTCATTCTAAAACCAAGGTACGGAGCTGATTAGACCCTTAGAGAATTTTTGGATTAGATTCTTGGCAAAGAATACTGAAACTAAGCTAAACATCTTTTACTTCTTCCCTTGTACTAGACCTAGGTTAGGTACACCGGGGTAGGCGTATTTCAGAAAGCACCAGTTGAGTACTTTTAGTCATTTATCAATGTATGTATATTATATATTTTATGGCTTAGAAACCATATCATGCTTTTACAGTATTATTTTATAATACTATTCGTACTATACGCAATTGTACTTTACAACAAGTATTACGATTGTAGCAGTTCATTTCTTATGCTTGAGAAAGAAGACTTTTCAATAAAAATGTTTTATTGAAAACGCCTGTCTCTCTATTTCTCTGCACCTCTGGTGAAACGAAGCATGCACGATTGACTGAGTGAAATAACTATCTATTCTTTCCGCGACTCTAGAGATACATTTCTTATTCTTGGGAAACAAGGTTATCATGTTTTATGCGGTTGTCAGAAACTAATCCCTTCTTGTTCATTCGAGAAAGTTTCTAGTAACCTCTGAGCTAGCTGGCACACACACAATTAAGTCTAGTATATTCGGTAGAGACCTAGTCGACTTCAGTCCTACGTCTAAACTACAGGATACACTATTCCCATGCGCAGAGCCTATTGGGAATATAGGAACTACACTACATGGCGCCCAACGTTTGGTAAGGCGATAATTTAACGCTAGATACTAAAGTAATTCAGCCGTGCCTTTCACACAGACCCCTTTTTCCCATAAAATACTCCAATAGACTTCTGGAGTGGGTTAAAGGATAAAATATCCGCCTTAAACTGAGTAGGATGAAAAATCCTATGTATTAGTTTTTGGTTTGTTCAACGTTGAAGGATACAGTGTTCCAAAATATTGTGCACCTAATCTTTGTTTCCTTGAAAATTGCTCTGCAAAACTTCGCGTGGGAATCGGAGCAAACACTCCAGTCCAACCGGATTTAGACGTTACGGGTTTTAATGAAAATGACCCGGGTGCTATACATATCCCGGCAAATATAAGGAAAACAATTACTATAAAACTTATAGAAAATGGAGTATCATCGAGAGGTGGTAAAGTAATATTTGTTATAGAGGCACATGAATATCGGCAGACAGAGGTATTCTATTCATGGATTATGTTCCCTGCAGCAAATCCAGTAACACGCGAGTTCCACTACTACCTCCAGCGGAATACGTTCCCTTCGAGGACGTTGAACTTCCATTAACTTACCAAGAGCATCAGCTCTGGTTTAAAGGCGCCCTACAACATCAAAATCACAGTACCACGCTCGGTGCACTAGGTAGACCAGGAGCTACATGGCCGGTACTAGCCAGCTATACACCACATCCTGAAAGAATGACAGGTCCAGAATTGTTAGCACAGCTAAAACAATTAATTCAAATACATAGACAATTGGTTCAATATGTCATGCGGACTTTAACAGTCCAACTAGCTGTAAGAATTCCACAGCACACCCCTCATCAGGGGAACACAAACTAAATTACACCACAGACTATACAGTCAGTCATCGGTAAATTGCCCGCAAAACGGGAACAAATTCGATTCTGGTTAGCACAGAAAATTACTCAAATAGAGGCAGTATTCCCTGATAGTACACCTCATGAGAAACACAGGATTTTAACAATCTGCTTACCAATGGGATTGCACCACACGTAGAGGACTGCGACACTTGGGGTAAAGTCTTTGCTTCAATCTACACTAAACACATGGTGTTCCGTCCATGGCGGTAATACCAGACGTTCTTAGACAGATTCAAAATGAATACGGTCCAGAACCGGACTTAAATCTGGGTATGAAATTACTGAAAGATTTCAAACAGGTCTCGGCTATACTATTAGCCAACATCATAGGTGAAGCAGCATCTGTGGCAATCCGCCAAAAACTAAAAGAAACAGATATTACTGAGCAACCATATGAACTTGCCAGAATTATTGAAAAATCATAGGAAGAACTAGGCAGAGATAGTTTGGGTGGGAAACCAGTAAAATCCCAACTAACTGAAAATTCTGAAAAAGTTTTTATTAAAAATAATCTCACTACTCCTAAAAAGAAGTCGGAAAACACTAAACAAACACTTCCTAAAGAAAAGCGATCTCAGTCCAGAGGAAGGTCTCCTCAACAGGAGCCCTCTGAAAAGAGGTATAACCTCAGAAATAGGGATAATTTGAGAAACCTGATAGATATCAAGATAATGATCTACGTTCCTCTCGTACCTTTCAGACTTCCTCGCAGAAATCCGAAAGAAGAGGACGATCAGAACAAAAAGAAGAAAGCGTGAAGTCCAAAGACGAACACCACGTTCCAAAAAATAAGAAAAATCAATTCACCAAAAAGAAGGTAGCAAGTCTAAAGATTAGACATGCCGAGGATCTTGAGGACACAACTCAAGAACCGGGAATGGACACAAACAATGCTAGACAGTGCAGCAGAGGTACCCATAGCTCGCAAGATCCTGAAGGATCACCTGGAGACAGTGGACTTGAATAAATGCATCCAAGTTGAAACTGCCGATACCAGGGTTAGTGTACCTCATAAGTTATATGAAGTAACACTCGGATGGAGGGGGACATAACTAGAAAAATTAAAGCACTCTTTTGGGAAAATGTATCTAAGGGTTATGACATTCTTTTAGCTGAACAAGACTGGCCACCTGAATTTGTCAGGGAGTGCCCACATGGCGACGATATAATTATGCCAGCCTTCTCAAATCACATTCCAATTCATAAAAAATACACCTATGCCAGGAAATGGGCTGTAGCCCAAGCCCCAGCATTATACAAAAATCAAGTAGGATGGGATGAGGATTCTCCTCACAATAAGATCCAGTTGAAAGAGCAACCAACAATGCAAAGGCAATATCCTGTAAAACAGGAAGCTAAAAAACAGGTCAGGGAGATTTTAAATCAACTTGAATACCAAGGGGTGATTGAAACATGCACCTCATCCATGAACAATCCTTTGTTTCCTGTCTCCAAACCAGACAATTCATATCGTCTAGTTTTGGACTACAGACATCTAAACTCTTGTTGCAAAACTTTTGCAGTACAAAATGCACATAGTGCAGCACTGATGAATAACATCGTGCGCAAAAAATATAAGACTACATTAGATATTTCAAATGGTTTCTTTTGTCAAAACATTGCACCTGAAAGCAGGTATTTGACCACGTTCTCAATAATGGGGACACAGCGACAATTTTGCCGTCTCCCCCAGGGATTTAAGAATAGTCCAGGGTTATTTTCAGCCAGAGTAACAGAGTTACTACAAACATACGATGATGAGGCATTATATGCCGATGACATCTATCTTACAGACGATGATTTGGACGTACACTTGAAAAGAGTGAATACCATAATACTTGGGTTTGCGTCTGAAGGGTATAAATTCAGTTTTAAGAAATCACGACTTGCCCACCTTAACGTCCTATTCTTGGGATATGAGTTATCAAGTGAAGGCAAAAGCCTGGCAGCAAACATTTTAGAAAAATGTGCACTGCTGCAACCTCCAAAAACGCTGAAAAACGTAGTCAATTCCAGGTTTCCTGAATTTTGGAAGAACTTATGTTCTAAATTACGCAGAAAGGGTTAAACCTCTCTACGAACTAATCAAACCTGATTTCAAACCTACTAATTGGACACAAAAACACACAGAAATTTTGCGTTTAGTGCAAACAGACATGTTAGCAAAAACACAGTTACAAACACGCGACAACGTGCGTAACCTTGTGACCCGAATCATCCCAGGGAGATGCGGATTCACATACCTAAAGTTTAACGAAGGTGAAAAGGTACCAATAGCTTACAAATCACATTTGTACACCCAAGCTGAAATGAAATTGACTTCACCAGAAAAGATTCTGACAGCGGTTCAGACTGCTGTAGCAAAGGAGAGAGCCCTCGCACAGGGTAAACGCATTAAAATCGTTACACCTGTACCTGCCTTAGAGACAGTGAAAAAGGCAAGCATTCCAAATGCTAAAGTTTTACATCCAAGATTGATACAATGGGTTAATTCTCTTGCTGCAACAGACGTTGAATATGTTTTTGACCCGTATTTGAAAACACAAGAATTTCTACAATACGAACTAGAATGTCCTCTGCCGACTGAAATTCTGCCCCTTGAACATTACGGCTGTATAATATATACAGAGGGATCAGCACAACCTGCAATTGGGGGTAAACAAGCCTATAGTGCTGCGTGCGCAATTGTTAAAGGTCGCTGGCGCAAAGGTAAATTTCGACCTATGGCACTAAAACTCAATCACTCAGAGACTGTACAGCTCAGCGAGCTGAACTAAAAGGCTTTAAAGATGGCGCTTGAAAATACCGACACCCCACACTCATAGTGTGCGATTCGTATTATTGCGTTCAATATTACAACGAATATTTGCAGAACTGGGTTTAAAATGGTTTCAAAGTCGCTAAAGGTGACACAATTAAGCATAAATTGCTTTGGGAACAAGTAGTTCTTTTACAAAAAGAACTACAAAAGGCTCACGTGATTCATACACTGAGTCATCAGCGTGATGGCATTCACGTTGAAGTGAATTCATTGGCTGATGAGGCCGCGAAGGCAGCTGTGCAAACTGCTTCCGTAGCTGCAATCACTCGTTCAAAAATAACGAGAGGCGGTGAAACAACGCTAGCAGTCAACTCCTCAATGAAAGGAAAATATGCAGCATTACCACTAAACTATCCACTCGATAATACATACATAATTGATGCAAACTCAGTTCCATTTGCTCGAATCCCTGGAGTGGGGTATAGGGTTATTCCAAACAGGAACGAGAGAGGTGCTTTGGTTCACGAAGCACATATGGGAAAGGGTCTGATACATCAAGGGATCTTAACATCTCTAATAGAGTTACAAAAGAGGTACTGGTGGCCGGGAATGAGTGTCCAAGTTTACGAATTTGGAATTAACTGTGATGTCTGTCACAAGGACCATAGCTTTGAAGACCACCAGATACCTGACTACAGAGTAGCCAGCCCGGTTCAGACACCGTTGTTAGACAGCATTAGACTATCTACACGCAGATGTCACCATAGACTAATGCGGTCCCACAAATATTAAGACAAGATTCATTTGGATGTGGCCCCAGCCCTCGGCTGACGCCA
Organism: Lissotriton helveticus; assembly: GCF_964261635.1. Lineage (NCBI taxonomy): Eukaryota > Metazoa > Chordata > Amphibia > Caudata > Salamandridae > Lissotriton > Lissotriton helveticus. The sequence goes on from NC_136068.1 coordinate 1,190,526,050, forward strand.
GAACTGTTATAAAAGATTTGTGAGTCTTTATCTGCACATACCCAATGGGCCTATGTGCTGATTGGAAACAAATAGTTAATCTGGCCCATAGACACGAATAACTGTCAAGATAGATTCATGAACAAAACACAAGGGTTCAAAATGAATAGGCCAGATACAAGATATTCCCAGATGCAACATCCAGGGATAGTAACAACATACAGTGTAGGAAAACTATGCCTTGAGTGGCTACAGAAATCCACGCTTCCTGACTTAAAGAAGGCGTTGACTTACGAGACTTCTTTCTTGGGCCTCGTAAACGTCAAAAACATTTCATATACGCCGGTATATACGCTGTGTACAACGAAGCTTGGAAAATAACACAAATGGAAACTGTAGAAAAAATACATGAAATTGATCGTATTAATTTAGAGAAAGCTCTCTCTGTAGTGGACAATGGGTTAACGACTCTGTCCTCCAGAATTTATTCTCTGGACAGCATTGTATCATCTGCCATTGACATAATAGAACAGGATTTGCCAATGTTACAACATGGCCAGTCCCAATTACGCTCTATAATGCTGCTAGGCTGGACGTTACAAAATCTCCGTTCAGGCTACATGCCATGGCGTCTAATCAATACCACGTCATTGTTTACTGTGTTTAACCTTACAGATAAACAAATCTCTTTGGCACAAAGAGGAGCAGACTATACGGTGCTGAGCATTGAAAAACTGGAAAGATTACCATTAACTGTTTCTGAGAAACCTGTCGTGGAATGGATAATACATGGCACCATCACAATACCAGTGACGATTTTCCAATTTCAGTATTGTCTACTGCATATACCAGCAGGCCTGTATGAAAGGTTGGGTATAGGATACATTAAGTCAACCTGGAATTTGCCATACGCACACAAATGTTGGAGTGGGGGAAAGCCTATCTAGTTAGTGTGTCGGCCAGGGTCACTTATTGTATGCAAGTATTGTAGCCAAAAAGCAAGACAGGGGGGGGCGTGGCTAAGATGGCGGCTTAGCTGGACGTGTTCTCCGGAGGCTCCCCGTCCCCGTTCCCCAAGTCGCCCCTAGGGCGGACCGCTTTACCTAGCAGCACCAGTGCCGAAGGCCTGAGGCACAAGAGACACCCCCGGGGTGACTGGGGACCCTGACGACGCCTGGGGGAGGGAGGAGTGACCGCCGAGGTGGCGGAGCGAGCAAGGGCCGAGCGAGGCGCAGAGGAGCTGCGGACGAGCTCCCGCGGTGAGGAGGAGCGGGTAGCCCCCCCCCGCGACCACGAGCCTAAATTGCCGTGCCGAGGGTCCCGCTGACTGCTGTGAGGGCCCGGAGGGGGCGAGCGCCAGTGTTCGGCCGCGGGGCCCAGGGAGGCGGCCCACGGAAAGAGGCCCCTACGGTGCCTTCCCGGGGAAGAAATCAAGGCCCCGGCTTGGGCCTACTCGGCGACGGCGCGACGGCCGCAGGCTGCGCCCTGACGTGAGGGACGCGGCTGAGGGCAAGCAGGGAGCAGCACCCGGGGGCGTATATCAAGGCCCCCAGCGCCTAGGGACCTGGCATAAGTTGTGAGGGCCACACAATCTGCAGCAACGTTCTGAGGCCTACTGCGGCTGATCACCGGCCGGGCTGGGGTGCTGGAAGAGTGAACGAAAGCGGTGACCCAGGGCGGCCAAACGAGATCGGGGGGCAGCAATCGAGCCCCCGGGGAGGGCCCGCGGTACAAGAGCTGTTGCGGACCGAGGGGTGATTGGAGAGGATCCACTGGCGCCATAGCACATAAGCGGAGGAGCAGAGGGCGAATACGGGGACCCCGGAGGAGGCCCAGGGGACTCTACCGCGTCGAGGAGCCGACCTTGGGGGAGATCGGCGACCACCCCAGAAGTCCACAAGGCGGGTCCTGGATCCACAGCCAGGGAGCCACCCGAGGGACGCAGGACCCCCGGTCATGGCGCGCTTGCCATAAGTCGGTCGGATTCACGCCGAACACCGCGTCAGGCCCGCCAGGGAGGACAAAATGGCGTCCTCCAACCGTAATGGGAACCGCACCATAACCGACATGCTGGGCAAAGGGCCCGCTAAGGCCGACAAAAGCCCTGACAAACCAACTCAGGCACCCCCACCCAGGGGGAAAGACTGCGATGAGGGGGAGGCCCCGGCAACCAAGGCGTTCATGGAGACCCTCTTCGCCTCGCTTAAAGAAGACATCCAAACCCTCAGACAAGAGATGGCGGGGGATTATAAAGAACTGCGTCGGGATGTCGACGACCTCGGGGAGAGAGTGGCCACTGCTGAGCTCGAGGGGCAGGCCAGGAGTGAAGAGTTGGAGCACTTGAGGCAAGAAATTATCCAGCTTAACGAACAACAGACTGACCTCCAATCTCACACAGAGGACCTCGAAAATCGCTCAAGACGCAACAACATCCGGGTCCGAAATGTGCCATCCAAAGAGGAAGGGGACGATATGCCAGGGTACCTGCAAGCCCTGTTCCGCGCGGTACTCGGCGAAGGCGAGGACTTTGAGATCCGCATTGATAGGGCCCATCGGGTGGGCCCGGCTCATCGAGCTCGAGGTCCCCCACCGGACATCCTGGATTTTCTACCAGATTACCCTCTCAAAGAACGCATACTGAAAGCAGCCCGCCTCAAACAGCCTCTTCGCTTTCAAGGCCACTCTGTGGATCTTTTCCAGGACCTTTCCGCTATCACCCTGCAAAAGCGATGGTCATTCAAAATGGCCACCGCCTTCCTCCGCAATGAAGGAGTCCCGTACTCTTGGGGGCACCCCTTTCGGTTGATCTTCAAGTGGAATGGGGCCCTTCACCAGCTGCGATCCCTACGGGACACCTGTACCCTCCTGGGCATTCCGCACGAGGATACCCGGCCAGACGAGGAGGGGGGGAGCAGTCATCGGGGGCCCTGTCCAGATCCCCTCGAGTGACAAACGACGGCTGGCAGACGGTGCGAAGAGGACGCCCTTCCAGGAAGAACCTCAAACCGAATCCAGAAACGATGGCACAGGAAAAGGCTGCTGCGATCCATGAGGTCTCCAAAGACACTGGTGCTGACTCTTGAACGCCTGGAACGAAGGTCATGTTCAGCTAAGTATGGCGATACGATTTGGGGACGGGCGGGGGGTCTCGAGCCGTCGAGCCGCCACTGCCACACAACCCGTCCATTTACCCATATACTGCGGGCCTGGACAGACTATGCATAGGCCTGGGACAATGTCCAACTGTTGGGGTTTTTTGTTCCAAAGTATACTTATGTTGTTCCTGTGGGGTGTATCAGGGGAGGGAGGGTGGGGTGTTGAGCATACTGTCTTACCTCTCACAGTAGGTCCATTGAGGGGCACATTGTGGAGTGCGAGTGAAGGGCAGGGGCAGCGAGGAATTAACACTGGCGTAGGGATGGGAGGAAGCCTTGACATCGTTGAGGGTACTTGTTGGCGACCACAGGAGGGGTCGAAGGAAGAGGGTTCACCACAGGGGAGTACGGGCGGAGATCAGCTTCTATAGCGGGAACACCACGAGTTGACATATTATGCCGCTAACTATAGGGACCTGGAATGTCAAAGGACTTAACTCCCAGCAGACACGCCAGAAGGTCTGGAAATACATTCTGGACCATTATTTAGATATAGTGGCTCTACAGGAAATTCACCTGTTGAAAACTGAGGACCACCGCCTTAAGCATAAAAAATACCCACTCATCTATAGGGCCTCAGCTTCCACTAAACAGAAGGGTGTAGCTCTCATCTTTAGCCCGGGCGCCCAGTTCCAACCCATTGCCACTCTAGGCGATAAGGAGGGGAGATGGCTGATGATCAAGGGCCACCTGAGGGGTAGGATGTGCACCTTTGCAGCGATTTATGCTCCCAATACTGGGCAAAAAACTTTCTTGAATACACTACTGGGGAGGGTAACCGACTTTGCGGAGGGCCCCCTATTCCTCCTGGGGGATTTTAACCTGGTTTGGCATCCGACACTTGACAGCACGCACACACGTCGTTCCGACATGGGTACCTTCCCTGAGTCCATACAGACACGAATTGGGGATATGGGCCGCCTGGACACATGGCGAACTTTATACCCTCTCACACGAGATTACTCCTTCTATTCACATGTGCACCGGTCATACTCACGGCTGGTCTACATCTTTTGAGTCAGTCCTTACAGGGTAATCTCCAAGATGCTAAGATTCTGCCCATCTCGGTTTCTGACCACGGTCTGTACACTGTATGTCGTTCATGGCTGGGTAATGCACCCCGACCGGCCCGTTGGTACTTCCCTGAAGCTTTAACGAGGGACAAGGACTCGGTTACACAGCTAAGGGAGTCTATCACAGGATTCTTCACCCTCAACAGACCAGAGGAGACCTCTGAGTATAACACGTGGGACACTTTCAAGGCGGTTCTGCGAGGCAGATGCATAGCGCTTAGCTCAGCTCTGAACAAACAAAGGGCAAAGGAAAGGGAAAGCTTGGAGGAGGAACTGGCGACCACTGAACGGACCCACAAGCTTACACCCACTAGGCAGACACTTCGCGCCCTCACGGCGCTCAGGGGCAAATTGAGGGCCATATATAATAATAGGGCAGAATTCACCCTTCTCAAATTGCGCAACCTATCCTACACTCAGGGCAACAAGGTGGGGAAACACCTAGCCAGACAACTGAAGGACAAAAGGGAGAGGGAATACATAGGGGGTATCCAAGACGGGACGGGGAAGCTAATCCATAAAGACGAAGACAAGGCAGGACTTTTCGGGTTCTTTTACGGCTCACTGTACACAGCGGACGCCCTTGACTCTGCCCACCAGCAAGCCTTCCTTAGGGATCTGCCAATCCCACAGGTCTCCCCGGAGTGGAACGAAGCTCTCATTGCTCCTATCACTCTTGAGGAGGTGCAAACAGCTATTAAGGCACTGAAACCCCATAAGCCACCCGGTATTGACGGGTATACCGCAGTCTTTTATAAGACCTTTTCGGCAGACATTGGTCACCACCTGGTACGGCTCTTTAATAGGATGGCCTTGGATGGCGACAGCCCTGCCTCTATGGCAGAAGCGGTAATCTCTGTAATACCCAAGCCAGGTAAGGACGCCACTTGCTGTTCCTCCTACCGACCCATTGCCCTCCTGAACATTGATGCGAAGCTGTACTCCTCCATACTGGCCAAGCGATTGGTCGACCTCATGCCACTTATTATTCATCCAGATCAGTCTGGCTTCATACAGGGGCGCCAAACGCACGACAACACCCGGCGCATCATCCACTTGATCGAGAAGGCTAACAAGTTTAAAATTCCTGCGGTCCTAGTCGGCCTGGATGCCGAAAAAGCTTTTGATCGAGTGGATTGGAGTTTCCTGTGGGCCACGCTTGGGGCATTCAGCTTCTCCCCCAAATTCATAACGATGCTCCAGGCCAACTACAGACACCCAAAATCTAAGGTCTCCATTAACGGCGTACAATCTGTCTCATTCTGCCATTCCAGGGGGACCAGACAGGGCTGCCCCCTGTCCCCCCTGTTGTTCGCCCTCAGCATTGAACCCCTAGCTATAGCGATAAGGGAGCACCAGGGGATTGAGGGTCTTCCCTTCACCGGAGAATCCCATAAGATCTCACTCTTCACGGACGACGTCCTCCTCTCCTTGTCTAACCCGATGGGTTCACTCCCATTCCTCCAGGAAGTACTTAGCTCCTTTGAGAAGGCGGCAGGCTTCAAGATTAATCTAGATAAGTCCTATATACTTAACCTGACCCTCTCGCCCGTAGACTCCATACGACTCCGATCCCTAACGCCTTTAGCGTGGGCGCCCTCTTCCATACAATATCTAGGGGTGCAACTGACGCCGACATTAGAGAAACTATATGCAGCTAATTTCCCTCCACTGCTCTCCCACATTCAAACGGACCTAACGAAATGGAAGCCGCTTTTTCTCTCCTGGTTGGGGCGCATACATGCTGTAAAGATGACACTTATCCCCAAATTGTTGTACCTGTTTCAGGCTCTCCCCATAGAACTGGAAGAGGAATTCTTTAGGCGCGCAAAAACTATGATCGTGCAATTTATCTGGCTGGGAGGGCGGGCCCGTTTCTCCTTTTCCATGCTTTGGCGCCCGCAGAAGGAGGGGGAGCGGGTCTCCCTGATCTTAAGCTCTGTTATAAGGCGGCCCAACTGCGTATCCTGGTCGAATGGTCGCAAAAGGAATTGGAGAAACACTGGTTCCACATGGACCGCAGTATAGCTGGTCGAACGATCTGGGCCTTGATGTGGCGCGAGAAGAGGGACAGGCCCCCTAACGCATACCTCAGTACCCCAACACGCACTACTCTTAGAGTATGGGACACTGTGGCTACGAAAGAGGGTTGGTCGTCCTTCCCATCACCATTCACACCTATCCACTTCTCCTCATTATTCCCCCCAGCGCTCCTAGAGGGGCCGTTTAATGCTTGGAGGGAGGGAGGTTGCTTCGCACTGACACACTTATTCCACAACTATGACCCCCTTACCTTCGAGAACTGCACAAGAGGTTACGGGGTGGGGAGCCAGGAGAGATACCACCACGCACAGCTGTTACACTGGGCTCTCGACCCACGAATTAGAGAAGGTGCCACCAGACCTCTCACCGCGTTTGAGTCACTCCTCATTAAAACTAAATCCATGAAGGGGGCTATCTCAGCTATATACAAGCTCTTATTATCCACAGAGGTTGCCCCTCGACCACGATATATGGCTTGGTGGGAGGGGATGGCCCAGCGTGACATCTCTGAGGCAGACTGGACTCACCTATGGTCCGATATCTTCAAATTCAATCGATCCACAGCTCTGAGAGAAGCCCATTTGAAAGTAATGACAGACTGGTACTTATACCCATCCAAGCTCGCTAGAATCTTTCCCGGCACTTCAGATCGCTGTTGGAGGGGGTGTGGCCTCTTGGGGGACTTCCAACACATTTGGTGGGACTGCCCCTCCATTCGGCCGTTCTGGGAGGAGATCCTGGAGCAGGTGAAGACTATCCTGGGGTATCCCGTCCCGATTTCCATGATTGAGGCCCTACTTGGCGTTAGAGACCCTATACTAGAACATCAGACTAGGGCCGATAAGAGAATTATGTGGCTCTGCCTGGGGGCTGCCAAGCTAGCTATAGCGGCAGCATGGAAAAAAAAGGAGGCACCGGCGATGTCTCTATGGCACTCCCGCCTGTGGCACCTGATGAGCCTGGAGCGCATGTCTGACATATCCCGAGAAGACTTTAAGGATTTTGAATTCCGGTGGGGTCCTTTGGTCTCCTTCCTCTCGAAGGGTCTACCTTCGGCGGTTTGCCCTCCCACAATTAGGGCCCTGCATCTATTCCAACTTTGAGGTACTTTACGAGGTCGAGAATCTACTATAAAGCAACACCACCACTGGGGAGGGTGGGGAGGGGGGATGAGGGAGTTGGGGGGGGAGGGGGGTAGGTTGGGTTTTATCTTTATTTATTGGTTGACTCTTGGTGTACTGCCCATTCTTGAGTTCCTAGAGCCCCTCGGGGGTATCGCCTACTGATGGCCTATACTGACAATTGATCGGGAGAGGAAGTATAATGGGCGCAAGCAGCGCAGAGACACTCATGAAGTGACGTTGCTCCCGGTGCTTATTCCTCATGCTGGACACAAGGACTGCATCCCAGCTACCTCGACGCTGAACCCTAGTTTTTGAGACACGGATATGGCTTGGGTACGATGGGGAGTGGAGGAACTTTGACTCTCTATTTGTCAGTAGGTCTGAATAATATGCTTTGATTGTCGGAAACCACTGTGAGGGCATATTGGCAGATTGTGCCTTGAGTCTAAGTTTTGAAAAATGCAATAAAAATTACTTTGATAAAAGAAAAGCAAGACAGACAGGGAGTCGGCGTTATGGCCTTCACTGAATATCTCTTCTATACGAATTGATACTTTAAGCAGAATGAAAGCCATTCTTTTGCAAAAAAGTGTGCCACGGACCTCGTCTAGAGACACGTATGATCTGCAAGTTTCAAGGACTTCTGCAGAGATAAATGCATTATTATCAACAAACTGCCCAGTACATTTCGTAGAAATGTTAGGTCAAATTTTAAACATGTCTGATACCAGCGGCATCGCACATGTATGATCTTTTTGGGACTGTTAGCACCATTCGAAACATTCCTCTGCATTTTTCCAAATTTCGTGCACTCTGTGTTCGGTGGTTTGCCTCTCATTTTGGGACTCGTAGCAGGAATTCTATTTTTTTTCCTTCTGCTCCGATATGGCAAGTCCAGTCACCAATGATACCCAGACTACCATGGAACGAGCTCTCCTAGCCATGCGGTATCGTGACAGAATAACACAGATTCTTGGCTTGGCTCGTTTAAGAGATCTGAATACCACTCGGTTACTATCATTCAGACCAATCTGGCAAGATTGCATCTTACCTGTTCTACGATGCCTGCTTTGCGGAGAAGAATGCGTGTTAGACGTTTGTCTTACACTTCCATCAGCACTGCCAACGGATGTTGACACTTTGCTGGGTCCAGTAACGGCTCATGCCTTGTGTTGCCCCCAAGGGCTGCCAATCCTGATGACGGCATTCATTGAGATCTCACCGGCGAATCCAGCTACTGGTGAGGTACGTGGAACAACAGACACACAGGTACCATCATTGCTAATGCGGATGACGCTGACGACGATGCTTCACATCTGTGCACAATTGATCTATTTGAATAAATTAGTTCCACTTTCACCTACTGTGGTAGACAAATTCTTTGCCAGCCTAGACGATTTGATGTTTTCTCCCCACACCGAGAATAACTTTTGAAACCTGCACACAGTGTTCAATGAACTCTGAAATTCGGCATTCGTTTTTTCAAAACAAACCTTCTAACTTGGGAACTCTATGTTTCTACAATCTAAATTTGAACCTTTTTCTTTTTTCAGAATAGAACTTTTCCCCTTGGCACAGAGTAATCTGCTTAAAGTAGAACTATTCTTAGAGAACAAGAAATTCATTTGATACTTCCTATAGACAATAATTGGCATTATCCTACGCAAAAGATAACAGTTTATATATTATGCTATGGAATGGTCTCGAATTTTTTTTCTGTAAACTTAGAGCAATTTCATAAATGTCATTTCATAATTCATTTAGATAGCATTTTTGAAAGATAGATATTGCTAGTAAAATACGTGCAAGATAAATATTCATGTATGTGTATAACCATGTTTTAATGCATTTCAAGTATTTTGGGTGGGATTGTGAACACACGCTTGAATTATGTTTTATATGCTTATAGATTAGTAATATTAGACATAATACGTGGAGTGGGTGTTGTATAGGGTTTTAGGACCCTAGTGCAATTTTGCCGATTCATGCCCTTTTATAGGTATAAAGTACTGTATCCTTATAAAGGCATAGAAATCATAACCATATTAAGACATAGCTCAAGTAGTCCTAATACGGCTTGGCTACTTCCATTAGTTCCGAAAATCTACAACGATTCTTGGAAAAACCCGCCTTCAGCAGTCAGGGACCTCCCCCTGCATGAATATTGAATATTGATTTATCCAAGAACTCATGGAGTTTTCAGAGAATTAAGGGCCAGATGTAGGAGAATCTTATTTACCGATTCATAAATACCGAATTTTACCGATTCGGTATTTATGAAGGAGTGAGATTTAGGAAGAATCAGTAATTTAATTACCGATTCTTTAAAATTCGGTATTTACCGATTCGGTAAATACCGAATCGATATTTCCTATTGATTCCTATGGGCTGTGAAGCCCATAGGAATCAATGGGAAATATCGATTCGGTAATCACCGAATCGGTAAATACCGATTCCTGCAAGGGTGCAGGGGGTGTCACTTTGACACCCTCTAGCACCCCAAATACTGGCATGTGTGCCATGTGGCAGACAGACATGCCCTTAGGGCATAGGTGTGCATGCACACATGTGCATGCACACCTGGATTCGGTATTTTACCACCCAATTGGATTGGGTGGTAAAATACCGAATCTGTAAGGCCTTAGGGACTCTGAAGAGTCCCACCTACATCCCGAAGTTACCGAATTGGTAAAATTACCGATTCGGTATTTTGCCGATTCGGTAAATTTACCGATTCGGTAAATTTACTGAATTGGTAAAATATGCCCCCTACATGCCAATTCTTAAATACCGGTCGGTAACGGCCGAAATCGGCCGTTACCGACCGGTATTTTGGCTCCTACATCTGGCCCTAAGTTTTTTAATGACATTATTATGTCCAATCTTACGTCAAACTCGGCACCTTCAAGGTATAAATATGCCCACACTTGTCCAAACAAACACACGGTAGTTTGGAGCAGTTCGACTATCTACTTGCTCGACGCACCCTGCTGCAGCAAGTGCCGAAGGAAGCTGACCCTCCAGCTGACGCACTGAGAGATGCTGTCCTTTCTCCAGCTGAGAAACCTAGCTCCAGTGTTTCCAGGCTAGCCTTGCGGGTTGCTGGGAAATCGAGTCCTGAGAGAGAGATACCAGACCTCCTTCATTCTTAAACTAAGGTATGGAGCTGATTAGACTCTTAGAGAATTCTTGGATTAGATTCTTGGCAAAGAATACTGAAACTAAGCTACACCTCATTTACTTCTTCCCTTGTACTAGACCTAGGTTAGGTACACCGGGGTAGGCGTATTTTAGAAAGCACCAGTTGAGTACTTTTAGTCATTATTTATCAATGTATGTATTTTATATATTTTATGGCTTAGAAACCATATCATGCTTTTACAGTATTATTTTATAATACTCTTCGTACTGTACGCATTGTACTTTACAACAAGTATTACGATTGTAGCAGTTCATTTCTTATGCTTGAGAAAGAAGACTGTTCAATAAAAACGTTTTATTGAAAACGCCTGTCTCTCTATTTCTCTGCACCTCTGGTGAAACGAAGCATGCACGATTGACTGAGTGAAATAACTATCTATTGTTTCCGCGACTCTAGAGATACATTTGTTACTCTTGGGAACTAAAGTTGTCATTGGACAAAAATCCAGAGCACACTTAGTGTATCAAATCAAATTTCAAGCTTCAAATGGTCAAATGGCCAAACCAATGGGATAGATCAAACCAGTCATAAGTTTTCAAAAGTTTTATTGTTCAACAGTGTTCTTTTCTCAGAATCACTGTGCCATATCACTCTAGCCTACACGTGTTTCATCACGGCATGTGGCTGTGAATCTTCAGGGCTGATCTAAAAGATCGAGGCGCGTTATCGGGAGACCGGTGATAATTCCGTCCCGGTCCTAATCGGGATGTTTCTGTGCACAAGAGAGCGGTACCGAAGATAATCGGTTTCCGTCAGAATGGGGGTAGTGTGGGAACTTGGAAACTGGAGCTGCACCGAGCTCAACCCACGGGCAACAAACGGCCTGAAATACCGACGCTGTGTAACCGCACACACTACCCCCATTCTGACGGAAACCGATTATCTTCGGTACCGCTCTCTTGTGCACAGAAACATCCCGATTAGGACCGGGACGGAATTATCACCGGTCTCCCGATAACGCGCCTCGATCTTTTAGATCAGCCCTGAAGATTCACAGCCACATGCTGTGATGAAACACGTGTAGGCTAGAGTGATATGGCACAGTGATTCTGAGAAAAGAACACTGTTGAACAATAAAACTTTTGAAAACTTATGACTGGTTTGATCTATCCCATTGGTTTGGCCATTTGACCATTTGAAGCTTGAAATTTGATTTGATACACTAAGTGTGCTCTGGATTTTTGTCCAATTACATTAGAGAGAGGCCCCTGATCCTCTTCTCTTACAGAGGTTAAGGTTTTCCTCTGCCAAGAAGCACCTAATTCTATACCATGACACCTTAATACTTACCGTGATAAGTTGAGCGCCACAGTTCTGAACACTTAAAAACCTGTTCACAGATTGTATAAAAACTAAAGTTGTCATGTTTTATGTGGTTGTCAGAAACTAATCCCTTCTTGTTCATTCGAGAAAGTTTCTCGTGACCTCTGAGCTAGCTGGCACACACACAATTAAGTCTAGTATATTCGGTAGAGACCTAGTCGACTTCAGTCCTGCATCTAAACTACAGTATACACTATTCCAATGTGCAGAGCTATTGGGAATAAAGGAACTACACTACAAACTAAAGAAGAAAGATATGAGGGGAGCTGGGGGGGCGGCAGGTGGGAGCGGGGAGACTGAGGGACTTGGACCACAGTATGCACCTCTAACTTATTTTTCCCAAGGGCACGCGAGCACGAACGGTGGGCTCTGGAAATTAAGGTTTTTTGGGGGATTTTCAGTTGGGGTTAGGGCGGGGAGGGAAGAAACTGGTATGTCGGTGTCACAGAGGCGGATGCTGCTCCAGATGGGGCAGGCATTGGGGCAGAGGGGGCACACAGTAGAAAAGTTGGCTCACAAGTCTGAGGGAAAGCAGAGTTCACCATAACCTCACACTATGTCGTATTCCACAGTGAAAGTGGTTACCTTAAACCTGAAGGGCCTTAACAATCCCATTAAGCGGAGATCCATTCTTTCCTATTTGGAGAACATGGGTGCCGATGTGAGTCTCCTACATGAGACCCACCTTCTATCTAAAGACTGGCATCAGTTGAGGTCACGAGCCTTCCCACATCAGTTTTTCTCTTCCACTTCAGATAAAAAAGCAGGGGTGCCCATATTGGTCGCTAAGCATTTTTTGGGGACAGTGGGTGAGAAGATAGCTGAAAACAAAGGACGTCTCTTGGCTTATAAATTTAGGGTAGATGGCACACACTAGCAGTGGGGTCGATATATGCTCCCAACTCGGGGTAGGAGAAAATCCTGACAGCGGCTCTCTCTGAGGTCTTGAGCAAGCAAGAGCAGAGGACCCTCGAGGGAGGGGGCTTTTATATTGTTATGGATGTGACCAAGGACCGGTCACGTAATAGATTCACTAAGTCGGGGGAGTTGTCTGGAGAGGGGAGGGAATGGGTTCAATCCAGGGGACTGGTAGATTTCTGGTGAGTGGCAGGCCTCACAGTTCTCCTTTTACTCCCATGCATGACTGGATCACCTGATTGGCACAACAGAAATTAATGCAATGGTAGGGGACGTACACATTATACCGGCAGCACTCTCTGACCACGACGCTGTGACTGTTTCCCTTTGGTTACCCCCAACACGGAGACAACCGGGATGTTGGCCGCTTTAGTAAAACATGCTTCACAAGGAGGCAGTGACACGACAGATACATAAATGCATTAAGGACTACCTAGAGGTGAATGATTCCCCTGCCATCTACTTGCCCACTCTATGGGGAGCCCTGATAGTGGTAGTCCGGGGGGAACTAATAGTCCCCGCTGCAGAAAATAAAGACCTTAGGGAAAAGAGGGAGCATCTCACAGCGCAAGTGTTGGAACTGGAGCGGGTTCACAGTCGGAAGAGTTTGGCAGGCAGTTGAAAGCGGCACGAGCACAGTTGGTAGGGCTAGATCTTGACAGAGCTGAATACGCAGCGGTACGTCTCCGATACTCCTATCATGTTGGCGGGAATAAGACAGGGCACATGGTGGCGAGCAAACTCAGAGCCCCCACCCAACAGATGAGAGACCAAGCAATTGCGAACGACAAGGGGTAGGTTGTCACTGAGTACTAAGAAATCGAGAAAACGTTTAGGGATTTTTATGCATATCTATATCGAATAAAGGCTACTCCAGGGCCGCAAGTGAAGGCATACCTGCAGGGGGCAAACACATATGCAATAGTTTGAGATTGGAGCTGACATGCTGGATGCCCGATCCGGATAGAAAAAGTTATTGGGGCGATATAGCACCTCAAGCGTATGAAATCACCGGGGCCGGATGGATTTTAGCCCCAATCGTGACTTTTTAACTCCCTTGCGGGACTGGGGTCGATTCCTCCAGAGATGCTGGTTGCATCAATAGTAGTTCTGCCCAAACCAGGGAAAGATAAAACTGTGTGCGGTTCCTATCGCCCGGTGTCCTTTCTCAATGTGGACCTCAAGCTGTTCACCAGCATTTTTAGTGGCAAGACTAGGACCCTTGATAACTGGCATAATAGAGCCAGATCAAGCAGGCTTCATTCAAAATAGACAGAGCAGTGACAACACCAAAAGGAACCCCCATTTGGTTGATAAGGCTCACCGCACTCACATGGACGCCTTACTTTTAACAGTCAATGTCAAAAAGGCGTTTGATCATGTAGACTGGGATTTCTTGGACCATACTTTGATTCACTTCGGGTTGGGTGACTGATTCAGAGCATAGGTGGCGAGTTATTATAGCTCACCCACCGCTTCTATAAGGGTCAATGGATCATCATCTCGGCATTTCGCCATCCAATGAGGGACAAGGCAGGGCTGCCCGCTGTCGCCCTTCTTGTTTTCCTTATACATTGAGCCGCTGGCACTGAAGATAAGGGACAACCCGGACATAGTGGGCGTCCCTTTTGGGGGGGACAGACACGCAATTAGCCTCTATGCAGACGATATTCATCCTTCCCTGGAGGTCCCGGACCGCTCGTTCCCAGGATTTTTTAGGGAAATGGAGGCCTTTGGCCAGGTCTCCGGCTTCCACGTAAACATTGGGAAGTCAACGATCCTCCGCCTGGATGGGAAGAGGACAGAATCGAGGAACGGGGACACTAGCTTCTCGGAAATTAAGATAAGGGAGTCCATCCCATACTTGGGGATTGAATTGGCCCTGTCTATCCAACAGACGATTACACTAAATTACACTAAACTTGTCCGACAGATCACGAGAGTAGTGCAGAGTTGGAAGCAGCATCAGCTGTCCCTTCTAGGTCGTGTTGCTGTGGTCAAAATGTTGATTCTTCCCAAAGCACTATACTTGTTCCAGATGTTGCCGGTCTGGCCCCCAAAAGGGACACTTAATACGCTGCAGAAGGGGATACTCCATTTTGTCTGGGCGGGGGTGCGGCCACGCATGCGAAGGGAGTTAGGGTATCTGAGACCAAAGGAGGGAGGTTTAGGGATACCGAATCTACTGGATTATTTTCATGTTGCCCAATTCAGATACTTGGTGGAATTCAGTAGAACGGAATCGGAGAAGAGATGGCTATTTCAAGATAGGGCACTAGCGAAACTCTCCCTGTGGAAGGTTCTTTTTCTGAAAAGGACGGACCGACGGCAGAATTTTCAGGGCTTACCTATACGAACACGGTGCTGCAGGTTTGGGACGTAATGGCTACTAGCAGAGACCTAACGACTTTCCCCTCCGTGATGACCCCCCCTATTTGAAAACAAGGAGTTTACTCCGGGGCTCGAAGGAAAGTTATTTTTAACTTGGCAAGCTTCGACTTGCGAGGCAGCTGGTCATCTATTTGATATTGAGGGGATCATACAATTTTCACAATTAAAACAGGATTATACACTCCCAGAGACAGAAAGGTTCCACTATTTACAAATAAGGCATTGGCTTCTCCACCCAGACGTCCACCCGAAAGTCAGTAGAAAACTGACAAAGTATGGAAAATGGTTAGTAACGAAGTTGACCGATAGGAAACTGATCTCCGAACTATGTGTCATGATACGTACAACATGTCCCACGCATTCTACTGCTAGCCAGAAATGCTGGGCGATGGAAATAGGAAGGGAGTTTGCAACAAAGGAGTGGGGGGAAATCTATTACAGGGCCAAACATACAGCATGAAACACGGCCAGCAAAGAAACAGCTTTTAAAATTGCCACATATTGGTATCTGACACATACTGGCCAAAGATATTGGATGAAATAGATCAGCAATTTGAGACCCAGATCCCACGGTTCCCAGCCTACGTGGTGCTAGGACTGCCCAGCCCCTTAACGTTCCCTCTGAAGTTTCGCAAAGGAAAACAGATGGGTCTAGCTCTGGGGGCAGCACTTAAGAACATTTTATCACACTGGGGGACACAAGCGATCCCGTCACACACGAGATGGCTTCACAGATTGTGGCATATCTTGGGGATGGAACAGATCCATGCTTCCCTCACAAACACAGCATCCGATTCCAAGAGGTTTGGCAGCCACTCATTTCTCTTCTGTCCACAGAATTTAATGAGATCACATGCCCAAAATATCTCCGCCTCCTCCGGCTCACGACAGGGGGGGGGAGCCGCCCAATCGACCTTGAACCAGGGAGCTCTCTCTACACACCAATTATACAACCCGGAATAGTCATCGCGCATACCAGTTCGGGGGTGGGTGGGGGGCTTGTTTGAATACTTTTTGACTATGTTGAGTACTGTTATTTCTTGCTACTATGTCGTAACTATCTTGGCATTTTGAACGCCTCACAATTTTAGTGGGGAGCTGGTTAAATGGCACCTTCACAGATAATAGCAAAGGATGTAATACAAGCTCTGATATATGGTACACAATGTGCATTGCGAGGCGGCTACGATAATTGTATACATGCTACTAATGTCAAAAACAAAGTTAAACCTAAACGCACTTGCCCTCATCTCAATGTTGCTAACGTAAAGATATTGTCAAAACATTGATAATAACGATCATACTGAGGATCTATATTAAATAGAATTGTATCAACATAATGTTGCAAAATGTGCTATGTTCTGTTCATAATATTAGTGGTTACAGTCATTAACAAAAGATGCCCAGTAAAAAGATTTTTGTTTGAAAAAAGAGCCATATTTTGGTTGTCATCAGTAAGATCTTACCTATTGCAGAGATGTTTAGTGCAAGGCTCTTTATCCATGGTGCCTTGTTCTTGTTTTTAGCCTCACACCTGTATTCTGTAGTGTGGTGTGAGGTTGTTGCATGAACTTGAAACACTGCAGTAGCATTGTCCGTCACATTAATCCTTCCCAGGTTGTCATTTCCGCGGAAAAGAGCGTATTGGATGGGTGGAGTTCCTCTCTTCGACTTGCATGCCAATCTAAAAGTCTGTCCGACCACCACGTCTGATCCTGGGCTGTCAAGTGTGAGCACCGGTCTGGAAACTGCGGCTAAAATAAGGGGAGAGTAAGTTACTGAAACATGTCAACGCTACAAGCAAAAAAATATATATTGCACGACAATCAACCAGATTCTTTTTTTATTTTGTGTAGAGCTTGAGAGGGGCAGCTAATCTCTCTAAATCTTTGAAAGGAGTATAACTCTTGGTGCAGTGGGTGTATGTGGGACTCCAGGAGGATTCAAACATGGTGGAGCAGAGGTGTCACACTGAGAGAAGAATTCAAGTTTCTCATTGGTGCCACTTTCTAACTTCTAAAGTATTGAACAAAGTAATTCAAAATGTTTGCTAGTTATAAGGTTCCCAATTACCTGCTGGAAAAATTCTGAGAAGGACCAGGAGCACCATATTTCAGTACAGATTTGGGTAGATCATTATATGACCAAATATTCCAGTGGTGAACGTACATCAGCCCTGGGAGAATGTAACGTCCCCCCGCCAACGAGGCAGTTTACTTTTTTGCGCCAAGAAGCAGAAAGAGCAATCCTGGACCAGAAGGTCAACCAAGCACTGGCGTCCCAGGCTGTGTACCAGACAAAAAGTGGGGTTTCGCAAGAACATTAGTACCATCGACCAAGCCATACTTTTTTATGGTACATGTTAAATACACAAAAACGCTCAAGTGCCCATTCTATCTGTCCTTCAGAGACCTTAAATCAGACTTCAACTTGGTAAATAGATCAAAATTATGAGAAACGCTTAAAGAACAAGGAGTTGAGCAATATCTCTTCCAAGCTAAATATTCCACAGAGGCATGCGTGCCGGCGTTCGGTACCGAGGTAGAGGAGAATGCACCCCCTATTTTGACATCTGCTCAGGGATGCGTCCGTGCCCCAATACTGTTCTCTCTCTTGCTGAACGACTCTGAAGAATTCTTACTCAAGAGGCAGACAGATGTACTAAAGCTGTGCAGTACATAAATAGCCATCCTCCTGTCTGCAGACGACACAGTAACACTATCCTGCACACAAAACGTCCTGCACAGGAGGCTGGAGAGGGTTGAAAGCTACTGCTGCCTCAAAGACTTCCTCCTTATCAGCGTGCAAAAGACAGAAGTAACGCCAATGGGACCATCCCGACTGCTGGTAAAACCACCAAGAATAGCTGGCAGTGTACTTGAAATTGTCAGTTCTATCATTATTTGGGACTCTCCTTTAACAATAAGTTGTCCCGGCGTGCCCACCTCACCAAATGCAGCTGGCACCCTACAGTGGTCTGTCAACGCCATTTTGAGGCTCGAGAACAAGACTGACTGCTACTCAGTGAGTGCTGTTCCTTAAGTATATAAGCAAAACGCAGTGGCGGCAGCAATCTATGGTGCAGAATCACACCTGAGAGCAATGCTCAAAGGGTCTTCCGTAGGGAGAATCCATCACAGTCCCAGGGCAAACTGTGTGAGAAGCTGCCTAAAGAACCTTTGCCTTGAGCCTCTTTGGCTAGAACCGCTTCATAATACCAGTGCTGCTGCTGCCATGGTCAAAGAAGCATTTCTGAGTACTAAACCCAAGGCTCGCTTTGGCTCACCAGGCTCGTCCATTTTAACCCACAATGATTGGCCCCTAAAGCACACTCTGGGAATGGACCAATATTCGAATGACATCAACACGACATACATCGCACTTTACACTTAAAATTCCGCCTAAGCATGTTGCCCATTAAGAAGTATACTGCAAAATTCACCAGCAGCTGCACCGATTCTGTTTCCTGTGATTGTGTAATGGGCAGTAAGGAGTAAATGAATGAATGAAGGGATTACACAGCGTGTGGCCACTCCAGAGAGTGTCCCAGCGCTAGAGGGGGCTGAACAAATCTTTAGGTACACACCTACTAAAACAGGCCTTAATGTCTCACTAGGAAAACCCATGATTTCAGTTTCCTATGGAATGCAGTCCAGAGGGGAATCAGACACAGATCCCATGGGAGTTCATTCCAGGCTTTGGCTGCCAGGATGGAGAAAGCTCTGGCACTGGAAACCTAGGGGCATATTTATGAGACGAGTGCGCCATGTTTGCACCATGCAAAGTGGTTCATACATGACTCAAGCCTCTAAGTCAATCTATGATGCCACGAAAAGACACATTATGTGGCTTTGAGTGGCATAGTAAATCTGGAGTAAGGCAACGCAGTGCAAGTTTCTTCATTGCTTATTCTGTGCAAGGGGGGCATTCCATGGGCATTGCGGTGGGTGTTCCCACGCAACTCCCATGTTTTTGATGCCTCCAAAGATTTACAAGGACTTGTAAACCTGGGGCCTCATTTATGAGAAATGACGCATTGCTGCGTGAAAGCAGCGATGCGTCACTTCTCAGTGCGCACTCCTTGCGACATACCTGATGGGTCATATTTAATGTATGATGCATCATGTCGCAAGGAGTTACAGATACGTCAGTATTTCTGACGTATCTGTAAGCGCAAAAGTGACGCATTGCTGGAGTGTGGCACAAAAGTGACGCAACTCTAGAAATGTGTCCTTTCACATGGGGCAAGCCCCATGTGAAAGGGCCTGCGTCAGTCTTACGCCTGCTGTGAGGCAGGCGCAAGATTTTGACGCAACGGCGTCCTAGAAATGACGCAGTGAAATCTCATAGATTTCACTGCGTCACTTCTACGAAGCTTTTTGCGGGGGAACGCCCCCCTGCATACATTATACCTGACGCAGGTATAATGTAGCGCAGGGGTTTACAAAGTGACGCATCTGCTTAGATGCGTCACTTTGTAGCATCTGCTTAGATGCGTCACTTTGTAAATAGTGCGCAACAGGAGGCATGTTTTACACCGCCAATGCGTCACAAAAAGTGACGCATCAGAAGCGCAAAACTGACACAAGGCCTCATAAATGAGGCCCCTGGTGAGGCATAACGAGGGGAAATATCTTTTTATGTATTCTTTTTTCCTCTTTCCCTGTGCTCTGCATTCTGCAGCACACATAGAAAGAGGAAATAGCCTCTCAGGATAGTTTTTGTGCAGGAAGGTACCTCTTCCTGCACAAAAACAATCCTGCACGCAGCAGAGGCACCCTTGCTTGTTGGTGCCAGGCTGCTAAAATGGTGCAAGTGGAAGGACAGGAATGCATCATATTGGATAAATACGGCACATACCTGCCCTTTCCCCGTGATGCAGTACAGCGCAGTACAGCGCAACAAGGTGACTTGCTGTGTTGCCCTGCACCACTGTCTTCATAAATATGCCCCCTAGTGTTTCCTCACACCTAAATGAGCCAGGACAACTGGTGGCACGGTGGAGCTTTCTCTCACTCAAAATCCTGTGTGCTTTTTTGTGTGCTAAATTTGTAGATAAAATAGATCTACTACTAACGGATTTACACATGTGCTTTCAAAGGATTGTATGCAACCTTAAAGTAATTTCCAAAACATCTAGTCACAAAGTGCCTATTCAGATGATCAGAAAGAATTCGATCTAACAATCGGACAATTTCCCCAGCAATCAGTAACTTAAAGGCTTCCCAAGGTTTTTCACCCAATTGTTTGCAAAGAAATGTACATATCTAGCACAATCTGGACGTATACATTTTAGAGCCACGAGTTTCACTGAACCCCATTACAGTTCACCTTCAGTCCTGATGGCAGCACAGACTTCTCAATGGTCTCTATCACATTGAGGGCTAAAATACAGCTGAAGAATGCCTGCATATTATGACATGATGTTCAATATTGTACCAGTCTTAATGTTTCTGTGTCGGTCCCACCCCATTAATATGCATTTCGTTGTTCAATAACTCATGCAAACCAGGTGTGCGAAACTCGTGTAATTTGCTGTAGTGTAATTGCACGCAATTACTGCAAAAGTTATGTGAAATGCATAGAAATTACCCAAACTGTATGCTCGGGTAAAAAAATGTACCTGCTGCTCGCCTTCAAAACACTGCTGTTCTTGCTCAAATCTGCAGTTAGTGCTAAAAAATGATCCGAACAGTATGCTTGGATTAAAAATTCTGCCTACAATTCCGTTCACGTTCAAATAATATCTAAATCAGACATCTCGCATTTTAAATGTCTCCCTTTAATTACGCGATGTGGTATAATTGCGTAATCTTGCTAATTTCACCTACATTTTGACACGTACATTTACAGGAACTGCGCCGGTCAGGGTAGTTCAAATTTCGACAGTTGTAGCAAACACCGGTGGTGACAACGGACGTCCCTAACGGATCCATCTTATGGGTTTAATAACATTTGTCGGGATATTAGACAATTCCTTAGTATTAGATTCACGTAAATACTATTTCTTTACACAGGGGTGTTGTTTAATATTACTTATCACCAGGAAGATTTAAGTCCATCCCTGCCAAATTACAAAATAACTTCATTGTGTGAAGAGGGGGTGGGGCTGAGTAGGGGGTGGGGCCTGGTGCTGAGAACTACCTAAGAGGCAGTCTGCCCCTCACCAAGCTCCCCACCCCCTCTCAAAAAACTCCTAAAACAAAGATTCATTGAGGCTGTTGTGAATGTCCTGGGGTGTTTTCACACCTTTTAATGGACATCGGCTGCTTACAGTTTCCGAAAATGAGCTGGAAATCCACTGGTTCAGGGCACAAGTCGTAAAAAAAGAAGTGGGGCAACGCTGACGTCACGACAAGAAGTGACGTCATGGAAGGTGACTTGCACCATCAGACTCATTGCCTCCCCTCGCTCACCACTTAGATGCAATTGCATCAGAGAAGCCAGCTCGTGAGCAGCATTCTGAATAAGCTCCGATCTCGCTCCAGAGAGGCCAAAGAGTGAATGTGTGGCTCCATTTATCGAGCTCACGGTAAAATAAGTGGGGGGATGCCGTCCACATGCGTGGGGCCCAGACTCGAGCCCTGCACTGGTTACAGTGGTTTTCAGATCGATTTCGGCTCCTAAACTGGTGACGTGTAAAAAAATAATAATAATAAAGACATTTATAAAGCGCATGGTTACGCCATCTCGGCGTGGCCCCGCGCTGAGTGAGAGGGAGGTGACAGTAACCCCAACAGAGGACCACTTCGTACTAGCAGGAGAACAGATATGTTTTAAGCAACTTTCTAAATTTAGCTTCAGAGCTTCCAACCTGAGTTTTAGAGGGAACTTATTCCAGTTCTGAGCAGCCTGAATGAACGGCCCCCATTCTGGCCTTCTTTATCTTTGGAATTTCCAACAGCCCAGTCCCACTGACACACTGTGGTACCCTGTGAGTTGACAGATATGAGAGACTTTGGTGTAACCCGATCGTCTTTCACCCTGGTTGTAATAGCCATTAATCTCCCAGCCAAAGCTAGAACTTAACATCTCTACTTACATAGCTCCGGTTGGAACTTATTGGCTCAGGCTGGCATAAATAGGAAAAAACATAAAACTGCAGGTAAAAATAAGTTTCTCTTAAACTACATTAAACTGTTTGAAAAATGTGTTGATGCTCCAATTACATACCGGCAATGCAATTACCAATAAGTAATTGGAGCATTACCTCATCGTCGTCTCCCTCGCTTTCCTTCATTACTACATTGAGATGTACAAAGTCAAACAGGACATCCAAAAAGGCATTGCGCAGACATGTATACGAGACACAAAAGACAAAGCAAATACCCTCAAAAAAGGAGAAGTAGTGGCCAACACCTGTGACCCAAACACATCAGACACTCCAAGCACATAAACAGTCCGAAAGGAGAGACAAAAGATGGGGGGGCGGGGGCACCCAGGAGGATGCTGTGCACATCCCAGCCAACGAAGCCCACCACATCGCAGCTCATGAGGCAGACATGAATCACAGAAAAAAATCAGCAGTAGACAAGCGTCCATCAGAGTGCAGAGACGGAGCCAAACTAGCCAGCACCCCATATGCAGCAAGCCACAACTGGCAAACAGAGGAGTCTTGACATCCCCGAATGCTGCCAGAGACAGTATGCAGACCAAAAGAAGAAGGCTATGCCTCCACAGCCGAGGAGAACACAGCACCCTCTGGATCACCATGCGTTAGGCAGGAGGCAAGACTGATCCTATGCAAAAGGAAACCAGCGAGTCAGAAAGACCCGTAAGAGGACAGTGAGGAGCCACCAAACCACGGGGCACCAAGGACTCCGTGGCAGCCAGAACGCTGGCACCGCCATTTCGAGAGACACCTCCCAAACAGGCGCCAACACCAGACCACAGTTGCAGCTGAAACAGCCATGAGTATGAAAATGCAAAAAGTCCGAAACCAGGGCCATAAAGAAAACATGAACCAGAAGAACACAAGCAGCCAGGAAGACTCCTGGCAACACCAACTGCACGCGCCTGCTGCAACCACAATGCAGTCCCAAAGGAGCCACGAGACGCCAATACCCTGGATTATCCGGAGTAAGGGCCCAGAGACGGGCAGAGCAAACAGGGCAGTAAAGTTGGACATTGGAGTCTGACATGGAGCAAGGTACTAAAGACCAAAAGGGTGGACAGCACTGCAGGCCACAGTAACCCCCACCAAGGCCCCCGGCAAAAACAATGGGCAAAAACCCCAGCACGGGCCTCAACCAGAAAGGCAAGGGCGCCACCGAGTAGGCGATGCACTGCCGAACCAACACCACCTGAAAGCGCTTATAGGCCAACCAAATCACAGAAGGCCACAAAGCGCAGGAAACAAGTAGCCAAGAGACCATAGGGCATAAGAGAAGCCCATGAACGACAAAAATGAGGCCCAAGGACCCTCAGCGTAGGCAAGAACCTACAGCCACCAAAACCCATGGGTGAGCGCCCATGGCCAAAACCACTTAGAAAGCAGGACTCGAACCATCAGAGTGAGGGTCAAATACCAAACCCATGAGGCCAGAAGGGACACTCACCGGGCCCACAGGAACACATAAACACCCAACACAGAAACGATGAAGATGGAAGACACCCGGCCAGCAACCTACAGGCATGACAAGAAACACAAAGCGACTGCGGACACAAAGTCGAAAAGGGAGAGAAAGGCATAGGTCCCCCAAGTCATAAGCAACAACAAAAGTGAAGCCTCAAACTCGAGCTGTAACAGAATAAACGTCCTGTGCAACAGTGTGAAAAACCAGAGGACATCTTCTATCTTCGGTGTACTGAGTAATGTGAAGGCCAATCCATAATCCAATAATAGAAACGCAGATAAAGAGCCACAAGCATAATCTTCCAGGCGAAGTGAAGAGAAAAAGAACAAGCATTTGCAATGCAATAGGTCTCGCATTTGCAAGAGTTTGAGCTATTGGCCTTGTAAATGACAATGCCTTTTATTTATGTGTTGGTTTTCAAAACAGATAAATAAAAGGCATTGTCATTTACAATGCCAATAGCTTAAACTCGCGTAAATGCGGGACCTATTGCATTACAAATGCTTGTTCTTTTTTGGATCCATTTCACAGGGAAGCAACTAAATAAAAGAAGGAAAGAGAGGTTGTGAACCGTTTCTTCAAGTCACCATTTTCAGTAAGTGAGGAGCAAGACAGAAAGAGAGGGAATATTAGGAAGAGGGGGGTGGGGCAGCTGCCAGCACAGAAAAGAAGAGGGCATAGTCCGTGTCTTCTCTGGGCAGTAAGGAAGAGACAGAGTCCTTTTCCTTCTCTGCTTGTCCCCGAACGTCTACGAAAGCAAGCCAAGCCTTATCTGAAGGCTTTTGCTATTTCTGCCGTCCTGGGACACAGTTTTGAAATGAAAAATTGCGGAACAAAATCTGTTTAGTAAAAGAAGTAGGGGGCTAGGGAACGCTGTGTCCTTCCGATCCTGCAACCTTCGACCACTGAGCTAGACAAGTTAATGTGCCCCCCCACCCCCGGTGTCAGCCACTCCCACTGCTGCCCGAGGGCGCACTTTAAGGTAAGAAACACATGTGAACAGAGTGCAGCACATCGCTGAGGGCCGAGGTCATGTCTGACACCATGAGGCTGTCCTGCCTTATTATCCAACAACATACAGCGGACGGGGAGTTTCAAGACAATACTTCAAGTCCCAGAATGCAAAGCGGCACAGACAAGAAGCCAATCTGGCTTCTGGTATCAAGGTGCTAACTGGGCCAGGTGCGACATACGCAATAAACACAAACATCAAGGGGGCACGGATCATTCTGTGAAGAAGGATGCAAAGAAGCAAGTATTGGGTGTGGGGGGCATATGATATATTAAACTCAAGTGGTTAACTAACTCATTTGTGTAGCTCATGCAAATAGCAGAATATTGTGGCTGGCTATGGGAGTTCAAAATTACAAGCCGGCTCATAGTACAGCCGAAATTCATGACTACACCATGTAAACAAATACACGGAGTGCTAGGCAAATACAGCCGTGCCACAAAGGTGAATGGCAGCAGCATCTCTGTCTGTGTGCACACATCGCTGCCTTGGCCGACCCCGCATCCATTATAGTGTCTCTTTGAATAAGTATTGGAATACCTCGCGCCGGTGCGTTTGCCAGCGTTCACGCGCAGCCCATGCGGTCACAAGTAATTATGCCCTTCGCCGCGGGGCTAATTCCCCCGCGGTGCGGGGGGGGGGTGCGCGGCATCCGTGATGAGCTCAGCTCTTCATGCTGCACAGCGGAGCTGTGCTCATGAAAAGCTCAGCTCGTCATGACTCCGCCACTCCCGTGGAACGCCCGCACAGCAGGGTAATTAGCCCCGCGTGGGCGTTCCGAGGCCGTTATGACGAGCTCAGCTCGTCATGAGCACAGCTCCACTGTGCCCCATGAGGAGCTGAGCTCGTCATGAGCTTTGAAGAGGATAAAGGCTCATGAGAGCGAGGCCAGCAAGTTTCACGTGGACTGGGAGATAAACCAGCACGGAATCGAAACCAGTGGTACGCCCGCACCACAGAGGAGCGGGGGCGAGGGAGGGCGGCAGCAAAGCGAACACACACTAATTATAAATACATGTTTATAATTAAAACCAAATGCCGCTGCTGTGCGTAACAGACACCAATAGGCCATGGGCGGAGCAAAGCGCCCGCCTTTGGCCAATTGCGTGCTGTCTTTTTTAAAAAGAAGCATGCAAAAGCCAATTGCAGCCGACGAAAAGAAAAGCACACGAACAAGCATGTGGTCAGCTTTCAGAAGCCCCTGAAGCCCCTACATGAAGTCTCGATGCGTGCTGCGCACTGTAGCGCTAGGCGCGAGACCTAAAAATACCAAAAACAACTCCCAGCCCATAAAAAGGCAGCAACTCCCATGCCGAATAACCAGTTAGTGACAAACAGAGCTGGCAAGGGCTCCAGAGGATCAGTCGCCCAATGCTGACACAGAAAACATATAGCAACATCCCGCCGAACATTGCCCAAAAAGGCACAAGCAATGGGGAAGCCATAAGAGTGCACAAGGGTGAATACTCTCCAGCACTGTGAAGCTATTGACGTGGCAGGAAACAAGCCAAAGCAACATCAGCAATGATAAGCAATGCAGCAAAACGGAGCCGGCAGGCGCCTACGGGCTCCCATAAACAAGACCATAACCAATGTCCTGCTACATGTATGCCCCACCACAGGAAAGGAGAAACACCAGTAGCAAAAACAACCGGGCAAGCAACCACAAGCTGGACACCTGCACCAGCCGGGATCCGAGGAGACACAGTAACACCCAACCTGGCCAGATGAAGGCACTGCAGACCTCCGGCCGGGCAGCTTAGTCGAATTTCTGACCAGGGCAAGTCCACTGTACCTGTAAGCAGACGCCAAAATACCACACATGCTCCCGGGGATCCAACAGCACACCCAATAGAAGCCGGCAACTCCCAGATGCCCGGATGCTAGTAAGATGAATCAGCTAAGTATCACCTGTAACAAACAATGGGGAGCATTGGAGATGCCACTTACAGCAGCAGTGCAGCCTGTCACCAGAAACTGAGGAGTAACATGGAGATATAGAATTAACTATGGATGCAGAACTGTTGACCCCCAGGTGTGAATCCTTACCCTCAAGGAGTCTACAAGGCCTCAGACAAGAGTCTGCACCACCAGGCTACAGCTCCTAATTTTAGGAAAGCCCAGCGGACACCAGCCCAGACGTAGGAGAAAGGGAAACACAGATGCTGCCATACCGCCGGCAGACACGTCCTCCCCCAAGCACTCACTGTACCATCCACAGGCCTTGGCAATCATCCTCAGTCCTGGCGCACTCCTCACTGTGGCAGCACTCCCCAGTATGGCCGCACCGCAGGCCTTGAGGATCCAGGAAGACCAGGAAGACCAAAAGGACTGGCACCCGGAAGGACAGCCTCATCCACCGCCAAGCGGGTAGACACCGTCTCACCGACCCGCACCTAACACACCACGAGGACCGCATCAAGGCAAACAAGCAGATTGGGCCGGCACCACAGTGCCCGATCAGCACAGAAGCAAACAATCGTCAAACAGTGAAGAAACAGCTACAGCACCTCACATGGCTGGCGTGCTATAGCTCCGTCTGGTAAGACAACGTTATTTATCTTTTTATTGCATGGAAAAATCACGTAGTATTAGGGTGACCATCTCTTGATAACCAAAAACCGGTACATTTGGGAACAATAGAAGAAGGACTAAAATTTGTCATTCACTGAATTGCGCAGAATGACAGCTGTCATGAACAGAGCATCACAGAAGATGCATTAAGAACGTAAATAAAATGTAATTTCTACAACCAAAATCATACCTATTAATTAAATTGCTTACTTATAACAGCTGCTAACTAGCAAAGCTTTAGAACACCAAAAGAGTGCCTCTCACTGTTTTCAGTGGACCCCTCTAAAAACCGGGACATGAGTCAAAATTGCCGAAATCTGCCCGGACAGCTGGTGAAAAACTGACGTCTGGTCACCCTATGTATGGATGTCTGGTGAGGCAGGATTGCCTCAATGTAGTAATGAAGGGAAGCGAGGGAGGCGAACAATGAGGTAATGGGGAATTTTGGCTGTTGGAAGAGTTGGAACTGGCGAATATGGAAAACAAAAATATGCTTTTTTCAAAAGTTGTAAGTTAGCCTTTTAAAGCATGGTTTCTTAAACAAGAAAATATAACATTTGCTTGCTTTGCCTGCTACATAAAATTCATACCCAACTTTCACATCTCACCACTTTCCAATGTAACCAGCCACCATTGTTTGTTGTCCTTATGCTCTTCGTGGATGAAGTGGCTATATAACCCCTTGAATTTGGAGTGAGACATATGTTTTTTGAGTCTCTACTTGGGATGGTGGCTTATTTCTTACTGATTTTGTGCGTGTTGTATTAGGCCCTCTCTACAGGACCACCACCAAACTTTTTGCCTCCACCCCTCCTGTTTTCTGAACTTGTTTTGGCTGGCTTTTAGGACTATGTGCACTTTACAACTGCTAACCAGTGTTCAAGTGCTTGTGCTCTCTCCTCTAAACATGGCAAAATTCTCTAATGCCCAGTTGGTACATTTAATTTACTTATTAATCCCTAGTAAACTAGTACTACATGTACTGAGGGACTGGGGGTTAAATGCTACTAGTGGGCCTGCAACACTTATTGTGCCACCCACTTACAAGACTGCCATTGCTGCCTGTTTACAGTTTTAAACTGCCAATTCCACTTGGCAAAATAACCTCTTTGCCAAGCCAAACCTTCCTTTTTCATACATAAAAGTCACTCCTAAGGATGGCCTTAAATAGCCCTTAGGTCAAAGTGCAGAGCAATATTTAGAAGGTTTGACATGTACTTTTAAGTTTTTCATGTCCTGATAGTGAAAAACTCTTAAATTCATTTTTCACTACTGCAAGGCCGACCACTCTCATAGGATAACATTGGGTTACCTTATTACAGTTGATAGGCGATTACTTAAGTTTGGGAGCAGATAGGAAAATCATGTTGACACTCAAACTAATTTTTTTTTTTTTTTTTAAACCTTTATTGAGTTAATCAAAGTATAACAAGCGCAGGCCTACAACCACAGAGGCCGGCCGCAAACACAGGAATCAGATCAGGAGTCATGCACGTATATACGACCAAATAATATCGACAATACAGATACAGCATGCAATTGTATATGCCTCAACGCAGAAGGATATGTAAGGTTTAATTTTAAAGTTATAAAGAAGCAGAAGTGGCTGTACTATCGGTGGCGTCACACCATAACATGAAGTTAAGAAGAGATGGGGGGGGGAGGTACCCCGCAGCGCAAACAAGTCCAGGTGATGAGCAATATGAACATTGGGCACACCATGCCCGCCGAGGCTGACGAGGAATAAAAGACAATATAATAGCAAGCGGTTAGCGAGCACACCCTCCCAAAAACCCACCCTCCGGAGACAGTAAGGTATAGGCAAGCATAGACGCCAAACAGAGAAAGAAAAAAGATAAGGAAAGACAGCCAACCCTACCGTAAGGGAGGAAAAACCCTACCCAAAGAAAGAAAGGGGACCATAGAACAAAACAAACTAAAATAACAAACCCCCCCAACACCCGCCACCCTGCACCCCTGTAATGGCTACGGCCTACCCCACTAACAGCGTGCCTGTCGCCCCGGAACACCCCAAAGAAGGGAAAGAAAGAAAGCGGAGGAGGAGAAAAACAAACATACTCCCGGCCACCTATACCCCCCGCCATTAGCGACCTCCCCAAAACATATTGTCCATTATTAAAAGCAAGTATGAAGCACCAATATGGGAAGGACCTCAACCAAAACCACCCGACTCCCAGTGAGATACACAGTACAATCCCGGCATAGATCACAAAGCGTAGCTAACCCCAAAAGTCAAAGACAACCATGACAGTTCGGTTCCGCACGATAATCCACGTCGCCAAAGCCAGCAATCTCGCAGAAAGCGAAGCGTCCCAGATAGTACAAAGCAGTGGCATTGGATCTAGGGCAGGTTACAAGATGAAGTCAGCCCTGACCAGTGCGATTCTTCACGAAAACCCATGCCACCCAAGCCACAGTATTCATGTGGTAAGCAAAACGTCCATAGCAGTTCGAAGCAGCTGAATCGGACCGGGGACAGGATACAAGATGGCGGCATCCACAGGACCAACGGGGAAAGATGAAGGAGATAAGCCGACCTCTCCGACGGTCACTAAAGAGCTGTTCTTGGCGATCAAAGCCTTCGGCAACGATGTTTCGCCGAGCAGGAGTCATACCGGGAAAGCTAACTACGGTCTTAGGTGCAACATTCACAAGGCCAAAATCATCGACATGAGCTGAGTCAGGCTGCCGTGCGGGAACCTCAGAACAGTAGGCCAAATCTTCCACTGGAACCACAGAATGCTGATCATGTGTCGCAGCATCATCGTCCGGTCGCAAGCAGATATTTCCCAGCGTTTCTGACATTTGGTCATACGTGACTGTGAATTGGGAGTGGAGCGCCCCAATGGCGGCCATCACGGACCTCAACGATGGTGCGCCATCTGTCCTCTCCATCTCCCCCCCCCCAAAGAGACGAAGCAGGACTCGAGCCCCAGACTCACTTCCGAGGCTCCAGGCACACACGTAGCCGATGGCAACAGCAGGCGCTCCCTCAGCTTGTGATCACGACACCTTCGCCGACCGCGGGGGCCCCCCCTTCAACACCGCCGTCCCCAGCAGGGTCTCCGGGCGAGCGGCCCCCGACCGCGGCGCATGATGCACACCCTGTGTCACGAGACCGAGTCCTCAGTGCCAGCTGGTAACTGGATTGCAGATCGGAGATGCAGAAAAAGATCCGAGTACGGAAGACCGGACGAAACACTGGTTCCACAGCCGCTGTTGATCAATTCCAGCCCGGATGGGCTGGAAATCGAGGTCCCGGCTTCAGCCCTGGAGTAGGCCGAAAATGGAACACGACATAACTCCACCACCCAGTATGTTAGGGAGTCCGGGATTGCACCACCGGTATCAGGCGAGGTTCATACACACGGGAGTCCGGCGTAGGTAAAGGATAAATGACAGGATATGCGAGCTGCCGGCGGAGGTCGACGGAGCCGGGAGCTTAAGCAGCCATCTTAGGTCGTAGCGTAGCTCCTCCTCCCACTCAAACTAATTTTAATTTAAAATCCCTTTAATGGTAAAGTTGTATTTTAAGTCACAATTCTGAAAATGCTACTTTTAGAAAGTTGTACCAACAACAAGATGATGGATGGAATGCTTGAATTAATCTCAGCCACTGTCAATTTCATGGGGCTGCATCCCAATCCATTGTTTTTCATCCACCATGCCACCTCAGTTTGGATTCAGCCATATGCAAATCAGTCCAATCATAACAGTTATGTTATGTTATGTTATAAAGCTCTTCTATAGCGCACGTCTACTCCCAAGAGTGTCCCGGCGCTTTGGCAAAGAGAGAAAAGTCAGTACACAACACAGTGCTCTACGCAGGTGGCAAAGATATTACTGGGCGAAAAGCCACGTCTTCAGATGTTTTTGAAAGGCAAGCAACTTGTACATCGATCGCAGAGCAATAGGGAGCTTGTTCCAACAGCAAGGGGCCAGATAACGAAAAGAGCGGCCTCCAGTGCGGGCGCGCTTAATTATGGGGACAGTAGCTTTAGCTTGTTGTGCAGACCTCAAGGCTCTCTTTGGGACATGAAAGGCCATCCGTTTCCGGAGATACTTAGGGCCGATGTGATGAAGGGCTTTATAGGCCAGAGTCAAGATCTTAAAAGTGACTCTCTTGGCAATTGGAAGCCAATGCAATTTCTCAAGCAGCTCTGACACGCGAGCCCTTCGCGGCAGTCCAAAGATAGCTCTAGCGGCCGAGTTTTGCACAACCTGCAAACGAGCTAAGAGATATTTGGGAAGGCCTAGGTAACGGGCATTTGCATAGTCAAGCCGTGAACCTATCAGGGCTTGAACTATGATTTTTTTGTGTTGGAAAGATATTAAAGGGAGGAATTTCCTCATCATCTTCAACATACCAAAGCACTTTCCAGTCAATCCTATGACCTGGGGTCTGAAAGAAAGATCTATATCACATAGGATGCCCAGATTTTTGGCTTTGAGCGAAGTTTCCCCCGGTGGTGCCATATCCTGTGGCCACCAGGACCTCCACTCAGAATTAGGTGGACTTCCAAAGAAAAGCAACTCCGACTTATCAGAGTTGCATTTCAGGCTATGTCTCTGAAACCATTCAAACACGGCTTCCAAACACTCCCTGATCCGATCACCGTCGAAATCTTCACCCTTGTTACACGTGAAAAGTAGCTGGGTGTCGTCAGCATAGGATATGATCTGGGCACCAAAAGACTCCGCTACCTCCGCCAGAGGAGCCATATAGATGTTAAAAAGGCATGGGCTAAGAATGGACCCTTGCGGGACCCCTACCTCCAGCGTAGGCATTTCAGCGGAGAACGGGGGTGCCCAGACCACTTGACGGCGGTTGGTAAGAAATGACTTAAACCATTCCAACACCGTCCCCCGCAGACCGATCTCCCATAATCTTAAAAGGAGACCGACATGGGGGACAGTGTCGAAAGCCGCCGACAAGTCCAGCATGACCAAAATCGCCTTCCCTCCACCATCCAGAGTCTCTCGAATGGCATCAGTTATCTCTAGCAAGGCTGTCTCCGTGCTGTAATTCGCACGAAAACCTGATTGAGAATCGTGAAGCAGGTTATTGTTCTCTATGAAGCTGGTAATAGAGAAGTGCACGTGTTTCTCAATCACCTTAGCCATGGCTGGAAGAAGGGAGATTGGTCTATAATTCGCGTGAACAAGGGGATCTGATGTTGCTTTTTTTAACAGCGGTAAGATCAGGGCGTGCTTCCAGGCCGCGGGTACCTCGCCAGATGTAAGGGAGGCATTGAGCAGTGGATTCAGGAGAGTGTTAATTGCCGGAGCAACCCTTCCAAGGCAGGTAGCAGGACAAGGGTCCAGCGGCGAGCCTGATTTGAGACGGGTTAGCAATTCAAGGGAGGAGGCCAAAGATATAGCCGGGAAGTCCAAAAGCAGCGGCCCTGATTCCTTGAAAAGTGCAGGTGAAAAGCTCGGAAGACAAGCTCTAGCACTGGGACCTAGACTAAGAAAGGAATCTTGGATGAGCTTGATTTTATTTACAAAGAATTCACTAAGCTGGCAGATCCAAGCTTCCGTGTAAGAGTGATTTGGAGAGCTTGCAGCAGGGGAAATGAATTCCAGAACAATTCTAAAGATTTCCTTGCTCATGTTATCTGCTATGTCGATTCTATGTTCGAGATACCTTTTTTTTGTCTCCAAGATTTGCTTGTGGTAGAGACGAATTAGTCCCCTGTATTTGATTTTATCCTCAGGATCATACCGGCGCCTCCAAACTCTTTCCGCCCTCTTGCAGTCCTGGCGCAGCTTGCCACGGAGAGGAGTAAACCAGGGGGCCAAGATGTGTTTGCTCTCTGGTTTGCCAATCTTACCAGGAGCTAATTCCTCAAACCTAGTTTCAAGCCATTTCTGGACAGCTTTTAAATCTAGCTCCAAATCCCCTGCTAGGGGGCAGGGGTATTGATCAAGGGCAGCCGAAAACATTTCTGCCGTTACTCGGTGGAAAGGCCGCGACAGCCTCCTAGTATCCTCCGCACCTCTGACATTAGGCTTGGTCGTAATAGAAATACGAAAATCTATTAAAAGATGGTCAGACCAAAGAACAGGACACTGAGGGAAGGCTTCTAAAGCCCCAGTAGAGAAGATCTGATCGATCGTATGGCCTTTATTATGAGTCGGGCTGCTGATGAAAGGAGACAAACCCAACGGACAAACTATATCGAGGAGCTTAATAGTGTCGGGGTCAGTAGTTTTATCCATATGGAGATTAAAGTCTCCCAATAGGAGACAAAGCTCAGATCTTAAACACATTACAGAGAGTGCCGCCTGTAGGTCCTCAAAGAACGAGCCCAGGGGGCCAGGTGCTCTGTAGATAATGATCCCTGTGCAAGTATGGCGAGAAGATAGTTTAAGAGTGAAGCCTAAGGCTTCGCTCCCCTTGATGTTGTCCACCGGGAAGGTTGAACAGGACAGACTCTTGTTGGCAATTAATGCCACCCCGCCACCACGACCCACCTCTCTGTCTTTCCTATAGATGGTAAAATTAGGAAGGACTGCAGAGGCGATGTCAGGACCGGAGCATTCATTAAGCCAAGTCTCCGTCAAAAACAGGCAGGAAGGTTTTGAATCCGATATCAAGTTCCAAATGTTAGTAGAGTGCTTACCAAGAGATCTGGTATTGAGCAGCTGACAGGAAAAATTAGGTGACGAGTGTGCAGACGAAACAACTTGCTGCCTCGGCACAACCCAGCCACACTCAGCACAGCCCTTCCTGAGCAAGCGTCCACCTAGAAAAACATGATGACATAAAGAGAAAGATCCACGTAGCGCTAGAAGCTCGGTGGAAGAATAGGAGAGCATCGTTGTTACTAAGATATCTAGACCATCAGACGGCAGACTACCAGCCAACAGAATCCCCCGCCTACCTCGCCTACCTCCGAGACGCTGACGAGCGCAGACGGGCGGGACTCTGGCGCGACTCAGGCGCAGAGAAAGCGCTCCCGCTGCGCGTCACCACTGCGCGTTGAGGGCGGAGCTTTAAATAGGCATGTCCCCGTGTCCCTGAGCGCTAGAACGCTCAAAGATGGCGCCCACAGTTCCACTCCCTCACCAACATGGCGCTCACTGCCCCCTGCCTCCCCGGAAACCGGACCCGCTAAATAGCGGTGGGGAATACAATTAATGTGCAGGTGAGTGGCCAGAAGACCCTGTGCTAAAATCAGGGGAAATGTAAACAATAAAAAATTAAATAAAAAACGGGACTTTAAAAATAGCGTTAAACGCTATAACGCTCCAGCAGCACACACACCCAGCAGCAAAGCGCTGCTGCAATACTTATCTTCAGTTCCCAATTGCCAGAATGATCGGGTACAGGCTCCGCCTTAAATAGGCATGTACCCGTGTCCATGAGCTCTAGAACGCTCAAAGATGGCGCCCACAGTTCCACTCCCTCACCAAAATGGCGCTCACTGCCCCCTGCCTCCCCGGAAACCGGACCCGCTAAATAGCGGTGGGGAATACAATTAACGTGCAGGTGAGTGGCCAGAAGACCCTGTGCTAAAATCAGGGGAAATGTAAACAATAAAAAATTAAATAAAAAACGGGACTTTAAAAATAGCGTTAAACGCTATAACGCTCCAGCAGCACACACACCCAGCAGCAAAGCGCTGCTGCAATACTTATCTTCAGTTCCCAATTGCCAGTCCGACCCGAACTGCCTGGCCAGGTCCTCCCTGTTTCAGAAAACAAGCAGTCCAGGACCTGTTTCCCCCTTAAAATTGGGGACCTGGCTTGGCAGTTCAGCTGGACTGTTCCTATTGGAGCAGGGTCATGACTAATTTGCATTAGCTGGGTCCAAACTGAGGTGGCATGGTGTGTAAAATAACAGTGGATTGGGATGCGGCCAGACTGATTACCAGTGGTTGAGAATATTTCAAGCATTTCATCCATCAGTGTTTTCTATACTTTTTGTGTTTCCCCAAGTGGGATGGATATGTCCAGACGTGGGTCCCGTGCACACTGTGACACTAGAACCAAGCTGTGCCCAGCTGATGAGCCCCTAACTAGGGCAAAACCGGATCTGGGTTACCTGTGTTTCAGTTCAGGGAGGACCTGGCTTGACTGTTCATGCTGGACTGTTCCTAATTGAACAGGTCAAGACTGATTTGCATTCACCTGGGTCCAAACTGAAGTTGCATGGTGTGCAAAATATCAATGAATTGGAATATGACCGAAGTGATTACGAGTGTCTGAGATTAATTCAAGCATTAAATCCATCTCTGTTTTATATACTTACTTTTAGAAAGTTAGCATTTTCTTTTCCTAATCATTTGGTGCCTGTAACCTGTATCCTGTGTCACATGACTGGGTGTAGTTGGCAGCCGGACTTTTTTTGTATTCCTCCCAGACAGTGTGACACAAGGTGGACTAGGTTGGGGCAGCAGAGCTATTCCCTCTCCCAATTACATTTCGATGGGGCTGCCTCCAGCACACTCCCAAAGAACTTGACACTAGCCTATTGTCAGCCCAGATCCATTGGAGACTGTGCAGGGGAGAGAACGAATTTTCAGAACCAGAAGTGGTGTGAAGTCTAGAAGTTTCTTCCAATTAAAGCTGGCACCATGTATAAATACTGGATGCTCAGAGAAACTCTTCAGTACATTCCTTGACCAGTGGACTTTACAGAAGAACAGCGCTGCTGCTTGAGGCCTGCCTTGCTCTCTGAGAAGGAAGAATAGACCTGCTCCCTTAATCCCAGGTGAACCTGAGGGACTCCAAGGTTCAGGTGGCTGACCTCATGTTTTCAGCTACACAGACAACAAACTGCTGAGGCCTTGCTGTAACTGCCCAACTGACCTGCTGCAACTGGACCTTCCTGCACCTGCAACTGGACCTGTCTAAGCCTTGCTGACCTTTGATAGAGTGAGTCCCTGAGTATCAAGTGGTGCATTCTGGGACTTGAAACCCTGGCTGGCATCAGAGTGCACTCCTCTGAAGGAAGAAAAGAGAGAAATCCTGAAGTTGTGGGCTGTTCAGGACTATGAAAGGGCCCGTTGGCGCTGAGATCTTGCTGCTTGTGACAACTGTCAACTCAAATTCTGGTGCTTATTGCTAGTTGTGTGCAGCATATATAGTTTACACTTTGCCTCTACATTAACCCTGACTTCTTTTCCACCAAGCTACCAGATAGGAAAGCACAGGTTAATTTTGTGATTTTTGTTGTTCACCCTGACAAGGATTGTGGTTGTTGCTTGACAACAGCCCCCTAAGCCAGTCACCCAATTTCTCACCCTGCACATTTGAGACTTAGCCTATTTCTGATGCAGCCTCAGTGCAGTGCGACTGGCCCAATCCAGCTCCACTCCCCGGTCCTGCCTCCCAGCTGTCCAGCCCTCCCCGACTCCTACTTAATGGCGGCCGCTGCAGGGACAGGCGAGCAAGACCACTGACTCTTTGTCAGTAAAATTGCTCTCCCACCCTCGCTGCTCCACCATTAAGTGAGGCCTACCACTGCACTTTCGAGTGTTGGTGCTCGAGGCCCTCCTCCACCAGCAGGTTTACCAGCGCCTTATCCCTGGTGGTCCAGTGAATCTCTGTCTCCATTCTCTCACTCCGCTTTTCACTTGTTTTTCAGTAATTTTTCTACCCTGATCTTATTCTCCTTACTGCACTTTTCTGCATTTCTGCACTTTTCTGCTTTATTTCCACTTTATTTCCTTTTTCCTTTATTCCTCCTTTTCCCTCCTTTCCCTTTCCCACCGCTTTCCCCACTGCTGCTGCCCCCACGGCCCCTCCCCCCAGCATAACCAAAGCGACCGGCCCAATCCAGCTCCCCCTCCCGCCTTCCAGCTGTCCAGCCCTCCCCGACCCCTACTTAATGACGGATGCTGCGCACCCATGCAGCGGACACACACCGTGGGCGCGCTGTGGCGCACCTCTGCGCCCGTCTGTTCCTGTCCGCGACCCAACCTCTACCAGCACCAGGAACCCTGGACCTCCGCACCGCCAGCACTGTGACACAGCAGCACTCCACGCACTCAACCCAGGCCGCAACAACAACTGCAAGCTAACTTCACAAGCCGACACCCACGGATCCTTCAACTGTCACTGCTGCTGACAAACCTACAGCACCGCAAGGAACAAGGACCCAGCACAACCCGACCGCAAGAACACACCCGAACCGAAGACCTTGCAATGCATCCTCCTTAACTTCCGATCCCTCAACAAACACGCCACCGAAATCTAGGACCACCTCGACAGCACCACCCCGGATGTAGCGTTCTTCACTGAAACCTGGACCAACACCACCTCAGGACTGGACATCCCCATCGGCATTCCCCAAGGATACAAGATCTCCAGGAAGTGCCGCCACACCAACCCAGGAGGAGGAATCACCATCATCCTCAAATCCACCCTCCACCTGGGCACACACCCGACGAGCCCATAGACATGATGGAACGCCTACACTTCAAGATACTGACGAGCCATACCACCACCCTACATCTACCGACCCCCTGGACCCCGTGGACTGTTCACCAACTCCATCACGGACATCACCTCCCCACATGTCATCGCATCCACCAACTACACCCTGCTGGGAGACCTCAGTTTCCACCTCGACAACCAACTGGACCCCAACACCACATCCCTCCTAGACAATCTCCACAACATTGGACTCCGCCAAATCGTGATTGAACCAACGCACTCAGCAGGACACACCCTCGACCCCCTCTTCACAACAGGAAACTCCTTCACCTTCAGCCACACCACCGAACTAGCGTGGACTGACCACCGATGCGTCCACTTCACCTTCAGAACACCCACCATTCACAGACACCAGCACCTGCTCCCACGAAGAAACTGGACCAGAATCACCGATGACCAGCTCACCTCCTCACTCAGCAACTACACCCCAACTATCGTGGGAAATGATGACCCCCAACACTGCTTCCCAAACCCTGCATAGATGTATCTCCAACAGCGCTAACACCATAGCCTCCCTCAAGAAAAACAACAACACCCATGAGAAGAAAGCCAGATGGGTTACCACTGAACTTCGAGAGTCCAGACGCACTTGCTGCCACCTCAAAAAAGCCTGGAGTAACACAAAATCAACAGATGCACACAACAACTTCAGATCCACTACAAATGCCCACCACCAACTCATCAGAAAAACAAGAAAAAAAGCGATTGAAGACAGAATCTCCACACACGCACACAGCAGCAAAGAATTCTTCAACATCATCAAGGAGTTCGCCCAACCCACCAGCGAGTCGACTGACATCCCTCCCTCACAAGACCTCTGCGACAAACTCTGCAC
Source organism: Lissotriton helveticus (assembly GCF_964261635.1). Taxonomy (NCBI): domain Eukaryota; kingdom Metazoa; phylum Chordata; class Amphibia; order Caudata; family Salamandridae; genus Lissotriton; species Lissotriton helveticus. The sequence goes on from NC_136068.1 coordinate 1,190,564,722, forward strand.
CTTCTTTCACCACAAAATCAATAGCATCCACGACAACTTAGAGGAAGACAACCAACACACTGAACCCCCACCAACCACCCCCCCACCCTGAAGCTAGAGATTGACAACTGGACAGCCCTCACCACCAAAGACATACTGAAGACAATAAAGTCAATCCACTCTGGGTCCCCCACGGACCCCAGCCCCCACCACATTTTCAACAGAGCTGCCGACACCATCGCACCCATGCTCCACCACATTATCAACAGCTCCCTGGCGACCGCCTCGTTCCCCGACGACTGGAAACACGCCGAGGTCAACCACCTCCTAAAGACGGACCCCACTGACCTCTAAAACTACAGACCCATCTCCCTGCTCCCGTTCCCAAAGAAAGTCATTGAGAAAGCCATCAACAGCCAACTCGCCACATTCATCGAAGAGCACGACATCCTCGAAACTGCAGTATGGAAACCGCCCTCCTCGCCGCAACAGATGGCATTCGCACCCTACTGGACAAAGTAGAACCAATAGCCCTCATCCTCCTCAACCTCTCAGCAGCGTTCGATACAGTCTCTCACCGCACCCTAATACACAGACTCCACGACACAGGGATCCAGGACAAGGCCCTCGACTGGATCCGCTCCTTCCTCTCCGGCAGAATGCCGCGGTTAAGACTCCCCCCTTTCCTCTCGGACCCTAGACCAACGGCCTGCGGAGTCCCTCAGGGGTCCTCCCTTAGTCCTATGCTCTTCAACGTCTACATGGCTCCACTCACCCCCATTATCAGAACCTACGGACTCAACATTGTGTCACATGCAGACGACACCCAACTCATCCTCTCCCCATCCAATTAAACCAACACTTCCAGATACAACTTTCGAGAAGGCATGGCAGTTGTTGCCAAATGGATGAAAAACAGCTGCCTACAACTAAACACCAACAAGACAGAAGTACTCATCATGGGCCCAAACCCACACGCCTGGAACGACACCTGATGGCCCCCGCCCTCGGAAACCCGCCCACCCACGCATGCAACCTGGTAATCATCCTGGACTCTGAGCTCAAAATGTACCGCCCTATCAACTCAGTCTCGTCCTCCTGCTTCCACACCCTCCGACTCCTACCTAAGACCTTCAAATGGATCCCCCTCGAACACAGAAAGACTGGCACTCAACCCCTGGTCACCAGCAGACATGACTACGGCAACGCACTCTAGGCCGGAATAAACAAAAACCTCACCCGCAAGCTACAGAACATCCAGAACGCCGCCGCAAGACTGGTTCTCAACCTGCCAAGACACTGCCACATCTCCCAGCACACACTCCACAGGCTCCCCATCGAGGCTAGAATCACCTTCAAGATGCTCACCTCCAATTCGTCTAGCAATAAAGAGTGTAAAGTCAGTAAAGCAATGGGTCCCAACGGGTTGCCAATTGAATTTCTGAAAACAATGGCCTCACATGTTGTGCCCCACCTATGGGAAATGTACAACAAAAGTTCTGAAAAAGTAGTCGTATCGGAGGACCAACGGTTGGCCTCAATTGTGGTAATTCCTAAGCCGGGGAAATGCGCTGACAGCTGCAGATCCTATTGGCTGATTTCAATAATTAATTTAGAGGCGAAAATCCTAGCCATGCTTCTGGCATCTCGCTTGATCTCTAGGAACCCCTCACTGGTCGACGTGGACCAGTCAGGCTTTGTGCCAGGGCGGAACACTGCCTTAAACATCCACCGTCTTCACAATGTCCCGAGTCACAAACAATTTATAGCGGAAGATGCTGTGGTGTTCTCCGTAGCCACCAAAATTTCCGCCGGAGTTACGCCTGAGTTCAGCCCGTCTGCGCCCGTCCGCGCCGGTACGGGCCCAGGGGCCATGACTCCCATATTTAGCTTGGCGGCCAGCTGAATGTCTTCCGGAATCTATTCTTACACCGGTGAGGTTTTAAAGTCCTTACGCCCTCCTATATATTCTGACTGAACGTCCTGCATGCCACTGATCCATACTTTTAAATGCGCAGGCTGTAATTTCTTTACTGGTAAAATGTCCAGATGTAAAGCAATGAGCCAGATCCGAACACGAGGTAGGCGGAGGGGAAAAAAAACTCCTTTTAGCTGCCCCACACTCCAGTTTTGGAGTATTAATTGCAGGTCCCTCCCGAAACATAAACAAAACATCTACGACTTCATTGTTGATGAGTAGCCTGATGCTATATTTCTTACTGAAACTTGGCTCCAGGAAAGCCCTGGTCCTGACGTTGCCATTGCAGTTCCTAACAATTATGTTATAGTGAGGTAGGACAGAGACTCCGGAAAAGGGGGGGGGGGCATTGCTATAATTTGAAATCTATTTACAGCCGTAAGCTTGAAGCCTTTCCCTTGTCCGGATGTGAAGCTGCTTTTTTCAAATTAGCAATTAATCCCCAATTTACTATGTCGGGCCTTCTGGTTTATCGCCCCCCGGTAATGCTAACACCTGGACGTCCTCATTTGCTGAGACCATAGCTCCCTTACTTCTTAGGGCGGCAAATTTCACCATTTTAGGTGACCTCAATTTGCATCTTGAAGATCCTTTATGCACCACCAGCAAGCACTTCCTATCTGATCTGGAAGTTCTCAATCTTTCGCTGCGTAATTTTGGATCTACTCACTCTGCTGGACATCAATTGGATCCTATTCTTTCCAATCTCCATTTTGATTGTTCACAGAGTGCCCGCCCGCTGGAGTGGTCTGACCACTTCGCAGTCCATTTTTCTTTATCTTATACTAAGAACTTGGTAAAGAATGGCTGCGGTAAGGGTGAATTAATCCACCGGTGGGGTAAACTTGATGTTACAAAGTTAAACCAGTACCTTTCGAACACTTGCCCTGAGGACATTGATGTTCCTGTTTCGGAACTGAATACCGCTGTATCACACTGGCTCACTAATGCCGTAACTACTCTTCTTCCTTTAATACCGAAACATTTCAGGTCTCATCGCTCCCCGGCACCTTGGTTCTCTACTGATTTGAAGATCTTACGAACCAATTGTAAGGCCCTTGAAAGGAAATGGAGGCATTCTTACTCTGCTTCTCAGAAAGCTGCCTATAAAGAAGCTTTGAAGGGATATCACTCACAATGTAAAATTGTGAGAGCTGCATACACTGTGAACACAGTGACGCAAGCACAGAATTGCCCGTGTACTCTTTTCTCTGTCGTCAAGAAGTTGACAGGAGCGGATACTGTCCCGACCCCTCCAGCTTTGGAGGAAGTCCAGTGTAACTCTATTGCTGAGTTCTTTATTGCCAAGGTTGAACGCATATACGATTCTATGAGCATTCCCTTGACAGCAACTGAACTCCGATCGAGACAGTCTGTGGCGACTGAACAACCCCTTCCAATGGCGAAAGTTACAAACTGGCAACAGTTTGATGATGCCTTGTTCCTCTCCTGCCTGAACAGCGTTAGATCCGGATCACCTCGTGATCCTGTACCTGCGAAAATCCTAAAGTTACTGGACCTTGAACCCCGGCGGGTTCTCATGAGACTCCTTAATGCATCCTTAACTGAGTCTCATGTGATACAGGAGTGGAAGCATGCGATGGTTGTCCCTCTCCTAAAGAAGGCAGGAGCCGACGTGTCCAATCTCGCTAACTTTAGACCCATATCTTTGTTGCCTGTTCTCTCAAAAGTGCTAGAAAGGCATGTGAACACTGAGCTAAATCATCTTGTGGAAAGCTCGGGATTTCTACATTCTTCCCAGTCCGGCTTTCGAGCGCATCATTCCACCGAGACTACGCTCCTTGGGGTGACGGAGAGTTTGCGGCACGGTATCGACCGCGGGGAGACATCTGCACTCATCCTTTTGGATTTGAGTGCGGCGTTCGATACCATGTCCCATTCCATCCTTTTGAACTCTCTCCGGTCCCTGGGAGTAGATGGTCCTGCATTAGCCTGGATTGCCTCCTTTTTAAGTGAGCGCACTTTCCAGGTTTTTCCCACGAAAGCTGTATCTGCTACTCGTTCATCGGCGTATGGCGTCCCCCAGGGGTCTATACTCAGCCCCTTACTATTTAACATCTATGTTAGACCCCTGGCCACCATTGTGGAGGACGCTGGGCTGACCATATTCTCATACGCCGACGATACTCAGATTGTTTTCTCCCTTTCCAGTAGTGAGTGCAACAATATATCGGTCTTAAAGGTCGGATTGTCACGTGTGGCTGAGTGGATGCAGAGGCATCTCCTCAAGTTAAACGGTGACAAGACCGAGATTGTCATCTTGGGGAAGAATAAAGATCTTTGGGGCCCTCAGCACTGGCCTAGCGATATGGGACCCCTCCCCCAGCCGGCCCCTGTGGTTCGCAACCTCGAATTTCTTATAGATGACAAACTCTCTATGAGGCAGCAGGCCACTAAGGTGGCCTCCGTCTGTTTTGCCACCTTGAGATGGCTCCAGAAAATCCTATGGATGTTGCCCCATGCCACCCAGAGAACCGTTGTCCAGGCGTTAGTAATCTCCCGCCTGGACTATGGAAATGTCCTTTATCACGGCGCCGACACTTCTACCATCAATAAACTTCAGGTAGTGCAAAATTCGTCGGCCCGACTTCTTTGTAACATTCCGAGGAGATCTTCGGCCTCACAGGCTCTTCATGACCTACACTGGCTTAGGGTCCCGAGCCGTATTACATTTAAAGCCCTGTGCTATCTTTTTAAAATTAATCAGGGCTCGGCCCCAAAATACCTACAGAGTCTTGTCCAGACTTACAAACCCAGTCGCACACTGAGATCTTCTGTAAACGGCAATTTTGTTGTTCCAAGATTCAAACTTGTAAAGATGGGGGGGGGGGTCGTTCCTTCTCCCATCTAGGTCCCAAATCCTGGAGCGCACTACCTATCGCCCTGAAATTAGAGACTGATTTATTTTGCTTTCGGAAAAAACTTAAGACCTTGCTCTTCCAATAGATCTGTCCTGTCGCTCTAGCTGGTTCACTGTATTGTTGTTGTGTTTTCTCTTTCTACTTCTGTCTATCCCTGGCGCCGGGAAACCCATTGCGGGTAGCTGTTGCTCACTATAAGTTCAAATAAATAAAATAATAAAATTAATAAATGCCGTTCGATTCCATAGATTGGCTTTATCTTTTTGTAGTACTTTGACACCTGGGATTTGGCCCAACGTTTGCCAACTGGATCGAGTAGCTTTACACAGACCTGACAGGACAGGTCAGAGTAACCAATTGCCTGTCCAGAATATTCCCACTCAGATGGGGCACAAGACAGGGTTGTCCCCTGTCCCCCCTATTTTTTTACTTAGTGTTGGAGCCACTAGCCTAGTGGGTGAGAGCTTATCTATTGCTGAGAGGATTGAAGTGGACGGAGGAACATGAAGATAGGAAATCTCTCTACGCCGACGATATCCTGTTATATCTGGTATCCCCCTATAAATCGGTGAATAGAATTTTAAATATATTTACAAACTTCGGTAAATACTCAGGCTATTCGATCAATTGATCAAAATCGGTGATTCTTGCGATTCAGGGACCGATTCCGAAATTACCCTTAGGTTGTGCGGTGGAGATAGCCACTGATGGCTTCCAATATCTTGGCATTTATATAACTCCGCATCCTCAGACCTTTTATGATAGAAACCTGGCTGTCCCGCTAGATTGACTGCCTAAGGACGTCAGGCACTGGAGATCGCTACCTCTCTCCCTGCTGGGTCTTTTTAAGATACTTGCTCTCCCTCGTTTTCTATATATCCTCCAAAATTGCCCCCACAAGGTCCCTGATTCCTACTTTAGAAGTATAGAAAGTGAGGTGCGAACGCCATTGTAGGAGGGAGACTGCCTGCATAGCATTACATAAACTAAATAAGGGATAGTACGACGGAGGTATTGCGCTCCCAGATATGAGTCTATCCTACTTGCCGTCACAACTTATAGTGGTAAATCACTGGATCGACCGTTCCCTGCTGGATCTGGCATATTTTCTGGACAACTATCTAATGGGCAGGGAGGGTTACCTAGGGGCTCTCTACTCGACAGTCGGGACGGACCGCTTCCTGGGCCCGACAGCCTATACGGTGGAAATCTGGCACCTGGCTAACTGACACCTCAGCTGGTCAGACGTAATGACACAGGCCACCCCACTATGGTCTATCCAAAAGCTAGGATTACTCTGTAACCAACCTGGCTATGACAGATGGGATACAACAGGAATTTCCATGATAGGTCACTTAGTGAAAAAGGGGAAGATACTAATATTTACGGACCTAAGGTTGATATAAGAATTAGCTCAGGGGGAGGTCTTCCGATACCTGCAGGTGAGGTATGCCATTCAGGCAGCAATCTTAAGCATGGCTAATATACTAGAATCCTCCCCTCTGGAAGACCGATTGCTCTCAGAACCTATACTAGAAAAGGTGGTATCTTTAACATATAAAAAACTATGCAATAACTTGCCAGATCCATTTCACACGCTTCAAGAGGTGGCAGGCCGATGTGGGACAGCTTGAAGATGATGATTGGCAAACAGCACTGATGTCCCCAAGAGAAGCAGCCATTCCCCTTAGGCTTCGCCTTATTCAATTGAAAATCCTGCATAGAACTTACTTAACTGGGGTCACGCTAGCAAAAATAGGAAGCAGGTAAGATGTGCAGTGCCTCCGCCAATGCAATCAAGAAGCTACATTTTTCCACACAATATGGGAGTGTACCCACGTACAAACGCTATGAGAGAAAGCCACAACACACATGCAGAGAGCACTAGAAAAAGAGATCATCTTAACGCCACAACTGGGACTCCTCAATATATGGGAGGTCACAGACCTCACAGAAGTAGAGAAACAAATGACCACCCTGGGGAACACACTAGTGAAACGAGAAATTGCAATGAAGTGGGGAGTAGGTGAGAAGCCATCAGTGAAGGGTTGTGATAAAGAATTAGATAGATGCATGATAGCAAAAAAGAGGTGTTCAAATCCAGGGGTTGCCCCAAGAAATGGGATAAAAAAATAGAGCAAGTGGAATATATACCTAGGGGAACTGTGTTCCTCACCTGTCAAGGAGATGGAAATGAGGAAACGTATTGGGAACATTATGGAAGCAACTGACTGATCTACTGTTGATTCCTGTTGAATGTACGAAGTTGTAACTGTCCTGAAATGTATACAAAGAAAGAACTGTGACTAAACTGTTTAAAAAAAAGATGCTCACCCACGCACACAAGGCCCTCCACGACACCAGACCAGCATACCTGAACAGCCGACTCAAATTCCACGCACCCCAAAGGACCCTACGATCAGCCCAGCTCTCCTACGCTGTGGTCCCCCGCACCAGAAAGATGAGTTCGGGAGGCCGCTCCTTCTCCTTCCTCGCGGCCAGAGCCTGGAACGCCCTTCCGCTCCACCTCAGGCCGATAAAATTGCATCCCATCTTCGTAAGAAACCTCAAAATCTGGCTTTTCGACAGACCCCCGCTTGATGGACTGGAACCTGCACCCCAACCCCACCGCCTTGAGACCCTTTCGGCTGAGTAGCCGCGATTAACAACCGCCTGATTAATTAATTGATGGCTGATTCCATAAATATTTGGTGGAGCAAACACTGACCAGTAATGCCCGGGGTGGGCCAAGGTGAGGCCAAGGTGTTTGAAACAGTAGAACTATGCACCCAATTTACCTCACCAATGGGCTGTTAATTACAGTGCCTGGACAGGGGCATAGCTCGATCAGTAAGATTGGGGATGTGAGCCTCAGATTTCCAACTATCAGGCTAACATGTAGCATTAAAATACATTATACGACAAGAAGGGAGCACAAGATGAGCTTAAGGAGCAGTGTAAACATAGAGGAATGCGGATTGGCAGAGGTACTAAGAGAGAGGAAACACATTATTTTATGGAATAACCAACATTTTTAAGTCTTTCCAAACAGAGCAAGAGAGAGTGTATGTTTGTTTTTTATCTGAGTGTCTAAATATTCCTGATGAAATACCACAGACACCTCAACCATACCCAACTGAAAGCACCTGCACCCAACTATTTAACATAAAATACATTTATCGTGGGTGTAACACCCCTGAAGCTATGCCCCTGTGCCTGGAAATGGAAGAACCTAAACATGAAGCGCTATCTCTCTCTCTCTCTCTCTCTCTCTCTCTCTCTCTCTCTCTCTCTCTCTCTCTCTCCATACATGTATATATGGACATGGTTCAGCAAAGGAACAATCATAACAGCCCCCACCCCCTGTGCTTAGCTGTGCTCAATGTCCAGGGATCCCTGCTAATATTTGAAATTCCTAGAAAAATTACCTCTTTAACTTCCATCCTTGTTGTGTCACTGTTGTGAAACTGACACAGGGGAGTGAATGGAAGACATAAAAATAATGTGAACTGGTTATGCCTTTACCAGCTGACATTGGACAGAGAAAGCCTTTTAAATAGTTAAGAATGAATGAAAATTGAGGATATCAATCAGTCTGGAAAATGAAATGCTTCCAAGAAGTAGACACAGTTAATTGAGTTTGAGATACTCACTAATTTGGCACATTCCAAACAAGTTCTCATGAAAATGTCCACAATGAAACCCGTGAATTGAGAGATGGTAGCGATCCAGGGGCTCACAAACAAAGATCAAGTACACAGCTTCTGGTACACTACTGTTTGTCACAGGCACTGGCTTAATCACTGGTGGCGCCCAGCGCTACAGTGTTTCCCAAGGACCACCTCCGCATGGATTCCCTCACTACCACCCTTTAACAGTGCTCCTCAAGTTTCCATAACTACTCTCTCTCAGATGCATTTAATTAGTTTTATAGCACCACTCATACTAGTGTAGGGTGTCAGAGCTCTTTACATCACAAACACTACACAGAGACAATCAATCATAGGTGTGTAAATCAGTGTATAGGAAATGTTATGTAGACAAGAGGACTACAAGGTGTAGGAATCACGTCATCCATACTGGTAGGCAGTATAGTTTAATAGTGCTTGTTCTGGAGACGTACTAACTCAGAATTTAAAACGCAACACAAAGGTTGGGAGTTCTCTTTAATAATTAGAATTGATTTCTATCCAAAAGAACCCTTTTTCCAACATTAGGATAATGAAAGACTGGGGAAAAAATCATAACGCTCTAATCTATAACTATTTCTATTTCTATTTCTATTTAGGGGGTTTTATAAAGCGCATGGTGACGCAACAACGGCGTGTCCCCGCGCTGAGGAGAAACTTTATTTACTGGAACCTGCAGAAGCGGCATACCTACTGAGCGAATAGAGCAGTTTTAAGCTTGGCTCTAAAGATTGATTCTGATGGCTCTAGTCGCAGTGCCATGGGTAACTTGTAGTTTGCATGCAGCCGGTTAAAAGCTCACTGTTCTATGTTAGGATTTTAACTTATAAACTGCATGTAACAAAAAGATCTCTCAGACAAAAGCAATGGACCTGTTTACATTATATACATTTTGTAACCTGCATGGTACACGCTCTTTGCAGCAGACATATTAAAGCACTGTGCTACCATACCATGAGTCAAAACTTCAAAAACACAAACATCTGATCTCCCTCCAGGAACAATATCAATCACCGGAGTTATCTTGACGTTTTTATTGCTGCCTGAATATTGCTGGAGGCCAGGAATGCGTCAGCAGGTGCTTTTCAAACCATAATATACTTGAAAACAGGACGCCTCCTCCTGATGTGAGACCACCCTAGACCAGGCCCTGGTTTGTCATTCATCTATTATAGATCATATATTAAAATCAGAGATGCTCAAGCAACGAGTAGCTCTTTAGATTGTAATTGTAATTATATAACGCTTATTACCCTTAAGAAGTCATTGAAGAACTCAAGAATTTGTGTTCACGGGGTGTAGGTGCGCTGACATGGTTCCATGTTTAAATATCGATTACAAAAACATAGTTTACAAAAATATAGATGTAAAAATATCGATTACAAAAATATCGACTCCCTATACTTAAACAGGTAAGTACAATAATATCGACTCAAAAATATAGATGTAAAAAATATAGATGTAATATCGACTTTAAAAAATATTATAACTTAAATTAAATAATTAAATATTATTAATATTATTAACAAAATAAATTACATTACATTTATATTTTAACTATTTTTAACAAATAAACTTAATTTAATCATTATAAACTTAATAAATGTGTACATATACATATATTTTCTTAAATACATTTTATTATTTTCTTTATTTAATTAATACACTTTAATAATTATATAACATTAAAATAAAAACATATATAAAACATTTTGAATAATATAACATTTTCTATATTTAATTAACACATAAAAGTATTTAAAAATAATAATACATACATTTAATAACAAAATTAAAACATGAGTAGTTAAAACATTTGATAGCGAAGGGGTAAAAATTACTACTCCAACTCCAGTGAGTGCAACAGTGGGTAAAGCGCTGGATAGCGTAGAGGTAAAAATTACTATTCCCACTCCAAAGGGTGCAATAGTAGGGAAAGCGCTGGATAGCGTAGGGGTATAAATTACTATTCCCACTCTAGAGGGTGCAACAGTAGGGAAAGCATTGGATAGCGTAGGAGTAAAAATTACTATTCCCACTCCAAAGGGTGCAACAGTAGGGAAAGCATTGGATAGCGTAGGGGTAAAAAATACTATTCCCACTCCAAAGGGTGCAACAGTAGGGAAAGCGCTGGATAGCGTAGGGGTAAAAATTACTATTCCCACTCCAGAGGGTGCAACAGTACGGAAAGCGTTGGATAGCGTAGGAGTAAAAATTACTATTCCCAATCCAGAGGGTGCAACAGTAGGGAAAGCATTGGATAGCGTAGGGGTAAAAATGACTATTCCCACTCCAAAGGGTGCAACAGTAGGGAAAGCGTTGGATAGCGTAGGGGTACAAATTACTATTCCCACTCCAGAGGGTGCAACAGTAGGGAAAGTGTTGGATAGCGTAGGGGTAAAAATTACTATTCCAACTCCAGTGAGTGCAACAGTAGGGAAAGCGTTGTATAGCGTAGAGGTAAAAATTACTATTCACAATCCAAAGGGTGCAACAGTATGGAAAGCGCTGGATAGCGTAGGGGTAAAAATTACTATTCCCACTCCAGAGTGTGCAACAGTAGGGAAAGCGTTGGATAGCGTAGGAGTAAAAATTACTATTCCCACTCCAGAGGTTGCAACAGTAGGGAAAGCATTGGATAGCGTAGGGGTAAAAATTACTATTCCCACTCCAAAGGGTGCAACAGTAGGGAAAGCATTGGATAGCGTAGGGGTAAAAATTACTATTCCCACTCCAGTGAGTGCAACAGTAGGGAAAGCGTTGGATAGCGTAAGGGTAAAAATTACTATTCCCACTCCAGAGAGTGCAACAGTAGGGAAAGCGTTGGAGAGCGAAGGGGTGAAAATTACTATTCCCACTCCACAGGGTACAACAGTAGGGAAAGCGCTGTAACCCAAAACAATAAAAAACTATCAAATTGTTTTTTTTAATTTAATTTCCAATATAAGCATAATTAATATATACATTTAAATATTTCATTATTAACAAAGATAATAAAAAATTATATATTTACACATTATTTAACACTATAATATCCACTACACACCTAAACATAATTACACAATTACATTTAATATTTACTAAATAATTAATGATAATTAAATTATTTCTTTAAATTAATTAATTAATTATTTAATTAACAGATTTCGCACCATATACACTTATAAACACCACAACACAAACCTAATTTGAATTACACATTTACAATTAATAATTACTAATTAATTAATGGTAATTAATTTATAAAGTATTTAATAATCAATCAATAACAATTTAATTACTTCACACCATTTACACATATAAACTCCACTACACTCACCTAAAATTAATTAAACAATTAACATAATTTATTAACATAATTAATTAATAATTGACTAATTGAAATTAATTAACTAATAATTATTAAATTAACACATTAATTAATCAATAAATTTTATATATTTAAATTACTTCCCACCCTATTCCCCTATAAACCCACAACCCGCTACGGAACTAATAACACAAAATTCAACATAGTATACATTAATAACTATTAAAATTCAACAACATATATTAAAATGACAAACAATTCTCATTAAAAACACTAAAATACATGACATTATTAAAAAATCGATATTTTTGTAAACTATATTTTTGTAAACGATATTTATTACAACTATATTATTGTTATCGATATTACTTACCTGTCTGTCGATATTCTGGTCAAACTATATTTTTGTCATCGATATTTCTTCAATTCGATATTTCTGCGGGGATATTTATGTCAGACGATATTTCTCTGACGATATTCCTGCTCTGCACCCGCTGACATACAGAACCCCATCTTAAAATAAACAAGTTAACCCGTTCGGTGCTTCTGGTGTCCGGGAGCTGTCACAAGCCACAGTCAGCGTGTGCGTTAAAAGGCTCCCAGCCGTCCTGGTACCCACTCATGGGGAAAGCGCTGGTGCTTCCCCTGTGGGCCACCCTTCCTGTTGTCCCCACCAGGGATGGCAGCAGAAGCCCTTTGGCTGCACCCCCCCCTCCACGTAATCTAATGACATTAGCGTACACACCATGCTGCCGTCATTAGATGTTGCCAGAGGTGCTGGAAGCTATTTGCCTCAAGGAGAAAGGTGAGTTTCTCCTTGGGGAGATGTTGTTTTTTAATCAAACAGGCATCGGTGGAAAGGAATGGGTGTTCCGTTCCTCCGATGTCTCTTTGGAGCATTCCTGATGCACTATCATGCATGGGGCAGCGATCATGCAACAGGAATGCCCCCTAGACACCAGGGATTTTCTTTTTTTTAAATCAATTTCATTTTGGTGGAGAGCAGCCCCTTGGGGAAGGGTCGCTCCTCTTTGGGGAGCATTTCTGTTGCCTGTTTCTGGCTCCTTTGGGGGCAGACTAGTTTGTATTTTTTTTTAGTAGCCACTAGGCCACCATGGATATATTTTGGGGGGGATGTTGGGGAGTGGCCCCTTGGGAAAGGGTTGCTCCCCAATGAGGAGCAATTATGTTGGCTATTTCTGCTCCCCTTAGGGGCAGATTGGCCTTATGTTTTTAGGCCCAAAGGACCCCAAGGGGGGGCAGAAGCCATTAGACACCAAGGATTTCTTTATTTTGATGATTTTTAGCAATGTGGGGGAGCAGCCCCTTGGGGAAGGGTCGCTTCCCTTCATGGGGTGAAGTTTATGGCCATCTTTGCCCCCCTTGGGGCAGATTGTCCTTATGCTTTTAGGCATATCTGCCTCTAAGGGGGCAGAAGCCACAAGACAGCAGGGTTTTTAATTCAATGTTGTTGTTGGGGAGCTGGCCCTTTGGAAAGGGTGGTCCCTCCTTTTAGGGGGTGGTTATTTTGGCTGTTTCTGCCCCCCTTGTTGCCAGATCAGCCTTTTGCTTTAAGGCCCTCCTGCCCCCCTGCTTAGCTGGTGGATTGTGTGTGGACTGGTGCATTATTTGCAAATGTGATTGTGATGTTTTATTCCTCATTTGTTATTCTAATTCAAAGCTTTTGATTCCTGTTTGCGGTTTCAGCAGTGGTTGATCTGCAGTTTGCATAGTTGCATGTGTTTTTTTTGTGTTTACTCCAAATGAGTATTATTGTGATACATACATAATTTTTTTGTAAGTGGTGTCCTAACAGCAGCATATTAAGTGTATGTTTTGAGTGTGAATTTTTTGGGGGATTTGTGCACAGAGTGTATTGCGTTGTCTTATGTGTAATTTTCTTATTTTTTTCTTTTTTAGTGGGATATTGCTGTTCCTTGCTGTGTTTGTGAAGAGTAGGTGGTGGTCAGTCTAGCTGTTTCTGGCGATTGAGATGTATCGTTTTCGAGTATATAGGTCTTTGTGAGAAAGCCACATTTAGTTTATTACTTATTTTACAAAGTGTTTGTTGTTGTTGATGGGGAACATCCATTACAACGCTGGTTTTACAACGCAAGTCGTTACCACGACTTGCGCTGGAGGACGCTCTAGGCTATGGAATAGTAGATTTACTATTCCAACACCTTCCCTACTGTACATAGGCTGGTGCTGGAATAGTAAATCTTACTATTCCTAAGTCCAGCACCCTACAGTGCAAGTCGTGGTAACGACTTGCGTTGTAAAACCAGCGTTGTAATGGTTGTGCGGTGTAAACACCGCGTTGTATTGACATACAACCTTGTTGACTTGTTTGTCAAGTTACCTTTATTTGTAAGGATTATGGCTAGCCACAGGATTACTGCTCAGCAGGTGGTTGGTATGGTTTTTGAATCTTCCTCTGACCATGATTATGAGACTGAGAGTGCATCTGAAGTAGAGGGGGAAGTGCAAGATTCTGTAAGTGAGTTTTCTGTCCACAAGGAATCATCTGATGATGAAGCTAATTTCAGTGTGGCTGAAGCTACTCAAGTGCCAATGAAGTGCCAGTTTTAGAGGAGGACACTGATGTGTCGATGGTGCAGCAAGAGGCATTTGCATTGCAGCCTGGGGCTGCACGGCTTCCCTTTGGAAGTGCTGGACTCTGGGTTCATCCAAATGTGGTGCAGCCGGTGTTGCCTGCCTTTAGTGATGATGCAGGGTGTAGACTGAATTGTGAAATTGTTCTGCCTATACAGTTTTGTCAGTTGATTATGGATGATGTATTTTTGACTGAGATTGTTGAGCAGACTAATTTGTATGCTGAACAGTACTTGAGGGACAACAGTGCCAGACTTAGGCCCGCTCTAGAGCTACGCGGTGGACGGCCACAAATCTGGATGAGATGAAGAAGTTTTTGGGTTTAATTTTTTTGATGGGCTTATTAAGGAAGCCATCCCTGTCTTCATATTGGTCTACCAGTCCCTTGATGGCAACGGCCATAGTTCCTGAAATTATGAGTCGTGATCAGTATTTACTTTTGCTTCAGATGCTGCATTTTGTTGACAATGCTTCGGCATTGCCATAAGATCCCCCTGATTGTGACCGTCTTTTTTAAGATTTGGCCTGTCCTTGATCACTCTGTAGATCAATTTTCATAGATCAATGCTCCAGGGTAAGAAATAGCTGGTGAGTCCTGTTCAACGGCCATTTGGTTTTTACATTCCTAGCAAGAGGGCACCTTATGGTATTAAGATGTATATGTTGTCTGAGAGTAGAACAGGATATGTTTATAATTTTCGGGTGTACACTGGTTGGGATACCACTATTGACCCCCCTGGTTGTCCGTCCACTTTTGTAATTTCCGAGAAACTTGTATTGGAACTTGCAAGAGGTCTTTTTAACAAAGGTTACTGTTCTGCACTGCTGTGCAATTGTTCAGGGAATTGCTCAAAGTGAACACTGTTGCTTGATAGCATCTATACAAATGTACCTTAAGGGTTTATTCAAATAATTATTCCGTTTTGTATCAAGCCATAAAGATGAACACAGAAATATATCACAACAGGGATGTATTAAAAAAAAAGGTTGCATTTATAGAATGAATTTAAATCAAAATTGACTGCCTAGCAACACTGTCAATACTTACTTCATGTAACAGCTTACATAGTAGCGTAATACCCTCTTGCAAACATAACATGATTCACAGTTCTTAAATATTTTTCATTCAAGAAATGTTCAATAGTTTTTGATAAATATGTACAAAACAGAATGTTAGAAACTTTGACAAACATATACAAAACGGGTGTCAAAAAGTCGATGTTTCGGTCTTTAGTAGGTCAGACAGAGCGATAAGACCATCCTCAGGACACAGCATGGCTTAGTATCCAACCACTCTCTATATATCCTTTTCGAAAAGATTTCTATATTATCAACAACCACTTCGTAGATTTAGTGGGTCACATAAAGAGAATCAATCTCCCAAAAAACAGCTCTCCTCTTGTTCGTAATCTGTTGCTTGAGGCACAATACGCTCTAACCATAAAGGTTACCCAAAAGAGCTTGTTTGCAAAAAGCTTGAGAGAGGATAGTGCAGTGTTTTGCGTAGTGATGAACTGCTAGCTCTAAAATTTGCGGACAGGAGGGATGTCTACATGCTGACTACCATCCATGATGAATGTACTTCACCTGTGACTGTTTGGGGTCAGGTTGCTGAAGTGCGCAAACCCAGGTGCATTATAGACTACAATAAGCACATGGGTGGTGTAGATAGTGTAGATCAGAGGTTGGAACTTTACACAGCTGTTCATAATGCTTACATTTGGTATAAGAAGTTGGCCATCCAACTCTTCAACTTAGCAACTCTGTTGTAGTGCAACAGGTAAGTGATTTTAGAGTTGGAGTGGTGGAAGATGTGGCTAGATTAAAAGATCGCTACTTTCCTTATTTAATTCCTCCCACACCCCAAAAAACAATCTCTGTAAGAGATGCAGCCACTGCGCGTGCAGGTAAGAGCGGCGAGGCGGTGAGGCCAGGTTGGGGGGGATTCGACAGATGACCATGTGGGAAAATTAAATAAATAATGACTTTTCCTTTGTGGTCATCTGTCGAAATCCCGCCTACCCAGCCCCACCACTTTTACCTCCACGGGCTGCAGCTGAAGAGATGTAGAGCCTGTTTGCTAAGAGGTATGCAGAAGGAGACTCGTATGCACCATGCTGATTGTCCTTTTAATCCTGGGCTATGTGTACCCACATGTTTCAGATTGTATCACACTCAAAAGAGTTTATGGGAGCAACTGTGAGTCTAATTGTAAACTACGTGGTCTGTATTGTTTTATATTTGTTGTTCTGTTTCATGGTTGGCATTAGTATAATAGTTACCGCTGTTGTGTTTGTAGTTATAGTTTTGCATCTAGTTCCAATTGGCTTGTGTTTTCTCTTTTGTTAAAAAAAAAAATTGATGACGGTGTGCGTGGACTGAGGCTTGGCTGGCCGTGTGCACGGACTGGCGTTTGGCTGGCAGTGTGCGAGGACTGGTGCTTGGCTGGAGGTGTGCTGGAACTGTCGTTTGACTGGCAGTGTGCATGGATTGGGGCTTGGCTGGTGGTATGCGTGGACTGGTGTTTGGCTGGCGGTATTTGAGTAGTGACTTGCTGCTGGTCATTACACACACTTGTAGCCAAACACCTCTGTACACACTACGTCAACTGCCAGCCGGTGTGATTGCTGTGTCAGTCATGTGGGATGTGGGTGTATTAAAGTGATAGGCCCTTGAATGGCGCTGTTGATGTGAATGTTGTAATGTGTTGGGCATGCAGTTGGCGGTGTGAACAGTCTTGTGTGTGTCAAATATGAAAGGTGCATGAATGGCCTGTAAAGAGGTTGGTGCCTTGCCGTGGCTTTACACCTTACAAGCTGTGAGCCATTGGTTCAGGGTTTTAACCTTTTAATTATTAACAGTGCATTTCCTTTTTGTGAAATCTCTTGTTAATAAAATTTTACGCTCTGAACCTTCACTCACTCCCATGCCAAATCCAACCAGTATGTGTGTGTACATATGGAATGGTTAGTTGTAAGGTAATATTTGTCCTTTCTATGCCAGGGTTTACATTGTCTCTCCATTGTATATTGATGTGAGTGTTGCAATGTACTGGGCCCACGGTTGGTGGTGTGAAAGTGTGTCTCAAGCATGAACGGTGTGTGATGGCCTGTAAAGAGGTTGGTGCCTTGACGTGGCTTTACAGCTCATGAGCTGGGAGTCATTGGTTCAGGTTTTTAACCTTTTAATCATTGACAATGCATTTCCTTTCTGGTGAATTCTCTTGTTAATAAAATATTCTTTTTGAACCTTTCACTCACCCTCTTGCCAAATCCAAGCAGTATGTGTGGGTACTTGAGAAACAGATGGACAGGCAGTAATATTTGTCTTGTCTGTCTTTCTCTGCCAAGGTGTAGCTTGTGTCTAGGGAAAACCTACCAACTCTAGATATTTTTGTAAACTAAAACAATGGGGAGTACTGGGTAGTGGGCCCCTCATGGATTCCAACAACTTTTCTTACCCACAATGCCATGGAAACCTCAAAATGTGGCTATAGTCATACATTTTCCTGGCATTACTGTGTCCTAATCTTCTGTCATTAGAAACACCACAATTTTCCTACCACCCAGTGTTCCCCCAGGTCTCCCAATAAAATTGGTACCTCACTTGTGTGGTGTAGTACTAGAGGCACTATTATGGTCTGACACCACGTGATGACCTATGACTACCATCATTTTAATTGACTTTCGGTGTTTTACTTTACCCTAGCATGAATGTACGACATCCTGCATTTGCCTTTTCTTTTGTGTAATCTTGCAGTCTTAAAGTGAGAGTTGACAGAGTAGAACAGCTTGCCAAGAACAGAACGTGTGGGATGTGCATTTGAAAGCATGAGAGAGTGAGAGAGAGAGGGTTGTGGAATGTACTTATTGGTCTCAAAGTGCAGTGTTATGAGCAGTGGCGCTCAAATGTGCATTATGTTGTACACTGGGAGATGAAGTGTGTGAAGCTGTAGGCAGCGGTGCACAAATGTGCATTGTGTTGTATATGGCGAAGTATGATGAAGTTCTTACTATTGGCTTTGACATGGCCTCATGTCATTCTGAAACCTGACTCTGTCTTGCTAGAGCTTTTTGCACGCACTGGCCTACAGAGTATTTGCAAGTTGTTTGGGTTAATCACGTTCAAGGTTGTTTTGTTTTTGGGGAAGAGATTGTTTAATGTACCGAAGGCTTTCGTAAGGTTCATTAAGATAAAGGCTGAAACATGTGAGAATGTAAAGGGAACGTGGGAACTCCTTTTGCCCTGGATGCTTGCATGGAAGGTGAACAATTCCAGTAAGTTTCCTTGACGCAGAGGGAAGGTCTCTCAAACTTTCTAATGTGTTTTGAGACTGTAAAGGTGGAGCATCTTGGCAGGGAGCTTGGGAGCTCGTTTGTTTGGCAGATGTGCCGTCACAAAAGAACAGAACCTTATTCCTGGTCAAGAGTCCATGCCTGGCTGTTAATGTGCTCCTCCAGCTTGAGTGTGCAAGGATGTCGAGTGAACGACCAGTGAGGCGATTTGTTTCTGACTAGTGCCATTGTGCTGCGTGGCTGTTTGTGCAGTTTCCAGTGGCTGTGGTTATTTGAGGGGTTTTCTTTGTGATGTGTGAGGGAGTCAGAGTGCACATCCAAAGTAATCATTTGATGTATTTAGTGTATATATCTTTCTGATTTCTTGCAGGACATCCAGTATTATTTGCTGCTTGTTTATTCATTATTATTATTCATGCATTTAACAGTTACATTTGCCAAGAGTGTTATTATTGCTTGCATATAAATATATATATCTATATACATTTAAATGTTTTTAATTTGGCATCTGGGAAAGCCTTTCTGTTAGAGAGCATTGCATAAATAAAACTCCAAGCCTCATTCTAAAAAGAGAGTCTTTGATGTGTTTCATTCTATAAAGTGAAACCCCTTTCTAGGTGTTATTGTGTTATATGTCTACTGCTTCATCGCGTTTGGGCCATCGTGTGGGAGTGGTATCTTTTTAGGGTGAAGCAAGACTATTTGGGTGGGCCAAGTACCCTCGACAGACAAGGGCCCAAAAAGTATTATGGAGACACCAAAATTACCTATCACAAAATTACCTGGTTTTGCAATGGGTGGCACCTGAGTGTTAAGTCCTGGGCTCAACGGCCATCTAGGGAAACCTACCAATCCCAGACGTTTCTGAAAACTAGACGCTCGGGGTAGTCTAGGGAGGTATGACTTACGTGGGTCCCTCAACGTTTTCCTACCCAGAGTACCCTGCAAACCTCAAATTTAGCTAAAAAAATTACATTTCCCTCACATTTCTGTCTGGTATTACCGTGCCACCACGAAGGCCCTACCACCCAGCGTTCCCGTTGGTCTCCCAGTAAAATGATATCTGAAATTATGGGCAGCTCTGTCTTTATGTGGAGAGCTTCTTCTTTTAAGAGTGCCTCAACACACTAGCACCACTCCAAATCTGGCCGCCACTAATGCTTAGTTCTCTGTGTACGTTCTAGAAACTTGAGCTAATGTTTTACCCAAATATGTACTTAATAAGAAGCTCTGAATATTCACAGGAGTGATCAGCAAAACATTACATTTCATCAATACGTTAAAAAGTATGTTGAAGAAAATAATAGCTCTTGGTTTTCTCCCGTTGGAGGTGTGCACGCTCAGTATTTGTGCAGTTTGGGCCACATGGTTATCGACCAGCTTTCCAACAAAAATCAAGCCGGGTCAAACAACATCCTTTCCTCTCACGTGGGACATGGACAGTTAACAATTTTGTACTAAAGGTTTCAAACTAGATCAGGTACATCAAAATATAAATGTAAGCATTCAAGTTAGTTTCTGTCTTACAGCATGTCTGTCAGTGCATGTTTGCATATCTTACAAAAGTATCCCTACCTACAACAATATACAGTCAAAAACATAATGGCTTATTGCCCATGTAATTGTTGGGGGGGGGTTTAACTGTCACTTCGAACCTCTTAATGGCACAAGCTCCAATATTACAAGCAAAAAAGATTCTGTTTGGTCAATTCCTGATTGTAATATTTATCCAACAAGGGGGTGGTCAACCCTCGTTCTTCAGATGACCTCACGTACACTTACCCATTCGCTTAGGGCTTGTAATGGTCGATTCCCTTCAGTTAGCGCAGGAAACCCAACCTTGAATAAATTGGGACAGACCTCTACAATTGATTATATCTTGGTAGATTTAGAGAACTGGTTCAGAATTATGGATTTCTTGGTCCAACCTCGATGTGAACGTGACCACAATCCATTAGTACTTGACATAGCCTATCCCAACTCAAGGATGACCAGGGTCTGTCAATGCAAGCTCCCCCAAATTTAATTGCAACTGAAGGTGGCAGAAGAGTTTGCTGGGGTACACTAGCTGTATCAAATGAAAAAATTCCCTCCCTGTACTCACAGACTATTCCTTTCCTAGAGATTGCTTTTAGTGCGATTGATAATTATCAAGGCCATGAGTCCGGGATATGTTTTCAAGTTGGCAGAGTTTTTTATAACCATTATACTAATACCAAGCCCGACCCCAAACCGAAACACCCATGGTTTAATAAGGCGTGTAGGGAAGCCAAAGGTGCACTGGTACTTGGAGTTAAGAATAAGGATGTCCTATGTACCAGAGCAGCCAGGTCCCACTACAAAAACACCTTGGCTGACGTTAGCAGCCTGGGAGGTTGAAAAATGGGAAGCGATCAAGAAAGCTCTGGACACTAGAGATATGAGAGGCTTTTGGAATCTAGTGAAGACTGGCCACTCCGAAAGCAACTCGGCTATTGTCCCAAACCTAGGGGAAGAAGCCTGGAGATCGCATTTTAAAGTTTTATATTCTAGGTCCTTAGATGATACTGTAGTACATGGGATAGTAGAGGTTTATCAAATCCCCTTAAATATGAATCCACCACCATGCACACTGTTGGAAGTTACACTGGCGTTGGGCAAGTTATTTCCTAATAAGGCACCGGGACTGGACAGAATCCCTGGTGATCTGTTCAGAACTGAACAGGTATTGTGGGCGCCCTATCTGTAGATTCTATTTAATGCTATCATCCAAGGCATGGCGCTTCCTTCGACCTGGGCTGGTGCGGAAATTATCCCAAGTTTTAAAAAAGGCTCCCCACTAAATCCGGCAAATTATCGGCCAATTAGCCTTATTGATGTTACTCAAAAGATATTTGCTCGTGTTCTCCTGGGGCGACTCCAACCATGGATGGAGGAGATGAACGTCCTAACCCATTTACAAGCAGGATTTAGGTCTAAAACCTCAACCATAGACCAAATCTTTAGATTACAGTTAATCCATTGGAAAACAGTAACTTTGGAAGGGGTTAGCCTTTATCTAACCTTTGTGGACCTTAAGTCCGCCTTTGACTTGGTCCATCGTGACCAGTTATGGGGACTCCTTTACTACATGGGGGTGCCGGTATACCTTTGTCAGGTTTTGAAGCGTTTACATGAAGGTACTTACGCAAGGGTAAGATTTGGCAAGAAAGGAGAATTGACTCCTCCTTTTCCCATGGAGAAAGGGGTGAGGCAGGGATGCGTGTTAGAGCCAACCCTCTTCTCCCTCTTTCTGAACGGTCTAATTGAAACCCTCTTAGCAGTGACGGATATAGATTCACCAAGGTTAGCAAATAGGAAAATACCAGCCCTTATGTTCGCTGACAACACTCTGCTCCTGTCTAAATCACCAATGGGTATGCAGCGCGTTTTGGATGAGTTTTGTGCATTCTGCAGGAATAGGAATAAATGTCCAGAAAACTAAATACATGGTTTTCCACGTTAAAACTACTAATTGTCCGCATTCCCAAATGGATGGTAGATCTCTAGAGAGAGTACCCATTTACGAATATTTGGGCATTACATTGAATGATAAGATGAAGGCCAACCTGAAATTAACACAGTCAACGGGTGGTATCCTGAAAGTTCTTGAAAACTGCTCCCAAAAGGTGGTTGGTCCCCCAGCAGAAATCTACAAAACCCAAGCAAGGGGAGCCTCCCTATATGGAGCGGAACTCTGGGGTCACTGCCCATCTCATACTTTAGTGGTGACCGAGAACACATTTATTAGGCAGTTGTTGGGTCTCCCAAAAAGTACGTCCTTAACCCAACTCAGGATGGATCTGGGTATTGGCCCTATTTCTGATCTAATTGCCTCTCGTCCACCTCTCTTTTGGCACCGCATTTGGAGCACGCCCGAGTTAGTTAACTACAGGGAGGAACTGAGGGACGTCATGTCCAATCTGGGGGCAGCGAACCTACCATGGCTGTCCTATGTTAGCAGTGCCTGTCTCTCATTGGGGTGGGCAAATATGTGGTCAAACCCGGAAGAGACCTGTCCCAGTATTTCTAAAAAGTCATTAGCCCTTGCCTTAAAGAATTTAAACTAGCCCTACTGATCCGGAGCATGAACACACGCCGCCTGACATCAATTTTTCTGGATGTCAAGCAGCAGTATAATCTGAAAATTAGTTTGGACAGTATTCAACCATTCATGGCAAAAAAACAGTTTTTACAATTTAGGCATGGCACACTTCCGCTTCGTGCTTTTACGAACAAATGGAAGGGTGCAACCAAAGCAGATTGTCCAGGTTGTTCCGCCTCGGCTGAAACAGAACTCCATGTAATGCTTTTCTGTCCTGCTTATCATAGGTCTAGATTGAAGTGGGTCCTCCAATTATGCAGAATTTGGGGCTTAGAAACCATATTGAGGTTTTTAGGCTACTCAAATACGAAACACTTCCAATATTTGTAGTCGCTACCTCAAAATTTCTGTTTGCAATGTGGTGTATTTGCAGAGGAATCCTAAAGGGGAAAGAGTTGGGCAAGAGTTTGATGGTGACCCCCTAATTTATTTTACTACTATCTCTTGCTGATATATAACTTGACCTAGAGAACTGGGATGAAATTATTAGTTTTTTTTGTTAAGTAATGTAATTTTAATGTTTTCCTTTGAAACTATTTTTTTAATAGTAGTGTGTTAAAATATGTAAAATGTATTGACTGGGCCTTACTGACAGTCCTGCATGCCAATATCTTGTGGTCGGGTAAATATGCAGTGACAGCTAATAACATGGTAAGATGTAATATACTATTGTTTCAATAATCAAGGGATGTTTTGAATACTTCTCCTGATGGCCCTGCCTGTGCATATTTTATCTTATTTTATGAATTTCAATATGTATTGTGCTTTATGGCTGTATAGCCAAAATAAAGTATTTTTTGACTGACTGACTGACAATGGCTTATTGAATCGAATTCAAGTACGGGTTGAGCGTAATCTGATTTAACGATGCCACGTGACAGGCTGCAGCTAGTAAGGAAGTGCAGATCTTTGATTCAAACGTGTATGACTCCTATAACACAATATGATACATAAAGGACTAGCGTACACTGGCATATTGCCAGCATGTTACAAAGTAGAAGATATAAAAATGAACATGAACTTACCCTCGCTTCCTCCCACCCGATGTTCCTTGTGCTTCAGTCCATCTGTGCTGGTCTACAGCAATTCTCCACACCCATCCAGACGCTGCTCTCATGCTGCTGATAATGATGGGCAGCATGAGAGCAGCACCAGGATTGGCTGGAGCAGGCTGCCTCCACATTCCTGCAGGCACTGGAGTCCTGTATCTGCTCTCAACCCAGCTGTCTAAGACGGCTGGGTGGAGAGGTTTAAAGTGCGCATGTCAGGCTGGCAGTTGCAAGACAGCCAGGCAAAATGACGTGCACAACCTAAACTGATGGAGTGAGAACCACTCTCCTACTGCCAGTCCGGAGCAGTGGCCCCGCTCCCAAACACAGCTCAGCTGGGGAAAGGGAAAAACAAATTGGTAATACATTCATTTTATTAGCCTTTTATGCTTCACCTTTGTTGTGGTGCTGGCAGCAAGGGGGCCACGCTCCTCTGCCCTAACAGAGGATCCGCAGCTGTCTAGTCTACTATTATGCATTGTTCTTATTCCAAAGAGCCTAATGGCATTGATTTTATGCATTTAAATAAGATTGTCTGCATCTGCACTTTACTATTTCTGTATTGAATGTTACCTTTTTGAATTTTTGAATCATGGCTTTCCTAACTTTTGTTTCAGAACTCACTTTTTGAGTCAGTCCTTTGTGTCATTGATTTTATTTTGAAAGGCTGTTTTGAACCTTGTCTCTGAGACACATTGCCTCATGATTCGAGGTTAGCGCCGTCCATGATCCATTCGACTCTTGGACGCACCAGTGAACTGTAAAGGTTTTGGGGTACAGCGCGCCCCCACTTGAAACAACCATTCAGAGGCCTGCAGTGTTTTTCAGCATGGCTTCTTACCTCCTTCTGCCTCCTTGCCTTCCTGTTCCTCTGTCTCGGTGGCACATGTAATAGCCTACGACAGACAAAGGCGGTGACTATGAGCCTCAGAGAGACGGAAATAGCAAATGAGAAGCAAAATGAAGTAGCAGGAAAAGGATATTTATGACCACAGCGCAAAATCTAATAAAGTATAAAACATTATTTACAAATGGCTGCAAGGAGGCTCAAGTCCGGTGGTGAAGCAGAGATAAGTGATGGGCCCACTCCCAAAGCGATCCTTTAAGTAAGGCTGAATATTTTAAAAACTACCGCAGGAACCCATTGAATTTTTCAAGATTTGCAGGTTGATGGAGTCCAAATAATGGCAAAAGGTCAAATATTCAATTTTTTCCATAGCCTTGCTGGGGGTTGTTACTCCCCCCTGTTGCCCCCTCCCAGGGAACTGTGCCACGGAACATTGTTTTTTATATTTGTTTTTAACTTGTGTTTGTTCCAAGCACCCCAAGGCGATGCATCACCTTTGTGGCTGGCAGTAGTGCTGAGGGCACCTCTTCCAGCCTGACTCCCCTCTGGACTATTCTGTTTATCAGTCCGTAGAGCAGGAACTGTGCACTATTTACACTGTATAAAAATTGCCTTTCTGTGGCTAACAACAGGAGTGAATGGCTCAGTTGACAAGAGCTGTGTACTTTTTTTTAAGGAAACTGCTGTTCTGACCAAGGCGGCTGCCCTTCCTCACTAGAATTCAAAAAATGTCGTGATGGAGCTAACCCTTTCCCTGAGAACTTAAAACTCTAAAAGTTCAAGAGGATGTGGTCCGTCTGCTAGACGGCCGACTTTGGTGCTGGAGACCCGGGTTCGAGCCTCGGGGTCGCGTCCACATCCTGTGATTCTCCCCGTGCCTGAATGTGTAATGTAAATACGGTGCTCGTGTAAAGCGCTCTAATACCTCCAGGTCGAGTTCACGCTATATAAATATGCAATCAATCAATCAATCAGGTCATTTGTAGAGCGCACTACTCACCCGTAGGGTCTCAAGGCGCTGGGGGGGGGGGGGGGGGGTGCCGCTACTGCTCGAACAGCCAGGTCTTGAGCTTCTTCCTGAAGGCGAGGTGGTCTTGGGTCAGGCGCAGGTCGGTCGGGAGGGAGTTCCAGGTCTTGGCGGCCAGGTGGGAGAAGGATCTTCCTCCTGTTGTCGCTCTTCGGATGCGGGGGACGGCGGCGAGGGCGTGGTTGGCTGATCTGAGGAGGCGCTTGGGAGTGTAGAAGTTGATCCGGTTGTTGAGGTAGCTCGGGCCTTGGTCGTGTAGGGCTTTGTGCGCGTGGGTGAGGAGACGGAAGGTGATTCTCTTGTTGACCGGGAGCCAGTGTAGATCTCTCAGGTGTCCGGAGATGTGGCTGCGTCGGGGGATGTCGAGGATGAGTCTCGCCGAGGCGTTCTGGATCCGCTGGAGTCTCTTCTGGAGTTTGGCAGTGGTTCCGGCGTAGAGGGCGTTGCCGTAGTCCAGTCGGCTGGTGACGAGGGCCTGGGTGACCGTCTTCCTCGTCTCGGTGGGGATCCACCGGAAGATCTTACGTAGCATGCGCAGGATGTTGAAGCATGACGAGGAGACGGCGTTGACTTGTCCGGTCATGGAGAGGGAGGAGTCCAGGATGAAGCCCAGGTTGCGCGCGTGGTCCGTCGGCTTGGGTGCGGTGCCCAGGGCGGGGGGCCACCAGGAGTCGTCCCAGGCGGAGGGCGTGGAGCCCAGGATGAGGACCTCCGTCTTGTCTGAGTTCAGTTTCAGGCGGCTGGTCGTCATCCATTCGGCTACGTCTCTCATCCCTTCGTGCAGGTTGGCTCTGGCGGTGGCGGGGTCGTTGGTCAGGGAGAGGATCAGCTGGGTGTCGTCAGCGTAGGAGATTATGTTGAGGTTGTGTTGGCGTGCGATGGCCGCAAGGGGGCTCATGTAGACGTTGAAGAGGGTGGGGCTGAGCGAGGACCCTTGAGGGACGCCGCAGATGACTTTGGTGGCCTCTGACTTGTACGGTGGTAGGCGGACTCTTTGTGTTCTTCCGTCGAGGAAGGATGTGATCCATTCCAGTGCCTTCTCCTGGATTCCGATGTTGCTGAGGCGCTGTACTAGGGTGCGGTGGCAGACAGTGTCGAAAGCCGCGGAGAGGTCCAGGAGGATGAGGGCCGCTGTTTCTCCGTTGTCCATCAGAGTTCGAAGGTCGTCGGTGGCGGCGATGAGGGCGGTCTCGGTGCTGTGGTTGGCTCGGAAGCCAGACTGTGAGGGGTCGAGGGATCCATTCGTCTCGAGGAAGGCGGCCAGCTGTTTGTTGACGGTCTTCTCGATGACTTTGGCCGGGAACGGGAGAAGCGAGATGGGACGGTAGTTCTTGAGGTCGGTGGGGTCTGCTGTGGGTTTCTTGAGGAGAGCGCTGAGTTCGGCGTGCTTCCAGCTCTCGGGGAAGGTGGCGGAGTCGAAGGAGGTGTTGATGATGTCCCGCAGGTGGGGTGCGAGGACAGCGTCGGCTTTGTTGAAGACGTGGTGAGGGCAGGGGTCGGTCGGAGATCCGGAATGGATGGAGTTCATGGTGCGGATGGTGTCTTCGGTGCTGATCGGGGTCCAGGTGCGGAGGGTGGTGGTGGGTGGCGTCGTTGCGGTTGTGGCTTGCGTTGGTTGGTTGTTGAAGCTGTTGTGTATGTCCGTGATCTTGTTGTGGAAGTAGGACGCGAGGGAGTTGCAGAGTTCTTGCGACGGGGTGATGTCATTGTTTCCGGCGTTGGGGTTGGATAGCTCTTTCACGATGCTGAGGAGTTCCTTGCAGTTGTGTGCGTTGTTGTCCAGCCGGTCCTTGTATGCATTTTTCTTGGTGGCGCGGATCAGTTGGTGGTGTTTCCGGGTGGCGAGCTTGAGGGTGGTCATGTTGTCCGTCGTTGGTTCCCTTCTCCAGGCTTTCTCGAGGGCTCGACAGTTCTTCTTGGAGCTCTTGAGTTCGTCGGTGAACCATGGTGTTTTTCTGCTGCAGGATCTGCTGGGTGGGGTTCTCAGAGGGGCGAGTTCGTCCGCGCAGTCGTTGATCCATTTCGTGAGGTTGTCGGCGGCCTGGCTGGGGTTCGCTGAGTTGGCGGGAGGGTGCTGGCTCAGGGAAGCGGTGAGCTGGTTGGCTGTGATCTTGTTCCAGCTTCTTCGAGCAACCTGTTGCTGGTGGTGGTGGATCGTCGTTCTTCTGAAGGTGAAGTGGACGCAGCTGTGGTCCGTCCAGTGGAGTCCTGTTGCGTGGCTGAAGGTGACGTCTTTGCTGGATGAGAAGACGGCGTCGAGTGTGTGTCCGGCGAGGTGGGTGGGGGTGGTAACCAGTTGCTTGAGTCCGAGGTTGTCGAGGTTGTCGAGCAGGCTGATGGTGTTGCAGTCGTTGTTGTTCTCCAGGTGGAAGTTGAGGTCCCCCAGGAGGATGTAGTCGGCGGAGGGGAGAGCGTGCGGGCTGACGAAGTCGGCGATGTCCTCGCTGAATCGTGTGCGTGGTCCAGGGGGTCGGTAGATCAAGGTGCCTCTGAGGGTGGTCTTCGGGTTGGTGTGGATCTGGAAGTGCAGGTGTTCAGCGGTGGTGAGGGTGTCATCGGTGTTGGTAGTGATGCGGATGGTGTCTCTGTGGATGATGGCGATGCCTCCTCCGGTCTGGTTGTCGCGGTCTCTTCGGGTGATCTTGTAGCCCTCTGGGATGGCGATGGCGATGTCTGGGGCTGAGGAGGCGTTCATCCAGGTCTCGAAAAGCCTCGAAAAAACAATTTGTCACTGGTACATTTCGAGTTTGGAGTAGTTCCGTTTGCACAGAAGGGCTCAAGAAAGACTAGCTGTGAGATTAGCCTCACCACTGGTACTGGACAGAGCTGGGACTGGAAAACATTTACTCTGGGAGTTCATAAATTGGGGGTCAAAGTATGACAATGAAAAGGGAGTGCAGTCTTAAGGGGCCGAGCCATCAAAAGCAGAGCCCGACAGTCAATTTATCAACAGGTACGTGGATTTGTAAAAAAAAAACTCTGCCACAAATGGCTGCCAGGACAAATGTGATCTGGCTTAATTTGTCACATGGGCTGCATTTTAAAATATCTTATGAGGTTACGGCACCTGCTGCAGAGATCTCTGTGTACCCAACAAATCTTAGGGTACAATACTAGTAGGATAACTCTGGTGGTTAGTGCAGTTGCTGATGAGACCTGTATTTTCGTTTTAACTCATAATAGACCAGAGGGTTAATATTTCTCAAGCAAAGCACAGTAATATGCCGATGACAGATTTTTATTTTATGAGGATAGGTGAGTGAGTTACTGCTTTTGAAACAGCGCTGCTTTGGTTACTGCAGTTCATAAACTGCAATCCTTCTAATATAGCACAGAGAGCTATGCACTAGCAACAAGGCGCTGCATGCAGACTGCAAGGCATGGGCTTAGAACCTTGTTTGTTTCCCAATCAGTCATTATTCAATGGCTGTTAAAAAAGGGTTGCGTTGAGTAGACTTATTTTTACAGACTCCGTTACGTTTTCAATCCTGACATCGAGTTGTACTCTTAACATTTAATGCCTACTAGTATTAACGACATGTGACGCAGACACCTTGTAACCCTCACTGTCATATGTAACACATCCTGTACATTGATTTTCACGCGTTTGATTTATTGTTAATGTGTGCACGGTATGTAAAGTGCTCTACCAGCCTACATTGGGATGAGTAACACTATTAAGAAATGAATGTAAAACAATTAGTAAGTGCTGTTTAAATTGTTATTTGTGTAACTACTCAGACAGACAGATACATCTGACTTTCCTACAGTGCTTGCATATGACTTGTATATCAGGGTTGAACAAAGTCAAAACCTGCCTCCAACGCTTCCCTTAAATACCTGTAAAGTGATAACCTGTGAGCCGTAGCTTTTCTCCACTACATTGTCATTTTAGGTGAAGCAGCTCCAAATAGCTTCCAGCCAGGATCACACTCAAAACAAGAGGAGGGGCTTAAATTTGGACTTTGTTTATGGGCCCAGCTGGAAATGAAAATAAGAAAGCCACTACCCTGCCTGCAGGCTGCTGCTCGGGATGAAAAGCAGCCAGTTTGCGGGTGCTGCTGATTGTGTCCTGGTGAATGTAAATTATACCGGAATGCAGTCAGCATATGTCTCTAGGTCCAGGCGGCATCTAGTTCTGGCTCAATAATAGCTGCCGGATCCTGGATCCTGCTAGATCCCCCTCATTTCCTGTGCTGGTCCTGAAATATCTTTACCTAACCTCAGCAACTTGAACACAACGGTGTGATACAAAACCTTATAATATGTAAAACACTTATCTGCTGTACCAAACTCTCATAGGACCATGCCCATGTGAAGCGCACGAGCTAGTAGTACCTCTAGAAGTCAATAGCAATACAGCTGATGGAACATGATGGGCCTTCCCTTTAGCGCACCTCCCTGTTGGTCACATACACTCTCAGGCTCTTCTAAGTTGTGTCTCCTGTGGCTAATTTGCCAGTCTTCTGTCTGGCAAGCTCAGGACCTCATATGTAAACAGCAGTTTTTCCAAACCACAGTTTATTGCCAAAGTCGCCTTATCAAACGTACCGTAAACTAATATTCGCACCGCTCTGCTCATCTTGGTGATGTTCTGCATCGTGACTCCACAGACGTAGGAGCCGCTATCCTTCTCCTCAGCTTTTTTGCTGAACTTGCCATACTGTTTCATCTGGATTCTTGGTGTCCTGTCCTTCTCAAGGAAAAAATTTAGGAAAGTCTGATTTTGATCAGCGATGAAACATGAAAGCGACAAGTCGCCATCTTCACTGATGTCTGTCGATGATGCGACCAGGCGTGGCCTAGAAAAGAGCTCTAAAAAAGAGGAAAAGACAACAAATTACAATATTGTGTTTTGGCAAATAAAGATATAAAAGAGGACAATCAATAACAAAATCATAATCATGCAAAGTTTCACTAATGGATTATGAATGAATGAATGAATGCAGTTATAGAGCGCACAGCCACTCAGAAAGAGTGTCCTGGTGCTAAAATAGACTCCATCTAACCTGATAACGCCCCTGGATGCGGGAACCAGTTTTTAAGTCACTTCTAAAAGAAAGATGGCCAGGTCAGTTGCGGAGTAGCCAGGTTTTGAGAAATTTCTCAAAAATGGCTAGGTCGGTCAAAGTTGTGAGAGTCATTGGAAGAAGAGTCAGCGAGCACTCAGGCAGGGTATTATCTTACTGCTGAATACTTTGTGAGAGGACATTTCAAAACCGATTTGCTGAATACTTTGTTAGAGGACTTTCAAAATCGTTTTAATTGAATTAATTGAATAGAAAATTTTAAAAATTGCATGTGTATTAAATAATTGTATTTGTGTTTTAAAAATCACTAAATTGCACGCAGCATACCTGTCGCTTACACGCATTCACCCCAGCACACACACGCTCGATACCTGCCGATTTAGGGCAAGGCACCGAGCAGCAGGGAATTAGTGGCGGCCATTTTGGGGCAGGACAGAGCGGTGAGAGCGCTCTAGTCTCGGCGATAAAAGGAGCCCCCAGGCAGTGTCTTGCGAGTCAGCGAGCACTCAGGCAGGGTATTATCTTACTGCTGAATACTTTGTGAGAGGACATTTCAAAACCGATTTGCTGAATACTTTGTTAGAGGACTTTCAAAATCGTTTTAATTGAATAGAAAATTTTAAAAATTGCATGTGTATTAAATAATTGTATTTGTGTTTTAAAAATCACTAAATTGCACGCAGCATACCTGTCGCTTACACGCAATCACCCCAGCACACACACGCTCGATACCTGCCGATTTAGGGCAAGGCACCGAGCAGCAGGGAATTAGTGGCGGCCATTTTGGGGCGGGACAGAGCGGTGAGAGCGCTCTAGTCTCGGCGATATAAGGAAACAGTCCCTCTCCGCGTTAGCGGACGCGTTTCAGCGGACGCGCCTCGTCATCGCCAGAGTCCAGCCAGAGTCAGCCCGTCTGTGCCCGTCCGGGCCAGGCCGGGGCATAGGGCACTAATCTCTGCTCCTTCTTCATCAGATATGCTAACAGGTGCCCAAATTAGGGCGTTACGCCCCAGGAGCCATGATACCTGCATAACTCTAAACCCGCTATTAGCTGGTGTACAAACATGCCCTGAATGTACCCTTTCTTTGTCGAACTATCAGCCCTATTCTGACACCCCTCAAGGTACTGTTTTTAAATCTTATCAGCAGAGAGAGAGTTCTATCAATCTCACATTCTACTTGATAAATTGTCGTTCACTATCACAACACAAATTAGATATTTTTCATCTCTTGATTGAAAAAAAGCCCATCGCCATATTTTTAACTGAGACGTGGCTGCATGATGGATCAGGCCCAGATGTTGCAACTGCCCTCCCCCCGAGCTACGCTATTGCAAGGAGGGATCGGGTAGGCCAAACAGGAGGGGGTATCGCCATTATTTACAACAGAGACTATGTGTGCAACTTTGAACCTGCAGATATCCCTAACTGCGAAGCGGCATCCTTTAAAATGACCCTCAGTCCAAATTTTACCTTCTCTGGCTTACTGATCTACCGACCGCCAGTAAATAATCCCTCTTGGTCAGATAATTTGGCAAACTTTATCCTACCACAACATCTGAAAGCTCAAAACTTCACTGTACTTGGAGATTTAAATCTTCATTTAGAAGATGACAAAAACAAGACCTGCAAAAACTTATTAGATGACTTCATAGTTTTAGATATGACGCTACGTAATAGGGGTCCAACTCACAAAGCTGGACACTTGTTAGACCCTATTATATCAAATATGAAAGAACTTTCTTGGCTTAACACTACCCCTGTTCTCTGGTCAGACCATTTCCTATTAAGTTTCGCTATTTCACTTAAACCTACCAAATGTCCAGTTACGACTCCTTCAGAATCTTTTAGGAGAAACTGGAAATCTCTAAACTTGGAGGATCTCAACAATGCTTTGAAGAAAGATCACCCATGTTTAGTTGGAGATATGGATAGCATTGCAGAGTCTACACAAATATGGTTAACTGGTGCAGTTAATACTTGCCTGCCGCTAGCCCGTTGCAAAGGGAAAGTACATCGTCCTCCCGCCCCCTGGTTCACAGATGCTCTGCAAGACTCTAGAGAGGCAGTGGCGTAAAAACGATGAACTTCAGAAAAAAGAAGCTTATCGAAAGGCCAGAAACAACTATCACTCTGCATGCATGAAAGCCAAAGCATGCTATGTCACCAACACGATTAACATGGCTGTAAATAAATCCCAGACTCTCTTCAATACTGTAAAAGAGTTGGCTGGTGAGAATTCGAGAGCGGAACCTACCCCTCTTAATACCCAGCAATGCCAGGACTTGGCTGCTTTTTTCACTGACAAGATTGAGAACATTGTCTCTAATATAAAAAAGGACAGCATGACCATATACAAGAAAGACAACACCTCCCAAGTTCCCAAAGGAAACTGTCATCTTGAAGCTTGGCCTCCCATCAAACTGGACATACTGAAGGAATTATTAAAATCGATCAAATCAGGTTCCCCACGTGACCCTATTCCTATCAGTATCATAAGACATTTAGAGGACTCCGCCCTGACTTCCATAGCAGAGATACTGAACGCCTCCATAGAGCAAGCTACAGTGCCTGCTCTATGGAAACATGCTATGGTCAGTCCCCTACTTAAAAAGCCAGCCGCCGACCCTATGATACTGGCCAATTATCGTCCAATCTCTTTATTGCCTGCCTTTTCTAAAATTTTAGAGAGGCATATTCATAAAGCACTTTCAACCTATGTGGAAAATAACGAGCTCCTTCATTCGTCCCAATCTGGGTTTAGGAGTGGTTATTCCACTGAGACAGCCCTGCTTGGGGTCACAGAAAAGATCAGGGAGCTTATGGATGATGGCCAAACGGTAGCATTGGTTTTGTTGGATCTTAGTGCGGCCTTCGACACCATTTCTCACTCCATACTGCTTGGCAGGCTCGGGGAGAATGGTGTCGAGGGCAAAGCACTGGAGTGGGTTAGATCTTACTTATCCCTCCGCACTTTCCAGATCTCCTCTTCGGAGGCATGCTCTGAGGTATTCCACTCTCCTCATGGTGTGCCTCAGGGATCGATCCTGAGTCCTTTGTTTTTTAATTTGTACCTACGTCCACTGGCCAATCTTGCAGAAAACTTTGGTCTTAGTTTAATGACCTATGCAGATGATTCCCAAATCTTGTTTTCACTCTCCAAATCTGACTTGTCTGCTCCATCTGCATTAAAAATAGGCCTTCAGGAAATATTTAGTTGGATGTCAGCAAACCAACTTAAATTAAATGGGGAGAAAACAGAGGTCCTCCTCTTAGGGAATAGTAAAGATCTCTGGAGTGATTCCCATTGGCCAGCGTCATTAGGTAAACTTCCACCTCCAGCCTCTCAGGCTAGAAACCTTGGGGTCATCATAGATGACAGTCTATCTATGAGTCAGCAGGCAAACAAAGTGGCAGGTATATGTTTTACCATTCTTAAATGGTTACGCAAAATTGTCTGGATGTTGCCATCTACTACCCAGAAGACCGTAGTCAATGCCTTAGTGACATCTCGGCTTGATTACGGTAACATCTTGTATCTGGGCTCAAACAAAGCAGTAATAAAACGTCTGCAACTGGTGCAGCATGCTGCGGCCAGACTGCTTTGCAGAATCCCTAGATCCGCTAGGATCACCAAACATCTTAGAGACTTGCATTGGCTCAGGGTTGAGAACCGAATTCGTTTCAAAGCCCTGAGCTACCTATTTAAAATCAAAGCTGGCACTGCTCCCAAATACATACAGGACCTTGCTAAGCCCTACCTCCCAAATCGCAGTCTTCGTTCATGCACAGCTGCGAACTTTGTGGTACCGAGGTTCAAACGGGCCAGAATAGGCGGGAGATCCTTTTCCTACCTGGGCCCAACGCTGTGGAACACACTGCCCATTCATATACGCAAGGAGGAAAGCTATATGAATTTCAGAAAAAGTGTAAAAACTTGGTTGTTTGAGTTCAACAAATAAGTGTATTGACTGTATCTCCTTCCAGATGTTTTTTGTGTCTTGCTGGTCTGGCGCCGGGAAACCCTTTGTGGGTAGCTGTGCGCCTTACAAGTGCTATAAAATAAATAAATAAGAAGCTTTCAGCCTTGGGCTCCCTGGAACCTAAAAGAACTGCTGCCCGACCGGGGGCTGCGTATTCTGGGAACGGAAGCCAGGCCCATTGTGGATGACCTCAAGGTTCTTGGTGGCGCATAATGGGTTAATCTCCTTCTGAGATACCCCGCGCCACTCCCATGTAGGGCCTTGAAAAATAGCACCAAAGTTTTAAACGTAATCCTCTTTTGTACTTGTAGCCAGTGTAATGCCTTGAGGTGTTGGGATATATGAGTCCTGGGCTTTAGCATAAGAACCACTCTAGCGGCTGCATTTTGGGCCACCAGTAAGCGATTTAGCAGACACTCAGGAAGGCCTAGGTACACGACATTTACGTAGTCCAATCTGGAAGTAACCAATGCCTGGACTACGGTCTTCCTGTGATCTAGTGGCTGAAGGGGAAGAAATTTGCTCAGCGTACGCAGAAGGCCGAAGCAAGTGCCTACTACCGTTTGGACTTGGGATCTCATCGAGAGGGCACCATCCATCCTAATGCCCAGATGTTTTACAATATCTTGCTCAGAGAGAGGAGGTGAGATATCCTGCGTGCGTGTGCTTTTTGGCAGCCTGAGACCTTCGTACGCATTGCCCCGGGACTGTGTGGCCCGAAACTCAACCAAGTCTCAGCGGCGCTTTGTTTGTGTGCAGTCTGAGACTGCCGTTGGGGTTCATGGTGCTGGTTGGAAAGTGCCCCGTGACTGCAGTGCCCCCACAGCGTGAATCATCGTCCATGCTGCTGTGAAGTGTTTGTGGCCGAGCCGTCATCGTAACGGAGGATGCGGATCAAGAACGCCGCCGCCGGCCAGAGCGCAACGTGCTGAAGGATTTCGTAAAGCTAAGAAAGTTGTGAGGTAATCGTGATCGCAGTTCGCAAGAGGAAGCTGCCCAAGATTGTCAGCAATGACGAAGGCAGAGCCGTAACCTGTGCGGCTACAGCGTTGCCTTGCATCGGAGCTGCGTCGTCATCGGGAGCACCCAGCAGGACGTCCGACGAGTGGGGAGAGAGAGAAAGAGCGAGGCAGCGCATCCCCCATGTAAGGCTTGGACTCCGGTTGGGAGCCGCAAATGTGTGTGGCCTGGGGAGGTGCAGGAGGAGTAAAGGTGTGCTTCCGTCTCTCTCCCGCTGCATCGCGTTAGACACGCTGAGTCCTCAAGCGGCGAGGACCTGCCCGGCTGTACCGGGCCGCCCTCGGAAGTTCAGGATTGTTGTCTGTGGTTGGGGCCTAGTGGTGCCCGTGCTAATTGCGTCGATTGGCCTGATATTATTCCTGCATTACGAACTGCCTTATTACTTGCATTAGGGACTGTATTATTCCTGCATTACGAACTGCCTGATTACGTGCATTAAGGAGTGTGTTATACTTGCATTACGAACTGCCTTATTATGTGCATTGAGGATTGAGTCATTCTCGCATTACGAACTGCTGTTATACTTGCATTAAGGAGTGCGTTATACTTGCATTACGGGCTGCCTTACTAGGTGCATTGAGGATTGCATTACGAACTGCCTGTTTACTTAGATTGAGGATTGCATTATTCATGCATTACAAACTGCATTAGTCTGACAATACGAACTGCATTACGAACTGCATAACATTGCATTAGGACTCCATTTGAACATCGTGAACTGCTCATTAACACCGCAAGAACCTACAAATGTTTGTTGGCCTAATAACTGGGAAAGTGAAATATTACTAATATGCATATGTTGGATTGTTATAGTTTGGTCTTACCATATTTTTCTTCTTGATATTTTCATCCATCAGTGTGGTGTCCATTTGTGGTGTTATCACTGTGTCACTGGGAGTGTGGTTGCAAATACTTTACACATTGCATTGAAGATAAGCCTGGCTGCTCGTGCCAAGCTACCAGGGGGTGAGCAGGGGTTTTCAAAGAGGGTGTCCCTGACTAGAATCAAGGGTCCCTATTTGGACTAAGGTAACTGCCTCAGCCAACTAGTGACCCCCAGTTCTAGTATAATTGCCTATGTGAATTCTGTCTCAGGTTTATCCCATATTGAATGCCACAGTATAATAGGTTTGAGTAACAGCATGTCTTCCAGGCGAGTTAACTCCACTTCCTTGTGATAATAGAAGATGATGATGAGTCGCCTTTATTAGGCGTTTTCCTTAACCTGTAAAGGGCTACTAGGCATATAACTTCACACACCCCAGCCATATATTGCAGCTGACAATGCTCTCATTTTATAGATGGTAATCATTTTCCTAATAGGGTGGCATCCAAGTTTACTAGAAAACCTGAACACATCCTCTGAACATTTTTTTAAATCAACTTCCTATTGAAGTAATTTTCACATATATGCATTCTTTAAAATTAATTTAACAAATACAATTACCAGCACCTTAGTCAAAAGTTAAACCTCCCAAAACCTGAACATTACCATAGGCAGGTAGTGCATGTAGACTAGAAACTATACAGTATCAGGCCATTGTTGGGCGGTTTCTGAGGGAGGTTACAGGAGATCTCCATGACAATTCCGGTCAGTGTGGGTGTCATGGAGACCTCTCTAACAAGGGCCTTGGTCTGCTGCAGGGATCGTTGGTCAATCGTGATGCATATACATTACATGAAGAAACAATAGTGAAAAGTCTGTAGATGATGCACAGAACAATCACAAAGAATCAATTAATAATCTCATAATTCACAATACAATGCAGAAAAACCACACTGACTTAGTACAAAGTTGCAAAGTTTGCCTATAAATTGTGACACCACACAATATCAGAAAGACACAAAGTATCAAAAGCAAACAAAAAGTACATATACTGAGTACCGAGCCAGCAGTCAAAGTATAATGTTTG
This sequence comes from Lissotriton helveticus, assembly GCF_964261635.1. Taxonomy (NCBI): domain Eukaryota; kingdom Metazoa; phylum Chordata; class Amphibia; order Caudata; family Salamandridae; genus Lissotriton; species Lissotriton helveticus. Next base: position 1,190,602,462 of record NC_136068.1, read on the forward strand.
CAAGTATTACCTGTCTATAATCACTGTACTGTACGTAATCACGTATTCAGAAAGAATATGAATCGCAATTCTCTTTTACTAGAAGCAGAGATCAATGTTATCCTGTGGTTGTGGTTCGGATTCTTGGGCCTTCCATAAATGTATGGCCCCCATAGAACCTATCAGTCACTGCAGTGATTATAGAAGAATGCACACAATGTGCAGGCCATGGACCTCTCTTGCAGGAAACAACCAATCAATGCTACTCTATGGGAGGAGATTTGAATACCTCTTCTGCACTCCACATTCGTATCTCTCTTAGGCTTGAGTTCAATAAAACCATTATGGCATAAATCAGGTGAAAATATGTGTCGGAGCTAAATGGGATATATTACTGCATGTAGTTTTACCACAAGGGATGACAGCACATGCAGGTTTACTGCATGGGAAGCTAGAGCGTGTCAGTGTTACAGGTTCAGACAACTTATCGGCTTGACATGAGGAGCACAAACCACACGCCGTCTTCCATTTGAGATGCCCTATAATCAAACATTGGGATACATACTACCGTACCCTCCTCGCAGCCCTCCATTATTTGCTGCTGGCTCTACCAGCATACAGTGGACATGGCACACCGGTTGGCACAGCCCGCATTTCGAGGTACTGAAACAAGTCAGGAACTTTATGCACTTGGTGACATGCAACAATACACCGATTGTGTCCCAGGGTCAGCGAGCAAGTGTTCCACAATCACAGGATGCAGCACACCATGAATGTACCAATGGTCTTGAATGCACACCTATGCTTTACGCATTGCTGTACCAGATTGTTGGGTTTCACCCATGACTCCATTGTCCAGAGGAACTACTGCATGCCCACACTAAGTACACACATCACATGCTCAAAACATGGAAGTTTTAAAACTGCTCTAAAGTTTCCTAATGTGAGTATTGCTCTGATAGATAAGGGAAGAGAGTTCCATAATTTTGGACTTGACTTAAACTAAAACTGAAGCCTAGGGATTGAAAGGCAGGCCTGGCGCTGATTGCAATTAGAGGTTCCAGTGTTATCCTGTTATCAGTAGTAAAACTATTTTCTTTTTATTAGTCTAGAGTATAGACAAGAAGATTGATCTAGGTGGATGGGGCAATGTATAGCTCTTGCATCTCACAGAAGTTCCCTCAGGTTTTCTTATTCTCCACTTCTAACTGACACTAGTGCATCCAGTCTTGTATTTTAGGAATCGGTCATGAAGGGCGGAACAAGAGTTAAAACCTGATACCTGAATATACACTTGCATCTTATCTGCATAAGATTGTACCTTTTTCCAATGAACTGGCAAAAAACTGGGCAGCAGAGCCGCATAAACATTGATGAATACTGGGAAGAGGCAGGGACCCCATGGTACACCACAGTCTGGAGCAAAAGATTTTTAAAGAAAGGACCCTAGACACACCTACTGTGACCTGTAGGTCAGAAATGATCTGAGCTATTTGATAGCGGTCAGCCCTGCTTGTACCTACTCGGCTAATCTCTGGAGGAAAATTTAACAGTTTGTGGTATAAGAGACCCCTGACAGGTCTAACATGATCAGGATGCAGCCTGTCCCTTCATCTGTACACCTCAGGGTGCCACCCAAAAACCCAACTGTGCACTTTTACCTAAAGGTTAAGTTTAAAACCAGACAGGCAAATGGAGAGACAGTTAGTACCATCCAGGTGGTGTTGAGGAACAGCCAGTCTCTCCATGAATTTGGCTATGGTGGCAGATTAGTTATGGGCCTAAATGTTTGAGTCTCTAACACAACCCTCTTGGAAAGATCTACTATTCAAAGTCTGGGCCACAAAGTATCCCATCAATCTCTGAGATATTTAGAAACGAAAGAGTGAAAGAAGGAACCACAGATTATTTAAATGCCAAGAACGTCATGGGTAACACAGAAACAAGCATACAATATGACAACTATAACGACACACAACACATATGAGAAAGTATTTGGACTGTTGAAAACATGTTTCCCAACCGCACTGGTGGAACCTTACGGTACAAATCAGATTAGGTCTGTGACAGAGTTCTAATTTGTTGTATCCTGCACAACATTGATGTAAGCTGAAGTGTACAAATGCCTGAGGAAAAGGGGGAGATATGAAATATGGGTGCTGGTGAGGAGGAAGTAAAAGTGACACATGTCCGCCATCAGCAGTATTCCCATATGACCTGTCCTACCACCCACCCTAGCCTCAACAATTCCCATACATTAGCAGCTCAATTCTTCCACTCACCCTAAATTCAATTGGCTTTTCCCCTGACTCCCATGTTCATCCACCTTAACCCCCGAAACCACTGATCCATAGCAGGTCTATCCTACTAACCACAAGGCCCATCGCCTGACTGCTAAGTAGTACCACCCACTCTATCTTACCTTCTCAGTAAACCCCACGGCCTTTGCAGCTAAATTCTAATACCTAACCTAGCTCCAATCAACCATGTCCAGGCTTCTCTATCCTGCCACCCGTCCTAATCCATCACCCACTGTGCCCTACCAGCTCAATCTTATCACCCACCCTAGCCATTACTGGCCCATTCCCTGTCTGCTCTGTCCTGTCACCTACCCTAACCACAAAATCCCTTGTTATATTCTGGTCATCTCTTTCCCTGCTGCTCAGCCTGTGTGTGTGTGATGTCATTAGAATGTTCGTGTATGCATGGTTTGAATGTGTGGTCAGTTTGAATGAGTGGGGCTGAGCAGCTAGATGCTGCTCCCGGTGGGGCCTACCTTTCTACCAACTTTTAATTAATAAACCTACTTAAGAACATCTACGGCTATTGAATCTACTTACATTACAAAGTACCTTCAATCATTGCAACAATGGCGACGAGGGAGAAAGAACTACGCATGCAGGAACTACATTTGGAACATGAAACATGGAACTACTAAGATGATTACCAATTAACTGTAAAAAATAAAAAAAAAGCTTAAAAAGTCAAGTAACGCTTTTGATGCCCCACCGGTGTCATGTTACATCTGACAGCCTACTGAAGACATCCTTTTTAAAGGTATGTTTCGAGCGTTGGACTTTGTGTGCCCTATTTGTTTTGACTTGCTGATTTATTATCGAGGCCGTCGGAATTTCAGAGTTAGACCGAGCCTCAGTGTCACGTCAGCGTCATGGAGCGTCGAGATTACGCATGACTGAGTGCTTAAGTCCTTCTTTCATTGTGCTCCTGTCACCTCAGTTACATCGAGTGGACTTTCCAAGCGTTCTTCAAGAGGAAGGTATTGTTTCGAGTTGCATTTTAATCGATATGGATTTTGAGATTGCCACAGATCGCTCAACGGAACTGTCTTCTTTAAGAACTTCCAACATGACAAATTCGATATTATTCACTTTATTATTGGGCACGCTTGAAGTACTGTATTTTAAATTCTTTTCCATCTGCGCCACCTACTGTCTAATTTTCATCATTGCACATCAACAAGAAAATATTATCCATGCGATTTAGACACTGTGAATTCAATTCTTGGAATGTTATTTACCTGCCTTGCTGGAGAAGTGGAGCTGTTTATCGTGATAACGGTGACTACTTTTATTGTTTTAGTTTCTTATTTTGAATTATATGTTAATCACATGTGTATTGGTGATGATATGTTTACAGTAGTTTACATGTTTATGTTCAGAGGGACTGATTTAGTTTACTTTTACTGTTTAAGTGCTGAGATGTTTATTCAAGTGCTCCTTTACTGTCATTTTAATGGATTAATGTACGTTTACTGAATTGAGCTACTTATGTACTGAAACCTTTGTTCAGGTGCTCATTTGATTTCTTTAAGTGATAATTTTAGTGGTCATGTGTTACTATGCAGAGTCGTGGAAGTGCTAAATTTTTCTTTTATGGTAATGAACCACATATGTGCTCAATTTATTTGAGGTGTTCATTCTTTATTGTATTTACTTTAATTGGTTGAGCCATATAAGTGCGCAATTTGAGTTGGGATGCTCAATTTAATTTATTTCTAGTGATCATTAGTAGGAGCGTGGGATACTGATATATGTTTTGGAACTACTTTTGGTAAGTGATGAGATTTATTTATGCTGTATGTTTTTAATTAACCACTTTTTCTTAGTGCTCTATTCTATAGAAAGAGTTCACAATTTTACTGTGAAGAGTCGTGCAGGGACTACATTTTTCTTTTATTGTTTTGAACCACTTCTAGTGCTCAAAATGTTTTGAGGTGTTCAATTCTAGTGTGAATTTTCTGAAGATTAGTTCTCCAGTTTGGATTTTAATATGTATATTTTGCGGAGCCACATAGGTGCTCATTGTTTGAGGCACTCTATCTGTTTCAGGTTGAATTATATGGGGCTGCAGAGTCCTCAGTTCTGTTAATGCTCAGTTGTATACATGATTTAGTTTGTTGAACCACGTAAGTGCTCTATTCAGCTAGAGGTGTTCATTTATACAGATAGCCGTTGGGAAGTCATATACCCCGTGCATTTTATTTAGTTGGGTTCCCTGTTTATTGCTTTTCGTGACAGTCTGGCCAACTGGCATGATTTGTGATATTTTGGGTTTTGGTTTATGATGGGGGATGGTGGTTATATGATTTTGCATTGGTTTTGTGCGGAAGGATATTATTCCTCTTTTCGTGTTTTGTGCAACAAGTCCTATATTTAGCTATATTCCTATTTCATAATTTTTATTTGTAGTCATTCATTTATTTGTGTTGACTGCTTATTTGAAATCCTGACCTTGTCATCGTCAGGGCATACTGTATTTATTTTCTCTTGCTTTCTTTTGTGTTCATTATTTTAAAAGAGGGAGATATGTTATATTCTGGTCATCTCTTTCCCTGCTGCTCAGCCTGTGTGTGTTTGATGTCATTAGAATGTTTGTGTATGCATGGTTTGAATGTGTGGTCAGTTTGAATGAGTGGGGCTGAGCAGCTGGATGCTGCTCCTGGTGGGGCCTTCCTTACTACCAACTATAATTAATAAACCAACTTAAGTATACCTACAATTATTACTTATTTTACAATGTACTTTTAACTTTGTAACATCCTTATGTTCTAGCAGCTTAAACTCAAAACCTGCCTTAGCTCCAAGAAGCCCATTCCCTGGCTGCTTTGAGTTATCAACCAGAGTGTACCCCAAAATCCCCATTTCCTGAAGGCTCTGTTTGAAATCTAGATGGTGCATGGGAATGTAAATGGACTGGTACTCTCTTGGACAGTGAAGTGTGACATCAGGCACATCTCCTGCCTCTCCTGCAAACATGGATGACTAACCCTGCTTCCACCATCAGACTGGCAATAGCTTAGCAGATGGCACATCACTGGCACTGTGCCAACCTGACTTCGTCCCTCAGGATGTTCTGGATGTCTATCAAGGTAGACATGGAGCTTGCAGTCTCCCTTAAGGTCTGTAGGAGAGATGTCTACTCTGGCTCCATGTTTGCACATTTGCAGTGTAAGACTTGAAGCATCTCAACTATTTTGCCGCTGTTGCATAGTGACAGGTGTAGTGACAGCCATGTTCTCCTGGGCCAGTGGTTGTGAGGGGCTCTCTGGCTCCACAACAATATTTATTTATTTATTTAGATTTATATAGCGCAAAATCACCCAGGGGTCTCTAAGCGCTTGTCCAAATGTACACACCAACATTTTCCTGCAGCAACGCGACCTTAGGTCAAGCCCCATGCCTCCCGGAAGAGCACCGTTTTAAGCATCTTCCTGAAGGACAGGAGGCCTGGTTCTTTACGCAGATGTATTGGCAAGTTGTTCCAGGCCACTTGAATCGCATTTCAGAATGCACGCCCACCCATGGTAGCAAGTCTGAAACGCGGGCGTGCCAAAAGAGTGGCATCCGTTGAATGGAGCGCCCTACTGGGAGTATAGGGGACCAAACGCGCTTTAATGTAGCTTGGCGCGTTACCATATAGGGCTTTGTGCGTGATACGGAGTCCTTTAAACGTTACTCTTTGTCTGACTGGTAACCAGTGTAATTTACGCAGTAATGGTGCTGCATGTGTTCTCCTTGGTTTTTTAAATACCAGCCTAGCTGCGTCATTCTTGACTGTTTGTAATCTAGTCAATTGATGCTGGGGTAGGCCAGCGTACAGTGAATTGCCATAGTCTAAGCGTGACAGAATCATGGCTGATACGGCCCGCCTCAATGTTGTTGGGGACAAAAGATGAGAAATTTTCCTGAGTTGTCTTAAAAGGCCTACACACGTTCCAGTAACTGAAGACACTTGCTTCATCATAGTCAATTTGCCATCTATGTGGATGCCCAGGCTTTTCACATCCGCTGCTGGTTCTGGAAACGGCCCTAATTCCTGCGGCCAGAAAAGCTCGTTCCAAGGGCTACCAGAGATGGTAATTGGCAGCACCTCAGTTTTATCTGGATTTATCTTCAAGGAATTAGCGGTCATCCAGTTGACCGTATATTTCAAGATGTTCTGCAGTCTAGCATGTGCACCAGGTGAATCCTCAATTTGGAAGACAATCTCAGTGTCATCTGTATAATTATAGATTTGGCATTCCATCTGGTTTAACGCCGCAATCAATGGCTGCAGGTACACATTAAACAGGAGAGGTGAAAGTGCCGATCCTTGCGGCACTCCCCACGAAATGCCGGCTGATGCTGAAACCAGATCTGCCAACTGCACTCTCTGAACACGATCTTGCAGAAAGGAAGTCAGCCAGGCGTGAGCGGTTCCCTGAACGCCAAACTCCCCCAACCGCGCCAGCAATTGACTATGATTTACCGTGTCAAATGCCACGGAGAGGTCCAACAGCACCAGGGCGCCCGGGATCTTTTTATCTGCTCTACACCTCAGATCGTCAAGAATGGACAGCATCACCAACTCCGTACTATGATGTGCCCTAAACCCCACTTGATTCCGTTCTAGCAATTCGTTATTTTCAAGATGACTAGAGAGATAGGTAAGAACATGTTGTTCCAGGATTTTTGCTAGAAACGGCAGCTGGGAGAGTCAAGTTTTGGGGTATGCGAAATTTCCATTAGTAAATCCGCAATATTCTTAGAATAGAAGTCCTGAAATTTTTGGCAGTCATCCTGCGAGAATGAATTGCTCTGCTCTTTAGTTTTCCTTAGTTCTGACAGGACCTTAAAGACTTCCTTCTGGGGGTCTCTAGCCATCACGATTCTATTCTCGTAGAATTCCGCTTTCCTAGACAGAATTGCCTGTTTATAGAGAGCAAATTCTTGTATATACAGACTCCGTGCACTAGGGTCATACCCTCTATGCCAGGCTCTCTCAGTTTTACGCAAGGCCCGCTTCCTTAGCCTAAGTGTGTCATTGAACCAGGGGGCCCCTATTCCTTTGTCCACAATTTTCACCTTCCGTGAAAGGGCAACAATTTCTATAGCTTTCTCAAGTTTCGTTATCAGATTACAACAGATGGCCTCTAGGTTACCATCAGACTTTTAATAGGAGGGTAAGGTTTGCAGACTAGCAACCAAATCTTCCTCACTGATCTTATTCCAGCTTCTTATAGCCTTCCAGCCCAACCCTGGCTTTTCCCTCTTCCCTGGGACTGCTTACTGACCCTGCAGAAGATGGTGGTCTGACCACGAACAAGACAAAGTAGCAATAGAACTACGCTCCGGGGTAGTCATCCAAATTAGATCGAGGGTATGACCCTTGTCGTGAGTTGGACCAACCACCTGTTGCGCAAGACCCAGTGCAGTCAGTGCCTCCTCTAACTGGTTCGCCTGACAGTCTTTGGGAGACTTCTCCCAATGAAAGTTAAAGTCTTCCATTACCATCAATCTTTTATATCGTGACCGAAAGTCGTGTACCAATTCCACAAAGGAGTCCATGAAATCTGGTGAGGTACGTGGGGGTCAGTAAACCAGGAGTATTACCAGGCATTCAGCACCAGCATGGAATTTAACCCCAAGCACCTCAGCACCCTCCAGACTCTCTGCACAAATTCTTTCTGCTTTCAAGCAGCTGTTATATAGGAACGCAACTCCTCCTCCTTTCATAAAACTTGCTCGATTTTTGCAAATGGCCGAAAAATTAGCAGGTAAAGAGGCCACCAGATCGGGAGTGGAAGGCTCCTCAAGCCAGGTTTCAGTAATTCCCATGATATCTAGTTCCCCCTCCTGCAATACTGAAAAGATCTCTAAGTTATGTTTTTGCAGAGAGCGAGTATTAAGTAGCGCAAAATTAAGGCTCTCTGCAGGATCCCTTCTGTTACTCACACGGCTCCGGAGGGTGTGGTAGGGGTTAAACTATCCTTCTCAACGTAGATCCATGGTAATTGCATGGCTAAGCAGTATTTTACCATGATTCAAAGCCAGAAGCGCGACCCTGGAATATGCCATGCAGGGGCCAGGCGTTGTGGCCCATGGTCCCGGCAAGTCGCCTTTGGCGCGCCCGCTGCGTGCTTGCATTGACGGGTTTAAGTAGCTGACAAGCGTGGCCGCCTCGCCACTAGAACGCTCCCCAAAATGGCGCCCACAAATGTCCCTTCCGACCCCTAAGATGGCGCTAAAGAATTGGGTAGGGAATCTAAGAGTCCCGCTAAAGCAGCAGGTGAGTGGGGTAATCTTTTATGGTGCAAGTATGCGAAAAATACAGTCAAAAGAGCAACATGTAGCGATAAAACTTTTATTAAAAAAACACTGATTGCGCTAAAATAAAAGCGGTAGTGCGTGTTTCCAGTAGCCTCAATAGCAAAGTGGTACCTTGTCCTAGACATCTCAATGATAGCCATCTCCTTAGCAACCTCTCCATTCTATATCATTGGTGAGAATGTTTGCTTGCTGCGGGTGGCCCAACACCTCACCAACCTCAATAACCACTACAGGCATGATAGTGGTTGCTGTGCTGTCGTGGTGCTCGCAGTTACCCATAATGGTGCCCTGATGCTGACAAGATCTGAGGGGTTAGGCAGTATGACTAAGGAAAGAGGACAGTCTGCAGATGTTGACAGATGGGCAAATGAACGTAGATGAACATTACTGAAGTTGTCAAGAAATTTCAAAGTTTAGTTACATGCTGTGAAAACAAATGAGCACCAGTGACTGCTATTAGGTTTCAGATGAGCTGAAGAATAAAGACCTAGCAGGTACATATGTTAGAAAATGCTTTTGTTAAAATAACATTCACAGTCTGTGAAAAGCACAATGACAAATGCACAGGGCTTTGATAAAACCCTATGTGGCCACAGGAAACCAGTCAAGGTTGCTTATGTGTTGGGAGATAGCTGAGCAAGTAGGCAGGCCAAGTATGAGACAAGCTCCTGAGGTCTGAACAAGTTGAAAATATTAGAGGATCTGTGCCGGAAGGTACCAATAAAGGGGACCACAGTAATCAAGGTGTGGAAGAAAATCGTCTGAACAACCAACTGTTTGCAGTTCTGTGGTAAAAAAAGTCATCAGTTTAAATAGGACTATCAAGATAAAAAAATACCTTAGTTGTTATGTTGCACATCTGTTCCTTGAAGGTCAAGGCAGAGTCAAAGATGACGCCCAAATTCTGAGCAGAGGATAATGCATATGGCAGATTTTCTCATTCTTGAGTCCATCACACTGAGGTTCAGGTGGAAGGATGTCAGGACCTCAGTCTTGCCACTTTGCAGTTTGATAAAGTTACTACTCATCTGTGATGGCACCTCTGATATGCAGTCACAAAATGTAGATTGAACTTGATTCATGTTATCACTAAGTGATACTGCAATTTACATTTTATATGCATAGGGCATGTTGGACTTGGCCCTTCTGGCAGGTTCATCCCTGAACTTTTTGCTTTTTAATGGTGACCTGGTGGTAGTGATTTTTGGTTTCTGCGCACTTTACCACTGTGTCCCAGGGTAAAGTGTGTGCGTGTTGTGAGGTTGGCCTGCCCTCCCATAGGAATGCATGCGGAATGTATGTGTCCATGTTAGTTCCTAATGCGTGGGGAGTGCAAAGCTCGAATTTGGTATGTGCGGACTCGTGTGAATAAATGCTGCGCGATGATGTGTGCGGCATGATTGTGTCTAGTGTGGAAGTGCCACTTCTAGAAGTTGGCATGTCTGTGTAAATTATGTTTGGCGTGTGATTGGCTGGAGCTGGCTGGTGTACCAGGCTCCATGAGTCATGATGGGTCTGCCCCGGTGGTGAGTGGAGAGATTAGCATGCTGATGTGAGGGAGGGGTGCACCTGAATAGGGCTGGGCTTTCCCCACACAATTCTGGCTCCCCCCCTGTGGTGTGTCTGATGTGCCTGACCCACCTTGTGAATAGGCAGAGGGGCTGAGCAAAACAAGGTGCTCAGGAACCAGTTGTATCTGGTTCGCCCCTTGCCTGCACCTTGTACAACAAAGAGATTTACTGTATAAAAAGGGGCTGTGTCCCCTTACAAAATGTTCTCTTCCTGATCCAAGCTGAGGGGGGCTGCTGCTACTGCTGGGTGCCAGAAGGACCGCCACTGGGGATTGCCTCCCTGCCTAGGAGGACCATGTGAGCTGGCCCCTGGGCCCAGCCTTGCCCCCCTCCACCCCCTGAAGGACTTGTTGCTGGACTGTGGGGGCATTAGCGCATGAGAAGCGCTTTACTTTTAAACTTGCTTGAAGCCCCTAGCACTCCGAGCACTTTATTTTCACTTTGGCGGCTGCCCACGCCGGTATTGCCGTGTACCTGCCTCTTATTTGACCCCTGACGGCTGCCCACCCCTCGTTTTGGCCCCCGAGATCACCGCCGCAGCACACGGGCCAAGAGGAAGCCGAGGGAGCAGCCGCTGACGTCACCCGGGAGCCACGCTGCCATCGGTGGAGGCTGCGGGAGGCTCGCCGGGCGACTCGCGTTGCGATTGGCCCCTAAGCAGGAAGCAGACGGGAGCCTACCCCGTGCTCCTGCGCCGAAGAAAGGAAAGCCGGCTTCTCCCCCCGGGGCTCCCAAGACCGAGGGAGAGCCCCGGAGAGCGAAGGGGGAGCGCAGAGTGAGAGAGCCCCGAGGAGCGGGAGCTCTCCTGCCGCCGCAAGACCCGGTAAGTGCCTTCGTGAGGAGAGCGGGGCGTCGGGGCACGTTGCCAGTGCCCGCCCCTCCCCTCCAGTGCGAGGGCCTTGGTGTTTGGAGCCTGTGAGGCCCGTGGGGCCTTACTGTGAATTTGAGCCCCCCCCTTCGTGCCGGGCTCCTACATTCTTGGCGGCATTTTTCCTGAGCCCCCGAGGCTCAAGGGGGCATATTTGTTGACGAGCCCTGAGAGGCGCAAGGGGGCATATTTGTTGACGAGCCCCGAGAGGCTCACGGCAGCATATTTGTTTTACGAGCCCTGAGAGGCTCTTGAGTGTCGCATTTGTTGACGAGCCCTGAGAGGCTCCAACGTCTTCGGAGGCAGCATTTTCCTTTGTGGTAGAGCGGCCCCGGAAGGCAGCGGGCCGCTGCCACCTTGCCCCACAGTTTGTTCTTGAGCCCAGCAAGGCTCACGGGGCCACAAGTGTCTTGGTGGCCAGAGCCTGCGAGGCTCCACCGTGTTGGTCCCATCATCTCTACAGCTGCTCAGCACTTAGTGGGCAGCTGCTCCGTTTAGGCCCCCCTGACATTGGGACACAGGGCTTTTCAGCCCCAGAAAGGCCAGTTGGCCTGGAGACAGTCACAGGTTGTGGCCTATGTGATTTTTGCATAAATGTTCTTTGCTGCTCCTCTGAATGTATTTTTATGTATCATGTGCTTTTACCTACACCTCTGAATGTTGTGATGCATCATGTGTAATGTTCTTAGGCCTAAACCCCTAAACGTATAGTGATATTTAGGTGGTTGTTCTTCCTAGTACAGGTGTTGCTAGTGAAGGCCTCCTAAGGTGACATTCTCCTAAGGTAGTTAGGGTTGCGTAGGTGGTACTTACCTCTCACCAGTGGTTACTGGTTGCATGCTCTATTTTCTAATTTGTGTTACAGTTATTATTGTTCTATGTGCTAAGTGCTAATTCCTACAAGTATTCTAGTTATAAAAGTGCTTAGTCCTGGCAGTGGTCCGTGTGGCCCTGTCCTGTACATACACCCCCTGTAAATTCTGCCCGTGCCTGTTGGCACATTGTAAAGTGTGTGTTTTTATCTAATGTGTTTGGTATAATACAGAGGCTATTTTTATATATAACCTTGTGTGGAGTTTCCTTTGTGGTGGGCCTTGGGTGTTGTTGCTGGGTGCGTGCGCAAACACTTAACTCACATTGCCTCAGAGATAGGCCTGACTGCTCGTGCCAAGCTACCAAGGGGGTGAGCAGGGGTTATCTTGGCGTGTGACTCCCTTGCCCTGACTAGAGTGGTGGTTTTTGCCTGGCTTTGGCGCAAGCCTTAGCCAACCAGAAATCCCATTTCTAACAGGGCATAAGCCAAATGATCTGATCAAGAGGCCAGAGAGATCATCTCTAGGTTAAAAAGTGTCAGAATGGAGGAGGAGCCCTAGGGGCACTACAAGTTAAAGGATGACAGAGAGAATGAAACACTTGGAGATTTTACAGCACAAGATCTGCCAGTGAGGAACGATTTGAGCTAAGTGAAGGCATGGCCCTGGATACCTGGTTAGAACGGCCTGCTGCAGATGTTGTGGTTGAAGAAGGATCCGAGTGCCTTAAGACCTTGGGCAAGGTTCAGACATTAGTCATAAGCATTTTCAGTTCCATGTAAAGGATGGAAGCCAGATATTACTTGGTCTAGAAGACTATAGATCTCAACGAAATGAAATATCCATAGGTTAACCTTCTTTTTCAGAATTTAACCAAGGAAAGGCAGGAGAGCAATGGGGCAAAACCTGCAGAGAATAGTCTGATCAGTATCAGGCTTCTTGAGGAGTGACCACATCAGAGATGTATTCTAGTTTGAATTATATGATGCTGGAGGCAATGAGGTATTACACAAGTTGATAACAATAGGGCAAACGTCTAAAAATGTGGGCAGGACATGTCCTGGACAAGAATTAAGTTGTGAGTTGGACTTAACTGTTCTGGCTAATTCTAAAATAGAGAATTGTTAATAGAGCAAATGTTTTAGGCTTAGTGCAAAACAGGGAGGATCAGAGGTGAAACATATTAGACCAAACGTCCCTCTAAATAGATGGTGAATGATGTTTATTTTATTCAAGAAAGAGGCTCAGGAGTCAGGCATGCACCTAGTTCTCCAATCTGACTTGTACACATTTAGGGTCACCTTTGCTACAGCATGTGTGAGTATTTATCTGAGGTCTTTAGAACTGTAGCAAGTGCCAAGTTTACCCCAGGTATATGAAGGCATGGTAAGAAGTTAACCATGTATTTCCTTGACGACAGAAGCATTATTGAAGAACTGATGAGATAGTGGGTGTTTATGTGCTTGGAGGCAGTGCTTGACAGACCATACATGAATGAGTGTGTGTGAATGTAACATTTGAGGAGTAGGAGTCAGTCTGTGAGGTGAACTCTAGAAAGAACAGAGTGGTGGTCATTGCACTTCTCATGATGAGACAGACTGTACTGAAGGTCTGTCTGTAAGAATTCCAGGTAAACACTGGCAGCGTAGCTATGTCTGGTCTGTAAACGTCTGAAGACAAGTCAATGGAAACTCATCGGATTTGAAACACGAGCTGGAATTTGCATTAATTCACATACTCACCTCATGGTATTAAGGTTATACATCAAGGTCAACATTGGCAGATTTTTATTTAAGATCATTCAAGACTCAGAGTCTTCGGCTGGCAACATGTTGCTAGTTGCATTGGCTCTCACCATTGCATACCAGTTTGAACTCTTATCTGTATGTTGTTTTCCCTTTTTGGTTTCTTGGGGTTTTCTCCTCCCTGATTCCCTAACTCCATTTGCCTCACTACCTTTTGATGATGTATTTTCCTCTTATAGTTCTGTAGCTGGTGTGTTTATGTCAGCATTCTGGGCTAAAGGGTGGATTCATAGTTGGCCTGAGGTTCAACAGGACAACCATCACTCCTGAAGCCCTGGTAAGCTGCCTCCTTAACATCGAAGGCGCACAGTGCTGTCCTTTTACTAAGACTATGCCATCTGGGAGCAAGCTCCAGTCTGGTGTTTCTCTCTCTCACTTTTCCAATCTCACGCCAGAGCCCTTTCACTGGCAGCATGTCAATCATTGCTCATTCTTCAGGGGTCGGCAGAGGTTTTCAGCGGATCTCCATCCGAGGAACCTGACACTGCCCTGCCTTGCCTGCCATAAGATGCACTGCCCTGACATCACCCTTAAAGTGAAGGATGGCCCTGCTGGACAATGCCCCAGCCTGACCAGGAGGACTGGACCCCAAGAGTCCCAAGAGCTGGACCTCCAGGCACTAGGCCTCATCGAGCCACCAATGGGCAGATCACGCAGAAGCCATCTGAGTCAAGTAGCTTATCTATACCTGAAGCGTAGCAGAAAATAGAAAATAAACGGTGCTCAGATTCACAATTCACTGGTAGGCAGTAAGTGGGTAACAAGCAGTGAGTCACTTTTAAGGACTAGCAACCCCAAGAGTGATTTACCAGGCTCTGCCCGAGAGCACACTTTCAGGGGGTTCTCTACTGCAGGCTTTGGCACATAGCCATTGTCGCACACATGGCATTTCTCATCTAAACCCATTATGTAACATAGATGTAAGGTAGGCCTTAGGAAAAACGACTCCTTCATCTGCTCACATGGCAGTTTGCATCTCCCTGCTTACCATTCACCCCCCAATGTAGGTGTATGACATTCCTGGAAAGCCCACCATTCAGGAAAGGTTGAGTGGACCCAGGTAGCATTCTTGAAGAAGCTACCCCAAGCTCAAGATATAACAGGGCCCTTGTTCAAACTGCAGGGCAGGGAGATGTTACCGTAGTAGAAAATGTGAGCCACTATGACAAATGAAAATGAGGACACGGATAATGGGACAATGAAACATATGTATTCCATGTGAGAGTATCTGCCCAGCTTTCCAGAGTGCCACATTTGTGTTTCTTTACATTTTTTCCCTGCTATATCATGGCTTATGGCATCCAGCCAACTTGTGAGTGCGCTTCATGTGGGAGATACACAATGAGTTGTCTATGGCCCCAAACCAGAATGAGGTACATGGATTTACACTAACACTTTATGTCCCTGTGGTATGTGTAACACAGTCAATCAGACTCACATAGGATGCCACCCATGTTGGAGGCTGTCGAGTGCTTAATTGGAAAAATGGGTTACATATATCTTAACTATTGTGCCACGCCTACCTGGCTAAAAAATGGTTGGGTTCAGGCTGTGTGAAACTGTGTTAAAATTTAATTTAATTTCTAATTTTGGAAAGCAAAACAATTTTACATTATCACACCTTGCTTGTACTTTTCTATATATGCATTCTGTTTCTTAAAACCTTGCTGGGCCTCAAGCTGAAATAAGTTTCCTCAATAAATTAGACTAATAACATCATAGCATGTTATGTTGACAAGATCTCCGCATTCCAGCATCAATAACTTTATCTTACATATATCTAATTTTGCAAAAAAGTGAATGCAAACATACCTGCAACACTGATGTACGTACTGTTGGTTTTTGATACCTTGTTGGATTCTGCTCTACATGTGTAATTTCCCATATGGGCCAGAGTCGCGATTACATTAAACACAATCTTCTCCTGCTTTGAACTTTGAATGATCTGCTTGTCCTTCTGGATGGTGATTTGTATATCTTCTGGGTTTGTGTGCGAAGTAATCACGTAGCACTCCACTGTCATATTCTTCCCCTCCGTGATGTTCCCCGAGGGCCAAACAGTTAACTTTGGAGCAGAGAAAGGAGCTGAAAAAGATTATATAATAAGTTCATTTGTTTAGCTGCAATTCCTCCATCCTATAAGAGTTCTATTAGTATCTTACAATTTGTATGTAGCACTAGGAGCCATATTACAGAAAGTATCACAGGGGCGCAACAGCTTTTGCTCCTCCTTCTTGCGCCCCTCAGGGCACTTTGGTATTATTGCAGGGTCTGCAGATGCTTGTGCGACTCCTTCTGCAATATGGATCACTGCATCGCATATTCTGCACCGGTGTGATTACAATGGCACGTTTCCTCATTATGGAACGTGGCCCCTGGCAAATGAGATCACACTTTGTCTACACACTCATACCATATGACAGACACGGGAGCAAAGGCAAAGAAGCTGCCAGGAGGTGCATTGACCGAGCCCCACATAGAGGTGGTGCACAGTCAGTGTGCCCCACCTGTCCGAGGGCATCCCTAGGGATGGGGTAGAGAGTTCAACCCACCCACGCATACCCCTAGGAGCAGGTACACTATGCACAGCACACACCAGCAGCAGGATGACCTTCTCCCTTTAAACAGAGGCAAAGAAACCTCTAGTGTAATATGGAGCTACGGCTTTGTATCACAGCCTTGTATTCACTACTGTGCTCTCCTATGCACAGACTGTCACTGTTAGACTTTGTGCAAGGGCAAGGACAGTGAATGTATTTGGAGTACTGCCCCGGTCTGCCCTGGGCACTCCTAGTTAAGTATACCCTGTAGGTGTGCCCAATATGTAATTTGGCCCAGCTTGCCCACATATGAAGACAATGAAACAGCATTCAATCAGATTCCATACATGGAAGTAACAAAAATATGCTAAGCACCAGCTAAACGTCCTCTCTTTACAGGTAGACTTTAAAACACAAGGTAAATATATTTTCGTACATTGCACGAATACACATACTTAACATCTTCTCTAAGCTCTAACGTTAGACATATATGGGGTCTTACAGACCTCAATGGGCCATACCCCAGCATGACATGTAGGTGGAGGCCTCACCTCCACTGCCCTGGCCATTACCTGATTAGTTCTCACAGAGCTTGCCCTCCCACCACCACATTACGAGCACTTTCAGCAGTAATTTTAACGACTGGCAGACCATCATGAAATGGCGGCATGTTGTACATTGTTTATTTTCTAGAAACCCCCAAATCAAGTTTTTTTTTTCTGAAAAACAGAAAATGCATTTCCCAAACATACTGAGAGTTTTCTCAAATGTGTTGGAGACATGTTTAAATTTTTTTATTATGTGACCACCATATAACTCAAGATTGCAAAAATAGGAACTAAAAGTGTTGCAAGTGTATTTCAGGCAGGCTTTCTGGTGCTGAGATGCTACCAACCCAGCGGCATTTGGGTCATCGGTTTAAGGATTCTAGCTTGGGCTCTGCTGTTGCAACCCTGCAGTTCCAGCATCTCTGTCTTAGGTGGGACGCCCTTGAGCCTGGCAGAATGATTTGCCGGTTTATGGCAGATGTCCTGCTTTCAACAAGCTCTAACTGAGCCTCTTAGACCGGTATATATAGGCACAATGCCGCACACATAGAAAGTGGAAGTGAAGCAGCAAAGTAAATATATTTCTCCTCATTATGCCTCCCGTAGGAAGGCGTTGCATTTTGGAACATTCCCAGGTGTATCAGTTCTGGTAAATCTGGGAATGTGTAAAAATCCATGGGAGCTGCCTGGGAACACCATCCATGGAACGCCTTCCCAGAACCCAGTCTCACAATGCAGTAATTTGAGCTGCGTTACCTTACTCCAGATTTATGAAGCCACTCAGGGCCACGCAAAGTGGCCTTGCATGGCTTCATAAATCTCATTTTGCAATCAGGTTTCAGAGCCTCACACAGTACAGAAATCACACTGATGGCAGCTCTGGACACCATCAAACTCTCCCTTGATGAGAGCCATGCTGGTGCTGTTTGACCTATCTGCTGCCTTCGACACCGTCTCACACTCCATCATGGTCCAAAGACTTTCTTTGTCTTTGGACCGAAGGCAAAATTCTTGTTTGGTTTTAGAGCAATTGTACTCAAGCTATTATTTTGATCATTTCAAATTTCATTTCAAGCCTCTAAAAAAGGAGTATCACATGGTTCTTCTTTGAGCCCCACACTTTTTAACATATATGTTGCCTCACGGGCTAGTAAGATCCTGCGGCCTAGATGTCATCTCTTATGTAGATGATGCGCAGTTGAACCATTTCCATGGGCCCAAATCCCGAAGCTACAAAACCCCAAACCAGGGAATGCATGAGAAATATTGCATCCTGGATATTCTAAAACTGCCTACAGCTCAATGGCAATAAAACAGAGATTTTGCTGTATGGCAAGGCCCATGACCACTGGTCAGTTGACTGGTGGCCGTCTGAATTAGGCACCATATCTCAACCCAAAAAGGTGGTCAAGAATCTTGCCATCTTGACCTACAGCTGACAGATGTACTTATATTAGCAGTAAACCCATTTATATGCATGTATATAATGTTTGTCTCTGGCCATGTGTTCTCTTTCAGAGGAACTGTTGCTACACCTACTGCCTTACTTACATCATATACTACTGCCCACTAATCTGCCCACATTGTGTATTAATGATCTCTTTTATTGTAAGTTTCAATTGTCAAAAATCAATAAAAACATTTAAAAAAAGAATCTTGTCATATTAATCAATGACAATATCTCAATGAGAGAGCAGGTAGGCTCTGTATGAGGTCCTTGTTTTGGTAAATTGTACATGTTGAGAAGATCATTTTAGTGACAATCTCTACACACAAGAGGAACTCTTACGCAGGCTCTTGTGGTCAGCCGCTTGGATTATGTAAACACTCTTCTGGTAGCTGCTAATGAATCACTATTATCAAAACCACAGGTGGTTCAGAACACTGCGGTGCGCCTTGTCTGCAAACTTTCTACCCGTATCCCCTCAGAATGTACTCTAAGATCACTGCACTGGCTGCCTATCAGGAAACAAGCCGTTTTTAAGCTGTTGTGCCTGGTACATAGATATTGGCAGGTAAGGGCCCTGCATATCTCCAAAATAAACTCCTCCCCTGCCTCTCCACCAGGGATCTGAGGTCTAAGGATCACTCCTGGCTCCGCCCACAGCATATTCGAATAGCCCAACACAGTGACCAATCCTTTTCCTATCTCCGCCCACATCATTGGAACAAGCTTCTTCTATACATCCGTGAGTGCTCTGAACCTATTTGTTTCAACGAGCTTCTCAAAACATGGCTCTTTTAAGCCCACCTTTCTTCCTATATTTCCTTTGTCTACTGGGTCTGTGCTACAGTGCTGAGATATTCCTTCGAGGGAGATTTGCTGCACTGTATTACGTTTCAGTAATGTATCATTTTTTATTTACAACTGGGCTCTTAAATATGGCTCCTACTGTTATCAGAATAAGATAGTTGAATGAGATAGCAACCACTTTGAAATTCCCTTGCACCTGGTACTCTATCACAAATTCACATGCGACAATCCTATGCTTTCTTGTAAAGATGTTTAGTTTTCCACTAGAAACTGACATTGTGCGTTTGTATGTGCATGGGACACTTTAGCTGCCATCTAAAAACACTATTTTTTGGAGTGCGGGTGTAATATGGAAATACGATTATTATATCATGGAACGGTTTCTATGTATACATCTGTATATGATGAACTAGTGTTGGATCCCACTTAGAGGGGTGAGAGGCCAGACAGGTGTTACTACGCCACAACTGAAGTGAATATGGGCATTTTCCTGTAGTGTTCTGGTGTCCATCCTACTATGGCACTGAAAACTGGGCCAAGAACACCCTTTCTGCACTTAACTCTTAAGGAGCAAGGATGAAAATCAAAGGCTTCTTAGGAGGGTAGTGAGGGGGTCAAGCGGTCAGAACTCAATAGTCACCCAACACAAACAATAACATATTGTCCACCCTAGTGCCTATCTTTCATTACAGGAAGTGCTTTGTTTGCACATAACAATGTACTACTACAGTCACTCTGAAAATATGGCAGTTATTCTGTGCTTTTAGTCTCTTGTGCCAGTAACAGTTAGCCCCCTCTGTTTCCTGCTCAATGTAGCTGGAGTTCTGATGGTTCAGGCAGGCACGTCTAACATGCCCACTCCTGCGGTGGTAATTCTTGTAACTACGGGGGCTACATCGGTGACCTCACATCACAAGTGTGACAGGCTGACATGGAGGTACTAGTCTTCAGCACTAGCACATTGCCAAGACAGGTTGCTTGTATACTGGAAGGCACAACCTCTGAGCCAGTCATCAGCATATGTATGCCTTTGGCAGCTGTGACATCTGGGCAGATCAAAGCCTCTGCATCAGCAGCGATGAGGGCTCTCTTACTCCAATGGCAGCAACAGTCACTCGGGTACACAGCAGGATGCTTAACAGCACGATGATGCTTGTTACTTCACAGTCTCAGCTTAGTTCACGGCAAGAACATCTCTGGGAGATTTGGGAACACCTTCACCACAAAGTGGATTTGCTCCCTCTAGGTAATCCATTTCCTCCGGGTGTTCCTGCCCTCATCTCTGGGAAACTGACTGTCTTGCAGATATAAAACTTTGGGCTAGTTCTCTTTCATTTGTTGCTTTGGGACTGCTTCTCAGACAAAACCAAGGTGATGGCATCCCAGTAGGTAGCAACAATGCTGGCTCTATGAAGGAGTTACCACAAGAAGGGTTCACAATAAAGTGTGAGATCTCTTCAACAGGCTGGCTGTCATCAACCTTCCTGAACCAGTAATCAAAGACAGGCAAAAGGACAGGACCAGCCAGAAACGTTGCCACCTTGAACAACAGAAACTACATTACCACCCCCACCCCCATAGTCCCTACCTTCCACAAAATGACAGTGCACAGAAAGAACTAATCTTCAGACCTCTGCTAATAAGGACATCATTGAATTTTTAAGGTCAGCCATGTCTCCATCCTCCCCACTTCAATTTGTGGGTCCACACCCTCTAGCTACAGGATTTAAATCGGTACCCTATCGCTGTCTGGGACAGCTGTATCCACCCTCCATCTCATGCCACGCTGAACCAGTGGTGTCCAAAATGGATCCCACTGGTCCAACTACTTACACAGAGTCCTATTACCATACATGTGATGCACACTCACTGCATATACACGCACTCAACCCACATACACGGAATGTCAGCACAAGGTCAGAGTTTCTCATCAAAGCAGAATTTTACACAAAAGGGATCAGTAGACTGTGTTCTCTCCTGACACAGAGCAAAAGGCATGGTTATGATAAAGGTTCACAAAAAGAGTACACTGCCACCCCCACTGTGTGCCTTGTAGCCAGGGTTTGGTCAGTACTCCTGTGCCTACTATGAGGGTATGCCTTGTGCGTCCCTCTTGGTGACAGAACACATTCTAGAACTGCAGTACCAGTGAGAGGCCAGGGGCTCTGTGCACAGTCTAGATTAGCGTCAAGCCAGTGCTAAACAAAAAGTCAGGAAACCAGTTCCACATGCAAGTAGACACTCAGGGCTGGGAAGCACATCCGTTCACAATGCAGGGGACATTCACATCCCAGCAACTAGGTATCCTAACCTCAACATCTCTGCAGCCACAGTAACAATAGAGAAACACTGCATGTGGGAAATGACAGAGAATAGTGAATATCAAAGTAACACTAACCTTGCACCAATGAAGTCCACAACCAACTCTATCAATACTGAGTTTGGTGATGGGAGGTTTATCAAATACCCCTGCTCATATGTACAGACATGGCCACTGTAGTAAGTGCCAGCAACTGATTTTGCTCAGACAACTGAAAAAGTTACCAAAAAGTAGTATTGTCACGGCTAATACACAAAGCTGACTTCTGTGAGGAAATTCAGGGGTCCATGATCTCTACGATAAGGGTAACACTCAGTTATTCACAGAAAAGTATTTGCCAAGTGGGCCTTTAGAGAGGTGTGAAATTGACTCCACCCCAAAAAACATGTTAGGAGTGTATTATGGTCAAATTTAGTCTGCACTTACATCTATTCTGTGCTTCTAATGTCAATAATAGAAGTGGGGGTATGGAATATATAAAGATATCCCTGCAATCTAATGCAATGTATACCTGTGTTTAGAACCGTAACTGATAAGGATTTTGATTCTTCATGCAAATGTTTGTGAACATGTCCACTGACAAGGGAAATAGTGCTGTGTTTAATACATCAAAATTCAGGTGCTTAGAACTTCAACTAAATAATCATGTTATTTCTGTATTAACTACAAAGGTCTGTGTTGGGAAATGTTGATTTATTTGTGTGTAAAAGAGTGCAAATAGACGTAACCTGTAGAGTTGTTAAGTTAGTCCAACTTGTGGGCCTGAGATGCATTTGGATTCAAGCACACGTTTCAGTTTAACATTTGAATTCATATTTTATTTTTGCTGTGGAAATGTTGCATGTCATTTGGGTTCCCACTGCAGGTGAACAAGGCTTCATTAGCAGTAAGAAAATGTTTTTTGTTCTTTGCAAATAGTGAGACATATGAAGCGGCAACTGGTACAAGGAGAGGGATAACAAGATGGGAGGCGAGTTCACATAGGGGAAGGAGAGAAGACCAAGGACTGATAGGATAATGATTTATGGAAATATCAAGATGGTGTGAAGAAGCCAATGTGTGCTGTTAGAATGGAAAAGTACTAAATGGATTTGTGAGACATACTTTAGATGTACTGATATTATTATGCAATGTAGTGAGGGATAGCTAGCTTTCTGACATAGTGTGCCTTGAAGATCAGACCTCCTTGACATCTGTGGCTTTATGCTATTTGACCCATGTTGAAGCTTCTTTCACACAAGACTCTGACAGCTGACACCTTTTTTCCCTTCCCTATGTCTTCCTACCTTTATCTTGATTTAGTTTTAGGTTGTCATTGTGGGGTAGAGTAGAGTAGGGACAGATGGGGGGGACCATGCTTATCTTTAATGACAAATTGATGCAATCTGATGCAAAGCTCTGTTTCCTTAATATTAACATCACAATTATTGAATTCTTTTAGTTATATAGAGTGAATCCCTTTCGGAGATTTGGCTTCATTCTATTTGCATTGTGCGCCTATACTATTGTGCTAAGACTATTTTATATTAATCTGTATTTGAATCTGGAATAAAAGTTACTAACTTGAGACTTTTCTGTATATATCATCTTTGTTGCTTGATTACTTAAAATCATTGTAATCACAGCATCATAATTAACCAAAAAAAAAACAAAACACAATTACATTTTAAAACAAGAGAACTTCTCTTCACATAATTCAAAAAACAATCCCATGTATACAGTTTAAAACCTTGTTAATGAGCCCAAATCTAGCCACCTTACATCTTGAATTACATAATACAGGTTAAAGTGACGGTGTGCTTTACATACTTTTCCATAAATATCATAAGGAAATATTATCAACAATAAACATTCAATTCCCATCCTTTCGAATGATCTAATGTGCAAAAAGTGCATCGGTTTGCTGCGATGGTAACCCCGCTGATATTACATTTCAAATTAATACCATCGTAACAAAAATTATTAATTTAACAAGATTATAAATCATTCAAATCAATAGCACCAAGGTCATAAAATTAGAAGGCTCTACCCTATATTAAACATTTATCTACTGCCATTAAAAATGTTATCAATTGCCATAGTAGTGGAACCGATTCACCGGATAATGACATGATTAATGCCTGACGAGCAGATCTCACACCACTCATCAGAAAATAAGGTCTCCGAAAAAAACGTCTAAGATTAGTCAACCTCGGGCATACACATACTATATGAACAAGAGTTTCCTGTGGCCAACCGCAGAATCTACAATTAGAGTCCGGCCACTGTTTAATCCAAGAACGAGTGCCCTCCTTTGTTGGGTTTATACCCATACGTAGCCTTAGAAACATTTTTTTAAACTTTACAGAAAAGAAGACATTTAAATATGGCTGAACACACGGGGATTGATATGAATTAATCACGTACCATGCATAGTTTTTTTCCGCTAAAGCAATTTTATCCAATTTGAATGATTCCGCTTTGATATGCTTTTTTAAAATGAGTTTATAGTTAGGCAATTTAAAGCTGACAGTTCAAATTCCAGGCCGATATCATGTAAGGATGCTAAAATATAGGCTCTCCATTTTGCAGTGTAAGCAGATTTATCGATTTCTTGCCAGCAAATATTCCCTAATGATGCTGGGGCTGATGTTGATAAAACAGCCATGCATTTTAGGAAGGATCCTTTTGATACCAGGCACTGTCTTTGGAGACCGAATTCCAGTGTAATTGCTGCTTGACACACTGACCTGTCAATTCCAAAGGTTGCTTTAAAAACCTTAACAATCAGTAAGTCGAGCAACTTCACATCTTTTCCTCTAGTAATCGGCGAGCCATAAATGAGGCTAGGTTGTAACTTGGCTTTAATTATTTTTAGAATAAACTCATACGATTGACAATTCAGTGATTTCTTTAAACATTTAAAAGCATGGATCAACGTCACAGTCTTGGCCCTTAAATCTTTAAGGTGAAATTTGAAAGACATATGATTATCAAATATTACCCCTAGGTATCTATATGTCTTAACCATATCAATTGTGCCTGCTCTGGCTTTCCAGGAATTAAACTTCTGTTTAACTACACCGATTTTTATCACTTTTGTTTTTTTGACGTTCAGTTCAAGGCCATTCAGCTGTATATAATCATCGAAGGCAGTAATAAGTCTTTGTAGGCCAATGGGGGTATGGCTCGCCAAAATCGTATCATCAGCATACTGGAGGTAGCCAATTTGCACTCCCCCAATCCTAGGAGCATGGCCATTGACAACATCCAAGTGCTGCGGAAGGTCTGATAGAAATAAATTAAATAAGCAGGGAGCAAGGACACAACCCTGCTTTAGGCCATTATATGTTCTGATCCTCCTTGATAAACAGTTACCTTCCCCAATCTTAACTTGAACCCAAGTGCTAGCATACAGAAGCATAATAGCTTTCAACAGTTTAATTGGAATTCCCAGATCTGATAGTTTTTTCCATAACAAGTTTCGGGGCACAGAATCGAAGGCTGCCTTAAGATCAATAAAAGCAATATATAGATTTTGCTTATTCAAGACAGCCTTCTCCGCAAGCAATGTTAGGGCCAACAAATTGGTGATAGTGGATTGACCTTTCTGAAAACCAGTCTAATTGAATGGAATAATACTCCCCTTCATAGCCCAGTCTTCCAGGTCTATTAGAACACAGGAAGAAAACACTTTTGCATCGACATCAGTCAATGAAATTAAACGATAATTAGCGGGGTTTGAAACCGTACCACTTTTATAAATTGGTTGCACTATGCTACCTTGCCACGACTCTGGAACAACTCCCAATTTCAGGACATCCCTAAATAGATTTTGCAAAAAGCCTGCCCACAAATTACTATTAACACGAAACAGGGCATTCGGTAACCCATTAGGTCCTGGGGCACCATTTGATCGCAGCCCGCGTAACACGGTCAATACTTGAGTATAGCTCGGAATTTCTAGATCGAGTTTTAGATCAGGACTAGAATAAATAGCATGATCATTAGGGTTCAGATCGGAGCACTCTTCATTGCCCACATAAATTGATGATATATTATTTACCTCACCTGAAGCCAACCTATCTGAGTGTTTTCCCACCCCAGCCGAAACACCATACAAATTGGATATAAACATTACCCAACTCGGTTCGGGTATATTTACAGAAAAAGCCCTATTGCCACCCCTTTCGAGGTTATTGATAACCCCCCAAAATCTTTTTGTGTTATTTTGCTTAGTGGCAGATAATAGGCTATTCCAAATCCCCGTTTGATATTTTAGCTTTGCTTTCCATATTTCTTGTTTATAGGTCTTCTTAAGATCCTTCAGGTTTTCTTTATACACTGAGTAATTCTGACAGAATCTAGGGGCGTATGCCTCACGAACAGCTCTATTGAGTACTTTCTTTAACCTAAATAATTTGGGGGGACACCATTTTTTATGTTTATTCAGATTGGTATTAATTTTCCTGATCTTACCAGTAGAAAAATTCCCCACAATAGACTCTGTGATAAAATTCCATTTAATAATCATATTCATATCACCCTGGGAGCCCTGATCACTTTCTTTAATGAATACCTCAGCCGTTTGCATGATATCCTCCTTATTGGATAGGTTCCATACCAGCCTCCTCAGGTTGTATGCCGAACATGCTGAATTGGGAAGATCATTAGATTTTTAAATATTTTCTACCAAAAAATTAAATTTTACAACCTGAGGGTTATGGTCACTTTCTGGCCGGCCGATTACCTTTTATTCAGACACATGAGGTCTCATATTGTCCGAAATAAATGTATAATCAATGATTGAACCTTGCTTAGAGTTCTTAAATGTGGAAATTGGTCCAGATTTTACTTTTAACTGGCTGGTTCCAGTCTCTGACATAATATCACAACAATATGAAAAATAACAAGGACCCCCTGATATGGATAACGTTCCTGGGTCAGGGCAAGTAATATATGTAAAGTAGCATACCCAGGCAAGTAAACATATAAACTGGCACAAATCAATAAATAAACAAAGTCAGAATTAAATAGTGACAGACTAAATTAGCATGAAAAAGTGCATTTTAATACATTTTGATAAAAAGTGCCATGAATTAAACATATTGATAAAAGATAATAAAACAGATGACATTAATACATTGTTATAAACAGTAAGATAAATGGGGAGATGGTTTCCTGTCTACGCGTTTCGACACATTGAAGGTGTCTTCTTCAGGACACTACCATCATGATACTGGAAATAAAATAAACAATGTTTTAATAATTTGTCTTTATGCTAAATAGTCTGGATACAGTTCATTGACTTTGTATCGACCAGTTATTTGATAAAGTTTGCATGATATACCGCATCACTTAAATTCATCTCGTTAACATACAGCACAAAGCAGAAAGATGTATAACTTCAGTTCCAATGATATAATTCCAATGAAGCAGAATCAAACATTTTATGTTAACTTAGCATAAAAAATGTTTT
This sequence comes from Lissotriton helveticus, assembly GCF_964261635.1. Taxonomy (NCBI): domain Eukaryota; kingdom Metazoa; phylum Chordata; class Amphibia; order Caudata; family Salamandridae; genus Lissotriton; species Lissotriton helveticus. Next base: position 1,190,629,226 of record NC_136068.1, read on the forward strand.
CCCAATGTTGCTATAGATAAGAGGTACATAACAACTGATAAGTAAGTATAAGTGATGAATTTATGTTTATGTTTTTTTATAATATTTTTATATTTTATTTACTTTTGATCATAGAACATGTAGTTCTTATTTTAAAAAAGGATCAACATGACTACAAATACTACAGTGCACAGAAAAATGTGGCGTGATCACCTACTTGCGCATGCAAATAGGAAACGTAAGAGATCTGCTGAGTGCTAGCAGTTCACTGAAAACATCTAACATTAGATTAAGCAACATAAACATGGGCAGATGGAATATACACAAAATCAATAAAGCGCTACCATCTACTTTTACCCCCACACTGGACCAAGTAGGCCCAGAAATGTTTGCCTAAGATATCTCTCTCTTTTTTGTCACACCATACCCTATTATAGATCACCGACGGCTTGTTTTGGATAAAATCCTACCCCATTTTGTGCGTGAACTTAAACTATTTACGTGCACACAGTTATTAAAAATCACGCGGCTCCCAATCATCAGGAAGACCTCTATACAGGTAACAGCATAACATCATAGCCACCCAACTTATAATAATTTCTTTTATCCACCCTTACCCATTTAAACCACAAGTAAACACCAGAACTTTCAAATTATTTACCCTTTTCCATTCCTCTTCCCCTTTTTTCTTTCTGTTTTCATCACTTATACTTACTTATCAGTTGTTATGTACCTCTTATCTATAGCAACATTGGGGGAAAAAAATGGGTGCTAAGTTAACATAAAATGTTTGATTCTGCTTCATTGGAATTATATCATTAGAACTGAAGTTATACATCTTTCTGCTTTGTGCTGTATGTTAACGAGATGAATTTAAGTGATGCGGTATATCATGCAAACTTGATCAAATAGCTGGTCGATACAAAGTCAATGAACTGTATCCAGACTATTTAGCATAAAGACAAATAATTAAAACATTGTTTATTTTATTTCCAGTATCATGATGGTAGTGTCCTGAAGAAGACACCTTCAACGTGTCAAAACGCGTAGACAGGAAACCATCTCCCCATTTATCTTACTGTTTATAACAATGTATTAATGTCATCTGTTTTATTATCTTTTATCAATATGTCAATGGTTTAATTCATGGCACTTTTTATCAAAATTTATTAAAATGTACTTTTTCATGCTAATTTAGTCTGTCACTATTTAATTCTAACTTTGTTTATTTATTGATTTGTGCCAGTTTATATGTTTACTTGCCTGGGTATGCTACTTTACATATAATATCACAACAATCCTTAACAAAACCTCCAGAATTTAATTTATATTCTGAGTACCGAAATAGTTGCAAATTAAAATCACCTGATACTATTAAACCAGCATCCGGGTATTGAAGTAATAAAACACTCAGTATATTCCGAAGGATATACAACTGAGCAGACTTATCTTTACTTGCACTCAGGTATATGTTAAGAAAAACCAACCTTAAATCCGAGGTATTTACCACAAGGCATTGCAACCAACCCTTATTAAAGTCTACCGCTTACACAGTTAGGTTTAAATTAGCCGCGATGTAACACGACAATCCACATTTTGCTCGGCCAAATTTATTGGATTTTACTGCCGGAATACTATATTCGTTAAATCCGGACAATGGGATTATTTGTTCACACCATGTTTCTTGGAATAATAAAAAGTGGAATGAGTTTAAAAAAGATATTGTATCTGGATCAGACAATAAATGATGCAATCCGTGAACATTCCAGGAGCATAGACAAATTTCATTTATTTTATCTTCAATAACACCGGTTGCTCAATTCCTATTTATTCGGGGCACCTTTGCCAGTGATGCTGGCAACCAAGACCAATCCTCCATTTTCATATTGTTTGTGGGTAACCACTCGCAAAGACGACCCCCTGACTACGGATTGGTAATCAACAAACCAGAACTGCAAGATTGAATATTTGTTGAACCCACTGCACCTCTGAGCACCGGATTTGACTTAGAACCTTCATTAATTTTACAACCCATATCCATTTTAAGGGCCAATAACTTGAGACTTGTTTTGAACTGAGTTATTGTGTAACCACATTGGTTACAATGTATTTGAATGTTGGATTAAAATGTTTTTATCATCGCCCCTCAAGTCACACAAAAAGACTGTTGAGTAAGTGTTACTGAGTAAGTGGGACCAGCCTCCATCACTTTCGAGACTGTTACAGGTGGACTCTTTGCCAAATTATGGAGCCATGCTGTTTGTCAAACAGTTCATTTGTGAGTAGCTAAACCAGTCCACATATTTACTTTTGATCATAGAACATGTAGTTCTTATTTTAAAAAAGGATCAACATGACTACAAATACTACAGTGCACAGAAAAATGTGGCGTGATCACCTACTTGCGCATGCAAATAGGAAACGTAAGAGATCTGCTGAGTGCTAGCAGTTCACTGAAAACATCTAACATTAGATTAAGCAACATAAACATGGGCAGATGGAATATACACAAAATTAAATACATTACCTGTCACTGTGACCATTTTTCGCTCGCTCAACTCTGATGTTTCAGAATTCACCATTGTTTGGATAGCAGCATTGCATTGAAAATACAGAATGGTATCTCCTTCTGCAACCTGAAAAGAAGTGGTTGCATAATTTGTATGCAGTGCTTTTCTGGAAGCCTGTTCTCTCTTTTGAAGCAGATGATTCTTCTTAATGAAAGTAAAGTCAAAGGGCGGATTTTCATCTGGAACTTTACACATCACTTCCACCCAATCACCTTCCTTTGCCTCTGTTGTGGAAACAGTAATGTTTGGCTTTGCTAGACCTTTAAAAACATGTGAAATAGAAATGTGTCATTAGTCATAAGAACATATATGGCATTATTGTTTTTGAATTCAGCAAATTAAGAACAGAGTTATCTTTATTCACAGCAAAACAGATAAAAACAAGGGCTGGAACGATCAGCAACTGCGAGGAAACGATTGTAATCTATGAGGCTGCTCTGTACTTTTGAATTGTAAAATAGCCCCTCATTAATTGTAATTCAAACACTCTATCGCTACTGGAGGATGCACCAAACAGGCTACAGCATGAGGTGAGAGAAATAGATTTCTCTGGGCAGAGCCAAACCCAACTCTTTGTATATCTGGAAGCGGCTATGATGCCATGCCAAACCTAAAAATATTGATATTGTATTAGGGAAAACATATGAACTTCTTGCCAAGGAAAAGCATGAAAGGGAAGGGTTCCTGAAACCCTGAAAAGGTGACCCACAAACAGGAGGTTCCTTGCATATAACCGCACCATGAAGTATAGGAAATAATATATTAGGAGTGGACAAAAGTTAATAAGAAGAGCATGAAAGGCAAAAAGAAAACAAGCACTCACAAAGTCAATAAATGTCACCTTTAGTACCAATTGGCTTCGCCAATGTTTTTTGGTTTGGCGATGTTGTGCAGCTTGGCGGAAAGTATTTTTTTGCTGATGCTGCACCGCATGACCAAAAGAAAAAAAATACATGATGTAACTGCTACTGGCAGCACATCATTTTATAGACTCAAGTGCATGTGGTTTCATTTTTTTATTTACCGACACAAGATAGAGCTGTACATTTAAGTGCACTTTTATCAAAGCAGAGTGGCTGGCAGCCATTGAAACAGTAAACTGTAAAAAAGAGGACCACAGCTGCTCAGGGCAAAAGGAGAGCAGGTGGGTGAGTGGGTTGGGGAAATAAGCCTGAAATAAAGCTTACCAACGTAAGCAATGGGTGGGCTTTAAGCTCGCTGTAAGTTCTTGGTAAGACCATTGTATAACTTTTGCAACCAGACAGCTTACACTGTTTGGTAGGCGAGACCTAAAAATGAGAAAAAGAAGTCACTCTGAAGTATGGTGGTAAGAACAAGAAGGGAGAGAGAAGATTAACAAAGATGCTATCAATGGAGTAGATCTAGGCAAGACACTGTGAGTAGCGCTGACACTAAGAGGGGGAAAGAAAGAGAGAAAAGAAGACTGCATGAAACTGAGCAGGCACTGAACTAGCAATGTGCAAAATAAGCAAAGTAAAGCAAGATAGTAGGACGAAGCAAAACTAGAGAAGAGGTTTGGACTCAAGTCGGGAGCAGGGGAGTTCAGGTATTCAGACAAAGATGTGAGCAGGGGAATTGTGGAACAAAACCCTAGTAAGTAGTTGCGGTGGGGAACAGGAATAAAAAAAAAGGGGAAAGACTTAGATAAGTAAGCATAGCAGGCAGGGTAAATGCACGATTAGAGCGCAAAAGGAGACCAGGCAGTTTAGAACAGGCAGGAGAAACAAGAGGGAAAGAAAAAAAATGGATTTAAAAGAGAAACATGGGGTTAGCTGCAAAAAGAGACCAAGAGACAAGGATGAACCCGATGTATGTAGTGAGTCAAACTCTTTATTGCAATTTTCTGAAATTGATACTAAAGTTAAAATACTGAATGAAACATCCTGTAGCTACAGTGCTAGAGTTATTGTTTTTGGCAGAGTATGTCATAAAACGTCATGCCCAATATTTACAAAATATCTCAGTGATGCTGGAACCATTAATCACAGCTGTCAAGTACAATGGTGAAGCAGTTGTCCCACAACTCCTCGAGTTCCTTCCAGTTGATGGAAGTCTAAATTCTTCCATGTCTAATAGTTTACTTGACTTCCATGACACAATCTGGATGTCAACAGTTAGGTGAGGGTACAGGCTGTCGTAAAGTTTCAAATTTCCAGCAGGAACTGCGAATTTTTTGGACAACGTAAACGTTGGGAGTGGTGCCAGACTGAATCTATGCACCCCCTCGGGATATGTTGGCATTCGGACCAGCTAGCTCATAGTTCCACCAAAAGTAACCCTAAACCTAGTAAGGTAACAAATGGTTTGGATAACCTCAGAAAATGAGAACCCTGGCATCGTGGTAACAGACCTAGAACCTTTTTGCTAAGTCACTCGTGCTGTCTCGACGAGATATACTAGAAAATCCACAAAGGGGCGTTTTCAAGGTTTATAGAACCATCATGATTCTTGTATAAAATATATGGACTCCAATGATCAATAGACAGAAGCAGGTAAAAGTGATAAGTAATATAAGGACGGTGAAGATAATAAACAATTCCACCACCATGCTAATACAATGTATATATGCTGGCACATAAGTACTGGGTGTGTTGTACTCCTACTATATGTTACCTAACCTAGTTGCTCAAGGTACATTGTGTTCAGCCAAGCATCCCTATTGGAAGATCTAACCTCCATTACCCGAAGGCAAGGAAAGTAGGTCCCCATCTTGGTCCCAGGCTGGTCATCCCTCGCAGAGGGATAAACAGGAACCAGCCAAGCTGAAACACCAACACAGTGACAACTTCACCAGTGACAGCTGAGTGCTCCTTTAATTTGAGCACAGAAGTACTTATGTATTTATAACAATAGCATGCATGCTTCAGTGTTGATGCTTCAGCTGAGTTGACATTATTTATTGTCTTTTTGATAGTAATGTCGCCTCATGGACTCAAATAACAAGAAACAACATTTGCACAATGTGTGTTGAGGTCCTGTACAAAATGTTCAAGGTGTTGTGACAGTGGGTTTGTAAGCAAAGTGGTTTTGGAGAAACTAACCCTGCACTGTCACACAAGCTAGAGTGTGTCAAAAGTAATTGTGTGATAGAGAAGGCAACTTGAGAAATGTGGACATGTTAAAATGGTGGTGTTTCTTCACAGGCCTGTCCCGTGACAATACATTATCCTTCTGCCTTCTTTAAGCAAGGTTCTTCCAAACATATGGCACACTTCTCAAGTGCTCAATAATACTTTCAATTTCAGAACAGACCTTTATGTGTCCTGGAACAACAGATCTTTGTAGCTGACTTGCCCTCCAGGTTCGACCTAGATGTTTTCAGGAAATGTAGAAGACTTCACATCATGTGCCTTCACTTTTTCGGGCTGATGGCCTTCTTTTTTGCATCAATTCACAACAGAGCCAAACTGCACTGAATTGGAGACAGTGACTGACTCTACGATTACAGCTTCTATAACACATGCTAATACAAATAAAGCTTCAACTCCTTTAAAACACGTTTGTACTACATAGGAGCTAAATCTGTGTAGGTCTGCACAATGGAATCTCACACAAACCTGGAGAAAGGTAATTCATAAACTTGCCAGTATTGAGTGAAAAACGTGATTTTATTCCCACTGAATAGCTAAAGCAAGCACTGGACAACAAGCAACAAAAATCACCAGAAAAAAAGTTTGTGGTGAGCTTTGTACACCACGGGTCATCGCAAATAATGTCCCATTGCTTGAGGATCACAATTTAAAAAAACAAAACAAGCATTTCCTAAGCCTCAGTCTTACTCTGCCAATAAATGTATTTGTGTTGACAGAGCTTGTGGCTGGTTGCCTAACTGAATGGAAAGGTCTAGCCTGCTAGTACAGCCGGCTCAAAGTCATTACCTACGTATATTTGGAATCAACAGAACCGCATGCATAAGACCATTAAGTCCTCACAATTGCAGTCACTGGTGAGCAAAGGGGAAATTCTATGCTTGGTGCTGCCAAATGAAAGTGTAGTCTGGGAGTGTGAGTCACCTAGTTGCATAGGAAATATTATGCCAATAAAGGCAGTGGTGGACATCATGGAAATCTATTTTTTTGCAATGTTTGATACAGCTATAACCTTTCAAGATGGCTATCATATTGTGTCTGGATGCAACATGAGGAACAAAGTAGAAAATTATTAAACAATGCAATAAAATAGAATTTCAAGATGGCCACTTGATTAGGTCAAGTTACATGACATTGCATCTATATGCTATATGGTGCCATGTCAAAATTCGTTGTTCTTGTTTTTATTATTACATTTATACTACTGTACACTTATGGATGTACATCCCAGGCTGATGTCCTTATGAAACTCGCCATGCATGTTTAGCGGTGAAGGGAAATCTCAGGAACACCCACATGGACATATCTTGAAGCAAAATACTTTATCATCTCCTGTTTCAGATATAAAGCCTCAAATTTTGTGACAAAGACTGAAATCTTCTAATTGAAAGTGTCCCAAGATATAGAAAAACAGAACTGCAGGAAACCCTTCTGAATAAATGCTTGGCTAGACTTAATGCAAAATGAAGTACTAATCTATTGTGGTTACGAGACCTGAAAGTTATTAGAACTGAAGAAATGGGGGCGCTGGATCAAAGGGCAGGCAGTGTTTTGACTGGGTTTTGCCAGAGTAAACCTCTATCTTGCCTGAAAATGAATCAAAAGACTTGCAATAGGATTTCGTGTGTTCCTTTGGGCAGTTTGTCTGATTTTAATCTATCTTCCAAGTGTGATTCCTGCTTAGAGGATTATATGGACTACATGAGTGCTCCTTTGGAGAGATCCCTGTTTATTAAATTTAGGCTTGGAATGCTCCCATTGGCTGCTTTCATTGGCACATGGAGTAAAAGCCTTGCTATGTCCACTAAAGTATGCCTGTGGAATGCCTGAGTGTTGAAAACCATGAACGTGTCATATTTTTCTGCACTGCCTAAGCACAACAGTGTTCACGTTGGATTGTCCCTCTTATTCACCTCCCCCTCCTAGAGAATCGACGTTCAACCCTGAGGATCTGCAAGTCAGACACAAGCCCAGTGCTGTATTCACAGTCTCCAACATTTTACGTTCAATATGCTATATCAAACAAAAAACTGTTGGGGTAAACTCCCTTTAGAGGTGTGTACAGTATGGCACTAAAACCACCTTGATTTAAATTTTATTATTTTCATTCTTTTCATGCACTGCTCACTTTAAAACACTAGCAAACCCTAGTGTTCTGAAGGAACCTCCAATTTAGATGTCAGTCTTAGTTGCATGGACATTAGTGCAACAGGCCTAATTTAGAGTTTGGCTGACCTATTAAAGATGCGACATCCTAACATAAGTGCCATAGGATATAATGCACGTGTAATAAGGCAGACAGGATATCTGTGATGGAGTAATCTGTCGACCAAACTGTAAATCGAGCCCCGTGTGTCTATTCTAGCCAGCTACACTTTAAATTCCTTGTGGCTTATGGGTAACTCACCCCCTTGAAACTAGATCATATGTTCAGTCTGCTAGCCCTAGCTTTTAACCCTCTTTGTCAGGGGCCATCTCCTTCCTGCCTTGGGTGCAACACTTTGCATTTCTTTCATTGATGGTCTCAAGGCAAGTTCTCCAGATATCTCTGGCTTTATCCTACTTATGGGAGCAAACAGCAACAGGCAGAGCCCGGTTTCTGGAAAAAGTCCAGCTATCTGGACTATAGAATTTCTTCATGAAACTCCGATGAGAGCTGATTTGAGAGGCCCAGCATGTGTCATATTTTAGTGGTTCTGGCAGTTAGTCAAGGCCAACTAAAGACCAAGCAGATTCAAAATAACAGTGAATACCAGTGCTTCTTCGTTTACTTGTCCCCTGGGCTTTTGCAGGACAGACGAGATGGAACCAAATGATCAGTTTATTGATTCCACTGAATGCGGCAAGTCAAACACTTCCACACTTGTCACCGTTTTGTGACAATGTCCTCAGCAACACCAGGGGAATGGCAATGTTTTAACTGATTATATCCATGTAAAGCCGATTCCTCATATAATTGCTTGTATCAATTTTAACAGAATATTTTACTTTATGATCTTCATGTCATTTTTATAAATATGAATTAATTTCTTTAGTAACATAATTATTCCAATTGGTTCCATGCCCCTCTTCCTCTCCCCCTGTACAATTGTCCCCTTGAGTTGTTCCCTTGGAATACTGGTATGAGGTGTCTCTGGTCAGATGGTGCCAGGCAGTTGAGGATGACCCATTAGACTTTGGTGATAAACAAGTGGACCATCATTACTTTGGAACTTCATTATCACAGAGTTCACGCACTGTGGCTGGGCTAAGGTCTTTGATTTTGCTGAATATGGATTTAAATGTCTCAACACACCAAGAGATGTATGGGTTCGCTGAGGTGCTGGCAACAAGAACAGCAACATGCAAGTTACCACATCCACAATGGAAAAGACAACTGGAAAAAGAGCCCAACCATTTTGGGCCACATTCACAGTGTCTCCTAGAGGACTTGATTTGCATTTTAATGGTCTCCTAGTCATACAACACAAGTGTAACATGCCACACACACATAACATATCTTTGTCCCTTTTGTCCCTTATCCTAGAATCAGCTGCCACCAACCATAGCTTAGTATGAGAGAGAAGCAGACATTATTGGCTATCAGAGGCAAACATTTTGAGTGCACTTCTTTATTAACAAAGTTGGGTGCTCTGTTGGGAACATCGTCAAATTATAAATGACCCCCAGTATATTCACAGATTGTTGAGTCCAATGCGACTAAAATCACTGGGTGAGTTAGAAAAGTTGAACAGGATCAAGTAAAGACTTTAGGCCTGATTTAACCGCAACAGTGATGAATTTACCTCCCACCAACATGATGATCCATCCCCCCGATTTAGAATCAGGTGCACAATAGGTTTGTTGGTGGTGGTGACTCCTCTGTCTCCACTGAGGTTAAACCTCTCCAATGGCCCAACAGACTAAGGGCCGCCAGTGGTTTGGCTTTCTTTCTGAACACCTAATTTAGATGGGCGAACATACTGCTGATTTGAAATGTCCATCACCGCCAGGAAAAACCTGGTGGTAAGGGCCATTGAAAAGTGCTCAATATCCCCTACGCCAAGGGAAAAAACTGACATGGCAAAGGGACACTACTTTTGTTATTTTCAAAATCAAAATTCTACTTTGGGACTTTCTTTTTGAAAATGAAGAAACGGTTCTGTCATGTTGACTGAGCTGTCTATCAACCTTACAATTCATTGGCAGGAACTGTTGTGACGGCAATGTTAGAAATAGGCCAATGGACATTTCTAAATTTGGCATGCAGCACCTCCAGCAGGTCGACAGAGTAATTTACTCTGTCGCCCTGGTGGAGAACACGGTCGTCTGCCTACCCAGAAATATACTGAAAACTGTTATTCCGATTCAGTGGTGGCCGGCATGGTTCGCGTGTGGCGTGGCGGGTCCGGGCACATGGGAGAGGGATTGAAGGGGTGCGGGGGTAGGGAAGGAAGGCAATGAAAATTATATATAGATATAATTTAAAACAACACTTACCTTGCCGCACCGGGGCCCATGTCTTCTCTCTTCATCACAGGCACAGGAAGAGTACAGCCAAGCACCCCTGGCCAATCACAATGCTACAATGCAGCGTTGTGATTGGTGAGCACCAAGGCTTTCCTGACCAATCACGACACTGCAATACAGCGTTGTGATTGGTTTTGAGCGTCCTGGTTCGCCGCTCAACCAGGGAATGGGGGTCTGGGGTTGTTCTCCATGCAGGCTGTAATGCAGCCTGCAAGGAAAATGGGGAAAATGCGCATGACTGGTTTGTGTGGCCCGAGAGGGCCGACCAAACAGTCATTGCACACTTAGGAGTGGGCAAACCACTCCTCCCCTGCCCTGCTCCGAGAGCAGAGCAGCCCCGCCCAGCCAATCACCCACCTGCAAAGAGGCAGGAAACATAAAATGATAATAACTTTAAGTTATTATTATTTTAGGTTTCTTCTTCCTCTCACTGCCTAAAAGCAGTGAGGCGACGCTCCTCCGCCATAGTGGAGGAGCTGCCCCTGCCCCTATTTTAATCGCTCATTACATGGACCTGAATAAATTATTTCAGGTAATAACTCTGACGAATTCAGCTAAGGATGTCCCTCAGAACTCATTTGTGCTAATAAATGCCTATATACCGCCAGATTTATGTTATAATACTGGTATAAAGACTATTTGTTCTTTTATACAGAATCTTCAGGAATCTAAGTCTCCCCCTCATATTTTATTATTAGGAGATTTAAATGGTAAAATATCCAACAGTGCCCTGGATTTATTCAGGAATAAGCTAAAGGAGGAAACACTCCTGATACCAGAAGCCATATTCCCAGAGAACAATAAAACTAATATAAGAGGGAAAATAATCTTGGAGAGTTTATCCGAAGTAGATTGTATTATAATTAATGGAAGGCTTCCCTCAGATTGTCCTGCTCATTGTACCCATAAATCAAGGAATGGTAGCTCGATCCTTGATTATATGATAGTAGATAGCTCTTTTTTTAGTTCTTTGAAGGATCTGGCTGTACTTATCACTGATCTCAGTGATCATAATGTCTTGTCTGTCAAATTAAATGTAATACCATTCCAATGGGATGCATGGAATATCGGGGATGACCTATTGAACCTTAACACTAAAAAAGGGATTTGTTATTGGCACCCAGGGGCTATTAAAAGCTTAGTCAGGATATTGGAATACACAGTAGAGAACTTACACCTTTGGGAAGGGAATGAACTATTGTGTTTCGCTTCCTTTCTACATACTATACAATCTAAAGCAAAAAAGTCTCCTTCCGGGAGAATAACTCCAAAAATCTCTTCTGACCTTCGTTATTTAAACATAGAAATAAATAAATTGGTTAGGGATCAGTATCTCTCCTATATCCCCGAACGCAATCAAAGGATAACTCTCTTAAGAAGAAGGAGAAATAGAATAAAGGCCAGATTAAAACGAGAGAAAGAAGATGCCCTATGGGTTAAACTCCGTGAGGCATCCAGAAGTGGGCAGGCTAAGACTTTCTGGTCATTAATCAGAGAAGGATGCGGGCAAAGATCTAGACCCTTACCGATATCCATTAATGAGCAGTCTTGGGTTGACTTCATTCAGCATTTATATAGTGGCAATGAGGTGATGTTTGACCCAGGTAAGCTACAGGAGGATTTGTTACCTTATGGACCTCCGTCCGAATTGGAAATTGTTTCCGCCATTAAGGGTCTGCGTACATCCGGTGCAATGGGCCCTGATGAAATCCCAATCTCTGTGTTAAAATCTCATAGTATCTTATGGGGAAAAATTTTACATCCAGTCTTTAGACTCTGCTTTACCAAAGGCACTGTTCCGCATTCTTGGAAAGGAAGTTTATTGGTTCCCCTCTTTAAAAAGGGGGCAAGAGATTCACCTCAAAACTACCGACAAATTGCCCTTCTAGATGCCATCGGTAAGGTTTTCGCTAAATGTTTACTTAATTCTCTAAATGACTGGGTATCCTCGACAGAAATACTACCACTTGAGCAGACCGGCTTCAGAAAATAACATGGTACCCTAGACAATCTTACCGCGCTCCAGGTTTTTTTGACAGAAAAATCAAAGTCCGTGGAGGAGGTGTATATGGTGCTTTCATTGACTTCTCTACGGCCTTTGATAAGGTGGACAGATCTCTGCTGTGGAGGAAGTTATTTGATCTAGGGATGCCCTCAAGTTTATTACAGTTAGTTATTGCCCTACATACAGACACTTGGCGCAGAGTATTAATGGGAGGGGACAGAGGTCTATCTAGGGTTATTCCCACGATGAATGGACTTAAACAAGGCTGCTTATTGGCGCCCCTTCTGTTCTCATTATACATAGCTGATCTCCCCCAGGCCTTATTGCTATCCAGCAATGGCATTGCTCCAGTTTTAGGGGGAACTCCATTAGTATGTCTAATGTATGCGGATGATATTTTAATTTTGGACCTTACCCCAAAAGGTTTGAATGGTCGCCTATACGCCTTGAATACATACGCTGAGACCCATTTCCTAAAAATAAACATTTCAAAAAGTAAAATAATGTGTTTCCGGGGAAGGAAAAAACCCAAATATGACAATTATCATTGGTCTGTTGGGGGTGAAAGACTAGAAGTAGTGAAATCTTATCCTTTCTTTGGAAAAGTTGTCACGAGTAGTTTAAGTGACACAGCTCACATTGAGAACAATAGCAGGAAAGCTCTTGTTCAAGGGAAGAGCCTTGTTTCTCTCTATAAGGCGACAGGCAGAAGGCACTTCTCCATATTGCTCGAGGTATTCCGAGCAAAAATCCCCGCATCCCTCACATATGGACTAGAAACAGTGGATATGACAAGTTGGAATTTTTTGGATTCTACTGAAGGCAAAATATTACGCAACCTTACCTCTGTAAGTACAGCGAATTCTACGTCCTCTCTGAGACTGGAATTCGGCTTACGTAGTTCCTGGGCCCAGGCAGTTGCGAGTGTGGTGCGTTGGGTTTTTTACCTAGCCAAAGGAATGCCGGGTACGTTGAGACATCTCATAAAAAATGAACTTTTAGGTACCTTTAATGTTTATTCTTCAATTGTAAGGAACTTTCGACAGGCAGTTGTATTATTACAGTTAGATGAATTAGATCTTTTCTCACTTTCCGCAGTCCAATTGAAGTCGATATTAAAGTCGGCTTCTTGGGAGCTAGGCTATAGAATAGACAGAGGGGCGAGTAAATTGAAGAGAGGAATGTTTCTTACCAATAGCTTTTGTCAAATGAAAAGACCTCAGCTATATATATCCTGGAATCTCCCCCATGGAGTCTGGCGATTTACCCTATTGCTAAGGCATAATTTACTTCCTTTGAATTGTCTTCTGTCTAAATGGTATGGCCGCTCTGATATTTGCGATTTTTGTCATTTAAATTCCCAGGACATGTATCATGTCATTTTTGTCTGTCCGGCACTCATGGGTTTTAGACGCAAATGGTTAAGACCTATGTGTCTTCAAATGGGTATCTTTACAGCCTCTGATTTCATTGAAGCAATGTTCAACCCTCCAAATGAAATGTTTTGCTTTAAATTGTTTCATTATTTTAAATGTTTCTTGCCGCTATATTGATAAATTGATATCATGTTTTTTTTTTGTTTAATGGAATTTTATTGCCTTTTTCTGTTTGTTGAATTATTATGTGGACCTCAATTGAGTTCCGTTATCATAAATAAATAAACTTGGAAACTTGGATCTAATCTGCGTCTCTTTATTTTTTAAGTATTTGTCTGTGGGATTTAGCTAATACATGTTTTGGATTTATAGAGATGTAAATAGTTGATCCTTGCACATGCAAGAACCTCCCTGAGAGTTAGCCTTGAACTTTGGCCTTGTCTGATCCTCGGTCCAGAGTCAGACAAAGACATCTACGGAGCAGGATAGCCTTCCTCTGTGCAGACTTCCGTGCCAGGCTATTGTGGGAGCTCTGCTAAAGTAAACATATGTTTATATAACACCTCCTCTAACTTACCTTGAAAGTGCTCTGCTCATACTCTACTGACTGATGAGAACTGAGTAATGACTCATAGCTGGTGAGACGGCTCGGAGCACAGTGAAAGCCAATGCCAAGTCCTTCCAGGTGAGTGACATCTACCAGTATGGCATGGATTCCTGCCATGCGTCCTGGAGGAACTACTGATTTCCAGAGATCTAGCCAACAGAATAACTAATCATCCAAAAGAAAGCTAGAACTAATGCTTGAGTTGATGGAGTTTGTTCTGCGAGAACTTGGAAACTGATCATTACTAGACCACCAGGGGTGCTGTCTTTTGTTTATTGGCCTATGCAAGGGTCTCCTTTTCAAGACAAGAGACGTTAGCCTTATCTCTTTAAGCACTGTGGCAAGAGAGGAGGAAGGGTGATGAGAAGCCACCCCCGCGGCTAGGGGAGGGGGCCTTTAATGGGACTGGCGAGAGAGTTTCATTACTCCAGGTCTTGTCATGGGGAGGGTCTCTCAGTAATGTGAGATGCCAGGGTGGGCGTCTGAGAACCCTCCCCCAAGTTAATAAAATTACGGCTCCTCAGGGACTAGCCCTCTTTCGTCTCTCGCCTTGATTGCATGAAAGGCTAGGCGGATCAACAGTTGCCCACCCACCCATCCCTAAGTTCAATAGTGAGTGGCGGGGTCCCGGATAAGAGAAAAGGCCGGGGGACACTTTTTGGGCGGAAAATGGATGACCCTGCAGCAGGGGAGGCAGTTATGGCGGCTCTGGGCTGGTGGGAGAGGGGGCCGTCCTGCTGGTGGTCCTGGACTTTCTGGCCCTACCCTAGTAGCTGGTGCTTGGAAAAGGGGGTGGTGTTGTGTCCTGCTGGTACAACAAGCCTCCAGAGATGCCGAATTGTAAATACATGTTACCTGTGGCGCATATGTATGGAGCGCATCATTTATGTGTGAATTTAATAAAATGGTCAATGTGGGAGGATTTACCCACAAATAAAATGGTGTTTTGGTATAATAATAAAGCTACGCAGTGGACACCAGTCACTTGTAAGCGTTTCACTGGGGGAGGGGTGATCAAAGGGTGATGAGCGAATGGCACGAGATATCCCCACTATAAGGTGGGCTTGGCTTTGTTCTGCATTCTGACTATTCTGAGCCTAAAGAGTGGCACTCATCTGAATAGGTTTGTAAGCTCACAGGATGGTAAGCCACTGAGATCACTACATTCCCATTGGTATGTCAATGCTGGCACATGCATTGTTTCCAAATTCAACCCGGTATTATGGGAATTCCGAGCAATTGTTTGATAGGTTGGTCATTTTCACATCCCAGAACTCAGTCTCGTCTACTTTTCGCACACATATTGCATCGAAAATATATTCCTATTATACGGTGCTGAGAAGAGATGGGGAGTCGTGCTAGGCTCTGAACAAGCATTCAGATTTAAAAAATAAAAATATTCAAATTGGGTATTGCTAATAGTATACTGCATGTATATACTGCTTTCGGAGACATTTAAAAATAAAATAAAATGCATAGGCATTTACATGACATGCTTTTCTTTTTATTGTCACTCTTAAAATTTTATGCCAAGACAATTTTGGAAGACAAACAGAATAGACTAATTATACACTACTAGGGGCCTAATATACTGTTTCCATTAGCAAAAAGTGGTTGCAAATTGCGCACTGACCTTTGGTGAAAGGTATTTGTTTTTGCGAACTACTATATGTAATGTTAGGCCCGTTCGCAAAATCACTAATTGCTGGGTGGCACAGAACGACCTGCCTAATTTGGGACCGACTGTGATTGGCTGCAAACCTAGGGATAGTCACAAGACACAGCTGAACACCATTCCTATGTCTGCATTCCCAAACGGGAAACTTTTTTTTTTTTACAGCACCCTGAGTTCTTTAAAGGAACCTAAACTGATTTTTTTTAAAACACACTGTTTCCCTTTAGAAATAAAAGGCTGTGCTCCCCTGCCTACTCCCTTCTGAGGCTGCAAATTAGGTTCCCAAAGGGGAAGGGTTTCCAAAGGAACTTTTCCCATTTTTGAATCAATTACCACCTTCTTTGAGGAGTCATTAACTGGTCAGACACAAACCTTTGATACATAGGTTACCAAACTGAAATTTGAAAGGAATGCTCCTTTAACGCCCCTTTCAAATTGTGATGATGTAGGGTTTCAAACCCCAGTTTTCATAGTGGAAAAACGTTACTGAAGCATAGAAAGGGTTTTGTACAAAAAATAGGGATTTTGCAGCCACAAACCAAGTTAATTTGTGTAGTCCTTTTGTGCATCTCACCCCTATTATTTTTTTTGTGCAGATTTATATAGTGCACTGCAAACTCAACCCGGAGGTATTGGAGCGCTTTACACGAGCACCAGTAACTTTGCACAAGGATTCATTCATTGTTGGTACGCACGGGGAGATTGAGGGGCATATGTAGTTAATCTCCATTTTGCGATTCTGAAATAGCGATTTTTAAGGAATCGCTATTTGAGAATCGCAAAATGGAATGTAGGTAATAATTCGCAATTTTTTGGAGATTACCTAATATTCCTTAATTGCGATTAGCAAATTGCAAATCGCAATTAAGGAATGAGTGTCCCATTCATTCCTATGGGCCAAGAGGCCCATAGGAATGAAGGGGGATACATTCTCAAATTGCGATTTTCTATGAGAAAATCGCAATTTGAGAATCACAATTCCAAGGGTGCCAGGGTGTCCAAAGGACACCTGTTGCACCCCTGGAATGTTCCTGTAAGTACATGTGGCGCACAGACATGCCCTAAGGGCATGCCTGTGCGCCACATGGCACTTTGAATTTTTTTTAAAAATTCATTTTTACAGGAAATCGCAAAATACCATCTACTTGGAGTAGTTGGTATTTTGCGATTCCTTAAGCCTGAATCACATTTTTTATTTGACTCCTACATAGCATTTAAGGAATCGCAAAATTGCGATTCCTTAATTGCTTGAGCAAAATAAGGAATCGCAATTTTTGCGATTCCTTATTTTGCTAATATGCACCTACATAGCAAAACGCCGTTTGCGATTCGCAAACGCCGAAATTCGCCGAATTTCGGTGTTTGCGAATCGCAAACGGCTACCTACATATGCCCCTGAGTGACTTGCCCAGAATCACAGGATGCTGAGCCAACGCCGAGGCTTGAACGTGGTTTACCAGCTCCAAAGTCAGCATCTCTAGGCGTAAGGCCACATCCTCTCCCCTAATTCTATGTCAGGACTGGAGGCAAGGATTATGCATTTAATGTTCTTCTTTATTTTCCAGGAGCATTTATTAACCAAACAGACTGCATTTCCATGAACCTAAGGAAATTAAGAACAAACAGTCCATCCGACCCGGTGACAGGTATCCCCTGAAGAGATGTGAATGCTTCCGGTTCCTCCTCTTTCTTCACTGCTACAGCAGCAGATGCAGAGAAGGGGGAGGAGTGTGGGGGCTGGGTCGGGGGTGGGATTGAAAAGGGCTACCCAGCCGGACAACTAGGAGAGAAGGCAGCGTGAAGGGCTGGCGGATTGGCACACGTCCAGGGGCTGGGGAGTGGGAGCACAGGAGCAAGACCCACAGGATGACAGTGTGGGGGAGGGAGAGAACAGGCTGGATTTGTCTGGCTTGGATATATTTGGTCATTGGGAGGAAGCGGCTGAAGGGAGGGCAGGGAACCCGGTGGAATGCCTGTATGATTATATCGGCAAAGGAGGGTCTCTTCAATGGGGAGGGTCGAGACAGGTCCAGGAGGGGGGAGGTTATGGAGGAGGTCGGAGGGGGAGTGGGGATGGGCTGCATGCACAATCGTAGAGGCTATGCTGAATAGAGTGAAGGGGAGGATAATTTAGAGGAGGAGGGAGTGGTGGATGAGGATTTTGGCATGGTTGGGAGACCCCCCATAGCGATGTGGGTCAGTAGAGCTGGGGTCGGCTCGACAGCACAGAGTAGAAGAGAGGGCTGGGCTCAGCGTGGTTCACCTGACGACGGCGGGGGTTCCCATCGTGGCCAATGCAAAAAGGTACCGAATGACCTCGGAGGATCAGCGAGTGTGCGAGGGGCCGCAGCGAATTGGCTGGGCGTTGCAGCACCACCGTTAAGTTTGGAGCAAATGATGCGCAGGGGGTTGTGCTGAGTAGCGATTGGGACCGTTTGAATGACCCGTTGGCAGGGGTCCCTTTGTACTATGATGGTGATAACTTGGGGAGGGAGAGCTCTGCAAAGAGGAGCTGGAAGTTAGCAGGAGGTCTTCTAACGAGTTGTCTAGTGTGTTGTAGGTGTGCAAAGACAGGACCAACAAAGGCAGAAAAGAGGAGAAAGGGTTGGCAAGGCAGAATGCAACTGCACAGACACCAACATTGGCACCAGGTGAGGGACATACAGGTCTTTTTGGATGCTGCGGGAAACCAGGACTTCAGTTTGTATTGGCAGGGTAGATGGTGCATGGAGCAATGGCTGGCTGCACGGGCTAATGGGGGTAGGAGCATTGTCTTCTTGGAGCTCTTGCTTTGGAGGGCAGCATTGATACACTGGGGCGGGGGTTTGGCACACCAGTTGGGTGTGCTTTCGGGTGGACAACAGGGCTGTAGTAAAGGTGGTGAATAGACAGTCTGCCAGGGATACGCTGGTGCTAAAATTGTTACGGGTTTTTGTGTTGGGATGCTTTAGTTATGACATACCTTTCAGTGCGGGTCATGTTCTGGGAGTTGACAATGGCATCGCAGACGCTTTGCCTTGTTCACAGCATGGGAAATTCCGTGGGTTAGCCAAGGATGCAGAGGAAGACCCGACACCCTTGACGGAGAAGTTATGGTTGGTAGGCAACACCGGATGGTACAACTGGCGGTGAGATCATTGGCTGATTCAACGCATATTTACAGGCTTTATAAAATGGATATAGGGGTGAATTATGATTTTAATTTACTCCCTTATAGCTTAAACAAAGTTATCGGTACCGCGCCTATATTATTGAATTGAGAACTGAGACTTAGAGAAAGGTAAAAAACTTCATCTCAAACTGTAGGGAAATGGACTTTGAGCAGATATGTAGAGTAATACAAATGCTTCTGGGGTTGAAGTGGCGGTGATCAACAGGACGAAGCGGGGGGCTCCAAACCACTCCATAGATTAAGATAGATGAGTAAATAATTTTTGTAAGAATTTTTGTGAAAATGTATGTATAAGTGTACAAATTGCGTACAGAAGGCAAAAGATCCGAATGATTTTGATGTGTACTACTCTATGACACCGGGAATCACCAATTTATAAGTTCGAGACACGAATGTATTGGGAATTCTATGCCTGTCTTTCACTCAGGTGGTGTTAGATTAATTAATATTAATATTTTCAAATTATTACAGTTGGTTGTAAATAGTTAAGTATACAAGGTTCTTATTTTATTTTATATATTCATTCTGGTTTGCAGCCCTGATGAAGTTGTTTTAAACAACGAAACACGTGTCGGCTGACCTGCTTATAAGGCTGATCTGACTACAGAAAATATTGAAATTGATGAATTGAATCAAGAGAAGTGATAAAAGAAGTGAAAAATAAATATGGACTAATCTATACTGGATTCTGGTGTCTAACTAGTTAATGTATTCAATGGACAATATAAGAATACTGTGACTAAGAACTTTGAGAGTGTTGCTATTTAATATAATTTTTGCTCGGCAGGAAACCTTTTGAATTATTTAAATACCTGGGATCAGTGTATTAGCAAGGGAGATAGGTAACCTCCCTTTTCTGCCTAGTAGCAAGAGGAGTTACACGTCAATTGAAAATAGCCTAAATTATTAGCTGTGCGCCCTATCACCTGTTGCCTTTCTTTATTTACTATTTACAGGCTTGGAGGGAATTCTTGCAGTAGAGTAGCTGGTCGAGCACGGAGTGAAGACGTGGTGCAATATATCATGGGGCTGATCGAGAAAGGTCTGTCAGGGGGGACTATTTCTGGGAAGTTGGTGGGTTTAGCCTTCATAGGTAAATTGTTTTGGGGATACCCCCCATCTGTCGGGGAACTGGGGTGTAGGATATTGGAAGGTTGGGCACGGGAGCAGGGCCAGATGGCACAGATTAGGAAAACTTTATCTTTGAATCTGTTGCTCCAGGTGTTGCAACAATTACCTGAAGTCTGCCAAGACATGGGGGAGACTTGCCTTTTTCAGCGGTAATGGTCTGGATGTTTTATGGGGCTTTTAGAGTATCACAATCACTGGGGGGTAGGGGCAGGAGAGGCCTTTTCTGGGAAGAAGTGATTCAGGCCCCGGGGAGATGGGAGGTGTGTCAATCTAAAACAGATCAGTGGGTCCAGGGGAAGCAGGTACATTTGAATGCTATGGTTACTTCTGGAGTGTGTCTTGTGGCATGGGGTAGGGGCAAGTGGTAGTGTTGCGAGAAGACTAGTGGGGTGGTTTTCCTTCATATTCAGGGACGCAAGATCACAGCATACCACTTGCTAGTGATAATCTTTGGCCCAGCTCGGGGTGTAAGTAGCTGATTATAACACGCACTCTTTCCGCATCGAGGGGGCATCTGAAGCAGCATACAGGGGCGGGGCACAGGAGGATATCATGCATTTGGGTCGCTGGTCATCAGAATGCTATAAGCCCTATGTGCAGGGACTGGGAGACAAGGGTAGCACGTTGGATGCGACTCAGTGAGACTCTTATTGCTTGTTTGTTTCTTTCTAGGTGCAGTAGACTGCCCTGCGTCTCAGGAAGTTGTGATCTGTATAGTGGGCCACTCATTTATCTTGTAATGAGTACCTGAACTCTTGCACATTTGGGGTCAATAAAGGTGGTTGACAAGCCTTTCAAAGGTCTTGTCCTGCCCCTAATGTCCTGCTAAAGGTACATCATGAGCCAACCCCAGTTGGAAGGCTCTGAAACGCTGGGGTACCACCAGCACACGGGCTGACCCAGGCTCAGCAACCTTAGGTTCGCTATACAGTAGACCATTCACCCAGTAGATCCAATGTCATCCAGACTGATCACCTGGTGCCCAGTGGCGTAATGAAACTTGAGGGGCCCCCCCTGCAAAGCACATGGAGGGACCCCCCCCCCCCCGCGGCGGCCCAGCCCACCGCCTACCACTTTTCCCTACCACCCATATTGTCTCTCTAAGTTCTAATGAGAAAGTGGGAAACACTCTTAACATACAAGCGATGCCATTTGTAAATATACTGTCAAAAGCCCCCTCTCACGCGCTCACAATCTATCCCTCTCCTCTGTCTTTATCCCTCTCCCCCCTCTTGCACACTCTCTCTCTCCTCTCTATACTTTTATCACTCTTCTCTCTATCCTTTTATTCCTCTCCTCTGTCTCTTTTTATTCCTCTCCTCTCTCACGCGCTCTCTCTATCCCGCTCCTGTCTTTATCCCTCTACCCCTTTTGCTCTCTCCCTCTTTTTATCCGCCTCTCTTTTTTCCACTTCTCTCAGACTCTCTCTCTATCCCTCTCCTCTGCCTCTTTTTATCCCTCTCTCTCTCACGTGCTCGCTCTCTATCCCTCTCCTGTTTTTATCCCTCTCCTCTCTCACGCGCTCTCTCTATCCCTCCCCTGTTTTTATCCCTCTCTCTCTCACACGCTCGCTCTCTGTCCCTCTCCTGTCTTTACCACTCTCCCCCTCTCCCCTGCTCCCTCTCTATCCCTCTCCTCTGTCTTTATCCCTCTCCCCCTCTCGCACGCTCTCTCTCTAGCCCTCTCCACTGTTTCTTTTTATCCATCTCCTCTCTCTCTGTGATTCTTTTTATCCCTCTCTCACGCGCTCTCTCTCTATCCCTCTCCTGTTTTTATCCCTCTCCTCTCTCACGCGCTCTCTCTCTATCCCTCTCCTGTCTTTATCCCTCTCCCCCTTTTGCTCTCTCCCTCTTTTTATCTGCCTCTCTTTATTTCAACCCTCTCAGACTCTCTTTGTATCCCTCTCCTCTCTCTCTGTCTCTTTTTATCCCTCTCTCTCACGTGCTCGGTCTCTGTCCCTCTCCTCTCTGTCTTTACCCCTCTCGCATGCTCCCTCTCTATCCCTCTCCTCTCTCTCTGATTTTTTTTATCCCTTTCCATCTCTCACACGCTCGTTCTCTCTCCCTCTCCTGTCTTTACCCCTCTCCCCCTCTCGCACGCTCCCTCTCTATCCCTCTCCTCTGTCTCTTTTTATCCCTCTCTCACGCGCTCGCTCTTTGTCCTTCTCCTGTCTGTACCCCTCTCCCCTGCTCCCTCTCTATCCCTCTCCTCTGTCTTTATCCCTCTCCCCTTCTCGCACGCTCTCTCTCTCTAGCCCTCTCCTCTGTTTCTTTTTATCCATCTCCTCTCTCTCTGTGATTCTTTTTATCCCTCTCTCACGCGCCCTCTCTCTATCCCTCTCCTGTTTTTATCCCTCTCCTCTTTCACGCGCTCTCTCTCTATCCCTCTCCTGTCTAAATCCCTCTCCCCCTTTTGCTCTCTCCCTCTTTTTATCTGCCTCTCTTTAGTCCAACCCTCTCAGACTCTCTTTTTATCCCTCTCCTCTGTCTCTTGTTATCCCTCTCCTCTCTCTCTGTCTCTTTTTATCCCTCTCTCTCACATGCTCGGTCTCGTCCCTCTCCTCTCTGTCTTTACCCCTCTCGCATGCTCCCTCTCTATCCCTCTCCTCTCTCTCAGTGATTTTTTTGATCCCTTTCCCTCTCTCACGCGCTCTCTCTCTATCCCTCTCCTGTCTTTATCCCTCTCCCCCTTTTGTTCTCTCCCTCTTTTTATCCGCCTCTCTTTATTCCACTTCTCTCAGACTCTCTATCCCTCTCCTCTGTCTCTTTTTATCCCTCTCTCTCTCACACGCTCGCTCTCTGTCCCTCTCCTGTCTTTACCACTCTCCCCCTCTCCCCTGCTCCCTCTCTATCCCTCTCCTCTGTCTTTATCCCTCTCCCCCTCTCGCACGCTCTCTCTCTAGCCCTCTCCACTGTTTCTTTTTATCCATCTCCTCTCTCTCTGTGATTCTTTTTATCCCTCTCTCACGCGCTCTCTCTCTATCCCTCTCCTGTTTTTATCCCTCTCCTCTCTCACGCGCTCTCTCTCTATCCCTCTCCTGTCTTTATCCCTCTCCCCCTTTTGCTCTCTCCCTCTTTTTATCTGCCTCTCTTTATTCAAACCCTCTCAGACTCTCTTTGTATCCCTCTCCTCTCTCTCTGTCTCTTTTTATCCCTCTCTCTCACGTGCTCGGTCTCTGTCCCTCTCCTCTCTGTCTTTACCCCTCTCGCATGCTCCCTCTCTATCCCTCTCCTCTCTCTCTGATTTTTTTTATCCCTTTCCATCTCTCACACGCTCGTTCTCTCTCCCTCTCCTGTCTTTACCCCTCTCCCCCTCTCGCACGCTCCCTCTCTATCCCTCTCCTCTGTCTCTTTTTATCCCTCTCTCACGCGCTCGCTCTTTGTCCTTCTCCTGTCTGTACCCCTCTCCCCTGCTCCCTCTCTATCCCTCTCCTCTGTCTTTATCCCGCTCCCCTTCTCGCACGCTCTCTCTCTCTAGCCCTCTCCTCTGTTTCTTTTTATCCATCTCCTCTCTCTCTGTGATTCTTTTTATCCCTCTCTCACGCGCCCTCTCTCTATCCCTCTCCTGTTTTTATCCCTCTCCTCTCTCACGCGCTCTCTCTCTATCCCTCTCCTGTCTAAATCCCTCTCCCCCTTTTGCTCTCTCCCTCTTTTTATCTGCCTCTCTTTAGTCCAACCCTCTCAGACTCTCTTTTTATCCCTCTCCTCTGTCTCTTGTTATCCCTCTCCTCTCTCTCTGTCTCTTTTTATCCCTCTCTCTCACATGCTCGGTCTCGTCCCTCTCCTCTCTGTCTTTACCCCTCTCGCATGCTCCCTCTCTTTCCCTCTCCTCTCTCTCAGTGATTTTTTTGATCCCTTTCCCTCTCTCACGCGCTCTCTCTCTATCCCTCTCCTGTCTTTATCCCTCTCCCCCTTTTGTTCTCTCCCTCTTTTTATCCGCCTCTCTTTATTCCACTTCTCTCAGACTCTCTATCCCTCTCCTCTGTCTCTTTTTATCCCTCTCTCTCTCACACGCTCGCTCTCTGTCCCTCTCCTGTCTTTACCCCTCTCCCCCTCTCGCACGCTCTCTCTCTATCCCTCTCCTCTGTCTCTTTTTATCCCTCTTCCCCTTTTGCTCTCTCCCCCTCTTTTTATCTCTCTCTCTTCATTCCTCTCCTCTCTCTTTATCCCTCTGCTCTCTCTGCCTCTTTTTATCCCTTTCCCCTTTTGCTCTCTCGCCCTCTTTTTATCCCTCTCTCTTCATTCCTCTCCTCTCTCTCTCTTTATCCCTCTGCTCTCTCTGTCTCTTTTTATCCCTCTCTCTTCATTCCTCTCCTCTCTCTCTCTTTATCCCTGTGCTCTCTCTGCCCTCTCCTCTGTTTCTTTTTATCCATCTCCTCTCTCTCTGTGATTCTTTTTATCCCTCTCTCACACGCTCTCTCTATCCCTCTCCTGTCTTTATCCCCCTCCCCCTTTTGCTCTCTCCCTCTTTTTATCTGCCTCTCCTTATTCCAACCCTCTCAGACTCTCTTTTTATCCCTCTCCTCTGTCTCTTTTTATCCCTCTCCTCTCTCTCTCTCTGTCTCTTTTTATCCCTCTCTCTCACGTGCTCGGTCTCTGTCCCTCTCCTCTCTGTCTTTACCCTTCTCGCATGCTCCCTCTCTATCCCTCTCCTCTCTCTCTCTCTGTGATTTTTTTTATCCCTTTCCCTCTCACACGCGCTCTCTTTCTATCCCTCTCCTGTCTTTATCCCTCTCCCCCTTTTGCTCTCTCCCTCTTTTTATCCGCCTCTCTTTATTCCACTTCTCTCAGACTCTCTCTATCCCTCTCCTCTGTCTCTTTTTATCCCTCTCTCTCTCACACGCTCGCTCTCTGTCCCTCTCCTGTGTTTACCCCTCTCCCCCTCTCACGCGCTCCCTCTCTATCCCTCTCCTCTGTCTTTATCCCTCTC
The DNA here is from genome assembly GCF_964261635.1 of Lissotriton helveticus. Classification (NCBI taxonomy): domain Eukaryota; kingdom Metazoa; phylum Chordata; class Amphibia; order Caudata; family Salamandridae; genus Lissotriton; species Lissotriton helveticus. The sequence continues at coordinate 1,190,654,289 of NC_136068.1, forward strand.
CCCCTCTCGCACGCTCTCTCTCTCTAGCCCTCTCCTCTGTTTCTTTTTATCCATCTCCTCTCTCTCTGTGATTCTTTTTATCCCTCTCTCACGCGCTCTCTCTCTATCCCTCTCCTGTCTTTATCCCTCTCCCCCTTTTGCTCTCTCCCTCTTTTTATCTGCCTCTCTTTAGTCCAACCCTCTCAGACTCTCTTTTTATCCCTCCCCTCTGTCTCTTTTTAACCCTCTCTCTCACATGCTCGGTCTCTGTCCCTCTCCTCTCTGTCTTTACCCCTCTCGCATGCTCCCTCTCTATCCCTCTCCTCTCTCTCAGTGATGTTTTTGATCCCTTTCCCTCTCTCACGCGCTATCTCTCTATCCCTCTCCTCTGTCTCTTTTTATCCCTCTTCCCCTTTTGCTCTCTCCCCCTCTTTTTATCTCTATCTCTTCATTACTCTCCTCTCTCTCTCTTTATCCCTCTGCTCTCTCTGTCTCTTTTTATCCCTCTCTCTTCATTCCTCTCCTCTCTTTCTTTATCCCTCTGCTCTCTCTGTCTCTTTTTATCCCTCTCTCTTCATTCCTCTTCTCTCTTTCTTTATCCCTCTGCTCTCTCTGTCTCTTTTTATCTATCTCCCTTCATTCTTCTCCTCTCTCTTTATCCCTCTGCTCTCTCTGTCTCTTTTTATCTCTCTCCCCCTTTTGCTCTCTCCCCCTCTTTTTATCCCTTTCTCTTCATTCCTCGCCTCTATCTCTCTTTATCCATCTGCTCTCTCTGTCTCTTTTTATCCCTCTCTCTTCATTCCTCTCCTCTCTCTCTCTTTATCCCTCTGCTCTCTCTGTCTCTTTTTATCCCTCTCCCCCTTTTGCTCTCTCCCCCTCTTTTTATCCCTCTCTCTTCATTCCTCTCCTCTCTTTCTTTATCCCTCTGCTCTCTCTGTCTCTTTTTATCCCTCTCTCTTCATTCTTCTCCTCTCTCTCTCTTTATCCCTCTGCTCTCTCTGTCTCTTTTTATCCCTCTCTCTTCATTCCTCTCCTCTCTTTCTTTATCCCTCTGCTCTCTCTGTCTCTTTTTATCCCTCTCTCTTCATTCTTCTCCTCTCTCTCTCTTGATCCCTCTGCTCTCTCTGTCTCTTTTTATCCCTCTCTCCCCTATCGCGCGCGCTCTCTATCCCTCTCCTTTTTCTCTTGATCCACCCCCCTTTGCTCTCTATATAGCCTTTGAGTCCTTCCTCGCGGCAGCCTCCTCTCTCTTTTGCACCCCCCTATCCCGAGCATAGGCCCGGTGATAAAGCACTACTACCCGCTTCTCTTGGTCCTACCTTACTTCCTCATAGGCACCTGCTTGCGTCTTTCTTTACTGGCCATGACTTACAGCGTACTTTTAATTGTTGCGCGGCAAATGCGCATGACTGACAGTAGTAGTCACCAGCCCCACTCTATGCCCCACCCGACCACGCAGACGTGGAGACATCTGTGCGCCGCATATTTAATAAAGAGGCAGAAGAACCTCAGTGGCCGGGCGTGCGCACACCATTTCATTATTTAAGAGTAAGAGCCAACAACCAACAACATTTAATAAATTAGGAGCCAGATTAAGAGCCAGAAGAGTTTGTGGCGTGCACGCACCATGAAGACAAGTGGCTTGCTCGCTCCGCTGAGTGAGGGGCCCCTGCCCTGGAGCGCCCCCCCCCCCCGCACCGGGTGGGCAGCGGGGGCCTGTGTTATGCCCCTGCTGGTGCCTGGTTTGCAGCCTGTTTCCGCAAACCCACAAGAGAAGGGCACTTCTTCTGCTCCTCACAGAACTCTTCCCAGGATCATCCTCCTTCCTGCTGCCAATGGGTCAGCTCAGACAGGTCCCCCAGTTCAGCTACTTGCTCCCCTGTAGGTTCCAGGGCATCCCCCTCAAGGCCTGCCTCCTCCTGGGCCTTGGGAACGGTAGGGTCCGGTTTCCCGCGCCCGGCCTCTTTTCTTTAAGGCAGGCTCCTGGGCCACTCTTTCAGTCTTCAGGTCCTCTTGAACGCCCTTACTGGCTGCCATGGACCGATTGGTCACACACGCCCACTCAGGCAGACCCAACATCTCCACCTTAGCCCAAGGGGAGCTCTCCAAATCGTTAACCAACAGACAGTCAACCCCTGTCAAAGGGGACCTGAGCCACCTTGCAGTGGCTCTCTGTGTTGTCAGCGGCAACAACCGGGTAAAATGCATTGGGAATCACCTACTCTTTAGACACCAGCCGACAACTGACAGCTGTCACACTGGCTCTGGTGTCTCTAAAAGCCTCCACTCTATGGCCATTGATGGTCACCCACTGCCCTGCCTGTACTTTTTAGTGTTATCAGGGAGTGGGTCCTGGGGACCCCCTCACAGTCTCCTAAAGAGACTAGGGACATCTCTGCAGAACCCTACCCACCTTAGGCACCCATCTCCTCATCCAGGGCTACACTAGCCATCTCCCGGGGCGGTGCACCAGTGGTTGATGTATTTTTCTCAGGGGGCACTTGGGATGATAGAAACAGTGGCCCACCTCACCACACTTAAAACATTTTGGGTCCCTTATGAACAGGTTTACCCGTCGGCCCCTGACATCTTCCCGTGGTTCCCTTGGGGATTACTTTGGGGCCCTTTCTTGAACTCCCCCTGTTTACCCTTGTCCCCCCTACTCTTCTACTGGGCACCCTGCCCACCTTTGGCAAAGTCTCCCACATGACCCTTGTGGACCCAGGTACTCACCCAGCGGGCCGCCTCCTCAGCAAACTTCCTAGGGTTAGTTAGCTTGCTAGCAATAAGGTGCTGGTGTAGCTCTGGAAAACAATTACTCCAGAAGTGCTCCCATGCTAACAAATTATAGAGCCCCTGATAATTATTCACTTTGCTACCCTTCACCCAACCATCCAATGCTCTGCAAAAAAAGTCACATATTCTACCCAAGTGCTAGACCCCAGTTTCTTACAATACTTAAACCTTTGTCTATAAAGCTCAGGGGTCAATCCATACCTGGTCATTAAGGCTTCCTTCATGTGCACATAAGAATTCCGATCCTCAGAAGGCAAATCCAATAAGGTAACCCGTCCATCACTGAGGAACCGCCCCCACAACCCCGCAATCCCGTTCCCCAATCCTTCTCAGGGACCCGGTGGGAGGTCATAGCTACTTCATAGGCCTTAAACCATTGCCCAATATCTTCATTCTTAATGACATCCTTGAGAATAAACACTCTTGTTTCTACAGGCACAGATGGTGCGCTGCCACCAGAGGGAGACATTTCTAAACTTTTAGCTTTCAATTCCAATTCCCTCAACATCCTCTCATGATCCAAATGCATTCTTTTTTCCTCCAAGGCCAACTTCTTATTCTTCAACACCATCTGCTACTGCTTGAATAGCCAGGTCTTGAGAAGTCTCCTGAAGGTTAGCAGGTCCTGGGTCTGCCACAGGCAGAATGGTAGGGTGTTCCAGGTTTTGGTGGCGAGGTGGGAGAACAATCTGCCGCCGGAGGTCGATCTTTGGATGCGGGGACGGTGGCAAGGGCGAGGTCGGCGGAGCGGAGCTGGCGGTTGGGGGTGTAGAAGGTGAGTCGTCTGTTGAGGTAGGCCGGTCCGGCGTTGTGTAATGCCTTGTGTGCGTGGGTGAGGAGCTTGAAGGTGATCCTCTTGTTGACAGGAAGCCAGTGCTGGTCTTGTAGTGTAGTTCCTATATTCCCAATAGGCTCTGCGCATTGGAATAACATATACTATAGTTTAGACGTAGGACTGAAGTCGACTAGGTCTCTATCGTATATATTAGACTTAATTGTGAGTGCCAGCTAGCTCAGAGGTCACTAGAAACTTTCTCGAATTCCCAAGAAGGGATTCGTTTCTGACAACCACATAAACATGACAACTTTGTTTCCCAAGAATAAGAAATCAATCTCTAGAGTCACGGAAACAATAGATAGCTATTTCACTCAGTCAATCGTGCATGCTTTGTTTCACCAGAGGTGCTGAGAAAATAGAGAGACGGGCATTTTCAATAAAAGTATTTATTGAACAATCTTCTTTCTCAAGCATAAGAAATGTATGCTACAATCCTTATACTGGTAATAAAGTACAGAGTATATAATACGAACAGTATTATAAAGTAGTACTGTAAAAGCATGATATGGTTTCTAAGCCATAAATTGCCTTAAAACAGATAAAGCCTTCTTTCTGCGAAGAAGGCTTACTTCGCGAGTAAAATCGAAGCTGCCTCCAATTCTTGTAAGGAGCTTTTTGCTATTGTGCGAGAGTTTACGACCTCACGCAGTGCATCGACGCAGACCCCCCCTCCTGCCCCTTGGGTCAGAGCGATCGCGGATTTTTTCACGTCTAAGATCCAATCGATCCAAGACTCTTTCCCTGTGCAGGGACCTGAGGCGGCCTGCTGGGTGGAGAATGCTGCTGCCACCCTGCCTAGTGCAGGTGTGGCCCTGTCAACTTTTCCCCCTCTCTCTATGACCGCCTCACTTGATCTGATGGCTTGTCTCAAATCAGGTTCTCCCCGGGACGCCTGCCCTGCCAAGTTTTTGGCAAAAATGGCAGCTATCATTAATCCATATGTGAAACCTCTGTTGAATTGTTCTCTTGTACAGGGTGTGGTTCCCCAGTCCTGGAAGCAGGCAATGATCATCCCCCTGCTCAAAAAACCCGGTTTGGATGTGGAGGTGTTGGCAAACTACAGGCCTATTTCGCTCTTGCCTGCTTTCGCGAAGATCATTGAAAAGCATGTGCACAAGGTGCTGGCCGACTATCTGGAGTCCCATGGTCTACTGCACCCCACTCAATCGGGTTTCCGCGCCAATCTTAGCACCGAGACTGCCCTCCTGGAAGTTTCGGAGGCGATCAAGGAGGTGCTGGACTCGGGTGGCAGGGCGATGTTGGTGTTGTTAGATCTGTCGGCGGCCTTTGACACCGTCCCCCATGAGGGCCTCCTTGCAAGACTCTCTGAGATTGGTCTCGGGGGGACGGTGCTCCAGTGGTTTCGATCATTCCTGGCAGGCCGTCGACAAACGGTCTGGGCCTCCGCCTGCTCCGCCGAGATGTCGCCACTGGGTGTCGGGGTTCCCCAGGGCTCAGTACTGAGCCCTACTCTATTCAACATCTTTATGACCCCTCTGGCGGCTCTGGCGGAGTCTTTCGGGGCTCAGATCGTTTCCTACGCTGATGACACCCAGCTCCTCTTCACCTGTGAGAGAGGTGCGGATTTCGATGGAGGTAGGATCCAGGGTTGCCTTGAGGCTGTATTTCAGTGGTTTCAACATCATAGCCTCAAGTGCAACTCGGATAAATCTGAGGTCCTCTTTTTCGGGTGCAGTTCGGACCCGGACTGGAAAGTGTGGTGGCCTGAGAACATGTTTCCACCAGCAAGCTCTTCCCAGGTGGCGAAAAACCTTGGGATCAAGATTGACAACGGCCTCACTCTGCGCTCACAGGTAATTGGTCTCACGGGCACCTGTTTCGGCTTGCTCCGGATGTTGCGTAAGTTCCTCCCTCTGTTATCTCAGGAACACAGGAAGATCACTGTGCAGGCGATAGTTGGCTCGAGAATTGATTATGCTAACGCTCTCTATCTCGGCCTGCCGGAATATCTGCTTCAACGGTTACAGGTGGTCCAGAACTCTGCAGCCCGGGCCATCTTTGGACTATCTCGCCGTGCTAGAGCCTCGGGTCTCCTGGAGGCACTGCACTGGCTGCCTGTCCGGAAACGGATAATTTTTAAGATTCTGACTCTGGCGCACAAAGCCCTGCACGCCTCCGGTGCGAAATATCTTCAAAAAAGATTGACCTTCTACCATCCAGTCAGGTCGCTGAGGTCTGAATCCCTGTTCCTTGTGGCAGTGCCTCGTGTGAAGAGGGCACGCATTGGTGGCCGTTCTTTTAGACTACTGGCGCCCCAATTGTGGAATAAGCTGCCAATGGCCCTGCGCAGTATTCCAAACTTGTTGGCCTTTAGGAAGGGGCTCAATACTTGGCTTTTCACCTCTTAGTTTTCTTCTCTGAGCTCTGACGGTTTCCTTTCTGTTGTTATCTGTTGTGTTGTAGATAGCTTGCAAAACAAAGCGCCGGGACACTCTTTGAGTAGCCGTGCGCTATATAAAACCCCAGTATAACATAACATAACATAACATAACATAACATAAAATACATACAGTGTTAAAATGATGGCTAAAAGTACTCAACTGGTGCTTCTAAAATACGTCTACCCCGGTGCACCTGACCTAAGCCTAGCACAAGGCAAGAAGTAAGTGAGGAGTAGTTTAAGTTTAGTATTTTCTGCCAAGAATCTAATCAAGAATTCTCTAAGGGTCTAATCAGCTCCGTACCTTGGTTTAGAATGAAGGAGGTCTTGTATCTCTCTTTCAGACTTGATTTCCCAGTAACCCGCAAGGGTAGCCTGGAAACACTGGAGCTGGATTTCTCGGCAGGAGACAAGACAGAGTCTCTCAGTGCGTCAGCTGGAGGGTCCGCTTCCTTCGGCACTTGCTGCTTCAGGGTGTCGGGCAAGTAGTTAGTCGATCTGCTCCAAACCACCGTGTGTTTGTCTGGGCAAATCTAGGCATATTTATACTTTGAAGGTGCCGAGTTTGACATGTGATTGGACTTAATAACGTCTCAGTTCTTCGAAAACTCCATGATTTCCCAGATAAATTAGTATTCAGGCAAGGGGATGTCCCTAGCTGCTGAAGTGTTTTTTTCTAAGAAATCGTTGTTGATTCTTGGAACGTAGTGGAAGTAGCTATGCCGTATTTGGGCTGCATAGGCTCAGTCTAAATATGGTAATGATTTCTATGCCTATATAAGGATCGGATAATCTATACCTATATAAGGGCATGAATCGGAAAAATTTACACTAGGGTCCTAGATTCATTTACAACAGTCTCTCAGGTGGGGTGTGATGTGGCTGCGGCTAGGGATGTCGAGGATCAAGTGTGCAGAGGTTTTCTGTATGCGTTGTAGGCATTTCAGGAGTTTGGCCGAGGCGTTTCTGTAATCCAGCCTGCTGCTGACGAGGGCCTGGGTGACCGTTCTTCTTGTCTCAGTGGGGATCCACCTGTAGATCTTGCAGAGCATGCTTAGGGTGTTGAAGCAGGAGGACGAGACAGCGTTGTCATGGAGAGAGTGGAGTCGAGGATGAACCCTAGTTTGCGTGCATGGTTGGTGGGTGTTGGTGCTGTTCCCAGTGTGGTTGGCCACCAGGAGTCGTCCCAAGCCGAGGGGGTGGAGCCGAGGATGAGGAGTTCTGTCTTGTCTGAGTTCAGCTTCAGACGGCTGTTCTTCATCCAGTCGGTGACGGCTTTCATTCCTCCGTGGAGGTTGGTTTTTTCGTGGTGAGGGGGTCCTTGGTGAGGGAGAGGATCAGCTGGGTGTCGTCTGCGTAGGAGATGATGTTGAGGTCGTGAAGTCGGGAGACGCGGGCGACGGTGCCATGTAGATGTTGAACAATGTCAGGCTGAGGGTTGAGCCCTGCTGTGCACCGCAGATGATCTCAGTGGCTTCGGAACGGAAAGGGGGAGGCGGACGCTCTGGGTTCTGCCGGAGAGGAAGGAGGCGATCCATTCTAGAGCCTTGTCTCGGATCCCTGCGTCGTGGAGGCATGTGCGTAGGGTCCGGTGGCAGACCGTGTCGAAGGATGCAGACAGGTCCAGGAGGATGAGGGCCGCGGTTCCGCCGTTGTCCAGCAGAGCCATGATGTCATCGGTGGCGGCTATGAGGGCACTTTCGGTGCTGTGGTTGCTGTGGAACCCGGACTCAGAAGGGTCCAGGATGCTGTTCTCTTCGAGGTAGCGGGTTAGTTGTCTGTTGATGGTCTTCTCGATGACCTTCGCTGGAAACAGGAGCAGGGAGATGGGTCGAAAGTTCTTGAGGTCCTTAGGGTCAGCCTTGGGTTTTTTGAGTAAGGAGTTGATCTCGGCGTGCTTCCAGCTCTCCGGGAAGGTCGCTGTCTCAAAGGAGATGTTGATGGCCTTGCGGAGATAGGGTGCGATGGTGGCGCAGGCTTTGTTGAAGATGTGGTGTGGGCATGGGTCTGATGGAGAGCCGGAGTGGATGGTGTTCATGATCTTGATGGTCGTCGTCATTTATGTTGGTCCAGGTGAGCAGGGGATTGGTGTGGATGGTTTCGGTGGGGCCGGAGGTCTCTGTGGCTGTCGGGGTGGTCGTGGCATTGAAGCTGTCGTGGATGCCTGCAATCTTGCGGTGGACGAAGGTGGCGAGGGAGTCGCACAGGTGTTGTGAAGGTGGGATGTTGTTGGTGTTGGAGCTAGGGTTGGAGAGTTCCTTCACAATGTTGAAGAGCTCTTTGCTGTTGTGTGCATTGTTGTATAGGCGGTCTTTGAAGGAGGCCCTTTTGGTGGATCTGATGAGGTGATGGTGTCTGCGAATAGCGTTCTTGTGGGCTACATGGCTGTCTGGTGTCTGTTTGTGGTGCCATTTCTTCTCAAGTTTTCGGCTGGTTTGCTTGGATGCCTGGAGGTCCTCTGTGAACCCGCTGGCTTTCTTGTTGGTGTGTCTGTTGGAGGGTTGCTTGATCAGGGTGAGCGTGTTGGCGCAGTCGTCGATCGACCATCTGAGGTTGCGGACGGCGGTGTCGGCGTCGGTGGGGTTAGTGGGTGGGCCACTGGGTGAGGGTGGTGGTTAGCTGGTCTTCGGTGACTTTGCTCCAGCAGCGGCGAGGGATCTGTTGGGTGCGGTGGTGCGTGGTGGGTTTGTGGAAGGTGAAGTGGATGCAGCGGTGGTTGGTCCAATGGAGTTCGATGGTGTGGCTGAAGGAGACATGGGAGCTTGCGGAGAAGATGGGGTCAAGTGTGTGGCAGGCAGAGTGGGTGGGTGTTGTGACGAGCTGTCTGAGTCCGAGGTTGGTGAGGTTGGCAATCAAGGTGGTGGAGTTTGTGTCGTTGTTGTTCTCGAGGTGGGAGTTCAGGTCCCCGAGGAGGATGTAGTCTGTGGAGGCGAGGGCTTGTGTAGTGACGAAGTCGGCGATGGAGTCTCGGAACTGTGGCCTGGGTCCAGGGGGTTGAATTGGGGGTCTCTAGTTGGCAATGGTTTGCAGCTTTGTCCAAATAGGGACCCTTGCTTCTAGTCAGGGTAGGAGAAGGGGCTACACGCTGCTCACCCCCTTGGTAGCTTGCAACGAGCAGACAGGCTTACCTCAGAGGAAGTGTGTAAAGCATTTGTGAACACATACAGTAATACAGTGAAAACACTACAAATGGACACCACACCAGTTTAGAAAAATAAGTAATCTTTACTAGACTTAACACAAGACCAAACGACAAAAATCCACAATACTGTAATTAAAAATAAATCTTTAAAAAGGTAGAAAATAGCTTTGTTCAATGTAGATGGTAAATAAGACACTTTACTCTCAAAGCACCTGGAATGCATCACACAATGCAAGCAAAAGGGCTGCAGGGAAGTTGATGCATCGTTCCTTACACTCAGGGGAGTCGATGCGTCGGTTCCTTACTGCAGCACAGGGGAGATGATGCGTCGCTTCCTTACTATGTGGGGATTTGATGCGTTGTTTCTTACTGTGGCCCGGTGACGATGCGACAAGATGGCGCCTCGATGTGACGATCCGACAAAATGGCATCCTTGCTCTGATGCGACAACGTTGGATGCGATGTGTGCACGCCCGATGGCCGTGCCGCGAACTCGATAACTTCTGAGCCCCGACAGGCCCTGCGAGATGCTTCTCTGCTGATGCGACGGCGACCTCTGCGGCAGCAAAACACTTCTGCAGTGATGCAACACACTTCATCAGTGGTGCAACGGTGAACAGCTGCGGCTGCAGCAGGCTTCTTCGGCGATGAGACGGCAACTGCTGCAGCGGTCACACGCTTCTCCTCGTTGCCTCACGCTTCCAGCTCCCAGCGACACACAGTCTTCTCAGAGGGCCCAAACAACAGTAGGCACCTTCCTGCAGGTAGAATTCCCAGCAAGGGAATTCAGGGGAGCTGGTGGTGAAGTCTTGTATCCCTGAGACTTCAGGCAGGAGGGAAGCGCACTTCAAGCCCTTGGAGATTTTTCTTCAAGACGATGAAAAGTTAATAAAAGTCCTCTTCTCCTTTTCTTGGCAAAGAAAGTAACCACTGCAGGCCAACCCCAGAAATAGCACAGCACATGGGAAGTCTCCTTCTTCAGCTTTCTTGGTTCCTCTCCTTGGCAAAGGTTTGTCTTGATTCCCAGAAGTGATCTAAAGTTCTGGGGCCTGGGCCCCAATATTTACACTGCAAAATCCTTTGTTCTCTGAAGGCAGAGAGTGTCTTTACCTAGTCAAAACCAGTTCTGTCCTCCTGGGTGCAGCTTCCTGGCAGGAGGTGGAGACAACATTGTTTGAGAGCAGACCTGGCCCTGGTAGCTGAAAGGAAATCACTCCCCCCTACTCTCTATTCTATGAGGACTCAGGTCAGTTAAAGGAAATCTCTGCCCTCTACTCTCTATTCAATGCAGGTCCTATTCAGCCCAGCCCTGACCCATCAGACTGCTAGAGCCAAGGCCCTCTCCAGCTCCCTGTCATTCACAAACCAGAAATGGAATACACAAACCTAGCAGAGACATGCTGGATGGTTAGGCAAGAAAATATCTACTTTTTAAAAGTGGTATTTTCAAACACAGAATGTAAAAATTACCCTCAATAAAAGATGTATTTTAACATTCTGAGTTCAGGCATACTAAACTTGAATTTCTACCTTGTTCCCTGGGTCAGTTAGGATTATAAAAGGGTATAATCAAACTGCCCATTCTGGCCTATGGGAACAGGTAGCCTTGCAATAGTGAAAAACGAAATTGGTTGTAATTCACTATCAGGACATGCCATACACATCAGGGCATGTATTACCTTTTACATACAATACACCCTGCCCTTGGGCTTACCTTAGGGGTGACTAATATGTAACTATGGGCGAATTTTGCGGATCTGCAGACCGCGAATTTGAGCGAAATCGCAAACAAATTTGCGAATTCACGGATTTTCCCACGAACTCGTGGATTTTTTTGCGATTTGCACTGGAGTACTTTCTACTGGCTAATCCAGTAAGTGCTACCTCGTTGGGTAAATGTATAGTGCATTTCCTACACTGCAGCTGCGTAAAGGGCCAGATGATTTGTCTCCACTGACCATGTGTGCCTGTAACTTTTCCACCGCGCCAAAAGGCACCGAGGTCCCTTGAGTGAGCTGTCCATCATAGTTGGGAAAGGGCGGGAAGATGTTTGATACCGCTAGTGTGTGGTGCGGGGCCAAACGGGCGGGGCTTCTATGCGTGTCAACATGCCTCTTGTGTATAAAGGGTCAGAGAGCGAGCAGGGCAGCAGGTGAGGAGAACACAGCCTCCTGGTCACAGGAACTACACGGGGATTGTGCTTGAGAAACTCATGGATTCAAAGACCTCCCTCGAGTATTACAGCTAATTCCTGATGGCAGATATGGGGTTAAAGCACACTTGCCCAGCCTCGACCGTGCTCACTAATGTTTTGGGCTAATTAAAACATTACTGAATTTGAGCTTCAACTTGGGCACCTGCTTTATTTATATCTGTAAGTGCTTCCTGTTGAGGTTTAATTTTTGTGACAGGAGCCTCGTGCCAGAATGAATCCTGCCCTGCATAGTTACCCACGAAGATGCCACCGTTTTGTCATGTGCAATACCTCTACTCAACTGGAGTACTTTCAACTGGCTAATCAGTAAATGCTGCCTCGTTGGATAAATGTATAGTGCTTTTCCTACACTGCAGCTGCGTAAAGGGCCAGAAGATTTGTCTCCACTGACCATGTGTGCCTGTAACTTTGCCACCGCGCCAAAAGGCGCTGAGGTCACTTGAGTGAGCTGTCCATCATAATTGGGAAAGTGCGGGAAGACGTTTGATACCGCTAGTGTGTGGTGCGGGGCCAAACGGGTGGGGCTTCTATGCCTGTCAACATGCCTCATGTGTATAAAGGGTTAGAGAGCGAGCAGGGCAGCAGATGAGGAGAAAGCAGCCTCCTGGTCACAGGAACTACACGGGGATGGCGCTCGAGAAACTCATGGATTCAAAGACCTCCCTCGAGTATTACAGCTAATTTTCGACGGCAGATATTTGTTAAAGCACACTGGCCCAGCCTCGACCGTGCTCACTAATGTTTTGGGCTGATTAAAACGTTACTGAATTTGAGCTTCAACTCGGGTACCTACTTTATTTATATCTGTAAGTGCTTCCTGTTGATGTTTAATTTTTGTGACAGGAGCCTCGTGCCAGAATGAATCCTGCCCTGCATAGTTATCCATGAAAATGCCACCGTTTTGTCATGTGCAATACCTCTACTCAAATGGAGTACTTTCTACTGGCTAATCAGTAAGTGCTACCTCGTTGGGTAAATGTATCGTGCTTTTCCTACACTGCAGCTGTGTAAAGGGCCAGAAGATTTGCCTTCAGTGACCATGTGTGCCTGTAACTTTGGTCCCTTGAGTGAGCTGGCCATCAAAAAAAAAAAATCCGCCCTTGAGTGAATTTGTGAATTTTGCGGCAATTTCACGGGATTCACAGATCGCGAAATTGCCGAAAATCCACAAATTTCGGAAGCAGAACGGATTTTTGGCCCATGCTTACTAATATGTAGAAAAGGGAAGGTTTAGGGACTGGCAAGTGGGAGCACTTGTCAAGTCGGCATGACAGCCCAGACTGCACATAGGCTCTGCAATGGCAGGCCTGAGCCATATTTACAAGCTGCTTCAGTGGGCGACACAACCAGTGCTGCAAGCCCACCAGCAGCATTTGATTTACAGGCCCTGAGCACACATGGTGCACTGTACTGGGGTCTGACAAGTAAATCAAATAGCCAATCATGGAGTTACTAATTCATTACAACAATTTACAACAGGGAGCACTTGCACTTTGGCACTGAATAGCAGTGGCAAAGTGCCCAAAGCATCTAGACCAGAAAAAAATAGCAATAACATTGGAGGCAACAGCAAACAAAATGGAAGGGAGACCCACACCAATGGTGCCAGGTCTAACACCCCTTGTCTGGGTGGCAGGGGGCATGAGAAGTTTGAAAGGAGTTTGCAGACGTTGCTTGGCATTGCCAGTTGGAGAACCATGTGCAAGGGAAGGGTAGGCAGGTAGTTAAATGTTCAGCTTAGGACAGTTGGTTACTTACAGGTTCAAATAGATACTCATAGGATGTAGGGAGAATTGAAAGTTGGAAATGTTGAAATGCAATACAGTTAATTAGTTAGCTGCAAGGTGGGTATGTTTGGGGCGATCATAGGGGAGGGGGTGGGATAGGGGCTAGTTCACTGGATGTCTAGAGATGATTTAGTTTTGTACAGCGGTTAGCCAGGAAATGTGATGTGCACCTGTTTCAATAACACAGCCTTTTTCACACACAAAAGTGGTCAGTGTTTGTATTGCCCCTGCCCTCTCAATGCTTCCTGTTCCTTCTCTTTCCTCACTGCTACTGGTGCAGATGAGTACCTTTCCCCAATTCTCTTTTAAACTGTGGTAGATTGGGTTATTATGACAAGGATTTTTCTTGATGCTGCCTTTTGTGATCTTTTTAACTGACTTCGCAGTATTTTGCTATGCTGGGTTTCTAATCCTTTTTGTCGGTAAAGAGCCATTTCTACGAGTTTTTTTACTTCGCGAAACCATTACAACGCAAGCATTACCACACATGCGTTGTACATCGCGAAGTCAAAACTACGCATTTTTTAGAATGCATGGTCATTTACCAAGCATGCCTTTACAGCAAATTCCGTTGTAAAGGTATGTATAGTAAATGACCATGCGTTCCAAAAATATGTAGACGATCCATGTTGTTGTAAGGAAAAAGAGGCTGTTCCGTTTCCTGATAACAACGTGCACCGCCCCTCTGAGACGACGTGAAGCAGGAACCAGGAGGAGAGAGGAACCACGAGGAGAGAGAGGTAAGGGGGATTGGGCATGGGGTGGGGGTTACTTTTTTTGGGTTTAGGAGGGTCGGGGGTCGTGCTGGGGTAGTTTTTTAGGGTTTAGGGCAGTGCAGTGGTGTTTGTGTTGTGTAGGGGGTCGTGCTAGGGGTAGCGTTTTAGGGTTTCGGGTAGTGTAGTGATGTTTGTGTAGTGTAGGGGGTCGTGCTGGGGGAAGTGTTTTAGGGTTTAGGGTAGTGTTGTGGTCCATGTGTAGTGTAGGTTAGTGTTTGAGGGTTTAGGGTAGTGTAAAGGGGGTCGTGCTCGATAGTGTACCTTAGAAACCTTAAAAACTTTTACCATGACTATACCTTTACCAGGCATGTTTTTGCATTGTAATGGCATGCTTGGTAAAGGCATAGTTGGAGTAAAAGTTTGCGTTGTAATGGTATCTCGTTGTAATTGACAACGCGTACTACTACCCGCGTTGTAATGGTACGTGTTGTATTGGTACGCGTTGTAATAAGTGGTATTCCTTTTTCTCCCCACATGTTCCGCCTGTGGGATCGGGCTTTCTGACTCCCTGGGCAGTTGCTGTGCAGTGTGGGGGACACGCTCACATGCAGAGTCCTTCAGTGGCTAAAGAGTGCACCTCTAATCAAGGTCCCAAACCTCTAACCATTCACACTGCATGGTGCAAGTCTCCACGCTGTCTCTGCAGCTCCGTGACCCTGCACCTGCAGTGATTGGTTCAGCTGCCTCTCTCTCTTAGAAAGCCCTGCCAGATTACAGCACCTTCTTTTCAACAGGAGCGGTCAGTCAGGGACTCGGCCCCCATTGAGCCTGAAGCCTGACACCTGAGTGGCATCCGTATCTGCCAAATATCACACAGGTTTGCCCAGGCTCAGCCCATTAAACTGTATATGAGCAGGAAGATAAGACTTCCTTAATCCCCTACGAAATTGCAACCTTAGGGTTATAATATATATATATATATATATATATATATATATATATACCCTGAGAAACCGCCAGGACGCCCCGTAATTTCATCCATTGGGGGTCTTTTGGAGAGCATGTCGAGGTTTATAGACTTCTACCTCTTTCCCTTTGTGGAGGAATTGTCCTCCTATACTAGAGACACGAAGGATTTCCTACGATATGTGGAAGGAAGCCCATGGGAATCAGACTTCCTGATGGTGACATTGGATATAGCCAGTCTACATACAAGTATCTCACATGAACAAGGCATAGATGCGATTAGCCAGATTTTGCAACAAAGACCATCGGAATACAGAGAACACAGTGAGATGTTGATTGACTTTCTTCGTTTCTACCTGTTCAATAATATTTTTATTTTTCAGGACCAGATCTACCGACAAAAGCGGGGGACAGCCATGGGAGCCTGCTTCGCCCCCAGCTACGTGAACTTGTTCGTCGGCTGGTGGGAGAAGCGGGCGGCATGGTCGGACTCCTGCGACCATTGGGTCGACAAAACCATAATTTGGAGGCGCTATATTGATGACCTCTTTCTTGTCTGGCGAGGTAGTAGAGAGTCAGTCGAGGAATATATCAAACATCTCAACAGTAACAACTTAAATCTGAAATTCTCTGGTGAGATTAGCAATTCCGAGGTCCACTACCTAGATGTCAGAGTATTCATAGCAGATGGCAGTATACAGACAGCACTCTTTAGGAAGCCGACAGCGGGCAATTCAGTGCTCCATGCACGAAGCAGTCACCCTACAAGCCTTAAGAACAGTATTCCTTATGGGGAACTTTTGCGTATTTAACGCAATAGCTCCAGGTCTGAAGATTACAAGGAGTAGAGGACAGCTTGCCTCAACAGATTCAGGGAGCGTGGCTACAAAGAAAGGGTCCTGAGTGAAGCATGGAAGAAAGCCCAGGTCAAGAGCAGAACGGATCTGATCAAGGAAACTCCTAAAGAGAAAAGTGCAGGTACTAACAATCTTAGGCTTATCACAAATTTCTCTAATGCAGCAAAGAGCCTTAAGAGAATTATATACTCCAATTGGAATATATTAAAATCCGATCCTATTATTGGTCGTGACATTCCAGCACACCCTTCTGTAACATTCTGCAAGACCAGATCACTCAAGGATCACCTGGTGCAGAACCACTTAGCCCCTGTTACCAGAGGTATTCAGGGTATAAGCGGTTTTTACCCGTGCAATAAATGCAAGGCATGTGCAGATAGCAAGAAAATCACATGCTACTCCGTACCAGGCAGGGGCGATCCGGTAGCCATAAAGAAATGTATAAACTGTCTAACACCCTTCGTAGTCTACTGCCTCATTAGCCCGTGCGGCCTTAGATATGTAGAGAGCACAATCCACCCAGCAAAAATCCACATTTTGGAACATCAAAGGGCAATACAAAATAATGACAGTAACTACCCGGTAGCGCGTCATTTCTTAACTCACCACAATAGCAATCGCGAACTTTTGAGCTACTTCTGTCTGGATCATGTAGCACGAGACTCCAGAGGTGGAGACAGAGAGAAACGCCTTAGGAGACTTGAGTCTCGTTACATTATTGATTTGGCAACAAAAACACCTTTGGGACTTAACATGGGGGAGGAATTGAGAGTACACCTGTAAATATTGTATATAATATCTGTTTCAATTAATTTTTCTTTTTTGAGTATTGAGATTACCAGTGGAAGCTCAGGCCATATGCGATGATTTGAAGTCTAAGATTAAGTGTGCCTTACATGTATGGTTGTAGTAATCCATCTCCAATTAATTCAGTGTAGTTTGAATCGGAGATGAAAGTAATCATGCTGCTAATTCAATTTTTGAACCTTATATTTTTGCATGGTTCAATTTTGTTCAATCAGCCCATCTGAGGGCTAAATTTTGGTTTGGTTCAAATGTGAGAGACGAGGTCTAATAAGTGTTCATTGCGACACATAAGCCCATTTAGGGACTGTATTGAATTGTTACTTGCGTTCGTAATATGAATTTATGAAGAGCATTAATTGAATTTTCGACAACTGTTGGTCTCCCAATTTTGAACCGAGTGAACGTATACAATTTATGTTCTTATTACTATGAGTGCGCCATTTACATGTTTTTTATGCACACATGCAATGTATATTCTTTATTTGTTTTCATCGCGCTAACATTCGTGTTGCCTGACACAGCAATGGCGTCCAAAAGGGACAGATCCCACGAGTTTTCATGATGTAGTTCCTGTTTATAATGTGTAGCGTCATGGCGGCTGCCTCATACTGACGAAGGCGTACCGCCAAAACGCGTCTTGTTCTTCATTTCTTTTGTGCAAAATAAATCGGATCCGGATTTAAACCCCCCGTGAGTGCGAATCTTTTTTCTGTGGAGCTCAGCATATATATGCGTGCAGCATTGGCTTTAATCGAGGGATCGATAATTTCAGAGTCCGCCTTGAATCACAGGCTGGAGGAAGCAGACTGAGACATTTATTCTCAAGGGGGCTTGTAGTCTCTCATTTGACTGCCCCTGCTTGTCGTCTAACCTGCGAGGACTGGCTGCAGCAGTTACAAGGGACCCAGTGCAAGCACCGTGAGTTTCGTTGATCTACGACCCCCCCACCCTCCTGAAGCGGACACCAACATACAGTTTTTCCCCACTCCCCCACACCACCTACCCAACAACGCCAAAATCGTGCCTGCTGGGACTTGGAGTCCATTAGATTCAACATGGGCTGCCATTGGTGTGCTGACTGCATCTGGGGGAGGAGATACCGGTGCCTGCAGGTATTTTCACACAGGAGGAGCTAATTAGGGAGAGGTTCATCACAGTGAAGGGCGCTGAGGAAGGCCATTACGCCGAAATGCATTCGCCGCCGCTGGGACATCTGAAATAAACGGCTTGTCTGCTCCTAACTCCCTTGTGGCCTCAGATCTTTTTTCGGAAGGATTTTACACGATATATATATATATATATATATATATATATATATATATATATATATATATATATATATATATTACCTACTGGCGATAGCCAGTAGGTATATATAGTTAGGATTGTTTTCCATAGGGAAATCGCAACATTCTATTAGGAATAACTTTGGCGCCGGTTGAGGAATCTTCCTGAAATTTTCCTTAACTTCGCCTCGCGGTGCTCCGCTCCTTCCCTGAAAGTTTGAGGGGGATTCGCCAAGCGGGGGCCGAGATAAAAGGGGGGTCCCAAAATATGTTTTCCCCATGTTAATTTCCATAGGGCTGTTGGACTCACTTTTAGCCCGAACGGCTGAATGGTATTCCACCAAACTTGGCAAAATTGTAGGGACTGGTAGCCCGATGTGCCTTTGCTATGTCTCAAGATATGTGCTCCAGTGGTTTTTACGAAAATTAACTTTGAAAAAATATATATTGGGCTACATTGGGCTATATATATGTTAGAGCCCAAATGTAGCCCAATGTAGCCCAATGTAGCCCAAAGATGGCCACCAGAGACAAAAAAAAACAAATGTAGCCCAAATATCAGCCAGATGTAGCCCAACGATAGCCCAATGACAGAATGTCCCAGAGTGTTCTAAAGAACAACTAGAGCGCTAACAGTCTTACTTATGACAAAAGTATGGCACACCTGAAGTCATCTTGATTGGAATAAAGTGTTAACACTTAAAACATTTTTTTGCAAAGGAACAAAATGAGGGGGTTCATTTTCAATCAATCAATCAATCAATCAGTGACATTTATAAAGCACGCTACATACCCGTAGGGTCTCCAGGCGCTGGGGGGGGGGGGGGGTGCCGCTACTGCTCGAACAGCCAGGTCTTCAGCTTCTTCCTGAAGGAGAGGTGGTCTTGGGTCAGGCGCAGGTCGGTCGGGAGGGAGTTCCAGGTCTTGGCGGCCAGGTAGGAGAAGGACCTTCCTCCTGTAGTCGCTCTTCGGATGCGGGGGACGGCGGCGAGGGCGTGGTTGGCTGATCGGAGGTGGCGTTTGGGAGCGTAGAAGTTGACTCGGCTGTTGATGTAGCTCGGGCCTTGGTCGTGTAGGGCTTTGTGTGCGTGGGTGAGGAGGCGGAAGGTGATTCTTTTGTTGACGGGGAGCCAGTGAAGGTCTCTCAGATGTCCGGAGATGTGGCTGGTTCGTGGGATGTCGAGGATGAGTCTGGCTGAGGCGTTCTGGATCTGCTGGAGTCTCTTCTGGAGCTTGGCGGTGGTGCCGGCGTAGAGGGCGTTGCCGTAGTCCAGCCGGCTGGTGACGAGGGCCTGGGTGACGGTCTTTCTGGTCTCGGTGGGGATCCACCAGAAGATCTTCCGTAGCATGCGTAGGATGTTGAAGCATGACGAGGAGACGGCGTTGACTTGTCTGGTCATGGAGAGGGAGGAGTCCAGGATGACGCCCAGGTTTCGTGCATGGTCTGCCGGTTTGGGTGCGGTGCCCAGGGCGGGAGGCCACCAGGAGTCGTCCCAGGCGGAGGGTGAGGAGCCCAGGATGAGGACCTCCGTCTTGTCCGAGTTCAGCTTCAGGCGGCTGGTCGTCATCCACTCGGCTACCTCTTTCATCCCTTCGTGCAGGTTGGCTCTGGCGGCGGCGGGGTCGTTGGTCAGGGAGAGGATCAGCTGGGTGTCGTCGGCGTAGGAGATTATGCTGAGGTTGTGTTTGCGTACGATGGCCGCGAGGGGGCTCATGTAGACGTTGAAGAGGGTGGGGCTCAGAGATGATCCTTGGGGGACGCCGCAGATGACTTCGGAGGCCTCTGACTTGTACGGTGGTAGGCGGACTCTCTGTGTTCTTCCGTCGAGGAAGGAGGTGATCCATTCCAGCGCCTTGTCCTGGATGCCGATGTTGCTGAGGCGCCGTACCAGGGTGCGGTGGCAGACCGTGTCGAAAGCCGCGGAGAGGTCTAGGAGGATGAGGGCCGCTGTTTCTCCATTGTCCATCAGGGCTCGGATGTCATCGGTGGCGGCGATGAGGGCGGTCTCGGTGCTGTGGTTGGCTCGGAAGCCGGACTGTGAGGGGTCGAGGGATCCGTTCGTCTCGAGGAAGGCGGCCATCTGCTTGTTGACGGTCTTCTCGATGACTTTGGCTGGAAACGGGAGGAGCGAGATGGGGGCGGTAATTCTTGAGTTCGGTGGGGTCCGCTGTGGGTTTCTTGAGTAGAGCGCTGAGTTCGGCGTGCTTCCAGCTCTCGGGGAAGGTGGCGGTGTCGAAGGATGTGTTGATGATGTCTCGCAGGTGGGGTGCGATGACAGCGTCGGCCTTGTTGAAGACGTGGTGAGGGCAGGGGTCGGTCGGTGATCCGGAGTGGATGGAGTTCATCGTGCGGATGGTGTCTTCGGTGCTGATCGGGGTCCAGGCGTGGAGGGTGGTGGTGGGGGGTGGTTGTTCGGTCGTGGTGTGCGTAGGTTGGTTGTTGAAGCTGTTGTGTATGTCCGCGATCTTGTTGTGGAAGTATGAAGCGAGGGAGTTGCAGAGGTCTTGCGATGGGATGATGTCGTTGTTTCCTGCGCTGGGGTTGGAAAGCTCTTTCACGATGTTGAAGAGTTCCTTGCAGTTGTGTGCGTTGTTGTCCAACCGGTCCTTGAAAGCTGTTTTCTTGGCGGCGCGGATCAGCTGGTGGTGTTTCCGGGTGGCAAGTTTGAAGGAGGTCCTGTTGTCCGGTGTCGGTTCCCTTCTCCAGACTTTCTCGAGGGCTCGGCAGTTCTTCTTGGAGCTCTTGAGTTCGTCGGTGAACCATGGGGCCTTCTTGCTGCCGGGTCTGCTAGGCGGGGTCCTCAGTGGGGCGAGTTCGTCCGCGCAGTTGCTGATCCACTTCGTGAGGTTGTCGGCGGCTTGGCTGGGGTTCGCTGAGCTGGCAGGAGGGTGCTGGCTCAGGGAGGTGGCGAGCTGGTCTGCTGTGATCTTGTTCCAGCTTCTGCGGGCGGTCTGTTTCTGGTGGTGGTGGGTCGTCGTTCTCTTGAAGGTGAAGTGGACGCAGCTGTGGTCCGTCCATTGAAGCTCAGTGGTGTGGCTGAAGTTGATGTCTGTGCTGGAAGAGAAGACTGCGTCGAGTGTGTGTCCGGCGAGGTGGGTGGGGGTGGACACCAGTTGCTTGAGTCCCAGGTTGGCGAGGTTGTCGAGCAGGGTGCTGGTGTTGCGGTCGTTGTTGTTCTCCAGATGGAAGTTGAGGTCTCCCAGGAGGATGTAGTCAGCGGAGGGGAGGGCATGCGGGCTGACGAAGTCGGCGATGTCCTCGCTGAATTGTGTGCGTGGTCCAGGGGGTCGGTAGATCAGGGTGCCTCTGAGGGTGGTGTTCGGGTTGGTGTGGATCTGGAAATGCAGGTGTTCGGCGCTGGTCAGGGTGTTGTCGGTGCTGGTCGTGAGACGGATGGTGTTCCTGTGGACGATGGCGATGCCTCCTCCCATCTGGTTGGCGTTTCGGTCCCTCCGGACGATCTTGTAGCCCTCTGGGATAGCGATGGCGATGTCGGGAGCTGAAGAGGCGTTCATCCAGGTCTCCGTGAGGAAGGCAACGTCAGGGGCTGTGGCGTCTAGAAGGTTCCAGAGTTCGATGGCGTGTCTGTGGACGGAGCGGGTGTTGAGCAGGATGCACTTGAGGTGGGTGCTGCTGGTGGTCGACTTGGCGGGTGCTGGCGCGAGGCAGGTCCGGATGCAGGTGAACTTGCAGTCGTGGCAGCTGAAGGGACCGTGGGTGCGTCGTGGAGTGGCTTGGTGGCACTCTGGGCGTCGGCCGGTGTTGAGAGCGGTGAGAGAGGCGGCGGAGTACGTCAGGCGGGTCGGCCGGGGTCTTCGTGGGCCAGGGGTCCTGGCACTGGGCGCGGTCCGGTCGCGGACGGGCGCAGACGGGCTTACCTTTGGCGCGCCTTCGGCGCACAATCGGCGCGCCCGCTGCGCGTCAACGCTGCGCGTTCGCACGGTCGCCATTTAAGGCGAAGTGCGCGGGTGGGCGGAGCAGCTGGGAGGCGGGAGCGGGGAGGGTTACAGAAAAAGGGGCGGGGACAAGCGGCGGTGGCGGGAAGGGAGGGCGGGGGGCGGCGAGGTAGGCGGACAACAAGGAAGGAAGTCTAAACACGGGCCAAATGAAATTCGGCAACACAGGCACAAATAATCGACAAAACAAGGAAAGAAAAGAGGTTAAGCACAACAGGCACAAATGTTTGACAAAACAAGGCAAAAACAGTCCCCGCAGCGGAGGCAGCCGGCAACCGGCAAAACGAGGCGGCAGCGAGGCAGGAGGGCAGGCAGGGGCACACGCAGCAGCTGGTGGCCGTGCGGCGCGGGGGTGTCCCACAAGTGGGTCACACTCACCTGCGTCGCACGGTCGCCATTTAAGGCCAAGTGCGCGGGTGGGCGGAGCAGCTGGGAGGCGGGAGCGGGGAGGGTTACAGAAGAGAAAAAGGGGCGGGGACAAGCGGCGGTGGCGGGAAGGGAGGGCGGGGGGCGGCGAGGTAGGCGGACAACAAGGAAGGAAGTCTAAACACGGGCCAAATGAAATTCGGCAACACAGGCACAAATAATCGACAAAACAAGGAAAGAAAAGAGGTTAAGCACAACAGGCACAAATGTTTGACAAAACAAGGCAAAAACAGTCCCCGCAGCGGAGGCAGCCGGCAACCGGCAAAACGAGGCGGCAGCGAGGCAGGAGGGCAGGCAGGGGCACACGCAGCAGCTGGTGGCCGTGCGGCGCGGGGGTGTCCCACAAGTCGGTTTTGCCATAGAAATTATGATTAGTGCTGAAGAAAGAAAAATTAGGGCCCATTTTGAGTGACTTCTCAAATCCTCTTATATTTCATTAACAAAATTCTGATATGCAGTCTCCCAAGATGGCCACCAGAGACAAAAGAGCCCAAATGTAGCCCAAATATCAGCCAGATGTAGCCCAACTATAGCCCAATGACAGAATGTCCCAGAGTGTTCTAAAGAACAACTAGAACGCTAACAGTCTTACCTATGACAAAAGTATGGCACATCTGAAGTCATCTTGATTGGAATAAAGTGGTAACACTTAATACATTTAATTTGAAAAGGAACAAAATGAGGGGGTTCATTTTGCCATAGAAATGTTATATATATATATATATATTCACTGAAAAAAACATAGGTTACACACCAGTTAAAGTTAGGAATTAGCATTTAAAAAACCTTTGAAATTCACTGAAAAAAACATAGGTTTCACACCAGTTATAGTTAGCTGGAAATTTAATTAGCATGAAACCATTGAAATTCCCACGTTATAGTTAGTTGGACTCACTATAACTTGCACGTCTGCAATGCACTGCTGATGACGTCACATATTACATCACTCATGCATATATTTAAATATTTAAACATTACTCGCTAACATATGTATTCACTAGGATACACTTAATAAGCCAGTTAACCAATCAATTTTTTTTTTAAAACACTGAAAAAACCATAGGTTTCAGGCCTTATATAGTTAGGAATTAGCATTTAAAAATCTTTGAAATTCACTGAAAAAACCATAGGTTTCAGGCCTTATATAGTTAGGAATTAGCATTTAAAAAACCTTTGAAATTCACTGAAAAAAACCATAGGTTTCAGGCCTTACATAGTTAGGAATCAGCATTTAAAAAACCTTTGAAATTCACTGAAAAAACCATAGGTTTCAGGCCTTATATAGTTAGGAATTAGCATTTAAAAAAACCTTTGAAATTCACTGAAAAAACCATAGGTTTCAGGAGTTATATAGTTAGGAATTAGTTTTTAAAAAACCTTTGAAATTCACTCAAAAAACTATAAGTTTTAGTGGTGTTATAATTAGCTGGACATTTTACTCATACAAAACCAATGAAATTGCTCCTATATAGTTAGTTGTACTAACTATATTTCGCGCACCCGCAATCCACTGCTGATGATGTCACATATTAGATCATTCATGACATGGTCAGTGACATCACTGATGACATCTCAAATGACATCACTGATGACATCACTGATGACATCATCCACGTGACAATCACATACACCTTTTCATACACTATTACAATTTTTCATCACTCTTTGTAAAATACAGAGTATCATATTTAAATCCATTGTCACAGCAATACAAGTATCTAAAAATCCACTCAGTGATTCATAGATGTATACACACATCTAAGCACTTACCTATGGATTCACTCATACATGCTGTCAATGAACAATAGAACACTATCAAAAATACTTATACATCTATATCGACATTAAACAACAGCACGCATCCTATTCACATATGAAGTCATCCTACTCACTTATGCAAACAATGGATCATACTTACATATTTACTTAGCAAAACACTTATACAAACACCACTTCTTCTATTCATTTAGATAGTAAGTCATACTTAGTGAATTATAAAATCATTATTACAAGTATACAGTTATCCATACAGTCACTCACACAATCATTGTGTCTTATGTATACTTATTTATATACAACAACTGACACATACACTGCCTTTTATTTTTCTAGTTTGTTGGACCTGTACCTTTGAGAAATATATTTGGTCATCACCACACCCATAAAGAGATTCCCTCACCCAAACTGTTAGAACATGTAGTTTTAACTTCATATATCTACTGAATCAACTATTCACACATCTTTGGACAGTCACACCCCCCCCACCGAACCACACACACTTTCACACTCCCATACAAATACTCAGTTAACTAATCAATAACTAATATAGACTTTCACATAGCTAATAACCAACTGTAGAATCAGTTTACACACCAACTGACAAAGTGATACAGATATTTACACAGTTTAGTCACTATCCACTATATTTAGTGAGACATTATAAATTGGTCAAGTAAACAGTCAATTACACTGCTACTAAATCCTCCATCCAAATATTTATTTATATATATCCACTCATTCTTCAATGTAAATTGCTATATATATATAATGCATATATAAATAACGAAGCAAATCACATTCACTGGATGATGTCATCAGTGATGTCATTTGAGATGTCATCAGTGATGTCACTGACCATGTCATGAATGATCTAATATGTGACATCATCAGCAGTGGGATGCGGGTGCGCGAAATATAGTTAGTACAACTAACTATATAGGAGCAATTTCATTGGTTTTGTATGAGTAAAATGTCCAGCTAACTATAACACCACTAAAACTTATAGTTTTTTGAGTGAAGTTCAAAGGTTTTTTAAAAACTAATTCCTAACTATATAACTCCTGAAACCTATGTTTTTTTCAGTGAATGTCAAAGGTTTTTTTAAATGCTAATTCCTAACTATATAAGGCCTGAAACCTATGGTTTTTTCAGTGAATTTCAAAGGTTTTTTAAATGCTGATTCCTAACTATATAAGGCCTGAAACCTATGGTTTTTTCAGTGAATATATATATATATATATATATATATATATATATATATATATCCCAAAGTACTCTCCCCACGGAGAGAAATGAGCCGCACACCTCGCAGGAAAGTTTCAGCAATTTATTTTACTTCTTAACAGAGCTCCGCTTTTATTTCCTTATGCATTTCAGCCGCCCTCGGCCTTCATCAGAGGAGGAGCCTTCGACATCTGCAAACCACACGAACGCACATAGACCTCGTGATTGCTTCATTTTAATTGTCAATAAGTACCCTCAAGTGGGCGTTTCAGTGGGTCTCAATAATCAAGCATGCTGGTCTTTGTAGTGCGTCGTTGGCCGTAATCACTCCCTCCAGTGGGCGATGTCTGCTTGAATGTTTATTAATAAAATTGTCCTGCGATCCCCTTGCGCACCATTTTAAAGTGCGCTGAGGTCCAATCTAAGGGCCAGTTCCTGGTGGCTACCACTGCCCTAGTTCTGACTTTCGCCAGCTTCATACCATGGTCCTATTCAGGCAGTCTTGGCGCGCTTTCACTGAAAAACCTAAGGTTTTAGGGAAATTTCTATTAAGTTAGAAATTTAACTCGTACAAAACCATAGAAATTACCCCGTTATAGTTAGTTCAGCTAACTATAACTCGCTCCCCTGCAATGCACTGCTGATGACGTCACATATTATATCACTCATGACATGGTCAGTGACATCACTGATGACATCTCAAATGACATCACTGATGACATCATCCAGTGACTGTGTGTTTCTGTAAAGTTTAAATATGTTTAATATATATAGGGAAAGGCGTATTGAAGAATGAGTGGGTGTATACGTGTCTGAATGGATGATTTAGTAGGTGCGTGAGTGATTAAAAGTATCTTACTGAATGCATGGGTTACTGAGTAAACTGTGTGAATATCTGTATCCGTCTCTCTGTTGGTGTGTAAGCGGATGCATCGGTTTGCGAAAAGCTACATGAGTGTCTATATGGGTTATTGATTAGTTGTCTGAGTATCTGTATGGGTGCCTGAGTGTTTGTGTGGATGGGGTGTGAGTGACTCTGTGCATAGATGTGTGAGTGGGTGATTCACTGGTTGCATGGTTTCAAGAGTGCATCTGTGATGGACTGTATGGGTGGGTGAGTGTGTGTATGGGTGTGTTAGTGGGTGAATGTATATCTCAGTGGTGCATGTGTGCGTAACTACATATGTGAAAGGCAGTATATATGTGTGTTGGAGTAGTCCAGGGTCCTCTCTTATATGCGCTCTGATCTATCGTCCCCCTCAACCTATGCCCAACTTTCCTGCCCAGTTTGGTGACCTCATCTCTCAGTTTACCATTAACAATTCCAACGTTTTGGTCCTGGGAGACTTTAACTATTGGCCATCGGACGCCCACGAATCCCCTAGCTCACTGGCCTTTTCAGACCTCATGTCAGGTCTGAATTGCACACAGCATATTCATTCGCCCACGCATATAAAAGGGCATACCCTAGACCAGGTGTGGACATCCTGCCTGGACATATCCGCCCCTCTCGTCCTGCCATGCCTATGGTCAGATCATTTTTTAATTTCTTTTACGCTGGGGATACCCAGGCCTACCATCAAGCCTCGAGAAACCAATTTCCTGGCCCGTAATTGGAATAGGTCAGACCTAAACGTTTTTAGTTCTATCCTTAGCTCCTCAGTCCCTCCCATCTCTGATCCACCTGTTTCTATTGACGCCCAGTCGTCAAATCTTACTCGTTGGCTTACCTCTGCTGCCGACGTAGTAGCTCCCTTAAAATTAGTTAGAGCCAGACGCTGCCACGACGCTCAAAGGTGGTTCACCGAGGACCTGAGAGCTTTAAAACTAGGCCTCCGCCAAGCAGAACGGCGATGGCGCCGGGGGTACTCCCTTGAGACTAAGGAGGTATTTTCCTCTTTGCTCAAAAAATATAAAACTGCCATAGTCTTGGCCAAATCCACCTATTTCTCAAATAAAATCATGGACTCCACAAATAAATCAAAGGATATATTTTCAATTGTAGAGGAACTATCCAACCCAGCTAGACTCACATTAGGGCCCCTTCCCTCCCAACTCCTGTGTGATTCCTTGAATGAATTCTTCATCAAAAAAATAGTTAAAATCAAATCTAGCATTGCTGCCCAAACTCCGTCTGTTTATCCCCTGACTATTGAGCTTCCTAAATACCTTAATCCTCATACTCTTATTTCGATCCCCCCCATCTCGACAGTTAATTTCTCCACACTTTTGCACAAAATTTCCTCTGGCTCCCCTCGTGATTGCTGCCCTCCCTCGGTCCTTCGAGCAGCCTTCACCTCCTGCCCTGAACTCCCCCTGGCCCTCATAAACAACTCTCTGGCCACTGGGGAAGTCCCTTGTTCCTTCAAACAGGCCGAGGTGGTTGCCATTCTAAAAAAACCCTCGGCAGATCCTTCCATCCTGAGTAACTACCGCCCTATATCCCTCCTTCCCTTCCTCAGTAAAGTCCTGGAATCGCACGTTACTCAAACACTCAGCTCCTTTATTGAGGACTCGTGTGTTTTAGACTCTAAGCAGGCAGGTTTTAGACCTGCGCATTCCACGGAGGCTGTCATTCTCTCCGTGATGGACGAACTGCGCAGAGGGGCTGATGCTAACACTCGACAAGCCCTTGTCCTTCTGGATTTATCGGCCGCCTTCGACACGGTCGACCATGGGATCCTGGTCGACCGTGTCGGAGAGGCCGGCATCCATGGGACCGCCCTGGACTGGGTTCAGTCCTTCCTGACGGAACGACAACAAGCTGTCAGGCTGTCCCAGTTTTCTGCCACCCAGGTTGAGCTGTCCTGTGGTGTCCCCCAGGGTTCCTCATTATCCCCTCTCCTCTTTAATTTGTATCTAGCCCCGTTACTCCGTGCCCTTCGCGGGTTGAGCGTTACCGCGTTCAACTACGCGGACGATATTCAATTGATTTTTAACATCGATTCCTCCGAGGATTCTATCTCCACCTTTCAAAACACACTTTGCTTCATCAGTAACTGGATGAGCCTAAACCACCTGAAGCTTAACCCCGACAAGACTGAATTGATTCTTGTCGGGGGAGCTTCCAACCCCTGGCAGCCTTCCATCTGGCCTGCCAGTCTTGGAAGCCCTCCCTCTCCAGTCAACTCTGCTAAAAGTCTGGGCGTCATTATCAGTAATGACCTCTCTATGACCCCCCAGATCAGCGCAGTGGTGTCCGCCAGCCATTTCCAACTCAGGAAACTCCGGAAAATCTCCCGCCTCCTTACTACCGAAGCGCTCACGTTAGCGCTCCTGGCGTTGGTGATCAGCCGACTCGATTATGCTAACGCATTGTATGTTGGCATTCCTGAGTACCAACTGAAAAGACTCCAGCTGATCCAAAATCAAGCTGCTCGCTTGATTTACCACCAGCCGAAAGATCAGCACGTTCGTCCACTTCTAAAGAGTCTTCATTGGCTGCCGGTATCCGCCCGCTGTAAATTTAAGCTAGGCTGTACTATCTTCAAGTCCCTTTCCGGTCAGGGTCCCTCCTTTATCTCTTCCCTTCTCCATCTTTATACTCCGTCCCGCAACTTACGTTCATCCCAAATGGCCCTGTTATCTGTTCCCAGGTTCAAGAGGAAAAAACATGGGGGCCTGAGGTTTTCTCTCCTGGCTCCATCCCTCTGGAACTCCCTCCCACTTCCTCTCAGACTTGCACCCTCATATTCTGGTTTTAGATCACTCCTCAAAACCTTCCTCTTCACCACCTCATACCTTTAGATTCTGCCTCACACTCTCCTCATTACTCCTCAGCACAGCGCCAAGAAACCTAATGGTGTTAGCCGCGCTCTACAAATTAATTTAACATAACATAACATATAAATGGCTATAAGTGAGAGTGTGTGATTGTGAGAGTGGCTGTATGGATGAGTGTGTGCTTGTATCAGTGATTGTATAAGAGCCTAAGAATGTGCTAGTATTTGTATGATTAATTGAGCTGGTGTGTGTATAACTGTATAGGTGAGTAAATGGCAGTGTGATTCATTATTTGCATGACTGACTAGGTGTGTGAGTTCATCTATGTATGAGTGGTGGTGTGTGAGTGTCTATATAGGTATATGAGTGCATATGATAGTCCTGTACTGAGTGACAATAAGTATGAGTGACTGCACGGGTGAGTGAGTGGATGTGTGTGTAAACCTAAGAATCAGAGAGTGGGTATGTAGTTATTGGTGTTGGAGTGTCTATGGTTTTGAGAATGGCAGTCTGTAATTTAGAGTGGGTGCATCAAAGGTTAGATTAGGGTGTGAGAAGATACATCAATTTGTCACATGGATGATGTCATCAGTGATGTAACTTGAGATGTCATCAGTGATGTCATCAGTGATGTCACTGACCATGTCATGAGTGATGTAATATGTGACGTGATCAGCAGTGCATTGCGGGGGCGCGAGCTATAGTTAGCTGAACTAACTATAACGGGGGAATTTCTATGGTTTTGTACGAGTTAAATTTCCAACTAACTGTATCTTTCCCTAAAACCTACGTTATTTTCAGTGAATTTCTAAGGTTTTTTAAATGCTAATTTCTAACTATAACGTGCCTGAAACCTATGTTTTTTAAGTGAATTTCAAAGGTTTTTTAAATGCTAGTTTCTAACTATGCCTACAGAGATAGGACATGTGAAGAAGGAAGAAAAAACGCACAGAAAGAAGCAAAAGAAATGCAGAAAGAAGCAACAGAAGTCCACAAAGATGAAGAAAAGTGCAGGAAGAAGCAAGACATGTGCAGAAAGAACTAACAGAGGAGCAGAAAGAGGCCTGTTGCAAAATCATCCTGTGCCCACAACTTTTTCAGACGGGTACTGGTGGTTACTGACTCTGACTAAGGCATAGAGCCAGTGCTATGCTAAAAGACACTTAGAATACAGTGAAAACACCTACATACACTAGGGAACACTATGCGTTGGGGTACCCCTGTGATTAGCATGACCTTCTCTGTAAGGCCCTAGTACATAATAGAAAACACCATTAGAAATGCCTATGCTGTCATTGATTCCCTTCCCTATTCTCTACATAGTGCACATCCCTGATTCAATGTGACACAATGAATTCACTTATTTTCCTTTTATTCATTCTTTCAAATATTTCGATAAATTTTTATCAAAAAATACTTAGTATGCTATACACATTTCATATTTACAACCCACACCCTTCTTTACACATTTATACAAAAAAACAACACAATTGGTTTTATGACATAAAAAACAAAAACCATTCAATATACAAAAACAAACATGACATATATAATACATAAGAAAATTTACTTATTCGTAATCTCACTAAACGCAATTACTAGAAACAACAGTGTTTATTATTCTGACACTCTATTCTCGCCAAGACTGATCTCAGTGCACAATCTAATTTTTTTGAACCATTAAGGCGAGATATGGGGGCTTTTTCTTTTTTGCTGCACTTGTTGTTGAATAATGCATGGTCAACGCGTTTCAAACCCACACTATTGAGGGGTTCTAATCAGGACCAATAGCTGAAAGACCAAAATGTGGTGTTATAATACCAATAGTCCAAAAACAAAAATACATCCTATTTAAACTTCCAATGGTCACCTAGTTACCTCTTCATCATCAGATCAGCCGATCTCATTATCCAGATTAATTACTGTCTCCACATAATCTTTTCTGTTCCCCAATCAACCAATCTTTCCCAATTCTTTGAAGACAAAATTAGAGCACTCCAACACTCTTTCCCGTCACAACAGAACAATACCCATTTTGAAGATATGCCTAGTATGTCTCCCGACCCCCTCCATATCCTGGACGAATTTGTTAAATGCGACATCAAGTCAGTGACAACTGTCATGCAGAAGATAAAATTTGATTCTCCCACCGACCCAGTTCCTCCCAAAATTTTCCCTATTATTGCACCAGCACTATTAGAAAGTTTACCAGGTCTATTCAATAAATCACTCTCGGAAGCTGAATTTCCTAAACTGAGGAAAGCAGCGAGGGTTAGACCTATTTTTTTTAAAAACCCAGTCGACCCAAAACTTCTCCTGAATTACCGCCCTATTTCACTACTTCCCTATTTCGGGAAAATGTTGGAATCTCTTATAAATCAGCAGCTCGTTGATCATCTCGAGAGCCATGGACTGTTGGATCCCTCATAGTCCGGTTTTAGGACGGCACACAGTACAGAGATAGCACTGGTCGAGGTAACAGATAATATCAGGCTGGCCTTGGACAGACGCCAGTCGGTCATTCTTGTCCTGCTTGATCTGTACGCCGCCTTTGACACCATCTCCCATAGCATTTTAGAACATCGGCTTTGGGAGATTGGCTTCAGGGGAACACTCTCCAGTGGTTACCTAACCGACCGAGTTACAACAGTACAAATGGGCAACATTATCTCATGTGAGACACCGGTTGAGATGGGAGTGCCACAGGGCTCTATCTTGAGCCCGACTCTTTTCAATTTGTATATGACGACGCTGGCCAAGGTGATCAGATCTTACGGTTTTGATGTCATATCCTATGCTGATGACACGCAGATCTTGGTTACTCTCGGCCCAGACCCCGTAGAAACAAAGCAGCATTTCAAAGAATGCATGTCCCATATTGACAGGTGGATGAACACCAACCACCTTCAACTGAATGGAGGCAAGTCGGAGATCATGCTTTTCGGCAAGGCGCAGGAGCACTGGTCCCACAACTGGTGGCCCCCAAACCTTGGACCTTGTCCAACCTCCAAACCGACTGTACGAAACTTAGGTTTCTATATGGATAACCAATTGTCCATGAAAAGTCAGACCAACCATATTATCGGTACCTGTTTCGGAGGGATGCGTAGCCTACGAAAGGTCTTCAAATGGATTCTTACTGAGGCCACAAAACCATTAGTCCGGGGACTAATAATAAATAGAATGGACTATGGAAATGCCCTGTTGTTCTCAATCAATGAAAGCCTTCTAAATAGACTCCAAATTTTGCAGAACACTGCGGCTAGGCTGCTCTTAAATCTCCCGCCCGGATCTCCCTCTGCTCCCTGTCTAAGATCCTTACACTGGCTCCCGGTGAGAAAACTAATTCTATTTAAGACCCTTTATCTGACACAACATATGTATGGTAAAGGCCCGGGATACTGGTCCAAAAAACTATGCTGGTACCAGGCTTGCAGGGTGTTAAGATCTAGTAAAAAACCACTGCTACTCCTCTTAGAATTTGTACTTCTAGAAAAGGAGGCAGGTCCTTCTCTTTTCTCGCCCGGCATCATGGAACAAAATTCCTTCAAACTTACGTACCATTGCGGATCAGAACCGCTTTCGTAAGAAGCTGAAGTCATGGCTATTCGACAACTAAGCTAGTACTCCATCAGAGCCGTCTGCAAGCGCCATGAGACTTTCGAGTGATGTGTACTGTACAAATGTCCCTGATTTGATTTGATTAAGTCCCCTTGAATCCTGAGGGTCACTGGGGTCCAACTGTAGTGTAGTTCCTATATTCCCAATAGGCTCTGCGCATTGGCATAATATATCCTATAGATATGACGTAGGACTTAGGCCAGTAGGTCTCTATCGAATATATTAGACTTAATAGTGAGGGCCAGCTAGCTCAGAAGTCATTAGAAACTTTCTCGAATACACAAGAAGGGATTAGTTTCTGACAACCACATAAACATGACAACTTTGTTTCCCTTGGACCCGAATATTATCTTCAGAGTCGTGGAAACAATAGATAACTATTTTACTTAGTCAATCGTGCATGCTTCATTTCTACAGAGTGGCAGAGAAAATAGAGAGATGGGTGTTTCAATATAAGGGTTTATTGAACAGTCTTCTTTCTCATGCAAGAGATATGAACTGCTACATTCGTTAGACAGAATGCGAAGTATAATGCGTACAGCGAGAATAGTATTATAAAATAATACTGTGATAGCATTGTATGGTTTCTAAGCCATATAAAAATACATACATAAATAACATAGGCTAAACTACTCAACTGGTGCTTCTAAAATACGCCTAACCCAATGTATCTAACCTAGGTCTAGTACGAGGGAAGTAGTAAGTATGGTCTTTAGCATAGATTTAGTTTTGCCAAGAATTGCCAAAGGTTTCTCTAGGTTAATAAGCTCCACACCTTTAGAATGAAGGAGGTTCTGTATCTCTGTCTCGGAACTCGATTTCCCAACACCCCGCAAGGGGAGTCAGAAACACTGAAGCTGGATTCTCGGCAGGAGGATGACAGCTTCTCGTCAGTACATCAGCTGGAGAGTCGGCTTCCTTTGGCACTTGCTGTAGCGAGCTGCGTCGGGCAAGTTGGTAGTCGAACTACACCGAACCACACCGTGCTTTGCTATAGCAAGTGAAGGTATATTTATACCTTGAAGGTGTTTAGGAATTTCAGCTTTGACGTAAAGTCAGGCATATGAACGTCATGGATGAACCCCAAAGGAATAGATGTTCATGCATAATAAATGAGTTCTTGGAGAAATCAATATCCAGGCTAGGGAAGTCCCTTCTGCTTAAGAGTCTGGAAATCGTTGTGATGTTTGGTGAACGGATGGAAGTAGCCATGCCTGTATTTGGGTAGCATGGGCTATGCCTAAATAAGGGCTTGATTTATATGCCTTTATAAGGGCAACATGAATTGTACCTATATAAGGGCATCAATTGGGAAAATTCAATCAGAACCTAAAACGCCATACAACACCCACTCCACTTTCTTATGTACGACTTCTACTAAGTTCTAAACACGTTAAACATATCTAAACATGATGTGTTAAACCCCACCCAAAAATACATAAAAATGCATTTGAACTGGTTTGTGCACATAAAAGATGCATTGGTGTTAATGCAATGGTTCATTCTAAGCATATATGTTGACATTTGAAAAATGCTATCTGAATGAATCATGAAAAAATACATTTATGAAATGGCTCGTAAATACAGAAGAAAAAAGGCCGAAACCATTTCATGTCAGATTACATAAAAATGTTTGTATGTGGACAAGGCCAAATATTGTCTCTGGAAGTATTCAAAGAATTCTTGTTCTCTATGAATAGTTCTACTTTAAGCAGATTACTTTGTGCCAAAAATGAAAAATACAAATTTGGGGAAAAAAAAAAATTTAATCATAGGAAAAGGAGTCCCAAAGTTAGAACTTTGTTTTGAAATATGAAGGTCGAATTCAAAGTCTCTCAGTACACTGTGTGCCATTTTCAAAAGTCAGTGTTAGTGTTTGGAGAAAACATCAAATCTTGTAAGTCTGTAAAAAATGTGTCTACCATTGTAGGTGAAAGTTGGATTACCTCGTTTAGAAGATTAACCGCACATAGATGGGAAGCATCGCCGTTAGCATTGGTTGCATTAGCAATGTTCGAATCAGATGATACCCGCGCGCCTGTATGCCCTCCTACCTCACCGTCAGCATTTTGCGTCTGTGAGATCTCAATGAATGCCGTCATCAGAATTGGTAGCTGCTGGGGACAACACAGTGCATGGGCTGTTACTGATTCAAGCAAAGTATCAACATCCGTTGGCATGACTGATGGGAGTGTGAGACATATGTCTGATACGCATTCTTCTCCGCATAGCAGGCAGTGTAGAACAGGTAAGATGCAATCTTGCCAGATTGGTCTGAATGACAGAAACTATGTGGTATTTAATTCTCATAGACGAGGTAGTCCCAAAATTTGGATGATGCGCTCATGACACTTCATCGCCAGTAGAGTTGTCTCAAATGGAGAACTGGGTGCCGCTGGTGAATTGGCTTGCCATATCGCAGCTGTAGGTGCAAAAATAGTATCCCTGCAGCGAGTCCCAAAATGAGAGGCAGTCCGCCAAACACTGAGTGCACGAAGTTTGGAAATATTCCTAGGACTGCTTCAAAAGGTACTAACAGTCCAGAAAATATCGTCTTAAATACATGTACAATTCTGCTCGAATCAGACATGTTTAAGATACGGCCTAACATTTCTGAGAAATGGACAGGGCAGTTTGTAGTTAAGAGGGCCTTTATCTCGGCAGAAGTCCTTGCAACTTGTAGATCGTAGGTTTCTTTGGCCGAGGTCAGTGGCACAGTTTTTTGCAAAAGAATGGCTTTAATTCTGCTTAAAGTATCAATTCGTATAGAAGAGATGTTCAGTGAAGGCCATAAAGGCGACTCCCCGTCTGTCTTGGTTTTTGGAAACATTACTTGCATACAGCAAGTGACCCTGGCTGACACAGTTACTAGATAGGGTATACCTGGCAACATGCCACAGCAGCTGTGATCGTTCAACATGAGGTAACTTCCATTAGAAAGTTGTCCAAAAATTGGATCAATCACCGCAGCTGGTGAGCCTTGCAGTTGGCAGGATACGTTGGTAGAGGAACCATCGCAGGCCCCATGTAAATTAATACCCTGACAAAGGAGAGAACCGCTTAGTGCGTTTTTACAGTTTTCACCACTAAGAAATACTTGCCTTCCCTTGATGTATTCTTTACCCAACCTTTCATATGTGCCTGCTGGTATGTGTTTTAAGCAATACTGAAAATGGAAAGTTGTAAAAGGCAGAGTGATTGTTCCATGTATAATCCATTCAATAGCTAGTTTTTCAGCTACTGTAAATGGCAATCTTTCCAGTTTTTTAATGCTCAGCACCGTATAGTCTGCTCCCCTTTGCGCCAATTTGATCTGTTTATTAGTGAGATCGAATTCTGAAAACAGTGACGCTGGTATTGATTAAACGCCAAGACACATAGCCTGAACGAAGGTTTTGCAACGTCCAGTCTAATAGCATGATAGAACGACTGACTGGACATTATCGTTGTGGCAACTGCTGCATATGCCACCTTCCGAGAAACACCAAAACACTTGACCTTGAAGAAGGAAAAGTATGGAGACAAATTGCTCATACGAACTGCAACAGCAGTAATGTTGTTTATTTGATTGAATGTATTTGCAAAAAACAATATGTAGGAATGACTACCCGTAAGATTAAGCAACGAATTTGCGAACACCGCAGCACCATTCGCTGCAAAAAAAGTGCGACCAGATTGACGGACCACTTTTTAGAGCAAAATCACACACCCAACGACATGATGTGGACTATCATTGAACAACTACCTCCTGGGCCAAACCTACAGAAACGCCTGTATGAGAAAGAACAAAGATGGGTCTATAGACTGTCCACACATATCAATGGTCTCAACGATAACATACAATGGGCGAATGTTCTGTAAATTCCTCCTTTTCTATATGTATGTATAATGCCTCTATAACGCCTCTACACTCAAGGCTCTTCATACTTCAGGGCTGTCGTAATTTCAGCTGTTTAACGACTTCACTTGAGGATTGTTTCCAGTTTTTCCCTTATTGGGTTATTAAGGCTATGCCCAATATTTTCTTATGTTACCAATAGGTTAGACATAACATGAGCACCGTCCCTCGTGCCTCCCCGAGTGAGGGTCTCTCTGTAAGAATAATTATTACTCCCTTTGCTCTTTTTCCCCACTTCTACACGGGGCACTAATCTCCCGATGTACTAAGAATAGCGATATATTCCCCCAAGTGCTCAATACAGATTGCAAAAGTAATGCCGTTTTTTGTTGTCTCAATGGCGGCGACGTTACTATGGCAACCTTTTGGCTTGAACCCGTGAGGCTTCCGTACTGAACGCCCGGGCCACTGCGTGACGACATCACGCTGGGTCTGCCACGCCCATCATGACTACGATGGCGGCCGTCTTAATGCCGGCTCAGCACTCGCTCTCATTACGGGCGCATGGAGGGGCTCCATTGGAACAATGCTTTGTCAGACCTGCAGAAACTGTAAGTAGAGACTCTCTGCGCCAAGAGGCAACGTGAAGACCTATGCCTCGTTACTCGAAAAAAAAATTCAAGTACCTTTAACCTCCCGGTCAGGTACTCAGCCCACAATTCTTTCGTTTTCCTTTGCAGAAAATGTTTTCGATTACAGGCCTCCCCTCCCTCATAATCCCGTGCTGCCCAATGACCCCTCATTAGGAGTAAGCCTTTCTACTGTGTGTTCTTTGTTGTGTTTGTCTCGTATTGTCCTGTGTTGAATCAAGAGACAATAAATACACCTCGTTATGCCTTTCACCTAGATTGACGGGATTGCTGCATAGTCACGCACCTATAGATTTTGGATGCGTGCGGGTGTTTAAATAATCTTAGACTTTTTCACGAAGCACACTACAATTGATAGGTGTGCCAGGAAATCTTTTCGGCTGATCTACGCCAATATTCAATTGCGATATGTTTGAGCTGCACTATGCACCATAGAAATAATGCACGGCCATAGTCCGCATTAATTCAGTGTGGGATGAATTATGAAGTACAAAGACAGGAGATTTCATCACTTCACTACGTTGCAGGCTTGTAACGAGTTTTCTTGTGATCATTACCTCTTTTTCTCCACAGGTCTTTTTATCTTTTTAGGATAACCACCACCGGGTTATACCTTTGCTTGTTTTTTGCCTGGTATCACGAATCTTGTTACCTTGGCTCAAAGGAATGACGGCACGGCAGGGTGTTAGTGTACCTTGACCACCCATTTCTTTGCTTTGGTCCTGAAGAAAAACCGGTAATTCCCATTACGGTTTGAAACATGTAGACCCTCCACATACCTTCCAGATACACTTGGTCATTATACCATCTATTGTATCTACACACATATTTTAATATTGTCCAGTAGTCTTAAGAATAATTTTTTTTTCTAAAATAAGCCATACCAGGACAATTTTTAACACACCCACTTCTTTTTCTACATTCATCACTCACATACCAGCTCCACTGTATTCCAGGTGTTGTAGCACACCTTGATGACACTCGGCCATCGAGGTGGCCCCGATGATGAAGCATGTCACCGACCAGGTCGGTGAGTGAGGGGTTATTAATAGCCAAAGAAGGACTCTCTTCTTTCAGAAACTGAATCATCCCACCGAAATCGCTCTTTGAGCATTTTTTCAGGTGGTACTCCTTCTATTTGTAAAATTAAGATACCTAACCTAGGGGGACCAGGAGTATTGTTCCGTCCACTTTGGTGGATAAAATCCCTTCACTCTCTTCCTTTGTTTATATTATATCCTGGCACGCACAGCTGCGAGAGTTTAATTTAAATTTGTCCTTCTTTGCACCTGTGACATTCCAACTTTCACACTCAACACACAGTAGGCACCATGGGAGAAAATCAAGGCCTTTCATATTCCACTGAAGAGATTGACGCCATTATGGGCGAAATCTCTGGTTTTTCAGACGCAAGTATCTCACAAACCATATCACAGACGGGTGATTGGGAAAAGCTTTCAGAGATGAAGAGAGATCGCATAAGAACCATTCTACACGGTACCATTCTTAAGGAATATTTAACTAATGACATGGCCCCAAAAGGCTTGCTGGTAACAAATGCACCACGAATTTTTCTGAACGACTCCACTTTCAGAAAAGATTGGGCCCTAATAGCGTGGCATTGCACGCATGATTGGATTGTGCTCATCTTAAAAACAGCACTGAGATTATCAGAGGCTATCCAGATTGAAATTCAAAAGACTGAATCACATATGAAGACGAGTATCATGGGGTATAAAAGGAAACTTGATGAAATAAATAAAGAAATCAATGAATACAAAGAGAATCTGACCCAACAAAAAGTCACAAAATTTCAAAAAGACCTGAAAAGGTTTACCTTTAAAAACACCTACCCTTACTCAGACCCAGACTTTAAACCACCTGAGAAATCCACAATTGATTCGGATGTTTCTAGCAACTCATCGAATAGTAGCAATGGGTCAAATACCAGCGGTAACAGACAACGAGGCAGAGGGAGAAGAGGGCAAAATCTCTGGCCCAATTTCAATCCACCAATGTTTCAAGACCCTTATAATCAACCGCCGCATTTCCCTATGTATGGATGGCAACCACCTTTCCAACCACACTTCCAACCTCCCCCGTTTCACCAGAACCAATTTCGACCCTCTTTTTTTCACAGGGGCCGACGGGGAAGAGGAAAAAACAGACAATCCAACCAGGTACACTGGGAGGAGGACGATCCAGTGAGCAACAGAACGAAGAGCAAAGCAGGGCCCAGCATCATGAAACCCTAGTTACTAATCTTTCCTCCAGACCATTATCAACTACAGAAGAGAGTGTTTTGAATAAAGGTCTGGGTTTTGTCCCCACAGCGCGTGTGGACAAGTTCCAATTACATTGCGAGTTGGCAGGATTTTTTAGAAAGTTAAGACTTAAATCCTTTTTTGAGAAACAGGGTCCTCCGAGAGAGAATGAGATTGAAAATGAAACCGGACTTAGAGTGAAATCTACCTTCACGCCACCTCCACATACCACCCCTGTGGAACTAATCGCTTTCGAACAGGCTGTGTATAAT
Source organism: Lissotriton helveticus (assembly GCF_964261635.1). Lineage (NCBI taxonomy): Eukaryota > Metazoa > Chordata > Amphibia > Caudata > Salamandridae > Lissotriton > Lissotriton helveticus. The sequence continues at coordinate 1,190,693,833 of NC_136068.1, forward strand.
GATGTTGAAAAGATGCAGACCTCTACCCAATTTCAAAACATGAGTAAAGTCGAAAACACAGCGTTAAATGAACTACGCACCTGTGAAACCATTATAATAAAACCTGCGGATAAAGGTGGGGGATTGGTAGTTATGGATGTAATGACATACCGCGAAGAATGCCTCAGACTCCTCAGCGATAACAGAAATTATCAAATCTTGGAATCGGATCCAACCAATGATTTGAAAACAGAAATTGTGCAACTAGTGGAAACTGCAGAAATGGCGGGCAAGATATCCAAACAGGAAGCTGACTATCTATGTACCACAGAGGGAAAAATTCCATACTTTTACATACTTCCCAAAATGCATAAGGGCAGACTACCACCACCAGGACGCCCAATCGTATCAGGGATTGGCTCTTTACTAGAACCTCTGTCGAGGTTTTGTGACTTCTTCTTAAAGACTATTGTTCAAAACACGGTCACTTACTTACAAGACACTAAGAGTCTACTAAATCTATTACAGAATCTGAGTGTAGACGAAAATACTGTGCTGTTAAGTTTTGACATTGAAAGTCTTTATACGAGTATACCTCAAGATGACACCATCCGAGTTCTTGAGAACACCTTGGAGAATACCGATTGGCCACACAATACACCGAGAGCCTTCATTCTGGAATGTGCTAAAATGGCTTTAAAATGCAACTATTTCAAATTTGAGGGTACCCTCTACTTGCAGACGTGGGTACGTCAATGGGAAGTGTCTTTGCTCCAAGCGTGGCCGGACTTTACGTCCACGATTTTGAACAAAAGTTCATCCTTAATGACACTAATCCCTTCCGTGAAAATCTGATGTTCTGGAAGCGCTACATCGATGATGTCCTAGCAATTTGGCAGGGACCTACCGAACAACTGGATCAATTTATCTCCTGGATTAACACCTGTGATGGCAACCTGAGATTTACAAACTGCTATGATAGAGAAAAAATTGTGTTCCTGGATGTGGTGATTAGCAAGGAGAACAACCGACTAGAGACACGAACTCACTACAAACCAACTGCAAAAAACAACCTACTAAGATTTGAGAGTTTCCACCCTCGCCCACTTAGGGAAAACCTGCCATACGGACAATTTCTCAGATTAAGAAGGAATTGTAGTAAATTATCTGAATACAAGGAACAAGCCAAAGATCTATCGGAGAAATTGCGCAAACGCGGATACCCTAACAAGATTGTAAATAAATGCCAGAAGAGGGCTAGGAACCAATCAAGAGAGGCACTTCTTGAAGAAAGAACAAATGCCAACAACTCCATACCTCTGACCTGCGTAACCACATACAACGCAATATCCAATCAGGTGACAAGGAGCATAAATAAACACTGGGCGATCATAAACTCTGGAAATCTACACTGGAAGAAACCCCTTTTTTCCTTCAGAAAATCGCACAGTCTAAAGGACACTCTGGTAAAAACTAGGCCTATAGTAAAGACTGTTCCTACCAACCAATCCATCACTAGAACTTGGGGTCTCCCCAATGTGACTGGACATTATCGTTGTGGCAACTGCTGCATATGCCACCTTACGAGAAACACCAAAACACTTGACCTTGAAGAAGGAAAAGTATGGAGACAAATTGCTCATACGAACTGCAACAGCAGTAATGTTGTTTATTTGATTGAATGTATTTGCAAAAAACAATATGTAGGAATGACTACCCGTAAGATTAAGCAACGAATTTGCGAACACCGCAGCACCATTCGCTGCAAAAAAAGTGCGACCAGATTGACGGACCACTTTTTAGAGCAAAATCACACACCCAACGACATGATGTGGACTATCATTGAACAACTACCTCCTGGGCCAAACCTACAGAAACGCCTGTATGAGAAAGAACAAAGATGGGTCTATAGACTGTCCACACATATCAATGGTCTCAACGATAACATACAATGGGCGAATGTTCTGTAAATTCCTCCTTTTCTATATGTATGTATAATGCCTCTATAACGCCTCTACACTCAAGGCTCTTCATACTTCAGGGCTGTCGTAATTTCAGCTGTTTAACGACTTCACTTGAAGATTGTTTCCAGTTTTTTCCCTTATTGGGTTATTAAGGCTATGCCCAATATTTTCTTATGTTACCAATAGGTTAGACATAACATGAGCACCGTCCCTCGTGCCTCCCCGAGTGAGGGTCTCTCTGTAAGAATAATTATTACTCCCTTTGCTCTTTTTCCCCACTTCTACACAGGGCACTAATCTCCCAATGTACTAAGAACAGCGATATATTCCCCCAAGTGCTCAATACAGATTGCAAAAGTAATGCCGTTTTTTGTTGTCTCAATGGCGGCGACGTTACTAAGGCAACCTTTTTGGCTTGAACCCGTGAGGCTTCCGTACTGAACGCCCGGGCCACTGTGTGACGACATCACGCCGGGTCTGGCACGCCCATCATGACTACGATGGCGGCCGTCTTAATGCCGGCTCAGCACTCGCTCTCATTACGGGCGCATGGAGGGGCTCCATAGGTGCAATGCTTTGTCAGACCTGCAGAAACTGTAAGTAGAGACTCTCTGCGCCAAGAGGCAACGTGAAGACCTATGCCTCGTTACTCGAAAAAAAAATTCAAGTACCTTTAACCTCCCGGTCAGGTACTCAGCCCACAATTCTTTCGTTTTCCTTTGCAGAATATGTTTTCGATTACAGGCCTCCACTCCCTCATAATCCCGTGCTGCCCAATGACCCCTCATTAGGAGTAAGCCTTTCTACTGTGTGTTCTTTGTTGTGTTTGTCTCGTATTGACCTGTGTTGAATCAAGAGACAATAAATACACCTCGTTATGCCTTTCACCTAGATTGACGTGATTGTTGCATAGTCACGCACCTATAGATTTTGGATGCGTGCGGGTGTTTAAATAATCTTAGACTTTTTCACGAAGCACACTACAATTGATAGGTGTGCCAGGAAATCTTTTCGGCTGATCTACGCCAATATTCAATTGCGATATGTTTGAGCTGCACTATGCACCATAGAAATAATGCACGGCCATAGTTCGCATTAATTCAGTGTGGGATGAATTATGAAGTACAAAGACAGGAGATTTCATCACTTCACTACGTTGCAGGCTTGTAACGAGTTTTCTTGTGATCATTACCTCTTTTTCTCCACAGGTCTTTTTATCTTTTTAGGATAACCACCACCGGGTTATACCTTTGCTTGTTTTTTGCCTGGTATCACGAATCTTGTTACCTTGGCTCAAAGGAATGACGGCACGGCAGGGTGTTAGTGTACCTTGACCACCCATTTCTTTGCTTTGGTCCTGAAGAAAAACCGGTAATTCCCATTACGGTTTGAAACATGTAGACCCTCCACATACCTTCCAGATACACTTGGTCATTATACCTTCTATTGTATCTACACACATATTTTCATATTGTCCAGTAGTCTTAAGAATAAAAAAAATTCTAAAATAAGCCATACCAGGACAATTTTTAACACACCCACTTCTTTTTCTACATTCATCACTCACATACCAGCTCCACTGTATTCCAGGTGTTGTAGCACACCTTGATGACACTCGGCCATCGAGGTGGCCCCGATGATGAAGCATGTCACCGACCAGGTCGGTGAGTGAGGGGTTATTAATAGCCAAAGAAGGACTCTCTTCTTTCAGAAACTGAATCATCCCACCGAAATCGCTCTTTGAGCATTTTTTCAGGTGGTACTCCTTCTATTTGTTAAATTAAGATACCTAACCTAGGGGACCAGGAGTATTGTTCCGTCCACTTTGGTGGATAAAATCCCTTCACTCTCTTCCTTTGTTTATATTACATGTTGCAACATGACCAAGTCGCGTTCCATGATGTCTATGGCAGAAGACACTATGCTGTCCAATGAATATATCCTGGACGACAGAGTCGTTAACCCATTTTCAACCACAGAGAGAGTTTTCTCTAAATGAATACGATCAATTTCTCATATTCTTTCTGCCGTATCTGCTTCCGTAATCTCCCATGCTTCATTATAAATAGCATAGATACCGGCATATATAAAACATTTATGACGCTGTGCTCTTGGTCCTAGCGAGAATACCCTAAGATCAGCACCATCTTTAAGTAAGGATAAGTGTTGCTTTACATCCTTGAGTGTGGATCTATGTAACCATTCAAGCCACAGTTTCCCTACACTGTATGTTGTTACTATTCCTGGATGCTGGCTTTGAACATATCTTGGATCTGGCCTATTGAATGTGAAACTGTGTGTTCTGTTCAGGAATCTATCTTGACACTTGTTTGTGTCTGTGGGCCAGATTAACCATGTATTCCAATCTGGATCTGTTCTGTTGTGAAGCAAAATAGTATGTATATCGACCTTCCCCTCTGAAGTGTTACTGCTATCAGGTGTAGGTGGAGGTATGGACGAATTGTTCAGGTCTTTTATCGTGGCTAACCCAAGACAAGAACAGTGTCATTCAAATACATAATTTGCTCAGGTGTTATACAGGCTCTAAATAAAGCTTCTAACCCTGTACTTGCCAATCTTTTGTATCCCAGACAGTTTTCATCTCAATGTTGTCTTTCCAAAAGTCGAAACCTAGTCTAGACACGTGGGCATGAAAGGCTGCAGAATAAATCTGTTTGGTATTTGCCAATATACTTTTCATTCCTGTTGTGTTCATATTTTTAAAGTAAAATGATTCAGCATTTGATACATTGATCCCTGAAAAGTACGGAAATTTGCTTGCAAATGTTTTTGAGCTACCCTTTGGTGGCGTAGGACAAGTTCCCATTGGTTATACATTAATACATTTCTAGGATTTGCAGATCTATGCAAGAAATGATGACCATAATGATTACAACAATACATTTGTTCATAGTCTGATGAACCTTCTAAATATTCATGATTAGTACATACTGCAGACATTTCTGAGTTTGACATCATGTTATTACCAGTCTCGAAGTCCCAATCATCAGAAAAGGTACTAGATGAAACAAAGTCATTCAAGGAAATCTTGAACTGGTGTGGAATTTTCAACAGCTCCAACGGGCCAGAAATGTCATAATCAGTTCTGTCCCAAGCTATACCCCCAGGTATAGGAACCGCTGTGATGTTCACTGAAGACAAGTCTCTTTGTTCACGATGAGATGATTTGTGTGGCTTGAGGAGTAAGTTGACGTTCTTACTTGCTGTGTCCATTTTGACATATCTTCCATTTATCAGCATACCCAGAGCTATTACTAGAGTCAACCAAAGTAGAAGAAAAAGCACACCCAACACAATCCAAAATTCAATCCATGGTGAAACCAGATAATTATTTTCCAGGTGATGAAAAAGTTCAGTTGCTTGTTCTTTGAAAGTTCTTTTTGCTGGTGTCGTTTCAGGCTCGCTGGATACTCAGAAAACGTTTCAAAGTTAATGAAATAGCCAGAGGCAGTTCTGTCAATTGTAGGGATTTCATCAGGATTTGTTGAAATCGGTGGAACCACTTGATCACTTGGTACATTTGTGTAGTCAGATGCTACTTCGTTGTAGACAGGTGTTTCTTGACAAACTGATATTTGGGTCTCAAGAGGTACAAGTTCCATTGCTTTGTTGCATAGTCCTTCTTTTGCACTGCAGATTCTTCAAAGGTGATGAGTCTCTCAGTTTGAACCTCTTGGATAGTAGCCAGATTAGGGCGTCTGCTTCATTGGCGGAGTTCACTTGGCCTACTGCTTATGATCGGCCACATAATGTGGTTTGACCAGGGCGATGGACACAAACCTGTTCTCCTTTTTTACCAGCAAGGGGCGGCAGTAAAACTGTTCTTGATCTGTGGATTTCTAGGGCAGGTACTGGTTGTTTGTAAGAAGGCCCAAATTCCTTCTTGTCTGCAATCTTTTCTCTGACTAGATCACCGAGCTTTGGGATCCAGACAGGCCTTGCTGGGACGGTCGATTTTCCTTCAGTGGTGATTGGCTTCAGGAACACGTTGCTTTGTTTTGTTCTTATTTCATTTAAGTCCTGTAAAACAGCCAAACGGTCTTTGATATCAGAAGGTTTTTGGTCTACCACTGAAGTCTGACAATCGAGGTCCGCTACTAACATTCTGGTCCCAAAAAGGGATTCATATGGAGTAATACCCCCTAGAGAACTTCTTGGCAAGTTATTAAGACTATGTTGGACACTTATTAGATGTTTGACCCACCCATCACCCGAGCCTAATACCCTAGCTGTTATAGATTGCTTTATGTCCCAGTTTTTTCTCTCCACAACCAAATTTCACTCAGGAAGGAATGGACTAGAGTACCGCAATGCAACGTCCAAACTGGCCATGGCCTCCTTGTAAGTTCGAGATCTAAACGCAGGACCCTGGTCAGAATGTAGCATGCTGACTGCGTATGTGCCGATAAAGACCCGCAAATCTTTTATAACAGTTCGAGTGTCAGCCGAGCGCTGAGGCCACATCCAAATGAACCGTGAGCATGAATCCACTGCGACCATGATATATTTATAGTTACCATACCTCAGTAAGGGACCGCAGTGGTCCAGGTAAACGCAAGCTAATGGTTTATCTGAGATTAACAGGGGTGTCTGCGCAGGACGTTTCACAGTACAGACTTTCATCTTCTGGCATATTTCACATTCCAAAACATACTGTCTGGTTTGTTTCCTCATGCGCTGCTATCGGTATCTCTGTTTTAATAATGACACTGTGGCGGAAACACCTGCATGTGCAGAGGCGAGCCCTTCATGAGCTGCTAACATTAGTCCTAATCTATGTTCCATGTTTGGAATTACTCTATCCCCCACTCCAGGGATTCAAGCAAACGGAACATTGTTCGCATCAGTTATATATATGAGTATTTTGCTTGAAGCATTGACAGAAAGCATTATTTCACTGTCTATTTTCAATTTTGAACGAGTCATTGCAGCTACGGAAGCCATTTGCACAGTTGCCTTCGCGGCTTCATCAGTCAATGAATTCCCTTCAACGTGAACACCATCACGTTGATGACTCAGCGTATGTATCACGTTTTGTAGTCCTTCTCGTAATTGAACTACTTGTTCCCACAGCAGTTTATGCTTGATTGTGCCACCTTTTGCATCTTTGAAACTGTTTGAATCCAGTTCTGCAAGTATTAATTGTAAGATTGAACACGATAATACGAATCGCACACTATGAGTGTGGGGAATTTGGGATCTGCATTTTCAAGTGCCATCTTGAATGCTTGTAGTTCAGCTCGCTGAGCTGTACAATCTCCTAAGGATTGTGTTTTAGTGACCATTGGTCAGAATTTGCCATCGCGCCAACGACCTTTAACGATTGCGCACGCCGCACTATAGGCTTATTTACCCCCATAGCGTGTTGGGCTGATCCGTCAGTATAAATTATACCTTCATACTTCTCTAGAGGCAGAATTTCACTAGGCAGAGGACATTCTTGTTCGTATTGTAGAAATGCTTGTTTTTTTAAATAAGGATCAAAAATGTATTTATCGTCTGTTGCAGCAAGAGAATAAACCCATTGTATCCATTTCGGATGTAAAGCTTTGGCATTAGGAATGCTCGTTTTCATTACTACTAAGGCAGGTACAGGTGTAACAACCATAATGCGCTTACCCTGTGCGAGGGCTCTCTCTTTTGCTACTGCAGTTTGAACCGCTGTCAGAACTTTTTCTGTAGAAGTAAATTTCATTTCTGCTTGTGTGTACAAATGTGATTTGTAGGCTATTGGTACTTTTTCACCTTCGTTAAAAGTTAAGTACGCAAATCCACATTGTCCTGGAATGATTCGGATCAGTAAGTTGCGTACGTTTACGCGTGTTTGCAAATGGTTAGTTGCTAACATGTCTGTTTGCAGTGAACGCAAAATTCCTGTGTGTTTTTGTGTCCAATTTACTGTTTTAAAATCAGGTTTGATTAATTCATAGAGAGGTTTAACCCTTTCTGCGTAGTTTAGTATGTAAGTTCTTCTGAAATTTAAGAACCCTAGAATCGACTGTAAGTATTCCAGTGTTTTTGGAGGTTGGAGCAGCGCACATTTCTCAAGGAAGTTTGCTACCAAGCTTTTGCCTTCACTTGATAAATCATATCCTAGAAAGAGGACGTTTAAATAGGCAATACTAGATTTTTTGAAAGTGAATTTATAACCCTCAGGGGCGAAACCAAGTATTATGGTATTCACCCTGTTCAAGTGCCTATCCAAGTCATCATCTGTCAGATAGATGTCATCCACATATGATAAAGCTTCATCATCATAAGTTTGTAGTAACTCTGTTAGTCTCGCTGAGAATGACCTAGGACTGTTCTTGAATCCTTGGGAGAGAATGACAGAAGTGACGCTGTGTCCCCATAATTGAGAAAGCGGTCAAATACCTACTTTCTGGTGCAATGTTTTGACAGAAGAAACCGTTATAAATATCTAATGTGGTTTTATATTTTTTACGCACAATGTTATTCATTAGTGCTGTGCTGTGTGTATTTTGCATGGCAAATGTTTTGCAACAAGAGTTTAGATGTCTGTAATTCAACACTAGACGATATGTATTGTCTGGTTTGGAGACAGGTAACAAAGGATTGTACATTGACGAGGTGCATGTTTCAATCACCCCCTGAAATTCAAGTAGAACTAAGATCTCCCTGACCTGTTGTTTAGCTTCTTGCTTAACTGGATACTACCATTGTGCAGTTGGTTGATTTTTTAACTGGATTTTATGGTGAGGAGAGTCCTCATCCCATCCTACATGATTTTTGTATAATTCTGGAGCCTGGGCGACTACCCATTTCCTGGCATACATATATTTTAAATGAATTGGAATGTGGTTGGAGAAAGCAGGTATAATGATGTCTTCGCCATGTGGGCACTCCCTGATAAATTGTGGTGGCCAGTCTTGTTCAGCTAGAAGAATGTCATAACCCTTAGAAAGTCGCTCCCAAAAGAGTACTCTTATGTTTCTTGGTATGTCTCCCTCCATCCGGAGTGTTATTTCATATAACTTATGTGGAGAACTAACCCTGGTATCTGCAGTTTCAACTTGAATGAATTCATTCAAGTCCACTGTCTCCAGATGATCCTTCAAGTTCTTGCGAGCTATGGTGACTTCTGCTACGCTGTCCAACATTGTCTGAGCCCATTCCCCGTTCTTGAGTTGTGTCCTCAAGATCCTCGGCATGTCTGATTTTTAGACCTGCTATCATCTTTGTGGTTAATTGAGGTTTCTTGTTTTTCTGAACGTGTTGATCGTATTTGGACTTCACGCGTTCTTCCTTGTGTTCTGACCGTCCTCTTCTTTCGGATTTCTGTGACAAAGTCTGAAAGGTACGAGAGAAACGTGTATCAGTATCTTGAAATCGATCAGGTTTTCTAAAATTATCCCTATTCCTGAGGTTATACCTCCTTTCGGAGAGCTCCTTTTGAGGAGACTTACCTCTGGATTGAGAACGCTTCTCTTTTTAGAAGAGATAGGAGTGTTTTTAGTAAAGACCTTTTCAGGACTGTCAGACAGTTGAGGTTTCACTGGTTTACCACCCAAACTGTCTCTACCTAATTCTCCATAGGATTGTTCAATTATTCTGGCTAGTTCTTGTGGTTGCTCAGTTACATCAAACTCCCTTAACTTCTGGCGGATCACCCCGGATGCTGCTTCACCTTTAATATTAGCTAATATTATTGCTGAGACCTGTTTGAAATCTTTCAGTAGTTACATACCCAAATTTAAAGCAGGCTCTGCCCCGTATTCATTTTGAATCTGTTTCAGGAACATCAGGTATTACTGCCATAGATGTGTTTTAATATAGATAGCAGTGAAGACTGTACCCCAAGTGTTGCGGTCCTCCAGATGTGGTGCGATCCCCGTTGGTAAACAGATTGTTAAAAATCTGTGTTTCTCATGAGGGGTAGTATTAGGAAATACTGCTTCGATTTAAGTAATTTTTTGAGCTATCCAGAATGGAATTTGTTCCCTTTTTGCAGGTAACTTACCAATGACTGAGTGTAATGTCTGTTTTGTAATTTGTAGCGTATTTCCCTGGTGAGGGGATTGTTGTGGAATCATTACTGCAGGTTGGACTGTGAGAGTTCGCATGACATATTAAACCAATTGTCTATAGATTTTGATTAACTCTTTAAGTTGAGTTCTTAATTCCGCATCTGACATTTCTACAATGTCGATATGTGGTGTATAGCTGGCTAAGACCGGCCATGTTGCTCCTGGTCTACCTAGTGGACCGAGCCTGGTAATGTGATTTAAATGTTTTAGGGCGCCTTTAAACCAGAGCGTATGCTCCTGGTATGTGAATGGAATTTCAATATCCTCGAAAGGAATATACTCATACGGTGGTTCATCTTCTTTGTAGAAGTGAAAAAACATGTGTTATTGAATTAGCTTCAGGGAAGACTATCCATGAATAGAATACCTCTGTCTGGTAATATTCATGTGCCTCTATCACGAAAACTATCCTACCACCTCTCTATGTTAGGCCATTTTTTATAAGTTTTATAGTGATGGCTTTCCTTAAATTCACAGAAATGCATATAGCATCCGCGTCGGTTTCATTAAAACCTGTTGTGTCAAAAGTTTGTACAGCGTCATTGCCTGTAGCTCCAGCGTTCTCGGTGTTATTGCCGTCCAGCATTTTGTTTACTGAATGTTTGCAGAGCAGGCTTCAAGGAAACAAAGATAAGGTGCACTATATTTTGGAATACTGTATCCTTCAACGCTGAACAAACCAAAAAACTAATACATAGGATTTTCGTCCTACTCAGCTATGGCGGATGTTATCCCTTTACCCACTCCAGACGTCTATTGGAGTATTATGGAAAAAGGGGTCTCTGAGAAAAGCACGACTGAGTTACTTTAGTATCTAGCGTTAAATTAGTGCCTTACCAAACGTTGGGTGCCATGTAGTGCAGTTCCTATATTCCCAATAGGCTCTGCACATTGGAATAATATATCCTATAGATATGACGTAGGACTTAGGTCAGTAGGTCTCTATCGAATATACTAGACTTAATAGTGAGTGTCAGCTAGCTCAGAGGTCACTAGAAACTTTCTAGAATACACAAGAAGCCATTAGTTTCTGACAACCGCATAAACATGACAACTTTGTTTCCCTAGGACTGGAATAATATCTTCAGGGTCGTGGAAACAATAGATAACTATTTTACTCAGTCAATCGTGCATGCTTCGTTTCCACAGAGTGGCAGAGAAAATAGAGAGACAGGCGTTTCAATAAAAGGATTTATTGAACAGTCTTCTTTCTCATGCAAGAGATATGAACTGCTACAATCGTTAGACAGAATGAGAAGTATAATGCGTACAGCGAGAATAGTATTATAAAGTAATACTGAGATAGCATTGTATAGTTTCTGAGCCATATAAAAATACATACATAAATAACATAGGCTAAAATACTCAACTGGTGCTTCTAAAATACGCTTACCCCAATGTACCTAACCTAGGTCTAGTACGAGGGAAGTAGTAAGTATGGTCTTTAGCATAGATTTAGTTTTGCCAAGAATTGCCAAAGGTTTCTCTAGGTTCTAATCAGCTCCAGAGTCCAGACCTTTAGAATGAAGGAGGTTCGGTATCTCTGTCTCGGAATTCGATAAGGGCTTGATTTCAATGCCTATCTAAGGGCACCGTGAATTGTACCTATATAAGGGCATGAATTGGGAAACTTTAATCGGAACCTAAAATGCCTTACAACACAACTAGCCCACCAGGTACCTACAGTAAGCGCCACAGAGCTGCGTTGCAGAGAGGTGTAAAAAGGGGCATGGCCTGGACCACCTCTCTGCAACGCAGCGCAGTGGTGCTTACTAGAAGCAACTGGTGGGCCAGTTGGCCCCCATGTGCCCTCAGGATTGAAAGGGAAATAATTCCCCAACTTTAAACGTGCCACAGGGCGTGTTTGCACACATGTTACCTCAGGCCTCTCTCTTCACCACTGTGCAAACGCGCCCCGTGACGCGTTTTAAGTTGGGACATTAAGTCCACTTGAATCCTGAGGGTCCCTGGCATCCAACTAGCCCACTAGGTACCTCCAGTAAGCGCCACAGAGCTGCGTTGCAGAGAGGTGTAAAAAGGGGCGTGGCCTGGACCACCTCTCTGCAACACAGGCCTGTGGCGCTTGCTGGAGGTACCTGGAGGCCTAGTTGGCCCCAGGGGCCCTCAGAATTGAAGGGGAATTAATTCCCCAACTTAAAATGCACCATAGGGGCGTGTTTGCACACATCACCTCAGGCTCCACACCCTCCCTTCACCACTGTGCAAACGCACCCCATGGCACATTTTAAATTGGGGGATAAAGTCCCCTTGAATCCTGAGGGTCCGTGGGGTCCAACTAACCCACGAGGTATCTCCAGAAAGCTCCACAGAGCTGCATTGCAGAGAGGTGTAAAAAGGGGCGTGGCCTGGACCACCATTTATTGGGAAAACAAAAGACGCTTTTCCTATGGAAACTAGGTTCCAACTATAACTACCTACTGGCGACCGCCAGTAGGTAATACATATATCCATAAGAAGAAAAGGTTGCCCTGCATGAGAACGCACATACGGGAAGTTAAAACCACTTTTATTGAGGACTGCAGCTCGCTCAGACTCCAACCCCAAATCATCTCAAAGAGGGCCTTACGCGTTTCAAACACCATCGTTCTTGTTCACAGGCCAATCAGCATGGAGCAGCTACTGCATTTCAGAACCCTTGAATTCTTAAAAGTAAAAGCTCCTTTTTGATGGACAATAATGGGCAGCGGATTCAGTATTTCCAACGACGAATCAACCCACTGTTGGGTAATTATATTTTTTTTAATTCGAGGATGACAGCGACACCCACCTGGGTTTGAAACATTGGCAGAACCACAACTACCAGCATGCACCTTGGCACACGCCCACTGGGGCGGGATGTTGTATTAATTTAAATAGGGTTCTGCAATGCTGTAGATGCTTCTCGCTGATTGGCCTGTGAACAAGAACGATGGTGTTCAAAACGCTTAAGGTCCCCTTTGAGAGGATTTGGGGTTGGAGTCTCAGCGAGCTGCAGTCCTCAATGAAAGTGGTTTTAAATTCCTGTGCGTTCTCATGCAGGGCAACCTTTTCTTCTCATAGATATAAATATATATATATGCACACATTATCAATGTTCACACTGGCATACGTCATACATCTCTGTTCACATAAAGACAAAGCAATTCACACACAGACAAACATATGCGCAAACACTCAAATGCAGAATCAAGTAGAACACTGACCCAAGGCAGCAACGGGTCTCAGAGGCCACAGACAGTAACAAAACTCAGATGCCCTGGTTACAAAGGGGCAGCAATGAGCATTAATGGCCACGCTATGTTTCGGAGATGCGGTATCTGAAAATTATACACTACATCGTAAGTTACAGAGCTAGTGTATGCATTATATACAGATAATTACAATGATAGCGAGTGCCTGGCCCCCTTTCGGTTAGGTCGGCGCCATTAAACAGCAAACAAAGTACACGGCAGAGCTGTAGGCTGTCTCCATGCTCGCTCAGGTGTGCCACAGATGAGGTGTCATGTGGGCTGCCAGTGCTGTTGAGGAGGTCTGTGTCCGAGACTGCCATCAATCATACATGCACTGCATGAAGGGAAATAAAGAGTGTTCCTCCCCTTTGAAGACTCAAACCACTGTTCTTCAAATGAAAAGCCCATGAAAAGAAAACAACTGTCACGGCTGACAGGGACAGTCAACCAATGGACTGAGAAGTAGATTACAAAGATTTGCCATGAATGGGGAAAGTAATAATAAGTCATATCCAATTGGATGCCCTATAATGTATAAACTGTGGGGCTTATTCACGAGCCCCCGGCGCCGCTGGAGCGTCACTTTTTGTTACGCTGCAGCAGTGCAGATTACAAAATCAGATCTATGAGGCCACCCAAAGTTCTATGCGTGGTTTTGGATGCCTCATAGATATGGAGTAAGGCAAGGCAGCGCAAATTGCTGCGTTGCCCTACTCTCCACTCGGGAGGCGTTCCATGGACATTGCACTGGGTTTTCCCACGCAACACCCATCGATTTTGACGCTGCCCCAGATTTACAAGAGCAGGTAAACCTGGGGAAGTGCCAAATCCTTACGCTTCCCGCGGTGAGACGCAACATGAACAATGTTCTTTATTTCTTCTTGTTATTTCCTCTGTCTATGTGTGCTGCATTATGCAGCACATAGAAAGAGGAAAATGCCTCTTTGGATTTTTTTTGTGCAGGAAGGCGCCAATTCCTGCACAAAAACAATCCTGCCATCAACAGAGGCTCCCTTGTACCATGGTGCAAGGGTGCCTGCTGTGGCGCTAGACAGTCAAAACAGCACCAGCGCAGGGAGAAAGAAAGGAATGCACCATATTGCATGAATACAGTGCATTCCTGACCTTTCACTTTGGCTTAGGGCAGTGCAGCAAGATGACTTGTTGCGCTGTCCTAAGCCAAATTTCTGTAAATAAGGGCCTGTACTCTTTAGATTTATTCTATCTCACTGTGTTCTTTGGTGAAAGTGTACATCAAAATTACAAGGGCTCTTAAAGGGCTACATTAAAGACATTTGGCAAATGAAAAACCTAGAAATAAAAATATCTAAGGGAAAAATTGGATTTGTTCACAGTTACTTGGAGAATGTAGGTTTTATACATTTGACAATAGCCAAAGTCAGAGGTTGATGCTGTCTGATTGGGCGAGCTGATATATGCAGGCAGAGCCGTCAGAAGAGGTAGGGGCGGGTATGAAGCACTACTCCTCTATCCCTTCACTTTTTTCACTGTCCCGTCTCATGCTAAAAATGGTATTTATAGATTTTTAGACAAGACTACACTGTTTAATAATGAAATGTAGGCTAACCGAGGTATAACACTTGGGGCCAGTTTTACTCAGTGGCAGCCGCCACAATGAAGAAGTGGTGAGCTGGGTTGAGGGGGTACAGGGGAGCCATGGAGGAGGAGCGCATGCGAGGGGGGAGGGTAATAAAAAAAAGAAAATACTTACCTGGTGCTGCCGGCCGCCTCCCGCATCGCGCCTCGTCCTTCCTGGTCCCAGCAGGCACTGGAGCAGCATCATGGACTCCCTGTGCAATCCCCATGCTGCTCTCATACTATGAGAGTGGCACAGGGATTGGCCTGAGCGGCCTGAAAAGACGCTCTGCTCAGACCAGGGAGTCTGTGGGAGTTTCTCCAGCCTGGCTGTTCAATGTAGCTGGGCTGGAGAAACCTAAGTGCGCATTTATGTTTTGGTCAGCATAGCACTGCCAGCCAAACACATATGGGCACTGCGGGAGTGCTCAAAGCACTCCGCCTCCCCGTGCCCCGACCCCTCTGTGCACAAGCTGGCTTTTCATTTGCTGCCTCTGAGCCAGGCAGTGGGGCGACCCTCCTCCGCTATTGCAGAGGAGCCTCCACTGGTTTTACTAACAGTTTGTTCTGTGTTTATGTCACAAAAGTGAGGCCACCCAGCACAGAATGTTTTTTAGTGATTTACTTTCTAGAGCAAAACTGAGAGTAATTGAAAGCAGTTTGCTGCACTGTACAGCACACATACAAAGTCGGAAACGTTTAAAAAGTTGTGTAGACTTACTATTTTGTACTGGGAGGAAACCATTCCAGTACAAAATAGTAAGACTCACACACACAGCCTTGTACTATGTGGCAAAGGTGTGGGTGTGCGGTGCTCGGCAGCAAAATTCTGCGCCATCCCGAGGGAGAGGGAAGGAGACGGCCATATGTCAGAAGATGATGAAGCTGCCATATATTCCTTTTCTCTGACTGGAAGACATTTTTCTTAACTTCAAAAAAGGTGCAGTGCGCCAAGCAATACATTTTTAACCTTGGCTTCTGGCATGCCTGGATGTAAGATAACGGTTATGAAAATATATGCATGGACCTCAATATCATAAAAAATCAGGTTTGTCATAATGGCCACAACATTGCACGTTTTAGATGATAGTCTTTCTTCCTGTTGTAAGCAAGTGTCATCTTGCGCCCTGCAGTAGTTGACCTACCTGTGACTGTGACTGTTAGTTCCTTGCTGCTCCTCTGCTTGCTGTTTGCATTCACGCCGCACTTGTAGAACCCAGAGTGCGAGACTTGAGCAGGGACTATGGAGTACACAGCTCTCGCAGAGACGGAAGTGAAGTTGTAGACCAGGATGTCCTCTTTATAGAAATAATACTGGATCTGGATCTGGACAGGAGAACTCTGGGTGATGTCCACGCTGCAGGTCAGGTTGATCCCAGTGCCCCTGCTGACCTCACTTGAGGGCGAGGCACTCAGCACAATGGTATTGATGGTAAATACTGTGCAGTGAAATAAAAATGAGATGTCAGATTAATAGCTCACACACACAGATGTTCTGTTGCAACAGCAACACACTGCAAGCTATCGGTGAGATTGCACAGACTGTTACCACTAGAAAAGCACACACCAGGCTCGGCTTAATCTTGCACGGCTCACGTATTGTGCATATTAATGGTGCATGAGATAAGCATGCCTGGATAGATCATGAACTAGAACAACAAAGCGTGAGTGGGCACCGCCTCTCTCCTGTTCGTCTTCACTCATAGAGAGAGTTGGGCTCTAGGGCGACTAACTGGCAAATTCAGGACAGTATGTGTAAAAATTCAGGACAAAGGGTCAAAATTCAGGACAAAAATTCAGGACAGAAGGTCAGAATTCTGGACAAAAATTGTATTTGTACCATTATCACTGCTTGTGTGAAAATGTAAGTGGCTAACAAGGGATGCAACTGGGTAACATGAACCAAAATGAAACCTCCACCTTCCCGGGGATTGGCCCCCGGTGAGGTGATATGAGCCCTATTGACAAAGCAGTTTGCCATGTCCTAGGCTCTGGCAGGAGGAGGCCCAACAAATGCTGTCCCTGCGCAGAATAAGCCATTATCATTCTGTATATGATAATTAGGCCGACATACAGAATGATAATGGGCCGGTAGCAGTCTGTGCCAGGTCGGGGAGGGGCTGCTGCAGGCCACTGATCACAGTAGGAGCGTGAGCTAGCCCTTGCAGGGGGCAGCTCGCTCCAATGTCTGAAATTACTGACAAAAGAATTACTCACAGACAACGGACAAGAGGCCCAAATAATGGTCAGTCCGTGAAATTTACGGACTGTTCGTCACCCTACTTCTGCTCAGCAGTATTCCTACTGCTGCTGGGAGCTGATTACCAGCATGACACGGGAAAGGAAGGCCAAATCCAGTGGATTTACTTTTAGGAGAGACCATATCAGCTCCTGGCCAATAGGACAAATTGAGCATAGCTGCCAACTTTTCAAATTCCTTATGTGTGACATTCCATTGCCGAATGTGTGAAACTTCGAGTGACACGTTAACAGGAATAAACCTAGCTATGAATTCTATATAAACAAATATAATAAATTACACCGCCTTTGGGAAATGTAAAGCTCTAGAACATCTCTTGCCGTCACTGACCAAATTCCTCATCCCTCCATGATTTTATATGTCGTGATATTATACAATTAACAAGTTGGCGCCTTGAGGGCTTTACTGAGGGGCAGCGAATGGAGCACCCACTGCCTCTCACAATGACGACCTTCACAGCCCCCAGATGCCCTTGCAGAGGGAGTGGCTGCAGCAAGTGAGGCACAGGGTCCAGCCTCTGAGACATTGCAGTCTGAGGTGTTCAATAAGGGAGCAGCGAGTGACAACAAATAATCACCTTTCTCACTGAGGACAGTCACTCACCCTAAGGGATTAATTAACTCATTTGGTTTCTGTTTACCTTGCTCCACAGGGATTGGGCCAGCGTTCACAGAACTGTAACCTATTTAAACCCACCTCCCTTCTGAGGCCTCTGCTCACAAGTGGTCACTAAGTACCACTGAGCATCATGTTGCCCTCTTCACTACATTTGTTTGAAAAAAACATTTAGGAATCAAGGAATAAAACCTGGACCTAAACAATCAGCATGATATATACACAACAATGTTAATGGCAAAAAATTGTGCTAAAAGCAGCCATAATTATTGACACATATATTTGTTGAATATCAAAAATACTTTAAATTTATTTTGGTTCAAAAGAAATTGTATTTCTCTAGTTTAACAATTCTAAAAATTCATATGTTGTCTTTTAAACTCATTAAGACAAAGCACACATTTTATAGTGTATTAACAATATATATGTCATTGCTTTATATTCTTGAGAATCCTACACGCGTTTCGGCTATCAGCCTTCATCAGGAAGCCATGTGACCTTATAGTTAATACGGTGCGTTGTCGCAGTATAATGATTCAGGAAAGTAGCAACGTTTTTTACTATCAATTCCGTTGGGCGACCCAAACTTGCCTGTGTTGAAACTCTGCTTAAAGCTGACAAATATCAAGTAGCAGCTGCATATATAGGCTTTAGAATCCTATTATAATCAATCAAGGGACTGATGGTAGAAGTCCATACACTTCTCACGGATAGATTATAATGTGTACTGGCAATGTCTGCCGGGTGATAATGTGCGTCGCCTCGCTCGTTTTTTCGTTTCAACTCATGGTTCAAATCGGTATCAGCTACCGCGTCTACCTCATGCGGCCCTCTTCACTCCATGCCACCCCCTGCCAGCCCAACACTACCTTGCCCATGAGTTTTTGTATAGTCATGCTCAGATTAGGACCAGGGGCAGCCCCTCCTCAGGAGCGGAGGAGAGTCATTCTGCCTGCTGAGAGCGCAGCAGGCAAACACAAATAAATAAAATGGCATTTAAATGTGATTTTATTTATTTGCCACTGCGCCAGCTTGTGCTGTCTACAGCGCGAGACTGCAATTGCAGGATACCAGCGCTGGTCTGCAGTTGTACTCCAGCTCCTCGTGTTTATAGTAAGTAGCGTCTTCATGCCCCACTTTTTAGGTCCCAACCAGGTAACGCTTGCGTTGTCTCTTCGAGACATGCTGTATTCGGGATATGAACATAAAGCTCCGCCCTCTTTCTGCCCATCTTTTTATTTGGCTCATGTCCCTTTCCTTTGTAAATGGTGGTTTTTCATTGGTCAATAGGCATTGTAGTTCATTCTTAGTACTGCCTTGTCTCTTCTTGTAACCTCCCATGAGGACATCCCCTGTTACATGTGTTGTTACTCCCTAAGTTTTAATCACAGCCTCTGAGCACTAATTTCTTAAAGCAGGACACAGGCTTGGTCCTAAGCAAGGCTGGCAGTGGTTACTTTACTCACTAGCACATCTCACATTTATATGGGACCTTCTATAAATTTTCCTTCATCAGCTCTACACAGAGTACAACCTACTCTGGAATTTATATAATAATTATTTTGTCACATTTCAAAGCTACTAATTGTATATATATGGACATAGCTATTTGAATGTACTTGTGGCACTGTCTTGCATGTAATGCATTATGGCCAGGGTGGCTTTACCATATCTTCTACAGGGTGCAGTACCATATGTGGCCAAAAGAGGTCCAATTGGACCACTTTTGGCCACATATGGTACTGCATACTGCAACATGGTTTGGTAAAAAATATTGGCATTTATAATGCCAATAAGTCCAACTACAACCAATGCGAGACCAATTGCATTTCCAATCAATAGGTCTTGCATTTGTTAAAGTTAGGGCTGTCGGCGTTAAAAATGACAATGTTTTTGACTTTTAATTTGTTATACCATTGGAAATAGTCCTATGCAAATATAATACATCTCCTGCAAACAAAAGTAAAAAACATTGTTATTTCCAACGCCACTAGCTCAAACTTTAACAAATGTGAGACCTATTGCATTGCAAATGCTTATTTCTATTGAAGCTAGCCACCACTGATTAGGACTCTGAATCTAATTAATATGCTGCTGAGAGTTAATAACTTCCGCAGCACTCACTGAGTTACATAGCGCTAAATTCCTTAAACTTACACCTGCATAGAGGTTGAGGAGCCACTGAAAACGGGAGCCAAACTCGAGTCAGGTCCCTCGCTCAGGCTCAGCTCTAGGTCTTACTGGAATATGAAGCGCAAAACAAACTGAGACTTCATGTGACTTCTGCCTGCCCCGCTGTCCCCTCGTGCAATCATAGATAAAGAGATACCCTTCTAGTGGCCTAATTGCACAACGTGAAAACAGAAAACCTTGGATCAATCCCAAAATCCTCGCTTGATCAAATTGTATGATCTTAGACCAATATTTTATTTCACTGAACTTCTTTATTCTTCATCATCACATATGAGAGTGCCTTCAAATATATAACTTCAGGATGCATGCTGTATAAAAAAATCCGCTCTTGTGATTGATTTAATGTAATTTAATGTTCTATGTGCAATAAACATCTAGTCAACATACACAGTGCATGACAAGTCTGTGTACCCAGCAGTTGCAGGTTGACAGCTCCCACTGAGAGCCATGCAGCAAGAAAGCCTCATGCAATTCTGATGGAGAGAGAGGAGATGTTGATGACATAACTTTTCAGTGTGGTGAAGTGAGAATTAGCAGTGAAATGTGTTAATCTTACCTGTGATGCGTGGCACTTAGTAGGGCTGGGGCAGGGTCAAAGAAAAGGAGATGAGAACACGAGGCATAGCATCAGATGAGTGAGCAAAGAGGATGATGAGGCACATGTGATAACACTGCTTGAGAAGTGGAGGGTGTAAAAGAAAAGAAGGGAGAGAAGGAGGGAAAATACAATGAGCAGAATCAGAAGGTACCATAATAGTGAATCTGATAGTATTAAAATGGGAAGCAGAGGATGTTGAGGTGGAGGAAAGATAGCAAGAAAGGAAAAGAGACAAGTTTCTCATTCATTGTGTACACAACCCTAGTGTGATGGGTATGCCCAGGCATCGGTCCCATTTTCCCTGTCACACAGGAACCAAGCTATATCTCTGTGGGTATGGTGAAGAAGCAAACGGGGACAATGCGAGATAGATTCAGGGTTTTATTAATAGTGTTCAGTGAACAATATTAACGGTGTATAGGTCAACAAAATCAAACAGGATCTTCAGGGTTTCTACTGGTTTTTTATGTGGTTGTTTCTCTCCTTCTTCCATCAGAAGGAGATGTAGGTGGATCCTTCAAGTGTCCTGTGTCCCGTTTAGGTCTGTGTAACTCCACGAGGTATGTCACGTTGTAGCATAGGGAAAAGAAAAGAATACCCTTTTAGAAAGGCAATCCTGTCCACTTTAATGGGTAGGGATCGGGAAGTGCAGGGAGTATTCACCCAAAAACCGTCACCAGTGAACGTTCAGGTTCTGCATCTATCAGAGTGGCCCTTTTAGATAACTACTGCCCTCCACCCATGTCCGGCTTTGTAGACCCAGTGTCCCTTCCCCTTACACGTCCAAAACAGCTCAGTACCTTGTTGAGCCACGTCCCTCCAGGGACGCGACTGGCTTCCTTGTAGTACCGGATAGGGTCCGGCTCCCACACTGGTTTGTGGCGGGCGGGGACAGCGGCTTCCTAAGGTTCTGACACCTTCCTGACTGTGTCCTCGATTCCTGGCAGGAGCGTTGAACCTGGGGGTAGAAAGAAGGTTTCGGCTCTTCTGAAGCTCTCTTCCCACTTGGTTTACTTCGTCTTGTAGGTTCCTGTCGGTTCCCCTTCCTGGAACGCCCCTTCCGGTCTTATCCCAGTCGGAGTTCCTGATGCGGTCATGTGACCCGAGTAAGGACGCGTTGCAGGTGTGTTCTTAAAGTGGCAGGACCAACTATCCTCAGAGGCAGGAGCCTGGAATATAAGGAGGGAACAGGCAGAGAGGTAAGGGGAGTCTGATACAAGCCCTGAGGGTGAAATGTCGATCCGGTACGGTAGCGCCTCCTCACACACCCCCAAGCTAGACTGTTCACGGTCGGGGAACAGAGGAAAGCGTGAAAGGAAGACAGCATTCCCATTATTGGAGCCCTTGTGGTGGCGGACTTCAAAGAGAAGGGTTGGAGGGAGAGGAACCAGCGCAATATTCGAGGATTGTTTCCCTTGTTCCGACTCATCCACAGGAGGGGGGCGTGATCTGTGTAAAGGACGAAATGGGAAACCTCAAGGTAGTATCTAAGTTCATCCACTGCCCATTTTACTGCTAAACATTCTTTTTCTATTGTTGTATAGCGTTTTAAGACCCGAGTGTAATTTTCCCGATTCATGCCCTTATATAGATATAAAATACCATATCCTTATATAGGCATAGAAATCATAACCATATTAAGACATAACTCAAGTAGTCCTAATACGGCTTGGCTACTTCCACCAGTTCCGAAAATCTACAACGATTTCTTGGAAAAACCCACCTTCAGCAGTCAGGGCTTCCCCCTGCATGAATTTTAAGTTATCCAAGAAATCATGGAGTTTTCAGAGAATTAAGTCTCTGATGACGTTATTATGTCCAATCTTACGTCAAACTCGGTACCTTCAAGGTATAAATATGCTCACACTTGTCCAAACAAACACACGGTGGTTTGGAGCAGTTCGACTATCTACTTGCTTGACGCGCCCTGCTGCAGCTAGTGCCGAAGGACGCCGACCCTCCAGCTGACGCACTGAGAGACGCTGTACTTTCTCCTGCCAAGAAATCCAGCTCCAGTGTTTCCAGGCTACCCTTGCGGGTTGCTGGGAAATCGAGTCCTGAGAGAGAGATACAAGACCTCCTACATTCTAAACCAAGGAACGGAGATGATTAGACCCTAAGAGAATTCTTGGAATAGATTAACGGCAAATAAGACTAAAACTAGGCTACACCCTACTTACTTCTTCCCTTGTACTAGACCTAGGTTAGGTACACTGGGGTGGGCGTATTTTAGAAGCACCAGTTGAGTACTTTTAGTCATCATTTTCACTGTATGTATTTTATGCATTTTAGGTATCTTATGGCTTAGAAACCATACCATGCTTTTACAGTACTATCTGATAATACTCTTAGTATTATATGCTCTGTACTTTACAGCAAGTATTACGATTAACTATCTATTGTTTCCACGACTCTAGAGATATATATCTTATTCCAGGGGAACAAAGTTGTCATGTTTTAAGCGGTTGTCAGAAACTAATCCCTTCTTGTTCATTCGAGAAAGTTTCTAGTGACCTCTGAGCTAGCTGGCACACACACAATTAAGTTTAGTATATTCGGTAGAGACCTAGTTGACTTCAGTCCTACGTCTAAACTACAGGATACACTATTCCAATGCACAGAGTCTATTGGGAATATAGGAACTACACTACATGGCACCCAACGTTTGGTAAGGCGATAATTTACCGCTAGATACTAGAGTAATTCAGTCGTGCTTTTCACACAGACCCCCTTTTCCCATAAAATACTCCAATAGGCGTCTCAGTGGGTTAAAGGATAAAATATCCGCTTTAAACTGAGTAGGACGGAAAATCCTATGTATTAGTTTTTAGTTTGTTCAACGTTGAAGGATACAGTGTTCCAAAACATTGTACACCTAATCTTTGTTTCCTTGAAAACTTGTTCTGAAAAAACTTCCAGTCGACAAAATGTCGGATAGTGAAGCGGAAAGGCGTAGAACTGCAGCAGCAGCTCGACCAGCCGTAGAAGACACAGGTCTTCAACAAATGGTCGATGATGGTATATTCATCCCGGTAAATGTAAGAAAAACTATAACTTACAAACTCATAAATAATGGGGTATCACCAAGAGGTGGTAAAGTAATCTTTGTTATAGAGGCACATGAATATCGGCAGACAGAGGTATTCTATTCATGGATTCAGTTCCCTGCAGCAGATGCAGGAACCACCAGCGGAATACATTCCTTACGAGTATATTGAAATTCCATTAACTTACCAAGAGCATCAGCTCTGGTTTAAAGGCGCCCTACAACATGAAAATCACATTACCAGGCTCGGTCCACCAGGTAGACCAGGAGCAACATGGCTGGTACTAGCCAGCAATACACCACATCCTGACATTGAAACAATGACAGGTCCTGAACTATTAGCTCAGCTAAAACAGCTGATTAAAATTCACAGGCAGTTGGTTCAATATGTCATGAGGACTTTAACAGTCCAACCAGCTGTAAGAATTCCACAGCACATCCCTTATCAAGGGAACACAAACAAAATTACACCACAGACTATACCATCAGTCATTGGTAAATTGTCCGCAAAACGAGAACAAATTCCGTTCTGGTTAGCACAAAAAATTACTCAAATAGAGGCAGTATTCCCTGATAGTACACCTCATGAAAAACACAGGATTCTGACAATCTGTTTACCAATGGGGATTACACCACACATAGAGGACTGCAACACTTGGGGTACAGTGTTTGCTTCAATCTACACAAAAATACATGGTGTCCCGTCTATGGCGGTAACATCAGACGTTCTAAGACAGATTCAAAATGAATACCGTCCAGAACCGGCCTTAAATCTGGGAATGAAATTACTGAAGGATTTCAAACAGGTCTCGGCTATACTATTAGCCAACGTTAAAGGTGAAGAAGCATCAGTGGCGATCCGCCAAAAACTAAAAGAAACAGATATTACTGAGCAACTGTATGAGCTTGCCAGAATTATTGAAAAATCCTATGAAGAACTAGGTAGTGATAGTTTGGGTGGGAAACCATTAAAACCCCAACTAACTGAAAATCCTGAAAAAGTTTTTATTCGAAATAATCGCACCACTCCTAAAAAGAAGTGGGAAATCACTAAACAGACACTTCCTAAAGTGAAGAGTTCCCAGTCCAGAGGAAGGTCTCCTCAGCAGGAGCCCTCCGAAAAAAAGGTACAACCTAAGAAATCGGGATAATTTGAGAAAACCTGATATATATCATGATAATGATACACATTCCTCTCGTACCTTTCAGACTTCCTCGCAGAAATCCGAAAGAAGAGGACGTTTAGAACAAAAAGAAGAACGAGTGAAGTCCAAAAACAAACAGCACGTTCCAAAAAATAAGAAAATCCAATTTCCAAAAAGGAAGGTAGCAAGTCTAAAGATCAGACATGCCGAGGATCTTGAGGATACAACTCAAGAACGGGGAGTGGGCCCAAACAGTGCTAGACAGCGCAGCAGAGGTAACCATAGCTCACTAGTTCCTGAAGGATCATCTGGAGACAGTGGACTTGAATGAAAGCATCTAAGTTGAAACTGCAGATACCAGGGTTAGTGTACCCCATAAGTTATATGAAGTAACACTCCGGAAACGGGGGACAAACCAAGAAAAATTAGAGCACTCTTTTGGGAGAAGCTCTCTAAGGGTTATGATATCCTACTAGCTGAACAAGACTGGCCACCTGAATTTGTCAGGGAGTGCCCACATGGCGAAGATATAATTATGCCAGCTTTCTCAAATCACATTCCAATTCATAAAAAATACACATTTGCTAGGAAATGGGCTGTGGCCCAGGCCCCAGCACTATACAAAAATCATGTAGGATATGATGAGGATTCCCCTCACCATAAAATCCAGTTGAAAACTCAACCAACAATGCAAAGGCAATTTCCTGTAAAACAGGAAGCTAAAAAACAGTTCAGGAAGATTTTAAATCAACTTGAATATCAAGGGGTGATTGAAACATGCACCTCATCAATGAACAATCCTTTGTTTCCTGTCTCCAAACCAGACAATTCATATTGTCTAATTTTGGATTACAGACATCTAAATTCCTGTTGCAAAACTTTTGCAGTACAAAACGCACTGATGAATAACATCGTGCACAAAAAATATAAAACTACATTAGATATCTCAAATGCTTTCTTTTGTCAAAACATTGCATCAGAAAGCAGGTATTTGACCGCTTTCTCCATAATGGGTGCACAGAAACAATTTTACAGTCTCCCCCAGGGATTCAAGAATAGTCCAGGGTTATTTTCAGCCAGAGTAACAGAGTTACTGCAAATGCACGATAATGAGGCATTGTCCTATGTCGATGACATCTATCTTACAGATGATGATTTGGACGTACACTTGAAAAGAGTGAACAC
The DNA here is from genome assembly GCF_964261635.1 of Lissotriton helveticus. Lineage (NCBI taxonomy): Eukaryota > Metazoa > Chordata > Amphibia > Caudata > Salamandridae > Lissotriton > Lissotriton helveticus. Next base: position 1,190,719,713 of record NC_136068.1, read on the forward strand.
CATAATACTTGGGTTTGCTTCTGAAGGGTACAAATTCAACTTTAAGAAATCATGAATTGCCCACCTCAACGTCCTATTTTTGGGATATGAGTTATCAAGTGAATGCAAAAGCCTGGCAGCAAACCTTTTAGAGAAATGTGCGCTGCTCCAACCTCCAAAAACGCTGAAAAACTTACTGTCAATTCTAGGTTTCCCGAATTTTGGAAGAACGTATGTTCTAAACTACGCAGAAAGGGTTAAACCTCTCTATGAATTAATCAAACCTGATTTCAAACCTACTAATTGGACACAAAAACACACAGAAATTTTGCGTTCAGTGTAAACAGACATGTTAGCAAAAACACAGTTACAAACATGCGAAAACATGCGTAACCTGGTGATCCGAATCATCCCCGGGAGATGCGGATTCACGTACCTAACCTTTAATGAAGGTGAGACGGTACCAATAGCATACAAATCACAGTTGTACACACAAGCTGAAATGAAATTCACTTCAACAGAAAAGATACTGACAGCGGTTCAGACTGAAGTAGCAAAAGAAAGAGCCCTGGCACAGGGTAAACGCATAAAAATCGTTACACCTGTACCTGCCTTAGAGGCAGTAATTAAGGCAAGCATTCCAAATGCTAAAGCTTTACATCCGAGATGGATACAATGGGTTAATTCTCTTGCTGCAACAGACGTTGAATACGTTTTTGACCCACACTTGAAGACACAAGAATTTCTACAATACGAATTAGAATGTCCTCTGCCGACTGAAATTCTGCCACTTGAACATTATGGCTGTATAATATATACAGACGGATCAGCACAACCCGCAATTGGGGGTAAACAAGCGTACAGTGCTGCGTGTGCGATTGTTAAAGGTCGCTGAAGCGAATGTAAATTTAGACCAATGGTCACTAAAACTCAATCACTCAGAAACTGTAAAGCTCAGCAAGCTGAACTACAGGCTTTCAAGATGGCACTTGAAAATACCGATCGCGAACTCCCCACACTCATAGTGTGCGATTCGTATTAAAGCGTCCAATCTTACAATGAATATTTGCAGAACTGGGTTCAAAACGGTTTCAAAGACGCTAAAGGTGGGACAATTAAGCATAAACTTCTATGGGAACAAGTAGTTCTTTTGCAAAAAGAACTACAAAAGACTCACGTGATTCATACACTGAGTCATCAGTGTGATGGCGTTCACGTTGCAGGGAATTCATTGGCTGGCGAAGACGCAAAGGCAGCCGTGCAAACGGCTTCTGTAGCTGCAATCACTCATTCAAAAACAAAAATAGACGGTGAAACTATGCTAGCAGTGAAAGCCTCAATGGAGGGTAGCTATGCAGCGTTACCTCTAAACTATCCACTCGGTAATACATACATAATTGATGCAAACTCCGTTCCTTTGGCTCGAATCCCTGGAGTGGGGGACAGAGTAATCCCAAACAGGAACCAGAGAGGTGCTTTGGTTCACGAAGCACATATGGGAAAGGGTCTGAGACATCAAGGGATCTTAGAATCTCTAATAGAATTAGAAGAGATGTACTGGTGGCCGGGAATGAGCTTCGAAGTTTACAAATTCGGAATTAACTGTGACACCTGTTACAAAGATCATAGCTTCGAAAACCACCAGGTACCTGACTACATTATAGCCAGCCCAGTCCAGACATCATTGTTAGACAGCATCAGGCTTTCTACACGCAGACGTCACCAGAGACGTGCACGGTCCCACAAATATTAAGACAAGAGTCATTTGGATGTGGCCCCAGCGCTCGGCTGATGCCAGAACTGTTATAAAAGATATGCAAGTCTTTATCGGCACATACGCAATCGTCACGCTACATTCTGAGCAGAGTCCTGCGTTTAGCTCTCGAGCTTACAAGGAGGCCATGGCCAGCTTGGGCGTTGCATTGCGGTTTTTGAGTCCCTTCCATCCTGAGGGAAATGCGGTAGTGGAAAGAAAAAACTATGACATAAAGCAAGCTATAACAGCTAGGGTATTAGGTTCGGGTGACGGGTGGGTCAAACATCTAAATAGTGTCCAAAGAAGTCTTAATAATCTGCCTAGAAATTCTCTGGGGGGAATCACTCCATATGAATTATTATTTGGTACTAGAATGCTTATCCAGGACCTTGATTGTCGCACTTCAGTGGTGGAACAGAAACCCTTTGATATCAAAGACCGGACTTAAAGGACTTAAATGAAACAAGAAGAAGTCTGAGTAACACAACACAAAGCCCAACGACCACTTAAGAAAAACCACCTGTTCCAGCAAGACCTGTCTGGATTCCAAAGATTGGGGATCTAGTCAGGGAAAAGATCGCGGTGAAGAAGGAATTTGGGCCTTCTTATAGAAAAGCAGTACCTGGCTTAGCAATTCTTGGAACAAGATCAGTGTTACTACCGCCGCTTGCTGGTAAAAGGGACAACAGAACTGTATCAATTGATCTGGTAAAACCACATCATGTGGCCGATAATAATTAGTAGGCCCAGTGGACTCCCAAGAAGTAGACGACCAAATCTGGCTACTATTCAAGAGGTTCAAACTGAAAGACTTATCACCTTTGATAAACCTACAGTGAGAAAAGAAGGACTAAGCAACAAAGCTATGGAACTTGTCCCTCTTGATACCCAAATGTCAGTTTGTCAAGAAACTCCTGTCTACAATGATGTAGCATCTGACTATACAAATATGTCAAAGGAGAAAGCAACTCCAGTGATTTCAAAGAATCCGGATGTGATACCAGCTATTGACAGAACTGCCTCTGGCTATTTTATCAACTTCGATAACTTTTTTGAGGATCCCAGTGAACCTGGAACAACGCCAGTTAATAAAACTTTCAAAGAAAAAATAACAGAACTCTTTCATCAACTTGAGAAAACATATCTGGTTTGGCCATGGGTTGAATTTTGGATAGGATTAGGTGTGCTTTTTCTACTACTATGGCTCATTCTTGTTTTGAGTTTGGGACAAATGATAGATGGAAAATACAGTACAATGGACACAGCAAGTAAGAACATCAACTTACTCCTGCAACCTTACAAATCATCTCATCATGAGCGAAGAGACCTGTCATCAGTGAACATCACAGCCGTTCCTATACCTGGTGGTATAGCATGGGACTCAACTGACTATGACATTTTGGGCCCGGTGGAACTGTTGAAAATTCTACACCAGTTCAAGGTTTATTTAAGTAATTTTGTTTCATCAAGCACCTTATCAGATGAGTGGGACTTAGAAACTGTTAATGATATGATGTCAGACTTAGAATTGTCAGCAACATTTCAAAAACATGAACACTTAGAAGGTTCAACAAGTTATGAAGAACTGTATTGTTATAATCATTTTGGTCACCATTATTTGCATAAATCTGTAAATCCTAGAAATGTTTTTTCTTACAATCAATGGGAACATTGTCCAACGCCGCCAAAAGGCAGCTCTAAAACATTATATGACAAACTTCCATACTTTACAGGTTTTAATGTCACAAATCCAGAAACGTTTTATTTAAAAAATGTGAATAAGACAGGAATGAAAAACATGTTGACCAATACTAAACAAATTTATTCTGCAAACTTTTATGCTCAGCTGTCTACATTAGGGTACAAATTTTGGAGAGACAATATTGAGACCAGAACTGTCTGGGGCACAAAAGAATGGCAGGTGCAGGGTTTAGAAGCCTTGTTCAGAGCCTGCATTATCCCAGAACAAATCATATTTTTGAATGACACAGTTCAACAAACATCATGTCTTGGCTTCGCAAAGATAAAAGATTTAAACAAACCGTCCATACCTAAGGCCACACAGTAATGGCACTGCAGATGAGGAGGTAGACGTAAAATAGATTTTAAAACACAACAGAACCAATCCTGATTGGAAACAATGGTTAATCTGTCCCATAGACACGAATAACTGTCAAGATAGATTCCAGAACAAAACACAGGGGTTCAAAATGAACAGGCCAGAGACAACATCCAGGGATAGTCACCACATACAGTGTAGGAAAACTATGCCTTGATTGGCTACAGAAATCCACACTCCCAGAAATTAAACAACACTCTGCTTTACTTAAAGAAGGCGTTGACTTGCGAGACTTCTTACTCGGGCCTCGTAAACAAAGACAAAAACGTTTCATATACGCCGGTATATACGCTGCGTACAACGAAGCTTGGAAAATAACGCAAATGGAAACTGCAGAAAAAATACGAGAAATTGATCGTATTAATTTAGAGAAAGCACTCTCTGTAGTGGACAATGGGTTAACGACTCTGTCCTCCAGAATTTATTCTTTGGACAGCATTGTATAATCTGCCATTGACATAATAGAACAGGATTTGCTAATGTTACAACATGGCCAGTCTCAATTGCGTTCTATAAGGCTACTAGGCTGGACGTTGCAAAATCTCCATTCAGGCTATGTGCCATGGCATCTAATCAATACCACGTCATTGTTTACTGTCCTTAATCTTACAGATAAACAAATCTCTTTGGCACAAAAACTGGAAAGATTACCATTGACAGTTTCTGAGAAACCTGTCGTTGAATGGATAATACATGGCACCATCTCAATACCAGTGACGATTTTCCAATTTCAGTATTGTCTACAGCACATACCAGCAGGCCTGTATGAAAGGTTGGGTAAAGGATACATTAAGTCAACCTGGAATTTACCATACACACACAAATGTTGGAGTGGGGGAATGGAGGTATTTCTTAGTACAAAGAACTGTAAAAACTCACTAAGCGGTATACCTTTATGTAAAGGTATTAATTTACATGGAGCCTGCCAAAGTTCTTTAAATAACCTTTCTTGCCACATGCACAGTACTCCAGCGGTCGTGATAGAACCAATTTTTAGGCAGCTTTCCAATGGGAGCTACGTTATGCTCAACGACCACAGCTGTTGTGGCATGTTGCCAGGAAGAGCCTATAAGGTTAGTGTGTCAGCCAGGGTCACTTGTATGCAAGTATTGTATCCAAAGAGTAATACAGACAGGGAGACGGTGTTATAGCCTTCACTGAATATCTCTTCTATACAAATTGATACTTTAAGCAGAATGAAAGCCATTCTTTTATAAAAAAAACTGTACCACTGACCTCGTCTAGAGAATCTTTTTTTTAGATTATTATTATATTTTCATTGTGACATCAACACTGCATACAAAAGAACGTGTATTTTGTCTTACGCAGCCATGTAAAGAGTCATACAATTCAAGAAACCACACACAGCCTTTCTGCCCACATCCCGAAGGCCGGGCGGCGTGAATCTAAGGGTTACCTGTGGCTCTCACAATGTAAGACTCATTTCTGCTATCATCAAGTATTTCAATCAGATTTTTTCCGTTTATAAACAACTAACAAATAGAGATGCCATTCCTGCTTTCGTCTTTACTGTAAACTTGTGGTGTTTTGTCTTCATACAAGCCCTGTGGCCCTTCGCAGACCATGTACTAATTGGGTAGTCCCGGACGTGGAGCACAAGCCCAAAAAAATCCTTTCTAATTCAGACACCCTCATTACCAGCAGCCCCGTTCCCATCTAACCTGAGGGAGGAACCCTCTGCTCTATCAGCCTCATTTTCTGCTGCAGTCGTGCCCTGCCGTCTCTTGTATTCCAGGTATAATCCCCAAAAGTTCTTGGGCCTGCTTTCTGTCTCTATCCCACTGCTCAATCTTGGGGAGGGGGCCTCTCATCCAGCACTCAGCTAACCTCCTTTTCGCCATCAGCATTCCCATATCTACTATTCGCCGTGTAGTCTTCGGCAGTGTCTTTGAATACCCTAACAATGCGAGCTCCGGATTCGGGGTGATCTCCGCCTCCAGTATCCTGCTTATTGCTTGAAACACTGTACTCCAATAGTGTAGCATCCCCGGGCACTCCCATGCTAGATGTAAAAACCCTGCGCCTTGCGCTCCACATCTGTCACATGCCGCATTTACTCGCAGACCAAACAGATGCATTCTTTCCGGAGTGTGATATACTCTGTTAACAAACTTGAAATGCACTAATCTGTGTCTACCCTTCAGGGAGATGCACCTCGTGTTGATGCAGCAGTAGCGCCACGTGTCATCATCAATAGCTATTTCTAAGTCACGTTGCCAGGCTAGGCATGCTTTGTTGTACCCAGTCATCCTTTCAGTTATGGCTATCTTATATATATAGTGGAGACCATTTTTCTCGGGGTGTCTATCTTAATCACGTGTGTGAGTTCTAAGAGTTCTGGGGGTTCCTGTAAGTCGTCACCCAACTGCTTCCGCCATGCCTCTCTTACTCAGTGATATTGATAGCGCTGCAGTCCAGTGGGCGTTACCTCCTGTGTTGTCACATAAGCTACTGTTTTAAGAGTCCCCCCAATAAACATGTCTCCCATCGTGTTTATGCCTAGAGCATTCAGAGCTATAATCACACCTTAGTCCCTACATGGGGCCAACCAGGCCGCCCATTCAATGGGCATCAATGGGGAATACAATATCGCCCCAGCGTGGTACTGCAGTAAAACCTGCCAGGCATGTCTCGGCGAGTTTAGTGAATCAAGCAGGCCCGTGCTCGGTCCGCTGGCTCAAATGTTGTGGCTGGTAGTGGCATTGGAGCCGCAACAAGTCTTTCTAGTTTTAGAAACGGCGCGTTTTCGCTATCATGTATCCAGCTATGTACGTGTGCCCCTTGCGCTACACGATAGTATAATTCAAAATATGGGGCCCCTAGTCCTCCCAGTTGGTATGGTAGTACCAGTATTTTCCACTGCACCCTTGCTTGCTTTCCAGCCCATGCTAGTTTTATCATCAGTGATTTAAGTCGAGTAAAGAAGCACTTTGGTAAGACCATTGGTATGTTAGTGAATAAATACAGCAGTCTAGGCAGGACCACCATCTTCATTATTGATATCCTACCTAGTAGGGAGAGGGGGAGTCCTATCCATGTATCCACATTGTCTTCCAGACGAGCCATGGCCGTTCCATAGTTCTCACGAAGTACCACCTCCGGGTCAGTGTGCAGCTGTATCCCTAGATATCGTACGGGTTCATTGGTCCACCTCAGTGGGTATTCCATATCAAACTGCTCTGTAGCAGTGGTAATGGGGAACGCTATTGATTTATTCCAATTCACTGTTAGCCCAGAGAGTCCACCAAACCGCACCACTTCCAGCAGAAGCGGCGCCATATTGTTTTCTGGTTCCCTAACATATAGTAGAGTGTCATCCGCGTATGTTGTCATGACTAGGTGATAAGTAGGGAAATTTAGTCCCCGGTGACTGTGATATTCTCGCATCGCACACGCCAGTGGTTCCGCAACTAGAGCATAGAGCGTGGGCGACAAGGGGCAACCCTGACGGGTGCCCCTTTTTATCTGTATCGGTTCTGTGACGTGGTTCCCGAATCTAATGCGGGCAATCGGGTCTCTATAAAGCACCGCAATCCTCTGGAGAAACACTTGACCAAGCCCGAGTCTCGAGAGCACCGCTTTTAAAAAAGGCCACTCCACAGAATCGAAGCCCTTTTCCATGTCTAAAAACACTGCTATCGCCTTCCGTTCCAGACGTGTGCGTTGAAGGGCACCAATAATCATTCTCAAATTGTAGGTAATATTCCTGCCTGTCACAAACCCGCTTGTTCGGAGGCACCAACTCCGGGGCCAGCAAAGCCAATCTAGTTGCAAAGATTTTTGCGTATATTTTTGTGTCCACATTTAGTAACGACAATGGTCTATAGGAGCTACATAACTCTGGAGGTTTCTCCGGCTTTGGTATGGCCACTATTATCGCTTCTCTCATGGTTTTCGGCATTTTACCGGTGTCGCTAATATCTGCAAACAGGGCCGAAAGGTGTGGTAGCAGCAGGTCCAAAAATGTCTTATAAAAACCAACTTTAAGCCCATCTGCCCCTGGTGCGTTACCTGCCTTCATCCCTCCCAGGGCCTCCCATATCTCATCATGCTCTATTGGGTGCATTAAAAATTCTCTATGCACGTCCGATAAGAATGGGAGTTTTATATGTTCCAAATAGTCTAATGACGCTGATTTAAAAGCTATCAAATCAAAATGCAAAAAGCTAGAGCGCATTTGGCGCTGTAATTATGAGGAAACAGCCAAACTTGACTACAAAATTAGTATAAAAAATTACCATAAAAGGATTAGAATAGCCAAAAGGAACTTTCTTAAGAAAAGAATTGAATCAGCGGATAACTCCACCAAAGAACTCTTTGTCATCTACAAAGAACTCACCTCATCTGATAGGATTACATCCCCAGATACTCACTCTACAGCAACTTGTGAAGCAATAGCAGATTTTTTTGTCCAAAAAGTAGAGAATATCCACAAATCCTTCCCGAAGATCATGGATAGCCCGACCACTAATCATGCTACTAATGCTGAATCACTTAACACCTGTCATCTAAATCAATTTTTAGTACCAGATAACACTGATGTGCTGAGAATCATCCGTAGCATCCAATCGGGCTCCCCCAAAGATGTAGCTCGCCCCAAGATCTTCAAAAACCAAGCTGAACTACTGGTAAATCATATAAGTCACATGATTAAACTATCTTTCCAGACGAGCCAGGTACCACAAGACTGGAAAGTAGCGCAGGTCATTCCTATTAAGAAAAAGACCAATCTTAGTATAACCCAGCTGGACAACTATCGTCCTATATCACTCCTACCATTCTGCGCTAAGGTGGTGGAAAAGATAGTTAACATCCAACTGATAAAGCACTTAGAAGAAGGTCACCACCTCCACCCCTCACAGTCAGGATTCAGAGCGTACCATTCTACTGAATCAGCTCTTCTTTTTTCCACGGAGCTATTAAGAGGTAGAGTGGACGAAGGGATGACAGCTGCGCTCTTTCTATTAGACCTGAGCGCGGCGTTTGACACCGTCTCCCATCCCATACTACTCTCATGTCTTAGCGAGGCTGGAATTGACGGCCTGGCTCACAAATGGATGTGCGCGTTCCTGGCTAATAGACAATTCCAAGTCCATTGCCCTCCTTTCAAATCGGTAGTTCGAGCACTCAGACACGGGGTGCCGCAGGGCTCAATTTTGAGCCCTACATTATTCAATCTGTATATGGCACCCCTGGCTAAGATTGCTGAGGCATATGGGGTTGAGATAGTGTCATATACAGATGACACTCAGCTGGTGGTGACACTATCTCAGCCGCCCGAGGAAGCCTCTGCTAGTTTCTTGGCATGCCTCAGTGACCTCGCTAGATGGATGAATACCAACTGTCTATGCCTTAACGCAAATAAAACAGAACTCCTCATGTTGGGGAAGACTCCGTCCATCTGGTCGTCTACATGGTGGCCATTAGAATTGGGCGACATACCAAAGCCCTCCGAGCAGGTCAAAAACTTAGGGGTTAGATTAGACACAACCCTCTCTTTTGAACACCACACTAGAGGGATTGCAGGCAAATGCTACGGAATCCTTAAGACTCTACGCAAAACCCTGGACTCCCTCCCTGCCACCAATAGGAAAACCTTGATCCATGCCCTGGTAACACCCCATCTTGATTATAGTAACTCACTATACATGGGCTTGAGCAAAAAAGGTCTCCAGCGTCTACAATGTGTTCAAAATGCCGCTGCCCGACTAGCACTTAACCTATCCAGAAGGTCATCCGGGAAACGTGCCTTAGCCACCCTCCACTGGCTACCCATACGCGAACGCATTGTCTTTAAAACAATGTGCATGACTCACCGCATTGCCCAAGAAAAAGGACCAGTATACCTCCAAAAACTACTGACCAAATACCAACCCAAACGACCCTTAAGATCCCAAGGTCAAATGCTCTTTCAAGTGCCCAGAATCTACAGGGCGCGAATGGGCGGTAGGTCTTTCAAATACTTGGCTAGAAAACAATGGACTCACTTCCCATTGAACTCAGAATGGAAACATCAGAGAAAATATTTCGCCAAAAGCTAAAAACTCATCTGTTCCCGAAGATATGAGCCCCCTCTCCCCACCTATCCACTCCCTCTCCTCTCTCCCGGATTCAGCCAAGTCCATGTACATAAAGCGCGGGGACACACTGTTTTTTAGTGTAACCAGGCGCTATACAAGAAGCTTTTATTATTATTATTATATCCTCCTCGCTCCCCCTCGCAAGTGATGCATATAAATCCGAATAGTATCTTCTAAATCTCTGTGCTATCTCCTGTTCAGTTGTAAGTAAGGCACCCTCCCCCGACTTGATGGCCGTAACCGCTATTTTACGCCTCTGTTGTTTTACCATATTGGCCAGTACCGCTCCCGGTCTATCCTTTTCCCCATACACTCTAGCTGTAGCATATTTGCCCAAATGCCTAACCTCCGCATCTGCCTCTTCCTGATATTCCGCCAGCAGTCCTTTCAGTTCCTCCCGGGCAGCATCAGTGTCACCCGTTAACTGGCGGTCTTCACACTCAAGCACGGCGACTCACTTATAGTAAACCTAGCAGATATAGTGCTTACAGATGATCAAGTGAGAGTCCTAAATAAGGGCTTGGGATTTGTCCCTACACCTACCAATGAAACATTCAAATTAAAATGGGAACTTGAAGAATTTTGCAGAAAATTGAAATTAAAAGCATGTTTTGAAGGTAAGGACAATAGACCAGAAGGATATACCAACTTGAGGAAAAAGTCAACTTTCACTCCACCCCATAATATGGTCCCGATAGAAATACAAACATTTGAACAAGCGATCATGAGTCAAGCAAAGGAAATTGAAGGTTCAATCAAAAGGCCATTTATCAACATCACGAAATCTCAACGTAAGGCCATCGATGAGTTGAAAAAAAATGAAAACTTGATCATAAAACCCGCTGACAAGGGGGGAGGCATAGTCCTCCTCAACAAAGAAGGATATGACCAACAATGTCTCAAACTCCTATCAGATACCAAATTCTATAAACGAATTACAGTTGATCCCACTGCAAGATTGCAGAATACGATCAAAATGATGGTCCATAAAGCTGAATTAAACGCATGGATATCGAAGAATGAGGCCGATTATCTTTTTGAATCCAAACCTAGAACTCCTTATTTTTATTCTTTACCTAAAACTCACAAAGATAAACTACCTCCACCCGGACAACCAATCGTCTCCGGCATAGGCTCTGTGCTTGAACCCATATCTAAATTTGCTGACCAATTTCTGAAATCCCCTAGTAAAGAGGACCCCTACATATCTAAAAGATACAAGAGACCTCTTGAATAAACTAGTGGATATACCCTACAATGAGAATGAGATGCTTCTAGTCGGTTTAGACATAGAAAGTCTATACACTAGTCTTCCTCAACTAAAAACCATGGAGACTCTTGAAAACGTCCTATTCGCAGATAATTGGGAACACAAGACACCAAAGCATTTCATACTGGAGTGTTGCAAATTGGCTCTGACTGAAAACTATTTTGAATACAATGGAATACTCTTTGCACAACAACACGGTACATCCATGGGAAGCGCCTTTGCGCCTTCGGTAGCTGGATTGTACGTCAGTGAATTTGAACAGAAATATGTCCTCAATGACACAAATCCTTTTGCTCTCCAAATTTTATTTTGGAAGAGATTTATTGACGACATCATTGTCATCTGGAAAAATGACAAGACCAGCCTTGATGAATTCATAAAATGGCTGAATGAGAGAGATGAATGTTTAACATTTACTTTCACAGCTGATAAAAAAAGAATATATTATATGTATTACCTGTATTATTGATTTACATGATTCTGATTTATCTATCTGACTATGCTCGCTCATGTACTCCTGCTGTGTAAAGCGCTCTGATATCTGCAAAGATCTTGTCCGCGCTATATAAAACTTTCAAAATAAATAAAAATAAATAAATAAACTAGATTTTCTGGACATAAATCTATATGTTGAAAACAATGTAATCCAAACTAAAACATATTTTAAACCAACCTCTAGGAACAGTTTGTTGCCATATAAGAGTTTCCACCCGAAGCCGTTGTGAGAGAACTTGCCATACGGACAGTTCTTGAGATTGAAGCGCAACTGCAGCAAATTAGAGGATTACAAAACCCAGGCACAAGAACTAACATAGAAATTAACGAAAAGGGATTATCCAAGGAGAATCATACAAAAGTGTCAGAAAAGGGCTAGACACCAACCAAGTGAATGTCTGTTAGCAACTCCACAAAAAGAAAATGAAGAAGGCGTAATTACATGTGTTACTACATATACCACAGCAAGTAATGCAGTAAAGAAACTGATCAATAAAAATTGGAGAATTCTTACATCAGGAAATCTGAAGTGGCAAAAACCAAGGTTTGCAAACCGCAGGACAAAAAATTTGAGAGATGTATTGGTCCATACTCGGCCACAAATAATTCCTAGAAATGAGAGCATCACCAGGTCATGGAACATGACTCCAATTGTTGGACATTATCCATGTGGTTCATGTACAGTTTGTAAGTTAACTTCACCAACCAAAGAACTGCGACTTTCAGACGGACTACTATGGACACAACGCCAACACATAAATTGTAATGCCTCACATGTAATTTACATGATAACATGCCCGTGCGGACTGAAATACATCGGGATGACATGTAGAAAAGCCAAAACAAGAATCGGCGAACATAAAAGTAATATCAACACGAATAAGATCACAGCAAAAATGAGCAAACATTTTCTTGATTTTAATCATAAAGCTGATGACATGAAATGGACAATTATGGAAATGTTGACTATAAAAAACAACAATGCGGAAGAATACTATATGAAAAGGAACAAAGGTGGGTGGACCGGTTAAAAACAAACAGCGAAGGGATGAATGATGATATACAATGGCATCATTTTTTCTGAAGATTAACCTCCAATAAATATTGAGTAATGGAATATAACAAATAACTACTTATGGCTGTAGGTATAAGAACAAGAGCTACAATTAGTGTCCACCCTACAAGTCATCTAATTGACTACATACAAACAGCAGTCTTTCCTTTATTTTCAATTTTCATAACCATCTATCTCTCTCTTCCCCCTTTTTTTAAAACATGACTGAAATAAGTGAAAAGAATAAATTGTGCGTTCAAATTATGGCGTGATTTACATGATCTGTAACGTGCATATTACACGTGGCAGTCTTCTTACAGTGTTTACTAACTATCAACACTAAAAGAGGACTAGAGGGATACCGACCGCCATTTCCGGGGGCAGAGACAGCACCAGTGAGGAAATCCCACACAGCCGGTGAGATCCATCACGCCGACAGAGTCATTTACAGCCTAACAAGTAAGAGTGTTCCGTGTTTTAAACTTACTGCCTCACGCTACAGGTGATGGACATACCTTCTCTCTAGTCCCTGATGAAAAGTCCGCTTCACGACTAACAAGATATGGGCATTTGAATTTAATGACGCTCACTTGGCAAGAAGCGCGATGTTTTTCTCTTGATATAACATAAGTAATCATGAGCATTTTTGTGAAAATATCGCTGTATGTTGCTCTCCGCTAAGCATTAGTATAGAATCCTAAGTAATGACGAGTACTTTTGTTTACGAAAGAAGCGCCTGACTTTCAGCTAAGCATTAACATAAAACGCCAGGTAACGACAAGTACCCTATTACAATATTAGCGGATAACGATTAACCTTGCATGCTATCATGTCCATTTACCATATATTTAGACATGAAGCGCGATGCCTATTCTTTGACTTACTGCACAGGAGCGTAATCCCTAATTTGAAACATAGTTAACAACATCACATTCTTGTTTTTTATACTAAATAAAGACACAAGCAATTGAATTGATAAATCCAAACTTTATTAGCGAGATTAAACTTGTAACACCTTAGTAATGAGTTCACCGAGACACTCCCAAATCATTCTTCATCCTATTGAATAACTCACAACAAGAAATTGTTTAGATAATATCATAGGGCAATGTGCATAACTAGTTAATTATACAGTTATTCTCCTAATTACAGGTAGTATTGGCCTTGTAGAGCGAACACGTGGGGAACTACTCCATAGTGATACTACACAAATCGTGCAAGTATTTTTAATCTTTTATTTATACCATCTCAGTCCTGACGAAAGCCCCAATTACCCGGCTGGGCATAGTGGGGCTGAAACATGTTGACCATTTTTTATGTACAGAGGGTCTAGTAACTTGACCTTTCATTACAGCAACACATTTTAAGTATCCTTGATCTATATCTCTAATAAATTTATTTTTTAGATTTAAGGATTCTTAAGTTCTATCATTTTTTGGGAGCACTATTTCTGGAGCACTGCTACAAAAACCAGTGGTTACCTCCTGGTGGAGGTTGCATATACAAAAAAGAACCCTATGATGATGCACCCACGCTACGTTACTTGGTGGAGAATCAAGATATACAACCTTACCGAAGAACGTGCGTGTATGAGGGTTTTTTAAAGAAGGACGTCCAAAAAACCCTGGTGCTGTAGTTCACTAGTGATCCATTCTCCTTTGATTTTTTGGTCTTCACACTCTGCCAGTTGCCGCTCCAGATGCGACAATCTTTGATGAATCGAGCGTAGAACCCCTGAATGTTTGCTCATGGCCACTCCCCTAATGTAAAATTTGAACGCCTCCCACACAGTTTGGAAGCTGTCCACAGACCCAATATTAGCTTCAAAGTACGTCTATATCGCTTCATGCAATGCCTCTCTAAATAGGTGGTCCTTTAATGAGTATGACGGAAATCTCCATGTGAATGGGGGTATTACTTTCCGCGCCGGTGTAAACATCAACAGAATAGGTGAGTGGTCTGAGAGTGTACGGGGTAACACCTGACATTTGCGTACCTGTGAGAGAAGTCTTGTTGAGGCTAGTCAGTAATCTATACGTGTGTGTATATTATGAAAGGCTGAGTAATGCGTGTATACGCCCAGATCTGGGTATAAGCTACACCATACATCTGTAAGGTCTTCGCTAATTAGTATCCTGTCAAGTTCCCTAGCTGCTTTTGCTTGTCTCCTGTCTGGGCCGCTCGATCGGTTCACTTCTGGGCACCTAGTCATGTTAGAATCCCCCCCCCACAGGACATTGAGACCGGGATATTCCCTCGTTATATAAGTCAGCTTTTTATAAAACTCGGGGATGTCATAGTTAGGTCCATATACATTCACCACTAGTATTTCCATCCCTCTGTCACCAAACTGCGATATGACATATCTACCCCCCAGGTCTGCAAATAACATGTTCAATGTGTAATCAGATTTCGGGTTTACCTATGTTAGCACTCCGTGTGCATGGGTCCTGAAGCCTGCCGCATTAATCTGTCCATTCAGGCCCCTTGATTGCAACCTAAGACTGTTCGTGGGCAAATGCGTCTCTTGTATTAAAGCCAGGTCTATATGGTGTCTCGTTAAATAATTCAAAACTTTGCACAGCTTTCGGAAGTCATTTAACCCTCGCACATTACACGTCAGAGCTCTCAGATCTCCCTCCTTATTGTCTACCTCAGTACCACCAGGCACCCCTTGCATATTCTACAGTGTCTGTCATTGTCTTTTCCACAGTAGTCAACAGTGCAGAATCTGATATCAAAAGCGCACCTCGTAACTTTAACCTCAGAATTTCCCTCCCTCCCCCTCCCACCCACCCCACCCGCAGCGGACCACCCCCAACTAGGTCACGAAAAGTCTAATTTTCGGGCCTGCCCCCCCTCCCTCGACCTCCCAACCAGATTCCCCCAGCACAGTGTCACCACATGTGGGTGGAGGTTGCTCCGCACCAGAAAAAAAAACCAAATGTAAACACAGTACTTGACACTCGTTTCAGCTCCTCCAGCCAACAGCTATCTTCCCTTGGTCCGCTGAAATCGACGCTTGTCTCAAATAACTCCCTCCTAGCAGCCAGCGTTTCATCACATGGACTTGCACTTCTAGCCACTCAGTGTCTAATCAGAGATCTTGTTTCGTAACATCTCTCAGTCTTGTTCTTCCATTCCGCCACCTGATGCCTCATCCAGTACTTCCCGTTCTGGGGTTTTTCTCCATTCCTTTGCCGAGTCTTTCAGCACCTTCTGCAATGTTCTAGGACCTGTGAAGATATGCGAATGTCCATTTCTGTTGATTTTCAGCTTAGCTGGGTATAGTATAGGATATTCCAGGCCTTGTTCACGCAATTGTTTCTTCATAGGAACGAAGTGTTTCCTCGCTTCTTGGACTTTGGCCGTGAAATCAGGGTACAATGAAATAGTTGAGCCTTCGTACATTAATCTATGCTTTTCTCTGGCGACTCGTAGGGCAGCATCCCTGTCTCTATAATTGAGGAACTTTGCAATTATTGGTCGCGGCGGTGCTCCTGGCTTTGGTCTAGGGGCCAAGGACCGATGCGCACGTTCAATAATAAACGTGGTAGAGTGTCGTCAACATGCGCTCTATAAAGGGCTCCATCTTGCCCATCTGAGTCGTTTCAGGAAGACCAAGGATGCTCACGTTACTGCGCCGGGACCGCGCTTCCAAATCCGCCGTCTTATCCTGAAGCAGCTGCATCACCTTACCCAGTTGATTATTTTCTGAGTCGATAGTTGTTTGCGCCTCTTCTACTTCTGTAATCCTCCTCTCCGACATGTCCAATCTCTCCGCATGTTTATCAAGTCTCTCTCCCATTCTATCCATTCTGTACGTTAACGCATCCATTTTCGCCCCTAGCGATGAAATACCATCCTGCAGCCCTTTCTCCATTGACTTCAGCATGCTTCTAATGTCTTGTTCTTGTTCTATAGGGGAGGAAGGCCTGCTACTACCACCTGTGGCTTTGTCCTGTGGTTTAGTACTCTTTTGGGCAAAGGAGAGCCTGGACTGGCAACGGGCCGGTTTTCCCATCTTGCTGTCCGGGGGATAATAACGTGGCGCTCGAGTGTGATGTCGTGTGATGTAGAGCACGTCGCCCACCAGGCAAATCTCAGAACCCACGGGCTAGCGCTGCAATGTTTGTGTCACAAGCCGGTGACCCACTGCTCCCGCTAACTCTTTTGTGCAGTTCCCACGCAGTGTGGATCGCGTTTTCACTATTCTGCCAGGAGCCGCTATCATATGGCCTCGAATCTGGTGCCCTGAGCAATGCGCAGCACCTCTCTTCGCCTCGACATTTCCCCTTCTCGGCGCTGCTTTAACTTCGCGCTCTTCCACTGTGTCACTTACTCACTGCGCAGGTCGTGGACTTGCGCCTCTCGACACTTACACTGTGGTGCAGATTGCAGCCCAGCCTCGCGCCGTGGAGTAGGGTGTTTGGTGCTCTTAGTATTATGCCTCTGCCTGTTCCCACTCAGCGCATCGTCCCCGACCTCTCTTCCAGCGCTGATTATGAATGAGGCCTCCGTCCCATCTATCCTCACCAGGTTTGCCTGATGTCACCTTAAATTCCAGGCGCTCCTCCGGAGAAAGCAACGGCTGTTTCTGCAGGCCTGATCGTCTGGTCGCCCACTCTGCTCACAGCCGCGCCACGTCAGTGGTTCCCCTACTACCGCCCGGTCTGTCCGCGCTTCACAGGAGCGTGGGCCGACTTCGCTCCCTCGCCGTGCAGCCAGCAGTATTTGCGTCGCCCAGTCCAGCACCGCTATCGGGACCGCCCGCCATCCCGCAGTCAGAGCAGAGTTAGCACCTTCGCTGCTCACCAAGACTTAGTTTCTCCGGCCGGTCATTCAGGCGCGTTTCCGCACGTAGCGTGACGTCGTCGCGTGGGTCCTCTACTCGAGGCCGGTGCTTCACGGCCTCTTCGGGCGTCGGGCCGCGCCCAGCTCAGCTCCTCAATCCGGCGGCCAGCATGCGCCGCGACGGGCTTTTAGTTGCCCAGCAGCTTCTCAGTGAGCCCCAGCAAGTTTTTAGTGTTCCCAGCGTCGTTGGGTCCCAGGATCATGCAGGATTTTGTGTCGGCTTAACGGTGCTCAAGACTCAAGCGTCCATCTTGGTCTCAAGCAAGCTCCGCCCCCCACCTCGTCTAGAGAAACGTATGATCTGCAAGTTGCAAGGACTTCTGCAGAGATACATGCAAATAATGCCCAGAACATTTCAACAAACTGCCCAGTACATTTCGCAGAAATGTTAGGTCAAATCTTAAACATGTCTGATACCAGTGGCATCGCACATGTATTTAAGACGATCTTTTTGGGGCTGTTAACACCATTCGAAGCAGTCCTCAGCATTTTTCCAAAGTTCGTGCACTCTGTGTTCGGCGGTCTGCCTCTCATTTTGGGACTCGTAGCAGGAATTCTATTTTTATTTTTCCTGCTCCGATATGGCAAGTCCAGCCACCAACGATACCCAGACTACCATGGAACAAGCTCTCCTTGCCATGCGGTATCGTGACAGAATTACACAGATTCTTGGCTTGGCTCGTTTAAGAGATCTGAATACCACTTGGTTCCTTTCATTGAGAGCAATCTGGCAAGATTGCATCTTACCTGTTCTACGATGCCTGCTTTGCGGAGAAGGATGCATGTTCGACATCTGTCTTACACTTCCATCAGCACTGCCAACAGATGTTGACGCCTTGCTAGGTCCGGTAACGACTCATGCATCGTGTTACCCCCAACGACTGCCAATCCTGATGACGGCATTCATTGAGATCTCACCAGCAAATCCAGCTCTTGGTGAGGTACGTGGAACAACAGGCATACAGGTACCATCTACATCGAACATTGCTATTGCAACTGATGCTGACGGCGATGCTTCACATCTATGCACATTTGATCTACTTGATGAAGTAGTTCCACTTTCGCCAACTATGGTAGACGGTGTCTTTGCCAGCTTAGATGATTTGATGTTTTCTGCCGACACCGAGAATAACTTTTGAAAGTGCACACAGCGTTCCATGAACTCTGCAATTCGGCCTTTGGTTTTTCGAAACAAACCGTCTAACTTGGAAACTCTATGTTTCTACAATCTACATTTGAAAACTTTTTCTCTTCATCCCAGAATAGACCCTTTTTCACTTGGCACAAAGTAATCTGCTTAAAGTAGAACTATTCTTAGAGAACAAGAGATTCATTTGATAATTCCTATAAACAAATACTTGGCATTTTCTCATGAAGACGTTAACATTTATATATTATGCTATGGAATGGTCTCGACCTTTTTCTTCCGTAAATTTAGAGCCATTTCATTACTGTCATTTCATGTTTCATTTAGATAGCATTTTTTAATGACAGCCATTGCTTGTAAAATGCGTACAAGACAAATACTCATGTATGTGTATAAACCATGTTTAGTGCATTTCATGTATTTTGGGTGGGATTGTGAACACATGCTTTAGTTATGTTTCTTATGCTTATAGATTTAGTAATATTAGACATAATACGTGGAGTGGGTGTTGAATAGCGTTTAGGACCCTAGTGCAATTTTCCCGATTCATGCCATTATATAGATATAAAATACCATTTCCTTATATAGGCATAGAAATCATAACTTTAACGTTCGTTGTCCCCCCCCATCCGCTGCCTGTACGGGGGGGCACATCCTTTACAACGCGGATGTTACCCCGCAGTGCAGTTACGATGCGTCTTTTACAACGCAAGTCGTAACCACGACTTGCGCTGGAGGGTGCTCTAGGCTAAGGAATAGTAGATTTACTATTCCAACACCTTCCCTACTGTACGTAGGCTGGTGTTGGAATAGTAAATTTAACTATTCCTAAGTCCAGCACCCCTACAGCGCAAGTCGTGGTAACGACTTGCGTTGTAAAAGACGCGTTATAAAGTACCGCGATGTAATACATCACGTGGTAACAACGTACATCCCTGTACGGGACGTATTCGCGAGGCCGGCCTCACTGAGAGTTACAGCAAGGAGGTAGGGGCAATTCATTGGGGGGGAGAGATGCCACGAGGCTAGCTCACAACTCCCGCCCTCAGCTCGAGCCCACACAGGCGTAAGCCCCCTCGCCTTTCGGAGCCTGACAAAAGGAGACCCCACTCCCCGGTCACCACTAAGGTAAAAATCCCAATTGAAGTATGTGGGCGTCTAAACACCCAGCATGCCGATCCGCATACCAACTCCCCCACAACAGGACAGACAATGCGCACAATGCCCCGGGAAACAGGGCCAACCCCAGCGACCCCACCAACCTCTGAACACTCCCGGGACCATGCACATGGGGCGGCCGACGAGTCACTATTGACCAACGATGACCCCCCCCGACCCCCCTCCCCGTTGCAGCCTCCAGCACTGCGGATCGCCCCGCTCCTGTCCCGCCGGGATCACGTTGGTAAGACCGGGGCTGATGTCGCCAGGGGCTCCCCAGCTCTCTGACGAACTCTCGCTTTAGATCCCACTGCCTGGAGCCCAGGGCCCCGGAAAACGAAAAACGACCCCTGATGCAACATCGTGTCTCCGGGTGGCCTCCCCCATGCCAGCGCCCCCGCAGTAGAGATGAATAAATAAGAAACATCGGCCTCAGTACCTTTAACCCTAACATTGCCTGGACTGAAAAGGAAGTTTCCCCTAAATTCTGTGACACTCGTTCCGGACCAGAGGTGGGTGAACAGTTATCTTTTATTATTAATGGGAACACTGGTGTCTGTCAAACTTCTGCGGCCTATATGAATACAGGCCGATGGCTGCCTGACCCTAAGATGGCGGCTCTACAAGGACACTAATTGCACACCATCGCTTGAAATTAAATGGGGCATACTATTCCAACGTGACCACCCCACTCCAGCTAGCCTCTGAAACCACCACAGCCCCTCATGCGCAGTAAACTGCTGAGGTCTTGAACAGATCCCCAAGCCTCACAAACCCATCTCCCTAGTGCCTCCGCTGAGCTACCTGATCAAGACCCCAGCACCCCCTGAGCTCCACAGAGCTCCTACGCTCTCCTGCCCCCATCCGCCCTGTCACCACCCAGGTCTAAGGCTTCGCAACTGCACTAGTTTCTCAGCTCGCTACTGCAGCCCTACCCTTGCACATGGCCCCCTCCCATCAGCACTAACACGCGCGGACCCGGTCCCTTGACCAGACAGCGGCCAAACTGCTAAATACATGTGTCGCGGCACTAGTACCCACCGAAACCAGCATGGCTAGGCCCACCCTAAGCGCTACAGGGGAAATCCCTCTTACTCTGGTTTACCCCCCAATCTCTCCAAAACCGCTGCTAAAACCTTCGAGCACTCCACCCTGAAGAGTCACCCTGAGACATTGATTTCCGACCTATGCCATAACACAGACAAGGGCACAGTCATCAATGACCTAATCTTCTACTCCAAAAGGACCCCCTACTGGCGAAAAACCTTTGCACACCTCCTCAACATAAGTGCAACCAGGAACATCCCTCACGGCACTAAGCTTACAATAGCACCCTCCGCAACCCTGCGAGCTGACCTCACAATCACCCTCTATAAAAGCGGCATTGTCCTGATCCAAGCCTCATCCAGAAACCTCAACAAATTTGCAAGCATCTTTACCAACCTCAGTAACCATGTGCCCGAGACTAACAGGGAAACTAACACTTCCCCCGTCACCCCCGGACCAGCCTGCCTATCACCGCTAACCACCCATTAACCACTCCCCCTAGGGTTTCCATCACCGATCATCCCATCCCCTCTCGCATGGCACCTGACCTCACCAGGAGAATCAACCCTGCACATCCGATTCCCACCACGCCAGCTCCCCTCTCTAACTGTGAGTATCTTACGCCTTCAAACACAGGCGACACAGATCTAACCGGCCTGCCTAGCTCACAAACCTCCTCCCAAAGAGTCTCCACCACTGCCATTCCCAAGATTGCTAACTTATCTCCTAACCTTGCCAATAGAGTCGCCTCCAGATCTTTGGTCTACCCCCCACCAGCCCCGCATGCTAACCATGAGACTGGTTTGTCGCCAGATTCCCACGATATAGAAGGATCAACCCTTTCTACCCGGTCCCCTATGCATGCCGACACCAGGGCCACAGAAATACTGCCCCCCTACCGCCTTCTTCCTGCAGGGAGCCTGATAGCACTGCCCCTGAGCTACTGCCCCCCTGCCCGCCTACACCCCCTTCCTACAGGGATTTCGAAACCCTGCACTCCAGAGCTGCCAAGCTCACTCAGAATATCCATATCTCCATACTAGACCTAATGAACCTCCTGCACCTCGCTGAACCCTCCCTCCCCAACCTCAAAACCCAGTGGACCACCCCCCCAACACACCACCGAGACCCTCAAGCACCCTCTACCGTTACCCCTGAGACATCTTCGCCCTCGCAAACAACCATGCCACCTCTCAGAGGAAGAAACCCTAGCTCTCGCCCTCTCCTACAACTCTACACATGCCACCCCTAGCCCACTAGACCTCACTGAAGAGGAAATCCTGGCCATCCTCAGCGACTACAACCCTGCCCCTATTGCCCTTTGCACATTAGATACCAGAACCGCACATGCCATCCGCACAGTCTGTATTAACACCAACAGACCAGCTACCTTCCGCAACAGAAGTGTGGTTAAGAGCAACCTAGCGCCGGTACACTTGTCCACCCCAACTCCTGACACTCCCCCTGATTCCTCTCTGTCTGGCCTTTTAATCAACTGCCGATCGGCATCTAAGCATGCCATTAACATTGCTACACTCATCTTGAACAAAAACCTTGACTTAGCTATTCTAACAGAATCATGGCTCAATGACTCTTCATCTCCATGCCTGGACCTCTTAGTCCCTCCCGGTTACAACATTGCTAGACTGGACAGACAATCTAACAAGAAAGGAGGAGGCATCGCCTGCATCTACCAATCCAACCTGAGTGCCACAGAACTCCTGGCGGATTCGACAGACTCTTGTCCATACCTTGTACTCTCCATCTGTAGCAACTCCTCGAACTCAAAAGATATCTTCCTAGGTGATTTCAACCTGCACTGGAATGACTCCAAGGATCCTAATGTCAACGCTATTAAAGTCCTCCTATCCGATCAAGCCCTGACCCAAGCCTGCTCACTCCCAACACACTCAAAAGGGGCCACCCGCGACTGGATCATCTCTAAGGAAACAACAGTCAAGCTACCCATGTGACTGGTCTGACCACCACACCATCACATTCTTACTACCTGGCACCCACAAGATAAGGGCACCACAGCCAGTGATCCCTAAACACTGGATTAGAGACACTAGAAACCTAGACCACAATCAACTGAAGGTTCGCTGCACATCTGACCTCCCCCCCTCCCATCTCTCTACGGTCAATGACCTCAATAATCATCACTCTTCAACTATCTCGAACATCCTGGATGAACTAGCCCCACTAAAGCTAAAAAGAACCCAATCGAAAGATAAGAACCCCTGGTTCACTGGACCCCTCAACGATGAGAGGAGATGCCTCCGGCTATCCAAAAGAATCTGGAGACAGCACCCCTCCGCAGCTCATCTTAAACTTCTCTGCCAGGCCAGAAAAACCTACAACAAGAACATCCTGAACTCCAAAAAAGAATTGTTCAGATCCGACATAGAAAACGCCAGGAACAGACCACGCAAGCTCTTCGATATGGTCAAACACCAATCCAACAAACTGGTCAAAACCTCCTTAATATCATTGGAGGAATTCTCCTCCTTTTTCGCTAACAAAGTCACAGCCTTAGAAAATTAACTTAGTGCCGCCACATACTCTCTATCCCTGCCAGGCTTGCACCTTCCTCCTGAGATGCACCCACAGACTTCACCGAAGAACCAAGCACTTTGGACTGACTTCAACCTCTACGACGAAGACTCTGTATCTAAAATTCTATTGTCCCTAAACCCAAATAACCACTTCAATGACCCGCTTCCCTCCAACTGCCTAGCGGCCGTTGCCCAATCCATTATCCCTAGTTGAACAACAATAATTAACGCCTCACTCCAGCAGGGTTCCATTCCGGACTCCCTGAAAGCCGGCCAAGTCCTCCCCATTTTATAAAAGCCGTTGCTGGACCCAGCCATTCCAGACAATTTCAGACCTATCTCCAACATCCCCCTCTTAGCCAAAGTGTTGGAGACGTGTGTGCAACAGCAACTAAGTCAACACATCAACAACTTCCACCTTCTCGATGACTTCCAATCTGGATTCAGACCAGGGCACAGTACTGAAACGACCATGCTCCACATCGTTGGCGACGCCCTGCTAGCTTTAGACCAAGGGAAAACATGCCTTTTAATCCTCCTAGATCTCTCATCAGTCTTCGACACGGTCAACCACGAAAAACTAATCCAACGCCTCAAACTCAGGATGGGTTTGGATGGCGCTGTTCTAAAATGGTTTAGATCCTTCCTCCAAAACCGATCACAGCGATTCCTAATCAACAGCAACCTCTCTGCTCCCTCTCCGGTCAAAGTTGGAGTCCCCCAAGGATCAACCCTGTCCCCTACCCTCTTCAATCTCTACCTTGAACCACTTGCAGATATATTATGTTCAGCAAATGTCTCCTACCATATGTATGCTGGCGACACCCAGCTCTACATCAAAGCCTCCTCTATCTCGAGGATATTCTCTCACCCTGAATGAGGCCCTGAAATCAACCGTCCACTATCTCACCTCCAATCAACTCAAGCTCAATGCCAAGAAAACTGAATTTCTCTCAATTTCCCCTCCAAAAACCAATCCCGAGATGCAGACATGGATCAAGGCTATCACAGCCCTAGACTGCCCACCGACCATCGTGGACTCAGCTAAATGTCTGGGAATAACCCTTGACTGCAAGCTGAACATGCAGGACCACATCAACTCTATGGCCAAATCAGCCAGATTCCACTTGAGCTACCTCTGGAAACTGAAACTATTCCTTGACACCACCGACCTAAATAGTGCGGTCCAAGCACTAGTAATCTCTAGACTGGAATATGGATGCTCCACCCTCTCTGGTTTACCCAAGATCTCCCTGGCACCCTTGAGAGCCTGTCTTAATGCTGCCGCCACACTGCTTACTAGCTCAAAAAAATTTGACCATATAACCCCACACCTTAAAGCATTGAACTGGCTTCCCCTCAAGGCCAAAATACACTCAAACTGGCCTCCATTACTTACAAGGCCTTATACTAAAACTCCCCTGCTTATCTTGCACAGAAACTGGTGGTATCTGGCGGAATCAGAAACTCCTGGTCCACCAGAGACCTCTCACTCCAACCTGCATGTTTCCAAAGAAAAAAAACCTTTAACCGGGCTTTCTCTGGATCCACCCCAAGAACATGGAACTCTCTCCCGCCAGCCATCAGAAGAATTCCCTCTTTGGCACGTTTCAAAAAGGGGGCCAAAACCTTCCTTATGGGCCAATTCCTCGCCTAAATGCTGCCTCCTACCAACACATAGACTCTGACTAACCACTGAATAGCGACTCCATCGGGCTACCACGCTACCCCGTCAGGAAATCGGGGGCGCTACATGGAGCTATTTAAATGTAAACTGTATATATTTTGTCCTCTACCTTTAATGTTTTCCTTGCCTAATGTGTTCACATGTAAAGCACTCTGATACCCTAACGGGTCAAGTTCGCGCTCTATAAAACAATAAACAAACAAACAAACAAACAAACATAACTCAAGTAGTCCTAATACGGCTTGGCTACTTCCACCAGTTCCGAAAAATCTACAACGATTTCTTGGAAAAACCCGCCTTCAGCAGTTAGGGACTTCCCCCTGCAAGAATATTAAGTTATCCAAGAAATCATGGAGTTTTCAGAGAATTAAGTCTCTGATGACGTTATTATGTCCAATCTTACGTCAAACTCGGCACGTTCAAGGTATAAATATGCCCACACTTGTCCAAACAAACACACGGTGGTTTGGAGCAGTTCGACTATCTACTTGCCCTACGCGCCCTGCTGCAGCATGTGCCGAAGGAAGCCGACCCTCCAGCTGACGCACTGAGAGACGCTGTACTTTCTCCTGCCGAGAAATCCAGCTCCAGTGTTTACAGGCTACCCTTTGCTGTTGCTGGGAAATCGAGTCCTGAGAGAGAGATAGAAGACCCCCTACATTCTAAACCAAGGTACGGAGCTGATTAGACCCTAAGAGAATTCTTGGAATAGATTCTTGGCAAATAATACTAAAACTAGGCTACAACCTACTTACTTCTTCCCTTGTACTAGACCTAGGTTAGGTACACCGGGGTAGGCATATTTTAGAAGCACCAGTTGAGTACTTTTAGTCAGCTTTCTACTTATGAACAGTACAGGGTGTTCTTCACCTTCAGGAGAGACCTGGGACAACACTGCCCCAAGTCTGTGTTCTGAAGCATCTGTCTGAAGTAGAAAAGGATTCCTACAATCTGTGGACCAGAGAATGGGACTAGAGGTGATGGCTGTTTTCAGAGCGACAAAAGCCTTTTGGACGTCAGGGTTGGGATGTAGCAGATCTTTGGCTTTTACTTGTTTTTGTAATAGGTCAGTGAGGGATGCAGCCAATTCGGAGTACTGGGGAATGAAACGTCGATAATAACCAAGGTGACCTAAAAACGCCCTGACTTCTTTCTTAGTGGTGGGGAAGGGGGCATGCGTTATTGCCTTCACTTTCTCCTCCTGTGGTGCTATGCAACCCTTCCCAAGGAGGTACCCCAGGTATTTCACCTTTTGAAAGCCTGCCCTGGACTTCTTCGCATTTATGTGTAGTCCTGCTTCTTGGAGAGCCTGGAGTATTAACTGGCAATGTTGTAAATGTGTCTTCCAGTAGGGCTGTAGATGACAATGTCATCAAGGTATGCTGAGGAATACCCTGGTGTTTATGCAATACCCTGTTCATGAGCCTCTGGAAGGTGGCAGGGGCTCCATGTAAGCCAACCGGTAGCATGGTAAACTCATAAAGGCCTGTGGGTGTTGTAAAGGCAGTTTTTTCTTGATCTTGGGGTCTTAGAGGCACCTGCCAGTATCCTTTTGTGAGATCTAGTGTGGTGATGTACTGTGCCTCCCCTAGTTTTTCTATTAGCTCGTCCACCCGTGAGAAAGGATAAGAGTCGCATTTGGAAATTGCGTTTACTGCCCTAAAATCGATACAAAACCGGATGAAACCATCCGGTTTTGGTACCAGCACTATAGGGGAGGACCATCTTCTTTGGGATGGCTTCATGACGCCCAGAGCGCCCATACTCTCAACCTCTTGATTTATGGCCTTCCTCCAGGTTGCGGTAATGCGGTAGGGTTTTTGTCTTATCACTTGTCCCGGTTGTGTTGGGATGGCATGTTCCGCTAGGGTTGTTCTTCACGGGAGGTCTGAAAACAAGGGGGAAAAAGGCCATAGTGTCTCCTGTAGGGTATCTTTCTGGATTGGGATGAGATAGGGATTCATAACCAACTGATGTAGAGTAGTGTTGGGGGAAACCATTGGGACAATGGTGTGCAAGTCCTTAGGGAGGGGTCCCAGTCATTTTTAAGGAGGCTTACATGATGTAACTGGGTGAGTTTCCGTGTGATTTGTAAGTGGTAGGATGTTAAGCCCACTTTCCTTACAACCTTGAATGGGCCCTGCCAACCGGTTTTTACTTTGGTTAGGGAGGAAGGTGACAAGACCAGGGCCCAGTCACCTATTTCCAGTTGTCTCTACTTCTTACCCCTATTATATAGTGGCTGTTGCTTGGTCTGAGCCTGCTCTAGGTTTGCATCAGCAAAGTCTTCTAGTTTCAGTAGTCGGCTTCGTAGACTTTGGGTATAATCAAGGAAGGAATTGGTCTCCTCTTGCTTTTCCTGGTCCCAGTCTTCCTTGGTTATCTCCAACAGACTATGTGGTTCCCTACCATAAAGGAGCTGGAATGGGGAGCAGCCAAGACTGGCTTGTTTCTGGCTCCGCTCTACGTAGAGAGCCAAGGGCAACAGTTTGTCCTATTCCTTCCATTCCACACTTAATAGCTTCTTCAAGGTTAGTTTTAGCGTGGCATTGTAGCGTTCGCACAACCCGTCGGTTTGGGGGTGATAAACGGATGTTTTAATGTGCGAGATGTCAAGGGTTTTGCAGATCTGGGCCATCAATTTGGACACAAAGGGGGTTCCTTGGTCGGTGAGTATCTCCAACACGGGAAAATAGCTCCATAAGTTTGTTGCTAATATTTTGGGTGGTAGGTGGACGCAAGGGGAAGGCCTCTAGATATCTTGTGGCATAATCCACAATGACTAAGGCATAAAGGTTTCCTTGTCTATTTCTGGGCAGTGGTCCAATCAGGTCCATGCCGAGACTTTGTAAGGGGTTACCAATAATCAGAAGGGGTTGGAGAGCAACGGCAGGGGGTTTGTGAGGGTTTTCTCTCTGACACACTTCCCATTCACAACAGAACTTGGTGACATGTGCAATAATGCCTGGCCAATAGAAGTGCTGCAATATTAGCAGAATTGTCTTCTGTGCACCTTGGTGCCCCGCGAGTAGGTGTGAGTGTGCGAAGAATAGTATTTGACCCCGGAAGGCTTTGGGCACAACCAATTGGGGAGGGTCGCCATATTTCCCTGTCCTGTACAGGAGGTTTCTGGAGACCTGAAATAAGGGGAAGGTCGAGTGAAATGTGGGAGTTACTGGTTGGGCTTGTTCCCAGGCGGCTTTAAGAGTAGGGTAGTTTTTCTGCGTGAACCGGAAGTTCTTATTTGACAGCCAGGGTGCTTGGGCAAGGAGGTTTGGTAGAGCGTAGTTAGGTTGTGAAGGGAAAAAGACATTCTCCTTTATCAGGGATAAAAAAGAGGGGCTGTCCTTACCTATTATCAGTTGTTCAGGTAAAGTGGGCAACACCTCGAATCGGGCCTGGAGGGTCTGTCTGTTAGGAAGGGTTATGGGCAACCTTATCAAGGGGTAGAACCAGATGTCTCCATGAAGGCACCGAATGGGGACGTCTTCCCCGGGTAGAACTGGTGTGAGCCCTACGATGGACTCACATACAACCGACTTGCGTCAGCCGGAGTCCAACAGGGCGTTTACCCTTACTCCCTTTATTGTTACACTCACTTAGAAACTGGGTCCCATTTCTTCCGTATACCAAATCGAACGGGGAATGCAGCCTATGTCCATCGGTTCTTCCTGGTTTTTCTTGCGGTGACATTTCCGGGCTATATTCCCCCATTCTCCACAGTCATAGCACTGAGGGCCTCTGCTGGGATTCCGTATGGGACTGATGGGCCTCACAGGTTCTGGGACAGGTTTTACTGGGTTTTTGTCAGTTTTGCTGAGGGCAACGGAGGGTCGGGTTGGTTTGTCTGAGTCCCAAGGTAGGGAGCGGGGTTGTGCTCTGTAGAAAGAAGTGGCCATCTCGATTGCCTGTTCGACCGTTAGGTGGGTGTGCTGTTTTAACCACCTTTGAATGGGGTAGGGTAGTGCTTCGAGATATTGCTCTAAATATATTTGGGACATAATTTCTTCCTTTGTTCTACTTTCTGGCTTCAGCCACTTGTCGGCCGCTGTCTTTAATTTAAAGAACAGGGTTTTTGGGTTGACAGCTGGTGTTCCTCTTTCCTTCCTGAACCGTATCCGGTAGGCCTCCGAGTCCCAAGTGATCCAAGATAATGTATTTTATGTCTTAGTATGGTGTATTGCCATTCACGTTTGCCACCTGGTAGGCGGCCTGGGCTTCTCCCGTGAGAAGAGGAGCCAAGAAGAAAGGCCATTTGGCCTCTGGCCAGCCTGACGCTTTGGCCGCCCTCTCAAAATTCATTAGAATGCATCGGGATCTTCCCCTGGCACGTACATTTGTAATGACCTGTTGGGCCCGGTCCCGCGCACATCTGTAACTGGGTGGTGAGTTGTTGGCGATCATCTGCAACCTTTTGCATGCTCTCTGCCTGATTGGACATGGAGGCCTTTGGTAAGTCTCTATCGGCTTGGGCTAAAGACATTTGCTTCTCCACAGCCCATTCCAGATTTTCCTGCCCTCTGATCAGCTGCTGGATTAATTGCTCAATATCGGCTACCTTGGAGGCATTTCTATCCCACTTCTGACACCTTGTGTGGATATGGTGAAGAAGCAAATGGGGACAATGCGAGATAGATTCAGGGTTTTATTAATAGTGTTCAGTGGACAATATTTTAACGGTGCATAGGTCAACAAAATCAAATAGGATCTTCAGGGTTTCGACTGGTGTTTTATGTGGTTGCTTCTCTCCTTCTTCCGCCAGAGGGATGTAGGTGGATCCTTCAAGTGTCCTGTGTCCCGTTTAGGTCTGTGTAACTCCCTGAGGTATGTCATGTTGTAGCACAGGGAAAAGAAAAGAAAAGAATACCCTTTTAGAAAGGCCATCCAGTCCACTTTAATCGGAAGGGATCGGGAATTGCAGGGAGTATTCACCCAAAATCCGTCACCGCGTCTATCAGAGCGGCCCTTTTAGATAACTACTGCTCTCCACCCATGTTGGGCTTTGTAGACCCAGTGCCCCTTCCCCATGTATGTCCAAAATGGCTCTGTACCTTGTTGAGCCACGTCCCTCCAGGGACGTGGCTGGCTTCCTCGTGGTACCGGATAGGGTCCGGCTCCCACACTGGTTTATGGTGGGCAGGGACAGCGTCTTCCTACGGTTCTAGCACCTTCTTGACTGCATCCTCGATTCCTGGCAGGAGCGTTGAACCTGGGGGTAGAAAGAAGGTTTTGGCTCTTCTGAAGCGCTCTTCCCGCTTGGATTCCTTCGTCTTCTTGTATGTTCCTGTTGGTTCCCCTTCCTGGAACGCCCCTTCCGGTCTTATTCCAGTCGGAGCTTCTGATGCGGTCATGTGACCCGAGTAAGTACACGCTGAAGGTGTGTTCTTAAAGTGGAAGGGCCAACTATCTTCGAAGGCAGGAGCCTGGAAGTAAAGGAGGGAACAGGGAGATAGGTAAGGGGAGTCCGATTCAAGCTCCGAGGGTGAAATGTCGATCCGGACGGTAGCACCTCCTCACAATCTCACTGATGAGGCCTACATGGGCCGAAACCGTTCTCAAGGTTGGTGCTATTCCCACTGAAAAGGACCTGTTCTGGCACTTTAGGCTGGACTCTTCCTAAATGAGCAGGACAAAGCTGATTTGTATATGGGATGTCTCTCTCTAGAGTAGCACAGAAGGTGAAAAATATTGGACTGGCCGGTAGTCGAGAGTGATCTCTAACGGTTAGGATTAAATCAAGTAATGCTTCCTTCACTTTTTTGATGAATGCAGTAGATGCCATAAATTTGAGCGGTATGCCCCGATCTGGGTCTTTGCTCACTGTGTGAACATAGTATGTCCGAAATGTAACTGACAAACTTTGAACAACGTAATATATGAAATGGTTAAATTAAAATAAACATTCTGAACTTGATCAACTTTTTGGCATTTTTATGCATCATAATGATGTGCGTCCGGAGTTGGGTGTCAGTTAGCCCCACATTTCCCAGTGTCATTAAAATTTACATGGATGGGCAGACCCCGACAAGCCAGGCTTGCACGCAAAACAGAGCACAACATGAACGTGATGGAACATGGTAGAATTTGGTGTGCACTCTGTCAATCGTCTTTGTCTTTGCTCACTGTGCCATAGGAGCCAAACTATACTTTATTGACAAGGTCAAATATGACAAAACTGGTTTGGGGATGCTTGTGTTCTCATCTGGAGGGTACCTGGTCTGCCAATTCAGGCTAGAATTCCTATTTGATAGGACCAAGTCTGATAAGCATATGGCAGGTCTCTGTTGAGAGTGGAATAGTGGGAGAAAAATGATGGTCTGGAATGTGGCTCAAGTGATCGCAAGTGGCTCGGATTCATTGAACCATTTCTTCCATCACTTTGTCGTTTGCTGCAGTAGACATCCATAATGGTTCCATCTTAGGCCTAACAGTCCCAACCTTGGAATAACGTTATCCATTCTTCCAATATTGTGGGCATCATTGGCAAAATGGTAGTGACTCATTGCATAATGGTGACCATCTCAGACACAGTGGCCAAATGACGACCCTGGCAAACTGGTGGTCATTTCTACATACTTTGGATATTCATGATATAAAGATGGTTTTTCCTGGAATAATCTTGGACATCCTTGGCATTTAGTGCAGACTCATGACAGTACGGAAATTATTTATTACATCATTGTGGCCATCTTTGACATAATTGTGGTCTTCCTCGGGAAAGCCAATTACTGTTGCCCCTAAATGCCCTTCCATGACATAGGTTTGTCCTCTCAGAACCTGTTGGCTACCCCTGGCATATGGGTGGCATCTATGGCTGTCAATGGACATCTCAGACCTAAGGTGGGCTTTCCTGTTATCTGCTGGCCACCCAAGACAAATGATAGACATCTGTGGCATGTGAAGTGATAAAAGGTAACACGAGACAACATTTACTTATGTGGGGCGCTGGCAAATATGAAACGTGGGTTGTGCAGAAGTAAGTGGTAGGTAACATTAGGAAATGTTGCACTCAATGGAAACAATTAGGTTTCCTAACCTTGTCTGATTCACAAAAGGGGTGGGACGTTACCAGGAAATCATCACAACGGTGATGTCCTACTCAGGACATTCGATGGGCAAGAGGTTTTGTGGCAGGAAATCATCATCACAAAGATTTTGCTTCATTTTTTTTTTTTAAACAGACTTTATTGACTTTTCATAATCCGCTCAGATGCATCATACATACAATCTTATAAAATACATTATACCAGCAGATTCCAATGGACATTTGTAACCACTTCATGGCATAGCCTTGCAACTCGCTAGCGTGTCTAGACCACCCATCTCTGTGTTGGGAGGAGAGACGTCTCTCCTAATGCAGGGGTCATATCCCTCCCTTCATGTGGCCGAGCCCTGAGAGGCTGAATCGTGTTTCCCCTAGCTTATGCGA
Organism: Lissotriton helveticus; assembly: GCF_964261635.1. NCBI lineage: Eukaryota > Metazoa > Chordata > Amphibia > Caudata > Salamandridae > Lissotriton > Lissotriton helveticus. The sequence continues at coordinate 1,190,752,364 of NC_136068.1, forward strand.
ACACTGTCAACATCTATTCATCAATTCAGAAAACAAAAAACGCAACCCACCCCCAATGCAATCCCTCCCACCCTGGACCCCCCCGTAGCCCCACCTCCCTCCTCCCCTCAGACATGTCGCTTTCCCTAACAGCACACTTGTTGCACATTATTCATTCCGCACCCTCCGTCAGATTCCCTTTGGCAGTGATCCATGTCTCTCCCGGGAGGATGCACCCAAGTTAGTGATCTCTCCACCCACCCTCTCACCCTATGACCTGTGGCTGTGGTCTCATGTAGCAAAGGGGGACACCCATAGCCGGAAGGATCAGTCATCATCGTCAGTCGGGTTTTTAAGCAGGTCCACCATCGCCACCCAGGCTCTCGCTGTGTCCCACAGTTTGTCGTTGTCAGTTCTCTGAGCTAGTTGGAGTCGGATGGTCCCCTCGCAGTCCACCCACTTTATAAAGTCCGCAACCAGCGCGCAACACTGGAGGCTGTGACCGCCTTCCAATGACTAGTGATTTCACGTTTGGCTAGGACTAACCCCAAATCCAGGAACTTACTGGTGGTTTTGTTACGGGCAGTGTGGGGGAACCAGTGTAGCAAGCACACCCCAGGAGTATGCTGCATTTTTCTTTTCGTCACCTCTTTCAATTTGGCCAGAACCTCTCCCCAATACCCCTGAAGCAATGGACAGTCCCAGAACATGTGTAAAAACGCTGCATCCTCCAGTCTGCATTGCGGGCAGGCAGTGCGGGAGCCAAAAAAATCATTAATTTTGTAAGGAGTGAGGTATGCCCGATGAAACACATAGAATTGGATGAGTTGGAATCTCGCGTTTCGGGAGCACTTCCATGCTCGTCCCATTAGCATCTCCCAGGGTTTTGCCTCTATAGGCATTCCCAAATCAGCCTCCCATTTAGTGCGCAATCCCTCAAGAGGAGCCCTTAATCCCTGTGTCAGTCTCCGATACAAACATGTAACCGCCTTGATCTCACCCGCTGTGGTGACCACATATTGACAAGGGAGGAAGACCTGTGGTTCCTCCAACCCTTTTTTCCAGTGTTTGCACACAGCCGCCGTCACTGCCGCGTGCAGAAGAAAGTCCTGAGCAGGCAGTTTGTGTCTTTCTTTGAGATCTTGAAATGGCAAGAGTGTACCAGCCTCGTATAGATCCCCAATGGAGGAGATCCCCAGCTCCTCCCATTCATGTAGCCGCTGCCAGTCCCATCCGTGAGGCAGCTACTCACAGAACCACACCGGAATCTCGGGTGCATATGCCGGGCTCACTTTATTGCGTCACAGAGCCCTATACCAACATCGCTGCAATACCCAGAACTCTCTGGGCACCTCCTTTGCATGCATCGGAACCTGTAACAGAATCCGAATCAGGTGGCGAAGCCCCAGATCCCTTCCTCTCTGATCTACCTCGACTCCCAATTTCCCTGCCATCCGCTGTGTGAGCCATTGGAACTGAGCTGCATGGTAGTAATCCTCGAAATCAGGTGCTGCAAAGCCCCCTTCTTGTCTTGGATGCATTATAGTGGGCAGCGCCACTCGTCGTCTCCCTGATCCCCATAGGAAACCTGACACCATGGAGTTGAGTTGGGCGAAGCACTTCCCAGGCACCCAAAGCGGCAGTGTAACAAAATAATAAAGTAAACGGGGTAGGGTTATCATTTTCAGTAGTGCCACTCGTCCCGCCACCGACAAAGGTAGAGACCCCCAAAAGTCAAGCTTACACTTGGTGGCCCGGAGGGCTAGCCCAATGTTACCCTCAAATAAATCAGTAGCCTCATGATAAATTCAAACCCCCAAGTAAGGTAAACAACTGCCTTCCCATCGTACGTCAATCCCCTCAGGAGGATCACCATGCCTCCTGTGTATCAGAAACAGACAGGTCTTCGCCCAATTAACTTTAAGTCCTGCGACTCACCCCAGCCTCTCTAGTAATTCCCAGACTCCACGTAAGTCATCAGGGGTATTGGCAAGGAACAACAACAAATCGTCGGCATATAGGGCAATATAGTGCATCTGACCCATCCCCTCTAGACCCCTGTAGTGTCTCCCTGTCCGCGCGTGAACCGCTAATGGCTCCATTGCCAGGGCAAACAGAAGGGGAGACAGCGGACATCCCTGCCTCGTCCCTCTGCCCACGTCGCAAGCAGCCGAAATCGCCCTCCCGTCCGAACCCTGGCCGTTGAGCGAGAGTAGAGAAGTTTCGTCCAGGCCCCAAACCCCTCACCCAAGCCAAAGGCTCTCAGCACCCGAAACAGATATGGCCACTCTAGCCTACCAAAGGCCTTTTCAATGTCTATAGATAGTACACATGCCTCATCGCCTCCTGCTGCCGCCTCATGCATCAGTTGACATAACCTCCGAATATTCATGGCCGTGTTCCGTGTAGGAATGAATCCATATTGGTCCCCGTGCACCAGAGTTGTCATGTGTACCATCAGGCGACTGGCCAAGATACCGCTCAGGATCTTATAGTCAATGTTTAACATCGCCAGGGGGCGATACGCTGTTTGATCTTGCCCAGCTTGAGGAGTGGTACGATCACTGCTTCCCTCGACGAGGCAGGTAAGTAGCCGTCCTGTTTTGATTTTAAAGGGACACCAGCTCCGGAGCCAGCACATCAATATAAGTGACGTAGAACTCCGACCGTAATCCAACAGTACCCAAGGTTTTGTTCCTGGCCATACGTTTGAGAGCTCTCCGGACCTCACCCAATTCTACCGGTTGGCCCAGGCTCTCCGCCTCTTCCGCTTCAACCTGCAGTAACTCTACGTCAAGGAAATCTGCTTCCTCTAGTTCTCTTTGGTCCAGTTTGCTGCAATAAAGGGTGGAATAGTATTCCAGGAACTGCGTGTTAATGGCTTGCTGACCGTAATGGATCGTCCCCTCCTCCTCTCCTAGCTCGAGAATCGTGTGCCCCTGCGCGCAGGATTCACCAGCCAAGCTAGGAGCAAACCGGACTTACCGTGTAAGCCCTGTAATCAAAGCAGATCAGCCTCTCCACTTGCATTGCCAACTCTTCCTTCACCCTCAGTAGCCCTTCTTGTGTGTCCTCCCGTCCCGGCCTCTTCCTTTCTTTCTCTCTGAGCCGTTGTTCTGCCTGCTGTACCTCATTCAATAGAGTTCAACGAACTCCCACGGCTTCCCCAATGCACCGTCCGCGGATCACTGCCTTGAACGCGTCCCATTCATTATGCAGACTGGGAGAGATGCCCATGTTATGGTCGAAATAGTCCTCTATAGCAGTACCTATGGTGGTTCGAAAGACCTGGTCCTCCAAGACCTCCGGTCGGAGACGCCAATTTGGAATCACCATTCTAAGCCAAACCCAGTTCATGGCCACCAAGATGGGGTTATGGTCTGAGGTTGTCCTAGCCAAATACTCACTCATCGTGATCAATATGTGGACATCAGGGGAACACAACACAGCGTCCAGCCTCACATGCAACTCATTGACTGCTGAAAAGTAAGAGTAGTCACGATCCCTAGGATGATGGGCCCCCCAAGTGTCTGTGAGCCCCCAACTCTGTTGCCAGTCCCGCCTGACGTCTGCTATTCTACGAGTAGGGGCGTCATGGAGTGGTGGGTGGGAGCGGTCCAAGTCTACATCCGTCAAACAGTTAAAGTCCCCCCCAGAAGAACAGGGCCCGTTAGTTTCCCCGCCAAGGTCTGTGAGAGCTGTGCAAAGAAGGTGGGCTGTTCGACATTGGGGGCATATAGGCTTCCTAGTGTAATATCGCGCCCATCAAGTCGCCCCGTGACCACAGTATACCTGCCCTCCGGGTCAATCACCTGCCTCACACATTGAAATGGCACTCCTGCCCGCACCCAAACCAGTGTCCCCCTGGCATAATCCAAGTAAGAAGTGTGAAACACCTGTCCTCTCCAACGGCATTGTAAGGCCGCCCCTCCGCCTTCGTCAAGTGGGTTTCTTGAAGCAGTGCAATTTGAAAGTAGGCGTATATTTTGTGTCGCCGACACATGGTGTGCATCCCCCTTACGTTCCAAGGCATTACTTTAAGGCCTATGGAGGTACCCATGGTCCAACACATGCAAGTGCTCTTCTAAACCCCCTAGCGACATGTCTGACCCTCCCCCATCCCCCCCAACCCTCAAACTTCCCCGACTCCCACACCCCAGGACAGGCACACAAAAACAGGTTCCCATCCAAACCAAACTGCTCATATATAGAACCGTAACTAGGATGTAGCAATGCCCCCAGAACTCTCCCCTGACCCCCCTCCTTTGTGAAGAATCCGCAGAGTCAGCTGAGTCCCCGGCAATCCTGGAAAGTCATCATCTGCCACACTGCCCCACATCAGACTGGCCAACAGGCCCAGGATGCGCAACAACCCTTAGATCATGGGCCCCACATACCCCTTACAGCCCCATCACCCAAACATCCCCTCAGGTGTCTGCGGGGTGACATTCGGCATCTCCATGTCCGAGAGTCCCTAGGCGCTACCAGATCTTGGGCTCTCCGTCCCACTCCTCTCCGTATCTGTGTCATTACTGGCCGGGCTGACCACTCCTCTACTGATGGCCGCCACCGCCCGCACCGCACTGTCTTGCTCCTGAAGCTGATCCACCGGAGAAGTGGGCCTCCCCCTCGGCAGAGTAGTTGCCTGTCGTTCTCGCGGCGAGGCCGTCCGTGGGGTGCGCACAGCCGCGCCACCGTGACCCTCCAGCCAGTCCCACGCTGCCTGCGGGGTAAGAAAGAAGTGGGTCTCCTCATCCGCCATTACCCGCAGACATGCCGGAAATAGCATCGCGTAGGGGAGATGGAGCTGACGCAGCTTTCTCTTAACAGCCAGAAAGGAGGACCGTTGACGTTGGACCTCCCTTGTGTTATCCGGGAAGATCAGCACCTTACTGTTTCCTATTTGCAGATTCTGCTGGTCCCGAGCCCTCTGCAGGATAAAGTCCCGGTCTCGGTAATTCAACAGTCTCGCCACCATTGGTCGTGGCGGGACTCCAGGTTTAGGCAGGCGAGCCGGGACCCTATGTGCCCGCTCCAGCGCATAAAATGGGGATAGGCCTTCTGGCGCCACCTCTGTTCGCAACCAATTCTCCAGGATCCGGACCGCATCTGCTCCCTCCTTGCGCTCTGGAATCCCCACTATGAGGAGATTGTTGCGCCGCGAGCGCACCTCACTGTCCTCTGCCCTTACTTCCAGCACTTTGACTCCATGTGTTACTTCATTTAAAGAGTGGCGCAGGGCTGCCACTGTATCAGGGATGTCCTTCATGGTGGTTTCATGGGTCGCCACTCTCTCCTTAAGCTTCCGATGGTCTTCCTTCACCAGGGTGAGGTCTGATCCAATGGCGTCCATCCTTTTCTCAAGTGCCTCCCGTGAGGCCACAATGGCCTGCATAACTTTACCCAAGGTGGGATCCCCAGGCCGTCCCGGTCCCCGTTTCCCAACATCGCCATCCTCATCTTCTGTGTGCTGTTCCGGCTTGTCCAGGAGTTGGACCACAAAGCCCTTCTTCTTTGACACTCGGCCCATTGTAATTGTCAGGTACTGCTGATATTAGCAGCGCCGTGTGAGCCCACAGTCTCGGTCCGCACCAGCAAGGCACCGCCATCCCTCGACGTCCGCTCCAGAAATCTCAGTCCCAATCTCCACTCCGGACTTCTGTAGGACCGATTTGACTGCCACCAGCTCACCGCCACAGCTCTGTCTGTCACAGATTTTCGTTGTGGTCCCTTCTACCAATGGAAGGCTCCCAGAACAAGAGCGTCGCCACCCGCAGCAGATCTCCAGGTCAGCGCTGGCCTCCACCACCAGCGTCGTCAGGAAGGTCAGTCAGAGGAGAGTCACAGTGTCGGGCCGTCCTGCCTCAATCATGAAGTTTCCAGGCAACGTCGTCGGTACCTCACCTGCTAAAAGGTGGCCCAGCACATCACCCGTCTGATCCCACCACAAGTCCGTCACCAGCGCAGTGGCACCGCGACAGGCCACCAGAACTGTAGTGGTCCTGCTGCCTCATAGCTCACAGGCGTCCCACGGATTCGCCTTCTAGGTCCGCCGATCAGTGGGTCTCCCAGCCTGGGGTGCCATCCTCTCTCTCAGTGCTATAAGCCGCCCACCAGGCAGTCCGTGAAAGCCCACCCCCATGTCTTGTGGTCCTCACCACCGCCGATCTCAGCCGCGCGGGCGAGCCCCCTCCGCCACAGGCAGGCAAAGGGGGGGCGCGCAGCCACCGCCACAAGGACAAGGAGCAGCACCCCCAAAGTCTCTCGTAGGTCTTGCCGGAAGGGAGGGCGACGCAGTCTCGGGGCAAGGCAAGGGCTAAAGGCACACCCCACTACGTCTCTCCGGGGGAGCCCTCAACGAAGGCCCAGGCCGCAGCGGTGACAAGAACCGCAAAGGCAAAGATGCAGGCCTTGGTCAAGCGCTCCGACCCCCCTCCTCAGGTCCAGGCCGCCCCACAGTCCACTCCAGGGCGCCCCGGCCTACTGGCCCTCAGGCGGCACTCTCCGGGTCAGTCCCAGGGCCTCTACGACCCCGATCAAGTGGTCTTCAGTGCTGATGGCAGTGAAGTAGCCCGCGTCGACCCCCAAATGGCGCCAATCATGTCCCAGGCGCCGCCATGTTAAGGACAGGCAACCGCGTCCGGCCAACCGGGGTGTTTCTGTCCGCACCTGCCGGGGCGCGAAGCCTCCTCACCGCCAGTGTCCGATGAAGCCTCGACCTCCCCCCCCGGTGCCGTCAATAGGGTCGCAGCACCCTCAAGGCGTCCACCGGTCCCAAGTGCTGCCACTACAGTCTGGCGCCAGTTCCACTGTGCGGGGCCGCCATCTTGTCTGCCGCGGCGGACTACAGCAACGGGGGGAATCAGTGCTTTCCCTTCTCTTGGCGCCCCCGCCGCCGTCGGCAACTCAGTTCAGGAGGGGCACCTGGTATTCCGCAATGAGATGCGGTGCCGGGGTCCAAGTTTACTAGCCAGGATCACTTATTTTAGAGGGCAGCCGCGGAGAGCTCCAGAGTCCGCCGCTGCTTACATCGGCACTCAAGCCACGCACCCCCAAAGATTTTGCTTCATCAGATGAGTTGCACAAGGATTGGCAAGCCCGAAACAGTACTCCCCAAAAGCAGTAGACTCTAGTTTTCTCACATTTTTCATAATGTTCTCTGTTACATCAAGTGTAGATACTGCTAAACATTTCTTTAAACATAGGGTTCATATGTTTGGTACTCACAAGGAAGGAACAGTCTCTGTGGGGATGTATTTTTTGCTGCTTTAGATCCTGTGGTCAAATAGCCCACAGACTCCTTCAACCTCTAGAGGCTCCTTCAGTGGGGAAGAGCATGTATCAAAGTACATCAGGTGTGCCTCACACTTACTGGCAAGCCTGCATTGTGAGAACGTCTATTGAAATAATGATTTCCTTCCTCACCCCGCATCATTAAGTAAGCAAGGGAAGGCTGTAGGATTGGGATGAGGTGTCAGGTGGGGGGACATCTTGAGTGACAGCAGGACTTGTTGTAAGGGCCAGAGAATGACAACAATGGGTTGTGCCTTTGGGGAACAATGATTGCAGAGGGACATTGCCTGAGGGGATAGATTACTGTGGTGGCAGTGGTGGCAGTGAGACCAAGCCTTGTTGGGACATGGGTGGAGAGGTAAAAAGGCTGCAGCGTGACTTTTACATGGAAGGACTGGGGTACAGAGCCGTCTACCGTCATCAGGACCTTGTTTTTGGGGGGTGGGAACAGCATAAGGAGTTTCTTGAGAGATTAGGTTTTACTTTTCTGTTGATCCTTGTGGAAATTAAATAACTTCTTGCTGCTGCAAAGGCCTTCCAACACCTGCTATCATTTTTAGGTCGAGCCTAGAGCTAGCGTGCATGCTCTGCTCTGCGATCTCATTGTAGAGGAGTAGGTAAATAGAAGCTCCGCCTATATTTGCGATTGGCTTGTGTCATTGTCTGTCCTAAATGCTGGCTTCTGATTCATTGATAGGCGTGTTAGTCCCTCTTTAGTACAGCCTTCTCTTCATTTGTCAACTACAATGGCGACTGGCCCCTTTACTTCGATTGTTACACGGTACTGCTATTTAGACTATGAACACTATTTTCATTAAAGAGGTTCCCCGACTGTAGGCATGAGGTACTTTGATGCCTTCTTCCCCCCGCCCGCCCTCCCTCCCATTGTCTGTGCATTCTCTCCCCCGCCCGCCCTTCCTCCTGTTGTCCGTGCCTTCTCCCCCCATTGTCCGTGCCTTCTTCCCCCACCCCCACCCTCCCGTTGTCTGTGCCTTTGAAATTCCCCCGCCCTCCCTTCCTTACCCCCTCCTCCAGTTGTTGTGATGCCAATCATTTGCAATGTAATAGGTCTTGCGTCAATGTGAGACCTATTGCATTGCAAATGCTTGTATTTAAATTTCAGCGAGCTCTGAGTTTTGAAAAAAATCATACACAAATTTGATAGTTTTAGGACATTAGACTACACACTTCATGAGCTTAGCACTCTTTATGAAACTTTACATTCTTTAAAAATTGCATGATAAAAACACAAAAATATATTTTATAGCTGGAGATCTGAGAAAAAGCACATTTACTCAGTGAATAAGCATGCAAAAACGTTTTTCACAGAAAAATAATTCAGTAAAACATTTTTTTATGCAAAATGTTTGCTTGCAGGTGAAGCTTTCTGAAAATGTAGAACATTTTGCATCCTTTACAAAATGCAGCTGTTAAACTACACAACTTTGTAGACAACATTTACATTTCACCCTCGAAGTTTGTACTAAAGGAATACGGCATGCTGATATTTTTACTGAAAGGCGAAGCTGCTTTTCTGCCCATCAAAACTGCAGGCTGGTAAAGAGTGTGTTGTGCAGTGGGTGACAGGGTGTTGAGTCTAAGGAGTATTTGGTCAAGGCACTAAGAGATGCTTCTAGTCCGGCAAAAACTGAGCATTTAAGTTCATTTCTTGGCTAGCTGATTATTACACTACGTCTGTTCGATGCTTTGCAGAGAAGACATCTGTAATATATGAGATGTTGATGAAGAATTCAAAGTTTTTTTAGAGTGAGGAGCCCTTGAAAGTGTTTAAAAAGTGAAAACGAATACTTGCCTACCAGTTAGTGATGAATGTATGGTTGGAAAGAGTGAGGAAGAAAATAAAGACTTTGATCATGAACAATGTGTGGTAATTCATAAAAATGGAAACAGGATTTTGCAAAAAGATCATGGACCCGATGTACTAAACGCTGGTCGCCAAAACTGGTTGCAATTTGCTACCAGTATTTTTGTGACCTGTAAAGAACCTTGCAAATGCATCTATTTCTGAAAAAGGTGGTCGATAAATTCTGACCTAACTCATTAATATTCATGAGCTAGGTGGCAATTTGTGAATCACTCCGACTGGTGGCCATCACAGGAATGTTGGCCTACTAAGGTCAACAGACCACCGAGGGCCATATATAGGTAAAACATGAATACCGATTCCTTACTACCGAATTTTACCGATTCGGTATTAAGGAATACTAAAAATGCGATGTAGATAAAAAATCGGTAAACATTACCGATTCGTTAAAAATCGGTAAAAAATACCGATTCAGAACGAATCGGAAAAAAAAAAGACAGAAAAACCAATACCGAATCGGAATTACCGAATTCATTACCGAATCGGTAAATACCGTTTTGGTAATTCAAAAATTCGTAATTCGATGAATCAGCCAATCCTGTGTCACCCAATCACCTCCCAAACAGGAAGTGGCCACACCCAGATGCTGCACAGGACCTGGAGCTCACTGTGAGGCAGGCAGGTGAGCTGAGGAGCCAGCAGCAACAGAGCCTCACAGCTACAAACAATAAAAAAAAAAAGAAAACAGCATTGAAATGGCAAGCCAGGACAGGGAGAAGGAGGGAAGTGAGAGGAAAAGAAAGCTGAAGTTCAGTAACAAGGAGCTGGAGCTACTGATCCAGGATGTCAGTCAGGACTATCACAGGCTGTTTGGCAAGCAGTCCATCCATGTGCCCGAGTCTCAAAAGAGGCAGATCTGGATTGGCATTCAGGACAAAATAAATGCCATAGGTGTGACCCAGCGTACCATTGAGGACATCAGGAAGAGGTGGTACGACCTCAGGAAGACAGCGAAAGCAAGGATTGCAGAGAGGCAGAGGCAGGGTGGCAAAACAGGTGATGGAAAGAACAGAGCACCAACACCAACACCACTGGAACTGATGGTGGAGTCCACCCTCCAGCCGGAGAGTGTGAGTTACGTGGGAGACGCAGGCAGCTCTGCCAGAGTAGCAAGCAAACAAGGTAAGACGCATTCCCATCATGCTGTGCTACCCCCTCCCCAACCCCAATCCCCATAGTGGCATAGGGGCTCCCACTCCACTCCATGTCTTACCCATTACCTGCTATGCATTTTGGGTGATGTAGTTAGAGGGAACTGATGTATAGGACAGTCAGGCTAGCAAACACAATAGCATGTTAAAGTAATTGGCAATGTCCGGACAAACATTGTGATCTGTAGGCATGATGTTTAATGTAATTCAAATGCAGACAGAGCAGTGAGTATAGCTACATTTATGTCATTACAGGCGAGACATCTCACAGTGCTGCAGAGGGGAGCAGAGCAAAGACAGCCAGGCCAGAGGGGAGGCAACATGAGGAAGAAAGCATGCCTGCAGGGACCACAAGCTCCGCGCAACCACAACCACCAAATCCTCCATCACACGCATCACCACAGCACCAGGGAACGCCGCCATCCCCACATACCCAGTCCCCACTACGACAATCACCAACACCACCACCACCACAGTCACGCAGGAGGCATGCCGTGCCACCCTCCAGCAGATGGAGGAGTCATCGGAGGAGGGCACAGGGGGCCAACAGACTCCAATCCATGAGGGAGGCAACAGGGAGAGGGCTGTTACTCCATCTGAGGGCGCCCACAGTTCATCCAGACGCCGCAGGGCAAGGCCGGACAGTCCTGAAGCATCCAAACAGGGTGAAAGTGTGTTTGATGGACTGGAAGGCAACATGCTGAAGGTCCAGCGCCTGCAATAGAGGGAGATGAGATCACTGCACAGGGAGGTGGCACACATCAACAAGCACATGCACAGGATGGAAAAGGGCATCAGTGCAATGGGGGACAACATGTGTGAGGGAATGCAGAGAGTAGCAACCTCTGTGGACAACCTTTGCAGCCAGTTGGAGCAGGACTGTCTTGGCAGGTGCAGGGAGAGGCAGTGGCTCCAGGGCCATACCAAGGCCGTGAACCGGCTGACCACTGCAACCTCACTGAGGTGTCGCAGGTCCATCGCCATGCAGGAGGAGATGGCGCATTGCAGCAGGGATGTGGTCAGGGGCATGGTTTCTATGACCTCTGCATTAGAGCTCTTGCAGAATGCGAAGGCGGCCACAGTGGAAGGGGGGGGACAGTGAGGAGGCTACCAGCCGTGGTAGCATTACGCCCTCTCCCACCGAGGGCAGGAGGCGCAGCGAACGCCACGGCGCTGTGCAGGAACAGTCTGACACTACAGACAGTGTTGCCAGGGAACGTGCACATGCAGAACGTGGATGCAGGAAGTAGAGACCACTGCCTATTGCCAAACATTAGATGGGTGATGTAACCCATGTCCAAATGGACACTGCTCACAATACTGGTGTTGTGCTTACACCATAACATAAAATTGTTACTGGCTCTGCCTCGTTACGAAATAGTTTGACGTTATCTCTGCCCGTCTCTGTCTCCCATCATGTTCAACTGCAACACCAGCTGCGCAGGGCTCTGGCTGAGGGTTGTCCTCGTCCTCGTCCTCAGAGTCAGTTAGTTCCACTGCTGTTCCTTTTTTTGTGGCCAGATTGTGTAGCATTGCACATGTAGCAATTATCTTGCAACATTTGATGGGGCTGTACAGACGTGCACCTCCACTTTTGTGGAGGCAACAGAATCTGCTTTTAAGCAGTCCAAATGTGCGCTCCACCACGTTGCGTGTGCTCTTATGTGCCACATTGTATCTCCTCTGCCTTGGGGTGGTTGGGTTGATATATGGTGTGAGTAGATAATGCCGGAGGGCATATGCGCTGTCACCTATGTACAGAAGAAAGTGCATTTAATTTGTGTGACCAATAGCTTTAGCCAAGGTGTACATAAGGGTGTGTCACATTGACTTACCTAGTAGGTGTCCTTCTCCAAATTCACCAGCAGCCAGACTTGTATGGATACCACTGTTCCGGAATATGTACGAGTCGTGGGTACTGCCGGGGAATTTGGCCACGATGTCAGTTATGATGTACTTGGCATCACATATCACCTGCATATTGATGGAGTGGGTAGATTTGCGGTTTCTGTAAATGTATTAAGTTGCTGCAGGCGGGCAGATTGGTATATGGGTCCCATCGACGCAGCCAATGACGTGTGGGAAACGCGAAAGTTGGTAGTACTCCAGCTTTGTCCTCTGCAGCTCCGCCTGTGTACTGGGGAAGGTAATGTAATGTTCCCTTCTGTCCATCATGGCATCCAGGAAGGTGTTGAAAAAACGGGATAGACAGCTCTGTGACACACCACCCACTGCGGCTATCACACCCTGGAAACTTCCTGATGCTAGGAGGTGCAGGCAACAGAGTACCTGGACATAGGTGGGGATTGCGTGCGCCCTTGGTGTCTAATGCTCAAGATAGGGTTTTAGGTCCCGTATTAGGTCAAGGATGGTGTGTGGGTGCAGTCTGTACCTTTCATTGATTTCAGGTTCAGTCAATTGAAACAATGTGATGCGCAGTCTGTACACCCGCTCTTCCCGTCTCCAGATCCTCACTCCAGCTGCTCTCAAGCGTAGCCGCCTTGCTATGAGGTAGAGGCCCGCCATTGTGTTCACACAGTTGCATTTTGGGGCTGTTTTTATACACTACAGTGGAGGAGTGTGGCTCACTGATTAGAGCGGCAGACCCTGATGCAGAGGTCTGGCCCGGGACCAGGGTTCAATCCCCGACGCGGCAGGGTCCTGAGCCCAAAAATGTCCACGGACTCGATAATTCTCGCCTCGGTGCCTATTCTAATCATGGGGTCCCACGCTGCAACTCTGGGCAATAGTTGCTTAATCTCCACTACGGCGGCCCACCCGCTGCGGGATGCCTGGCTTTCACCCTGGGGATACCCAGTAGGGGTTATCTCACAGGGAAAAACCAGGACGGGTTCCCAAGGCAAGCGCCTTGATGCCTTCGGGTGATACGTGCGCTATATAAGTCGCAATACATACATACACCTGATTACCACCTGCTCAGGATAAGTGGTAAATACTGAATCGTTATTACCGAATTTGTTCAAATTCGGTAATACCGATGTTTGCTACATCGCATTTTGGGGTTTTTACCAAATCGTTATTTCCGATTCGGTATTCATTTTTTCGGTGTTCTCCGATCGGTAAATAACGAATCGGTAATTATTTACCGATTCGTTTTTACCGATGCCATTCGGTAATACGTACATCTCACATGGCTAAATACCGGTCGGTAAAGCCGAAATCTACCGATTTTCAGCTTTACCGACCGGTATTTGGCCACCTACATATGGCCCCAAATCTCTGATTGCTTTCAAATAAAGTAAATGTTGAAGGAGACGGGGCTTTGTTTAGAAATAAATGTTTTATTTTCTTCAATAACTTGCTTAAGAGTTTTCAGTGGTCCTCTGGTCCTCTGCCTACTCACAAACTTTCTTTTTTACATTCACAAAGGAGAAGGTATCCCTAGGGGATTCCTTCCCTTTGTGAATTGCTTACCACCCCTGCTCAGGAGTCAATAATTTGTACGACCAGTTTTCTGTTGCAGAACATTGATACATCTCATACTGAGGCACTATTTGGAAGGGACGCCAATGACACATCCTTTACAAATGGAGATTTGGTATGAAGTCGCAAAGCCTTTTTTTAGGAGTTGTTAAAAGTTACTGACTCCTAAAATGGATTTAGGACATTGTACCAAATGTTTTTACAGTCACACACAGCGAAGCAGACTGTTTGCTACGGTAAAAAGGTTTGGTACATCTGGCCCAAGTTCTGACTAAAGGGGTTAAAATAATATGGAAGGGTGGCGATACATGTAAAATGTTGACATGGAGGAGGATGCACTTTGTCACATTGTCATTGAACTAACTGTGGAGAGAAGAGCAGAGAGATGCGTATGTCTATTGGTCGTATCTCTGAGATGCAGGAGGACAGATTTAGAATTGTGTTATTGTGTTCTAAAGTGAGCATGTGAGCCATGAAACACTATATGAGTAGATAGGATTTTTGAAGGCTGACCAGATTTTTAAGGTATTGTGTCTTGTGTGTTTTAAGAGGCCTGTAGAAGCACTGCATGGCTTCGGGTGTCTGTTAGTACTGTAGTGTAGTTCCTATATTCCCAATAGGCTCTGCGCATTGGAATAATATATTCAGCAGTGTAGACGTAGGACTGAGGTCGACTAGGTCTCTACTGACTATATTAGACTTAAGTTTTTGCCAGCTAGCTCAGAGGTCACTAGAAACTTTCTCGAATAAACGAGGAGGAGTTTAACCTCCCTGGATAGACAAGAAGGGATTAGCTTCTGACAACCATATAACATGATAACTTTGCTCCTTCAGAATAGGAGTGTATCTCTAGAGTTGTGTGAAAACAATAGACAGCTATTTCACTCAGTCAAGTGTGCATACTTAGTTTCACCAGAGTGCAGAAAAAAGAGAGACGGGCGTTTTCAATAAAAGGTTGTTATTTATTGAGCAGTCTTCTTTCTCATACAAGAGAAATGAATTGCCACAATTGCAATACTTAGCATAAAGTAAAGTGCGTACAGTAAAAGGAGGATTAAGAAATAATACTGTAAAAGCATTGATATGGTTTCTTAGCCATAAGATACTTTAAAATAGATAAAATATATACATACTTATATACATTGACTAACGTACTCAACTGGTGCTTCTAAATACGCCTACCCCGGTGTACCTGACCTAAGCCTAATACGTGGGAAGGAGTAAGTAAGTAGCAGTTTAAGTTAAGTTGATTTTGCCAAGAATCTGACTCAAGAATTCTCTCCAAGGTTTTAGTCAGCTCTGTACCTGGGTATTAGAAAGCAGGAGGTCTTGTATCTCTCTCTCAGGACTCGATATCCCAGTAACCCGCGAAGGTATCTGGAAACACCGGAGCTGGATTTCTCGGCAGGAGAAAAGACAGCGTCTCTCTCAGTGCGTCAAAAGGGAGGGGCAGCGTCCGTGGGCTCTCGCATCAGCTGGGCTATCGGGCAAGTAGATAGCTGCTCTGCTCCAAAACCACCACCGTGTGTTTGCTTAAGGCAACGTTGGTATATTTATACCTGAAAGGTGCCGGGTTTGACGTAAGGTGTCAATAAAGATGTCACTAAGAACTGACCGTTCTTACAGTGCTTTACAGGAGTTCTAGGACGAAATCAAAACAAAAGCAAGGGGGATTTCCCAGGTTGCTGGAGGTTTGGTTTGTTTAGAGAACTCGTTGTGCTTTCTAGGAGTCTGGGGAAGTAGCCTTGCTTAATGTGACAGCATGTGCTACGACTGAATATGGATATGATTACTATGCCGTTATAGGGATATTATTGACTATAACAGAACAAGGGCATAAAATAGTAATATCGATTTAGGCTCCTGGATAAAAACACAATAGTACTGGACATAGCCGGTCTCTTCAGATTCCTTGGTGGTATGCCAAACTATACCGCAGTGATGATTGATTATCATTTGCCTATTTGCTCCAAGGTGGTAATATATTCAAGCAGGAATGCTTTACTGAAGAGTTATTCACAGACAAGACTCAGATGGTCTAATTGGAGAATATCTGGGTGTGATTAGTGTGAAATGTGTGAACTTTATACCACGCTAAAAGAAAAACTCTGATCAAGTGCTAGAGTACAATTATGAAGGATAGTGTAGAGCTGTTATAGTTAACAAGTTGAATTGAAATGAGACATTTAGGAACCATTTGTCGATGGTGCACACTACACCACTTGCCAATAAAGGTTTAGCACTGCTTGTTCTCTAGCAGTAGGGTATGTTGTACCAAGATGTACTGAGAAAGAATGAATCGCTGACAGCTTCAGGAAGAAAGATTGCACGAAGTGTGCACAGATATACTAAAAGCTCTAGTTCATTGTAAGGGTGTTGGAAAGAAGATGGTCAGAATGGTAAGATTGATTAAAGAGTTGGTGTCAGTATAAAAATCTAGTTTGATTCATAACGGTAAAAAGGGTAAACAACTTTTTACTATCGTAAAATGCTAGTGGAGCTAAAATATACTGTTTTTATGTTTAGATGATTGTAGAGCCTGGAGCACAATTAAATCGTTAGTGGTACCTGATATGGGGAAGATTAGGTGGAAGAAATAGATTAGCACATCGAAAAGCTCATAAACCCCAATTTCTTCTCCCAGAACAAATAACTACCAGATATAAGATGAAAAACCTCTGGATGAGGTAACAGGGATGTTGATGGAGAAAACAAGGGACAAGATAGACTGTATATAGATGGAAAGATGCACCTCTGGCCAAATCTTGTGAGTCAACAAACTTGTGGAGAAGAGCCTGCCCCTGATGATTTAGATAACTCCTGACTGCCTGATCATGCGTATCATGACAGAATGATTTAACAAATCTGGGGCGCTCTACAAGAGGGCTGAGAGACAGCTTTTAATTCCTTCAATTGGATGACTTTGAGAATTGCTGAGGATCACACCTGCTTGTCCCACAGATTGTTGCCCCCAACCTTTCACACAGGCATTTGACATAATCACTTTCAGAGATGAATGAAGAAAGGGTGTTTTCCCTGTTCCAGGAGTATGACCTGAGCCACCACTACAGATCCTGACTTACTTGATAAAGAAAAGGGCAATGGAAGACTGTAGTCCTGAGAAAGAGGAACCCTGTGCATCAACAAGTGATGGACTATGGGATAAAAGTGAGCCTGCGCCCATACGCAATTGATATGCCCACAGCCTTGTCCCCTTGCACCACCAACCTCTCTTGGCAGATGCTTGTCCCTTTTCTAGGAGATTTCTCAGATGGGGCCGTAGCTTGGTAGAACAATCTTCCCCATTGCTGTGTTGAGCCTGACCCCAGGGAATTGAATTATCTTTGTTGGGATGGGTTGGATTTATCCGTGTTCAACAGGAAACCAAACCTGGTCAGTGTCTTTGAGAAGAACTGGAAGTCTTCTGAGATCTTAGAAAAAGAACAAACATTTCTATAAGTCACTCGATCAGATATGGAAACATGCCCTCCAAAATAATGTTTACGCAGCAATAGAGCTACCAATTTCATGAATGTTCTTGGAGCTGATGCCAGACCAAAAGGCAGCACTTGGAATTGGAGGTGATTGTTCTGAAAACAGAACCTAAGAAACCTCTGAGTCTGCTTGTGAATTAAGACATGCAGGTAAGTGTCTCTTAGGTCTATTGAAGTCAGGTAGTCATCACTCTTCAGGAGAGGAATCATTGAATCCAAGGTCAGCATCATGAATCGTTGGTATGGAATGTAAAGTTCGCATCCTTGAGATCCAGGACTGGTGTGTAAGCTCAGGATGTCTTCTGAACCAAGACCAGCACTGAATACTACCCTTTGCCTTTCTCGGCCTCTGGAATTGGAATGCTCACTGCTTTTTTTCGGAGATCTGGTATACCCTGTAAAAGAGCTGTCTGGCTGACTCTGGGTAGAGGAGTTTCACTGAAAAAATATGAAGGATGGTTGGAAAAATCGCCTCAATAGCCATTCTGGACATCTGCCTCTTATCGCCTGTTGCCAGTCGCTTGAGAAGAATTTCAACCAGCCTCCTAACTGAGCAGGAGCTGTAAACTGATTTTCATGCTTTTGGTGGTGGTGCTGGAGTGGCAGCAGAAGCAGGCTGGAACAAGGATTGTTTAACCTGCAGGGCCTCCCCTGCACAGCCCGTGTATTGAAAAGGTTGCCCAGTCCTAGATGTAGCAGCTGGGCTTAAATCTCTTGTAAATACAAAAGCTCTTCCCCTAGTTGTCTATATAACAGGAATCAACTGTTTCCTGTCCTCTGACAACTTTTTAACCATCTCTTCTAGTTGTTGACCAAAGAGTTTGAAACTGGAAAAAGGAACATCCATGAGGATGCTGTCTTATGTGGAATCCGCTTTCAAGGAGTGCATCGGAAGGTGTCTTTTTCCAGCAATTGATGCTCCAGAAGAAGCTGCCACAGCATCCGCGCCACCAAAGATACATTAGTGAGGAATTTAACCTGTTGATCCATAATTGACATAGTATCTGCTGCATTGCCTACATGCTTCATTTGATCAACTGGTGACTTAAAGTCCTTCAGCATGGACTGAATAAGCATACTCCACATATGCACCTATTCTGATATAAAAGTTTGAAGTTGCATAAGTTCTCTTTGTGGTTACTTGGACTTTCTTATCCTTTGCATGCGCAGGAATTGCCTCTTGACTGGAAACAATAATTCCTTAGGAGGAAAGTCCCACAGTCATGGAGTCACCCTTAACTACTGGTGGAAACTCCTCCGCAAAACTTATTCAAAGGGTAACATTTTGCAAGAAATCTGAAGAAAGTGCGTTTCTAAACATTCTTTCATTTACGCATCATGACTTTTCTCGCAGAAGCTTTTTGAGGAAGGATGCCATGCTCTTTGTTAGGATATCGACTGAAATAGTCCTGATCTTTAGACATTCTGACGACAAAGGCATGGCCAAATTGTTGCTCATGTGTTGAAAAACTTCAGGTAACTCTGAGCATTGTAAAAGAACTTACATGAATCTCTTCCTCCTCATTATCTTCCCCAATCTCTATTTCAGGGAAAATGACCCTAGGTGTCTTTGGTGGGAAAGGTCCGTTTTCTGGCTGCAAAAGCCACTTCCATAGCTCACTGAATCATCTGCTGAATTGATTTCTTGGTAATTCTTTCCCCAGAAGCAGGCTCTGCTACTGCCTCATCAGCATCAGAATCTAAATTCTTTTGTAGGGCCACTTACTCTGGTCCTGCAAACAAAACTCCCAGACGCTCATGACTGCTGTAGCAGGTCATCCTAGAATGCTTGCTCCCACTGCTGCGGCCCATACGGTGGTGCCAAACGTCACAGGGGGTGAGTCCACAATATAAATGCTGCATATGCTCACCCAACTATGCAGCGCCAAATATAAAAAAAAATAGATAAAGAAAATAGGGACTTATTGTAGGAAAGTGCTCCTTTTTGCATGGTAACCCCCTTTTTGCCAGATACTTGATGCTAACTTGACTGAGTGTGTGCTGGGACCCTGCTAACCAGGCCACAGCACCTGTGTTCATTCCCAAAACTGTAGCTTTGTTTCCAATATTGGCACACCTCTGGGTCACATGTAAGTCCCTGGTAAAAGGTAGCCCGGTTCCAAGGGCCTTGTGAACAGAGTGGGCCTCTGAGAGCTGCAGTATGTATTATGCCACCCTTAGAGACCCCTGACCTTCACACCCACACACTGCCAATGTAGGCTGTGTGTTCTTGTGCAAACCATACTAAGAAGTCGACATGGCACACATCTCCGTGTGCCATGCCCACCACCACTGCCTGTGGCATAGATAGGTCACCCCTTTAGCAGGCCTCACGGCCCAGTGGCAGTGTGCAACATATAAAGGTGAGGGCATAGCTGTATGAGCATTATGTTCCTACATTGTCTGTGCCATTCACAGGTATTGTAAGTGCAGTGAGCCATTTTGAGTTCATGGGCTGGGAGTTTGTCAAGACGAACTCCACAGTTCCATGATGGCTTTAGTGAAGACTGAGAAGTTTGTCATTAAACCTCTCAGCATAATAAACCTACACTGATGCCAGGGAAAGATTTATTATAATATGCAGTCAGAGGGCATCTTAGAGATGCCCCATAAAAAACGACCGACTTCTAGAGTATTGGCTGACTGGTCCCCACCAGCCAGCCACCACCAAACAGGTTTTTGACTTGATGGGGTGAGCGCTTTGTGTTGTCGGAGGTCAGAAACAAAGCCTGCTCTGGGCGGGGATGCTTCACACCCCTCCCTGTCAGGAACAGCAACACTTAGCAGTGAGCGTCAAAGGCTCTAATCTTGTGATGTGCTGATTTGGGCAGCTCCAATCAGTGGGGATGCACACCCCCTATCCAAGCCCCACTTGTGGTGGCTGGACAGGTGGGAAAACTAGTAAGCAGAGTAGGAGTGTCCATCTTAGCCTGGCACACCCCTAGGGTCACCAGGAGGTGAGGTGAAACCCTCTCTTAGAAATTCTCCATCTTGAATTGGAGAATTAGGCCCCATAGGAACAGGAATGTGCCCTCTCTTAAAAGGGAGGGGGCACCCAAAAGGTGTAGTTACCCTAGGGGACAGTAGCCATTGGCCTCCAAAAACCCCAGAGACCTTCCATGCTTCACCAAAGAACCCAAATAACCTACCTTTGGTTTATAGACACTAGTCCCCAGCGTCCACTGGTACAAGAACCACAGTGGTTGAGGACCAACCTTTGTGACTCACTACTGCACAAAGAACCCCTAGCGAGCAAGGGTAGAGGGCTGTACAGACTCTGCCCTGCCAGCAGAAAGCACTGCAGCTGGATGGCCTCCACAACCTAGAGGGATCCTTTCTGCCCAAAGACCCAAGCTGTTCCCAGCTCCGTCCCTGAGAGCCTGTACCCTTTTTCAAGTACCACTGTCAGACTCCTCCTGCCTCGCTGGCTCAACCACAGCATCTCCATACCCACGATTGCGACTGCTGGGCTGGTGGTGCCTCCATTCAACCTACAGTGACTCGCTGACGACGACCGCAATGGTACAGGAGTTGGCAGCCTACTGACTCCCATTCATCCCCATTACTCTCCGCGGACCACGAGAGCAAACTTCATTGCCGGTATCCATTACGGCGGCGTAGATACTGAACTCCGCACCCCTTCAGGTGCCCCCGGTCTCCATTGACTAGCCTTAGGCTCAGTGAACTCTGCAACCTGCAGTCCCAGTGTCGCTGGTGGTGCAGTGCCTACCTTAAACTGACCGTTGCCCAGGGCCGGTCTAAACCTCAGAAGACTAGAAAAGTAAGTTGTGTACTTACCTGCTGATGTATCAATCTGTTTTCCTTCCTTAGTATTGCACTGCATTCTATCTATTCTATTGCGCACAACTGTCTATATTTTTCAAGTACTACATGTTATTGTTTCGGTTTGACCATACCAAATTATTTTCAAGACCATAAAGCATTTCTACTGCCTTTTTTAAAGTATTACCTTTCAGAAAGGTCTACTTAACTGTAACTGAGTTCAACTTGGTTCCCAAAATAAAGTAACTAAGGTGATATTTTTGCAAACCATTGGTCTGGAGTTAGTCATTGAGTGTCTGTACCTGTCTTGTATGAGTGTGTACACCAAATTCATTCACTCTACCCTCTGATAAGCCTAACTGCTCAGCCCAGCTGCCACTAAATTGAGAGTAAGGTATTATTTGCTTTAACCTCTGCCATGCCTGTGGGGACTCACTGGACTCTGTGCAGACTATACCTCTTTTTGGTATAGTATATACAGAGCTAGCTTCCTACACTTATCAACCTTCCATAGAAGCCATTATGCTATACATTGAAAAACAGGAAGTAATGGTTGATCATTTACTCTACTGACGTGTCATAAAGGAGGAGGAAGTTTGCCATATTTGTAGTTATTTGGTTTTATTTGTAAAGATAAGAAACTATTTCAGTGACCCGAGATGCCAACTGACCCATTAAGAACTGGAATGAGGAAGATGGATGAAGAGTTAATTTCCTTTAATATTGTTGAATGTGTTAGAGCTGTATAAGGTACTGTGTAGCTTTGCTGCCAGATTCCTGAACCTGTAAGATTCCTGTTACTCCCTGGCTAACTCTCCTGCCATATATCTGGGTCTGCAAGATTTGCGTAACCTTTGGGGTAACTTTGCTGTGAGAGGCTGAGTCTGAGATCTGGCAACCTGAAGAAGAATATGTTTTGGCATGCCTAATCATGTAAGATGTGTATCCCAAGGGATAACCCAGCTATCCAAACTCGTACCTTGTAACCAGATGGATAGCTAATTTGTCTAAAAACTTTAACATCAAGGGGAAGCTATGTCATCAGAATCCTAGTAGTTCTCTGTGACCTTGGTATAGCTTCAGCATATAAGTGTTAGTACTCGCTGCCATCATGATATCTGCTCCGTCTGGTGGCTCTGCATGGCCACCTCATAGAAAGCACCCAGGGTGGAGACCCCCAGGCAATGGGAAATGCCAGGGAGCCCCATTGAGATTCCTTGAAGTGCCTTGTCAGGGGTTCCAAAGCATCCGCTGATGAAGAAGAAAATCCTTGAGATGCGCTTGCCAGTAATGCGCATCAAGTCCCATAAAAAGAGAAAATGCGGGCCGCACCACTACCCCACTATTCTCCTTCCTCCTTGCTAAGCCATGTGCATGGTGAGCGGTAGGAAGGCCACTTCTGGTTATAGCCCCTTACAGTTGGTAGTTCGGGGGCTGGAGCCTGTGCTTTGATGGAGGGAGGCCATCACCTAGGTATATATAGACAGATGGTCTATATATAGACAGATGGTCCCTTCTATCTGAGGAAAAGCTCAAGCCTATCAGACATCTTTAAGCTAAGGAATAGCTTTGCTGGTATATGTCAGAACCTGTGCGATCTCTGCAGCATGAAGTCCTGCAGTCATCGTTTTAGCCTGTACTATTTATGTAAAAAGAAGCAATGCTCTTCTGTCAGATGAAGTCTGAACCAGGGGACAGATAAGGTGGTCACAAAAGGCTGCTACAAGGTGTCCCGGTTTGGCACTGCAAAGGAACAATACAAAAGGGAACTGTGGAAGGCCATGGAGAAAAATATAGTGCTTAACCCTATCTTTTTAAAATATGTTGTAAGAGGAATCTCGCCTCCCTTCCCTTACCTGTGTCATATGGGCAAGGCATTTTTAATACTTTTTAATGGCTGCTGAACTTGTAAGATATTCATAAACAAATTATAGCTGGGATGGCCAATGAATGTCTCACTAGGTCTGTATTATCAGATGAATAATTATTTTGTAGGTGGCACTTGCTTGGGAGGTCTTTGTCCAGCGAGTGCTGGATGTTTGTGTCTGTTGACTGCCTGTATGACTGTGTAACCTGGAGCGTAGTTTTTCTGATAAATGCCTGTGTCTGTAAACCTGTGTGAACTGTCTAAATATAGCAATGATGTCAGAGGCTACAGCCTGTAACATTTATTTAACTTGATGGATAGCCTTTCTCAACTGTAGCTTCTTTGTAATCTTGGAGGTAGCTCAGATGGCGGTATCCTGAGACTGAAAGTTTTGTGAAACTGCAAGGGTCTTTAAGAAATCTGTAGTCTTAGGGATAGCACTGCCGACAGATACATGAATCTTTAAAATTGGTTTGATATGTTTTCTATCAGGGATCTCATTCTGTCAGTTTTTTGATACCTAAGTGAAAAGTGTATTCCTAAAGTCTGAGAGGTGATTGTAACGTCTGGGGACATTCTTCTGTCTGAAGTTTGAGCTCATACAATCTCTGAAACATGAGAGATGTCTCATGGGGACATTCTTCTGTCTGAAGTTTGACCTTAACCATTCTCTGTAACATGAGCAAGATGTCTCTGAGGTGTAAGCATATATGATCTTTACAGCCTGAATGATAGCTGCATGAGCCAGTAACATATGTGTAAGTTAGGGACAGATTTCCTGAAGTCCCTATGGGCCTCTGTTGCTATTAGGAGCCCTACAGTTTGGAATAGTTCTGGCAATGCTGCTTTGGACGGCCATCCCATTTGTGAGTCTAGTGACAACCCTAACCCTTTTAACTAATTTGGGTGGTCACACGCCATTCTACTGTTCAAAGACAACTTCTTTACCTCTGTAATGTGGACGTCAGCAGGGTCCCACCCCAACTCTCCCAGACAAGGGTCTAAACATGCTCTACCAAAATAAGGTTGAAGAAATCCTCAAACATCAACACTTTTAATCTTACACCTTCCATTCAAATGTTTAGTAGCATGCATACAAGTATCCCATGTCTTAGGCTGCTACTTCAAGGTGTCCTTGGTATTTAAATAGTACAAAAGGGGGTGGTGATGGACGGAGCATCTGAATCAATCAAACACTCACACCCAGTCAAAAGATCTGGGTTTAATCCATCACCGTTCTTTAGCCCACTCTGCCACCCTAGTTCAGACATGGCCATATGCAAATCAGTCTGACCCTGTGCCTCATGGGAACAATCCAGACCGAACTGCCAAGCCATGTCTTCCCTGGACCGGAAACAAGCTTCCGAGGACCGGTTTCTGGCATTCCAGCCGTCTTCAGCCCGGCTTGCTTGAATCCAGCGGCAAAGTGAGCAAGGGACTCACGTCTGAGAATACCCTGCCACACTTATGGCGGCCAAAAGCAGTACAAAAGTGGGTGGTGATGGACGGAGCATCTGAATCAATCAAACACTCACTCCCAGTCAAAAGATCTGGGTTTAATCCATCACCGTTCTTTAGCCCACTCTGCCACCCCAGTTCAGACATGGCCATATGCAAATCAGTCTGACCCTGTGCCTCATGGTAACAGTCCAGCCCGAACTGCCAAGCCATGTCTTCCCTGGACTGGAAACAAGCTTCCAAGGACCGGTTTCTGGCATTCCAGCCGTCTTCAGCCCGGCTTGCTTGAATCCAGTGGCAAAGTGAGCAAGGTGCTCACGTCTGAGCATACCCTGCCACACTTATGGCGGCCAAAAGCAGTACAAAAGGGGGTGGTGATGGACGGAGCATCTGAATCAATCAAACACTCACACCCAGTCAAAAGATCTGGGTTTAATCCATCACCGTTCTTTAGCCCACTCTGCCACCCTAGTTCAGACATGGCCATATGCAAATCAGTCTGACCCTGTGCCTCATGGGAACAGTCCAGCCCGAACAGCCAAGCCATGTCTTCCCTGGACCGGAAACAAGCTTCCGAGGACCGGTTTCTGGCATTCCAGCAGTCTTCAGCCCGGCTTGCTTGAATCCAGTGGCAAAGTGAGCAAGGGACTCACGTCTGAGCATACCCTGCCACACATATGGCGGCCAAAAGCAGTACAAAAGGGGGTGGTGATGGACGGAGCATCTGAATCAATCAAACACTCACACCCAGTCAAAAGATCTGGGTTTAATCCATCACCGTTCTTTAGCCCACTCTGCCACCCCAGTTCAGACATGGCCATATGCAAATCAGTCTGACCCTGTGCCTCATGGGAACAGTCCAGCCCGAACTGCCAAGCCATGTCTTCCCTGGACCGGAAACAAGCTTCCGAGGACCGGTTTCTGGCATTCCAGCCGTCTTCAGCCCGGCTTGCTTGAATCCAGTGGCAAAGTGAGCAAGGGACTCACGTCTGAGCATACCCTGCCACACTTATGGCGGCCAAAAGCAGTACAATACAAAAGGGGGTGGTGATGGACGGAGCATCTGAATCAATCAAACACTCACACCCAGTCAAAAGATCTGGGTTTAATCCATCACCGTTCTTTAGCCCACTCTGCCACCCCAGTTCAGACATGGCCATATGCAAATCAGTCTTACCCTGTGCCTCATGGGAAGAGTCCAGCCCGAACTGCCAAGCCATGTCTTCCCTGGACCGTAGACAAGCTTCCGAGGACCAGTTTCTGGCATTCCAGCCGTCTTGAGCTGGCTTGCTTGAATCCAGTGGCATAGTGAGCAAGGGACTCACGTCTGAGCATACCCTGCCACACTTATGGCGGCCAAAAGCAGTACAAAAGGGGGTGGTGATGGACGGAGCATCTGAATCAATCAAACACTCACACCCAGTCAAAAGATCTGGGTTTAATCCATCACCATTCTTTAGCCCACTCTGCCACCCCAGTTCAGACATGGCCATGTGCAAATCAGTCTGACCCTGTGCCTCATGGGAACAGTCCAGCCCGATCTGCCAAGCCATGTCTTCCCTGGACCGGAGACAAGCTTCCGAGGACCAGTTTCTGGCATTCCAGCCGTCTTCAGCCCGGCTTGCTTGAATCCAGTGGCAAAGTGAGCAAGGGACTCACTTCTGAGCATACCCTGCCACTCTTATGGCGGCCAAAAGCAGTACAAAAGGGGGTGGTGATGGACGGAGCATCTGAATCAATCAAACACTCACACCCAGTCAAAAGATCTGGGTTTAATCCATCACCGTTCTTTAGCCCACTCTGCCACCCCAGTTCAGACATGGACATATGCAAATCAGTCTGACCCTGTGCCTCATGGGAACAGTCCAGCCCGAACTGCCAAGCCATGTCTTCCCTGGACCAGAAACAAGCTTCCGAGGACCGGTTTCTGGCATTCCAGCCGTCTTCAGCCCGTCTTGCTTGAATCCAGTGGCAAAGTGAGCAAGGGACTCACGTCTGAGGATACCCTGCCACACTTATGGCGGCCAAAAGCAGTACAAAAGGGGGTGGTGATGGACGGAGCATCTGAATCAATCAAACACTCACACCCAGTCAAAAGATCTGGGTTTAATCCATCACCGTTCTTTAGCCCACTCTGCCACCCCAGTTGAGACATGGCCATATGCAAATCAGTCTGACCCTGTGCCTCATGGGAACAGTCCAGCCCAAACTGCCAAGCCATGTCTTCCCTGGACCGGAAACAAGCTTCCGAGGACCGGTTTCTGGCATTCCAGCCGTCTTCAGCCCGGCTTGCTTGAATCCAGTGGCAAAGTGAGCAAGGTGCTCACGTCTGAGCATACCCTGCCACACTTATGGCGGCCAAAAGCAGTACAAAAGGGGGTGGTGATGGATGGAGCATCTGAATCAATCAAACACTCACACCCAGTCAAAAGATCTGGGTTTAATCCATCACCGTTCTTTAGCCCACTCTGCCACCCTAGTTCAGACATGGCCATATGCAAATCAGTCTGACCCTGTGCCTCATGGGAACAGTCCAGCCCGAACTGCCAAGCCATGTCTTCCCTGGACCGGAAACAAGCTTCCGAGGACCGGTTTCTGGCATTCCAGCGGTCTTCAGCCCGGCTTGCTTGAATCCAGTGGCAAAGTGAGCAAGGGACTCACGTCTGAGCATACCCTGCCACTCTTATGGCGGCCAAAAGCAGTACAAAAGGGGGTGGTGATGGACGGAGCATCTGAATCAATCAAACACTCACACCCAGTCAAAAGATCTGGGTTTAATCCATCACCGTTCTTTAGCCCACTCTGCCACCCCAGTTCAGGCATGGCCATATGCAAATCAGTATGACCCTGTGCCTCATGGGAACAGTCCAGCCCGAACTGCCAAGCCATGTCTTCCCAGGACCAGAAACAAGCTTCCGAGGACCGGTTTCTGGCATTCCAGCGGTCTTCAGCCCGGCTTGCTTGAATCCAGTGGCAAAGTGAGCAAGGGACTCACGTCTGAGCATACCCTGCCACACTTATGGCGGCCAAAAGCAGTACAAAAGGGGGTGGTGATGGACGGAGCATCTGAATCAATCAAACACTCACACCCAGTCAAAAGATCTGGGTTTAATCCATCACCGTTCTTTAGCCCACTCTGCTACCCCAGTTCAGACATGGCCATATGCAAATCAGTCTGACCCTGTGCCTCATGGGAACAGTCCAGCCGAACTGCCAAGCCATGTCTTCCCTGGACCGGAAACAAGCTTCCGAGGACCGGTTTCTGGCATTCCAGCCGTCTTCAGCCCGGCTTGCTTGAATCCAGTGGCAAAGTGAGCACTCACGTCTGAGCATACCCTGCCACACTTATGGCGGCCAAAAGCAGTACAAAAGGGGGTGGTGATGGACGGAGCATCTGAATCAATCAAACACTCACACCCAGTCAAAAGATCTGGGTTTAATCCATCACAGTTCTTTAGCCCACTCTGCCACCCCAGTTCAGACATGGCCATATGCAAATCAGTCTGACCCTGTGCCTCATGGGAACAGTCCAGCCCGAACTGCCAAACCATGTCTTCCCTGGACCGGAAACAAGCTTCCGAGGACCGGTTTCTGGCATTCCAGCCGACTTAAGCCCGACTTGCTTGAATCCAGTGGCAAAGTGAGCAAGGGACTGGAGGGAGGCCATCACCTAGGTATATATAGACAGATGGTCTATATATAGACAGATGGTCCCTTCTATCTGAGCAAAAGCTCAAGCCTATCAGACATCTTTAAGCTAAGGAATAGCTTTGCTGGTATATGTCAGAACCTGTGCGATCTCTGCAGCATGAAGTCCTGCAGTCATCGTTTTAGCCTGTTCTATTTATGTAATAAGAAGCACAGCTCTTCTGTCAGATAAAGTCTGAACCAGGGGACAGGTAAGGTGGTCACAAAAGGCTGCTACAAGGTGTCCCGGTTTGGCACTGCACAGGAACAATACAAAAGGGAACTGTGGAAGGCCATGGAGAAAAACATAGTGCTTAACCCTATCTTTTTAAAATATGTTGTAAGAGGGATCTCGCCTCCCTTCCCTTACCTGTGTCATATGGGCAAGGCATTTTTAATACTTTTTAATGGCTGCTGAACTTGTAAGATATTCATAAACAAATTATAGCTGGGATGGCCAAAGAATGTCTCACTAGGTCTGTAATATCAGATGAATAATTATTTTGTAGGTGACACTTGCTTGGGAGGTCTTTGTCCAGCGAGTGCTGGATGTTTGTGTCTGTTGATTGCCTGTATGACTGTATAACCTGGAGCGTAGTTTTGCTGATAAATGCCTGTGTCTGTAAACCTGTGTGAGCTGTCTAAATATAGCAATGATGTCAGAGGCTACAGCCTGTAACATTTATTTAACTTGATAGATAGCCTTTCTCACCTGTAGCTTCTTTGTAATCTTGGAGGTAGCTCAGATGGCGGTATCCTGAGACTGAAAGTTTTGTGAAACTGCAAGGGTCTTTAAGAAATCTGTAGTCTTAGGGATAGCACTGCCGACAGATGCATGAATCTTTAAAATTGGTTTGATATGTTTTCTATCAGGGATCTCATTCTGTCAGTTTTTTGATACCTAAGTGAAAAGTGTATTCCTAAAGTCTGAGAGGTGATTGTAACGTGTGGGGACATTCTTCTGTCTGAAGTTTGAGCTCATACAATCTCTGAAACATGAGAGATGTCTCATGGGGACATTCTTCTGTCTGAAGTTTGACCTTAACCATTCTCTGTAACATGAGCAAGATGTCTCTGAGGTGTAAGCATATATGATCTTTACAGCCTGAATGATAGCTGCATGAGCCAGTAACATATGTGTAAGATAGGGACAGATTTCCTGAAGTCCCTATGGGCCTCTGTTGCTATTAGGAGCCCTAAAGTTTTGAATAGTTCTGGCAATGCTGCTTTGGACGGCCATCCCATTTGTGAGTCTGGTGACAACCCTAACCCTTTTAACTAATTTGGGTGGTCACACGCCATTCTACTGTTCAAAGACAACTTCTTTACCTCTGTAATGTGGACGTCAGCAGGGTCCCACCTCAACTCTCCCAGACAAGGGTCTAAACATGCTCTACCAAAAGAAGGTTGAAGAAATCCTCAAACATCAATACTTTTATTCTTACACCTTCCATTAAATGTTTAGTAGCATGCATACAAGTATCCCATGTCTTAGGCTGCTACTTCAAGGTGTCCTTGGTATTTAAATGGCATTCAATAGTGGAAAGAGCAGAGGTGTCCTTATTAACATAACCCTTATGATTCTACAAATTTGTATGCTCTCTTTTGGCTTATTCATTTACCGATGTATTATCATAGAGAGGTAAAGGGACGAGTAAACCTGTCGCTTCCTCACCTGCACTAAGTCTGTGAATCCCACACAACAGTCAAAAAGAATCCAATCACATCAACACATCCTTGACCACTGCACACAGTTTCACTACCTCCTTATGGGTATAAGGGTGAGAGGGTAAGGACTGATAGCACCTGCCACTGATGTAGGACGTATTGGCATGAGGGTAGGGTCAAGGACCTCGATCACTAGTCTCTCTATTCCCAGAACATTAATTCTTTTTTTTTCGTCTTCTCATCAATTCCGTATTAAGATTTGACCTCCAGAACTCCCTCTCTGTATGTGACTCTTCCATATTGTTTCCATATTTGATGCATAGAAGGGGCCAGCTTGCTCTGGTAAGAGGGTCTATCTTACCAGAGGTGGAATCTTCTATAGGAAAGGCTTCCATCTCTCTACTATCGCATCATTCAATGGGTATTCCAACAATGCACATGTTTCAAACTTTTAGCCCCTCATTAAGAGTTGCCTGGAAACTGGTGTGATATTTATTGTACCAGATAAAACACAACTCAGTGGGGTCAGAATTTATTTCCCTGATAATTAGGAGAAACATGCAGATTTTGTTACTTACAACATTATAACCTGCAAATCCCCCAATTAAAAACATCAGGTTTGATCTGCCGAAATGTATCCAGGACATGCAATTCTTATTGCAAAACTCATAATACCAACATGTGTGGTGATAGAAGTTACTATACATATGGGAATATATTAGGCCACTCGGAAGGAGGGTCTAGATGTGCATTGCTCTTTAATTACCTCAGTAGTCATCCTCTCGATCACAAACTCGTCAACTTATACAATAGAATCCATGCTTATACTGTGTTAAGGATGGAGGCTAAGCATTACAGCACTACGACAATATTTATCCCAAGGTCTAGACTATAATCAGCACGTCTAGCTAAGTTTCCAGATACTTTTCCCTGATCTGTGAAGGAGTAGGAATCACCTAGCAGTATCTGAGGTGCGACGTCATGTGCTCTATACTGCCTAGCATTCTGGCATATAGAAGGGAAGTTGGATTTTAAAGGTTGCTTGGGTCTCGTGAGGGAGCCAAGACCTAACTCAAAGGAGAAGGTGATCATTCGGATAAGGCAGAGTAAATCATTGTTATGACATCTTCTATATATATAAAAATGAAAGTATGTCTGTTTGTCCTTTATGCATTACTACACCATTCATCCGATCGGCATGAAACTTTGGGAAGTTGTTGAGTACACTCCAGCGAAGGTTTCTGGCAAAAAAAAAAAAAGAAATGTAAAAAAAAAAAAATTATTAAAAGTTGTTGAGTACACTCCCGCAAAGGTTTCTGGCAAAAAAAAATTGTTAAATATCAGCCCACCGGCCCCCCAGGGCCCTCGTAATCTTTCCAATACTGAACGTTTACAGTTTCCGGTGCGACTCGCTTTTGCAATGAACATCAACAAAGCACAAGGACAATCACTGCAAGTGTGTGGACTAGATTTGGAGAATCCGTGCTTCTCACATGGACAACTGTATGTGGCCAGCTCACGCGTTGGAAAACCTTCTGATTTATTCGTGTACGCACCAGACGGAAAAACAAAAAATACCGTGTATCCACAAGCACTCGAATAAATAAACAGAATTAAAACAACACTTTATGGTTTAAATCTTTTATTATTTTCATCAGAATAGAAAAAACAAAGAGACCACATTCGTCAATCGGTACATCAGTTCTAAGCCACATATAGGGAGCCTCCATCATTCGCAATGCAATAGAAGTATGAGCAGTGTCCACATGATAGGGTCCCCGCAGTGGGAAGCGCGGGTCTCGGATTCCGCCCCCCTACCCCATCTCCCCCTCCCTCCCCTGTCCCCTCCTTGTCCAGTTAAGCAAAGCCAGAAAAGGGAAAAAGAAAAACCAAGTATAAGAAGATAGTCCTCTGCCCCGGGTATAGGAATGTATGTTAAACCCTGGGTGTGGTCTTCCGCTTCCGCGGCTGAGCTTTGGCTTCTTCAATTGGAGTATCTGCTAGGCGCAGTAAGCGCAAATATCGGGGGCAGCTTAGCTCCCTGAATTCGCCTGTAAGCAGGGTCAAGAACGGTCGCCAAAGAGCAGCGAACTCTTCGCCCCGTCACGCCCTTGCCAGTGATAACTTTTCCATCCCTAGTATCATCCACAGTCTATGTAACCAGCCAGAGTGTGGGGGCAATTGAGTGGACCTCCAGTGTGCTACAATGTTCTGTACGGCTGCCTCCGGTGCTATTGCTATGAGTCGTCCTCTCCTGGACTTCAAGGGGTACATTAGCACGTTAGGGAGCCCGAGTAAAACATATGCCAGGAATCTGGGGAGCTGAGTATCTAAATGGGAGTCTATCTCGTCCAGAATGGATTTCCAATAGGGCTGCAGGCGGTCACAGCTCCATAACAAGTGTTCTAAGGTGCCCTGTTCTCCACAGCCCCTCCAGCAACGGTCACTAATTCGGGGATCCCATTGGGGAAAGCGTTCCGGTGTATGGTACCAGTAGGTGGCCACCTTGGTCAGTGTCTCTGTGAGGGCAGTGTGATAAGCCGAGTGCCTGGCCTTGTGGTATATGCCCCCCCATTCCTTGTGTGTAAGTTGCCTTCCCAGGTCTCTTTCCCACCGAACCCTCCCGGCGTTGTACGTGTATTTGTTGGTGAGGAGTAGTTGTTGGCATAGGTCTGAGATCAGTTTCTTATCTGAGGAACGTGTCAGGAGCAATTTCTCGTATGCGGTGAGAAAGCGTTGTGCGCCGGGTCTGATCGATGGTTGTAAAGCCCAGTGTCGCACCTGTAGGTAGGGCAGGCGATCCGTTTCTGGAATGCCATAATCCTCCTTCACTTTCTGAAAGGGTAGGATCCCGTTTAAATCGAACAGGTGCCCTAGCTCTCTACAGGGCGTGCGTCTCCAATCTGTGAATGCTTTGGGGTCCAGGCCTGGAGTAAAATCGGGGTTATCAAAGAGCGGGGTCATCAGGGAGGGGAACGAAGTCAGATCAAGCCGAACCGCCACCTTGTCCCACACCTCCAAGAATGTGCTTGTGATTTGGGACGCGTAGAGGTATGTCCCTTAGGCAGGAACGGAATGCCCTGAAGCGGCCTGGCCGTCACCGCTTGGTCTTGAAAGAGCCAAGGTTTGCCTGACTCTAGTTAGTGCCATTCTACCAGGGTGCGGAGCTGTGTCACTTGAAAATACAGAGTAATGTCGGGAACCCCTACTCCGCCGTGTTCAGGGGGAAATATTGCGATCGCGTGCTTGAATCATGGACAGCGGCCGTTCCATACGAAACGTGACAGATCAGCCTGTGCCCGTTGAAGCCAGCCCAGAGGGGGCGTAGCGGAAGAGTCTGGAACATATACAGGAATTGTGGCAACAGGGTCATTTTGGCGGCCGCAATCCGACCCAGCCAGGAGAGCGAATGCCGTTTCCATCTCCTGAGTTCGTCGGTAAGGCGGGAGCAGAGCCTGGTGTAGTTCGCGTCTGCGGTAGCTTGCAGGGTCGGGCCTAATAGAACTCCCAGGTACGGGATCGTGGAATCGGACCACGTCAGGGCAAACTCTTCTTTGGCGTCAGCAAGCACCTCTGTAGATAATGATATGTTCAAGGCCTCCGATTTCTCTATGTTAACTTTAAAACCGGATGCCGCCCCGAACGTATGGAATCAATAAAAAGGACCCTGAGGGATTGCATCGGTTCAGTCAGAGAAAGCAGGATGTCGTCTGCATATAGGCTAATCTTGTGTACGTCCCCACCGAATTTGATCCCTTTGATGAGGTCATGCTGCCTGATCCGCTGCGCCAGCGGCTCCATATAAAGCGCAAATAGGATTGGAGAAAGAGGACACCCTTGTCTGGAGCCTCTGCCGATCTGAAATCGCGGGGAGGTGTGGCCGTTGACCCGGACCGTAGCGTTAGGCTGGCGATAGCAGTTTAATATGCGGTTACGGAGAGTCTCCCCTAAACCGAATCGTTGCAGCACAAGTTCTAAGTAGGGCCAGTGTACCCTATTGAAGGCCTTTTCTGCATCTATGGTGAGCAGCATGCAGTCTGGCCGTGCCCGAGACCCTGCCTCTATGAGGTGAAGGACTCGTTTGGTGTTGTCACTGGTTTGCCGCTGGGGAATGAAGCCCGCCTGGTCAGGTTCCACCAGCTGCTGCATGTACGGTGCCAATCTATTCGCAAGAATACCCGTGTAGAGCTTGAGATCAATATTCAGAAGGGAGATCGGTCTATAAGAGCTACATCGGGTGTGATCACGGCCTGGTTTGGGTATGACTGATATCGCTGCTTCCAACAGGTCCGCAGGGATTGCCCCTGTTTGGTCAAACGTGTTGAAGAGGTCCCGTAAAATCGGGGCCACCTGATGGCAGAGGGTCTTGTAGAAGGCCGCTGAGTAGCCGTCAGGGCCAGGTGACTTCCCTAATTTGAGGCGGGATATCGCTGATATCACCTCCTCCAACCCGATAGGCCGATTCAAGAATTCCGCCTGTGCCCCGTTCAGCGATGGGAGAGGCACACTGTCCAGGTACCCCCAGCTTGCCAACATATCGGGCGTGTCTGCCGCATATAGGTCGGCATAGAAGTCACAGAATGTTGCGGCAATGGCCGCATCGTCCGTGATCAGCTCATCCCGGCAGGACCTAACAGCGCGGATGCCCTGCGTTTGGCGCTGCTCGCGTAGTTTGCTCGCCAAGAGTTTCCCGCATCTGTCCCCTCCAGTGTAGTAGGCGTGCCGAAGACATATGGCGGCGTATTCTGCCACATCCTGGTCTAGGGCCGCCAGCAGTTTCCTCTCCGTGCAGAGTTGGCGCCAAGCTCGCGCCGCTCCCGTGCGCTGATGCATCTGCTCCAGCTCCTTGACCCGTTGGGCTATTTCCGCCCTTTTCTGAGCACGTTCCTTGTTGTTGGCCGAGGCTAAGGAGATAAATTCTCCCCGGAGAACTGCTTTAAGTGCGGCCCATTGGGTGGCCTTAGTAGTGTCTGTATTAGCGTTATGAGTGAGAAATTGAGAGATGGCGGTCCCTATCTGTTTAAAGTTAGTAGGGCTCTGGAGCAGATTGTCCTGAAGGCGCCAATGCCGCTGCGGGCTTGGTGTGCATGGGAAGAGAAAAGATGCCAGCATCGGGGAATGGTCCGATAGTGAGGTCGGTAGAATGTCTACATCCTGTGCACGGAGGACCAACTGTGGGGAGCATAGAAAATAATCAAGCCTCGCATATGACTTATGAGCTGCTGAGTAGTGAGTGTATGCTGTGGTTCGTGGGTGGAGGTGTCTCCATAAATCCGCCAGGCCCAGGTCCGCAAGATGTGTATGCCCGGCCCCAGAAAGTGCCCCCACTTGCCCGTATCGCTAGTTAGAGCGATCAGCTGTGTTGTGGAACACTATATTGAGATCTCCGCCCAGGAGCAGGTGTGGGTGCGTGTTGGCAGTGGCTGTCTCTAGTGCTGTGTGAAGGAATTTCTCTTGGCCGTCATTAGGTGCGTAAATAGAGCCTAATAATAACGTGTGCCCCCAACCATAAAGCGGTGTACCAGCAGCCTGCCTTTGAGCTCTGCTTCCCTCTGTAGCGCCTGTCCCGGAAAGGATTTGGACACTAAGATCGCTACTCCTGCCACCTTCTTAGCTGCCGAGGAGAAAAACTACAAGGGGAAGGCCCGAGATTTAAGGCGGTGATGGTCCTTTGGCAGCAGATGTGTCTCCTGTAGGAGGCATATATCGGCTGCAGTATGTTCCAGGAGGGAGAGTATCGCTCGGTGCTTAATGGGGTTATTGAGCCCTCTCACATTGAGGGAAAGGATAGTGAGTGGACGGGACATCCTAATCGGGTATATGGACCTATGCTTAGCAGCGCGTCTTGCAGAATAGTACTTGGAGCTTCAAAAGAAAAAGGCCTTGGACAAGGGGAGCCCACCCCACCCCCCACCCCACAATACCTCCCAGGTCCCTCCCTAACCCCAATCTCCCGGTGCTGCCCTCCCAGTGACCAGAACTAACCCCCCCCAACACCTTCCCAACAACCCTTCCCACCCTCTCCCTCCCCAACCCCAAATTGTAGGTCCCAGACTTGATTCATAGTCCCAGGACTGTCCAGAGTCAAACCAGGACCGTAGAGTCAGAAAATGGAAGTTCAACGTGAAGGAGCGTGGCAACAGTAGCCCCCATGGCCCCCCGGCTCCTCCCCCCCTTTTGCGAATATAATGCATTAGATCAACCCCCAAACCTCATTATGTCAGTCAGAGCTCGTTGTGTCTTTAACCACCTCCCAGACCGCCGCTGCCTGCTCCTGGGCTACTGTGTCTGGGTCTGGTTTGAGGCCTTTCCTGTGGTGGCGTCTCCTCCCTACTTGCTGCCACCCGTCAGCTTGCGATGAGGAGGGACCCTCGTGCCGCCGCCTCTGTGGCAGTCCTCCAGGCGACTCATCCTCCTCAGTGTCGATGCCTAGCAAGGTGCATGTGTCACGGAGGGATCGCATCTGATGCAGGCCTCCCTGCCACTTGAAAATTATCCGAAAGGGGTGGCCCCATGAGTATGGTATCCCTTTCTCTTGGAGAAAGGTCGTGACAGTTCGGAAGGATTTCCGCTTCTGTAGCGTGATGGCCGAGAGATCCTGAAACAAGGCCACCGAGTGGCCTCAGAAGCTTAGACGTTGCTTCTGATGTGCCTCCCTCAGGATAAGTTCTTTCAAAGGGAAATCGGGGAGGAAAGCCAGAATGTCTGGTGGAGGGGCAGGGGCCCGTCTTGCCAGACCCACTCTGTGTGCACGGTCTATGCGGACCTCGAAGTCGGCTGGTTCCCCGAGTATCTCCCTGAAGAGCTCCTGTAGGTAGCATGACACGCTGTTTCCCTCGGCTTTTAAAGAAACTCTCAGCACGCGGATGTTGTTCCTCTGAGAACGGTTTTCAAGGTCCTCCGCGTGCGCCTGGAGGTCCACCTGCTGTTCTCGGAGCTGGAGCACCTCTTGCTGCAAAAATTCGACTTCTTCGCTGCGTGCTTGGTCTGTGGTCTCCACTGCCGCCACTCTTTCACCCAGTCCATCCACATCCCTGCGCAGTTCTCATTGTTCCCCGGCCAGATCTTGCTTCAAGGCCGTGCAATCGTCACGCAGAGTATTGAATAGGGATTCCAGGAATGCCTTTGTGATAGGGGCACTCCCGTCATCCTGCGGTGCAGTGGTGGCCGGGGTAGTGGGCGAGGGAGGCGTGCGAGTCTTATCCCCCTTTGTGGCGCTCTTGGCCAGCATGTGGGTGCTTAATGCCCGGCCTCCGGACTTGGCTCCCTCGTTGGCGTCCGGGCACGGGCCCAAGACCCTGAGCAGTCTGCGGGCTGTGCTCGCTCAGGGGGTGTAGAGCGGGGGCTCCCGCTCGGTCACGATTCTGCAGGACCAGGTCCCGTGAGCGTCCAGGCCAGGCCCAACGCCGGGGTCTCAGGTAGTGGCGGCCGGCCGGGATTGCTCGCGGCTCTCGGACCCACCGATCGCCCAGCTCCGACCTCTCCGCTGTGTCGGGGGTCCAGCAACCCCTCGAGGTCTCCGGCAGGGCAGAATCTCTCGCTGGCGATGCACCCTCCGGCCGCGAGCTCCGCTCGGCGCCGCCATTGCACCGGTCCTGCAAGTCCTGGCTTTCACAAGTTAAAGGCGCCGGCCGCTGCTGCAGAACTCGACCAGGAGTGCGTCGCTTTGTGGCACAGTCCCACTGTGTAAGGTTGGAGCAGTTTTAGGGGGGGGTTTGCAGCTAATTCCAGGGTTTACGGGGTTTAGGGCTGGGGAGCCATGCGAAACACGTCCGCTCAAGCCGCCATCTTAGCCACGCCGCTAAAACAACACTTTAAAATGTTTTCCATATTAAAATGAATACATTTCAATAAAAATGACACAATGTAAATTAAATGTTATCATAACAAGTTTCCTTAAATTTCCTTTCTTCTGAGATCACAGCAACACGTGACGGGTAAGCATAGTTCTCTATAAAGTTGATATACGGAGCCATAGTTGTTACTTAGTTGAAGGAGCAACACTTTCATAAAACCTTAAAATATATAGACAGTACAATTTAATTAAAAACAGTAAGAAACAAATAATTAAATGAGTTACACTCAAAAATTAATGTTTTCAATCATCAGTTGATTGTGGTCACTGTAGTGATAATAGTCAGATGTTCACAAACTAAAAGGTTTCTGATCCAGCATCTTAGTCAATAGGCGGCATATAGAGTCCTATTTGTGATACAATGAGAAGATTCCTACAACTTTACCGACATGAGAAAAAGTGTAATCGTATCTCATCTTCCCCTGACTCACTGGAATTCACCTCATCAGCTAAGAACCTCGATGTCCTCTTCAGCTCATCAATGTAGATGCGGACCTTCATCTCCAAAATAGCAACATCAGCATCATTTCAACTACATAACATATGTAAAATCCATTCCCTGATCCCCTACTACACTGCAAAAAAACCTTCTTTCAGCAGATTTGATTACTGTAATAGTCTAGTGGTTGGCTTTCCTATCTGCCCCGAATCTCCCCCAGATAAGGTTTTGAATTTTTCAGCCTAGTCAGTCTCCTGACCCGTCTCTTAGTCAGTCTCCCCAGGCATAGCTCCACCTCCAACTACCACCAGGAAGTAGAATTGATAAAGACAAAAATGCACCATTATATAAATGACCAAACATAGCATATAGATCGATTTGCAATGTGACCACCAGCTTTCTTGAAGACACTCTTTCATGCTACTCACCATAACATAACCTTAGATCTGCAAAATAAAACCTACTGAACACACCAAAGCCACCTTCTTCCTTTTCCAGTTTTGTGCCTTTTATGTGTTTATGCTCATTCCTTTGCATCTGTCATTTGGGTCTCAAACTCGCTCATGGAGTTTAACACAGCACTACAAGAACACCTACTACCACGAGAGATACAAAGTGAATAACCACCAACTCTACTGTACCTTTGTGGACAACATACCTTCTAGAATCTAGATCCATCTGTACTTAAACCTAGCCAGTAGTCCCCACGTCCTACATGCAGGCCTTGCCAATCCTACCCAGGTAATGGTGTACTTCCCTTTAAAGAGTGAAAATCCAAACAGTAATAATGACACTTGATAGTTCTCGAAGGATGGGACAATGCAGGTACACGACATTTATACCAACAAGACCTGCTCAGAAAAATGTGACCCAAGGATCAGGGTAAGGAGATAAAATAAGACACAGACAACCATCACTCTCAGCCCTAAAACACACAGGCGAGGACGAAGATGCAGGTTTAGAATACACGATTGAAAACATCATTATGTTGTGTCAGCCGTGGACAGCATTATGTATTGACAAGGGCCTCCTACTGCCCATCCTGACATTAAGAGATCTGCTGACATGTTCCCTGGCAAGTGATAGTCTCTGCCCTCCTGTAGCACAGAAACATCAGCGCTGGTCTGAGAGACAGCATTGCAGACTCTGAGGAGCTGGGCATTTACATTACTAGGTTCAGGGGGATTCATGCCCACATCCCTCAGTACAATCCCAGAAAGAGAAATGAGTAGACATCCTTAATAGTATATGGGACTCACACTGTTCTCCGTAACCACCCATCAGACGTCAGATGCATGAAAGGGACTCACACCTGAGAACACTGAGGGTGATACCCACATGCAGTTTGATATTCTACCCCCACTGCAGGTTAAGGCCATGTGGACATTGGCATTCTTCTGAATACACTGAGACATTGAATGGGAACTTAAAGAATCGACCTTAAAAAGATAAACACAGATAACAGACAGTGTAAGAATAAGATATTTTCTAGGTACTTCCCTTTTATCCTTATTTGACATCTGTATTTGGGCACAGAATGTTTAATCAAACAGTAACAGCTGCATTTTTAGATATATCCTGATGACAACCAGGTTCATCTCCATATGGCTATGTTGGAGTGCCTGTCCAGAAGCACTTTGTACCTGGATGGGGTACTGGATGAAAGATAATTACGTATCAGAGAGTCATGTGGCGACATTCTAGAGGCTGTGCTAGCCTATTGCAGAAAGAAAATCATCTCAGCATAATCTTTGACTTAGAAGTGACCTCTCTTCCCTAAACAGATGCAGTGGTCAAGGGCAGCGCCTTTCAACTTTCCTTTATCTGAAAGCTCGCTACGCCTACAAATTAACTGGCAATTGAAGCTCACAAGATCATCCTTTTAATTCAAAGGAATCTACATTGAACACCATATCTATAGATTGTAACAAGTGCAAAATCTAGAGGTTAGCCTTTACTTCAACCTGAAAAGCTGTGACCATATAAGGCCTGCTTACAAGGTCCAGCCCAGGCTCCTACAGGAGTTTACAATTAATTTTGAAGTCCTCTCTTCCATGCCAAAAATATTCCGGTCCAAAGCCAATAGATACCCTGAGAGGTTGCATCCTTTCTATGCTCCGGCCAGTAAAGGACTGGAGTGAAACATAGGATCTACAAGGTGAGACACAATCTCAAATACAACTGCAGGATCACTCCCTCAGGACCTGCTTAAAAATACACAAAAAAACTCGATTTTTGAGGTCTTACAGTCAATGAAATATAATTATTGAGTCTTAAAGGAGATTCCAATTTTCTTTCATTTTCCTTCATGAGTTAATTCGACACAAAGGGCTAACGTGTTTCACGACAAGAAGTACAGAGAAGGGGAAACAAACTTTACAACGCAACTTTTACAATGCACTACCATTACAACGAAACTTTTACGACGCAACATCCATTACAACGCATGACACTACAACGCACACCACTACAACGCATGTCATTACAACTCAGTCATTACAATGCATACCATTACAACGCGTAACATTACCATCCAACACTTACCCTACTGTTGCACCCCCTGGAGTTAGAATAGTAATTTTTACCCCTACACTATCCAACACTCACCCTACTGTTGCACCCCCTGGAGTTAGAATAGTAATTTTTACCCCTACACTATCCAATCCTTACCAAACATGCAATGTGATGTTATGGGTTGTAATGGTATGCGTTGTAAAGGTATTATGCGTTGTAATGGAATGCGTTGTAAATGTAGTTTTTAAAATTTCGTTGTAATGGCATGTGTTGTAATGGAATGCGTTGTAATGGATGTTGCGCGTTGTAACGTCATACATCCACAGAGAAGGCAATATAAACTTGATGACAAAACCCTTTACCAAGCATATCTATAATAAAGATACATTAAAATTCTGTAAAGTGTACCGAACACAATTTTGAATTTTCCAAGAGTATTATAGTGTGTAATGTTTTTGAGCTAAATATATGGATTTTTACAATCAATCAGTGCTATTCTTGTAATAATGACAGAAGGTGTAGAATATGTATTGTATTGTATTGTAATTGCATTTTTATAGCGCTTACTACCCCTGACGAGGCGTCAAAGCGCTTTTTCGGCGGGTAGCGCGCTACTCCGGGACCCATAGAGGATTAGTGTTGAATTAGTATAGTGAAACATGCAAGTACATTTTACGTGGTGGATAGGTTAGTCAGTTATTTGGATTTGGAATGATAGCAGAAGGATAGAGGAGGACAGAGGTTTGTATTTATTTATCGCTCGCTTGTTGACGCACGCTATTCAGGAAGCCTATAAAGGATTAGTGGTGAATTAATATGGTGAAATATGAGGTAATTTCAGTGGTGGATATTAGTCTGTTACTTGGAGTGAGAAGGATAGCGGAGGGATAAAAGGGGAATAAAGATTTGCATTCATATAGCACTTGTTACCCCTGATGGGTGTTGAAGCGCTTTTCTGGCGAGTAGCACGCCACTCCGGAACCCATAAAGGACTAGTGTTGAAAATTAGTATAGTATAAATATGAAGTAATTTGAGTAGTAGATATGTTATTCAGTTATTTGGGTAGTATATTAGTATAGTTGAGTATGGAATATGGAGTTTGAGAAGTGAACATGTTAGTCTGTTAATTTTGATTGAAAAGGATGTTTTTTTTTGTTGTTGTTTTTTTTTAGGTCTTAGCAGTAGGAAGAGGCTTTTGGATGAGTAAGCAACTTGTATGTCGTGAAACATGAGTTCGCCCTTTGTGGAAAATGAAAGAAAACTTGAATCTCCTTCACGACTCAATTATACTCCATTGACTGTAAGACCTAAAAAATCTAGTCTCTTTTGTTCTGGTTCAATAGAGCCCATGAAATCTGTCAACAAAAGTATGGGCTGCAAACACACATATGAATGTCCCTTGGAGAAGAAGGCTGAGGCCAGACTTGGATGAGGACTGGCACTACAGGCACGTGAACCATTGATTCAGACATAGGGAGATCTGATTCCGGAGCTGCACTTTTAGTGCCATCCACCGACTGCCAACATCTCCTCTCAATGGTACTGTCCACACTCTCTCTGCCACCACAAGTCAAGAGTGAAACTGATCGTGTCTCCACCACTACCTCTGCAATAGCCAAACTATGATGCATACCTTCCACCTACAAAGGATCATGTTTCCCTCGTCTATCTGAACGCGCCTGCCTTGCGTACAAACACTCTAAATTATCTACAAAGCCATATGGTTGCATCTATACAACCTCCAAGGACCGGCAGAGTGAGGGATAGGTCATCAGTCACAGCGGCAAAGTTCTGCACAACACTGCACTGTTCAGTGCCAGCACCTGCCGGTACAAGCTGCCATACAGTGTTGACCCTATCTGGGTGATGTTCAAGATCTACAGGTACCTCTTTTTAGGGTACTGTAAGGGTGGTCACTAATTGTCACAGCCTCTGGACCACCACCAAAAAGTGTAGATAGACCGGTCATTGGCCCTGAAGAATTGCCGTCCAACAGACTTTTAATAATAAACAAACAATATGCCAGTACTGTGCAGTGATTGAAAATTTCACAAAGGTCACAGGCTAGAAATCACCCATTACCACAGACCACTCTTTCAGTCGATGTCTTATTATCAAAGTTCAATAAATGTATTTTAATTTGATTTTCTTTTTAGAGGAACAGAAGAAATTTTTGAAGGAAAACAACACAATAGAAATTTATAACATCAATTTAACACATTACTTGTGGATAACAAAGGGGAGAATGTCAGGCCTTTAGGTTAGGGATTCTTTAGGGAGAGGAGTGGGGCAAGAATGCCAAAAAGTGAGAAAAAAGAAATTTCAAACATTTAACACATACACTCAAGGACGTGAATTGACGACAGACAACAAAAATTATTGGTGGGGAAAAGGGACGTTTTTTTTTTAAAAAAAGGAGAGAATTGTTTTTTATTATAGGCCCTGCAACGTTTCTATTTAAATTGGCAGGTGAAACCTACTTCATTCAATGAAAGGATACACTAATTCCTATATATTCATGAAACAGACCATCAGTAATTATTATGATTACAATACATATTTGTAATCGATTGGTCTAGACAAGCAAAGAAAATAGGTCAACAATCAATCAATCAAGCATTTATATAGCGCACTACTCACCGCGCTTGGGGAGGGGTGTCCGCTACTGCTCGAACAGCCAGGTCTTGAGCTGCTTCCTGAAGGCGAGGTGGTCCTGGGTCAGGCGGAGGTGGGTCGGGAGTGAGTTCCAAGTCTTGGCTGCCAGGTAGGAGAAGGACCTTCCTCCTGTGGTGGTTCTTCGGATGCGGGGGACGGCGGCGAGGGCGTGACCGGTCGAACGAAGCTGGCGTGTGGGAGCGTAGAAGTTGAGGCGGCTGTTGAGGTATCTTGGGCCTTGGTTGTGTAAGGCTTTGTGTGCGTGGGTGAGGAGACGGAAGGTGATTCTCTTGTTGACCGGAAGCCAATGTAGGTCTCTCAGGTGGCCGGAGATGTGGCTGTGTCGAGGGATGTCGAGGATGAGTCTTGCTGAGGCGTTCTGGATCCGCTGGAGTCTCTTCTGGAGTTTGGCTGTGGTTCCGGCGTAGAGGGAGTTGCCGTAGTCCAGTCGGCTGGTGACGAGGGCCTGGGTGACCATCTTCCTGGTCTCGGTGGGGATCCACCAGAAGATCTTACGGAGCATGCGCAGGATGTTGAAGCACAACGAGGAGACGGCGTTGACTTGTCTGGTCATGGAGCGAGAGGAGTCCAGGATGAAGCCCAGGTTGCGTGCGTGGTCTGTTGGTTTGGGTGCGCTGCCCAGGGCGGGGGGCCACCAGGTGTCGTCCCAGGCGGAGGGTGAGGATCCCAGGATGAGGACTTCCGTCTTGTCTGAGTTCAGTTTCAGGCGGCTGTTCATCATCCACTTGGCTACGTCTGTCATCCCTTCGTGTAGGTTGGCTCTGGCGGTGGCGGGGTCGTTGGTGAGGGAGAGGATCAGCTGGGTGTCGTCGGCGCAGGAGATGATGGTTGAGGTTGTGTTGGCGTGCGATGACTGCGAGGGGGCTCATGTAGACGTTGAAGAGGGTTGGGCTGAGCGAGGAGCCCTGAGGGACGCCGCAGATGACTTCGGTGGCTTCTGATCTGAACGGGGGGAGTCGGACTCTCTGTGTCCTTCCGGTGAGGAAGGAGATGATCCACTCCTGTGCCTTCTCCTGGATTCCGATGTTGCTGAGGTGCTGTACTAGGGTGCGGTGGCAGACGGTGTCGAATGCCGCGGAGAGGTCCAGGAGGATGAGGGCCACTGTTTCTTCGTTGTCGAGCAGGGTTCGGATGTCATCGGTGGCAGCGATGAGGGCGGTCTCGGTGCTGTGGTTGGACCGGAAGCCAGACTGCGAGAGGTCGAGGGATCCGTTTGTCTCGAGGAAGGCGGCCAGCTGCTTGTTGACGGTCTTTTCGATGACTTTGGCCGGAAACGGGAGGAGCGAGATGGGGCGGTAGTTTTTGAGTTCGGTGGGGTCCGCTGATGGTTTCTTCAGT
The DNA here is from genome assembly GCF_964261635.1 of Lissotriton helveticus. Classification (NCBI taxonomy): domain Eukaryota; kingdom Metazoa; phylum Chordata; class Amphibia; order Caudata; family Salamandridae; genus Lissotriton; species Lissotriton helveticus. The sequence continues at coordinate 1,190,796,896 of NC_136068.1, forward strand.
AGAGCGCTGAGTTTGGCGTGCTTCCAGCTCTCCGGGAAGGTAGTTGTGTCGAAGGAGGTGTTGATGATGTCCCGCAGATGGGGTGCGATGACAGAGTCGGCCTTGTTGAAGACGTGGTGAGGGCAGGGGTCGGTTGGAGATCCGGAGTGGATGGAGTTCATCGTGCAGATGGTGTCTTCGGTGCTGATCGGGGTCCAAGCGCGGAGGGTGGTGGTGGAGGGCGATGGTGTGGTCGTGGCGTGCGTCGGTTGAGTGTTGAAGCTGTTGTGTATGTCCGCGATCTTGTTGTGGAAGTAGGAGGCGAGGGAGTTGCAGAGGTCTTGTGAAGGGGTGATGTCGTTGTTTCCGGCGTTGGGGTTGGAGAGCTCTTTAACGATGTTGAAGAGTTCCTTGCTGTTGTGTGCGTTGTTGTCCAGTCGTTCCTTGAATGCGGTTTTCTTGGTGACGTGGATCAGTTGGTGGTGTTTTCGGGTGGCGAGCTTGAGGGTGGTCATGTTGTCCGGTGTTGGGTGTCTGCTCCAGGCTTTCTCGAGGGCTCGGCAGTTCTTCTTGGAGCTCTTGAGTTCGTCGGTGAACCACGGGGCTTTCTTGCTGCTGGGTCTGCTAGGCGGGGTCCTCAGAGGGGCGAGGTCGTCTGCGCAGTTGCTGATCCACTTCGTGAGGTTGTTGGCGGCCTGGCTGGGGTTCGTTGTGCTGGTGGGAGGGTCCAGGCTCAGGGAAGCGGCGAGCTGGTCGGCTGTGATCTTGTTCCAGCTTCTGCGTGCCAGCTGTTGCTGGTGGTGGTGGGCCGTTGTTCTTCTGAAGCTGAAGTGGACGCAGCTGTGGTCCGTCCAGTGGAGTCCGGTGGCGTGGCTGAAGGAGATGTCTTTGCTGGAGGAGAAGACGGGGTCGAGTGTGTGTCCGGCGTAGTGGGTGGGGGAGGTCACCAGCTGCTTGAGGCCGAGGGTGGCGAGGTTGTCCAGCAGGGTGGTGGTGTTGCGGTCGTTGTTGTTCTCCAGGTGGAAGTTGAGGTCCCCGAGGAGGATGTAGTCAGCGGAGGGGAGAGCGTGCGGGCTGATGAAGTCGGCGATGTCTTCGCTGAATTGTGTGCGTGGTCCCAGGGGTCTGTAGATGAGGGTGCCTCTGAGGGTGGTCTTGGGGTCGGTGTGTATCTGGAAGTGCAGGTGTTCGGTGGTTGGGAGGGCGTCGTCGGTGTTGGTCGTGATGCGGATGGTGTTCCTGTGGACGATGGCGATGCCTCCTCCTGTCTGGTTGACGCGGTCCCTCCGGGTGATCTTGTAACCGTCCGGGATAGCGATGGCGATGTCTGGTGCTGAGGAGGCGTTCATCCAGGTTTCCGTGAGGAAGGCGACGTCTGGTGATGTAGTGTCGAGCAGGTTCCAGAGTTCGACGGCGTGTCTGTGGACGGATCGGGTGTTGAGCAGGATGCACTTCAGGTGGTTGCTGCTGGTGCTCGGTTTGGTGGGTGCTGGTGTGGTGCAGGTCCGCATGCAGGTGAACTTGCAGGAGTGGCAGCAAAAGGGTCCGTGGGTGCGTCTTGGGGTGGCTTGGTAGCAATCCGGGAGTCGGCCAGCGTTGAGTGCGTTGAGGTCGGTGGAGCTGTAGGTCCGGCGGGTGGGCCGGTGTCTGCGGGGGCCAGGGGTCCTGGCACTGGGCACGGTCCAGGCACGGACGGACGCAGACGGGCTTACCTTTGGCGCGCCTTCGGCGCACAATCGGCGCGCCCGCTGCGCGTACGCTCGGTCGCCATTTATGGCGAAGTGGGAGGGAGGGAGGAGCAGCTGGGAGGCGGGAGCGGGGAGGGCACACAAGAAAAGGGGGCGTAGCCGCACGCAGGCGGCGGGAAGCGGGGAGCGGGGCACAGGGGCAGAGAAAACAGCACAGAACAACAAAAAGGAATACAATATGGGAAGCAGGCAATGAAAATCTGACAATAAGGGGGAGCGAGCAGAAAGAGACACAAATCGAAAAAGCACAATATTAAGCACACGCTAGAACTACGGCGGGGCAAGGGTCGACGGGGCGGGCTCGGCGAGGCTGAGAACAGCAGCGGGGGGACGCACACGCTACAGCTGGTGGCCGTGTGGCGCGGGGGTGTCCTGAGGGCAGGTCACACTCACCTGCGCTGCACGGTCGCCATTTATGGCCAAGTGGGAGGGAGGGAGGAGCAGCTGGGAGGCAGGAGCGGGGAGGGCACACAAGAAAAGGGGGCGTGGCCGCACGCAGGCGGCGGGGAGCGGGGCACAGGGGCAGAGAAAACGGCACAGAACAACAAAAAGGAATACAATATGGGAAGCAGGCAATGAAAATCTGACAATAAGGGGGAGCGAGCAGAAAGAGACACAAATCGAAAAAGCACAATATTAAGCACACGCTAGAACTACGGCGGGGGCGGGGTCGACGGGGCGGGCTCGGCGAGGCTGAGAACAGCAGCGGGGGGACGCACACGCTACAGCTGGTGGCCGTGCGGCGCGGGGGTGTCCTGAGTTTCAAATCCCTACGAATCAAGGGACTCTCTTCAGGACCAAACAAAAGAATCTGGAAGACATAAATACAGTAACATACTGTCAGTCATCTATGTGAGCGACTCTCAACTTACGTCCAGCACAACATATACTCAGCTCCTACCTGTGTTTCTTTATGTAGTCTTCACTTCCGTGAGGCTGGAAGAGAGGAATACAGCTGTGTCTAACAATGTTTAAAAGCATAGTGGAACTCCTTATAAAGAGGTTCGTGCATGTGTATTACTTACTTGTGGGTCGGTCGGGCGTTCCCTACTCAGTCCACTTAAATTCAGGACTCCAAATCCATCATATTAATTTTTAGCGGTTTTTTTTTATTTTCCTGAAACAAAATTAATGGTTTATTGCAAAACCTGAATGCGAGTGTGCTTTAATTTCTTGTCTAAAAAGCAGTGCGAACTTCTTTGCGCAGTCATCGCAGCCTTAGTTCGCTTCTGCCGTTGCAGGTGAAGCGTGTGAGTGGTTCCTATAGAATATTATCACACTATCAACGTATTATGATCGCGTAAAGATTGAGCTGACTCGAGGTTGTACTTAATTATGCGCTTCAGTCTAATTGATTGTGAAACTAGAAGCGCTCGTTTGTGAGCACTAATAACCAGTTAAATCGTAAAACTTCAGAAGTTTAATGGACAATCGTTACTGGTGAATGGATAGTTATTCGAATTACCTTGAAAGTTTTCCGGTATCCTCCTCAATGCGTTGCTTCCAAGAATGCAGACGCCGTCAGCTAGTTCTGGGTTAGCCCGTTTAAAGTTCTTCCGAATTCCGGTGCAGTGTGCCCGTGTTGATGGGATTTGTAGTTTTTACTTATTCAACACAGTGGTATTTCACATCGCAGATTCTTACGGATTGGGAGATCTATAGAATATCATGGTAATATTCGAATGGTTGAATCAGCCGTATCACCATCTTGGATTTGTTTTATTTCTCATTAGATGTTTGGCCATGAAACCACCTTCTCTTGCATCAGCAATTCGCATATTAATTGTTCGCCGGAAGGTCGATATATTCCGGGATGACATCCACGTCTTTACAATTTTTAGTGTTATGTGTCACATTTCAGTGCTTCGCATAATTTGTTTGGAATAATAGTTTGTTTTGAAGGTATAATTATTCCCCGTATCTCTGATCGTTAATGTCTTCCATCGCTTTCTCCATGAGATTCCATGATGAATATCATGGAGAAAGCGATTTCAGATGGACAATAATATCGAAGATTGTACCAGATCCAAGAGGTGGTGATTTAGAGGCCAAACTGAGACAACGAGAAGCGATGTTAATTCTGAAATTTAACACGACCATCCGAGGCCTAAATGAGATGTCTGAATTGTATAACCTTTAAACTCCTTTTAAATATTGCTTTCTTAAGGAGGTTGCTACACTTCAAGCGAACCCTGCAAGTAACTATAGGGCCCATACACTGGATCATTTCTCTAAACTCAATGCATTATCACTGAATATGCTGAATGATGATTCCATTAAAGCATGGAAGACATTAACGATCAGAGATACGGGGAATAATTATACCTTCAAAACAAACTATTATTCCAAACAAATTATGCGAAGCACTGAAATGTGACACATAACTCTAAAAATTGTAAAGACGTGGATGTCATCCCGGAATATATCGACCTTCCGGCGAACAATTAATATGCGAATTGCTAATGCAAGAGAACGTGGTTTCATGGCCAAACATCTAATGAGAAATAAAACAAATCCAAGATGGTGATACGGCTGATTCAACCATTCGAATATTACCATGATATTCTATAGATCTCCCAATCCGTAAGAATCTGCGATGTGAAATACAACTGTGTTGAATAAGTAAAAACTACAAATCCCATCAACACGGGCACACTGCACCGGAATTCGGAAGAACTTTAAATGGGCTAACCCGGAACTAGCTGACGGCGTCTGCATTCTTGGAAGCAACGCATTGAGGAGGATACCGGAAAACTTTCAAGGTAATTCGAATAACTATCCATTCACCAGTAACGATTGTCCATTAAACTTCTGAAGTTTTACGATTTAACTGGTTATTAGTGCTCACAAACGAGCGCTTCTAGTTTCACAATCAATTAGACTGAAGCGCATAATTAAGTACAACCTCGAGTCAGCTCAATCTTTACGCAATCATAATACGTTGATAGTGTGATAATATTCTATAGGAACCACTCACACGCTTCACCCGCAACGGCAGAAGCGAACTAAGGCTGCGGATGACTGCGCAAAGAAGCTCGCACTGCTTTTTAGACAAGAACTTAAAGCACACTCGCATTCAGGTTTTGCAATAAACCATTAATTTTGTTTCAGGAAAATAAAAAAACCCCGCTAAAAATTAATATGATGGATTTGGAGTCCTGAATTTAAGTGGACTGAGTAGGGAACGCCCGACCGACCCACAAGTAAGTAATACACATGCACAAACCTCTTTATAAGGAGTTCCACTATGCTTTTAAACATTGTTAGACACAGCTGTATTCCTCTCTTCCAGCCTCACGGAAGTGAAGACTACATAAAGAAACACAGGTAGGAGCTGAGTATATGTTGTGCTGGACGTAAGTTGAGAGTCGCTCACATAGATGACTGACAGTATGTTACTGTATTTATGTCTTCCAGATTCTTTTGTTTGGTCCTGAAGAGAATCCCTTGATTCGTAGGGATTTGAAAAGCGTCGACCTATTTTCTTTGCTTGTCTAGACCAATCGATTACAAATATGTATTGTAAACATAATAATTACTGATGGTCTGTTTCATGAATATATAGGAATTAGTGTATCCTTTCATTGAATGAAGTAGGTTTCACCTGCCAATTTAAATAGAAACGTTGCAGGGCCTATAATAAAAAACAATTCTCTCCTTTTTTTTTTTTAAAACTGTCCCTTTTCCCCACCAATAATTTTTGTTGTCTGTCGTCAATTCACGTCCTTGAGTGTATGTGTTAAATGTTTGAAATTTCTTTTTTCTCACTTTTTGGCATTCTTGCCCCACTCCTCTCCCTAAAGAATCCCTAACCTAAAGGCCTGACATTCTCCCCTTTGTTATCCACAAGTAATGTGTTAAATTGATGTTATAATTTTCTATTGTGTTGTTTTCTTTCAAAAATTTCTTCTGTTCCTCTAAAAAGAAAAATCTAATTAAAATAAATTTATTGAACTTTGATAATAAGACATCGACTGAAAGAGTGGTCTGTGGTAATGGGTGATTTCTAGCCCGTGACCTTTGTGAAATTTTCAATCACTGCACAGTACTGGCATATTGTTTGTTTATTATTATACTGGCGCAGCCTTACTGTGCTTCAGCCAAAACCCTTGGTGTTACTTGGTCCAACAGACTTTTGGCAAGACATATGTTGGCCTGATTTCATAGCGTACTACCCTTTATCGTTAAAAACAGTGGCACGGCGATCATTATTTTAATCAGGATATTGGCCAGTTCCATTAAAATAGTTCTGAGTGGACCACTATTTCCTGTTTTGGCCTCAAATTTCTCACATCTACACTCACTAGGGCCCTCACTCGCACTGCACCCAACGGCTAGGAAAAAAGATCTCCGCTAAAAGGCACCATCATGGCTGCCGATCGGGAATTGCAACGCCGACCCGACGAGGAGCAGACCCAATGATGAAGCAAGACACCTAATTGATTGGGTGTGTGAGTGTTTCTTTCCAAAAGGAGGACTACCTTCTCCTGACCTGACTAAACATACATATTGATCAATACACACATCTACCTGTACTAAATAGGAGGACCAGCATACCGTTCTGGTTTAGATTGCGTTTGGGCATGTATGCTAAACCTAGTTAAATATTAGCACGTAGTCCTTCTTTTTGTAGACATGCATCTTTACAAAGCAATCAAATAAAAAGTAGACAGTTACCTGTAGGCATGTTAAAATAGGCCGCGGCATACATGCTACTTTTTCAGATGTATGACCGCCCAGACGGTGCTGTTTGTTACTTCAAGCTGGTTTTAACACCTATGCTTTAAACAACCTCTTTACTGATATTTATACTGATATTGTAAAAGTAAAGATTCGCAATAGTGAGGCTGTATGTGGTCAACCCAACTCTCATTCTAATGTTTCCGTCCATAAATCAAGGTAACAGAGCAATAAAAATCAGTGTAGGTGCAGGATTGTGCGTTTTTCTGTGTTCAATAATCCCGGTATAGATGACATTATACAGTATTTGCTCACAGGTATGGAAAGATAAGTACATGTCTGATAATCCTCACTGCACACTAGGAAAAACACTTTGATCTCTGTATTTAAGCAATGCAACTACAGTGCCAAGAACCAAATACATATGACAACTACAGTACAGTATAACTGTCTTTACAAACCTCTGTGTCTTGTCTTGCAAATAAAATGTTTCTGCCACTTTACAGGTAAAACAACTGATCCGCCCTCACAAGCCCAACTTACAGAGCTCTTATCTCACTGCACAGCTCCAAGCACATGTATCCTAGCTCTGGCTACATCCCTGTGTTTGTGACTCCTGCATACGAAACAGAGCAAACCATGAACCTCATATGCGGATCTGCAGAGAGTCGCATGATAACTGTTATCATAGTTCAGGGAGGTGGATCCTGGCACCTCAACACTTTCACCCACGGGAATACATCGCATATTCCACTCTCTGCATCGGCTTATGCAGAGCAGATCACTATGTCAAAACACAAAACTGGGGAAACAGTGCACTGTGGTAATGGACACACAGGAAATGCGTCACAGAAGGGAGGGAGTGTTGAAGGAACGTGACCAATAGTGAGAGGGGAAAGCATTGTTGATGCAGGGGCAGTGGTACCCAAAGCTGTTGGGGGTCTTTATCGCTGGTTGAGGTGGTCATAAGACCATGTTGGCCCCCACTGAAGGAAGCGAAGGATAGAGCCAGCAGAGTGCGGACTAAAGTCACTCTGAGACTTCGGAATGAAGAGCGCGCTTCTTCTCAGCTCTGATCCACACTAAAGGCAGAGTGCGCCACACTTGCAACAGATGAACCAGGATTGTTCATTCTACAGTAAAGCAGCTGCCGCTGAAGAGAGCCCACCTGACCTCAAGAGCCCCGCCGGCTTCAATATGGGTTTTGGTCCTGACCTTCCCTTGCTCTCTCTCTCCCCCGCTCTTTTGCCAGCGAGAATACCCCAAGCTGCCACTACAGAAAGACCTATAGACTCCTCTCTTCGACCAGTTCCAGGCAGCCACCAGCCAATCTTAAGCACCATAGAGCACAACAGGTCCCTCGGAATCCATTTGATTCCAATCTCAGCGGATCTTGACAATGAATACTTTTAGTCCTACTGCAGGATCTGTGAAGGTGTCAGATCGGGCAGGCTAATGAGAACCCTCGGATAAAAGTTGAGAAATACTACAAAATGTTTAAAGTAATACGCTTACCATGGTCGTCGCCTACAGCCGCTCCAGCTGGAAAAAAACAAATAAAAATATATTAGTCTTTGAGAGCATAAATCTGGCACAACAGTCAGAAGTCAGATACTGGAAGAACAGAACCAGGCTAGTACCTAACAAGAAGAAAATATTCATTTTTAGCCCAGACAAGATCAGCCCAGTCATTACCAGTATCCAACACTTCGTTAAGGTTTTACGGAGCATTTGACCAAGATCAGCAGTCAAAGGGGTTTGTTTTGCAAAGTGTAAACATTTTATTCCGTCTAGGGCACGATGAATCACCAACAGTTTTGCTTCTGCTGTATTCGAATTAGTTGGAGGCATTGACCAGATCATGTCAACAACTTTTTGTAACCAGTAATAGATGTGTTGGCGGAGAAAACTGCCGGAAGTGTTTGAATTTGTTAGTAGTATATTGCATAGTGCGTAATGCCATGATCTTGCTCCATAGAATGTATACGGCTTTACAGAATCTGGTCTTAGATCCATATGGCAAAATGTGACCAGTAGGAAGTTAGGGACGAAGAAATAAAACAAACACACAAGTAATTGATGAGGCACAAAGGTGCGATTTACCTTCTAAAATGATGTACCAAATCATCAGCAAAGCTTGGAAGCAACCAACGTGAGGCCCAGGTAAGAAGGTTTCTACCCAATCCAATACATTATAAACCTATAGGAAATACTTTCTACAGCACATAGGGAGTGACGTAATGCAAACCAATAGGATCTCCCAGAAAGATTTGACAGGGGTACCATAAAATTTCGATCACTCAAAATGTCGATTACTCTGGCCACCTCGCCTATATAAAAAGACCTTGCTCCGAGCGGGGGCCCTTGAGTGCCAGGACCCGCTTGCATGGCAGGCACTACCTATGCTATACTCCTGTGTACAGTGACTGACAGAAACCTTACATTCTGCTGCCACTATGCCCTGGCACCAAATCTGATTCTGTGAGTACAATGACTGAGAGTAGAAGGCCAGATATACTGAGCCAGTGTGTGATCGCTGACCCTGAGATTCACAAAATCACTGGGTTTGCAACCACAAAATGCATATTCTAATACACAATACCCCTCTTACAAGTCGGAAAAGCTTTTAATGATGGTAAAAATGGGTTCTGCTACACATACTGAATCGTAATTTGAAAGGGACGTAATTGGGGCCCAATTGTGACCCTGTATGTAATATATCAATTTCTGCAAACTCACTTCTAGCCCAAACCATTGAACAGTAACTGCCCCCACCCCAAAAGGAAAAAGTAACTGATTTGCAAAGGTGAGGGGGTCCCCGCGGAACCCCTTTCCTGTTGGAAAGGGTGTTGGCAGGCTTGTGGAGAGAAAGGAGTGGTCCTGCTTTTGAACAAAAAACAAAGATTTCCATTTAGAAATGCAAGCCTAGGGAGGGCCGTCTGCTATCCATTGCAGGCCAATGTCCCTGTGTTTACAGCTAATCATTGGGGTCGCAAATTATGTCCTGCCTAAATTAATATTAATTAGTTAGGTCATTCTGTGACACCATGTAAGTGATTTAACGACGGAAACTATTATTCCATTGGTTGTTTCACAAAATTAGAGTCTGATCACAAAAATTTGTTATTCAATTTGCAACCTCTTTTGTAAATGAACTCTTAGTCCATCTGGCCCCGAGGTGCCTCTGTAGACACACTATGGCTCAGGCAGGCACGGGTCATTTTCTTAGTGCTCAAATCATTGTTTTAAATTACAAAATGTAAACCAGCAAAAACTGCCCTCAAGCGCTGCGAGGCTGGGGTTAACATCCTAGCACCCCGCTCCCTTTTATGCACTCAACTGTCTGCACTCCTTTTCAAAATAAAAAGAAGTCCGACGTCTAAAGAGAGTCCCGCAGGCTGGCCCAGTGTCCAAAGGAAGAGCAGGCACAATTTTTATAAATGTAATTGATTGCATTATAAATATAATGTCATATTCATGCCTTGCTTGTGCTGAATGAGAGCACTTTAAATATGGGCGTGAAAAATACATTTGTGTTGGACATTCTAGTAAAAGTGGTGCAGGCAAATGCGGAAAATAAATAAAAGGTCATGCATGTTCGTAAGAGTGAAAAATAAGCGATTTTTACTTCAACTGACATGGGTAACAGAGTAAACATGTTTCAAAGTGATAGAATAGACGGAGGAAACAGTGACTACTTACTGTAATAAAGCTGCGAAGATGTGATCAGCAGAGTCACCGTCCAAAACAACATTATTCAATAAAAGTAAATAGATTAAAAAAAATAAAAAGAATCCTGGAACTTCAGCTTCATGGAAGAAGCTTGGCGAGGTCTAAAAAAGAAGGCTGGAGCCCCCCTCTCCAGGAGACGCTAGAAGAGGAGGTTTCCTGGACAGGACTCCTTGGTCTCAGTTGAGGCGTCGGGGCTTCTCGCTCAGAGTCAGGTACTCACTCCCTCCACTGGAGACTGGAAGTGCTGAACAATGAGCGAGCAGTCCTGGCACCCGGCTGATTAGTTTCTCAGGAAGTGACATTTATCCTGATTGGGTCGCTGAACTTATTTTCCCTTGAAAACTTTCTGAGCGGGTGTGGTGCCTTCTAAGCCAGAAACTGAACCAAAAGTGTCCACCGAAAATAAAGCACATATTCAAATGCAGTCCCATCACCTACGAAGAGATGCCGCTGTTTATTTCGGGCGCGCTTGTTTCGACTAAACTATTTTAAATTTCTAAAAGTACTGATTGGCTGCTGTCCACGGGGTTCTCACAGATGGGATCATTTTTCCTGAGCTCAGTGGGTATTTTCCAGTGCCACTCCCACCCATCACTGATTTATCATGGAGCTGCTGCTTGGTGCTGTGGTTTTGAGTCCTATCCCCTCATCAGCCAGGCTAGCTTGAATCCAGTGACAAAGTGAGCAATGGACCCACGTCTGGGCATACCCTGCCAACTTAGGGTACTTTCCAGTGCCACTCCCACCCATCACTGATTTATCATGGAGCTGCTGCTTGGTGCTGTGGTTTTGAGTCCTATCCCCTCATCAGCCAGGCTAGCTTGAATCCAGTGACAAAGTGAGCAATGGACCCACGTCTGGGCATACCCTGCCAACTTAGGGTACTTTCCAGTGCCACTCCCACCCATCACTGATTTATCATGGAGCTGCTGATTGGTGCTGTACTGTGGTTTTGAGTCCTATCCCCTCATCAGCCAGGCTAGCTTGAATCCAGTGGCAAAGTGAGCAATGGACCCACGTCTGGGCATACCCTGCCAATTTAGGGTATTTTCCAGTGCCACTCCCACCCATCACTGATTTATCATGGAGCTGCTGCTTGGTGCTGTACTGTGGTCTTGAGTCCTATCCCCTCATCAGCCAGGCTAGCTTGAATCCAGTGACAAAGTGAGCAATGGACCCACGTCTGGGCATACCCTGCCAACTTAGGGTACTTTCCAGTGCCACTCCCACCCATCACTGATTTATCATGGAGCTGCCGCTTGGTGCTGTACTGTGGTTTTGAGTACTATCCCCTCATCAGCCAGGCTAGCTTGAATCCAGTGGCAAAGTGAGCAATGGACCCACGTCTAGCGCATCCTAACCAGGGTCGAAACGTCGACGCATTCCCTTCCTACATGAACCAACTATTAAAAATCCTCTAGGACCCAAGAATTAATTGATGCACCTAAGGGATTATTGTACATATAGTTGTCATCGTTAATAAGTCCATGAAGTGACAATTTTATATGTTGTTTTAATGGTGTAACAGTTTTGCACAGAATTAACGTGCCTTGTATGTTTTATGTTTTATAATTGGACAGCAACATGAATGTTTTGATTCAAATATAAAGAATATGAAAGTGTATGAGTAAAACTTCACTTAAAACTTTTTGGTCAGTGTGTCTAAGTATACAAGTGTGTTTAAGTTTACTGGTATACATACCATTGTCTTTGTATCCTCATTAGGGGCGAAGTGTGCAAATAACGTAATTGGAATACTAAATAACTGTGTATTTCTGTCCAACAGAACCATTATTATTTACTATATTACAACACAACAAGCGCAAAAAAAAAACAGGGACAGGTAGCTCGCACCGGAAGCAGGCAGCATTGGTGCCTGCAACAGAAAGGCGGAACATGTGGACTGTTGTGTTATTGAATGCGTCACACCAGCTCAGATGACAGTGGCACCTGTATCCCTTTCATTCTGTCTCCCTCCTTGCCCCTCGCCCGTCTCCCTCCCCCCAAGGGCTCAAAGCATACAATGTGTGCCAGTCTACCTTTGCCAGCCTGGCAAACAGCTGGCTTGCTGGAGACAGAGGCTCGCGGATATTCATAAATACAAATGAATGTATCCTTTTGAGGTTGACATATGGCTGAGATGTGAATGGGGGGATCATGATGTGGTTGAAGTTAAAGTTCAATCAATATTTTTGATTTCCTGCCTGTGGCTCCTGCTCCTTCCTCCTCTGCTAGCTCCCTCCTGCCTCATTCTCCCACCCTCCTCTTACAAATCAAAATAAATGACCACAGTGTTTAGCTTCAGAAGATGCATGACATGCAGATTGTGATTTCTCGGAAGCTTGGGGTGGGGTTTCCTGTCATGCCAATGGCAGTATCAGTTTATTGCAGTTTCGCACCACTGTTGTTTTCTTTCCCTTCTTACAGTATGAATCAGATAAAGTAGGCACTGTAAAAACAAGCATTTACAATGCAATAGGTCTTGCATTTATGCGAGTTTGAGCTATTGGCAGTGTAAATGACAATGCCTTTGATTTATGTTTTGGTGTTTAAAGCATAAATAAAAGTCATTGTCATTTGCAATACCAATAACTTAAACCGTAATTGCGAGACCTATTGCATTGCAAATGCTTGCTGTTGTTAGGCACGGGGAGATTACGTGATTTGCCCAGAATCACAGGATGTTGGGCGTCGTTCCCGAGAGTCGAACCTGGTTCCCCAGCTTCAACGTCGACCGCTCTAGCAGTAGGACTGCATCCTCTCCCCAAGAGTATGATATTTCGAGTAATTTCATTTAGCAGCTGTCAGTGACGTTTTTCAATAGAAAGGAATGTGCTTGTGTTTTCTCCACATAAACAAAACTGATTGCCACAAAAATTAAATTAAGGGAATTTACACACCCTTGAAGGATGTGATGTGTTCTGAATAAGACCTCTGTGCAAATTAGGACCACCCAGAATATTTATGTATTCTGGCCCTATGTGTCCTCCAGCACATCTCCAGTAATGTAAATCATTCACCTCAGACACTGAAATTTATTTTTAAAAGCTGTTCCTCCCCAAGTTTCTCTTTTTCTCTTTCTTGTAGTTCCTCTCATACATCTCGTACCCTCAAAATATATGAGGGAGATTGAACTAATCTTGTCACAGCTGGTTACACAGGGGGTATATTCGACAACCGCTCACTCTCATTGCTGCTCTGCTCTTTCTCGGCCTCTCTTCATCCATGTATCGCTCTCTCTACCCTCTTTTTGATGGCAACAGTTTACTTGTCAGCATTAATGTTTTAATTATTTGGTCTGATAGCACTCAGGAACAACGCTACAAAACTATTGAAGATGTTATCACCTTAAGAAAAACGTTTTGCTGATTTCTGAGTGGAGCGTGTCCGGGATTCTTCAGTGCCACATAACACATCACTTCTGGTCCCGTCACTTCCGTTGATGGCCAAGGTGAGGCCTTACTGCTCCACCCCAACCCTGCGAAATTCAAGAGTTAGCTCCTGTGAACATGGTACTGTGTACTGGTTAGCAGTCTTAAAGACTTCTAGGCAGGGCCGGTTTTAGCACTGGTGGCGCCCTGTGCGACAATGTTTGTTGGCGCCCCCCAATGACCATATTTACCACGGATTCCCTCACTACCACAATTTAACAGTGCTCCTCAAGTCTCTATAACCACTCTCTCTCAGACTGATTTAGTTTTATAGCGCCACTTATACCAGTGTAAGGTATTTAAATCACACACACATTGGCACAGAGACAATCAAAGGTGTGTAAATCAGTGTACAGGTATGTTACATAAGACACAGGCCTACAAGGTATAAGATTCGCATGTCATATATACTGGTAGGCAGTATAGTTTGAGTCCTTGGTCTGGAAATGCACAAATTAAGAATTTTATTAAACATATTATTCTTAGAGGTTCTCTTTAATAATAAGAATTGATTTGTTCCGAAATGAACCCTTTTTGCAAGTTTAGGATAATGAAAGACATATAGCTCTAATACATATCTTGCAGTTTGCATGCAGCGCTTAAATGACAGTTGATAGGATGTTAACTCATAAACCGCAGGTAACAAAAGGATCCCTGGGACACAAGCAGTAACCCACTGACCTATTTACATTATATGCACTTTGTGATCTGCATGGCATGCATTCTTTGCAACAGGCATATTAACCCGCTGCACTACCTTAAAATTAGTTAAAACTTACATTAGACAAACCGCGATCTCTCTCCAGCAGGAGGAGTAATCACCGAGTGATCTTGACGTTTTTATTGATGGCTGAAATATCTGGGAGCAAAGAATGGGGTAGGAGGCGCCTTTAAAACGAAAATATACTTGCAAACACCCCTAGTCAGCGCCCGGTGCGGTGGCACCGATCGCACGGCCCTGCTTCAAAGTCCATTAGATTCCGGAGGTTCGGGAACTAGCCTAGGCAGTACATCTACCATGAGATGGATGATGGGTAAGAAAAAGTTGTTTTAGCCTATAAGGTTTGATTTTTTAAATTCAACCAGGAAATAAATAGAGCAAGACAGGGCGCTAGAGAGCCGGCATGCGAGATGGCTACACTCACGTGAGGCCCCTGCAACAGGGGGTTGCAATCCGGCATCATATATCCTCATTTTACCCCATCACACCATAATTCTGTGCAGCTCACAATATAGACACTTACGGCCATATGTATCAAGCAAATTCGCATTCGCAAAGGCAGAAATTCGCCGAATTTCGGCCTTTGCGAATGCGAATTTGCTAAATGGTATGTATAAAGCAAAAAATGGTGCAAAACAAGGAATCACAAAGTTTGCGATTCCTTATTTTCCAATTGCATTTAAGGAATCACAAATTTTGCGATTCCTTAAATGCAATGTATGAAGCTAAAAAAATTAACAAAATGCCCTTAAGGAATCGCAAATTACCACCAACTTCTAGTTGGTGGTAAGTTGCGAATTCCTTGAAAAATGCACAATTTTGCATTTTTTAAAGTGCCATGTGACGCACATACATGCCCTTAGGGCATGTATGTATGCCCTTAGGGCATGTATGTGCGCCACATGTGCACCCATGCATATTTCAGGGGTGCAACAGGGTGTCCTTTGGACACCCCTGCACCCTTGAAATTATTCTCAATTTGCGATTAGCAAATTGCGAATCGCAAATTGAGAATAACTTCCCATTCATTCCTATGGGCCTCCTGGCCCATAGAAATGAATGGGAAAGTATTCCTTAATTGCGATTCACAATTTGCTAATCACAATTAAGGAATTTTAAGAAATCGCAAAAAAATGCGATTTTCTACATACATACCAATTTGCGAATCTCAAATAGCGATTTCTTAAAAATCGCTATGTGAGATTCACAAATGGGTACCTCCATACATATGACCCTTTCTGATGTATGCTCATGCAATTCTGGAGAAAAACGGTACTGAATAACTGAAGTAACAAACATATGCATCTTAGTCCACGGCATTGAAATGGCGGCCGCCTAACCAACTCACAGTCACTGGGTGCTACAGCCAGACTGCGGTGAGTGCTGAGGTAGGGCAGAGCTCGGAGATACTCGGGCCTAATTGCAATTTTGGAGGAGGTGGATCGCACCCCCATCCTTGGACCAGGTGGTGTGGCTGGTGAGTAGAGTGGATCACCAAACACTGATCAAAGGCCCGTGCATGCCACCCCTGGCTGTCTAGCCGCAGCCACAGACTTGGTGCCCTTGCCCCTGAGGAAGTGGTGTCATTGCCCCCAGGGACGCGGCAGCCCACTGGCATGTGGAGGCTCGGACTGGTCGGTCCTGCTAGCAGCTGAGCAGGGTCTTACACTCCAGTGTGGGACTGTGAGACACAAGGCCTGAGCGATCGGCCCATCAACCGCTAGCAGTTTCTGAGCCTGGCGGGCTGCTGGGGTCACTGGGGAAGTCCACATACTGATTCCCTCTCGTTGGGGGGGGCTCCCATCGGGTCCCAGCTTGTCCCGTCATGAGCGGCATTGTAGTCAAACCAGCCAGCTGCCACATACACTGAGCCCCCGCGTACCTGACCATTGGAACTATTGGCTGCTGGGGAAAGACACCATTGCACTTCACACTGGTCAGCCAACTATGCGGGGTGTGACTTGCCTTCCCCTTGGTGCGGGGATGGGTGAACACTGGCCTCTCAAAATGTACAGTCCAATAATGGCAGACACTCCACGTCAAAGCTGCCATATTGCAGCCTTCCACATGTGAAGTTGAGGCCTATGGATTCCCACCTTGGAGACGCGCACTAGACCGGCCTGCCCAGTACCATTCTTAGTGCAATTTTGTGACTGGCTCAGGACCCCAGAACTCCAAAACAACCTTCTATCAGCGGGGACGCACTCTTGGCACACTTAAAGGCCTGGATACCACTGCTGTGAACAGAATCGGCTCGTGCCCCCTAGCAGGGTTGGGGGACGAGGCGGGACTGGGTTACTGAGGCACTTCAGTAGATTTCCACTCTGCTACTGCTGATTCAGTGGCCTCCTGCTCATCAGGAGATGCTGCACTCTCGGACTCTCATATCACTGCCCATACCGTCTTCCATGAACTCATACCACTACTCAGGTCGCTCCGTACATCACAAATGGGGCCCTTGGGGCACTGGCGTAATGAAACATGAGGGGGCCCCCCTGCAAGGTACATCGAGGTGCTCCCTCAGACTCAATCGGGAGCTCTCAAGCCAGAGTATGTGCTGAGATGGCCCCCTGGAGCTTAGGGCCCCCCCTGCACCATAGGGGCTGTGGGGGCCTGTGTTTCACCACTGCCTTGGGGTGACTTGTGGGCACCTACATCACAATATATAATTTACGTACGCAACAGTCCATTGCTCCTAGAAGGCACCTTACAGCCCACACCGCAGGCGCTATATCATACGGAGAACCTTGGGCATAACAGATGGGCAACAGACCAAATCACAGTTTGTTACTCGGTGGTCCACTCTTATCCCAAGCGGCTGCTCAGACCAGCCTAGTGTAGAAGACTCACCAGCAGATGACCCCACTGATGTCCACGCAGCAAAGCCTAGCATTAAACAAAACTAAAATGGACACTATGAGTAAAAGAATGGACTCCATCACACATAAACTGGAGAAACAAGATGGTCATCTCACAGAGCAGAACAAAGGCTGCCCATACTAGAAGACACAGTATCACCTTGCAGTGACCAAATACTCAACATGCAGAAAGTGCTCAAAATATTTTCAGCAATAAATGAAGACTTAGACGCGACATCCCGTCAGAGCAATTTGTGGATATTGGAGCTTCTGGAATACACCAATACCAGAAAAATGGAGGACTTCATTAAATGACTCCTCACCACCATTTTTGGCATAGACTCCTTTTCTAAAATGCTCATTGTTGAGCGCACTCATCATGCACTACTGACCGATCATCACCAGGCTACTTAACAATTGTGATCAGGACACTGCCCATCACCTACCAAGTGAAAAGCAGACCCGGCAATTTGGCGGAAATGAAGTGACCATATATCCCGATTTCACCATTTCAGTGCAATAAGGGCAGAGAAAATTTGCACCCATCAAACAGAAATTGAGAATCGCTGCCATCCCCTTCGCGATGCTATATCAGCTCGCCTTTGCATCTCCTTCCAGGTGAAAGACCATTTCTTTATGACCCCACAGCAGGCTGCTGATTTCTTGCACTGGAACTCCATAAGCACTTCTTTAAGGATACCTACTCCCGTCTCCTCCAGATCGTCGTCACCAATGTCAGTACTGGTCTAAATCCAAAACCACCTTCCTGCTGGCAAGGGGGCTGCCCCGGGGTCCTCCTTTCGCCCGCTGGGGGCGCAAACGTTTCGGCTCCCCTGGAGCTACGGTGCCGAGACTCGTACGCAGATCCACAGCTCCCGAGTCGGCGGCTCTGCCCACTGTGCCACATCCTCTCCCTCACTTAATTCACTAGTATTGAACTGGGTACTAGTACCACCTCCTAGTTATAACACTTAAAAACAATAGACATGTATGGTATAGCGCTATATTAAACAAGTTAGTATTGGACCTGATTAATAGTACTCTCATTTAGACATTGTACTGCGAGCTGAGGCCGGCGTCTCCCCGTTTTCCATCATCCTGATCCCCTGACACAGTGGGGGGAGCTGCAACCTGGACCACAGCCCTCCGGAACCTGACTGCCAGTCTCGGCGGAGTTCTGTGCTGAAATTACAGCCGTCCCCGGGGATGAAACGCCGCTTGCCGCCTCGGCAGCCCTGGCAGCAAGATAGCGGCCACGGTCTGACTGTTGCCGCGGTTCCTGTCCTGTGAAGCGGACGGACATCTCGAGGCGGGTGGAATTGCCTGCAGGGCCGGCCTTAGGCATGTGCAAGCTGTGCACCTGCACAGGGCCACCAAACCCCAGGGGCCACCACGCCAATATATATCCTTAATATAATAATCCTCTGAGGATGGATACATATTTGTGTGGCGGCCCCTGGCAGGGATTTGGCGGCCTCTGGCTCTGTTCCACTTCCAAACACCCTGACCCCCCCCTCTCTTCACAGGCCTCCGTGCTCCGCCCTGCCCGGACCCCCTCTTCCGGGGCCCCCTACCTACGCTCCCTGCCCAGGGCCGCCATGAGCCTAGAGCCGCCCCTGTTGCCTGTACTGCCTGGCACATAGGCACAGTGGCACATTCCCGTGGAGGTGAGGAGGGGGAGAAGCGCTTTCATTGCAATCAGCTGGCCTGCAGCGCAGCCACCTCCTCTCCTCAGCTCCTGACTGTGACACAAGATGACAGCCAGGCAGTGAGCGCCCTGCGATCTCGGCTGTATTGGGCAGCAGCCTGCCTGTGGTGATCCCACTGATGCCCCTCTTATGACCAAAAGGCTGAGACAGCCCAATACGATGCGGAGTCGTGCTGTGGCGATTAGGGATCCTATTTTGCCTGCAGTGAGGACCTTGCGGAGCCACAGACAAAATGGCCCCAAGCCTTCCATAGGCATACCAGCTTGCCTATCCCAGGCACAATAATTAGGGCGGAGGACATTGTGGCCCTAAGCGACAGAAACCCTGTTCACCCCGCACACCAAAAGAGCCCGGTGCCTCACTCTGACTGGCTCCAACTCAGTGCTGAGCCCGGGAAGGGTCGCTGCAGAAGGGCTTGCCCAGGACAAGGTGGGTGTCTCCATGAGGCCAGAAGGGGAGATGTGAAGCGGAGCCCTGCAGGTAGTCTATGCTTTGAAGCCGGGAAACCCAGAGAGCTCGCTTCTGGACCCAGAGCACTAGAATCAGGATGTGCTGATCTGGGGGCCGACATTTTTTGCCAAGGTTGCTGTGACTCTTACTCTGGGCCCACCATCTTGTTGGCCTCAACTGTTTCCTCTGTGTACAACTAGCCTTCTTTCATTAGTCTGTCCAAACCTGCCAT
Organism: Lissotriton helveticus; assembly: GCF_964261635.1. NCBI lineage: Eukaryota > Metazoa > Chordata > Amphibia > Caudata > Salamandridae > Lissotriton > Lissotriton helveticus. Next base: position 1,190,816,436 of record NC_136068.1, read on the forward strand.
CAATGCTGCGGCAGTCCTGGAGAAATATGTCATGGGAGTGCTTTTGTGTGTGTCTCTGTGCGTGTATGAGGGGGTGTGTGCGGACGCACGTGTTTGTGTGTGTGCGCCTGTGCGTATATGAAAGACTATGCTCACATTCCTGTGTGCTTGTGCATGTCTGTGCGTGTGATGGTGTGGACGGTGTGCACCCGTTACAACGCAACTTTTATAACGCATGCTTTTACAACGCAATTTTTACAGCGCATGATCCATTACAACGAATACCGTTACAACGCATTTTTTACAACGCATATACCTTTACAACGCATACCATTACAACGTAAGTATAGGTAAGTAGGGTTTTTGGGTAAAGGGGTATTTTTAGGGTTCAGGGCTAGGTATGAGTTTTTGGGTAAAAGGGTATTTTTAGGGTTCAGGGCTAGGTTTGGGTTTTTGGGTAAAGGGGTATTTTTAGGGTTCAGGGCTAGGTTTGGGTTTTTGGGTAAAGGGGTATTTTTAGGGTTCAGGGCTAGGTATGGGTTTTTGGGGAAAGGGGTATTTTTAGGGTTCAGGGCTAGGTATGGGTTTTTGGGTAAAGGGATATTTTTAGGGTGCAGGGCTAGGTTTGGGTTTTTGGGTAAAGGGGTATTTTTAGGGTTCAGGGCTAGGCATGGGTTTTTGGGTAAAGGGGTATTTTTAGGGTTCAGGGCTAGGTTTGGGTTTTTGGGTAAAGGGGTATTTTTAGGGTTCCGGGCTAGGTATGGGTTTTTGGGTAAAGGGGTATTTTTAGGGTTCAGGGCTAGGTTTGGGGTTTTGGGTAAAGGGGTATTTTTAGGGTTCAGGGCTATGTTTGGGTTTTTGGGTAAAAGGGTATTTTTAGGGTTCAGGGCTAGGTTTGGGTTTTTTGGGTAAAGGGGTATTTTTAAAAATTAAATTAAATTAAAAAAAATTACATTAAATTGAAATTAAAGAAATTAAAATTATATTAAATTTAATAACTTACATTTTTAAAAATAATTATATACTTACCTATACTTACGTTGTAATGGTATGCGTTGTAAAGGTATATGCGTTGTAAAAAAATGCGTTGTAATGGTATTCGTTGTAATGGATCCTGCGTTGTAAAAGTTGCGTTGTAAAAGCATGCGTTGTAATAGTATACATCCGGTGTGGACATGCATTTGGGTGTTTTTGTATTAGAGCATGTGATTCTATGTGTGCTTGTGTTTGTGCGAGCAGATGTTTCTGTATGTGTGCTTATGTCTGTGCATATGATGGTGTGTGCATGTATTTGAGTGTCTTTGTATTTGAACATGGGATTGTATGTGTGCTTGTGTGTGTTGATGTTTCTGTATGCGTACTTGTATGCACCCTCTGTTCGCGTATGAGAGTGTGTGCGCACATTTGTGTGTGCTTGTGCATGTCTGTGCGTGTGATGGTGTGTGTGTGCATGTATTTTATCTTTACGTCCTTGGGTATTTTTGTTCTGGAACATGTGATTGTATGTGTGCCTGTGTTTTTGATGTGTGCTTGTGTGTATGTGTGTGTCTGCATGTATGAGAGTGAGCGCATTTGTGTGTGCTTGTCTGTGCATGTGACGATGTTTGCGTGTTTGCATGTGTACGTCTCTACATCCTATCTTACTCCTACCCCTTTACCCTATCCCCTTACCATTCCTTGCTCCATTCACCTTGTCCCCTATGTTCTTTAAATGCTTTTCTTGATACTTATGTAACTTTTAATTGATGTAAATTGCAACATTATTGTTCCTCATGTAAGGCGCTCTGATTCCCTCGGGTCTAGCCAGCGCTATATAATAACACATTAATTAAATTTCTTCCCATTTAGTACTCTTTCTCTCTTTGTCTACCTCCCTAGCTCCTATCCCCTCTCCCCTGAATCTCTCATCTTGCTTGCTAGTCTGCCTAGCCCCCTGTCCTTTGTGCCCTTTGACTAAGCACTCCTTCTCCCCTTGTTGGGAAAGATCCAATATTTATACTCTGGAGTAAAATAATGCCGCTGACCCACTACCAAAGCTTTCTTGATGGTGCCAGCTGTGTACCACATGGGACTCTAAAAGACGTTTTTCCTCACCTACTAGGTGATAATGGCAACCATTAACTGCACAGCCTCCAGATCCGTCCATGTATGCATCTGTTCTGGCTCTCTGCCTCAATTCTTCATAAATGACTGTGATGAATCACCTGAGACAATTAATATTCTCACCCTGGACACCTTTGTACACACGAGTAAGACCCCCTCTGGGTCTCTGGAGGATTCCCACAGGATATGCCTAATTCAATCAGTTGCTATAAACCTTGTCCACCACACTTGTTCTTCTAACTGTCCTCCTAAGGCCACACTCACATTCTCTGCTCTCTCATAGCTATCCACTCTCTCTACCTTCCTCTTCACTCTATGCCCTTTCTCTTCTAATTCATTCTCCTATGAAGTTCATGGGTGACATTCCTACCAGAACACTACCATTTTTGCTATGAAGTTTATCAGTGTTCTTAGCCTTGTTTGGGAGGGATATGCATCCCTGGCGGGATTGGCCTGCCAGTGTTCATGGATTGGGAAATAGGATTGTCTGATAAATTACACTGTGCACATCAAATCATCATTCTAATGCCGCATTGTTTTCACCTCACATTTTTTTGCTTTTTCACGTGACACGTCTAACGCATGCTTAAACAACCACCCTAAGATGAACAACGGCGCCTCCTCCCAGACTAATACCCCGTATACAACATTCAATTGCTGAACATGGAAAGTCAGAGGGCTAGGTAATCCATGTAAACGCAGACACATACTGGCATATTTGGATAGACACAATAACCACATTGCCCTACTACAAGAACCCCACCTAATAGAATCCACAAGTACAACATTTGCCACCCCTTGGGCCTCCAACAGTCAATTCTCTATATACTCTTCATATACAAGAGGCAATGTTGCCCCCATTTACAAAGGGGCGCTGAATGTCCCACAGGGCACCTGGAATGATAGTCAAGGCTATTCACTGATGTGCTGCAGATTGGCCTCTGCTGCCATTCTATAGGGGGGAGACTTCAATTACCCTGAATGCATACATTGATTGATCACACACCCCGCCACCTATCATAGCACTGGCGACATTAAGAAAGATCACAAGCTACTAGACACATGGCTACTTAACCATCCTATAAAGAAGGCACCTTCTATTCAGGGGTACACAACAGCTGGTCATGATTAGACAACTGTCCCGTCTCCAGTGGGTTAGACCCTGGCTACACGAAGTCCCACACCTAGCGCAAACATACTGTGATCACTCCCCTGTCCAAATGGTGTTGCACCCCCCAATCCACGCCCAGCAAATATATGTAATGTAATGTGTATACTTGTAAAGCGCACTGTTGCCAGCCGGCGTCCTGGCACTGTATACCGCTGGGGAACCCTTCCTGGCTTTCCCTGTGGGATGGTCCCTGCTGGGAATCCCCAGGGTGGAGCCAGGCATCCCCGGCGTTGATGGGGCCGTTGTGGAGATTAGGCAAGCTAATGCCCAGAGTTGCCGAGTGGGACCCCTGGTTAGAGTAGGCACCGTAGCGAGAATTATCGAGGTCGCTGACCCTGGTCCACGACCCTGATGCGTCGGGAATCAAATCCTGGTCCCGGGCCGACTTCTGCTTCCGGGTCTGCCGCCTCTAACCAGTGAGCCACACCACTCCACTCATTATATATCATGGCGGCTCTCTCCCAAGCTGCTCCTAGACACCCCGTTCCAGAGGAGTTGCGACAGGAGATTGACAACTTTTAGCTTTGAACACAGGCTCAGTGCCAGCATTGGGTACCATATAGGAGGCTTTCAAAGTCACAATCTGTGGCATTTGCCTGGCCAAAAGTGGGGGAGTGGTGAGCTCTCTGCTTGACCAATTGGGCAAACTAGTGAGAGACTTGAAAAATCTTGAGGCCCGGTTGGGCGTTTCTGAGATCCTGACGTACCTAAACAGATTAATACTACCCTGTCTGAATTTCAGGAGATGGCAGAAAGAGAATGCATCTACTGCAGTAAATATGGCAGCGCTAGAGCATGAGGAGAAGGTGAACGCCTAGGACATACAGTAGGTACTATGACATGAAATCCATACTCTGCTAATGATGTCCTTGAGGTGCGGGACAAGGACAGGGCACGGTTTATAGACACATCAGAAATTTGACACACATTCTCCCTATTTTATGGCTCCCTGTACACGTCCCGCAGGTCGCAACATGCAGATGTAGATGTCTACCTAGATGACGGGGTGCTCAGCTGGTTAAATGATACCCACTAAAACTTCCTTGCAGCAGATATTGAGGAAGATGAATTAGCGAGGCTATCATGCAGCTACAGTCCCTCAAGGCCCCTGGGCCTGAAGGTCTGCCTGCAGATTTTGACAAAACATACATCAGCACATAGCTTCCGATCCTAAAGTCTGTGTACCAAGAAGCAAAGATGAATGGCCTGTTCCCAACACCCAAGGGAGAGGCTATGATTATTGCCCTACTTAGACTGTAACCCACCCCGCCCCCAGTTAGGCCACTGTCTCTCATCAACTGTAACACTAAAATTTTGGCAAAAGTACTTGCCAATTGTCTTGCCCTCCATGACGTTCCTAGTTAGACCAGTCCAATCAGGCTTTATACCTGGGCAATCCACATCTCATAATTTACAGTCACTATTTGCTTTATTACAGGACATAAATCCCGACCTAGCTGTGGCTGCTGTGCTTCTTGATGCCACCAAAGCCTTTGATTCTTCGTTATGGGATTATTTAATGACCATCCCCCACTCATTTTTTACATGAATAGTTCTTCTCTACTCACAACCAATGGCAAGGGTTAGAATTAATGGTTCAGTTTCAGCTCCATTCAACATCACCAGAGGCACATGACAGGACTGCCCACTGTCACCGCTTCTCTTTGCCTCGGCAGTGGAACCCTGGCTGCAAAACTACACCAATGTCACCAAAAATGTGAGATCTGCTACTCTCTACAGACATATATTAGTCTCACAATATGCAAATGGCATCACCCTTCACTTTAGGGTTCCTCAGATCAATCTTAATGGGGTGCTTTGCAAATTTGTCTGGTTTGGGGTACTGTCTGGAATCTAAATACATTGGGAAAAATCCAATTTGTTTCCGCTCACATCAGCTATGCAACAGTTCATTGTGGATTTTCCATTGAAATGGTGTAGATATGAGCTCCGATATCTCGGGGTAGTAGTCTCGAGGGACAAAGAGGAAACGATCAGAGCAAATTATGGCACAGCGCTATCCACCATTACTGATAGTATCACACAGTGGATTTTGCTACCCTTGTCCTTAAAGGGACGCATTGCGCTCATGAAAATTGTTATTCTGCCAGAATGTTCATATTTATTCCTCAAAGTTCCTCTACCAGCGGGATGTCACTTCTTCAAATCACTTAAAACACAGATGATACGACTGGCCTGGGCTAGTAAACAACCCTGCATCCAATGGGACACTCTCACACTGCCATTCTCGAAAGGAGGATTTGAAGCACAGGATATGGAGCTGTACTACTTGTGTGCTCAAGCGCACTATGCCATTCAATGGTCCAAACCCATCCCTTTCCTACCACATCTGGCCATAGAACAAGGCTATATAGCCGCTGTACCATCGACTTCATAGCTGGGTTAATTATTGACCTCTGCCACACTGGTAGACTCCACGGTTGTGTGCAAATCCATGCCATGCTGCAAAATGTGGAACGCCAATGCTGTACTCCCCGCTCATCCCACTGCCCTATTACCCACTGCTACAGGTCATGCGCGAGACTGCTTGCAGGCATCTACTTCAAAAACCTCAGAATCACTACCTGGGGAGATCTCTATTGTGAGGGCTCCTTTGTACCTCAGGACACATTCTTTGCAGGGGGGGCGCAGTCTCTACTCCATATCTTTTTGTATATGTGCATACAACACAACATCAAAGCTGCCATCCCAGATTTGGTCAGGAACCCCCCACACTAGTTACTCTACACACATTGCTTAAAGCTGAACTGCAGAGGCACCTTGTATCATGCAGCTCAGCTGGAGATACCCTGCTTAGCAGGACAGGCACATGCCTGGTGAGAAATAGATATAGGAGCACCTCTCACAGATGAGCAATGGTGCTTTTGCTTTGTCCATTATAAATTCCTCCACAGAATGTACTATACCCCTGTCAGACTATACTCATATCGTATTTGCCCTGATAATTACTGCTCCCGGTGCGGAATGGCTGGAGCAGATTTTCTTCATCTCACATTGTCATGTGGCCCAAAGCAAACATAGTGGGCAGAAGATTCTGCTGCTCTCACTGTCATGATAGGTCGGAACCTTACGTTCACTCCACTCATGGCCCTCTTGGGACACACTGGAGCGGTCGAGTCAGGCTATAGGAAATATGTAACGCTTATCCTTCTTATGGCAAAACGTAGAATCGCTTAGAGATGGGGATGGGGAAAAGTGCCCACATTTAAGGAATGGATGACAGACTCAACTTATTGTAAAGACCAACTAACCACATATGCTGAACTATTACTCCCCAGATCTCACCTACAGACATATGAGATCCATTTCATATCTACCTGTTAACCCGGACACAGGAGACAGAGGTCCTGAATGAAACTGACACCCTTAACTGAAGGGTCCGCTAAGTAAAGTAACACCTCAGTGTACATATCTGTAGTGTTGTGTTGTGACATATCATATCATATAGACATACCACGGTGAAACTTGCTCCCAGGATTGTACACTCTTACTCATCACATACTATCCAAACGTTACCATGCAGTGAGATGGGACATATAACTCAGATCTGTATTGTGCTCGAACTGGTTTGTTTCATACATGCTCACGCGGGTTGACGGATGTGAGAAACAGCAATGGCAATGTTTATAAGCTATTACCAACACCAATGATGATGCACATTGGTTTCCTTTTATTTCTGATTGTTCTTGTTTTCAGATGAAAAAACTATTTAAAGAAATCTTTCAAATATGTGTGTGTGTGTGTATATATCTATCTCACAGGACAGCTGTTACTGAATTCAAGCAATTTCTGCTTTCTAATTCCCCCAAAACTGCTCACTAGATTTACACTTAATGAAGCAAAGGAGTTAAGTTGGACCAAGATATAGCAGTATGCCAAATTTCACAGCGTTCTGTTCAGTAGATTTTGTATGGAGTGTACTGAGACCAAAAATGTCTCCAGAATTTGAATAGAATAGAGCATGAGCCCAGCAGTATTCTTTCCTAAATGAAATGGAATTAGTGATGTAGTAAGCAGTGATTTTTTAAGTTAGCTGTACTGTATATTGATAATAATAGATCTGACATACTTAGGTTGGTTGTCCCCCAATCTTTTTTTCTTTTTACCTCCAAGTTTTGCTGTATATTTTTGTTGGTCTTAGGATTCTGAGCACTTTCCTGATGCTAATCATTGCTAAAGTGCATGTACTTCTTCCTTGAACATGTGTGTATTTGGTGTATACATGATTAACATATTTAATTTACTTTTGATTCCCTTATAAAGTGGTATACTATATACCATGGCCGTTAAGGTAAATGCTGCTTGTGGGGGCAGCACTGATAGTGCCACCCACAGAAGTAGACTTTCAAACCTGTCTCAGGCCTGCCACTGCAGGGCCTGTATGTGCAGTTTACTGCCACTTCAACTTGGCATTTAAAATCTAGTTGCCAAGCCTTAAACTTAAACTTTTATTACATATGTCACCCCTAAGGTAGGCCCCAGGTAGCCCTAAGGGCATGGTGCAATGTAAGTAAAAGGTAGGGCATGTACCTTTATGTTTTGCATGTTCTAGTAGTGACAAACAGCCTATTTCATTGTTCACTACTGTGACGCCTTCCCCTCTCATACGGTGGTCTTGGGAATTCCTTAATGAACTTTTAGGCTGCAAATCCTGATCAGAGAGGAGTAGATTCTTGAACTTTCATATGTTTAGAATGGTATTGCTAAATCCTACTAAATAGTGAGGTTGGATTTAACTTCACTATTTAAGAAATGCCCTTTCTAGAAAGTGCACAACAACATACATGCCAGTACTGATATTTGTGATCTTAATTTCATTAGATCCCACATGACACTCGATGTGACCATAAAATGTGTGTTTTTATTTCTTTTCTTTCATTTTAAGAGTTCATTTTCTCATGAAAAAATCAATTTTAGAAATGTACATCGGTTTTCACAAGAACAACATATAAAACAATATTTCAACAGACCACAAGCTTGATTTGAAATATATAATACATATATTTCACATCACAAATTATATCGATGGGCAAGACCTGGAAATTACATGGAAAAAAAAATCCAACATAACAAATTTATAAGCTCGAGTTCAGTGCTTCAAAAAGACTAAACACATTAAAAACTAAAAAAAAAATAAGCAAACGAATAAGTGAAACAAAAAGATAAAGGTCAAACAGTTTGAGACTTTTTGACAGAATTTTTCACAACCTTCTTATAGGCAGCGACCAGACAGTGCACTATTCAGGGCACCCAACATAATTTTAAGGCTCTTTAACAATCCTTCACAAGATTTAAAAAAATACGGGGTTTATCCTGATAGTGTATTTTCACACACTTGTTTGGTCACATAGCGTTCGACGCGTTTCGAATCCAAATATAAATTAGTCAGGTTCTCCTAGAACTCACAAAGAGCTCTGTTCATGATCAACCGATCTCTTCAGTTAAGTGACTCACAAGTCAGCCAAAATATTCTAGTCCACATATTGTATGTTGCGAGATGACTTTGTGTTGTTTTTTCTGAGTGGAGTGCGACCTCTTATCTTGGGCAATTGGGTTATTTGATCCTGTAAAGTGGAATGCCAATACAAGGGGAGCGGCTTGCATCTTGATCTTGCATTGACTTTATGAGTGAACTTTATTGGAGGGATGGGCGCAAATTTTCAATATTGGGTTGTCTCTTTTTTGTAGCAACGGCGCCCAAAACCATTCTGTTGTCCTTTCGTAAGGACAGCCTGTCTCCAATACATGTCTACATTGGGCTGGGTGACAGCTACATTTGTGCATTCCCTCTAAACACGTACAACACAGGACACTCAACTTCATCTGCATTCAAGTCAAATCAAGTATAACTTTATTCGGTTAAATTAAAACCATCAAAGTGCATATGATCAATTGATACATTCGTTACAAATCTTATTACATAATGTTAAGCAATCTTTAAAACCCATCGGTTACAATGCAATCCTGTCCCACACACTAGGTAATAAATAATCATTAAATAATCATCAATAGATACAGATATTAATGCTAAAAATACGGCAGAAGATCATAAATAAGTCCATTTAAAACATAATCCATTATGCAATCATCAGTCTATTCCTGCACCTAATGGCGGCTATTAAATAGCTTTCAACCCCAAAGCACACCGCAGGCAATGCCAACTTTGTAGATAAACTAATGCTGGTCTAACATTCCCAAAGTTTTGACCTTTTAGGAGGGGTATAATAAATTTCCTGCGCATAGAGTCATAAAACTCGCAGAAAAATACCATATGAAGTAGATTTTGATCTGAGAAGTTGTCACAAGGACAGGGTCTTAACGAACCTTCTTTAAAAAACCCTTCCGGGAATGCAAGCGGCCAGGGAACCATGTTATGCTTAAATCTGACTAAGATAAACAGGTGATAAGGCCTGTTTATATATGTCAGATATGGTTGCAACTGACTGGTTATACTCAAAGTGACAAAACTCCTTACTTTAGGTTTCACTAATTCCCTCTCCTCCCTGTACAGCATAGATCTATTCAAAAACTGTCGCTTCAATTCTTTAATCGCCAGTTTGGCCATAGCCCTTGGGCTTGAAAACAGTTCGGGGCAGCCAAGGATGGTCATTTGAGTCTTAATGTAGCGAATCCAGCTTATATCTAGGCCCTTATCTAGTGTCATACAGTCTTGAATTATCAACTGATTCAAATTAGGTGACGGTTGTGCCCAAATTCTTAACCAGCACAGTATGGGAGCAACCGCTATCTGGTCTGAGATATACCAATCAATCAATCAATCAGGAGTTTGTTAAAGCGCGACTACTCACCCGTAAGGGTCTCAAGGCGCTAGGGGTGGGGGGGGGTTGAGGGGGTGCAGGTTCCATTCCATCAAGGAGGGGGTCTGTCGAAGAGCCAGGTTTTGAGGTTTCTTGCGAAGATGGGGAGCGATGTTGTCTGTCTGAGGTGGAGCGGAAGGGCGTTCCATGCTTTGGCCGCGAGGAAGGAGATTCTCGTGAATATTAAAAACAGGGGTAGAGACAGATAATGACAGTAGTTTACGGAAGAAACCGTTTTCTACCGCCTGAATATCACCCATCTCTAGGTAACCCCATAGGTCGCACCCAAAAGTCGCCATTGGAACGCACTTTGCGTTATATATTTTTAATAGTGCAGGAAGGGGTTTTGAGCCAATTCTTTTTGCAAACTCCATGATGGCCCCTGAGGCTCGGGCTAGGATATTTCTTTTACGTGTACGCTGTATAACCCACGAGCATCGATCATCAAAGAGCACCCCCAAGTAAGGGAAGGGGGGCACCTTTGTTAGTTCAGATTTTTTACAATAGAACTTAGCCTTCCTTGATTTGACAGAGCCGATTGACATAGAGTGGGACTTTTTAAAATTTGTAACTAAATCTAAAGAGTCCATAAAGTCGATAAAACAATTTAAAAGAGTTTGAAGTCCTCTTGGGGTCCTTGCTAACAGAACCGCATCGTCTGCGTAAAGCAGAGCAGGGATCAGTTTTGAGCCGGCCCTTGGGATGTCTTTACAACTTGAAGTGGGAGACCATAAGTCAACCCCTACACGTCCCAAGCCTTTGTTTTTAACCTCTGCCTGGTGCCCACCAATAAAGTAACCGTTAGGGACCCCAAGGACAGAATTTCAAAATCTCACGCAACACACCTGCGCAGCACACTCACCTTCCAAAAAACCCACTCCGCAGTAATCTGGCGTCGCAGCACACCTGAGGCGCACTCTGTGCCTCGGGTGGGGCCCGATGGTGAAGCATGCCACCAACTAGGTTGGTGGGTGAGGGCCTTCATACTAAACCATATGGTTTTCCATGCAGACACATAGCATACAGACACTATCCACTATATCCCAGGGGAAACGAACTAGCTACTCTAGTTCCTCTCTCTCTCCTTGATTAACAGAAATTCGCTAATTATTATCACAGATTCAATATGCATTTTTCCCAAGTCGCAGTTCCAATCTCCAGATTGCCCATCTTTCCATTGCTCTGGGGAAGCAGAGGAAGCCTTCAGTTTCCTACAAAAAGGCATTCACCACGGCTCCTGTGCTCACACATCCCAAACTAGAGAACCCTTTCATAGTGGAAGCCGACGCCTCAGATGAGGCTATTGGTGCCATCCTCTCTCAAAGAGATCAACACACCAGGCAACTGCATCCGGTGTCCTACCTGTCAAAGAAATGGAACCCTTCAGAGGGGAACTATACCATTGCCGAAAAAGAGCTGTTGGCGATCAAAAAGGCCTTTCAGGAGTGGAGACAGTAACTGTGGGGGCCCGTCATTCCATCACGGTGTATACCGACCATAGCTACCTTTAGTATATGAAGATGGCGCAGCATCTCTCGCAATGGCAGATGAGATGGATGCTGTTCTTCGCGGAGTATGATTCCGTTGTTACCTTTCGGCCAGGTTCAGAGAATCATAAGACGGATGCCTTGTCCCGACAGGAAACCAACGAGGCCACTAACACACAAGACATCGAAGCCATCATTGATCCCTCGAAAGTGTTATGTGCCATCCGGGTGGAGAACTTTTTGGATGAAGTAAGACATCATAAAACAAACTCTGAGTGGGAGAAATGGGCGGACCAGGAAACAGAGCGATCTGTGAAACAGGGGTTGCCTTTCCATAAAGACAAATTGTATCTGCCCAAATCAAAACTTCAAATGAAAGCCTTTGTGTGGTGTCATGAGTCCCCTTTGGCAGGACATTCGGGACTATGCAAGACTACGCAGTTAGTGCAACCTCACTTCTGGTGGAACAACATAGACAAAGATGTCTCTTTATGGGTGTCGCAATGTGAGGAATGTGCCAGAGCAAAAGGAGGAAACACAAAGTGGCAGGGAAACTCATTCCCATGCCCACTACCCTTCAACCATGGCAAAACATCAGTTTGGACTTTATAACAGGATTGCCCAGGGATCAAGGTTATTCAGCCCTATTGGTGATGGTAGACAGCCTGACAAAGATGGCACACTTTATTCCATGCAAGAACTTGCCAATGGCGGGACAAACCGCTCAGTTACTGATGAGTAACGTTATCAGACTCCATGGATTGCCCAAAGTAATTGTGTTCGACAGAGATCCCCAGTTCATAGCACATTTCTGGAAAATGTGGTGCAATGCACTGCAGATTGATTCCACGCTATCAACAAGCTTTCATACGCAAACGGATGGCCAGACGGAGAGGTTGAACCAGACCTTCAAGAAGTATCTCCAGTGTTATGCTAAGGGTGCAAGACTCATGGGTATCTCTACAGTGGATGGCGGAAAAAGTCAACCCGGCGCCTACAAGCTGAAGCTGCCTGGCAGTCCTAGGATATATCTTGTGTTCCATTGCAGCCTTCTGAAGCCTGCTGCGAAAGCAAGGCGATGTGTGTCGTCTTCAGTGTCTGGTACGGGGGCCTGGAGTAAGAGGTCCGGAGCATCCTGGATTCTAAACTTTGGGGGGCAGGTTATGGTATCTCGTTTCCTGGAAAGGGTATTCCGCAGAAGACGACTCCTGGGAGCCCAGTCAGAACGTGCATGCGCCCCTTGCAGTTCGCTCATTCCATAGGCTGAATCCCACCAAGCCTGGGCCTAGGAGGCGCTAGGCGGGAGGATGTACTATCAGGATTCTAGGCGGGTAGCGCCTACCTACTCGGGGAGCAGACTACACCTCCCATAAGGCCAACGGAAGGAGCGGCCTTATAACGAACGTCAACGCGCACGCAGATGTGTGTAATTCCTTTGTGGTTCAGCATCTCTCGCGGCCGCGAGAGATTAACGGCTGCCGGTTACCACTTTGTCCTATTTCCAGATACGCGCTGTTAAATGCGCGTTTCCTGTTCTTGTTTTCCCCAATGCAGCCGGCGTTATCCCACGGACCGGGTGAGTTGAATCAGTAATCCGATTCAGTGCTGGCGGTGCTCGCTATTCAACGGTGCGGCGATCAAGAGTTCCCCGCCTGCACATTACTTTGTTGTTTTTGCAAATCCCTGATAGAGCAGAATGCAGGGGTAAAGGCTAACCAGGTACCTAGGAGTGACTAGCGAGATCATATGAGAGTAGAATACTGTGTTTGTTATTTCATGGTGATTGTTATTTGTTTTACAGGATCCCTTTCCCTGCTGGTCCCTTCCTCTCCTTCCCTTCCTCTCCTTCCCTCGCCTGATCGCCCTAACACTCTGTAGCTATATTCAGAGTTGGGGATGTCAGGAGGTGGACCCTTTGTTGCTTCAACTCGATTCTACAGAGTTTCGTTCTCTGAAGAAAGAGATCTCTAACACTAGTCCCCCTGGTCCTGCACAACTGACTATGGAACTAACTCTCTCTCCCTCTATCTCACACACACACACACACACACACACTCTCCCTCTCTCTCTCTCTCCTCTCTCCTCTCTCTCACACCCGCCCTCTCTCTCTCGCTCTCTCACTCCCTCTCACACTCGCCCTCTCTTTCTCTCACTCTCTCTCTCTCTCTCTCTCTCACTCTCTCACTCTCACTCTCTTCTCTCTCACTCTCACTCGCTCAATCTCTCTCATTCGCTCTCTCTCTCTCTCATTCGCTCTCTCTCCCTCTCACCCTCACTCTCTCTCGCTGTCTGTTCATTCCTCAGAATATAACCTGGTTGACTGAATGGTGCCTGTTGGACACATATTATAACCCACAATGTGTGAGCTCCGTGTTTTCAAGGTTACGAGTTCGAGGGTCTTTCTTTGCTCTGAGACATGGGAACTGAGCTCTGTGGCTCTTTTACGGGCCTGGACATGAGGCATCAGTGGACACCAGACGGCTGACAATGCGCTGGAAAAAATGACTTTACTGTCAGGAAACGCAGCTTGACCCTCTCACTGACCCCAAACAACTGAGCACACTCGATTTGGCAACAATCTCAAAATAAACGTATTTCCCACTGTGAGGCAAGGTGTCAGTCGGCCTCGTTTCTCAATAGCAGAGAGTTTGTCAACCTTCAGGGACATTTATGAACTCTGACATCATCCGTTTTTGTAAACAAGGTCCAGCACGGGTCTGAAATTGATTAGAAAACCCATAAATTTGTAAGATCGCTTGCTTCTATTTTGAAAGCTTCTTGCAAGCTCCTGGCTGGACTACTGCACCCACGTCAATGCCAGCCATAAGCTTTGCTGTACTGCCTTCAACTGGCACAGACTGCGGCTCTCACACTCCTTGGACAGTGCTCCATTTGTGCCGGTGCTTGCAGGTGGAGGGCACTGGCACTCATTTTTTAAGCTCAGAACTAATACTGTGGGCGGTGGCCCCCCTAGATTTTTACACCCCAAAAGTCACCTTAGTAGCACGCTCATGAATGGATGGGCAGGGACAGTATTAAGCTCAATTACATGAGGCAAAGCGTGCCGAGATGAGGCACAAATCAGCATCTCAAAAAGTCAATCCATTAAGTAAGGACAGACTCAGTAAGTAAGTTTTAGGCCAGAGAAAGACATTTAAATTACACAGATTCCAAAGGTGCAGTATAGAAATTATAAGGTGCGGAATCAATCAATTCCATGAAGTTTTTTCTCAGTAATAGGACAATACAGACACATGAGCAGAATCATGAAATAATCCACATTTCAATAGGCAGCATAATCAAAAATCGGGCAGCATTCCTAGTAGCATTCGGTTCTGCAATTTATCATCATCATGTGAACAAAAGAATTACTCTTTTAGCAACTTAGAGCACAGTTCTAATAAACATCATATTGCCTTACCATCTGAACACTGTCTCGCTATATGAATATTGATCCTGCCACCTGTAGGTTGACATTATTAAACACCAAGGAGGGGAGAGGGTCAACTAGTGTACTCCACCACCCCGAACCCCCTAAACAATAATACAAGCACATAGAGGGGTGGGGAGAGAACAAGCAATAAAAGACACAGCAAAGGGCTGAAAGAAAATCAAAGTAATTTGAAAAAACTGCCCTCACTCACACACAATGTGTGTGACATGCTTCATCATCGGGTCTGCTTACAATACGACACCGCGTAGCCACGCAGGGGGCAGAGCATGGGGAGGGGGAAACACAAAAACACACTAAAGACAAACACAGATCAACACAAAAGTGACAAACAGTGATCACACCAATACATGTTGTCCTCAAGGACTGGGTAAGTGGTAGACAAAAATAGCAGTTAGGTCGTACTCGTTAAAACTGGCTCCTGGACACCCGTTAGTACTTTATTCGTGGGTTCTAGGGTCAGGATTAAAAATTGTGAAGAATGGTTAAGTGTTTAGGCAGAAGGTCAAGATCCTAAAACACTCCTCCTTGTACTGCGGTGGTCAACATGTTTCGACCGTTTGAAAGTGCCCTCAACTACGTGGGTCACGTCGGTCTTCTTCAGGACAGTCTATCTGTCCCAGTCCTTAATCACCTCTTACCTTTGATTTGGGGGGTACTTCCGCACCCGTGGAACATTAGTTAAGGGTCTATTAATTCTTAAGGCTTGAACTGGCGTAGGGTGGATGGAGTCCCAAAGAACACAACTGTTCCGATGGAGTACTCCAGCAGCATTGGCGCCCGCCGTACAAAACGCCGTGAATAATTTTCTTTCAGCCCTTTGCTGTGTCTTTTATTGCTTGTTCTCTCCCCACCCCTCTATGTGCTTGTACCTGTAGGTTGACGTCATACAGAGATGGTAGACAAACTAGTTACAAGAACAACAGCAAAGTATTGTGAATTAATGAAGTACAGTGAGCTAGCAGAGGGACCTTGAGAAACCGCAACAATATTGTGTCCATGTTGGAAAGTTTTCTTAGAGAACAGGAAGAAGTGTCAATAGAATTAAACAAACAAACTTTGCCTGTGCTGCAAAAATGATGACCAGTGAACATGTAAGAGGAGACAACCTTTTTTACAAGATAGAGTAGAGGCCTTACTAAGGTCTAGTTATCATAAGCCAGGAAAAGTTTTTTTTTACATGATAGAAAAATCATTTCAAAGGCAATAACACCATGTCAGTTTGTTTATGTAAATTCGAAAGTAAATCCATTTCTGCACAATATTAATAATGCACAAAAATATAAACAGCACAAAAACTCTAACACCTTGACACAGAAATAGAGAGAGGCAGAAACATAAGAAAGGGGGAGACAAAAATAGGAAACAGCACTGCCCGTGACAAAGGGTTATGTCCACTTTCATCTGCCTTAACAGAAATCCACACAAGAAACAGCCTTGGTGCCTTTGACTGAGAAAATGTCAGAAGTGATCTCTAACAACCCTTGTGGTTTGGGGCATAAAGATTTCTGAGTACATCCAGTGCTCCACGCTCTTGCTGGAGGTTCCCATTTGCTTTTCAGATCTGGTATTGAAGAGTTCCTTCTCACCTGATTTTCGTCAGCAATTTCCGTTGTTTTCTTGTGGGAAGCCAGGATAAGCAGCTGCTGACCATGAAGAGATGGAGAGGTAGTGATGGCTCCAGGGGCCATGTCTCTGCTCACCGAGCCCTGATTTCTGTGGGAACAGCACTATTTATAAAGGGAGCGAGCCACCATCACCTTGGCAAGGGGGCTGACACCCTCAGGGCCAAAGGATACAACAGCACTTCCCCACCCTTGGGGAGGTGATCAGGGTGGTTGGTCACACAGTGGTAAGTAGAGCACATCAGGATCCTGTTTGTATTTTGTTGTGCCAGAATTTGTCATGATTGATAAAGCAGTTCATATTTTTGTTTCAGGGATAATTGTAGATAAAATGATTTGCCATCTCTGGTCTCTATGACAGCGCCTTCTGCCGCTGAGTCATATTTTACAGCCACTTCCTCCCACCCAACTATGGAAAACATTGTCCCACCCCACCTAAAGTAACAATTTGACTTTTTAGGTCTCGCCTGGCATTGCAGCGCAAAGTGCAGCTCGCTGGGCGAGAGATATTGTAAGAGAGTAGATTTGAGAAGAGGACTTGAAGCCCCGCCCCTCATTTCCATTGGCTTGCGTCACCGGTGGCCGGCCATTAGAAATGGGTTTTTCTAACCGCTGCCCTTTCTCCATTTCAGACGGCCCATTCGGACAGGCTCGTCTGCTTCACGGTTGTCGTGAAGCACTTTCTTATCTTTATGGGGCCATGTGTTTCTAATTAGCGTGGAGTAGAGCACTGCCCCGACCTCTCAAAGGAAAAAAATCTTGGTTTTGTCAAGATTTTTTTCCTTTGAGAGGTCGGGGACAGTGCACGCCTCCACGCTAATTAGAAACATATGGCCCCGTAAAGATAAGAGATCGAGAAACCAAAGCTCACCAAGCAGGGCTGAGAGGAACTTGGGCTCCATCATGGCGTTAATAATTCCTGGCTCATTCATACTCCTTTATGGCATGAGGGTGCATTAATCATCTGAGCTTTATTACTCACTTAATTTCTATTAGGCGCTATAGTGTTGGCCGTTAACGACATACGGATACTGCTAACGCACATTGGATGGGATATGGTCTTCATGGTGTCACATTTGAGCTTGAATGATCCCCTGGCTTCAGACTGGCAATCCTAAACTCAACGCCCTCTTCCCCTCCCCGTTCAGCCCCTGCTCCTAGCACCTGGGAGAACTGCTTTCAGCTCAGCAGCAGAAGGCGCTGCTCCAGCGGAACAACGCGGTCCCTGCCCGGTGCCCATTGGGGCTTCACCACATTCACCGCAGTTACATCAGAAGTGAATCCAAGGTGTCTACATCGCTGGTCAGAACGGTTCAGGGTGGATCAAGAGCTACATAAGTGTGCATATGTGCTATGCATGCCAAGTGACGGTGTACTATCAGTTTACTATGCCACCAGCATTTGTCAATGTCAACAGAACCCAAACGTGGCAATCTAGGAACGTAACAAACACTACCGTTTTTTTTTTACATTCCATGTTTTTTTAGGTAGTAGGCTTGAATACATTAAGATATATTTAAACCTGGGAAATATGTAATAAACAGTAAATGAATACTGCCCAGAATGCTGCTCGTCTGTTTTATAGTGAGTGGAATGTAGTATTTTAGGAGAAACTCATTTGGTGAAGGGGAAATAAGTCGCCTAAAGAAGGCAGGAGTTTGTCATGGGTGAGCTGCGACTAACAATGGGCCCTGATTGGAATTAGAATGTGCGGATATATCCACTTGTCATGAACAGGATGTTGATTAGGCAAAGGATGGTGGTAATGCGCCACAGCAGTTACAGGCTGAGGGTGATGAATCTGCTTAGTCACAGGGACACGTGAATGTGGTGTTATGTGTCTCAACATTTTGTGCAGTGGAAACGCAAACATGAACACAGTTCTACCGTGCCAGTGAAAATAAGTGTGGCCCCAAAACACAGAAGCCCGAATCCAGCTGAATGCTGTTAAGTGTACAAGCTCACCCACACATTAGGACTTAAAGCGCCGGGTCAGATTCAGTGTTATTACAGTAGTAAAGCATTGCCATGAGAAAGTGCTTTTTAATGTCTCAGACTACCTGTCATAATGACGTAACAAAGGAGAATGCAAGCTAATAAACATTATATTACAATCTGTGCATATACTATATGTGTATTCAGGTTCTTTAAAAACTGAAATGTTTCTAATACGTGCGCATGTATATTTTGTGAAATGCAGGTTATTCAGATGGTGATTTTCTGAAATCAATCCAGCGCTCTTCTAATCCTTCGTCATCTCGCACATGCTGAAGCACCACCCCCGCCCCCTCCTGGTCTCCGCCTTGACAATTAACCAAACCAGTGAGCACCGGTTTCCCCTCTCCCCTGTTGACGATCTTTTATTCAGTACAATGGTGTCCCCGGGCTCTGCATGCAAGTCATGTTTATTTTAGGTTTCTCAGAGCTTGGCAGTCTGTATGGCAGGTAGAGCTTTTATAGTCTGTAATTCCTGACGACTATTTGGTAAGAAACCATTACAAAAGTTAAAGTTGGACACCCTTCTTGTGCATGTGTTATTTCAGGTGTAGCCTTGTTCTGTGACTGGTGGTGGGGTAGACTGAGGAGAGATCCTATTCGGCAGAGAAGCAGCGAGGCAGGCCATGAGCTGTGTTGTGTCTCCTCTGATGCACCAAGGGGGCTTTCAAAGCCTTTTAACGGTCGTTCCGGTTAGTGGGCTGTCTCTGTTGTGGTCTGTGGTTTAATTTCCCCACATTTCTTCTGTCCGCTTGGAGACATGTATCACACTGCACATCTGGAGTACACTGGAAGAATCTTGTTCTGTTACACCCAGCGGTGGGTGGCGGTGCTGCTGGTGAGAGCACCAGCAACATGGCCGCCATGTGACCCATGAAATAACCTAGGGGTGACCTTAATGGGACTGCGTGACTGAAATGTCTTCTAGGATAGCAAATTACCTAGTCCTAATTGGGTTAGGGAATGGAAGGAATAGAGCCACTCACCGTTAAGACAGAATTGTATCATAAAACTACACTTAGAACATGAAATTGCAGAGCTATATTGAGCAAATGGCATCACTTTTCGCGACTATAGAATATTAAAGCAGCGAGACAAACTAGGGGTGCTCTCCCAAGAACTGCTGGAACATTGCTCAGTAGGTTAATGCACTGACTGCGGAAGTCTCTGCTTACTGTTCATACCTTCAAGCTCTTCTTAGCCTTCCATGGTTCCCTAGTAGATACAATGAATAACACTGAGTACTGTCCTAATAACACCAGATTCGCAGAGTAACCCATTACTTCACAGCTGCCCCACGGAGCAGGCAGTATTATTATTATTTTTTTAAAAGTTTAAAAAAACGGACTCCCAGAAACTGGTGATTTTTGAAGGTTTCTACAAATTATTTTTATTTGTAAGCTGCCACTTGCCATGCACGGCTGAACTATTGGTACTAGCCAAGATACTAATAAAAAAATAATTTGGTACATTTAGAAAATCCTACACTGGTAACTGACAAAATCATACAAGATACACGCAAATTTGCACTGGTACGTGAGATGTTGGACATTGGGTAGCTGAATTTCACTGTGCTGAGTCAAGTACTGAATCAGAAGAGGGACAGAATAGATTAAATGAGCATAGACAGTGCCAATAGGTCTGGTGTCGACAGCCAGCCGTTGGCAGTTTTTTTTTGTCATGGTGTTTGTAAAACTTCATTTTTTTGGGAGGAGGTGCCAGACCCTCACAGTACATAAAATGGCTAAAAGCAAAAATATATATATATATATATTTTTTTAAAGTTTTTTTTTTATTAAACAGTTTTATTTGGCTTTTTTAGCATTTTCACAATACATTCAGATACTGACATCATTCACTTAATTGTTTACATTGAATTGTGCTCATTGCTCAGATTGATAGTTTATAGTCTTATTCATTAACACATTCTCCGGTCAACAAATTTTCGCTAAAACAGTTCGTAACCTATTACATAGCATTGCGTATCATTGGTCTGAGAGTCATTCTTATATTCGTTCTTTACATCATCTAATCATTATGTACAGTTCTCATGGTTTTCCCATTATTACTAATCATGGTCTTATCACATACCCAATGTATTCACATTTTCATTCTACGGACTTGCGTCCGGGTTTGGCAGGTCTTGTGGGGGTTCGCATATGCTACCGCGGTACATATTCCATTTCTCCCATATCCGGGACCACTTTTTCGGGCATCCCCTATTCATGTATACTGCCTTCTCCGCTACCATTGCTGCGTCCATATCATTTCCCCATTGTGTCCCCGAGGGCGTAGAGGTAGATCCCCATGTCTTAGCAATGTTTCGTTTTGCTAAGGTCATGCCCAGTGTAGCCCATGTTTGCAATCCACGGTTAAGGTCTGTAGGTGACCATATATTTAGTAGACAGCACCTTTGTTCTGGCGCTAGTTCTACTGCACTCGCTTCCGATATTTCTGACATGATGGACCTCCAGTATGTTTGTATGGAAGGACACTCCCATATCGTGTGATAGTATGTACCTCGGATTCCGCAGCCTCGTAGACAGTCTGGCTGCGGTATGCGTCCTAGTTTGTACAGGAGGGTGCGTGTATAGTATACCCTGTGTAACACTTTTAGCTGTACAAGTTTCAACCAGGATGGTATGGATGCGTCTCTAGCCGAACCCAAGGCGTACAGCCAATCCTCATCGTCTATATCTCCCAGTTCCACCTCCCATTTGCTTCGAAGTATCACCATGGGGTCCGGGAGATTATTGATGAGCTTACGATATGTAAGCGAGATTGCTTTTTTGTCCAGGTGGTCAGTAAGGAGTCGATCTTCCAGTGGGGAGGAGTCTGCTAGTGTGGTCCCTGGGGGAATGGCGCCCTGTAGGGCATGTCTGATTTGTGTATAGCGGTATATTTCGGTGTCCGCCATTCCGAATTTGTCTTTCAGGGCCTCAAACGTGATAATTGCTCCCTGATGCCACATGTCCCCAATTTTAGAAATGCCTATTAGGTCCCATTGTCTGAAGCCTTTAGTGTTTGCTAGGGTGCCAAGGCGCCGTGTGTCCCATAATGGGGTAGCCAGAGTAAAGACTCCCTCCCATCCCAGTGCTCTTTGGGCTGTGTGCCATATCTTAACCGTGTGTGCCGTCGGACCAGTGAGAGTATGTCGACGTTTGTTGGTATAGAGGGCTTTCAGTAGTTTGTCAGGGGGGAGTATGGCTCTGTCTAGGCAGTATGCCGGATCATTCTGTGGGGCATGTAGCCATTGGTTAACGGTCGTCAGTTGTGAGGCCCAATAATATAGTTTGACACTCGGGAGTGCTATTCCTCCGTCGTACCAGCTACGGATGAGCTTGGAATGTGCAATGCGTGCCGGCTGACCATCCCATAGCAGAGAGGAGATTTCAGCATCTATCGCTTTAAAGTAGGTTAACGGGATCGGAAATGGGGTATTTTGTAATGCGTATAGGAATTTGGGGAGGGAAAGCATTTTGAAGAGTGCTGCTCTTCCTAATAATGTCAGTGGGAGGGAGCGCCAGTGTTTTACATCTGATTTAAGCCTTTGTAGTGGTTTACGTAGATTTTCTGCCATAAAGACAGACTGTTGCGGTGTAACGTATATCCCGAGGTATCGGAATCCCCTAGTCGCTATCTGTAGTGTGCATGTAGGGGGCAGCGTGGGTGTTTGTCCGCGGAGTACGTATAACAGTGATTTTGCCCAATTAATTGTGTATCCTGATATTTCCCTGTGTTCCTCCAGGATGTCTAACAGGGTTGAGAGGGACGTGGTCGGGGACATTATATAAATTAGTACGTCATCGGCGTAGAGAGAGATACGGTCTTCCCACCCCGGTTCCCATGTGATTCTACGGATCCGCGGTTCCGTTCTTATTTTCACCGCCAGCGGTTCTAGCACGAGTGCGAACAGGAGCGGGGACAATGGGCATCCTTGTCTTGTGCCGCGACCTAATGTGAATGTGCGTGAAATGTGTCCATTTGCCACTACCTGCGCCAGGGGGCTAGTGTACAATAGCTTTACCCAACCACAGAACTTGGGGCCAAATCCCATCTTCCGAAGCACTGCAAAAAGGAAGGGCCATTCCACTAGATCAAATGCCATTGTTGCGTCTAAGGATAGAATGGCCGCTCCCTCATTCAGCATCGGAATACGGTGTAGTACGCCATTGAGGCGTCGTAAGTTGAGGGAGGTATTTCTCCCGGACATGAACCCCGATTGATCCGGGTGTATCAATGTCCTGAGGTGTGGTTGTAGACGTAACGCCAAAAGTTTCGCCAGAATTTTGGCGTCCGCGTTCATCGGGGAGATGGGCCTGTAGGAGGACGGTAGATCTTTCGGTTTGCCAGGTTTGTGTATGGCCACAATAGTGGCTAAGCGTTGTTCCTCTGTCAGACTACCTCTCGCGAGACAGTCATCGTACATGAGAAGCATGTGGGGAAGGAGATGTTTTGCCATTGTTTTATATAGTTCTACCGGCAGACCGTTGGGCCCCAGTGCTTTGCCCGTGTGTAATGCCGTCAGTGCTTTTCCTAATTCATCCACCGTCACGTCATCTTCTAGTGTTTGTGCGTCCTCTGGGGACAGAGTGGCAAGTGGTATGTCATTGAGAAATTGCTCACAGGCGTCTTCTGTTATATTGCCTCGTGCTGTGTATACCTGGTCATAGTGTGTGGCTAACTCTTCGACTATTCTCTGTGGGGAGGTAGTGTGTGTCCCATTGGCCAGTGTCAGTTGGGCTATCCACCTTTCTGTTCTCTCTTTTTTTTCCAGCCACGCGAGCATTTTCCCCGTTTTATCCCCCAGCTCATAAATCCTATGCATGGTGTCAGTGTGTCTTTCTTTGGCCATCTCTTCCGCGTATGCTCGATATGCGTGTGAAGTTAGGGCAAGTGTGTGTGTCGTGGCGTCGGTAGGGGCTGCTGTATGGGCTGACTCTGCCAGGAGGACCGCAGATTCTAGCCGCTCTATGGCCTCCCTTTGTTCCTTTTTGTGCCGTGTAATAGAGGAAATGGCCTGTCCTCTGAGGACAGTTTTAAATGCTTCCCACAATATGGAGGGTGAGTTTACTGATGATTGGTTTTCTTCAAAGTAGTGCGTGGTTGTATTGTCCAGGGCTTTTGCAATTCTAGGGTTCTTTAGATACCCTGTGTAAATCGGGTATATTCTTGTACGCCTAGTGGGGTGTGTGGTATAGGTGAGATGGATTGGAGAGTGATCTGATATCCCTCTTGGTAGGTGGTCTAGGGATGTTACCGTTTCCGGGGGTATGTCTAAGGTAAGGATGTAATCTATGCGGGAGAGACTGTTGTGTGCTCCAGAATGAAATGTGTAGCTACGTTCGGTACCATGTTTAGTCCACCACATATCTACAAGTCCTATTGCGTCCTGAAATTCTTTGAAGAGGGAGCTCGATCTGGTCGGATCCCGGGGAGGTTGGCGGTCTATGTCTGTATCAAGTACCGTGTTAAAGTCCCCCCCGATGATCAGGCGTCCCTCCGGTAGTTTCAGTAGTAGTGTCCCCAGATCCTGAAGTGTCCCTTGGTGCAGTGAAGGGGGAATATAGACCGCCAGAATGTTGTAAATCCTTCCCTCCCATTGACATGTGATCCCCGCAAAGCGCCCTTGTTCATCCGCCCATGTGTGTTTGATTAGTAATGGTGCCTTTTTATTTACTAATATGCCGACTCCCCGGGATCCGGAGGAAAACTCTGCATGGATGGCCATTTTGAAACCCCAGCGGTTCATGGCTTGGCTGGCGTTTCCTGCGAGGTGTGTTTCTTGTAGGAGGACAAGCGTGGGGGCCTTTCGCTTTAGGTATTGTAAGACCAATCCCCGTTTTATTTTATGCCCCAGGCCGTTCACATTCCAGGAAATAATCGATAGTTGTGGGGATGTCACTCTGTCTAATTGGTGGTTTACGCCCGACAAGCTATCATCCCCCATCGTGATCAGTATAAAAGGGTGTTCGGAGTGGTGCGGCGTGTGTCTGTGACTGGGCCAGTAATAGGCCGTCATCCAGTGAAGTGCTCCACGCCTCTAAACTCTGTGCCAATGGGTGTATGAAGTGTATGAATGCAATGCTGAAAACATGTTGCAGGCTGGCCTCATCCGAGGCCGTATTTCTGAGTACATGGGTAAGAGCCATATCGGGTCTATCTTGTGTGTATGCTACGGCCAGCCAAGCCAAAAACCTAGAACATAAACAGAACAAACACATTACGTGTAACCTCCCTACCCCCCTCCCTGCCTCCCTGCCCGGTGGATAAAGAACTTTCCACCCCCCCAACTGAGCAGAGTGCTTAGTGTCCCAACTTAAGAGCATTGTTCGTGGGGGTGAGACATCTGTAGTCTTCCTCGAGTCTCTCTCATCGCAAATCATATGCAAAGTTCGGTAGATCAGGGTTTCTTACCTGCTTAACGTCTACTATTCAGGTCTGAGCCTTACCCTGTTCGCCAACATCAGGAATGAGCAGATAGTCTTCCTACCATTGGCAGTGTCTTTGCCATACCTGAGGGTAAGAGTGCAGTGCATAGCCTATACCCTCCGAGTCCAATTCGGTCTTCCCGAAGATGTCTGTTGCATAGGCAGCAAAGCGGCGCCTACTCATTCATTATCAGCATTCATCTGTGGGCTCCTTCCACCGTTGTTCCGGCGAGGGTCACGATGCTTCGGTCCTTTAGCTGGTCTCCAACCCTCCAGCCAATCCTGTGCGTCTAGTGGTGATTCAAAAAACCATGTTTTACCTTCTGATTCAACGCAAAGCTTTGCCGGGAAGAGCATTGAGTACTTAAGTTCTCGGGCTCGTAGTTCTTTCTTTACATCAGTGAAACTCCTCCTTTGTTGAGCCATGGCCGCCGTGTAGTCGGGGTAGAAGTTAATGTCGGAGTTGTCAATCCTGATTGGCGGGTGCATTCGGGCGGCTTGTAAAATGGCGTCCCGGTCCTGAAAGTTGAAAATGCGCGCCAAAATGGGGCGGGGTGGAGCCCCCGGTTTGGCCTTTCCTCCTGGTACACGGTGAGCCCTTTCTACCGAGAAATAATTTGATAGTCCTCTGGGTTTGAGCTGTTTTTGGATAAGGTCCTCAACATATAGGTCCAGGGCTGGTCCACCTTCCGATTCCGGTACGCCAATCAAGCGGACGTTATTGCGCCGGGAGCGCCCTTCCTGGTCATCTAGTTTAGCTCTGAGCGCGGTGTTGTCGGTTTCTAGTCGTGAGACCCTGCACTGTAGGTCCGACGTGTCCCCAACGAGTCCCGTGGTGGTTTTCTCCACTTCTCCGAGGCGATCCGATATTTTCGCCAAATCAGCCCTTATCAGTGACACGTCGGTAGAGATGGTCCCCATGGAGGATTGCATCATCTTCAGGGTCGCCATCACGTCGTGGAGGGTAATCTTCTCGGTGTCATTAGATGCCCCGTTGGGCTGGGGTGACGTACGCTGTGTGTCAGTTCTTGGGACGTCCGGCGGGTCCTTAATGTAAGCGAATGTGTCCAGCTTTAGGGTCTGCTGGCCCCGTGTCCCTCTCCCACTCATACTGTTGTTGACAGGATGTTTCACTTAGAGCGGGGACGGTGGATGTCCGAGGTTGGATCTGGTCTCGGTGGAGTGGTGGTGCTAGCGCCGTGAGTGTCGGCCGATCAGGCTCTCTACCGGTGCTGGTGTGCAGGCAGTGGCAGAGTTGGTGCGTGAGGGAATGGTGGGTCGATGCAACTCTGTATGTCCAGAGCGCGTTGGCCAGAGAGCGCCGGTTAAATTGTGCAGGGGAGCCCCGGGCGGTCTACTGTCAGGGTTGCGTGACCCACACGCTTTGATAGGCCAAAAATCTGGTCGGGTGTTGGCCGTCGGATGCAGGCACCCACACCTTCGCCGGTGCTATGTCACGTAGCCGCTGCGGTTATCTGAGGGGCCCGGGTGCTTCAGGCGGCCGCAGCTCGCAGCTTGAGGTCGCGGCCACTCACGATCTTCCCTTCTTCGGGGCCACCAATACGCTGGTTGTTTCCGATGGGGGCCCGGGGGGCCAGGCGGGTGGTCCGCCGATGGTAGGTGGGCCGCTGTCGTGCCTCCGGATCGTGGCGCGTCCGGGAGCAGCTATGCGTCCGGACGCTGCGCCAAGTGTCCGCCCGATCCGCCCGGCACTTACCCCAGTCCCCGGCTTCTGGCGCGAGATTAGGCCGCAGTGCTGATCTCGACGTATCTTCGTCAGTTTTTTACTCTCCGAGACGAGAGTCGGCTTTTTATGGATCGGAGGCTTAGCGCAAGCAGGCGATGCAATGTAGAGGTTGCGGCAATGCGGATCAGTGTCCGGATAGTTCACAGGAGAGCTTGTTAGCTACAGAGCTCCGTTAGTGTGCGGCCATCTTGTCTGGTTGCTGCCACGCCCCCAGCAAAAATATTTTTGTCTCAAAAATTACCCATTACCGTAGTAGTCTGTGGCACTGACATAAAGTCTTCTGCCTGTTGATGTGTTCCTTGTGAAATGGCAGAATGCCGTCTCTCACAGTGAAGTCAGCCAATGGTTGAAGTGGGCTGACTCGTTTCACTGTTCATGCAGAAGGGGCAGAAGAAAATGTGAACAATACAATATCGGGCCAGTGGATAAAGAGGATGAAGAGGGCTACCTGAAAGCCCCTATAGGTATATTATGCATATCATTTTAGTAAAAGCAAAAAGTCTTAGACACCATCAGCTTCGTAAATAGATTTCTTTTTTAGATCGAGCTAGGGCACTGCATGCGCTGCTCTGCGAGCCATGCTATATTGGAGTATGGAACAGAAGCCCCGCCTACTCTCCGCCTATATTTGTCATTGGCTTGTGTCATTGTCCTTCATAAATGCTGGCTTCTGATTCGATCATAGACTTGTTAGTCCCTCCTTAGTACCGCCTTGTCTTCATTTGTAAACTCCTATAAGGACTGGCCCTTTTAATTTGGTTGTTACATGGAACATCTTATTTAGTCTATAAGCACTATTTTCTTTAATGCGTTTCTCCTACTGCAGGCACGGCATACTTTCCTGCAACATTGAGTGTGCCAAGCGCACTTTCACTTTCTAAGCAGCCCTGGACAATGGCAGACACTTCTTTGAATAGGTCTCGACAATTGCAGCCGCTTCTTTAAATAGGTCTCGCATTTACAAGAGTTTGAGCTATTGGCAATGCCTTTTACTTATGTGTTAATTATCAAAACATAAAATAGAAGGCATTGTGATTTACAATGCCAATTGCTTAAACTCTCACTAATGCGAAACCTATTGCATTGCAAATGCGTGTTAATGACAAGCTAGCAGCATTGCTTGACGTTGGTGATTACACCGGGTCGGAGTCTGTGCACAGCTAGAGATTGGAGCACAGACGCTTCCGCACACGGGCTCCTGTCGGCTCCCTGCTGGCTGGCCAATGTATAGAGCGGAAGCCGGGCTCTGTAACACTGGTATAAACTGATAGCTATATCTGATGTCGGAGCTTGTACGGCCTCTGTACCTTCAGCATCGCCTGTGCCTGTGAAGCGTGTCTGGCCTCGCACGCGCTCTTTAGCCCATGGCCCTGCTCGGGCGCTTGGAGCGCATCTCTCCTGGGGCCAAGTAATACAGTTTTCTCTTCCCTTTCCTGCTCTGGCTGGCGGGGAGCCGAGCTACTGCACATCCTCTTCTCTCGCTGGGCGTTAGTCTCGCTAATTCTTAACTTCCTGTGCTCTGAGATCCCGTCACCCCCAGTTCCCGGCGCTATTTCTGCACCCGAATCTCTGCTTGTGAGCCTAGCACGAGAAGTGTGAAGCTGAAAGGCCAGAGAACAGCAGGGGGGGGGGGGGTTCCACTCTCAAATAACTGTCGGAAGATCGTGTCTGCTGTACCCTATAATGCACGCCGGGCACTGGCCTTCTGCTGGTGGCACTTGAATGCCGCCTTCTTTTCTCCCAGGGAAGGCCTATTCCTCTCAGACTTGTTCCTGAATGAAAAGTAACTGGAGCAGAAGAAACTTCATTCAGAGATCACTGGAGAATAACATTGTTTCAGAGCAACAGATTCTGAAAACAGGCGAAAATAAAACTGGCACTAAAGCAGCCAAACAGGATAATAGATGCGTAAAGAGCCCCTGAGCGAACAACTATCTAGCTACAAAGTTACAATGTATTAGCCACCACTCCCGACTGATTTACATACGCTTGGTTTGGAAAATATTCCTTTGTCTTGGCTTGGGCAGCTAACTGAAAACCCTTAAAAGAAAAAAAAATCACCAAAGTAAAAATAAAATGAAGTGAATCCCAGTCAGTTGAAAACGACTTTACCAGGCGCCAGAGAATGTAAACTATACGAAATCCACTGAGAAAGACGCGCTGCGCAAAACCTTCTCTGCGTCGAACATTGATTGACTGACGCACAGCGCCAAACCTTCTCTGCGTCGAACATAGCGTGACTGACGCACAGCGCCAAACCTTCTCTACGTCGAACATAGCGTGACTGACGCACAGCGCCAAACCTTCTCTGCATCGAACATAGCGTGACTCCGACGCACAGCGCCAAACCTTCTCTGCGTCGAACATAGCGTATGCCTCCAGCATGGATAACCCCAAGGTAGCACCCGAGCGTTACACAGCAAAGAGGACAACGCTCTTGGTCGTAACAACTCCAACAGTACAGCTGGGAGTATGTGAGGCAGCCCTCACCCTGATATTTCCCAACAAAATAATTATAATCAAGTGTTGGCAAAGCAAATAGGTTTATTTTTTAAGGGAAAGTCTCTGTATAGTGATTGACAGATTTGTGTTCGTGGCTTTGCAGATGATTGCATAGGTAAATGCAAGAATGAGTAAATGGGTGGATGAGTGACTTCATATATAGTTAGATGAATGGATGATGTATTCAGTTATTTATTTATATAGTTGTATTTATGTATGCAGTGTTCTGTAATGCAAACTTGGCCCAAGTGTGCTAGAGTGCTTTACAATGGAACAATTGAGACAACAGATAAAAAAATATCAATTTTGATAGCAGGCAGGTAGGTAAAAATTAGCGGTTACCAGTAAACCGAGGCACAACAGGTTACCATCAAAATAGTAATGACTGTGTGACACAGCTAGGCATGTGCAGAAGAAATTAAATAATTAAAGTGACAGAAAACAGAAGGAGTAGGCACAAGATGACGAGAAACATCAAGTAAATCTCCACTGATGTATGTACATGATTTAACATAAACCACACAGGGCAGTTAGCTAGTGATGAGCAAACAGTGGAAAAGCAGTGAAGTGTAGAAGGTTCGTGGAGGGTCAGTGAAGAAAGAAAGAACCCAAGAAAGTCAAAGATTGAAACTTTACTAAGGTTCCAGGGAAAGTGTAGCAAGAAAGCTGCACTGCTCAGACAGCAGTGAAAAGAGTGTAACCTAAAGGGGTAAATAACAGAGGGGGCCAAACCAATCAACCAATCGAGATTTGTAAAGCACAGCTAATCACCAGTGAAGGTATCTAGGCACCAGTAGCGGTCGGTGGTAGGAGTGCTGCCGGGCAGTGACGTGGGGCTGGGGAGGGGCAGGGTGGGGGGTAGTAAACTACGGAATACGGCCAAATACAGGTAAGTAAACATAACAAGAAATACATTGGGCGATGTAGTCGGCGCAACGAAATTAGTTTTATTTATTTTTTAGGTTTACTTACCTGTATTTGGCCGTATTCCGTAGTTTACTATCCCCCCCACCTTGTCCCTCCCCCGCCCTATGTCACTGCCTGGCAGCACTCCTACCACCGACCGCTACTGCTAGGCACTAGGATCCTGCTGCGATCAGTCAATGAGCAAGGTCTTGAGTCCCTTTCTGAATTTCATGAGAGAGGATGCTGTTCGGAGGGGGGAGAGGAAGGTCATTCCAGGACTTGGCAGAGAGATAGGAGAAGAAGTGTCCTCTGCGGTGGCTTCAACAGATGTGCAGAGTGTGAGAGAGGGCAAGGGAGGTGAATCTCTGGTGTCTGGAGGGGCGGTGGTAGTTCATGTGGTGGTTGATGTATGCTAGTCCTTGGCCGTGGAGGGCTTTGTAGGCGTGTACCAGCATCTTGATTTGGCGTCTTTTCTGAATGGAGATCCAATGGAGGTTCCTGAGGTGGAAGGTGATGTGGTTCCTTTTGTTTGTCAGCATAAGACAGCAGATAGTCATAAATCACTATTGTGACTGCCCATGTGCCATTCCAGTAGAAGAACCGGGATTGGAGGATATTGAAGACAGCATGACTCTTCACAAAGATGGACCATCAGTACATTACATCCTTCCAGGCGCGCATCGCCCATTGTGCTGAAAGGGCTTCAGCCCTCTTCCCCCCCCCCTGTTTTGTGTCTCAGCCTGGGCTGCTGCTGTGGGCTCGGCTGAGAAGTGTCTGGAATCTTATCTTCGGCACGCCCGAGTTTTTCACAGGTCTTTAAAGACGATTTGCATATTTCCATACCTTTGTAAACTGGTTACAGAGGCTTAGTTTTTTTTCTGGTGCCAGAACCCCTGGGCCCTCACTCTGGCTATTCCTTACATTGTATTTTACATTTACTGCCGTAGTGTGAGAACGCATTTAATGAAAAGGAATATAAATTAGGGTTGCCAAAAGAAAAATGCCAGCCATGCCTTGTTTAAAGAGCTTGCAAAAACCTTGTCTTGACACTAAATAGGCTTATAAATAAAAAGTATATATTCATTTGTAATGTGACTTCTCTGTCTTTGCTCCCTTTAATTATTAGTCATGGATCATTCAGGCAGCCCTAGAACACACTTAAAAGTGCTTTCTATTTATATTTGCTGCACAGATAAGTGCTGAAAATACTGCTTTAGGTGACTGCTTATTTTTGTACCGTTTGAGACATCAAATTAATAAGCTGGCAACCCTAATCATAAAACTGGAATTTTATTGGAAGATCAGCACATTATTTATTTCCTCACCCTTGATCCCTGATTAATGCCATAACAGCAGGGCTTTAAGTGGGCCTGGTCCTGCCGGTGCTCAGCACCAGAAGTTTGTAAAAGCAGGCGGCGAGACGGGTCCCTATCAGGCTCTTCATTTTCACCCTCACATCCAGACTGGAAAAAAAATCTTAACTCTGCAGCAGTTCACTGTTTTGAAGTAACTTTTTTTTTGCAGTTCTGTATTGCTAAACTTGAAGTGCTTTACACGAGCACCAACAAGGACATCTTCATTTATTTTTTGGTAGGCACAAACGATTAATTGATTTGCCGAGAAACACAGGATGTTGAGCCGACTCTGAGACTCAAACCTGCTTCTTCAGCTCCAAAGTTGGCAACTCTAGCCATTACACCACAACCTCTTGCGCAAGAACGAAAGTAATTTCAGTATTATATCAAATTAAGCCATAGTTGTTTTATGCATGTAGTATGTTTATCTTATACTACTAACAACCTTTGACAAAGCTAATAGTCATGGCTTGTTGTAGGTGTAATGTCACTTATGTGATGCAATAACAGAAGCAGCGAAATACCAGTTGGATGGCACATTATGCTGAGCACAGATTTTTAGCATAAATGTTTTAAGTCACGCCCTTAATTATACTGCCCCTTTGAGAGAGACCCTGCAGGAAGCTAGCTCTATACAAACATGAGGTATAGTGTGCACAGAGCACAGTCCAAGGTAGGCAGAGTTAAAAGTAGATAGCACCTTGCTCTCTAATTTGGGGTAGTGTGGGCGAGCAATAAGGCTTTATCAGAGGGTAGTGTTAAGCATTTATTGTACACACTCAAGCAAGAAATTATGTCACACACTCAAAGACTGAACTCAGACCAATTTTTTTGTTCAAAAATATTATTTAGTTATTTTATTTCTAAAACCAAGCCAGACCTGGGCAGGTAAGTGAAATAATGCTTTGCTAAATCTTATGCAGTGATTTACAGTTGAATGCAGGTTCAAATGCAGTTGTTTGATTTACAGGTAAGTCACCAGTTCGAAATTACTTTTCAGTTACTTTACAGATTACTGTGCACGTTATGTTTTAGATTACTTTTTAAGTTACTTTTGCTAATCAGTGTGATATGCCTAGATATCACACAGAGACATTTCCTTGTCAAAAGGTAAGAAATTCAGTTTTTACACATATGCAGTTTGTTAAATGTTTTATAAAAACCAACTCCATACTTAGACGAATTTTCAAGGAAAAGGAGTCAGTGCAATCCTATGAGAGGAAAT
Organism: Lissotriton helveticus; assembly: GCF_964261635.1. Lineage (NCBI taxonomy): Eukaryota > Metazoa > Chordata > Amphibia > Caudata > Salamandridae > Lissotriton > Lissotriton helveticus. The sequence continues at coordinate 1,190,849,252 of NC_136068.1, forward strand.
GAAGTTATTGGTTTGCAGGTAAGTACTGGCTTGTGGGAGTTGGTATTCTGGGGTTAGAACCAGGGTTCCCCCAGGGTCGAGGATGCATTCTCAGGACACCCCCAGCGGCACATGGGTGGCCGGGTGCCAAGTGCTGAGGCCCAATGTTATCCAATGGGGGATAGGGGGCCACCGGTTGGTGGCTGCTCACAAGCAGGTCACAAGGTTGCGGGAGCAAAGCTCCTGGTGTTAGGCTCAGGGAAAAGGGGGATCTGAGTTAGCACACAAGGTGCACTCACAGAGGCACAGGGGCGGCCGGGTGCTGTTTTGGCATCGGGTACCCTGTTGTTTTCAATGGGGATTGCCGGTTTTGTTTTATGGCTGCAACTCGGTCCAGGAAGACTTCCGGGAGGAACCAACAGCTGGGCAGGTAAGTTGGAGTGCTCGGGGACGTAGGTGCACCTCGGGTTCTCTTCTACAGGGTGCAGGGGAGCTGGAGGCAGGGGTGTCTTTTGAGGTTGGATTTCACCTTACCGGGCCACTCGCGGTTGAGGGGTCTCCGTGGAGGCCATGGTATACTCTTGGGAGGCAGGGCAGCTGAAGACCTTGCATCGTCACCTCCACTTTCGGCATCCATCAGGAAGCCATCCCACACATCTCGGCCAAATTTCCAACAGTATTTGAAGGTATCAGAAGATCCATCAGCATATCGATAAATCAGTGCAGCGATAGCCTTACGTCATAGGCGCATTGCCTTCCATCTACAACCCTTGGTAGAGAAGGAATTGGCAAGCTAGAGGCTGCTGGCATAATTGAAAAGGTAACGGGGCCCACCCCATGGGTCTCACCATTTGTCGTCACCAGAAAGCCAAAGCATCTGATAGAGGTGTGAATATGTGTGGACATGCACCTGCTCAGCGAAGTGATCAAAAGAGAACAACATCTCACACCCACAATTGATGACCAGATTGGGGAATTGAGTGGAGCTAGCTGGTTCGCAAAACTTGAACTGCAATAAGTATATCACCAGTTGGTCTTGGATGAGGAGTCGAGATACATAACAACATTCTCAACCTATGTGGCCTGAGGTGATACAAGCGGTTAAGCTTCGGTATATCCAGCTTGGCCAAGGTGTTTCAGAACACCATTCAACACTTGGCTGACCTTCCTTGCGTCGTTAATGTTAGTGATGACATCTTGATCCAAGCGAAGACAATTCCAGAACACAATGGAAGATTGAGGAAAGTACTCCTGAGAATTCAAGAAGCCGGGACCGACGCTGCACTGCAGCAAATGCAAATTCTTGCAACAGATATTGCACTTTTTTTGATATGTATTGTCATCTGCGGGGGTAACCCCTGATCCGGGCAAAGTCCGGAACATCAAGGAAGCTCCTGCTACTGCCACTGTGACAGAGGTATGCCGTATTTGTGGGATGGTAAATTATTGTGGCAGTTTCATTAGTAACCTTATAACTCTGATGCAGCCTTTACAAACTCACAAAGATGTCTGTTCCCTGGTCCTGGGGCCCTGACCAGGAAGCTGCTTTATAGGCCACTAAGGATACCCTTTCATTCAAAACTACCTTTGCCTACTTTGACCCACGCAAGAACACCATGATTGCAGTGGATACTGGCCCTAAAGAATTGGGGGCTGTATTGATGCAGCGCTGCACTGAAGATGATGACTGGGCCCCGGTGGCGTTTACCAGTCTCTCCCAAACCAACACAGAGCAGGGATATTCTCAGATTGAGAAGAAGACAATAGCCATTCAATGGGGGTGCCGTCATTTCCACCTGTATGTCTATGGTCATTCTTTCACAGTAACCACAGATCACAAACTGCTCCTTCCTCTGTTCAAGGGTAAGCCTGCTAAACCACCTCCGCAAATTGAAAAAGGGATGCTTCAACTTCAGGAGTACAATTGTCAGGTGGAGTATCGTCCAGGATCTCTCGACCCTGCAAACTATCTGTCTTGACAACCTCGAGCGGCTACTCTTGAAGAAGAAGCTGATGCGGATGAGATAGAGAAGTATGTTTGGTATGTGACTGCCCGATCCTGTCCCATCCCACTTTCCATAGAAGTCCTGTGTGAAGGTGCCCGCCAAGATGAATGCATTCAGAAGGCGTTGGAGACTGTGAAGAACAACCAGTGGCAGACTGGGTTTTGCTTACCCCAGAAGCACGGCGGATCATGGAGAGCTTGTATCGTGTTCGACAAGAGATGAGTGGAGACTACATGAGGTGCTTTTTGAGAAGGTATTGCCTTGTCATACCCACTGCCCTTACAGACAGAGTTATTCAACCAGCCCATGCAGGACTTCAAGGTATGGTTAAAACTAAAAATAGATTGCTGTGAGAAGTTGGCCTGATGTGCAGTGCTCACTATTCTAGTGATCACTATATATCAGTCCAAACAACCCTTATTGATGATTGGTTGTAAGTCAACCTTATAGACCAGCTATCCTAGTAGCATGGATACGAGCAGTCTAAGGCTAAGACTCTAGAGGGCGTGTTAAGCCAGCTGTTTTACCATCACATTACCCCTTGAACACCCAGTGAAAGGACACCACACAAGTGTTATGAAAATAAACAATGTATTTATTAGAATCACAACAACCCTGTACTCTTTATGAGGACAGGGTGCTAGGCACACAACAAAACTCTTACGAAAATACTTTTAAGTTAGCACGTTACACAAATGCCCGAGGGGCACGAAAAACCATATACTTTCAAAGTGGAATGCGAATTACTAGCAGGTAAGTAACGATTCTCAGAGGCTTTGGGATCGCTAGGACTGGACTACTGAACCTTTAGATTACTAGCAGGAGGCCTAGGGAACTCGGGTGCAGAGTGTGCACTCTCACGCGGGATGCGGGACAAAGTCTATGGAAGCTAGAATTTACAAAGTTAGTGTTCACGGGCGAACCCGACCTGGTGGGAAGAAAACGACAGTGGATCCTGACCCTAGGATAGTGAGGCTATGCTGGGACACCGAAGTGCCGAAGTTACCTAGCCCAGGGGCTGCAGCTGCATAGGTCTGAAAAGACGTCGGGGATCTCGTTGCCGGACCAGGAGCCTGGAAGGAAGAAGTTGCTGGCAGGCGACCAGTGAAGGAAAGTTCGAGGGATCCAAGCCTGGATCAAGGAAGAAGAAACCTGAAAGCAGAGGGGACCAAGTTCTTGAATCACTAGCCAGTGATTAAGTGGGCACCAGGATGGCACCGGGCGAAGTCACCGCAGTCAGGTGAGTGGGCACTGCTGGGCTCTGCAGTCTCTCGGACCAGGAGGCGTTGTCGGCGACCAGGATGGAGGTGCGAGCTGTCCCACGAAGGATGAAGTCGTTGGCGTCGAAGTTACCCAGGATTGGGCAACAAGCCTTGGCTAATTCAAGCCCACGCGGTGGACTCAAAATGGCGTCTTGAGTGGACCAGGAGGGTCCAGGGTGCTCCTCTTCGGGAAGGGAGCAAGGGCCAGTCTGGAGCAACCAGACCAGCAGCAGAAATGTCATCGGGCGTCGTCAGGAAGGCCACAAGCCAACGGGCTAGTAGCCAAACAACGCGGTGAGCAGCGGAAAGCAGAAGGGCCCCACGCAGATCGTGGAGATGCTGGGGGGCTGCACTTCGGAGCTGGAGCTGCTCAGAGTCGGGGCTTCTCGGACCCCAAAGCACTCACCAGTAGATTACTCGGCGGGCTTGCTGGAAAGAAGTCGTGCAGTCTTGCAGATGGCCGGTCCCTCGAGGTCTCGTCGCACCCACGGTTCTCAGCTGGGCTGTAGAGGTGGGTAGAGGTCAGAGGTGCCAGGGAAGCCGGTTCTCGTCGAGCTGGGCAGTCGGATTCCGGAGGAAGGACTTACAGCAGACCGCAGTGTTCTTAAGATGGTGCCTGCGGATGCAGGGTGACTACTCCTTAGTCACAAGGGAGAAATCTTAGGAAGAAGTCTTGAGTTCCTTTCGCAGAAAGTAGTTTCAGGATTCAAAGATGATCTGATTTGGAAGGGGGCCAGTCTCTACCTTTATCCTGTAAAAAGGGGCTGGCACGCGACTAAGTCCTGCCCTATGGGTGGGACTAGGAGGGGGGTGGTTATACCCACTTCCTTGGCGGGCTTTTCCCCAGCACAGGGTCTGGAGTGACTCTGGAACTGGTTCAAGCCGGCCTATGCACAGTGAGCACCGGGGTGCTACTTGCAGTCACCTTCCTCTAAAGCCCTGCCTACCTACAATACACAAAACCCTGTCTGGGACGGTGCTGGCACCGCCCCTGGCAGGAAACCCTTTGTCCTTATCTCCTGCTCTGGGAGGACTCCCAGCAGCAGGAGGGCAGACTTGTGTCTCGGTGGCAGCATCCATTTTGTGGAGCTGAGGCTCTGTTCGACTTTAACCGGGGTTAGGGGTTACATGCATGTCGTGTCCCTCTAGAAGGGTGGAATGCTAACCCCGTCGCCAGAATTGGCGAGGGGTTAGTATTCCAATTCGTATGACACCTTACTCGACATGTTTTGATAAAGCGATACCAGAGTTGGCACATAACCGCGAGGATTATAATGCACTTAAGAGTATATGGTATGCGATATCATGGAAACGGCTAAGGGATGGATCCCGGAAGCCGCAGACAGGCTCAGCTCGTGCCAGAGCACCATCTCACACGATTCCAAGCACTCTGCCTTCAGGATTGTTAAGGCCTGCCATAGGAGTGACTGATAGGAGATCTGTGTGTCCATTTTAGGGTTAGATATAGGTATACTATATCTAAAGCAAAGGGTGAGTACACCACCTTGCCCCAGCTGTCGTGCAGCCAGTTGTGTCAGATTTGGATGGCCATCCAGGGGTGGCATAATACATGCTGCAGCCCCTGGTAGGCCCTGGGTACACCTAGGCCCTGGGTACCTAAGGTACACAGTACAGGGACTGATAAGGTGACTCAGTATCCAATTTAGATATGTACCTAAGGTACATGGAATCCATTTTACAGAGAGAGCAGTGGGCCTGAGGTCCTGAACAGCAGGGCCTCAGGTCAACTAAGTCAGAAAACCAGCAAAACACCAGGCAAAAAGTTGGGGGCAACCATAGTCAGGGGTCAACCTTCCTACATACCCCCCCCCCCAAACGAAAGGAGATAAGGCTATCCTTGTCCAGGTAAGCCTATATTGCCTAAGTGGCCATTTAAGGAAGTACCAGCACTGGCATGGTTACCCCCTATGTCATGGTCCACTAAGCAATCCCTCACCCTAAGGGTGTCTGAGGGTCTCCACCATAGGGAATCTCTACCTGTGGTGTGTTTTGTCAAAGAAAAAGGCTGGTGCTGAAATGGAGTACTGAAGTGAGGCTCCACTAATTTTGGGCTCAGCTTCCTCCAATCATTTTCCACCATATAGGCCTTTCTTTCCAAGACTGAGTTGTTTTGGGCTCTCAGGGTCAACCTCTGGCTACCTACAGCTGGAGGTTGGGTCCCTCTGTTTGGCTTACTGGAGGGACAGGTCAGGTCTGGGGCCCTCAGGTCCCAAGTTTGGCTGTGCCCAACAGTGTCCATCTGTGGGAGGTCCCTAACTAATTTTAAGGGGGATCCCTCAGGAGTATGTTTTATTTTCACTTGGCTAGGACTACTAGCTTCAGTGCCCTTAATCTGCTGATTGGGAAATTCTTTTGGACAGGGGGCCCTTTGGGGTCCAACACTGGCCTCCCTGACCTCTACAGCCCTGGGCTGACTGAGGCAGGGTAGAGAGGGGCAGGTTACCTGCTCCAGACTGGGTCCCACCTTGGAAGGGTCCACTGACATCAGGGGTTCTGCCAGGCTAGGCCTGACTACCTCTGTGGCAGTTTCTTCACAAGGGGTCAGATCAGTTCCCTGAGGAGGCTGATCCTTTCCTAAAGTCTGGTGGGAGGGAGATTTCTCTTCCTCCTCAATACTCTCTGTCTGAGTGGAGTGATCCATAGTTTCAGGCTTCACAACACTGTCATCTGTCTGAGTTTGAGCTGTGGCCATCACAACTCTCCCAAACTTTTCAGGAGGGGGCTCAGTTTGGGTGTGGGCTGTGACCATCACAGCCTTGACAACCTGTTCTGGGAAGGAAGTTGTCTGAGATTGGGTTGTGACTGGCACAACCCTCCTGACCTGTTCAGGGAGGATATCTTGGACTGGGGCTGTGGCTACCACTGCCCCACTAACCTTACCATGGATGTTTACCATTCTAGAATGGGTTTCTTGCTCTACTTCAGCCCAGGCTGAGAGCTCTAAATCATTCCCCAGTAGGCAATCAACAGGCAAGTTTGGTGACACTGCCACTCTCTTGTGGCCAGTGACACCTCCCCAGCTGAGATTGACCACTGCCATGGGATGATCTCTCTGTACTCCATCAATATTGGTCACCTGGTATGTGGCACCAGGTAAAAGTTGCCTTGAGGGGACTAGACTCTCAGTCACCATAGTGATGCTAGCCCCTGTATCTCTATAGGCCTCAACTTTTATACCATTGATGAGGGGCTCCTGTCTGTACTTGCCCAAAGTGTTGGGACAAGTTGTGAAGTTGGCAAACCCCATGCCAGTCTCACAGACAAGAGTATCTAAGTTTGGGGACCTGGTTAGGCCAGAGTCCCCAGGAACTCCCAAAGTAAATGCACCCAAATTCTTGGGGGCACTCCCACCACCTGGGGGATTACTACTAGTAGTAACAGGAGGTTTGGGAATGTTACTTGGGGGTATGTTTTCCTTATTGTTATTCTTGGGGCAACTGCTGTCAGTTTTTAAATGACCCACCTGTTTACAGGGATAACAATAAGGTTTCTTCTGGTTGTTGGAAGGATTCTGGGACCCACCCCCCTCAGAGGATTTTTGGGGCCCTGATGTGGTTTGATCTGTAGATTTATTCCCACCCTTCTCTTGAGGCTTGGTTGATTCCTTTTTCTGGTCACCACCTTGGTTCTTGGGCCTAATCCTGGTTCTGACCCATTTGTCTGCCCTCTTACCCAATTCTTGTGGAGAGGTCAGATCAGAGTCTACCAGGTGCTGGTGTAATAACTGGTTCTGACAATTATTTAAGACTTGCTCTCTCATAATTAGATTATACAATCCCTTGAAATCAGTAACCTTACTACCCAGTAGCCAGCCTTCCAAAGCCTTAGTGGCACAATCAACAAAGTCTGACCAGTCCTGAGACTGAGTTTTCTGGGTGTCTCTGAACAGCAACCTGTACTGCTCAGTGGTTAAACCAAACCCATCAACCAGTGCATTTTTCAGGACCTGGTAATTGTTAGCATCCTCCACTCTTGTAGTGAGGAGCTTATCTCTACCTTTACCATCAAAGGAGAGCCACAGTATAGCTGCCCACTGACTCTGGGGAATGCACTGCACAGTGCAGGCCCTCTCCAGAGCAGCCATCCATTTCTGGATGTCATCCCCTTGCTTAAAGGGGGGCACTATTTTAGTCAGGTGTTTAGTATCTAAACCCTTCTCTCTATCTCTTGGGAGATTGCTGCCACCAGTGGGAGCTAGCCCACTCATCTGCTGCTCTCTTGCCAGGGCAAGCTTCTCTTTGGCCAGGGCAATTTCTTCCCTTTCAATCCTCAGTTCAGCTTGTCTCATCCTAGCCTCATGCTCCCTTCTCTGAGGGGAAGTAAATCTCCTCTGTGGAGGATTCCTTCTCCCCTGAGAAGAGGCATTAGAGTGCAGAGATCTATTGGAGTCCCTAGAAAGAGATCTATCTCTCCTAACTCCAAGGTTAGGCCCACTTCGGGTTAGTACTGGGGGGCCCCCAGATCCTAGCCCAAGTAAGTCTAAGTTGGTCCTAGTTAGCCTTCTGACTACCTCAAGACCTTTGTCTACCTCATCCCCAGAGAGTACCTCCTGATCCTCCTCCTCAACTGCTGAATCAGTGTTGGGGAGGTCTGGATCCCCAGAGGTTCCCTCTAAGGCTGGCATGCTCTCATGCAACTGAGAGAGCTTTCTGGCATCATATGTCTCTAAGAGACCTATCAGAAAGGGAATGGTGGGGTTAGACCCCTGCTTCAGTTTCCTGGAGACACAGAGTTGCCTCATCTCCTGAAAATTGAGAGCTGCATATCTTGAAGTGACCTGTGGAGGGTCAACACTGACCAGGGGAGTCTCAGTAGAGTCCCCCTGAGTCGACATGCTTTTCTAGTGAGGTGTAAGTGGTGCACTTACCTACACTATATGTTTGCCTACTGATCCCTTGCTAGAGTTGTAGTTTAGGGTGTGCTAGGCCCTAGGAGCTACAACAGCTGGTTCAGTAGAACTCAGAGTATTCTAAGCTAAGTTATATGTACCTTTAGTACTTATGTGATCTTTCACAAGATATTCTTAGGGCATGTGTGGTAAAACAACAGCAAGCTCAAATCCCAACCGCTGCTCACCAATGTGAGAAGTTGGCCTGATGTGCAGTGCTCACTATTCTAGTGATCACTATATATCAGTCCAAACAACCCTTATTGATGATTGGTTGTAAGTCAACCTTATAGACCAGCTATCCTAGTAGCATGGATACGAGCAGTCTAAGGCTAAGACTCTAGAGGGCGTGTTAAGCCAGCTGTTTTACCATCACATTACCCCTTGAACACCCAGTGAAAGGACACCACACAAGTGTTATGAAAATAAACAATGTATTTATTAGAATCACAACAACCCTGTACTCTTTATGAGGACAGGGTGCTAGGCACACAACAAAACTCTTACGAAAATACTTTTAAGTTAGCACGTTACACAAATGCCCGAGGGGCACGAAAAACCATATACTTTCAAAGTGGAATGCGAATTACTAGCAGGTAAGTAACGATTCTCAGAGGCTTTGGGATCGCTAGGACTGGACTACTGAACCTTTAGATTACTAGCAGGAGGCATAGGGAACTCGGGTGCAGAGTGTGCACTCTCACGCGGGATGCGGGACAAAGTCTATGGAAGCTAGAATTTACAAAGTTAGTGTTCACGGGCGAACCCGACCTGGTGGGAAGAAAACGACAGTGGATCCTGACCCTAGGATAGTGAGGCTATGCTGGGACACCGAAGTGCCGAAGTTACCTAGCCCAGGGGCTGCAGCTGCATAGGTCTGAAAAGACGTCGGGGATCTCGTTGCCGGACCAGGAGCCTGGAAGGAAGAAGTTGCTGGCAGGCGACCAGTGAAGGAAAGTTCGAGGGATCCAAGCCTGGATCAAGGAAGAAGAAACCTGAAAGCAGAGGGGACCAAGTTCTTGAATCACTAGCCAGTGATTAAGTGGGCACCAGGATGGCACCGGGCGAAGTCACCGCAGTCAGGTGAGTGGGCACTGCTGGGCTCTGCAGTCTCTCGGACCAGGAGGCGTTGTCGGCGACCAGGATGGAGGTGCGAGCTGTCCCACGAAGGATGAAGTCGTTGGCGTCGAAGTTACCCAGGATTGGGCAACAAGCCTTGGCTAATTCAAGCCCACGCGGTGGACTCAAAATGGCGTCTTGAGTGGACCAGGAGGGTCCAGGGTGCTCCTCTTCGGGAAGGGAGCAAGGGCCAGTCTGGAGCAACCAGACCAGCAGCAGAAATGTCGTCGGGCGTCGTCAGGAAGGCCACAAGCCAACGGGCTAGTAGCCAAACAACGCGGTGAGCAGCGGAAAGCAGAAGGGCCCCACGCAGATCGTGGAGATGCTGGGGGGCTGCACTTCGGAGCTGGAGCTGCTCAGAGTCGGGGCTTCTCGGACCCCAAAGCACTCACCAGTAGATTACTCGGCGGGCTTGCTGGAAAGAAGTCGTGCAGTCTTGCAGATGGCCGGTCCCTCGAGGTCTCGTCGCACCCACGGTTCTCAGCTGGGCTGTAGAGGTGGGTAGAGGTCAGAGGTGCCAGGGAAGCCGGTTCTCGTCGAGCTGGGCAGTCGGATTCCGGAGGAAGGACTTACAGCAGACCGCAGTGTTCTTAAGATGGTGCCTGCGGATGCAGGGTGACTACTCCTTAGTCACAAGGGAGAAATCTTAGGAAGAAGTCTTGAGTTCCTTTCGCAGAAAGTAGTTTCAGGATTCAAAGATGATCTGATTTGGAAGGGGGCCAGTCTCTACCTTTATCCTGTAAAAAGGGGCTGGCACGCGACTAAGTCCTGCCCTATGGGTGGGACTAGGAGGGGGGTGGTTATACCCACTTCCTTGGCGGGCTTTTCCCCAGCACAGGGTCTGGAGTGACTCTGGAACTGGTTCAAGCCGGCCTATGCACAGTGAGCACCGGGGTGCTACTTGCAGTCACCTTCCTCTAAAGCCCTGCCTACCTACAATACACAAAACCCTGTCTGGGACGGTGCTGGCACCGCCCCTGGCAGGAAACCCTTTGTCCTTATCTCCTGCTCTGGGAGGACTCCCAGCAGCAGGAGGGCAGACTTGTGTCTCGGTGGCAGCATCCATTTTGTGGAGCTGAGGCTCTGTTCGACTTTAACCGGGGTTAGGGGTTACATGCATGTCGTGTCCCTCTAGAAGGGTGGAATGCTAACCCCGTCGCCAGAATTGGCGAGGGGTTAGTATTCCAATTCGTATGACACCTTACTCGACATGTTTTGATAAAGCGATACCAGAGTTGGCACATAACCGCGAGGATTATAATGCACTTAAGAGTATATGGTATGCGATATCATGGAAACGGCTAAGGGATGGATCCCGGAAGCCGCAGACAGGCTCAGCTCGTGCCAGAGCACCATCTCACACGATTCCAAGCACTCTGCCTTCAGGATTGTTAAGGCCTGCCATAGGAGTGACTGATAGGAGATCTGTGTGTCCATTTTAGGGTTAGATATAGGTATACTATATCTAAAGCAAAGGGTGAGTACACCACCTTGCCCCAGCTGTCGTGCAGCCAGTTGTGTCAGATTTGGATGGCCATCCAGGGGTGGCATAATACATGCTGCAGCCCCTGGTAGGCCCTGGGTACACCTAGGCCCTGGGTACCTAAGGTACACAGTACAGGGACTGATAAGGTGACTCAGTATCCAATTTAGATATGTACCTAAGGTACATGGAATCCATTTTACAGAGAGAGCAGTGGGCCTGAGGTCCTGAACAGCAGGGCCTCAGGTCAACTAAGTCAGAAAACCAGCAAAACACCAGGCAAAAAGTTGGGGGCAACCATAGTCAGGGGTCAACCTTCCTACAATTGCGAACCAAGGTGTGGTTCCCTCTGATCGATGAAAAGGTTAAGGAAGTGGTCCAGTCTTGCGTGTGGGGTAAAGGCAAAGGCTAAATACAAAAACAAATCTTTTTAATAATTTGAATAATAAAAAACGTCTTTTTGAGAAATACATTCGCATATGGTCATATGTATATATCTATCAGAGTGCACCTTGTTTTGCACTTTTACAGATAATGTCTTACATGAATCTGTAGCCTGAGATGTATTTTTTTTAAAACACACTTTATTATCGACTGCAACAGGAGCAGGAGAAAAAATGCAGATCAATTAGAAACATCGCCAGTCATTTTCACTTTTTTCCCCCAATCTCAGATCGATAAAAGCAGCAAATTACAATTATTGTACATGTACAGTACAAATTAACCACGATCCATATAAACTGCATATTGTAGCTGCCCCCCAACTAATTAGTGCAGGACCATTCACTGTGTAACCCGATTGTCAGTACATTAACGCGTATTCTTTACCATTTCCCAATAAACAAATCTATTACCTTAACTCGACTCAAACGAAACCCCCCCACCCACTCCTGGTCATTCCATCCCGAACTCACGCCCTCCGAAGGTAGTCTTGGCAGTCCGCAGAGTACAGAGTATTGAAGGCTAAAAAGGCTTGTTCGTTTTACACAAAAGGGGCCATAAGGTGTAGGAGAAGAAGTGTGTCTTACTGGGACCTAGCCATGAAATCCGGGGAGAGGTCCATTGCCTCTAGGGCAATCAACAGGGCTTCCCACTCCAGTGCTATTGGTTGTTTACATATCCCCCTCTCTTCCTCCCTACGAAGGGCCGCCCCTTCCGCCCTACCCCACAGCAACAAGTCAGCCTGCCACGCTGGTACTGAGGGGGATCTGGGGGACTTCCACTTCATGGTTATAGCCCTAATGGCCAAAACATATGACAAGTCTGTACATTTTAATCCGACTTTCTGCTTCCTGGAGCGGCGTCTTAACCCCAATAGGGGATAAGGATAAGGATAAGGCCTCCGTAGGGGCCGTCAATTGTGTTAGGGTGTTAAGAACACGGCAAATCTCACTCCAGTAAGCACGTAAGCATGGGCAGAACCATATCATATGGATAAAGTCCGCTTCGTCCTCCCCACAGCGAGGGCAGCAGTGAGAGGAATCCGGGAAGATAAAATGTATCCTCTTATGGGTAAGATATGCTCTGTGGAGTATCATTGTTTGAATACATTTAAACCTGACGTTACGGGACAACTTTTTGGGATGTTCCAGTATAGTCCGCCACGCTCTATCCTTAATTTCTGTGGTTGTGTCATCAGCGCATCAAGCTCTCCGGGCCGCAAGCGGGATCGCTGCATGTGCCCTTATCCCAGTATAGAGCCAGCGGACCAAATGTCCTCCTGGTCCCATGTAATATAATAGGTGTACTAGCTCGTGTTGAGTGGGTTTAATTCGTTGTGGTGCCCAGGTGGTCCTATTGAAATGTGCTACCACTGCATGTAACAGAGATAAGGGAGGTGGAGCGCCCGTGATCTGCAGGAATGTATCGTGGTCTAAGAGCGTCTCATCCCCAAAGAAAGAGCCAAAATCCTCTATCCCACTATCCGTCCAGTCCTGGAGTCTAGTTCGTGTGAGCCTGCCCTGTGGTTTGGGTATGCCCAACAAAGGGATATTCGCCGCATATGGTGGGGTCGCCGACATGTAGGAGAGGGCTTTCCTCCAGCAAGTCATGGCATACTTCAACAGGGGAGGACAGCCCGGGGGAATCCTAGCTTTAGGTAACAGTAGTGAGTGGAGTTCTCCACGTCCAAGTCTCTCAGGTGTAAACCCGATCTCATGCAGGTTCCGACCCGAAGACCAATAGGAGAGCCATTGGAGGTGGGTAGCATAATAGTATCCCCGAAAATCCGGGGCTCCCAGTCCGCCTGCTCTCGTTCCCAACTGAAGTTTCCGGAGACTCAGACGTTTCCGGCCCATCCCCCATATGAGATGGATCAATAGGGCATCTAATGTATTAAAGATAGATTGGGGCAAGTCCACCGGTATATTGACAAAATAGTAGAGAAGGCGAGGTAGCATCACCATCTTGGAGAGGGCTATGCGACCCATCGCCGACAGAGGCAAAGAAGTCCAGAACCACACACTGTCCCAAAGTCTAGTTATCGCCCGCTGGATGTTCCCGTCAATCTGATCTACGGACGATCTGTACACCTGAATTCCTAGGTATTTAAACGTGTCAGGGGCCACCGGCATATGATGGGCGCTGAACTGTATGTGAGTGTGGTGAGGTGTCTCTTGAAAGAAAAAGCCTAGTGATTTTACTGGATTTATCGCCAGTCCCGAAATCTGTTCGAATGTGTCGTATATCTCCGGCATCGGATCATGATTAGCTGTGAGATCCCGGACATATAGTAAAATATCATCCGCGTACATGGAGATAAGATGGTGTGTGCCATGAACTGGTATGCCCAAGCGGTCAGCCAAACCACGGAGGGATAGTGCCAGGGGTTCGAGGGCAAGAACAAATAACAACGGGGACAGGGGGCAACCCTGCCTCGTGCCCCTGTGTACTTCATAGCTATCTGAAATGTATCTACCAGTGTGAGCCCTGGCTGTGGGACATGTGTAAATTAGGCGAATCCATCTCAGGAAATTGTCCAGAAACCCAAAATGTTTCAGGGACTCGAACATGAACTCCCAAGACAGGGAGTCAAGTGCTTGTTTAAGGTCCAGTGCTATACATCCCGCCCAAGGGAAGGCATTAGTAGTCGCCGACATTATTGAATGCAAACGGCGAGTGTTCATGGAGGTACTACGATTCGGAAGGAATCCACATTGGTCCAGATGAATTAGGGTGAGGAGATGTGATTGTATCCGGTTTGCAAGGGCCTTACTCAGTATCTTGTATTCGGTCGAGAACAGGGAAAGGGGTCTATAATTTGTCATATCCAATTCATATCTCCCGGGCTTTGGTATCCAGCGCCTGCATGGTGGAATCGGGCAGGCGACCCGTATCAAACGTCGTCCTAAAGACCGCTTCTAGTACCAGGATGAGGAGGTCCGAATGTGTAACATAAAACTCCACGGGGAGACCATCCATGCCAGGCGTCTTATTTCGGTTTAAACCTTTAATCGCTGCACAGATCTCGGCTTGGGTGATGGGGCCGTCAATATCTTTCTTAACATCTTCCGAAAGTGTCGGGAATGGCAGGTCCTGCAGGAAATCGGTAATCCTGTCAGCGTCTACCTGCTCTGGGACTGTAGCCTGAGATGTATAACCAATATTGATTGAATAACTTGTATTTAGCCTTTGGCTTTACCCCACGTGTAACTTTCCCTACAGCTAGCAGGTTTCATTGTTTTTTCATAGGGGTCCCCTTTTTTAACAAAACAGTGGTCCAGTCTTGTCCATGGTGCCAGGCCGCTGGGGAGGCCGGTCTGCCATCCCCTGTGATAACCAAAACTAGACCACAAGGTCCCTGGATGTGTGCCAGTCTTGACTTTGGGAGCCTGCTTAATGGGAGACATACGTTTGTAATGATTGATGACTACTCCAAGTATCCGGAGGTAGAGGTGGTATCGTCGATGAGTACCAGTGAGGTGATCCCTAAACTGGAGAAAGTGATGGCCACTCATGGTCTGATAAAGGAGCTGCAAACTGACAATAGCCCTCCCTTTCAAGGAAAGGAGATGACAACCTATCTGTCTTCCCTGGGTATCCCTCACAAGAAGATTACCCCACGGCGGCCCCAGGCCATTAAACAAGGTTATTCGGATTGCGTATGCAAGCCAACAACCTCTTGAACTTGCAATATATACCTTCCTTCATGAGTACTGCCAGACACCTTAATCCACCACTGGGAGAGCTCCGGGGCACCTCTCCATGGGTCGGGTCGTGATGGATTCTATTCCGCATCATCCTGGATGGCAGCCTGATCCTGTTGATGACAGCTGGGTTCAAGGAAGAAGTCAGAAGTTAAATGACCATTCCAGTTGTCGGCGATGAGCCAAAGTTCCGACTTAAACGGGGGCAACTTGGTGCTAGTACAGAATCGGGTTTGGCTGCTCACTTTTTTAGCGAATTTTGATGCACAATGATTGAAACAATTGTAGCAAAACCACACGACTAATTGTGACTGTGTTAATCTTTTTAATTTTTAGATATTTTACAATTTCAAAACAATTCTATTTTAGAAAGAATTATCTTAAGGAGAAGGAATATTTAAAAGCTGTGGTTTATTTTGAGTGAATGAAAAAGTGTGTTTTTTACAAACACTTGTAGCAAATGATAATAGTAGATAAAACTTTAGATTGAAAGATGTTGGAATTGCAGTCACACATCACATTCATCATCTATCATTGAGTTGAAGCACACATCCTATACATTCATTCACAGTCAAAAGAAGTGTGTTGTGGAATCATGAAAAGAAAAAAATGAAAAGAAGCAAAGGCGTGAGTATCCTCACCAGGGTTCAGGGGAACCGTCTATTAATCAATGTGGTGGGGTACTATTTAACTTTTTTGATTTAGGTTTCACACACATATATGTCAGGTTATCTGTACTTATTACAATCTTGAAATTTTACAATATCATTAGCCCAAGATTAGCCTGAAGAACAGAAAAGGAGATGGTCGACGCGTTTCGAAACCCCTAAGTCAAGGGGGTTCTCATCAGGACCTTGAGGGATCAGTCCTGCAAGAAAATGAAACAACAGTTCTTACTACACTGTCCCATGAGAGAAACCTTCAACTTTACAACGGACGAACGTCCTCAGCATTATTACCTTGTCTTCTACACAATCCTGTGTTATTCCTAATCTCAATGTACTGTGACACAATTCACGGGTTCAGCACCACTTCGCAACGCACTGTCAATTATATGCAGTTGCCGTCGTCGTCTGCGGGACAAATGCAAGCTGGTGTGTAATACTTTGTGATATGAACAATGGAATCAACCAACATAAAGGAAATCATTTAACTTGTATTTACCTTCCCAAGCGAAAGGGCCTTTCTCAGATGGGATCGGTATTCATTCGCCAAATTTTTGATTCATAATTCCTGCGTGGAATGTAAATAAATATGGTTTTTGGCAATTTCGAAGATAGACATGTGTTCAACCACTTAAATTCAACCCAGTAGTGTTATGAGCATGGTGAAACCTTGTTATTGTCTTCTAAAAAGAAACCGCCTTCTGCTGATGCATTTTTTAATTGACAAACGGTGGAGATGTGGCTTCGTGCTACTAGCGGTAAACTATTTTGAATGCCACTTTTCCTTGCAAACTTCGACTTTCTCATAGTAGTGTACTAAGCGCAAAGACACCTCACTGTTGTTATCTATCCGGGATGGCCTTCTACCGATATATTTTATTCCAGGCCGGTGGGAATGGGGAGCTACACGCTGTTTACACGGTAGAAAGCTTTTTCTACTGTTATATCTGGTCGCAACTGTTGCCAGTACTGTGGATAGCCATTCAAAGCTAAAAGTTATTTCGTGCACATACCTGATAGAATATGATGTCTCTCCTATCACGCGGGGCAGCGTTTGTTCATCCGCTGCTGTGCTTTCGATGTGTTCGTCTCTCGGCGATGGTAAATGACGTTGGTCCAGCGCCCGGCATTGTGGGTAATGTAGTTTCGGCATAAGGACGTGCAGTTAGTTTTCCAATGAACTAAAGGTTCCTCTTCACTCAGAATACCTTGCCACTCGGGAATGTTTAATAATTTGATGAAAGGTTGAAGAGGGGTTGAGATGAACACATCGTTGTTAGTTCGCCCTTCTAAAGATGATTGTTTATTGGCCTCAATCCCATGGAGGCTAGGAGGTTGAAGTTGGTGTGTATTATTAGGTGACCTATTTCCCAGGTCGTATGTATGAGATGGTGCGTTGCAGCTGTTGTATTGTGGTCTATGAAGTTCAAGTTTTTCTTTGTGTCACTCTGATCTATCATCCCAGTTCATAAAAAGAAGGGGGTGCAGTTAAAGATGATATAGTTCTGACATCTCGTTGAGTCCTGTGACTGCAGAGTTGTATTTTAGAATTAAAGTCGCTTCTCGTGAAGATAATTTAGCTTCAAGGTCACCTCCTCTCGGGTCGGGTTCCACCTTGGAGATTACAGTCCATTTCAGATCTTTTTCTGAGAGCGAATATTCCATCCAGTGTTGTACGAGTGGTGCCGTGAGAATATTCTTCTTAATTCGCGATTTGTGTTGGTTTATTCGCTGTCTCACCTCTTGACTTGTTTTTCCTATGTATAGTCTGTTGCAAGGGCAAATAATGCCATATATAACAAACTTGGTTTTACAATTTGTAAATTTTGAGTGTCTCCATGAAATGCCATTATGTTGGAACAGGTCGCCCTACATTGTAAGTGGACAGCATACACATGTTCCACATTAATGATGCCCTGTGACAGGCGGCAAGTTGATGTATTCTCTCAGTGATGGAAGTTTTTTTGCTGGCATTGCTGCTCTGACAATGTGATTAGCCACACTCTTATCTTTCTTGAACGCGAACAAAGGCATTTCTTTTAGATGTTCAACCAGATCATTGACTAGGTGCCAGTTTTGGCAGATCTGTTTTTTTAACCAATTCGACGTGGGGCAAAAAGTTGAAACACAAACAATTCTATTTTGGTCTTGTCCTGTTCTTTTTGTGAGGAGGGTGTCTCTTGGTGTCCACCAGGCTCTTTTTAGCGCACGCTTTAGAAGTTTACTTGGGTATCCACGAAGTAGTAGTCGCTGTCTTAGGGCATTAGCGTGTAGCATGTATTCGTCTTTGAAAGTGCAATTTCTCCGAATCCGTTGTAAAGTTGAAGGTTTCTCTCATGGGACAGTGTAGTAAGAACTGTTGTTTCATTTTCTTGCAGGACTGATCCCTCAAGGTCCTGATGAGAACCCCCTTGACTTAGGGGTTTCGAAACGCGTCGACCATCTCCTTTTCTGTTCTTCAGGCTAATCTTGGGCTAATGATATTGTAAAATTTCAAGATTGTAATAAGTACAGATAGCCTGACATATATGTGTGAGAAACCTAAATCAAAAAAGTTAAATAGTACCCACCACATTGATTAATAGACGGTTCCCCTGAACCCTGGTGAGGATACTCACGCCTTTGCTTCTTTTCATTTATTTCTTTTCATGTTTCCACAACACACTTCTTTTGACTGTGAATGAATGTATAGGATGTGTGCTTCAACTCAATGATAGATGATGAATGTGATGGAGACTGCAATTCCAACACCTTTCAATCTAAAGTTTTATCTACTATTATCATTTGCTACAAGTGTTTGTAAAAAACACACTTTTTCATTCACTCAAAATAAACCACAGCTTTTAAATATTCCTTCTCCTTAAGATAAATCTTTCTAAAATAGAATTGTTTTGAAATTGTAAAATAACTCAAAATAAAAAAGATTAACACAGTCACAATTAGTCGTGTGGTTTTGCTACAATTGTTTCAATCATTGTGCATCAAAATTCGCTAAAAAAGTGAACAGTACTGGCATTTTGTTTTGTTGAGAATCTACCAGACTGAGCAATCACCTAATGGAAGACGTTTCCATTATGTTGGCTATTTTGTAATGTTTTGCTATTCTGGCCTGTAACTGGACGTTTTTCCATTATAGTTTGTGCTATGACAATGGTATTGGAAGATGTGCCTAATAATGATTCATATGGGTCATGAGATTTTGGCATCTGTAGAATTGTTTACATTGTGTGCTTTCTATTTTGCATTTTAGGAAGGAATATGGTGTCGCTCCTGTGATGTAACAGGAGCGTCACAGAATGTTTCTGTACACCCTGTGCACAGGTTGGCATCATTGTAAACCCCTCTGATGCACTGCCTGTTGCTTTTGCTATTATAACTGCAGATTACAGATGCCAAATAAAATGGGAAAATACATGAGTGTATAAACTGCTCCAGTCTGGGAAAGGACAAGTTCACTAAAAAACACTGTGTTTCTTGTCCTGACCAAGGGATTTTAAGAAATCCATACATTTTTAGGTTGTAGCTTTTGTTTACTGTGATTGGTATAAGGTATAGCTAAATAATAAGATGTAAAATTATAGTTTTAACCTGCGTGCTGTCCTAGGATCATGAGAGTTGATCATCATGCCTCCTCCACGTTGCTAGGTGACCCCCTCTCAGTCTAATGCATTTTGGAGTTTGAAGTCGTAATATACTTACACAGAACCAACTGGCCTAAACACAACTATAGTGCCCACCTCACCACATGTCAAGACCGGCATGTTCTCCTGTGCTGGACTCTAACCAACAAATCACTCGTTTTGGCCTGGTTCAGTGGAACCAAAACAAGTTTAAAAGGACCATAATGCATCAAGTTGTCACATGAAAGCTCAGAACTGGAAGGAGTGTTTGTAAAAACAATAATTATAGCAGAATTCACTACAACTAGGAGTGTGATAGTCGCAGTAGCAGTAGGCATGGATTGGGAGGGGCGGGGCAGGCGGGGTTAAATATGACATGGAGAGACCATGCGTCTCTCCATGTCATCTCTCATCGCCCTCGTCCCTCCGCTCCAGCCAGAAGAGGAGGCAGGCAGGCTCCCCATACCAACACCAGGCTGCATTGCAGCACTGTGATTGGTCTGAGCTCCGTGGCTCGGCACTCAGATCGAGAATGGGGGCCTGGGTATGTTCTCCATGCAGGCTGTAATACAGTTTGCATGGAAAACATGCAAAGTGCGCATGGCTGTTTGTCCAGCCCGAGAGGGCCTGTCAAACATTCATTCACAATTTACAGAGGGCTGCCACTTATTCCTCTGCTCAGAGAGCATCCCCACCTTGAAAAGATGCAGGAACAATTAAAATGATAATAACGTCCAGTAGAGCGACGCTCCTCTGCCTCAGCAGAGGAGCCACCACTGGATAGTCAGACGACATGCAACCTCGGCGGGAAAGTGAAATACACAGTGGATTCTACACTCACAATGCTAGTGAAGAGCTTCGACCCACCCAAAATTAAAAGCCCAAGCACTCACCTTTGGTTGACGAAGCTCATGACAATGTACGGGTCGATGACAAAGTTGCTGTCCTGCAGGCCTGCGGCAGGCGGGCCCTGGGTAAAGAAGATGAGCTCGTAGGAGAAGCTGTCATCCACCTACACGACCATGGTATTGTAGAGGTCTAGCATGAACATGGGGACCCAGGGGTGTAGTGCAGACAGAACGGAGTGAGTGGAGAGAGCACTGAAGCAAACTTAGGCCCTCTGGATTCCACCAGCTCTTAGCAGCATGGAGTTTCCTATGCCTCTGCACAGGTGTGCTGTGGCATGACAAAGTGATGCTGGGATCTTGGGCCTGGAGCACACTAAGCCCTGGAGGCACCGCGTTTAAATCAAGTGTACATCCCGCCTACCTCTGCAGCGGTCACAGGAGTGTGCCAATTTTTGGTGTCCTGTTGCACTGCTAGGACTAATGAGGCAAGGCAAGCCTTGTACTTCTGCAAAGGCAGGAGTGACACAATAAAAGAAAAGTGCACACCTCTTGATGCTACATCATGCAACTCCTGTAGCAATTAATTGGCTGGTGCATCAGCTTGTCAGGTCATGTGATAACCGATGACTATAATTTGAATGGGTCTCATTTAACATGTCGGAGACCCCATGAGCTATTATGGGTGTAAGTCCACCAATCAATGTATTAATTTACTAATTTAGTAGTGAACTCTCACTTGAATTATATTTAAAGAAAACAAGAGACTGAGAGGGTTCTGGCTGCTGGCATGTATTATCCAAAATATATTCTGCAGTAAGTATGCTGACCAAGCACGCAGGACCTGGCCAGACCAATCAACTTGACAAATATACAGTAACAATGATCCGTGAGGAGGGCACTACTGGGGCGGCTACACTGGCAGCCGAGGAGGAGCGTTCACTAAGAGACATTATGTCAGCGATAAGGGAGTTGCGGGGTACACTGGAACTGACATTGGACTCTGTAACAGAGGAGGTAAACCTACTCATGGCAGACCTCCGAAAGATGGCAGACAAGATGCCTACTGCAGAGACAAATATTGGGGCCTACAGTCCAAAACAAAACGCCTGGAGGACCAGGTGTCCACGTTAACCAAAATCCAGATCGAAATCCTGACTAAACTAGAAGACCAGGAGGGCAGAGCACGCCGAAATACCATCTGAGTAGTAGGCGTACCGAAAGGAATGGAGGGGCCATCAATGGACCTCTTCCTGGAGGAACTTATCCTGAACAAGCTCAAGCCAAAGCACCTGTCCCGATTTTTCTGTATAGAGCGATCACACCGTGTGATGGGACCGCGTCCGTGCCCAGGAGCCCCTCTCGAACAATTATAGTTCGCAAATTGAACTACAGGGACAGAGACTCTATCCTGCAGGCGGGACATCAGTCCAGCAACCTGCAGTATGAAAATGCCACCATCGGCTTCTTTCCTGATTTCACACGTTACAGGTCAAACGGCAAAGGCGCACCTACGATGCAGTCAAAAGAACTTTCGGAGAGCAGAACACGAAGTACATGATGCTATTCCCAGTGTAGCTAAAGATTCTCCACAGAGGGAAATCCTACTTCTTCACGACACCAGAAGAGACAGGCAATTGGCTGGAGGGCTGGCGGACAGTTGGGCGTAAAGGCGGCGCACCTCAACCATCCAATGCAAAAGACCAAAACTTGAAGAGGCAAGAAGCAAATTCTGCGCCAGATAACCCTACTCAGCAGCAGAGAACAGATAAGTAACTGTCAGAGAAGACTAATACCGCCAATAACTCTCCTGTCCCCATAGGGGGCTTACGGGGGAAGTGGGAGGCCATGGGATTGGTTGACCTCTGGAGGATGAATAATACCCAGAAACAGCAATACACGCACTACTCAGCAAGACACGTCTCCTTCTCAAGAATTGATTATTTGTTTACACACACTGACAGAATAAGGGAATTTGCCTCACCAGTACTTATGGCTAGGTGCATCTCCGACCACTCCCTAGTAGGCATTACAGTAGAGGCCCAAGTACGAGTCAACAGGATGCTGTCCAACCCATTCTAGGTGCAAAGGGGCACAAGACAGGGCTGCCCCCTATCGCCATTGCTGTTCGCTTTAACGGTAGAACCATTGGCACACTGGAATAGAACTGATCCAATCATCTGGGGCATTGAGACACTGGGGGGTTGGGAAGAATGTATATCGTTATACGCCGGTGATATAATCCTATATCTTTCAAGCCCATACTACTCAAAAGCCCAGATATAGCATATCTTTTAATTATTTGGAAGCTACTCTGGATTTTCCATAAACTCGGCTAAGTCGGTGATCTTTTCCTATGTCTGGCTCCCATCCGTGGTTGCCGGCTATGTGTGTAGCTCTAATCGCGACTGATATGTTCAAATACCTGGGCATTCACATTACTCAAGACCAACAGTTGTTTCTGTGGAGAAACCTTACCCCCCAGCTGGATAGGCTCCATACGGACATACAGCACTGGTGCACCGCTGTCCCTGATAGGCAGAGCAGCGTTGTATAAGATGATGGCCCTACCACGCCCTCTGTATATCCTGCAGAATACCCCATACCCAGTACCCTCCCCTCAACAATCTTTAGACGCATGGTTCAGGAAGTCCATACATTGTTATGACAGGTGGTCCACCCAGGGGGGCGTGGCTATGACTGCAATGAAGGCAGACGTGTTTGGGTAGAGCTCTGCAGGAGGCTCCCATAAACAGCCTGATATATCCGGATGCAGTCGCTAATGGGGGCACCAACCAAGCGGAATACACGCAGGACACCATCCTAGTGCAGCAACATCGACATCGATTTGGACTCACCCATGCCCTGGTGTGCAACCCCCGACTGGTGACGGCATCCGCTGCAAGGCCCCGGTGAGGCTGGTTTCATCTACATGAGATCGGGGTCTGGCTCCGCCCACAAGGCCGCGAGGAATGGCGCAGTTGCAATAAATGGACAGCAACTGGCTTAGACTGCAGCTCCTGACTCAACGCCTGCCAATGTGTGATGAGAGGTGGATGAGGCCCCCGCTGTGCTGCCCACCCGCCCCTGCCTATGCGGGCCTGAACTGATTGCTGCTCGCCACGCTGCGAGAAAGGGGGGCTGTGTGTGGCGGCCGGATTGCTGGTATGGGCGTTGCCCTTGCTGTGGAGCTGCGGTGAGCGACCCCCGGCCCCTGATGCGGCACCGTGGACACTCGCCCCACCTACCGCGTGGCTCTTCTTCTTTGTTTTTGCTGATGGACGGCAGAGAATGTTTGGGGACCCTCCGGTACGGCCGGCTGAAGGGCAGACCCTATTTGGCCCGATTGAGCTGCTGCTGTCCAAGCAGCGTGATCAATGACAATGCCCCCCCCCACCGCCGGGCTGAAGGCTGATGCTGCCTGAGCCGATCTTACCGCCGTTGCCATCGCGGCGTGGTCTAATCGGTCGGACGCCCCGCCTGCAGACCGGGAGGTGCGGCTGGCGGCTCCCTGCCATCCCTGCATACTCTTGAAGGCGAGGAGCGCATTACGGCTGAGGTCCCTGCGAAATTGCAGTCAGACAGCAGATGAGTGCGAAGCCTGCGGCCCACCAGACGCCCATTGTGGTGAGGGTAGAGTGACATTGCGAGGTGGCGCCACTCAGGCCACCACGACCACCATTGCATCTGCGCGTGACCCTGTGGCAAGGGGCCCCATTCCCAAGAAACTACCTGCTGCACGCCATTGCTCCGCGCCCGCATTAGTGAGCACAAACATATTGCGAGTGTGGGTGGCACTGGCGGGTGTGCTCCTATACTGAGCTCCAGCTGCAATCGCCCTAGGTGAGGCACCCTGCTTTCACCCTCCAGGGACCCCCATGTTGCCATCCTAGAACCCTCCAACCTTGCTGTGCAGGCTACAGGAAGTCCACAAAGCTGGTGCTCCTACGGGGCCATCGCCATGAAGGGGCCGGGGGAGCGACCTTGAGGCCCGGACTGCCGCAGCCTGGAGCAACGGTGGGGTTTCTGCCGTCCTTCTGGCAGCCGCTGCGCGGTTGGATCAGGCACGTCGTTGCTCAGCCGGGACACGTCTGATGCGTCCCACATGCTTTACCTGGGTGGCCCCCGAGGAGTGAGTCCGTTGATGCTCACCGATGGATGCGCCACCAATCTTGGTCTAGCATTGTGTCTTGCCAAAAAGCGAACAAATACACTTTTGCCGGCTGAGAGCTGCGGTCGATGACTGAGCTGCGGGGAGGATATGATAAAGTGGCAAACAAGACCCCACTGCCTAGGCCAGGAGCCGTGGGGTGTCTGCTGGTTGTGGCCTGTTGGTGCTGAAGGAGGGACCATAGCGATACTCGAGCCCTGGTGGCGCTGTGCTGAATTCTCCCTGGGTGAAAAAGCAGCATAGGTGAATGAACTCTGCGCCTGATGTCAGCGGTACCCGAGCGCAGACCGGTACTGGTGGAGCGCAGACCAAACCGCCGCCGTCCAAGCCCAAATCGGACAAGATGGCGAAGCAGGAGTTGGCAGATCAGACTGCAAGCAAGCTGGATGCGATACTTGCGGCAATGGAACGCCTGGAGGAACCCGTCAATCAAACCCGCACCTCCCTGGAATCCAAAATAGACAAGGTAGCCATCGACCTCACACATCTGCATGCAGATCATCGGAAGCTAACGGACAGTACCACTGCTTTGAAATCCACGCTTGCTGACATCAAACCGCAGGAGACACACACAGATAAACAAGTACAAGACTTGCTGAACCGGGTGGAGTTCCTGGAGGATAGAGCCGAGGATGCCAAAGGGAGGGCACACTGTAACAATGTCCGCATAGTAGGTGTACTGGAAAGATGGGAAGGGAAAGAGCCTGCCCTGCACATGGAGAATAGGCTTAGAGATCTACTGCCGGAGGGGTCCCTATCACCACACTTTGTAATATAGCGTGCCCATAGGGTCCCGACAAGCCTCCCCTTACAGGATTAAGTCCGCGACCCCTGCTCCTTCGGGTCTTTAACTACCGGGATCGAGACTCCATTTTGCAGGAAACCAGGAAGCTCTAAGATATCCACATTGACAATCACAAAATAAGGTTTTTTCCAGGCTATACCATCCAGGTACAGCATCAGAGGTTTTCGTTCATGGCAGTGAAGAAACGTCTTCTGCAAAATTACCTGAAATATTCTCTGTTGTTCCCTGCGAGACTGCATGTGGTTGCCAGCAACAAAACGCACTTCTTTAACACATTGGAGGAGGCGGAGGACTGGCTGAACACCTTTGCCAATGCGAGGCCTCGAGACAAAACTGCGACCGCCACACTACCTAAACTGAAATTCCTCATTCGCAGCCGGCGGAGAGAGCGCAGATCTACAGGAATGGGGACACCACCTTCGCCGCCTGTGGGCCCACACTCGGAGCTGATCCTCAGCGTGCAGCAAGATGCCCTACAGGCAGTAGCAGAGATCAGCGGCTCACTGAGGACGGAGGATGCATCCAACCAGGCGCGCAACACCCATTGGGCTCACCGGGCTTCAGCCCCCCCCGTCGTGTGTGTCAGCCCGGGCTGACACAGCTTCGCGGCTGGCGACGTTTTAATTGCAGCCGCACCAGAGTACTTCACAGGTCTGTAAAAGACCATTTAAATGTAAATGAAGCTTTTGTTATGTTTTTAGCCCTTCTTACATCCACTCTGGTTACGGCTGGAAGAATAGCCCCCCCCCATCCCCCCCACTCTAGTTGCCCGCCTGCCTCCTGTAGTCGCCTCCACCCACACACCTCTGCTGATTATTTAAAGCAGGATTGGCTGGGATTCGGTATTCTCTGGTGCACTGTAAACCCAGCCTGATGGCGTGAAGCGAGACTTTATTTGCTGGGAGGTGTGAAGGTTTTAACGTGACAGTGGAAAGAAAAAAAAATGTGACTACCCAGAATCGTGAATGTCCTGAAAGCTGTCTCGTAGTAAATAGGCAATAGGCGTTACGTGAATAAGGAAATTATGCAGTATTCTGCTTCAAGTTAAACAGGTCAAATTTGCTTGATGAAGCTGAATCTATTTTGTTCTAAAAATAAACATTCCCTTGTGTTCAGGTTCTTAATAGCAAAGGTTGCTTAATCAAGGGGTTTCATCTCTGGCCAGAGCAACAATTCTTAAGGCTACAGACTACACTATTTAGTGCGCCTTTTACTGGAAGTAGTGCGTACCTAAACATATAGATAAGAGGTTATAGGACGACATATTGTAGATGGTAATATGACATTTCAAGTACCATCCCAATTATTTCCGCAGACTAAAAACATATAATGGACAGGGTGCAACAGTTGCTGAAAGAATGCAAGTTGTGGGATAGGGGTGGGAGGTTACACTTCCTTACCCACATATGACACAGGCGTCCTACTGAATGAATCTCAACCAAATATACATTTGTTAGAAAGGAGGCTAAGATGCTGAAGCAAGTATCGTTTTTCAGTTCAGATGAGTTATGCGCCGCCGATAAAAAAATATTGCCCCTCAGAAAGGTATGGGCTTTGGTTTTATGAGCACAAATACTATCCAGAAGTAAACTTAAGAGAATATGTTACAAACACACTTAAGTTTTCCCCAACTACATGTTTAGACTTTTGACGTTTCTGAAATCAATTTGACAACTATATCGATTAAACATAGAAAGAAAAGGCAAGAACATTTGGCAAACTGAGCTATTAAAAAGCTTCTAGGCAGGAGGCAGATGGGAATTGGGAATGCATTGAAACCCAGAATAAAAGGTGGCCATCTTTATTTAACATTACGCTTAAAAAAATTGAATATGATTAGGCAAGGTGACCAAGCAAACTTTTGGATGGAATTGCTACTCCTAAAACCAAGAAACAATTTATGTAAATGCACTCAACAACTGGTAAATGCCATTTACCATTCAGTGGCATTACATTGTGTCATAAGACCAACAAAAAATCACTAATGTATTTCCTCAAGTGGTTCTATGACAGGTGGTTTATTAACATCAAAGCAGAAAGCTACCCCCAGAGATTTGAGAGGAACTAGAGCAATAAAGTGGCAATGATTCACCTTACTAGTATTTATTTTAACATACAAATACTCCTATGCAAAAGAACACTTCTAAGGGAAATCTGTAAAAGTTGCAAGGAGATACAGGGATGAATCCCCTACCTCCCCCACACACCCCTCAGTTAATTGGACTTCATATACGTCCAGATAGACTGAATGACGTAAAGTTACAACAGCCCTTTTTATTAAGAAGCAGACAAAGCTGAAACATCTTTCCAAAATGGTCACACCGCCCCCTGTGCCAAATTGCATTGACTGAACAATGATGTTGATTTTACCCAAACGCACGTCTAGACATCTAGAAATGGTGAAAATAGGGTTCAGATAATGTCCTCTCCATCTCCGTTCTGATTAGAACAAACCCTGTTGGAGGGCTGCTTTCAACCGTGGTCTTAGAAGTAATGTTTTATTGTTCATTTTCAATTGTTGCGTATGAACATTTTTACCTAGCACAGATACCATGACAACCGCTGTGCTGTTTTTCTACGTTGAGAAGACTGCTTAAGTCATCTTACAACTACTGGTTCGTGGCAGTCAGTGCTTTAGAAATAATAGTTATTAAACTTGTTGCCTTAGAACTTTAAAAAAAAAAAAAAAAAGGAAATTATGCAGTATTCTCACGTTTCCCCATTCCTTGCGCTAGAAATGTCCAGTTAACGTTTTCTCTGCATTCTGGTTCTTGTAACGGGATGAACACTTCTATACGTGCCTGAATTTACAGAAAAACCTTAACTGGAAAAGCTACTCGCGCACAAAAACAGGAGGCCTGAAACCTGCTTGAACGTTGTGTAAATTGCTGAGGTTCAAAGAAGGGAATAAAGGAAGCGTACTCTTTTATCTGCAGAACTTCTGCTGTTTGTAGACAATCCACGTTCACGAGCAGTTGTGAAAAAGTGGGTGTTCTCAAAGCTGCACTATAAAAAGAATGTACGTCTTCTGCTGAATGGGAATAGTGAAGCTGTTGGTGGAATGGCCAGGGGACGGCAGTGCAAAATAAACGTACCCAGCTACAGATGAGTGTACATATCTGCCAGGCTAAGATGATCATGACCGCATGACACTTTACTGACACGCATTACAATAATTAAAGCATGGAAACCTTTCTTCCCCAGTTAAATTTCTATTTAGGCTGCGTGTAGCATGGATGCTTTAGCATCCAAGAATGTGATTTTAATTACCCTTTCGGAGAGGCCCAGAACCAACCCCTGCCAGCCCGCCTCTGAAAGGTTTCAACAACCCTCCCTGCCCCACACCTCTTGTTTTGTTTGAGACGGGCTGCCACCGAGGTGATATCCTTGACTGAATGCAGGGATTTCACCTAAGCACTTTTGGTGTGTTGAATTTGTATTCAGCTGTTTTAACAAGGCAAGGCAGCAGCTGCTTTGAGGGGAACATTGGCCCCAGACGGAGAACTATGCTTGAAGATAGGTAGTGCATGTTGTTTTGGGCACATGTCAACGGTACATGAGCGTCAAGGCACCTGGGACATCATGGGCATGGTGTTAGGATCGAGATTTATGGACGAGACTGCATAATTGCTGTCAAATTCACTCAGTCTCCTATGATGGTGAATATCAACAATGGTTGAGGTGAGGTCTGTCACTGACCCTTGGGAGGAAAAAGGGATAAGGGAGAGAGAAAAGGGAGACCCCCCAAAAGATCACCACAAGGACGCGCCAATCAATGCGTTGCCATGGTCCATCTATCAGAGGGAAAGTCTGGAGTAAGTCAGAGAAAATATGATCAAATACAAAGTAAGAAATGTGAACCAAAAGATCTCAACATTAGCACAGAGAATTTTACTGCTAACATTCAGAACAAGAGTGTGACCAGTCTCCCAGCTGCCTGAATCCAGCCAGAGAACCTAAGAGAAGAAAGGCAGGATACTTTGCTGAGGTGGAAGACACTGTCAACCCCATAGAAAGAAGTGAAGTAGCTGCAAGCTCCAGATTCAGGTCCACAGAGCCAACCCCATACGGAACAAAATAAAACTGTGGTGACACAAACATGTGATAGAGCTCACCAACTGCTGTCGCAGGTGAGAATACTCAGGGGACTGTGGCTCTTATTCTATCTCTGCTCATCCCTTCCTGGGTGTGCTCCCATAACCAGTGTTCTACCAAATCTGTGCCATATGTGTTTCCATATTTGTGACCCCAATCTATACTGTCAACCAGTGCATCCTTCAGCCATAGCCTGTTTGGAATTCTCCTTTGACGGGACAGATCAGTCCTACCAATTCTGACACTTTTCATCAATAGTTGAGATACGTTAATGCAGAGAGCAGGTACAGTCCTCACATAGTCATTGTGTTCCAAGAGAGACACACAATGCAGGGCGTATTATATTGTATTTGTAGAGCACTTACTACCCCTATGTGCGATGCTGAAGCACTTGTCCATGCGGGTAGCAGGTTACACCTTATGCTTGTATGGTTGGAAGAGTGTTGTCTTTGCTTTGAGCCTCTGTGGAAAGCGTCTCCATGCGGTGCATGATGAATACCAAGGTGCAGTTTTGTATTGCAGAATCGCCACTTCTGTTTCTCAGGTTGGCCTGAGCATTACCTGATCCTGATTGTCTGCCATTTTAGCTCCGCCCCCTTGATTACCTTTAGCCACGCCCCTTATTTGCTATGTTAGCCACCCCCGAAGTTAAGACCTAGTTGCGCCCCTGCATCCAACTCCAGCCAACGAGAACGTTCTAGTGACAACAAACTGATGTATGGCCTACAGAATTCGCAGGACTCGAATGAACAAGCGGATGTCACCCCGCAGACAGCGGACTTGATCAAATGAACACTGCAAGCTCCTGTATTTATATGGACTATGAATTGAGGTATTGGGTTGTATGTGTGGGGGCATGCTGTTGCTGGACATGTAGACATCTGGGATGCATGTTGTTATGACTCCACACTATTTGCTCACTACTGAGATCGACATCATACAACATGAGGGAGGTGGTGGGACTCAAACTTATATTTTGTTGTTTTTTGAAGATATCTCTGCACGTAACTCACCTGATGAGTGTTCCTGAGTCAACATATGCAGTTTGCCCTATCTGTATTGTACTTTGCCTGCACATGGGGAGCCCCTGGGACGCTAGACACATGGATTGTGAACTGAAGCAGAGCAGTTCGCAGCGCACCCCCGTATCGTTTTGAGTGTTATCTCCAATTGGAAGTTTGGATGATTGCTGGTTGCATTTTCGCCCTTTTGGTATTACACATGTCTATGTTTTTATTTGAATTTTTTGTGAGACATCATCTATTACGAGTAGATTCATGCAATGTCACATGCTGCGAGTCAGCGTGCTAGGTAGGATATGTAACGCTAAGTTGTAATCAATACATATGTCTGTTGGGCTGCCACAAACACACGCTTACCTGATGCATTGGAGGGTCTATGTCTTCATTTAAGATTGGTACATGGAATGTGAGGGGCATGCATTCGCCGTCACGTGGTATCAGATCTACTCATACCTCAAGCGACATCATATACAAATCGCCTTGCAGCATGAGACCCACGCGGCCAAATCGGAGATACAACGGTTACACCGTCGCGGGCGCGGGCAACTGTTTGCCACAGGGTATTCGACTTTTGCGCGATGTGTGCTAATATGGGTGAGGGCACGGGTTCCGCTCACAATCACACAGTCGCTGGTAGATACAGATTGTTAGGGGTGGGCTGGATGGCCGACAAATAGTACTTGCATCGATGTATGCTCCTAACACAGAACAGGCTGCATTCCTCGGCAAGATATCACAAATTCTTGCGCCATGGCACAACATCCCCATGCTACTAGGGGGCGATTACAACAGCGTCCTTGACTTGTCAATGGACCGATCCTTTTCATCCCTTCCGGGTACGAGCACACACCATGCTATGAAGGCATTGACAAATTTGGCAACACAATGGCATTTGAGGGATGCCCGGAGACACTATCATCCCCATGATAGGGTATATTCTTATTATTCAGGTTAGATCGCCATATGCACTCGGACGCATTGCTCCCATCCCTCACATATTGGCAGTTGATTATTTAGGCCGGACGCACTCTGACCACAACCCGCATGTCTTGGGGATGTTGTGGGAATGGCCCCGTACGCCAATCCCGACCTGCAACTGGATGCGCCCTTTCGTAACCTACTGGCTGCCAATAACACCCAGTATTTTGAGGATAATGCCGCACTGCCACGACGCCTCAGGTGGAGTGGGACGCGTTCAAGGTTGTGATCGAGGGTGACTGCCTTGGTACACAAGCAGGCATGCGGGGACAGTTGGAAGCAGATCTTACGTGCCTTGTAACTGACCTGCTCCAAAGGGAGAGTGAAGCATTGGAGGGCAATACTGGGCCTTTTGAACACTTTAGGGAGAAACACTCTAGATTACTAGACTGACTCCGTAATTTAAACTATGCAGCACACTCAGCGCGCACCCATCATATGGGAGACAAACCCAGTAGGACATGGCTACCGCCCCCGTGACAGCAATACAGAATACACAGGGAGTCACGGTGCACACCCAAAGTGATATACACCATGCTTTTGTGGAACACTACTCCACAATATACAGATCTTGTTTGATAGCTACGGATACAGACATACAAGACTTTCTCTCCACCCTAGCGTTGCCGCAGCTAACGGACTATCAACAGGGGGAAATAGGTGCTCCTCTGTTGCTGGAGGACATACGGTATAGTATCTTCTCTCTGTGGAATGGCAAGACGCCGGGTCCTAATGGACTACCGGCTGAATTTTACAAGGCATACTCAGATGTATGAGTACCAGAACTGCTGCGAGTATATGGGGCGGCACTGGAATATTCAACGTTCACCCCCACACAGAACGAGGCAACGTTGGTTTCTCTTTTAAAACCGGGCAGGAACCCTGAACTCCTGGGCTCTTACCGTCCACTGGCCCTGTTAAACACAGACTATAAAATCCTTGCCTCAGCCCTGGTCAAACGTATTGCCCCGTTTGTACCGACTCTGGTACATGCTGACCAGAACAGATTTGTATCCATCAGAAGCACCTCCCTCAATATTCGAAGGCTATTAGAATTCAAAAATATGCAACGGAAAACTGGACCACATCTGGCTATCTAGTATTAGACCTGGAGAAGGCCTTTGATTCGCTGGAGTGGCCCTATCTTGCAGCTGTCTTACGTTAATATGAGCTGGGTGATGACTATTTACAACTGGTGCGATTGTTGTATCAGCATCCTACAGTGAGGGCTCACACGGGCAAGCTCCTATCTGACAAAATCAGGGTAAGACGAGGGAAGGCGGCGCAGATTGGGGCATCCCCTTGAGCAATAGACTGCATACAGTGTCCCTGTATGCGAACGACCTGTTATTATATGTACGAGACCTTCATGCTGTGCCGCCGGAGATATCAGCGCTGTTCTGTAGATTTGTGGCGATATTGGGCCTCAGGGTAAACGGGGCTAAGTCAGGCGCTTACTCTTTCCACGAGGACTAGTTGCGACCGATCTAATCATTAATGCAATTACACTTGACTGGTATCCGACCACGTTCAGGTACCTAGGAATATATGTTTACAGGTCCCCAACAGATATACTGGAGGGTAATCTGGTTCGCACCGTCTCCTAAATAAGAGCACAGATGCAATTCTGGAAGGCCTTACCGCTCAATGTGATTTTGTGAATCTTTTGGTGTATGTCCCAGTGAGGCTCTTTTCAGAATTGGAGGGGTTAATCCGTGGCTTGATTTGGAATGCGGGGCGGCCCAGGATAGCACTGCAGAAACTATATGCACCCCCGGAAAGTGGAGGTGTGGCAGTTCCTCATCTGGAACTATATTACTTAGCTGCACAATTACAGTGGGTCACAAAGTGGCTAAGCACCAAGAATCTGGCGGACATGGCAGGCCGAGACAACAGCTTGGACGCCGACCCAGATATGCAGATTGTTTCCACCCCTAGCGAAAATTCCTCGCCTGACACAAATACATGTTGAGTTGGCTCATAGGTGTTTTAGGAAAAGCCTTCACCTCACAAAAGACACAATCCCATATGCCCCGACACTGCCACTACTCAGGACGCCCAGAGGCAGAGACTCTATTACGGACATGGCATTAGCGCCCTGGGTTGAAGCGGGAGTGGAGACACTGGGAGACTTGTACGCGGACGGTACCTTACTGCCTTTTGCGACACTAACAGTAGATAATGGATTACCAGTGGGCCAGTTCCGTCTATACGCAGCCATTACGCAAACGTTTAAGCTAGCATGGGGCGATATGATCAATGAGCCACCGACATATCAGTTATTGCAGTAACTGCATGTTATGGGGGAGGGGTCGCATGTGATACATTGGCCGGTACAAGCCCCTGCTCATCCTGCAGCACTTCTGGTCAGGCGTTTTGTCTTACATGGGGGGAGTATTAGCATTGGACAATCCAGCAGACCCTAGATTGACACTTCTACACAGCACAGAAGATATTGGGGGGAACAGATATAAAAGGCATTTTCTGTTCTTGGTCCTCACATTGGCTAAGAGGGATATTGCAGAGCACTGGAAGGCTACTCCCCCTCCTGTATTGCGAATTGGAAAAATGCCATGGATAGAAGTATGTCTGCTGAAATTGCGGTGTTTCAGGCAATGGTCTGTTCACAGAAACACTGGAAGATCTGGGCCAGGTGGGCCAAATACCGCGCCATTGACTTGTCCCTCTTAACACAGCCGGTACACCGGGACCCTCTTGAACGGCTAGTAGTGAATGACTCGCCTGTTTAATATGATGGAGGAACACAGCTATGGACGGAACCTCATTTGAGGTGTTTATGTCATGTTATTTATGGTGTGTATGTTGCCTGGTTGGGGGAGGTGGGTAGGGGGTGGTTTTTGGTCTGATGTTCTGCAGACCTTTAGGGTGTACGCTTTTCAGTACCGAAAAGCTTTTACAATATGCCTCTCAAAAGTACGTTATTTGCCCGGCTTGGCCCATCTGATACTACGGAAAATCAATCAAATCTGTTGTAAAAAAAAAAAGACTTCTGGGATGGAGGGGCAAACTAACTAGCATGACGCCCCTGTGGGTCGGCAACCAACTGACTGAAGTGGTGACATTAGAAGGCTTTAAAGGCTGGCAGACAATAGGCATTGAACGCCTGGGAGACGTGTGGAGGAATGATGCTCCTCTTCCCTTCGAGAATCTGCAAAAAGAATACAGTCTAATTCCGACCCAAAAATTTCTCTATCTGAGGTTCACTCATCGCCCGCAGAGACATATACAATGGGGTACGGTCCTTTCAGACCATACCCCCCTGGAGGATAGACTTCTGGCAGACCCCATATGTGAAAAGGCGATCTCGACAATATACCGAAAACTTATAAATGCCAGATTCCCTGGAAGCCCTCCGGGCTGCTTGGACAGATGATTTAGGTAATATAGATGACAAGAAATGGATAGAGGCAACGTAAAGCCCCAGAGAAAAAGCAATATGCAAAAGATTCAGGCTGGTGCAACTTAAGGTATTACACCACACATACTGTTCAAGCACACTACTATTTAAATGAGGGAAGACACCAACAGCGCTTTGCATTAGGGGATGCCAGCAGGAAGGCTCATTTTTCCATATGCTATGGGAATGCCCCAAGGTTGTACAGTTTTGGCAAAGAATCATGACAACAATGGCAAAAGTGTTGGGTACAGAGGTCCCAACAGACGCCAAATGGATCATGGGGAGTTCTAGGTATGTCAGTATTTGGCTGGCGCTAGAGGCAGCTATTGCAAAATGGAATATCGCTAGAAACTGGAGTGCGCCCCAACCCCCATCAGTGACTGAGTGTGAAAGAGATTTGGACTGGTGCCAACTCGCAGAAGAGACTGTGTATAAAAGCAGGGGCTCTGTTAAGAAATGGGAGAAGATTTGGGCACCATGGCGCATATACAGAGGGACATTATGATATCTGAAATAGGTGTTGTTAGACCTGGCATCATTGGCGTGAGTCTCCCTTCCATTTTGATGGATTGCCTCCTCTGTTTTTGATATGTTTTTGCTGGTTATATACTTTGTGCACTGTGCCACTGCTATTCAGTGCCACAGTGCAAGTGCTCCCTATAACTTGATGTACTAATTAGTGATTCCATGATTGGGTTATTTGATTTACTTGTCAGGCCCAAGTACAATGCACTATGTGTGACCAGGGCTTGTAAATCAAATGCTGCTGGTGGGCTTGCAGCACTGGTTGTGCCACCCCCAGAAGCAGCTTGTAAAGTGTGCCTCAGGCTTGCCATTGCAAGGCCTGTGTGCAGTCTAGGACTGCCATGTCGACTTGGCCAGTGCACCCACTTGCCAGTCCCTAAACCTTCCCATTTCTTCATATCAGACACCCCTTTGGTAGGCCCATGGGCAGGGTGCATTGTAAGTATAAGGTAGGACATGCCCTGGTGTGTGTAGCACGTCCTAATAGTGAATTATAGCCATTTTCGTTTTTTACTATTGCAAGGCTACCTGTTATCCATAGGCCAGAATGGGCAGTTAGATTATTACATTTTATAATCCTAACTGACTCAGGGAATATGGTAGAAGTTCGAATTTAGTATGCCTGAACTCAGAATGATAAAATACATCTTTTAGTAAAGTTGGTTTTAATATTCTGTGTTTGAAAATACCACTTTTAGAAAGTAGGTATTTTCTTGCCTAACTATCCAAAGCCTGCCTCTGCTAGGTTGTGTATTCCTTGTCTGGAGTTTGAGTGACAGGGCAGGGGGATTCCAAGAGACAGAATGAGTCAGCCCAGTGGTGAATAGGGAGATCTGCATCTAGATGGTAGGCAGGAGTTGTACCTGGGACCTGAATAGGGCTGGGCTTTCCCTCCACAATGCTGGCTCCACCTCCTGGGATGCGGCTGATGTCTCTGCCTTGCACTGTGAAAGAAGAGAAGGAATCATGTCAACAAAGTGCCCCAGGGCTGTGCTTTCCCTCTACAATGCTGGCTCCACCTCCTGTGGGGCGTCTGATGTTTCTGCCCTGCACTGTGAAAGGAAAGAAGGAGTTCTGTAAACAGAGTGCTCAGGAACTGGTTTGGACTGGGCAGAGGCCCCTCTGCCTACAGAGAACAAAGAGAAAAGTAGTATAACTATTGGGACTCAGACCCAAGATCTTTAGATCACTTCTGGGGATAATAAACCTTTTGCCAAGGAGAAGAACTAAGGAAGCTGCAGGAGTTTGGACTGCCCCTCTGCCAGTGTGCTGTTTGCTGGGTTGGCCTGCAGTGGTTTCTTTATTGCCAAGGGAAAGGAGAAGGAACTTTTTAAGGACTTTTGACGCCATTGAGAGAGTCACCATGGCACCACCGGAGCAGCGTGTCGTAGGGCCTGTCGCGGCTCCAAAGAACAGAGTCGTCGCAAGGCTGCCAGGGCGTCTTCGCATCATCGTTGCATCGCCGCATCAAGGGCACCATCTTCTCGCATCGCACCCGGATTATCGCATCGCATCGAGGCGCCATCTTGCGCATCGCCACCGGCCCGCAAACAGAGAATCTACGCATCATCCCCGCACGGGTAAGGATCACGACGCATCCCCTACTGTGCGCAAGCATTGAGGCATGACGCACCATTTCCTCCGGATCACGGAACCAACGCATCTCCCCTTTTGCGAGCATTTTGTCACTTTGCATACGCAACCAGGTACTTTGTTGAGAACTTTGTCGCATTTATCACCAACTTGAACTAAGTAACTTTTACCATCTTTAAGTCAATCTTAAGTACAGTATTGTGGATTTTTGTCGTTTGTGGTCTTGTGTTAAGTCTATATAAAGAATACTTATTTTTTATAAAAACCTGAGTTGTGTCTATCTGTAGTGTTTTCATTGTATTACTGTGTATATTCACAAATACTTAACACACTGCCTCTGAGATAAGCCTGTCTGCTCGTTCCACGCTACCAGGGGGGGAGCAGGGGTTGTCTAGGAGGCTAATCCCCTTATCCTGACTTAGAAGTAAGGTTTCCTATTTGGACAATGGTGAAGACCATTGCCAACTAGAGACCCCCAGATCTAACATTGGTGGTCAGCGGTGAGGATTTGGACCTGCATTTGTGTTTCATATACAGTAATTGGTGTACACTACTAGTGAGTGCAGACCAAACGCGACCACATACTTTTTTTGTTAGAATCTTTATCCTTGGACTGGTATTTTTTTCCTGAAAACTCCCAATTCTTACTACCATGAGTAAACCAGCATCTGTTGCATCTAAGGATCTTGATTTTGAGGAAGTGAGGTTGAAAACCTACACTTTGAAACAGCTCTAGTATTACTGCAGGAAATTGAAAGTTGCTACACCGGGCATTTCTAAAAAGGTTGACTACCAAAAGGCGCTAAGGGCCTGGGTAGAAGCAAGAAATGCCCCTGACCTTGTGGTGGAGCCAGTTCGGGATGCAGATGGGCAACTGGATAGGCCAGTGTTTTCAACCAGGGGAGGGGTACCGTCCCCACCTGGCAGCAGTATCTCTT
Source organism: Lissotriton helveticus (assembly GCF_964261635.1). Lineage (NCBI taxonomy): Eukaryota > Metazoa > Chordata > Amphibia > Caudata > Salamandridae > Lissotriton > Lissotriton helveticus. The sequence continues at coordinate 1,190,886,830 of NC_136068.1, forward strand.
CCAAAGACCTGTCCCCCAGAGAGTTGGAAGACTGGGCGAGAAATAGGGCACACAAGCTACAGATGGCTAAGCTTAAGATGGAGAGTCAGAGGGAAGCAGAGAATAACAGATTGTCCTTGGAGAGAGAGAGAATGAGAATGGCACATGAGAGGGTGATGAGGGAGTTATAGATCAAGACTAAGGGCTAGAAATCAATCCCTCTGATGGCAGCACATCATCTGTGCCTTCAGAAGGCAGGGTATATATTTCCAAGGATGTCATCAAGGATTTCCATAAAAGTGAAGATATTGGGCAGTGGTTTGCAGTCTATGAGATAGCAATGTTGGCCCACTGGGTCCCTGAGAAGGATTGGGGAGCAGGGTTGGGGGGCCGCTTTGTGACTGAGGGGAGGGATACCTTCTTAGACCTACCCAGTGAGAATAGGATGTCTTATGCCCACATGAAGGAAGCACTGATAACAAGATATGGTTTGATCCCAGAACTCTATAGACAGAGGTTCAGGAATTGTAAGAAACTGGAGGGAACCACTTGGGTAGAATATGTATCTTTCTTTTGCAGAGCTATGGATGATTGGGTGAGGGGGAGCAATGTGGATAATTTTGAAGCGCTCTATGATTTGATTGCCAGGGAGCACTTGTCTGCTAATTGTTTTCCAGAGCTACGCCAGCTCCTCATTGATAGCAAGTTAACTAACCCTAGGAAGCTTGCTGAGGAGGCTGACCGGTGGGTCAGTACCAGGGTCCACAACAGTCTTGTGGGAGACTCTGCCAAAGGTGGGCAGGGTCCCCAGCACAAGAGTGGGGGGGACAAGGGTAAACATAGGGAATTCCAGAAAGGGCCCCAAAATAATTCCCCAGCACTCTCCTAGCTCAGTAAGCGCTGGGTGGCCTGAAAGGGGAGTTAGGGCGGTTGCGTCAAGCGCAGCCAAGACAAGGGTTAGGCATCTATCTGCTCTAGGATTATTGACAATGCAGTAATTGAGGTATGTGACAGGCAAGGCATTGATGTGAATCGCCTGGGTGCAGGTGTTTTAGTGATTTTGGCTGCTGGTGCAAAATGGAGTCAGAACGTTCATCGTCACTGTGCTGATCCAGACCTAAGGCTGCAGGCGAAGACCGAGGGAGTGTCCCATCAGCTGACAACCCCTTAGTGAAATTGGCAGGTGCCTTGGGGTCAATGAAAAGATGTGATTTGCCCAGATGTTGTATACGGAGCTTGGCCGGGTCCAGCAGGGAGTATTTGGTGGCTGTTTTTTGTGTGTGCGTTTCATCTGGAGGAAATCCTGCCGGGAGAACTGAACTGCCATGGTAAAGGAGATCTTATTACCCTGAAACTGTAGTGTCAATGTTCTCTGGCAAGGCTTAGTGCAGTGTCCCTATCTCTGTAGTTTAAGAGCCTTGCTATAATGGGCCTAATAGAGATGCCTGGAGGCCTCCAGCGTTCTGTGCACCCTCTAGACAATTAGCATGGGGTACAGCGCCTCACTTCAGTACGTAGCAGTTTCTCAACGTAATCTTTCATTTGGTCCATTGTGGTAAACTCCGGTATTCCTAGAAAGTTAACTTATTGCGCTTGTCAAGCCTCTAATTCTTCATTATGCTCATGGATGACTTCAAGTACTTTCTCCATTTGAAGCAGTCTCTTCTACTGAGGAATGTGAGTCTTCCACCTCAGAGGTACAATGTTCTGGCAGGTCTAGCCACTATTGTGCCTGTCCACCTTCTCTTTCAGACAGTCGAAGCGATCAGCCAGCATGTCTATTTTGGAGTCAATGGTGTGAAGACTTCACTCAAGGTCCATAAACATGAAACTAACATCTGATTCAGGGGTCGTATCCCCCTCTGTTCTAGTGTCCCGCACAGGGCCCTTCTGTGGGGTCTCCACACCATGTGTCAACTTTCATGATTCATATGGCAGCTTGGACTTCCTAGTGCCAGCCTTCCCCATCATCTTTGCAAACTGACCCCAGGTCCCGAGACGAGTGGGATGCTTGTCAAAGGAGACAGGGGAAGCAAGGAAGTTCAATAGCACTGTCCCTCCTCCAGGCAGGAAGGCCCCCACGAGCACTGGCATGGCTGCTAATCGTACACGAAAGAAGAGAGCGCAGGCTATGGAAGGCTGTTAGTGGCAGTGCCTCGGTGAGTAGCTGCAAGGAATCAGGGCCAGGTACCCGGAACAATAAAGCAGTGTCTTCTAGTATCCGTAGTGCTGCCACAGTGCAGTACCAGCACACCCCAGGGGTGCACCTCAGAGGGCACGAGCAGACAGGTGACAGCCCGCAGGGGGCAGTATCAGACTGGGGAGCCGCCGAGTGCCCTGCTCCTCCGCAGATAGCCTGGGGTTCACTCTACTGCACCATATCATCTCGCGGGAGTCAATCCCACCACAGGGTAGCTCACGCCCCCAGAGCCTGCGCAGACAGCCAGAAGAGAGGGTCAAAATGGATAGTTTACTAGGCCAAACTAGAAGTAGGGGGCTGCACTCACTCCCATACAGGTTCGCACCGCGGGCCAGCCATGCCCCCGGGAGGGGGGGGGGCACAAGCAGGCCCACAACAGGATCACAACTCAGAAGGGTTTCCTGATGCCCGGCGTCAATCGTCAGCCTGCTCTCAATCTACAGTAAAAGGCAGCAGTATCCACGGGCAGCACGCAGGCCACCCATGCCCCAAGGCCCCAGCAGCCTCCACGAGGCCCGGGGCACCCGTCGAGGTATCAATCAGGTCCAAACGTGAGGCCTGCCATGCAACAGGGGCTAGGCTCAAGCGGCGGAGGCCGGGGCAAAGGGGGAGAGCAGTGAGGGCACTCAGCACAGGCCAGGGGAGCCAGCAAGATGGCATCAACAACAGGCCCTCACCACGCCCTGACCCCCTGCGACCACAAGCCCCGGGGCGTCACTCACTTCTTGGGCCCCCACGTGTCCCCGGGACCACCACCAGCCTTCTCGTCCCAGAGGGCAGCAGGGTAAGGCAAAGTAGGCGGCAGGTGCCACAGAGCGGCAACTGTAGTGTTGTGGGTTGGGGCCTAGAAATGACTCCACACCGACACGTTGGTTACACTGGTGCCAGTTACTACTCTGGTCAAGCCCAGTACTCCGGGCTATTTATTAAACTCACTGCGTGCCTTCCGCACGGACGCTGGGCCGGTCCACCTCAGGCACGCACGGGGGTGGGGCTACTCAACATCCCCTTGGGACCCCACAACTTGGGCTGGCCCGGACCGGGCAACATTACATTCCTCCTTTACCCAGAAATGTAAAACATCATACAGCCAAAACATCATAGCAAATAGCTCAAAGACTTAGCACAGTCTCTGTGAGTTGCAAAACAAAATGGAACAGTCTTACTTGGTCTTGGCGGATGTATGGCCCCTTCTTACTTCTGCAGTCGACAGCGGGTGACAAAGTCTCGGTACCTCTGGGATGGCTTCGGACAAGGGCGCTGATGGTATCTGCTTTGGCTGCGCCCGTCCGATGGGGTCTGAAACATGTCCTCGGAGCAGTCAGTCTCTGCTATGCCCTGGTTGCTCTGGGCCTCCTGCGACGAGAGACTTTCTTGAGTTTGCGTGGCCGAGTCGTCTCTTGGGCTTGCTGCTCGGAGCTGGGTGTCTTCTTGCGCTGCCTCTCGTGGACCGTGTGACGCTTCCAGGCAGCATTCTCCTAGTTCTGGCAGCTCTTCCTCGACCTCACTTGGGACTCTCTTGAAAAAGGACACATTTCTGGTGACCGGGATGCAGTAATCAGGGTGCCTTTGATGTTGGTTACGGTCCAAGGGTCCAGCTCAAAAGGTAGGCGGAACTTTCCTCCTGGATGGCAATCTTTCACCAATACTCGGTCACCGACTTGGATCGGGCTGTCGGCGGCTCTCCTCCTTCGGGATGCCTCGCTATTTGTCTTCATTCTCTGTTCCATGGATCGGTTTGGCGGGGTTAGTGACGACGTCCACGCCGGGTGTCCGTGACTGCCCTGCCAAAACAAAGGCGACTTGGAGGAACTCCTGTGGTGCAGTGAGGTGTTAGCCTGTATTCACGTAGGAATTGGTAGAGTGCCAGCTCCAGACTCTGGCCGTCGGCTAGTGCAATCTGAATAGTCTTGTTCAAAGTTCGCATTAGTCTCTCGACTTCCCCATTGGCTTTGGGCCACCTCGGGGTTATGCGTCGGTGTTTGATACGGTGGGACAGTAGGTACTCGTCCAGCTCAGCGCCATTGAAGGGTGGTCCATTGTCTGTGCGCAGTTCACCAATGAGGCCATGGGTGGCGATTATCTTCTCCAGCTTGGGTATAACTTCAGAGGCAGCAGTGGAGGACAGGATCTCCACCTCCGGGTACCTTGAGAAGTCGTCCATCACGACTAACATGTATTTCCCTCCGGGGAGGCTGCTGAAGTCCGCACTGGCTCGTGCCCACGGAGACGTCGGCCCTTCCTCAGTGATCACTGGTGCCGGGTGATTGGGTAGGCTGGTCGCCAAACACACGGGACATCGCTGGACGATGGCTTCGACAATCCTGTCAAGGCCCGGGACCCAGAGTTTGCTCCGAAGGCGGTTTTTAGACTTTACGATGCCTTGGTGCGCGCCATGCGCCAGGAGGGCTGCCTGCTGGGTGAGACAGTCGGGGAGCACCAGTCGAGGTCCTCTCAAGAGACATCCCTCCGAAGATACGGACAGTTCGTTTTGGACATGATGTAGTGCCTTCAGCGTTGCTTGGACTCCGGGCGTGCGGAAGGACGCCGGGCTTTGGAGTGGCTTCCAGTTTCCCGATGTTAGGGCCTGAATGGCGATCTGCAGGCAGTCGTCGTCTTTGGTGGCCCGCGCCATTTCCTCCAGAGAGATTGGTAGAGGCCTCGACCTTTCTATGATCATCCTGACATACTCCTCCGTGGCAGCGGCTTCTGCAGCTTCCCAGTCAGTGACTGGGCAGGCATGTCGCAATAGGAAGTCGGCTGGATTTCGGGTGCCTGATCGATACTCCACGGTGAACTGGAATTCCTGTAGCTGGAGCACCCATTTTTCAATTTGAGGAGTAGGACGTGAGGATGATCCTTGGAACAGCGGTACCAGGGGCTTGTGATCTGTGATTACCACAAAGGGGTGCCCATACAAGTATATGTGGAAGTGCCGACACCCCCACAGGATGGCGATGGCTTCCCTTTCGATCTGCGAGTATCGCTGTTCTGTTGGCGTAAGGGTTCTGCTTGCATATGCGACTGTGGCCCACTCTCCGCATGCTTGTTGCTGGGTTAACACTGCTCCCAGGCCTGTTGGGCTGGCGTCCACCACGAGTTGTGACTCATTTCGGGGGTCGAAGTAGGCCAGGGTCGTGTCAGCCGAAAGCGCAGCCTTAGTTTTGTGGAACGATTCCTGGTGTGCTGGGCCCCACTCCCAGGAGCGGTGGATTTTGTGAGGTCGCGAAGGGGGCCGGTGAGGTTGGAAAGGTCCTTGATGAACCGCCCGCAGTAGGTGACCATCCCGAGAAAACTGCGGACTGCTGTCACCGATGTCGGGGCGGGAGCCTCCTGGATGTACTTGACCTTTTCCGGGTCTGGGCCTATTCCCTGGTCAGAAAACCGATAGCCTAAGAAGCTAATGTCCTTGCGCAGGAAGTCGCACTTCTCCCGGTGGAGGGTTAGGTCTCGCTCTTGAAGTCGGGTAAACACTGCCTGGAGGCGTCAAATGTGTTCGTCTAGGGTTGGTGCATGAACCAAGATGTCGTCACTGATGCCGTCTAGCCCTTGCAGGATGTTCTGGATTATGTTTTGGAACACCACCGCTGCACTCGATATCCCAAAGTTGAGCCGGGTGTAGCGCCTGAGTCCAGCGTGAGTGGAGAAGGTGGTAATCGGGCGTGAATCTGTGTGGAGGGGAATTTGGTGGTACCCCGACCGTAGGTCCATTTTCGAGAACCATTTCGAACCAGACAACTCCCCAATGATGTCATCTATCGTTGGCATCAGGTGGCGTTCGCGCTTGAGCGCGAAGTGTGGGATGCGCATGTCCACGCAGATTCGCACGGCGTCTGGCTGCTTTGGTTTCTTCGCCACCACGATGGGCGACACCCTCTCGATGTGTGGTAAATAAATAATTAATTACCGGTACTATTTTTCTATGCATTAAATAAAACAGATAGCTCAATAAATAAGAGGCAGGATCCGGGGTATCTGAGTTGAACAGGCTTTAATCAGGCACAAGGGAAGGGACAGGATCGGAACAGCCTGAAATAGAATGGCATGGAATGGCAGCTGCAACGTCTCATTAACAGTACATGATATATATAGTAAAACAGTACAATTACATTGCATACAGTAGGCGTAACAAGTGACAAACGAAAGATAAGAACACATGGGCGTGAAAAGAAGGCGTGCACAGGGCGTATGATGTAAACGTCACAGAAGTGTCATAAATGGGTGGATACATGGAGGGGGCTACCTGGGCAGCTGGAACCTTTAACCTAGTGGTGCGCGCAAACGGACCATGACGTGTAACTGGGGAGAGCTGGGGGCTCTGACTTCTGCACTAGAAGAGGAGACTAAAGTCTGCGATGTCAGGACGACATGTACCTATAGCATATCTGGTATCTGGTGTTTGGAGTACATGTTGATAGAATCTAGAAGCTATCAGGGCAAAGGCTACTTGACACTAAGGCTGGTGCATGCATATATTCTACGTGTATTGCGTGTGCTATGAATCTTCAATGGATATTAATTCAGTAATTCTCTTACATGGAGACAGGAAGGCTAGACTATAGCTGAAGATGTTTATGCGGTTCGTTAGCTTAGGAATGTGAAGCCGGGGAGCTGAACTGATAACTAGAGGCATAACATATTCTTGGCAGACAGGCAGGCAGGCCAGGCCGGGCACCGCGCTGCTTGGCAGAAAGTAAGTGAAGGGTCAGGGAAGAGGGAGGGGCTGCATCGCTCCTCGGAGTGGTTTCAGGAGACTGGAGCTTGAATCTGGTGTTCAGGCCCTTACAAGGCCTAGAAACGGGTGCAACTCGATGAATTAACGTGCACAATGTAAAACGTTGGCAACATAGGCCTAATACTCGTTGCTTTCACGAGGACTGGAAACTGGCATACTAACGTTGGACACAACTATAATTGCGTCTTTAATCGATCATAGGGGGATATATGCATATTAATCATGCACATATTACATAGGATGGGGAACACGTAGGCACACATGACAAGGCAAAATTCAATTTTCCTCATTCCCTCCTTGTGCCCTACGTTTCCATCAGGAAACATCAATATTCATGATACCATCTATCTGTTCATAGAGCATCATTTGCTCGTCTCTTATCTTCTTGGAACGGGACTTTGGACTTGGAATACAAGAAGTAGCGCACAAGCCGCAAATCGCAGGGCCACATTGTAAACATAGGCAACAACTGAATATGATCATTACTGCTATACCCAGGAAAGACAATACTTTCCATCCCCAGGCAGATATTACATATGCGGTCTGACCACACACAAAATATGAATGACGTGAGGCTTTGAAATTAGATTTCCCACTGTCACTATACTCGACCACAGTAGTACAATCACTATGTCCTAGATGTACTGAACCATTCTTTCGGACACATAATTCGCCTTTCACTGGTAGAACTGTAATAGCAGGTAAGTCTGGAGTTGTCTCGGACTGAACATTCAAAACCATGAAATTAGAGGAAAAGTTACCTAGATCATATACTTCATTTTCTAGATCTAACCCTGTTCTATGGGAAAGACCTTCCTTGTCTGGGAAACATGTTCTATTCAAAAGGGACTTATCGTCTAAGGATGATGTTAACGTAAACCATGCCCCACACGAACCATTGTGTGAAAACGGATAGGGAAAGAGTGGCAGAACTCCCTTCGGTGTCTGGAAAGGGGGAAGTCGACCACACACCCAACAATTAGTGGCATTGCTGGTCTGGTGTGAATAGTGTAGCATACGGATAAAAGTATTATTGCGCATGGCAAGACGATAGGATAACTCGTGAGGAGGTAGTTCACTAAAGGTGTGCTCTACTGTAACATTAGAGGAAAAATGTACATGTGAAACGATAGGAGGAAAATATATATGTAAAACATAACTTATGCCTGTAATCGTAAGACTCAGAAATAACATAATTAATAGAGTAACAATACATCGACTTCGAAGATTCTTTCGATAACGTATTCTCTTAGAGTTTCGACTAACTCCCTCATTATGTGGGTCTATCTCATACATGTCAGGAACCTGTCTAACCGCTTCACCCGAGAGGGACTTAAACAATTAAACTGTCTGACTTGCTAGACCTTAGCTTTAATTTATACTCCTGCTGCGGAGTTTTCTCTAACAGGGGAAGTTTAGAGTCAGTATCGGGGCAGTCCTTGAAAAAAGTCTTTGGACGGAGTCCATGAAAACGTTTGACGTGACTGGAGTGAAGCCAGCCCTTGCGGCCCTCCACTTTGACGGCGGTCCTTGTGGTCATCAGAACGAGTTTCGGCTCCTTCCAGCGGGGCTCCAGCGGGCTTGAACGATCAAAGTTCCTAATCAGAACGAGGTCGCCTGGAATGACCTCGTGCGGTTTCACTTGGGTGTTGTCTGGAAAGGCAGCAGCGACCTGTGAACGACAAGAGAGTAGTGCAGACATCAAGGAAGCCAGGTAATCTGTCAGCATATTACTGTCAACATCGGTAATTGTACGTGGCCTAGGTGTACCCCACATGTTCGGGGGATGACCGAAAACTACCTCGTAAGGGGACAGACCTGAACGGGAGTGAGCGACCATTCTCATGTAAAAAAGGGCGACTGGCAGTGCTACCATCCAATCTACGCCTTTTTCTGCGCAAACCTTGGCAATGCGGATTCTCAGAGTCTGGTTATGTCTCTCGACGAGGCCAGCTGCCTCGGGGTGTCGCACACAGTGGAACTTCCACTGGTACCCTAACAGAAGTGATACTTGTTTCATAAGTTCTGATGAGAATGGCTGGCCGTTGTCTGAATACACGACCCTGGGTAAACCATAGCGGGGGAAATACTCACGGACCAACTGCCTGGCAGTGGTCGCGGCAGTGTAATCTGGGACTGGATATGCTTCTGTCCATCTGGACAAAGCGCATACAACTACGAGGACATACTTGAAACCTCGACATCGGTCCATCTGAATATAATCCATCTGGAGGACTTCAAAAGGGTGGTCAGGAGGATGGAATCCACCTTGTTCCACCGGGACACCTTTACCTGGATTGAACTGACAACATATCATGCAGGTACGTACTTTCTGTTTGGCTGCTGCTCGTAAATGCTTGTTAAACCAAAGGTTCTGGATACTGTCTATCATGGCTTTTTCTCCTAAATGTGCTGGACTATGTGCGGTGTTAATAATGACTTGAACCATAGAGTCGGGGAGAAACCATGTGGCTTTTCCCTTCGTCAACCATCCCTGATCTGTCTGGACCCCTCCTTGTTCAGACCATTTCTTGATTTCGTCTGGGGTAGCATGTGACTGTATATCTAGTACGTCTTGTGTAGGGTCCTTAACTGTCATGCAAGTCGTCTGGACTGGAATGTCTGTCTGTGTCGTGTTAACTGGAAGGTCTGGGGTCTGAGCTGTAAGCTTGGCTGTTCGATCTGCTAGATCGTTACCTTGGGAAATGGTGTCAGTGGCTTTCGTATGTGCTTTGCACTTCATAATGGCAATGGCTTTCGGTAAATGTATTGCTTCTAACAGAGCTTGAATGAGGGGGCCATGCTGAATCTTGGCTCCATGAGAGGTCATGAAACCTCTTTCTTGCCAGAGTACTCCAAAGTCGTGTACGACTCCGAATGCATATCGTGAATCGGTATATATGTTTACTTTCAGATTCTTGGCTCGTATGCAGGCTTGGGTCAGAGCGATGAGCTCTGCTGCTTGAGCAGACAGGGTGTCAATACGATGTGTTTCTATAACTTCAGTTTCAGTAGTCACTGCATACGCGGCTACTAATTCTCCTGTACTTGTTCTCATACATGAACCATCCACATAAAGTGTCAGGTCAGGATCAGGTAATGCAATGTCAGTCAAGTCTTGTCTTGGCTTGGTCATGATGTTAATAACTTCCACGCAGTCATGTGTGGCAGGATTTGAAGTAACTGAGGGTAACAGTGTAGCAGGATTTAAAATGTTGCAGCGTCTGATTTCTATGTGTGGCTGAAACAGTGTCAGTTCATAACCTGTTAAACGTGCAATTGTCAAGTGCTGAGTCTGTGTTCAGTTTAAAAGAACTTCCACGGAGTGTGGGACTTGTACTGTCAGGGAGTGTCCTAACACTATGGAATCACTTTGTCTGATAGCTAGAGCTGTGGCTGCAACTGACTTGAGGCACGCAGGCAGAGCCTGGGCTTCGGGATCTAATGTGCTAGAAAAATAAGCACAAGGCTTGTGTTGTCCTGCTTGATCTTGTGTGAGGACAGATAATGCTGTACCATCACGTTCAGTGACAAAAAGTGTAAAAGGCTTACTATAGTTCGGTGTCGCTAATACAGGTGCGTTACATAAAGCTTTCTTTAACTCATTGAAAACAAGTGTATGTTCCTGGGTCCAAGGGAGGACAGTCAATGTGGCTGCCTCCTGTGTCGTTAACTGTATCAGTGGCTTGGCTAGATATGCGTACTGAGGAATCCATTGTCTGCAGTAAGAAGTGAGGCCGATAAAAGCTCGCACCTCCTTCTGAGTCTTGGGCTGTGGAAGATGTGCTATTAACTGGATACGGTCTGGTGTCAACTGCCTACCCCTCTTGGACAGTAAGTGTCCAAGGTAGACCACTTGCTGGACACAGAATTGCAGTTTTGAAGGGGACACCTTGTGCCCCATCTCGGCCAGGAAATACAAGACTGTAAGTGACGCACGTTCGCAGTCACGTTCAGAACGGGCTGTGATCAATAAATCATCGACATACTGGAGCAGGGCAGTGTCAGTTGGCATGTGAATACTGTCTAGTTGTCTTTTAAGTGCTTGACTGTAAATACTAGGACTTTCTGTAAAACCTTGAGGTGCTCGTGTAAATTTATAGCTTCTTCCATTTAAACAGAATCCGAAAAGGAACTGGCTGTCTGGATGAATGGGGACACTAAAGAATGCGTTCTTGAGATCAATAACAGTAAAGAACGTAGCTTCGGAATCAATGGCAGTCAATAGGGAAGAAATATCTGGAACCACAGGGTACTGGGGTATGATACATTTATTAAGTTCTCGAAGATCAATCACTAATCGATAAACTGGAGGTGCATTTGGATCAGTACGTTTAAGAATCGGAATAATAGGAGAATTACATACATTGGAGTCAGTTTCTACAACTACTACTTGAGCCATGAGCTCGTCAATATTTTTTGATAAGGCTGCTACAGCCTCGGGTGGCAATTTGTACTGTCGGATTCGTGGTAATACAACACCTTGCTTCAGAGTGACACGATAGGGTGTAATGTGCATACAACCTACATCAGTTGGACCTTGCGCCCATAAATACTGAGGTACATTCAATAATCTTGGATCAAAATCACGTAACACATAATGACCTTTAAAATCACGTAAAAACAATCTCACTCCTTCTGGGGAGCAGCATATGACTGCACCTAATTCTTTCAATGTTTTAATACCTAGTAAATTTTCAGGACATGATTTCGTAAGTAACAAATCTGTAGTTCGGGACAATGGACCGACTTCTAGGGAAACTGGTTTCGATATTTCATTAACAATAGGCTTTCCTGAAAATCCCAGGGAAACATTTCTAGAGCCTGAGAGCGGAGCCCCTGGAACCTCGTCATGACTGATGGTAGTCCTACTTGCCCCTGTATCAATCAGAAACTTTCTGTCTTTCCCTAATACTTGACTGTGTACATAGGGACCCTCTTGATCTACAGGAACCTCGATGAGAGGCAAGCCAACCTCCCTCTCTAGGCTGTTTCATGAATACTGCTGATATTCTGGATAATCTGACTGTGCATACTGGTACATCTGCTGTGTAACGTGTTGTGTGGCAGCTATAGGCTGCGGTACTGTAACTGTCTGTTGTGCGTTCTGCGGTGGTTGCGTATTCTGCGGAACATGTTCTTGTCTAGGAGGACGCGGTCTCTCTTTCGTCTTACCAGTAGCTATGTTGTGTTTCAGAACTGCACATTCGTTTATATAGTGACCTGGCTGTTTACAATAATTGCATGTCCCTTTAACGGGAGCTGTAGAATGACTAGTTTGATTCGTACCCCTCTTCTGACCATCTGCTGGAACAGACTGTGCAACTAGTACTTTCATTTTCGTGTCTTTCATACGTCTCTTTTCGTGTTCTTGCTCTTCCCTGATTCTGTTCTGGTGATACTGTAGCATCTGGAGCATCTGTGACGGGGTATTAGCTTGCCATGTACTTTCGACTTTCAATACTCGATTTTTAACTAGTGGTAAAGAATTCTCAACTAGTTTGGTAACGAAAAGATGTGGATACGATTCACTACTTGTTTTCAGACCACTATTTATAATGAAACATTTCTCAAATCTGGAATAAAAATCACTAGTGTCTTCGTCTTGTTTCTGTTTACAGGCTGAGATGGCATCCCAGTCTTCCTTTTTCGTGGCTAGTAATCTTGGCAAGACTTGTATTAACAGTTCGGGCAATTCTTTGGCTTTATCCCCAAGACCAGTACCTGGGACTCGTGTATTATCTTCGTTCTCTAACGCGGTCCAATCAATCTTTTTCTCTCCCACCTCCCATTCTTTTTCCTTAAGTTTTTCATATATGCCCGCGGGCAACAGGACCTTTAACATTTTAATGATATCGGGATACGTGTATTCTCCCATACGGAGCATGTCCTTTAACTCACGGTGGAACCCTGCTGGATCTTTATCGTGACAGGGCACTAACTTTTTCATTTCTAGTAGTTCTATTTTCGTTATAGGGGTGTAAACAAATACTCGTTCGAGATTACCCCCCTCTCCCTTAACAGGATGCACTTCTCGCAACGGATTCTGTCTATCTATGTAGAAAGGGGGTGAAATTGGAGCAAAATGCGGAGTCAGGAACGTTCTGTATCTGTGACGCTGTTCTAGAATGACGTTAATTAAATCGGTACCTAGACCTTTCCATCTGTTTAGGAGTAACTTGTTCAGTACATTATATAAGGGACCTGGATCAGAATGCTGACTCTCGTACAGTGTAATGAGGTGCTGGATCATGTACATACCCACCAGTCGCTGCTCGGCTGGGGGCAGCTTCAGAAACGTTTGGGCCACTATTTCATCTGAAAACGTGGTAGAATCACTAGTCCATCGGACTGCTGATCGGGCTAGTTCTTGTTCATGCATGGTACTAAGCTCACTATAACCTATTCGTAATTTCAGAACTTTATCTGTAGCCTGGAATACCTGTTCAAGAGAACACTGTTCTGGTACGGGAGGAGAAAAAACTTTCTTGTAATCTAGGCGTGAATGTCTATCGGGAAGTCTCGTTCTACCTACATACGCTATTCTGCTGGGATTCTCGTTGCCTACATCTTCGTCTGAAGATTCATTCTCTTTCTCTGCTACTATTCTTGCTTTCTCCCTCTCGTGTATGCCTATAATTTCTTTACGAATCTTTCTGTACATGGTTTCTATACTATTTTGTGTCTTATGTTTTCCATCTGCTATATTGTCACTCCATCTTGTCAGGACTTTCATCTCGTCTTTTTCTTTATCAGGATGATCTTGCTCTCTTATTAAACAATTTATCAAGAACTGTAAAATCATGCTTTGAATCTCGACCTTTCTGTGTGCCATAGCTTCGTGAATACTTTCTGGATTCTCCCCTGTTCGGATAAAATGATATATTCTGTCTAGATGTTCTTTCATATCTGATATAGTGATCAAGAAGTTTGCAACTCGTCGTAAACGTACGGAATACAAGATCATGCGATCTTCGCCTGGCACTAGATCGTATCTACAATCATATTTACTATCAGTAGGGAATTTTTTGAGGGCTTCGTACGTAGCTACCTTTGGCGTGTGCTGCAGTGCTGCATCTCTCAGCGTCAGGCGCTTTGTTTGAGGCGGGGTGATAGGAGTACCTCCCCCTGCTCCTCCTGAACTGGAATCGTCAACTAATACTGACTGTGCGGCTGTTGGTAACGTGACTGGTAAAGTAGGAGTACGTAATGTGGGTTGGTCCTGGGGTACTGGCACATGGACAGGATTCCCGGGACCAACGACTGGAGGCATAGTAATTACGTTATTAACAGGAGGTTGAACTTGAACAGGCGGAGTAGGATTCGTATTTGCATATTCTGGGACCGTGTCATCTAAATAGGAAGAAAGGAAAATTTCAGCCGCAGTCGGTTTATGACGCAGCTTAGTCGGGACCAATGGTGGCGGTAAATTACAGAGTGTTTCCGGGGTCGCTTCAGGCAAACCCTCGGCGAGAAGGGGATACATACCCTTAATAAGGGCATTTCTCTGTCTGTCTGACTGTTCTGCTCTAACTCGTTCACCTTCTTCTAGTAATTCCCTTTCTTGGGCTTTTTCGGAGGATTCCCTACTTAATTCTGCTTTTCTGAATTCTTTTTCTGTTCTTTTATGAGATTCTTTACGCCATAATTCTATGGCATCTTTCTGGGATTGTCTGGCTTTCTTTTTCCATAATGCTTCTTCTACTCTCATGATGCACTCGGCATCCCATGTTCCTGAAACAGGCCATCTATATTTTTCTTCGAGATGCTTGGTGTAATCAACCCATAAATCTAGATACAGTATGGCATCTAAGCCATGCTTATGATACATGAAATGTCCAGGACTGTCCCTAGGAGGGACAGGAACTGATTCTTCGAGTAACCCTTTTCTGGTTTTTATCTGACGTAATTTCGAAAACAGCGGCATATTTGAGCCGTACTTGAACTTAAACTTAAACACAATACACGATAATCACAGTAATGAAATGGCAAACAAATCACTCATACCACGACATAGAAATACATTAATAACAGTTCGAACAGAATACTACCTAATACACTGAAAACATAACGCTTGAATTTCTCGAGATCAGACTTACTAGAATTACTGGATGCACTGCTAAAACAGTACAGAACATACCGGTCTCATAAAGAGACACGTCATACCGTATCCACCTAGATGGACATGTCGGACTGGATCTGCGTACCCAAACCCATCGGACCGGAGACAAACTAATGACCCCGTCTAGATACTCCCCCAGCAACGGTACTCACCGGGAAGCAGAACTGAAAGCCTCGGACTGGACTGGACTGCTACGACGTCTGGTTACTACTACGCACTACGCATGCGCTTCGGGCTTCGGGCTTCGGTTACAGGTGGGCCTCCGGATACCTCGGACCTTGCTCTCTCTTGGCTTGGGCTCTGGTCGGGACGAACCGCCTTCCTCACCGCCTCGTCTGGATGCCGGACCGCAGGCTCCGTCTCCTCCGTGGGCCTGAGGGAGACTTGAAGCAGAAATATCTGCACGTGCACGGTAGAGGTTCCGTCACGGCTGTAGAAGGGTCAGGGGGCCTGCGTTACATCGCCGGCGCGTGGGGAAGAGGTAAGTCCCTATTCGGGCGCCATTTATGTGGTAAATAAATAATTAATTACCGGTACTATTTTTCTATGCATTAAATAAAACAGATAGCTCAATAAATAAGAGGCAGGATCCGGGGTATCTGAGTTGAACAGGCTTTAATCAGGCACAAGGGAAGGGACAGGATCGGAACAGCCTGAAATAGAATGGCATGGAATGGCAGCTGCAACGTCTCATTAACAGTACATGATATATATAGTAAAACAGTACAATTACATTGCATACAGTAGGCGTAACAAGTGACAAACGAAAGATAAGAACACATGGGCGTGCACAGGGCGTGTGATGTGAACGTCACAGAAGTGTCATAAATGGGTGGATACATGGAGGGGGCTACCTGGGCAGCTGGAACCTTTAACCTAGTGGTGCGCGCAAACGGACCATGACGTGTAACTGGGGAGAGCTGGGGGCTCTGACTTCTGCACTAGAAGAGGAGACTAAAGTCTGCGATGTCAGGACGACATGTACCTATAGCATATCTAGTATCTGGTGTTTGGAGTACATGTTGATAGAATCTAGAAGCTATCAGGGCAAAGGCTACTTGACACTAAGGCTGCTGCATGCATATATTCTACGTGTATTGCGTGTGCTATGAATCTTCAATGGATATTAATTCAGTAATTCTCTTACATGGAGACAGGAAGGCTAGACTATAGCTGAAGATGTTTATGCGGTTCGTTAGCTTAGGAATGTGAAGCCGGGGAGCTGAACTGATAACTAGAGGCATAACATATTCTTGGTAGACAGGCAGGCAGGCCAGGCCGGGCACCGCGCTGCTTGGCAGAAAGTAAGTGAAGGGTCAGGGAAGAGGGAGGGGCTGCATCGCTCCTCGGAGTGGTTTCAGGAGACTGGAGCTTGAATCTGGTGTTCAGGCCCTTACAAGGCCTAGAAACGGGTGCAACTCGATGAATTAACGTGCACAATGTAAAACGTTGGCAACATAGGCCTAATACTCGTTGCTTTCACGAGGACTGGAAACTGGCATACTAACGTTGGACACAACTATAATTGCGTCTTTAATCGATCATAGGGGGATATATGCATATTAATCATGCACATATTACATAGGATGGGGAACACGTAGGCACACATGACAAGGCAAAATTCAATTTTCCTCAGATGATATCAGCTTTTTCGAGCACCCACAGCTCTGCTTCCACTTTAGGATGTAGGTGGAATGCGATACGTCGGTGCCGAAGGGCCACTGGGGCAACCGATTTGTCTATGTGGAGGTGAATGGCAGGTCCCTTCAAACAGCCGATACCTTCGAATAGCGATGTGCGTTCTTGTACTAGATGGTCAAGGCTGTGGGCTTGGACGGTCAGTGCAAAGTGGATCAATCCCAGATCTTGTGCCGTTCTACACCCCAGCAGGAATCCAGAACCTTCCTGTGACACGTAGACTTTGGTTTGCTGGCGGGCGGAGTCGTGGGACAGGCAGGTCCGGAACATCCCGCACAAGCGGAGTGGACGTCTGGTACCGTAGGCGTATACTTGCACTCTGGTGGGATGGAGGGCTGGGGCATTCTCCAGTGTCCGGTATACACTCGCTGCCATCAGATTGATTGTCGCGCCGGTGTCGATCAGGGCGGCTACCGCTTGGTCCTGCACCTTGATGGTGCACATGGGTGCCGCTGACAGTGTTGCCGCTAGGGTATTCAGCATTCGCGGAGGCAGCGTCCACTTCGTCGTCGTCCATGTCACTGCTGGTGGGGCTGTTAGGACGTGGATCCAAACTTCTTACCCTTCTGGGCGGACCACTTTGTTTCTTCTTCGGTGTTGACCGACACACACTTGCAAAATGGTTAGCTTTACCGCATGCGCTGCAGATCTTGCCTTGTGCTGGGCAAGTCCCGTTGTGGAGCGTCGCGCCCCCGCACCATGCACAGTCGCGGCCACGTGAGGACTGGGCCGGTCTCGGGGTTCCTCGCCGGGGCTGCGTCGGGCTGGTGTCCTGGGCGTCGGTCTGGAGGGCGCACACTGGCTCTGTTTTGATTGCGACAGCTGGCTTAGGCTCCATGTGTGCGGCCCTGGCCTTGGATAATTCCTTGGATCGTCCGAGTGCGAGGATATCCCGCATGGGCATATTGTCTGCCTCCAACACCCTTTCTCGCAGTTTTGATGACGCGCACCCTTGGATGAACTGGGCGCGGATCTCGTCGTCGGCATCCGGGAGAGTGCACGTGCTGGCTAACTTCTTCAATCTTGCGTAAAAGACGCCAACTGACTCTTCCGGGAGCTGGCGGGCTTGACGGAGCAAGAACCTCTCGTAGTCGGCGCTGGTGAAGGGTTTGAAATATACGGTGATTGCGTCGCACATCGTGGCGTAGTTTCTGGGTGGTCCCCCTTCTCTGACGTCCTTTGCAATGTCGTGAATGGCCTCCCCTCCGAGATGCAACAGCATGGCGCGCCGCCGCGGGGCTGCGATTTCCGCCACCTCGAAATAGTTCTCCAGGCGCTCTACCCACTACTTCCACTGTGTAGCTTGCGATGGCGGTGGGCCTGTGACGGTGAATGGTTCCAGGGAGGGCACGGTGGCCATGGCTACTGATGACGGGAGCAGGCGGCAGGGGCCCAACTTCTACCCTCCGGGAGGGAGACACCAGTCCTTGAGGCACTGTCAGCAGGTCTGCTGGGCTGAACAGGGAGCCAGAAACCTTGGGGGCGAGCAGAGGCCAAAACGAAAGTTCAGCGCCTCACGCGAGATGCGTGACAAATGGAGGGGTCCGGGAGCTTGTTGCATGCAAGATGCGTGAGAAATTGAGGGGTCCGGGAGCCCGTTGCACGCGAGATGCGCGAGGAATGGGAGCGTCCGGGCGGATGCAGCTTTGCCTTCAGGGACGCTCAGCGGGGAACGACTGCGGGGAGTACAGCCAGGCGGGGGAGGCAGCCGTATTGTCGGGCCACACGCACGCTCACCTGTAGAGAGCACGGCACCACGGCAGGTCAGGAGAGGTGGGACAGCAGCCGGGAGGGCGCACCAGCGCACCAGGAACAATGAAGGAGGCAGGCGGTGGGCCCAGACAGAGCGTGCTCGGGCGCGAGGGGCCGCTGGGGGCCATGCTCGGTGATGCGGCTCGGCGGGAGCCGGGCCGGACACCAGTGGGTGAGGGAGGCCGCAGGGGCTACGGCAGTCCGCTTCTTGGGCAAGAGCGCGACGGTGCACAGCACGCGATGGTGGCCAGTTACTACTCTGGTCACGCCCAGTACTCCGGGCTATTTATTAAACTCACTGTGTGCCTTCCGCACGGACGCTGGGCCAGTCCACCTCAGGCACGCACGGGGGTGGGGCTACTCAACATCCCCTTGGGACCCCACAACTTGGGCTGGCCCGGATCGGACAACATTACAGCAACCTCGTGAATGATGAATGAATGATGCATCTTATAAAGCACATGAATACCCGGTGGCGTCTTGGCGCTATAGAGATCAATACGGAACAATACAATACACGGACCATAAACTGCTGGATTATTGGTTAAATGACCACGTTTTCAGGTTCTTTTTAAAGGCCCGCAGCGTGAGTGCTAATTTCAATTCCAACGGCAAGCAATTCCAGAGAAGAGCTGTGCTTCTAAAGCAGCTCCTCCCCCCTCCTCAAGTGGCCCGTTTGAAGACTGAGCTGGACCGAAGATTTCCAAAGTTAGCTGAGCTGGACCGAAGATTCTGTTTGGGAAATAACGCACCAGCTTTGCCTTTAAATAGGCAGGTGCTTTTCCATAAATTGTCTTGTACGTTAGAAAGAGAGTCTTAAACGAAATGCATTTGCAGACTGAAAGCCAGTGCAATTGCCTAATAGCGACCCTTGCAGACTGAGGCGTTCGGATTCTTCGGAGAAACCGTGCTGCTGCATTTTGAATGACATGCATTTTTTTAAGTGAGCGTTTGGAGAGTCTGGTGTAGACACTATCGCAATAGTCGAGTTGCGACAGAACCAGGGTTATGATCACCATTTTTAGCAAGTCAGCCAGCAGAAATGTTTCCATTTTCTTGACAATTTTGAGCCAATAGAAGGAGGAAGAAGTGATTAGGTTTATTTGTTCTTTGAATTTTATTTCATTATCAATCATAAACCCCAGTTTTTTTTACGTTGGATGTTGGCGTAGGAGCCATACTCTGGTCTGATGGCCACCACTGGGTTGACTAGAATGGTGGATTATTACAAAATTGAATGATATCTGTTTTTGAAGAGTTGAGCTTTAAACAGTTATTGGCTATGCAGCTATTACCAGCACTCATACATTTGTTGAAAGTCTCGCCAGCCCCCCATTCATTTTTGGCCATTGAGAATATGACTTGAGTATCATCTGTGTATGATGCCAATGACAACCCGAAAGATCTAATCAGAGCAGCAAGAGGTGTAACATGCAGATTAAATAGGGTTGGGGACAAAGACGATCCTAGAGGGACCACGCACAGCAGGCAGAAAGGCCCTGAGTTAAAAGTCCCCAATGAAACCATTTGATGGCGACCTGAGAGGAAAGATTTGAGCAACCTCAGCGCTGAATCAATAATTCCTAGGTCCTGCAAACGGTCAACCAGTACGTCGTGGTTGACCGTGTCAAAGGCCGCTGAGAGATCTACAGGATAAGCACTGCATTGCCTTCCTTATTGAGCAATGACCAGATTTCCTCAGTGGCAGTAAGCAGAGCAGATTCAGTACTGTGGTGTTCTCTGAAGCTAAACTGCATATCATCCAAGAGAAGATTGGCCTCAAGAAAGGAAAGGAGTTGGGTATTTATGATTCTCTCTGCTACCTGGGCTGGAAAGGGGAGTCATGCGATTGGTTAAAAGTTATGAGGATCAAGCAGATCAATGGTAGGTTTTTTAAATTATGAAAGCACAGATGCGGCTTTCCAACTAATAGGAAAGATACCAGTTTTGAACATGGTGTAAAAGATAGCTGCAAGATGACGTGCTATAACTTCTGGTATCATATGAACCACCCTAGGGGTGCATAGGTCACTAGAGGGGTTCCTGCCTTGATCTTGGGTATGAGTATTGCAATCTGTGCTGCTGGAGGACAGGTCAATTGCCTAAAGGTGGTTGGCATGGGACTTTGGTTTGCGAGACTGGTTTCTGCACCACCATTGTTGAAGTTGTTAAAGATGTTCAGGACTTTAGTCTGAATGATCTTGGCAAGGGAATTACAGAATTCTAGAGAGGAGGTAGTCGTTTCAGTTTTTATCAGGATAGTCAGTTTTTTTATGGTTTGAAAGAGGGTTTTAGAGGTGTTTGTGGCTAGAAATAATTTGAGCTGTAAAGTATTTGGATTTGGCCTGCAGAATAGACTCTTTATAACTACTAAGAGAGGCTTTGTATTTTGCTTGTTCCTCACTGCAGTACTCAGCACGCCATTTACGTTCTTGCCTCCGGCACTTTTGTTTTAGTGTTTTGAGCGAATCCGTAAACCACGGCTGAGAGATCTTACTGTCAATGGTTTTCAAAGTTCTGGCAGGGGCACCACATTTAGGGCTGAGTAGACCCAATTATAATAGTACTGTGCCATCTGGCTAGGGCTGGTCTCCTTAAAAATACTCGAGTGAGAGAGTAGGGCATCAAGATATGAGGCTTGGATTTTATTCCATGCCCGAACTGTTTGACGAAGTTTATGAATTCTAGGGGGAGAAATATGGTGAACGCTAAGGTTCCACACTAAGGCAGAATGATCGGTCCAGGTAAGAGGCAATGTGTAAATGAAGTTTATATTGGGGGTTATTAGAAAAAAAGCTGTCCAGAAGATGACCGGCAGAATGCGTAGGACATACCACAATCTGAACCAAACCTACACCTGATAAAGTATCTAGTAGGTGTTTAGTTTCAGTATCAGATTTTTTTCCAAGTGGAAGTTAAAATCACCCAGAACCATGGAGTCATATTTCAAAAGATATGTCTCTAGCACCAGGCTGATTACCTCTACAAGCAAAGTTGTAGTGCCTGGTGGTCGGTAAATGAGCAGGCTGTTAAAGGATTGAGTTTTCGATAATTCGATGCTGAACAGAACCGCCTTTGTGTCTTCAATGTTGACTGATGTGAATGCAGCTTGCCACTGTTCTCGGTAGAATACAGCAAGCCCTCCATCCTTCCTTTTTTTTCTATCAAGACGGTAGAAGGTGTACCTGTAAAGGTGGCAGCAGTAAACTTGGGGCAAGAAAGGTAATCCGCCCAAGTTTCAGTGATAAATAATAAGTCTAAGTGTTGGTTGGAAATCAGCTCTGAAATCTCAATGCAGTGTTTAATGAGGGATCTTGCATTAAGAAGGGCCCCCTGAAGTGTTGATTTCCTAATGGGCGGACCAGTGCCATCGAGAGAAGCTGTGGCACCCATGCCCACTCTAGTTGAGCTAGTTTAAAAAAAAATAAGGTTACAAGTGAGGCATACCGTTGATGAAGCAAGAGACAGGTCTACTCGATTGATTCAAGGACAAGGAGTTAAACTTGTCATAGAATTTATATTAAGTAAGACCTCTCAACAGTATTTCCTCTGCTGTTGCCGATCTGGGCAGCCAGGACCAGGGGGACAGGCCCTGGGCCCTGTCCAGACGCAGACGGGCTTGCCTTTGGCGCACCTGCGGCGCGTCAGCTGCACACCGGCGATATGCTGTGTTTCATCCCGAATGAGGCGGTGAAACCAAACAACTAGACAGCCACCCTCCCCAAGTGACCTGCATGAGTGGGAGGCCAAAGAAGAGTCATGCGTCTCCCCTCCCTCCACACAAACAGCACAATAGCTCTGCAGTACTCTGGGGAGGCAGAAGAACTGGCCAATCTAAAATAATTACTGTGGAAAATAAGTATAGTCCATAGGTGCCCAGTACATCAATTGAGTGAAAGGGCAGCAAGTTAAACAATAGCAACAGTCAGAACAAAGGTTTTTAAAATGTACATAAAAACAGTAAATAACAGCTTAAAAAGAGAGCTATGAAAACCACTCAGAAAAGCACCTTCTTAATCGCCAGCAGCTTTCGGCGGCCGCCATGTTGGAGTCGTTGGAGTCGCTGCAGCTGCTCAGCCAAGTGCTCTATCAGGACCTAGTCACTGTATTGAAGCCAACAAAGGTCTGAGAGGGCAGTGTGATCCGATCTAGAGTCGGTGCTGTGCCGCATTCGCACCAAGCATAGATAAATTCCAAATTTATCTTTTGGCTTGCAGAACCTCCACAGAAGGTGGTCATCTTGTAGCCGAGCCAGCTCCCCCTGAAGGTGTTCTTTCTGGTGGCTGTGACTTCAGTTTGCTGACTTTTGGGAGCTGTGCTCTCTGTCTTGTTTGTCTCCTTTCTTTTGGGTTTTTGAGGACAGGAATGTCCTTCAGTTGGGCCCAGAATGTATGCCCAAAATGAATTCTATGTTTCATCTTCAGTCTCCTGAGGAGGTGGCACTTCATTCGCTTGATGTGCAGAGGGCAGTTTTTATCCACCTGTACTGGGTGAAGGAGTTATGGTTCTCCGCCACTTTATTTATTAGTTTTGGTCCTGCAGGGAAGAGGGGTAAGGCTTCGACTCAGTCCTTGAGCAGGTGGATCAGATCTGTGATTCTGCTGGCATATAGGGAGTTTGGTCTGTCGCCTTCTCAAGGGATCCGGGATAGATCTACTATTGGCATATCTACTTCCATTGCTGGGATGAAGGGTGCTTAGTTGCAGGTGATCTGTTGGGCTTCCATTTGGGTGATTCCTTCTAGCTTTGTGACTCATTATCGGGTGGTCCAGGGTCCGGAGGTTGCGAATTTGTTGGGTTTCAAAGTTCTGGATTCTGTGTTGTAAACAGTTTTTTGCCTATGGTTTAAACTTTTGTTTTCATATTCTGTGCAGTTTTCCTGGTCCAATATTTATCTTGGGTACATCTTCGTATGTGATTCATCACTGCAATAGGGATGAAGGGGTAATAGCATAATTCTAAATCCTTCTCTTACCATGATGAATGAGACCTTCCCTCCCGCCCTTTCATCCAGTTCAACTGTGTGATGTTTGGGCTTTGTACAGAACAGGAAGGAAGGTAGAGGAAGGGGATTTATATATTGCAAATTATTGTTTACATTGCAATACTTTTATTGAACAGAAATTAGGTGCCTTATAAAATTTCCAATGAGTGATTTTGGATTGGAACTTCGCTTTGATCGGGTTGTTAACTGAAGCCTGATGTTTAATGGTGTCATCTTGATCGAAGACTATATTTACCGGAATGCATTAGTTTACTGCATGAAAACTAATAACAGAGATATTGACTTGGTGATCTAGTAAGCCTAATGCAATGTAGTGTTGAAGTTTGCTTTGAAAAAAGGCATTCTCATGACCTTTTATGAATGGGGAAACATATGGAGCTTATGTAAAGTGCTCGAATCTGGACGTTTTTTGAGTGGCGTACACAACCGCTATCAAAGGGTGGCGTCGATGAGAGAGGCAATGCATTCTGGTCATTTACAAATGCACAAAAACAACATTTAGAGAAAAAGCACTCTTTTACAGGAAATTATGGAGATGCTCTATGTTCTGTTGGAAGTAAAGTTTTCCCCCTATGGCAGGCAAATGGTTTTTTATATTTGTGCTAGGATTACATGCAAGAGTTAACTTGCGTATAAAAAATCAAAGGTGGACGAGCCAACAAATTAACACAGCGAGCCTAGCCAATCCAAGGGTCTGGCTTGGCTCTGAGAGCCCATTCACGAGCTGAGCTCTGGAAATGTTAGGCATGTTAATGATACAACAAAATTCATGTAAAATACGATGACATCTATTTAAAATTCCTACAACTGGCCCCAGTGAACTAATAGTCAAGACAGTTGTCATGTGAACCTTGTATAGGGCCCAGGTCCTTATAGGCACAGCAACATAGTAAGCGCACAACGTGACAATCCCTCCTCCCCAAATTCCATCATCTTACCGCCCCGCCCAGGAACTCACAGAATCAGGGTATGTTGTCTATGGGGTTGCCTTTTATTCACATCAATCCAAGTTATTCACCATAGAACATTACCAGAGAAAGTATCCTTCTTGGTTATATAACCATTATTCACAGCATCACTTTTATCTGCATCAACATCTGAACGTCAGTAAGGAAATTAGGTACGACATTATACTTTAACTTTTGAACTGGGCCATACACTAGAAATTGGCAGAACACTGTAACTTGGCCGTCTCGGCCCACCAGTCGCCCACTCTGCTGCGCAAGTAGTGCCAGAAGGGCCCCAGGCGCTACAGCCAACAGTAACTAAATTAGGTACAACCTTACACTTTAACGTTTTAACTCAGCCATACACTAAAACTTGGCCGTACATTTGAACTCGCCCGTCTCGGCCCATCAATCTCTCATTCTGGTGCGCACATTGTGCCGTCAGGCCCCAACGCGCTACATCCAACAGTTGCATTACTTGACATCCAGGGCACTACATACCGCACCGACCCACCGGGGTACCTGAACACAGGCAGCCTCCCCAAGATTGTACTCAGTCCATACATTTTGGGCTAGGGCAGTAGAGTCCAGGACTACCTGTAGTGTAGTTCCCATAACCCTGATAGGCTCTGCGCATTGGAATAATATACACTATAGTTTTGACATAGGACTAAGGTCAGTATGTCTCTATCGAGTGCATAAAACTTAATTACTTGTGTGTGCCAGCTAACTCAGAGGTCACTAGAAACTTTCTCGATTGAACAAGAAGGGATTAGTTTCTGACAACTGCTAAACATGACAACTTTGTTTCCATTAGAGTCGGAACAATATCTTCAGAGTCGTGGAAACAATGGATAACCGTTTCACTCAATCGTGCATGCTTCGTTTCTACAGAGTTGTTGCACAGAAATAGGGAGACAGGCGTTTCAATAAAAAGGGTTTATTGAACAATCCTATTTCTCATGCAAGAGATATGAACTGCTACAATCGTAAGACAAAATGCGAAGTATAATGCGTACAGCGTTAACAGTAATATAAAATAATACTGTGATAGAATGGTCTGTAGCTATGACATATATAAAAATACATACATAAATAATACAGGCTAAAATACTCAACTGGTGCTTCTAAAATAATCCTACCCCAGTGTACCTAACCTAAGTCTAGTACGAGTGAAGAAGTAGGTGCTGTTTTAGCTATAGTTTAGTTTAGTTTAGTTGTGCCAAGAATTACCAAAGGTTTCTCTAGGTTCTAATCAGCTCCATACCTTAGAATGAGAGAGGTTGGTATCTCTTTCCCGGGACTCGATCTCTAACACCCCGCAGGGGGAGTCAGAAACACTGGAGCTGGATTCTTGGCGAGGAGGATGACATCGTCTGGTCAGTGCGTCAGTTGGGGAGTTGACTTACTTCGGGACATGCTGTGTTGAGCCGCGTCGTGCAAGTAGGTAGCCAAAGCGCACTGTGCCTTGCCATAGCAAGTGAAGGTATATTTATACCTTGAAGTTGTTTAGGAATGCCAGTATTGACGTAAAAGTCGGGCATTAAAATGTCATGAATGAACCACTAAGGAATGTTCATGCATAATAAATGAGTTCTTGGAGAAATCAATATGCAAGCAAGGGGAAGTCCTAAAGGCTTAAGAGTCTGGTTTTCCAGGAACTTGTTGTGACATAGATGAACGGATGTAAGTAGCTATGCCTGTATTTGGGTAGCATGGACTATGCCTAAATAAAGGCTGGATTTCTATGCCTAAATAAGGGCAATGTGAATTGTACCTGTATATGGGCATGAATCGGGGGATTCATACGCAGTCTAAATCGATACACAACATACCAGCAGGTCAGTCCCTCCTCCCTGCCTACCCAATGTACATGTGGAATCTACCCCCTCCTGGGGTCCATCGAATGGCTGCACCTCTATTGTTGTGCATCCCCCTTTGTTGTTAACTGTCAGCGCTCCGCCTCCTTGAAGCCTTGCTCGACTGCCGGGTGGGTGGGTGGTCGACGATGCTTCTGTAGCCCTGCTGTGGTCTGAGGGGAAAAAGAGAACGAAACACCCCGGGCACAGCCTTAAATACCTGCTACGTTTCATTTCTCTGTGCCACCTTCCGATGACATCAACACAGCCAGCCTTTCTTCTTTTCAGAGCCCCGGAGGAGGCTCAGCCCCCTAGCGCTACTAAGGGCGCCCCTCCCCTAGATGAGGGGGGCACCTGCTCATTCTAGTCTATTAAATCAAACATAATAGGTTTTTGTTTAGCTGACATTAATAACTCATGTATTTGAAAGTGCTTTCATACGTGATATGGAAGAAAAGGATGATCAGTGAAATAAAATAATTGCCCAAGATCACACAGTTTGGTTAAGTGTGGAAGCAGCGATTAATCCAGGTTTTCTATTTCACTTTGCACAAATCAGTCACTAAATGGATATCTACTTGTTTCTCCTTTTTTCCTCTAGAGTTAGTGATTTGTTTTTAGGTCTTGCATAGCGACGCAGCGAAGCTGATCGCTAAGCAAGATCTATTGTTGCCTACTTGAGTTTGGAAGTGGGACAGGTGATGTGCACTCTCATGGCGCCCGGACAGCCTACGTGCACGCTCACGACGTATCATTCAGACAGCCGATGTGCACACACATGGCGTCCTCTTTCTTCATGTACATACGGCGCCCGGACAGGCCATGTGCACGCTCACGGCGTCTTTTTCAGACAGCTGATGTGCACGCTCATGGCATCTCCTTGAGCGTGCGAATTACAGACATGTCTCACTGGTCTGCAGGTTCCCTGGCCATCTCCTCGGCATGCCGCGGGGCTCTCCTCACCACTCGGGAGCCCCATCTTGCCTCTAGTGCTATGCAGTCTGCCTCGCTCTTCGTCCGGTCCCTCTGATGGGGCCGGGACTTCAGCATGGAGCCTGCAGGGTTCCGGACGTCCACTCCAGTGGTCCATTCCTGTTTGTTTTGCAGGACCCGCCCATGTACCGACAAAGGCTGCCTGCCTTCCGGTTTAGTCGCCATCTGCACTGGAGGCAGGGAGTGCGCCCCACGATGTCGCCTCCATAGATGTGCACTGCACAGCACGGTAAGTGTCCTCCAAACAATGTAAACAATGTAAATCCTGTAAGTTACAGTGTACAATGGCGGCCCTTGAATTTGTAGCGCGCCCACACAGCACTCGCTGGACAATGGCAGGCGCTACTTGCATGCAGAATGCGCAATGCTCGCCTTCACTTTAATTGTGTCCAAGATCGCCCCCAGCACTCGCGGGACAATGCGGGTGTTATTTGTATACAGAGCGCGTAATGTGCGTGTTCACTTTAATAGTGGCTGGCTGCTAGTAGCGCAGTACCGCTGGAGAGTGCTCAGAAAAACACCCCCCACTCCAAAGCCCCGTTTTCGCCTATCACTCGTATATATCTCCACAATTACTGTTTTCTTCTCCTATCGAATTCCCGCCCCGAAGACTTTCTTTCTCTTCGTCCCTATTTGGTCTTTTCTTTACTCTTGCCTCGCTTCTCCCCCTATACTGTATCTCTTTCCCTGCTCTTGCGTTGGTCTGACAGTGCCTTGCTTCTCCAGCCCCCATCCTCCCACATCGTGTCTAGGCCTCCCCTGCCGCCCCTGTGCAGCAGGCACATACCTAGTCAGCAGAGGTCAATAAACTATGTAATTGCTGACAGCCTCAATCAGCGCTGAGATGTGTGTCCTCCCCACCCCTTCTGATCGGACCATTGGAACAATAATTTGCAATGCAATAGGTCTCGCATTTACGCTAGTTTGAGCTATTGACATTGCAAATAACAATGCCTTTTATTTTTGTTTTCGTTTTAAAAACATAAATAAAAGGCATTGTAATTTACAATGCCAATAGCTTAAACTTGTGTAACTGCGAGACCTATGGCATTTCAAATGCTTGTTACCTTTTTGTGGGTGGCAGCGAGGGTGGGGGGGCAGAAGCGACATAAAAGCTCAGATCGGTCTGGGCTCGAGGTTCCAACAGGACCTCGAGCTAGGCAAAAGCCAAGTTTCAGGCGAGAGCCAGGTTTGAGCTTTCAGAGTCACGTCCACCTCTATAAAAAAAACATGAGTGACAGGATTGCTTAATCTTAAATTGAGGCAGTTTCATTGGTAAGGTGAGAAATATTACAGTGAAAGATACAAGCATTGTAGTGTACAGTAGGAAGAGAATGGGTCCTGTGATAGTCTTTATCACATCACTAACTTCCTTCTGTCAGTGATCCAGGAAGAGTGTGTGATGCAGGTTGGAAGTGCTTAATTTGTGCTGATGGTTGCTGTTGATGGGCATTACTTGTGTCCTTCCACTGCTTACTTTTCAGGCACTACTTTTTTCTTTTTGGTTAGGCACTCCATGAGAGTGCATTCATTTTCCAGCTGTCTCTCATGTACATTTCTTCCTCATACCTCACTCACCGTGCTTTGTGTTGCGCTCTCTTACTCCTGTGCTTCTCACCTGCCTACTTCCATGATGTGGTCGCCCTCATGTGCTTTTCCAACCCCAGGACCATTTGCTCGCTCTCGTCCTTGCCCTGTGCATCTCAACTCACCCTTGCGTTGCTTCCCACAACCCGCATTAAAAACATGTTTGTGTTACTTTTTTTTTTTTTAATAAAGCGCCCGTATCATTTTGTAAAGAAAAACCAAAGGTGGTGATGGACGGAGCGTTGACAATACAAACACTCCCCCCCAGTCAACTGATCTGGGTTTAATCCATTACCGTTCTTTAGCTCACTCCGCCTCCCCAGTTCAGACATGGCCATATGCAAATCAGTCTGACCCTGTGCCTCATGGGAACAGTCCAGCCCGAACTGCCAAGCCACGTCTTCCCTGAACCGGAATCAAGCTTCCCAGGACCGGTTCCTGGCATTACAGCCGTCTTCAGCCGGACTTGCTTGACTCCAGTGGCAAAGTGAGCAAGGGACTCACGTCTGAGCATACCCTGCCAACTTAGGGCGAACAAAGAAAAAACAAAGGTGGTGATGGACGGAGCGTTGACAATACAAACACTCACCCCCAGTCAACTGATCTGGGTTTAATCCATCACCGTTCTTTAGCTCACTCCGCCACCCCAGTTCAGACATGGCCATATGCAAATCAGTCTGACCCTGAGCCTCATGGGAACAGTCCAGCCCGAATTGCCAAGCCATGTCTTCCCTGAACCGGAATCAAGCTTCCCAGGACCGGTTTCTGGCATTACAGCCGTCTTCAGCCGGGCTTGCTTGACTCCAGTGGCAAAGTGAGCAAGGGACTCACGTCTGAGCATACCCTGCTAACTTAGGGCGAACAAAGAAAAACCAAAGGTGGTGATGGACGGAGCGTTGACAATACAAACACCCCCAGTCAACTGATCTGGGTTTAATCCATCACCGTTCTTTAGCTCACTCCGCCACCCCAGTTCAGACATGGCCATATGCAAATCAGTCTGACCCTGTGACTCATGGGAACAGTCCAGCCCGAACTGCCAAGCCACGTCTTCCCTGAACCGGAATCAAGCTTCCCAGGACCGGTTTCTGGCATTACAGCCGTCTTCAGCCGGGCTTGCTTGACTCCAGTGGCAAAGTGAGCAAGGGACTCATGTCTGAGCATACCCTGCCAACTTAGGGCGAACAAAAAAAAACCAAAGGTGGTGATGGATGGAGCGTTGACAATACAAACACTCCCCCCCAGTCAACTGATCTGGGTTTAATCCATTACCGTTCTTTAGCTCACTCCACCTCCCCAGTTCAGACATGGCCATATGCAAATCAGTCTGACCCTGTGCCTCATGGGAACAGTCCAGCCCGAACTGCCAAGCCACGTCTTCCCTGAACCGGAATCAAGCTTCCCAGGACCGGTTTCTGGCATTACAGCCGTCTTCAGCCGGGCTTGCTTGACTCCAGTGGCAAAGTGAGCAAGGGACTCACGTCTGAGCATACCCTGCCAACTTAGGGCGAACAAAGAAAAACCAAAGGTGGTGATGGACGGAGTGTTGACAATACAAACACTCACCCCCAGTCAACTGATCTGGGTTTAATCCATCACCTTTCTTTAGCTCACTCCGCCACCCCAGTTCAGACATGGCCATATGCAAATCAGTCTGACCCGGTGCCTCATGGGAACAGTCCAGCCCAAACTGCCAAGCCACGTCTTCCCTGAACCGGAATCAAGCTTCCCAGGACCGGTTTCTGGCATTACAGCCGTCTTCAGCCGGGCTTGCTTGACTCCAGTGGCAAAGTGAGCAAGGGACTCACGTCTGAGCATACCCTGCCAACTTAGGGCGAACAAAGAAAAACCAAAGGTGGTGATGGACGGAGCGTTGACAATACAAACACTCACCCCCAGTCAACTGATCTGGGTTTAATCCATCACCGTTCTTTAGCTCACTCCGCCACCCCAGTTCAGACATGGCCATATGCAAATCAGTCTGACCCTGTGCCTCATGGGAACAGTCCAGCCCGAACTGCCAAGCCACGTCTTCCCTGAACCAGAATCAAGCTTCCCAGGACCGGTTTCTGGCATTACAGCCGTCTTCAGCCGGGCTTGCTTGACTCCAGTGGCAAAGTGAGCATGGGACTCACGTCTGAGCATACCCTGCCAACTTAGGGCGAACAAAGAAAAACCAAAGGTGGTGATGGACGGAGCGTTGACAATACAAACACTCACCCCCAGTCAACTGATCTGGGTTTAATCCATCACCATTCTTTAGCTCACTCCGCCACCCCAGTTCAGACACGGCCATATGCAAATCAGTCTGACCCTGTGCCTCAGGGGAACAGTCTAGCCCAAACTGCCAAGCCACGTCTTCCCTGAACCGGAATCAAGCTTCCCAGGACCGGTTTCTGGCATTACAGCCGTCTTCAGCCGGGCTTGCTTGACTCCAGTGGCAAAGTGAGCAAGGGACTCACGTCTGAGCATGCCCTGCCAACTTAGGGCGAACAAAGAAAAACCAAAGGTGGTGATGGACGGAGCGTTGACAATACAAACACTCACCCCCAGTCAACTGATCTGGGTTTAATCCATCACCGTTCTTTAGCTCACTCCGCCACCCCAGTTCAGACATGGCCATATGCAAATCAGTCTGACCCTGTGCCTCATGGGAACAGTCCAGCCCGAACTGCCAAGCCACGTCTTCCCTGAACCGGAATCAAGCTTCCCAGGACCGGTTTCTGGCATTACAGCCGTCTTCAGCCGGGCTTGCTTGACTCCAGTGGCAAAGTGAGCAAGGGACTCACGTCTGAGCATACCCTGCCAACTTAGGGCGAACAAAGAAAAACCAAAGGTGGTGATGGACGGAGCGTTGACAATACAAACACTCACCCCCAGTCAACTGATATGGGTTTAATCCATCACCGTTCTTTAGCTCACTCCGCCACCCCAGTTCAGACATGGCCATATGCAAATCAGTCTGACCCTGTGCCTCATGGGAACAGTCCAGCCCGAACTGCCAAGCCACGTCTCCCCTGAACCGGAATCAAGCTTCCCAGGACCGGTTTCTGGCATTACAGCCGTCTTCAGCCGGGCTTGCTTGACTTCAGTGGCAAAGTGAGCAAGGGACTCACGTCTGAGCATACCCTGCCAACTTAGAGCGAACAAAGAAAAACCAAAGGTGGTGATGGACGGAGCGTATCATTTTGGAACAGTCCAGTCCGAACTACCAAGCCATGTCTTTCCCAGACCGGAATCAAGCATCCAAGGACCGGTTTCTGGCTATCAGCCTTCATCAGCCTGGATAGCTTGACTCCAGTGGTGTGGAGAGCCTGGGACTCACGTCTGAGCATACCCAGCCCACTCTGGGTGAAAATTGCAAAAAACACAGTTGATGGACAGAATGTAGAACAATGTCATACATTCACCCCAGTACAAGGATCTGGGCCTAAATCCATCGTTTTTTTGCACTCCACACAACCCTGGGTTAGACACTGGCTATATGCAAATCAGCTCTGACCCTGTGCTTCATGGGAACAGTCCAGTCCCAACTACCAAGCCATGTCTTTCCCAGACCGGAATCAAGCATCCAAGGACCGATTTCTGGCTATCAGCCTTCATCAGCCTGGATAGCTTGACTCCAGTGGTGTGGAGAACCTGGGCCTCACGTCTGAGCATACCCAGCCCACTCTGGGTCAAAATTGCAAAAAACACAGTTGATGGACAGAATGTAGAACAATGTCATACATTCACCCCAGTACAAGGATCTGGGCCTAAATCCATCGTTTTTTTGCACTCCACACCACCCTGGGTTAGACACTGGCTATATGCAAATCAGCTCTGACCCTGTGCCTCATGGGAACAGTTCAGTCCGAACTACCAAGCCATGTTTTTCCCAGACCGGAATCAAGTATCCAAGGACCGGTTTCTGGCTATCAGCCTTCATCAGCCTGGATAGCTTGACTCCAGTGGTGTGGAGAGCCTGGGACTGATGTCTGAGCATACCCAGCCCATTCTCGGTGAAAATTTCAAAAAACACAGTTGATGGACAGAATGTAGAACAATGTCATACATTCACCCCAGTACAAGGATCTGGGCCTAAATCCATCATTTTTTTGCACTCCACACCACCCTGGGTTAGACACTGGCTATATGCAAATCAGCTCTGACCCTGTTCCTCATGGGAACAGTCCAGTCCGAACTACCAAGCCATGTCTTTCCCAGACAGGAATCAAGCATCCAAGGACCGGTTTCTGGCTATCAGCCTTCATCAGCCTGGATAGCTTGACTCCAGTGGTGTGGAGAGCCTGGGACTCACGTCTGAGCATACCCAGCCCACTCTGGGTGAAAATTGCAAAAAACACAGTTGATGGACAGAATGTAGAACATGTCATACATTCACCCCAGTACAAGGATCTGGGCCTAAATCCATCGTTTTTTTGCACTCCACACCACCCTGGGTTAGACACTGGCTATATGCAAATCAGCTCTGACCCTGTGCCTCATGGGAACAGTCCAGTCCGAACTACCAAGCCATGTCTTTCCCAGACCGGAATCAAGCATCCAAGGACCGGTTTCTGGCTATCAGCCTTCATCAGCCTGGATAGTTTGACTCCAGTGGTGTGGAGAGCCTGGGTCTCACGTCTGAGCATACCCAGCCCACTCTGGGTGAAAATGTCAAAAAACACAGTTGATGGACAGAATGTAGAACAATGTCATACATTCACCCCAGTACAAGGATCTGGGCCTAAATCCATCGTTTTTTTGCACTCCACACCACCCTGGGTTAGACACTGGCTATATGCAAATCAGCTCTGACCCTGTTCCTCATGGGAACAGTCCAGTCCGAACTACCAAGCCATGTCTTTCCCAGACAGGAATCAAGCATCCAAGGACCGGTTTCTGGCTATCAGCCTTCATCAGCCTGGATAGCTTGACTCCAGTGGTGTGGAGAGCCTGGGACTCACGTCTGAGCATACCCAGCCCACTCTGGGTGAAAATTGCAAAAAACACAGTTGATGGACAGAATGTAGAACAATGTCATACATTCACCCCAGTACAAGGATCTGGGCCTAAATCCATCGTTTTTTTGCACTCCACACCACCCTGGGTTAGACACTGGCTATTTGCAAATCAGCTCTGACCCTGTGCCTCATGGGAACAGTCCAGTCCGAACTACCAAGCCATGTCTTTCCCAGACCGGAATCAAGCATCCAAGGACCGGTTTCTGGCTATCAGCCTTCATCAGCCTGGATAGCTTGACTCCAGTGGTGTGGAGAGCCTGGGACTCACGTCTGAGCATACCCAGCCCACTCTGGGTGAAAATTGCAAAAAACACAGTTGATGGACAGAATGTAGAACATGTCATACATTCACCCCAGTACAAGGACCTGGGCCTAAATCCATCGTTTTTTTGCACTCCACACCACCCTGGGTTAGACACTGGCTATATGCAAATCAGCTCTGACCCTGTGCCTCATGGGAACAGTCCAGTCCGAACTACCAAGCCATGTCTTTCCCAGACCGGAATCAAGCATCCAAGGACCGGTTTCTGGCTATCAGCCTTCATCAGCCTGGATAGCTTGACTCCAGTGGTGTGGAGAGCCTGGGACTCACGTCTGAGCATACCCAGCCCACTCTGGGTGAAAATTGCAAAAAACACAGTTGATGGACAGAATGTAGAACAATGTCATACATTCACCCCAGTACAAGGATCTGGGCCTAAATCCATCGTTTTTTTGCACTCCACACCACCCTGGGTTAGACACTGGCTATTTGCAAATCAGCTCTGACCCTGTGCCTCATGGGAACAGTCCAGTCCGAACTACCAAGCCATGTCTTTCCCAGACCGGAATCAAGCATCCAAGGACCGGTTTCTGGCTATCAGCCTTCATCAGCCTAGAAACTAGGCTGTTTCAATTAGCGACTAGTTGTACGAAGGCCCATTTGCAAACACAGTTTATCACTAATTCAAATAAGATGGTAACTGTGTGCAAGCTATTAATACTGATTCAGAATGCATCAGGGGTTTCTACAAAGTCAGCATTGTCTGTGATTGCGAGGAGGATGTGAATGCTGGCTGCTCAGCAGAGGAGGAGGCACAGACAAGAGAGTCAAGCTGACCATTTTCTGAAAAACCGAGGAAGAGATTTTTGACAAATACAGGTGAAGAAGTTCCGTAATATTGGAGAAAGGTGCACTTTTAAAGTCAGATCCAGAAAGCAGTATTCTGTGCAGCAATTATATCCACACCCATGCTCAGGTGTTGTCTTTACACCTTTTGGATTCTGGCAGTTACCAGGTTGTGATTACTGTTGCTGGTGGGGTGTCTAAAGTGTGCTTTTACATTTTTTTTTAGCAGATTTCTAGATGCCATGCTTCTGTATATCAACTGCTTGCTACAAATACCTACCCAAAAATGTGAAGCAAACTCAAATCACTAATTTAAAATTATGAAGGATTTCTAAACTCCCCCATGGTATAGAGTGTATGGAACACTTGTTCCTATTTGTTAAGGAGAGCGGGGAGCCAGTGGAGGACAAATGGATTTGCAGAGGGGAAGAGGGGCAAGTACCCAGAAGACGCCGAAAAGAGTAGCGTGGAGTCGAACAGCGTTGGGAGAGAGAAGAGCCGGACCAGTTTTACAGAGATCGACGAAGGTGCTGCGCGGGGAAACAGAGGAAGAAGACCAGCACACGAAGACACTCCAGAAACCTGGAGTGAGGAGTGGTGGTCTGGTCACCCTGGGAAGCATGATTCCCCACCATCACAACTCAGGAGAGTTGCGGCTTTCCCTGTTCGTATGTATAAGGAACGGTTTGGGAAAGGAGAAAAGGGGGCAAATTGAGACGGGCGGGAAATGAGGGGCCAGATAGAGGTACTGTCCTAATTACGGGAATGAAGGTGTCAGGAAAAAGCAATCTTGCCTAGTAAATTTCTTTTGGGACCATTTTTTTTCTTTCCTTCCTTTCGAGGTATGGTTGAAATTCTTTATCGTTATTCATTGTATACAAAGGGCATCAAAAATACAAATGAAGGGAAAAGGTATGTCCTGATGATAATGAAACCCGAGATTGCTTTGCTGAGGCTCCAGGACCCATTCTGCCGCGTTGACCAGAAACCAGCAGACGGCGGACTAGCTGTAGCGGGAATTGATCTAATATAATATCCCGAAACTGACGGCGTTATTCAAATCTGGAAATCACTTTATGCAGCGTATGTTTACGCGCACCGTGAAAAGGATTTTAGATAATTGCGGTCTCGCACGC
The DNA here is from genome assembly GCF_964261635.1 of Lissotriton helveticus. Lineage (NCBI taxonomy): Eukaryota > Metazoa > Chordata > Amphibia > Caudata > Salamandridae > Lissotriton > Lissotriton helveticus. The sequence goes on from NC_136068.1 coordinate 1,190,922,957, forward strand.
TTGTCGTTTTATATCATATGGGACCAATCACTATGATATAGATCGGTAAAAATTAGACGACCACAGAGGGAAATTGTGGATAAAGTGCTGAAGGTCTTAGAGGTGGTGATGGACGGAGCGTTGACAATACAAACACTCACCCCCAGTCAACTGATCTGGGTTTAATCCATCACCTTTCTTTAGCTCACTCCGCCACCCCAGTTCAGACATGGCCATATGCAAATCAGTCTGACCCTGTGCCTCATGGGAACAGTCCAGCCCAAACTGCCAAGCCACGTCTTCCCTGAACCGGAATCAAGCTTCCCAGGACCGGTTTCTGGCATTACAGCCGTCTTCAGCCGGGCTTGCTTGACTCCAGTGGCAAAGTGAGCATGGGACTGACGTCTGAGCATACCCTGCCAACTTAGGGCGAACAAAGAAAAACAAAAGGTGGTGATGGACGGAGCGTTGACAATACAAACACTCACCCCCAGTCAACTGATCCGGGTTTAATCCATCACCGTTCTTTAGCTCACTCCGCCACCCCAGTTCAGACATGGCCATATGCAAATCAGTCTGACCCTGTGCCTCATGGGAACAGTCCAGCCCGAACTGCCAAGCCACGTCTTCCCTGAACCAGAATCAAGCTTCCCAAGACCAGTTTCTGGCATTACAGCCGTCTTCAGCCGGGCTTGCTTGACTCCAGTGGCAAAGTGAGCATGGGACTCGCGTCTGAGCATACCCTGCCAACTTAGGGCGAACAAAGAAAAACCAAAGGTGGTGATGGACGGAGCGTTGACAATACAAACACTCACCCCCAGTCAACTGATCTGGGTTTAATCCATCACCATTCTTTAGCTCACTCCGCCACCCCAGTTCAGACACGGCCATATGCAAATCAGTCTGACCCTGTGCCTCATGGGAACAGTCCAGCCCGAACTGCCAAGCCACGTCTTCCCTGAACCGGAATCAAGCTTCCCAGGACCGGTTTCTGGCATTACAGCCGTCTTCAGCCGGGCTTGCTTGACTCCAGTGGCAAAGTGAGCAAGGGACTCACGTCTGAGCATACCCTGCCAACTTAGGGCGAAGAAAGAAAAACCAAAGGTGGTGATGGACGGAGCGTTGACAATACAAACACTCACCCCCAGTCTACTGATCTGGGTTTAATCCATCACCGTTCTTTAGCTCACTCCGCCACCCCAGTTTAGACATGGCCATATGCAAATCAGTCTGACCCTGTGCCTCATGGGAACAGTCCAGCCCGAACTGCCAAGCCACGTCTTCCCTGAACCGGAATCAAGCTTCCCAGGACCGGTTTCTGACATTACAGCCGTCTTCAGCCGGGCTTGCTTGACTCCAGTGGCAAAGTGAGCAAGGGACTCACGTCTGAGCATACCCTGCCAACTTAGGGCAAACAAAGAAAAACCAAAGGTGGTGATGGATGGAGCGTTGACAATACAAACACTCACCCCCAGTCAACTGATCTGGGTTTAATCCATCACCGTTCTTTAGCTCACTCCGCCACCCCAGTTCAGACATGGCCATATGCAAATCAGTCTGACCCTGTGCCTCATGGGAACAGTCCAGCCCGAACTGCCAAGCCACGTCTTCCCTGAACCGGAATCAAGCTTCCCAGGACCGGTTTCTGGCATTACAGCCGTCTTCAGCCGGGCTTGCTTGACTCCAGTGGCAACGTGAGCAAGGGACTCACGTCTGAGCATACCCTGCCAACTTAGGGCGAACAAAGAAAAACCAAAGGTGGTGATGGACAGAGCGTTGACAATACAAACACTCACCCCCAGTCAACTGATCTGGGTTTAATCCATCACCGTTCTTTAGCTCACTCCGCCACCCCAGTTCAGACATGGCCATATGCAAATCAGTCTGACCCTGTGCCTCATGGGAACAGTCCAGCCCGAACTGCCAAGCCACGTCTTCCCTGAACCGGAATCAAGCTTCCCAGGACCGGTTTCTGGCATTACAGCCGTCTTCAGCCGGGCTTGCTTGACTCCAGTGGCAAAGTGAGCAAGGCACTCACGTCTGAACATACCCTGCCAACTTAGGGCGAACAAAGAAAAACCAAAGGTGGTGATGGACGGAGCGTTGACAATACAAACACTCACCCCCAGTCAACTGATCTGGGTTTAATCCATCACCGTTCTTTAGCTCACTCCACCACCCCAGTTCAGACATGGCCATATGCAAATCAGTCTGACCCTGTGCCTCATGGGAACAGTCCAGCCCGAACTGCCAAGCCACGTCTTCCCTGAACCGGAATCAAGCTTCCCAGGACCGGTTTCTGGCATTACAGCCGTCTTCAGCCGGGCTTGCTTGACTCCAGTGGCAAAGTGAGCAAGGGACTCACGTCTGAGCATACCCTGCCAACTTAGGGCGAACAAAGAAAAACCAAAGGTGGTGATGGACGGAGCGTTGACAATACAAACACTCACCCCCAGTCAACTGATCTGGGTTTAATCCATCGCCGTTCTTTAGCTCACTCCGCCACCCCAGTTCAGACATGGCCATATGCAAATCAGTCTGACCCGGTGCCTCATGGGAACAGTCCAGCCCGAACTGCCAAGCCACGTCTTCCCTGAACCGGAATCAAGCTTTGCAGGACCAGTTTCTGGCATTACAGCCGTCTTCAGCCGGGCTTGCTTGACTCCAGTGGCAAAGTGAGCAAGGGACTCACGTCTGAGCATACCCTGCCAACTTAGGGCGAACAAAGAAAAACCAAAGGTGGTGATGGACGGAGCGTTGACAATACAAACACTCACCCCCAGTCAACTGATCTGGGTTTAATCCATCACCGTTCTTTAGCTCACTCCGCCACCCCAGTTCAGACATGGCCATATGCAAATCAATCTGACCCGGTGGCTCATGGGAACAGTCCAGCCCGAACTGCCAAGCCACGTCTTCCCTGAACCGGAATCAAGCTTCCCAGGACCGGTTTCTGGCATTACAGCCGTCTTCAGCCGGGCTTGCTTGACTCCAGTGGCAAAGTGAGCAAGGGACTCACGTTTGAGCATACCCTGCTAACTTAGGGCAACCAAAAAAAACAAAGGTGGTGATGGACGGAGCGTTGACAATACAAACACTCACCCCCAGTCAACTGACCTGGGTTTAATCCATCACCGTTCTTTAGCTCACTCCGCCACCCCAGTTCAGACATGGCCATATGCAAATCAGTCTGACCCTGTGCCTCATGGGAACAGTCCAGCCCGAACTGCCAAGCCACGTCTTCCCTGAACCGGAATCAAGCTTCCCAGGACCGGTTTCTGGCATTACAGCCGTCTTCAGCCGGGCTTGCTTGACTCCAGTGGCAAAGTGAGCAAGGGACTCACGTCTGAGCATACCCTGCCAACTTAGGGCGAACAAAGAAAAACCAAAGGTGGTGATGGACGGAGTGTTGACAATACAAACACTCACCCCCAGTCAACTGATCTGGGTTTAATCCATCACCTTTCTTTAGCTCACTCCGCCACCCCAGTTCAGACATGGCCATATGCAAATCAGTCTGACCCTGTGCCTCATGGGAACAGTCCAGCCCAAACTGCCAAGCCACGTCTTCCCTGAACCGGAATCAAGCTTCCCAGGACCGGTTTCTGGCATTACAGCCGTCTTCAGCCGGGCTTGCTTGACTCCAGTGGCAAAGTGAGCAAGGGACTCACGTCTGAGCATACCCTGCCAACTTAGGGCGAACAAAGAAAAACCAAAGGTGGTGATGGACGGAGCGTTGACAATACAAACACTCACCCCCAGTCAACTGATCTGGGTTTAATCCATCACCGTTCTTTAGCTCACTCCGCCACCCCAGTTCAGACATGGCCATATGCAAATCAGTCTGACCCTGTGCCTCATGGGAACAGTCCAGCCCGAACTGCCAAGCCACGTCTTCCCTGAACCAGAATCAAGCTTCCCAGGACCGGTTTCTGGCATTACAGCCGTCTTCAGCCGGGCTTGCTTGACTCCAGTGGCAAAGTGAGCATGGGACTCACGTCTGAGCATACCCTGCCAACTTAGGGCGAACAAAGAAAAACCAAAGGTGGTGATGGACGGAGCGTTGACAATACAAACACTCACCCCCAGTCAACTGATCTGGGTTTAATCCATCACCATTCTTTAGCTCACTCCGCCACCCCAGTTCAGACACGGCCATATGCAAATCAGTCTGACCCTGTGCCTCAGGGGAACAGTCTAGCCCAAACTGCCAAGCCACGTCTTCCCTGAACCGGAATCAAGCTTCCCAGGACCGGTTTCTGGCATTACAGCCGTCTTCAGCCGGGCTTGCTTGACTCCAGTGGCAAAGTGAGCAAGGGACTCACGTCTGAGCATGCCCTGCCAACTTAGGGCGAACAAAGAAAAACCAAAGGTGGTGATGGACGGAGCGTTGACAATACAAACACTCACCCCCAGTCAACTGATCTGGGTTTAATCCATCACCGTTCTTTAGCTCACTCCGCCACCCCAGTTCAGACATGGCCATATGCAAATCAGTCTGACCCTGTGCCTCATGGGAACAGTCCAGCCCGAACTGCCAAGCCACGTCTTCCCTGAACCGGAATCAAGCTTCCCAGGACCGGTTTCTGGCATTACAGCCGTCTTCAGCCGGGCTTGCTTGACTCCAGTGGCAAAGTGAGCAAGGGACTCACGTCTGAGCATACCCTGCCAACTTAGGGCGAACAAAGAAAAACCAAAGGTGGTGATGGACGGAGCGTTGACAATACAAACACTCACCCCCAGTCAACTGATATGGGTTTAATCCATCACCGTTCTTTAGCTCACTCCGCCACCCCAGTTCAGACATGGCCATATGCAAATCAGTCTGACCCTGTGCCTCATGGGAACAGTCCAGCCCGAACTGCCAAGCCACGTCTTCCCTGAACCGGAATCAAGCTTCCCAGGACCGGTTTCTGGCATTACAGCCGTCTTCAGCCGGGCTTGCTTGACTTCAGTGGCAAAGTGAGCAAGGGACTCACGTCTGAGCATACCCTGCCAACTTAGAGCGAACAAAGAAAAACCAAAGGTGGTGATGGACGGAGCGTATCATTTTGGAACAGTCCAGTCCGAACTACCAAGCCATGTCTTTCCCAGACCGGAATCAAGCATCCAAGGACCGGTTTCTGGCTATCAGCCTTCATCAGCCTGGATAGCTTGACTCCAGTGGTGTGGAGAGCCTGGGACTCACGTCTGAGCATACCCAGCCCACTCTGGGTGAAAATTGCAAAAAACACAGTTGATGGACAGAATGTAGAACAATGTCATACATTCACCCCAGTACAAGGATCTGGGCCTAAATCCATCGTTTTTTTGCACTCCACACCACCCTGGGTTAGACACTGGCTATATGCAAATCAGCTCTGACCCTGTGCTTCATGGGAACAGTCCAGTCCCAACTACCAAGCCATGTCTTTCCCAGACCGGAATCAAGCATCCAAGGACCGGTTTCTGGCTATCAGCCTTCATCAGCCTGGATAGCTTGACTCCAGTGGTGTGGAGAACCTGGGCCACACGTCTGAGCATACCCAGCCCACTCTGGGTCAAAATTGCAAAAAACACAGTTGATGGACAGAATGTAGAACAATGTCATACATTCACCCCAGTACAAGGATCTGGGCCTAAATCCATCGTTTTTTTGCACTCCACACCACCCTGGGTTAGACACTGGCTATATGCAAATCAGCTCTGACCCTGGGCCTCATGGGAACAGTTCAGTCCGAACTACCAAGCCATGTTTTTCCCAGACCGGAATCAAGTATCCAAGGACCGGTTTCTGGCTATCAGCCTTCATCAGCCTGGATAGCTTGACTCCAGTGGTGTGGAGAGCCTGGGACTGATGTCTGAGCATACCCAGCCCATTCTCTGTGAAAATTTCAAAAAACACAGTTGATGGACAGAATGTAGAACAATGTCATACATTCACCCCAGTACAAGGATCTGGGCCTAAATCCATCATTTTTTTGCACTCCACACCACCCTGGGTTAGACACTGGCTGTATGCAAATCAGCTCTGACCCTGTTCCTCATGGGAACAGTCCAGTCCGAACTACCAAGCCATGTCTTTCCCAGACAGGAATCAAGCATCCAAGGACCGGTTTCTGGCTATCAGCCTTCATCAGCCTGGATAGCTTGACTCCAGTGGTGTGGAGAGCCTGGGACTCACGTCTGAGCATACCCAGCCCACTCTGGGTGAAAATTGCAAAAAACACAGTTGATGGACAGAATGTAGAACATGTCATACATTCACCCCAGTACAAGGATCTGGGCCTAAATCCATCGTTTTTTTGCACTCCACACCACCCTGGGTTAGACACTGGCTATATGCAAATCAGCTCTGACCCTGTGCCTCATGGGAACAGTCCAGTCCGAACTACCAAGCCATGTCTTTCCCAGACCGGAATCAAGCATCCAAGGACCGATTTCTGGCTATCAGCCTTCATCAGCCTGGATAGCTTGACTCCAGTGGTGTGGAGAGCCTGGGTCTCACGTCTGAGCATACCCAGCCCACTCTGGGTGAAAATGTCAAAAAACACAGTTGATGGACAGAATGTAGAACAATGTCATACATTCACCCCAGTACAAGGATCTGGGCCTAAATCCATCGTTTTTTTGCACTCCACACCACCCTGGGTTAGACACTGGCTATATGCAAATCAGCTCTGACCCTGTTCCTCATGGGAACAGTCCAGTCCGAACTACCAAGCCATGTCTTTCCCAGACAGGAATCAAGCATCCAAGGACCGGTTTCTGGCTATCAGCCTTCATCAGCCTGGATAGCTTGACTCCAGTGGTGTGGAGAGCCTGGGACTCACGTCTGAGCATACCCAGCCCACTCTGGGTGAAAATTGCAAAAGACACAGTTGATGGACAGAATGTAGAACATGTCATACATTCACCCCAGTACAAGGATCTGGGCCTAAATCCATCGTTTTTTTGCACTCCACACCACCCTGGGTTAGACACTGGCTATATGCAAATCAGCTCTGACCCTGTGCCTCATGGGAACAGTCCAGTCCGAACTACCAAGGCATGTCTTTCCCAGACCGGAATCAAGCATCCAAGGACCGGTTTCTGGCTATCAGCCTTCATCAGCCTGGATAGCTTGACTCCAGTGGTGTGGAGAGCCTGGGTCTCACGTCTGAGCATACCCAGCCCACTCTGGGTGAAAATTGCAAAAAACACAGTTGATGGACAGAATGTAGAACAATGTCATACATTCACCCCAGTACAAGGATCTGGGCCTAAATCCATCGTTTTTTTGCACTCCACACCACCCTGGGTTAGACACTGGCTATTTGCAAATCAGCTCTGACCCTGTGCCTCATGGGAACAGTCCAGTCCGAACTACCAAGCCATGTCTTTCCCAGACCGGAATCAAGCATCCAAGGACCGGTTTCTGGCTATCAGCCTTCATCAGCCTGGATAGCTTGACTCCAGTGGTGTGGAGAGCCTGGGTCTCACGTCTGAGCATACCCAGCCCACTCTGGGTGAAAAATGCAAAAAACACAGTTGATGGACAGAATGTAGAACAATGTCATACATTCACCCCAGTACAAGGATCTGGGCCTAAATCCATCGTTTTTTTGCACTCCACACCACCCTGGGTTAGACACTGGCTATTTGCAAATCAGCTCTGACCCTGTGCCTCATGGGAACAGTCCAGTCCGAACTACCAAGCCATGTCTTTCCCAGACCGGAATCAAGCATCCAAGGACCGGTTTCTGGCTATCAGCCTTCATCAGCCTGGATAGCTTGACTCCAGTGGTGTGGAGAGCCTGGGACTCACGTCTGAGCATACCCAGCCCACTCTGGGTGAAAATTGCAAAAAACACAGTTGATGGACAGAATGTAGAACATGTCATACATTCACCCCAGTACAAGGACCTGGGCCTAAATCCATCGTTTTTTTGCACTCCACACCACCCTGGGTTAGACACTGGCTATATGCAAATTAGCTCTGACCCTGTGCCTCATGGGAACAGTCCAGTCCGAACTACCAAGCCATGTCTTTCCCAGACCGGAATCAAGCATCCAAGGACCGGTTTCTGGCTACCAGCCTTCATCAGCCTGGATAGCTTGACTCCAGTGGTGTGGAGAGCCTGGGACTCACGTCTGAGCATACCCAGCCCACTCTGGGTGAAAATTGCAAAAAACACAGTTGATGGACAGAATGTAGAACAATGTCATACATTCACCCCAGTACAAGGATCTGGGCCTAAATCCATCGTTTTTTTGCACTCCACACCACCCTGGGTTAGACACTGGCTATTTGCAAATCAGCTCTGACCCTGTGCCTCATGGGAACAGTCCAGTCCGAACTACCAAGCCATGTCTTTCCCAGACCGGAATCAAGCATCCAAGGACCGGTTTCTGGCTATCAGCCTTCATCAGCCTGGATAGCTTGACTCCAGTGGTGTGGAGAGCCTGGGACTCACGTCTGAGCATACCCAGCCCACTCTGGGTGAAAATTGCAAAAAACACAGTTGATGGACAGAATGTAGAACAATGTCATACATTCACCCCAGTACAAGGATCTGGGCCTAAATCCATCGTTTTTTTGCACTCCACACCACCCTGGGTTAGACACTGGCTATTTGCAAATCAGCTCTGACCCTGTGCCTCATGGGAACAGTCCAGTCCGAACTACCAAGCCATGTCTTTCCCAGACCGGAATCAAGCATCCAAGGACCGGTTTCTGGCTATCAGCCTTCATCAGCCTAGAAACTAGGCTGTTTCAATTAGCGACTAGTTGTACGAAGGCCCATTTGCAAACACAGTTTATCACTAATTCAAATAAGATGGTAACTGTGTGCAAGCTATTAATACTGATTCAGAATGCATCAGGGGTTTCTACAAAGTCAGCATTGTCTGTGATTGCGAGGAGGATGTGAATGCTGGCTGCTCAGCAGAGGAGGAGGCACAGACAAGAGAGTCAAGCTGACCATTTTCTGAAAAACTGAGGAAGAGATTTTTGACAAATACAGGTGAAGAAGTACCGTAATATTGGAGAAAGGTGCACTTTTAAAGTCAGATCCAGAAAGCAGTATTCTGTGCAGCAATTATATCCACACCCATGCTCAGGTGTTGTCTTTACACCTTTTGGATTCTGGCAGTTACCAGGTTGAGATTACTGTTGCTGGTGGGGTGTCTAAAGTGTGCTTTTACATTTTTTTTAGCAGATTTCTAGATGCCATGCTTCTGTATATCAACTGCTTGCTACATATACCTACCCAGAAATGTGCAGCAAACTCAAATCACTAATTTAAAATTATGAAGGATTTCTTAAACTCCCCCATGGTATAGAGTGTATGGAACACTTGTTCCTATTTGTTAAGGAGAGCGGGGAGCCAGTGGAGGACAAATGGATTTGCAGAGGGGAAGAGGGGGAAGTACCCAGAAGACGCCGAAAAGAGTAGCGTGGAGTCGAACAGCGTTGGGAGAGAGAAGAGCTGGACCAGTTTTACAGAGATCGACGAAGGTGCTGCGCGGGGAAACAGAGGAAGAAGACCAGCACACGAAGACACTCCAGAAACCTGGAGTGAGGAGTGGTGGTCTGGTCACCCTGGGAAGCATGATTCCCCACCACCACAACTCAGGAGAGTTGCGGCTTTCCCTGTTCGTATGTATAAGGAACGGTTTGGGAAAGGAGAAAAGGGGGCAAATTGAGACGGGCGGGAAATGAGGGGCCAGATAGAGGTACTGTCCTAATTACGGGAATGAAGGTGTCAGGAAAAAGCAATCTTGCCTAGTAAATTTCTTTTGGGACCATTTTTTTCTTTTCTTCCTTTCGAGGTATGGTTGAAATTCTTTATCGTTATTCATTGTATACAAAGGGCATCAAAAATACAAATGAAGGGAAAAGGTATGTCCTGATGATAATGAAACCCGAGATTGCTTTGCTGAGGCTCCAGGACCCATTCTGCCGCGTTGACCAGAAACCAGCAGACGGCGGACTAGCTGTAGCGGGAATTGATCTAATATAATATGCCGAAACTGACGGCGTTATTCAAATCTGGAAATCACTTTATGCAGCGTATGTTTACGCGCACCGTGAAAAGGATTTTAGATAATTGCGGTCTCGCACGCTTGTCGTTTTATATCATATGGGACCAATCACTATGATATAGATCGGTAAAAATTAGACGACCACAGAGGGAAATTGTGGATAAAGTGCTGAAGGTCTTAGAGGTGGTGATGGACGGAGCGTTGACAATACAAACACTCACCCCCAGTCAACTGATCTGGGTTTAATCCATCACCTTTCTTTAGCTCACTCCGCCACCCCAGTTCAGACATGGCCATATGCAAATCAGTCTGACCCTGTGCCTCATGGGAACAGTCCAGCCCAAACTGCCAAGCCACGTCTTCCCTGAACCGGAATCAAGCTTCCCAGGACCGGTTTCTGGCATTACAGCCGTCTTCAGCCGGGCTTGCTTGACTCCAGTGGCAAAGTGAGCATGGGACTCACGTCTGAGCATACCCTGCCAACTTAGGGCGGACAAAGAAAAACCAAAGGTGGTGATGGACGGAGCGTTGACAATACAAACACTCACCCCCAGTCAACTGATCTGGGTTTAATCCATCACCGTTCTTTAGCTCACTCCGCCACCCCAGTTCAGACATGGCCATATGCAAATCAGTCTGACCCTGTGCCTCATGGGAACAGTCCAGCCCGAACTGCCAAGCCACGTCTTCCCTGAACCAGAATCAAGCTTCCCAGGACCGGTTTCTGGCATTACAGCCGTCTTCAGCCGGGCTTGCTTGACTCCAGTGGCAAAGTGAGCATGGGACTCACGTCTGAGCATACCCTGCCAACTTAGGGCAAACAAAGAAAAACCAAAGGTGGTGATGGACGGAGCGTTGACAATACAAACACTCACCCCCAGTCAACTGATCTGGGTTTAATCCATCACCATTCTTTAGCTCACTCCGCCACCCCAGTTCAGACACGGCCATATGCAAATCAGTCTGACCCTGTGCCTCATGGGAACAGTCCAGCCCGAACTGCCAAGCCACGTCTTCCCTGAACCGGAATCAAGCTTCCCAGGACCGGTTTCTGGCATTACAGCCGTCTTCAGCCGGGCTTGCTTGACTCCAGTGGCAAAGTGAGCAAGGGACTCACGTCTGAGCATACCCTGCCAACTTAGGGCGAAGAAAGAAAAACCAAAGGTGGTGATGGACGGAGCGTTGACAATACAAACACTAACCCCCAGTCTACTGATCTGGGTTTAATCCATCACCGTTCTTTAGCTCACTCCGCCACCCCAGTTTAGACATGGCCATATGCAAATCAGTCTGACCCTGTGCCTCATGGGAACAGTCCAGCCCGAACTGCCAAGCCATGTCTTCCCTGAACCGGAATCAAGCTTCCCAGGACCGGTTTCTGACATTACAGCCGTCTTCAGCCGGGCTTGCTTGACTCCAGTGGCAAAGTGAGCAAGGGACTCACGTCTGAGCATACCCTGCCAACTTAGGGCGAACAAAGAAAAACCAAAGGTGGTGATGGATGGAGCGTTGACAATACAAACACTCACCCCCAGTCAACTGATCTGGGTTTAATCCATCACCGTTCTTTAGCTCACTCCGCCACCCCAGTTCAGACATGGCCATATGCAAATCAGTCTGACCCTGTGCCTCATGGGAACAGTCCAGCCCGAACTGCCAAGCCACGTCTTCCCTGAACCGGAATCAAGCTTCCCAGGACCGGTTTCTGGCATTACAGCCGTCTTCAGCCGGGCTTGCTTGACTCCAGTGGCAAAGTGAGCAAGGGACTCACGTCTGAGCATACCCTGCCAACTTAGGGCGAACAAAGAAAAACCAAAGGTGGTGATGGACGGAGCGTTGACAATACAAACACTCACCCCCAGTCAACTGATCTGGGTTTAATCCATCACCGTTCTTTAGCTCACTCCGCCACCCCAGTTCAGACATGGCCATATGCAAATCAGTCTGACCCTGTGCCTCATGGGAACAGTCCAGCCCGAACTGCCAAGCCACGTCTTCCCTGAACCGGAATCTAGCTTCCCAGGACCGGTTTCTGGCATTACAGCCGTCTTCAGCCGGGCTTGCTTGACTCCAGTGGCAAAGTGAGCAAGGGACTCACGTCTGAGCATGCCCTGCCAACTTAGGGCGAACAAAGAAAAACCAAAGGTGGTGATGGACGGAGCGTTGACAATACAAACACTCACCCCCAGTCAACTGATCTGGGTTTAATACATCACCGTTCTTTAGCTCACTCCGCCACCCCAGTTCAGACATGGCCATATGCAAATCAGTCTGACCCTGTGCCTCATGGGAACAGTCCAGCCCGAACTGCCAAGCCACGTCTTCCCTGAACCGGAATCAAGCTTCCCAGGACCGGTTTCTGGCATTACAGCCGTCTTCAGCCGGGCTTGCTTGACTCCAGTGGCAAAGTGAGCAAGGGACTCACGTCTGAGCATACCCTGCCAACTTAGGGCGAACAAAGAAAAACCAAAGGTGGTGATGGACGGAGCGTTGACAATACAAACACTCACCCCCAGTCAACTGATCTGGGTTTAATCCATCACCTTTCTTTAGCTCACTCCGCCACCCCAGTTCAGACATGGCCATATGCAAATCAGTCTGACCCTGTGCCTCATGGGAACAGTCCAGCCCGAACTGCCAAGCCACGTCTTCCCTGAACCGGAATCAAGCTTCCCAGGACCGGTTTCTGGCATTACAGCCGTCTTCAGCCGGGCTTGCTTGACTCCAGTGGCAAAGTGAGCAAGGGACTCACGTCTGAGCATACCCTGCCAACTTAGGGCGAACAAAGAAAAACCAAAGGTGGTGATGGACGGAGCGTTGACAATACAAACACTCACCCCCAGTCAACTGATCTGGGTTTAATCCATCACCGTTCTTTAGCTCGCTCCGCCACCCCAGTTCAGACATGGCCATATGCAAATCAGTCTGACCCTGTGCCTCATGGGAACAGTCCAGCCCGAACTGCCAAGCCACGTCTTCCCTGAACCGGAATCAAGCTTCCCAGGACCGGTTTCTGGCATTACAGCCGTCTTCAGCCGGGCTTGCTTGACTTCAGTGGCAAAGTGAGCAAGGGACTCACGTCTGAGCATACCCTGCCAACTTAGAGCGAACAAAGAAAAACCAAAGGTGGTGATGGACGGAGCGTATCATTTTGGAACAGTCCAGTCCGAACTACCAAGCCATGTCTTTCCCAGACCGGAATCAAGCATCCAAGGACCGGTTTCTGGCTATCAGCCTTCATCAGCCTGGATAGCTTGACTCCAGTGGTGTGGAGAGCCTGGGACTCACGTCTGAGCATACCCTGCCAACTTAGGGCGAACAAAGAAAAACCAAAGGTGGTGATGGACGGAGCGTTGACAATACAAACACTCACCCCCAGTCAACTGATCTGGGTTTAATCCATCACCGTTCTTTAGCTCGCTCCGCCACCCCAGTTCAGACATGGCCATATGCAAATCAGTCTGACCCTGTGCCTCATGGGAACAGTCCAGCCCGAACTGCCAAGCCACATCTTCCCTGAACCGGAATCAAGCTTCCCAGGACCGGTTTCTGGCATTACAGCCGTCTTCAGCCGGGCTTGCTTGACTTCAGTGGCAAAGTGAGCAAGGGACTCACGTCTGAGCATACCCTGCCAACTTAGAGCGAACAAAGAAAAACCAAAGGTGGTGATGGACGGAGCGTATCATTTTGGAACAGTCCAGTCCGAACTACCAAGCCATGTCTTTCCCAGACCGGAATCAAGCATCCAAGGACCGGTTTCTGGCTATCAGCCTTCATCAGCCTGGATAGCTTGACTCCAGTGGTGTGGAGAGCCTGGGACTCACGTCTGAGCATACCCAGCCCACTCTGGGTGAAAATTGCAAAAAACACAGTTGATGGACAGAATGTAGAACAATGTCATACATTCACCCCAGTACAAGGATCTGGGCCTAAATCCATCGTTTTTTTGCACTCCACACCACCCTGGGTTAGACACTGGCTATATGCAAATCAGCTCTGACCCTGTGCTTCATGGGAACAGTCCAGTCCGAACTTCCAAGCCATGTCTTTCCCAGACCGGAATCAAGCATCCAAGGACCGGTTTCTGGCTATCAGCCTTCATCAGCCTGGATAGCTTGACTCCAGTGGTGTGGAGAGCCTGGGCCTCACGTCTGAGCATACCCAGCCCACTCTGGGTCAAAATTGCAAAAAACACAGTTGATGGACAGAATGTAGAACAATGTCATACATTCACCCCAGTACAAGGATCTGGGCCTAAATCCATCATTTTTTTGCACTCCACACCACCCTGGGTTAGACACTGGCTATATGCAAATCAGCTCTGACCCTGTGCCTCATGGGAACAGTCCAGTCCGAACTACCAAGCCATGTCTTTCCCAGACCGGAATCAAGTATCCAAGGACCGGTTTCTGGCTATCAGCCTTCATCAGCCTGGATAGCTTGACTCCAGTGGTGTGGAGAGCCTGGGACTCATGTCTGAGCATACCCAGCCCACTCTGGGTGAAAATTGCAAAAAACACAGTTGATGGACAGAATGTAGAACAATGTCATACATTCACCCCAGTACAAGGATCTGGGCCTAAATCCATCGTTTTTTTGCACTCCACACCACCCTGGGTTAGACACTGGCTATATGCAAATCAGCTCTGACCCTGTTCCTCATGGGAACAGTCCAGTCCGAACTACCAAGCCATGTCTTTCCCAGACCGGAATCAAGCATCCAAGGACCGGTTTCTGGCTATCAGCCTTCATCAGCCTGGATAGCTTGACTCCAGTGGTGTGGAGAGCCTGGGACTCACGTCTGAGCATACCCAGCCCACTCTGGGTGAAAATTGCAAAAAACACAGTTGATGGACAGAATGTAGAACAATGTCATACATTCACCCCAGTACAAGGATCTGGGCCTAAATCCATCGTTTTTTTGCACTCCACACCACCCTGGGTTAGACACTGGCTATTTGCAAATCAGCTCTGACCCTGTGCCTCATGGGAACAGTCCAGTCCGAACTACCAAGCCATGTCTTTCCCAGACCGGAATCAAGCATCCAAGGACCGGTTTCTGGCTATCAGCCTTCATCAGCCTGGATAGCTTGACTCCAGTGGTGTGGAGAGCCTGGGACTCACGTCTGAGCATACCCAGCCCACTCTGGGTGAAAATTGCAAAAAACACAGTTGATGGACAGAATGTAGAACATGTCATACATTCACCCCAGTACAAGGATCTGGGCCTAAATCCATCGTTTTTTTGCACTCCACACCACCCTGGGTTAGACACTGGCTATATGCAAATCAGCTCTGACCCTGTGCCTCATGGGAACAGTCCAGTCCGAACTACCAAGCCATGTCTTTCCCAGACCGGAATCAAGCATCCAAGGACCGGTTTCTGGCTATCAGCCTTCATCAGCCTAGAAACTAGGTTGTTTCAATTAGCGACTAGTTGTACGAAGGCCCATTTGCAAACACAGTTTATCACTAATTCAAATAAGATGGTGACTGTGTGCAAGCTATTAATACTGATTCAGAATGCATCAGGGGTTTCTACAAAGGCAGCATTGTCTGTGATTGCGAGGAGGATGTGAATGCTGGCTGCTCAGCAGAGGAGGAGGCACAGACAAGAGAGTCAAGCTGACCATTTTCTGAAAAACTGAGGAAGAGATTTTTGACAAATACAGGTGAAGAAGTTCCGTAATATTGGAGAAAGGTGCACTTTTAAAGTCAGATCCAGAAAGCAGTATTCTGTGCAGCAATTATATCCACACCCATGCTCAGGTGTTGTCTTTACACCTTTTGGATTCTGGCAGTTACCAGGTTGTGATTGCTGTTGCTGGTGGGGTGTCTAAAGTGTGCTTTTACATTTTTTTTAGCAGATTTCTAGATGCCATGCTTCTGTATAATAACTGCTTGCTACATATACCTACCCAGAAATGTGCAGCAAACTCAAATCACTAAATTAAAATTATGAAGGATTTCTAAACTCCCCCATGGTATAGAGTGTATGGAACACTTGTTCCTATTTGTTAAGGAGAGCGGGGAGCCAGTGGAGGACAAATGGATTTGCAGAGGGGAAGAGGGGGAAGTACCCAGAAGACGCCGAAAAGAGTAGCGTGGAGTCGAACAGCGTTGGGAGAGAGAAGAGCCGGACCAGTTTTACAGAGATCGACGAAGGTGCTGCGCGGGGAAACAGAGGAAGAAGACCAGCACACGAAGACACTCCAGAAACCTGGAGTGAGGAGTGGTGGTCTGGTCACCCTGGGAAGCATGATTCCCCACCACCACAACTCAGGAGAGTTGCGGCTTTCCCTGTTCGTATGTATAAGGAACGGTTTGGGAAAGGAGAAAAGGGGGCAAATTCAGACGGGCGGGAAATGAGGGGCCAGATAGAGGTACTGTCCTAATTACGGGAATGAAGGTGTCAGGAAAAAGCAATCTTGCCTAGTAAATTTCTTTTGGGACCATTTTTTTTCTTTCCTTCCTTTCGAGGTATGGTTGAAATTCTTTATCGTTATTCATTGTATACAAAGGGCATCAAAAATACAAATGAAGGGAAAAGGGATGTCCTGATGATAATGAAACCCGAGATTGCTTTGCTGAGGCTCCAGGACCCATTCTGCCGCGTTGACCAGAAACCAGCAGACGGCGGTCTAGCTGTAGCGGGAATTGATCTAATATAATATCCCGAAACTGACGGCCTTATTCAAATCTGGAAATCACTTTATGCAGCGTATGTTTACGCGCACCGTGAAAAGGATTTTAGATAATTGCGGTCTCGCACGCTTGTCGTTTTATATCATATGGGACCAATCACTATGATATAGATCGGTAAAAATTAGACGACCACAGAGGGAAATTGTGGATAAAGTGCTGAAGGTCTTAGAGGTCCTTGTGTGACCCATGATGAGATACATTGTATAAAATGGGAATTTATTTTTAATCCTGAAGAAGGTGTCGGCTTAAAATAATAGTTGCCAAACCGAAACGCGTCGATGCTTTGTTGAGTTGAGATACGTTAAATCGCTGGACAAAAACCCCTCCAATCAGGATAGATTTACAATTTGGAGTGTGATTTCATTCCTTTTGACTAATGTGTTCATTTTTAACTGGAATTATTTTCCTTGTAATTTTTCCCACTGTCTGTGATTATTTGCTGTGAATTATTGTAATAATTTTTATTGATGCTCTATTTTATATTGTGTCTTTTTAATATATGTCAATATAAAATGTACATTTTAGTATGACCTTATCATTTGTATCATCTTTGCTCCTGGTGTGTTATGTAGAGTTAACTGTGTATGGAATAATGTGGGTTTAAGCTCTGGCTCGCTTATAAGTGCACCCAAAGGGGAAACTTTTCTGACAATTTGTCTTTTGGAACCCCACCCCTTTGGATTTTGGGTCCCTCTCTTTTGTTAGACAAATTAAGCACTGCCATCCTCACAATCCAGTAAATAAAACGAGAGACAGAGTATAGGAATAACTAGTCAACCCAATAAAAAGATAATGATTTACAGTTCACAGTAGAAGGTGTTTTTTTCCCTCAACACCCAAAGGTGTGGTGATGGTCTCTATCCCTCATAAACAAAATACATCAGACCTTTTACTTACTTTGCACTCCCTGTCTTTCCTCTTGGCAAACCGGGGATGACGCACCACGGAAGTCCAAACCTAACACAAAGAAATACAGAAGAGGGTTACCATTGGGAGAAGAAGAATCCAGAGACCATAACAGCAACCACAAGATTATTTTGTTTCCTTCTAAGATGTACTTCATGCCTTTTGTTCTGTTAAGCCTACACAAGAAAATAAACTGCAAAATAGAGAAACACATTAGGCTTCCTAGATTTGATTTCTGCCCATCCCTCCCACAACTGGTGTCAGAAGTGGGATCTGAAGAGATGGAGGCCATTGTGCACAAAATGGTGGAAGGCCAAGAAAAACTAGGACAAATTATGGAACACTTTCTGGCAGTAGCAGAGAAAGATGGGGAGAAATTCCATAGAACCCTGACAGAAAAAAGCCAGACTCAAGAATCTGTAATTGAGAAGTTGGCCAATGCGCTCAGTCAACAAAGGACTCAGGCAGCACTTCCTTCAGTGGTGGTGCAAAAGTATGTTGCCGTAGAAGACCCGGATTGATTTTTTGCAAACTTTGAGGGGATGGCAAGATCAGTAGCATGGACTGTCAACAAATAGGGGCAATATCTCGGACCACTCCTCTTGGGTGACCTCCAGGCCACTTACCGGGCCACCTACCTAGGTATATTTAGAACAGTATCTCTCCTCCCTACATACCCCCGATGGGTTTAGCAACATTCTTAGCTAATCCTGGAAAAGGCAGTAGAAATAGCTAGTGTTTATTATCGGGCGCAAGAAATACTAAGAGGCGAAAAACAGTAAACAGGAGGGGCAAGATGACGACTGAGTGAGCTGACTCTCTCCCTGAGTTGCTTTCCCCCACCTACCTGCTATTATTCCGTCCTTACAGATAAATAAACGAAGTCTAATTCTGTGGAGATGCTCCTAGGATGTTGTGGAGACTTTCTGTGAGGCACCACGAACCGCGAGCGGCATCAAGCACTTGGCTGCTTGTCTTTGCAAGGCTTCTGCTTTCCAGGCTGCGGCTGCAACTGCCAAGCCCAATCGTAGCCCCAATGCCACTGAAGTCCGTGTGAGGGGCAAGAGGCAGTGGAGCAACATTAGGAAAAGAAATCGCAGTCGGAGCAGGGACTGGAGGAGAGACGCTGAAGACAGACTCCTCTGCTCGGGGCTGGAAAACGCTACAGGCAATCTTTCAGTCACAGACGGCGAAGAAGATGCTGGCAGCCGAGGCTCAGAGCAAGGCAGATGTAGCTTCTGTCAGTGTGAGCCCCCTGCTGGACATAGACATATTACATCAGCCCTCTGCACCTGAAACGCTCGGTGGCAGAGAGCTGAGCAAGGACAATGAGAAGTATATAATTAAGGGTGGAGGAGCCACTGCTGAACATGGGTCTGGAAGCTCTGCTGGGTGAAGCCCACATGGTGGCGCTGTGGGGGCAGTTGCATTGGCCAGCCCCGGATTGGAGAAAGAGAAACTATCAGCAATTAAGGGAGGAAAAGAGGCCTCAGGAAGAACCCCTAGGGGGGGAAAAGGAAAAGGAAAAATAGACAACCCCATTGTGATAATGGAAGACCAAGCGGGCAATATTAATATTATGGCCTCTTTGAAAGAGGTGGACTCTGGGGATAACTTTTTATCAATGTCAGACCCTTCAAACTCGTCAAGTGATGAGAGCTTGGGTGGTACGAAAGACTCCACAGGAGAAGCACTCACCCAGAGCGATGACAGTGATATAAGTAATATTCACCCCGGAGAGGAGATTGCTGGGGCCGCCTGAGGTGGACCCTCAACCAACCCGTTAACTGTTCAAAAGCAGAAGGATTTTGGACAGACATCCTTGACAGAATCTAAAGGGGCTGTGGGCTCATTGGTATGGAACTTCTCCTTTTCACCCAATCTCGGCTGTGATGAAAATGTTGCTGTCAGCAATGCACTGGCTGGGGGGGGTGGAAAACACAGAGGAAATGTTGCTCTCTATTATTTATAAAAAGTATTATGGCACATAGGGAGGGCAGAGAGTCTAAAAATGCAAGGTGTATATTGAATGTTGCAGAACTCCAGAGTGGTTAAATCCTGCACAGAATTCGCAACAAGGATTGAGGGAGCAGAAACTAGGATCTCCACACTGGAGGATGAACTCACTGCTCAAAGAACCTTTATGGACTCCCTAAAATAAAAAAAGGATGATACTGCCTGGAAATTAACGGACATGGAGAAACAGTTAAGAAGGAACAATTTGAGAGTCTTGGGTATCCCTGAGGGGGCGGAGGGAACGGACATGCGAACATTCATTGTAGACCTTTCTGCAGAGGCATTCCCAGAGCTCACACAATGGAACTGGAGTTTAGAGGTTCAAAGGGTGCATAGATTCCTGTTTAAGCAGCAAATAGGAGCAGGACAGCTTGTAACGAGACCAAGAACTATATTAATTTGTCTGAATAATTTCTTGGCACGAGAAGCTATCAATGACCTAGCACGACCAGAAAGAAAAAAGATTGGACAGGGGAGTGAATTTTTTGTTAGGCCGGATTTCTGTCAAGCTACTGTAGAGAAGAGGTGGCACTTGCGGCAATTGATGCCAATGTTTCAGGCCAAAGCAGCTCAGGTTTTTCTGCTCAATCCTGCCACATTGAAAGTTATTTGTAAAGTTCAAACACAATTTTTCACTTCTGTAACTCTAGCCAAGGAATATCTGCATTCAATATAGAATTGTCAGGCCAGAACACATAATGATACAGATTATTAATTTTTTGCTTAGCAGATATATCATTTTCTAACTTGATTTGCCTTTGATGTAATGGCGGGGGGAGCAGCGACGAGGGGGGGGGGTGTACAGTCAGCTTCCCATCACCAGGGACCTTGAATCCTTATGCCTTATTTTGTGGGGGGTGAGGAAGGGGGTGCTCTCAAGGGTGGGGGGTTAGTTGGGTAGGGAAGGAGGGCTGGGGGAAGAGGTTGGGTGGGCCTGGGTAGAAAAGAAAAAAGAGGCCATGGTGGATACGTGAGAAGCAACATTCACTTATAATTGATGTGTCTAATCAGGAGGAGTACATCTTGAGAAGAAGGAGCATAGAATGACGGCAGGGAGACTACGGGTATGTACATTCAATGTATTGGATCTAAATGATAGGGTCAAGAGACAGCATGTAGCGCGGGAACTGAGAAGCTTTTGTTCAGAAGTAGTATGTCTTTAGGAAACACGTATCTCATGGAAGAACCAAGAGGTCTTGGCTGAATTGGGATATACAGTATTAGTTTGCACGCAACACAGCACGACAACTAGGGGTGTGGCTATACTGGCCAAACCTTATGTACGGCTGGTGGGAAGGACTTTGGCAGATAAATATGGCTGATGGGCCTTAGCTGAATATGCTGCGGGAGAACAGAAATTTGTCATTTGTTCAGTATACGGGTCAAATATGGATGAAGCACAGATTTTAGAATTGTTTAATATTGAGCAGGGGTCATGGGCAACTCCATTAATACTCTGTGGAGATTTTAATATACATTTAGCTGGACCAGAATTACACACTAATAACGGAACGTATTTGGGGAAGAAACCTAAAGTTTTTAAGGCTTTACAGCAGCTTGTACTAGAGTATGGGCTAGAAGATTTATGGTTAACAAATAGGTATTCTGAACCAGGATTTACATATTTCTCCTGCCCCCATAATAAATGGGTGAGACTGGACTATTTCTTTGTCTCTAAAGGGCAGGCTGCTATGGCTAGAATTCAAATATTTCCTAGACGTACCTCCAACCTCAGCCCAGTGGTTATGGATTTATCAATTCAAAGCTTATTCAGGCCACAGAGGCGATTCCCTTTCAATCAGAAATTGTCGGCAGATTAAATGTTTCTGCTCCATATGAGGGATTGGATTAGGAACTTTCTGGATATAAACAGGAATCCGTCCGTCCGCTGTAGTATGGGATACACTGAAGGCAGGCCTCAGGGGGGAAATACTGAGCTTTTGTGTATATAAGCAAAAACCGAAAAATATCCTGCTTCAGGGCCTTTATGATGAGCTCAGGTGGGCCGAATGTGGCTTGACACAATGTGTAACCGAAAAATTATCAAGCTCTGTGCCGCAAGCCACTGTAGCATGCTGTAAGGCAAAGATTAACCTATTATGGTCCAAAGACATTGCCTGCAGATATTTAACCTATAGGAGAGAATGTTATGAATTTAGGGAGACGGCTGGGAGATGCCTAGCTAAACGAATTAGAAATAGGGAGTTTGAACTCGCCATTGTGGAACTAGAAGACTGGGCTGGGAAATTAGTGAGCAGACCGCCTGAGATTTTTGCAGCTTTAAGATCTTTTTATCAGGAGCTATATGCAGGGGAGGATAGACCAGATGGAAATACAGCTCTATGTTTACCGCAAAATGGATTTAGCCAGACACTGAGCAGGGAAGATGAGACAGAACTAGAAAAGTCTATAACCCAGGAGGAGATTGAGAGTGCTATTAATTCACTAGCAATGGGCAAAGCAGCTGGCCCTGATACAATACAGTTAACATTTTATAAGGTTTTTCTATCTGAACTTAAAACAGAAATGTTGGCAGTCTTTAAGGCTGCTCAACAAGGACAGGCGCCAGCATCATGGGACACTGACTCGACCAGTCCGCTCCTCGCTATTTCGGGAAGGCCATCTCCCCATCTAAATCACTCCTCAGCACCAGATCATAACAGAGTGGTTCCGTCCCATTTTGTTGTGCCCCAACTATCTAGACCCATGAATCTGAAGGTGAGAGATTTCTCGGGTTCACTCGGCGCACATCTAGCCAGTCCAATCCTATCCGTTCCCGATTAGAGAGATTCCCGGATGACCGACTGGCACGGCCTCCAACAATTGATCCAGCTTCTCCCAGCCCTATCCCTTTGTCCCATATTAGGCTGGAGTCCAAGCAACTGCCCACTACCGATCATGATCGGTCAATTCCAATCATTCCAGTTCTGCCTGGACTTGACCCTCAGCTTAATGATCACTCCCCCCTTGCTAATGCTCCAACCTCACTATTAAAAGCACATCAGCTTGTCCCAAATGACCAACTTCCTCACCAGGATCTACCCTCCATCACCGCGGACCCCATAGGCTTACACCGAGACCCCCCTTCACAGATAGATTTCCTTTCACACCCTCCATCCCTCGCCCAACACTCAGACTTGGCTGCGCGCCTAGAGGAGATTTCTCTACATTTGCACCTTCTCACTTCTGAGATACATGACCTTAAAGCCCTCTCAAATGATATTTTTCCCATGATCAGCTCTGCAAATTTATCAAAAGCTCCCACTAGCAATAGATATCCCATGGACAAGCCTTTTGCCTCCTCCATCTTGAAATCCATTCCCCTGCCCAACGAACCCTCTCACCCTAGAAGATATGAGACGGTGAACAACACTTACAATGTAACTTTTACATCGCAGAGCCTTTACAACGCAACCATTACAACGCAAACTATTACAACGCATTGCTCTGGGGGACGCTCTAGGATAGGAATAGGTTAATTTACTATCCAATAACCTTCCCTAGTGTCCACGGGGACTGGAGTTGGAATAGTAAATTAAACTATTTACTATCCAGCGCCCAAAAGCACTATGCGTTGTAATGGACTGCGTTGTAATACTTACGTTGTAAAGGCATGCGATGTAAATGCATGCGTTGTAATGTCATACATGCATATGAGACCTACCTTGCATCCACAGATCTCCAGGACCTGCACAACTCTTACCTTACTTGGTCCAATCCCAACATGAGCCTGCCGAGACAAATACAATCCATCCTTTCTAGCCAGAACAGAGAACTTCCTCGAATTCTTAGAGGCAGCAATAAGGTCAACCTCACTCATGTGAACATCACCCAGAAACCTTCCCCCCTAATCTCCTATGACTTAAATGTGTACTTCTAAATTGCAAGTCAGCCAGTAAACACGCCTCTGATATCTTCGACCTCATCCAACACAAGGACTTAGACATTATCATCCTCACTGAAACTTGGCTAAATCCCGCTTCCACTCCTATTTTTGACCTCCTAGTACCTCCCAATCGTGATATAATTAGGTTAGACAGAGCTCGGAAATTGGGTGGGGGCCTAGCCTGTATTCATAGGAACACACTCTTGATTTCTCATTTGGAGTCCTGTGCGCCCTCCTCCTGTGAATACTTTTGTCTCAGCATCTCAAGTAAGAACCTTCCGGTTTGCAAACTTCACACCTTCTATCACCCCCGGGAGACAATCTCCCCTTCATTGAGCAATTCATGGAAATCATTTCTGGCAATGTTGACTCAGCGATGTCCCAAATCTTCCTTGGTGACTTTAACCTTCACTGGGCAAACCCCAAAGACTTTCTGTATCTTGCCTTAAAGCTTTTTTAAATGATCAAGATCTGATTCAGCACTGTGACCAAACAACCCATAATAAAGGAGAAACTCTAGACCTCATTATCTCGAAAGGGCAGACCGTCACCCTGGATTCCATTACCCCATGTGAATGGTCAGACCACCACTGCATCCTCTTTTATATTAACAGGGAGGTACTGATGAGGAAGGCTCAACCATTGAAATCAAAGACATGGAAAAGGGACCTCAGATCAATAAACTCTGTTGATCTAGCTGTCCATTGTAAATCTGCCCTCTCCTCCCAAGCTGACTTGATTGAGGTACAGTTACTCACTGACTCCTACAATTCAACCATTTTCAACATCATGGATGACATTGTTCCACTGCAACATAAAAATGCCTCAACAAAAATATCCAAACCGTGGTATAATGAAAACTTAAACATGGAACGTCGCAACCTTAGGACAGTTGAACGGTCTACTACAAACAAACCAAGAGTGCTAAGGCTAATTACTTCAGACACCAATTGGCGGCAAACCGTCCCAAGAAACTTTTAGAATTGGTCAAACAGCAATCTGTTGTAGGTCCAAACCTCTCTGAACCTGGAGGCAGCCCTCCCTCTTGCGACGAACTTGCTGCTTTCCTCATTGTGAAATCAAGGCTCATTTCCACTGACCTTGCCTCTAAGAAGGCTCTACTGCCCTCCTGCAGGGCTGCATCACCCCTTCACCCCTTAGAAAAGCGGAACTCTACCACCCAGAATACCAAGAACAATGCGTCTTGGGGCACCTTTACCCCATTTAGTGAACAAGACATCAAAAAGTTCCTCCTGAATATTAACCCATCCAACCACTTCAGTGACCCGTTACCCCCGGCCATCTTCAAGGAAATCAAGAATGCACTCATCCCCACCTGGACAAGGATTGTAAATGCTTCTCTATCACAAGGCATGATCCCCGACTGCCAAAAAGCAGCTCAGGTATCACCTATACTAAAAAAAACTAACGCTGACAAAGCTGATCTCAATAATTTCTGACCTATCTCCAACCTCCCCACCCTAGTGAAACTCCTTGAGAAATGTGTTCAATCCCAACTCTTTGCTCACATAGTGAACTACCTATACCTAGACCAGCATCAGCCCGGCTTTCGGAAGGGGCACAGCACCGAATCGACTCTCACTCATGTTATGGATGACATTTTAAAAATTCTCGATCAAAACGAATCCTGCCTCCTGATCCTCCTTGACTTTTCCTCCACTTTTGACACAGTTAATCATGACAACCTCCTATCCATTTTGCAAAACAGGATGTTTTTTTCTGATCAGGTGCTACAATGGTTCTTGTCCTTCCTCCACCACAGATCTCAAAGAGTCAGGGCAAATCACACTCTCTCTCCCAGCCCTCTCCCGTACTCATGGGGGTCCCCCAAGAATCTGCCTTATCTCCTATCCTCTTCAACCTTTTCTTGGAACCATTAGCTAACTCACTAAACTCCACGGGTATTCTTTTCCATATGTATGCCGACAACACTCAACTCTATTTAAAAATTGCATCCCCGAAAAACATCATCTCACTCAACACTACCCTAACGTCTACTCAAAACTGGTTAACTGATAACCATTTCCTGCTCAACACCTCAAAAACGGAATTCCGGCTCATCTCCCCTCCGAACCACATCCCCCAGCTAGACCTTTGGCTGAGTCACCTCACTGCTTTCAACTACACTCCTCTCATCATAGACTCAGCCAAATCTCCAGGTGTCACCATGGACAGGCACCTGTATATGAAAAATCATATCAGCAATATATGTAAGGGAGCAAACCACTTGATGAGGATACTCAGAAATATCAAACCTTATCTTCCACTTAATGATTTCAAGCAGGTGGTCCAAGCGCTTGTCCTGCCGAGGCTAGATTACGGCATCGCTACCCTCTGTGGCCTTCCCAAATACACCCTGGCTCCACTAAGGGCATCACTGAATGCTGCTGCTAGACTGGTTACAGGCACCAAACGCAATGAGCACATGTCCCCAGTCCTAAAATCTCTTAATTGGCTTCCCTATGAAGCACAAATTCAGTTAAAGATTGCCGTTATGACGCACAAAGCCATCTACTTCAATACTCCCAGGTTCCTGGTGCAAAAACTTGAACTATCTTGTGGTGTAAGAGCCTCAAGAAGCGCCACTACTTTCCTCTTGAAACCACTCATCCTTAGCAAAAAGAGAACTTGTCACCGAGCCTTCTCTGGTGCTGCCCCAAAGATATGGAACTCTCTACCACCGGAAGTAAGCAGAATCTCCTCAACAATGGTGTTCAAACTGGAAGTCAAAAGATTCCTTATGAATAAATTCCTACCATAAGTGGGCTAGGCTCACCTGCTCAATGACATTGTTCCTACTACCACGGTAGCATAATTTACTATTACTCTTCTTTACGACATACTATGCACCACATTTGCTACCTGTGTACAATTGTTTATTATAGCCCTCCTTGTTGTCTTGTAATCTGCGATCATTCTTGTTTTTACTCCTACCTGATGTTGATCTTGCATTATTGTCCTTCCTTTCCTTCCTAATGTAAAGCGCTCTGATATCCTTACAGGACCTTGTTCGCGCTATGTAAAACTTTATAAATAAATAAATCATTGTCTTCAAGAAAAAAGATAAATCAACAACTCGAGGAATGTCTGACAAAATATCGACGGACAGAAAATTAACCTACAAAAATATCGGCACAGAAATATCGCAGTCAAAAATATTGAAGTCCTATCTACATAAAGGTAAGTACAAAAAATATCAACAATAGGGAAAGCGTTGGATAGCGTCAGGGTAAAAATTACTATTTCCACTCCAGAGAGTGCAACAGTAGGGCAAGCGCAGGATAGCGTAGGGTGAAAATTACTATTCCCACTCCAGTAAGTATAACAGTAGGGAAAGCGTTGGATAGCGTAGGGGTAAAAATTACTATTCCCACTCGAGTGAGTGCAACAGTAGGGAAAGCGCTGGATAGCGTAGGGTTAAAAATCACTATTCCCACTTCAGAGAGTGCAACAGTTGGGAAAGCGCTGGATAGCATAGGTGTTAGGGGTGCTACTGGTCGTCTTACTTAATTCAGTGTAATTTTAGTTCAGTTCATGTTCAAATAAAACTATCAGTTCAATTATTTGTTAGTATGAAACACAGGAGTAGTTTAATGTATGTAACTATCTATTTTTAGTCAATGTAATTAGCTGTTTTGGAAATTGCATTAGACAATGCTTGTTGATTTCAAGTCTATGTGTAAGTCCTTGAGTTTAACCTGCTAGATTGTGCGCTCATTATGAGAGAGGCTCGCGCTGGCTCTTGTGACTGGAATCTTCATGGGGAGAGAGCTCGCGCTGCTCTCGTGACTGTGCATTGTTTATAAATAGTCATTTCTCCCAACGGTTCGGCGCTTCGTCTCTCGTTGCTTCCCTGACGAGCGCTTCTGCTCCTGTCATGACGGCTCGTCTTATCGACCGTAAAACCATTCCTTAGTTCACACCAGTGATCCTTATTTCTACTCTGAATTCTCAGTTCCTACTCGTGCCCTTATCCTAGAAGTCAGTTCCTGATTGATTCGCGGCTTCGCTGAAGCCGAGGACCCGAGCCTTTCCTCCGTGTCAGCTGAGATATCGAGTTACGTTTCTTCTCGCCGGAAGGCGGTTCGAGTCTCCAGTCTTCGCATGAAAGCTTGAAAAGGGACAGTAAGATTTATTAATTCAATTGAAAAGAACAGTTGAGCTAAAATGCTTCAAGAGAACTAACGATTAAATTACTGGACCTAAAGATCAAAGCTGTATTTAGAAGAAGATATATATTCATTATTTAGCGGTCTGAAGAAACAAAACCATGGCAAGGTCAAGGGACTTTTTCGTAAACAGACTGAGGGGTTATTAGCGTCTAAGAAGTTCTTCTAGAGCCTAGAGTCTTGACTCCTGTGAAAGAAACAAGCCTTGGCTAAGGCAAAGGAACAATTGTAAAAAAAAACCTGAAATGTTATTTCTTTAAAAGTGTAAATAGGAATTTAGTAAAAGACTCGGTAAAGAAGGTTTAATGTTCAAGTAAGCTTCCTGAGTCAGAACTAAATTTGCTGCTGTTAAATAGGAGTAGGTTGTTGTTTTTATTATCTCCTAATCGCAGATTCCATCGAATTGAAGAATTGCAGAAGCCTCCAGGTATGAATCTTGCATGATCAAAACCAGTTCAGTTCACTAAACCTAATTAACAAACTAACTCATTGTGATGGTGGGTGTACAGCGGGCCGGAAAAGCAAGCGAGGAGGCCGTATGTAGTGTGCTATAGTAGGGGTTTTATTAGCAATGTCACAGAGGTAGAACACAAGGAAAACAAGAGGAAGTCCGGGGCTGGATCCACTCCGGGCCGATGTTGCTGCTTTTGGTCTTCGGCGGGTCCAACGGAGGGTCCGGCGATGGGGAGGATCCACGGAGGGCAGGGAGCAAAAGAGAAACAAAAGGGACCGTTAGTCCTATCCTAGTCGTAGGATCACAGCTATCTCCACCGTCACCCGGGTGTGTGAGGAAGGATCGGAAAACGGAGACAGTGAGGAAAGGAAGGGCCCGGGAGGAAGGGATACGGGGCTGGAGGAAGAAAAGGGTGCTTGGTCGGGAGGTGAACAAAGGGGGATATTCAAAACAGTGCAGTGCTATACGATTATATTACAGTGCAGGGGACGTGAATTCTAAAGAGAAGGGGAATTTACAAAGACTATACAGGGGACTCCTAGTGAGTAGAATAACTGAGGTTAAGGGCACTCACGCGGTCCGCCGTAACTCTCCAGGTGAGTTACGGCCGCTCTACAGCCACCTCCTGTGGACTCCACCACTCTTCGGTCCACACGTCTGCTTCAGCCGACTGCTCTCCGTCACCTTCGTCTTCTCCTTCGCGTCCACCAGTCCGAGGTTTCTGCCACAAATCTCCGACGACTTGCATTTCCGGGTTCTCCTTTTTATCCGGTGCTGTCGCTGCCATAGGGGCGGGGTTTCCGGAGTCCGCGATATTTGAGGCGATCTGGCCCGTTGTTCTGGTTGGTCCCTGTGGGGAAAAGAAGCGAGTGACTCTCTGGCGGGTTGCTGGCGTCTCAGGTCGAGTCCGTATGGTGGTAGAATGAGACCGGGGAGACAGTCCCGGGGGCGGTGAAGGAGGTAAGTTCGGGGAAGGGCGGAGTACTGGTCGGGTTTGTCGGGACGCCGTCTCACACTCATTAATTAGGAGATGTTATTTTCTGATGTGTAACTTTCTTTTTAAAGAGTCTAGACATTGAGGCAAAGCAATTCCTGATATCAAATAGAGTGTGAACAAGGGCCACAAAAACCTATGGTCAGTAACCGAAGTGTTTAATTAAATTCTGAGTTAAGAAGTTTAGTTAGAAGATTTATTTATTCTTAACTTTGAACTACAGAATTGCGTGGAACCTGTGAAACGCATCTTTAAGAAAGGTCATCGGCCTGGAACACTACTTTGAGAAACAACAGCTGAAGCCAGTGTTTATTTATATGTTGTTAGTTTCTCTGTCCACTTCCCCTTTCCCTTAGGAAAAAGTTGATTCAGTCAGAGTTGTATTCCTGATTGTGTTAATTGATCCTTGAGGGAGTTGGGAGTTTGCAGCTACAAGAGGAAACGTCAGAAGTGACTCTCAGGTCTTCCTCAACAATAGGGGTAATAATTACTAATACCACTCCAGTGAGTGCAACAGTAGGGAAAGCGTTGGATAGCATAGTGGTAAAAATTACTATTCCCACTCCAGTGAGTGCAACAGTAGGGAGGAGCTGGATAGAATATGGGTAAACATTACTATTCCCACTCTAGAGAGTGCAACAGTAGGAAAAGTGTAGGATAGCATAGGGGTAAAAATTACTATTCCCACTCCAGTGAGTGCAACAGTAGGGAAAGCGCAGGACAGCGTAGGGGTAAAAATTACTATTCCCACAAGCGTTGGATAGTTTAGGGCTTAAATTGACATACAAATCAAGTAAATCATAAAACAAAAAATAACATATTAATAATTAATTAACAAAAACATTATTTATAAATACCAATACATTAAAATTAATATTAACTTAAATAACATTAAATTACTTCCCACAATATTACCCTTTAACACAACACACTACAGATAAAAAACACAATTAATTTAATTATCAATTAATCAATGAATAACAATTAATACTACATTAATTATAATTAATATAGTTAATTATATTATATTAATTATAGTTAATTATAAATTAACCAATGAATACAAATTATTTACCAATTATTAATTAATTAACAATAAAGTATTTAACAATAACAATACATGAAAATTAATTATAATTAATATAATTATAAATTAAACAATTAATAAATAATAATTACCAATTAATAATTAACTAACAATACATTTATTAACAATAACAATAAATAAAACGTAATAATATTTAATTGCAATTCATATAGTTATACATTAACCAATTATTACAAATGTATTACCAATAAGTAATTAAGTACCAATTAATTAATAATCAATAACAATAAATAAAAACATATTAATTAATCAATTATAATTAAATTACTTCCCACCCTGTTCCCCTATAAACCCACAACCGGCTCTGATACTAAAACGCAAAATTTGCTTTAACAAAATTACTAATTTCCAAATATGTATTTTAAAATGTATGAAAATACATTAAAAAAATAATGTTGAACATACATCTAAAATACATACTAAAATGCATAACAGTTTTTTTCTCGATATTATTGACAATGATATTTTTGCTTACGATATTACTTACTTCGATATTATTTACTTTGATATTAAAAAAACAATATTACTTACCTTGGCATCGATATTCTGGTCAACTATATTCTTGACTTCGATATTCTGTCCCTACGATATTAAAAACTCGATATTAAGGTAGGTCGATATTTAAAAATTGATATTTCGACTGTACACCCAACTCTCCCTGGCTCTTAAAGGCCTATCTCCCTTTTAAATTGTGATAGCAAGATTTATGCCAAAGTTCTTGCATCACGGCTATCTCGGGTAATAACCCGCTTGGTTTCAATACGCGAGCATGTTTTTATCCCGGGAAGAGGCACGGTCAATCACATCAGTCGGGTGGTTACCATGTTTGACATAGCAGAAGTTCAACAGTCTCCACTTGGACTGATACTTCTTGCTGCAGAGAATGTGTTTGACCGTGTCTCTTGGGAGTTTTTATGGGTAGTCATGGGCCGCTTAGGGTTTGGGTGTGATTTTATTAATGCAATTAAAACAATGTATAGGCTCCCGGTGGCTAGAATTTGTGTGATGGGATTGGAATCTGAACCTGTTTTTTATAACCTGTGGAACACGGCAAGGCTGTCCGTGATGGCAGCCTCATTTGGATCAATCTTAGGGTACAAACTGAGCACTGGCAAAACATTATGCACAAAGGAGGCTGTTTTTAATGATCTGAGAGTTGTGCAGGAGGCAATCTATTTAGGTATTAAAATCAGAGCATCATTAGAGGATTTAGTTACTGCGAATTGGAACCCACTGTTAGTTGGAATTGAGAAAGAACTGGGGTGAATAGAGTGCTTACACCTTTCACTGGTAGGACGCTGTAACGTACTGAAGAAGAAAATTTGGACTAAGGTGTTGTACATTTTTTAGATCAGTTCCATTAGAGCTTACTAGAATACAGCTGCAAAATCTACAGTCCATCGGTAGAAGGTTCATGTGGGGTCAGAAACACGCTCGAAAGCAATGAAGTATATGACCCTCCCGGGATCCAGAGGAGGGTGGGCAGTCCCTAACTTTGTGTTTCATTATTATGCTTCCCTTCTTCAGAATATGAACATCTTAATAACGGGAGAAAAAGGGAACAACTCAGCTGATGCTCACTCTGTTTTCCAAATGCTGTTAGGGGCAGAAGCTGAGAGCTGTTTTTCAAAGGTAATTGAGCCAAGCTACTACAAAAAGACCCGGTTTAAGTTATTAGGGGCAGCCTTTAAAGTTTGGAAGCAGGTTCACAAGTATTTGAAAATCGGGAAAATTCATTATTATACTCCTATTGATGCACTACAGCTACTACCCCCTATTTTTTGGGACACGCTTATGGGCAGGTGGAAATTAAAGGGATCTCGATTATCGGGGATGTCTATGATAAAGGCAACCTGTACACCTTTGCGCCGCTGAGGGAAATTTTAGGATTGTCAATTAGAGATTTTTTTAAAATATCTTCAGTTACCTGATTATCTAGATAAGATAAGAAGAAATTGCATATGGGTGATGTAGGGAAAAATTATATGATTGAAGTCATTAAAAATAGGCAGAAAATAAGATGTCTTTATGGGAACCTTGTGGAATTACAGGGGGATGACCTGGAAGAGCAGGATACGAAATGGAAGGAGAGGCTGGGGCATAGCGAGGGGCTGGTACAGAGATCGATTGACATTGCAGGGGAAATATTGATTTCATCAAGTCTTAGGTCCCAGCACTATAAAACTATATTTAATCTATATCATACGCCCTTGAAGATGCTAAAGTGAGGTGGTGCATGTTTTTTATGCATGTACCAAACTGCACCCTCTCCTCTTGGGGATAGAACATTTCGTAACCTCCGTAACTGGGGTAGAAATCACACTAACCCCGATTTCCTTGTTGCTAGGGTTGGCAGAGGAATCATTGGCTAACCTTGGAACACTAAAGGTTGGATATATTATATTTATGGCTATGCTGTAGCACGGCTCTTTATCACCTCAGCGTGGCTGCAGAAAGATTCACCTTCACTTGAAATGTGGAAAGCTAGGTTTTTAGCCTTCTTCAGTTTAGAGCACAATCTACATTCCTTTAAGAGTCCTCGTAGATGGAACCTTGCCTTAAAAATGTGGGAAGCCATAGCAGATTATGTGAACGATGAAAGGGGAAATCAATGAATTATACATTTTCTGTGTTGTTAGTATTCTTTATGTATCTACCATACCCGTCAGTCTCTGATTGCACTACCTATTTATTTTTATACTGCTTTGCTAGTAAATGGGTTTTTTTCGTTTTAATATGTAATATGAACTTGGAATATTATGTAAGCATGTAAATAATTCATTTAATCTTTTATACTTAAGATATATTGTTCTTGACATTAACTATTGCTTTATGATGATATCATGGCCTATAAAAAAGAAATACAAAGAGGCAGGGAAGAGACTCATTACAGACCTCCTGGAGGGATCTCGGCCAAAGGTCAAAAAGCTCCAACCCCAAGATAAACATAAACCGTCACCATAATGCCAGGTCCTGTAGCCCCGTCATCACAACCACTTCCCTCTCCTGGGCCCCAATGCTTTAACTGTGGATTATTCAGACATATTGCATTCACATACCCACAGAAGGAAGATCCAATGGACGTTGGATTACCCAAGGTCCTGTATGGTGCACATGCAGGTTCTGGTCCTCGCTACCATCATCAGGTCACTGTCAATTACGCGACCCGATTCCCCAAAGCAGTTGCCCTAAGACAACCCAATGCTACTCAAATCGCCAAAGCCATGATTAATATCTTCTCCCGAGTAGGATTTCGTAGGGAGATTGTGACAGACCAGGGAACGCTGTTTGTTTCTAAACTGCTATAACAAGTTTGTCAACAGTTAAAGATTAAACAGTTAAGGACTTCAGCCTATCACCCAGAAACAAACGGGTTGGTGGAGAGATATAATGCCATGCTGAAAATAACATTAAAGAAACTATTTGAACTCGAAATACGTACGTGAAAAGATATGCTGCCACTAGCTCTATTTGCTATCTGATGTAAACAGCAGAGAAGCACAGGGTATTCCCCTTTCGAATTATTATATGGACGACAGCCACAAGCCTTATTAGACATGCTCAAGGAAGAGTGGGAGGAAGAATGAGAAAGGGGTAAATGCCTGTCCGAGAATGTCCTTAATCTGAAGAATCAGTTGAGCCAAATCTGCAAAATTCTGAGATGCCATTAAGAACAAGCCCAAACCGCCCAAAAGGCCCAATATGACAAAAAGGCCAAAGAAAGGACCCTTGCAGTGGGGGATCTAGTATTGCTTATGATGACCACTTCCGATCATAAGCTATTAGGACAATGGTAAGGTCCATTCCGGGTCATAGAACAAGTGACCACAGTCACTTAGTCTCGAAATGGATCCTGAAAAGAAAACAAACACCCAAATATTCCATGTTAACCTGTTAAAGAAGTGTGAAGGAGCTAAGACTGCATTGCTAAGTACCAATGAAAACCCTTCCCCTTTATATCTACAATGCTTAGACCCCAAATTATCAGACCACCAGAATCCGGGAAAACACAGGTTATAGAACACCCAATACAAATCCTTCTGGTGAAAAAGGCTAAACTAAGTCCCTATCGAATACCAGAGTCCCGGCAAGCTGCTGTCGAAAATGAAATCCAGCAAATGCTTAAGATGAGAGTTATAGAACCCTCTACTTCTGAATGGAACTCCCCAATAGTGATCGTTCCTAAACCTGATGGGTCTATCAGGTTTTGCATTGATTTCCGAGAGGTTAACAAAATATCGCAATTTGGCTCCTATCCACTCCCTTGGGTGCATGAAATGTTAGAATGGATGGGTGAGGCACAGTGCATTAGTACTCTAGATCTCAGCAAAGGCTATTGGCTGGTGCCACTGAGGAAGCAAGATGAGGAGAAGACCGCATTCTCCATGCCAGGAGGGTTATATCACTTTACTGTATTGCCCTTTGGCTTACATGGGGCCCCAACAACCTTTCAGAGGCTTATGAATAGTACATTAAGACCATGCAGCACTTTGGCAGCCTCCCATATATGTTGAAAGTTGGGCTGAAACCGTCAACATTATCGGCGCCCTCTTGCTCTCCTTAAACCTTTTGTGCGCGTAAAACAGCCGCCATTTTGGGCACCATGGCTTCCCTGCTCTCGCCGAGAGCCAGCGCGCCTCTCTCTCCCTCCTAGCTTCGCTGACAACCCCCCTGCCTGCACCTGCCGCGAATCATAAAACCCTCTTCGGCGCTGCTCTGCCCCAGGCCCTCGTCCTGTTCCCAGCGCAACACCTCCCTTCTTCCCATTTATGATCCCCGGCCCTTTGATGCAAACCCCTTTTCCCCGTGTGCCCGTTTGTCTTCCCCGTTCCCAGGCCGACACCCAGCTCTGCCGATACCAATCCTTGCCCCTCCCCGTACAATAGAAAGTTTCCCCCCAGCAAGGGATCCCCGGGTTGATCAAAGCCCCCCGCCCTACGAGATCCGATCGAACCCCACACACTCCGTGAATCGGCGGAATATCCAGCTGCGCGATGATCATCACCTGTTGTGAACGGGGCAGGGACTTCCACTGTAACCTTGCGTGGGAACGGGCTGGGAAGGGAGATTCTGAGGATGTCTTTCCGTACATCAAAGTATCGACGAGAATGTGTTACATGCAATAAAGAGATAAACTTGTGTATAAGAGGCCAGGCCTCAGGGATGCAGTTAGAGCACCTCAGAACGATACCTTCTGTCCGTTTCGTTGTGTTCTCCTCCGGAGAGAATAAAAACCTTGTTTCCTGCCTTCCAGTCTCCAGCGCCTGCCTCTTCAATAGTTTAACTTCTTTGTGGGTTCAAGAGGCGACACCGCCGGGCAATACTTAAGGATCTTATATTCTGGTTGGTAGTGTCACCCTTATTTTCAACAATTGGCGACCCAAGCGTGGGGCCCATCAGCGACGCATGGATCCAGTGGGAGAGGTCCTGACGACAAAGTGAACGACTGCAACGATCGGGAACGCGTCTGTCCAATAGACCCTCGTCTGACAGCCGATCATCCGAACTTCACTGGTTCCGAACAGACCTCTCTCGAGTGATCTACGGTCCTGACTGGGAACCATCAGGAGTGCCGCGAGGATAACGGAGAAGAGAGGACGATCGGGCGCTGGATTCGGAAGACAAGAAACTGTCCATGCGGTCCGGGTAAGGTCGTGTAATCACGACAAGTTGCGAAATGATTGCTTGATTGCTTGTTTGTTTAAAAATACTAGTATTGCTCTCTTTTATTTATTTGGAGATTCACTGTCTGCAAACGGAGAAACAACGGGCTCTCTCTTTTGCAAGCAGTGGAGGATAGGTAGGGCAGCAGCCGTGCTTATTTTTTCTCCCCCACTCAATAATCACTTGAAACTGAACTGTTGTTCGCAAAACTATTGTTTCCTGGAGATTCCCTGTCTGCAAACAGGGAAGAGACCACCCTTTTTGCAGACAGTGAAAAGGGTAGGTAACGCAGATCTTTGCGGACCTACTCATTCTCCCCATTGTTATTTATTGGTCTTTTGTTATTTTGATCCATGAGGTATTCACTGCCTGCAAACAACGTAGAATAGAAATATTCTGTCCAGTCTTTGCACCTAGTGATAAGATAGGCAGTGCTGACTTTTTAGTCCCTCGTTACGAGCCGTCATGTCTGTCTTCTCCCCACTGATTAGTAGCCTGTTTAGCCCGGACCGCCTATTAGAGATGGACCATCCAGCCCCACTGGAAGGCACCCCTAATAAGGACATGTTCATGAAGCATGGATTGACCGCTATAGCCTATAGTAAACTATGGCATAAATATACAAAAAAGGGTCAAGAAAGTCAATGGCCCCTGATAGGATCCTTCGATGATGATAAAATAAAAACGCTAGAAACTGCCCTGGGTAAAAACAAGACAACACCTACTATGCTTGACAGCTTCGGCATGTGGCGAAAAGAAACTGAACAACGTAAAAAGAAAACTGAGAGTAGGTTGGAAAAAGAGCTGCGAAAAGCAGCCCACCTAGCTGCTCAGAAACTAGAAAAAGAGATAAAGGAAAGAGAGAAAGCTAAACAGAAACTAGAAATGGAAACGCCAAGCCAGTGTCCGGTTAGAACCCCCTCCATGCTCTACCCTGATTTACCCTCGAAACAACGAGCCAATGAGGACCTGCTGTTAGGTCCTCCTATCATCTACATACCCCCTCCATATGCCCCTTCTCAACCCTTGGCGCAGCACGCGCCACCCCCAGGTACAAACGAAGGTACCGCCACAGCGTCGGCCCCAATGGCCTCTGTGCCAGCCGAACCCCTTGTATTAAAACCCGCATCAACAACAACGTTAGACGACCATGAGACTCGAGGGGCTGGCCCTGCAAGAACAAACAGACTAGACAAAGATGAGCGAGCGGGGATCGACAAAATAGCAAGGACACTGGTAGAAAGAAAGGATGATGAAGAGTACATCACAGATATGTTCAGCTCGTATACAGGGAGTCACAGACGACATTTTACCGTACGACTGTGTTATCATGTCTTGAATGCATACGAGGACCGATATCGAGACAAAGGTCCCGAGAGCCTAAGGACTCTGTACCGGAAGGTCGATATCGGGGATGAGGGCGAGTGTGATGTGTCGGACCTCCTTACGCGTACGCTTGAGGTTTTCCGCCACCTCACTGAACGAAAGCCGGGAGCTAAATCCGCAGCCTCCGTAGTGACCGAACCACCAACCGAGCAATCTAACACCATGATGCCGATACGTGAGGCTGCCCCTTACTGGGTTCCTCCTCGGGGTACAGGGACTCACGATGATGCAAACAACCAAGATGCGAAGGGAAGGGTAGTGTACAACTGGGTCTACCAGCCATGGGACCGGCAAGAGATACTGACATTCCGGAAATCTCTACCCGACCTACGTAAAAACCCCACTGCCTTCTATACTGAATTGGGTACAGCCCTGGGCTCAACGATTATGACCCTGGCTGACATCGACTTGTTCTTCGGGTTATGTCTACCAGCTGATGTGTGGAAGCAAATCCGGAAAGTCGACCACCTTGAGCTGTTTGGACATACCTGGTCACAACTCGATGACCTGGACAAACAACGGGGACCAGGACAAAAGCCGTTGAAATCCATTCTAGACCTCCCAGATAAAATCGTAGAGAAATTAAAAACCCTAATCCCAGAAAAGAAAGTGGACTGGTCGATAGTAACAGCCTGTCGCCAAAAACCCCAGGAGGATGTAGCGGAATACTTCTCCCGGTTTGAAACGGTGTTCTCCGATTACAGCGGCCAGGACATGACCACTGCAACCGGACACCATCTGTTTGTCCAGAATTATGTTAAGGGCCTATCATCGGAAATCTCCCAGAAACTACAGGCCAGCGAGAGTAGTTGGGCAGCCTCCAAACCTACAGCGATTCTCCAAATGGCCCAATATTATGAGCATCAGAAAAATGAAAACGATGGGGCGACAGAGAAAAAGAAGAAGGACTTAAAAGAGAGGGTGATGATTGCCAAACTGCAAGGGGTGACTATAGGACGAGACCAATACCGGGGAAACTACCAGACAAACGTCCCTAAGACTACATTTCCCCAGGACCGCACTCTGACTTCCTACAGTGGACGCACAGACCTTAGAGA
The DNA here is from genome assembly GCF_964261635.1 of Lissotriton helveticus. Classification (NCBI taxonomy): domain Eukaryota; kingdom Metazoa; phylum Chordata; class Amphibia; order Caudata; family Salamandridae; genus Lissotriton; species Lissotriton helveticus. Next base: position 1,190,961,308 of record NC_136068.1, read on the forward strand.
AGACCAGTGCGCTTTCTGCAAAGGGACTGGCCATTGGAAATCCCAGTGCCCAGTTCTTCTGGAAATGATCAGAAACAAAGACCCCAGGGATGTAGCAAACGGACCGAGACCTAAGGGACAACAACGAGGGCCCCCAAATGACGCGACTAATGACAGATCAAGCAGACCAAATACGTTCGATCGACCCAGGCAGAACCAATATCAACAATCTGACTATGACGACACTCACACCTTCGCATAGGACAGCCAAGGGCGAGGGAGGGATCCAGTCGAGCTCTATGTTGACCAGCAGGGCCCTTATGTCACTGCTAAGGTCCTGGGTACCAAGTCTCCATTTCTGGTAGACACTGGCGCAACACGTAGTGCGTTATCTAAACGACTGATTCCAAGGGCACCCTTGTCTGGCTCACTCATAACATCGACAGGTTTCGATGGAACGCCCTCCACCAACCCTTTGTCTGCCCCGATTCTCTTTGACGTAGAAAACAACACCACCGACACCACGTTCTTGCTTTCCTCCAATAGCCCTGACGCCATTATGGGACTTGACTTACTGAAACACTTCCGAGCGACGATCAGGTGTTCTCAAGATGGAGTTCGAGTGTTTCTTTACGACAACCCCGTTCTGCTTAGACATTGCTCCCCCCGACACATGTTTTCCATCACCGACGTTGACGCGTCCCTGCTTGACACTCTACCTCCGTATCTGTGGGCCAAAGCGGATTCGGACGTAGGGCGTATGTTAATTGACCCAGTGCACATTACTGTCCGACCAGACGCAACACTCCCAAAACTCCCACAATATCGGATATCGCCAGAGGGCGAGAAGGCATTGGTAATGATTATCCAGTCACTGATAGATGCAGGAGTGGTAGAGGAAGTGGTTAGCAACGTTTGCAACAGCCCTATCTTGCCCATTATCAAGAAGCAGGGAGAGGGAGATGAGAAAGCATACCATTTCATCATCGACCTCCGAGAGATCAACAAAGTGGTGGTACCCCAGTACCCTGTGGTCTCCCTATTAGGCCTCACCTCCTTCTGCCGACAATGGTTACCAAACTTCAGCCTCGTTGTAAAACCACTGCTTTCTCTGCTAAACAAAGACGTCCCTTTCCCACTCCCTTGGACTCCTGAGTGTCAAACTTCCTTCACAGAACTGTGAGATGCCCTTTGCTCAGCCCCTGTCCTGGGTACCCCTGATTACAAAAAGCCCTTCTCCCTTTACACTCACGAAAGGGAGGGGTGCGCTTTATCTGTCCTGACCCAGGCCATCGGCCCTAAGCAACGACCGTGCGCTTACTTCTCTGCCACTCTTGACCCTGTCGCCAGAGCCTTGCCTGCCTGCCTTCGAGCTGTAGCTGCTGCTGCAGTCTCTATCCGACAGAGTGAGGGGATTGTACTCTCGAATTCCCTCACGGTACTGGTACCCCATGCAGTCGACACCCTCCTGAACCAAACCAAGACGCAACATCTGACGAGTGCACGACTGACTGGATACGAACTGACCTTGCTTGCCCCCCATATCACCCTGAAAAGATGCACCACACTGAACCCAGCAACTCTGTTACCCTTGCCAGAGAACGATCCCAATGTGCACCCCGTACATGACTGCGTGACTCTTACGGACGAACAGACCAGGAGTAGGGTCGATCTCAGAGACACAGCTTTCCCTGACCCCGACGGGGAGTTGTGGGTGGACGGTTCTTGCATCAAACTCTCCGATGGTACCACTTCCGCTGCCTATGCAGTCACCACGGCTCGAACTGTAGTAGAAACAGCCCGCATCACCCAGCGATCTGCCCAGGCAGCGGAACTGATTGCTTTGACGCGAGCCTGCATCCTGGCAACAGGAACCACAGCGAACATTTACACCGACAGCCAGTATGCCTTCGGGGTGGTTCACCATTTTGGGCTCCTCTGGAGGGAGAGAGGATACTTGACCTCACACGGCACACCCATTTTGCACGGGGATTTAGTCTCCGCCTTAATCGAAGCTGTCCTCCTCCCCAACAAACTTGCCGTTATCAAATGCCAGGCACACAAGAAAGTGACAGACATTATTGGACAGGGAAATGCACTAGCCGACATCACCGCCCGAACGACAGCTGAAAATAGAACGACAACACATATGTACGTGACCAGGTCACAAGCAGAAAACTGGACTGACGCCAAGGACACAATTAGAGACATACAAACGGCTAGCACACAACACGAATTGACTGAATGGACACGGGTGGGATTGAAAGACGATGAAGGCTGCTGGCGGACAAAAGACACGAACAGATGGTTGCTACCTGATTCGTACTTGATTCCCATATTAACCATGGCACACTCCCCTGCCCACATAGGATCAGCCCCCATGATCGAACTTGTCTCCAGGGTTTGGCACAATGACAAGATCCCAGATTCCGCCAAACGCCTGGTCCAACAATGCTTAATATGCCTGCAACACAACCCCGGGAAAGGAACTGTAGTACCCCGGGGGGGATTTGGGGTCCCAAACCACCCATTTGAAGTCCTGCAGATGGACTACATCCAGCTAGACAGATGCCAAGGCCTGAAATATGTACTCGTCGTGGTGTGCGCATTTAGCAAGTGGGTGGAAGCATATCCAACCCGTGACAACACCGCTATGGCCACTGCAAAGGTTCTGTTAAAGGAGTTTTTCCCCCGTTATGGCCTCTGTCGTGTTTTATGGAGTGATAATGGCCCCCACTTTGTAGCCAAAGTTATCCAGCTCATCCTAAATGGGCTGGGTATTAAACAGAAATTCCACGCAGTCTTCCACCCTCAATCTGCTGGGCTTGTCGAACGACACAATGCCACACTAAAGCTTAAACTGGCCAAAATAGTGGCTACGACGGGCCTGAAATGGCCAGACGCCCTCCCATTGGCATTGCTATCGATGCGCTCTACCCCCACCCGACATCACTTAACCCCTTATGAAGTTGTCTTCGGTCGACCCATGAGCGTCTGGTCTGCCCCGAAACCAACTTCCATTCATGACGTTCCGGACGTCCTAATGTCTGATTATCTGTACAAATTGACTGAAACTTTGTCTGTCCTTCATCAGCAGGTGCAGCAGGCCATCCCCGATGCTTCCAGGGGTCCGGGTCACGCCATCCAGCCGGGGGACTTCGTGCTGATCCGAAATTTTCAGCGATCAAAGAGTTTGGAACCCCGGTGGACGGGCCCCTGGCAAGTGCTGATCACCACTCGGACCGCACTTCGAGTGGAGGGGAAGAAACACTGGCTGCACGCTCATCACTGCAAAAAGGTCTCTCCAGCCCTGGCCACGACAGACACCGTCAACACCCAAGAAGAGCTCCTGAACCAGGACCGACCATCGTTGAACTGCTACCCTGATAATGAGACACTTGAACTTTCAAAACATCCTGACCCCACTGTGCCATCTCGAGAAGGGTATTTCCTGCGTCGAAAGGAGGGAGCTTCGGCTAAGTAGGCCACGGACTAGGTTAAAGGATCTCAGAACGGTGACCCAAACTACCAAGGGTTACCTGGAGAGAAGCTAAAACTAAGTCTGTGGTCCTGCCCACTACCGAGCACCTTGAAGACGAAGATGATGGAAGCGCCAGATAAGAAGATGATGGAAGCGCCAAATAAGAAGCCGACGGAGACAGCAGGAAATACCCACTACAGAAATCCGAGAACAGACAGACTCCATAGCTCAAAGACAATTGCACTCTTCATCGTAATCCTCCTCTGTTTTCTCCTCATGACTACGCTCTGGATTATGGAAGAACACGCACCTGCTCACGAAACATTCCTAACCACTGCTCAGCCTACCACCATGAAGGAACATTATCTAATTTCGCTCTCTCCTCAACTAAGAGAGAGGCGAAAGGAGTTTTGGAACAACTCTTTCGTGCAGCTACTTCACCAGCACAATCTTGCCACCAACACCACCAACTGCTGGATCTGTGGGTTGCTACCCCATGCCACTGGACATTCAATACCATTCATCCCTTCACCCTTCTCTGTCCACGGCTCCTGCCTTGCCTGGCTGATCCTCCTGCAAGAGAGCTATACGGGCAATGCCACCTCCAGCAGAACTGCAGCACATTCTTCTCATGGGGCCGGGCGAAACAAGACAAAGACACACTTCTGCCCGCTGACCCCCAGCGACTCGATCCAAATGGACATCCCGGCTAAAGAACGAATCGAAATGCAGGTGTTCAACAATCCAACCAGACCCACCTTCTCCTATCTGCGGAAACGAACGGCTGCCACTCTGACTGTGGCCCTGTCGGTCATCAACGTCACAGGCCACATGTGTGTAGAAGGACTTGGGACACAGCTGGTGGGTCGCAGCGCTTGCCGCTTTACCAGCACTCTGGATTCCACGGATCCACCTTCCTTTGTGTCATCCCCAAACATGTATTTCATCTGCGGCACGAAGGCCTACACCTGGCTCCCCAAAGGCTGGGGGGGCACTTGCTACATCTCCTTCGTCCTTCCTCCAACTTATGTGGCCCCAGCGAATCACCACAGGCAAAAACGAGCCAAAGACGTTGAGCAAGCCGACTCAACAGGGGCGCAGTTCCTCGATGCTATGAAAGGACTCGTCCCCCTCTGGGGCCCGATGGCAAACAGCCGTGCCATCCGACATTTGACTCAGGCAGTCGAGACAACCATGAACATCACAACGGGCATCTTTGCCAACAACACTGCCGAGCTCCAAGCGGTCCGTTTGGTGGCTCTTCAGAACCGCCTCGTTCTAGATGTGGTTCTGGCGGACCGTGGAGGAGCATGCCGCATTATTGGGTCCAGCTGTTGTACATACATACCGGACAACTCACCCTCAGTGTACAAAGCCATCGAACATCTTCACAGACTCTCTTCGGAAGTTCACCAAGAGCAAGAAGAATGGTCGCTTGGTGGTTGGTTCTGGGACACCGTCAAAAGCTGGGGCTGGAGACTGCTCACCATTATCCTGATTCCCGTAGTTGTAATATGTGGCCTATGCTTAGGAATTCAATGTCTGCCACCTATGTGTTCTTTATGTGCGAGTTGTATTTTTCCCAAAACTGTGGACATTGGAAGCGAACATATGAGAGCATTGTATGATACCGAAGTTAGGAATTTGATGAAAATTGACATTGAGTAAAGCAAGGTGGCTAGATATGTTGAAAAGGGGGGACTGTTGAAAGTTGGGCTGAAACCGTCAACATTATCGGCGCCCTCTTGCTCTCCTTAAACCTTTTGTGCGCGTAAAACAGCCGCCATTTTGGGCACCATGGCTTCCCTGCTCTCGCCGAGAGCCAGCGCGCCTCTCTCTCCCTCCTAGCTTCGCTGACAACCCCCCTGCCTGCACCTGCCGCGAATCATAAAACCCCTCTTCGGCGCTGCTCTGCCCCAGGCCCTCGTCCTGTTCCCAGCGCAACACCTCCCTTCTTCCCATTTATGATCCCCGGCCCTTTGATGCAAACCCCTTTTCCCCGTGTGCCCGTTTGTCTTCCCCGTTCCCAGGCCGACACCCAGCTCTGCCGATACCAATCCTTGCCCCTCCCCGTACAATAGAAAGTTTCCCCCCAGCAAGGGATCCCCGGGTTGATCAAAGCCCCCCGCCCTACGAGATCCGATCGAACCCCACACACTCCGTGAATCGGCGGAATATCCAGCTGCGCGATGATCATCACCTGTTGTGAACGGGGCAGGGACTTCCACTGTAACCTTGCGTGGGAACGGGCTGGGAAGGGGGATTCTGAGGATGTCTTTCCGTACATCAAAGTATCGACGAGAATGTGTTACATGCAATAAAGAGATAAACTTGTGTATAAGAGGCCAGGCCTCAGGGATGCAGTTAGAGCACCTCAGAACGATACCTTCTGTCCGTTTCGTTGTGTTCTCCTCCGGAGAGAATAAAAACCTTGTTTCCTGCCTTCCAGTCTCCAGCGCCTGCCTCTTCAATAGTTTAACTTCTTTGTGGGTTCAAGAGGCGACACCGCCGGGCAATACTTAAGGATCTTATATTCTGGTTGGTAGTGTCACCCTTATTTTCAACATATAGATGATATTATTATCCATAGTACATCACGGGAACAACATTTGATACACTTTACAAGAGTCATCCAAGCTCTGAAGGATGAGCGGCTAACCATTCATCCAGCCAAAAGCTGTATAGCTGCAATGCCCATAAAATACCTGGGATATCTTTTAGGATAGGGTTGTATAAAACCCCAAAAGGAAAAGGTTGCAGCAATATTAGACCTACCCTTTCCCAAGACAAAAAAGTACCTGAGAGCCTTCCTGGGAGACTTGGGTTACTACAGACGGTTTATCCCTGACTTCTTACAAATAGCTGCCCCTCTGACTGATTTATTTAAAAAATAGCAAAATGGAGAAAGAACTCAAGAACTCATCACATGCTACCCTATGCGCCTTCCAACAGCTAAAACACACCCTCACCTACAAACCGATGCATCTGAGCAGGGATTAGGAGAGGTTTTCTCCCAAGGTAATGAAAGGCCCGTAATATACATCAGCCGCAAATTATTTCCACGAGAAAAGCATTACAGCATAATAGAAAAGGAAACCCTATCCATCAAATGGGCTATCAAGTTCCTACAATACTATCTTGAGGGTGGGGAATTCATATTATATAAGGACCATGCCCCGTTAGAATGGTTGTCCCTTAATAATGGACACAATGACCGGGTACTGAGATGGTTCTTAGCCCTACAGCCCTTTCGTTTTTGTACCTATCACCGAAAAGGAAAACATCAAACTAATGCTGATTATCTATCCCGATGTCCTGTAGAAACTGATCTTGCGAGCAAGAAAGTTAGGGTGGGGGATGTGAGACAGGCAAGGTCCCGCTCACTGAACTCTATCCATCACCCCAAAGAAGCCCTAACTCTAAACCCAAAAATGAATCCTCACATACCCCTTTCACTCCAGCACAACAAATGGCTACAGCAACTCTTTCCCTGTAAAAAAAGAGAAGAAGAAAGGGTAATGTCTTCAGCGAGGAGCCACTGACAAAAGAAGAGGTCCGGGTTACAGACGCTGATGGCCAATCATAAAGGAGGGCGGGGAGCTGTGGAGGACAAATGATTGGCGGTGGGGAAGAAGGGGAAGCACTAAGAAGATGCCGAAAAGAGTAGCGTGGAGTCGAACAGCATTGGGAGAGAGAAGAGCCGAACCAGTTTTACGTAGATCGACAAAGGTGCCGCGTGGGGAAATGGAGAAGGAAGACCAGCCCATGATGACGACGACACTCCAGAAACCTGTACTGAGGAGTGGTGGTCACCCTTGGAAGCGTGACGCAACTGCCGCACAACTCTGGAGAGTTGCGGCTTTCCCGGTACGTGTATGCGAAAGGAGGGGTAGACGTTTTGGGAAAGGAGAAAAGGGGGTAAATTGAGACGGGCGGGAAATGAGGGGCCAGATAGAGGCACTGTCCACATTACGGGAATAGAGCTGTCATGAAAAAGTAACCTTGCCCAGTAACTTTCTTTTAGGACCCTTTTTTTTCTTTCCTTTCTTTCGAGGTCTAGTGGATTTCTTTTTCGTTATTCGTTGTATAGAAAGGGTATCAACAATACAAATGAAGGGAAAAGGGATGTCCTGATGATAATGAAACCCAAGATTGGGATTGAAGGAAAGACCAATCTATTTAAAGATAGTAAAAGCGTTTAAGACGACCCAGAGCAAGAGGGGTGTAATTAGTTTCAAACTTAAAGAGTTGATAGTAGAATAGGCAAAGCACGAATTCACATGATCTTCTTGTGCACCTCCCCATCCTCACAATCCAGTAAATAAAACGGGAGACCCAGTATAAGAATAAGAATAACTAGACAACCCAATAGGAAGGGGTAATGATTTGCAGTTCACACTAGGAGTTTTTTTCCCCAAAACCCAGAGGTGTGGTGATGATCTCTATCCCTCATAAACAAAATACATCAGACCTTTTACTTACCTTGCTCATCCTGTCTTTTCTCTTGGCAAACTGGGACGATGCAGCACGGAAGTCCAAACCTAACACAAAGAAATAAAGAAGAGGGTTACCATTAGGAGAAAAAGAATCCAGACACCCTAACAGCAACCACAAGACTATTTTGTTTTCCTTCTAAGACGTACTTCTTCCCTTTTGTTCTGTTAAGCCTACATAAAAAAATATACACCAAAACAGAGAAACACATTAGGCCTCCTAGATTTGTTTTCCGTCCATCCCTCCCACAACACCTTACCTTTGGTTTGTATGCATTGCATTCTTCTTTCCGCGTTGTTAACTGAAGCAGACAGACATTTTACTGCCTACACTACAGCGCCGAATAAAACCATGCTGCAATTTAGGTGGCAAAATGTCATGGGCATGGAAGTGAAGGGTGGGATAGTTTAACAAATACAGTATTTTCAATAGGAAAGGAATGTGACTTGCCACCACTGGGACTTCTCCTCCGACCTGGGCCGCCTCCATCCCTCGGTGACTGGCACTGGCAGAGGACTTGGTAAACTGTGTGCCTAAACAAAACTGTTATGGACCCATTTTAGATGCCAAATTAACTAAGTAATTATATTGCACAAGGTGCAACAGCAATACCTTATTAAAGATAGGTTAGCTATCTTCTACCAAAAGTATAAATTTAGGAGGTTTGGCTAGCAACATTTTAAAAACTAGGTAGTCAACCAAAAACTGTTTTCTCCTAAATAAAGGGAGAAGGCTACGAATGGATAAGAATGAAACACAATTAAGGGATGGTAGGGAATGAAAAGGACCTATCATATTGGTTGGTATCTCACCACACTGCACTGTTCTGAAAACTACTAGTATAAGACAACAATGGGGGTCCATGACAAATCTATCTCTAATCCTGTACTTTTTGACTGTTTGCTCAAGAAAGCCTACTCAACCAACATGTTTTGTGAATATTTGGGCTGCGATCCACTTTACATTGACAAAAAACGGTTCTCTTAACAGTCCTAAACAAGACATGTAAAAGAGGGGCGAGGGAAAGCTTACTAAAAAAGGAGCAGAAAAAACCTACACCCAGGAGAAAGTTATCTGCAAAAGAAGGAAATATATAAAACACAGGGATATTCAGGGATAACAAACATGAGGTAGGGGAGATGAAAGAAAGTAAGTACAGAAAGCAATATTACGAGTAGGAACAGTTAGAAGTACCAAATAATAATAAACATAACTTACTGGACGCAGAATAGAGTGACGTCAGTAGGACGTATTTAAAAACCGCCGCGAAAACCAATGTGGTGTTTGCCAAAAATTCCCGTGATCAGGAAGAGGCGGTGAGAAAATCCCGGGGAAACGAGCTGGCGAATTGAACAAGGTATGTTCAACTAAACGCTGGAAAAGGCCTTAGTTCAGTTTAGACTAAGTGGTTAATATTTAATTTAATCTTCAAAGAATACCACTCTCTGTTTTGCACTCATATAAATAAACAGTCTCGCTCCACGCCTGGGAGTGTTGTATGTATGTGGCAGCAAACAAGCGGGGACAAACAAAAGTGGTATTCTATACGTAGCGAAATCTTAATAGCGAGTTGGATAGGTGATGTAAAATATAGAACAGTCAACTAAAAGTTTTATTTTTGTCTGTATCCTAACACGCAGCCACAAACGTGAAGTACCCAGGAGGATGAAGATAAATATTGGACTGAAAAGCTGATTTTTAATGAGGTGAGCGGCCCCAAAAAATACAGAAGTAATAGGAACACAGAATAGGTTCTTGAGGTGCAAAAAATACTCAGTAGCCAAATTATGTTTTTCAGAAACGTAAAATCTATATAATTACCAGATAGCGAGAAGAGAAAGACAAGCTGCATTTTAACGAGGTGAGCGGCATATAAGAATGTTTTGAGTGAAAATAAGTCTTGGGTGATTCAAATAGGTTTAAAAATGTGAAAAATACCTAACAGTCGCTTTATATTCATGTTTTACAGAAATTATATCTGTTTAGTCTACATAACCAATCGAGAGCGACATATAGAAAAAAGCTCTTAAGGTAACCACTAGCGGACTATCAATAACTAATTCTGTTTCGAACAAATGTAGAGACATATAACAAAACGTCCCCATTTATTACCAGGTACCTACTAACGATTCCGGTAGAACCATTCGGGTAGGCCGATTGAAGTAAACGATAGAATTGAAGTAAACGATAGAATGGAAGCTTAGAACTATACAGGTAACCGCAAACCTGCTAGCATGAAAAGCTCAGCAATACCTATCTAGGACTATGCCTTGTTAAAGATCTGTATCTACTTATGTGTTATAGCTGTAGGGGAGATCGTCTCACCTTATGGACAACAAGTTTACTTTTGAACTCATTCACCAAGATGTTATTACACCGGTGAGTGGCGCAGATGTATGAATGTAAGATGAGTGGTTGTGAGATCAGGAGTATGTTGGCAGAACACTTACCATGTTTTGAAAAAACAGCTTTAACATAAGTAGGATTGTTGAAGCACTTCTATTGGGGGGGAAAAAAGTGAAAATTTAGATTTTTGTAAAGAATGTGGCATACTATGTCTTTTAACAAACAGGCCTTGATGTGGAATTGATTTATGTATAGGATCAAAATCGCAATTAGTAAAGAATGTTTTATTTATGCACTAGGTGACAATTTGGCTGTGGAGATATATTGCTATTGTCCTGAAGAAGGAAGTCATAACCATCTAAAGCTTCCGAAACGCGTCGACGCATAACAGAGGGGTTAAAATTCTGAGTTGCCAACAGACTATTGGGTATAGGAAGGGAAAGCCTCCCCATTGTTGCCAACGAACTATTTGAATTGACCACATAACAAGACAAAGTGTGCTGTCTCGTTTTCTTTTCTCCACCTTTCTCATTAGGTGTCCTCTTGTGTTTTTATTGATTTTTATGTATTTGTAAACCCGTTTTTAATTATTAATAAATGTACATTATTTTACCCTATGTGGTTTTTTCCTTGTTAAGTGTTTGCCAAAAAACTCAATATCTTGGGTATAAGTTTGTTGACTGTATGAAATAGTTGAGTGTATGTGAGTATATTATTATTTGTGATATAACTGCATTCCCAACGGAAAAAAACTTTTTTACTTAACACCAAATAATAATAAACATAACTTACTGGGGCCAGTACAGCCATCTGCCATAGCACTGGTGGCGGTAGTGGTGGCGGGGACTGCCATGGTGCTGGTGATGGTAGTGGTTCAGAAAAGGGGGTGGTGATGGACAGAGCATCTGAATTAAACAGAACACTCATACCCAGTCGAAAGATCAGGGCTTGATCCATCACCGTTTTTTAGCTCACTGCACCATCCCAGTTCAGAACCTGGCTATATGCAAATTAGTGTGTCCCTGGCCCAGTGCATCATGGGAACAGGGCAGACCAAACTACCAAGCCAATTCTTTACTGGAAAGGAAACAAGCTTCCGGGGACCGGTTTCTGGCATTGCAGCCGTCTTCGGCCCGGCTTGCTTGAATCCTGAAGGTGCAGTGAGCAAGGGACTCATGTCTGAGCATACCCTGCCACTCTTATAGTGGCCAAAACGATTCAGAAAAGGGGGTGGTGATGGACAGAGCATTTGAATTAAACAGAACACTCATACCCAGTCAAAAGATCAGGGCTTGATCCATCACCGTTTTTTAGCTCACTGCACCATCCCAGTTCAGAACCTGGCTATATGCAAATTAGTCTGTCCCTGGCCCAGTGCATCATGGGAACAGGGCAGACCAAACTACCAAGCCAATTCTTTACTGGAAAGGAAACAAGCTTCCGGGGACCGGTTTCTGGCATTGCAGCCGTCTTCGTCCCGGCTTGCTTAAATCCTGATGGTGCAGTGAGCAAGGGACTCATGTCTGAGCATACCCTGCCACTCCTATAGTGGCCAAAACAATTCAGAAAAGGGGGTGGTGATGGACAGAGCATCTGAATTAAACAGAACACTCATACCCAGTCAAAAGATCAGGGCTTGATCCATCACCGTTTTTTAGCTCACTGCACCATCCCAGTTCAGTACCTGGCTATATGCAAATTAGTCTGTCCCTGGCCCAGTGCATCATGGGAACAGGACCGACCAAACTACCAAGCCAATTCTTTACTGGAAAGGAAACAAGCTTCCGCGGACCGGTTTCTGGCATTGCAGCCATCTCCGGCCCGGCTTGCTTGAATCCTGATGGTGCAGTGAGCAAGGGACTCATGTCTGAGCATACCCTGCCACTCCTATAGTGGCCAAAACGATTAAAAAAAGGGGGTGGTGATGGACAGAGCATCTGAATTAAACAGAACACTCATACCCAGTCAAAAGATCAGGGCTTGATCCATCACTGTTTTTTAGCTCACTGCACCATCCCAGTTCAGAACCTGGCTATATGCAAATTAGTCTGTCCCTGGCCCAGTGCATCATGGGAACAGGGCATACCAAACTACCAAGCCAATTCTTTACTGGAAAGGAAACAAGCTTCCGGGGACCAGTTTCTGGCATTGCAGCCTTCTTCGGCCCGGCTTGCTTCAATCCTGATGGTGCAGTGAGCAAGGGACTCATGTCTGAGCATACCCTGCCACTCCTATAGTGGCCAAAACGATTCAGAAAAGGGGGTGGTGATGGACAGAGCATCTGAATTAAACAGAACACTCATACCCAGTCAAAGATCAGGGCTTGATCCATCACCGTTTTTTAACTCACTGCACCATCCCAGTTCAGAACCTGGCTATATGCAAATTAGTCTGTCCCTGGCCCAGTGCATCATGGGAACAGGGCACACCAAACTACCAAGCCAATTCTTTACTGGAAAGGAAACAAGCTTCCGGGGACCGGTTTCTGGCATTGCAGCCGTCTTCGGCCGGCTTGCTTCAATCCCGATGGTGCAGTGAGCAAGGGACTCATGTCTGAGCATACCCTGCCACTCCTATAGTGGCCAAAACGATTCAGAAAAGGGGGTGGTGATGGACAGAGCATCTGAATTAAACAGAACACTCATACCCAGTCAAAAGATCAGGGCTTGATCCATCACCGTTTTTTAGCTCACTGCACCATCCCAGTTCAGAACCTGGCTATATGCAAATTAGTCTGTCCCTGGCCCAGTGCATCATGGGAACAGGGCAGACCAAACTACCAAGCCAATTCTTTACTGGAAAGGAAACAAGCTTCCGGGGACCGGTTTCTGGCATTGCAGCCGTCTTCGGCCCGGCTTGCTGGAATCCTGATGGTGCAGTGAGCAAGGGACTCATGTCTGAGCATACCCCGCCACTCCTATAGTGGACAAAACGATTCAGAAAAGGGGGTGGTGATGGACAGAGCATTTGAATTGAACAGAACACTCATACCCAGTCAAAAGATCAGGGATTGATCCATCACCGTTTTTTAGCTCACTGCACCATCCCAGTTCAGAACCTGGCTATATGCAAATTAGTCTGTCCCTGGCCCAGTGCATCATGGGAACAGGGCAGACCAAACTACCAAGCCAATTCTTTACTGGAAAGGAAACAAGCTTCCGGGGACCGGTTTCTGGCATTGCAGCCGTCTTCGGCCCGGCTTGCTTGAATCCTGATGGTGCAGTGAGCAAGGGACTCATGTCTGAGCATACCCTGCCACTCCTATAGTGGCCAAAACGATTCAGAAAAGGGGGTGGTGATGGACAGAGCATCTGAATTAAACAGAACACTCATACCCAGTCAAAAGATCAAGGCTTGATCCATCACCGTTTTTTAGGTCACTGCACCATCCCAGTTCAGAACCTGGCTATATGCAAATTAGTCTGTCCCTGGCCCAGTGCATCATGGGAACAGGGCACACCAAACTACCAAGCCAATTCTTTACTGGAAAGGAAACAAGCTTCCGGGGACCGGTTTCTGGCATTGCAGCCATCTTCGGCCGGCTTGCTTCAATCCCGATGGTGCAGTGAGAAAGGGACTCATGTCTGAGCATACCCTGCCACTCCTATAGTGGCCAAAACGATTCAGAAAAGGGGGTGGTGATGGACAGAGCGTCTGAATAAAACAGAACACTCATGCCCAGTCAAAAGATCAGGGCTTGATCCATCACGTTTTTTAGCTCACTGCACCATCCCAGTTCAGAACCTGGCTATATGCAAATTAGTCTGTCCCTGGCCCAGTGCATCATGGGAACAGGGCACACCAAACTACCAAGCCAATTCTTTACTGGAAAAGAAACAAGCTTCCTGGGACCGGTTTCTGGCATTGCAGCCGTCTTCGGCCCGGCTTGCTTGAATCCTGATGGTGCAGTGAGCAAGGGACTCATGTCTGAGCATACCCTGCCACTCCTATAGTGGCCAAAACGATTCAGAAAAGGGGGTGGTGATGGACAGAGCATCTGAATTAAACAGAACACTCATACCCAGTCAAAAGATCAGGGCTTGATCCATCACCTTTTTTTAGCTCACTGCACCATCCCAGTTCAGAACCTGGCTATATGCAAATTAGTCTGTCTCTGGCCCAGTGCATCATGGGAACAGGGCAGACCAAACTACCAAGCCAATTCTTTACTGGAAAGGAAACAAGCTTCCGGGGACCGGTTTCTGGCATTGCAGCCGTCTTCGGCCCGGCTTGCTTGAATCCTGAAGGTGCAGTGAGCAAGGGACTCATGTCTGAGCATACCCTGCCACTCTTATAGTGGCCAAAACGATTCAGAAAAGGGGGTGGTGATGGACAGAGCATTTGAATTAAACAGAACACTCATACCCAGTCAAAAGATCAGGGCTTGATCCATCACCGTTTTTTAGCTCACTGCACCATCCCAGTTCAGAACCTGGCTATATGCAAATTAGTCTGTCCCTGGCCCAGTGCATCATGGGAACAGGGCAGACCAAACTACCAAGCCAATTCTTTACTGGAAAGGAAACAAGCTTCCGGGGACCGGTTTCTGGCATTGCAGCCGTCTTCGTCCCGGCTTGCTTAAATCCTGATGGTGCAGTGAGCAAGGGACTCATGTCTGAGCATACCCTGCCACTCCTATAGTGGCCAAAACAATTCAGAAAAGGGGGTGGTGATGGACAGAGCATCTGAATTAAACAGAACACTCATACCCAGTCAAAAGATCAGGGCTTGATCCATCACCGTTTTTTAGCTCACTGCACCATCCCAGTTCAGTACCTGGCTATATGCAAATTAGTCTGTCCCTGGCCCAGTGCATCATGGGAACAGGGCAGACCAAACTACCAAGCCAATTCTTTACTGGAAAGGAAACAAGCTTCCGGGGACCGGTTTCTGGCATTGCAGCCGTCTTCGGCCCGGCTTGCTTGAATCCTGATGGTGCAGTGAGCAAAGGACTCATGTCTGAGCATACCCTGCCACTCCTATAGTGACCAAAACGATTCAGAAAAGGGGGGGGGTGATGGACAGAGCATCTGAATTAAACAGAACACTCATACCCAGTCAAAAGATCAGGGCTTGATCCATCACCGTTTTTTAGCTCACTGCACCATCCCAGTTCAGAATCTGTCTATATGCAAATTAGTCTGTCCCTGGCCCAGTGCATCATGGGAACAGGACCGACCAAACTACCAAGCCAATTCTTTACTGGAAAGGAAACAAGCTTCCGGGGACCAGTTTCTGGCATTGCAGCCTTCTTCGGCCCGGCTTGCTTCAATCCTGATGGTGCAGTGAGCAAGGGACTCATGTCTGAGCATACCCTGCCACTCCTATAGTGGCCAAAACGATTCAGAAAAGGGGGTGGTGATGGACAGAGCATCTGAATTAAACAGAACACTCATACCCAGTCAAAGATCAGGGCTTGATCCATCACCGTTTTTTAACTCACTGCACCATCCCAGTTCAGAACCTGGCTATATGCAAATTAGTCTGTCCCTGGCCCAGTGCATCATGGGAACAGGGCACACCAAACTACCAAGCCAATTCTTTACTGGAAAGGAAACAAGCTTCCGGGGACCGGTTTCTGGCATTGCAGCCGTCTTCGGCCGGCTTGCTTCAATCCCGATGGTGCAGTGAGCAAGGGACTCATGTCTGAGCATACCCTGCCACTCCTATAGTGGCCAAAACGATTCAGAAAAGGGGGTGGTGATGGACAGAGCATCTGAATTAAACAGAACACTCATACCCAGTCAAAAGATCAGGGCTTGATCCATCACCGTTTTTTAGCTCACTGCACCATCCCAGTTCAGAACCTGGCTATATGCAAATTAGTCTGTCCCTGGCCCAGTGCATCATGGGAACAGGGCAGACCAAACTACCAAGCCAATTCTTTACTGGAAAGGAAACAAGCTTCCGGGGACCGGTTTCTGGCATTGCAGCCGTCTTCGGCCCGGCTTGCTGGAATCCTGATGGTGCAGTGAGCAAGGGACTCATGTCTGAGCATACCCCGCCACTCCTATAGTGGACAAAACGATTCAGAAAAGGGGGTGGTGATGGACAGAGCATTTGAATTGAACAGAACACTCATACCCAGTCAAAAGATCAGGGATTGATCCATCACCGTTTTTTAGCTCACTGCACCATCCCAGTTCAGAACCTGGCTATATGCAAATTAGTCTGTCCCTGGCCCAGTGCATCATGGGAACAGGGCAGACCAAACTACCAAGCCAATTCTTTACTGGAAAGGAAACAAGCTTCCGGGGACCGGTTTCTGGCATTGCAGCCGTCTTCGGCCCGGCTTGCTTGAATCCTGATGGTGCAGTGAGCAAGGGACTCATGTCTGAGCATACCCTGCCACTCCTATAGTGGCCAAAACGATTCAGAAAAGGGGGTGGTGATGGACAGAGCATCTGAATTAAACAGAACACTCATACCCAGTCAAAAGATCAAGGCTTGATCCATCACCGTTTTTTAGGTCACTGCACCATCCCAGTTCAGAACCTGGCTATATGCAAATTAGTCTGTCCCTGGCCCAGTGCATCATGGGAACAGGGCACACCAAACTACCAAGCCAATTCTTTACTGGAAAGGAAACAAGCTTCCGGGGACCGGTTTCTGGCATTGCAGCCATCTTCGGCCGGCTTGCTTCAATCCCGATGGTGCAGTGAGAAAGGGACTCATGTCTGAGCATACCCTGCCACTCCTATAGTGGCCAAAACGATTCAGAAAAGGGGGTGGTGATGGACAGAGCGTCTGAATAAAACAGAACACTCATGCCCAGTCAAAAGATCAGGGCTTGATCCATCACGTTTTTTAGCTCACTGCACCATCCCAGTTCAGAACCTGGCTATATGCAAATTAGTCTGTCCCTGGCCCAGTGCATCATGGGAACAGGGCACACCAAACTACCAAGCCAATTCTTTACTGGAAAAGAAACAAGCTTCCTGGGACCGGTTTCTGGCATTGCAGCCGTCTTCGGCCCGGCTTGCTTGAATCCTGATGGTGCAGTGAGCAAGGGACTCATGTCTGAGCATACCCTGCCACTCCTATAGTGGCCAAAACGATTCAGAAAAGGGGGTGGTGATGGACAGAGCATCTGAATTAAACAGAACACTCATACCCAGTCAAAAGATCAGGGCTTGATCCATCACCTTTTTTTAGCTCACTGCACCATCCCAGTTCAGAACCTGGCTATATGCAAATTAGTCTGTCTCTGGCCCAGTGCATCATGGGAACAGGGCAGACCAAACTACCAAGCCAATTCTTTACTGGAAAGGAAACAAGCTTCCGGGGACCGGTTTCTGGCATTGCAGCCGTCTTCGGCCCGGCTTGCTTGAATCCTGAAGGTGCAGTGAGCAAGGGACTCATGTCTGAGCATACCCTGCCACTCTTATAGTGGCCAAAACGATTCAGAAAAGGGGGTGGTGATGGACAGAGCATTTGAATTAAACAGAACACTCATACCCAGTCAAAAGATCAGGGCTTGATCCATCACCGTTTTTTAGCTCACTGCACCATCCCAGTTCAGAACCTGGCTATATGCAAATTAGTCTGTCCCTGGCCCAGTGCATCATGGGAACAGGGCAGACCAAACTACCAAGCCAATTCTTTACTGGAAAGGAAACAAGCTTCCGGGGACCGGTTTCTGGCATTGCAGCCGTCTTCGTCCCGGCTTGCTTAAATCCTGATGGTGCAGTGAGCAAGGGACTCATGTCTGAGCATACCCTGCCACTCCTATAGTGGCCAAAACAATTCAGAAAAGGGGGTGGTGATGGACAGAGCATCTGAATTAAACAGAACACTCATACCCAGTCAAAAGATCAGGGCTTGATCCATCACCGTTTTTTAGCTCACTGCACCATCCCAGTTCAGTACCTGGCTATATGCAAATTAGTCTGTCCCTGGCCCAGTGCATCATGGGAACAGGGCAGACCAAACTACCAAGCCAATTCTTTACTGGAAAGGAAACAAGCTTCCGGGGACCGGTTTCTGGCATTGCAGCCGTCTTCGGCCCGGCTTGCTTGAATCCTGATGGTGCAGTGAGCAAAGGACTCATGTCTGAGCATACCCTGCCACTCCTATAGTGACCAAAACGATTCAGAAAAGGGGGGGGGGTGATGGACAGAGCATCTGAATTAAACAGAACACTCATACCCAGTCAAAAGATCAGGGCTTGATCCATCACCGTTTTTTAGCTCACTGCACCATCCCAGTTCAGAATCTGTCTATATGCAAATTAGTCTGTCCCTGGCCCAGTGCATCATGGGAACAGGACCGACCAAACTACCAAGCCAATTCTTTACTGGAAAGGAAACAAGCTTCCGCGGACCGGTTTCTGGCATTGCAGCCATCTCCGGCCCGGCTTGCTTGAATCCTGATGGTGCAGTGAGCAAGGGACTCATGTCTGAGCATACCCTGCCACTCCTATAGTGGCCAAAACGATTCAAAAAAGGGGGTGGTGATGGACAGAGCATCTGAATTAAACAGAACACTCATACCCAGTCAAAAGATCAGGGCTTGATCCATCACTGTTTTTTAGCTCACTGCACCATCCCAGTTCAGAACCTGGCTATATGCAAATTAGTCTGTCCCTGGCCCAGTGCATCATGGGAACAGGGCAGACCAAACTACCAAGCCAATTCTTTACTGGAAAGGAAACAAGCTTCCGGGGACCATTTTCTGGCATTGCAGCCTTCTTCGGCCCGGCTTGCTTCAATCCTGATGGTGCAGTGAGCAAGGGACTCCTGTCTGAGCATACCCTGCCACTCCTATAGTGGCCAAAACGATTCAGAAAAGGGGGTGGTGATGGACAGAGCATCTGAATTAAACAGAACACTCATACCCAGTCAAAGATCAGGGCTTGATCCATCACCGTTTTTTAACTCACTGCACCATCCCAGTTCAGAACCTGGCTATATGCAAATTAGTCTGTCCCTGGCCCAGTGCATCATGGGAACAGGGCACACCAAACTACCAAGCCAATTCTTTACTGGAAAGGAAACAAGCTTCCGGGGACCGGTTTCTGGCATTGCAGCCGTCTTCGGCCGGCTTGCTTCAATCCCGATGGTGCAGTGAGCAAGGGACTCATGTCTGAGCATACCCTGCCACTCCTATAGTGGCCAAAACGATTCAGAAAAGGGGGTGGTGATGGACAGAGCATCTGAATTAAACAGAACACTCATACCCAGTCAAAAGATCAGGGCTTGATCCATCACCGTTTTTTAGCTCACTGCACCATCCCAGTTCAGAACCTGGCTATATGCAAATTAGTCTGTCCCTGGCCCAGTGCATCATGGGAACAGGGCAGACCAAACTACCAAGCCAATTCTTTACTGGAAAGGAAACAAGCTTCCGGGGACCGGTTTCTGGCATTGCAGCCGTCTTCGGCCCGGCTTGCTGGAATCCTGATGGTGCAGTGAGCAAGGGACTCATGTCTGAGCATACCCCGCCACTCCTATAGTGGACAAAACGATTCAGAAAAGGGGGTGGTGATGGACAGAGCATTTGAATTGAACAGAACACTCATACCCAGTCAAAAGATCAGGGATTGATCCATCACTGTTTTTTAGCTCACTGCACCATCCCAGTTCAGAACCTGGCTATATGCAAATTAGTCTGTCCCTGGCCCAGTGCATCATGGGAACAGGGCAGACCAAACTACCAAGCCATTTCTTTACTGGAAAGGAAACAAGCTTCCGGGGACCGGTTTCTGGCATTGCAGCCGTCTTCGGCCCGGCTTGCTTGAATCCTGATGGTGCAGTGAGCAAGGGACTCATGTCTGAGCATACCCTGCCACTCCTATAGTGGCCAAAACGATTCAGAAAAGGGGGTGGTGATGGACAGAGCATCTGAATTAAACAGAACACTCATACCCAGTCAAAAGATCAAGGCTTGATCCATCACCGTTTTTTAGGTCACTGCACCATCCCAGTTCAGAACCTGGCTATATGCAAATTAGTCTGTCCCTGGCCCAGTGCATCATGGGAACAGGGCACACCAAACTACCAAGCCAATTCTTTACTGGAAAGGAAACAAGCTTCCGGGGACCGGTTTCTGGCATTGCAGCCATCTTCGGCCGGCTTGCTTCAATCCCGATGGTGCAGTGAGAAAGGGACTCATGTCTGAGCATACCTTGCCACTCCTATAGTGGCCAAAACGATTCAGAAAAGGGGGTGGTGATGGACAGAGCGTCTGAATAAAACAGAACACTCATACCCAGTCAAAAGATCAGGGCTTGATCCATCACCGTTTTTTAGCTCACTGCACCATCCCAGTTCAGAACCTGGCTACCTGCAAATTAGTCTGTCTCTGGCCCAGTGCATCATGGGAACAGGGCAGACCAAACTACCAAGCCAATTCTTTACTGGAAAGGAAACAAGCTTCCGGGGACCGGTTTCTGGCATTGCAGCCGTCTTCGGCCCGGCTTGCTTGAATCCTGATGGTGCAGTGAGCAAGGGACTCATGTCTGAGCATACCCTGCCACTCCTATAGTGGCCAAAACGATTCAGAAAAGGGGGTGGTGATGGACAGAGCATCTGAATTAAACAGAACACTCATACCCAGTCAAAAGATCAGGGCTTGATCCATCAGCGTTTTTTAGCTCACTGCACCATCCCAGTTCAGAACCTGGCTATATGCAAATTAGTCTGTCCCTGGCCCAGTGCATCATGGGAACAGGGCAGACCAAACTACCAAGCCAATTCTTTACAGGAAAGGAAACAAGCTTCTGGGGACCAGTTTCTGGCATTGCAGCCGTCTTCGGCCGGCTTGCTTGAATCCTGATGGTGCAGTGAGCAAGGGACTCATTTCTGAGCATACCCTGCCGCTCCTATAGTGACCAAAACGATTCAGAAAAGGGGGTGGTGATGGACAGAGCATCTGAATTAAACAGAACACTCATACCCAGTCAAAAGATCAGGGCTTGATCCATCACCGTTTTTAGCTCACTGCACCATCCCAGTTCAGAACCTGGCTATATGCAAATTAGTCTGTCCCTGGCCCAGTGCATCATGGGAACAGGGCACACCAAACTACCAAGCTAATTCTTTACTGGAAAAGAAACAAGCTTCCGGGGACCGGTTTCTGGCATTGCAGCCGTCTTCGGCCCGGCTTGCTTGAATCCTGATGGTGCAGTGAGCAAGGGACACATGTCTGAGCATACCCTGTCACTCCTATAGTGGCCAAAACGATTCAGAAAAGGGGGTGGTGATGGACAGAGCATCTGAATTAAACAGAACACTCATACCCAGTCAAAAGATCAGGGCTTGATCCATCAGCGTTTTTTAGCTCACTGCACAATCCCAGTTCAGAACCTGGCTATATGCAAATTAGTCTGTCCCTGGCCCAGTGCATCATGGGAACAGGGCAGACCAAACTACCAAGCCAATTCTTTACTGGAAAGGAAACAAGCTTCCGGGGACCTGTTTCTGGCATTGCAGCCGTCTTCGGCCCGGGTTGCTTGAATCCTGATGGTGCAGTGAGCAAAGGACTCATGTCTGAGCATACCCTGCCACACCTATAGTGGACAAAACGATTCAGAAAAGGGGGTGGTGATGGACAGAGCATCTGAATTAAACAGAACACTCATACCCAGTCAAAAGATCAGGGCTTGATCCATCACCGTTTTTTAGCTCACTGCACCATCCCAGTTCAGAACCTGGCTATATGCAAATTAGGCTGTCCCTGGCCCAGTGCATCATCGGAACAGGGCAGACCAAACTACCAAGCCAAATCGTTACTGGAAAGGAAACAAGCTTCCGGGGACCGGTTTCTGGCATTGCAGCCGTCTTCGGCCCGGCGTGCTTGAATCCTGATGGTGCAGTTGTGGTAAATAAATAAATAATACCTCTATTTTTGAATGAATATATGAATAACAGATAGCTCAATAAATAAGAGTCAAGATTCGAGGTAGTAGGAGTTTGCAGGTTTAATACAGCATAAATGACAGGAACAGGACAACCTGCACGGACAAGATCTGGGATGGCTAGCTAGCACAACTTTAATAACAGTGCACAAGTATATATACTAAAACAATTGCATTACAGTGAATTACAGTAGGCGGAGCAGTGGGTGTGGTCAATAGCAGTCGCGAAAGATAAGGGTGAAAATGGGTGTAACAGGAGGCGTATACATAGACATGTGATGTAAACGTAACAGAATATGTCATAAATGGAGCGGAAACATGGAGGGGGCTACCTAAGGAGCCGGGACCTCTAACCTAATGGTGCGCGCAAACTGACAATGACGTGTTACTAGGAGAAGCTGGGGGCTATGAACTCTGTGCTAGGAGTAGAGACTGAAGTCTGGAGAGTCAGGGCGACATGTACCTAAACCCTATCTAGTATCTAATGTTTAGAGGACATGTTGATATAAACTAAGAGTCAGGAGGGGAGGGGAGAGGCTAACAGACTCTAAGACTGGAGCATGCATTATTCTACATGTAGTGCGTGATGAAGAATATTAAATGACCATTAATACAGTATTTCTCCTACATGGAGACGTAAAGGCTAGACAATGACGGAAACTATTGATGCGATTCAGTAGCTTAGGAATGCAGAGAAGGAGGGCTGAACTGATAACTAGAATCATAACATACTCTTTGGCAGACTCATAGGCAGAGCCAGGCCGAGCCGGGCACTGTGAGGCAGGAAGTAAGTGAAGGGTCGAGGATACAGGTGGGGGCTGTATCGCTCCTCAGCGAGGGTTCAGGAGACAGGAGCTGAATCTGGTGTCCGGGCCCTTTTGAGGCCTAGAAACGGGGACTTTACAATGAAATAACGTGCACACTGAGGAACGTGGCAACGCAACTTTACATAGGCCTAATACTCGTAGCTTTCACGAGAACTGGAAACTAGCATACTAGGGATGGACACAACTGTAAGTGCGTCTTTAATCAAACATGGGGAATACATATGCATATTAATCATGCATACATAACATAAGATGGGGAACACGTAGGGACACAGAACATGGCAAAATTTACTTTTCCACATTCCCTCCTTGTCACTACGTTTCCATCAGGAAACATCAATATTCATGATACCATCTATCATTTCATACAGTATCATTTGCTCGTCTCGAATTTTCTTGGAACTGGATTTAGAACGGGACTTAGGACTAGGAATACAAGAGGTAGCACAAATGCCGCAAATCGCAGGGCCACATTGTAAACAGAGGCAGCAACTGAATATGATCGCTACTGCAATACCTAGAAATGACAATACTTTCCATCCCCAGGCGGAAATTATATTCCAGACCATGTCCAGGTGCCTGGATTTTGGTGTAACATATGGGCAATATTATGGAGTCTGGTAATAGCTGAATAAACAGACGGTGCGTTATTAGGAATGAAAATGCAGCAACTAGATCCGATGACTCTACATGCCCCGCCCCTATCGGCCAGTATGACGTCAAGGACGAGACGATTCTGGAGCACGACAATTCTCATAAAGGATTGCTCTTCGGTTAAGTTACCTAGAGCAGAGGTAGTCTCAATCACTACTGCTTCAAGGGTTCTCGTTAATCTACGTATCAGTTTACTATTTACGACAGTACCTAAATAAGGGAAGACACCTTTATTGATATCTATGTATTGTTCTAGAGCAGTTTCAGTATAATCGACAATCGGGAGGTCTCTCTTGTGTCTAGTATGTACTAGGTGGGAATTCCTATGATAGTCAGGTGGGGCTAGAAAAACTGGTGGCAGTAGGAAGGCAATGTAACAGGTTCCCTCCCAATCGAGGGGCAGACGGACATATGCGGTCTGACCACAAACAAAATAAGAATGACGTGAAGCTTTGAAAATAGATTTCCCACTGTCACTATACTTGACAACAGTAGTACAATCACTATGTCCTACATGTACGGAACCATTCTTTCTGACACATAATTCACCTTTTACTGGTAATACTGACATAGCAGGTAAGTCTGGAGTAGAATCAGACTGAACATTCAGGACCATAAAATTCGAAGAATAATTACCTAAATTATAAACTTCATTTTCTAGGTCTAACCCTGTTCTGTGGGGAAGACCTTGCTTGTCTGGAAAACATGTACTGTTAAGAAAAGACATATCTGTTGAGGATGACGTTAACGTGGAGCATGCTCCACATGAACCGTTATGTGAAAATGGATAAGGAAAGAGTGGCAGAACTCCCTTCGGTGTCTGGAAAGGGGGGAGTCGACCACACACCCAACAATTAGTGGCATTGCTGGTCTGGTGTGAATAATGTAACATGCGGATAAAGGAATTATTACGCATAGCAAGACGATATGAGAGTTCATGAGGAGGTAGATCACTAAACGTGTGCTCTACTGTAACATTAGAAGACTTATTTACATGAGAAACTGGAAAATACAAATAAAATGCATAACATGTGCAGGTAATCATAAGGCTGAGATATAGCAGAAAACATAAAATAATAGTGCAACTTTTAGAGTTCTCACTAACTCTCTCTCTGTGGGGGTCTATTATATACATGTCAGAAACCGGTCTAACCGTTTCACCTAGGGGAGGACTTAGACAATCAAACTGGCTGACTTATTTTACTAGACCTTAATTTTTTCTTATACTCCTGCTGCGGAGTTTTCTCTAACGGGGAGGAATCTGTATCATTGTCTTTTGCGGGACAGTCCTTAAGAATAGTACTTTGGCAGTCTTTACAATCCTCGGAAATGTTCTTGGTAACAGGTTTTAGTCCGTAAAACCTTTTCACATGTGACAGGTGGACCCAGCCCTTCCTGCCTTCCAGCTTGACGGCAGTACGGGTGGCCAGGAGGACCTGTTTGGGTTCTTTCCAGCGGGGCTCCAGTGGACTTGAACGATCAAAGTTCCTCACAAGAACCATGCATCCGGGAACGATTTCATGCGGTGCCACCTTGGTATTGTCTGGAAATGCGGCGGCAACCTGTGAACGACAAGAGTTGAGGGCAGACATCAAGGAAGCTAGGTAATCTGTCAGCATATTACTTGAAACATCTGTAATACTTCGGGGTCTAGGTGTACCCCACATGTTAGGGGGGCGGCCGAATACGACCTCGTACGGGGACAGACCTGATCTGGAATGTGCGACCATGCGCATATAAAACAAAGCGACTGGCACAGCTACTAACCAGTCCACACCTTTCTCTTTACATATTTTGGCGATGCGGATTTTCAGGGTCTGATTATGTCTCTCTACGAGACCGGCTGCTTCAGGATGGCGTACACAATGGAACTTCCACTGGTACCCTAACAAAAGGGAAACATGTTTCATAAGCTCAGATGAGAATGGCTGGCCGTTATCAGAATATACGACCCTTGGGAGTCCATAACGGGGGAAGAATTCACGAACCAACTGCTTGGCAGTGGTCGCGGCTGTGTAATCTGGGACTGGATATGCTTCTGTCCACCTGGACAAAGCGCATACAACTACGAGGACATACTTGAAACCTCGACATCGCTCCATCTGAATATAATCCATCTGGAGGACTTCAAAAGGGTGGTCAGGGGGCTGGAATCCACCTTGTTCCACCGGGACACTTTTACCTGGATTAAACTGGCAACATATCATACAGGTACGGACTTTCTGCTTAGCTGCAGCTCGTAAATGCTTGTTGAACCAAATGTTCTGGATACTATCTAACATAGCTTTTTCTCCTAAATGTGCTGGACTATGTGCGGTATTGATAATGACTTGAACCATAGAGTCGGGGAGAAACCATGTGGCTCTACCCTTCGTTACCCATCCTTGATCTGTCTGGACCCCTCCTTGTTCGGACCATTTCTTGATTTCATCGGGAGTAGCATGTAACTGGATATCTATGACGTCTTGAGTAGGGTCCTTAACTGTCATACATGTAGTTGGATCTGGAATATGTGTCTGTGTCGGATTAACTGAAATGTCTTGAGTCTGTGCTGTAAGCTTGGCTGTGCGATCTGCTAGATCATTACCTTGAGAAATAGTGTCAGTAACTTTCGTATGTGCTTTGCACTTCATGATAGCAATAGATGTCGGTAAGTGTATGGCATCTAACAGAGCTTGAATAAGGAGACCATGCTGAATCTTGGTTCCATGAGAAGTCATGAAACCTCTCTCCTGCCAGAGCACTCCAAAGTCGTGTACGACTCCAAATGCGTAACGTGAATCTGTGTAAATGTTAACTTTCAGGTTCCTGGCACGTATGCAGGCTTGAGTCAGAGCAACTAGCTCCGCTGCTTGAGCGGACAGAGTGTCAATACGGTGTGTTTCTATAACTTCAGTGTCAGTAGTCACTGCATACGCGGCTACTAGTTCTCCTGTACTTGTTCTCATACATGAACCATCCACATAAAGTGTCAGGTCGGGATCTGGTAATGGAATATCTGTCAGATCTTGTCTTGGCTTTGTCATAATGTTAACTACTTCCACACAGTCGTGTGTGGCAGGATTCGAATTAACTGACGGTAACAGTGTAGCAGGATTTAGAACGTTGCAGCGTCTGATTTCTATGTGTGGCTGGAACAGTGTCAATTCATAACCTGTTAAACGTGCAATTGTCAAGTGTTGAGTCTGTGTTCGGTTTAAAAGAACTTCCACGGAATGTGGAACTTGTACTGTCAAGGAATGTCCTAATACTATGGAATCACTTTGTCTGATCGCTAGTGCTGTGGCTGCAACTGACTTGAGGCACGCAGGCAGAGCCTGGGCTACAGGATCTAGTGTGCTAGAAAAATAAGCACAGGGCTTGTATTGTCCTGCTTGATCTTGTGTAAGAACAGATAATGCTGTACCTTCGCGTTCAGTGACGAAAAGTGTAAAAGGCTTACTGTAGTTCGGTGTAGCTAGAACAGGAGCTTGACATAAAGCTTTCTTTAACTCATTGAAACTAAGTGTATGTTCAGATGTCCAAGGGAGGACAGTCGATACGGCTGCCTCCTGTGTCGTTAACTGTATCAGTGGTTTGGCTAGGAATGCATACTGAGGAATCCATTGTCTGCAGTAAGAAGTGAGGCCGATAAAAGCACGTACCTCCTTCTGGGTCTTGGGCTGAGGAAGACTCGCTATTAACTGGATACGGTCAGGTGTCAACTGCCTACCCCTCTTGGACAGTAAGTGGCCTAAATAGATCACTTGCTGGACACAGAATTGAAGCTTCGAAGGGGACACCTTGTGCCCCATCTCGGCAAGGAAATACAAGACTGTAAGTGATGCTCGCTCGCAAGCACGTTCAGAACGGGCTGTGATCAGTAGATCATCGACATACTGGAGCAGGGCAGTGTCAGTTGGCATGTGAATGTTGTCTAGTTGTCTCTTAAGTGCTTGACTGTAAATACTAGGACTTTCTGTGAAACCTTGAGGAGCTCGTGTGAACATATAGCTCCTTCCATTTAAACAAAATCCGAAAAGAAACTGGCTGTCTGGATGAATGGGGACACTGAAAAACGCGTTCTTGAGGTCTATGACTGTAAAAAATGAGGCTTCGGAATCAATGGCTGTCAATAGGGATGAAATATCTGGGACAACTGGGTACTGGGGAATAATACATTTATTGAGTTCTCGAAGATCAATCACTAATCGATATACGGGGGGTGCATTTGGATCAGTACGTTTCATGACTGGAATGATCGGAGAATTACATACATTGGAGTCAGTTTCTACAACTACTCCTTGAGCGATGAGCTCGTCAATAATTTTGGATAAGGCTGTTACAGCCTCAGGTGGCAATCTGTACTGTCTGATTCGTGGTAACACTACACCTGGTTTGAGAGTCACACGATGGGGTGTGATTTGCATATAACCTACATCAGTTGGACCTTGCGCCCATAGATGCTGCGGAACATTAGACAATCTTGGATCAAAATCTCGTAATACATAGTGACCCTTGAAGTCACGTAGGAACAAGCGTATTCCTTCTGGGGAGCAGCAAATAACTGCACCTAATTCTTTCAGTGTTTTAATACCTAACAGATTTTCTGGACATGACTTCGTAAGTAATAGATCAGTAGTGCGGGACAATGGACCTACTTCTAGAGTAACTGGCTTAGATATCTCGTTTACAATAGGCTTTCCTGAAAATCCAAGGGAAACATTTCTAGAGCCTGAGAGTGGAGCCCCTGGAACTTCGGCGTGACTGATAGTCGTCCTACTTGCCCCTGTATCAATCAGAAACTTTCTGTCTTTCCCTAATACTTGACTATGAACATAGGGACCCTCTTGATCTACAGGTATCTCGATGAGAGGCAAGCCTACCTCCCTCTCTAGGCTGTTTCATGAATATGGCTGATACTCTGGATACTCTGTCTGAGCATACTGATACATCTGCTGTGTAACATGCTGTGTTGCAGCAATAGGCTGCGGTGCTGGAACTGTCTGTTGTGCATTCTGTGGCTGAGAAGTCTGTGAAACTTGTTCTTGTCTAGGCGGACGTGGTCTTTCTTTAGTCTTACCGGTAGCTATATTGTGTTTCAGAACTGCACACTCGTTTATAAAATGACCTGGCTGTTTACAATAATTGCAGGTCCCTTTAACGGGAACTGCAGGATGACTGGCTTGATTCGTACCCCTCTTCTGACTGTCTTGAGGAACAGATTGTGCAACTAGTACTTTCATTTTCGTGTCTTTCATACGTTTTCTCTCGTGTTCTTGCTCTTCTCTGATTCTATTCTGGTGGTACTGAAGCATCTGTAACATTTGGGACGGGGTACTAGCTTGCCAGGTACTTTCGACTTTCAAAACTCGGTTCTTAACTTGTGGACTTGAGTTCTCGACTAATTTAGTAACAAAAAGATGAGGGTATGACTCGCTACTCGTCTTGAGGCCACTGTTTATAATAAAGCATTTCTCAAATCTAGAATAAAAATCACTAGTGTCTTCATCTTGTTTCTGTTTACAGGCTGAGATTGCATCCCAGTCTTCCTTTTTAGTGGCTAATAACCTTGGCAAAACTTGTATTAATAGTTCAGGTAATTCTCTACATTTCTCTCCTAGACCGGTACCTGGTACTCGTATCTTATCTTCAGCTTCTAGAACTGCCCAATCGATCTTTTTCTCTCCCACCTCCCATTCTTTTTCCTTGAGTTTTTCATATACCCCTGCGGGCAACAGGACCTTTAGCATTTTAATAATATCTGGATACGTATATTCTCCCATACGGAGCATGTCTTTTAATTCTCGGTGGAACCCTGCTGGATCTTTGTCATGACAGGGAATTAATTTCTTCATCTCTAAGAGTTCCATCTTTGTAATCGGGGTGTAAACAAACACTCGTTGCATTTCACCATCTGCTGTCCTGACTGGGTGTACTTCTCGTAACGGATTCTGTCTGTCTATGTAAAAGGGTTTACTTTCTGGGGGTGAGACATGAACAAAATGCGGGTTCAAAAACGTTCTATATTTGTGGCGCTGTTCTAGAATGACACTAATTAAATCGGTACCTAGACCTTTCCATCTATACTGGAGTAACTCGTTCAAGACATCATGTAACGGACCTGGATCAGAATGTTGACCCTCATACAATGTGATGAGGTGCTGAATCATATACATACCCACCAGTCGTTGCTCGGCTGGGGGCAGTTTCAGAAACATTTGTGCCACTATTTCATCTGGAAAAGTGGTAGAATCAGTAGTCCATCGGACTGCTGATCGGGCTAGTTCTTGTTCATGCATAGTACTTAATTCACTGTAACCGATTCGTGATTTCAGAATGTGATCGGTAGCTTGAAATACTTGTTCTAGAGAACCTTGTTCTGGGGCTGGATGAGGAACAGTTTTCTTGTGTTCTAGGCGTAAATGGCGGTCTGGAAATCTAGATTTTCCTACATACGCTATTCTGGCGGGATTCTCGTCCTCTACCTCTTCTGTAGAAGAGTCATTTTCTTTCTCGCTTACTTGTGCTGCTTTACGTTGTTCGTGTAACTTTATTATTTCTTTACGGATTCTCTTGTACATACTCTCTATACTACTGATGGTCTTGTGCTTACCCTCGGCTATATTATCACTCCACCTTGTCAAGATTCTCATTTCGGCCGGATCTTTAGTCGGATAATCTTGTTCCCTTATTAAACAATTAATCAGAAACTTTAATATCATGAGCTGGATCTCAGCTTTCCTTTGAGACATGGCTTCGCCAATACTTTCTGGATCATCCCCTGTACGGATGAAACGATATATTCTGTCTAGATCTTCTTTCATATCCGGTAGGGTGTCCAAATACCCGGTCAACCGTCTTACACGGATGGAATATATTACTGTACTATCATCACCTGCAACTGGATCATAACGGCATTCAGTAAGAGCTCGTCGGATATCTGCAACGGACTTATATTTGGGCGTACGCTGTAACGCACATTCATGTAACTCGGCCAACGTTCTACGTTGGTGTGGTGGCGGGGTACCAGGAGGACCTCCTCCTGCGGCCCCTATACTAAAATCGTCGACTGATACTCTTCGTGCTGGCAGAGTGGGAAATTGTAATGTAGGCTGGACCGGGGGTACCGTAGCAGGTACTCCGGTGACTGGAGGAGCAGGATTTACATTATTTACAGGAGCTGGCGGATTTGCATATTCTGGGACTGTGTCGTCCAAATAGGACGAAATAAAAATATCAGCTGCGGTCGGTTTGTGACGTAGCTTGATCGGAACTAAGGGTGGCGGAAGATTACTGGATGCCTCCGGGGTCGCTTTTGGCAAGCCCTCGGCAAGAAGAGGATACATACCCTTAATGAGGGCATGCCTCTGTCTGTCTGACTGTTCGATTTTAACTCGTTCACCTATCTCGATTAGTTCCCTTTCTTGGGCTCGTTCTAAGGATTCTCTACTTAGTTCTGACTTTCTGATTTCTTTTTCGGTTCTTTTATGAGATTCTTTGCGCCATAACTCGATGGCATCTTTCTGTGACTGTCTGGCTTTCTTTTTCCATAATGCTTCTTCTACTCGCATGATGCACTCGGCATCCCATGTGCCTGATACAGGCCATCTATACTTTTCTTCTAACTGTTTGGTATACTCTACCCATAAATCTAGATATAATATGGCACTTATGCCATGCTTTTGATACATAAAATGACCTGGACTGTCCCTAGGCGGGACAGGAACTGCTGCTTCTAGCAGACCTTTTCTGGTTTTTAACTGACGTAATTTAGAAAATAAGGGCATGACTGAACTGTAACCTAGACACAATACGCAATTACAATACACAATGAACACGATAATTACTCCACATTCATACCACGACATTACAATACGTGAAAAACATTTAAAATAACGGTTCGAACAGAATACTACCTGGAATACTGAAAACAGAATACATGAACTTTCTCGAGAAACAGAACTGACTAGAACAGAAACTAGATGCACTGCTAAAACAGTACGAAACTCACCGGTCTCATAAAGAGACACGTCAGGACCCGCATCCACCGAAGTGGACACTTCGTTTTGGGATCTGTGTACCACCAAACCCCACGGACCAGAGACAATAAGATTGACCCTGTCTAGATACTCCCCAGCAACGGTACTCACCGGGCAGCAAGAACGGAAGGCCTCGGACTGGACTGGACTGCTTCGACGCCGGACGGACGAACTTCGGACTTCAGTTACGGGTGGGCCTCCGGATACCTCGGACCTTGGACTCTCGGCTTGGGCTCTGGTCGGGACTCGCCGCGTTCCTCCACCGCCTCGTCTGGATGCTGGACCGCAACCTCCGTCTCCTCCGTGGGCCTGAGGGATACTTGGAGCAGAAATATCTGCACGTGGCCGGTATGGTTCCGTCACGGCTGCAGAGGGTCAGGGGGCCGGCGTGGCTTCACCGGCGCGTGGGGAAAGGGCAAGTCCCTGTTCGGGCGCCATTATGTGGTAAATAAATAAATAATACCTCTATTTTTGAATGAATATATGAATAACAGATAGCTCAATAAATAAGAGTCAAGATTCGAGGTAGTAGGAGTTTGCAGGTTTAATACAGCATAAAGGACAGGAACAGGACAACCTGCACGGACAAGATCTGGGATGGCTAGCTAGCACAACTTTAATAACAGTGCACAAGTATATATACTAAAACAATTGCATTACAGTGAATTACAGTAGGCGGAGCAGTGGGTGTGGTCAATAGCAGTCGCGAAAGATAAGGGTGAAAATGGGTGTAACAGGAGGCGTATACCTAGACATGTGATGTAAACGTAACAGAATATGTCATAAATGGGGCGGAAACATGGAGGGGGCTACCTAAGGAGCCGGGACCTCTAACCTAATGGTGCGCGCAAACTGACAATGACGTGTTACTAGGAGAAGCTGGGGGCTATGAACTCTGTGCTAGGAGTAGAGACTGAAGTCTGGAGAGTCAGGGCGACATGTACCTAAACCCTATCTAGTATCTAATGTTTAGAGGACATGTTGATATAAACTAAGAGTCAGGAGGGGAGAGGCTAACAGACTCTAAGACTGGAGCATGCATTATTCTACATGTAGTGCGTGATGAAGAATATTAAATGACCATTAATACAGTATTTCTCCTACATGGAGACGTAAAGGCTAGACAATGACGGAAACTATTGATGCGATTCAGTAGCTTAGGAATGCAGAGAAGGAGGGCTGAACTGATAACTAGAATCATAACATACTCTTTGGCAGACTCATAGGCAGAGCCAGGCCGAGCCGGGCACTGTGAGGCAGGAAGTAAGTGAAGGGTCGAGGATACAGGTGGGGGCTGTATCGCTCCTCAGCGAGGGTTCAGGAGACAGGAGCTGAATCTGGTGTCCGGGCCCTTTTCAGGCCTAGAAACGGGGACTTTACAGTGAAATAACGTGCACACTGAGAAACGTGGCAACGCAACTTTACATAGGCCTAATACTCGTAGCTTTCACGAGAACTGGAAACTAGCATACTAGGGATGGACACAACTGTAAGTGCGTCTTTAATCAAACATGGGGAATACATATGCATATTAATCATGCATACATAACATAAGATGGGGAACACGTAGGGACACAGAACATGGCAAAATTTACTTTTCCACACAGTGAGCAAGGGACTCATGTCTGAGCATACCCTGCCACTCCTATAGTGGCCAAAACGATTCAGAAAAGGGGGTGGTGATGGACAGAGCATCTGAATTAAACAGAACACTCATACCCAGTCAAAAGATCAGGGCTTGATCCATCAGCGTTTTTTAGCTCACTGCACCATCCCAGTTCAGAACCTGGCTATATGCAAATTAGTCTGTCCCTGGCCCAGTGCATCATGGGAACAGGGCAGACCAAACTACCAAGCCAATTCTTTACTGGAAAGGAAACAAGCTTCTGGGGACCAGTTTCTGGCATTGCAGCCGTCTTCGGCCGGCTTGCTTGAATCCTGATGGTGCAGTGAGCAAGGGACTCATTTCTGAGCATACCCTGCCACTCCTATAGTGACCAAAACGATTCAGAAAAGGGGGTGGTGATGGACAGAGCATCTGAATTAAACAGAACACTCATACCCAGTCAAAAGATCAGGGCTTGATCCATCACCGTTTTTTAGCTCACTGCACCATCCCAGTTCAGAACCTGGCTATATGCAAATTAGTCTGTCCCTGGCCCAGTGCATCATGGGAACAGGGCACACCAAACTACCAAGCCAATTCTTTACTGGAAAAGAAACAAGCTTCCGGGGACCGGTTTCTGGCATTGCAGCCGTCTTCGGCCCGGCTTGCTTGAATCCTGATGGTGCAGTGAGCAAGGGACTCATGTCTGAGCATACCCTGCCACTCCTATAGTGGCCAAAACGATTCAGAAAAGGGGGGTGGTGATGGACAGAGCATCTGAATTAAACAGAACACTCATACCCAGTCAAAAGATCAGGGCTTGATCCATCACCGTTTTTTAGCTCACTGCACCATCCCAGTTCAGAACCTGGCTGTATGCAAATTAGTCTGTCCCTGGCCCAGTGCATCATGGGAACAGGGCAGACCAAACTACCAAGCCAATTCTTTACTGGAAAGGAAACAAGCTTCCGGGGACCGGTTTCTGGCATTTCAGCCGTCTTCGGCCCCTGCTTGCTTGAATCCTGATGGTGCAGTGAGCAAGGGACTCATGTCTGAGCATACCCTGCCACTTCTATAGTGGCCAAAACAATTCAGAAAAGGGTGTGGTGATGGACAGAGCATCTGAATTAAACAGAACACTCATACCCAGTCAAAAGATCAGGGCTTGATCCATCACCGTTTTTTAGCTCACTGCACCATCCCAGTTCAGTACCTGGCTATATGCAAATTAGTCTGTCCCTGGCCCAGTGCATCATGGGAACAGGGCAGACCAAACTACCAAGCCAATTCTTTACTGGAAAGGAAACAAGCTTCCGGGGACCGGTTTCTGGCATTGCAGCCGTCTTCGGCCCGGCTTGCTTGAATCCTGATGGTGCAGTGAGCAAAGGACTCATGTCTGAGCATACCCTGCCACTCCTATAGTGGCCAAAACGATTCAGAAAAGGGGGTGGTGATGGACAGAGCATCTGAATTAAACAGAACACTCATACCCAGTCAAAAGATCAGGGCTTGATCCATCACCGTTGTTTAGCTCACTGCACCATCCCAGTTCAGAACCTGGCTATATGCAAATTAGTCTGTCCCTGGCCCAGTGCATCATGGGAACAGGACCGACCAAACTACCAAGCCAATTCTTTACTGGAAAGGAAACAAGCTTCCGGGGACCGGTTTCTGGCATTGCAGCCGTCTTCGGCCCGGCGTGCTTGAATCCTGATGGTGCAGTGAGCAAGGGACTCATGTCTGAGCATACCCTGCCACTCCTATAGTGGCCAAAACGATTCAGAAAAGGGGGTGGTGATGGACAGAGCATCTGAATTAAACAGAACACTCATACCCAGTCAAAAGATCAGGGCTTGATCCATCACCTTTTTTTAGCTCACTGCACCATCCCAGTTCAGAACCTGGCTATATGCAAATTAGTCTGTCCCTGGCCCAGTGCATCATGGGAACAGGGCAGACCAAACTACCAAGCCAATTCTTTACTGGAAAGGAAACAAGCTTCTGGGGACCAGTTTCTGGCATTGCAGCCGTCTTCGGCCGGCTTGCTTTAATCCTGATGGTGCAGTGAGCAAGGGACTCATGTCTGAGCATACCCTGCCACTCCTATAGTGACCAAAACGATTCAGAAAAGGGGGTGGTGATGGACAGAGCATCTGAATTAAACAGAACACTCATACCCAGTCAAAAGATCAGGGCTTGATCCATCACCGTTTTTTAGCTCACTGCACCATCCCAGTTCAGAACCTGGCTATATGCAAATAAGTCTGTCCCTGGCCCAGTGCATCATGGGAACAGGGCACACCAAACTACCAAGCCAATTCTTTACTGGAAAAGAAACAAGCTTCCGGGGACCGGTTTCTGGCATTGCAGCCGTCTTCGGCCCGGCTTGCTTGAATCCTGATGGTGCAGTGAGCAAGGGACTCATGTCTGAGCATACCCTGCCACTCCTATAGTGGCCAAAACGATTCAGAAAAGGGGGTGGTGATGGACAGAGCATCTGAATTAAACAGAACACTCATACCCAGTCAAAAGATCAGGGCTTGATCCATCACCGTTGTTTAGCTCACTGCACCATCCCAGTTCAGAACCTGGCTATATGCAAATTAGTCTGTCCCTGGCCCAGTGCATCATGGGAACAGGGCACACCAAACTACCAAGCCAATTCTTTACTGGAAAAGAAACAAGCTTCCGGGGACCGGTTTCTGGCATTGCAGCCGTCTTCGGCCCGGCTTGCTTGAATCCTGATGGTGCAGTGAGCAAAGGACTCATGTCTGAGCATACCCTGCCACTCCTATAGTGGCCAAAACGATTCAGAAAAGGGGGTGGTGATGGACAGAGCATCTGAATTAAACAGAACACTCATACCCAGTCAAAAGATCAGGGCTTGATCCATCACCGTTGTTTAGCTCACTGCACCATCCCAGTTCAGAACCTGGCTATATGCAAATTAGTCTGTCCCTGGCCCAGTGCATCATGGGAACAGGACCGACCAAACTACCAAGCCAATTCTTTACTGGAAAGGAAACAAGCTTCCGGGGACCTGTTTCTGGCATTGCAGCCGTCTTCGGCCCGGCTTGCTTGAATCCTGATGGTGCAGTGAGCAAGGGACTCATGTCTGAGCATACCCTGCCACTCCTATAGTGGCCAAAATGATTCAGAAAAGGGGGTGGTGATGGACAGAGCATCTGAATTAAACAGAACACTCATACCCAGTCAAAAGATCAGGGCTTGATCCATCACCGTTGTTTAGCTCACTGCACCATCCCAGTTCAGAACCTGGCTATATGCAAATTAGTCTGTCCCTGGCCCAGTGTATCATGGGAACAGGACCGACCAAACTACCAAGCCAATTCTTTACTGGAAAGGAAACAAGCTTCCGGGGACCTGTTTCTGGCATTGCAGCCGTCTTCGGCCCGGCTTGCTTGAATCCTGATGGTGCAGTGAGCAAGGGACTCATGTCTGAGCATACCCTGCCACTCCTATAGTGGACAAAACGATTCAGAAAAGGGGGTGGTGATGGACAGAGAATCTGAATTAAACAGAACACTCATACCCAGTCAAAAGATCAGGGCTTGATCCATCACCGTTTTTTAGCTCACTGCACCATCCCAATTCAGAACCTGGCTATATGCAAATTAGTCTGTCCCTGGCCCAGTGCATCATGGGAACAGGGCAGACCAAACTACCAAGCCAATTCTTTACTGGAAAGGAAACAAGCTTCCGGGGACCGGTTTTTGGCATTGCAGCCGTCTTCGGCCCGGCTTGCTTGAATCCTGATGGTGCAGTGAGCAAGGGACTCATGTCTGAGCATACCCTGCCACTCCTATAGTGGCCAAAACGATTCAGAAAAGGGGGTGGTGATGGACAGAGCATCTGAATTAAACAGAACACTCATACCCAGTCAAAAGATCAGGGTTTGATCCATCACCGTTTTTTAGCTCACTGCACCATCCCAGTTCAGAACCTGGCTATATGCAAATTAGGCTGTCCCTGGCCCAGTGCATCATGGGAACAGGGCAGACCAAACTACCAAGCCAAATCTTTACTGGAAAGGAAACAAGCTTCCGGGGACCGGTTTCTGGCATTGCAGCTGTCTTCGGCCCGGTGTGCTTGAATCCTGATGGTGCAGTGAGCAAGGGACTCATGTCTGAGCATACCCTGCCACTCCTATAGTGGCCAAAACGATTCAGAAAAGGGGGTGGTGATGGACAGAGCATCTGAATTAAACAGAACACTCATACCCAGTCAAAAGATCAGGGCTTGATCCATCACCTTTTTTTTAGCTCACTGCACCATCCCAGTTCAGAACCTGGCTATATGCAAATTAGTCTGTCCCTGGCCCAGTGCATCATGGGAACAGGACAGACCAAACTACCAAGCCAATTCTTTACTGGAAAGGAAACAAGCTTCTGGGGACCAGTTTCTGGCATTGCAGCCGTCTTCGGTCGGCTTGCTTGAATCCTGATGGTGCAGTGAGCAAGGGACTCATGTCTGAGCATACCCTGCCACTCCTATAGTGACCAAAACGATTCAGAAAAGGGGGTGGTGATGGACAGAGCATCTGAATTAAACAGAACACTCATACCCAGTCAAAAGATCAGGGCTTGATCCATCACCGTTTTTTAGCTCACTGCACCATCCCAGTTCAGAACCTGGCTATATGCAAATTAGTCTGTCCCTGGCCCAGTGCATCATGGGAACAGGGCACACCAAACTACCAAGCCAATTCTTTACTGGAAAAGAAACAAGCTTCCAGGGACCGGTTTCTGGCATTGCAGCCGTCTTCGGCCCGGCTTGCTTGAATCCTGATGGTGCAGTGAGCAAGGGACTCATGTCTGAGCATACCCTGCCACTCCTATAGTGGCCAAAACGATTCAGAAAAGGGGGGGTGGTGATGGACAGAGCATCTGAATTAAACAGAACACTCATACCCAGTCAAAAGATCAGGGCTTGATCCATCACCGTTTTTTAGCTCACTGCACCATCCCAGTTCAGAACCTGGCTACATGCAAATTAGTCTGTCCCTGGCCCAGTGCATCATGGGAACAGGGCAGACCAAACTACCAAGCCAATTCTTTACTGGAAAGGAAACAAGCTTCCGGGGACCGGTTTCTGGCATTGCAGCCGTCTTCGGCCCGGCTTGCTTGAATCCTGATGGTGCAGTGAGCAAGGGACTCACTCATGTCTGAGCATACCCTGCCACTTCTATAGTGGCCAAAACAATTCAGAAAAGGGGGTGGTGATGGACAGAGCATCTGAATTAAACAGAACACTCATACCCAGTCAAAAGATCAGGGCTTGATCCATCACCTATTTTTAGCTCACTGCACCATCCCAGTTCAGTACCTGGCTATATGCAAATTAGTCTGTCCCTGGCCCAGTGCATCATGGGAACAGGGCAGACCAAACTACCAAGCCAATTCTTTACTGGAAAGGTAACAAGCTTCCGGGGACCGGTTTCTGGCATTGCAGCCGTCTTCGGCCCGGCTTCCTTGAATCCTGATGGTGCAGTGAGCAAAGAACTCATGTCTGAGCATACCCTGCCACTCCTATAGTGGACAAAACGATTCAGAAAAGGGGGTGGTGATGGACAGAGCATCTGAATTAAAAAGAACACTCATACCCAGTCAAAAGATCAGGGCTTGATCCATCACCGTTTTTTAGCTCACTGCACCATCCCAGTTCAGAACCTGGCTATATGCAAATTAGTCTGTCCCTGGCCCAGTGCATCATGGGAACAGGACCGACCAAACTACCAAGCCAATTCTTTACTAGAAAGGAAACAAGCTTCCGGGGACCGGTTTCTGGCATTGCAGCCGTCTTCGGCCCGGCTTGCTTGAATCCTGATGGTGCAGTGAGCAAGGGACTCATGTCTGAGCATACTCTGCCACTCCTATAGTGGCCAAAACGATTAAAAAAAGGGGGTGGTGATGGACAGAGCATCTGAATTAAACAGAACACTCATACCCAGTCAAAAGATCAGGGCTTGATCCATCACCATTTTTTAGCTCACTGCACCATCCCAGTTCAGAACCTGGCTATATGCAAATTAGTCTGTCCCTGGCCCAGTGCATCATAGGAACAGGGCAGACCAAACTACCAAGCCAATTCTTTTCTGGAAAGGAAACAAGCTTCCGGGGACCGGTTTCTGGCATTGCAGCCGTCTTCGGCCCAGCTTGCTTGAATCCTGATGGTGCAGGTAGCAAGGGACTCATGTCTGAGCATACCCTGCCACTCCTATAGAGGCCAAAACGATTCAGAAAAGGGGGTGGTGATGGACAGAGCATCTGAATTAAACAGAACACTCATACCCAGTCAAAAGATCAGGGCTTGATCCATCACCGTTGTTTAGCTCACTGCACCATCCCAGTTCAGAACCTGGCTATATGCAAATTAGTCTGTCCCTGGCCCAGTGCATCATGGGAACAGGACCGACCAAACTACCAAGCCAATTCTTTACTGGAAAGGAAACAAGCTTCCGGGGACCTGTTTCTGGCATTGCAGCCGTCTTCGGCCCGGCTTGCTTGAATCCTGATGGTGCAGTGAGCAAGGGACTCATGTCTGAGCATACCCTGCCACTCCTATAGTGGACAAAACGATTCAGAAAAGGGGGTGGTGATGGACAGAGCATCTGAATTAAACAGAACACTCATACCCAGTCAAAAGATCAGGGCTTGATCCATCACCGTTTTTTAGCTCACTGCACCACCCCAGTTCAGAACCTGGCTATATGCAAATTAGTCTGTCCCTGGCCCAGTGCATCATGGGAACAGGGCAGACCAAACTACCAAGCCAATTCTTTACTGGAAAGGAAACAAGCTTCCGGGGACCGGTTTTTGGCATTGCAGCCGTCTTCGGCCCGGCTTGCTTGAATCCTGATGGTGCAGTGAGCAAGGGACTCATGTCTGAGCATACCCTGCCACTCCTATAGTGGCCAAAACGATTCAGAAAAGGGGGTGGTGATGGACAGAGCATCTGAATTAAACAGAACACTCATACCCAGTCAAAAGATCAGGGTTTGATCCATCACCGTTTTTTAGCTCACTGCACCATCCCAGTTCAGAACCTGGCTATATGCAAATTAGGCTGTCCCTGGCCCAGTGCATCATGGGAACAGGGCAGACCAAACTACCAAGCCAAATCTTTACTGGAAAGGAAACAAGCTTCCGGGGACCGGTTTCTGGCATTGCAGCCGTCTTCGGCCCGGCGTGCTTGAATCCTGATGGTGCAGTGAGCAAGGGACTCATGTCTGAGCATACCCTGCCACTCCTATAGTGGCCAAAACGATTCAGAAAAGGGGGTGGTGATGGACAGAGCATCTGAATTAAACAGAACACTCATACCCAGTCAAAAGATCAGGGCTTGATCCATCACCTTTTTTTAGCTCACTGCACCATCCCAGTTCAGAACCTGGCTATATGCAAATTAGTCTG
This sequence comes from Lissotriton helveticus, assembly GCF_964261635.1. Lineage (NCBI taxonomy): Eukaryota > Metazoa > Chordata > Amphibia > Caudata > Salamandridae > Lissotriton > Lissotriton helveticus. The sequence goes on from NC_136068.1 coordinate 1,191,002,006, forward strand.
TCCCTGGCCCAGTGCATCATGGGAACAGGGCAGACCAAACTACCAAGCCAATTCTTTACTGGAAAGGAAACAAGCTTCTGGGGACCAGTTTCTGGCATTGCAGCCATCTTCGGTCGGCTTGCTTGAATCCTGATGGTGCAGTGAGCAAGGGACTCATGTCTGAGCATACCCTGCCACTCCTATAGTGACCAAAACGATTCAGAAAAGGGGGTGGTGATGGACAGAGCATCTGAATTAAACAGAACACTCATACCCAGTCAAAAGATCAGGGCTTGATCCATCACCATTTTTTAGCTCACTGCACCATCCCAGTTCAGAACCTGGCTATATGCAAATTAGTCTGTCCCTGGCCCAGTGCATCATGGGAACAGGGCACACCAAACTACCAAGCCAATTCTTTACTGGAAAAGAAACAAGCTTCCAGGGACCGGTTTCTGGCATTGCAGCCGTCTTCGGCCCGGCTTGCTTGAATCCTGATGGTGCAGTGAGCAAGGGACTCATGTCTGAGCATACCCTGCCACTCCTATAGTGGCCAAAACGATTCAGAAAAGGGGGGGTGGTGATGGACAGAGCATCTGAATTAAACAGAACACTCATACCCAGTCAAAAGATCAGGGCTTGATCCATCACCGTTTTTTAGCTCACTGCACCATCCCAGTTCAGAACCTGGCTACATGCAAATTAGTCTGTCCCTGGCCCAGTGCATCATGGGAACAGGGCAGACCAAACTACCAAGCCAATTCTTTACTGGAAAGGAAACAAGCTTCCGGGGACCGGTTTCTGGCATTGCAGCCGTCTTCGGCCCGGCTTGCTAGAATCCTGATGGTGCAGTGAGCAAGGGACTCACTCATGTCTGAGCATACCCTGCCACTTCTATAGTGGCCAAAACAATTCAGAAAAGGGGGTGGTGATGGACAGAGCATCTGAATTAAACAGAACACTCATACCCAGTCAAAAGATCAGGGCTTGATCCATCACCTATTTTTAGCTCACTGCACCATCCCAGTTCAGTACCTGGCTATATGCAAATTAGTCTGTCCCTGGCCCAGTGCATCATGGGAACAGGGCAGACCAAACTACCAAGCCAATTCTTTACTGGAAAGGTAACAAGCTTCCGGGGACCGGTTTCTGGCATTGCAGCCGTCTTCGGCCCGGCTTCCTTGAATCCTGATGGTGCAGTGAGCAAAGGACTCATGTCTGAGCATACCCTGCCACTCCTATAGTGGCCAAAACGATTCAGAAAAGGGGGTGGTGATGGACAGAGCATCTGAATTAAAAAGAACACTCATACCCAGTCAAAAGATCAGGGCTTGATCCATCACCGTTTTTTAGCTCACTGCACCATCCCAGTTCAGAACCTGGCTATATGCAAATTAGTCTGTCCCTGGCCCAGTGCATCATGGGAACAGGACCGACCAAACTACCAAGCCAATTCTTTACTAGAAAGGAAACAAGCTTCCGGGGACCGGTTTCTGGCATTGCAGCCGTCTTCGGCCCGGCTTGCTTGAATCCTGATGGTGCAGTGAGCAAGGGACTCATGTCTGAGCATACCCTGCCACTCCTATAGCGGCCAAAACGATTAAAAAAAGGGGGTGGTGATGGACAGAGCATCTGAATTAAACAGAACACTCATACCCAGTCAAAAGATCAGGGCTTGATCCATCACCATTTTTTAGCTCACTGCACCATCCCAGTTCAGAACCTGGCTATATGCAAATTAGTCTGTCCCTGGCCCAGTGCATCATAGGAACAGGGCAGACCAAACTACCAAGCCAATTCTTTTCTGGAAAGGAAACAAGCTTCCGGGGACCGGTTTCTGGCATTGCAGCCGTCTTCGGCCCAGCTTGTTTGAATCCTGATGGTGCAGGTAGCAAGGGACTCATGTCTGAGCATACCCTGCCACTCCTATAGAGGCCAAAACGATTCAGAAAAGGGGGTGGTGATGGACAGAGCATCTGAATTAAACAGAACACTCATACCCAGTCAAAAGATCAGGGCTTGATCCATCACCGTTGTTTAGCTCACTGCACCATCCCAGTTCAGAACCTGGCTATATGCAAATTAGTCTGTCCCTGGCCCAGTGCATCATGGGAACAGGACCGACCAAACTACCAAGCCAATTCTTTACTGGAAAGGAAACAAGCTTCCGGGGACCTGTTTCTGGCATTGCAGCCGTCTTCGGCCCGGCTTGCTTGAATCCTGATGGTGCAGTGAGCAAGGGACTCATGTCTGAGCATACCCTGCCACTCCTATAGTGGACAAAACGATTCAGAAAAGGGGGTGGTGATGGACAGAGCATCTGAATTAAACAGAACACTCATACCCAGTCAAAAGATCAGGGCTTGATCCATCACCGTTTTTTAGCTCACTGCACCACCCCAGTTCAGAACCTGGCTATATGCAAATTAGTCTGTCCCTGGCCCAGTGCATCATGGGAACAGGGCAGACCAAACTACCAAGCCAATTCTTTACTGGAAAGGAAACAAGCTTCCGGGGACCGGTTTTTGGCATTGCAGCCGTCTTCGGCCCGGCTTGCTTGAATCCTGATGGTGCAGTGAGCAAGGGACTCATGTCTGAGCATACCCTGCCACTCCTATAGTGGCCAAAACGATTCAGAAAAGGGGGTGGTGATGGACAGAGCATCTGAATTAAACAGAACACTCATACCCAGTCAAAAGATCAGGGTTTGATCCATCACTGTTTTTTAGCTCACTGCACCATCCCAGTTCAGAACCTGGCTATATGCAAATTAGGCTGTCCCTGGCCCAGTGCATCATGGGAACAGGGCAGACCAAACTACCAAGCCAAATCTTTACTGGAAAGGAAACAAGCTTCCGGGGACCGGTTTCTGGCATTGCAGCCGTCTTCGGCCCGGCGTGCTTGAATCCTGATGGTGCAGTGAGCAAGGGACTCATGTCTGAGCATACCCTGCCACTCCTATAGTGGCCAAAACGATTCAGAAAAGGGGGTGGTGATGGACAGAGCATCTGAATTAAACAGAACACTCATACCCAGTCAAAAGATCAGGGCTTGATCCATCACCTTTTTTTAGCTCACTGCACCATCCCTGTTCAGAACCTGGCTATATGCAAATTAGTCTGTCCCTGGCCCAGTGCATCATGGGAACAGGGCAGACCAAACTACCAAGCCAATTCTTTACTGGAAAGGAAACAAGCTTCTGGGGACCAGTTTCTGGCATTGCAGCCGTCTTCGGTCGGCTTGCTTGAATCCTGATGGTGCAGTGAGCAAGGGACTCATGTCTGAGCATACCCTGCCACTCCTATAGTGACCAAAACGATTCAGAAAAGGGGGTGGTGATGGACAGAGCATCTGAATTAAACAGAACACTCATACCCAGTCAAAAGATCAGGGCTTGATCCATCACCGTTTTTTAGCTCACTGCACCATCCCAGTTCAGAACCTGGCTATATGCAAATTAGTCTGTCCCTGGCCCAGTGCATCATGGGAACAGGGCACACCAAACTACCAAGCCAATTCTTTACTGGAAAAGAAACAAGCTTCCAGGGACCGGTTTCTGGCATTGCAGCCGTCTTCGGCCCGGCTTGCTTGAATCCTGATGGTGCAGTGAGCAAGGGACTCATGTCTGAGCATACCCTGCCACTCCTATAGTGGCCAAAACGATTCAGAAAAGGGGGGGTGGTGATGGACAGAGCATCTGAATTAAACAGAACACTCATACCCAGTCAAAAGATCAGGGCTTGATCCATCACCGTTTTTTAGCTCACTGCACCATCCCAGTTCAGAACCTGGCTACATGCAAATTAGTCTGTCCCTGGCCCAGTGCATCATGGGAACAGGGCAGACCAAACTACCAAGCCAATTCTTTACTGGAAAGGAAACAAGCTTCCGGGGACCGGTTTCTGGCATTGCAGCCGTCTTCGGCCCGGCTTGCTTGAATCCTGATGGTGCAGTGAGCAAGGGACTCACTCATGTCTGAGCATACCCTGCCACTTCTATAGTGGCCAAAACAATTCAGAAAAGGGGGTGGTGATGGACAGAGCATCTGAATTAAACAGAACACTCATACCCAGTCAAAAGATCAGGGCTTGATCCATCACCTATTTTTAGCTCACTGCACCATCCCAGTTCAGTACCTGGCTATATGCAAATTAGTCTGTCCCTGGCCCAGTGCATCATGGGAACAGGGCAGACCAAACTACCAAGCCAATTCTTTACTGGAAAGGTAACAAGCTTCCGGGGACCGGTTTCTGGCATTGCAGCCGTCTTCGGCCCGGCTTCCTTGAATCCTGATGGTGCAGTGAGCAAAGGACTCATGTCTGAGCATACCCTGCCACTCCTATAGTGGCCAAAACGATTCAGAAAAGGGGGTGGTGATGGACAGAGCATCTGAATTAAAAAGAACACTCATACCCAGTCAAAAGATCAGGGCTTGATCCATCACCGTTTTTTAGCTCACTGCACCATCCCAGTTCAGAACCTGGCTATATGCAAATTAGTCTGTCCCTGGCCCAGTGCATCATGGGAACAGGACCGACCAAACTACCAAGCCAATTCTTTACTGGAAAGGAAACAAGCTTCCGGGGACCGGTTTCTGGCATTGCAGCCGTCTTCGGCCCGGCTTGCTTGAATCCTGATGGTGCAGTGAGCAAGGGACTCATGTCTGAGCATACCCTGCCACTCCTATAGTGGACAAAACGATTCAGAAAAGGGGGTGGTGATGGACAGAGCATCTGAATTAAACAGAACACTCATACCCAGTCAAAAGATCAGGGCTTGATCCATCACCATTTTTTAGCTCACTGCACCATCCCAGTTCAGAACCTGGCTATATGCAAATTAGTCTGTCCCTGGCCCAGTGCATCATAGGAACAGGGCAGACCAAACTACCAAGCCAATTCTTTTCTGGAAAGGAAACAAGCTTCCGGGGACCGGTTTCTGGCATTGCAGCCGTCTTCGGCCCGGCTTCCTTGAATCCTGATGGTGCAGTGAGCAAAGGACTCATGTCTGAGCATACCCTGCCACTCCTATAGTGGCCAAAACGATTCAGAAAAGGGGGTGGTGATGGACAGAGCATCTGAATTAAAAAGAACACTCATACCCAGTCAAAAGATCAGGGCTTGATCCATCACCGTTTTTTAGCTCACTGCACCATCCCAGTTCAGAACCTGGCTATATGCAAATTAGTCTGTCCCTGGCCCAGTGCATCATGGGAACAGGACCGACCAAACTACCAAGCCAATTCTTTACTGGAAAGGAAACAAGCTTCCGGGGACCGGTTTCTGGCATTGCAGCCGTCTTCGGCCCGGCTTGCTTGAATCCTGATGGTGCAGTGAGCAAGGGACTCATGTCTGAGCATACCCTGCCACTCCTATAGTGGCCAAAACGATTAAAAAAAGGGGGTGGTGATGGACAGAGCATCTGAATTAAACAGAACACTCATACCCAGTCAAAAGATCAGGGCTTGATCCATCACCATTTTTTAGCTCACTGCACCATCCCAGTTCAGAACCTGGCTATATGCAAATTAGTCTGTCCCTGGCCCAGTGCATCATAGGAACAGGGCAGACCAAACTACCAAGCCAATTCTTTACTGGAAAGGAAACAAGCTTCCGGGGACCTGTTTCTGGCATTGCAGCCGTCTTCGGCCCGGCTTGCTTGAATCCTGATGGTGCAGTGAGCAAGGGACTCATGTCTGAGCATACCCTGCCACTCCTACAGTGGACAAAACGATTCAGAAAAGGGGGTGGTGATGGACAGAGCATCTGAATTAAACAGAACACTCATACCCAGTCAAAAGATCAGGGCTTGATCCATCACCGTTTTTTAGCTCACTGCACCATCCCAGTTCAGAACCTGGCTATATGCAAATTAGTCTGTCCCTGGCCCAGTGCATCATGGGAACAGGGCAGACCAAACTACCAAGCCAATTCTTTACTGGAAAGGAAACAAGCTTCCGGGGACCGGTTTATGGCATTGCAGCCATCTTCGGCCCGGCTTGCTTGAATCCTGATGGTGCAGTGAGCAAGGGACTCATGTCTGAGCATACCCTGCCACTCCTATAGTGGCCAAAACGATTCAGAAAAGGGGGTGGTGATGGACAGAGCATCTGAATTAAACAGAACACTCATACCCAGTCAAAAGATCAGGGCTTGATCCATCACCGTTTTTTAGCTCACTGCACCATCCCAGTTCAGAACCTGGCTACATGCAAATTAGTCTGTCCCTGGCCCAGTGCATCATGGGAACAGGGCAGACCAAACTACCAAGCCAATTCTTTACTGGAAAGGAAACAAGCTTCCGGGGACCGGTTTCTGGCATTGCAGCCGTCTTCGGCCCGGCTTGCTTGAATCCTGATGGTGCAGTGAGCAAGGGACTCACTCATGTCTGAGCATACCCTGCCACTTCTATAGTGGCCAAAACAATTCAGAAAAGGGGGTGGTGATGGACAGAGCATCTGAATTAAACAGAACACTCATACCCAGTCAAAAGATCAGGGCTTGATCCATCACCTATTTTTAGCTCACTGCACCATCCCAGTTCAGTACCTGGCTATATGCAAATTAGTCTGTCCCTGGCCCAGTGCATCATGGGAACAGGGCAGACCAAACTACCAAGCCAATTCTTTACTGGAAAGGTAACAAGCTTCCGGGGACCGGTTTCTGGCATTGCATCCGTCTTCGGCCCGGCTTCCTTGAATCCTGATGGTGCAGTGAGCAAAGGACTCATGTCTGAGCATACCCTGCCACTCCTATAGTGGCCAAAACGATTCAGAAAAGGGGGTGGTGATGGACAGAGCATCTGAATTAAAAAGAACACTCATACCCAGTCAAAAGATCAGGGCTTGATCCATCACCGTTTTTTAGCTCACTGCACCATCCCAGTTCAGAACCTGGCTATATGCAAATTAGTCTGTCCCTGGCCCAGTGCATCATGGGAACAGGACCGACCAAACTACCAAGCCAATTCTTTACTGGAAAGGAAACAAGCTTCCGGGGACCGGTTTCTGGCATTGCAGCCGTCTTCGGCCCGGCTTGCTTGAATCCTGATGGTGCAGTGAGCAAGGGACTCATGTCTGAGCATACCCTGCCACTCCTATAGTGGCCAAAACGATTAAAAAAAGGGGGTGGTGATGGACAGAGCATCTGAATTAAACAGAACACTCATACCCAGTCAAAAGATCAGGGCTTGATCCATCACCATTTTTTAGCTCACTGCACCATCCCAGTTCAGAACCTGGCTATATGCAAATTAGTCTGTCCCTGGCCCAGTGCATCATAGGAACAGGGCAGACCAAACTACCAAGCCAATTCTTTTCTGGAAAGGAAACAAGCTTCCGGGGACCGGTTTCTGGCATTGCAGCCGTCTTCGGCCCAGCTTGCTTGAATCCTGATGGTGCAGGTAGCAAGGGACTCATGTCTGAGCATACCCTGCCACTCCTATAGAGGCCAAAACGATTCAGAAAAGGGGGTGGTGATGGACAGAGCATCTGAATTAAACAGAACACTCATACCCAGTCAAAAGATCAGGGCTTGATCCATCAGCGTTTTTTAGCTCACTGCACCATCCCAGTTCAGAACCTGGCTATATGCAAATTAGTCTGTCCCTGGCCCAGTGCATCATGGGAACAGGGCAGACCAAACTACCAAGCCAATTCTTTACTGGAAAGGAAACAAGCTTCCGGGGACCTGTTTCTGGCATTGCAGCCGTCTTCGGCCCGGCTTGCTTGAATCCTGATGGTGCAGTGAGCAAGGGACTCATGTCTGAGCATACCCTGCCACTCCTACAGTGGACAAAACGATTCAGAAAAGGGGGTGGTGATGGACAGAGCATCTGAATTAAACAGAACACTCATACCCAGTCAAAAGATCAGGGCTTGATCCATCACCGTTTTTTAGCTCACTGCACCATCCCAGTTCAGAACCTGGCTATATGCAAATTAGTCTGTCCCTGGCCCAGTGCATCATGGGAACAGGGCAGACCAAACTACCAAGCCAATTCTTTACTGGAAAGGAAACAAGCTTCCGGGGACCGGTTTATGGCATTGCAGCCATCTTCGGCCCGGCTTGCTTGAATCCTGATGGTGCAGTGAGCAAGGGACTCATGTCTGAGCATACCCTGCCACTCCTATAGTGGCCAAAACGATTCAGAAAAGGGGGTGGTGATGGACAGAGCATCTGAATTAAACAGAACACTCATACCCAGTCAAAAGATCAGGGCTTGATCCATCACCGTTTTTTAGCTCACTGCACCATCCCAGTTCAGAACCTGGCTATATGCAAATTAGTCTGTCCCTGGCCCAGTGCATCATGGGAACAGGGCAGACCAAACTACCAAGCCAATTCTTTACTGGAAAGGAAACAAGCTTCCGGGGACCGGTTTCTGGCATTGCAGCCGTCTTCGGCCCGGCTTGCTTGAATCCTGATGGTGCAGTGAGCAAGGGACTCATGTCTGAGCATACCCTGCCACTCCTATAGTGGCCAAAACGATTCAGAAAAGGGGGTGGTGATGGACAGAGCATCTGAATTAAACAGAACACTCATACCCACTCAAAAGATCAGGGCTTGATCCATCACCGTTTTTTAGCTCACTGCACCATCCCAGTTCAGAACCTGGCTATATGCAAATTAGTCTGTCCCTGGCCCAGTGCATCATGGGAACAGGGCAGACCAAACTACCAAGCCAATTCTTTACTGGAAAGGAAACAAGCTTCCGGGGACCGGTTTCTGGCATTGCAGCCGTCTTCGGCCCGGCTTGCTTGAATCCTGATGGTGCAGTGAGCAAGGGAGTCATGTCTGAGCATACCCTGCCACTCCTATAGTGGCCAAAAGGATTCAGAAAAGGGGGTGGTGATGGACAGAGCATCTGAATTAAACAGAACACTCATACCCAGTCAAAAGATCAGGGCTTGATCCATCACCGTTTTTTAGCTCACTGCACTATCCCAGTTCAGAACCTGGCTATATGCAAATTAGTCTGTCCCTGGCCAAGTGCATCATGGGAACAGGGCAGACCAAACTACCAAGCCAATTCTTTACTGGAAAGGAAACAAGCTCCTGGGGACCGGTTTCTGGCATTGCAGCCGTCTTCGGCCCGGCTTGCTTGAATCCTGATGGTGCAGTGAGCAAGGGACTCATGTCTGAGCATACCCTGCCACTCCTATAATGGCCAAAACGATTCAAAAAAGGGGGTGGTGATGGACAGAGCATCTGAATTAAACAGAAAACTCATACCCAGTCAAAAGATCAGGGCTTGATCCATCACTGTTTTTTAGCTCACTGCACCATCCCAGTTCAGAACCTGGCTATATGCAAATTAGTCTGTCCCTGGCCCAATGCATCATGGGAACAGGGCAGACCAAACTACCAAGCCAATTCTTTACTGGAAAGGAAACAAGCTTCCGGGGACCGGTTTCTGGCATTGCAGCCGTCTTCGGCCCGGCTTGCTTGAATCCTGATGGTGCAGTGAGCAAGGGACTCATGTCTGAGCATACCCTGCCACTCCTATAGTGGCCAAAACGATTCAGAAAAGGGGGTGGTGATGGACAGAGCATCTGAATTAAACAGAACACTCATACCCAGTCAAAAGATCAGGGCTTGATCCATCACCGTTTTTTAGCTCCCTGCACCATCCCAGTTCAGAATCTGGCTATATGCAAATTAGTCTGTCCCTGGCCCAGTGCATCATAGGAACAGGGCAGACCAAACTACCAAGCCAATTCTTTTCTGGAAAGGAAACAAGCTTCCGGGGACCGGTTTCTGGCATTGCAGCCGTCTTCGGCCCAGCTTGCTTGAATCCTGATGGTGCAGGTAGCAAGGGACTCATGTCTGAGCATACCCTGCCACTCCTATAGAGGCCAAAACGATTCAGAAAAGGGGGTGGTGATGGACAGAGCATCTGAATTAAACAGAACACTCATACCCAGTCAAAAGATCAGGGCTTGATCCATCAGCGTTTTTTAGCTCACTGCACCATCCCAGTTCAGAACCTGGCTATATGCAAATTAGTCTGTCCCTGGCCCAGTGCATCATGGGAACAGGGCAGACCAAACTACCAAGCCAATTCTTTACTGGAAAGGAAACAAGCTTCCGGGGACCTGTTTCTGGCATTGCAGCCGTCTTCGGCCCGGCTTGCTTGAATCCTGATGGTGCAGTGAGCAAGGGACTCATGTCTGAGCATACCCTGCCACTCCTACAGTGGACAAAACGATTCAGAAAAGGGGGTGGTGATGGACAGAGCATCTGAATTAAACAGAACACTCATACCCAGTCAAAAGATCAGGGCTTGATCCATCACCGTTTTTTAGCTCACTGCACCATCCCAGTTCAGAACCTGGCTATATGCAAATTAGTCTGTCCCTGGCCCAGTGCATCATGGGAACAGGGCAGACCAAACTACCAAGCCAATTCTTTACTGGAAAGGAAACAAGCTTCCGGGGACCGGTTTATGGCATTGCAGCCGTCTTCGGCCCGGCTTGCTTGAATCCTGATGGTGCAGTGAGCAAGGGACTCATGTCTGAGCATACCCTGCCACTCCTATAGTGGCCAAAACGATTCAGAAAAGGGGGTGGTGATGGACAGAGCATCTGAATTAAACAGAACACTCATACCCAGTCAAAAGATCAGGGCTTGATCCATCACCGTTTTTTAGCTCACTGCACCTTCCCAGTTCAGAACCTGGCTATATGCAAATTAGTCTGTCCCTGGCCCAGTGCATCATGGGAACAGGGCAGACCAAACTACCAAGCCAATTCTTTACTGGAAAGGAAACAAGCTTCCGGGGACCGGTTTCTGGCATTGCAGCCGTCTTCGGCCCGGCTTGCTTGAATCCTGATGGTGCAGTGAGCAAGGGACTCATGTCTGAGCATACCCTGCCACTCCTATAGTGGCCAAGACGATTCAGAAAAGGGGGTGGTGATGGACAGAGCATCTGAATTAAACAGAACACTCATACCCAGTCAAAAGATCAGGGCTTGATCCATCACCGTTTTTTAGCTCACTGCACCTTCCCAGTTCAGAACCTGGCTATATGCAAATTAGTCTGTCCCTGGCCCAGTGCATCATGGGAACAGGGCAGACCAAACTACCAAGCCAATTCTTTACTGGAAAGGAAACAAGCTTCCGGGGACCGGTTTCTGGCATTGCAGCCGTCTTCGGCCGGCTTGCTTCAATCCCGATGGTGCAGTGAGCAAGGGACTCATGTCTGAGCATACCCTGCCACTCCTATAGTGGCCAAAACGATTCAGAAAAGGGGGTGGTGATGGACAGAGCATCTGAATTAAACAGAACACTCATACCCAGTCAAAAGATCAGGGCTTGATCCATCACCGTTTTTTAGCTCACTGCACCATCCCAGTTCAGAATCTGGCTATATGCAAATTAGTCTGTCCCTGGCCCAGTGCATCATAGGAACAGGGCAGACCAAACTACCAAGCCAATTCTTTTCTGGAAAGGAAACAAGCTTCCGGGGACCGGTTTCTGGCATTGCAGCCGTCTTCGGCCCAGCTTGCTTGAATCCTGATGGTGCAGGTAGCAAGGGACTCATGTCTGAGCATACCCTGCCACTCCTATAGAGGCCAAAACGATTCAGAAAAGGGGGTGGTGATGGACAGAGCATCTGAATTAAACAGAACACTCATACCCAGTCAAAAGATCAGGGCTTGATCCATCAGCGTTTTTTAGCTCACTGCACCATCCCAGTTCAGAACCTGGCTATATGCAAATTAGTCTGTCCCTGGCCCAGTGCATCATGGGAACAGGGCAGACCAAACTACCAAGCCAATTCTTTACTGGAAAGGAAACAAGCTTCCGGGGACCTGTTTCTGGCATTGCAGCCGTCTTCGGCCCGGCTTGCTTGAATCCTGATGGTGCAGTGAGCAAGGGACTCATGTCTGAGCATACCCTGCCACTCCTACAGTGGACAAAACGATTCAGAAAAGGGGGTGGTGATGGACAGAGCATCTGAATTAAACAGAACACTCATACCCAGTCAAAAGATCAGGGCTTGATCCATCACCGTTTTTTAGCTCACTGCACCATCCCAGTTCAGAACCTGGCTATATGCAAATTAGTCTGTCCCTGGCCCAGTGCATCATGGGAACAGGGCAGACCAAACTACCAAGCCAATTCTTTACTGGAAAGGAAACAAGCTTCCGGGGACCGGTTTATGGCATTGCAGCCGTCTTCGGCCCGGCTTGCTTGAATCCTGATGGTGCAGTGAGCAAGGGACTCATGTCTGAGCATACCCTGCCACTCCTATAGTGGCCAAAACGATTCAGAAAAGGGGGTGGTGATGGACAGAGCATCTGAATTAAACAGAACACTCATACCCAGTCAAAAGATCAGGGCTTGATCCATCACCGTTTTTTAGCTCACTGCACCTTCCCAGTTCAGAACCTGGCTATATGCAAATTAGTCTGTCCCTGGCCCAGTGCATCATGGGAACAGGGCAGACCAAACTACCAAGCCAATTCTTTACTGGAAAGGAAACAAGCTTCCGGGGACCGGTTTCTGGCATTGCAGCCGTCTTCGGCCCGGCTTGCTTGAATCCTGATGGTGCAGTGAGCAAGGGACTCATGTCTGAGCATACCCTGCCACTCCTATAGTGGCCAAAACGATTCAGAAAAGGGGGTGGTGATGGACAGAGCATCTGAATTAAACAGAACACTCATACCCAGTCAAAAGATCAGGGCTTGATCCATCACCGTTTTTTAGCTCACTGCACCATCCCAGTTCAGAACCTGGCTATATGCAAATTAGTCTGTCCCTGGCCCAGTGCATCATGGGAACAGGGCAGACCAAACTACCAAGCCAATTCTTTACTGGAAAGGAAACAAGCTTCCGGGGACCGGTTTCTGGCATTGCAGCCGTCTTCGGCCCGGCTTGCTTGAATCCTGATGGTGCAGTGAGCAAGGGACTCATGTCTGAGCATACCCTGCCACTCCTATAGTGGCCAAAACGATTCAGAAAAGGGGGTGGTGATGGACAGAGCATCTGAATTAAACAGAACACTCATACCCAGTCAAAAGATCAGGGCTTGATCCATCACCGTTTTTTAGCTCACTGCACCATCCCAGTTCAGAACCTGGCTATATGCAAATTAGTCTGTCCCTGGCCCAGTGCATCATGGGAACAGGGCAGACCAAACTACCAAGCCAATTCTTTACTGGAAAGGAAACAAGCTCCTGGGGACCGGTTTCTGGCATTGCAGCCGTCTTCGGCCCGGCTTGCTTGAATCCTGATGGTGCAGTGAGCAAGGGACTCATGTCTGAGCATACCCTGCCACTCCTATAATGGCCAAAACGATTCAAAAAAGGGGGTGGTGATGGACAGAGCATCTGAATTAAACAGAACACTCATACCCAGTCAAAAGATCAGGGCTTGATCCATCACCGTTTTTTAGCTCATTGCACCATCCCAGTTCAGAACCTGGCTATATGCAAATTAGTCTGTCCCTGGCCCAGTGCATCATGGGAACAGGGCAGACCAAACTACCAAGCCAATTCTTTACTGGAAAGGAAACAAGCTTCCGGGGACCGGTTTATGGCATTGCAGCCGTCTTCGGCCCGGCTTGCTTGAATCCTGATGGTGCAGTGAGCAAGGGACTCATGTCTGAGCATACCCTGCCACTCCTATAGTGGCCAAAACGATTCAGAAAAGGGGGTGGTGATGGACAGAGCATCTGAATTAAACAGAACACTCATACCCAGTCAAAAGATCAGGGCTTGATTCATCACCGTTTTTTAGCTCACTGCACCTTCCCAGTTCAGAACCTGGCTATATGCAAATTAGTCTGTCCCTGGCCCAGTGCATCATGGGAACAGGGCAGACCAAACTACCAAGCCAATTCTTTACTGGAAAGGAAACAAGCTTCCGGGGACCGGTTTCTGGCATTGCAGCCGTCTTCGGCCCGGCTTGCTTGAATCCTGATGGTGCAGTGAGCAAGGGACTCATGTCTGAGCATACCCTGCCACTCCTATAGTGGCCAAAACGATTCAGAAAAGGGGGTGGTGATGGACAGAGCATCTGAATTAAACAGAACACTCATACCCAGTCAAAAGATCAGGGCTTGATCCATCACCGTTTTTTAGCTCACTGCACCATCCCAGTTCAGAACCTGGCTATATGCAAATTAGTCTGTCCCTGGCCCAGTGCATCATGGGAACAGGGCAGACCAAACTACCAAGCCAATTCTTTACTGGAAAGGAAACAAGCTTCCGGGGACCGGTTTCTGGCATTGCAGCCGTCTTCGGCCCGGCTTGCTTGAATCCTGATGGTGCAGTGAGCAAGGGACTCATGTCTGAGCATACCCTGCCACTCCTATAGTGGCCAAAACGATTCAGAAAAGGGGGTGGTGATGGACAGAGCATCTGAATTAAACAGAACACTCATACCCAGTCAAAAGATCAGGGCTTGATCCATCACCGTTTTTTAGCTCACTGCACCATCCCAGTTCAGAACCTGGCTATATGCAAATTAGTCTGTCCCTGGCCCAGTGCATCATGGGAACAGGGCAGACCAAACTACCAAGCCAATTCTTTACTGGAAAGGAAACAAGCTCCTGGGGACCGGTTTCTGGCATTGCAGCCGTCTTCGGCCCGGCTTGCTTGAATCCTGATGGTGCAGTGAGCAAGGGACTCATGTCTGAGCATACCCTGCCACTCCTATAATGGCCAAAACGATTCAAAAAAGGGGGTGGTGATGGACAGAGCATCTGAATTAAACAGAAAACTCATACCCAGTCAAAAGATCAGGGCTTGATCCATCACTGTTTTTTAGCTCACTGCACCATCCCAGTTCAGAACCCGGCTATATGCAAATTAGTCTGTCCCTGGCCCAGTGCATCATGGGAACAGGGCAGACCAAACTACCAAGCCAATTCTTTTCTGGAAAGGAAACAAGCTTCCGGGGACCGGTTTCTGGCATTGCAGCCGTCTTCGGCCCAGCTTGCTTGAATCCTGATGGTGCAGGTAGCAAGGGACTCATGTCTGAGCATACCCTGCCACTCCTATAGTGGCCAAAACGATTCAGAAAAGGGGGTGGTGATGGACAGAGCATCTGAATTAAACAGAACACTCATACCCAGTCAAAAGATCAGGGCTTGATCCATCAGCGTTTTTTAGCTCACTGCACCATCCCAGTTCAGAACCTGGCTATATGCAAATTAGTCTGTCCCTGGCCCAGTGCATCATGGGAACAGGGCAGACCAAACTACCAAGCCAATTCTTTACTGGAAAGGAAACAAGCTTCCGGGGACCTGTTTCTGGCATTGCAGCCGTCTTCGGCCCGGCTTGCTTGAATCCTGATGGTGCAGTGAGCAAGGGACTCATGTCTGAGCATACCCTGCCACTCCTACAGTGGACAAAACGATTCAGAAAAGGGGGTGGTGATGGACAGAGCATCTGAATTAAACAGAACACTCATACCCAGTCAAAAGATCAGGGCTTGATCCATCAGCGTTTTTTAGCTCACTGCACCATCCCAGTTCAGAACCTGGCTATATGCAATTTAGTCTGTCCCTGGCCCAGTGCATCATGGGAACAGGGCAGACCAAACTACCAAGCCAAATCTTTACTGGAAAGGAAACAAACTTCCGGGGACCGGTTTCTGGCATTGCAGCCGTCTTCGGCCCGGCTTGCTTGAATCCTGATGGTGCAGTGAGCAAGGGACTCATGTCTGAGCATACCCTGCCACTCCTATAGTGGCCAAAACGATTCAGAAAAGGGGGTGGTGATGGACAGAGCATCTGAATTAAACAGAACACTCATACCCAGTCAAAAGATCAGGGCTTGATCCATCACCGTTTTTTAGCTCACTGCACCATCCCAGTTCAGAACCTGGCTATATGCAAATTAGTCTGTCCCTGGCCCAGTGCATCATGGGAACAGGGCAGACCAAACTACCAAGCCAATTCTTTACTGGAAAGGAAACAAGCTCCTGGGGACCAGTTTCTGGCATTGCAGCCGTCTTCGGCCCGGCTTGCTTGAATCCTGATGGTGCTGTGAGCAAGGGACGCATGTCTGAGCATACCCTGCCACTCCTATAGTGGCCAAAACGATTCAGAAAAGGGGGTGGTGATGGACAGAGCATCTGAATTAAACAGAACACTCATACCCAGTCAAAAGATCAGGGCTTGATCCATCACCGTTTTTTAGCTCACTGCACCATCCCAGTTCAGAACCTGGCTATATGCAAATTAGTCTGTCCCTGGCCCAGTGCATCATGGGAACAGGGCAGACCAAACTACCAAGCCAATTCTTTACTGGAAAGGAAACAAGCTTCCGGGGACCGGTTTCTGGCATTGCAGCCGTCTTCGGCCCGGCTTGCTTGAATCCTGATGGTGCAGTGAGCAAGGGACTCATGTCTGAGCATACCCTGCCACTCCTATAGTGGCCAAAACGATTCAGAAAAGGGGGTGGTGATGGACAGAGCATCTGAATTAAACAGAACACTCATACCCAGTCAAAAGATCAGGGCTTGATCCATCACCGTTTTTTTAGCTCACTGCACCATCCCAGTTCAGAACCTGGCTATATGCAAATTAGTCTGTCCCTGGCCCAGTGCATCATGGGAACAGGGCAGACCAAACTACCAAGCCAATTCTTTATTGGAAAGGAAACAAGCTTCCGGGGACCGGTTTCTGGCATTGCAGCCGTCTTCGGCCCGGCTTGCTTGAATCCTGATGGTGCAGTGAGCAAGGGACTCATGTCTCAGCATACCCTGCCACTCCTATAGTGGCCAAAACGATTCAGAAAAGGGGGTGGTGATGGACAGAGCATCTGAATTAAACAGAACACTCATACCCAGTCAAAAGATCAGGGCTTGATCCATCACCGTTTTTTAGCTCACTGCACCATCCCAGTTCAGAACCTGGCTATATGCAAATTAGTATGTCCCTGGCCCAGTGCATCATGGGAACAGGGCAGACCAAACTACCAAGCCAATTCTTTATTGGAAAGGAAACAAGCTTCCGGGGACCGGTTTCTGGCATTGCAGCCGTCTTCGGCCCGGCTTGCTTGAATCCTGATGGTGCAGTGAGCAAAGGACTCATGTCTCAGCATACCCTGCCACTCCTATAGTGGCCAAAACGATTCCGAAAAGGGGGTGGTGATGGACAGAGCATCTGAATTAAACAGGACACTCATACCCAGTCAAAATATCAGGGCTTGATCCATCACCGTTTTTTAGCTCACTGCACCATCCCAGTTCAGAACCTGGCTATATGCAAATTAGTCTGTCCCTGGGCCAGTGCATCATGGGAACAGGGCAGACCAAACTACCAAGCCAATTCTTTACTGGAAAGGAAACAAGCTTCCGGGGACCGGTTTCTGGCATTGCAGCCGTCTTCGGCCCGGCTTGCTTGAATCCTGATGGTGCAGTGAGCAAGGGACTCATGTCTGAGCATACCCTGCCACTCCTATAGTGGCCAAAACGATTCAGAAAAGGGGGTGGTGATGGACAGAGCATCTGAATTAAACAGAACACTCATACCCAGTCAAAAGATCAGGGCTTGATCCATCACCGTTTTTTAGCTCACTGCACCATCCCAGTTCAGAACCTGGCTATATGCAAATTAGTCTGTCCCTGGCCCAGTGCATCATGGGAACAGGGCAGACCAAACTACCAAGCCAATTCTTTACTGGAAAGGAAACAAGCTTCCGGGGACCGGTTTCTGGCATTGCAGCCGTCTTCGGCCCGGCTTGCTTGAATCCTGATTCAGATACATTCAGATACTCTGTCCATCACCACCCCCTTTTTGAATCGGTGATGGTAGTGGTGGCAGCCGCTTGCCCTGGTATGCCCCCTTCCCCTATGCCCCCTTCCCGTCGTATCCTTAAGAAAGGAATAAAGATAAAAAGAACAATGATTAGTAGTGTGCTCTACCAAAAAAACATTTTGGCTGGCACAGCATTGTACTTTATAAATCAATTAGCCTATCCCCAGTTTCATACCCTAAAATTACATTTTGAACCATTAATTCATTCAAATGAATGATCTATATTTCTGTGCCACCTTTGACTATTGATGGGCCAAAGCAGTCTCCCTTTGCGTACAGAACCCCAGGGAGATTAGGATTGCATGAACTACATAAAACCACAAAGAACACTAACACCTTGATATAATACTACCATATTAGTGTTTACGTTAGGGCGATCCTTCAATGTAAAGGCAGCCATGGCCCGTGGAGGGAGTTCCGGTGGGGCAGAAAGGCGGGGGAGGGGCAGGGTGGCAGGTGCTAAAAAACGGAATATGGATAATTGGAGGTAAGTAAATAATTTAATATATAAAACGAATTTCGGAGTGCACCGTGCATCTCATTTTGCGATGCACGGCACGCTACGAAATTCGTTTTATTAATTAAATTGTTTACTTACCTCCAATTATAAATATTCCATTTTTTTAGCACCCCCCACCCTGACCCTTCCCCGCCCCGCCTTTCTGCCCCACTGCAACTCCCTCCACAGGGCGCGGCTGTGTAAAGGGGCGTCTCCCACTCTCACTCGGTGCAATCTGTAATCAAGTAAACTATGTGCTCATACGGTATTCTCAATCAAGTTTTTTATTCTTCTCTTTTCATCTTGAAATTTATTTCAACTGTGTATCCACGTTTCTTATCATTACAAGTTCATGATAAAAAATACAGTTCATATCACAGTTTTCAGCAGCCCAATGCATTTCGAGCGGTAGCCCTTCATCAGGGGCATGGTGTCTACAATTTAGAGGAAACGTAAGGTCAGCCATAACACAGTACTATGTTCAAAGGCATTGTAAGTACCAGTAATAGAGTGATGAATAAACATGCAGGGATTGTGCTGCGGTGACATCTACATTGAAAAGCCATAAGTGTTTCAAGACTGAGGAAGTGCCAAGCGTCAGATGGTAAACAAATTCAGAGTTAACATCGTGATAAAAACTAAAACCCGATGAAAGTGAGGATGCATTCAAATGTTAAACTGTCATACGTACGTCAGACCATCCAAAAAACGAACAACGTGATTGTTAGTAGATGTAGGTGAGTCAAAAGAATTCAGTGATCAGCACGGTAAAAAGTGTAAAACTCTGTGAACGTTGTTAATACAGTGTACGTGTGTTTCATAAGACTCCACGTATACTGTGTGCTATGCTTACATTAATTTTCACTACGCTGAACTCAAAATCGGGATACTTCAGATGGTCCATGCAAGCAAAAAACCTGAGACAGTGTATACCAAGGTGACTAATGCATAAAAGGTAACTGTAAATTACGACAGTGTAAAAGTGTAAAAGGTGTCGGCGGCGTGAAGCTTACTTGAGTCCCTTATATAATTGGTCTGTGAAAACAACTCAGTGTGACAACAATCTTTATCTGGATTTGGAAACAAATGCCACTCTACTGCCAGTTTCTTCTGTTTTTTTAGGTTGCGATAGATTCTCTTGGTTCCTGGTATCTACCTTAATAATTGCTTCTTGTAGGATTTATTCTGGATAACCTCTCTTTGAATGTTTTGATACAGGTGGCTGCACTTGCCTTATACTGGTCATTAGTAGATTGGGAATATGGCAGGTGTTTTTGAGTGATGGTTGGTGGAACAAATGAAAATGTAGTAGATTGTTCCGGTTGGTTGGTTTTGAATATACTTTCGGCATGAGTTGTCCATTGTGGTTGGTGACACATGTGTCCAGAAATGTGATTGGTGAGTACTGATTGAGGCGGTAAATTCAATTCTATGATCAACTTTGTTGAGGTCCACTATTGCTTCCAATAGTTCCTGTTCAGATCCTTCCCAAAATACAAAATATCATCTATGTATCTCTTGTAGGTGATGAGATGTTTTTTCCATGATTCTTGATTTAAAATGTTGTCCAATTCAAATCAATACATAAACAAATGTGTGTATGTGGGCGCGGCACAGTTGCCCATTGAAGTTCCTGATGCTTGGATATAGTAATAATCTTGCCATTTAATATATGAATGATACAAGGTGAAGTGCAATAACTCCATCAGAAACACTTCAATGTTTGCTCTTTCTCACTAGTAATCAAGAAAGAATGCCAAGATTTGGGGAATGGAAGTGTACGATGATTTTACATCTATGTTACATAGAATCGTGTTGGTCGTAACTCTTGATTTGAAAGATTCCAAAATGTTGAGAAACTCGGTGGTGTCTTTAATATAGGTTATCATGTTTTGAACCAATTGCTGTAGATGTCTATTTAAGTATTTTTCCTACGGTTGGGGGCGCACACCTACGATGTCTGCACCGCTGTGAGGCTCTGGGAGCTCGGCCACAACATCCTACATTTCTCCTCTTATTAGTGTGTGAAATCTGCCAATAAAGCCCGCCGCCTGTAGCTGTACACATTCTCCCACTCCGGTGCAAGTTTCAGCCCTCCCGGACCTCAGGTGCGGATCCTCAGATGACTTCCCTGTTGCTGCGGGAGGTGGGTGGCAACGCGCTTGGAACCCTGCACGGCCACAGCCACTACGCGAGCCCTGTGGCGTCCACGTGGCGCTGGGCCCCACTGCTGAATCGGGCACCAGTGCTGATCCGGGACTTCACGCTGC
The DNA here is from genome assembly GCF_964261635.1 of Lissotriton helveticus. Classification (NCBI taxonomy): domain Eukaryota; kingdom Metazoa; phylum Chordata; class Amphibia; order Caudata; family Salamandridae; genus Lissotriton; species Lissotriton helveticus. Next base: position 1,191,022,529 of record NC_136068.1, read on the forward strand.
TGCCAGCTGGACATTCGCTCCCCTGGCTACTCTTGGATCTCCGTGCGTACAAACCCCGGACATCTGCAATGTTCCTGAATGTGAGGTGGGGTCATTACATGGTGAGCCTGGCTCGCGCCGCACAACAGGCGCCATTGAAAACATGAACTCCCATCGTGGATCCTCTCGGATGCTGCTACTGCCCGCACTGCCAATCACTGCGACCCCCGCTACCCACTACTCTTCATTGGTGCACCGATTTGGGGACCCAGTGCGCCGCTTTGCATTGTCGTCCCCGGTACCTACTGGGCCCTGCCCAGACATGAGTGGGACCGCCATTGTTTGATGTGACTAGAGGCATGGTGCACTGTAACTCCGCTCCTCCACTGTTCTCCTTCCTCTGCCTTCGGGGCACCAGCGGCACACTGAACATCCCTACAATGTCCAGACCACGATGGTACTGTTAAATCCTTGCGCTATCTCAGTGATCTTCACTCTCTGCGTGGCGTCAATCTCCCTCATCGCTCAGAGGCCACTGGGACTGGATGGTGTTGGTGTACTGTGGCCTACTCATTTTCAGGGTGTCCTGCATGTCACTACCTGGATGGTGGGCTCATACCCCTCCCAAGTTTGGTGGATCAGTTGTCATTTGGACTGTAGTCCTGCTCTGCCCCATCACTTGCTTCCATATTAATCATTGGCTAGACCTCCCTTGCCAGACATCAGTCACAGCAACGCCACCACTGCCCTTACACTCATCCCTACGGCGTAGTGATGGTTGCCTTCTCCTGTGCTTCTAGGAGGATCTCCTGATCTTGATAGCCGCCTAGACTGGTATGAGGTGGCACTGACTAGGGTCAAAGAGGCTGGTTTGATTGGCTTTACCACACTGCAATGGGCAAGCCAGATGGCTGAGAGCCCAAATTTGTCTTTGACGCAAAAAAGACTGTAACACGTTCCTGCTCGGAGGATCATGTACAAACCACTGAAGAACAGTCGCAGGCACAATCATCCACCTCAGATGACAAAGTCAAAACTTTGCTGTTGCTATGCAACACAGTCTTACAGCCCTATCCAATAAAATGGACACAATCAACAGTCGCCTGGATTTCCTGGTCCCGAAATTGGATAAGCATGATGAACAACTCAAGGAGGCGGAAAGCCGTATCTCGGACACGGAAGACACCACGTCCCAAATGCAACAACAAATGACGCAGATGGGCAAGCTTCTGAAAGTAATTGCTGCCAAAAATGAAGATTTTGAAGCACGCAGCTGCCGGAATAACATTCACGTCGTAGGCACATCAGAAAGCACCAATACTGGTCGATTGGAAGATTTCTTTGAGCATCTCCTGCGAGATGCCTTTTGGTAAGGAGGCCTTCTCTCCCCAACTCATAGTGGAGCGGGAGCACAATTTCCTTGGTCCTAGGCCCCCTCTTGGGGGGGGGATCCCACGCCCCATTTTGGCTCGGCTCCTTAATTACCAAGACCGGGACACTGCACTCCGGCTGGCATGCAAGAAGAAAACACTACTGTTCGAGGGCATGGAATACCCCATCTACCTGGACTTCACCGTCGCTATTCAGGAGGCACGATGCAAGTTTCTGACGGTTAAACAAAAGCTCCGCAAGGCACCAATCGGGTCTGCCCTCAAGTACCCGCACGCCTAAGGGTCACTTATCAAGGCAAGCAAAACATCTTCTTGAATTCGTAGCAGATTGACGACTTTTGTAACACAGTCAAGCATCACCCGCCTCAAAGAAACTCCACCGATTGCTGCCCCAGATCTCAGTACCCCGTCACAGGTGGCCCTCCACCGTAAAAGAAGACGCCGGGAGGCCTCTCCACTGCTTATCTCCTGTTTGACACTTTTTTTCCCAGCCACTTGCTCCATGTGACGCTGCAATAACTCCCGCACACATACGCAGCGGGGAACTGTATCGTTTTTACTGATGGCCTGTACTTTATGCAGCTCGCTGGCGTCAGATAAGTGTGCCTAACACCTTCGGTGCATCATGTTTTCACATAGTGGGCTAACTGTATTAAACTGACATTTGTTTTTCTTTTCTTTTCACCTAACTGTGCCGAGCAACCTCCCCCTCCCACCCTCTATCCCCCTACCATTGGGGTAGCTGCTGTGCAGTTTTGGGAGCAGGGAGGTTTTTGTGGCCCACCAGTGATTCCTCCATGTGGTTAATCCCCTACACAACCTAGTTTTCTGTTGGTCTCGTTTGACCTGGACTGTGCTGTTAGATATTTCTCTGTCTCTGGGTGGTTAATGTACTGTCAGCACAATTGGGGTGCTGTTGTGGGTGGGGGTGGGTTGGGTATTGTTGTTTTCTCTTCATGTCTTTTTTCTGGTACAGCAATAGATGGACATGCCAGCAAGCGTCGTAATTATTGCACATACGATTCCATATGCGACATTTCACACCAGCATTTTCTTCCCTAACTATGTCCACGCATACTGAGGCACTATGCATGAACTTGCTTACATGGAATGTTAGAGCCTTAGGGATCCGCGGAAACGCTGGCAAATTTTCACATATCTTGATAGGCACCAGATCCACATAGCCATACTTCAAGAGACACACATGGATCCCCGTCGCCCTACTCACTTTGGGAACAAATGGGCTAATGATCGAGCATTCTCCTCAAACACTACCTATTCAAGGGGGACACTGATATTAGTTAAAAAGAACACGCCCTTCTGCTTAGGCGGGACTTATGGTGACTCCTCAGGTAGAAGCTGTATGTTATGGGGTACACTGGGTACACAATCAGTCATGCTCATTTGCTGCCACAGGCCGAATATTAATGACCCAGACTTTTTCCCTACTCTCTGGGGTCGAAGTCTCAAAGTGGGTTCCACGCATATCATTTGGGGGATGATTTTAATACTACCTTATGCCCTGACCTTAATAGATCCCATCCACTCCCTCATCACTACACCATGACTCACGACGCGCTCAGCTGTCTGCTCCCTGATCATGGGCTCATTGATGCATGGCGCCATGTCCATCCTGATGGGAGGGAAGGCACCTATTACACTGAAATGCAGGGTTCCTGGTCCAGGCTGGACTATTGGGAGGTTTCCCGTGGGGTTGCCTCCTGGATACTTTCGGCGGAACACTTGGCACGGACCAAGTCCGACCTCTCCCCTGTCCACTTGACGATCTCTCCCCCAAACTCTGTTGCCACCCCGCGTAGTTGTCGTCGCATACCTGACACGTTGTTGGACACTGCCTTTAAGGCGTAATTAGGGCAGGAAATAGCCAACTTTTTTAGGCATAACAAAGGGGCAGTCACACAGGTGAGTACTGTGTGGGAGGCTTTTAAAGTTACGATGCGCGGCTCATGCATTTCAAAAAGTTTTGGTGTCCTACGGGATATCCGGCGAAACCGGCATAAACATGTAGGGGAGCTGAGGCAGTAGAAAAGGGACATGTGGCAGAATGCAACGGGGGCTCACGAAGTCACACTGAAAGATAAACTAACTGAGCTCAAGGACACGGTGAAGCGGGAAGCCCGATTTCGTGGCAAATATTTTACAGCTCGCAAATACAGGGAGGGAGAGAGACCCGGCAAAGCACTCAAGATGGAGATTTGCCTACTGCGTTTTTTCCAATTATGTCCTTGACGTAGTCGATAACACTGGAGTATGTCATAGGGATAGCCTCAATATATTACACACTTTCTCCGAATTTTACACTGACCTATACAGCACTCGCAGAACTGAGCCTCCTGACCTTTCTCACTACCTTGGGGATATTGCGCTGGGTTGGCTTGGGGATCACCACAGAGAATTCTTGGCGGCACCATTTGAGGATGATGAGTTGCGGGCCACCATTATGCAGATGAAATCTGTGAAGGTCCCGGGCTCAGTCGGGCTCCTCATTGATGTTTACAATACTTATCTCGTGCTCGATGAGAGAGGCCCTTATTACTTCATTACTGAAACGTGGGAAAACTCCAGATCGTTGCGATTTGTATCAGCCACTGTCCCTTATTAATGCTGATACAAAGATTCTCACCAAGATGATAGCCAAACGACTCCGCTTTTTGATGGACAAACTGGTTTTGCCTGATCAGGCTGGATTTATCCCCAGAAGGGCAACCTCCCACAATCTCTGCACCCTTTTTTCCATCCTCCAAAATGTTGACCCTCAACTGGAATTAGTGGGGTTTTCCTAGATGCTACAAAGGCCTTCGATTTCATCGAGTGAGATTACTTGTTCACCATTCTCCAATGTATGGGACTTTCCAAAGACGTTTAAGCATGGATACGCCTCCTTTATGCCTCCCCAGTAGCCAAGGCCCTCATCAATGGCCACACTCCCCCTCTTTGACATTACCCGGGGCACGCAGCAGGGCTGTCCGCTTTCTCCGCTTCTTTTTGCGTTGGCTGTGGAGGCTTTGGCTTTCAGGGTCAGACAACATAATCAGGATAAGGCTCTCCGCTGCTTCCTCCGCCCCATCCTTATTTCCCTTTACACGGATGATATTACCCTCTATGTCTGTGAACCGATGCAACACCTTAACCCATTACTTCATGAGTTTGTCGGATTCGCTGGTATTTCTGGCATCCATATCAATTGGGCCAAGTCTCAAATTTTCCCACTTACTGCCTCTATGTTGTCATTTGATATTGAGTTTCCAATTGAATTGTGCAGCTCAGACCTTAAATATTTGGGGATCCATGTTACCTCTGATCGTGACGAGCTGATGAGACTCAACTATGGGAAGACAATGGAGCACATCACCAACAGCATAACGAGGTGGAACACCCTCTCCCTCACTATGGCTGGTCGCATTTGCCTCATTAAAATAGTTATCCACCCCAAACTATTGTATTTGTTCTTAAATATTACTTATGACCCTGGCCGCCACTTCTCCTCCTCCCTGCGCTCGGAACTCTCCAGATTATTTTGGGGCGGTAAACACTCGAGACTACAAAGGGACACCTTTGCTCACCCCTATTCCCGGGGGGGGTGTGACGTTCCCAATTTCAAACTGTACTATTTCTGTGCCTAGGCGCATAATGTTCATTACTGGTTTTGCCCTCCCCTGTACACACCTCATGTGGCAACCGAAAATTGGCTGGCAGACCCCATACCATTGGATGAGGTTATACTAACTGCACCGACACCGCATGCTCATACTCCGACCTCTATAGTCTGCACGGGGAGAGCCTGGCAACGCATTTCTACCCGCCTGCATGCCCCTATGCTGTATTCGCCTCTGCTCCCCTCACTTACCACCCAAAAATGCCAGTTCTGCAAGAGGGCGCTTTTTAAAAAACTAAGACCAAATACAACATCACTTGCTGGGGGATCTTTATTTGCACGGGAAATTTCACACGTCACAACAGCTATTTTCTCGGTCACCACCCTCTCCCATGGACATCTTTATGTACATCCGACTGCGGCAGGGCCTCAAGGAATATTCCACCACATACCGTCGCAAACTCCCCGATGTCCCACCTTTACACCACATATTGCGCCCTGACAGTGCCTCCCACTTAGTATCCACCCTTTATCACAGCATATCCACTGCATTGCCCGTGACAAGTGGTCCTTCGAGTTGGGACAGGAAGTCACTGATCAGCAGTGGGAATATTGCTGCAAACAAACTACAAAAGTCTCCTCTAGCACTCTTCTGCGGATTATTCATTATAAGTTCTTACACCATTTATACTATACCCCGATTAAGTTACACAAATACAAACTCCGAGACACTAACAAATGTGATAGATGCTGCTCTGACGCTGACGACTTCCTATATCTTACCTGGGACTGCAGCTCTGTTTTGGCCTACTGGCAGCAGGTGATCACTGTTTCAGAGCTGGTGATATCCTCCTCACAAACACCCTCTCCTCTCTTCGCTCTTCTGGGTTACACGGAAGATCTTGCCGCAAAGCATCGCAGGTTCGTCTCCTTTAGCCTACTATTGGCCAGGAGGCGAGTAGCATGCAGATACAATACAATACAACAATACAACAACATTTATAGAGCGCGCTACCTACCCGTGAGGGTCTTAAGGCGCTGGAGGGGGGGGAGCTGCTACTGATCCAAGAGCCAGGTCTTGAGAAGTCTTCTGAAGGTCAGTAGGTCCTGGGTCTGTCGTAGGTGGGTTGGGAGAGAGTTCCAGGTCTTGGCGGTGAGGTAGGAGAAGGATCTGCCGCCGGCGGTGGATTTCCGGATGCGAGGGGTTGTGGTGAGGGCGTGGCTGGCCGAGCGGAGGCTGCGGGTGGGGGTGTGGAAGCTGAGTCGGTCGTTGAGGTATTTGGGTCCGGTGTCGTGGAGGGCCCTGTGTGCGTGGATGAGGAGCTTGAAGGTGATCCTCTTGTTGACGGGGAGCCAGTGTAGGTCTCTCAGGTGGGGTGTGATGTGGCAGCGTCGTGGGGCGTCGAGGATCATTCGAGCCGCGGCGTTCTGGATGCGTTGGAGCCGTCCCAGGAGCTTGGTTGTTGTTCCTGCGTAGAGGGCGTTTCCGTAGTCCAGTCTACTGGTGACAAGGGCATGGGTGACGGTTTTTCTCGTGTCAAAGGGGATCCATTTGAAGATTCTGTGGAGCATTTGGAGGGTGTTGAAGCAAGACGCGAAGACGGCGTTGACTTGCTGGGTCATGGAGAGGGTGGAGTCGAGGATGATCCCCAGGTTGCGTGCGTGTTTAGTAGGTTCTGGTGGAGTTCCTAGCGAAGTGGGCCACCAGGAGTCGTCCCAGGCTGAGGGGGTGGAGTCGAGGATGAGGACCTCTGTCTTGTCTGAATTCAGCCTCAGCCTGCTGTCCTTCATCCATTCAGCGATGGCCTTCATTCCTCTGTGGAAGTTGTCTTTGGCGGTGAGGGGGTCTTCTGCGAGGGATATGATCAGCTGGGTGTCGTCGGCATAGGAGATGATGTTGAGGTTGTGTCGTCGTGCGACCTGGGCGAGCGGTGCCATGTAGATATTGAACAGCGTCGGGCTGAGGGAGGATCCCTGTGGGACGCCGTAGATGATCTCGGTGGTCTTTGAGTGGAATGGTGGGAGGCGGACGCTCTGGGTTCTGCCGGAGAGGAAGGATGTGGTCCATGCCAGGGCCTTCTCTTGGTTTCCGGCGTCGTGGAGGCGTGCTGTCAGGATGCGGTGGCAGACCGTGTCGAAGGCTGCTGATAAGTCCAGGAGGATGAGGGCGGCTGTTTCCCCTTTGTCCATCAGGATCCTGATGTCGTCGGTGGCGGCGATGAGGGCGGTCTCGGTGCTGTGGTTGTTGCGGAAGCCGGACTGGGAAGGGTCCAGGATGTTGTTGGCTTCGAGGTGGTGAGTCAGCTGTCTGTTGACGATCTTCTCTGTGACTTTCGCCGGGAAGGGGAGCAGGGAGATGGGCCGAAAGTTCTTGATGTCCTTGGGGTCTGTCTTGGGTTTCTTCAGTAGGGCGTTGATCTCGGCGTGTTTCCAGCTCTCCGGGAAGGTAGCTGTCTCGAAGGAGGTGTTGATGATTTTCCGGAGGTGGGGTGCGATGACTGTGCCGGCTTTGTTGAAGATGTGAGGGGGACATGGGTCCGATGGGAATCCGGAGTGGATGGAGTTCATGGTCTTGATGGTGTCTTCCTCGCTGACGTTGGCCCAGGTGGTCAGGCAATTGGTGCGGGCAGAGGTCGCGGGGGCGGTGTCGGCGGTGGGTGTGGGGGTGTCGGAGTTGAAGTTGTCATGGATGTCGGCGATCTTCCGGTAAAAGAAGGTGGCCAGTGAGTCGCACAGGTCTTGTGAAGGTGGGATGTCGGTGGTGTTGGAGCTGGGGTTGGAAAGTTCCCTCACGATGCTGAAGAGCTCTTTGGAGTTGTGTGCGTTATTGTCCAGGCGGTCCTTGAAGGCGGTCCTCTTGGCAGGCCTGATGAGTTGGTGGTGACGTGGCCGTGGGGTCGTGGCAGAGCACCACAATTTAAGGAATGGATTGAGGACATGATTTTTTGGCAAGATCAGACATTTATCTATTCAGAACTTCTCCCCCTGACCTCCCGCCCCGAGATATCTGGGATCCACTTAAGATGTATCTCCTTGAACATCTGGTTGAGGCAGATCGAGATTCTCACTCTCCCCACGCGTCACATCCCACGACTTAAACATTGGCTACTACCATGCTGCACTAATGTGTTTTCCCACGCAGGTTTGTTCTCATGTACAATCCATCCAGGCCATTCTAGACATGTGTGATACTCATTTCCTATCAGCTTTTAAATTGTTCTTTCCTCTGTATAGCTCCTTTGCTATGTGCTGTATCCTAACGATGTATTTGTATTATGTTGGACTCTATATCATATCGTTATTAGATACTGATGGTGCTGCTTTGCATGTACTTATCTGTGACCTATGTCTGTCATATTTGCTGTTATTGCTGAAAATGAATAAATAAATACTAAAATAAAAAAAATTAAAAAGTATTTTCCTATGGGTTCATGTATTGAATTGACTGTGGACACTATGGGTCTGAACGGAGATTGAGTGGCATGTTCATGAATTTTAGGGATCATATACAGGTAAGGAACTGTGGGATTATTTTTGAGTAGGTAGTTTTTGTCCTCAATTGTTATAGTTCCATTTTCTAAATATTTGTTAATGATGCATAATAGGATTTTATGGAATTCTGTAGTTGGATCAATTGATACTGGTGTGTATGTGTTGATGTCACATGTTCGCAGACTTTCTCCATGTAATAACTAGTATCCAATTTAACCATTGCTCCACCTTGACAAATTGTGATTTCAGTGTTGAAAGCGATTTGTGTCAAGGATTGTTTCTCCTTTTGAGTAATGTTCTAAACATAAGGAATATAACAAATATGACTTGTATTCATACACTACTTAAACAAGGGCAGGCCGAATGCATTAGTCATGGCAGACTCCCAAGTAACAATAGAATGCCAAAAATAAAGTGCAATATATACATGTAATAATAAATTAAACAAATGAGAACTAACAAAAAGAAAGGCAACAAGATATAGCAAGAATAGAAAGAAAATAGTAAAGAGTGTGGTTAGAAACACCTCACCAACTGATTCCTCAAATCCATCTCTCGCCAATCAAGCTGAGGGGAGTCCGGTACTGCAGAGAGGCGAGAGTTCAGTCAGGACACAACGTTCCAACCGATCCCACAGCAAAACGTCTATTCTGTGGCGAACTTCCGTCTAGCCCGCGGAGGCCCCTTGCTTTAATACTGTTTCAATCATGAAACAAAGCTTCTAGAAAGCCTCGCCCCCTTCTCATCGAGTTACCTGGGCTAGCACATATCAGTTTGCGTCAAGGCCAAGACAGAAGCTGGCCAAGCCTCTGTATTTTGACCTTGAGGAGGAGTTTGTACATTCCTTCGATAACATCCAGTTCGCTCTGGTCTGTGAGGTGCGAAAAGTGAAATGAAGTGAAGAGCACAACATGCCCTCCCCACCTGCGAATCTCAGAAAATGGCGACAGTTAAAAAAATGGAGTCAGTTCTGCAAGCCCTGTCATGCACGTAAAGAAGCTGTAGCAGAACAGAATTAGTATGCAAGGTAACATGAGATCATGTCAAAGCCAATAGCAAGCACTGCCGTAAAGCAAGATAAAGTAAAGAACAAGATTGACAGTGCCTTGAGACACTTATGACTTATCAATGTAGATGTCACCGCAGCATAATCCCAGCATGTTTATTCATCACTCTATCAGTGGTACTTACAACGCCGACCTTTGAACATGATAATGTGTTATGGCTGACCTTACGCTTCCTCTAAATTGCGGACACCACACCCCTGCTGAAGGGCCAGAGACCAAAATGCATTGGGCTGCTGGAAACTATGATATGAACTGAATTTTTACCATGAACATGTAATGATAAGAAACGTGGATACACAGTTGAAATAAATTTAAAGATGCAAAAAGAAGAAGAAAAAACTTGATTGAGAATACCTTATGAGCACAGAGTTTACTTGATAACAGATTGCACCGAGTGTGAGTGGGAGACCCCCCCCTACATTGGAGGATCATGCTAACTTAAAGTTTATTATTCCATCCTTACACTCAGAAGGATTGACCCACCTGCACCACCTACCTGTTGACAGAGTTCACTCAGATAACATTGGAGTGTGCTTATCTACCTAACAGTTTGTTACTATCATAATAGTGACCTCCCTTAAATCAGCACAAGCAAGCACTTGCCTCAAAGTGGAACAGTATTCTGGCAGTATCATTCCATTGATGTCCACGCCACACTCTTCCTATCAGGCTGGCACTATGCACCACTGCTCTTGATACCAGGGCTCAAATTGTCAAGGGTTTGTGCCTATTTTTCACCATGCAAGGTGCTGCAAGAGCAATGCAAACCTTTAAATGATATTTACCAAGCCATTGAAAGCCATCTTATGTGGCCCTGTGTGGCTTTGTAAATCTCGAGTAATGTAACAAGTTGCTGCCTTGTGTTACTCTGCACAGGGAAGTCGTACTATGAGTAGGGAGTGGGTATGCCCATCATCCACCCATGTATTTTGGTGCATTACCAGATTTTCTATCACTGGAATGCCTAGGAATGCGTCAAAATGTTGTGCCTTCCCAGCAGAGGTGCGTGCTACGAGGAGATATGTTTATTTATCCTGATGTTTTCCTCTTTCTAAGTGTGCTGCATTCTGCTGCAGCACACTTAAGAAGAGGAAAAAGCCTCCAAGGATTGTTTTTGTTCAGGAAGGTGTCCCTTCCTCCACAAAAACAATCCAGGGTGTAACTTAGCTCCCTTTCACCATGGTGCAAGGGTACCTGCACTGGCACTAGGCAGCACTCAGTTCGCTAGCTCAAGGAGACAGCAGAAATGCAGCATATCAATATAAATATGTTGCATACCTGCCCTCTCTCATTGACACAGCATGGCGCAGCAAGTTGTCTTGGCTGCCCTGCGCTGCTTGAAAGCTTGGTAAATCTGGGCCTGATGCAAAGTGTGTAGATAAACCCTGGCATATGAGATCCCCAGTACTTTTGAACCAAAGACAGTGACTACAAGCTCTCGCTGATGCAAAAAGTGCATTTATTAATGTGCTATTTATGTGAGTGGCACATACCAACATTAATTGTCTAAAATAGAGGGAGATACCCTAATTCTGAGAAAAGGGACGGGGTAGCACAGGAGAAAAAACACAAAGTCCCTAGAACCAAAATAAAAGGTTTGGGCATCATAGCTCTATATGTATGAGTTTGCCTCAATATGGATCATGTGCTGAAAGAAACCCACTGAGTACAGCAAAACAATATATCCGGTATCATTAGACACATCAGTATGCAATAAAAATATCAATAAGGTACATAGAGAAAAAAAACAATATATAGATGTTGAATTTTTTTAATAAAAACATGAAAAGATACACAGTTAAAAACATCTCCTCATCTGAGCAGTTACAATCTTAATAGACTTCAAATATTTGCGCGTTAAAATAAATAGCAAGAAAACTTAAAACAGTCGATGTAGCTTTTTGGTGAGACGTAACTTCTTCACCTTCTTCAGGACAAAGTTTTCTTAATATTTGGTCTATTCTGAATTCGTAGAGATCAAGGCTTTTTGTAAATTTAAGTCACTTGATTTTAATGGATGACTGAAGCTCATCTGCAGGCAGTTTAGAATAAAAATCAGATAAAAGACGACCTGCCTCCCTGCTCTAATGAGATCCTGTATCCTGACCCGGATGAGGTTCGTTAGAGCAGAGAGGCTGCTGCTGAAGTAGCGCTTGTTTCGTTTGGAATATTTGTGAGGTATCTGACACACCTGAGACGGGCCCCGATCCGAGAGGCAGTGGCGCTCCTACTTGTCAGATTGTTGTTTAGAGCTTGGAGCTAACGTTAAAGGAGTGCCCTCTGGCTGTGACACTAGACATGAACGAAGTTTCGATGGAAGGGCCACGTTGAGAGGCCTGCCTCAACTTGGAGAATGAACTTTTTAACATCCAGGATTTACAGGAGGAATTTTCCTATGCACTTCGTGCTTGAGGTAAACAGCTTGGAAGGCGAATTATGAGCTGTAAAATAACTTGGTGGTACCGGGACTTTCCTGTGGTATACTGTGACCGAGTTATGGAACTTTCCTTTTAAAGCAAGTGTTGCACTCGGTACACAGTGAAGCAAGTTTAGTTTTGCCAAAATCGACATTGAATACCATAAGAAAAGGCAAAGGACAGTTATGGAGCATTATGGGATTTCAGTCCCGGTAACTAGGAATATGACTAACAAACATTGCAACATAGGAAAACATTAATTGTGAACCCATTTGGGGTTAAAAGGATTAACCTGATTTAAAAAACAGTACTTACCTGCGCTGCATTAAAGAATTGTGGTAAAGACTAGAAATTGACTGCCCTCATCGCCGCCACCGACGACCTTCGAACCCTGATGGACAACGGAGAAACAGCGGCCCTCATCCTCCTGGACCTCTCCGCGGCTTTCGACACTGTCTGCCACCGCACCCTAATACAGCGCCTCAGCAACATCGGAATCCGGGAGAAGGCACTGGAATGGATCACCTCCTTCCTCGACGGAAGAACACAAAGAGTCCGCCTACCACCGTACAAGTCAGAGGCCACCAAAGTCATCTGCGGCGTCCCTCAAGGATCCTCGTTGAGTCCCACCCTCTTCAACGTCTACATGAGCCCCCTCGCGGCCATCGCACGCCAACACAACCTCAACATAATCTCCTACGCTGACGACACCCAGCTGATCCTCTCCCTGACCAACGACCCCACCACCGCCAGGGCCAACCTGCACGAAGGGATGAGAGACGTAGCCGAATGGATGACGACCAGCCGCCTGAAACTGAACTCAGACAAGACGGAGGTCCTCATCCTGGGCTCCTCACCCTCCGCCTGGGACGACTCCTGGTGGCCTCCCGCCCTAGGCACCGCACCCAAACCAACGGACCACGCACGCAACCTGGGCTTCATCCTGGACTCCTCCCTCTCCATGACCAGGCAAGTCAACGCCGTCTCCTCATCATGCTTCAACATCCTGCGCATGCTACGTAAGATCTTCCGGTGGATCCCCACCGAGACGAGGAAGACGGTCACCCAAGCCCTCGTCACCAGCCGACTGGACTACGGCAACGCCCTCTACGCCGGAACCACTGCCAAACTCCAGAAAAGACTCCAGCGGATCCAGAACGCCTCGGCGAGACTCATCCTCGACATCCCCCGACGCAGCCACATCTCCGGACACCTGAGAGATCTGCACTGGCTCCCGGTCAACAAGAGAATCACCTTCCGCCTCCTCACCCACGCACACAAAGCCCTACACGACCAAGGCCCGAGCTACCTCAACAACCGGATCAACTTCTACACTCCCAAGCGCCTCCTCAGATCAACCAACCACGCCCTCGCCGCCGTCCCCCGCATCCGAAGAGCGACAACAGGAGGAAGATCCTTCTCCTACCTGGCCGCCAAGACCTGGAACTCACTTCCCACCAATCTGCGCCTGACCCAAGACCACCTCTCCTTCAGGAAGAAGCTCAAGACCTGGCTGTTCGAGCAGTAGCGGCACCCCCCCCCCCTCCCAGCGCCTTGAGACCCTACGGGTGAGTAGTGCGCTCTACAAATGACCTGATTGATTGATTGATTGCTTTTAAATGGAGAGAATGTCCTTTTTCAATGTCTGAAAAGTGATACAGCGTTTTCTGGACCCACTTGCTTACCATTGGTCCTCTGACACACCATTTTATCTGCCTAAGAGGTGAAGGGAGTTACCATTTACATCAATCAAAATTAATTAATAGTGCAACCCATTTGGTTACACAGTGAGGACCAGGTATCGGTAGCCAGGGTTAAGAAGGTTTGTGACAAATTAATATTCAAGTTCAAATACACGACTCTTAATCTGCAGGCGGGGGTTCAACAGGAGAGAACCTGAAAGCATCTCTGGTTAAGGGAGTTCTGAAGGGATCTGCAAAGAGGGGTCTGGAAGGCTCCAAGAGACAACTGAATCTCAGATGGTGTGAATACTAACTTATAACACCACAAAGTCACTGGGTAACACCCCTTGTACGTATCAAAATCAGGGGTCCATTGTCCTCATCAATTGTCACGTTGCAGACTTCAACATCAGCAGGTTATCCCACACTGGACATGGGAACAACATCTCCTCACACACAGGGTAGATCGCAACGGGAGACATTGTGTACATCAAATGCGCTACAACGCATTCCATTACAACAAGGTCATTGCAGCGAACTTGTTGTTAGAACTCGAACCATTACATCGCAAGTCGTTTCAACGACGTGCTGTAGGGGGCACGCTGGTGTTGGATTTACAATCCAACACCTTACCTGCTGTTGCACAAACTGGAGTAGAAATAGTAAATTATACTATTCCTAAGTCCAGGGACCCCCCTACAGCAAGTCGTTGTAACAACTTGTAATGTAATGGTACACGCTGTAACAATGCAGTCGTTATAACGACTGCGTTGTAATGGAATGAGTTGTAGCGCAATCGTTGTACAAAGATATATTCAATCACAACATTGCTGTATAGGCCTTTCAGTTAGCTCTCTGGCTCCCCGTGTATTTTTGTCAAGGTCTTCTTCTCAAGCTCTATCCTCTATCGCTAATACAGAGATGTATCTATTCTCTAACTAACAATGCATGTGAATACCGGCAAGAAACGCCACCTAAGCAGAAAATTGAAAATGGCATTTATGCAGCAATGATCAAATACAGCTCTATTGAACACAACTTAAAATATTAATTCAAAGGTGCACATTTAATATGCGCGTCCACTTTTAGACTTGAAAAAATATATGTCTCTAGTGCATTGCATTAGATTTGTATCACATGTGGCATACAGTATATCCTTAAAATATTCGCGTGTAAGTATGGCGAAGTACTACAGTATACAAAATATACATGTAAGATTAGTGCACAAATGACATAAACTTCTTGTCGTTTTAAGAGCAATCACATTCTACACATATGAGAATGGTTCCTAGTTAGGTTTCTAGCCAATAAACGTTATTCATGGTATCAAAGCACACAATATGGAAGTCGAATTTCATCTTTATAGTAAGCACATTATCTGCTGAGTGAGGGTGTGTCACTTCATCAAGATTTCAATGAATATTTCAATAAGCATTGTTAAAAAACACAGCATGAGTATTTTCTCTAATCCTAACCATGAATGCAAAATCTATTTAATATTGTTAGACCACACAAAAAAGGTGCTATAACTGCATGTGTATGTCATGTATCTGTTAACATATTTGTTAAGTATTGATGACATATTTGTAACGTGTAAAGAGTGGGCAACTTTGTGCTGCACCAGTAACATCATAACATTTGAAAATCTATAAACCACAGAAATTCACCAGTTATAGTCATCTCAAGTACTATAACTTGTACCGCCGCCATGCAGAGTTTTTCTCATAAATAATCTCATGGCAAATGTTGCAGTGATATCATCAATGATGTCATAGAAAATGTCATAAGTGATATAACAAGTGGATTAGCTCTGCATGATGAGGGTGCAAGTTATAGTGGGTTAGAGCAAGAGTTATAGTTACTTGAGATAACTATAACTGGTACATTTCTGTGGTTTTTAGAGATGAAATGTTACATTGTTACTGAACATTTCATCTACTATAAAGTTACTTTAATCTTTGATTTTTTTAAGTGAATTTCCCGGGTTTAATACACCCGTCCCCCTCTCCCTCAAGGCAGCCAACCACACTGTGCCCATGGTCTTCGGCTGTGCGTGTCAGGGGTTTGGCCACCAGGCATGGCCCTGAGGATCCCGTCCACCAGGACATTTTTTCTTATAGGGAAAGGGGGCTGCAAAGTCCCCTCACCAAACCTATTATGGCTGTAGGGGCCCCCTTAACCCAGAGCCATATATATTTTATAGGGAGCATTAATGGCTCAGGGAGAGGGACACGTGGCCCGCTTCCCTTTCATTTAAATTTGTGGCCCTAGGAGATGGGGTCCCTGGGGTCTTTCGGGGCTCAGAGAAGGGAACCGTGCAGCCCTCTAAACTCAGGGGACCAGCAGGCGGCCCAGAGAGTGGGGCTGCGGGCACTCCTCTGCCTCACAATACACCCTGGCTTTGAGGGATGAGGTCCCTGGGCCAAAATCGGCCGGGTAGGAAGGCGCATATCCACCTCCCCAAAAACATGGCAGGCCCTGTACGATGGGGTCCCGGGCCGAATTCAGCCTGGGGAGGGTATCCACGCCCCCCCCCCAAAAAGATAGACCCTGGCCTACCCAGGGTTTTCGTAAAAACCAAGCGTGGAAGCCAGCACTTTTTTTCTTATTTTGCTGCAGACTTATGGATCCTCCGTAAATTCACTGCAACATTTCTTTCAAAAGTGTTTTTTAAAGCCCAGGCGGAGCTTCCCTGGGACCCTACCACCAAGCCACGGGGCTTATGGTATCACTACCCTTTCTTTCCCCTTTATGGTTTTTTTAGGACTCTAACGTGAGTCCCGCGTTCATAGATGGTGCCACCACTTCCTGGTTGAGACTGTGGCATTCATTCAGATCTCAGCTTCAGATCTGTCAGGATCTGCGGAGGCTCTCTAGATATGTAATGTTTTTTCAGCATTAATTGCTCAAAAACTACTGAACGGATTTACACCAAAACACAAAAAAACACTTTTTCTGTACAAAGATCAAGCTTTCTGCCAAATGTGGTGTAAATCCGCTTAGCAGTTTAGGCTGTATCTAAAGTTCCTATCGGAAAATGAATGGGGAAAACATGTTTGGGACCTGCCTTCTTTCTTGACCCCACTCCCCCCTTTGACGGATCACTCCAAAACTTTCCATGCATAAACTAGCACTGTTTTGGAATGTTTCATGGCGATTAATCAATTGGAGGGAAAGGTATCAGCAACACAAAACATGCATTTCTATGGAAACACGATCCTAACTATAACTACACAGTGGCCCTCGCACCCACTGTCTTTTTATTTATTTACTTGTTCATTTGTTTATTTATGTATCCTTTATTGGGTGGGAAGACAAGGGAGCAAATTGGTGACAGTCTCTCGACCTTAAAAAGAGCACTTTCACAGTACTTATTTGTACTTGTTTAATTTACAAATCTATCTTAAATCGATAATTTACAAAGGCACATGTTGACCATATGTATTAATGAATGCTCGCTGCTCCAAAATGCAGAGTTATTGCAGTCTTTGTTTCTACTTTTGGTCCTTGACAAAGCAATGCAGCATAACCAAAAGGCATTGGCAAAAATAATGGGTTCCAAAGGTGGGACCTTTTGGCTTTGCCAAGGCTTATAAGTTCTGATTGTACTTAGCTCAAGCTACCAAATCCCTGTCATTTTCCCAATGCATGCCCATATGTCTGAAATTAATGCTTTGATCTAGTACCCATTTTTCTCGCTCTGTCTCTTCCATCTTTTTGGTTTTATCGTTTTAGTCTTGGGCATAGGGAAATGTCACTCTAATTCAAAGAGACCCATCCAGGGCTTTATTTCGCTTCTCTGGGGCTTTTGGCTCACTTTTTATAAGATTTCTAAAGGGCTGTGTATAATGTGTTCCGAAAGTAATCTTTTCCCACTTAAAAGCTACTCTCATTTCTTCCTGTGATTAGATGTTGCATGCCTCGACCGGCTTGTGTGACTACTGTTAGTGTATGATGCAGAGACTAGAAAAGTTCTAAGTGTGGGTCAGTTCAAAGCAGTGGCTTTTAAAGTCCCTGCAGTGATTGGAGTGCAGTGGATATACGATTAATAAGTTAATCAGTACTTGTAGAGGCCAGCTTATCACCCATCAGGATATGAAGGTGTTCGGTTGCTGGGCTTAGTCAAAAAGCCATGACTTGAGTCTCTTCCTGAAGTATGTCAGCAATAGTGATGTTCGGAGGTGGAGTGGGAGGGCTTTCCAGGACTTGGCAGCGAGGTGGGAGAAGGAGCAGCCTCCACTGTAGCTATGGCGGATTAGCGGTGTCTGTGCATGAGTGGCCTTGTAAGGACACTGAATCTGCAAGCGCGACATGTGAAGTGCCAAGCCACTGCGGTTTCTATGTCTGGCTTGACATCACAGCTGTTCACCCACTTTTTAGTTGATCCGAGCACAGTATTTGAGCGAGCAAAAGTTATCTTCTTCAACCAAAAGGGTAAGAAGCAGCGTAACGTATACTCCACCCTTTCACAACACGGAGGAACAATGATATATGTGACCTGACATTATATTGACTGTGTGCCTTAATCGTATTAATATGTTAAGCATTTAAATGTTTTACTGAAATGTATTTACTGTAGAAACTAGAGATTCATATATGTATGTGCGCTAATGTTCAGTTTAAACAAGAAGACATGCATTTCTTTATTCACGTTTTACACCTACACTTCAAGAGATATTTGCATATGTCACCATGTAGTCTTTTGCTCACATTTTGCAGTTATTTTAAAGTTACACATGTGCATGTACAACCATGTATTTGTGGTGTACTTTACATGACTAACTAAAGTTAACCTGACTAAAGTCCTAAGCTGAAATGCTTTTTGCTTCACCAGTATGCTTTCTCTTTTTCTTGAAAGTTTATTAACATGATTTTCATTAGCTAGATAAAGGTTTAATGTCTGTATTAGATGTCTGATAGAGAGGCCTGAGAGAAACTTGGCAGTGAACATGGAGACACAATTGTCGAAAGAAGCCTTTTTGTCATGTGGCCCATGGGGACATTGTAGTCTTCCCTAAGTTAGCATGAGGATGCTGCAGACTGTCTGCTGCTTTGCAGTCATTACTACATGAGTTTATTTTGCAAATGCCTCTTTTGATATTTTCACATGAGAACGTACTGCTGTGTTCACACTTTGCAGGTTCCTGGGATTTTGTCTGTGCATTGTGAACAAGGCCGAACAACAATGCCCCTTGTTAATCTGTTCTGGCCAGGCCCTAGCACCTAGACAAAACATATAGATGCATCTGTTGTTTAGGAATACGTACTTTGGTCTTATTGGAATACACGGATAGGTGGGATACAATTGGAGAGGGACCTTTCCAGGGAGAAGAGCATGACAGCACCTATGATGTAGAACTACCATCTATACTGTCTGCAGATAACACCCAGAGATCCTCTGATATATAATCATCCTGCGTCTGTGCAAGGGGAGGGAGGTTCGGCTACTCTATCTCTCACTATGACAGCTCCTTTTATGATCTATGATCTACTTGCTATGCTGACCGTATTTGTGTTATGAATTTTTCTGCTTATTGTGGCTCGTATAATGCATATTAGATCACGTTAGTTAAAATAAATATTTTAAACTTGTTCAGGTCTCTGTCAGATTTTATTGTGGACAAGTACCAGAGTGTAAGCGAATGGGTGTGTCTTGTAACCACGATTCCTGAGAGAGTCTGGAGTGTTGTGTTCTGGGGTGTTTAATAACGTGTTCCTCTGTGAGTGAGTAGGATGGCAAGTGAGACACTATATAGTCGGTCCTGGGCTCATGGGTACTAAGGTGGTAGGATGACTCAGTCCCTATATACTAAGGTCTCATAATCCTACGCATAGTTCTGTGTTTCCGTAGAATCCCTGCAACATAGCGCCGCCAACCTTTGGTCTTGGACTTATTCACGGGTCCCCTGAATAGCGCTTGTGCTCGTCCACGATACCATTTTGCTGCTTCCCGGGATGCCCGAGGCAGAATGGATTTCCCTCCTACAGTTGTAGGGTACACCTGTTTCTGTAGGTTTTTGAAGCTTGAATTCTAAAAGGTTTCTTCGACCCATTTTGCGCTACCGTTTTCTTTGACTTTCCATATTATATGGCACAACCGGTCGCCATTCGGGCGCATAGCTGGGCGGCGGTTACACAACATTTGACACTGCATGGAGTCCCCGATACGGGGGCTTACGTTATCATGGTGGTCAAGGCAGATCCAGCATACTGTTTCGAGGTTTTTTATTCCTGGGTTACATTTCCTGCAGTTGATGCGAATGATGATTTTTTTCATGCTTACACGGTTGCTGCTCCGTTGGCGGTGTATCGTCCTTACACGATGATTGATTTTTTGTTGACACATCCAAACTATCTAAATGTTACTATAGTGGAGCTTCGTCAGCTCTGTGCACAGCTGACGCAACTCTATATACGAGTCATACAATACATTTCTCGTACCATTTAGGTGGCTCCGCCTGGAGCTGGGCCTCCCACACCAGTACAGGGCGGGGGTCTTGTGATTAGTCCCGTCATGATTAACTCGGTGACAGGTAAACGTCCTGAGAATCATGAGGATCTTCCCTTTTGGATAGCACAACAAATTGAACAGATTCCTGCACACTAGCCCTGTGGAGAAACACAGGATCCTTACTATGTGTTTGCCTAGTGGTCTGTTACCCCCTCTAGTAGATTGCAACACCTGGGGGACGGTGTTTGCATTAGTATATACACTGCGCTTTGGCACCCCCTCCATGAGTATTCTGCTGATCGTTCTGAAACGAGTACAGAATGAACACGGTGCTGGCTCAGCACTGGAGCTGGGGATGACATTAGTTGGAATGTTCCTTATTGTCTCCGATATAATGCTGGCTAACATTAAAGGTGAAGCGGTTTGCTTGCAGGTACGCCAACGCCTAGCGGCGGATGCCGATCGGGAGCTAGTCAGTCCTGGCTCATGGGTACTAAGGTGGTAGGATGACTCAGTCCCTATATACTAAGGTCCCATAATCCTACGCATAGTTCTGTGCTCCCGCATAATCCATGCAACATTCTGTTCATCGTGTACCAAAATTGCACATTTCTCATGGTTGAGAACCGAAGCTTTAGTCCAATGCGATGTGAACCTAAAGTCATGTTGCAGATGCACTCAAGCAGTGTTTCGATTGGTCCCTGGTGGTGTGTACTGCATTTGCCATTTTACACGTGCTAAATCACATGTTGACCTCGATTCCATGCAATGCTCTGATCTTCCATTTTGTTGCATCACACTTTCATTTTGTGCTGCCTTGACCGGGAGTTACACTTCAGCAGTAACAAACATGTTTTTCACGTAAACCAGTACAAGCAGGTGCGAGGCAGCTCGTGAGAATGCCTCGTGAGGTTATGTTGTACCTTAAGAGTGTTTTCATGCATTCCATACTTATCGCTAGGACAGAGGGAGGATGGCTGTGCAAGCCTCCAAGGCCGGAGATTGGGAAAGGAATGTCTTTTGCCTCGGCACAGCCCAAACAGAATCTGGCCAGGTCTGTCTGGGTGGGTCTGATGCAGAGATGGGGCCAGCACCTGCAAATCGATGGGCGAGAGCGCCTGCTAGAGGCTTCTCGAACATATTGATTTAAACTATAAAAAGCGGTGTCTGTGGGGTGGAGCTCAGGAACTCAGTCTTGGAGTGGACGCACTCGCGGGACAACTTTGGTGCCCGAAGAGATTACTCCCTGAGCCCCGGTCTTCGGGTTCCCGACTTGGTGTTCAGTGTTTGGCCCAGGGATGTTGAAGTCTCCGGTGCTGCAAATGAATCTGATCACAGTATGGCTTGCCGCTGCGATGCTTGCGCGTGTGTGGTCGGTGTTTGGGCGTGTCCGGAGGGGTCCGGGAGGGCCCGGGGATGCCGAAGGGGATCAACCGCCCGAGTCGGATGACAGCATTGTTGCAGCAACCGGATAACATCTGAACCTACTTGGCCGGGAATGTGCTGAACACTTCCCACTTCTGTATGAGAAATCTTCAGAGTACAGCTGATATAATATCCACCTGTCTTGTCGCCGTACCTACCCCTGCACATGTGCTCCTACACATTTTCAACCAAACTAACTTTGATGGGGTAGTGGAGGAAAGTGATGTTCGAACACATCTGAGTCTTTATGAGTGCTGTCGCTTTTGCCCGGAGGTTACAGATAGCCTCTGGAGGAACATGACGAGTTTTGTTACGTACAATATCTCTACCGGAGATGTTTGCTATCAACTAACGTGTGACCCTGCCAAAATTGGCAATTGTGGCCAATTGAAACTAGAGAAAAGCAAACAATTGACCCCTGATCAACAAACATTATGTCAGTCACGACGTGACAGTTTTTGTAATAATGTTACCAATTATATGGTTTGTAATCACACAGTATTAGCCACCAGTCATGTTAACCATGTGAAATTACCTAAAGGATGGATGTTCTCGTTTGGTAATATTTCATACACTTACATACCAGCTAATATAACTGGAGGTCCTTGTGCCTTATCATGATTAAGCCTTATACTTTTTCCCATGCATTCTGTTACACGTATTCCCTCTTCCAGAGCCGCTATTCAATTACCTAAGGATTGTGACTCCGATATTGACTTGCTTTCTAGAACAGAATATACTAGTTTGGCTCTTCCCATTGTAGGAGTGCCAGGACTGTCCGTTTATAATGCCAGGACAATTGCAAAGCTTGCCTGTTTAATAGTGAAAAATCTCAATCATACTTCTGCCGCTTTAGCTGAATTATTATTAGATGTTCAGGGAACAAGAAAAGCCGTTTTACAAAATAGGGCAGCTATGGACTATTTGTTACTAAAACATAACCACGGTTGCGAGGACTTTGATGGGCTCAGTTGTTTCAATTTATCTGATCATTCTACATCTATCCATGTACATATTAATGCTTTAAAAGATTTAGTGAAAGGGGTTGCCCAAGATGTTGACCAAGGATGGTGGGACTGGTTGTTTGGATGGCTGCCTAATTTTGGACAGCTTCGGTATATCTTGGGTGTTATTATAGTCATTATTTGCATTTTTATATCATTATGTTGTTGCATTCAATGTATTCCTAATCTTGTCTCCCTTTTTAGGCCCAGATCCATGGTATTTAGGCCAATGGGGTATAATAGATGAATAGAAGGTCAAGGGTTGGAATGTACTGCATTTGCCATTTTACACGTGCTAAATCACATGTTGACCTCGATTCCATGCAATGCTCTGATCTTCTATTTTGTTGCATCACACTTCCATTTTGTGCTGCCTTGACCGGGAGTTACACTTCAGCAGTAAAAAACATGTTTTTCACGTAAACCAGTACAAGCAGGTGCGAGGCATCTCGTGAGGATGCCTCGTGAGGTTATGCTGTACCTTCAGAGTGTTTTCATGCATTCCAAACTTATCGCTAGGACAGAGGGAGGATGGCCGTGCAAGTCTCCAAGGCCGGAGATTGGGAAAGGAATGCCTTTTGCCTCGGCACAGCCCAAACAGAATCTGGCCAGGTCTGTCTGGGTGGGTCTGATGCAGAGATGGGGCCAGCACCTGCAAATCGATGGGCGAGAGCGCCTGCTAGAGGCTTCTCGAACATATTGATTTAAACTATAAAAAGCGGTGTTTGTGGGGTGGAGCTCAGGAACTCAGTCTTGGAGTGGACGCACTCGCGGGACAACTTTGGTGCCCGAAGAGATTACTCCCTGAGCCCCTGTCTACGGGTTCCCGACTTGGTGTTCAGTGTTTGGCCTAGGGATGTTGAAGTGTCCGGTGCTGCAAATGAATCTGGTGAGGTGCTTTGTACATTAACTGTTTATATACCTGTATTCACAGTTTCATATTTATGTATATAGTGTGGTGTATTCATAGTCTATTGCCTTTCACTCAGTGCCTAAGAATTTATTAGCTTCAGTGACTTATTGCCTTTGCCTACAATATTAATAAAGCTCATTTTTACCTCCAGTGGAGTGTTGGAGTTTCTATGTGAGTAAGTGGTGTGCGTAAGTTCAGATTACGCAAGTGGGCAAAGCAATACATGGTGTAAAGAAGATAACAAAGTTTCTGAATCTCTTGTTACTTTTAGATTGGTGCACACACAACAAAAGTAGAGCAGATTTCCTTTAGATTTAGAGAGGTACTCACTTCTCTGAATGCCCTAATCTTGCAAGTGTGAAGCTGTATGGTAAAGTTTTTCCTTTTATTTTCGGACTTTTTCTGAAGTCTGATCATGCTGACACATTCTTCTTCTGTGCTTCTGATTTTGAGGCCCTTGATAGATGAACATATATATGATTTATGTTTAGAGGAGAGCAACTTCCCTTTCCTAAGTTTCTTTATGGAACATCTGTATGCTTTAATCTGTGTTTATACAACTGTGGTTATTGCAGTCCGATATGTCATTTTGTTGTCCCTGAACCTACTGAGATTCTTCAGCTTACCTTTTATATTGCTGCATTGACTTTATTTATTTTTGGTTTGCATGTATACTATTACTTTGCTTTATCTCCATGGGAAAAATATTTTGAGTGTGCAAAATCTATTCCGCTGTGCACCCTTCATATAATTTTACCTGTGCAGCTTGCATACACAACAAATTCTTGGGGCTATTGTGACACAACATTGGGAAAAAGCATGGTTAACAGAGAAGCTTTAAAGGACACAAAATCCTACAAACTACGGATGATAATGCTTATGGATCATTACATAGTAGGCGTTAGTAGGAGCTAATTGTAACTATTGATTAAATAGCCAAGCTTCTCACTCATTTCTCAATTTTAGCAAGTGAGACTCCACTCATAGTGAGAGCATGAGGGGATTCCAAGCTTGATGGGGTAGTGGAGGAAAGTGATGTTCGAACACATCTGAGTCTTTATGAGTGCTGTCGCTTTTGCCCGGAGGTTACAGATAGCCTCTGGAGGAACATGACGAGTTTTGTTACGTACAATATCTCTACCGGAGATGTTTGCTATCAACTAACGTGTGACCCTGCCAAAATTGGCAATTGTGGCCAATTGAAACTAGAGAAAAGCAAACAATTGACCCCTGATCAACAAACATTATGTCAGTCACGACGTGACAGTTTTTGTAATAATGTTACCAATTATATGGTTTGTAATCACACAGTATTAGCCACCAGTCATGTTAACCATGTGAAATTACCTAAAGGATGGATGTTCTCGTTTGGTAATATTTCATACACTTACATACCAGCTAATATAACTGGAGGTCCTTGTGCCTTATCATGATTAAGCCTTATACTTTTTCCCATGCATTCTGTTACACGTATTCCCTCTTCCAGAGCCGCTATTCAATTACCTAAGGATTGTGACTCCGATATTGACTTGCTTTCTAGAACAGAATATACTAGTTTGGCTCTTCCCATTGTAGGAGTGCCAGGACTGTCCGTTTATAATGCCAGGACAATTGCAAAGCTTGCCTGTTTAATAGTGAAAAATCTCAATCATACTTCTGCCGCTTTAGCTGAATTATTATTAGATGTTCAAGGAACAAGAAAAGCCGTTTTACAAAATAGGGCAGCTATGGACTATTTGTTACTAAAACATAACCACGGTTGCGAGGACTTTGATGGGCTCAGTTGTTTCAATTTATCTGATCATTCTACATCTATCCATGTACATATTAATGCTTTAAAAGATTTAGTGAAAGGGGTTGCCCAAGATGTTGACCAAGGATGGTGGGACTGGTTGTTTGGATGGCTGCCTAATTTTGGACAGCTTCGGTATATCTTGGGTGTTATTATAGTCATTATTTGCATTTTTATATCATTATGTTGTTGCATTCAATGTATTCCTAATCTTGTCTCCCTTTTTAGGCCCAGATCCATGGTATTTAGGCCAATGGGGTATAATAGATGAATAGAAGGTCAAGGGTTGGAATGTACTGCATTTGCCATTTTACACGTGCTAAATCACATGTTGACCTCGATTCCATGCAATGCTCTGATCTTCTATTTTGTTGCATCACACTTCCATTTTGTGCTGCCTTGACCGGGAGTTACACTTCAGCAGTAAAAAACATGTTTTTCACGTAAACCAGTACAAGCAGGTGCGAGGCATCTCGTGAGGATGCCTCGTGAGGTTATGCTGTACCTTCAGAGTGTTTTCATGCATTCCAAACTTATCGCTAGGACAGAGGGAGGATGGCCGTGCAAGTCTCCAAGGCCGGAGATTGGGAAAGGAATGCCTTTTGCCTCGGCACAGCCCAAACAGAATCTGGCCAGGTCTGTCTGGGTGGGTCTGATGCAGAGATGGGGCCAGCACCTGCAAATCGATGGGCGAGAGCGCCTGCTAGAGGCTTCTCGAACATATTGATTTAAACTATAAAAAGCGGTGTTTGTGGGGTGGAGCTCAGGAACTCAGTCTTGGAGTGGACGCACTCGCGGGACAACTTTGGTGCCCGAAGAGATTACTCCCTGAGCCCCTGTCTACGGGTTCCCGACTTGGTGTTCAGTGTTTGGCCTAGGGATGTTGAAGTGTCCGGTGCTGCAAATGAATCTGGTGAGGTGCTTTGTACATTAACTGTTTATATACCTGTATTCACAGTTTCATATTTATGTATATAGTGTGGTGTATTCATAGTCTATTGCCTTTCACTCAGTGCCTAAGAATTTATTAGCTTCAGTGACTTATTGCCTTTGCCTACAATATTAATAAAGCTCATTTTTACCTCCAGTGGAGTGTTGGAGTTTCTATGTGAGTAAGTGGTGTGCGTAAGTTCAGATTACGCAAGTGGGCAAAGCAATACATGGTGTAAAGAAGATAACAAAGTTTCTGAATCTCTTGTTACTTTTAGATTGGTGCACACACAACAAAAGTAGAGCAGATTTCCTTTAGATTTAGAGAGGTACTCACTTCTCTGAATGCCCTAATCTTGCAAGTGTGAAGCTGTATGGTAAAGTTTTTCCTTTTATTTTCGGACTTTTTCTGAAGTCTGATCATGCTGACACATTCTTCTTCTGTGCTTCTGATTTTGAGGCCCTTGATAGATGAACATATATATGATTTATGTTTAGAGGAGAGCAACTTCCCTTTCCTAAGTTTCTTTATGGAACATCTGTATGCTTTAATCTGTGTTTATACAACTGTGGTTATTGCAGTCCGATATGTCATTTTGTTGTCCCTGAACCTACTGAGATTCTTCAGCTTACCTTTTATATTGCTGCATTGACTTTATTTATTTTTGGTTTGCATGTATACTATTACTTTGCTTTATCTCCATGGGAAAAATATTTTGAGTGTGCAAAATCTATTCCGCTGTGCACCCTTCATATAATTTTACCTGTGCAGCTTGCATACACAACAAATTCTTGGGGCTATTGTGACACAACATTGGGAAAAAGCATGGTTAACAGAGAAGCTTTAAAGGACACAAAATCCTACAAACTACGGATGATAATGCTTATGGATCATTACATAGTAGGCGTTAGTAGGAGCTAATTGTAACTATTGATTAAATAGCCAAGCTTCTCACTCATTTCTCAATTTTAGCAAGTGAGACTCCACTCATAGTGAGAGCATGAGGGGATTCCAAGCTTCACTATGGCCACAGAGGAAGCTCGCTCCCCGAGGATGGCTGCTCTGGTCACAGGCACATAGATTAAAGCTGCCTGAGCACAGTATATCACTCACCCTGGGATGTTCAAGCTGAATTTGAAAGTTGTGAAATCTTGCAATTTAATGTAAAGGCTCTCTGGGTAAGCACCAATACTTTTAAATACATGTTTTGCCTTGCACCAGGAAGCAGTGTAAGGCATGAAGATTGGGCTATATGTGGTCGTGTTGGAGGGGATGAAAAGCTTATTGATTTGCTATAACCTGATTTGCTTAACCTGGCAAGGTGAAGAACAATATTTTTTCAAACTTGCAAAGTTAATCTCCCGTAACTGAATTAATAAGCATGTGGTGAAATTATTAATCAACTTAGTTTTAAAATGCATCTATCAG
Source organism: Lissotriton helveticus (assembly GCF_964261635.1). Classification (NCBI taxonomy): domain Eukaryota; kingdom Metazoa; phylum Chordata; class Amphibia; order Caudata; family Salamandridae; genus Lissotriton; species Lissotriton helveticus. The sequence continues at coordinate 1,191,050,117 of NC_136068.1, forward strand.
AACACGCGGGATAAACTAATGTGCTTTATGTTGCAAACACAAAGAAAAATAATAAACTAACCTTGTCTATTGTCTTTGTCAGTATTAAATGCAGCTGTTTAACTAATGGCATGTGCTTATTTAGTGTGCTTATGTTATGTCCTTTCTGTGACAAAAGCTCGTGGAGAATCGTGCAGTTCAAAGAAGAAAAGTAAATATGATGCTGCTTTTTGTGCTTTGCTAGGTTACATTATTAAAAGGTTTAATTAGTATTGAGGGTGGGTAACAGAATGGGTCTCAATTCTTTAATTAATTGAAGTCTTGTGTTTGTTTAATAATAGTTTCCAAAGTGAGGCCTAAAGTTGATACAGAAAAATGGCTGACAGAACTGCAGAAGTGAAAACTTGCCCAGAGTGGAGCCTTGCACATGCGCACATGTGGAGATTGTTACCGCATTATTATCAATAATAGAAAAAACAGTTCTTGGTGGTGCTGAACGTGCTCTCGGAGAAAAGGCTCAAGGACAGGAATTCAATGTGTCTGCCAAGGCTAGGAAGTAAAAGTTTAAAGCTCAAGGGAAAAAGTATCCTTTTTGAGGAAGCTGAAAGTTGTGGAACTAAAGGACAATACGGCTTATGTAAAAGCCTGGTTTTGGTCAAGGAACGGACATGACCTAACGTCTTATCATGGACTGACACTGAACAGCCAATGAGAAACTCGGTTTTGTGCAAAAGTATGTAAAATGTAGAAAGTTTAGCTAGAAAGAAAGGTATAAAACCTGACATTATGAGCAGGAGGCTTGTTTCCCCGTCAGCTCTCCACTCATCGCCCATCTCTGACCCCCGTTCTCCCCCACTGTCTATTATTCTATTAAATACTAGGTCAGCCATTAGACATCACCAGGAACTATTTATACTCTTAGATACGGATAAACCCGATCTCCTACTCTTAACGGAGACATGGTTCTGTGAGTCTTCTCTTCCGTCTCTATTGGCTGCCCTTCCTTCGACCTACTACTCTATCCGTGCTGACCGCCCTGGCGGGAAAACGGGTGGAGGCGTTGCTCTTATCGCCCGTATTGATTTCCAGTTCCAGATTCTCCCCTCACCCCCCTTGGGAGGAATTGACCACCTGGTGGTCCGCTCCACCTCTTTCTCCCCTCACCTAGCCATTGTGCTGGTTTATCGTCCACCTCAACCCACTCCGTCTTTTCTCCCCGCTTTTCAAGATTTACTTGGCACTCTGGCCGTCAATTATGCCTCGGTTTTGGTCCTTGGGGACTTCAACTATTGGCCTACGGACCCTAAGGAATGCGCCTCATCCAAGGAATTTTCCAAAACTCTCCTGTCACTCAATTTCACTTCCCTAGTCCATACCCCCACCCATATTCACGGCCACATTTTAGACCAAGTCTGGTCTCTCAACTGTCCCTTGTCTTCACTTACTGTTACTCCATGCACTTGGTCTGATCACTTTTTAATTTCCTTTTCCCTTAGCCTCTGTCCGACCAAGATACTTACTCATACCAAAAACTCATGGGCTCGCAACTGGGGCAAGGCTAACTTGTCGGACCTAACTTCTTCACTTCTGGCCTCCTCTCCCTCTCTGTCGGGCTTGGCGTCTGCAGCTCAAGCTAAGGCCATTGACTCCTGGCTTACGAATGGAAGCGACTGCTTGGCTCCTCTTCGGCGCACCTCGATTAGGCGCCCTAAAGACGCCAATCGGTGGTTTAGCAAAGAATTGAAAGAGCAGAAGCTCACGGTTCGACAGGCAGAACGCAGATGGAGACTGGACTACTGTCCCACCTCCAAGTCCCGCTACGTCCTTCTCCTAGGGACCTACAAAAAAAACATCATAGAGACCAAGAAAGCCTACTTCTCGGCTAAAATTCTGGTGGCTGAGAATCAACCCAAGGAGATTTTCGCCATCACCCATGACCTGGCTTTTTCTGACAGGACCTCACTAAAGCCCCCTCCCTCTCAGAAACTCTGCGACTCGTTGAATTCCTACTTCGTGGAAAAAATCGCGACAATCAAATCAAACATTCCCCCCCCCTTCCCCTCTCTTCGTAGACCCCCAGCCACACCCTGCCCCAGCCTCTCTCAATTCTTTTCCTCCTCTTTCTGAGGAAATTTTTCTCTCTCTTCTCCCCAAAATCAAATCCGGTTCCCCCGCAGACATCTGCCCTGCACACATCTTACGGCAGATCTACTCTGTTTGTACCCTGCCTCCTCTTAGTTTCCTTAATGATTCGTTGGCCCAGGGGGTTGTGACTCAGTCACTAAAATCCGCCTCTATTGTTCCCATTTTAAAAAAACCAGGAGCCGATCCCTCTGTGTTGGCTAACTATCGCCCCATCTCCCTGCTACCCTTTCTAGGTAAGGTGCTTGAGCGACACGTCACCTCTGCGCTCAGCTCCTTTGTCGAGGAGAATGGGATGTTGGCCCCTTGCCAGGCTGGGTTTCGACCTAAGCACTCGACAGAGTCAGTGGTGGTGTCGGTGCTGGACACCCTCAGAGAAGGTATGGACGTAGGTCAACCTCAGGCGCTGGTCCTCCTTGACTTGTCCGCCGCTTTTGACACGGTGGACCATTCCATCTTACTTTCCCGTGTCAGGGCGGCGGGCATTGGAGGCTCAGCCCTCATCTGGCTCTCATCCTTCCTGAGGGACCGGACCCAGGCGGTTCATCTTGGGGAGTTTTCAGCTACCCCCTGCCAGGTCCAGTGCGGAGTACCCCAGGGCTCTTCTCTGTCTCCTCTATTATTTAATCTCTACATCTCTCCCCTTATCTTTGCTCTTCAGCAGCTGGAGGTCACGGTATATAACTATGCCGATGACCTCCAGCTCATCTTCAATCTGTCCTCTTCCTCTGACTCTATTTCTAATTTTCAATCTATTCTATCCTTCATCAGGGACTGGATGAACTTCAACCACCTGAAGCTCAATCCCGATAAGACGGAACTTGTGGTTACGGGTGGTTGCTCCAGTCCCTGGAACTCTCTATTTTGGCCCCCTTCCTTTGGCCCTCCCCCCACCCCAGTCCCATCTGTTAAGACCTTAGGCATCAAGCTCAATGACAAACTCACTATTCACTCCCAGATAGGTTCGGTGGTTTCTTCTTGTTTTCTCACTCTCCGTACTATCCGCTCTATTTCTCGCTTTTTTTCTTTCTCTGCACTCAAATTGATCATGTCCGCACTGGTCCTGTCCCGCCTGGACTACGGGAATGTCCTGTTCAATGGCATCCCTCAGTACAGCTTGCGCAAGCTACAACTGGTGCAGAACCAGGCGGCCCGCCTTGCCTTTGGTCTCCCCAAATTCCATCATACCTCTCCCCTCTTGAAGACCCTTCACTGGCTCCCCGTCCGGGAACGCGCCTTGTTCAAACTAGGCTGCATGGCTTTTCAGGCCAGGACTGGCCTGGCCCCTATCTTCATATCTTCAGCCATCAAAACTTACGTTCCCTGCAAAGACCTTCGTTCCTCGGCCCAACATCTTTTAGTAGTCCCTTGTTACAGGAAAAAAAACAGGGCGGCTCCAAATTTTCTACCCTCGCCCCTGTGTTCTGGAATTCCCTCCCCTTCCACCTTAGGTCCCTCACCCAGTATTCCATTTTCCGCAAATCCCTGAAAACATTTTTATTCACTCAGGCCTTTCTGTCTTAAACCCTTCGTCCCCTGCCTCAGCTTATGTCTTAGCGATTGACTCCGCCAAGTAGGCTGTTTGCTATCTTAGCGCCAAGAAACCGTACAGGTGTATGTTGCGCTCTACAAATAATTTAAACTTAAACTTAAACTTTCCAATTCCTGATCGACGAGACATGCTGTTAGACTTTTGGCTCCCGAAAGGACAGCAGACTTTAAATGAATTTTCCTTTCTAGGTGGAGTGAGAAATAGACAGGGAAATAGACTTAGGGAATGGAAACTGTTATTCTGCTAATTATTCATGTATTCTGAACTTGCCTTGAGAATGTCAGACTAATAAATCATTTCCTTATTAAAATGCTGCTTTCATATTTGCTTTAAAAATAAAGATTCTTTGACGCAAATGCTCTTTCTTTTGATAAATAAAGCTAATAAAATTAGATTTGAAAAGACAAGCCGGTCTTGTTTATTCATGGTCTAGTTTCCATCAGTTGATCCATTCGCCTTAGTGGCCTAATTAAAATGATATTTGTTTAAAAACCATGGTGAGAAAAGATAAACTGCAGATGTATATAATTTTGTAAATAGTTTGTGAATAGTTATGATTAATTAGGTCACATGATTCAGTCACTTAAAAATTGTCTGATTGGTTTATGGGCCTTTGTAAATGATTCATGATTGATGGTGAGTATTGTGGTGAAAGGTAGTGTTGGAGAGACAATTTTTCATTCAGAGCGCTGGATCAATTACTTGGTAGCAGAGTTCGGTTACTACTGTAACTGACATGTTACATGGTAAATACATAGGATTGTTGTCTAAAACATGTTAAGTTTGTTCAGTTGTTATATGTAGTCGAAAGGTTTTTTCCAGCAGTGTGAAAATTCCTAGTTTGCCGGCAAGAGAAGTGTGACAGGTGAAGTTACACAGTGCATTTGTTCTGTTTCAAAATAGTGGTATCGCTGTATATCACAAGTGTTGTGGACGTACAGCACAAGTTTAGGGATTTTAGGTGTGTAAGGTAGAATGCATAGTGAGGATTGACTATGAAATTGTAGCTTTCGAGTATAGGAACGTATGTTCTGTTTTAAAACTCACTGTGAAAAGAGTAATAGAATTTATCCAAGCTTGAGTGAAGGGTAAAGAAGCGTCGTCTATCCTACTGGAGAGTGAAGATTTCTATTGGTGGGTTAAAGTCCTACTAAAGATTATATATGCATGGTTAAGGATTTTCCGTTTGAATGTGCGTAAAAGAATTTGTAATATACGATCGAGTGAAACTCTGAATTGTCTCTAAGGAGGTATAAAATATCTCTGTATGTGCATTCGGAAAGAAACTAGTTTGTTATTACCTGTTAGAAGGGTAGAGTAGCCTTACTTTATCAATCAATTTAAATATTCTGTGAGAATAGCGTCGTCTATTTCACACAAACAATACTTGAATGTTTGGGAAAGCTATCACTTTATTTTAGCGAAACAGACAAATGGTTTGTTTTTGTGGAGTTACTAACTGAATTCAATTGAAAGTTTTATAAATATGGCGCTCTGAAAATATTTTGTAAAGGAGGTGTTAGTTCAAGGAGCGGAGCGAGAGGGACAGAGAAGCTGCAGCGGCAGCATACGTCACAGGTGTCGCGCTGTGGTTGGCTAACATACGTCACAGTATTCGCAAACTGATTGGCTCATGTGACTAAGGCAAGCTTACAGCTGATTGGCTCATCCTGAAAAACAGGACTATTGGTTGAGCAAAGTAGTGACGTAGCGTAACCTGATTGGCTTGTTGGTGTGTTTCGTGCACGGATTGGTTGGTATTACGGAACAACAAGGAAGTAGTTACTGAAGTCAGGGAAATTGTTTAAAAACATGGATTATTATTACATAAAGGAGAAAAAGAAGCTTTCTTGGTTTCAGAAATTGTAAAATAAAATTAAACCTGACAAGAAAATTGCAACGCGAGGTCGAAGATTACTTCATAAGTACAAAACACATGCAGCTTATATGTTGGGTGAATATGGTTATCATACTTGTCTTTGGATTGCGAATTGGATGAAATATACCGAAAAAGATGGTGTATTAGCATGGCCGGAAGATGGATCATTTAATATAGGGGTTTTGAAAAATTTAAGAGAAAAGATGACAAACCTTGTACCAAAGCCTAGACCTACTCAATTTGAGGCTTTAGCTGAATGGGAGGATGAAATGTTTGAATTAGAACGAGAGAATAGAGGCATACCAAGAGGTACTGGATTAGGTTTTAATAAGGAAACACATGAGGATAGAATGCGTCGATGGAGACGTGCAGACATGTGTGATGGCTTGTACGCAGCGAGAATAGTTGGTGAATTAACTGGACAAAAGAGTGCCCAAAAGAAAAAGAAAAATAGTGAAGAAAATGATTCAGAGGATGCGGTACTAGAAGAAATTTACACTAGAAAACCGCCACCTTATCAACCAGTTTGTTCATGGTCTTCCCTAAGAGTCCCACCAAGATCTTCCCCAAGTGCTCCTCCAAGAGAAATTATTGATGAGACATCTCCTAGATCAAACCCGAATAATAGAATAACACCTGAAAGAGTAGAAACAAGATGCAATTCTAGCATATCGGGAGAAAATAGAAATTATGCTGAAACCCCAGTTCAGAGAAATGAAACCCCAAGAAATGTAATGAGAACAGAAAGATGTGAGGAATTACCAAATACCTCAGAATATTTTCGTTCAAAAGATGAATTAATACAGCAGTTAACTAAAAACATGGAAGCAGTAACAGTACCAGTAACGATTGGACCTGTTCTTCCAGTATTTGATCAAAAAGAAGTTAGACACTCAGCTTTAACTGTTCCATTAAATGCAGAAATACAGAAAGTGGCTGAAAATTTTTATTCAGACTTGTCTGAAATTCACCGAGAGAAAACGATGATGCCTGATTTAACTTTTAACCAAAGTTTGTCATGTAAAACTCCATCTGGTGCAGAATCTGACTCTGGAACACCGGAAAAGAACCTGAGTAAAATAGATTTAACGCACACCCCACAAAGGCCAGAATGTAAATTACTTGATGTTGCAAAATTGAAAGCAGATTTGGAGGAATTAATAATTGGAACAATTGGAACTGACAGTTTAAAGGCATATCAGGATGATGATTATTATTTCTTTGTAAAAGCATAACATGGAAAACGAAAACCAAATATGATCAATTGGAGGAAATGGCTACTGAATTAGAAGTGGATTTAAGTAGACAGAAGAATTTGCAGAAACATTATAGGGTGGATTTCTCTGAAAAAGACATTGAAAATATGAATACCGCAGGAAGAATCATTCATATAAAAGATTTAATTGTGTTTCTAAAAAAATTGGGTGAATTAAGTAAATGGAGAGTAAAATGGACAAAGAAAAGAGAGGAAGACAGAACAAGTTTAGCTTTCCCTGCCAGAGAAAGAGGAGAAGTAGTAAATGAGTTTCCAATGAGAGAAATACCAGGAGGAGGGTATGTGCATGTTCCATAGACAAGACAGGACATTTTACTGTTTACAAATGATTTTCCTCGACTGACAGAAAAACCTGTAGAATGGTATCGACAGGTAGACAGATTTGTGAAAGTTTCAAATGTTTTGTGGGTTGATCTTGATGGATTCTTTGACATAGTTGTCCCATCAGATCTATGGACAGAATGCAAAATCTCTATAGATTGGCCTAAAGAAGAACCTTCTCGACATAAAGTAACCGGTGCTCCTTCATCAGACGTAATGAAAGTGTATGAAAAGGTAATTGTGTGGTTGAAAAACAAGATTCCCCCAAAAGAAATAGATTGGGCTAAAATAGATAGAACAACCCACGAACCAAAAGAATCAGTACATTCATTTTATGAAAGACTATCAGCCCGTCCCGACCTTTTCCGGGAGCAATCAGGCTTCCCCGACCCCCGCCTGCCCCGGCATTGGCCAGCAGCCCGGGCCCCCGTCCGCCCCGTCCCCCAGCTGCCCCGACCCCCACCTGCCCTGACATTGTCCTCCGGAGGCTTACCTCACACAATTATGCCAGAGGCCCAGTGTTGCAGTGGTGGCCAGCAGCAGCGCCTTAGGCACTGCGGAGCTTTCTGGGTAAGTGGGGCTCTGGCGCTCTGTTTGCAGGGAGGCGAGGATGAGCAGAGGTTGCAGGGATAAGAGTAGGAGTTCACAGAGTATGGAGCGGCCGGCGGCAGTCGGGAGCTTGAGCACAATTATGCCAGAGGGTCCCCCGCCTGTCCCGACCCCCGCCTGCCCCGACATTGTCCCCCGGAGCCTTTTTGTTGTAACTCCCCGTCCCCCGCATGCCCCGACCCCCGCCTGCCCCGACATTGTCCCCCAGAGCCTTACCTCAGCCGCCGCTCCTCAGTTCAGTGCTCCTCGCCGCTCCGCCGGTCCGCTGCTGCTCACCGCCTGTGTGCCGCTCGTCAGTGCTCCTCCCCCGCGCCATGTCCGCCGCTCAGCCGCCGCTCCTCAGTTCAGTGCGCCATGTCCGCCCCTCAGCCCCCGCTCCTCAGTTCAGTGCTCCTCGCCGCTCCGCCGGTCTGCTGCTGCTCACCGCCTGTGTGCCGCTCGTCAGTGCTCCTCCCCCGCGCCATGTCCGCCGCTCCTCCTCGCGTTCCTGGACGCCGCTCCTCCTCGCGCTCCTGGACGACGTCAGCATGCAGGTCGCGGCCGCCGCTACTTCGAGGGGACTACTTTTTTTAAAATGTAAATTTTTTAAATATAACGTATTTTTTAAATTTATATAGCCTATGTCCATCTGCACACCCTGAGGATTCCAACGATGTATCGGGTGTGTGGATTGGCGCTGTGGTTCCAGAGTTTACCCGCCTCAAAGCCTCAAAGTTCTTCCTTTATAATAGTAGTATAGATTACTGCTGGTATTTAAACAATACAGTGGTTATGAAAGTTTGAGTGAAAGGATATGAGCCATTTTATATACAGATTTGTATATGGCTTGAGACCTGAAATAAGTGAAATGATAAGATCTGGAATAGTTGGTTGGCAATCGCTCACAGTAGATGAAATTTTGAGAAAGGCAAAATACTGTAGTGATGAATTGGATGCGAAACAAAAGAAGCTGAAAGAAAAAGCAATGTGGGCACAGGTAAAAGTGGCTGAACAACAAATAGCAACATTAGGAAATAAAAATGTTGAACAAAATCAAGGGAAATTTAAAGGTAATTATAATAAGCCAAAATTGATGGAAAATATGGAAGAGTTAAAACAGAAACTCCCATGTTTTAATTGCGGTGAAATTGGACACTGGAAGCGCGAATGTAAGAATCCGCCCAGAAATTTTAGAAAGGCATCAATAAATCCACAGATGCAGAATGAGATAAATCAGCAGCAACAGCTACTGCGACAGGTAGTGAATCAGCAAAGTCAGATACCACAACCGCCACTTCCAAACTGTGTAAATGTGCAGAGATACAGTGCAGAAACAGGATTCAGCGGAGGCGAACAGGTAAATAGATCGCCAAGAGTGAATGTGTCAAATGTTTCTCAACAATTTTGGTTGCAAGAAGATGGAGGGAGTGAATCTGAGGATTACTTCTGACGGTGCCTGAGAGAGGAGGAAGAGTGCGTGCTTGGAGCCACTCTTGAGGTAGATCAGTCTGGTCCATTTATAAATGGTAAAGTGAATGATGTAGAAATTACTTTCCTAGTGGATACAGGTGCTACCCGTTCTACTGATGATCAGTGGAAATAGAAAACCTCCCTCTCTCTGGTGACAAGATCCAAGTAGTAGGTGTAGCTAATCAACAAATGAAAACAGATTTAACTGAACCAGTTGAAGTTGAAATTGGCAAATTTAAGGATATGCATAGATTTATAGTTTGTGATAGCAGTCCTGTAAATTTATTAGGAAGGGACATCCTTTGTAAGATGAATTGTAAAATATATTGCTCACCAGATGGTATTAAGGTCCAAATCCCAGAAGAAGATGAGATTTACAAATTGACAATGTTAATGGTTGAGGCAGAAGAAAGTAAAATATTTCTTGTGTTTGATAAAAGTAATCTACCTGAAGAATTAAAAGAGACGGTGAATGTAAAAATTTGGGGTTTCACTGGAGATGAAATGGGTTTGATGAAAAATGTAGACCCAGTAAAAATATCAGTAAAACAAGGAGCAGATTATCCAAATATTCCTCAGTATAAAATGAAAGCAGAAGTGATTGAAGGTGTCACACCTGTAATAGATAAATTCATAAAACAAGGTGTCCTAAAAGAAATTGAGAGCAGTCCATGTAATTCACCTATTATGGGAATTAAAAAGCCAAACGGAACTTTCAGGATTGTGCAAGACCTGAGAAAAGTTAATAAAATTGTTGTTCCATGTTGCCCAGTTGTGCCAAACCCAGCGGTAATTTTATATCAAATTCCGCATGATGCAGAATGGTATACAGTTATTGATTTATGTAATGCATTCTTTACTGTTCCATTGCATCCAGAAAACCAACAAATGTTTGCATTCAGGTTCAAAGAGCGTATCCTAGCATAGTGTCGTATCCCTCAAGGGTAAACAGAAAGTCCATCTATTTTTAATCAGTTGTTAAAGAAATCCTTGGAAAATCTAGATTTGCCTGGAAAATCTACGTTAGTGCAGTATATTGATGATCTCCTTGTGGCTGGAAAACGAGAGATAATTGTGTAACAGATACCATTACTCTTTTGAATCATTTGGCAGATGAGGGACATAAAGTGTCTCCTGCAAAATTACAGTTTTGCAAACAAGAAGTAAAGTATCTTGGTCACAGAATTGCAAAGGGAGTAAGACAAGTGACAACAGAGAGAATAAAGATGATTCAGGCAATGCAACAACCAAAAACACAGAGACAGGTCAGAATGTTTCTAGGAATGGTTGGTTATTGTCGTCAATGGATTAGTGGATTTTCAGTAATCGCAAAGCCACTGCAGAGACTGACAAAAGCAGACATAAAAGATCCGATTAGTCTGACAGATACTGAATTAAAAGCTTTTGAACCTTTAAAGAAAAGTTTGTGTGAAGCTCCAGCATTGGGAATGCCTGATTATGAGAAAGAATTTGAGCTGTATTGCAGTGAAAGAGAAGGATGTGCATTGTCAGTTTTGATTCAAAGACATGGAAGACTGAGAAAGCCAATAGCATATTTCTCAGCAGTTCTTGATCCTGTTGCAAAAGCATTACCAGGTTGCTTAAAAGCGGTAGCTGCAACAAGTGTAAGTTTGGAACAAAGTGAAGGAATAATAATGGGATGTCCTGTAAAAGTATATGTACCACACTCAGTTGAAATTCTTCTCACTAGAAGCAAAACACAGCATTTGACAAATAACAGGCTAACAAAATATGAAAAGGTTATCCTTGGTTCGGATAATGTTTCTATTGTGAGATGTGTGAATTTAAATCCTTCCACATTGTTACCTGACGGTACTGAAACAGAAGTCAGAGATGAAAATGATCAAGAATGCCTGGATGTATTAGAATATTGCACTAAACCTAGGCAGGACATAAAAGATGTCCCATTAGCTGAATCAGATTATGTTCTATTTGTTGATGGTTCATGCTTAAGAACAGATGAAGGTGTTCTGAGTGCAACATATTCAGTGTGCACTGTTGCAGATGTAATTGAAGCTTCATGTCTCAAAGGAATTAGTTCAGCTCAAATAGCAGAATTGATTGCTTTGATTTGTGCATGTGAAAAAGGAAAAGAGTTAAAAATCACCATAGTGACTGATAGTCAGTATGGTTATGGCGTAGTCCGTGACTATGGCCAGCTCTGGTCTCAAAGAGGTTATTTGACTTCTGCGGGATCACCAATCAGAAATGCAAAGCTAATCAAAAGATTAATTGACGGAATTCAGCTACCAGAAAAAATTGCAGTTGTAAAGTGCACAGCACATAAAAAAGGAGAAGATTATATAACAAAGGGAAACGCATATGCTGATTCAATAGCAAAATTCTGTGCAAAGAATAATATGTCCATTAATCGGGAAAAAGACAATGAACATGTTTTGAACTCACTTATGCTAACATCTGTAGTTGAAACTTGGCAAGGAGTAAAAGAGTTGCAAGATGAGGCAGATGATGATGAGAAAGACACATGGTTGAAAGCAGGATGCAGACAGAGAGAAGAAGATGAGGTTTAGGTTTACAAAGATGACAGACCAGTAATGCCAGACAGTATGATCTCTGACATGGCACGTATGTATCATGGTCCAGGACATATTGGAAGAGATTTGATGATTAGATTGTTTAGACAAACATGGTACAATCCAAAATTTAGAATAATTGCAGAATCTTTTTGTCAGAGGTGTTTGATCTGTCAACAGATCAATCCAAACAGAAAAACTATTGTGAGCATGGGAACCATAGGACGGGAGGGTGGTCCATTTACCAGAATACAGCTTGACTTCATTGACATGTCACCTCACAACAAACTCAGATATGTCTTGGTGATAATCTGTCTGTTTTCGAGATGGGTGGAAGCGTTTCCAACACGTCACAATGATTCAGTAACTGTGGCAAAATTGCTTCTGAGAGAAATCATACCAAGGTATGGATTTCCTGTGACGGTCGAGACTGATCGTGGAACACATTTTGAAAACAGATTGCTAAAATTCATTTGTGAAGCACTAGATATAAAGCAAAAATTACACTGTGCTTACAGACCAGAAGCATCAGGAGTTGTTGAACAAGTGAATGGTACAATAAAAAACAGAATAGCAAAAATGTGTCTTGCGACAGGAATGAAGTGGACTGATGCACTTCCACTTGTTTTGATGTCTTTGAAAAAGCATTCCAGATAGAAAAACAGGTTTGAGCCCTCATGAGATCCTTATGGGCAGGGTCATGAGGCAAGCATTTGTTCCAGTTGATAAACTGTTGAGCATTAATGATAGCGTCATAATGGATTACTGCAAAAATCTAGCTGATGTGGTAACTTCTGTGTTCCATCAGGTGGGAACTGAAGTAATTACAAAAGAGAAAGAAGAAGCTCATGATCTGTTACCGGGAGACTGGGTGAGAACAAAAGTTCATCGAAGAAGAAATTGCCTAGTACCAAGGTGGCAGAAGGCAAGACAAGTGATATTAGTCATAACAAATGCTGTCAAGTGTAGAGGATTGAAGAGATGGGTTCATGCTAGTCATACCATACGTGTGCCAGCACCTGAAAATCCTGACAAAGGTGATACAACAGCTGATTCAGATTCTGAAGAAGAACCTGAAAGAAATCCAGATTCTGAAGATCGACAGGAAAGTCGACATCTGGAAAATTCAAAAGCGAATGAAGCACTGAATGAAGAAAATGAAGAGGTTGTAATACAAGACTCTGAAAATGATGAAAAGATCAGATCAAGAAGCAGAAAAAGAGTCTGAACAAGAAGTGATTCAAGATCAGGAGAGTATTGAAAAGCAGATTGGAAGCTTTGGAAGAAGGAACGAAAATTCTGAAACTGGCGAATTGGAAGTAATTGAAGAAGAAGAAGAAGACGAAATTCCAAGTACCAGCTATAAGGATGATGTTCATAACAGGGTGAAACTACCGAGTAAAGAAGTACCTGGATCTAAAGCTGATAACACAGAAAGTGAAACAGATGAAAGTGGAGATGAATCAAAAGTGAAAAGATCAAGGAAAAGAGCTTGGAGAGTGGAGTATAATCTAGCTGAACCGAAAAAGAAGTTATCGAGAAAAGGAGATAATTGGCCAATTGAGAATGAAGGTCTAAAATTTAAATTACCAAAAGAGCAAGTCAATGAGATTTCAAGTCAAAAGGAAGAAGACTCAACTAGAAAAAACAAGCAGGAAAGAAAATTGAAGTGATAAACAACAGAGCAAAAAGAGTAGTAAAGCCAAATCAGAAGTACAAGTCGCCTGAGTGGACCTACATAATCATCCCACCAGTAGTAGAAGTAAATAGTAGTGAAATAAATTTAGATGATGCAAGTGATAATGACTGATTTTGTTCTGACACAAGGTTGAAGAAAAGCTGTTAGAAAATAGAGTTTTCTGTTAAAAAAAAAAGGGGAGAATATTTAGTAATTTAAAAAAGAAAATTATTTTCAAAGGCTCTTGTTTGAAAGAAAAGATGCCTTCTACTAATAATAATTTGAGATGCTCAATTTTCAGAAGATGTTGCAAATTGTCTTCCATATGTGTAATCCTGATAATTTTGGTTTGGCTAATCTTAGCAGTCATTTTTCCTTTTGGAGTAGATAAAGAGATGTATAAAACTAATATGACTAGTAAAGTTGTGGTTAATCATGATATAAATGAAAAGGTTGATAAAATCATTGTACATAATCCAGAGATTCACCAAGATAGATCTGTAGGAGATGTTTCTAGTAATACTTTTTCAAGACTTTTATCTGAATATGTTACGGTGATGGATGCAAAAGATTGCTACATTTGTGTGAAATTACCTACTTCTGTGTCTGAAGGTGTAACATATAATATGCTTCCTCTTACTTATGGCATCACCTGTAGTGTAATAGCTAGTTTGTTTTATCAAACAGGTCGTTTAGAATACTATTATTCAAATTTTGATGAGATTTTTGCAAACTTAAAAGTTGATAATAGCTTGAATAAAGTGAAACATGCTAAACAGATGAGGGAATTTTTCCTAGTAACTAATAAACTTACTTATGAGTATGCTTTTAGAAATAATTTAACATGTAAATTGAGAACGGAAGAGAAATCATTCTTAAATATGTTGGAAGAGAGAAGGGCAATTTACAAACGAAATGAGATGCTGAAACAAACTAAGGGGCTCATTAGGATGGCGGACGGAAGAGCTACCGCAGCCCTGGAGTACGCGGAAAATGCCTTTTCCGTGTCCGCCTGCCGCGGACACTCCGTCCGCCATATCAGGATAGGAAAGAGTGTCAAAATTCCGTCCGCGACGGAAGAGAGCGCACCGCCGCCCAACTACACCCGACCACACGGCGCACGGAACGAATCCAGAGACTCCGCCGTAAGTACTGACGTCTACGACCGTCCCCCAAATCAAGATGGCGGAAAATACACATAAAACCGCTGCGGAAAAACAACCTGTCTGAACACGGCGGATTCCCCACAGCGAAGATAACATACATAGCAGAGATACCCACCGCAAGCTGCTCGCCACCATGGACCCAGCGCTACACGCTTTCCCGATGCTCTTCGCGATCCACCACGTCCTAGTCTTGGCCCACTATCGACGACGACGCAGGTAAGGCACAAACCATTGGCTGTCTGGAGGGGAATACCTGCAAGGGTCGTGACGTTGGGAGGGGGAGTGTCATGTTACCGAAACCACTGATTAGAAGCTAATAGAAATACACATTTGTAGTACGCAAGCAGGAATGACTACGACAAACCACGACACATGATTGACTACCCTTATTACACATAATAGAGGTGTAATCACAGTGTATGCGTGAGCATGGGCAAAGTGGGCACCAGAGCATGAACATCAGAGGCAGCACATCAGAGGGCAGAATGCAGTATCAGAGCATCAACAGGGCATTGTGGCCAACACAGCTGGTACATCAGAGGCAGTAAACGAGAGGGCAGAATGCAGTATCAGAGCATCAACAGGGCATTGTGGACAACACAGCAGGTACATCAGAGGCAGTAAACGAGAGGGCAGAATGCAGTATCAGAGCATCAACAGGGCATTGTGGATAACACAGCAGGTACATCAGAGGCAGTAAATGAGAGGGGCTAAGTGCATCAACAGTCCATTGCACTGAACATGTCCATCAGATGCAGCACGTGAGAGGGGCTAAGTGCATCAACAGTCCATTGCACTGAACATGTCCATCAGAGGCAGCACGTGAGAGGGGCTAAGTGCATCAACAGTCCATTGCACTGAACATGTCCATCAGAGGCAGCACGTGAGAGGGGCTAAGTGCATCAACAGTCCATTGCACTCGACAGGTCCATCAGAGGCAGCACGTGAGAGGGGCTAAGTGCATCAACAGTCCATTGCACTGGACAGGTCCATCAGAGGCAGCACGTGAGAGGGGCTAAGTGCATCAACAGTCCATTGCACTGGACAGGTCCATCAGAGGCAGCACGTGAGAGGGGCTAAGTGCATCAACAGTCCATTGCACTGGACAGGTCCATCAGAGGCAGCACGTGAGAGGGGCTAAGTGCATCAACAGTCCATTGCACTGGACAGGTCCATCAGAGGCAGCACGTGAGAGGGGCTAAGTGCATCAACAGTCCATTGCACTGGACAGGTCCATCAGAGCCAGCACGTGAGAGGGCAGAATGCAGTATCAGAGCATCAACAGGGCATTGTGGACAACACAGCAGGTACATCAGAGGCAGCACATCAGAGGGCACAATGCAGTATAAGAGCATCAACAGGGCATTGTGGACAACACAGCAGGTACATCAGAGGCAGTAAACGAGAGGGCAGAATGCAGTATCAGAGCGTCAACAGGGCATTGTGGACAACACAGCAGGTACATCAGAGGCAGCACATCAGAGGGCACAATGCAGTATCAGAGCATCAACAGGGCATTGTGGACAACACAGCAGGTACATCAGAGGCAGTAAAAGAGAGGGCAGAATGCAGTATCAGAGCGTCACCAGGGCATTGTGGACAACACAGCAGGTACATCAGAGGCAGCACATCAGAGGGCACAATGCAGTATCAGAGCATCAACAGGGCATTGTGGACAACACAGCAGGTACATCAGAGGCAGTAAACGAGAGGGCAGAATGCAGTATCAGAGCATCAACAGGGCATTGTGGCCAACACAGCAGGTACATCAGAGGCAGTAAACGAGATGGCAGAATGCAGTATCAGAGCATCAACAGGGCATTGTGGACAACACAGCAGGTACATCAGAGGCAGCACAAGTACGTGTTCCAAGCAACCCGTCCCAAGGACCACAACTGTGCAAGGCTGTTCTCAATGGACAATGTATACACCATGTGCAATAACATGTGAGTGAAGTGAACAGCACCTCACATCACAGAATCAGGTGGACTGCGTGAACTACCTGCCTCGGACACACTGCCCCAAAAACAAAAGAACGTGCCTAAACTGGTACTTGATTTAAACCACAATTTTAACTCTATAGGGTAGAAAAACTTATTTCAGCCCGAGATGTTGCTAGTCAATAGCAATTTATTCATTTAATTTATAGTGATTTTTTACAAAGAAATTTTCGTTTTATATACATGTACTACACCATTATTCCTTATGCAAATACTCATTCAGCTGGTCAGGCATATCACACTCATTCAATATCAGACATCCATATATACACAAAAGTGAAAGGAACTTAGTGATGGGAAAAAGGAAACACAAAAAGGGGGGGCGTACGAAGGCTGCTCAAAAGATGAACATTTGTGAAATACCAAACATATATATATACACACTTGGAAATTAATCGCAATCAACTTGATTGATGGAACACACTGTATATACATTAATCAAAACATCCAAGTTATCAATTTAAGAATTTGGTAGGAGCAACACTTTGTACAGAGGCCTACGCGTTTCGAGTCCCGAGTGGTATCTAGTGGGGGGACTCTCATCAGGGCCAAAGGCAATATCTGGAAAAAAGAGGAAAAATATCTCTAAGTCAAGGAATACACTTGAGATAATACGGAGCGTCTGCGAGCAACCACCATAAACTCGAACAGCTTACCCTACTGGTCTGCAAGGCCACTTGAAAAATGTGGAGAAGTGTCTGATATAGACGCGCTGATGGTAGCTTGCAATCTTGGGGTTCACACTACAAGGCAAGTGGGTCGGGCATTAACCTTCAGTGTTCACACGAGGAGATAACCAAATGAGAGGAAGTCGTGAAATGACTAGCTCTTACCTCGCTTAATCTGAGAGGGCCCCCGGAGCTCAGCGACGTGTTTAGTAACCACTGCCGAGGTCAGAAAAGGATGGACAATGTCCAAGTGGGTGGCCTAGGAGAAACGAAGGGGGTGTCAGGAACAGAATATGTTTACGGAGTCATGCTCAACTTTTTCGAATCCGCTCATGGGTAGGATCACAGGAGGCATTAATTACCTGCAGGGAGGCTGCACCCAGGCTCAGTAGATGTGCCACACGAACGTTTTAAAGGGAATTATTTTCTTTCTTTAAAAACTCCTGCAAAGGAGTGCAAAGCATTAGTGGCAACATTAGACCAGAAAAAGAAATCGAGCTTAGACTCAAGTAAATTGGGGAATGTCCCAGGCAGGGTCACAGATAACAAGAATTACCTGCAGGGAGGCTGCACCTGGGCTGAGTAGATGTGCCCAACGAACGTTATTAGATGGTGTTCTTTACTTCTGTGTAAAACTCCTGCAAAGGAGTGCAAAACATTAGTGGCGGTATCGGATGAAAAGCAATTAAGGCTCGCACTAGATTGAAAGGCGGAAAGTCACAGGCACAGCGAACCCACCTCATAGCAAGATTTGCTTCGTCTCACGGACTGGCGTCTCTACTGCGCTAATCCTTCGCGCATGCGCCAAAGCCGGAGCATTGTACTGAAATAGCTGCGTGCGCGAGGGAGACTATTCTCTCGCGCATGCGCAGTGGTCTTTTACCCTTCAGTCCTGTAGACTGGTGGAAAAAGGGGGGGGAAGGGGGAGGGAGTCCGGACTGGACATTGTCAGTGTGACAAGCGTCCTGCGTTTTAACGGAGAAATTACAAAGATTACACAAATTCAAAACTTCTTTAGAGGGAGGAGAATCGGGTCGTATTCCCACCTATTCTGATGTTCGAACACAAGTGGAATACAACCTCAGGGGTTTCCAATGTCTGTGGGGAGCAGGGCAAGGGATACAGACGGGCAGTATACAGGTTATTAGAGTTTGTAGATTTCTGAGAGCTCATTCAACCC
The DNA here is from genome assembly GCF_964261635.1 of Lissotriton helveticus. NCBI lineage: Eukaryota > Metazoa > Chordata > Amphibia > Caudata > Salamandridae > Lissotriton > Lissotriton helveticus. Next base: position 1,191,068,571 of record NC_136068.1, read on the forward strand.
CGTAACTGCCGTGTTGAATTTGACAATGAGGAGTGCTTCCCTTTTGGAGAGCCTGGCATCCCAGTCTCCTCCTCGGGGGTCGCGCTCCACCTTAGAGATGATGGTCCATTTTAGGTCCTTTATCTGGTGGGACATTCTATTCCAGTGGTTGACCAGTGGTGCTGTCTCAACCCGATTTTTTAGCCGTGATTTGTGTTGGGAAATTCTTTGTCGGGCCTCTTGGTTGGTTTTACCAATATACAAGAGCCCACACGGGCACATTACTCCGTATACAACGTATTTAGATCTACAATTGCTATGCGTCTCATGTTTCCACGAGACCCCTCTGTGTTGAAACAGAGAGCCCGCTATAGTGGAATCACAGCACACGCAGGTGCCACATTTGTGGTGTCCTGTGATGGGGTTTAAACCCATCATTTGTCTGATGGTGGGAGTCGCTTGTTTGGGGGTGGCCGCTCTCACTACGGAATTAGCTATGCTCCTATCTTTTTTAAAGGCAAACAGAGGGGGTTGATTCAGGCATTCCTCGAGATTTTTTACTAGGTGCCAATTTTGGTTTATCACTTTTTTTAGCTGATTCGCATTGGGACACATTGCCAGCACCAGAAACAGGAGTGTGACACACAACCACAGCCCGAGTGACACACACATGGGCCACAGACGCAGACACACTGCCAGCACCAGAAACAGGAGTGTGAGACACAGCCACAGCCCGAGTGACACACACATGGGCCACAGACCCAGACACACTGCCAGCACCAGAAACAGGAGTGTGAGACACAGCCACAGATCTACTGACTGACACATGAGCCATAGACCCAGACACACTGCCAGCACCTGAAACAGGAGTGTGAGACACAGCCACAGATCTACTGACTGACACATGAGCCATAGACCCAGACACACTGCCAGCACCTGAAACAGGAGTGTGAGACACAGCCACAGATCTACTGACTGACACATGAGCCATAGACCCAGACACACTGCCAGCACCAGAAACAGGAGTGTGAGACACAGCCACAGCCCGAGTGACACACACATGGGCCACAGACCCAGACACACTGCCAGCACCAGAAACAGGAGTGTGAGACACAGCCACAGATCTACTGACTGACACATGAGCCATAGACCCAGACACACTGCCAGCACCTGAAACAGGAGTGTGAGACACAGCCACAGATCTACTGACTGACACATGAGCCATAGACCCAGACACACTGCCAGCACCTGAAACAGGAGTGTGAGACACAGCCACAGATCTACTGACTGACACATGAGCCATAGACCCAGGCACACTGCCAGCACCAGAAACAGGAGTGTGAGACACAGCCACAGCCCGAGTGACACACACATGGGCCACAGACCCAGACACACTGCCAGCAACAGAAACAGGAGTGTGAGACACAGCCACAGATCTATTGACTGACACATGAGCCATAGACCCAGATACACTGCCAGCACCTGAAACAGGAGTGTGAGACACAGCCACAGATCTACTGACTGACACATGAGCCATAGACCCAGATACACTGCCAGCACCTGAAACAGGAGTGTAAGACACAGCCACAGATCTACTGACTGACACTTGAGCCATAGACCCAGATACACTGCCAGCACCTGAAACAGGAGAGGGCACAACTGAGACTGTGCTACTACATGATGCATGACAGCAAACAACAGACACAGTGCCACTATCTGATACATGAGAGTCAACTGCACCTGCGCCACTGGGACCACTGAAATGATGACCCACAGGGCTGTATGGGCCAGGAGGCATCGTGGCCCTGGGAGCTGGGGATAGCTGTACTTGAGCGACATCGGGGTGGGCAGGTGTCAATGGTGTGTGTCTGCGTTTCTTAGGGATATGTGAGTGCACCCTGGACAGGACAGGACTGGCAAGTGTTGGGGACTCAAAAGAAATATCACCCACCATAGGTGGAGCATCTGCTTCCGGGGATCGGCTTTCTGGGGACGTGCTGGAGCCTGCTTGTCGTTTGCTGTGTGCCTGCCGCCTGGACTCAGAATCATGTGTAATGGGGGATGCAACAACAGGGGACTCCCTCCTCTGCTTCTGACTGGCCTGGATGGGAGTGGAGGTATGGGGGGACTCCGCCGCGGTGTCATCAGTTTTCCGTTCCTTCGACAACATCAGCCTCAGTGTAGCCAGGGGTGAAGTATGCCTGTCCTTGATTGCGCCAGTGTCCATGGGAGTAGCCTTGTCCCTAGGATGTGCCTTATCCGTAGGAGGAGTGTTGACTCTGGACTTTCCCTGTGCCCTGGACGGTGCCCTGTTCCTGGCAGCAGACTTGTCGTCTGTGGTGTACCTGTCTCCAGAAGACACCTTCTCTCTGTGTGTGTCACTGCCCTTGGGTGATGGCCCTTGCTCTGTTGTGTGCCTGCCCTTGGGACTCTCCCTGCTCTTAGGAGGTGCCTTTGTCTTTTGACTGTCCTTGTCCCTGCCCTTGGGAGTGGCCCCTTCCTTAGCAGTGTCCCTGTCCTTGGGAGTGGCCCCTTCCTTAGTATTGTCCTTGTCCTTGGGAGTGTCCCTGCTCCTTTGAGGTGCCTTTGTCTTTTGACTGTCCTTGTCCCTGCCCTTGGGAGTGGCCCCTTCCTTAGCAGTGTCCCTGTCCTTGGGAGTGGCCCCTTCCTTAGTATTGTCCTTGTCCTTGGGAGTGTCCCTGCTCCTTTGAGGTGCCTTTGTCTTTTGACTGTCCTTGTCCCTGCCCTTGGGAGTAGCTCCTTCCTTAGCAGTGTCCCTGTCCCTGGGAGTGGCCCCTGCCTTAGTATTGTCCTTGTCCTTGGGAGTGTCCCTGCTCCTTTGAGGTGCCTTTGTCCTCTGACTGTCCTTGTCCAAGGGAGTGTCCATGGACTTGGGAGTATCCCTTGCCTTGGGCGTACCTTTTGTGTGGAATGCCTGTGTAGCATGTGAAGGCATGTCCCCCAACACCACTTGTGGATCCTGTGTGTGTACTCCAGTGTATCTGACGTTGTCTTTGTTCACAGATTTTGCAGACCTAGGGGATGGTGTCTGTGCCCTCCGTGCCCTGACTTGCTGTCTGACGCTGCCTCTAGTACAATAATCTGTATTACAGTCCTGGTCAGAATATTCGCTCCCCTCTGAGACATCCAGTGGTGTAGATGTGGAAACAGAAGTAGCACCCTGTCCATGTGACTGTACAATGGCAGACGACACACTGCTTGCCAATGACTGAACTGTCCTGTGTAGACCAGCAAGATCGCCATGCATCCCTTCCATGAATGCCACCACCTGCCCCAACTTCCTATCATGGTCTTGGAAAGCATTTGTCATATTGGTCTGCCCCACACACAGCTGTCGCAGCAGATCAACAGCCCCAGCACAAAGTGCATTTTGGGTCACCGTGGCAGGGGCAGCGGTGCCTGCACCGAACGCCACTCTGCTCCCCCTACTCCTGCGTGCACGAACAGTACATGGTGCAGTTGGCGGCAGTGTGGGCCCTGTGTGCTGTGCCCCGACCGAAGGTGTTGATTGCCCACTCCCAGTCTGTGACAACAGTGCTGGCTCACCATGACTGTCGGAAGATGAGGACGATGGTGTCTCCACATGCGAGTCCTCAGGGACGGTCCTGCCCTCCTCTGTGTCAGTCTGCGTGTGCGCGAAGTCTGATCCGGATGCATTGCCCCCACTCATCTCCGCCGTCTGTGGCTGAGTGCCCTCTGCCAAAGCTGAAATACACAGAAAAGAGGTGTAAGTCATGGGCACACTCACGTACAGAAGGACAAGGAATCCCTAATTCCGTTGCTGACAAAGTTCTTCTAGCCCCCATCCTGCACACGGCCCACCTCTACCAGTCATCCTCACATTACATAAGCGTTGGTGGCCGTGACACATGTACAGCATGCGGACAGGGCAGGAGCACGTACATCTGCACACATGTCGTGCCATGGGGCCACGGACCACTACGGCATGTGCTTACATACTCAACTACTAAGCAAGTGGCGTGTCAACATGCCGGACCTGTACGTCAAATTACACTCACCCAATGGCACAAACATGGCATCGCAGCGATACATACGCACCACGGAAGTCAATACTGTGTCTGGGCACCAATACATGCATTGCACTCCCAAGTAACATACACAGACAGTCTGCTCACCGCTAGTTTGCTGTTGATCCACACTCAGCCGTTCGGACAGGTCAGGATGCGTCACAGCAATGATACGGTGCATGAGAGGGGTCATGGAGCGTCGGGCCAGACGTGGCATCCTTGGAATCATCCCCAGTGTCACTTCCGCTACATTCTTGCTCAGCCTGGAAATGTCGTCCCAGCGTTTGTGGCAGTGTGTATGTCGTCTGTTGCACACCCCCAATGCCCGTACATCACGTGCTATGCTCCTCCACACGTCCTTGCGAAGGTGCAGCTTGACCTACCATGATGGGAGACAAAAGGGTGCAAGTCAGTGGACAGTTGGCCTGTCACACAGATAGGGGCAACACGTATCTGTCAGCAGCCATGCACATTCCTAAAAATATGTCGAGCCCACAGTACACAGCTAAGATTGCAGAAGCCAGGAGTCATTGACCACCTCATGCACACCAACATGTCCCACACTGCACTTACCACTTGTTCGGGTGCGCCGTAGAGCCGTCCAAAGTTGCGGAGATAGAAACCTGGTTGCTTCAGAAAAACCTACCGCAAGTTTCAGACCTGGATAAGAGAACTCTAGAAAGCGAGATCACAGAGGGGGAAATATTAAAGCAATTAAAGAAAATGAAAAGGGGCAAAGCCGCAGGTTCAGATGGGCTCCCGGTTGAGCTCTATTTAGACCACATAGAACAACTGTTACCCATACTTACAACACTTTTTAATCACCTACTCTTCCACGGTCACAGTATCCCCCCTACCTGGGCTGAAGCCACAATAACGCTTATCGTTAAACCCAATAAAGACCCCAAGAGAATTGAGTCTTACAGGCCAATATCTCTTTTAAATATAGACATGAAATTATATTCTGGGATCCTAGCGACCAGACTGGCAAAGATTATAAAATCCATAATTCACACCGACCAAAGAGGCTTTATTCCAGGGAGACAACTTAATGAATTAACTTTTCAAGCGATAGGAGCTATAGACTACGCTAAAGACAAAGGCCTCCCATTAGCCCTGGTAGCGATTGACGCCGCCAAGGCCTTCGATCAGGTCAATTGGAACTATCTCTGGGCCACAATGAACGCATTTGGGTTTCCCCCAGGGTTCATAAAGGGTATTAAATCCCTGTACTACAACCCAACGGCAAAAGTACTGGTTAACGGGGCATTATCTGATGGGATTAATATCTCCCGAGGAACTCGACAGGGTTGCCCCTTATCCCCTCTTTTGTTCGACATTTTCATAGAGCCTTTTGTTTGTGGCATTAGAAGGGATAATGTTATCCAACCATTCAGGATGGCTAACTTGGAGTTAAAAACTGCCCTATACGCTGACGATCTTCTTTTATATACATCCAACCATACTGAAGCTATACCCAGGCTATTCTACCTTGCAGAGGAATTCGGAAAACTGTCAGGCTACCAGATTAACAAGGAGAAGACAGAGATAATGGGGTGGAATAATGATATCCCCATACAGGGGGTGAAACAAAAGATGAGATACTTGGGAATTCATCTAACTCATGATTTAAAGAATATACCGATAATCAGTTTGCAGACAGTTGTTAAAGACATCACTAAAACCTTATCTAGATGGGGTAATCTTCCATTAAATATATATGGACGAGTTAATCTCATTAAAATGACTATACTTCCCAAATTGACTTTTCTTTATAATTCCATCCCCCTATCCTTCCCTGCAAAAGATATTACCAACCTCCAAGGCAAGATTGGATCTTTTATATGGGCCTGCAAATCCTCTAGAATAGCCTGGAAAAAACTGAGGAGGGGCTTAAAAATCGGAGGACTGGCCTTACCGGACTTACTTGCATATTGTCACGCCTTCCACTTTAAAAACTTTAGGCTACTTGCTAACACATTAGACGCATCTTCACAGGGCCGTTTATTCCAGGCTTTATTGTATGATTTACCACATGGCCATGACTTCTTTCTATTTAAGTTTGGTGACCAAAAATACTTCAAGAAGGTGCGTCTCAAGATCTTACAGACTGCACTTAAAACCTGGGGGTTTATCCGTAAGGTATTGGGAATTCCCTACTTTCACACGTATACACCAATTTGGGATTCCCCAGGCACTCCTTTATGTCTTCAGGATCAACTTTCACTTCCCTTGAGAATAGCTGGAATTGTGAATTGGGGGGATTTATGGACAGACTCAGGCCTTATGGACTGGAATTCCCTAACATTACTTACAAACGGTTTATTGACGAGATTCAAATTCTACCAATTATCTGCTTGGTGGTTAAGTCAGACTTTACAGCGGGAAAAAGATACTGGAATCTTGGATGCAATCCGCAGAGGAGGGAGATGGACTAAAGAAGTTTCATTTTGGTATAAATTGTTTACTATTGACGAAGAGAAAAACTTACGTCGGGAACTGACAAGCCTCTGGGGGAATACAATAGCTGAATCACCCGAAGAGTGCAGTAAAATCTGGTCAGATTCCTTTTCTTTATCCCAGAAATTAATTAAACCAGCTAATTTAAGGCGGAATCACTTGTTCACGGCCTATAGAGTATATTGGACCCCGGCAAAATTATATAAGATAACGCACAACAATTACCACTGCCCCCGCTGTAAACTCATGGCAGCAGATGATATTCATATATTTCTGGAATGCCCGGAGATCCAGGAATATTGGAAAGCGATAGTTGGCTTCCTGGGGGAGGTATTATCAACAACTATACTATGCACACCCAGGCTAGTCTTTTTTGGTTTACCGCATGATTACAATATCAATAACTTACATTCACAGTTTATTTTTTATGTGGTTGTCATCGCTAGAAGAGAAATATGTAAAGAATGGAAGTCAGCTGTCCCCCCCAGATTCGCAGAATGCCTAAAAAACATAATGGAAGTCTGTAAGATGGACACGGTTGGCCGAGATGGTAACACCAAGAATATATGGTCAAAACTGGAGGTCTGGTCGAACAAGTAAACAGTCCAATGATTATGCCAGAGGTTGTGTCGGTCCTGTCCTCCCCTCGCTTGATTAACATCGCCAGGAGTCAGGGGAGTTGGATAAGGAAACAACCTACCTCTGGGACATCCCTGTCCGCTTGACACTGACTCCGGGGCGGATACAGAACTGTCAGTTTAAACGGCGACAGCGAGACCCATCTAGAGCACACAAAAAAAAAACTGGTGGCATATATGAGGACAAAAAAAAAGACAAAAAAAAAAGTTGTGGAGCACACCGTCAACGAGGACATCAAGCTCCGCGGCGGTGAAGGGACGAGACCGGATCTCTTTGACTCTCGACATGGCAAGATCACGGAGTATGGCACTAGAGCAGCAGTCGGCGGTCAGCTCAGCAGCAGCAGGTCGAGGTGATGGTCACAGGCAGCAGTCGGCGGTCAGCTCAGCAGCAGCAGGTCGAGGTGATGGTCACAGGCAGCAGTCGGCGGTCAGCTCAGCAGCAGCAGGTCGAGGTGATGGTCACGGGCAGCAGTCGGCGGTCAGCTCAGCAGCAGCAGGTCGAGGTGATGGTCACAGGCAGCAGTCGGCGGTCAGCTCAGCAGCAGCAGGTCGAGGTGAACAGGCAGCACTGGTACCCAGGGTAGGATGTGTGCTTTTTGACATCACACATATATAGGGCCTACAGCACGTGTCAGTGGCATACGTCGCCAGCAATTGGTCAGCCCTGGATGCGTGTTCGTAAAAGGGCCGATGACTGGCCCTGGTGTTGCGGTGCACTGCTTACGCTACTTTCGATTGGCCATACGCGGCCAGCGTTCCCTCTTACCATTGGCTGCATGTGCACGGACCAACACGGTCACACATCGGCAACCGCATGTGCAAGCTTCCGGCACGGATGCTTCAGTTGCAACAATGTTCTATCACTGGCGCCACCATGGCGGAGCACGTATTCTGCGGGGGAGGTGCAGGCCTACACACCCTTTAGATGTAGTCAATGGACATGGCAGTTCATGACCCCCCTTACAGTCACATTGCATCATCCACCTTACACCGGCCGGACCAGCCCGGCCTAGGACCGCCGTGCCGGCCATGTCCACAACCGCCGTGCCGGCCATGTCAGCCACCGACGGGTGTTCACTCGCCTGGCACGGCGGTGGCTGACATGGCCGGCACGCCGGTCCCAGGCCGGGCCTGGCACGGCGGTCCTAGGCCGGGCTGGTCCGGCCGGTGTACGGTGGATGATGCAATGTGACTGTAAGGGGGGTCATGAACTGCCATGTCCATTGACTACATTTAAAGGGTGTGTAGGCCTGCACCTCCCCCGCAGAATACATGCACCGCCATGGTGGCGCCAGTGATAGAACATTGTTGCAAGTGAAGCATCCGTCCCGGAAGCTTGCACATGCGGTTGCCGATGTGTGACCGTGACGGTCCGTGCACATGCAGCCAATGGGGAGAGGGCCGCGGGCCGCGTATGCCCATTCGGAAATAGCGGAAGCAGTGCACCGCCATGGCGGCGCCAATGATTGTATATTGTCAGACGCTGCACCGTGGTGGTGTGTTGTCTGCAGTTGCATCATGAGGGTTGTGAGCGTGATAGGGAAACTTCATATGTCATGCACTATTCCATGTGTGTCCATACTATGGCCATCGGTGGGCACACAATGTGCAACAGATGTGCATGTCGACGTGTTGACGTTGGGTGTGACCCTACAGACGTTTTTACATCTTCACATCTACACAGTACATCACGGCTGTATCGCCACATTCTGAATCTGTTGTCAGTGTGTGGTTCATGCGAGATCACTACAATGGTGGGGGTAGACATGCATTCAGTGTATGTGTGTTGCCTGTTGTGTCACCATGCATGTAATGACCGTATGCTCACCATTATTGCTGTTGGCATTGGTGCATGATGACATGGTGTCTGTCTATCATTATCGTTTGTGTGCATGCACTTGCATGTGTGTCTGTGATGAGGCTTCTACACATTAGGGTCATGACACACGTCTTGTCAGTAATGTTGACAAGGGACTAAGTTGCGTTGTACGTGTTGACACACTTCCTGTTGCAAGTGGCTGCACATTGTTAATGGGCCACTCCGTATTGTAGTAACTATCAGAGATGTCACACATATGACCATTGTCCAAAACATTTTTCTTCTTGCTAATGTTGGCTTACATGTGATGGAGTTGCACACCTATGCGTCGTTTGTAAGTTGACTCAAGTTACATCTCTCTCCCACACAGGAGGGCTCCAAATGTGCATCGGCCATACACTGTGCTGGAGGATATGGTTGATGAGGAGGTGATCAGGAAATTCCGGCTAGATCGACGTCGATTGATGGAGCTTGTTGCCCAATTGTCTCCTCATCTGCAGCCACGAAGGACGTATCCTGGTTCCATTACACCCACAGCAAAGGTGATGGTGGCACTACACTTTTTTGCTACAGGCACCTTTCAGTACACAGTTGGATATGCCGGGGGGATGTCACAGTCCATGTTCAGCACGGTACTTCAGGATGTTCTAAAAGCTATGATGCTGTACAAGGATGACTACATCCATTTTCCACGGCCGGAAGAGTTGCCAGCAGTCAAAGCAGACTTCTATGCGCTGGGCCAGATACCACACGTAGTGGGTTCCATTGATGGCACACATATCGCTCTCATTCCACCACGGGCACGTGAGCAGGTTTATAGGAATCGGAAGCACTTCCATTCGCTGAACGTGCAGGTGGTGTGCCTGGCCAACAACATAATCTCCCATGTGTGTGCAAGATTTCCAGGCTCCGCACATGACGCCCACATCATGCGGAGCAGCATTGTCCCCCAACTGATGGCAAATCTGCGTCCCGGTCATGCGTGGCTTGTTGGTGAGTATGCTGTGGGGACTATTGTGATTTCTGTGTGGCATGGGGTACCCACCAAATCTGGTTGTGATATTTGTGTCTATCATCCCCCTACATAGGCGACTCGGCGTACCCAAACCGGCCCTGGCTCCTCAGTCCCATACGTAATCCTACTACACCGGGTGAAATGCGCTACAATGATGCACATGGAAGGACACGTAGAGTGGTTGAACGTTCTTTTGGACTGCTAAAGTCTAGGTTTCGGTGCCTGGATAAGACCGGAGGGGCCCTGCCTTACTCACCAGGCAAAGTATGCAGGATCGTGATTGCCTGCTGCATGCTCCACAACCTGGCCGTGCGCAATGACATTGAACTGCTCTTGGACCCTGAAGACGAAGAAGTTCCTCGGCCTCCCATCCCACCCATGTCGACTGATGAGGATAGTGGTGAGGAGGAAGGTCTGGACCAGAGGCGGCAGCTCATTGATCGCTACTTCCCTTGAATGTGAGTAACTACCTCTTGTGCCGGTTGACAATGCCTTATGTATGTATGATGGTGTTGTGTGGATGTGGTGTGCATCAGCTGGGTGTTCTGCTGTGTGATGTTTGCATATGTGTGTGTTCATTTATTTGGACATGCAAGTCTCCATGATGTGTGTCCTCTCATCCAATGCTTTAGTGATGAGTGTGGTTTGTGGAATGTTGCTGTGCAGTGTGTTGTGATGGGTGTGAATATGTTCCCTGACGTGTGTTTGCTGTCTCTGATTTTCACTAGGTCACTCCCGCAGCGGCATGATTATGTACGACTTGGATCCCTGCACCTGGTTACGTCTGTTTCTGAGGCAATCATGTGATTAAACATGGAGGCAACACATCATTGAGTGTGTAAGTGACATTTATTTACAGGTTGTGCATTGGTGCTGGTGAATATATACAAGTAAGTGTGGGGTGGGGGAGTGGGAGTTGAAGGTAATGGCAGATGAAATGTCCGTGATGACACCACATGATAGGAACTGGTTTTGTATTTGTGAACAACAATCAATCCTTGTTTGTGTGCTAAAATTAGCAAATGCATTTATCATTGTAAATAGGATGCTTTAGAATTTATTGTGGATATTTGTATTGAATTTGATGGATATGTATAAAATATATATGAGTTAAAAGAAGAGAAAAAAAGGGGGAAAAAAAAGAAAAAGATAATAAAATAGATTTTCATATGTTTCATGACCATGTTGTCAATCAATCTATAAAACAATTTGTGACACATTTTAGATAAAACATACACATAACCCGGTGTATAGATTTCCTTTTCAAAAAAACCACATTGGGTGGTGTCAGGCTAGTCCAGCAGACCTGTGGCAATGATTGGCTATGTGGGACAGGATAGTTGGCAGGGTGAATGGCTGGCTCAGGCAGTGTCAGAGTCATTGTCAGCCCCTCTTGGAGCGTGTGGATGGAGCACCCACACTGCTCTCACCCACTTCCAGCCTCGGACGGCCCCTCCGTCTTTGAGGTGGAACGGAGTCAGCTGGGGGGGCAGGTTGTTCAGGGGCCACATCCGTCGCCAGGGGCACAGGTGGTGGTGGCGGTGGCGGTGGCGGTGGTGTTGCTGGCCGTGGGGTCTGGACACTTGGTTGAGGGGGGGTGGGGTTGTTGCGGGCTACCCATTCCCTCCACATTGTTGTCTGCTGGCCCATGATGTCCACTATCTGGCCAAGGTAGCCCGAAATTTCCAGCAACACGTTAGTGTTGTCCACCGAGTCACCGATGGTTGTGGTTTCACAATTCTCCACCCAAAGTCACCAGTTTAGAAAAATCATACTAAACCACTGGAGGATACTAGCTACCGAATCTGATTTCAAAGAACTATTCAGCGTCCCTCCAATCTTCGCATACACCAGGACAGCTAACCTCAAGGAGATACTATCTAAGAAACCAACTGAACAAACCTCCTACAATGGCACACTCCAATGCCAAAACTGCAACAGTTGCAACAATGTCATTAAAGGCAATCATATAAACCACCCTATGAGAGGAAATAAAATCAAGATCAACGTCAACGCCACCTGCGATTCAATGAACCTTATCTACCTGCTGAAATGCCCTTGTGGTAAAATCTACATAGGGAAAACTGAAAGGAAAATTAAAACACGGCTCAATGAGCACAAATATAACATCCGGACAAGAAATGAAAGATCAAGTGTAGCCATGCACTTCCATGAATTTAAACACAACATAGCTCAATTAAAATACATGGTATTAGAGCTGGTGCAAAGAAAAGAAGGCAAAGACAACAATAGAACTCTTTTTCAACGCGAAACATCCTGGATTTATCGTTTGCAATCTCTGAAACCATTTGGTCTCAATGACCGCATTGAACTCAGTTGTTACCTGTAAATATCATCTTGTACTAATATGCATTGCCGATATGTATGGTTGAAGATGCAACTTTCCCTTGTTCCCTACCCATTCCCATCACATTGATCCCAATTCCCCACGCGGAACCCCTGCTATCACTTCCCACACCCTTGACCATTCTAAGATGGCCGCCACGTTTTTTGCTCACATCCGATAGTCCTTCCTTTATGCCCAAACAAACTTGACGATACATTGAAACATCGTGCCGATTTAAACACGGTGATGCCGCGGTTCAGTAACCCATGTCCCACATCCCTCGAATGGTTCCCATACCGAGGAGTTTCTAGACCCCATTTCAAGATTCCCAGCTTCAGCGTTTGAAGTAAGTGAAACGCGAGTTAGTACTTCTACTCGCTCACGCTTTTTTCTCCCACCACGAGAAGTACATTTGCTAATCCCATTTTTCTTTCACAGCGATACGCAACCCAATCTCGCCATCCAACCATCATTGGTACGTGTTTTATCCTCCCAATCCACACGTCTTTTTTCGTGTTGTGTGAAACACCCTGTCACCCTTTGGTCTGCTGTCCACTATTTTCTTTCTAAACCCCCACACCTCACCACACGTTTAACCAAATATGCATGTTTTTTTGTTGCATGTCATTAAGTAGCATGTTATTAGGTTGTGTGAAGAACGTTTTGATTTATTATGATTAGCCTACATTGTACCATTTTTTCATCTTTCAGAGCTCCTTGAGAAAGGGCCCAGCCCGAAATGCATTGGAGCGTGTTTGCTCATATTGATGAACACGTGTTGTTCAAACCATCGTAATTGACATGAAATGAATGTCATTTGAAACATACTTCAATACAAATGAACTATTGAATTTATGAAATAAATCGATACATCATTCACTACGGAGTCTGTAGTTCATACGAACCACATGGTGTGCCCACAGGGACGCACCAACATTTGTCAGTGCGCTTATCCAGGATTCATTTACTTAGCGTAGTAGGTCGGCTACGCCTCCTGTGGAGCACCCTAACCTCAACTAACCATCGCTAAACCCTTGTACAAAAAAATGCGCTGCGCATTCCCCGTGGACTCAGGATTTCACTTAAACCATCACTATGCAAAAACTCTAAAGATTTTCAGGAAAAATGGAATGCCATTTTAAACAAATGCAGTTTAGATTTGATTCTGTTAATCGTTGAGGAGTTATCTGAAATTATTACTGACCTAGCCAAAGAAATCACAGAAGTTGAAAAAGAGTTGGAACAGTCATTTTCACCAGAGGAGTTAGCAACCACACTAGAAGACATTCAAGCACAACTTGAAAGACACACAAAAGACATCAATGAGAGGAAAATCCAAAAGTTTAGACGAGATACTCTAGACTACAAATTAGGGGAAGTCTACACTTGGGCCGACATATATGCCCAACGACGTCGCAATAAACCACACAGTCAGCAAACGGACACCTCTTCGTCAGGCAGCGACGCATCCAACCGACCGCCAAAACAAACCAGTTTTTCAACAACCACCACAAGTACTGCTCTAGAAATTGATCTAACTACAAAAGATGTACCAACCAATCAGCCTTTTTTAGAGGAGGGCCCCGAAGAAACCGTAGACCCCGGAGGGGCAAAAGGCACAAATCAAATCGACACGAGAAGCTCAAAGAAAAACACAAAAAAGAAGAATCGTTAGTAATCAACATTTCTGATACAGTTCTAACACCATACGAAATCAACCTTCTCCAAAAAGAGACATCATTTATTCCAACTCACTCGAGTAATCTCCTGGAACTAGAGATAAGTACTTTCAAATTAACTCGAAAACTCAGGCTGAGACATTTTTTCAACAACGTGTTAACACCATCCACGGAAGTAAAACCTGACCAACTTTTAGGTTTACGCCCAAAAAGTTTATATATGCCACCTAGCAGCCACAAAAGCATTGACACATTTGAAACCCTGGTCAAACAAGACATTGCCAGAATCAACTTCCGGAAAAGACTGCAACCAAACATCACTCGCAAAGACAAGGACACCCTGAAAAAAATAGCCAACAACAATGATATCAAATGCCTCAAAGCGGATAAGGGTGGTGCATTAGTCGTCATCAATAGCAGCATGTACTCCTCCAAAATAATGGATCACATCTCTGACCCCAACACATATATGCTACTCGAAATGAATCCGACAACTGAATTCAAGAAAACACTAATGGAAATTACTAGCAAAGCAATGAACAACAGCATCATTGATGAAAGAACCAGAAAATATCTCACAGTAGTGAATCCCCGTAGTTCATCAATCACCATGCTACCAAAAATTCACAAAAATCTACGGGACCCACCCTTCCGACCAATAGTCTCAACCAAAGGTTCCATCCACGAACCGGTTGGCAAATTTTTGGATCGTCATCTACAGCCCCTTGTTAGTCCCAAAGGAGTTACATAAAAGACACCACTGAGTTTTTGGCGAAACTTGCTGAAGTCCAAATAAAAGAAGGAGAGAATCTCATCTTATGCACAGCCGATGTCAGCAGCTTATATACGTCCATCCCCCACAACGGAGGGATTGAAGCCGTTGAAAAAGCCATCCTGAATAGTGACATCCCCACGTTTTTACAGCCATTTCTCATGGAACTCATGATTTACACACTCTACCATAGTTATTTTACCCATGAACATCAGTGGTATCGCCAATTGTCTGGAATGTCGATGGGCAACTGCGCAGCACCAACGTATGCCAACCTGTACATGGCTGAGTTTGAAAAAACATACATTTACGACAACAAAAATTGGACAGACAACTTAAAACTGTTTGTACGGTACATTGATGACCTCTTCTTCATCTGGAAAGATACAAGACACAAACTTGAGGAAGAACTTATCCAATTAAACACCAGAGATCAGAGGATTCAACTAACCTGGAAATTCAGCGATCACATGATTAATTTTCTGGACGTCTCCATTGAGTTAACAGCAGGTAAAATTGTAACTGACCTATACAGGAAGGAAACCGATCGCAATAATACACTCCACTTTTCCAGCTTTCATCAGAACTCACTCAAAAGACATCTTCCCTACAGCCAAATGTTGCGAATTAAACGGATAGCATCATCATCCACCACATGCCTAACCCGCATGAAAGAAACTGAAACCAGATTCAAAGACAGGGGGTACCCCCAAGACATCCTAACCCAAGCAACTGAAAGAGTAAACACCATAACACGCAACAAAGCGCTTACAAGAGTCACCAAACAGGAAGACAACCGCATGGTTGTGGTTTCACAATTCTCCACCCAAAGTCACCAGTTTAGAAAAATCATACTAAACCACTGGAGGATACTAGCTACCGAACCTGATTTCAAAGAACTATTCAGCGTCCCTCCAATCTTCGCATACACCAGGACAGCTAACCTCAAGGAGATGCTATCTAAAAAACCAACTGAACAAGCCTCCTACAATGGCACACTCCCATGCCATAACTGCAACAGTTGCAACAATGTCATTAAAGGCAATCATATAAACCACCCTATGAGAGGGAATAAAATCAAGATCAACGTCAACACCACCTGCGATTCAATGAACCTTATCTACCTGCTGAAATGCCCTTGTGGTAAAATCTACATAGGGAAAACTGAAAGGAAACTTAAAACACGGCTCAATGAGCACAAATCTAACATCCGGACAAGAAATGAAAGATCAAGTGTAGCCATGCACTTCCATGAATTTAAACACAACATAGCTCAATTAAAATACATGGTATTAGAGTTGGTGCAAAGAAAAGAAGGCAAAGACAACAATAGAACTCTTTTGCAACGCGAAACATCCTGGATTTATCATTTGCAATCTCTGAAACCATTTGGTCTCAATGACCGCATTGAACTCAGTTGTTACCTGTAAATATCATCTTGTACTAATATGCATTGCCGATATGTATGGTTGAAGATGCAACTTTCCCTTGTTCCCTACCCATTCCCATCACATTGATCCCCATTCCCCACGCAGAACCCCTGCTATCACTTCCCACACCCTTGACCATTCTAAGATGGCCGCCACGTTTTTTGCTCACATCCGATAGTCCCTCCTTTATGCCCAAACAAACTTGACGATACATTGAAACATCGTGCTGATTTAAACACGGTGATGCCGCGGTTCAGTAACCCATGTCTCACACCCCTCGAATGATTCCCATACCGAGGAGTTTCTAGACCCCATTTCAAGATTCCCAGCTTCAGCGTTTGAAGTAAGTGAAACGCGAGTTAGTACTTCTACTCGCTCACGCTTTTTTCTCCCACCACGAGAAGCACATTTGCTAATCCCATTTTTCTTTCACAGCGATACGCAACCCGATCCCGCCATCCAACCATCATTGGTACGTGTTTTATCCTCCCAATCCACACGTCTTTTTTCGTGTTGTGTGAACCACCCTGTCACCCTTTGGTCTGCCGTCCACTATTTTCTTTCTAAACCCCCACACCTCACCACACGTTTAACCAAATATGCACTTTTTTTGTTGCATGTCATTAAGTAGCATGTTATTAGGTTGTGTGAAGAACGTTTTGATTTATTATGATTAGCCTACATTGTACCATTTTTTCATCTTTCAGAGCTCCTTGAGAAAGGGCCCAGCCCGAAATGCATTGGAGCGTGTTTGCTCATATTGATGAATACGTGTTGTTCAAACCATCGTAATTGACATGAAATGAATGTCATTTGAAGCATACTTCAATACAAATGAACTATTGAATTTATTAAATAAATCGATACATCATTCACTACGGAGTCTGTAGTTCATACGAACCACATGCTGTGCCCACAGGGATGCACCAACATTTGTCAGTGCGCTTATCCAGGACCTCTCACACACCCCACCCACCACCACCGACCTCCCTGTGGACATGGGGGCCTGTTGGTAACCATTTACATTTTGGTGAGTATGTGTCCGACGTGCATGGGTTGGGGCCTGGGACATGTGTCTTCTCAGTTGTGTGAGGCTGACCATGTCGTTCTGTTCATGGTGCTTGGTTTGTACTTACCAGCCTCTTCTCCTTCCTCAAGTCCGTCTAGGCTCTCTGGGTGAAGTATAACCAGCACCTTCTCCTCCCAATCGGTGTAGGGTATGGGCTCCGGGGGTGTGCCGCCGCCAGTGTGAATGGCTCTCGCATGGTTTTTGGCACGGATGCCTTTCACCCTGGTTTTCAGGTCATGCCACCGCCTCTGTATTTCGTGCTTTGTCCTTGGCACGGTCACTGACGCATTCACCCGACTGACGATTCTGTCCCACATGTGATTTTTTTGCGCAACAGTGGTCTGCTGGACTTTGGCCCCAAATATGTGGGGCTCAACACGGACAATTTCATCGACCATTACCTTCAACTCGGTGTCCGTGAATTTAGGGTATTTTTTGGGTGCCATGGTGTGTTGTGCTCAGTGTGTGGGTTGAGTGAGTTGGGGGGTGCAGGTGTGTGTTGTGTGGTGTGTAGGAATGGTGTGGTGGGTGTTTGTGTGGTGGGTTTGGTAGGGTGGTGGTTGTGTGTCTTCAATTGGAGTATGCTGTCGGTCGTATTGGGCCTCTTGCTGGCAGCTATGCTGTGATGCAAAGGATTGTGGTAGTGGGTGGGTGTCATTTTATAGTCGTGTCTCAATTGTTGTTGGCAGTCAGGTGGTAGGTGGGTGTGTTGACTAGTGTGCATTATTGGGTACTTGGGGGGGTGTCCTTGTGGCTTGTGATTTTGTTGGTGTTTCAGGTGGGGGGTTGTCCTTTTTGGTGTGTTTGCAATTTACTTTCGGCACACTTTTTGACATTGGTTTGACGTTAGGGATGTTGTTCGTGTTGGCCTTCCGCAGTGATGCACTGTTTATCGTTGCATTCTTTCCGCCGCGGACGTGGATGGCTGTGCGTACCGTGGTACAGGCGGCGTTATCCTAATCGCGGACACGGAGTCTTCGCAGATGTGGCGGTAGATGTGGCTGTTTCCGCGGTCATGTCCGTCCGCAGCGGTGGGTGTTCATTTGGTTATGTCCGCCGCGGACGGTGTTAGATGTGTTCCGTCCACCGCCGACTGTGTTTGATGTGATCCGTCCGCCGCGGTCGGAGTTTCTTTTTTTTTTAAACCTTTATTTATCTTATGCATAGTACACAGCGTCTGCCTACAACCACTACGGGCCGGCCGCTATGACAATCAACAACATTCCAGGTCGTCTTACTATGCGGAAAAGCTAAAAATAAGAGCGCTACGGTGTATTAGCAGCAGACATAAGAAGAATAACGTAGGTTTCATTTTATAAATTTAAAGAGGTGTCATACATTCAGACCAGACAACCGAAAGGGCGAGCCATACGACATAATATCAACTAAAGGAGCAGCATTAGTTAGGATTTGTGCGTTGAACATTGTAGGCAGGATACATAAACACTATACTTCATTCCGCGCCAGTCAGTGCACACCCAGTCAATATATCACTGCAGGATTTATTTGCAAACTTAGCCACTATATAGCAGGACGTGAGAGGGCACATTCTTACAGCAGGAAGAAAGGATCCAGTGTCATACAATAAAGCGAGTTTTACGTGGAACATGCCATGTAGGAGGATACAGGCCCTCTAAGAAATATAATCGGGAAGTGAAAACAGGATATGCGAGCATTCAATGGCTGTGTACTAATATCAACGCCATACACACAAAATCCAATAAACAGTGCAAACAACATAAGCACAGAGTGCTAAATCCTACCCAAAAGGAACACCACCCGACCCCCCGTCTGATCTAAAATATACGAAAAAAATGAAAAAGGAAAAAGAAATAAAAGAAATATAAAAGGAGAAACACAATCGTGCAAGATGGGCGCCACCCCGGGCCAGGCATCCCGCGGCTAATAATACAGAAGAAAGTAGAGAGCTGGCGAGAAGAAGGGTATGGCAGTCGCGATGGAGCATCGAAACAGATAAAAGTGGCATAGCGACAGACCCCAACCCACTCATGCCAGAGAAGCGAGGACAGAAGCGGCACCGCTATAAAGGGATAGAAGAGGGCCATAGAACCAAAAAAGAAACATCTGAAAGACCCCGCCCACCCGTCCCACCCCGCACCCCTGCAGAAGGCTACGGCCTACCCTCCAAACAGCGTGCCTGTCGCCCTAATCCGAAACCCGAAACATAGTAAAGAAAGAAAGTAGAATAAGGAGACAAAAAGAAGGAGGAAAGGGAATATGAAACAAAAATAAGATGTGAGGGAGGAGCCAGAGGATATGAACAAACACACTCGGCTACGACCCTCCCCCGACCAGCAAATGAATAATTATCAAATCAATGCTACACCTTCACATACAGCAAAAACCCGCAGGGGGGGGGAGGGGAGGGAATTTTAACGTTTCACAATGTCGAGAGTACAAGCATCAGTGCAACGGACAGATAAACCAGCAGTCTATCAGTGTCTTGCAACTTACCCCCAGCCCTTCCTAATCACGAAACCAACCCAATAAAGGATAACATGGAGCGGACCACCCAGCACAGAATAATCGTAATGTTGACCAGGGATACGGCAGTGATGTAGAGTAGGGAGAGCCACCATACTAATGGAATACAAAAAGTCAATGAAGCAAGTCAATTGTAGCAGCAACGACAGGGCAAGCAAAAGCAAGCCGGAGTCCAGTTTCGCAATTCGACAATGCAAAGGTACCCCACCAGGACAAAAGCTTGAATCCATCGAAGCGGGAGCAAACAGCGGTCCACCATAGTTCCCAATTGTCCGGGAAGGAGCAGATCTCCGCGTCGTATGCAAGTCCTCGAAGTCCGGGCGGTGAGAAAGCGGATGTTCAAAAGCCACCGGCCCATCAAGCGGCCGAAGAACAGCGACAGCAACTCCTGGCGCAGCCGAAGGGGGCAAAGCAATGGAGGCATCAGGACGATAGGGGTGAATGAAAGAGCGACGACCCAAAATGGCGGCGGGCCGCATGGGGTCGGTAGAAGCACCGGGGGCCAAGACAGCGTACAAGGACATCAAGGCGTCCAGGACATCTCCGAGCGTGGGCGCTCGAGCACACGCCCAGGCCTCCGCGCAATCCGGCCAGCAAGGTTCGTCGGTGCAGAGCGGATCATCCCCCACGTTGTTGGTAGCCATTTTGTGAGTTTCGCCGCCCCGCACTCCACCGTGGGCCCCCAAACAGTTCCCAAATGTAGGACTTTACAGACCTCCGGAGGTTCCCAACAATGGCCTCACCGGCACAGAACGGGCCGGCGCTCAATGGGGGGGAGGGCCCCTCCGAACAGTGGCGGGCCCCACAAGCGAGAGCCAGGCGCGGGGTCCAGGGCTGCCGGACAGAACAAAGGCGAAGGGACCCCTTCACACAGTCAGCCCCCGACACATCTCGTCCCCCTCCAGCCATACGGTCCACAAATCGGGGCCGGTTCAGGATCGCCGGGGCATACACACAACGGCTCCCACCAGTGGCTCACTCTCGCGGCCGGGGCCGGCAATCTCAGCACCGCCGGTCGGGTCCCACGGGCGAGGTCCCGGTCTCGAGCGCCCGGAGGCCCCAATCCCACCGAGGGCACAGCTGCGGACCCACAGCACGCAGGAGCCTCCGGACCAGACGGTGAGTAAGAGTGGGTCGTTAAATTCCAAAATCTGTAGTGAAGTATCGTCGCAGTACAGGATATATTGCAGGATATTCGAGGTTGGCCGGAGGGCCGACGGAGCCGAGCTAAAAGGCGGCCATTACGCTCTCGAGCTAGGCTCCTCCCCTCCTGGTCGGAGTTTCTTGACATTGATGAAGCAAAGCTTCGCATTTGCGACTTGCTGTAGTCATGAACCTCGCTCATGTGTAACCAAGTAATAATTTGTACGTCTTACTAACCTTTATTTCATGTTTAAACGAGGTAAATGAAGCTTGCACATGTGTATTTCTAATACGATTAATTTGAGTCAATAAAATGGCCGCTGCTTTGAAATAGCTTCTGCGCATGCGTCAGTCACACTCACGTGTCCTGACGTGTTTGCAGGTTTGGAGGGAAATAGTTGCGCATGCGTAATACATAGTTTTGGCAATAACGTGGTACTGCTCGTGCCATTGCTCTTGTGCCTGTGTATATGTAGCTAACATTTAGACTGCATAAGTATAATTTTTGGTGATAAGTTGAAAGTACAAAACCAATGATGTGTTTTCATAACGTTATTTCTATGTATTAATTTGTTCTCGCTTACTTTTTATGTACCGCGGGAAATGGGAGTCTGACTGAGCCGAAAGCCATCTTGGAGGTCCTTTCTGCGCAGGACCGTCCGTCTGGGCAGAAGTCAACCTTGGCTGGTGGAACTCAGCCAGCTGGCAGGGATGGGCAAGATGCTCCTGAGAACTGACCTGCGAACTCAGCAGGACGGAGTCATGTGTCCCTATTCTGAAACAATGTTAATTTGTCATTGTATTTCCCTGGACTTTCTCATGAGAACCCCAATCTCGCTAGGCGGTACCCAGAGATGCAAAGTAGGCATCGAAATAGTGTGTTCTGATTGGTGTGTTACCCAAATCCTATCTTAGGACCAATCCAAATTGAGGGATTCTGACACTTTGCAACATTGGGGGGTGGTACACCGTCCCCAAACAGTATAACTACCCTGGGTTCACCTAGGGAAGTCGTCCGACTTGTCTGGTTTAGCTGACCTGTCACTGACCCAACGCACTCAATAGGTGACTGAAGATACAGAGTACTGCGGAGTACTCTGTCCGAAATTGACCATAGACTAAGGTTCTACTGAACCTTAAAGTGTTGGCGAAGCACTTTGCTGGGAGTTCGCTGACCCAATCGGGGTCTTGATCGATAGCTGCAGAGAGGGTGGAGCGCAGGCGTTGCTTCCGAACTGCGGGTGCTGGTCCTGTCCTGAGGGTTTCCTGTCCTGTCCTGAGGTCCTGTCCTGATTCCTAATCTGAGGGTTTCCTGTCTTGTCCTGGGTGTCCATTCTGCACCTGCTGTCCATTGAGGGGTATCCTTCCTTGAGGGTTTCCTGTCCTTAACTGACCCGTGGTCAGGGTTTGGTTTTCACACCAGTCTAGGTAAATATTGCTCTGAAATCTTTTAAACTTGCACCTTTCTATTTTCTGCCTTTTGCTTCAATAAAGACACACCTTTGCATATGTTGATTTTTCCATGCTTTTGCCGCAAATTATTGAAACGTAAAGTCATTGCATATTTCCATAACGTTTCCCATGTTACCCTACCTGTTAGAAATCATATTTTGCATTGCAGTTTGTCATTTCCTGATATGGTCTAGAACGGCCTTTCTTAAACTGTCCAAAGAACTTTTGCCCTAAATGCATAGCGTTTCCTGTTGCATCCCATATTAGCATTTCCATGATTACCCTGACTTTATTTCTCTATAGTTATGTACTTTTCATTATCTTGATTATCGATTGTCTTATCCTTGTAAATCTAATGCTTACTG
Organism: Lissotriton helveticus; assembly: GCF_964261635.1. Classification (NCBI taxonomy): domain Eukaryota; kingdom Metazoa; phylum Chordata; class Amphibia; order Caudata; family Salamandridae; genus Lissotriton; species Lissotriton helveticus. Next base: position 1,191,091,296 of record NC_136068.1, read on the forward strand.
AGAACGAACTTTAGATAAAGACTTTAAAAACTTCCAGTTGCCCGTGGTCCTTTTACAAAGGTATTGAAGGTCAATTTGAATTGTATTTTGCTGCCTTTCCTTTTACAGCTAGCTCCCTGATCCATTGTGGTCATAGGTACCCGTGTCGGTGGATGGTAAGTCGGGTACGCTGAGGAATAACAGTAGGGAATTCACACAAATTGGTAGCAGCCCGTGAAGTCACCCGGTCAATGTATATGGTGAATTGAAATATATGGGCCCGAAGCCGGAAGCGGCGAAAATATTGGTTGGGTGACCTCGCGCGCTCTATCAGTTTTTTTCTGGTAGCAGAGGTATGATTAGGGACTAGTTAAAGGTTAGGTAGGATTAGTTAGTCTAGTCAAGTCGGTAGCTGCTAGTATATTAATGCTGCCACAAGAGCGGCCGTTCCGAGGGACCTGATCATTCTCTTGAGAATACGCTGTTTTGAAATTTATGAATTGGTTTATCATTGTTATTCTTGTTCTTATATTGTTATATATATTAATCCATGCATTTGTAAACCGTCTCGTTCAATGTTGTCCGAACTCCCCGGGGAATTGAATGGCAAAGTGGTGAATAGAATCCATTTGCCTTGAGGTCGCAGGCTCAAGGAAAGTTAGGTGCAGGTTAGGTACAACCGGGAAGCACTAACTAGGGTTTTTTCTGAATACGTGTGTGAATAAATGTCAGTAACGAGGTTCATTGGCAAAATTCCAATAGTGGCGTAACCTAGTAAGGGTCACATCGGAAGAGTAGCAGGTTCATCGGAGCTTGGGTGAGGGCAGAGAGGTCTGCTGGGAAACCTTAGACTCGGATATATCCCAGAGAAGTGGATGAGTTTAGGGAAATAACAGGTTCACTGATGCTAGAGTGAAGGGTAGGCGGAAGAGATCTACCCGCAGCGTATGAAAAGTAAATGGAAGTAGTTTACTTGCAGTAAAATAACACTTTCTCTGTCTAGACACTTGAGCACTGTGGCGAATGTGTATTCATTGTAAAATAACCAAGCACTAGCACTTTAGAAAGAAAGAAAGTTTCCGTTACCTTGTGAAGGGAGGGAGTCAGTCGCGAAGCGTCTCTGACGTCACTCCGTGCCGCGCTGGGATTGGTAGAAACAGCGGGCGGGTAGCGGGGCTGGAATTGTGAAGGAGGGGTGAGCGCCGAAGAGTGAGAACTGTCTCACGAAGGGGCCGCGCACCCATTGGTCGAAACTATTTGAACGTGTGCACCCCATTGGTCGCACGGAATTGCAAGGCGCATTCTGATTGGAGGTAACTTTGTAAACAAAGTTAAGCGTAGAAATCGTATGTGGCACTCGTATTGTCCAGAGACTAGACCCGACCCAAGAAGCCAAGGGTTTGAAAGGGATCAGTGGAAAGCCAATAGATACGATATTATGTACGGAACAAAGAGAAAAATGTCTCTTGTAAATAAGGTAAAGAATTACTTCAAAACGGACAAACCGATTAAATCAAGAGAGGGCGTTATTGTCCCACCACCCAATACTCCCGCCTCTTTCATGATGTTTGATCGAGGGTACAATACCTGTGTGTGGTTGGAAAATTGGGTAAAGTACACAAAAGATGACGGAATATTGGCCTTTCCGTTAGACGGTACCTTCAATGGTAGGATTTTATTTAATTTAAGAACCCGAATGAATGAATTGCATCCCAGACCGAGACTAACGCAGTATGAGGCATTAGAGGAATGGGAGATTGAGGCTTTCGAAAGAGAGAAACCCCGAATGGACAAAGGTCTGACCAAGTGGTACCCAAGGCTGAAACAAGAGACCCGGGATAAAAAGATGAAACAGTGGAGACAGAGCATGATTGTTGAAGGTCTGTTTCCCATGATGCCAGCATGTACCCCTTCGGGGGAAGAGAAAAAGACAGAAAAGTGTAAGCATTGGGGAGCTCTTGGGGAGTCAGACGATGAATTATTAGATGACATCTTTACAAGAAGTCCGCCCCCTTATAATGAGGGAGCCCGACCTTCCAGTGCAGGAGAAAATCCCCAGCGTCCATCTATTAAGGAGGAGGACAGATCCCTAAGTAGGGGGGGAGGTTGTCAGATACCGCCCTATTTTGAGAATCCCGGACCCGCGGAGGTAAGAGATATATATCCTAGAGTGCCCGTGAGCCCGGAGGAAAAATATTCCAGCAAGAGAGTCTTTTTCCCCAGACCTCTTTATGAAAACGAAGAAAACCCATTAAGTTCAGGAATGCCCTTTTTACAGCCTCCATATGAGGGAGAGCGCAGGTCATTTGGCATGGGAACTTTGTTCCCAAAACCAAATTATGGTGGAGGACCAAGTGAAACGCATCCTACTGCCCCGAGCTTTACCCCTCACCTGACCCCACAGATAATACCTGACCGAACATTAGGAAGAGTACTAGATGAAAGGGAGCAAGAAGTCCTAGCTAGACAGAGAACAGAAATAATTCAGAAAATCTCCCAGGTAAATAACAGTCCTGAGGCTTTGACTATTCCGGTAACAATTGGACCAGTGGTTCCGTTATATGGGAATAATCAGGGAAGTCCAAACCCTCCAGTTATTAACCCAATCATGGCCCCACCAAGGCAGGAGCCCCTACTGATAGACGATCAGTCCAGTGAGTGCGAGTCCGAAGTTGTGTTCTTGGACCTGCCAAACAAACAGACCGGGAAGGGAATGCAGAAGAGGCATAATCCTTTTAATGCGAAAGAAATTAAATTAGAATCAACGTCAGGTACTAAGAGTGTCTCTCTGGTAACTCCGGAGGAAATTGAAAATTGGAGTCGTGAATTAGAAAAACAGACTCCGCAAACGAAACCTTTAGACCTCTACAAACTGAGGGTAGAAATAGAGGAATTAATGGCAGGAAATGTGGGATTAGACAGATTAAATACCTACTCTGAAGAAGAGTTGCTGTTTATGTGTAAAAGCCTTACCAGAAGTACCAGAGTGCTCCACGAAAAGCTGACAGACACTGCAGCTAGTATGGGGGTAGATATTTCAAGGTCCAAGCCCTTGCAAAAACCCTACAGAGCTGAATTCTCAGACAAAGATATAGAGAACTTGAATGTGTCAGGGAAAAAGTTGCAGATTAAAGAGTTGCTAGCAATTTTGCAAAAATGGGGAGATGTGGAAAAATGGAAAAGCAGGTGGGCACGAAAGAAAGATGAGGCTTGATCCAGACAAACGACCCCTGAGTTCGCTTTGAGAGAAGTAGACAAGCCCGAACAGTTATGCCCCATGCGTGAAGTACCAGGTGGGAGGTATGTGCACGTTCCATGGTCCAGACAGGATATTGTGTCCTTTACTAACGATTTCCCAAAATTGCGCGAAAAGCCAGTTGACTGGTACCGGCAGGTGGAAAGGTTCGTAAAGGTGCAAAAATGCCTGTGGAAAGACCTGGATGGATTTTTCGATATTGTGGTCCCGGTAGATCTATGGACCGAGTGTAAAATAGCCATAGCCTGGCCTAGTGAGGAGTACCCGAGGGACTCTAACACAGGGGAGCCGTCGATTGAAGTGATGAAAAAATATGAACAAGTAATTCAGCATTTGAAAAATAAGGTGCCCGCAAAGGAAACTGATTGGACCAGGATAGATAGAACGACGCAGGAAAGAGACGAGACAGTACACTCCTATTATGAAAGGCTGTTGCAGGTGTTTAAAACCTACAGTGGTATAGATAACATCGAGATGAAGGATATGACGCATTTCATTTACAGGTTTGTAAACGGTTTAAGACCCGAAATTTGTCAGTGGATAAAGGATAATAAAATCTGTTGGCATACCAAAAAGGTAGACGAGGTCCTACGGTATGCAAAATACTGTGAGGACGAGATGGCAGAAAAGAAAAAGGCTCTCAAGGAGAAGGTTATGTGGGCTCAAGTGAAGCTCGCAGAACAGCAGGAAAAACAATTGAGTAACATGGCCAAAAACACTCAGAACCAAGGTCCTGGGGGAGGGGGAGGAGGTAAGCCCCGGCCCAAAATGAGCAGAGAAGAGGCTATGAAGAAATTTCCCTGTCACCAGTGCGGAGAAATTGGACACTGGCGAAACGAGTGTCCTTATTTGCCTGACGATAACCCCAAAACACCTGATTTAACTCCACAGACGCAGAAAGAAAGACCAAGAAAGACTCAACCACAGGTAAAAACGATTCAGGTGCCCCGAGCTCCAAAGCAAGTGTATAAGGGAAAATCCACAGAGGGTGATGAGGTAGAAGTCTGGGAAAGCAATGAGAACAGAAATGCAGCAACTTTGCAGTATTTGTTAAATGATACCTTCCTTTGTGATGACCAGTACTGACGGGGCCTGAGAGGGGAGGACGAGGAGTGCGTATTTGGTGCCTCCTTGCCGGTAGACCAGTCCGGACCATACATTGAAGGAAAGGTTGACGGAAATGATGTCACTTTTCTGTTGGACACTGGTGCTACCCGTTCTACTGTGAGAACAGTGGACGTTCCAAACCTACCCCTCTCGGGAGAAGCCATCCAAGTAGTGGGTGTATCTAATCAATTGATTAGTACTCCTGTTACCAAACCAATGGAGATATCAATTGGAAACTTTAAGGAAATGCATAGATTTGTCGTTTGTGACACCAGTCCAGTGAATTTACTGGGACGTGATTTGCTGTGCAAAATGAACTGTACCATCTTTTGCACACCAAAGGGAGTTGAAATTCAGACCCCAGATGAAGATGGCATCTATAAATTAATGCTAATCAGACCTGACTCAGAGATTAAACGAATGACTATGCAGGATTTGCCCAAAGAACTCCAAGAAGCAGTGAAGCCAGAAGTATGGGACTTTACTGGGAAGGATGTAGGGTTAATGAAAAACGTGGACCCCATACAGATAGCAATCAAGGATAATGCAGTATACCCCAATACTAAACCCTACAGAATGAATGCCGAAGTGAGAGCAGGTGTTACCCTAGAAATACAGAAATTGCTAGAAGGAAACATCATACAGGAAGTATTGAGTAGCCCATGTAACTCACCGATTATGGGCATCAAGAAGCCTAGTGGCAAGTACAGAGTAGTGCAGGACCTACGAAAAGTAAACAAGATAGTGGTCCCCTGCTGCCCTATTGTCCCGAACCCAGCAGTGATTCTGTATCAGATTCCCTGGGATGCTGAGTGGTTCACTGTGATAGACCTGTGTCATGCATTCTTTTCCATTCCCTTGCATCCGGATAGCAAATTTCTTTTCTCATTTGCCTTCAATGGTCACGTGTATGTCTGGAACAGGGTCCCCCAAGGGTACACAGAGAGCCCCTCTATCTTTAATCAGATCTTGAAAAAATGTTTGGAAACTTTGGTCTTACCTGGAAACTCTGTCCTAGTGCAATACATTGACGACCTCTTGGTGGCGTCTAAAAGTCATAGGGATTGTGTGATTGACACCATTGCCCTACTGAATCACCTGAGTGAGAAGGGACATAAAGTGGCCCCTGAGAAATTACAGTTCTGTACAAATTCAGTGAAATATCTGGGGCACCAGATAGAGAAAGGCGTCAGAAAGGTAACGTCAGAAAGAGTGAGAATAATTCAAAAGATGCAGTTACCTCGTACTCAGAAAGAGATCAGAATGTTCCTGGGAGTGATAGGATACTGCAGGCAATGGATTCTGGGATTTGCAGTCCTAGCTAGGCCCTTGATAAAAATGACCAAGAGAGGAACACCGGATGTGGTACAATGGGATGATGAAAGCTTAACAGCCTTCACAAAACTACGGGATTGTCTGTGTACAGCCCCTGCGTTGGGAATGCCAGACTATTCTGAGGAATTTGCCCTATTCTGTGACACTCGCGATAATTGCGCGTTGTCAGTCCTAACACAAGAACATGGCACAACCAGAAGGCCTGTGGCATATTTCTCTGCCACCCTGGATCCAGTGGCTGCTGGATTACCAGGATGTCTGAAAGCAGTAGCTGCTACCTGCGCAAGTTTAGAGCAGAGTGAGTCCATTGTCATGGGACATCCTGTAACTGTGTATGTTCCACATGGAGTGGTAATTTTACTGACCAGAACGAAAACTCAGTACCTCACCCCTAGTCGGCTGACAAAATACGAGAGGATTCTTGTGGGTGCTGCAAATGTAAACATTGTCAGGTGCAGTATTCTGAACCCCGCCACTTTGCTCCCCGATCCAATGGATAGGAAAGATGGGGTGGATGATGAGCATAATTGTATTGATTTAACAGAATTCAGCACCAAACCACGCCCAGACATTAAAGAAACACCTTTGCCTAAACATGACTTAGAATTATTTGTGGATGGTTCATGTCTAAGACATGAGCATGGAGGCCTGAGTGCCGCCTATGCGGTAGTCTCCTTAACCAAAATTGAAGAAGCAGGTTATCTATTTGACATAAAGTCTGCACAAGTAGCCGAATTGATTGCTATGATAAAAGCTTGCAAAATTGGGAAAAACTTAAGCATAACAGTGTATACTGACAGTCAGTACTGTTATGGAGTTGTGCATGACTTTGGCCAGTTGTGGCTACAGAGGGAGTTCCTGACTTCATCAGGTACCTCTATTCGAAATGGAAAGGTTGTTCAAGACCTTTTAGAGGCAATCCAGTTACCAAAGGAACTGGCAGTGGTAAAATGTGTTGCTCATAAGAAGGGCATGGACACTGTATCACTGGGAAATGATTTTGCTGATCGAGTGGCCCAATGGTGCGCCAGAGATCGATATATCATAAATCCAAAACGAGGGGGGCCCGGAACCAGCTGCCAACTTCAAGTGTTTGAAGAAGTGCCTACATGGGATGAAGTGAAAGAGTGGCAGCAGGCGGCACCTTGGCAAGAGAGAGAGAAGTGGAAGGAAGACGGGTGTAGACCAAGACGTGTGGATGGTGTCATCTTGGGCCCAACTGGTATGCCTGTGTTACCTAGACACTTACTTGGCACAATGGCGAGATTGATACATGAAGGATCACACATTGGTAGGGACGCCATGATTCTAGTGTTCCAACAGACTTGGTACAGTAAAAAGTTCAGGAAAGTAGCAGAGTCCCTCTGCCAGAGGTGCCTGCCATGTCAAAGGATGAACGCAGGCAAAAGAACTGCGGTGGAACTGGGAAAAATTGGGAGGTCAGGGGGTCCCTTTGTGAGAATACAAGTTGATTTCATCACCATGCCACGTTGTGAAGGGAAGCGATATGTCCTTGTCATGGTCTGCCTATTTTCGAAGTGGGTGGAAGCTTTCCCTACTCCCCAAAATGACGCACGGACAGTAGCTAAGTGTTTACTGAAAGAACTGATACCTAGGTTTGGGGTTCCAGTCACTATTGAATCAGATAGAGGCCGACATTTTCAGAATGATGTAATCGACGAACTCTGTAAGGCCTTCGGAATCACACAAAAGCTTCACTGTGCGTACCGTCCAGAGGCTTCTGGAATAGTGGAACAAATAAATGGAACTATCAAAAACAGACTAGCAAAACTGTGTGATGCATCTGGCATGACCTGGGTGAAGGCCCTGCCCCTGGTCCTGATGGGACTCCGAAGTGTTCCCGACCGCAAGACAGGCCTAAGTCCCCATGAAATCCTGATGGGAAGAGTGATGAGACAAGCATGGGTACCAGGAAGCAAACTGTTGAGTATTACTGATGATTTGGTGCTTGAATACTGCAAGAGATTAGGTGACCAAGTGCGTTCTATCTCTCGCCAGATCGGAGAAGACGCCATCCTCAATCCAACGACTCCTCTCCACAAACTGGTCCCGGGGGACTGGGTCAAGATAAAGAAGCATACTCGGAAGAGCTGCCTGGAGCCAAGGTGGGGAGAGAAGCGTCAGGTGATCCTGGTAACAACCACAGCAGTAAAGTGTGCAGGGGTTCCACATTGGATACACGCCAGCCACACCCAGAAGGTATTACCAGACGAAGGGCCTGAAGAAGAAGGGCGTCCAGCAGAGGACTCTGCAGGAGCCAGACCAGAAGTAGCTGACGACGAACAGCCCAGTACCAGTCAAGCTGCAGGATCAGCAGACGTTGGCCCAGGAATAGTTGATGACGAACTACCCAGAGTCCAGCCTGCTGAAGGGGTCCAAGAAACTGAGCCAGAAGTAGCTGAAGACGAGCTGCCGAGCATATGGCCAGAGGAGTGGATACCATTGATTGATCTCACCGAAGACCCCATTCGAACAAGAGAGCGACTTTGTGAAGGTAGAGAGTGGACTAGAGAGGAAAAGCAAGGCACAGGCGAAGAACCTCAGGATCTTGAGATTCACATCAAAACTGAGGAAGGAGAAGGTCAGACAGGGACAGAACAAGTGATTGATACTCCTCCACTGACTCCTGATGTCGAGAAGGGACAGACTAGACATAGCGTAATAGTTTGAGCAGAAGAAAATCAAGAGATCGAAGTGCTTGAACAGGATCAGATAGGATTAGAAGAACGTGTTCAGGAAACAGAAACAGAGACTTTTGAAAAACAAACGCAAAACTGTCCTGAACAAGGCCAGATTAGTAACCAGGCAGAAGAAATAGATGCTAGCCCTGGAACTAGTCAGATAGAAGGGGAAGAAACTGAAACAGAATTGCCACAAACTAATGAAAACAAAAGGGCAAGAGAAGAAAACGAAGTCTCGGTGCCAACTAAAAGACTTAAGAAAAGAAAGCACATTGAGCCTGGATCATAAAGAAATTGAGACTGAGAATAAAAACAGTAGAAGAAAAACGTGCAGAAGAAAGAAGAAGTGCTCGCATAGCAGAACAACCAGAAGATACCTCCAAGAGGAGGAGTGATCGAATAAAAAGACAAAACAAAAAGTACAAGTCTCCTGAATGGACGCTCGTTTTAGAAGAATTTGAAGATCTTGATATAACTGACGAGAGCGACGGAGAGCCAGTCGCTGAGTACTCTGCCGAAGAAGAAGACGAGCCACCGTGAATTTGCACAAAGTAAGCTACTGGTGTAAAGACACAAAGAGGGGTCGAGAAACTTCTTCTGTGCCAAAATGTCTGATTCAAACGTGAATGGTAGACCTAGTTGCAGTCGTTGCAAAACATGCTGCAAGGTATGTGTATGTAGTATAGATATACTGATATTACTCTGGATAGGACTAACAGTTTTCATTCCTTTTGCGGTGAGCAAAAATACTAATATTGACCCTACTGAGATTGTAAATACTGAGACTGAAGAACTAACAACACAAAGTGTAGCAATACATGAAAGAGCACTCAGACAAACCAAACGAGACCTAGAAGCATCAGATGAGGGAGGACTACATTATCATGGAGTTAAGAATAAAACGCATTTAAATGTTTTCGCAAACTTGTTAATACACTATGTAGAGACTATGGAAATTGAAGATTGCTATGTCTGCATGAAGCTACCTACCTCTGTAGCTGAAGGCGTGACATACCATCACCTGCCCCTAACATATGGAATTTCCTGTAGCATTTTAGCTAGCTTATTTTACAAAAGAGGACCGTTACAGTACTATTACTCAAACAATGACGTGATTTTTTCTGAACTCCCTATACGTGGGAACTTGAATCCTGTACATACTAAAAGTGACGTTACTCGCTATATGGGCGAATACTTTCTGACTATAGGTAATATAGACATAGGTGACGCACACAGAGATAACTTGACCTGTTCTTTGCGTGAGCAGGAAAAGATGTTCCTGAACATGGCAGAGAAAAGGAGAATAAAAATAAAAAGAAAGGCAGATGACGAAACTCAGAAAAGGCCAAAATGGGCTGAGAACATGGAAGGCACCTCAAATGGTGGAGCGGGTCCTGCTCTGTTGCTGGATTTCGAAAAGAAAGGAAACGTATGTCTTCACCGCGAGAAGACTAGCTACTATAATAAAATTTTCATTGGTTCCAGTGAATGCGAACATAATTACAAGGTAATTGGAGGTTGGGGTTTCAAAAATGGGTCAGAGCCTGTGTTTCCTGGAATTTATTATATTTGTGGGGACAAGGCTTATTTCAAATTGCCGGATCACTGGTATGGAAGCTGCTACTTTGGCATTGTCTTCCCGAAAATATACCATGTGAACAAAGTTGCTGGAAGCAGTGAAAATGCTAATGGCTTAGTGAGTAGTAAAAGAGAAAGCATAGGTGAAATAATGGGTAGTATTTTCAGTGCACTGATACCTGGAGTGGGAGTGGTTCTGAACACTCACAGAATTTGCAAATTGTCCACTATAGTGGATGTGTTGTCTACTGACACAGCTCATGGATTTCTGCTGGTCAATACCGAAATGGTTGCGATCAGATCAATGGTTTTGCAGAACAGACTTGCTCTTGACACCTTATTAGCAAAGGAGGGCGGAGTCTGCCGGATGTTGAAGGCGCAACATTGTTGCACTTATATTCCGGACAAAAGTGTACAGCTCAAAAGATACGTGAAAAACATTACTAATTTGGAAAGGGAACTCAAACAATTCGAGGTTGACAGTGCCTGGAAGAGACTGGAAGATGGTCTCTCAAATGTAGGTCATTGGTTTGCTAGCTTAGGTAAAAGCTTATTGTTTAAGGTACTGATGCCAATTGGAATTATAGGTCTTATCCTATTCTTCATATTTGTCTGTTGCAAATGTCGTAAGCACACCCGAAAGCATCAAGTGAATGCGAGAGGAGTGAAACGAAGTGTGGATGAACTTGAATTAGAGGAAATGAATAATCAGATATACAAAAGGGTGAAGATTTCTCACCCTACCAAAAATGAGAGAGAAAAGCTGAATAGCTTGCTGGAAGAGATAGAGCTGTATAAGGTGTGATAAGTTGGCATCTGGTTCCATTTATTTTGTGATAATAGTAAATATCATCAAAGAGGGGATTGATGTATCAAAGCTTCGCATTTGCGACTTGCTGTAGTCATGAACCTCGCTCATGTGTAACCAAGTAATAATTTGTACGTCTTACTAACCTTTATTTCATGTTTAAACGAGGTAAATGAAGCTTGCACATGTGTATTTCTAATACGATTAATTCGAGTCAATAAAATGGCCGCTGCTTTGAAATAGCTTCTGCGCATGCGTCAGTCACACTCACGTGTCCTGACGTGTTTGCAGGTTTGGAGGGAAATAGTTGCGCATGCGTAATACATAGTTTTGGCAATAACGTGGTACTGCTCGTGCCATTGCTCTTGTGCCTGTGTATATGTAGCTAACATTTAGACTGCATAAGTATAATTTTTGGTGATAAGTTGAAAGTACAAAACCAATGATGTGTTTTCATAACGTTATTTCTATGTATTAATTTGTTCTCGCTTACTTTTTATGTACCGCGGGAAATGGGGGTCTGACTGAGCCGAAAGCCATCTTGGAGGTCCTCTCTGCGCAGGACCGTCCGTCTGGGGAGAAGTCAACCTTGGCTGGTGGAACTCAGCCAGCTGGCAGGGATGGGCAAGATGCTCCTGAGAACTGACCTGCGAACTCAGCAGGACGGAGTCATGTGTCCCTATTCTGAAACAATGTTAATTTGTCATTGTATTTCCCTGGACTTTCTCATGAGAACCCCAATCTCGCTAGGCGGTACCCAGAGATGCAAAGTAGGCATCGAAATAGTGTGTTCTGATTGGTGTGTTACCCAAATCCTATCTTAGGACCAATCCAAATTGAGGGATTCTGACACTTTGCAACATTGGGGGGTGGTACACCGTCCCCAAACAGTATAACTACCCTGGTTTCACCTAGGGAAGTCGTCCGACTTGTCTGGTTTAGCTGACCTGTCACTGACCCAACGCACTCAATAGGTGACTGAAGATACAGAGTACTGCGGAGTACTCTGTCCGAAATTGACCATAGACTAAGGTTCTACTGAACCTTAAAGTGTTGGCGAAGCACTTTGCTGGGAGTTCGCTGACCCAATCGGGGTCTTGATCGATAGCTGCAGAGAGGGTGGAGCGCAGGCGTTGCTTCCGAACTGCGGGTGCTGGTCCTGTCCTGAGGGTTTCCTGTCCTGTCCTGAGGTCCTGTCCTGATTCCTAATCTGAGGGTTTCCTGTCTTGTCCTGGGTGTCCATTCTGCACCTGCTGTCCATTGAGGGGTATCCTTCCTTGAGGGTTTCCTGTCCTTAACTGACCCGTGGCCAGGGTTTGGTTTTCACACCAGTCTAGGTAAATATTGCTCTGAAATCTTTTAAACTTGCACCTTTCTATTTTCTGCCTTTTGCTTCAATAAAGACACACCTTTGCATATGTTGATTTTTCCATGCTTTTGCCGCAAATTATTGAAACGTAAAGTCATTGCATATTTCCATAACGTTTCCCATGTTACCCTACCTGTTAGAAATCATATTTTGCATTGCAGTTTGTCATTTCCTGATATGGTCTAGAACGGCCTTTCTTAAACTGTCCAAAGAACTTTTGCCCTAAATGCATAGCGTTTCCTGTTGCATCCCATATTAGCATTTCCATGATTACCCTGACTTTATTTCTCTATAGTTATGTACTTTTCATTATCTTGATTATCGATTGTCTTATCCTTGTAAATCTAATGCTTACTGAGAACAAACTTTAGATAAAGACTTTAAAAACTTCCAGTTGCCCGTGGTCATTTTACAAAGGTATTGAAGGTCAATTTGAATTGTATTTTGCTGCCTTTCCTTTTACAGCTAGCTCCCTGATCCATTGTGGTCATAGGTACCCGTGTCGGTGGATGGTAAGTCGGGTACGCTGAGGAATAACAGTAGGGAATTCACACAAATTGGTAGCAGCCCGTGAAGTCACCCGGTCAATGTATATGGTGAATTGAAATATATGGGCCCGAAGCCGGAAGCGGCGAAATTATTGGTTGGGTGACCTCGCGCGCTCTATCAACATGAATATCCTAATCGCAACCGTGGATTCTCCGCGGTGCGGGCGGGAGTAAATTTTCCGCGACCATGGCGGACAGTACCCGTTTCCGTCCGCCATCCTAATCGACCTTTAAATCCAAGTTTTGGCAGATTGAAGATGAAAAGCTCAATGGTAGAAATGAAAATGTTGCAATTCACTTAGATAAACCTGATAGTGGAAAATTGTGTATTAGAAGATATAATACTTTGTTTGATAATTACTTTGTAGGTGCAAGACAATGTGAAGACACATCGTATTATAGGGGGATGGGGATTTAAAGGAGGCAAAGATCCTATTTTTCCTGGAATTTATTTTGTATGTGGGGACAAAGCTTATTACAATCTTCCTGACCACTGGTATGGGACATGTTTTGTGGGTTTAGTTTTTCCAAAGATTTTTCATGTAGATAGAAATGCAAAAGGTTCATTTGAAATTAGTAATCATCTGAATAGATTCAGAAGGGAAAGCTTTTCGGAAATATTGGGTGACATATTTGGTGCAGTAATACCTATGATAGGAATAACCCTGAATGCAAACAAAATTAGAAAATGTCTACAATTGTTGATAGATTGTCTACAGATACTGCTAGTGGATTTCAATTAGTGAATACAGAACTTATTGCTATGAGAACAATGGTAATGCAGAATCCTCTTGCTTTAGACATTTTGTTAGCAAAAGAGGGTGGAGTTTGTAGAATTTTACATGTCCAACATTGCTGTACATATGTTCCTGACAAAAGTAAGGATATAGAAATGTTTATCAAAAATATTACTGAGTTACATAGTGAGGTAGAACCTTTAGAAGATGAAAGTTTTTCAGAACGTTTGGGTAAAAGATTTGCAGTAATTAAACATTGGTTTCAAGAAATTGGTAGTTCAATTATAGGTAAAATACTTTTTCCTTTAATAGTCATAGCTATAGTGATACTTTTGTTAAAAATTAGTTGCATGATACACAGAAGGGGAAAACATGTAATGGAAAAGAAAATAATTTACAATCTTAGAAAAGAAAAAGAAAAATAAATAGAATTAGAAGAGTTTCGGAGAACTCAATATGAAAGCTGCAAAAAAGAGATTGAAACCAAATTTTAGAGATACTAACATTAGGAAAGTCCAAAACATGTTCATGGGTTGAAAATTTTAAAAATGTTGGGTATTATTTGGTGATTTTGAAATCACCAGATGAGGGAGTTGATGGAGCAAGGTGAAGAACAAGATTTTGTTCAAACTTGCAAAGTTAATCTCCCATAACAATAGTAATTGAATTAACAAGCATGTGGTGAAATTATTAATCAACTTAGTTTTAAAATGCATCTATCAGAACACGCGGGATAAACTTTGTGTGCTTTATGTTGCAAACGCAAAGAAAAATAATAAACTAACCTTGTCTATTGTCTTTGTCAGTATTAAATACGGCTGTTTAACTAATGGCATGTGCTTATTTAGTGTGCTTATGTTATGTCCTTTCTGTGACAAAAGCTCATGGAGAATCGTGCAGTTCAAAGAAGAAAAGTAAATATGATGCTGCTTTTTGTGTTTTGCTAGGTAACATTATTAAAGGGTTTAATTAGTATTGGGGGTGGGTAACAGAATGGGTCTCAATTCTTTAATTAATTGATGTCTTGTATTTGTTTAATAATAGTTTCCAAAGTGAGGCCTAAAGTTGATTCAGAAAAATGGCTGACAGAACTGCAGAAGTGAAAACTTGTCCAGAGTGGAGCCTTGACCATGCGCAGATGTGGAGATTTTTACCACATTATTATCAATAATAGAAAAAACAGGTCTTGGTGGTGCTGAACGTGCTCTCAGAGAAAAGGCTCAAGGACAGGAATTCAATGTGTCTGCCAAGGCTAGGAAGTAAACGTTTGAAGCTCGAGGGAAAAAGTATCCTTTTTGAGGATGCTGAAAGTTGTGGAACTAAAGGACAATAGGGCTTATGTGAAAGCCTGGTTTTGGTCAAGGAACGGGCATGACCTAACGTCTTATCATGGACTGACACTGAACAGCCAATGAGAAACTCGGTTTTGTGCAAAAGTATGTAAAATGTAGAAAGTTTAGCTAGAAAGAAAGGTATAAAACCTGACATTATGAGCAGGAGGCTGCTTCTTCTTGCTTTACGATTCATGATTGACGAGACATGCTGTTGGATTTTTGGCTCACGTAAGGACAGCAGACTTTAAATGAATTTTCCTTTCTAGGTGGAGTGAGAAATAGACAGGGAAATAGACTTAGGGAATGGAAACTGTTATTCTGCTAATTATTCATGTATTCTGAACTTGCCTTGAGAATGTCAGACTAATAAATCATTTCCTTATTAAAATGCTGCTTTAATTTTTGCTTTAAAAATAAAGATTCTTTGACGCAAATGCTCTTTCTTTTGATAAATAAAGCTAATAAAAATTAGATTTGAAAAGACAAGCTGGTCTTGTTTATTCATGGTCTAGTTTCCATCAGTTGATCCATTCGCCTTAGTGGCCTAATTAAAATGATATTTGTTTAAAAACCATGGTGAGAAAAGATAAACTGCAGATGTATATAATTTTGTAAATAGTTTCTGAATAGTTATGATTAATTAGGTCACATGATTCAGTAGCTTAAAAATTGTCTCATTGGTTTATGGGCCTTTGTAAATGATTCATGATTGATGGTGAGTATTGTGGTGATCGGTAGTGTTGGAGAGACAATTTTTCATTCAGAGCGCTGGATCAATAACCAAACTTAGACCGGACCAGACTGTTAAGCATTTGTGTATCAGACTAAGGTTCAGTAAAAGGTAGGATACACTCAAAGGTCTTTGTCTGCAGAAAATGGATGCTGGATGCTTTAGATGCCTGGATTGTTAATGACCTTGATAAGGAAGGTTATAGATAGGTTTGTGCACCTCAAGGGCAATGAAAGGTTGGCCTTGACATGCACAAACCTATCCCTAACCTGGTGGATTAGCCTTCAGGGGAAAGTCTTCTGCTTTACAGTTCAGGTTAAGGTACAAATGCACTTTAGCATTATTTTGCTTTTTCTCCATGGGAAAAATATTTTAAGAGTGTGCAAAATCTATTCCGCTGTGCACCCTTTACATATGGAGGTAATCTGGTGTTTTCCATGCCCATTTTTCACACTCCAATAGATTTTGGGCACTTAGATCAGAAAATTGGGAGTGACAAGCCATTGTAAAATCCCCTAGGAACACAGACATATGCCCACAATGAACCTTAAAGTTCCGACTGCTGAAAATCCAAAAACCTGTGGTTTTTCTGTGGTAGTGCATTTCAGCTGCGGTCATAGATGTCTGGGAGACTCTCTTGGGGAGTCAGGATCCGCTATTTACAGAATATTTTACGCATACGTACCTGCATGCATCTTAGGGTGCACAACACCCAAAGGTTTACTTGCTCTTTCTCATTCATTGTTTATTTGCAGTGTTGTTAATTGTAGCTGTTGTTCCACCTCCTTGACTGATGTTTCGTGGTGCAATGTTGTTTGTCTAGTTTTTTGCATGAAACTTTGTATTTATTACAGCTTCCTGATGTTGTTGAAGCTCAAAAAGGCTTCTCTGTCAAGGTTAATTGATGGAATGTAATACTAAACACAATGGGCACGAAAAATAGTTTCCAGGGTTAAAAAAACAACTTCAAAGCAGTCAAATCCCTGCCCTTTAAATCAATCAAAGGAGTGGTACAACTTCTCATTCAATGCAGTGAGGCAGCACCACTAATCATGAAACATGCGGATACATCACAATCGGACATTAGTTTCAAAGAGAGACTTACAAGTATTGCATTATAGTTACAGGAACAGTAATTGTTTTCTTATTAGAGCCTATCACAGGCATTAAAAAACAGGAAGTGGGTAGGAAGCTTCCATTTGAGTACTGAAACTACCACACATCTTCACAGCCCACAGTATAACTTCAAAGAATGCCTGAGCGGAAAAGCCGCCGTTGCAAGTGCTTGGAAGTACATGGCCAGGACGATCAGACCTCATTGATCACATGTCCTTTTAAACTAGACCAGAAAAGCAGGACCCTCCAGGCAGACACTTTGGCCAAGGCAAAGTGTAGTATATAAAGTTGTACCCAAAATGAATTCTTATTTGACAAAGGGTAAAGAAACACAGGTAGAGGGACCTGTCAAGAATCCGGGACAGATAGAGGCCAGTAGGGCTGGGGCAAAAGTGCTCATTGCTAGATGTAAAACACAGCGGATAAACATTTTCTATTGATAGCGCAAGAGGGAAGGAAGCAGGCTTTTCTATTCTCCAAAGGGTGGGGCTTGGCATTCCACACCAAACACAAAGGGCCCAGCTGTCGGCCAAAAGGAAAAAATACTGCACGTACTCTGAAGCAAAGGATGAGGTTTTACGTAAAATATGACCACTTCTTAAGCTGCAGTTTCGGTTCTGAAATTTGAGAAGAGAAACATGATTAAAACTGCTGACAGAATTTGCCTGAAAGTAGGAGTCCCGTTCAAAATAAATAAAAAATGTGTCTTACTGTCTTCATAATGTAATGCCAACGTTTCCCCGCTACATTGGCCAACCATAGTATCTTGCAACACACAAAACCAGATGCAGGAACATGTGTGCAGGTTTAACAATACGGACATCCGCACATAGTTATGTCCGGTTCACCTGATGTATAACGTATTTGAAAAATGACTACGATTGTGCAAATGTGGCGATTCCCAAGAGGAGGGCACAAAAAAGGTACACGAGTGCTGGGGGATTGAGGGGATGAAGGGGTAGCCAGGAGAAAGGTCACACCAATCAACTGCCCCGCTCACAAATGAAGAAGTCAGACAAGAGGAAAGGTCATTGGCAAAGCAAAACACACCCTACCCAAGAACTCCATGGTCAACTTGCTCACATTTACGAATTTTTTGCTTTGAAGTAAGTCACATAGAGCACAAAGACTTCTCATATTTACACAGATTTTGCTTTGAGGTAAGTGACATACAGCGGAAAGAATTCAACAATAAATACACAAATACCATCGTCTGCATGGATTATACAAATGATGTCACTGACACGCAGACACTGAGCGCATCATGCCAGCACTAACATGCAGGGCACACACATTGCTGCATTCAATGTTAATGATATCTATTGTGCCAAATGTGGCCTCGCCATTCACAATTCAAGACCACCGTGGCCATGACATATGACAATGGGTATGTGGAGGGATGTGAATGTGTTTTATGTATTTTGGCCGTGAAGTCAACACTTCACCGTTGTCTCTGTTTGGCATTTACTTTCTTTCTCTTTTGGTTGAAAAAGTCATCACAACAACAAAAAGAGAGGTAGGGAGAATGAGGAACACTCTTTGTCCTCGGTTATACTTTTTAAACAAAAGAAGAGTGACCAAGGGATACACACATTTTCAGAGAACAAATGGAGCGACTGGGGGAATAACACTGACCCCACTCAGGTCAGTTTAGAAAGCCCTCACTCACCAACCTGGTTGGTGACATGCTTCATCATTGGGCTCCACTGGAGAGGCCGAGTGCCACCCCAGTGTGCTTCGACGCCAAAACTACTGCGGAGCGGGTTTTGTGAAATAGACGTGAAGTGAATTAATTAGCAGTGATAGTGATGGTTAAAAATGTCTTATGTGTCTCAAAAAGTGTTTATTGTTTGATCACTAGGACATAGATAAAAAACATGGTACAAATAAATTGTTTGGTTATTTCCAGAAGTTTAATCGTCAGTCAACATGTCTGCCTTGAAACTGTGTAAATTTACCAGGCATTCATCAGGACAAAATGTGAACTAAACCCTGGCTGTATGGACACTCTAAGGCCCACCCTGACCACGGGACGTGAAATGTAAAAACAGTGGAAAAGTGCATACAGGGGGAGCGTACTCCACCTAGGTACTCCTTGATTAGGAAACCTCAAAAATAGTAATTATGCACTTAGATGGTGGGTCAGTTATACACCATGGATCACGGGAGGGGGGTGGTGGCGTAATTGGCACACCGCCCTCGACGCCAGGCACCCTCTTGGAACCTGCATACACCCTCGCAAACCGGATGATCAGGATCACCAATTACCCCACCACCCCCCTCCCGTGATCCATGGTGTGTAACTGACCACCATACATACACCGGTTTGCGAGGGTGTATGCAGGTTCCAAGAGGGTGCCTGGCGTCGAGGGCGGTGTGCCAATTACGCCACCACCCCCCTCCCGTGATCCATGGTGTGTAACTGTCCATACCGCCAGGGTTTAGTTCACATTTTGTCCTGATGAATGCCTGGTAAATTTACACAGTTTCAAGGCAGAAACATGTTGACTGACGATTAAACTTCTGGAAATAACCAAACATTTTATTTGGACCATTTTCCTACACTGTTTTTTATCAATGTCCTAGTGATCAAACAATAAACTCTTTTTGAGACACATAAGACATTTTTAACCATCACTATCACTGCTAATTAATTCACTTCGCGTCTATTTCACAAAACCCGCTCCGCAGTAGTTCTCGCGTCGAAGCACACTGGGGGGGCACTCGGCCTCTCCAGTGGAGCCCAATGATGAAGCATGTCACCAACCAGGTTGGTGAGTGAGGGCTTTCTAAACTGACCTGAGTGGGGTCAGTGTTATTCGCCCAGTCGCTCCATTTGTTCTCTGAAATTGTGTGTACCCCTTGGTCACTCTTCATTTGAAAAAGTCATCAGTCAATGGTATTGGTGCATTGATGACGCTGGGATTCCCACCTAGATTTTCACCTTACCACTCCAAGGAATCCACAGGTTGATGGGTCTCTGTAGTCTGCATGGAAGTGTGAAGGAAGGACCATATGTATCAATCGAATTTTTAGTCGCAAACGCTGCAAATCGCAAAAAACAGCGTTTGCGAATAAAAATGTGCTATTTCCAATGTATGTAGCAAAATCGCAGCGCAAAATGAGAAATTGCAAAAATTGCGATTCCTTACGTTGCGAGACCCAGAATTCTGCAAATTCCCTAGCGATTCCTTTTTATGCGACTTCTTAGTTAGCAAAATTCGCAAATGGTAAATCGCAAATTAAGAAATCGCTATGGTATGGATGAAAAAAATCGCAATTTGCAAATTTACGAAAATCGCAATTTAGGGAATCGCAATTACCACCAAGTAGGAGCAGGTGGTAACCATGTGCAAACTATTTAAGGAGTCCCAGAATGCAACAGACTCTTTCCACAATGGCTGGACTATACGTGATAGCCAGGAGGCTGTGACTTAGAGCTGCTGCACAGAGGAGGAGACGCCAGGAGAGGATATTCCGTGAGCGCATTACCATGTTCCAGCGCACTGAGGAGGACATCTATACACACTACAGACTGGATGAAGTGAGTATCCTTGATTTAATTGAGGAACTCAACCCCTTCCTTGAACACCCCACACGCAGGACACACTCCATCCCCACTCACATCCAGGTCCTGTGCTCACTGCACCTCTTGGCATCAGGTAGTTTCCAGGGGGTGATAGCCTCAGCAGGAGGGGTGTCACAGAGTGCACTTTCGCGCTTTTTCTACGCGTTCCTTGATGCCATGGTACAGAGGCTGCATCACCACATTCACTTCCCAAGCACCCCACAGGCACTAGACCAGACCAACCAGGACTTCTATCAAATAGCCCAATTTCCCGGGGGGCGTGGCTAGCCGAGCAGCGAGATGGCCGCTCAGTGAGTGAGCTCCGCCGGCTACATTTCATAATCCTACCATAATCCTTCTTCGGACCCTTGCGGACCCCCGTCTCACCTGGGGTTCGACCACAGTCACCCAGCGTTCCTGCAGCCGGAGTTTGGGGTGCGGAAACCCCCGGACGGCGGAGAAATCACCATCCCGAAACCTGCTGCCCTGACCGCCAACGACGCCCCGTGGCCGTGGAGCTGGAGCCTGGCTGCGGCGGGCTACTGTGGGCCGCGGCTTCGGAGGCCTTGGGAGATCCTGGACACGAGGTCGCGTGGTCTGGAGGCGGCGAGACCACCTTGACGGCACACTCTGGCGAGCCCCTGCTGCATCGGGGAGGAGACCGGTAAACTGCTGAGCAAAATAGGGTGGAGACAGGGGGTTCATCCCAGTGATACCGAGACCGGCTGCGATCCTGCCGCAGTGCCGGCCATTTCCCTATGACCGGAGCAAGATAAGCGGCGCTGCTACGATCCGACTAGAGGCTGGGGCTGACCTCGCACAGCGGTCATCTATACCTAAGCAAGGTGAGGCGGGGACTTCGTGGCGGAGGTGCAGGACAGCCGCCTTTAATTACACACGCACTGCCCTGCCGGGGGGGTGCATCGAGCCCACCGTATCGGGACCGGCCAGCTACTTACACGCATTCAACCCGAAGGGATCGGGGGAACGGGGGCCGCCCGCTGCGACCTCGGCCCCGTATCGTGGAAATATCCTGGGCTGGATTTGGCGCTAAAAGACCGGAATACTGAGGTTGGTGCTGCCGCCATTTTGTTGCCTGTACACACTCGGAGCTGCATTCAACTGGAGGAGGGGGACTGGTGGAGATATATGCCTGTGACCTGAGTGACTGCACGTTAAACTGCGCTCTTTGTTGCTGGCGGGTTGCTGGCGTGCACTGCTAGTGTACAAGCACTGCATATTTACAAGAGTTGCCAAAGCGGATCGCTTGCTGCCCGGGGACTGCCATCACCATGGGTAAAACTGAGGCCAAGCAGCCCAAAATAAGCTTCGATAATAGGAGACCACCAAAGACCCCTACACCTGAAATGTCTGGAGGAGAGTTGTCGTCACAAGGAGCACCGGCGGAAATAGATTTTGGGGCACTTATGATGGAAGTTAGGTCTAGCTTGAAGAGTATAGATACCAAACTGGATGCCATGTCGGAACAGCTAGAATCAGTCAAGTCCAAGGTGGGCGCACACGAGACCAGGCTAGATTGTTTGGAGAACAGACAAACTGAATGCTGCGAATTTCAACAGCAGGCCAAGCAACATATCACGAACTTGGAGAAAGAACTGGACAACCTGCGCGCTAAGTCAGATGATTTGGAAGCGTGTTCCCGAAGGTCCAACGTGCGCATCACGGGTATTCCAGAGACGGCGAACACTGGCAAGATGGAGGTATTTGTGACTGACCTACTCCACGAACTCTTTGACCCGGCCCTGTCGCCAGTTTTTACGGTTGAGAGGGCTCACAGGTCGCTTGGGAAGAAACCGCCGGTAGGTGCACCGCCGCGTCCCATACTGGCCAAACTGCTAAATTACCAGGACAGGGATCTAATATTGAGGCTGGCAAGGGAGAAGGGGAAGATAACGCACAAAGGGAATAACATCTCCTTTTCCCCGGATTTCACCCCTCTAGTGCAAGCGGCCCGCAAGGAATTTCTGCCGGCCAAGAAAGTATTGCTGCAGACTGGTGTGCAATATTCCCTGTTATATCCGGCGAAGCTGAAGGTGCTCCACGACAACGAAATGCACTTCTTCACAGATGCGAAGTCCGCGCTCAAGTTTGCGAAACACATTGCTGGTCCGGGAGCCAGACGGAAATCCCCCAGACTGGAAGAAACGACTGAGCAACTCAGTGACAACGACTAGATGAGCTGTCCCCGTCTGTTACGCAACACCGCAATCCCTGCTGCCCTCACGTCCTGGATTGGTGATCGGAGACATCCCCGCACCTTTTGCTGGTGCACTTGAACTGAAAAACGGGTGGGGTAAGCCACTGCTATATTACAAGCTGTCCATTTGTGCTTGCCCGGAACTTGAACCTTAAGTGGCAGTAACTGAGGTGAGGTTGGTTGACCCGGCGGCGGGGATAACAATGGGGCCACGGAGACTTAATACCTGAATGTAGCCACCCCGCTAACACGGGGGTGTAAGCTGGGTGCACCACGTCCCCATGGGGTGCATCCCATTGTTTCTTGAGTTGGTTTTATATCACGCTATGCGTGTTTTATTAAGGGGTTTGTCACAACCTGATTGGGGGGTTGGTGAGGGAGGGGGGAGGTGGGGGGAGTTGATGAAGTTGATGTTTGAGGCTTTACATTGGTGCACTGAGAACTGCTTAATAAATATATTTTCACGCATAGGGGCACGAAGTGTGCTGCGGGCTGGATTTGACGAAACCGGGAGGATGGTACTGTTGGGTACACTGCAGACCTGTTTGTACTTCTGTAATGGGGGGGGTTAGGCTGTGGACCTGGAACATTAGAGGCCTTGGGGACTATAAGAAAGCCCGGTTAATGCACAGTACGCTAGCCCGCCATAATGTGGACATTTGCTTTTTGCAAGAGACTCACCTCAATACCGTCCCTTCGCCTAGGCTAAGAAATGCTAGATGGTCAATGGTGTATTCTGCTATATACTCTAATTATGCGAGAGGGGTGGCTATACTTGTGCGCAGGGGGCTGGACTGGCGAGAACAAACATGTGTGCAGGATAAAGATGGGAGGTATGTTATCTTACAGGGCACCTTGCAGGGGCGACCGGTGGTGATGGCTGCCATATACGGTCCGAATGTAGACGATCCAGACTTCTTTCGAAATTTATGGGCACGTATTGCATTGCTTGATTGCCAGTCGGTGATTATTGGAGGCGATTTTAATGTTGTGCTGAATGATGTCATGGATCGAAGAGGTGTGGGTAGGCCTACACATACCAGAGCTAGACAGGCTGTCCTAGATATAATGGGAGAGGGGAGGCTGGCGGATGTGTGGAGAATTCGACATCCTGGGGAAAAGGTGGGGACTTGCTTTACGTGTCATCAGTCTGCTTGGTCACGGTTAGATTTTTGGCTGGTGTCGCCTGAGGTGGCAACATGGGTGAGGGAAGTCGACATCCAAGCTAGATCCCTATCAGATCATGCCCCATGCATGATGGAGCTGTGTCTACCTGATGCCATTCATAGGGAGTTCACATGGCGTCTGCCCC
This sequence comes from Lissotriton helveticus, assembly GCF_964261635.1. NCBI lineage: Eukaryota > Metazoa > Chordata > Amphibia > Caudata > Salamandridae > Lissotriton > Lissotriton helveticus. The sequence goes on from NC_136068.1 coordinate 1,191,114,993, forward strand.
CGCATGCTCTAACAGATCCAGTATTCGTCGAAGAGATAAGGGGAGACATAATTAAATATTTTGCTGAAAATGCGGGATCAGTATCATCAGAGGCCATTGAAGGGGACGCCTTTAAGGCGGTGATACGGGGACAGTGTATAGCGAGGCAGGCGGGGGTGTTACGATCTATCCGTAGAACACTAGCCCAGTTAGAACGGGAGCTGAGGGACCTAGATGCGGCCTTTTGCCGTGACCAATCCTTGCAAACTGCAGGCGATTTCAAGACCAAGCTCCTTGCCTTTAATGAGGAGGCAGATCGTGAGGTGAGATTCCTAGGAAAACAGGCCGAAGCTCGGAGGTATGGGGAAGGGGATAGTCCCAGCAGGACCCTAGCGAGATTGATAGCCCCCCGTACACAATCGCATTACATACACGCTATCCACGACACTGGGGGATCCCTGGTTCTTGGCCAGGAAGCAGTACTACACGCCTTCACAGACTTTTACACGTCCCTATACACCACCAGACAACCCGAGATCCCGGCTTCCCTGGAGAGCTTTTTGGATTCCATCGCCCTAGTTTGGTTCAATAACAACCATAGACAATATATGGACCTCCCAGTAACAGTTCAGGATATAATTCAGGTGATAAAAAGCATGCCGGCCAACAAGGCCCCTGGCCCTGACGGTCTGACAACGACCTTTTATAAAACGTACGCGGAAGAACTGGCGCCGAAATTGTATTCGGTGTTTGTTGAGGCCCTTGAATTGAACTCCCTTCCAGACTCCATGCATGAAGCCTTAATCATTACACTATTGAAGCCTGACAAAGATGAACTGTTTCTGGATTCCTATAGACCCCTCTCCCTGATCAATGTGGACGCTAAAATCTATGCCAAAATCATTGCGGATAAACTACAGCCAATGTTGCCGATCATCGCACTCCCCGACCAATCCGAGTTCATCCCTGGTCGAGCCACATCACATAATCTCAGAACCATATTCTCGGTCCTACACTACTTGCACCCCTCTGTTCGTGCAGCAGTGGTGTTCCTTGACGCCACTAAGGCGTTTGACTCCTTGGAGTGGCCTTATTTATTCAGAGTCCTGGAACGGATGGGATTCAGTCGTAATTTCATAACCCTAATCAAACTCCTGTATAGCGCGCCTAGGGCCAGAGTGAGTGTAAATGGCCTCGTCTCCAAACCCTTCGCGATCTCTAGAGGGACCAGACAGGGATGCCCACTGTCCCCTCTCCTGTTTGCCATTGCAATGGAGCCGCTTGCGGCCAGGATACGGCAACACCACACTGCGAGGGGTATTGGGTTCAGCTCACGGAGTTTACTGATTTCGCTATACGCGGATGATGTGACATTGTATATTGTCAATCCCAGAGACAACATGAATCCGCTGCTCCGTGAATTTGTGCGGTTCGAGGGCCTTGCAGGAGTGTCCATAAATTGGACGAAATCTGTTGCATTCCCCCTCACGGACGAGACAGTTCAGCCGTCACCGGACTATCCCCTGCGTTGGGAAACTGACGCGGTTAAATACTTGGGAATCTGGATCAGTCGGGATACACAGGAGTTGTGGTCTCTTAACTTTGGCAGAGCAGTGGACTGGCTTGAGAGGAAAATTGAGGTCTGGAACAAATTGCCCTTGTCCCTGGTGGCACGTATAGCATTGGTGAAAATGGTGGTACTCCCCAAATTCCTATATCTGTTCGTGAATGTTCCGCTGCCCATGACTGCGCACTTCCATGCGAGGGTCCGCTCCCTGCTACTCCAACTGGTTTGGGCCGGGAAGCAGGCGAGGGTATCCTGGAACCTGCTCACACTCCCACTGAGACAGGGAGGCCTCGGAGCTCCCGACTTCAAGCTTTACGCCCTATGCGCTCAGGCGCAGTTCCTACATTTCTGGGCCTTCCCCACTCCTTACCAACCGCACGTGGCGGTGGAACTAGCCATTGCTGCCCCGCTGCCACTCCGGGTGGCGCTTTATGGTAAAGTCAAGCGACCTTCAAAGGATGTGGACACTGTGGAAAAGAGTCGCTGGTCTTGGCGCGAATTACAAACCAGAGCGGGCCTCTCCTTGCTTTATGCGCCAGCTATCCCCCTACGGGGCAACCCGATGTTGCCTTGCTTGAGTACTAGAGGAGACACACTCACGTTCCGAGGGCAGAGGCTGCATACATTTGCGGACATCTATCCCGAAGGCACCTTTATGACATTGACTGCGAAAAGAGACGACGAACCTGATTCCTTTGCGGACACACTGCTGTACCACTCCCTTCGGGAATCCTGTAAGAAATTGGGGCCCCAATTCCCTGAGGAGCCGCCGGCACTAGATGCCCTTCATAATCTACTCTCCAGACCTTCCCCAAAAAAACTAGTGTCAAGACTGTACAATTGCATGCAGGAGCAGGCCCCGATAGAAATATCCACGGCTCGACAGGCTTGGGATGCAGACCTGAATGACCCTCTGACAGACGACATGTGGGAATATTGCTGCAAGCAACTCACGGCCCTGTCACCGAACTATCGTTTGAGGCTCATCCACTTCAAATTTCTGCACCGGTACTATCGCACACTGGCTCTGCTGCACCGCATAGGCATCCGCGAGGATGCAAATTGCTGGAAGTGTGGAGGAGCAGATGCGTCCTTCCTTCATTGGCGTGGAGCTGTCCTAAGCTGGACGGATACTGGTCAGACGTCTTCACTGCCATTAACCAGATTCTACATAGAGCAGATGCACCATCACCGCTCCTAGGCTTGTTAGGATATGTCAAAGACACAGACCCTTGTGATAGAAAATTACATGCATTGCTCCTCCTATACGCCAAAAGACAAATATCACTACATTGGGGCAGGAGAGTCCTTCCAATATACACGGACTGGGTAAAAGATGTAACGTACGGACATACACAATTAACTAACTATTGGGAAACAATGCCGACTGCTTCCAGACCTAATGATATATGGGAACCCTTCTTATGTTGGACTAGGGAGCAAGCGGGCTCGGACATGTCTGATGGTGCAGCGGATGTGGGTGTGTCAGATGATATGGGATGAGAGCGGTGAGGAGTAAACGTAGGCCTGCTGCCCCTGTGTCCGGTGCCAATGTAGTCTTCACTGGGAGATGAGACAAGCCCCGATCCCACAGTCCACATCGCTTTCCACAACCAGCGGTTACTGTAACCCCCTACCTCCCCTGCGGCCGCATGATCCTATAGTTCCCCCCCCCCGCCCTATGTCCCCGTGCTGGAGTCCTGGCACGTGAGGAATCAAAACCCCCACAGTTTCTAGACATTCGTAAACAACTGCCCGGCGCACGAGCGCACTGCCCCACTTGTGAGTAGGTATCGAATGAATGGTATTTCTCAACTGCACCGTTGTTTGTTGTTCAAGCTTCCCTTTCGTTTGTTTGGACTGGTTGGGTGAAAACAGTGCTGATAGACGCATCCTTTAGACTTGCCGTTTCCACGGGCTGTGTTCTGGTGCCAGCTTTGTAACGGCCTCAGAACCTTCAAATTCACTTGTTCGGCTACAGCACTGGTAAAAAGTGAAAAGTAAGACCATTAATCATGCTAATGTTACACTGTCTGAGTAAGTGTCATTCTTTTTTTTGTATGCTTCCTTCGGGAGTCACTCGACCTGTTGTGTTGGTTCCCCCCAGACTGCTGCACTGTTGGTTATAAGATGTAAACTTCATAGCGGCCTGCCTCCGGGTTGTTGGCGTGACGCAGTGTACCTCTTACCCTTTTGTCTGTACAATAAATGTCTTACACAAAAAAAAAAAAAAAAATAGCCCAATTTCCCCACGTCATTGGATGCATAGATGGGACACATGTTGCAATATCCCCTCCCTCCCAGAATGAGTACGTGTTCAGGAATCGCAAATCCTACCATTCCCTGAACATACAGGTGGTGTGTGATGCCAAACACATCATCACGAACATTGTCGCTAAATAGCCTGGCAGCACGCACAATGCTTTCATCTTCCGTCACAGTGGGATATACCGTAGACTCACAAGTGGGGAGTTTGGCAAGGGATATTTACTAGGTAAATGCATTTGAACAGAGGCCACACTTGTTAAGAATAGCATGTGCAGGACAGTGTTTAACCATATCCATCCCACCCCACATGTGACAGTGTGTATGCGGTCCGGGACTTCATACTGGCACCCTACCTGAATCCACCCAACGCTGGGGAGCGGCGGTACACCAGCACCAACATAGCAACCAGAGGCACCATTGAGCGTACATTCGGGATACTCAAGAGCATATTCAGATGCCTACACAAGAGTGGAGGGGCACTACAATACAGCCCCCAGAACTGTTGCAAGATAGTGGTAGCATGTGCCATGCTGCACAACATCGCCACCAGGAAAGGCACACCAGTGGAGCTCAGTGAATCGGATTCATCAGATGTGGAGGGGCCTGCTCCAGGACGCATGCCAGCCGGTGTAGTTGGTGCAGCTGCTGGGCGCCAGAGGCGAGGTGAGATTACACGCAACTATTTCTAGGTAAGAAAATATGACACAATGCTAGATATCATTTGTGAGACTGTATTTTATTCCTTAACTTCAGGATGAATGATGTCACACAGCCTGAATGACACCCAATGTCTCTCCCAATGTCCAACACATGCTATTGTCACAGTGCAAGTCTTTCATCAGGAGCAAGTGTACATGTAAAGTGGGTAGCTGCACCCATCCAGTGGTCATATTTGGTGCACCTCAAATGCGGCGCTGTCGTGAGGAAGCCCCTGTTTGGGGCTGCCCAGTTCCCTCCTCACTTGGGCCACTAGGCCTACTGGTACGGCCACTACGGCGCCTATCCATGGTGGGCGGGGGGGTGATGCTGCTCCTTCCTGACTGTGCATCCTCATCTGTGGGAGTTAGGACTCCTGGCCCAGTAGTGCGAACTGCCCGCAGCTCGTCTACTGCAGATGTCCTGGCTGTTGTGTGCCACCTCGCGCTGCATGCAGATGCTGCGCCTTGATAGAACATTGGAGGCAGAGGACAGGCGATTCACCGCACGTGTGTACAGGTCTAGGCGCTGCATCTCTCTGCGCCTAGCGGCACGGTCGGCCTTGAGTTCTGCACAGAGTGCCTCCAGGGCACCCGTCATGCCCCTGAAGCCTGCCCTCACTTCCCTCTGTAACGATTTTATGTTTTTTGCTTGCAGGCGCTGTACCTGCAACATGTGCATTTCCAGTCCGCCAAACACTGTTTCATCCCCTGGATCTGCAGCACTGCTGGATGTACGAGACCTGCGCCTGGTTGGGACTGTTGGGATTGGGTCAGCACGTGCACTCAGTTGTCGCTCTGGCTGTGTTGGCTCAGGTTGCACATCGCCATCGCTGTCCCTGCCCTCGTCCTCCAATGGGGGTAGTGGTGGGACTACATGTCTCCTGCGGCGCTTTGGAGGGTTGACTGGGCTATCCTCCTCCTCTGTGCCCTCCTCTTGCCCTTCTGCTTCTCTGTTTGGGGAATCGCCCTGTCTTCCACTGCCTGTTGGCTGTGTTCTAGATGCTGCTGTGGACGTAAATGCCCACATTTATTTACTGTTCTGACTTGCACCTTGCACTTGTCAAGTATTAAATATCACTGTTTGGGATTACATGTGTCTTGTATTTGCCTTTCATGAAGTGCACATGCTATTAGGGACTGGTTGGGTGTAAATGCACCACTGTAATGTGCATGTGACTACATCTCCCATAATGCATTGCAGTGTGTGCTTGTGTACCTGCACTGGACTACTAATTGTGTCCTGCCCCTGAGTCGCTGCTGGGAGTGTGGGGTTGGTTGGGGGGTGTCAGGGGTGTGATGGCATGCTTCTTACCTGGTCCTGGTACCGGGTGGTCGTAGCTGTCTAGGTCTGCCTCGCCCATTACGCTTTCAGGTAGCAGGGTCCCCTCCACCAGTTCCTCAAGAGGCATAGAGTCAGTAGCTGTGGAGGTCCCTCCACTGGTTTTCCTGGACTGCTCCAACCTGGCAGCCACATTTTCCTTGGAGCGCTGGCACATATCATACCAGCGCTTTCCTAACACCAACAGCATTCACCTTCTGCTGGATTTCTGCCCTTATGTGCCGCTTGCGTGTCTCAGGCACCCAGAGTGATTTTTTGCCAAATAGGTGCTCTTGGCTGACCACCATTTCTTGAATTAGCACCTCCAACTCTGCCTCAGAAAACTTTTGCTTTCTTTTCCTCTGGCCTTCCCCCTGCTGCTGCTGCTGTGTTTCCTGGCTGGCCATGTCTCCAGTGTCTGCCATTCTTTTCACCACTGCAGAGTTCCCTCTCCACCACTCCTTCTCTCTGACTGTGATTCAGAAACTCTGGTGCAGCATGGCTAGTCACACTTCCTGGTTGTGATGTCATCAAGCTGCACCTGAGTTTCCGATTAGCAGATTTGCGGAAATCGCAAATTTGCGACTATTTACATTAAGGAATCGCAAATTTGCGATTTTTTACGTTAAGGAATCGCTATTGGGGGTAGCGCAATGATTTTTACAGAATCACTATTTTATTGCGATTTTTTACATACATACAATTTTGCGAATCTGATTTTGCGATTCGCGAAAAATCGCAAATTCAGAATCGCAAAAGGGGAGCTTGATACATATGGCCCGAAGTTCTTTAAATTCAGTACCCTTTTGACACATTTTCAAAATCAATGTCATTTTAACCTGAAGGACCACTGACTCCAACGGAAAGTTTAAAAATGTATTACAAAGCCAAAAATAACTGAACATACAAGCACCTCAGCAAGAGGTTCAAGAAATAAACTGGCACTAATACAAACATAATCCTAGGCAAGAGTCTCAGACAACCCAGAATAAAAAGCAAAGTCAATTCAACAAGCATTAGACATGCAATCACCGTGCCTACTGGAAAACTGGACTGCATCTGTTCCGGTGGGAAAGAAAAGAAAAGATTAGTCTGTCCCTACACTAATTCCAAAGTGACATCCCTACTTAACATACCTGCCGGGCAAGAGAAAAAGGTGTCAGCTGTGAAGGCTCCCTAAGAAGCACATTAGCTTTCCAGGTAAGTAGCCTAAACTACCGAGCTCGTTCTAAGATGCTCCTTAATTTCTCCTGCCTAGTCCAAACTAAGACCCATGTCTAACTGCACATCCAATTGGACTGCCTTAGACAGGACCCAGTCTAAACCCAACTGACCCTAACCCTAGCTTCACTAAGACCGAACTAACTCTCCACCCTCGGGGAACTTTCCCTAATACAAAATCCCAAAAACAATGGGTACGCCCATGACACTCCTCCTTCAGCAGGTACAGCCTCTCGTACTTTTCCAGTGTCGAACCTTCTTTTTCCAAAAAACGTTGCTGGATCCCAGGCACCTTCTCCGCCAAATGTTGCAAATGCACCTGCCAGCACATTCCCTTCGTCTTCACTCATACCAATTTAACTTCTAAACATTGGCTCATCCTACCTAACGAGCTACATAGCTTGCACCTGCAAAAGAAATGCATGAGAACAAATCCCTCTGCACGCTCTAAGTTACAATTCGAAATTCAACTACAACGTAAGCTTCTTTCTCAAAGTACATTTCCCAACTCAACATTTCTAGTCATGCTAGGAAAACCACGATTGGACCTCTGCTAGCGTTTCATCTCTCAGGCCTTTACTCTTTTAAATGCATTTCTAATATGACAACATAAGCATTTCATTAATAAATCCTAACATTACACTCTATGTTAACAAACATTATTCTCATGTTAAAGCATTACATTTCTGATTAAGCAGCCTACACGTGCTACTTTAATATGCCACGTTTAATCTCAATGCACATTGTATACACAGAACAATTAATCTTAAATTACTTAAGGCATTATTCTCTCGGCTAAGCACTACATTAACCAATAAATGATATGAGCATAATTCTATATATTGCAACGTTCTCGATTAGTCCTACGAATCTGAAACCAAACATTAGTAGAGTCCTCTAAATATGCAGGTGCTCACTACGAACGGGTGTGATGCACCCCTACAATTTTCCAAACAACGTGGCGCTCTATCAGCCCCCCTTTGATGACCTGTGTCATCACACACTACATCATCGTTAGGGAAAGAACCAACTTAAACAGAACTTGTTGCCATTCTACCTCTCCTGAGCAACTCCATGTTTTTCAAATTCTGATATTGACTGTCCTGCAGTCTCTCCATTCGTCTCTCCTGCGTTCTCAAAGATCTTTACAATCTGACAGACTTATACCACTTGTAATAAGCTCTCATCAAACCCCACAATCCAATCACACATGCCACAACTATGATAAGAGGCTTCAACGCATAACCAAACAATCCTTTTATAATGTTCGCAAGCCAACTCCCCACTTTGCCTAATCCTTTTCCAACCTTTTCCCATATATTTTCCTCAGTCAAATCCTCAATCTCATAGTGAATGGGAGTGATGTTATATATAGACATATATATATATATATATATATATATATATATATATTACCTACTGGCGGTCGCCAGTAGGTATATATAGTTAGGATTTTTTCTCTATGGGTTTTTTGAAAATTCTATGTCTAATAACTTTGGCGTTTGTGGACGGAATTGGCTGAAATTTTCAGGAAAATGGCACATTTTGTTTCTGAGCAGCCCCTGAAAATTGGGGGGGGTTCGTCCAGGGGGGGTCGAGAAAAAAGGGGGGTCCCAAAACGTGTTTTTAACATTGAGTTTTCCATAGGGCGGTTGGCCTCACTTTTAGCCCGAACGGCTGAATGGATTTGCACGAAACTTGGCAAAATTGTAGAGACTGGTAGCCCGATGTGCCTTTTGTAGGTCTCAATATATGTGCTCCAGTGGATTTTGAGAAATTAACGTTTAAAAAAAGATATATATCTGTAACAGCGGACCGGGCAGCGCTCCAGTTCGCGTACTTTTCGCGCAACGGAGCTTTGTGAAGCGAAGCTGATTGGTTCTCCGGCGTCTGTAAACATTCCAAACAGTCCGTAGCGGCCGCCATCTTGTCTCTCGGTAGGATCGAGAGACAAGCGGAGGCCAAACCGAAGGGGCAAATGACCATAAGGGGGCATAGTAGATCCTCCCTGACCGTTTAGGTTTGATGTGGAGGTTTTAAAAGGGCCCCGCGGGGCAAAAAAAAAAAAAAATAATAATAATCGAACAACTGAATGGATTTGCACGAAACTTGGCAAAATTGTAGGGACTGGTAGCCCGATGTGCCTTTGCTAGATCTCAATATATGTGCTCCAGTGGATTTTGAGAAATTAACGTTCAAAAAAAGATATATATCTGTAACAGCGCACCGCTTCGCGTACTTTTCGCGTTACGGAGCTTTGCGAAGCGAAGCTGATTGGCTCTTCGGTGTCTGTAAACATTCCAAACAGTCCGTAGCGGCCGCCATCTTGTCTCTCGGTAGGATCGAGAGACAAGAGGAGGCCAAAGCGAAGGGGCAAATGACCATAAGGGGGCATAGTAGATCCCCGCTGACCCCCTAGGTTTGATGTGGAGGTTTTAAAAGGGCCCCGCGGGGCAAAAAAAAAAAATAATAATAATAATCGAACGGCTGAATGGATTTGCACGAAACTTGGTAAAATATTAGGGACTGGTAGCCCGATGTGCCTTTGCTAGGTCTCAATATATGTGCTTCAGTGCATTTTGGGAAATTAACGTTCAAAAACAAGATATATATCTGTAACAGCGCTCCGCTTCGCGGAGATAAAATTATATCTGTATTACCTAGCTGTTGCTAACACCAGTTAGCGACGGCTAGTAGGAGATAGCGACCATCTTGGGCCCCACTTTGCATGTGAGTGATATTTATCACTAATGACATGCAAAGTGGGCATGCCAAGATGTTAGCGACTGGAAACAGTCGCTAACATCGATATCTCCTATTATCAACTTTTGGAAATATTCGAGATAAGCGCGAATATCTCCAAAAAGTAACAGCTGCCCTGAGCAGTTCTTAGCCATGTTATCCAGAGCATTAGCTCGGTAATGCATGAATATCGCTGAGTTTTCAGCGATATTAATGCATTGCGGTCGTTTTTTATCGTATTTGCGATAAACCTTGATAATAGCAAGGTTTATCTGCGATAATTTCTGACGGTAAAAAAATCGTTGCTAAGCATCGTTAGGGATAAATATCGCTTAACTTTGGTAATATGCCCCAACGTCTGTTAACGTTCGATTCGAAGGAAATCAGGAAGTGTTGAAAAACATTGTCTGCGCCATCTTGTCTTTTTTCAAATGCCACACTTTTGTCGTGCACGGCAGCCATTTTAGATGCCTTGACCAGACCCACTCTGTGCACGCTGTCGATCCTTAGCATGGCTCCCCACCCTCGCAAGCATCTCCCCCAGGCAGTGGTCACCCCCGCTCTCTGTCTTATGCATGGGTAATAAACCTCCCCCCATCTGCGCTGCTCTTCCCTGAGAATCACACCCTGTGCCTGCCCGACACCTCCCTTTCGCCCTAATCACTACCGCACCCTCTGACACTCCTTTTCCTCTGTGTCCGATTGTCCAGGCTGGTCCTAGGGTATCAGCTAGCCCTGCAGATGTAGTTTATGGCCACAGCTGTAAAGAATCACCCCTCTTCAAAGGAGTTATAGTAGATCAAGGCCCACACTCGATGAGATCCGTCACAGCAGAAGCGTTGCTATTATCTGAAAACCATCCTGTATTGTGATTGGGGAGGGGACCGAGCCTGAAGCGGAAGATTCCAGGGATGACTCTTTGTACATCAAAGTTTTTACAATTATGTGTCACATTAAAAATATATAGCACTCCGACAAAGTAGTAAGATTATAAAACTTTAATAATTTATAAATATATACAAGAAAACAAAAATAGTAATAACATATAAACATTTTTAGGGAAAAACAACGAAGTAGCGGTCGGCTGTGCGAATAGTCCCAACGCAGCACAACGTCCAGATTTCCGGTGTGGGGCGTCGCGGGGGGTGGGTCATCAGTAGCAAACTGTTGTGCGAATAGTTCCAAGGCAGCAGAACGCGCTGAAATCTAGATGACACGAAAGTGATGTCTAGTAAGTTGCCACCCAGCAAATAACGGCGTGGGGCGTCGCGGGGGGTGGGTCATCAGTAGCAAACTGTTGTGCGAATAGTTCCAAGGCAGCAGAACGATGGCACCAAGGTGATGTCCAGTAAGTTGCCGCACTGGTTTTGGTATCCTACAATGCTGCTCCGAATAACGGCGTGGGGCGCCCCGGGGGAGGCGGCGTGAACGGGCCTCTCCAGGTGGAGTGTCATCTGTTGTAGTGGGGCGCCCCTTTACCGTTTCAGTTGCCATTCCGTCCGTTTTTGGTCCACTGTGTCAAAAGCCGCAATTCAGCTGAGTTGCGCCCACTCTTGTGGTGCAGCGATAGGCGGCTGTCACAGGACTCTCAAAATGGCGGCAGGCTCTTTCCTTTTTGGGCCTGGTCCACTGAAATGGCCCTGGGACACCTTGGAAATCGGACGCTTGTCTGCTAGGTCTTGGACCCCATTCTCGAAAGCGTCCCCTCCGCCTTGAGAATTCATCAAAAGTTTTGGGGGCCCCGACTCCTGCAGGCTTCTGGTGGGGAGCGGCTGCCATGATTGCTCGCGGAATGACCACGACGGAGCTACGAGATGGTGGTGCTCTCATGCTGACGCCAGCTTCAGTCTGAAACATCCAGAAACAAGGTGGGGCTTTCATCGTTTGGGAAAAAAAAAAAGTTTTCATCCAATGAAAAGTGTTGTTTTTAGGTCATATGATCAAGCCTTCCATCATTAGGAAACCAAAAGTAAAATGAACCAATGAAAAGTTTTATAAAAAAGTCACATGACCTGTTATGCGGCATAGGGTATAAAATGCGGAGAAAATACGTTGGCACATGAGGCGGCGTCAGTAGCGGACCGATGTGCGAATAGGCCGAAGGCAACACAACGCGCCAAGATCCGGATGGCACCGAGGTGGTGTCCAGCAAGTTGCAGCACTGGTGTGGCCATCCTACAATGCTGAAAGTCGGCGTGGGGCGCCCCGTTGGCCTGTGAGTTTGCGTCAGTAGCGGACCGATGTGCGAATAGGCCGAAGGCAGCACAACGCGCCAAGATCCGGATGGCACCGAGGTGGTGTCTAGTAAGTTGCCGCACTGGTGTGGCCATCCTACAATGCTGAAAGTCGGCGTGGGGCGCCCCGTTGGCCTGTGAGATGGCGTCAGTAGCGGACCGATGTGTGAATGGGGCCGAAGGCAGCGCAACAATATTTTCGGAATAGAAGACACCACTAGGCGCTGAGATGCCAAGATCCGGATGGCACCGAGGTGGTGTGTAGCAAGTTGCCGCACTGGTGTGGCCATCCTACAATGCTGAAAGTCGGCGTGGGGCGCCCCGTTGGCCTGTGAGTTTGCGTCAGTAGCGGACCGATGTGCGAATAGGCCGAAGGCAGCACAACGCGCCAAGATCCGGATGGCACCGAGGTGGTGTCTAGTAAGTTGTCGCACTTCTGTGGCCATCCTACAATGTTGAAAGTCGGCGTGGGGCGCCCCGTTGGCCTGTGAGATGGCGTCAGTAGCGGACCGATGTGCGAATGGGGCCAAAGGCAGCGCAACAATATTTTCTGATTTGAAGACACCACAAGGCGCTGAGATGCCAAGATCCGGATGGCACCGAGGTGGTGTCTAGCAAGTTGTGGCACTGGTGTGGCCATCGTACAATGGTAAAAGTCGGCGTGGGGCGCCCTGTTGGCCTGTGAGATGGTGTCAGTAGCGGACTGATGTGCGAATGGGGCCAAAGGCAGCGCAACAATATTTTCTGACTGACACCACAAGGCGCTGAGATGCCAAGATCCGGATGGCACCGAGGTGATGTCTAAGTTGCGGACTGATGTGCGAATGGGGCCAAAGGCAGCGTAACAATATTTTCTGTATGGAAGATACCACTAGGCGTTGAGATGCTAAGATTCGGATGGCACCGAGGTGATGTCTAGCAAGTTGCTGTACTGGTGTGGTCATCCTACAATGCTGAAACTCGGCGTGGGTCGCCCCATTAGCCTGTGAGATGGCGTCAGTAGCGGACCGATGTGCGAATGGGGCCAAAGGCAGCGCAACAATATTTTCTGACTGACACCACAAGGCGCTGAGATGCCAAGATCCGGATGGCACCGAGGTGATGTCTAAGTTGCGGACTGATGTGCGAATGGGGCCAAAGGCAGCGTAACAATATTTTCTGTATGGAAGATACCACTAGGCGTTGAGATGCCAAGATTCGGATGGCACCGAGGTGATGTCTAGCAAGTTGCTGTACTGGTGTGGTCATCCTACAATGCTGAAACTCGGCGTGGGTCGCCCCATTAGCCTGTGAGATGGCGTCAGTAGCGGACCGATGTGCGAATAGGCCGAAGGCAGCACAACGCGCCAAGATCCGGATGTCACCGTGGTGGTTTCATAGTTGAGAGGCACTTCATCTGCAGTGGGGCGCCGAGATCCGGATGGCACCGAGGTGATGTCTAGCAAGTTGCTGTACCGGTGTGGTCATCCTACAATGCTGAAAGTCGGCGTGGGGCGCCCCATTAGCCTGTGAGATGGCGTCAGTAGCGGACTGATGTGCGAATGGGGCCAAAGGCAGCGCAACAATATTTTCTGAAGAGAAGACACCAAAAGGCGCTGACATTCCAAGATCCGGATGGCACCGAGGTGGTGTCTAGCAAGCTATGCAGTTGAGTTGTGTGCGCACTTGCGGCGAATAGGTCGAAGGCAGCATAACAATGTTTTCTGAATAGAAGACACCACAAGGCGTTGAGATTCGGTTACCACCGAGGTGATGTCTAGCAAGTTGCCGCACTGGTGTGGCCATCCTACAATACTGCTCCGAATAACGGCGTGGGGTGCCCGAAGGGGGGGGGGGAGGCGGCGTGAATGGGCCTTCCTAGGTGGAGGCTCGTCTGCTGTAGTGGGGCGCCCCTTTACCGTTTCAGTTGCCATTCAGCTGAGTTTCGGCTGCTCTTGATGCTACAGCGACAGGCGGCTGCAAGAGGACTCTCAAAATGGCGGCCTGTTCTTTGGATTTGGGCCTGGTCCACTAAAATGGCCCTGGGACACCTTAGAACTCGGACGCTCGATTTTTTTTTCCTTTCCTGTACATGCAAAAAAAGGTAAATGCCCGGTACGTTACACGCTTCATCTGCCACGATGAACTCTCCAGAGGAACCGAAAAAAAATATAGTTGTGGTAACTATACCATGCATCGTCATATGGAGAGGTGGCACCAATTAATTATAGTGCTGCATAAAAGAGAGATTTGGAGGAGAACCCCTGACCTGCTAGTACATTCATCAAAGAAGTGGCACTGAGAGCTTCAGAGGCAAGGGAAACGGTCCCAAATATTTAGAAGAACTTTGGAAAGATTAAAATGACATGTTTAGATTGTGGCAAATTAATTTCATGTGGACAGATGAGTGTTACTCTAATAAATACAGCATATGAACATCATCATAGTCGATGGTTGGTAGAGACATTTTGACTATATCCTGGACCTGCCCGTCCTCGCCCAAAATGGCGCCGGAATAAATGGGACTCGTAACTCCTTGTTGTGTACTGGTTGCAGAACCTTGAAATCACGAGATACGTATGCAGTTTTGAAGCACATGGCGGGCGGGGACGAGAATTGATTGAATATTTCGACATCCCTATTGATATTAAGTTCTGATGTGTTATTGATTACTGTACTGTTGAAAGTTCGAATTAACATCACCCATGGTACTTGCCCGCAAATGTATATCTAGATAATTTTATTGTAACTGGCCCTGTCGTATTTTAATTATAAAATGTACGTCCACCGATTCCGTAACTGTTAGACACCTTAGTTCTTGCAACCTAATGGCCCGCCCGTTACGTTCCTCTACAGTGTAAATGTCTATTCATCATATACGATTACAGTTTGCTCCGTGGCAGGCCCACGTGGTTATAGGCTCGTATTTGTATAATGAAATTTTCACAATAAAGGTTTTTAAAAGAAAACATGGTAGTAGTATATACATTGGTAAAGTTTTTAATAATAGTCACTGTTTTAGAATCATTAAAAGGCAAGTGAAATAAAGCAGACCAATTACATGAAGGGTAAAAGGTATAATACGAAGGAACGCAGTAAAGATAAATGGTCAAGGGCTGTTGTGTTTTCTATTCCTGCAACATAAAGTGATCGATAAGAATCTCATATTCAGGCGTATCGGCGACTAAGACAGCAGGTCGACCCTCTTTTGCTCAACGGCTCCGTCTTGGGACGAAGAAACGCTCTTTTTCTCAAAAAAAGAATATATTTTACTTGCAGGACAGTTGTAAAATTTCCGGGAAAGTACATTAGCCTGGAACATTATAACATATATTTAAGAAAAAATAATGTTCGGAAGTAATGAAAAGCGTAATTTTTAGGTCATATGACCAAGCCTTTCATCATTACAATAAGAAAAGTAAAATGAACCAATGAAAAGTTTTATTAACAAGTCACATGACTTGTTATGCTTACGTTACGCGCTGCGCGCCCCGGATGACTTCCGGATGCGCTAACGCGGCGCGTCATATGACGCATTACGCGACAACGCAGGTCCAGAATATAGTCAAAATGTCTCCACCAACCAGCGGTCGGAACACAACCCCTTTCAGCAGGCTAAATAGTTCTGTTAAATGACAACAGAAGGGACAGGCAACAAGAACCATCAGTCAAAGAGGGGAGGGCTAGTTCTTCTCTACCGGGTTACATTGGGGCGCTACCGGAACTGATCGAATTGGTAGTCTACAGTGTTTCTGGATGTTTCAGACTGAAGCTGGGGTTAGCATGAGAGCAGCACCATTTCGTAGCTCCGTCGTGGCCATTCCGCAACCAATCATGGCAGCCGCTCTTTATCGTTATTTTGGGCGGGGTGGGTGGCGGAGCCGAGCTGTTTTGCAGCCATCATTGTGTGGAGTTCAGTTCATCTCACTAGTTTTGTATTTGTCATGAGGGGTTGTTCCTAATGTTTCTATTTTAGCGAGGTCAAAAAGAGATCCCATTAGTGGCCTACTGATTTTGCTCGATTCCTTTTCTTTTTTTTTACACGATTTTTCGTTATCTGCAAAGACTAAACAGAGTATTGCGACTCTGTGTTTGTTTGTAAATAGAGAATGAACCAAAGAGAACTAATTCTAAAACAGTAAATACTTGGATAACAATCAATCAAATGGAGAGAGAAGCAGGCACGACGGATTACAACGGGGGCAAAGGCCTGCGTTAACTACCTTTCACTATCTGCAAAGAGAGAGTACTCCTAATAGAAATGAGGGGGGGGGCACCATTCAAAGCAGATCAGTGTGCATAAACACGAAAATGTTTTCACTTACCACGTACTTGACATTCGACAGCTTATGATATTTGCTATTAAAAAACCATTGAAATTCACTGAAAAAACCATAGGTTATAGACCATATATAGTTAGGAATTAGCATTTACAAAACCTTGAAAATTCACTGAAAAAAACATAGGTTATAGACCATATATAGTTAGGAATTAGCATTTAAAAAAACCTTATTTTACTCACACAAAACCATTGAAATTCCATATATAGTTAGTTGCACTAACTATATATCGCGCACCCGCAATCCACTGCTGATCATGTCACATATTACATCATTCATGACATGGTCAGTGACATCACTGATGACATCACTGATGACATCTCAAATGACATCACTGATGACATCACTGATGACATCTCAAATGACATCACTGATGACCACATCCAGTGACTGTATAATTCTGTAAAGTTAAAATATGTCTTACATATTGAAGAATGAGTGGATGTATAAGTGTCTTGATGAAGGTTTTAGTAGGGGCATGGCTGACTGTATGAGTGACTGATTAAATGTGTCTCACTGAGTGCATGGGTTAGTGACTAAACTGTCAAGGTTTTGTAAATGCTAATTCCTAACTATATATGGTCTATAGCCTATGGTTTTTTCAGTGAATATATATATATATATATATATATATTTCTCCAGATCTTTGCTGTTGTCTGGTATATAAGTACAGCAAAACAAACAAGATGATGGATGGAATGTTGCACAATGGCAAAACATTCACCCCAGTCACAGATCTGGGTTGAATCCATCGTTATTTTGCTCACCAAGCCACCCCAGTTCAGACATGGCCATATGCAAATCAGTCTTGGCCCTGTACCTCATGGGAACAGTCCAGCCGGAACTGCCAAGCCATGTCTTTCCTGGACCGGAATCAAGCATCCTAGGAACGGTTTCTGGCTATCAGCCGTCTTCAGCCAGGATAGCTTGACTCCAGTGGCTTAGTGAGCAAGGGACCCATGTCTGGGCATACCCTTGCCACATAGGGTGAACAGCAAAACAAACAAGATGATGGACGGAATGTTGCACAATGGCAAAACATTCACCCCCAGTCACAGATCTGGGTTGAACCATCGTTATTTTGCTCACCAAGCCACCCCAGTTCAGACATGGCCATATGCAAATCAGTCTTGGCCCTGTGCCTCATGGGAACAGTCCAGCCCGAACTGCCAAGCCATGTCTTTCCTGGACCGGAATCAAGCATCCTAGGACCGGTTTCTGGCTATCAGTCGTCTTCAGCCAGGATAGCTTGACTCCAGTGGCTTAGTGAGCAAGGGACCCACGTCTGGGCATACCCTTCCCACATAGGGTGAACAGCAAAACAAACAAGATGATGGATGGAATGTTGCACAATGGCAAAACATTCACCCCAGTCACAGATCTGGACCTAAATCAATCGTTATTTTGCTCACCAAGCCACCCCAGTTCAGACATGGCCATTTGCAAATCAGTCTTGGCCCTTTGCCTCATGGGAACAGTCCAGCCCGAACTGCCAAGCCATGTCTTTCCTGGACCGGAATCAAGCATCCTAGGACCGGTTTCTGGCTATCAGCCGTCTTCAGTCAGGATAGCTTGACTCCAGTGGCTTAGTGAGCAAAGGACCCACGTCTGGGCATACCCTTCCCACATAGGGTGAACAGCAAAACAAACAAGATGATGGACGGAATGTTGCACAATGGCAAAATATTCACCCCCAGTCACAGATCTGGGTTGAATCCATCGTTATTTTGCTCACCAAGCCACCCCAGTTCAGACATGGCCATATGCAAATCAGTCTTGGCCCTGTGCCTCATGGGAACAGTCCAGCCCGAACTGCCAAGCCATGTCTTTCCTGGACCGGAATCAGCATCCTAGGACCGGTTTCTGGCTATCAGCCGTCTTCAGCCAGGATAGCTTGACTCCAGTGGCTTAGTGAGCAAGGGTGAATGTATGACATTGTTCTGCATTCTGTCCATCAACTGTTGTTTTGCATTTGTCACCCCGAGTGGGATGGGTATGATCAGACATGAGTCCCATGCTCTCCACACCACTGGAGTCAAGCTATCCTGGCTGTATGTATGTAGTTGAATTTATAGGGCGCGCAGCTACCCACAAGGGGTCTCTCTCCCGGCGCCAGTAGAGTAGTTATTACATTTCGCAGTTGTTATTGAGAAAAGAGCCAGATTTTAAGGTCTCTGCGAAATTTCAACAAAGATGGTTCAAGTTTCAGTGTGGCCGGAAGAGAGTTCCACAACCTGGGGGCAACACAGGAGAAGGAGCGTCCGCCCATTCTCGTCAGTTTGAAGCGCGGAATGCGGAAGTTTCCGTGGGATGAGGATCTGAGGAGACGGGACGGAGAGTATTGTTGGACAAGAGACTGTAAGTAGGCTGGAGCCGACCCTTGTTTGATTCTGTGCATAAAGCAGAGAGTCTTGAATTTGACTCGGTTTTCAATTCGGAGCCAGTGGAGGTCTTTAAGAAAGGGGGAGATGGAAGATTTCCACGGGACCTTGCAAAGAAGGCGGGCAGCTGAGTTTTGGACACGCTGAAGTTTCCTCTAAAGCTCCAAAATCGCTCCAAGGTAGAGCACATTGCTGTAGTCCAGGCAAGATGTAATTAAAGCCTGGACCACCGGGCGTCTCGATGATATTGGGAGCATCCATAAGATTTTCCGGAGCCACCCCAGGATGGAAAAGCAGGTGGCTGCCACCTTGACCACTTGATGCCGCATGGAGAGCGAATCATCCAGGACAAAGCCAAGGTTGCGAACCTGAGTCACTGGAAGAGGCGCTGGGCCCATTTCCAGTGGCCAATGTGCGGGGCTCCAGAGGTGCTTTTGCTTGCCCAGAATGAGCACCTCTGTCTTATCTCCGTTCAGTTTTAAGAGGTTTGCCTGCATCCACTCTGCCACTCAGCTGAGTCCTAGTTTCAGAGCAGATGGAGCGTTCACTGCGGCCGAGGAGAGGGAGAAAAGAATCTGAGTGTCATCTGCGTATGAGTAAAGGGAAAGACCAGCATCTTCCACGATGGTTGCCAGGGGTCTCAGGTAGATATTAAAGAGCATAGGGCTCAGTGAGGACCCCTGTGGCACCCCATACGCAGATGACCGGACAGAGGAAAAGGAGCCGGAAGAAACAACCTGAAAGGTGCGATGATTTAAGAAAGAGGCTAGCCAGGCAAGGGCAGGGCCAGTCACTCCAGCCGCTCTCAATGCTCTCAAAAGAATGGGATGGGAGACCGTGTCGAAAGCGGCGCTTAAGTCTAAAAGAATAAGCGCCGAGGTCTCACCGTGATCAAGACGAGTGCGTAGGTTCTCAGTAACCCCCAAGAGGGTTATTTCGGTGGAAAAATGGGAGCGGAACCCTGACTGGGACAGATGTAAGAAACCTGTAGTATCCACATGAGCCGTGAGATGTGTGTTACTATGCCTCGCCAGGATTTTTGAGAACATGGGCAGCAAGGAGATAGGCCGGAAGTTGGCGAGCATCTTGGGGTCTGCGCCGGGCTTCTTCTGAAGACGGCTGATAGCCAGAAACCGGTCCTAGGATGCTTGATTCCGGTCCAGGAAAGACATGGCTTGGCAGTTCGGGCTGGACTGTTCCCATGAGGCATAGGGTCAAGGCTGATTTGCATATGGCCATGTCTGAACTGGGGTGGTGTGGAGTGCAATAAAACAATGGATTTAGGCCCAGATCTCTGTACTGGGGTGAATGTATAACATTGTTCTGCATTCTGTCCATCAACTGTTGTTTTGCATTTGTCACCCGAGTGGGATGGGTATGCTCAGACGTGAGTCCCATGCTCTCCACACCACTGGAGTAAAGCTATCCTGGCTGAAGACGGCTGATAGCCAGATCCCGGTCCTAGGATGCTTGATTCTGGTCAATGAAAGACATGGCTTAGGAGTTCGGGCTGGACTGTTCCCATGAGGCACAGGGTCAATGCTGATTTGCATATGGCCATGTCTGAACTCGGGTGGTGTGGAGTGCAAAAAAACAATGGATTTAGGCCCAGATCTCTGTACTGGGGTGAATGTATGACATTGTTCTGCATTCTGTCCATCAACTGTTGTTTTGCATTTGTCACCTCGAGTGGGATGGGTATGCTCAGACGTGAGTCCCATGCTCTCCACACCACTGGAGTCAAGCTATCCTGGCTGAAGACAGCTGATAGCCAGAAACCGGTCCTAGGATGCTTGATTCCGGTCCAGGAAAGACATGGCTTGGCAGTTCGGGCTGGACTGATCCCATGAGGCACAGGGTCAAGGCTGATTTGCTTATGGCCATGTCTGAACTGTGGATTTAGACCCATATCTCTGTACTGGGGTGAATGTATGACATTGTTCTGCATTCTGTCCATCAACTGTTGTTTTGCATTGGTATATAAGTACAGCACTCTCTTTCTTCTTGGATCTCCTCAGATCTCCAAAGGCTTGCTCTTCTTTACCTACGTCTGACTCTGACTCTTCAGACACAGGGGCAAGATCCCTCTCGGAGACAGTATCAAGTTCAAGCACCTCTGCCTCTCTGGCCACTGCTCTTCAGCTCTGCTTGTTTTCTGGTTTTCTCACTCTGCTCACAACTTCTCTCAGCTGAGTCTGACTATGGACCACTTTCACAGCATTTATCCACACATTCTTTTACTGATCTGAAACCTGTTCCTGCAGGCACTTGAGCTCATCCCAAGTATCTGCCATGGCCAACATCGTGTTGAACTCGGTTCTTTCTTGACTCACATCCTCATGTTTCTCAGTGAATGAACAACCTTGTTTGGCACAGAATAGTGCAACTTCATCCGCATAGCGGTTTCCAAGTGACACAAAATCTGTCCCCTTTCCATGAGCCGTGCACTTTACAACTGCAATTTGTTTGGGATGCTGCAAGGCCTCTAGAAGCAACCTCACAAACTCCCCATTTCGGATGGGCGATCCAGACGATGTCATGTAACCTCTCTGGGACCAGAGCTGTCCAAAGTCATGAACCACACCAAACCCGTACTGGCTATCATTGTAAATGGTAATTCGAATTTGGTCTGCTGCTATGCAAGCATGAATCAAAGCATTGATCTCAGCCACCTGAGCAGAGTATACTCCTTCCAGGCATGCAGCTTCAACTACTCCTGTAATGGTCATACAGCAAAGGCTGCTCTCAAATGACCAACACTGTCTCTTAAACATGAACCATCGACAAAGAAAATCTCATCTGGGTCAAGCAATGGCTCATCAACCATGTCAGGTCTCGGCTTGGTGCAAAGTTCAGTCACATCAAGACAGTCATGGTCCACACAATCTTCATCAAATGTGTTTGGCAACGGCATCAATATTGCAGGATTTAAAACAGAACACCTCTTGAGGGTCACATTCTCCGCAGCAAGTATAACCTGCTTGTAGCGTGTGAGCCTATTATTGGTCAGGTGCTGTGTCTAGTCATTAACAATTCAACAGAATGTGGAACATGTACAATCAAATGGTGACCCATGACAATACTCTCACACCATTCAATGCTGACACCCGTTGCAGCAACGGATTTGAGACATCCGGGCAACTCTGAAGCTAATCGATCTAAAGTAGCTGCAAAGTATGCAACTTATCTACGAACACCTCCATGATCCTGGACTAAAACTGCTAATGCACAACCTTATCGCTCACAACAGAATAGTGAAAAAGGTTTGTTATCGTCAGGCATCCCCAATGCCGGAGCACGACAAAGGTCCTCTCGCAACTCTAAGAATGCCTTCATACAGTCATGTCCCATGGTACCGGATCACTTACATCCTTGTGCGTCAGTTTCTGCAAAGGCTTCACTTTCAATGAAAAGTTGGCAATCCACTGACGACAGTAGCCAACCATCCCTAAGAACATCCTAACTTCTCTCTGAGTAGAAGGCACCATCATTCCCATGATTGCCTCTATCCTGTCTGGTGACACCTTCCTCTTGCCTTTTTCTATCTGGTGACCAAATACTGCACCTCATTCAAGCAGTACTGTAGCTTATTTGCCAACACTTTATCTCCATTCTCTGCCAAATGATTCAGTAAGGCGATGGTATAAATCCTACACGCATCTTCAGTCTCTAACGCCACAAGGAGATCATCTATGTACTGGACGAGAATAGAGTTCTGCGGCAGTACAAGACTCTCACGATTCTTTTTCAAGATCTGATTAATCGATTGACTCTCTGTATACCCCTGTGGGATATGACACCATGTTAAAACACGGTTTTCCAGCTTAAATGCGAACTAGGCCTGGGGGGTAAATTCCGTTCCGCTGGCGGAATTTGCAGAATTTGGGTAATTTCGAGTTCCGCGGAGAATGCAAAATTGCCCAAAATTCTGCGTTCCACGACTTCGCGAAATAATTTGCTTGTTCGCATTCTCAAAATGCGTGTTTGTGAGATATTTCCCCCCGAGCACGCAAACAGCAATTGCGAACAGGAAAAAAGCATCTCGAACAAGCATTTCCGCGTGTTTGCGGAATTTCTGCGTGTTCATGGAGATTTCTTACCGTTTCGCGGAGATTTTCGTAACACGATTACGCAAATTCCGACCACCCCTAATGCGAACAGAAATTGGCTCTCCTCATGCAATGGAATCGAGAAGAAAGCCTGACAAAGGTCAATCACAGTAAACCATTCCGCCTGACATGGAATCTGAAACAATATTACATATGGATTCGGTACAGCAGGGAACAACTATGTTGTTCACCCGGCGCAAATCCTGCACAATCCTAAACTTCCCACTCGGTTTCTGCAACCCCATAATAGGCGAGTTACATGGACTACCCATCATCTCCTTCAGGATCCCTTGCTTGATCATGGACTCAATCACAGGTTTTATCCCTGCAATCGTCTCAGGGGTCAAATTATACTGGGGTGTTCTCTGAAAGTCAATGTTCTGCTTAACCTGAATCTTGACAGGTTCAACTACTTTGATCAAACCTATGTCCTCACCAGTGAAACCCCACACTTCCTGTGAGACCGAGTCTCTCAAATCTAATGGAAGCTCTTCCACTGTCACAACAGGGTACATTTCAATATACAAATGCTGATTGGTGACCTTAAAAGCAGCATCATCATCATTGGTTTGCAGTTCCACTCCTTTGGGGGTACAATAGATGGTACAATTGAGTTTACACAGGAGAGCCCTCCCTAGTAAACACACAGGGCTCGAATCGCACACCACAAACTGGTGTTGATCTCGAAATGTTCCTTTTTTCACAGGATTCAGCTCTGTCAAACGTCTTGTTATTCTCTTATTCACAACACCTACAACGTGGATACTCTGTCAACCAGAAAGGTGGTAGGGTGACCATCAACATCAGCTTCCACAAATGGTCCCCTCTGGTCTACCTCCAAGACTGCCCCAAGTGTGCAGCCTTCCTCCCCCCTCAGGTACCGTCATGCCAATGGGTCTAGGTAATAATCGTCACTGTCATCAAAAAGAGGCAACTGCTGGTAAGTCCGAGTCCCTGTCGGGATCTTCGGGAGCAGGGGACCCTGTACTCGCGGAGCTGCAGTCCCCCCCTTTGGTCAACTTTGGCCTTGCCACCGACCTTGTCACTTCGGGCTCAGGTACCTGTACTACTTCCTCCTCCTGCTGTATCTGATTTGCAGGATTGAAGGGACACTCGCGTCTCCAGTGTCCAATCTGATGACACTGATGGCACTCAGTGTTCTTTTTCAGAGTTGCCAAATCCACCTTTGGCCTAGAATCATCTATGCTTCTCTTTGGCTTACCCTGACCATTCTGTTTCCTTCCCAGAGTGACTCCCCCTGACTGAACTTGGACTCCCTTATCAGCAGCTTGCATCTGGAACAGCATCAGTTTATCTTTGAGTTTCTTATGCTTTGAATCAATCTCATCACTACAGTATCTAGCATACCTCAATATCTCATCCAGCGGCTTGTTCTGCCTGCAAATTAAATACTGCTAGATCATAAGACAAATATCAGGTCTCAATCTCAGGACATATTTCGACACAAACTGTCCCATATCCCTAGGATCCATTACATCCGACCCACTGTACTGTTTCAAAACCTGCAACAACCTTTCATAGTACTCATGCACTGTCTCCTTTGGCTCCTGAAGTGTTCAATCTATTTTCACCCAATCAATGTCCTGTTGCGGTACCTTAGGTTTCAACCACGTAATCACCTGCTTCTATTTCTTCATAACAAGAGGTGATGGGCTATTTGTGAGAGCATCCCTCTCCGGTTCAGATGTGGGCCATTCGACTGCAACCTTACAAGCTACCCATAAGTCACTCAGAGCTATAAAGTCAAACAGTGTATTCAGATCGATCCACAACACCTTCTAAATCTTGACAAACCTCTCAACTTGCTTGTGCCATTCAACCGGACTCTCTCTCAGTTTTGGGAAGTCATTTGTGAATGCCGCCAAATCTCCTCTACTCCAAGGCACATGCACATACCCCCCACTAGCTACCTTTTGCAAAGTGTAGTTCCCAATTCCTGATATCCCCCCTCCCCGAGGAGGCGGTTCTGATGCATTCCTCTTAACACTCTTTTTCTTGGACCATCTTTCTTCCCACTTGTCAAGCCTACTCCATGCTCGTATCCCTATGATCAGTTCTCTGATGTGGGTCTTCAGTCCAATCACCCTCTTTTCATCCAAATCCTGATCAGTATACTGTAACCGGTGACCATCATGCAACATTTTCGTTTTGGACAAATCCACATCGTTTCTGTTTGCCAACTCAGTTAATTTTGCATGTGCCGATCATGCTTTACGAGTCACATCCTTTGCTACAAACAACAACTCGTCTGGTTCATAAAGTTCCACTCTCTCTATAGGCAAGTTCCCTTCCACAATCTCGTCCACTTCTGCTTTCAATCGCATCACATCTAATCTCTTTGCCATTATTGCTGTTAGAAGGATACCTCGACTAGATGCACCACTCGACTCTCTGCAGTCACTGTCCTGTTCTCTGCACCTGTTCACTTAAAGGTATCCCTTAAGTCACTCTATTCTTGGCACTCCCATGATCCCAGTCCTCTCTTGACTGATCACCTTGAGTCCCTTCAACTGACTCCCATGTTCTCAGGTCTGACCTCAGTTCTCCCAGGGATTTTGGTCTTGGTCCCCTCAGATCCATCGGTCCTCTTGATGAATCTGTGGTAGCCGGCAACGGTGTGCTCGACTCCACAGGCTTCAGTGATGGAACCAGCTCATTCACTACATTGTTCCCTCCAAAACCAGCACTTCCTTCCATTCCTGTCTGTGATGTACCTGCTCAGGGTTGTACACTGACACTATGGGACCAATAGTAACCGGCACCCTAAGAGCATCCAGTAACCTCTGAGAAGTGACACTTTCTGCATTCTGCATTTCCCCCATTGAGAGTTTTCCCACTACTTCAGAACTCGGTGGAGCTTGTCGTTCCCTAGTTCCTTCCAACTGAGCTAATCTGTCCCCCTCAGACTCCAGATTTTACGGGGGTGGTCTCTCAGATAACATCCTTTCTAACAAGCTATCATCAGTATCACTATCTTCATCCTCAACTTTCTTTTTCTGCACCTCTCCTGACTTGACCAACATTGGATACAACTTATCCCCCTCAATCATCTGTACTCTACATCTCTTTTCCAGTGCGTCCCATCTCACATCTTGAAACGCCCTGACTGACCTCTTCACCCGCTCTTGTCTCCTGTCCCTGATTCTCTCGTGTTCCGCCCTAATCCATGCTTTCAGTGCCTCAAACTGTGTTGGTCTAGGCAAAGGTCGCGAAGAAGCCATAATCGAGTTCAATTGGTATAACACTTCTAATCTAAAAGTTCCAAATCTGGGAAAGTCAATTCCTAATTTCCGTCAGTCATTTTGCATCAGTTCTTGAGGCCACAGTATGGTATGCAAACCCATATTCGTAGCCATGTAATGAGCTGGGGTGTCCTCGGGCGGAGCATCTCACCCCATCCCCCCCCCCACCCCCCCGGCTCTAATTTCTTTTCTTCCTTTTTGAACAAATTTTGCAAAACTTTAAAACATTTCATGATGAAACCAGCGTTTCTCTGTTCGCAGCGCTTGTTTACTTCCTGACGACAATCTACCAATCTCAGCGCGGCTTCACACCAACCACCCTATCACAGCGGGGCACCTTCTGACATCACTTTTCCCCCGCTCGCAGCAGTTCCCCTCCTTTTCACTTTGCTTCTCACTCACGCCTAGGTCCCATGCATACACTGAAGTGATCCCTTACGACCAAGCACTCACTTCACTGACTGTACGTCCACAGTGTGACTGTACGTCCACAGTCATGTAAATGTCTACCGAACTCCCTTACTTCCAGAGACTAACCGTCCTCTGGCTACCAACTGATGACGCTGGGATTCCCACCTAGATTTTCACCTTACCACTCCGAGGAATCCCCAGGTTGACGGGTCTCTTTAGTCTGCATGGAAGTGTGAAGGAAGTTCTTTAAATTCAATACTCTTTTGACAAATTCTCAAAATCAATGCATTTTAACCTGAAGGACCACTGACTTCAACGGAAAGTTTAAAAATGTATTACAAAGCCAAAAATAACTGAACATACAAGCACCTCAGCAAGAGGTTCAAGAAATAAACTGGCACTAATACAAACATAATCCTACGCAAGAGTTCCAGATGACTCAGAATAAAAAGCAAAGTCAATTCAAGAAGCATTAGACATGCAATCACCGTGCCTACTGGAAAACTGGACTGCATCTGTTCCGGTGGAAAAGAAAAGATTAGTCTATCCCTACACTAATTCCAAAGTGACATCCCTACTGAAAATACCTCCCGGGCAAGAGAAAAAGATGTCAGCTGTGAAGGCTCCCTAAGAAGCATATTCACTTTCCAGGTAAGCCTAAACTACAGAGCTCGTTCTAAGATGCTCCTTAATTTCTCCTGCCTAGTCCAAACTAAGACCCATGTCTAACTGCACATCCAATTGGACTGCCTTAGTCAGGACCCAGTCTAAACTCAACTGACCCTAACCCTAGCTTCACTAAGACCGAACTAACTCTCCACCCTCTGGGCACTTTCCCTAATACAAAATCCCAAAAACAATGGGTACGCCCATGACACTCCTCCTTCAGAAGGTACAGCCTCTCGTACTTTTCCAGTGTCGAACCTTCTTTTTCCAAAAACCGTTGCTGTGTCCTTGGATCCCAGGCACCTTCTCCGCCAAATGTTGCAAATGCACCTGCCAGCACATTCCCTTCATCTTCACTCATACCAATCTAACTTCTAAACAATGGCTCATTCCACCTAACGAGCTACATGGCCTTGCACCTGCAAAAGAAATGCATGAGAACAAATCCCTCTGCACGCTCTAAGTTACAATTCGAAATTCAACTGCAACGTAAGCTTCTTTCTCAAAGTACATTTCCCAACTCAACATTTCTAGTCATGCTAGGAAAACCACGGTTAGGCCTCTGCTAACGTTTCATCTCACAGGCCTTTAATCTTGTAAATGCATTTCTAATATGACAACGTAAGCATTTCATTAATAAATCCTAACGTTACACTCTATGTTAACGAACATTATTCTCATGTTAAAGCATTACATTTCTCATTAAGCAGCCTACAGGTGCAACTTTAATATGGCACGTTTAATCTCAATGCACATTGTATACACAGAGCAATTCATCCTAAATTACTTAGGGGATTATTCTCTCGGCTAAGCACTACATTAACCAATAAATGATATGAGTATAATTCTATATATTGTAACACTCTCGATTAGTCCTACAATTCTGAAACCAAACATTAGCAGGGTCCTCTAACTTTGCAGGTGCTGACTACGGATGGCTATGATGCACCCCTACAATTTTCCAAACAACATGGCACTCTATTACCATTGACACCGAGGTACTGAGAGCATCATGCCAGCACCAACATGTAAAGAGCACACCTACTGCTGACATGCATCATCGACGAGCAAGAACTCAACAGAAAAGAAGGGTACATGGACTCTGAGGTCCGATGCAGGTCCCCGGAGACACATCCTGGCACAGCTGCAGTGCGGTATATAACATTGCCAACAGTTCGCTTCCATCTCTGCCTATGCCTAGGTGCTTGCTGCAATGCATATCCTGGGTAATGGTTCCTTTCTACGGACCAGTGGCATCATGGCAGACCGGATGGCTGGCTGTTCCATGATCTTTCATCAGCACCTGTGATGCACATACAACGCGTGATGCAGACGTCGCCATGGCTTACTCGCAGATTACAGACACTGCGTCCCAAGCAGTTCTATGCTATAGCCCCGCTTCCCACCTGTGCTCGGAACTATGGAGCTTGGAGCATGTTGCATTACAGCACCCAGATGGCACATCAGCAGATACTTCACACTCATGTTTGATAATTTTTCTGCTGCAACAAATGGCTGCTTGATATGTCATTGAGGTCAGGGTTGCATTGGGGCCAGAATTCGTCCTAGGCAGCCACAATAAAGTGGCCCATATTCGTAGATCGAAACCTTTCCTAATACACTGCTTAGTTAGGATAATGGAGCTAAATGATGACAAACATTTGCGGTAATAAAAGTACTTTAAAGCTTATAGGGCCAGTACCTAATAGGAAAGTAACATTCCAATGAAAAAACGGAACTATCAAAAATACTAGGAACTCACTTGTTATTGTGCTTTTTATCCAAATGTTTGTTGTGGATGTTTTGATTAATGTTCACTGGGAAACATGTTATGGCACAGACCTAATCTTCCTTTTACAATCACTTTTTTATGATATTTATTATATGTTCAGAGACTGGTGAAAGGTGCATCAGTGTTTTTTTGTTTTACTTGCAGCTAGCATCACATATACATTCTGAGAAAGGGAATGATACTAGAGTGTAAATGCAAAAATAAACAAAAAATAGTGGGACTTGAACCTGATTTCCCAGTTTCAAAGTCAACTACGGCCACCACCTGTCCCTGTTGAATGCAGTCATTGCTATCTGGCAGACAAAGGAGAAGAACAGAGACTGATTTATCTCCGCTGCTTGCATGGAGTGAAGGAGGACAACAATGAACTGAGGAGCTCCCTCACTGGCCCTCAACAACCCCCACCATCCGATTGTACAGTCCTCTCCCCTGCAGCAGTCCCCTGAAAAGTAAGTGCTAATGGCTTTCCATCAGCAGCTCCTTGCAGACTGTCGTACCGTTAGGGAGGCAGGCACACCTCATGCTGTGACAGTCGGAGCAGAGCAGCCCATTGTCATTATGCCTCTGACATTAACCCGCTTGTCTGACTTCATGTGCATGGGGTCATGATGGTAAGGCTCTAACAACAGCATTTCATGCTGTGCACCAGGGGTGGAGTAGTAGACAAAAAAAAGGCCCACCAACTGACCTCAGCCAGAGGCCTATGGGCCGATGCCGATTGCCCGCCTCGCCAATCTGAGGCTGGCAATAGTTGCAGAACAACTGTGGGAATGCAATATTTTGATCTCCATGTGCAAAAATACAGGAGTGTGTCATGTTCACCTATAGTTCGCAAATATTATGTGTGACTAATTTTACTAAAGAAGGGGTGACAATTGTTTAGAATATCCCATGTAGAGGAACATGTGATTAAACTTGGTGCCTGATCTTGGCTAATGGAAAATATTGTAAGGGATGTGTTAGAGTTTATGAGAAATAAAGGGCTAACGTGATATTGAGATGTTAATAATTAACTTATGTGGAAAGGATAAAGTCTAATTAAATGAATGTGAACTAGAATGTATTATTAATAATGTAGTGGAAATTAGATGCTGGTGAATTATCTACATTTGTGGGCTGTAGAGAAAATGTGCATGTCCGTGTAACCCAGTGCACTTGTTAAGTTGGTTATTATTTAGGCATAGCGTGCATTCATCTAACTTCATGTGTGATTTATTCTAGCCTAACTCTGTATTTCAGTGCAAGCACTGGAGGTGTGGACACAGCTGTATTAGTTAACATAGAAGAGTTATTGTTTTGTTTCATAGTGAGGTGTAAAGGTACAAAGTAGCACGAGAGGAATGTGATACTGAGCACGGGCATGAGTACCCTTGGAGGAGAAGAATGGCCAAAGACAAAGAGGATCATTTATCCGTGTGAGAAGGCAGCTGGAAGAATTAAGCCTGACCGATGAAAAAATACTCGAGGGAAGGTTACCTGGAACATGTTCTTTCAAATGCAGTTGATATTGCTTATTGATACTTAGGAGAGGCAAACACCTTTGAACATTCGTAGGGTGCAGACCTATGCTTGCGTGGCTTCATGCTGCATGACCAATGCTTGAAGTACTTCTACTGAGAACTTCACTGCTGACACCTTCCTTTCCTTTCCTCTGTTAATGGTCCCGAACCTGAAGATCATCTATTAGAATAGAGGTTCCTACCTAGGATAGTGTAGGAAAGGGCTGGATTAACGCAAGTTGTTGAGACTCAATTAATGCCATTTGATTTATCTTTCTTTTTCCTGATTGTTTATTTGGTAATAATTGAAAGAATCATTCTTTCTCTTCTGTATTGAGCACATCTCTTCAGGAGATTTGGACAAGTTTTACTAATGCTGTATTGTTGTATGCTAATGCTAAAAGTGGTTTATGTGAGCTTATTTTTGAATTTGTAATAAATGCCAATAAACCTTTTTCCAGTTGTGGACTGGGTTGTTGTGCGGCATAATGAGTTACATATTGAAACTTTGAAATTGAAAATAGTTCTCCCTTTTGCCTCTCATGCAGTCAAAGATCCATGGGTAGCAGAAACTAAATGGAGTCACTCAGATTTTATAAGTTGGGAGTAAGCTGGAGCAACTGTATTATTGCAGCATTACAATTGACTGCTTCTATAATCAGGCTATCTTGAGCCAAAGATGAAATGTGGTTTAGACATAACCTCACTTTTTACATCATGCATTTTGTGGAAGAGTTCTGTAGAGGACAGATTTATATTTATAAACGTCTTACTTACCTAATCTGTTGATCGTCTCTATCATCAACAGTATATTCATGCAGAAGTTCTCCTTACCCTTCACGTATTTGCCATGCGTAGCCTGTGCAGAATACAAGGCCACGTCCTCATGTGTATAGTGTATAATTCTATCCCTGTGTTTTTTGTGGGTGGATCTTCAAGTGTTTGGAAGTTATTGGAATTATCTTTGTGTAATATTTTTTCAAAGATGTTCAGTTTTCAATAAAACCCAATGGAAACCCAATTTTAAACTCTGTGTGCAGTAATATTTGGAATAGAGTCCAACAGTTAATTACCTATGCACCACCTTCCTCATCCCAGGCCTTAGTCCATAAGGAGTCTCCCAGCCGCAAGACAGACAACTACTCTCCTACCCTAGCAAAATTAGCTCTGCGCTCTACACATTTCCCCCACTGTTTCTTGACTGTCTGTATCTAGACAGGTTATTTAGGCCTGGACTGGCCGTACCGGGCACTGGGCATTTTCCTGGTGAGCTGGCAGGGTGGGGCCCAGATTTACTGCTGGTGAGGGCTGTTTCTTTTGCCAGGGGCTAGGCTAGTAGCACTTTGTGCATGCAGCGCTTCAGCATTTTAGAAATAATGGCAAACAAATTGTTATAAAGAGTGCTGGTCAGCCCACGCTTGCTTGAAAAACATTCGTTTTTTTATTCGGGTGTCTTCTACAGGCTTGATGCCTTCGTTTTTTTGTATACAAAGTCGCATGGGACTCCTCCAGATCCTGAGAACTCATCCAAAGGTATAAAGCCTCTGTAATACACTTTCTCACATCGGATGCAAACTTAATTCTATAAGTGGCCAATAGTGAATAATAAATATTGTGCTGGACAAAGAGAATTTCTGTCATACATGTATCGTATTCATACATATCTAGACGATGCAGTGCACATACAGTGATTCATTGAACAACATTCTCTACACAAAAGCACTGTACAATCCCCAATGTTTGTTTACACATGGGTACATTGCATGTGTCAACCAATTGGCGGGGTTTTGACCCCCCTACCTCTTCAATTGGTTGGCATCTGCAATGAACATGGAGGGCTTGTAATTTCATGGAAGCTTCCCTAGATTTACCTTAACTTGAAAGTTTATACTACCATCGGCAATTGTACAGTGTCTTTGTGTAGTGAATGTTGGTTCATTTAATGTGTGTACTGAGTCGCCTGTACTACTGATTCACTTTTTGCACACCTTGTTTGTATATGTATAAATAAATACAATAATGTTTGACAGAAATTCTCTTTGACCAGCACATTATTTATCATGCATTATTATCCACTTATATAATTAAGTTTGCATTGAATGTGAGAAAGTGTATTACAGAGCCTTCATACCTTTAGATGAGTTCTCTGCATCTGGATGAGTCCTACACAACTTTGTGTACAGTTTGATACATACATTTAACCATGTGCAGTGAACATATTGGGTTGCCTTTGTTATAGATATTTAGTTTTTTGCTAGGCCCTCCAGCATTTTTTATTTCATCTCCATTTTAAGAAGAGCTTCTTTGCCTTCATGTCGGCACACAGACAGCGCTAGTTGGTCTATGTTTTTTAAAATGGCCCCAGAGTCTACCCTCAGTAACCAGAGGGCTCTAGGCACAAGGTCAGTGCTAAATGCATGCCAAGTTACTATCTGAAAGTCAAGGGCCCATAGTGTTTGTGAACCAATGTACACTGTCTAGTCTGTTTATATTTGGTTTTCCTGCAGCCTTCTCTCTTTGCCCTTCTCCCTTGCTCTCTTCGTGGTGGGATCTGAGTTGGCGAATTGATCTAATTGCCATCGTATGGGATGCTAATCTGTTTCAGGTTTGTTATGGCTGTTGAGGCTTCACCTTGGCTACTAGGTGATATTTTGGAATGTTGCAGGGCTAGCAGGTCTTACTGGGGTTTTTGTGCTTGCTGTCTCCCTCATACCCATTGAGGGCCATTTCTAGGTCTCGCCTGAGCCAGCACATGCGCTGTTGCCTGCAAAACATTTTGGGTACTTTCAAGGGGCTTAGGGCCAGACGTACGACCAATTTTAGCATGCGCAAATGGGTTAGCGACCCGTTTGCGCATGCTAAAATTGGAATGGCCATGTACCAACACAATTTTGTGAGTCGCAAATGAATTGCGACTTGCAAAAAAGTGTTTAGGGACTCGCTATTTGGATGGGGGGTTCCCTTCCAAATAGCGACTCTCTAACCCATGTACGAATGTTTTCGGACCGCACTTGCGGTCGCAAAACACTCGCAAATTATCACCCTCTTCAAGAGGGTGGTAATTGAGTTGCAAATGGGAAGCCCTTGCCCTTAGTGAAAATATTGTTTAGGGGCAGGCAGTGGTCCCAGGGACCACTACCTGCCCTTCAAAAATGAAAAGAAATCCTTTCATTTAAAAACAAAAAAAAAATGCATCCCGTTTTCCTTTAAGGAAAACCAGCTGCATTAAAAAAATGCTTTATTTAAAAGCAGTCCCAGACATGGTGGTCTACTGAGCCCATCAGGCCACCATACCTGGGAGGGCCTGCCATTTCCAACGGGCTCACAAATTGCAAGAGGCTCATTAATATTCATGAGCCTCGCAATTTGAGACCCCATTGGGAATCGCAAACAGTGTTAAAGACACTGTTGTACATCCAGTTTTGCAACTCGCAAATTGCGAGTTGCAATTGCGACACAATTTGCGAGTCGCAAAATTGCTGATCGGACCTCTGGCCCCTAGAGTCTGCCCATTGCTTACAATTAGTTGACTTCATCGGCACTATCATTTCCTTGCTGCTCCTTGGTCAGAATGTGCCAGCTGCACTTCCTCGTCATGTGTTTGCCTCTCCTTTAGAGCATGGCCCTGCCCCAAGTACTGCTTCCTTGCCAACCATGTGTCTTCAACACTGACTGTGGACTTCAGCCTCTATGTCATTAATATTGATGAGCCTGCTAAAGATCTTTTGTCTAAGGGACCTACTTTTGTACCTAGCATTATGGCAGATAGGTTCAAACTCACTGGGAATTTGTATGCCTACTTTCAATGGATTAGACTAAGAAAAGTCTTTATGGACAAGGATATTGCTGTGGAGAACAATGTGTCAGGCCTTAAGTTACCTTCAGTACAGTATGGGAGTGGTCCCAGTCGCAATTTATTTAAAAAGAAAACACAATATACATCAAAAACTTGAAAGCATAACAAACAAAAGAACACAGAAAATGTAGTCCACTGTTATTCAATCACAATGAACCCATGATGATACTATGCAAAGATTCTATTTGGATTTATTCATGCCCCAAGGAGAGTGGGGGGGAGAAAGGAAAGTGAGGAAGGGTGCTAGGGATTCGTAGAGAAAATGGATAGGTATTAGACAAAGGTACAGTGCAGTGATCCTCATCAAATAAAACAATATACGGCTTCTCTCAGAGCCACAATGGAAACAGAAAATGTCATAAGTTTACATAGCCATGCTTGAAACATTCGTAATTGTATATTGCTGGGGCGCAAGCTGGTTAATTGAGAAGATGTCGACGTTTCAACCCCACTGTGTTATAGGTATCTGAAAAACTTTAATAGGGGTCTTCCTCAGGACAGGGAGGTGATGAGGAGGAGGGGGGCACCTAGGACATAAACATAAATGAGGGCTTAGTGGTCTGTACAAGTGAAAAACTAATTAAAAAGACTCAGGCAAAAGACAAAGTTTACCGTGAAGGGGACTCACGGCGGGGTAGTCATGGTAATACGGGCGCGTGGGCTCCACAGTGTTGAGAACGGAAGTTGCATGCAAACAACCCCCTGAAACAGACAATAAATGAAATTTGTCAATAGGGCCATGTTGAGAAGCCGCCTCGAGTTAGCGGGTAGAAACTGACGAACAATGAAAAAATTTACTTGGGAGGGAAAGAACATACAAGTCCCTTCAACGAATCAATAAGAAGGCCACAATAGTTGGCCTGCCCAACCGCATATATCTAAAAACCACAAATGACAAGACCCAGTGTATTAAAAATCGACTTCCCTCGTGTCTATTCTAGCAACCAAACAAAGACTCAACCCAATGGGTTGTCACGACCGATGGTACCTGAGGGCGAAACGGAGGGGTATCCGATCAGGGTGGGTTGGTTCTATAAATTAGTAAGAGAAAATTGAATGAGGCCTGGTTCACAAACCACGAACCTAAGCAACAGGGCCCAAACAGGTCAAAGGAATGGGCGGTTGAAAGCATGCCACTTACCAATGTGCCGCAATCCGTCCGAGGTGAGGGAACCGGATACAGGGCCAGACAGCTCATTTAAACACACGATATCTCCGTACGTGCACATAGCTGCACGTCGATGCGAACATGCCCCAGGGAACGATTAGTAAGTAAGGAAAGACACCAAGGTTGAGTATTCAAGCACGGCGTGTAGTCAAAGGATGGTAACACCAAGTTG
Organism: Lissotriton helveticus; assembly: GCF_964261635.1. Taxonomy (NCBI): domain Eukaryota; kingdom Metazoa; phylum Chordata; class Amphibia; order Caudata; family Salamandridae; genus Lissotriton; species Lissotriton helveticus. The sequence goes on from NC_136068.1 coordinate 1,191,150,656, forward strand.
AAAAAATATAATGATAATAAAAGGCTGATGCTGAATGGGTTAAATATCCCAAAACGAACCGCTGTCAAAACATTGGGGCGGAAGGGTTACATGATCTGGTGTTAAGCCATTTTCTGTGTTCTTTTATTTGTTATGGTTTCGAGTTTTTGATGTATTTTGTGTTTTCTTTTTAAATAAATTGCGTACTGGGACCACTTCCCTACTGCACTGTTATACACTCAGGTCCCAGCGACACAAATTGGGTCTACCATTACAGTAACGCCTTAAGTTACCTTCAACATTTATCCCCAGTTTAGATAAATTGGGGCCTGAGGTGGAGATTTTCAGAAAGGTTATTTTATCTAAAGAATAAATTGGGGTCTGAGGTGGAGATTTTCAGAAAGATTGTGTTATCTAAAGAACAAACAGTGATGAAAATGTGTTCCAAAACTTTCCTATACTTTGACCCATGAGAAGAATCAGGCTTTAAGAAATCTTTGAGACAACGATCCGAGCACTGTGAAACCATGTGACAATGGAGGAGGAATTGTCATCCTCAACACTGAGCAATACAAACAGATGAAGAGGATGATGCTGGATGTACTCAAGCAATACCAGAAGATAAAGGGTGTTCCTGAGAGAAGAGTCATCGATAAAATCAGGACCATAATTGAGGAAGCTGTACGTATGGGTATTATTTGTTAAAAGGAATTTAATCATCCTAATCGAACCCATACTCATATACTAGTCATCTATGGAGTCCCCAAGACCCATAAAGATCTCTTGGATTGTCACGTGGCCCATAGGGACATTGTCGTTTTCTCCAAGTTAGCATGAGCTCTGAAGATAGTGCATGGCTTCGCGCACGCTACTACATAGCTTTTTTATTTTGCAAAGACTTTGTTCGTCCTTTTCACATGAGAACTGTCTGCCGTGTTCACTTTCTGTCAGTTCCTGGGATTTAGTCTGAACTTTGTGCGCAAGGTCGATAAACAATGCCCTTTGTTATTCTGTTCTGGTCAGGCCCTAACATCTAGACAAAACTTACCAATGCAGCTGTTGTTTGGAACTCATACTTTGGTTTTATGGAGATACATGCATAGGGGGACACACACTTGGAGAGGGACCTTTCCAGGGAGAAGAGCGAGACAGCACCTATGATGTAGAACTGCCATCTATAGTCTGAGTTATGGGGTCTGCAGACAAAACCCAGAGTTCTTCTAATATAAAATAATACAGCTTCCAAGCAAGGGGAGAGAGATTAGGCTATATTGTCTTTTTTATAATGATATTTCCTTTTATGATTTATGTAAGCCCGGGTGGAGAACTCCGCTCCGCCCGCGAAGTGTGCAGAGATTTGCCTACTCCGCGTTCCGTGGAGAACGCGGAGAAAGCAAATCTCTGCACACTCCGCAGCGGAGCGGAGTTGGCTAGCCCCCGTCTCCACCCCTAGTATTAACAAGTAATTCTACATTACTAAAAGTTAATTAAAAACCACTTACCTGAACTGCGGCATCCCCATGCACAATTTTCTCATGGATTACCCAGATGGCGAGGAAGAGGAGGATGGCAGCCCGGGGACGCCGCAGCACAGGTAAGTGGTTTTTAATGTACTTATAATTAATGTAGAATTACTTGTTAATAGGGGGTGGAGGCAGGTTGCGTAGCAGAGCGGGCGGAGTTTGTTCGCAACTCTGTGGACCTTTGGGTAGCCCCGCTATGCCCACTACGACCAGGGTTAGATTTATGGCCCAGCTGTTATGCTGACAGCATTTGTATTATGCATTTTCCTGCTTGTTGTGACACCTATACTGCATGTTAAAGCCTGTTAGTTAAAATAAATATTTTAAACTGGTTTGTGTCTCTGTCAGATCTTATTGTGGACAAAAACAAGAATGTTAGCGAAAGGGTATGTCTTGCAACCGCGAATCCTGAGACATTCGGGAGTGTTGTGCTCTGGGGTGTCTGATCACTTGTTTCTCTGTGAGTGAGTAGGAGGGCAAGTGAGACACTATAGCTAGTCTGTCCTGGGCTCATGGGTACTAAGGTGGTAGGATGACTCAGTCCCTATGCACTAAGGGCCCATAATCCTCCGCATGGTTCTGTTCTTGGGCTGAATCCCTGCAACATGGCGCCGTCAATGTTTGGTCTAGTACTAATTCACGAGATCTCCGAGTAGCGCTTGTGCTTGTCCATGATACCCTCTCACCAGTTTACGGAGACATCCGTGGTGAGGGGAATTAGCCTCCTATATTTTTAGGTTATACCTACTTCCATTGCTTATAAATCTCATATTTTTATACTATTGCGGAATTGCATTTTTCTTCGACAGAAAAAATCTTGACCGCTGTGCAGATGGCCATTCTTAAGGAATGCTCAATGGCTCAGAGAAAACGCATTTTCATGGTTTTTTCGCCAGTGCCTGCTTTAGAAGCTGTCACAAAGGGGAGTGTTCCAAATTCCAAAGCTGTACATCCCTGTGGGATACAATTGGATAGTTCCATAATGTCTTCTGATGTCAATTTTATTTTTGATCCTTCTTTGCAAACACAGGAAGTTTTAGAATATGAACATGTTCATCCTCCTCCATTGCCATTGCTTCCTCTTGATCAGTACAAATGCATTATCTACACTGTTGGTTCAGTACAGCCTGCCATTGGTTAAAGCATGCTTATTCTGCAGCCTGCACTATTATGGCACATAAAGGGGGTGGTGATGGACAGAGTATCTGAATTAAGCAGAACACTCCTACCCAGTCAAAAGATCAGGGCTTGATCCATCACCGTTTTTTAGCTCACTGCACCATCCCAGCTCCGAACCTGGCTACATGCAAATTAGTCTGACCCTGGCCCAGTGCATCATGGGAACAGTGCAGACCAAACTACCAAGCCAATTCTTTACTGGAAAGGAAACAAGCTTCCGGGGACCGGTTTCTGGCATTACAGCCGTCTTCGGCCCGGCTTGCTTGAATCCTGATGGTGCAGTGAGCAAGGGACTCACATCTGAGCATACCCTTCCACACTTTTGGTGGCCAAAACGATTCATAAAGGGGGTGGTGATGGACAGAGTATCTGAATTAAGCAGAACACTCCTACCCAGTCAAAAGATCAGGGCTTGATCCATCACCGTTTTTTAGCTCACTGCACCATCCCAGCTCAGAACCTGGCTACATGCAAATTAGTCTGACCCTGGCCCAGTGCATCATGGGAACAGGGCAGACCAAACTACCAAGCCAATTCTTTACTGGAAAGGAAACAAGCTTCCGGGGACCGGTTTCTGGCATTACAGCCGTCTTCGGCCCGGCTTGCTTGAATCCTGATGGTGCAGTGAGCAAGGGACTCACATCTGAGCATACCCTTCCACACTTGTGGTGGCCAAAACGATACATAAAGGGGGTGGTGATGGACAGAGTATCTGAATTAAGCAGAACACTCCTACCCAGTCAAAAGATCAGGGCTTGATCCATCACCGTTTTTTAGCTCACTGCACCATCCCAGCTCAGAACCTGGCTACATGCAAATTAGTCTGACCCTGGCCCAGTGCATCATGGGAACAGGGCAGACCAAACTACCAAGCCAATTCTTTACTGGAAAGGAAACAAGCTTCCGGGGACCGGTTTCTGGCATTACAGCCGTCTTCGGCCCGGCTTGCTTGAATCCTGATGGTGCAGTGAGCAAGGGACTCACATCTGAGCATACCCTTCCACACTTGTGGTGGCCAAACCGATTCATAAAGGGGGTGGTGATGGACAGAGTATCTGAATTAAGCAGAACACTCCTACCCAGTCAAAAGATCAGGGCTTGATCCATCACCGTTTTTTAGCTCACTGCACCATCCCAGCTCAGAACCTGGCTACATGCAAATTAGTCTGACCCTGGCCCAGTGCATCATGGGAACAGGGCAGACCAAACTACCAAGCCAATTCTTTACTGGAAAGGAAACAAGCTTCCGGGGACCGGTTTCTGGCATTACAGCCGTCTTCGGCCCGGCTTGCTTGAATCCTGATGGTGCAGTGAGCAAGGGACTCACATCTGAGCATACCCTTCCACACTTGTGGTGGCCAAAACGATTCATAAAGAGGGTGGTGATGGACAGAGTATCTGAATTAAGCAGAACACTCCTACCCAGTCAAAAGATCAGGGCTTGATCCATCACCGTTTTTTAGCTCACTGCACCATCCCAGCTCAGAACCTGGCTACATGCAAATTAGTCTGACCCTGGCCCAGTGCATCATGGGAACAGGGCAGACCAAACTACCAAGCCAATTCTTTACTGGAAAGGAAACAAGCTTCCGGGGACCGGTTTCTGGCATTACAGCCATCTTTGGCCCGGCTTGCTTGAATCCTGATGGTGCAGGAGCAAGGGACTCACATCTGAGCATACCCTTCCACACTTGTGGTGGCCAAAACGATTCATAAAGGGGGTGGTGATGGACAGAGTATCTGAATTAAGCAGAACACTCCTACCCAGTCAAAAGATCAGGGCTTGATCCATCACCGTTTTTTAGCTCACTGCACCATCCCAGCTCAGAACCTGGCTACATGCAAATTAGTCTGACCCTGGCCCAGTGCATCATGGGAACAGGGCAGACCAAACTACCAAGCCAATTCTTTACTGGAAAGGAAACAAGCTTCCGGGGACCGGTTTCTGGCATTACAGCCGTCTTCGGCCCAGCTTGCTTGAATCCTGATGGTGCAGTGAGCAAGGGACTCACATCTGAGCATACCCTTCCACACTTGTGGTGGCCAAAACGATTCATAAAGGGGGTGGTGATGGACAGAGTATCTGAATTAAGCAGAACACTCCTACCCAGTCAAAAGATCAGGGCTTGATCCATCACCGTTTTTTAGCTCACTGCACCATCCCAGCTCAGAACCTGGCTACATGCAAATTAGTCTGACCCTGGCCCAGTGCATCATGGGAACAGGGCAGACCAAACTACCAAGCCAATTCTTTACTGGAAAGGAAACAAGCTTTCGGGGACCGGTTTCTGGCATTACAGCCGTCTTCGGCCCGGCTTGCTTGAATCCTGATGGTGCAGTGAGCAAGGGACTCACATCTGAGCATACCCTTCCACACTTGTGGTGGCCAAAACGATTCATAAAGGGGGTGGTGATGGACAGAGTATCTGAATTAAGCAGAACACTCCTACCCAGTCAAAAGATCAGGGCTTGATCCATCACCGTTTTTTAGCTCACTGCACCATCCCAGCTCAGAACCTGGCTACATGCAAATTAGTCTGACCCTGGCCCAGTGCATCATGGGAACAGGGCAGACCAAACTACCAAGCCAATTCTTTACTGGAAAGGAAACAAGCTTCCGGGGACCGGTTTCTGGCATTACAGCCGTCTTCGGCCCGGCTTGCATGAATCCTGATGGTGCAGTGAGCAAGGGACTCACATCTGAGCATACCCTTCCACACTTGTGGTGGCCAAAACGATTCATAAATGGGGTGGTGATGGACAGAGTATCTGAATTAAGCAGAACACTCCTACCCAGTCAAAAGATCAGGGCTTGATCCATCACCGTTTTTTAGCTCACTGCACCATCCCAGCTCAGAACCTGGCTACATGCAAATTAGTCTGACCCTGGCCCAGTGCATCATGGGAACAGGGCAGACCAAACTACCAAGCCAATTCTTTACTGGAAAGGAAACAAGCTTCCGGGGACCGGTTTCTGGCATTACAGCCGTCTTCGGCCCGGCTTGCTTGAATCCTGATGGTGCAGTGAGCAAGGGACTCACATCTGAGCATACCCTTCCACACTTGTGGTGGCCAAAACGATTCATAAAGGGGGTGGTGATGGACAGAGTATATGAATTAAGCAGAACACTCCTACCCAGTCAAAAGATCAGGGCTTGATCCATCACCGTTTTTTAGCTCACTGCACCATCCCAGCTCAGAACCTGGCTACATGCAAATTAGTCTGACCCTGGCCCAGTGCATCATGGGAACAGGGCAGACCAAACTACCAAGCCAATTCTTTACTGGAAAGGAAACAAGCTTCCGGGGACCGGTTTCTGGCATTACAGCCGTCTTCGGCCCGGCTTGCTTGAATCCTGATGGTGCAGTGAGCAAGGGACTCACATCTGAGCATACCCTTCCACACTTGTGGTGGCCAAAACGATTCATAAAGGGGGTGGTGATGGACAGAGTATCTGAATTAAGCAGAACACTCCTACCCAGTCAAAAGATCAGGGCTTGATCCATCACCGTTTTTTAGCTCACTGCACCATCTCAGCTCAGAACCTGGCTACATGCAAATTAGTCTGACCCTGGCCCAGTGCATCATGGGAACAGGGCAGACCAAACCAATTCTTTACTGGAAAGGAAACAAGCTTCCGGGGACCGGTTTCTGGCATTACAGCCGTCTTCGACCCGGCTTGCTTGAATCCTGATGGTGCAGTGAGCAAGGGACTCACATCTGAGCATACCCTTCCACACTTGTGGTGGCCAAAACGATTCATAAATGGGGTGGTGATGGACAGAGTATCTGAATTAAGCAGAACACTCCTACCCAGTCAAAAGATCAGGGCTTGATCCATCACCGTTTTTTAGCTCACTGCACCATCCCAGCTCAGAACCTGGCTACATGCAAATTAGTCTGACCCTGGCCCAGTGCATCATGGGAACAGGGCAGACCAAACTACCAAGCCAATTCTTTACTGGAAAGGAAACAAGCTTCCGGGGACCGGTTTCTGGCATTACAGCCGTCTTCGGCCCGGCTTGCTTGAATCCTGATGGTGCAGTGAGCAAGGGACTCACATCTGAGCATACCCTTCCACACTTGTGGTGGCCAAAACGATTCATAAAGGGGGTGGTGATGGACAGAGTATCTGAATTAAGCAGAACACTCCTACCCAGTCAAAAGATCAGGGCTTGATCCATCACCGTTTTTTAGCTCACTGCACCATCCCAGCTCAGAACCTGGCTACATGCAAATTAGTCTGACCCTGGCCCAGTGCATCATGGGAACAGGGCAGACCAAACTACCAAGCCAATTCTTTACTGGAAAGGAAACAAGCTTCCGGGGACCGGTTTCTGGCATTACAGCCGTCTTCGGCCCGGCTTGCTTGAATCCTGATGGTGCAGTGAGCAAGGGACTCACATCTGAGCATACCCTTCCACACTTGTGGTGGCCAAAACGATTCATAAAGGGGGTGGTGATGGACAGAGTATCTGAATTAAGCAGAACACTCCTACCCAGTCAAAAGATCAGGGCTTGATCCATCACCGTTTTTTAGCTCACCACCCCCTTTTTGGAAATTATTTTGGCCACCATGAGTGAGGAAGGGTATGCTCAGACATGAGTCCCTTGCTCACTGCACCATCAGGATTCAAGCAAGCCGGGCCGAAGACGGCTGTAATGCCAGAAACCGGTCCCCAGAAGCTTGTTTCCTTTCCAGTGAAGAATTGGCTTGGTAGTTTGGTCTGCCCTGTTCCCATGATGCACTGGGCCAGGGACAGCCTAATTTGCATATAGCCAGGTTCTGAACTGGGATGGTGCAGTGAACTAAAAAACGGTGATGGATCAAGCCCGGATCTGTTGACTGGGTAGGAGTGTTCTGAGTAACTCAGATACTCTGTCCATCACCACCCCCTTTTTGAAATTATTTTGGCCACCATGAGTGTGGAAGGGTATGCTCAGACATGAGTCCCTTGCTCACTGCACCATCAGGATTCAAGCAAGCCGGGCCGAAGACGGCTGTAATGCCAGAAACCGGTCCCCGGAAGCTTGTTTCCTTTCCAGTGAAGAATTGGCTTGGTAGTTTGGTCTGCCCTGTTCCCATGATGCACTGGGCCAGGGACAGCCTAATTTGCATATAGCCAGGTTCTGAAATGGGATGGTGCAGTGAGCTAAAAAACGGTGATGGATCAAGCCCTGATCTGTTGACTGGGTAGGAGTGTTCTGATTAACTCAGATACTCTGTCCATCACCACCCCCTTTTTGCACTATTATGGCAGGCACAATAGTAGATGGTGATTTTAAATCTTCATTATTACACACACAATCCCTTGGGGGATTGTATGGCACAATTGGCCGAGTTACGTGCTCTGGTTTTGGCTCTCGAATTTGCAGAGCCTGACACTCCTACGCTGATAGTGTGCAATTCCTTTTACTGTGTACAATCCGTCAATGACAATTATTTCTTTTGGTCACAAAATGTTTTTCATGATTCTAAAGGTAGCATAATCAAGCATAAAATGCTTTGGGTCTGAGTGGCTGCTCGTAAGGAACATTTGCCACTCACACATGTCATTCATACATTAGGACACCAGCATGTGGGAGCACATGCTGTCTGGAATTCTCTGACTGATGAGGCAGCCAAATATGCAGTTGCCACTTGCTCTTTTACAGCAGTTACTAGGTCTATGACTAAAATTGATGATAGCATGTTGGAGGCCATTGCCGCGACTAGGGAGTGAACAGAGTATCCCCAAGGTTTCCCTTTGCGTTACACATATCACTTGACATCCGATTAAATTCCATTTGCAACTATACCATCCGTTGGTGATCGGCTGATTCCCAACGAGGACCGCAGGCTTTCTTTGATAATTCCCAGTCATGAATGCGTGGCTTCTGCCCATGCTGGAGTGACAGCGACAATTTCACTTTTGCAACGTTTTGGTGGAGTGGTTTATATCAGCAAATGAGTAAATATGTTCTTTCTTGTGACATTTGTCAAAATATTAAACCTTCTACTGATTCACGCTCACCACATACTCAACTTTTCATTTCAAATCAGCCATTTGGCTGTATTTATCTTGATTACTGCCGTCCTTTAACATCTGACACTGCTTTTAAATATATTTTGGTTGCAGTGGATTCTTTGGGTTTGGCCGCAATGCAGCGATGATGCTCGAACTGTTATAAAAGATTTGCGTGTCTTTGTAGGGACATTTGTCTGTGGCACCTTTCATTCTGATCAAGGTCCAGCTTTTGTCGCTAAGACTTACTGTGATGCGATGAAGTCTCTGGGGGTGCAGGTGCTATTCTAGTCTCCATATCGGTCTGAGGGCAATTCTGTTGTGGAGCGTATGAACCGTGACTTAAAGCAATCTTTAACAGCTAGAGTATTAGGTATTGGCAGGGGATGGCTGACTCCTCTTTATGGAGTTCAACGGGCACTTAATAATCTCCTTAGAAGATCTCTGAGTGGGCGGATCCCATACGAAATGCTCTTTGGTATTAAAATATTTGTGCCAGACCTTGATGGTCTAGACGCTGTGGCGGCTGCCACAACTTTTGACGTAGATATCCATTATGCTATGTTACAGGTTCTACAAAATTCTTGTGATACACAGGCGAAAATACATTTGCCCTCTTCTACAGATGCAGCTGTGCTGATTCCTATTACTGGCTGGATTCCTAAAGTTGGAGATCTGGCACGAGAAAAGGTGGATAACAAAAAAGAGTTTGGTCCTTCTTACGTATACCAGTCTCAGTCCTTAGATTGAAGGGTACTTGTACTGTGATTTTACCTCCACTGCATGGTCGCAAGGAGAAACAATTTATTTCCATCGAACATGTCAAGTTACACCATATGGCTGATACTCAATAATATGCCTACAAGCATTCCCCGACAGGATGTTTCACGGCGTCCAATGACTGCTCTCTCCCCTGCCACTTCTCTACAACCTGATGGTGAGATGGAGCCTTCCATTGACTTGTTGCCTGTTTTACCTTCAACATCTAACACTGTGGCAATTAATGGTACTATGAATGGTATGAAAAGGGTATGCCCAGACGTGGGTCCCGTGCTCACTACGCCACTGGAGGCAAGCTATCCTGGCTGATGATGGCTGATAGCCACAAACCGGTCATAGGATGCTTGATTCCGGTCCAGGGAAGACATGGCTTGGCAGTTCGGGCTGGACTGTTCCCATGAGGCACAGGGTCAAGACTGATTTACATATGGCCATGTCTGAACTGGGGTGGTGTGGTGAGCAAAATAACGATGGATTAAACCCAGATCTGTGACTGGGGTGAATGTTTTGCCAATGTGCAACATTCCGTCCATCACCTTGTGTGTTTTGCTGTTCGCCCTATGTGGGAAGGGTATGCCCAGACGTGGGTCCAGTGCTCACTACGCCACTGGAGTCAAGCTATCCTGGCTGATGATGGCTGATAGCCAGAAACCGGTCCTAGAATGCTTGATTCCGGTCCAGGGAAGACATGGCTTGGCAGTTCAGGCTGGACTGTTCCCATGAGGCAGAGGGTCAAGGCTGATTTGCATATGGCCATGTCTGAACTGGGGTGGCGTGGTGAGCAAAATAACAATGGATTATACCCAGATCTGTGACTGGGGGTGAATGTTTTGCCAATGTGCAACATTCCGTCCATCATCTTGTGGGTTTTGCTATTCGGCCTATGTGGGATGGGTATGGCCAGACGTGGGTCCTGTGCACACTACGCCACTGGAGTCAAGCTATCCTGGCTGATGATGGCTGATAGCCAGAAACCAGTCCTGGGATGCTTGATTCCGGTCCAGGGAAGACATGGCTTGGCAGTTCGGGCTGGACTGTTCCCATGAGGCACAGGGTCAAGACTGATTTGCATATGGCCATGTCTGAACTGGGGTGGCAGAGTGGGCTAAAGAATGGTGATGGAGTAAACCCAGAGCTTTTGACTGGGTGTGAGTGTTTGATTGGTTCAGATGCTCCGTCCATCACCACCCCCTTTTGTACCGCTTTGTTTGCCATAAGTTGGCAGGGTATGCTCAGACGTGAGTCCCTTGCTCACTTTGCCACTGGATTTAAGCAAGCCTGGCTGAAGACGGCTGAAATGCCAGAAACCGGTCCTAGGAAGTTTGTTTCCGGTCCAGGGAAGGCATGGTTTGGCAGTTCGGGCTGGACTGTTCCCATGAGGCACAGGGTAAGACTGATTTGCATATGGACATGTCTGAACTGGGGTGGCAGAGTGGCCTAAAGAACGGTGATGGATTAAACCCAGATCTTTTGACTGGGTGTGAGTGTTTGATTGGTTCAGATGCTCCGTCCATCACCACCCCCTTTTGTACTGCTTTGTTCACCAGAAGTTGGCAGGGTATGCTCAGACGTGAGTCCCTTGCTCACTTTGCCACTGGATTCAAGCAAGCCTGGCTGAAGACGGCTGAAATGCCAGAAAACGGTCCTAGGAAGCTTGTTTCCGGTCCAGGGAAGGCATGGTTTGGCAGTTCGGGCTGGACTGTTCTCATGAGGCACAGGGTCAGACTGATTTGCATATGGCCATGTCTTCACTGGAGTGGCAGAGTGGGCTAAAGAACGGTGATGGATAAAACCCAGATCTTTTGACTGGGTGTGAGTGTATGATTGGTTCAGATGCTCCGTCCATCACCACCCCCTTTTGTACCGCTTTGTTCGCCATAAGTTGGCAGGGTATGCTCAGACGTGAGTCCCTTGCTCACTTTGCCACTGGATTCAAGCAAGCCTGGCTGAAGACGGCTGAAATGCCAGAAAACGGTCCAAGGAAGCTTGTTTCCGGTCCAGGGAAGGCATGGTTTGGCAGTTCAGGCTGGACTGTTCCCATGAGGCAGGCACAGGGTCAGAATGATTTGCATATGGCCATGTCTGAACTGGGGTGGCAGAGTGGGCTAAAGAACGGTGATGGATTAAACCGAGATCTTTTGACTGGGTGTGAGTGTTTGATTGGTTCAGATGCTCCGTCCATCACCACCCCCTTTTGTACCACGTGGCCCATAAGGACATTGTTGTTTTCTCTAAGTTAGCCTGAGCTCTGCAGACAGTGCACGGCTTTACGCACCTTACTACATGGCTTTATTTTTGCAAAGACTTTGTTAGTCCTTTTCACATGAGAATTGTCTGCCGTGTTCACTTTCCGCCAGTTCCTGGGATTTAGTCTGACCATTGTGTGCAATGTCGATAAACAATGCCCTTTGTTATTCTGTTCTGGTCAGGCCCTAGCATCTAGACAAAACATACCAATGCAGCTGTTGTTTGAAACTCATACTTTGGTTTTATAGAGATACATGCATAGGGGGACGCACACTTGGAGAGAGACCTTTCCAGGGAGAAGATCGAGACAGCACCTATGATGTAGAACTGCCATCTATAGTCTGAGGTATGGGGTCTGCAGACACAACCCAGAAATCTTCTAATATAGAATAATACAGCCTCTAAACTAGGGGAGCGAGATTAGGCTATATTGTCTTTTTTTAATAATTACATCTTCTATCATGATTTATGGCCGAGTTGCTATGCTGACAGTATTTGTATTATGCATTTCCCTGCTTGTTGTGGCATGTATACTGCATGTTAGAGCACGTTAGTTATAATAAATATTTTAAACTGGTTCGTGTCTCTGTCAGATCTTATTGTGGACAAGAACAAGAGTGTGAGTGAAAGGGTGTGTCTTGCAGCCGCGAGTCCTGAGAGATTCAGGAGTGTTGTGTTCTGGGGTGTCTAATCACATGTTTCTCTGTGAGTAAGTAGGAGGGCTAGTGAGACTAGCTATAGTCCTTGGCTCATGGGTACTAAGGTGGTAGGATGACTCAGTCCCTCAGCACTAAGGTCCCGTAATCCTATGCATAGTTCTGTTCTTGAGCAGAATCCCTGCAACAGGATCTGCCCCTCCATCCCGTAGTCTCTACCACTGGGGCAGCCACTGAACCGCTGTGCAAGCATGTTGATTATTTTTTTTAAACCGTTGGTGAGTAGATTCCTTTCTTATGTCATGGACACGGGACATATAATTGTTAAATATGACAATATATTGGAGAGCTGAAGAAATCTCGAAAGTTGGAAGATATACATTAAGAAGGAACATCTTATATATTTGGGCTTTGGAGAAGATTACTGTCTATACAATGTTATGAGCTGAGTAAAGAATATCAATGTATTGATTACATACTAGAGATATAACATAGTAGATTGTACCTGAGTTGAAGTATACACAATTACACTGGAGTTGCTCTATTAAAATATCATTGTTTAGTACATGTTCATACATAAGATGCCTAGATCTCTTGTGCTCCCCATTGTTTTTAATGTGGTGTGATGTTGGCTACCATCATCATATCAAACTTTATTTCGGTACATTGCCACAAAAGCACATAAAATCAGATACATCCTTATAATAAGACATTCAAACATTTAAACATCACAATAAATCTGATTAAAAAATCTAGAATATGGAGGAGGAGCTTGGCGGGCATCCGTGATGGCCGCGTGAGCACAGCGCTCTCCGGACCCCCGCCACTCCCGGCATGATATCCTGAACATATCCTGATTCTTCACGAGGATTTATGTAGAGGACGCTGGGCTGATCTTCCTGTGATTTTTGGAATTTGATTTGGACCCGGGGCGCCGAAGATACGGCGATTCGAACTTTCGGGGTCCGCCCTTGGGGTGCGCCCGGGACTGGGTGAGGCTCTCTGGCCGTCTCGGAGTTGAACAACAACGGCAGGGGGATTGGACTTGTGGGTCCCCCTCTTAAGTTTCGGTTTCGATTCTGCCTCAGACTGAGACATCTGGCAGGGGAGTCTGGCCTGGGCTGGGTCCGGCACGCGGTACGACTGTCGGGCCTTTGGCTGGCTTATTCTCCTTTCAGGCTGGTCCTCTCCTAGTGGTACCCTTGCAGCGGCCTTTTGGTCCCGATGCCCTACTTTCCTGTGGCCATTTCCATCGGGTCGAGTGAGTCTCCTGGTGGCGCGGTTTCCGACATGGCGGGCAGAGGGGACCGAGAGACGCGAAAGACCAAGACGCCCCTGCGTGGGGGCCCGGTCCAGTCTAACGTTATGGACCGTTACACCCATGCGAAGGGGTCCCCCGGAGCCGCCCTGCCTGGCCCAAGTGCGGTTGACCACATCGTGGACGCATCAACGGAACCGTCCTTGCAGGACATCATGGGCGCCATTTCTGGCATGAAGGAAACGATAGGTCAACAATATGAAGCTTTGGCCCACAAAATCGACACCGTGGCCATTGATGTGAACTTGATTCGGGCCGACCTATCTAAAACCAATGAGAAGGTGAAGTCATTGGATCTCAAGTCATCCAGCCTCACGGCAGACGTCTCGGAGATACAGACAGAGATTGGCAATCTCCTTAGGGTGAACGATTTCATGACCCGGCGCTTGGAGGACTTTGAGAACAGGGCACGTCGCTGTAATGTGCGTGTGGTTGGCGTTCTGGAGAATCCAGAACCGCACTCTGTTGATCTCCTGGTTGAGGACCTGATCCGGAACTACCTCTCTCCGTCTGGGCTGAGTAAGTTCTTCGCAGTAGAGCGTGCCCATCGTGTTCCGGGAGGCCAGGGTAAGCCTGGCGCCCCGCCGAGGCCTATTGTTGCGAAACTCTTCCACTATAGGGATCGGGACGCTATCCTGCAGGCATCACGTGTGAAGGGCCCGGTGGCCTTTGAGAATGCCACAGTGAACTTTTATCCAGACTTTTCTCAACAGGTGCAGAAACAGCGTATGGGCTTCCGTGGAGTCAAGAAGCGTCTCCGGGACATGGGACTGCGCTACGCTATGCTTTTTCCGACCCGGCTGCGAGTTGAGTACAATGAACGAACCTTTTTCTTTGATCGGCCTGATTCTGTGAATGACTGGCTGGACTCCCTGCCGGACCGACCTCCTGCGGCTGAGTCCGCCGCCCACCCGGGTGGTGCTGAGGGTGGTGTAGAGAGCTGAACTGTTTGTTTATGCCCGGGTCCTCGTGTAAAGTAACTTCTTCTGGGATTCTAGGCCTAAGTGCCTCTGCTGTCTGAGTGTTTTCTTTGTTATTTTTCTTGTTGGGGTGGCGGGTGGGTCAGAGCCTTTCCTCCTCCGGGGTCTTTTTGTAGAATGGGGGTTCTTGGGCGACAGGCACACTGCATGTTGGGGTGGCTTTTTAGCTTCTTGCAGGGGTGCAGGGTGGGGGGTGTTTCCTCGATTGTTGGGGGGTGGGTGGATGGGAAGTTTGATGTTTGTGTGTTGTGTTCTCAAGGCGATTCTATCTTGCTAATGATGTTTTTGATGTCATGCTCATTGGAGGGGGGTTGCGGCGTTGCTGTATGGGATGGGTGTTGCGGGTTGAGGTTTATTTCGTGGAATGTTAATGTTCTGGGGGATCGTATTAAGCGGGGTGTGGTGTTGCGATGTATACGACGTTTGTCTCCAGATATTGTTTTTCTACAGGAGACTCATTTGGTAGGCAATACATGTCGTGCAATGAATAGGTGGGGCTATCGCCTCGCCGCACATTCGGGGTTTACCACGGGTTCCAGGGGGGTGGGTATCCTTGTTCGGGCTTCCCTCCCCCTAGCTATTGATGATGTGATCCTTGATGATCGGGGGCGTTACGCCGTCCTCGTGGGTCGCTATGAGGGTCGAACCCTTTCCTTGTTTGCCGTTTATGTGCCCCCCGGTCTACAGACCTCTACCTTTTCCGATTTGGGCCGTGTGTTGTTGAACCTCCCTGATAGTACTCTCTTCATAGCAGGTGACTTTAATTCTGTGCTCTCCGGTCTACATGATCGTCACCCCCCTAGGGACACCCCTTTGGCCCAACAGTGGCTGGGTGGGTTTCTGGATACGTTCGGCTTGGTGGATTGCTGGAGACTTATGCATCCTACTCAGCTTCAATACACTTTCCACTCTGGGGCCCATGGGAGTCTGTCTAGACTGGATTATTTCCTGATGCCTGCGGCGCAGTCGCCAGCGGTTCGTGAGATTAGGCACCTCCCCCGGGGCATCTCTGATCATTCCCCGCTCTGGCTTTGTTTTGAGGTGGGGGTGGAGGCGGCGGGCCGGGTGGCTCCTATCAACCCATGGTACCTCACCTCCCCTGAGACCCGCAATCTCTTGATTAAGTCTTTGGACAATTATTTTTTAGACAACGAGGGTTCCGTTTCCTCTGCTGTATCCCTGTGGGAGGCCTTTAAGACAGTGATTCGCGGGCAGGCCCTTTCCCTTATTGCCGAATCCAAAAAGGCGAGGAATCGGGAGGTGGTAGACCTTGAGAGGGAGATTGCTGAGATAGAGACTGACCTAGAATCGAACGTTACATCTGATAAACTCCACGCCCTGGGTCTGAAACAATTTGCTTATAAGTCTTTGGTCACAGATGCGGCTAAACTGATGTTTCAGGAGCAACAGGGTCGTTTGTATGATGTGGGGGACAAAGCGGGTAAATTACTGGCATGGTTGGATAAGACGGAGAGGGCGAATCGTGTGGTGCCTGTGATTCAGACTTCGAGTGGCGTGGGAGTGACAGACCCGGTTGGAATAGTTGAGTGTTTTGCGGATTATTTTCGTGCGGTTTATACCCCTGTGTCTGAACGGGATGTTGATGACTCTCGCCTTTTGTTGCGTGATATAGCTCTGCCCAGTGTTTCCGATTTAGACCGAGTCTCTTTGGAGTCCCTTTTTACTACGGACGAGATAGCGACGGCCATTCGCTCACTCCGTTCGGGCAAAGCTTTGGGCCCGAATGGATTGCCAATTGAATTGTACAAGCTACGTCCTGACAGGGTGGCGCCCTATCTTCGTACCATGTTTTTGGAATCCCGCGAACGGGGTATTCTCCCATATGATCAGCGTTTGGCTACGATAGTTGTTATTCCCAAAGAAGGTAAACCTCGGGACCTTTGTTCGTCTTACAGGCCCATTTCCCTGTTGAATGTTGAACCCAAGGTCCTGGCTAAGCTCCTGGCAACCCGCCTCTTGACGGTCATTAGTGGCTTGGTTCATCCGGATCAATCCGGATTTATCCCACATCGCAACACGGCTCTTAACCTACGCTGTCTCCACGGAGCTGTTGCGAGGGCGGGGCTTCTGACGGAGCCGGCCATTTTGGCTTCGCTAGACGCCTCGATGGCCTTTGACACGGTAGAGTGGCCCTATCTTTGGGCAGCTCTTGAGAAATTCGGTTTTGGACCTGAGTTTATTGGTTGGGTGAAGTTGTTATACGCCGAACCCTTGGCACAGGTAGTGGTAAACGGTCGAGTTTCTGTCCCCTTCTGTCTTGGTAGGGGGACCCGTCAGGGGTGCCCCCTGTCTCCGTTGCTTTTCGCGCTTGCTCTGGAACCGTTGGCTGCGTGGCTTCGATGGGAACCTTCACTCAAAGGGATCCGTTGGTCACCGGATTTTGAAGACCGCGTCTCGCTTTACGCGGATGACATTCTTCTGTATCTTATTTCCCCGCGTAAATCTTTAAATGTCTTATTCGATGTTCTTACTTCGTTTGGTGCTAACTCGGGTCTGGTTATTAATTGGGCTAAGTCCTGTGTATATGTTCTCTCGGGTGTTTTGCCCCCATTACCGGACAGGTTTCCTATCCAGGTTGTCCAATCTGGCTTCAAGTATTTGGGGATTTTTATTACGCTGGACTCCTCACTCCGGTTCGAGCGTAACCTCCTCCCCCCGCTTCTTAGACTGCGACTGGATGTGGCCCGTTGGCGTAAGCTACCCCTGTCTCCTCTGGGCAGGGCTGCCCTTTTTAAAATGATGTCTTTGCCGCGATTCCTATACGCGCTTCAAAATTCTTATGACGACATTCCCGCTACCTATTTCCGGGAGATCGAGAATCTTCAAAGGCAACTGATCTGGGACGGGCGTCCACGTATCGCCCTTGCGAAACTTACTATCCCTTGGTATGACGGGGGCATGGCGCTCCCCGATATCAAGAGATATTATTGGGCTGCCCAGCTGTCTGCCATTAACCACGCAATGTATTCCCCGGGTCGAGATCCGGCCTTTGAGATGGATAGACTCCAGCTGCCGGGAGGGGATTTTAATAGAGCGCTTTATTCCAGATCGGCCGGGCGCCATCTTGTGGGCCCGTCCAGGATCGCAGTCAATGTGTGGCGCGCCGCAAATGTGAGTTTGGGATGGGAGAATCGACTGACAATGGCGACCCCGCTTTATGCTTCTGAACGTTTGGGGTGTCTCTGGTCTACTAAGGGCTTTGTCCGCTGGGATATGATTGGGATATGTAAAGTGGGTGACGTCTGTGTGAAGGGTAGAGTGAAGTCTTTCCAGGCCCTTAAGGCAGAATATGACTTGAGTGATAGAGAGTTTTTTCGGTATTTGCAGGTCCGGCATGCCCTGGCCTCAGTTCTGACTCATGATGTGACCCTGCCCGAGTCCTCCCCCCTTGAGGATCGTATACTGGATGGACACCTGCCCGATAGCACAATCTCCCTTATCTACAAGAAACTGATCAATAATCGCGCTGACTTATTGGTCCGACTTAGGGAGGTTTGGGTCGGTGACGGATTGGACTTGGATGACGAGGATTGGCAGTCGGCACTCTCTTCTCCGAAAGAGGTCGCCATCCCCGCCCGTCTCCGTTTGGTTCAACTTAAGATCCTCCACCGGGTGTATGTAACTGGTCCGCGTCTGGTTGTGATGGGTTTTTCTCCGGATGGTTTATGCAAGCGTGGTTGTGGGATGAGTGCTACATTTCTGCATATTCTTTGGGAGTGCCCGGTGGTAGCAGCCTACTGGTTTGATGTGCTTGCGGTGATGACTGTTGTGACTGGTATTACCCTGCGGCCTGAGGCCCGACGATGCCTGTTGAACGTGTGGGAACCCACCGACTATTCTGTGGCCCAGACCAGATGGGCGACCTTGGGATACATGGTCGCGAAGCGGGACATTGCGCAACTTTGGGGCGCATCCAGACCTCCCGAAGTTTCGGTGTGGGAGGATAACATGGACTGGTCCATGTTCCGAGAGAAGACCGTCTATGTGGCTAGGACGTGGACGAAGATTTGGGGTCAGTGGAATGCATATCATGGAGATATTTGTGCCCCTCCCTTGGTTGACACGCCCGATGTTACCCTATCTCCCTAGGCTGACGTTCCCGAAAATTTTTCATATGGTTTTAGGATTTTCCTGCCCTCCCCGCTGGCCCCCCACCCCCGGCCATGCCGAGTTTCATTGCTTTGCTTTTGTCTTCCTGATTAATTGCTTTCCCCTCCGCCTTCTGGGCTGACTTGATTACTGTGCATTCGCCTTGTTTAGAGTTTGTTGTTTTTATGATTAATATAAAAATTGTTATGTCCTGTCCTATGCTTCGAGCAATAATTGGTACATTCTTTGTGCCCGGCCACGGGAATGATCGTTCGCTACATATGTTGTGCGTTGCTATTAGCGGCCAGCCCGTGTGGTTGTAGGCCCATCTCTGTAACTCTTATTTTATTGCTCAATAAAAGTTTTTAACCAAAAAAAAAATAAAATAAAAAAATAATAATTTCTATAGGTCAAACCTGCCAAAATTTAACAGTGGGAAACTTTACAGTGAAACACCAGAATCTGCAAGTTATTCCACAACAGTTCGTGATAGGTGGTATTCATCGCATTCGATAAATAACATACTTCGTAGTATCATTATTTATGATGTGCAATTAATACAACCCATAACTGTTATCAGGACCTTAATGTTATTTTTGTCGGTATAAATGTTGTGATATCGACACTGCCTGTTGAATAGTTTTATAACTCAACTGTCTGCAGTTAGTTTTCACTAACTGAAATAAATCTACTTACTAGGCAAACTAAAATATGAAGGACAAAGGTTGATGTGGAGGGACGCAGGCTGACAATTATTATGAAAGCAGAATTTTATTCTCAGATTTAAAAACACAATAAACAGTGACATAAAACAGGTTTGAATGTGTATTGATCAAAAAATGTTACAAAGTAAAAAATTCATAAATAAAGCATTGTACATGAAGTGGTTTACACAATAATTAATACATAATGTTGAAAATGTTAAATTAAAACAAAAGTAAACAAATGTAAACAATTAAAAAATATTTAAAAATGAGTGGCCTAATGATTCTCTACGCGCGTTTCGGCGACCAGCGCCTTCTTCTGGAGTTGCCACGTGAATTTAAGTAGTGGTGAAATGGGAATAGTACATTGAAGATGATATGACGTTTCGTATTGCCGTCTCTTTAGAACCTTGAGGCAGTCTTTGATAAAGCCGACGATAGACGACAGGGCTCCTTAACTCACTCGAAGAGATGCACAGACTCGCGTCTAGGTATAGGAGGTAGGCGAATCTTGAGTAGGATTACATCAATTATAATTTTTTTTAAAAGATCTCTTCAGTTATCATCTCTACCCGTCGAGACGCGAGACGTAGCCTACGCGGTACCTCAAGGGAACCAAGGAGCCCTGCCGTCTATCCTCGGGCAGGGAGATCTTTTAAAAATATCTCTTATTGATGTAAATTCTATCCAAGATTCGCCCACCTTCCCTATCAAGACGCGAGTCTTTGCAGTGCTTCGAGGGAACTAAGGAGCCCTGCCGTCTATCGTCGGGCAGGGAGATCTTTTAAAAAATAACAATTGATGTAAACCCTCTCCAAGAGTCGCCCACCTCCCAGAACAAAACGCGAGTTCTTGCATTTCTTCAAGGGAGTTAAGGAGCCTTGCTGTCTATCATCGGGCAGGGAGATCTTTTTAAAAAAATTTATAATTGATGTAATCCTACTCAAGATTCGCCTACCTCCTATACCTAGACGCGAGTCTGTGCATCTCTTCGAGTGAGTTAAGGAGCCCTGTCGTCTATCGTCGGTTTTATCAAAGACTGCCTCAAGGTTCTAAAGAGACGGCAATACGAAACGTCATATCATCTTCAATGTACTATTCCCATTTCACCACTACTTAAATTCACGTGGCAACTCCAGAAGAAGGCGCTGGTCGCCGAAACGCGCGTAGAGAATCATTAGGCCACTCATTTTTAAATATTTTGTAATTGTTTACATTTGTTTACTTTTGTTTTAATTTAACATTTTCAACATTATGTATTAATTATTGTGTAAACCACTTCATGTACAATGCTTTATTTATGAATTTTTTACTTTGTAACATTTTTTGATCAATACACATTCAAACCTGTTTTATGTCACTGTTTATTGTGTTTTTAAATCTGAGAATAAAATTCTGCTTTCATAATAATTGTCAGCCTGTGTCCCTCCACATCAACCTTTGTCCTTCATATTTTAGTTTGCCTAGGTTGTTTTTTGTCAAATAAGAATCTTTCCCTGACCTAGGAACTACATTATCTATGTCTTCAGGGGGTCCTTGTTAAATATACGTTGATAAATCTACTTACTTACCTGCAAAAAAAATTTTTTAAAAAAATCCAGAATACATATGTTATAACAGCAGCAATGGATAGTAGTTATTCAAAAAGGTCAGGATTAGAAATACTTTAAAAAACATTCATTAAGTGGAATCCTAATAAAGTTCCAACTTTGTCCATTCTCCAATACGACATGCCACCTATGCACTTCTTTGACCTTAAAAGGTTCCGAAAACGTGTTTACGCCAAATTCTTTCCTACCCAACTTAATCTTGACAAAAATCACCAACATCAACTCTACCTACCTTACCCTTTGAACAACTGGAAGACTTCCCAAATCTACCACTAGAATTGCTAACATCACAAAACCTCTCACCAAATAACCACTGAGGAACCATTTTGGACTTTGGAACTATACCACGCATACGCTCAAACGGAATGGCATTGATGACACTATGAACAGTGGTATTATATGACCAAACTACCTCCTCTACAGCACTGCGAACATCACGTTGACCTTGCATAGCCAGTTGAATAGTCCCCTTGACCATCCTATTCACACGCTCCACAATACCATTACCTTGCGGATTGTACAAAGATGTACACATATGTTTGATTCCATGATTAGATAAAAACAACTGCATAGAAGAAGAGGTCAATTGAGTACCATTATCTGTTAACAAAATACAAGGAAATCTTTCTTTCAAGAAAATAGATTTGAGTTGCTTAATAACACTTTCGGTAGTAATGTTTTTCATGAACTCAACACACATCCAACGTGAACACACATCCACCAAAACCATGGCAAAACGATAATCTCCAGATAAATAGTCCATTGGACCAATAAAGTCCTAACATACCTTGCCCCAAGGCAAATCATCATCACAAGCAATGGAACCTTGAGTATGTGAATCAATCTTTAACCCCTTCTCACTCTCTCTGCACAAAGAACAGTTCTCAACCCATCTTCTAACATCTTCATCCATCCCAGGCCACCAGAAATTAACTTTCAAACGTTTGATAGTCATGCTCTGACCAAGGTGACCTTCATGTGCCAACATAAAAAGTCTTTTTCTAAGAGAATTGGGAGGTATGAATCGCTTACCTCTCATTACCAAGTCATCAGAGCTACCCAAACTAAATTCTTCTTGTAACTTCACAAAGTTGAGTAAAGAAGGCTTCACATCACCCTCCCGTTTCCAGCCAAGGCGTATGGCACAAATCAATTCACCAAAATCAAGGTCTTCAACAACAGCTTTATGCCACTCATCTTTTGAAATAGAACTGAAACTACCTGAGCAAACATCATCAAAGTTAGCAACTAAACACACATTCTCATCATTAAAGTCAACACACTCCTCAGATTGAATAGGTAGACGGGACAAGCAATCCGCTTGTACATTTTTCCAGCCAGAGATGTGTTGCAAGGTATAAGTATATTGCTGCAACTTAGCAGCAAATCTCATTAGACGAGGAGTACCGTTATTGGCTCCTCCAGATGACAGGATCCTAATGAGCGGCTTATGATCAGTTCGCAAAGAGAAATGCGCGCCCCATACATACGTGTGAAAATGAGACACTCCCCAAACAGCAGCCAACGCTTCACGCTCAATTACCGCATAATTGCGTTCTGAAGCACTAAGAGTTCGTGAAGCGAAGGCAACTGTTTTCTCCAATCCATTTTTCCTTTGTGACAAAATAGCACCGATACCATGAGCACTGGCATCAACGGTCACAAAAGTGTCTTTGCCCGGTTCAAAAGTGGTAAGAATGCCAGCATTGACAATATCAAGTTTAATCTTCTCAAAAGCATCAGATTGCTGAGAATCCCAATCAAATGGTACTCCTTTTCTAAGTAGTAATCTCAAAGCCTCGGTCTTATGAGCAAAATCTGCAACAAACGTAGAGTAATACTCTACTAACCCCAAAAAAGGATTTCAACTGATCCTTGCTTAACGGAACTAGAGCACACCTAATGGCTTTCAACAGGTCTTCTTTTGGCTTCACCCCAGATTGGGAAATGGTGTACCCCAAGTAATCTATTTCAGTTAATAGAAACTGACACTTATCCTTTCTAAGAGTAAGGCCAGCTTTTGTAAAAACATGCAAAACTTTAGCTAAGTTAGCATTATGCTCTGATTCATCAATACCAGTAATTAATACATCATCTTGAAAAAAATTAACATGCTTTATATCCTTTAACAAAGAATGCATCATGCGTTGAAACACGCTGGCCGCTGAGGCCAGCCCAAACGGTAACCTTTTAAATTAGAAAACCCCCTCAACAGTTACAAAAGCAGCAAGCTCCCTGGATTTAGGATGTAAGACAACCTGATGGTAGGCAGATCTTAGGTCAAGCTTACTAAAGAACTTAGCCTTGTCCATCAAAAGTACCATTTCAGAGATGTTTAAGAGGGCAAACTTATCAACAATAATATTCTGGTTAAGGGACCTGAGATCCACACAAAAGCGAAGTTCGCCATACTTTTTTGGGGTGACCACGACAGGGGAAACCCATTCTGAGGCTTCAACTGGCTCAATTATATCTTGTTTCTGCATGTCATCCAGCATTTCTTTGACTTCATTCCGAATAGCAATAGGAATTCTTCTAAGAGTATGTCTCACAGGAGAAGCATTTTTCTGAAGTTTTATCTCATGCATATAGGCCTCTAATCTGCCTAAATTTGACCGAAAAACATCACTGTATTTAGCAAGAATGGCATCAACATTAGGAAAATCATCAACAACAAGAACCTTGTCTACAGACCTGGGATCTAAAATGATGTGCAAGTCACATTGCTGTATCCAGCCCAGAATGGCTGGACCATCATTAGAAACATACATTTTCCCAGACGAAAACGTGCCCTTGAATTCAAACGAAGCATCCATAACACCCTTAATATTGATAATTTGACCTCCATGGCCCTTTGGAGTGATGTCACTTTTGTATAGTGATAAATGGGGCCAGTATTCATTAAACAAACGAAAAGGAATAATAGAAAACAAATGGTCCAGGGTCAACTAAGAGCGTTACAGCAACTCCGTTCACAACAAAGACAGCTTTAGGCCTTTGAAGACCAATGCACAAACAATTCTCTATACAAAAAAAATCTTCTATGCATAAAGACATTTCATTCGAAATTGTGTCATCTTCAACATAAGCAACCCTGTTGACTGAAGGATTTCTACAAGCCTTACTGATGTGACCCCTTTTCCCACATTTCATGCAAGTTTTATCTCTAGCAAAACAACCCACAAAATCCACTGCATGAAACATGCTCCCACAGCGAAAACAACCCATAAATTTAGTTTTCCCTGCGGGAACAAAACCCCTAGGTTTTGGCTAAAAAGTGGAAAGTTTAGGCTTAACATCAGTAGAAACAAAGTTTTTAGGCTTAACATCAGCAGACACCAAGTTTTTATCCAGTTTGTTCACAACAATAATTGAATCTTCTTTTTTTAATTCCAGAATGTGCATTTCTTCCATGCACTTATCGGACTCTTCCACCACTTTGGCAATAGCAATAGCTTCCATTAAGCTTGGATTCTTGGTTGCCCAAAGTTTTTGTTGCATTCTCTTATTCTTGCACTGATCGATCAATTGATCTCTAATCATCTGATCTGTCATGGGACCCAAGTCACATTTCAACGAAAGCTCCCTTAAACGAGTGACCATTTGATCAACAGTTTCTTTTTCTTTTTGTGGCACAGTATAAAATTTGTGTCTTTGCATGACAATGTTTACTTGTTTGCCAAAGTATTTTTCAAGTCTCATTTTTGCTTCATTATATGGATTATCCACAGGTTGCCCATCTGCACCAAGTAATTCTGGTAGAAATTTAAAAGCATGTTGGCCTCCTTTGCCAAGAGAATTTAATAAAATTGCTTTTTTGCGTGACACAGGGAACCTAAGTCGATCGATGGCTTCCAAGTAGTTTTCAAAAATACCTAGCCATTCTTCCCATTCAATGGTAGGAGTATCACCATCAATTAAAAATGGAGGTGGCAGTGCAATTGTAGAATTAGCTGTAGTAGCCATATTAATTAAAACGAAAAAATATTGTATGCGGAATTAAGCTGAGGCAGGAGGAGAAGAAATAAAACAAATATAAGTGCTTATGATGGCAGAAAACAGTCTGTAAAATGTAGAAAGAACACAATACAAGAAGCAATCGTTTTTTTAATTCAAATTTCGAAAAAATGAGTAAAAACGAGTTAAACAAGCATGTTAGTTCAGTGTATCTAAGAATATAATTGTCCAAAAATGGTAATTGACCGAAGAAAACAGGTACAAATCAAGTGCATTGCAAAAACACGATTGATCCGTGTAAAACGCTGCGTGATTGGCAATAAATGGTTGGCAAAATGTCAAAATGGCCGCCGAGCGTCAAAACGTGATGCCGCGATGACGAGATGACGCGATGAAGAGCACGTCACTGCTTGCGCGTAGAGAATACAGAGAGAGTCCCAAGTGTCTCGTGGGACAGCGCGCGAGGAAGTAACGGCTTCCAATGATGAATAATTGCCAAAAATTACCAAAAATAGTCAGAGGATACCTGTGGCCACAGCGAGTGGATGAAAAAGTCAATTACCAGACAGCAGGATCTTCAAATGCCGAGCAGGATCTTCAAATGCCGAGTTTCTGCCAGGTACCGGGAGTAAGTGAAGAGAAGATTCCAGGAGTCTTTTCAAGACGAAGGTGGTCGAAGCACAGGATCGTCGCCAAATATTGTAAGGTAGGAAGTCCAGAGGTCCAGGTAAGATGAACAAATGTGAGTTTATTGGTATTCAAAACAAGCACCAATGTTCCTGCCTCAGCAACTGCCCTCGCTGGAATGACCAGAATCTAGAACCACATTAATTCAAGTACATGATTCTAGGTTCCAATACATCCCCGCTCGTGACAGAAGCTGACAGAAGCAATAGTAAATATAACATACTATTTTCTTGAAAGAAAGTTTTC
The DNA here is from genome assembly GCF_964261635.1 of Lissotriton helveticus. Classification (NCBI taxonomy): domain Eukaryota; kingdom Metazoa; phylum Chordata; class Amphibia; order Caudata; family Salamandridae; genus Lissotriton; species Lissotriton helveticus. Next base: position 1,191,176,638 of record NC_136068.1, read on the forward strand.
CTTGTATTTTGTTAACAGATAATGGTACTCAATTGACCTCTTCTTCTATGCAGTTGTTTTTGTCTAATCATGAAATCAAACATATGTGTACATCTTCATACAATCCGCAAGGTAACGGATTGTACAAAGATGTACACATATGTTTGATTCCATGATTAGAGGACTTCCTACTTTACAATAGAATCCAAGTCCATAATGCCAAACAGCACATACTTCATATATTTAGAGTCAGATGCATTATAAAACATAAAATGCAAACAGGTCCCAAAACCTAATTTGGTGACAACAAACCAACCCTTTCCTGTCTGCATCTGCACATACTCAGTAAGAATCGGGAGACCGCAAAGACAATTGGCTGAGATGTATTCGATCTTAAGATCCTTAGAGCAGATCTAAAGTCCCTAACCCCCAGGTTACGGCACACAGCAGGAGCCAAGACTTTCTGAGAGCATGGTAAAGCGGGCAGAAGAACAGGACATGGTCAATTGATTCCTTGGTTACTGGCCAAAAGGGGCAACTTGTCTTTAGCTCTGAAAAGGAACAATAAATGATCGGAGCAGCAAAATTAGTTCTAGCAGCAGGGGCTGAATTTGATCTATATACTCCTCCAGGTGGTAACATCTTTAAAATCCAGAAAGGCTGAAGTCATAGAGCCCACCCTCCCAGACCCAAGGAAATTGGCATTTGCATGACTCCAGTACATCCCATTATTGGTTACAATTGTGACATGTCTGTAGAATGGTTGGCTAGATGAGTGAATGCAGCATGACGTCACAATTGTAGTGGAACATCTTTGGGTGAATGTGGAGAAGGGTATGAGTAGTACTTTTGGTGATGAAGTGAAATCCTTTAAACTACTTTTTGCATAATCTTGTCTATATGTAAAAGAAAAAAAAATCTTGAATGAGAAGACAATATGTTTTGAAAAAACTAATAAAAAAGAAATACCATGGATCCTGTGTATATATCAAGTGTTTGGCTCATGATATATGTATCATAATTTATTACATTTTTTACTTTTGCAATCTTTCAAATTAAGATCGCAGGCGGCTATTTCTCTCATTTTGAGAAAGCACATTCACCACTTTGAGAGCAAAATACCAGTGTTCTCTAGTACAAAATATTTGTTACATCTGACATCCTTTGATGGGATTGTGCAAATCTATCATGTTAAATAATAATGACATATCAATGGCATTCTTTTTTCATTGACATATTTGCTGTACATGTCAGTTCAGCAAGTCACAATATGCACCGTCCAGCTTTAAAATGGTCACTGTTGATCATATCTGCCCCATGCTTTGTGGTCTTTGTGGCCATTTCACAGTGTCAGTCAAATTGGAAGTTTCAAAGTAATACTTGACATGTGGGCAGGTGAATTTCAGTGTACATTCCAAATGGTTATACCCTGCAACTGTTAATATAATTATAGAAAACTGTAATGTTAACTAGGAGGAAGAGCAATAGATGAGCTCACACAAAGTTAAGCAATCAAGTACCTCAAGAGCAAAGAAGGTTTCTGTGCAATGCTTGTCGAGACTTTTAGAACCACCAAAACAACATTAACTTCACCAACTCAAACAGAAAAAATGACCGAATCAATTAAAAAAATCTAAGAAAAAGTAGTGAATAAAATAAAAATGCTTTTTCCTGCTACCAGTGACCCAAACAACTGTAAGTATGGATGTAATTTATCGTGGCTAAGGTAATGACTGACTGACTAACTGCATTTATTACTTGGACACAAACTTGAGAGATCTCTTGGTGCAGGTCATAAAGTTATATTGGAATAAGTAAATCTGCAGAGCCTTTGAAAGGCAATAATTGGGTTGGACTGCCACAGATCAAGTGGTAGCCTCTGAAATAAAGCATCAGTGGGTAGAGTCTAGGAGAAAGACAGCTTAGTGCCAGTTATTAAGGCATCCCAAATTCAAGCAACCTACTTTAGCTCTAATTCTCTTTTTCACTGAAATCAAATGCAGCCAGTGCGGTGACCTTCTGTCTTGCCAAGCATGTAACCCCTATCTATGCAAATGTTAACATTGTATGGATTTTATATTTTAACCTATGGTTTTTTTAAATGCACTAAGTCATCGTATTTTTTTTAACATATTTTATTGGCATTTAAACATTGACAGTGCATACAGTAGTACCTATCCCGGTTCAGTGTCCAATGTGCCTTTATCTATAACCTTTCCCAACTGAACTAACCCCCCTCACCCCCTTGAGTTGCTTGCAAAGAAGTGAGATGTGGAATAAGCGTGTGAGGAGGTTGCTGGGCTTTAGGGCCCCGTTAAGCAGCAGTCGGCCAGCTGTGTCTCTCAGGTGTGTGGGGCTGGTCGCTCCTCGATGCACTAAGTCATTGAAATGATTTTAATTAATCAAACAGTAACATTTATAGCATAACATACCTGTAAACTGTGTGAATAGTTGAAATATATCCCTGTGGGAGCCTATACATCTGATAGCCAGGAAGTTGAGAATTGATAGCTGTGCCATCATCAGTCACCCTATGGGTGGTGGACACGAGGGAAAGGACCTTCTTGATTTCATTAAGTGGTCAAAACAGCTATCCGAAAATTCCTAGAGAGATTTGAGTCAAAGACTCAACCTTGGGAGACTCTATGACATGATATAGGGCTGGCATGAGGAAATAGGGACGGACTTCCTTTGCAAAAAAAGATTACTAGCTTGGCGTTGGCCCAGTTTAAACAATGTCGAAGTTTCTAGCTTGGATTTTAAAATGAATACTATGCAGTTAAAGTACCACTGATTAGTCTTTCGTGAACATAATCTGTATTTCATCAGCGTGTAAATGTTTTGTAGCAGATTAGGCCAGGAGATTGTCAAAACGGGCTATTTAAATTTGAAAATGACAGGCGAGAGTAAGGAATATTGTGGAATATGTGGGTATGTCTTCATTATTTGTAGACAGGCACAGGATATCTCTTTGGTTTATCTGTGCTAGAAATGATTGGAACCATCTTATGGCATTGGAGCCAGTTTGGACTACTCTGCGTAGTCAATCTAGCAGGACAGAAAGATCCACCATATCGGATGCAGCTCAGAGGTCCAACTTCAGTAGTAGGCAGCCAGCCACTTATCCACAATGAGATGGGTATGGCCCCAAAACGGGTAAGTGCTATTCCCGCCTATGTTTGAATCTAAACCTCGCTTGTATGGACAGCTGATCTTTTATCACAATGGCTTTCCAATTGTGAAGCTGCAACTTTCCCCAGGATTTTAGCCATTACTGGTAATTTGGTGTGAGGTCTTAAGGGTGGCAGAATGGAAGGGCCCAGGTTTGTTTTTTTACTAGTGGTATAACTCATACGTTTTTTAGGCCTCTGGGACATGCATGTACAGTACCTATAGGTGAGTCAGTCGGTTTGAGGATGGCCTGAATATTTTTGATAGCCTCACATCAGTTTAAATAGGAGGTTAGACTATCCTCAGTACTCTGGAAAATGTTAACTGAGGATAGGTTTTCTACAAAAGTCTTCAGCCAACTACAGTTCCTTAGATCAGTCAATAAGCTTTCAAGAGAAAAAACACACAGATGCCGATCGCTAGGAATGCAAAACCCATATCCGTGAGTCACTTGTACCTAAAAGGGATCAACATGACTATTTCAGCTTTAGAAAGTGCCTAAAAACTGAGTTTTAGAATAACATTTGAATAGACTTAAGTTTTGATGGACATCAGCAAGGAATATCTCATAGGAGCCATACACTTTAGTCAACTAGATTCCTGTTCCCTCACAAACCTGGAATTTTGAGGTATCCATGAGGCAATGTACAGTACTATGTAGAACTTCAGCATAATTAAATACTTAAAGATATCAAAGAAATGAAGTCTATTATATAAAGATTATGCGTGGGCGAGGTACAGTACCAACGATTATTAGAAAGTGGGGATCCAATTGAACAGGCTGTGAGGTTTGCTCTTTGCCTATATGCCTGTTGGATACCCATTAAACTATTGCTGTCATAGCAATTTCTTTATATAGTTGATTGTAGATACAAAAATGAGGCTTTATCCTATTGCTATATTACCTCGATTTGGATACAACCCTCCCAGAAGCAATACTCCTGAGGCGGAAGCCGGGAGCTGCACCTTGTTTTTATATTTGAGTGTCACTATTTGGTAAAATTGTGTTTTTAAACTTCCTTACCTTAATAAAACCCTTGGGACAGGAATAAAACCCTGATCAACTGCGCAGTGGCTCCTAAACGCTGACCTACGATCACTGGCTGACGCCATTGCCGGCGTGCACCAAGGCCACGCCCCCTTTTAGGACACGCCCCCCCGCCCAGCTTGAAAAGGCGCTGAATACAAGCGCAATCTCAGAAGCAATACTCCTGAGGCGGAAGCCGGGAGCTGCACCTTGTTTTTATATTTGAGTGTCACTATTTGGTAAAATTGTGTTTTTAAACTTCCTTACCTTAATAAAACCCTTGGGACAGGAATAAAACCCTGATCAACTGCGCAGCGGCTCCTAAACGCTGACCTACGATCACTGGCTGACGCCATTGCCGGCATGCACCAAGGCCACGCCCCCTTTTAGGACACGCCCCCCCCCGCCTCCTCTTCCTACATAAAATGTGCCACTGGCGGAAGCGCAGCGGACGAGCGCAGCGGGAGCGCCTAAGGCAAGCCCGTCTGCGCCCGTCCGCGCCAGGACGAGCCTAGGGCCAGGCACTCTGGACCTACCCACTCAAGCAAGGCTGTCATACTCCAGGGACTCTCTGCTCCAATTGAATCAGCCCCCACAGGCTTCCTGCACCAATTCCCTTAAAGGCGAGAGCCGGTGTACCCATTGTCCATATTGCCCATTCAAACTTTCCCCAACTTTGAAGAACCAATCACCCCTGACAATCATTAACATGGCCCTGTTAAATTGTAGATCTCTACCCAAACATGCCCAGGAAATACATATGCTACTAAAAGACGAGAAACTCGACATTCTGTTTCTCACAGAAACGTGGCTCAGCCCAGACTCGGACTATGACATTGTTCAGGCTCTACCTCAGGGCTTTCTCCTGCAACATCTAGATCGAGCAAAGGGAAAGGGAGGAGGGATTGCGATTATCTATAAGGACCAATTTACATGTCGATTTCATGACAGTCTTCTATCGAACTGTGAAAATGTACATTTTAATATCCAACTATCTCCATGTAACTCCCTCTCAGGAGTCCTCATCTATCGCCCACCAGGGCCTTTGGGCCAATTCTGTAGTTCCCTCATGGAATTCTCAACCGCATTGTCTAGCACCTCGTCTAACATGATAGTCCTAGGGGACCTTAATATACATTTTGACAATAGCAATGACAATACTGCATCAGAACTACTTGCGGACTTAGCGACTCTTCAGCTCCACCTCCAGAGCGATCAACCCACGCATATGCTCGGACATTTACTCGATCCCATCATAAGCAACTTTGATGATCTAAAAACTAACACCCCGATTCCTCTGCCATGGTCGGATCACTTACTTATCCCTTTTATATGGGAAGTACCTAACCTCTCTCTTCCCAACAAACCCCCCGATAAATCTACGCGTCCATGAGCTAAACTAGATACTGATAAATGGAAACAGGCCTTGGAACTCCTTAAACCAGCCTATGAAACAGATCCTATCACAACAGATATGGAGTTCTCCTTTTGGATTGAAAACTCCCTTAACACGATTCTCCAATCAAAATCGCACCTTAGCTCTCGCAAAAAAAACCCTGCCCCATGGTTTACCCAGGAGACTCGCCAGCTAAAGAAACTCTGTAAGAAAGCCGAAAGAGTGTGGCAGAAAGACTTCGACCCTAACCGCAAGAAGGACTATAGACTGTCTATTCTTACATACAAAAAAGCTCTGAAAAACGCCCAGACCGCGTTCTTTCAAGAGAAAATTAGCGCGGCATCATGTTCGTCGAGGGAGACTTTCCAAATCGTCAAACAACTTTTAAAAATACCTGAGTCCACAGGCTCGATTGACCCCTCAAACAACCACTGTGATAAACTGGCTACGTTTTTTGACCAAAAGATCCAAAATATCTTACAGCTACTTCCACCCCTCTCCCCTATGGACCATTCATCGTTACCAGTACCGCAGGGCAACAACCTTAATACGGGACTTGACTCATTCACCCTTATAAGTCCTGACACTTTGTCCCCCATTCTCTATTCACTCAAAAGTGGTTCACCTTCAGACCCCGCTCCAGTTAAAATCTTAAAGTTGGTTGCACCAACCATTCTTGAACCTTTGGTAAATGTGATCAATGCCTCTCTGACCAACGGACTGGTGCCCCCTAGCTGGAAGAAGGCGAAGGTTAGGGCCCTACTTAAAAAACCTAACCTAGACCCCCTCAACCTCTCCAACTTTAGACCAATCTCCCTCCTTCCGTGTACTAGCAAGATCACAGAAAAGTTTGTTAACTCCCAACTGTCTAACTATCTCGAAATCAACGGATTACTCAAGTCCTCACAGACAGGTTTTCACCCGGGCCAGGGCACTGAAACCGCGATGGTGACGGTGGTCAAGGAGGCCAGGAAGATCATGGATACAGGAGGATCAGTGGCAGTGATCCTCCTGGACCTGAGTGCGGCCTTCGACACGGTTAACCACCAGATCCTAGTCCAGCGACTTAGCGATCTTGGGATAACAGGTATTGCCCTGTCTTGGCTAAAATCGTTTCTTGAGGACCGATCATTCCAGGTGATAGAGGGCAACTATACATCTAAAGAGACCCCTATACGTTGTGGAGTGCCACAGGGCTCTTCTTTGAGCCCTACGCTCTTCAACGTATATATGTCCCCCCTAGAAAAGATAGTCACCCCACATGGGATAAAACTCCTGACGTATGCAGATGACACGCAGCTGGTGGTTTCCCTCACCCAGCAGGAAAATCCCACCATTGACCTTTACTCCTGCTTGAGAGACATAGTCAGCTGGATGGACGGATCTCACTTGAAGCTTAATAGCGACAAGACGGAGATTATGGTGATGGGGAATCAGGCCCATTTCCACCCAGATTCTCTTTGGCCCCCCTGCATGGGTAAACCTCCAACTCCCAAGCCCGAAATTAAAAGCCTCGGTCTATGGCTAGACAAAAACCTTACCATGCAAACACAAGCAAGGAACACGGCAGGAGCTTGCTTCGGTCTCTTGCGCTCTACCCGGAAAATCCTACCATTGCTCCCTTTCCAATCAAGAAAACTTTTGATCCAAGGCCTCATTTTGTCAAGGTTGGATTATGGTAACGCACTGTACCTGGGCGTACCGCGGAAAGTCACAACTAAATTACAGGTAGTTCAAAACGCCGCCGCCAGGATTCTGACCAACACCAAGACCCGCTGCTCAGCCAAACCAGCCATCCGAGCGTTGCACTGGCTACCCGTCATGGAAAGAGTGCAGTTTAAGGCTCTCTGCCTCACGCACAAAATTCTTAACGGAAAAGCCCCCCCATACTTAAAGATCTGGTCACTCCATATACCACCTCCAGACCTCTCCGATCTTCTAATGCCCACCTCACCCGAGTACCCAAGATCAACAGAGCACGCTCAGAAGGTCGATGTTTTTCGTACAACGCATCCAAATTGTGGAATTCCCTTCCCTCTGACCTCCGTGCACAACCCAACCTTCTGACATTCCGAAAATCTCTGAAGACATGGCTGTTCCCTTGAGCTTCCCTCCTTCTTCATTCCATCTGTATTTGTTCAGCGCTGGGACGCTCACTGGCAGCTATGCGCTTTAGAAATCCGGTAACATTAAAATTAACATAACATTAGCTTGTTTCATTTTCATCAAATATAAATTAAAGCGGGCCATGGAGTGACTGTACTCTGGATTTGGGAGAAACAGGTCCCTGAAAGGATAAAGATAAAAGAATCTGTGAAGGCAGAATAGGCATGCTGGCACGTGAGTCTCTCATCTGTTGATGCCAACTATAGAGAAAATCAATCCCGTACACTCTGTAGAAAATGGTGAGCATTACATTTTTTAACACAAGGACTATTTATATATTCATTGACTTATTTAATTTCCTTTTCCATAGTGCTGTTGCTGAAAGTGCGATATATGTGCAACAAAATAAACTATAGCGCATCTAACATACGCAACATCTTTCTGCTGTTCAATCTCTATCGCAGCCAACAATTGAATAGAAGGAAATTGACTGAAAACAAACAAAATATAAAACCCCTATATCCAATGAGAAAAAAAACTACAAGTATATACATAAACACAGGTGTTTAACTAGTTCCTTATAAATATGGTCTCTTACCATAGCACTTCCTCTTTATTGCTGCTTCTGGCAGCCAGTTAAGTATACCTTTTCATTTTCCCTCGGCACATTACTGAATGATTTGAATTTGCAAGGTTCCCATACTGGTGCATTTCTGCACTCCTTTCCTTTGTCAGGCAGTTTTGTATTAGGATTACCCGGGCCGCGTGACTCTGAAAGAGTTTGCATTTAGCTCTCACTGGGGTGTCTGGACACACCCACAACTCAAACTCAGAGAGCCTGCTGTGTTTCTTATGTGCTAAATTTTCCGACTAAGCCCATGAAATATCAGAGCTTCAAACGTCCATGTAAATAGAAACACAAGGCCACTGAACCAGTAGGTTCCCCCACCCAAGGTGATCTACAATGCCATCAAGCTTAGAAAATTAAAATGTTCTGCTCCTATTCACTCTGGCCAAGTCAGACACACTACCATCTATAAAAGAGGGATTTAGTTTCAAGAAAATGTCCTCAATCCCTTATTCACCAAGGTTTTTCATACACTGGTTCAGATGTCATGCTTTATTTGCCTGCTTTAGATTCTGATGATCAGGATGGATCAGCTTAACCTGGTTTGGCTGAAGCAAACACAAACTAAACAGGATATCAAAATTTACGAGTGGGAGTATAACTCTCTAAACTCACAAAGACATCTGTGACACAGCTGGCAACCCCACTTTTTGACCCATCTTTATAATTCCACCCTAATGATTCCACCCCAAATGTGCAGAACAACCTTTCCTCTTGTTGAGGATTATAACACGGCAAGAATCAGAATCCCTTAAAATGAACCAGTGAGGAACAAGTTGAAATCGCAATTCCATCGCAGATCTGGGCTTACCAACTCCTGTTATCCATCCCAAGCTATTAAGCGTCTTTACCAAGTACAGTAAGGATCTCAAGAAAGGCAAAGAACATGCATGGTCCTTCGACAAGGATACATTTCTGTATGCTAAGTGCCCTGTCGTAACAATATTGCTAATGGAGGAACTTGCAGAATAAGAACTCTGTATTTATCATTGACCCACATTATTTGTCAAATTAGATTAAACGGGTCATTTGTTTTTTTGGTAAAGCAAATTCTGCCATCTAACTAGAAAGACGCGAAGGCCTAACAATAAAATTAGATCCAAAGGGAGCAGAACTTGCCTCTTCGAAAGCAAGCCCTTAAGCCAATGGGCTGCTCTTTAGAGACAAATTTATCAGGGAAATCTCCAAATATGTTAATATGTTTGATTTCACTTACAAATCCCAACTGACATTACGTTTGTCCTGTGAGCAATGTTTTTTTTCTAGGACTGGCACAAAAGGTGACTGTTAGCTTCAATATTTAGGCTGGTGGTTCCAATTCTCATGTGGAAGTGGTCAATACAGATTCCAATGCAACAGGTCTTCTTCCCGCAGAAGCGCAGGAATCCACTTGTGCAAGGACAGTCAAGAGTCTGCAATAACAACGACAAGTGTTCAACCAATTCCTTTGATGTGATGGGGCCGTATTCCTTTATTCCTAAAAAAACTGGCAACCCTTCTCATCAGATCCTTGGAATCTGAAGCATGAGTGGGACTCCAAGGACAATTTGTAAATGGTCCGACTCAAAGTTTCTTTTCATTTTTCTCACACAGACAGGCCCTTAATCATACATGAAGTTGGGGAGCTCTTAGCAAAATGAGCAATAGAAGCCACTACTCTTCATCTGAGATGTTTCCTCAGCAATCTGTTCCTAGCCAAGAAGAACAAAATTATGCACAGGATCAATTTATACAACAAGAAGGGGGAACCTGGTATCCTAATCAATTATAGCAATTCATTTATTGCAACAACCACACTATATTCCTTTAGTGATTGGGTTATTTATTCACCCTATTTTTCAAACAACTCTTTTTTATGAATTATATAAGGACCTCACATCCTTCTAGTTGAACACATATCAAATGACATTTACATACATTAACAATTTACACCACATTTATCACATTATACAATACCAACATTTTTCACAAACATCAATTTGACATAATTTTACACAAACGTAAAAACAACACAAAACCAATGTATCATTCATATTCCAAACGACACCACACAATTTCCTTTGGCGTTCCTACAATCCAGTCCATTATTTCCTGAATTATACGTTTATCAATGTCTATATTTGTCATATAATTGCCATCTTAATAGCAGTTTCTTTTAATTTTTCTCACACAGACAGGCCCTTAAACATACACGAGGTTCGGGAGCTCTTAGCAAAATGGGCAATGAAAGCCACTACTCTTCATCTGAGATGTTTTCTCAGCAATCTGTTCCTAGCCAAGAAGAAAAAAGTTATGCCCAGGATCAATTTATGTCACTTCAATCAGTTTGTCTTATATTACTTACTTACTTATGCCTACTACCCCTCTTGGGGTATAGGCCATCACCAGGACTCTCCAGCAATCTCTGTCCTGGGCATTTCTTTCAGTCTGACTCAGGTGTTAATGCCAGGTGTTTCTTGGCCTTCCTCTTTCCTTTTCCCTTGAGGGTTCCAGGTCAGGGTTTGCCTAGTGGTGTTTGTTGTGGGCTTGCAGAGGGTGTGACCTGTCTGGTCCGAGCGTCTTTTAATGATTTTCGCATTAGTAAGGTGTTGTAAAGTCTGCTGCCATAGGTCATTGTTGCTGAGGATGTGGTCGATTTTACTCAGACAGGTATTGATGAAGATCTGGATTTTGTTGGTGGTGGTCACTGGTATCCTCCAAGTTTCTGCTCCAAACAGCGGACTGATTTAAGTTGGTGTTAAAAAGCCTTATCTTGGTTTGTAGTGTTAGGTCCCTGGAGCACCAGATCTTCTTCAGCTGAAGAAAGGAGGCCTTTGTTTTGCGGATTCACGCTTGGACCTCAGGCCTGTGCCACCCTGGTTGTCTATGACACTGCCCAGCTAGGTGAAGGACTCAACCTCTTCCAGTACATCCCCTGCAAGAGTGACTGAAGTTCTTCTGGCTGCATTATCCTTCAGGATCTTAGTTTTTCCCTTGTGGATGTTGAGGCCAAGCTGTGCTGATGGGGTTGCCACTTAATTGGTCTTCTCTTGCATATGCAGATAAGTATGGGAGAGTAGGACCAGGTAGTCTGCAAAGTCCAGGTCCTCAAGCTGCATCCAAGGTGCCCTCTGGATCCCATTTCTTCTCCTTGCTGTAGATGCCTTCATGATCCAGTCTATGGCCAGCAAGAAGAGAAAGATGAGAGCAAAAAACTCTGGCAATCTCCAGTCCTCACTTCGAAGGCTTCTGTTAGTTGTCCTCCATGGCCTATCTAGCAGGTAATTCCTGATGATTCTTACCAGTTTATCTGGCACACCGTAGTGAGGAAGAAGTTTTCAAAAGGTCTACCTGTCCACGTTGTTGAATGCCTTCTCATAGTAGATGAATGTGAGGAAGGTGAGCTCAACCCTTTTCACTTGCCAGAAATTGCGCAGTTACAACGTGGCACCAGGCAAGGCTGCCCACTGTCCCCTCTCCTGTTCTCGATTGCGTTAGAACCTCTCGCCTGTAAAATACGGCAAAACTATGCGCACACTGCACTGAGATTTTGTTTACGACCTATTAGTATATCATTGTATGCCGATGATATGGTTTTATATCTCCGAGACCCCGAGGATAACTTGTCACCGTTATTGAGTGAATATGTAAAGTTTGGGCGACATTCGGGACTGCAAATCAACTGGAGTAAATCCGCTGTGATACCACTGACTAGGAGCACAAAAGCCCCACAAATGGACTTCCCCCTCGTCTGGCAGGAAGAACCTATTAAGTATCTTGGGATCTGGGTACATAGGGACTCTGACTTGGTACTTAGACATAATTATGGAGTTACAATTGACCGCATAGAAACGCGGATAAATAGATGGATCACGCTCCCTCTCTCATTGGCTGATCGCATAGCACTAATTAAAATGGTATTATTACCTAAGTTGTTGTACCTATTTATTAATATACCGATAACACCCCCGTCAGCCATATTTACCAGAATCCGCACAGATCTTATTAACTTGATATGGGCAGGTAAACAAGCCCGAGTGAGCCTCCAAACTCTATCCCCCCTTACAGCGCGGGCGGCTTTGCGGTACCTGATGTTTATTTATATTATTTATGTGCTCAGGCTTACTACGCATACTACTGGTACCACCCAGTGAAATATCTGCCACATCTTGCAGTGGAAGATGGTAACTCATATCCCATACCACTAACTAGCATACTCACACATAAGCGGCCGCAACTGACTATGCAGGAGATAATAAATACGATACGAACAACCTCTCAGGCGTGGCAACGCATTAGCCAATTAGCAAACAAAACACCGATATACGCCCCGAATTTTCCACTAGCTAGTCATCCCGAGCTATCTGTAACGCTGGAAAAAAAATAACATGTCACTACTAGAACAAGTAGGTATCACTCAATTGGGCAACCTCTCCCCTGATGGCACATTCATAACTCCGGATGATCTGTCTTACATCAGTAATCAATCGCTGCTCTTTCGGTTCCTGTATCATAGATTGAGAGCTGCCGTCAGGGTATTATACCCATCCTTCCCTACCGTGCCTCCTACCCTACAACCACTACAAACCCTGATAACTACAACCACTCGCCTGCATATAATTTCACGACTGTACAAGTTGGTGCAAATAGAAATTGGAGCTGACACCCAGAAAGCCCACGACAAATGGAATAAATGATTAGACACCCCTCTCACAGACAAAGACTGGACTGCTTGCTGCACACTAATTACATTGCTCAAACCTAATGGCAACCTCTGTCTAATTCATTTTAAATATGTACACCAAACATACCATACCCCGGCCAAATTATGTAAATATGGTTTAAGGGACAATGTTTACTGTAAAAGATGCAGGATGGATCAGGCAGTTTTTGCACATCTCGCATGGTGTTATGGGAAGGTGAGGAAATATTGGGAAACTGTGATAAGCCACTTGGATTTGATTGTATCCTGCACGTTGTCATGCACACCACAACTGTATCTACTAGGCCTTAATATACCTTTGCGGTCTATGAAGAAGAAACTAGTGGCAATAATGTTACTACTTGCCAAGCGGAGAGTGGCGATGTACTGGGATAGTAGAAGGGCTCCTACAATGGAAGATTGGATACTGGATGCAATATACTGCGGAGACAATTTTTTAATGTACGCGGAAGAACTACCTACTGCTTCCAAACCCTCAGATATTTGGGAACCCCTTGCTGTTTACTTGCGTGAGCATCCTGATCTGTTTAAGACAAAGCGCTGATTCTATGATTTGATTGTTTGATACGCTATTGTTCTGTTTTATGACTGCTCAGCCATGTGATATTGGATACTGTGTGTATGAATTTCTCAATATGTAGCATTCAAACAACTCTTTACTTAAAAGTGTTTCCAACACAAAATATATTTTGAGGAACAGAATCCAAACCATCTATGTATTCGTGTAACATTTTATAAATTGTAATCATTCATAAATACTTTGAATGTATATCATTTATAAAAAGGCTGAAAAGTGAACAATAAGTGCAATTCGTGACTTTTAGTGCTCTGTGCTCTCGGCGCAAGTGTGACTGACAAAATATACAGACATTATTTACAAGGGGGATACAAGAAGGATTTATCGTGGCCTGTACTATTTCTACTATCCAACTGTACACTGCAATTGTCAGTATTAGATACAGGATCTTCATATGATAGGTCCACTATATTATTCGTCAACGTTTCGACCCTCTGGAAATGCACGTGGGGCGTCTAGGCGGGTCTTCCTCAGGACTGTGTGGGACGGGGAGAACAGCCTAAGTGATTAAAGGAAGATGGCTTTAGGAATGGTTCTGATATTGGGTATGGGCCACAAATTGCCTATAATCGTTAAAAGACTCACCTTCTCATAAACCCAGCCGGGCTTTTGGTGGTGAGAAAACTGTATAAATCAGTTCTGTTGGAAAGAGGAGCCTAATTAGTGCTTCATTAAAATTTAAGGGGCAAGTATTAATGCTGAGGTTCCTTTCACAACGCTTACCTGTCGGTGCAACCGCAACTTGTGCCCCCGACGGTGATATTGTTTGTTAATTCGCAGATATTAATAAAAGCCAGTATTCCTTCCTGACTGAAAGGGAAAAGGATCACGTATTTAGTACTGGAATATCTACCCTTTGAAATCGTCTAGTGACTATATCAGTAACCGGATTACTGGGCTCACCTTAATGGCGGTGTATCTACCGAGTGATGCTCCACAGCGGATGCATATAACCAATGTTACTTGAGGTTCACAGATTACGAACACAGTCGGTGCTGTTTCCCACTGTAAGGGAAAAAGTCACATGTGTGTTAAGGGCTTGCTTGCTGATTAACAAATTATATTAAAACACTTTAAAAACCGAACTCGTGTCCCAGCTATGTGGGGGATACCCGGGATTTACTGGGCTCACCTTTGCCGACTAATGAATGCTCAACAACGGATGCAATGACCGGAGGAGAAATGTCTTCCTAATCGGCGTTGCTCCTGCATAGTTTTGCTCGCGAGGACTGCATCACCGCTGGTATTAGTCAGCTGTGGCGTGTGTGCAGACGTCAGCGGCAAAGAGCGTTAGCTGTCGAGCGTGACGTCGGTTGCTAGGCAACCGTCAATGCTAGAACGCCCTGACTAAAGCGAGTGCTTTGCATACAACCAATCACAGGTGGATGTATGTACGCGTCAGACGTTGTTAAGCAAACTTGCAGGTTTCGATTGTTATTATCACGAAACCGACATCTTAAACTTAGATTGTGGTAAATATAACTAGTGAATTGTATGGACACAAGTGAATTCAAAAAAAAATTACAAGATAAAACCTGCATCATTAGTTAAACATCAATGCACATCCAATTCTTTTGGTTTTATAAATGCATAATTATCATGTACAGTTTACTACATTGTTGTACAATATTTTGTCCAATAGAAGCAGGTGTATATTCATATTTGAAATTGCTCATAATCTCATTACCACAATTCCATACGATATTCAACATCTAGCAAAATTGATAGGTGTTGTACAACACCTATCAATTTTGCTAGTCTGTCTGATCTCAATTAACCAAACATACCAGGGGATCCAGAGAGGACATTGTATAACCACTTGAGAACCTACAGTTGCCCATTTGCCTGTTTGTTTCTTCAATTTCGTTCAGCCCATTCTTCAATGAATTTAAAGAGTGAATCCAACAACACTCATTATATTTCAAGGAGTGTGAAGTGGAACCTCCTCTAGGGTTAGTGTGTATTCTTTCTAACACCCACCACTTTATATCTTGCGGGGTATGTTTTTGGTTAAAGAAATGTTCCACAAGGGTTGCTCCTGGTGTATTACATTTCACCCTACTCATGTGCTGTAGAATGCGTGTTTTAATTTTCTGTGTGGTTTGGCCCACATATATTGTGGCACTGGGGCAAATAATTGCATAGATAAGATTAGTACTATTGCAATTACTAAAGTCATGGAGTTAGTAGGTCCTATTTTCATATGTGAAAGTGTCCCCTTCTTGGCAAAAATCACAGGCCTTGCATGATCCACATTTATGGTGGCCAGTAATAGGTGGAAGGTTCAGCATGCTCCTAATGTCAGGTGGCTTTTGCGGTTCCAAATAGGCCTGTACCACTTCATCCTTCACATTCTTTCCCCTCTTAAATGCAAAGATAGGTTTCTCTGTAGTTTTTAGTTCGCCTGCAACTAAGTTCCAATATTTTCATACAATTTTCTTCACATCATTGCTTTTTGTGTAAAAAGTAGTAACACACACAATATTGTTGGAGTCTTCCTTTTTCTCTTTGACCTCCAGTAAGTTCTCCCTGGGATTGTACCACGCTCTTTTCTTTGCACGTTTTAGTAGGCTTCTAGGGTACCCTCTTTCCTTTAACCGGTGGTCAGTTCCTCCGCTTCACGAAAAAAGTCTTTTATTTGACTACAGTTTCTTCTTATACAAAGATACTGGCCGTACGGCAGATTGTCCCTCAAATTGCGTGGATGATGGGATACATACATCAGCAATGTGTTCCTCTCTGATGGCTTACGGTAGAGATCACAGTATAATCTACCTTCTTCAGTTTTAAAAGTTAGGTCTAGGAAGTCTTTTGAAACAGTACTGCATATCTTGACTCCTCTGATTTATCCATACGAAGAAGTCGTCGAGTGACCCTTGATCTCCATTCCAGATCATAATAACATCATCGATGTATCTTTTCCATACCTCGATGTTATTGAGGTATGGGTTTGAGTCAGTGTATAAATAATCTTCCTCATACTTGTCCATGAAGATGTTAGCTAGACTGGGGGCGTGTGTAGCCCCCATCGCACCCCCTTACATTGGAAATAGAATTGATTCTCAAAGACAAAATAGTTTTTTTTCATTGCTATTTCCAATAGCATAATCAGGAAAGATGTAGGTATCCAATGCGGTCTTGCTCTTTGATCCAATACATTCATTACCGTCTGAATTGCTTTATCTTGAGGGATTGAGGTGTATAAAGATGACACGTCCATCATCACCATTATGTTCTTCTGTTGGTCAAAAGGAAAATCCTCCAGCAATTGAATAATATGCATAGTATCACGCACATAAGATTTAGTCTGTGATACAAACGGCTGTAGAAAATAATCAATAAATTGATTTAATGGCTCTAATACTGAGCCACATCCCAAGACGATCGGTCGCCCCGGGGGATTTTCCAGGCGTTTATGCACTTTTGGCAAAGTGTAGATTGTTGGTGTACGCGGTTCCTTTTGATCCAGGAACTCAGATTCTTTCTTGCTCAAAAACCCATCGTTCAAACCCCACTCTGTGGCATTCTTTATCAGGGTCTTTATTTCACTCGTCAGGTCCTTGAGGATCCGTCTGTAACTTTCTGTGGCTCCTAGTTGTTGTTTGATTTCATTGGAATAGTCTTCTCTATTCTGTACCACGACCGCCCCGCCATTGTCGGCCGCCTTTATAATAATAGACCTGTTCTGTCCCGGATTGGAAAGGGCCAGGCGCTCTTCCTTGCTGATATTGTAAGGGATGTATTTCTTGATCTTACACAACTGCAATACCTCTTCCAGCACGATTTTTTTAAAAGCGAGAATCCTCTTACTCATCATAAAAGAGGTAGGCGTAAACTCTGAAGGTGGCTTGAATGACGTTGCCACATTCTTCGGGCTGTATGTATTTTTGGAGAAGAAATATTTCAGCCGGATTTCTTGGAAGAACCTTTGAAGCTCTAGTTGCATCTTGAAGGAGTCAGGTGCTACTGTTGGTACAAACGTGAGTCCTTTCGCCAGGATTCTGCGTGCTGCACTGTTCATCACATAGTTGGATACGTTTATGATAGGGTCCAGAGGTACCATATCCACAGTGTTAATCTGTTCTAGCTGGTTCAATGTTCCACTCTGGTCCTGGACAATGGTCAGAGCTGTACAAACAGATGTAGTAGGATCATCATTGTCACATGTAGTGTGTGTTGTGTGTAATATATCACCAGTAACTACAGCAGTGAGACTAATAGTTCGCTCATTCTGCTCACTCATATTGAATCCCACTGTTTGAGCACTATATGTTTGATCTGTTATTTGTGCCCCCAGGTCTACCGTCTGTAGGTCTGTTTCCTTGTCGATATCTCCCCATGGGTCTCTGGTTGGTAAAATCTGACACGGGACGTTCCCTGATGTGCATTCCGTCCCCTGCCCCATCTCCTTGGTCTTTCCCAATTCTGTCCACCGCCCCCTCCCCTGTTCCCTCGGGCGTAGCTGTCCCCTAAAAAAGGGCCCTGGTTAGATTGATTACTGGTAGAGGGTCTGTCAGTGTCGGAGTCGGAATTACTGCAGACTGATGAGTTGGAGAACGTGTAAAACCTTCCCGGACCTTGTCTTCCCCTGTTTGTGAAGATACCCTGACTGTCCTGCTGATAATAATTATCACTGATGTAAGGGTACGTTACTTTCTTGTCGTAGTTCCGTACGTCCTTACTCAGTTTATCCAACTTCCTATTCAAAGTAATGGTGTTAAATTCTACTAATGCTTTTTCAGCACGTTCCAGAGCCTCTTTCGCATTCGTTAGTGCAGAATCACCCAGTATCTCTTTTTAGTTCTTCAATTTCTTGAATTAGTTTTTTCACATACTCTATTGCAGTCTCAACCCCAAGCACCATCCAGTGCCTGGAGCAGTTATTAGCCACGTAACTGAACCCCTCCCTGAACTTGGGCACGTCTACAAAAATTGCGGGTTCGTTACGTACCTGCAAACCTTTTGGAATGATATTCGATTCCAAATATTTAGTCAACACATGTCCATGCAATCGTGATTTTATTAACTTTTTTTCTAGTCGCTCCAATATCGCCAATTTTTCACTTAATCCAGCATCTGCAGGTGGCCTATCCGCCCTCAATAGGAAATTGGAAGCTCCCTGCTCTTCAATCAACTTAGCTATATATTCTTCACTATAAGCGAGCGTTTCTTTCTTTGACATAATCAACAAAATAATACCAAATATGACAAACTTGTACGTACAAAGCAACACAGAAATACACTTAATGAGAGTAAACCCTCGCAGGCATACACCTGCACTTAAACAAGTTCAGTATCCAATGGGGTTAACCCAGTATCCCTATGAAGCTGGGCAATAAATTAATGTTATAAACAGTTGGTTCATTTGGGTGCAACGTATTTCTTTTGCTATCTCATATATGTATGTAGCATTCAAACAACTCTTTACTTAAAAGTGTTTCCTACACAAAATATATTTTGAGGAACAGAATCCAAACCATCTATGTATTCATGTAACGTTTTATAAATTGTAACCATTCATAAATACTTTGAGTGTATATCATTTACAAAAAGGCTGAAAAGTGAACAATAAGTGCAATTCGTGACTTTTAGTGCTCTGTGCTCTCGGCGCAAGTGTGACTGACAAAATATACAGACATTATTTACAAGGGGGATACAAGAAGGATTCATCGTGGCCTATACTATTTCTACTATCCAACTGTACACTGCAATTGTCAGTATTAGATACAGGATCTTCATATGATAGGTCCACTATATTATTCGTCGACGTTTTGACCCTCTGGAAGCGCACTTGGGGCGTCTAGGCGGGTCTTCCTCAGGACTGTGTGGGACGGGGGAGAACAGCCTAAGTGATTAAAGCAAGATGGCTTTAGGTTCTCAAGTGGTTATACAATGTCCTCTCTGGATCCCCTGGTATGTTTGGGTAATTGAGATCAGACAGACTAGCAAAATTGATAGGTGTTGTACCTGGTTAAATATCGTATGGAATTGTGGTAATGAGATTATGAGCAATTTCAAATATGAATATACACCTGCTTCTATTGGGTAACATATTGTACAACAATGTAGTAAACTGTACATGATAATGATGCATTAATGAAACCAAAAGAATTGGATGTGCATTGATGTTTAACTAATGATGCAGGTTTTATCTTGTAATTATTCTTCGAATTCACTTGTGTCCATATAATTCACTAGTTATATTTACCACAATTTAAGTTGAAGATGTCTATTTCGTGACAATAACAATCGAAACCTGCAAGTATGCTTAACAACATCTGACGCGTACATATATCCATCTGTGATTGGTTGTCTGCAAAGAACTCGCTTTAGTCAGGGCGTTCTAGCATTGACGGTTGCCTAGCAATTTATCGTGTAATTATTTTTTTAATTCACTGTGTCCATACAATTCACTAGTTATATTTACTACAATCTAAGTTTAAGATGTCGGTTTCGTGATAATAACAATTGAAATCTGCAAGTTTGCTTAACAACGTCTGATGTGTACATACATCCACCTGTGATTGGTTGTATGCAAAGCACTCGCTTTAGTCAGGACGTTCTAGCATTGACGGTTGCCTAGCAACCGACGTCACGCTCGGCAGCGAACGCTCTTTGCCGCTGACGTCTGCACGCACGCCACAGCTGACTAATACCAGCGGTGATGCAGTCCTCGCGAGCAAAACTATGCAGGAGCAACACCGATTAGGAAGACATTTCTCCTCCGGTCATTGCATCCGTTGTTGAGCATTCAGTAGCCGGCAAAGGTGAGCCCAGTAAATCCCGGGTATCCCCCACATAGCTGGGACACGAGTTCAGTTTTTAAAGTGTTTTAATATAATTTGTTAATCAGCAAGCAAGCCCTTAACACACATGTGAATTTTTCCCTTACAGTGGGAAACAGCACCGACTGTGTTCGTAATCTGTGAACCTCAAGTAACATTGGTTATATGCATCCGCTGTGGAGCATCACTCGGTAGATACACCGCCATTAAGGTGAGCCCAGTAATCCGGTTACTGATATAGTCACTAGACGATTTCAAAGGGTAGATATTCCAGTACTAAATACGTGATCCTTTTCCCTTTCAGTCAGGAAGGAATACTGGCTTTTATTAATATCTGCAAATTAACAAACAATATCACCGTCGGGGACACAAGTTGCGGTTGTACCGACAGGTAAGCGTTGTGAAAGGAACCTCAGCATTAATACTTGCCCCTTAAATTTTAATGAAGCACTAATTAGGCTCCTCTTTCCAACAGAACTGATTTATACAGTTTTCTCACCACCAAAAGCCCGGCTGGGTTTATGAGAAGGTGAGTCTTTTAACGATTATAGGCAATTTGTGGCCAATACCCAATATCAGAATCCATTCCTAAAGCCAGCTTCCTTTAATCACTTAGGCTGTTCTCCCCCGCCCCACACAGTCCTGAGGAAGACCCGCCTAGACGCCCCAAGTGCGCTTCCAGAGGGTCGAAACGTCGACGAATAATATAGTGGACCTATCATATGAAGATCCTGTATCTAATACTGACAATTGCAGTGTACAGTTGGAAAGTAGAAATAGTATAGGCCACGATAAATCCTTCTTGTATCCCCCTTGTAAATAATGTCTATATATTTTGTCAGTCACACTTGCGCCGAGAGCACAGAGCACTAAAAGTCACGAATTGCACTTATTGTTCACTTTTCAGCCTTTTTGTAAATGATATACATTCAAAGTATTTATGAATGATTACAATTTATAAAACGTTACATGAATACAGAGATGGTTTGGATTCTGTTCCTCAAAATATATTTTGTGTTGGAAACAAAAGAGTTGTTTGAATGCTACATACATATATGAGATAGCAAAAGAAATACGTTGCACCCAAATGAACCAACTGTTTATAACATTAGTTTCCTTTGAACAGAACCCGGATTCCATCTATCGAAAAAGACAGGACACTCATTACCACTTCGATCATAACACCCGCTTGTCACATGTTGCAGCAGGAGGGTGGCGATCTGAACAACAGAAACCAGAAAGGAGAAGACAAACAGAAGCAGGAAGTCAAAAGGAAGATAAAGAAAGGAGGGACCAGAACAATCGAAAAGACACACCCACCACCTACCCAGAGCAGCTGGAGAACGTTGATGAGATCCCACAAAACGGGCAGATCAATTCCTACCCAGCGGAGATGGCCCGAGAAGACACCGAGACCAAGGAATCCCCAGAGAGGTAGAGCGAAGATTGGTGGAGCCCACCGGAGGATGCAGAAGTGTGCCTGCATCTCTGGAGAGTTGCGGCAAAGCTGTTAAGTCAGTACGGGATGGGGTGGCAGTATCTAGGAGTGGAGGGGAGGAAGGGCATGTTGGTGGATGGGAGCATGGATCCAGTTTAAAAGAAACCAATTTTTGTTTTTCTCTTTCAAATATTCTAAATGATGCATTTACCATTGAGCACATTACTATTGAGAGACTGGGAAGAACCAGTGTGTGGAAATACCGAAGGAGGATATTATTTTCAATTTAAGGAAACTTACTGCATCTCTGTTAGGTGGGGAGAAACTAGGGGATGCACAAATAAAGAGAATTCGTAATCCCAACCCACATGTTGATTGAGATTGTCCTTTAGCCTTCTTTAACATAACAAAGGAAAGGATAATTGAGAAAATTGAGATACTCCTGTTCTGATATTACCTTGCTTTGATTTTTTACCCTATAAGACTGTACTACAGTTTTCACAGGTGGTGTGGGTGTGGGTAAATAAAACCCAATGCATAGAAAGAGTATATATACTTACTGCTTCTTTATTTCTCTTTCTCCAAGCCTCCGGGAGGTGACGTTAGATAGAAGTCCGCCAAACTTCGCAACTCCTCCCCTTTCGGAAACGTATAAAAACCTGGCTATTCCCTTAAAAACCTGAATCGCTTGCTACTCGCTTTCAGCCCCCTCAGTTAAAGAGTATTCTCCAGCGCCAGGAAACCTGCAAGGTGTCAGCCGTGCTATATAAATGCTTTAAATAAAATAAAAATAAAATAAAATAAAGTCGGCCCTAGAAGAGGAGGAAGAAAGAAAGAAAAGGAGACCACAACAGGCTGATATTAGATTTCTGTTTACCAAAGATTTTATTAAACCTCCATCATTAAGAAATACATTGAGCCTCTGCATCTGTTTATTCGGCCTGACCTCCCACAGTGAAATTGACATAGAAGGGAGAGTTCCATCGGCACCTCAATGATAATGCACAGTGTTGCAATCTAGTCTGTGCAGGATCTATCTTTGTGGAACCCAGCTTTCTGATCTCGAAACTTAGCATTGAATTGCTCCTTCATTCTGTCCAGGATGACTCTGTTAAATACTTTGCCTGGGGTTGATAGACGAGTTATCCCTCTGTAGTTTGCACAATTAGTCAGGCCACCTTTCTTAGGGATCTTGATCAGATATCCCTCCTTCCAGTCTGATGGCACCTTTTCCTCTTCCCAGATCCTTCCAAACATGGGGTAGAGCATGTATACTGATGTTTCAATGTCAGCCTTCAGTGCCTCCAAAGGAGTGATGTCAGGTCCTGCTGCCTTCCCATTAACAGATGTTTGATTGCATGCCATATTTCTTCCTTGGTTTGGTCTGGTGCAGTCAATTGGTAAGTCCTTGTCAGCTGGCTGTATGTTCTTCAAAGTGTTCCACCCTTCTGTGTTGTTGGCCTTTGCCTTTGTTTTCCATCATTGGCTTCCCAGCTTTGTCTTTAACAGGTCTTTCTGGCTTACTAAATCGGCCGGAGAGTTTCCTTGTTATGACGTAGAGTTCATTCATGTTTCCTTGGCTTGCTGCTTCCTGGGTTTCTGGGGCAGGACAAATAATGAATCTTTGCTTGTCTGCTCTTAAGCTTCTGTTTGCTTCCATGATGGTTTTGTTGTATTCACCTTGAGCTTTTGCTTTTTCTGCTCTTGTTCGGCTGGTATTAACTGCAGTTTTCTTTTCCTTTCTCACTTGGATTGTGCAGGCAGTCTCATGGAGATCCATTCTTTATGCTGGTGTTTCTTGGGACCTAGTACCTCCTGGCAGGTTGCTATCAATGTTTCTTTGATCTTCTCCCATTGTCTTTCTACTTTGTCTTTGTAATCCTCTACATCTTGCCGGACTTGAAACTTGTTTCTGAGGGTGACTGAGTATTCACTCTATATCTGTGCATCCTTGAGGAGGGTAGTCTTATATCACTGGCATTGGTTTGCCAGTTCCATCCATGCTTTCTTCAACTTTAGCTTGGCCACAGCAAGGTGATGGTCTGACGCTACATCTACTCCTCTCATCACTCTCGCATCCTGAAAGCACCTTCAGAACTTCTTGTCAATGCATATATTGTCGATCTATTTCTCTGTCGAATGGTCTGCTGACACCAAAATTGCCTTGTGTATTCTTTTGTGTAGGAATATACTACCGCCTATCACCAGATTGTTTAAGGCTCAGAGGTCTGCAAGCCTTTCACCCCTCTCATTCATGTTGCCGAGGCCATGGTTGCCCATGACTTGTTTGTATTCAGTGTTTTTGCTTCCTATCTTGGTATTGAGGTACTCCACCAGTATGGTGATGTCTCTCGCAAGGCATTTCTCTAGGATGTACTGCAGTCTGTTGTAAAACGGCTCTTTTACAGCACTGCTTAGCCTGTATTTGTCAAAAATCCCTTCCTCAGTTTTCTGAGAAATAGTCAGCCTGACTTTGAAAATTCTCTCCTGTCTCTGCCTCCTCTCCAGCTGAGCAGCCAATATTTGCACACTCCTCGCAATCACATAAAATGCTGTCATTGTGGCAACCCTTTAGGCTATCTGGGCCTGCTTTAATAATTTGCACAGAGTTACCACCTTATTTGAATTGGTGCTAAGTTGAATTTGCAAACTGGCCTTTTTGTGATAGCCGTTGATTGCAACAGCATAGATTCTATTATTGGGAATTACAAACTTGAGTCGCAAACTAACTCCATCAATGAGATTGCCTTCAACTTTTAGTTTGTATGGTCTGAGATTAATTCAAGCATTCCATCCATCCCTTTTTATATATTTTAGTGTGTCACCCTAAGTATGGCCAGACGTAGGCCCCATGCTCACTGTGTAACTGGAACCAAGCTGTACCCAGCTAATGAGCCCATAACTTGGGTGAAACCAGTCCTGGGTTGCTTGTGTTCTGGTTCAGGAAGGACCTGGCTTGCCAGTTCAGGCTAGACTGCTCCAATTACAGCAGGAATTTGTATGCAGCTGGGTCCAAACTGGATGTTATTGTGGGCTAAAATACCAATAGATTCGGATGCAGCCTGAATAATTTCCAGTGGCTGAGATTAATTCAAGCAGTCCATGAATCACTTTTTTATATACTTTAGTGTGTCACCCTATGTGGGACGGGTATGCTCAGACGTTTGTTTCGTGCACACTTTGTCCAGAGGACCAAACTGTACCTGACTGATGAGTCCATAACTCGGTGAAACTGGCCCTGGGTTTCCTGGGTTGCTTGTGTTCTGGTTCAGGGAGGAGACCTGGCTTGGTTGTTCGGGCTGGACTGTTCCGATTGCAGCAGGGTCAAGACATATCTGCATATAGCTGGGTTCAGATTGAGGTGACATGGTGTGCAAAATAACGATGTATTGGGATGTGGCCTGAGTAATTACCAGTGGCTGACATTAATTCAAGCATTCCATCCATCACTTTTTTATATACGTTTGTGTGTTACCCTAAATGGGACGGGTATGCCCAGACATGGGTCCCATGCACACCGTGTCACTGGAACCAAGCTGTACCCAGCTGATGAGCCCATAAGCAGGGTAGATTGGTCCTGGGTTGCTTGTGTTCTGGTTCAGGGAGGACCTGGCTTGGCAGTTTGTGCTGGACTGTTTCGATTGAAGCAAGGTAAAGACAGATTTGCATATAGCTGAATGTAAACTGAGCAGAGAAGGTGTGCAAAATAGCGATGGATTGGGATGGTAATTACCAGTGGCTGTAAATAATTCAAGGATTCCATCCATCACTTTTTGGTATACTTTATAAAATGTTGGGCCATCCTGCTCTGTCCCAGGATTTTCTTCAAAGATTTGTAAACTCATCGAGAATGCCTGGGCTCCAGGAACAAGAGGCTGTAGATCAGCATGGTCCAGCATGGTCAGATTGGTCTCACCGGAGAATGTTTTTGTCATAGACAATTGGTTGGAAGCTAAAAAAGGTTCAAATAGAATGTAATATAGGATGTGAATTTAGTGCTGCACCTTTTTGAATCTTGGCCTGGTAACCAGTCCCTAACTTTAAAAGTCTTACCAGCTAAGCTAACATTGCTTTTATATCTAGTTTCTTTTAAGAGTCTGTTACGTCTGTACCTTGGATCTATCATCCAAGCAGTTTATTCCAGAGGTGGTCCTTTTCTCCATTCCTAGGAGAATTAAAACTTTACCTTCATCTGTGGAGTACCCTACTTTTCCATATTATCTGAAACTTTTAATTGTTTGGTGCATTAAAGAATATGACTTATGGACTGCTGCTCTTAGAATGTCTGCAAACCTCCTTATTTCATTCACTAAACCCAGCTCTCCTGTATCTTCTGAGACTTTGGCCAATGGGTCAAATGGATAATACCTAAGCTGGAGTTAATCTTTGGCCTTCTGGGCCTCATTTTTCCAGCAAAGCCATGGTTTCTAAAGCCTTTTGGTCAGGAGCATGGTTAGACCACAATCTAAGAGCAGCCGACTGATCTTCAGCCATTGCTATTCACAATTTTATTGTAAATCTGCTTTTCTTGTAACGTTTTCAGTAGTAAATTTACTTTAAAGATGGAAAGTAGGAGCCTCTGGTCTTGACATAAAATCCATGTTTTCCAAGTATTTAATGAGGAACTTCATAATTTTTTTATAAAAGCCAGGGAGGCGAGTTAATACAGTATCTTTGCTGCTCCACCCTTTCCAATGTATGTTTCACCTACCAATTATTTTTTGTTAAATCACTGTAATTCCACAATCTAAATTAGAAATAGTGTCCTTGTGATCTGGTGTCTGCCCTGCTGTATTTTGCCATTGAGGGGATATCAGCTTTTCATCCAACGTCACAATATGGTATGTCTAAGAAATCAACACAAGAGGGCGCAATAAGATCAACAATCAGGAGTGTTTCATTTCGCTTATTGAGTGAGCAGCGCTTTAGAGGTACATTAGTAAACCCGTGTACGTACTTTTAAAGGAACAACACTTGTAAAGACTTTGAACTGACTGAATAAACACTGGCTACACTACATATTAATGCCCAGAATACGTCTTCAGTAAATACACCCTCTTGGGAAACTGAGTTTTGAACCTCATCAATAGAAACGCTTTTTCAATTGTTTACTTCGAAACTTTGGTAAATCTTTCTAGGAACTTCTGTCATTGGATTTGTTTGTCTTGTAATTAAGGCTCCCTGCTATCCGTTTTTACACATTATTACAGATAAATACAAAGAGAAAACAATGCATTTCATTTTCTGCATATAATTTTTTAATGCGGCTAAAAATGGAAATTCGATTTTTTAGCGATTATTAATGTTGTCAGTCAAGACTGCCAAGCTAATAGTTGTCTAAATTGACAGGTAAGAGAGTTAAAAAAAAGAGACAGGATTTAGGGATGAGTTTGAAGCAGCTGCAGATGTGCAAAATGTGGATGCTAAACTATGTATATATTGATTTATCATAAATGGGTGTTTATATTATTGAAACCCTCGTGCTTTAAAATGCGAGAGTCAGTTTCATTTTTATCCTCAAAAAAACAAAATTAATTTGGATAAACACACAAAATAAGCAAATACAAATACGTGTGGATAAATACAAACAGAAATGTAAAAGATAAAGAAGCAGGAAGTGAAAACGAACATGGTTCAATTACAACAGAGTACAAAGTGCTTTTTTGGCAATGTGTTTTCAGTAAAGAGATATCAAACATAATCATCTTAACTGTGTATTTAAACGAATTGAAACTTTGGGGCATATTACCAAGCAATAGCGATAATTATTGCTATTGCTTGGTTAGAGACAAAATTTTACCGCTGAGCTGCGGCGATTTGTACCGCAGATAAACCTTGGTATTACCAACGTTTATCGCAAATGCGATAAAAAACGGCCGCAATGCATTAATATCGCTGAAAAGTCAGCGATATTCATGCATTACCGAGCTAATGCTCTTAGCCATGTTATCCACCTCCCATTGAATAACATGGCTAAGAACTGCTCAGGGCAGGTGTTAGCTTTCGCGAATATCTCCAAAAGTTGGTAATGGGAGATAGCGATGTTAGCGACTGTTTCCAGTCGCTAACATCTTGGCACGCCCACTTTGCATGTCATTAGTGATAAATATCACAGACGTGCAAAGCGGGGCACAAGATGGTCGCTATCTCCTACTAGCTGTCGCTAACTGGTGTTAGCGACAGCTAGGTAATAGGGAGATAATTTTATCTCCGCTTTCTTGGCTTTTAAAGCCAAAAAAGGAGATAAACCCCCTTGATAATATGCCCCTTTATTACTTGATGGTTAAGAAACTTCACAATACCTTCGATAATTTCGTTTCAAAAGCCTGTAAGTTGTAACAAAAGAACCCAGGCCTAGAGCGCTATAACCGTTAGTCACTGTAGGCAGCCCTCATTCCAACCCACTTTGCCCAACTTAAACATAGCACGAACAGCGTGTTTATGTTTGTATAAAATGTAACTACTTCGGGTACATTTTAAATGGCCACACCGGGGAGACCACTCTAAATTATTAACTGTGTCTGGTTCCTAAACTACTGTGAGGGTTTTATTTTGCATTACATTCGGCTTGTTCAAAAAATACAATAAAACATTTCTAATGTGTTAAACGCCAGAGCCATCTCAGCATGAACTATTCCAGCAGTGTTGATGGTTCAGAACAGACACGTTTCTCCACAGGCTGCTCGAGGTTGATGCTTGTTAAAGCACTCAGCAGAGAGTCCCACTCGTTGTGATGGACACTGGCGGAGAAGCCTGGCCACTTCCCTTCTTCCAGACAAATGTAGGCAGGACAAGCAGCCTTTTAATCTGCAGATATCAGGGTCCTGCTGGAATAGGGTGACTTCAAACCCTTTTTCAAATTTGATGAAGGTGGGCCAAGCAGAGGCTTATGGGTAATCATCAAGGCCGTAAAAGTGATTCTAGCAGGCATAGGGAGCTAATAAACCTCTTGTAAAGCAGGTTTGACAGGCACTGTCCCAGGAATATTCATTTCCTTTCTGGCTCCCAAATTCTACAGATCCTGCTGCTTGTTAATTAATGTTTGCTTTGGAGATCAGCCCAGGAATGAGTTCCCATTTTCACTTTTACCTGAAATGGAATCGAAACTTTCTTTCATCATAGCAATGAAACTTAACTGTGCCTGCATTCATTTGGTCTCAAAAGACTTTCTCAGAGCCTGGGACGACTTCTTCATAGCCAGTCACTGAAACATTAAATGATATTGTTTAATTATCATTTTATTTTTGTGTGAAGTGACTGACGAGTGGGGCGGCGCTCCTCCGCCATTACGGATGAGCCGCTCCGCAGCCTCACTCTGGCGCCTTGTTTGTTCAGTCTGAATGTTGGGAGTCGACATGCAGAGCAAACTGTGCGCTGAGTACTACACCAGATACGTTTCCATATTGTGAGAATATGCTTATGTTGTGTGTGCCTGCCTGCAAGCGTACACCAGTGTGTGTGTGGTCAGCCAATCAATAGCATGCGATGAAAGAAATGGGATTCAAAGGCAATTCGATGTATAATTTATGAATTAGTAACAAAAGGTCTGTCAGACAGCTAAATTCGGACTTCAAAATGGTATGCGGTGAAGAAAGTCAGAATCATCAAAAATCTCTCAAGATGAAAAACATCAAAAGTCTTCCTAAACAATCACAACAGAAACCAGAAGCACCCAGAGTCTGGGGGTCTAGTGGTAAGCAACATTTGTCACACAGATTGCCCAGTGCCTCTGTGTTCCTGGAGAACTTTCCTGACATGGCTCATTAGGATGATGGGTTTGTGCAACTGATGCCTACTCGACATACATGTGAGCAAATCCGATTCAGAAAGGAAGCTCCCTGTTTTTGAAACCAAAAATTGCTTTTTTTTTATCTGTTTGCTACCTAAAATTTATTCTGGTTCAATAGAAGTCAGTGGGGAAAATACATTCCCAATTTTATTTTTTTTAAATCACCCATTTCCCTGTTCTAAACTGTTGGCATACATGGTGTATGTTTGTCATGTTAACTTGTTTGGCAATCAGCGAAATTTGTGTCATTACACTGTCAGTAATTTCATGCTTTCACTTTCATTACCAATAGAGTGTTAAATACCAGCCCAACATCATGGTTTTTATTGGTATGATATCGATCTTCTATTTATTGACTGTAATACAGCACGAAGGACTGCTGACCCCCCAGTACATGGGGTGCATGGAGACGAGCAGGTTGGAAGGTGATGAGGCGTGTGCAGCGTGCATGGAGGCAGGTGAGTAAGGGAGAAACAGAGAGGGAGTCGCCTCATACCTCGCAGTCTGCATCTTCCAGTGCCTGCCCCCAACATCTCTCGCTTCATGCTCCTCGATACAAACAGACTGTGAGGTCCACCTCTCTCGTGTGGGGGCTCTTGAACAGTCTTTTACTTTCAGCCGTGGTTGCCTTGCAGGTTCTTACACGAGCGAACAAACATCAACAACACCGGCGCACACCACAAAAGAAAAGTGCATATATGCACACTAGGAGTACAGCTTTGCCAGCTTTGGGTGTTAGTGCCCACACCGCCAGCGCTCGCTCCGCACTGCGCACGTTAACACTTATATGCCAAGGAAACTCAAGAGACATATTTGTGGAAAAGCAGTGGTGCAGGTTTATTTCGCACAACAGGTAGCTGATAAGGTGGGTCATCTTACAGGCGATCCAATGCGGCAGCCCCTCGCTGACCCGCATGCCTAAGGAGCCATCTTGCACGGCGAGTCGATGCTCTGACGGTGCAGTAAATTACCATTTTATTTCGTTATACTCCGCCCCCCCTGTCAGGGCGGAGTGATGAGGCACACCCCCGGTCGGTTCAGGCCCCCCGACCGCCCGAAGGACTAACGGGGCGCCAACGCTGTTTCCTGGAACCCCCTCGGCTCCAGGTTCTTGGCTCAGGCACCCTTACTGTGCCAGGCAGAGGTATTTAGACTGTATCCTTCTGCCGCAGAGGTACCCCTACTGTCCATCTACTTCCAGATCACCCTGTGACTCCGCCTGCAACACAAAACATGACCATTAAAGATTCACAACTTTCGCCCGCCGCTCTGCAGCTGGGTCAGGGTTCAGGGTGGGTTCAGCGCAGAGCAGCCAGGGGAACAGACGCGGGAAAGAGAGGCCGAGCACTGTTGTTGGGCCGCTATATGCACCCAGGAACGCCCCCATCCCCAGGAGAGCCATCCCTATTGGCCGTTGGCGAGGAGGGCGGCTCAGGTGGGTTGGCGCGCTGCAGGCTCCACTCGCCCGTCGTGTGGTACTAAGGCGCTGTCCCGCCCATGCTCCCCTTCGTGTCGCGCTGCCAGCGGCATTTCACGCCCCTTAATGGACGTGACAGAAAACGAGCTGGAAAACCACTATTTACAGTGGTTTTCAGCTCGTTTTCCAAGCAGCCCTGTGATATCAGCTCATTACCAGGAGACCCTGTGATGGAAGCCCAGCTGATATGTGTGTCACACGGTGGCACTGTGTGAGTTGGAAAGTATGGTCATGCAGAGAGAATACTAGTCAGCAAGACCCAAGTCACCAAGGAATAGCGTATGGAATCTTTGTATGTCAAAGTATCGAAATCGAAAATATTGACTTGCACATATGTTGACTCCACATTATCGACTATCGTCACTGGCACCTCTGGGGGGGAGGCAGATCGGGCCGTGTAAAAAGCCTAGGAGTATGGCTCGACAAAAATCTCTCCTTCTCCACTCAGGCCACTAAGGTATCCGCCACATGTGTTGGATTACTCAGAACTCTGAGGAAAGTCCTTCCTCTTCTGCCAATGGAGGCAAAAAAGGTGGCAGTACAGGGCCTGATTCAGTCGCGGATAGACTCAAACAACGCCTTATACGTAGGAGCCCCTGAGATGACTTTACGGAAGCTGCAAGTGGTACAAAATAGTGCAGCCCGCACCTTGCTACAGATCCCACGCACCCAGTCAGCCAGAACCGGACTGAAAAGCTTGCACTGGCTACCAGTGAAACAAAGAGTGGCATTTAAGGCACTATGTATTGCTCACCGGGCCTTCTGGAAGACAGGCCCAGCAATCTGTAATAACTTAGTCACCCACTACCACCCAACCAGAAATCTTCGATCTACGGATGCTTTCTTGGCTGTGACTCCCAAAGTAAGGAGAGCTAGGACCGGAGGCAGGATGTTCTCTCTAAATGCCCCGAAACTGTGGAACGCCCTTCCTCTTCACCTCCGGTCCAACTCGAATTTGCTCTCCTTCCGCAAACAACTTAAAACGCTTCTGTTCGCAAGGTCTACTGAGTCCTAATCTCTCGTACTGCCCAGCTCTGTCTACTTGCTCAGCGCTTGGACGCCCATTGGGCAGCAATCGCGCTATATAAATTAATTTTCAATTCAATTCAATTCAATTCAATTCTGTTTGTACTGGCCCCCTCTTGAGCCTCGCAACCACCACAGCTGTTGAATGTGCCAGGACGTTGCACAGAAAAACTAAGGCACACTACATCTAGCGGATCACTGACAGAATATCGACAGTCAAAATATCGACAGTCAAAATATCGAGGTAAAAATATAGAATGCCAGAATATCGACTGCCTATCTACAAACAGGTAAGTACAAAAATATCGACTCCAAAATATCGATAGGAAAAAATATAGACAGTCAAAATATCGATTTTTTTAAATATCTTAAAAGTAATTCAAAAGTACTATAATAATAAATATAACTAATTTAAACATACTTAAAATACTTAAATAAACTTAAAATTAAAAAAAACGTATTGTAAGTAAAAAAAAATTGAAACATATATATATATATATATATATATATATATACACATATTATTAAAAAAACATATACAATATTTTTTCCGTAGGATAGCGAGAGGTTTAAATTTACTATTCCAACTCCAGTAAGTGCAACAGTAGGGAAAGCGTTGGATAGCGTAGGGGTAAAAATTACTATTCCAACTCCAGCGAGTGCAACAGTAGGGAAAGCATTGGATAGCGCAGGGGTAAAAATTACTATTCCCACTCCAGCGAGTTCAACAGTAGGGAAAGCGTTGGATAGCGTAGGGGTAAAAATTACTATTCCCACTCCAAAGAGTGCAACAGTAGGGAAAGCGTTGGATAGCGTAGGGGTAAAAATTACTATTCCAACTCCAGCGAGTGCAACAGTAGGGAAAGCGTTGGATAGCGTAGGGGTAAAAATTACTATTCCCACTCCAGAGAGTGCAACAGTAGGGAAAGCGTTGGATAGCGTAGGGGTAAAAATTACTATTCCCACTCCAGAGAGTGCAACAGTAGAGAAAGCGTTGGATAGCGTAGGGGTAAAAATTACTATTCCCACTCCAAAGAGTGCGACAGTAGGGAAAGCGTTGGATAGCGTAGGGGTGAAATTTACTATTCCAACTCCAGCGAGTGCAACAGTAGGGAAAGCGTTGGATAGCGGAGGGGTAAAAATGACTATTCCCACTCCAGAGAGTGCAACAGTAGGGAAAGCATTGGATGGCGTATGGGTAAAAATTACTATTCCAACTCCAGCGAGTGCAACAGTTGGGAAAGCGTTGGATAGCGTAGGGGTAAAAATTACTATTCCCACTCCAAAGAGTGCAACAGTAGGGAAAGCGTTGGATAGCGTAGGGGTAAAAATTACTATTCCCACTCCAGAGAGTGCAACAGTAGGGAAAGCTTTGGATAGCGTAGGTGTAAAAATTACTATTTCAACTCCAGCGAGTGTAACAGTAGGGAAAGTGTTGGATAGCGTAGGGGTAAAAATTACTATTCCTACTCCAGAGAGTGCAACAGTAGGGAAAGCGTTGGATGGCGTAGGGGTAAAAATTACTATTCCAACTCCAGCGAGTGTAACAGTAGGGAAAGTGTTGGATAGCGTAGGGGTAAAAATTACTATTCCCACTCCAAAGAGTGCAACAGTAGGGAAAGCGTTGGATAGCGTAGGGGTAAAAATTACTATTCCAACTCCAGCGAGTGCAACAGTAGGGAAAGCGTTGGATAGCGTAGGGGTAAAAATTACTATTCCCACTCCAGAGAGTGCAACAGTACAGAAAGCGTTGGATAGCGTAGGGGTAAAAATTACTATTCCCACTCCAAAGAGTGCAACAGTAGGGAAAGCATTGGATAGCGTAGGGGTAAAAATTACTATTCCAACTCCAGGGAGTGCAACAGTAGGGAAAGCGTTGGATAGCGTAGGGGTAAAAATTACTATTCCCACTCCAGAGAGTGCAACAGTAGAGAAAGCGTTGGATAGCGTTGGGGTAAAAATTACTATTCCCACTCCAGAGAGTGCAACAGTAGGGAAAGCGTTGGATAGCGTAGGGGTAAAAATTACTATTCCCACTCCAGAGAGTGCAACAGTAGGGAAAGCGTTGGATAGCGTAGGGGTAAAAATTACTATTCCCACTCCAGAGAGTGCAACAGTAGGGAAAGCGTTGGATAGCGTAGGGGTAAAAATTACTATTCCCACTCCAGAGAGTGCAACAGTAGGGAAAGCGTTGGATATCGTAGGGGTAAAAATTACTATTCCCACTCCAGAGAGTGCAACAGTAGAGAAAGCGTTGGATAGCGTAGGGGAAAAAATTACTATTCCCACTCCAGAGAGTGCAACAGTAAGGAAAGCGTTGGATAGCATAGGGGTAAATTTTAATATCCCCACTCTAGTGAAAAAAAATTAATCTAAGTCACATAGTTATAAATTAATCAATTAATACATTTTAAGTACCAATTAAGAATTAATTAATTACCAATTACAAATTATTTAACAATGTATTTAAAATAAATACCAATTAATTAATTATCATGTTTAATAAATTTTATTAAATTACTTCCAACCCTATTCCCACCCTATTCCCCTATAAACCCACAACCCGCTACTACAAATAAAATAATATTATTCACATAATTATTAATTAATCATCAACAATTAATTATTTACCAATTAAAAATTCATTGACAATTTATTCAAAATAAATACCAATCAATAATTAATTAACATATTTAATTAAAATTAAATTACTACCCACCCTATTCCACTATAAACCCACAACCCACTACAGAAAATAAAATATTATTATTCACATAATTGTCAATTAAACAATTAATTAAAATTAATTATCAATTAAGAATTAATTATTTATGAATTAAAAATTAATTAACAATTATTTCAAAATAAATACCAATTAATTAATTAACATATTTAATTAATTATAATTAAATTACTTCCCACCCTATTCCCCTATAAACCCACAACCCGCTACAGAAAATAAATTAATAAAATAAAAATATTTATCAATTAAGCAATTAAAATTAATTACCAATTATATTTGAATTAATTACCAATTAATAATTAATTAACAATTATTTCCAAATAAATACCAATTAATTAATTAACATATTTAATTAATTATAATTAAATTACTTCCCACCCTATTCCCCTATAAACCCACAACCTGCTACAGAAAATAAATTACTAAAATTAAAATATTTATCAATTAATCAATTAAAATGTATTACCAATTATATTTTAATTAATTACCAATTAATAATTAATTAACAATTAATTCTAAATAAATAACAAAAAATAAAATAACATATTTAATTAATTATAATTAAATTACTTCCCACCCTATTCCCCTATAAACCCACAACCCGCTACAGAATTATATTACACAAAAAAATAATAATATTAACTTACCTAAAATTCGATATTTTTGTTGTCTATATTATGTCTAGTCGATATTATGTCCATTCTATATTTTTGATTCGATATTATGTCCATTTTATTCGATATTAAAATTTTCAAGTCGATATTTTGGTAGTCTATATTATGTCTAGTCGATATTATGTCCATTCTATATTTTTTACTCGATATTATGTCTACTCGATAATAAAAACTAGATATTTTGACTCTATACCACATCTAGCCACACATATTAATTTGTCCAAATAACTTTCTGTGCAAAACTGTTTTTTTCGCTTTCATTTGTGTGTATGTGTCTATCTATAGATACTTATACTTATATGTATTTATAAATGTCCAATGTAAACATTTTCAGCAATATATATGTGTATGTAAACATATATTTTTTTCATAAAACAAAAAAAGAAAGGTTGCAGGGATGTAATAGCTTGGTTCAGATTTTACACACAGTAACCATAGAAATTCAGCAGTTATAGTTATACTTTTTTTTCTCATAATTTTGTTTTTATTGGCATGTGATATGAAGGACATTTACTCGTATACATATTTAGCATGTTTCCAATGTATCTGCCAGGCATGGGCAGCAATCACCTGATACACATTGGTACACCTTGATGTTCGTACAAATGTGGTACATGGTTAACATATATGGTCGTTATTGCATATATATATATACAACACAACATGTATGTGAACAGAAATAGTCGTGTCCTTAAACCACCAGGTGTTTATCCGTGGTTGTTTAATTTGTGAACATGACTATATTTCAGTTATGGTGCGTTAATCCGCAGATCTATGGCCTATAGTATTTCTTTTTCTTCTTTTTGTTTAATGTAAACAAAACAATATAGAACTTTTGACAGCTCTTGGCGGTTGCAGCGCATTTCGGCATTTGAAACGTTAAGACATTGGGAGAGGCTTGTGCATATATTAACAGCCGTCTCCCCCGGTCCCCCCCCCTATACATGTGGTCCCGCTGAGTCTGGGCTGGGGGGGGCAATGCTGTGTGGGTCTACTTGGAGAGGTCAGTGCTGAGCCATTGGGAGCCATTTTAACTATCAAATATGCTGACATCAGAACTATATAGTTATCTCTGTTGTTCCCCAGAGTGGACTCTCCTTGAGAAAATGCAAGTGGGGTGTGTGGTTTCTGTTTCAAGTTTTCTCCTTCCCAGTCTGCCAGTCCAATTGTTTATCTAGGAACCATGGTCACTATCTGTCAGTGAGGAGGGTTCCTGCCGACAGTCCCTGTTGTGTGAGGGTCGCACCCTGGAACAGGCTCGAGGCAGTTATAGTTATACCTATCTCAAGAAACTATAACTCATGCCCTAAGATAACTATAACTCGCATGCAGTTTTCTCATCAATAGTTATATACTTAACTATGACTGCTGAATTTCTATGATTTTGTGTGTGTGTGTGAAATCTGAACCTAACTCTAACGCCCATGTAACCTTTGTTTTTTTTAGTACACTGCTAAGGTTTTTTAAATTCTGTTCCTGTATCCTTTGTTTTTTTAAGTGACTGTCTTTGTTTTTTTACTTAAAGTGATATTTAATTGCTATACGTTAATCCAACCACTGCCAAGCACGGGCCAAGGCCGTGCGCGGTGGGGGGTTGGCTGCTGGTCGCCCTATGGCCAACCCACCACATGAAGCCAACACCCCGCCGTGCACAGCGGGTGTTGGTAAAAAGGCCTGTGGCTTACCCCCTAAAGACAGCTAACCTGTGGGCCCCTACCCATGGCTGTTTGTGTGTGTGTCAGTGGGTCTGTGAGTTGCTGAGTGGGTCTGTAAATGGGAATGTCAGTGCTTGTGCAGGTGTGTAAGTCAGTGTGTAGGTCTGTGAGTGGGTGTGGGTGTGTGAGTGCTTATGTGCATTTGTAAGTGAGTGTGTGAGTGGTTTTATGGGTCTGCGAGTAGATGTGTGAGTCTGTGAGTGGGTATGTCAGGGTGTGAATGGGTGTGTGAGTGGTTGTATTAGTACGTGAGAGACTGTATGAGTGGGTGTGTAAGTGGCCATATGGGTCTGTGAGTGTGTGGCTGTATGGGTCTGCAAGTGGGTGTGTGAGTGGTTTTGTGAGTGGGTGTGTGAGTGACTGTATGGGTCTGTGAGTGGCTGTATGAGTCTGTGAGTGGTTTTGTGAGTGTGAGTGGATAGGTGTATGAGTGGCTGTATGAGTGAGTTGCTGCATGAGTCTACGAGTGGGAGTAATATTATGGGGGTGTGAAAGAGTGTCTGAGTGGGTCTATGAGTCTGTGCATTCTTTTTCCATTGGTCTCTGGAGCCGTCGTGGATTCACATGGCTGTTCACAGCAAAGGGTCAACGTATCTTTGCACGTGTTAAAAAAAAAAGAGTTTATGGGCAATTTCTTGCCAATCAATGGTCCCTTACTCATCCCTCTATCACACCCATGGGGTCAAGGTACCTCTACCCTGACCCCTTCTTTCAGTTTTCACTTTTATTTTCAGGTCCCAGGACCACGTCACACATGCTGTAGTAGCACTTGGATCCGCCATAGTGCATCTGCATCCTTAGTTATCTATAAAAAAAAGAAATCTGTAATAACTCCAAACCTACTGAATTGATTTACACCAAATTATAAAAAAGAGGTCTTTACGTAGATATACAGAAATGTTCAATTTTAATTTCTCAAAAACTGCTGAGCGGATTTACCAAATCACAAAAAAGCATGCCTGGAAAAGATCTAGCTTCTCACCCATTCAGACACTCTTGCACCCACTCACAGACCCACTCAGACACTCACGCATCCACTCACAGATCCACTCAGACACTCACACATCCACTGGAAGATCCACTCAAACACTCATGCACACACTCACAGACCAACTCCAACACTCTCAAAGCCACTCATAGACCCACTCAGACACTCACATAGCCACTCACAGACCCACTCGCAGTCTCACTCAGACACTGACACACTCACTGGCAGACACACCCAGACACTCTCTCACCCACTCACAGACCCACTCAGACACTCACATACTCATAGGCAGACCCACTTGGACACTCATTCACCCACTCACAGACTTACAAAGACACTCTGGCACCCACTGGCAGACTCACTCAGACACTCATGCACCCACTGGCAGACCTACTCAGATGCACTCAAACAACCACTGAGAGACCCACCCAGACACTCACACACCCACTCACAGACTCACTCAATCAGTCACACACCCACTCACAGAGGCACCCAGACATTCTCACTCCCACTGACAGACTCAATAAGACGCTCATGCACAGTTTTCTGATCAATAATTTTATCACAAATGTTGCAGTGCGATTATCAATGATGTCATAGAAGATGTCAGGACTGATATAATAAGTGGGGTAATTGCCAATGCATGGCAAGAGCATGAGTTATAGTTACCTTAGGGCATGAGTTTTAGTTTCTTGAGATAAAAACTAACTACAACTACTGAATTTCTATGGTTTAAGGTGTGTAAAATCTAAACCTAACTATAACATCCCTGTAACGTTTGGTTTCTTAGTGAATTTGTAAGGATTTTTAATTCTCTTTTCTAACTGTAACATCCCTATAACCTTTGGTTTTATCAGTGATTTTGTATGTTTTTAAATGCTATTTCCTAACTATAACATCGCTGTCACCTTTGCTTTTTTTCAGTGAATTTCTAGTTTTTGTTTAACATAAAGCAATATTTAATTACCCTACGTTAAGCCAACCGTCGCCATGCATGACCAAAGGCAGGCCCTGTGGCCAGGCCCTGCGCCCAACCCCCTCAATAGGTTTTGCTATTGAAAGGGGACATTCTCAAGTCAAAAAGTCCTTGACGAATTAGCATAAAATTGTTCTCAGATCAAGGAAAATTGTTTTGCTTTTTCTAGTTTTTTTTATTCATATGAAAAATTAGAACATTGGAATGTTGGGAGCTCCATTGAAACAATGGAGTGCTCTGGGCTTATAATGGCTGGTATAAGCCTGGAGCTCCAACATTTCAATGTTTCTTTGTTCACAGCTCTGGCTGTGAACAAAGGCTTCAGGGAGCCTGAGGGGATTCCAATCCCCTCACGCTTCCAAAAGGCTTTGTTTTTTTGTTAGAACATTCTGTCCTCTAGTGACAGAATATTCTAATAGCCTTATACCCCTTCGTAGATGGGCTATACCGCTAGTAAAGTCCCTCTCCCTTGTTAAAGGCCCTCGCCTTCGGCTCGGGGCCTTTAACGCTGGAGAGGACCTTTAATAGCCGGTATAGCCCTCTACGGCAGGCTATAAGGCTATACTACATCACCCATAATGTATCTGGATATGTAAAACGATTGGGCAGGAAATGATCCGATGACCAAATTGCAATGCTTTCAAATAATGAGAAAAAAAAGCGACGAGTTGATCGTGACCAAGGTGTCAGGGACACCTAAACGCGTAGATCACTCGCTTTTCTTCCTGTAAAATTGAAATGATCCAAGATTAAATCACACATGCTGTGGAAACTATTGTGTGTGCCCCATTTTTCCTTTGTGAGAAGGATTGTGCTGCGATATATATATATGTCAAAAGAGACCACTCAGATAAAAGTGACCCAAGGACACTAGTGGGAGACCAGATGTAGTGAGCAAGGCGGTGCATACCGCCGAAACGCGTCTGGGTCGTTTGTTTGGAATAAAGTAATCTTGCTTTGGAATACATCCACGGAGTCAGCGCCTGCTTTTGAGCAAAAGTTGGACTGGTATTCGATATTAAAATGTATTCCTGGAAATCTTCACGCTCACCCTTCTCGCTCTGTTGCTCTGTGTTGCCGGGATCCCAGTGGTATTTTTTTCGGAAAGGAGAAAAACATAGTGCCCCCAGAAGCCTTCAGTCCGGGACACGCTTGGGTCCCACCCTGCAAAGAATCGTTCAGCCTGATCTCAGCGATCACTGGAGGGCAACCCGAGTTTCAGGTAAGAGCGTGAGTGCAGCGTGTGGCAGCTCTAAGGACCCCCAGTGGCTTATGGGAGAGGAAGTCCCATACATCTAAGTATACGGGCAGTGGATTTCAAAGATATATCATATATTCCGAAAATGACCGAGGAGTGGGTTAAAAAGCGGAAAGAGGAGGCTTTGGACATTTCCAGCGATGCAGACATGAACGCATCCACCGCGCTTAAGCCTAAAGGGCCGAGTGCAGAGCCAGCGCTGTGTGATGTTAAAAAGCTTAAGCATGAACTAGAAAAATTACGCAAAAACGAGGTGTCGAAATGGTGGGAGTGTAAATCACTCAAGAGATACCTGGATGTGGGACAGATCCCAAGGGGGTTGAGGATTCTCGTGGCTCCAACATACGAGAATCCGGGCCCCGCAATGCTTCAGGACTGGGCAGACAATAGCGCGCAATCTTCCCAAAACATGCTTAACATCCTTATCAAATACGCCACAAGTGACAGAGAAAGGATTCTGGAAAGGATTTCAGAAATCTGCAAAGAACTGGAATCACATGAGAACCAAGAGGAGATACAAAAAATCATGAAAGAAATACAAACCAGGCTAATAAAATACGAACAAGGCATCAAAGGAAGAAAAGCGATAACATTTCAAAGAGACAGAGATGACTACCTCAACAGTAGAATCTACACGCTTTCCCAAAAATTCGAAAATATAAGACGCCAACAGTTGTCTACAACCGCAAACAATACCAGCAAACCTACAGAACAGAGTGAATCTGAATGGAGCTCAGAAATCGAGTCTGATGTAGAAGGTAATGCAAGCGGGAACCCAATTCGCAAAGCACCAACACCGGTACAGGAATTTGTTTTTTTATGCATGGAGCGTATGATGAGCCTATGCCCGCAGCCACCTTGCCAAGAAGGGACAAGAGGCAAACAACAAAAACAAAAAGAAGGCGCAGAAAGGACAGACGCTGGGGAAAACACTGCGCAAAAAACAACAAAAATGCAATACAGACGCAACAGGCGCAGATAACTCACAGCGCAGACATTGACAACACAGTTATAAATCTAACCAACATGGAATCAAACACACAAGAGAAAGAAATTTTATCGCTAGTACTAACCTATTGCACAGAGACCAACTTTGATTGTGCACAAACGAGAATAGATGTGTTCCAATTTGTACGCAAGTTAAAATTACAAAAACACTTCTTCAACTTGAACAGAAGCGCCATTGAACAGCCGACAGAGGTCACACAACCTGGCTCTCTCACTGTGGCAGACATGATTCTACTAAAAGAACTAACGGCATTGGAACATGAAGAAGCACTCAGTCAAATATCTCCTACGGAAGCAGCAACAAGATCATATCTAGATATATATACCAATCAGCACACACTCCGTTGCGACCGAAATCTGTATTCACGCCATTACTACCCAAAGATGGTCTGCATATGTTCTCTGACAATGTCACCAAAGATCTAAGAATCTGTCACTACTGAGCACTAAGTACTTTATCACCAAGAACCACAACAAGAGAATGGAGTACAATAATGTAATTAATAAAAATAAAGCGAGACCAGACATTGTTGTGAGGTGGTCAGACATAGGAGGGAACATAGTCCTCTGGCCGCCAGCAATGTATAATAGTGATGCATGCCTACAATTCCATGACCGTAACTGCTACAGTTGCATCAGTCCAACCAGTATCGCTGGCATAAAAGAAAAGTACCACAACAAACTATACCAATGGAGAGGAGCCGGGCTTATAACTA
This sequence comes from Lissotriton helveticus, assembly GCF_964261635.1. Taxonomy (NCBI): domain Eukaryota; kingdom Metazoa; phylum Chordata; class Amphibia; order Caudata; family Salamandridae; genus Lissotriton; species Lissotriton helveticus. The sequence goes on from NC_136068.1 coordinate 1,191,218,817, forward strand.
AATCCGAATTTGACTTTCTGAAAAACGATTACCCCACAACACCACAACTGTACCCCATACCAAAGGTGCACAAGAATGCAGAACAGCCCCCTGGTAGCCCCATCATCTGCGCCATAGGTGGCCTTTTTGAAAATACCAGTAGATTCATTGACTTTTTTCTGCAACCATATGTCCGTGAATTACCTGCTTGTATCAGAGACACTGGCGACTTCTTAACCAAAGTATATGATTGTAATTGGAATGCTAATTATGTGTTTATGACACTTGGGGGCCCATTAGGATGGCAGGCGGGCTGGCAGTAGCCACCGCCGGCCTGGCGGGGGCAATCCACCCACCATCCTCACTGAAATGACCCCCCGCCACATTAGGATGGCTGGGGGGTCCGCGGCGGACGGAAAGACCGTCTGCCGCCTTTCGGGCCCCGGTCGCCTTGCGACCCGGGCAGAAAAGGTTTAATATGGTGGTGGTGTCTGTTTGACACCGCCAGCCATATTAGTATGGGCCCAATCAGATGCCTTTCCGTGGCAGGCAGGTGGTCTTCACTTTGGGGGCCCCCTGCGGGCCCCCGGAGTGGAGGTGAGGTGGGGGGTGCACACCAGCATTTGCATACACGAAGAGGCAGGCACCGTGCGGTGCCTGCCGCTTTGTGTATGCAAATGCATACATGCATTTTTAGCATTTGGCGGGCGGTGCTGGGAGCACCGCCCGCCACAATGTCAAAAATGAGGAATGCGCCCGCCACTGTGGCAGGCACATCCTAATCCCCCCCACGGGACCCCCGTCCATATGGCGGGCGGTCCCAATCCCTGTGAGGATGGCTCGCGGGTAAAGTCCGCCCGCCATCCTAATGACCCCCTTGATGTTCAAACACTATACACAAGCATCAAACACACCGAGGGACTTAAGGCCTTACAACACTATCTAGGCAAAAGATCCAAAAATCTACACCAACACACAGTAATGCTTCTGCAGATGGTAGAATGGTGTCTAGAGAACAATACCTTCATGTTTGACAGACTCAATTACAAACAGATACAGGGCACAGCCATGGGTACTTGCTTCACCCCCAACTATGCTAATTTGCATATGGGCTGGTGGGAGGAGCAAGTACTCATGGTCACTCAAAAACAGGCCCTGACAGAAAATGTGGTGATATATAAAAGGTATATAGATGACATCTTTATTCTGTGGCAAGGCTCAGAGGAAAGTGCTACCAGGTTTGCATCTGAAATCAACGACAATAACCTAAACCTTACATTCACATGCACCACCAGCAAATCATCGATCAAATTATTAGATTTAGAACTATATGTGTCTAATGACAAAATACAAACTCGAACTTATAGGAAGCCCACGTCGGGGAACGCTATACTACATGCCCATAGCTTTCACCCTACCAAACTTAAGGAAAGCATACCTTACGAAGAATGCCTTAGGATGACACGAAATTGCAGCACACAAGTGGACCTCAAGCAATCAAAAGAAAATCTCTTCATGAGACTTAGGAACAATGGCTACAATAATCAGACTCTTGCTAACCCAGAGAAGAAATGTGCCAAGAACAACAGGAGGGATCTCCTGTTTTCAACCAATAACAACCCCACAGCCAACACTAAAAAACCGTCTAACAATACCCCCAGACTCATCACAGGGTTTAACACATATCACGCCAACCTCCACAAGATACTCAACAGGCACTGGGCACTAGTGCGTAACAACGCCATTTTGGGCCCTACATGTAGCAAACCCCCCCAAGTTACATTTAGGAAACCTAAATCTATGCAGAACAAACTGGTCTGCAACGCCCCCACTACCAGCAAAGGAGCCACTTGGCTCAAACCCTTCAGAGGATTCCACAAGTGCTCCAAGTGTAATCCCTGTAAACACGGCACCAACACCACCACCATACGCCTCCCATTCAGACACACACCAGATGCCATCAGAGGGAGCTATTCATGCAAAACCGAGTATGCTGTCTACGTTCTCCAATGCACACGTGGAAAGAGATATGTAGGCAGCACTATACATCCAGCTCATGTGAGGAAACTACAACACCTCCGAGCCATCGCCCACGATGACCCAGCATATCCTGCAGCGAGGCACATTAACACACATCACGCAGGCAAAGCACAAGACCTGGCCTTCCTTGTAATTTACAGTGTCCCTAAAAACATCAGGGGAGGTGTCACATTCCACTCACGAAGGTTCTGTAAGGGAGGAGGGCTCTGAATGTAAAGTGAACTACATTGCCCAGAATGCCTAGGGGCGATGTCCTTCTTTTCTGTTTCCTACTTTCCTTTTTCTTCTCTTCCTGTTCCTTCATCCGGTGCTTGTCACCTGAACAATGGAGTCAGCTCCAGCCGGAGTCATCGCATCACCCGCGAAGCCGTCGCGGTGATTCCAAACCCGTTTCTATTGTTTTCCTGTTGCCTGCAATTCTGGAGGCCCGTGCAGCGTTTTCCCCGATCGTGCATTGAACGCGCTGGGATTGGAAAGGAGCGCGATCCGGTTTCTAGTTACAGCTGAGTGAACTGTTCTTAGCTAGTCCTGAGGAGGTAAGGCGCTTGTGGCGTGACTTAGTATTTGGACATCGTGAGAGCAACTGCTCTGTGTCTTTGGAAAGCTCGAGTGGAGCAAGCTACTGTGAGTCATTGGCTGAAGGGTGGATTTAAAACCCAGTATCGCGTTTTAACCTTCTTGGACATTGGATTATGTCAGTTACTATGGAGTCAGCTGCATGATTGAATACACGCCGTGAAACAGGAGGAAATAACTATTAGTCTGGCATTCTATGATAAACTGGAAAAAACCATAGCACAGAACTGCAGTAGGTGCTAATATGTGATGAACATAACATGGTCAATGTTTAGCCATTTTTTGGATGCCATTTTCAGAGGAATTATGCTCTATGAATTAATGAGTGGCACATACTTCAGAATATTGCAACGTGCTGCTATTTGAAGGAATAGAGCCTTTTTCTTTTATGCTTTATTTTTCTCTTTTTACTGTTTTTCTATGGAGAGCTCGTGGCAGCTTTATGTTGTAAGTTACTGAACACACATAGGAATTTGATCTTGCTATAGGTTCTGTATGTGTGTGTGATTTCCCTTCTCTCTATTCCTCTCTTACTACAGGACTGATACCAGTGAGGTTCCTTCTTCATACACGTATTCAAGGCACCTATCAGATTATTTGGCTGCTGCGACTTTATTGTTTCCTTTGTCCCTTTTTTTCCCCTTCCCTGGTTTTGTTACACTTGGTAGAGTTTATCTATATTCTCCCGGGTCGTGACATTGCTAGAGGATAGGGAGAACTAGCTACATTCATCGCTCCCGCTGTACCCGGCTGAACAGGTTAGTGGCAACCTATTTGAAATCACGACAGAGTGACAAGCCCACGGTGCAGTACAGCCTGAGCGATGGATACAAACAATGTCTTGACTTCGGTACTAGAAACCTTGACAGCCTTGCGTATGGAGGTAGATGCCTTTAGGGGAGAAAACCTGGAATTGAAGAACGAGTTAGGTACTATGAGAAGAGAGGTAGCAGGTCTCTCTCGGGGTGGTCAGGCAGATACACGAGGGTCTTCTTATATTAGGGATTGGACTCTACCACCTCCTGTTACACACACCACAACACCGGCACCCTTAGGAGGGTCTGGGCATTCCTCTATTCAGGTGATACAACCCTTACAGCTCCCCTTAGCCCCTCCTGAGCGATACTTAGGTGATCCAAAGAAGTTTGGTATATTTTTGGGGCAATGCAAACTGCACTTTATGTGCAAACCTGCTGTATTCCCTGATGACCAAGCAAAGACAGCTTTTGTTATGTCTTATCTGGGAGGGAATGCCGCTAGTTGGTCCTTCTCTTTGATAGAGAAGAACGATCCTGTAATACACAACTTTCATAACTTTTGCGAGGAGATGCGAAAACTTTTTGATCGTAAGGCACACCAGTTGTCCCTAGATAGGGAACTCATTACTCTCAAGCAGGGTTCACAAGATCTGTTGACTTACATCACTACCTTCAACAGGTTAGTCATCGAAACGGAATGGCCAGTGGAAAAGAGAACGTCAATGTTCTATCAAGGCCTGAGAGGCGAACTGAAAGACTTATTGGCCCAGGTGGTGAACATGCCCTCTACGTGTGAAGAATTGATAGATTTGACGGTCCAATTAGATCATCGTCTCTTGGATAGAAAAGGTGATAAACAAAGGACAGACACCCGGTTTCTATTTGCTAGAGCCAAGCCTGCTGCAGAAGAGCGTTCCATGGGTTCGGATGGAGCAGAACCCATGCAGTTGGGCGGAATAAAAGGGCCGTTGAACACTGAGGAAAGAAATCGCAGACGTACTCTGCGGTTATGTATGTACTGTGGCAAAGCAGGTCACTTCATTAAAGACTGTAAATCCCGGGTCCGATCTCTGTATAAAAGCCCTCCTGGATTGCAGAAGGCGTCTGTGGTTGAACATCTGACAGACCAGTCGGGAAACTAACAAGCGCAAACAAGAAGGAGACCCCTTGTTTGCTGCTGGATGTTACTGAGGTCTTCCCTACCCTGGCCAACACCATACAATCTGCTGTAGCACATATGAATGTGTGCGTGTCCTTGGAAATCCCAGATACAGGACTTGTTCAAGTTCATGCATTATTGGATTCTGGCGCTACCGGAAATTTTATGGATCAAAAGTACGCCTACGAATTGGGTATTCAGTGCGTCAAAAAGCTCAAACCAGAGCCAGTTAAGGCGGTAGATGGAACTGCCTTGACTTCCGGACCTGTGTGTTATCACACTCAAATGTTGTCCATGCAAGTGGGGTTGACACATTATGAAGTCATACAATTCGACCTTATTGATGCCCCCAACTTTAAGCTCATTTTAGGAATGCCCTGGCTCACATTACATGATCCACTGGTGAAATGAGCGGCTCGTACCATTGAATTGAATTCCTCCTTTTGTGCGGAACATTGCAACCGAGAAGGTATGTCTTCCGTCCAGATACAGGATAAACCTGCGGCCCTCCTGGCCACTAGTTGCAACACACCTTCCGTGTGTCTAGTCAGCGCCATACCTAAGGAGTACCTGGAGTATAAAAGGGTGTTCGATGAGCAAGAAGCGGGTAAATTGCCTCCCCACAGGGCATATGATTGTGTTATAGATTTGGAACCCGGAGCATCTATACCCTGCAGTCGGATTTATGCCCTTTCTGAGGCTGAAAACACATATCTACAAAGTTATCTGCAGACATTGTTGAGTTCAGGGTTCATCCGTCCTTCTTCCTCTCCTGCCTCTTCGCCTCTTTTCTTTATCCCTAACCGGGAAGGTGGCCTACGCTCATGTATCGATTACAGATCCATCAACAGCATTACAAAGAAGAACAGGTATCCGTTGCCATTAATCCCAGTTTTACTCGATCAGCTGAGGGGATCCACCATCTTCACTAAGTTGGACCTGAGGGAGGCTTACCACTTGGTAAGGATGCGGCGGGGGGATGAATGGAAGATGGCATTCCGTACCAAGTATGGATTGTTCGAATACCAGGTGATGCCCTTCGGTCTGTGTAACGCCCCCGCCGCATTCCAATACTTTATGGATGATGTATTGAGAGGGTTGCTGGACGTATGTTGCATTGTCTACATAGATGACATTTTAATCTACTCTGTTTCTGTGGAGAAGCATGTGCGACACGTAGCAGCAGTACTGGAAAGATTACAGAAGCACTGCCTGTTCGCCAAATTGGAGAAGTGTCTTTTTCTTACCAAAGAAGTCGAGTTCTTGGGTTATGTTATAGGACATGGAGGTCTCTGCATGGACAAAAAGAAAACTGATGCCATCGTACAGTGGGAATCTCCTGCAAGTGTAAAGAGCCTCCAGAGCTTTTTGGGCTTTTCGAATTTCTATCGTCGATTCATCAAAGACTTTTCAGAAACTATTCAGCCTATGACACTTCTCCTTAGAAAAGGAGTTCAGTTCAAGTGGACCACAGAGGCGGAACAAGCTTTCCAACAATTGAAAGGGTGTTTCACCAGCGCACCCATTCTGAGGCATCCTGATCCTAGCCAACCTTCCATAGTGGAGACAGACGCTTCACACTATGCCTTAGGAGGCATCCTGTCTCAGAGGCATCCAGACACAGGCCAAGTGCACCCCTTTGCTTATTCCTCCAAGAAATTATCACCATGTGAAATAAATTACAGCATCACGGATAAGGAGTTATTAGCAATAAAAAGGGTTTGCGAAGAATGGAGACATCATCTGATGGGGGCAAGGCACACAGTGGAGATCTATACAGACCATCGTAATCTACTGTTCCTAAAAAGCGCCAGGGCCCTGACGCCTAGACAACTTAGATGGTCTCTGTTCTTTGCGGATTCAGATTTCGTAATCAAGTTCAGACCAGGACCTCAGAATGGTAAAGCAGATGCCTTGTCCAGGCCTCCCGGTGTGGTGGAAACCAGCATGGTCACAATGGAAGAAGCACCTTGCATTTTACAAAACGCATCTTTTCCATCTGTGATTCCCGCTGTGACGGCAGTCGACGATTTTCTGGATGAGGTGAAGGATCATTACAAGTCGTTGGATGAACAGGAGTGGCTGGATGGAGTTCCACAGCTGAGGTCCAAGTCAAACGCTCTGTTGTTCCATGACAAGAAGCTGTATATCCCTCAAGTGTCTCTACAACATACGATGTTACAATGGACTCACGATTCTCCTCTGGGGGGTCATTTGGGACAACAAAAGACATTGCAAACACTTACTAGGTACTTCTGGTGGGACACAATGAGAAAAGATACAGAGAGCTATATTCAAGGATGTTCTATCTGTGCCCTGTGTCCAAAGCGAGGCATCAGCCTTCTAGTGGTTTACTAAGGCCCATACCGATTCCTCCAGCGCCATGGCATACTGTTTCTATGGATTTTGTTGTGGAAATGCCCCCTAGTTTGGGGAATGATACTATTTTAGTAATTATAGACCATCTGACTAAAATGGGGCATTTTATAGCATTACCCAAGCTACCAACATCTGGGGAGTTGGCCACGACCTTTCTGCAGCAGGTAGTTAGACTACATGGTCTTCCTTCAGTTTTAATCACAGACAGGGGTACTCAATTCACCTCTAGATTCTGGAAAGCATTATGTATGGCTATGAAAATAGATGCTAGGTTGTCAACTAGTTATCACCCTCAGACAGATGGCAAAACAGAGAGGCTGAATCAAACATTAGAACAGTGCCTTCGATGTTTCACCTTGAAACACAGTGAGGAATGGAGTATGCTTCTTTGGACGGCTGAATTCGCGTACAATAATGCGAACCATTCCTCCTTGGGATGCTCTCCTTTCTACTGTCTCAATGGATATCATCCTAATATGATGCCATTTGAGCAGCCGGTCACCTCTATGCATCCAACCATACAGGAACATCATGCACATTTGCAGAAAGTACTACAAGAGGCTATACAACATCTTGAGACATCCAGAGACAGGGATAAGCGTCAGGCTGATAAGAAGAGAACACCTGAACCTCTGTACAGAGTGGGAGATAGAGTGTGGTTGGACACTAAACACTTAAGGTTCAAAGGAAACACTAGACTGCAGCCTAAATTCGTAGGGCCTTACCCAATTCATAGCATTATCAATCCTGTGGCTATGAAACTCACTCTGCCCCATCTTGGCATATACACCCTGTATTCCATATTTCCCTCCTAAAACCCTGCCATCTTCACACTAGATTGCCATCTAGGCCTTCACCAGTGGTGGTTGAGGGTGATGAGGAGTACGTAGTAAGAACTATCCTAGATTCCAAGAGTGTGAGAGGGAGAATACTGTACCTCATTGATTGGAAAGGGTATGGCCCTGAGGAACGATCCTGGGAGCCGCGTGCCAATTTGCGATGTCCTGCCCTTCTGAGGCGATTCCACTCTCGTTTCCCTGGGAAGCCTGGTGGACCGCCGGGACGTCGGTCATGGAGAGGGGGTTCTGTCACATTCCACTCACGAAGGTTCTGTAAGGGAGGAGGGCTCTGAATGTAAAGTGAACTACATTGCCCAGAATGCCTAGGGGCGATGTCCTTCCTTTCTGTTTCCTACTTTCCTTTTTCTTCTCTTCCTGTTCCTTCATCCGGTGCTTGTCACCTGAACAATGGAGTCAGTTCCAGCCGGAGTCATCGCATCACCCGCGAAGCCGTCGCGGTGATTCCAAACCCGTTTCTATTGTTTTCCTGTTGCCTGCAATTCTGGATTGTTTAACGTTGCATGTGGAGGCCCGTGCAGCGTTTTCCCCGATCGCGCATTGAACGCGCTGGGATTGGGAAGGAGCGCGATCCGGTTTCTAGTTACAGCTGAGTGAACTGTTCTTGGCTAGTCCTGAGGAGGTAAGGCGCCTGTGGCGTGACTTAGTATTTGGACATCGTGAGAGCAACTGCTCTGTGTCTTTGGAAAGCTCGAGTGGAGCAAGCTACTGTGAGTCATTGGCTGAAGGGTGGATTTAAAACCCTGTATCGCGTTTTAACCTTCTTGGACATTGGATTATGTCAGTTACTATGGAGTCAGATGTATGATTGAATACACGCCGTGTAACAGGAGGAAATAACTATTAGTCTGGCATTCTATGATAAACTGGAAAAAACCATAGCACAGAACTGCAGTAGGTGCTAATATGTGATGAACATAACATGGTCAATGTTTAGCCATTTTTTGGATGCCGGTTTCAGAGGAATTATGCTCTATGAATTAATGAGTGGCACATACTTCAGAATATTGCAACGTGCTGCTATTTGAAGGAATAGAGCCTTTTTCTTTTATGCTTTATTTTTCTCTTTTTACTGTTTTTCTATGGAGAGCTCGTGGCAGCTTTATGTTGTAAGTTACTGAACACACATAGGAATTTGATCTTGCTATAGGTTCTGTATGTGTGTGTGATTTCCCTTCTCTCTCTTCCTCTCTTACTACAGGACTGATACCAGTGAGGTTCCTTCTTCATACACGTATTCAAGGCACCTATCAGATTATTTGGCTGCTGCGACTTTATTGTTTCCTTTGTCCCTTTTTTTCCCCTTCCCTGGTTTTGCTACACTTGGTAGAGTTTATCTATATTCTCCCGGGTCGTGACATTGCTAGAGGATAGGGAGAACTAGCTACATTCATCGCTCCCGCTGTACCCGGCTGAACAGGTTAGTGGCAACCTATTTGAAATCACGACAGGAGGCAACAGACAACTGACCTTAAGAAGGCTTGAATCTAGATACATAATCCTTCTAGACTCAAAAATCCCCAATAGGATGAACGCAGATGAGGCTCTAAGTGTGCACCTCTAGTCCTCAGCCACTTGTCCCGCTCATTTTAACCCCTCCGCAGCGTCAGGACATCACTTCTACATAGTTTTATTAAGTTTCAGTTGCCACATTTAGTCTTAGGCATATTAATTTTCCCCTTTATTTGTGCCACAAACTGCCATGACAAAACACTCACAAACTAGCGTTCCCAGTGTCACCAATGAGGGTATTCTCAACAAACACAAGCCGTTAAACAAGATTCCAACCAACTTGGGTCTTATTTGGTGTTCCTATCTCATCACAAAGGCTACAAACAAATAGAGGCCAACTCAACCCCATTACACCATACACTAGTGCACATGCTTTGAACTGGCTAACATTACCTAACCCGGTAATAATCAATATAATTTCATGTAGTGACTTAAAGTGGTATTACTACTGTCTTGTCATTTATACATATGTACACTTGTACACCTAGCACTGTACTTAGGAACTCACACAAGTAACAGCTTGTTGCCTTCATTATAAACCAAACACCACTGGAAACAGAATGCGAACAATGAGTCACAGTTCTCATGATGTCGGATGTGACACTCTTTTCACAGCGCTTTGTATATAATTTCTTCACAGGTTAATACCATACACTTACACACATTTTGTTTTAATAATTTCCAATTGTGACAATTTAACAATTGGCAGCACGGTCAGTGACCACAAGTTTTCTCAATGTATGCATTGTCCTCGAGTTTTTGCACCATCATGCAGATACGAGAAACTCTTCTATGTTGTTTGTTCCAACATGGTTGCTGTGACAACCATTCGGTTTCTATCTGTCAACCTGTAATGTATATTTAGTTGACACTAGTGAGAGACCAGATGTAGTGAACAAGGCGGTGCATACCACCGAAACGCGTCTGGGTCGTTTCTTTGGAATAAAGTAATCTGGCTTTGGAATACATCCACTGAGTCAGCGCCTGTTTTGAGCGAAAGTTGGACTGGTATTCGATATATATATAGCATTAATAAAGCTACGGCGAAATGCGTCTGTCTGGGGGGACTGCACTGAATAAAGAGTATTTTGTACTTGAATCCAACTGCTCCCGTGTGTGCTTTCCATTCGAGGTTTTGAAGGAAGGATACCTGTTGTTGGTATATATATATATATCTATCTATATATATATATATATATATCTATCTATATATATATATATATATATATAGATATATAGATATATATATATATATATATATTCACTGAAAAAACCATAGGTTATAGACCATATATAGTTAGGAATTTGCATTTTTCAAAACCTTGAAAATTCACTGAAAAAACCATAGGTTAGAGACCATATATAGTTAGCTGGACATTTTATTGACATAAAACCAATGAAATTCCATATATAGTTAGTTGCACTAACTATATATCGCGCACCCGCAATCCACTGCTGATGATGTCACATATTACATCATTCATGACATGGTCAGTGACATCACTGATGACATCACTGATGACATCTCAAATGACATCACTGATGACATCACTGATGACATCTCAAATGACATGGTCTCTAACCTATGTTTTTTTCAGTGAATTTTCAAGGTTTTGAAAAATGCAAATTCCTAACTATATATGGTCTATAACCTATGGTTTTTTCAGTGAATTTCATTGGTTTTTTAAAAGCTAATATCTATAGCTGTAGCTGTAAAATATATTCTTTATTACGTGACGTATCACGTAGCCACGTGAGACGCCTCATGACGCATCGCATAACCGTGACGTATCGGCTCTGCAGCGCAAACAAAACCCGTAACGTAAGCGTGCCGGAGCACGCTAACAGATATATATATTTTTTTTAACCTTAATTAGACAAAATCCACACGTGCACATATCTTGAGGCCTTGCAAAGGCACATCAAACAAACAGTCCCTACAATTTTGCCAAGTTTGCTGGAAATCTATTCCCTTAATTTATTTTTTTACTGTTTCTCTTGGTTTTCCCCTTGTTACGCTTACCGGGACGCTACCCGGTACGCGAACCGGACGCTCCAAAAACACAAGATGGCGGACTCCCGTTACGCTGCCGGTTAGCTGCCCAGTTCGCGTACCGGGAAGCGCCTCTACCGCGAAAAATCGCGGGGGACTTTAATATCCCCCTCATCAATCCTAGGGGGTCAGGAGGGGTTTACCTTGCCCCCTTTCCTTCATTTCCCCCTTCTTTTTTCACCACATCTTGTCTCTCGAACCTACCGAGAGACAAGATGGCGGCCGCTCCGGACTGTTTACAATGTTGACAGCTACGCTGCCGGTTAGCTGCCCGGTTAGCTGCCCGGTGAGCTGCCCGGTGAGCTGCCCGGGACGCGCCTCTACGGCGTAAAATCGCAATCCGGACTGTTTAGAATGTTGACAGACACCGGAGAGCCAATCAGCTTTGCTTCGCGAAGTTCCGTTACGCGTCAGGTACGCGAACCGGGGCGCTAACCGGAGCGCTGTCACAGATATATATATTTTTTTAAACGTTAATTTCTCAAAATCCACTGGAGCACATATATTGAGACATAGCAAAGGCACGTCGGGCAAACCATATCTACAATTTTGCCAAGTTTCATGTAAATCTATTCAGCCGTTCGAGCTAAAAGTGAGTCCAACCAAATGAATGGGAAAAACGCGTTTTGGGACCCCCCTTTTTTCTCGGCCCCCCCTTGACGAAACCCCCCAAATTTTCAGGGGCTGCTCAGAAACAAAATGTGCCATTTTCCTGAAAATTTCAGCCAATTCCGTCCACAAACGCCAAAGTTATTAGACATAGAATTTTCAGAAATCCCATAGAGAAAAAATCCTAACTATATATACCCACTGGCTATCGCCAGTAGGTAATATACATATATAAACATATATAATCTGCATATCTATATAAATATAAATGCATGCATACATATACATATATGCATACATATGCATGTTATTTACATGAAAGTTTTAAAAACACTAATAAAAGCAAAGCTAAAAAGCCACCTCATTACAAACAGAATGGCTTTAACTTAAACGAGGGCGAGATCTATTGCATTTTCAATGCTTGTTTACTTTGGTTCTATTAAGAAGGCATTCAGATGTGTCACACATTTGCCATAAATTCTGAATGTTAGCACTCTAGTTGCTCATTAGATCACTGTAGTAAAGCTAGTGCTCACCAGGGAAGTCTGCTGCTAATCATGGTTTGCAGCCATTTTCCCGCATTTTTTATCCCGCAGACTTTCAGTCCGCATACCATTATCCCGCAAGGTCATTGACCTCGCATACCATTATCCCGCATTTTTTCAAAACGCATGTGCATTTATCGCGCATGCCTTTACAAAGAATTACGTTTTAAAGGCATGTATGGTAAATGCATTTGCGTTGTGAAAACCACGATGACGAGAGAGGTAAGTGGGTTTGTGTTAATTTTTTCGTGGGTTAGTGATTGTGTAGTGTAGTGTAGTGTTGTGTAGTGTAGTGTTGTGTTAGTGTAGTGTAGAGTTGTGGTGGTTGTTTAGTGTAGGGTCATGCTGGGGGTAGTGTTTTAGGGTTTAGGGTTGTGTTGTAGTGTTTGCGTAGTGTAGGGTCATGCTGGGGGTAGTGTTTTAGGGTTTAGGGTAGTGTTGTAGTGTTTGCGTAGTGTAGGGTCATGCTGGGGGTAGTGTTTTAGGGTTTAGGGTTGTGTTGTAGTGTTTGCGTAGTGTAGGGTCATGCTGGGGCTAGTGTTTTAGGGTTTAGGGTAGTGTTGTAGTGTTTGCATAGTGTAGGGTCATGCTGGGCGTAGTCTTTTAGGGTTTAGGATAGTGTTGTAGTGTTTGCGTAGTGTAGGGTCATGCTGGGGGTAGTGTTTTAGGGTTTTGGGTAGTGTTGTAGTGTTTGCGTAGTGTAGGGTCATGCTGGGGTGTAGTATTTTAGGGTTTAGGGTAGTGTTGTAGTGTTTGTGTAGTGTAGGGTCATGCTGGGGGTAGTGTTTTAGGGTTTTGGGTAGTGTTGTAGTGTTTGCGTAGTGTAGGGTCATGCTGGGGGTAGTGTTTTAGGGTTTTGGGTAGTGTTGTAGTGTTTGCGTAGTGTAGGGTCATGCTGGGGTGTAGTGTTTTAGGGTTTTGGGTAGTGTTGTAGTGTTTGCGTAGTGTAGGGTCATGCTGGGGTGTAGTGTTTTAGGGTTTTGGGTAGTGTTGTAGTGTTTGCGTAGTGTAGGGTCATGCTGGGGGTAGTGTTTTAGGGTTTTGGTAGTGTTGTAGTGTTTGCGTAGTGTAGGGTCATGCTGGGGGTAGTGTTTTAGGGTTTTGGATAGTGTTGTAGTGTTTGCGTAGTGTAGGGTCATGCTGGGGGGTAGTGTTTTAGGGTTTTGGGTAGTGTTGTAGTGTTTGCGTAGTGTAGGGTCATGCTGGGGTAGTGTTTTAGGGTTTAGGGTAGTGTTGTAGTGTTTGCGTAGTGTAGGGTCATGCTGGGGGTAGTGTTTTAGGGTTTAGGGTAGTGTTGTAGTGTTTGCGTAGTGTAGGGTCATGCTGGGGGTAGTGTTTTAGGGTTTAGGGTAGTGTTGTAGTGTTTGCGTAGTGTAGGGTCATGCTGGGGTGTAGTGTTTTAGGGTTTTGGGTAGTGTTGTAGTGTTTGCGTAGTGTAGGGTCATGCTGGGGGTAGTGTTTTAGGGTTTAGGGTAGTGTTGTAGTGTTTGCGTAGTGTAGGGTCATGCTGGGGTGTAGTGTTTTAGGGTTTTGGGTAGTGTTGTAGTGTTTGCGTAGTGTAGGGTCATGCTGGGGGTAGTGTTTTAGGGTTTAGGGTAGTGTTGTAGTGTTTGCGTAGTGTAGGGTCATGCTGGGGGTAGTGTTTTAGGGTTTAGGGTTGTGTTGTAGTGTTTGCGTAGTGTAGGGTCATGCTGGGGGTAGTGTTGTAGGGTTTAGGGTTGTGTTGTAGTGTTTGTGTAGTGTAGGGTCATGCTGGGGGTAGTGTTTTAGGGTTTAGGGTAGTGTTGTAGTGTTTGCGTAGTGTAGGGTCATGCTGGGGTGTAGTGTTTTAGGGTTTTGGGTAGTGTTGTAGTGTTTGCGTAGTGTAGGGTCATGCTGGGGGTAGTGTTTTAGGGTTTAGGGTAGTGTTGTAGTGTTTGTGTAGTGTAGGGTCATGCTGGGGGTAGTGTTTTAGGGTTTAGGGTAGTGTTGTACTGTTTGTGTAGTGTAGGGTCATGCTGGGGGTAGTGTATTAGGGTTTAGGGTAGTTTAGTTGTTTAGTGTATGCTAAAGGCATATTCGTTCTAAAAGTTTTCGTTATTTTAATTTGCGGCCTAATAGTACATGCGGGATTTTTTTTGCGGACTGATGGTATGCGGGATTTCTTCATATATTCGCTAATCATACTTTCTATGGCAAAATGAACCCCCTCATTTTGTTCCTTTTTAAATTAAATGTTTTAAGAGTTACCACTTTATTTCAATCAAGATGGCTTCAGGTGTGCCATACCTTTGTAATAAGTAGGACTGTTAGCACTCTAGTTGTTCTTTAGAACACTCTGGGACATTCTGTCATTGGGCTATAGTTGGGCTACATCTGGCTGATATTTGGGCTACATTTGTTTTTTTTTGTCTCTGGTGGCCATCTTTGGGCTACATTGGGCTACATTGGGCTACATTTGGGCTCCAACATATATATAGCCCAATGTAGCCCAATATATATTTTTCAAAGTTAATTTTCGTAAAAACCACTGGAGCCTATATCTTGAGACATAGCAAAGGCACATCGGGCTACCAGTCCCTACAATTTTGCCAAGTTTGGTGTAAATCCATTCAGCCGTTCAGGCTAAAAGTGAGGCCAACCGCCCTATGGAAAATTGCATGGGAAAAACACGTTTTGGGACCCCCCTTTTTTCTCGGCCCCCCCTTGACGAAACCCCCCCAAATTTTCAGGGGCTGCTCAGAAACAAAATGTTCCATTTTCCTGAAAATTTCAGCCAATTCTGTCCTCAAACGCCAAAGTTATTCGACATAGAATTTTCAAAAATCCCATAGGAAAAAAATCCTAACTATATATACCTACTGGCTATTGCCAGTAGGTAATATATATATATAGATATATGAAAACTCAGCTCCTCCTTGGCTCTCACAGCGTTTCAAGCCGCAGCAGCGCACGCTTGCAGACGAGGGAGATATATATATATATATATATATATATATATATATATATATTACCTACTGGCGGTCGCCAGTAGGTATATATAGTTAGGATTTTTTCTCTATGAGATTTTTGAAAATTCTATGTCTAATAACTTTGGCGTTTGTGGACGGAATTGGCTGAAATTTTCAGGAAAATGGCACATTTTGTTTCTGAGCAGCCCTTGAAAATTTGGGGGGGGTTCGTCAAGGGGGGGCCGAGAAAAAAGGGGGGTCCCAAAACGTGTTTTTAACATTGAGTTTTCCATAGGGCGGTTGGCCTCACTTTTAGCCCGAACGGCTGAATGGATTTGCACGAAACTTGGCAAAATTGTAGGGACTGGTAGCCCGATGTGCCTTTTGTAGGTCTCAATATATGTGCTCCAGTGGATTTTGAGAAATTAACGTTTAAAAAAAGATATATATCTGTAACAGCGGACCGGGCAGCGTCCCAGGACGCGTACTTTTCGCGCAACGGAGCTTTGTGAAGCGAAGCTGATTGGTTCTCTGGCGTCTGTCAACATTCCAAAAAGTCCGTAGCGGCCGCCATCTTGTCTCTCGGTAGGATCGAGAGACAAGAGGAGGCCAAAACAAAGGGGGAAATAACCATAAGGGGGCATAGTAGATCCTCGCTGACCCCCTAGGTTTGATGTGGAGGTTTTAAAAGGGCCCCGCGGGGCAAAAAAAATAATAATAATAATAATCGAACGGCTGAATGGATTTGCACGAAACTTGGCAAAATATTAGGGACTGGTAGCCCGATGTGCCTTTGCTAGGTCTCAATATATGTGCTCCAGTGGATTTTGAGAAATTAACGTTCAAAAAAAGATATATATCTGTAACAGCGCTCCGCTTCGCGTAACGGAGGTTTGCGAAGCTGATTGGTCATTCTGTCACTGGGCTATAGTTGGGCTACATCTGGCTGATATTTGGGCTACATTTGTTTTTTTGTGTGTCTGGCGGCCATCTTTGGGCTACATTGGGCTACATTGGGCTTCATTGGGCTACATTGGGCTACATTTGGGCTCCAACATATATATAGGCCAATGTAGCCCAATATATATTTTTCAAAGTTAATTTTCGTAAAAACCACTGGAGCATATATCTTGAGACATAGCAAAGGCACATCGGGCTACCAGTCCCTACAATTTTGCCAAGTTTCGTGGAAATCCATTCAGCCGTTCGAGCTAAAAGTGAGTCCAACCGCCCTATGGAAATGAAGGAAATGAATGGGTAATTTGTAATTAGCAAATAGCTAATCGCAAACTAGGAATGGTAAAGAATCGCTATTTATTCCTTAAAGTTCGCTATTTAGGAAATGCAAAAAACTTTGATGATACATATGGCGGTTCATCTCTAACAAGATAAGAAGCATAGGGATACATTTATGATGACTGGCGCATCACCAGGGATGTGTTAGTCATTCTGTGCCGCTGTTCCGTCTGGTGTGCTGCATTTACAATGCGGCGCATCATGGGGCAAAAACAGCACAGATGCGTGATGTATCTGTGCCGTAAAGGTGGCGCATTGCTGGAGTTGTATCGCAAGTGTGATGAAGCTCCAGCAAGGGTCGGGGTGCCCCTGTCGCAGGGTTTCTGTTCTCACACAGAACTGTGGACAGAGGATTGGAACCTCGGCGAATTAGGGTGTCCCAAAACTCACGTTAGTAATCAAAAACTCCTTAGCAAGCTAGGTACAGTGTCACATTGGATATAACAAACTCTCAATGTTTAGACAATCCAGAATATGAACTTATAGTACCTCAGGATACGTGGAACTCATGAACAGTCGGTCGTTATATATTTCTTAGAAACCAGAACATGGAGTTAAGAAGAACACATGTGTATTTGAAATGTTTATTTACTAATGCCGTCTTCTCAGGCGTAGTATCTTAGATAATACAAGTACACATATTATCAGTAGCAAAATTACCAGCATAGTTACTAGTACATAAAAAGCGAATGGTGATAGTATGTTAACATGCTGTAAATGAATAAGAGTTAGCAACACTTATAAGCAGCCGCGGGCCGTGGAGGGAGTTACGGTGAGGCAGGGAGGCGGGGAGGGGGAGAAGCAGGGTGGAGAATACAAGTACACATATTATCAGTAGCAAAATTACCAGCATAGTTACTAGTACATAAAAAGCGAATGGTGACAGTATGTTAACATGCTGTAAATGAATAAGAGTTAGCAACACTTATAAGCAGCCGCGGGCCGTGGAGGGAGTTACGGTGGGGCAGGGAGGCGGGGAGGGGGAGGGGCAGGGTAGAGAGGGCTCCACCCTGCTTCTCCCCCTCCCCGCCTCCCTGCCTCACCGTAACTCCCTCCACGGCCCGCGGCTGCTTATATCTCACCCTCCCTAATACACATATTATATTATTTGCTAAGAAGGTCTCTTTGTGTTGGTTTAGGGCGTGCCCATACTTTAGTGTCTTAGATTTGAAGGAATCACATCAGCATACACCAGCTCTCTCTTCATGTGAACCGCATCAACTGTTGTGTATGTGTGTTCGGCAAAGCAATATAAAACCCGCCTAATGCCCAGAATTGGCAGAAGTTGCACTTATGTTATGAGTATGAAGTCGTGGAGATCAGACCTCATAACAATTCTGTATCGTGTTGTTCTTGAAACTTTAGCACTAGCTGTACAGATATAGTTTAACAAGCAAAGCAGATAGTAGAGCAATAACATATTATTCTCATGTAAACCACGATGAACTACTAGGTGGAAAGCTAAAGCAACAACTAAGTGTCGTGTGCAGAAGTTGCAAAAAAGGAAAAATGGCGTTTAAACCGGTAATGAGCCCATGCTAACTTAACACGGTGTAAAGATATCCAGGACCTAGATGACACCTCCCCATGATCCGGAAACGAACTGAATAAGATAATAGAAGTGCCATCTCATGAGAGCAGATTGCAAGTTTATATGTGGACGGTCCGCAAGGTAAAGCATTAAAAACTAGGAAAATTTAATGCTAAAGAAAAATAAAACAGCCAAGTACTTTATCGAGTCTTAAGCCAATAGGCAAGGTAAATAATAAAAACTTGACAAATAAGTCAATGAATTGTCAATGAAATGCTAGTACTCAGCATATCAAACATGAAAAAGGTCTATGACATAACTGTGTATGCAAAATAAGCTGCAACAGCCTCCAATAGGAAGTCACCGTCTTCATCCGAAAACAGTTCAGCCATCCAATTTAAAAGCGGAAAAGAACATACGTGCTCTCCCAGCACCGGATCCTCTATCACCATCAGAGGACAGCTCGGTGGGTTTTCAAGAAAGCTCTGTTCCAAGAAAGACTGTGCTGCCGCCAATAAATTCCAGGGACCAATTAGTCCATGCATCAATGCCACAGCCATAATCCTTTCGCCAGGACAAACCAACTCGTGAGTAATGATAGGAGTCATCAGCTGATTAAAGTCGACGTCAGGAGAAACCGGTCCGCAGAGACACAAATCAATGGCCCAATCGAAATCACAGGTCAGGCAGTGAAATACAGGCTGGACACAGGTGAAGTAGGAGAATCGAAAAGATAATCCATATGCCGTGCTTAATATCGCCAACGGCATTGTGCCATAATATTCTAGCATGCGATTGCGGAACAGTGTCAGCAGCTGCAGGGTGGGAGGTTGCATAGGAGGGACATCCATATTTAAAAATGTAAAAAAGCACAACAGCGTCCGCTGGTAATGCAAGTAAAAATGCCAATCCACGAAGCAGAGTGGAGAAAATAGAATGAAAGAAAGCAGGGATGACTCCAAAGATTTTCTCAAATGAAGTCACGAGACCACTGGTAACAACTTTAAAACAGTGCGCCAGGGCCTTTGTGGAGGATGCGTTAAAGATAGTCCGAACCATCTTGCTGAAATTGAAAGGCAAATCTGAATTGAAAAGGGTCTGCACCTCTGTACGGGTGTTCGCTATGTGAAGCACGAAAGTTTCACGGGCCGAACTCAAGGCCACCTCTCTCTGAGACAAAAGAGCTCTTATTCTTGCCATGCCGTTGAAATCTCTCCCAAGGTTGGTATTTGTGGCCAGATTGAAAACTCCCTATGTTCATGTGTGGGAGAAAATAGAACATTTCTGCAGCAAATAACCCGTTCACTTACTGTTACGATAAAAGGAATACTTTTAATTAACTCAGAACAATCTTCATTATTGAGCATCAAATAACTACCATTTTCCAACAACTTGAACGTGGGGATGATAGCAGGAACTGGCGTGCCTTGCAACACGCAAGCCATATTTGGTCGGTGTTTGTTGCATGAACCGTGTAACTGTATGTGCCTACACATTAGTGAATGATCTGGCGTCTCAGTGCATTCCTCTCCATTCAGATAAACTTCTTGATCATCTTTGAAACATCTGTATGTGTATGGAAGCGACCAGACCTCATGAAGAAAAGCACTACCTAAAGGTTCATAACGACCTATTGGTATACATTTCATACAATTTGAAAACTTATATAAAGCAAAAGGCAGCGTTATTAAACCGTGGATAAGGCACGTTGCCAAAAAACCCGCAATCCTCTGCTGATGATGTCACTGAGCATGTCATGAATGATGTAATATGTGACATCATCAGCAGTGGATTACGGGTAATAGTATCTCTAGTTTACTCCCCTATAGCTGTCTTTCTTTTAACATAAGTGTCTGTTTCCTTCCCTTATACTTACTGTTTTTGGTTCGCTTCCGGTTCGCGTACCGGCGAGCGAACTGGGAAGCGAACTAAGAGAAATAGAGGTTGGCACAGTTCCAAATATTGTACCAATTTTTTAATAACGGGGAGGTAGTTCTGAAAAGAACTTTTTTTTGTTGTTTTTGTTGTTTTATATTTTTTTTATTATTTTTCAGAACATTTTTTTACTTTTTTTGAATTTTTCTGAACAGTTTTATATTTTTTGGGGTTTTTCTTGGAGGGGGCAATGAAAACGATTCATTGTAAAGGGCTCAACAGGAGCAACAAAACAAAAAAAAATTATTTATTATTTTGGGCGTTTCGTACAAACTTGCATATGATAGTCAATAGCTCTGTTGATCAGAGTGATGCTTCTTTCTCCGTAGCAAATGAATCCATCGCAAAATACGCAGATGTGTTTTACTTCACCAAATCTCATTTGTATATTTGGCACCATCTCCCTGCCCTCTGGTCCCGTTACTTCCGGTACAACAGATCTTCTGGCCATAATAGGGAGATTATCTAGGTCGTTCCGAAACTGTGCAGCACTGTAGTTGTTAGGATGCCACCTAGTCATATGGCGATGCATTGTGTAGTTTCCGAAACTGTATTTTTTCTCGGTTCCTCTGGACAGTCTATCTTGACATATAAGGCAAGTTACGTATCTTGCATTTACTTTTTTCTGACCTTTGGGAATTTTAAAAAATTGCCAAATGAAGTTTTCTTTCCGGTGAGACGTCCTGGGTTCCTCAGGCAAAAACTGCCTCTCTTCCTGCTCTTCCTCGTCTTCCTCTTCTTCCTCTTCTTGCTGAATTATAACTTGAGCAGGTGGTCCACTCTTCCTTGGATGTGGTGGAGGTGGTGGGGAAGCACCAGCTGAAGCTACTAAAGAAGCCATTGCTCAGTGATCACAAAGGGTCTTTCTCTCACAATGATGAAAGTCAGAGTGAGGAAAGAAGGAGGGATTTTCATCATTTGGGAAAAACAAGAGTTCTCAACCAATCAAAAGTGTTCATTTTAGATTATATGACCTAGTCTTACATCATTAGGAAACCAAAAGTGAAATGAACCAATGAAAAGTGTTATTACCAAGTCACATGACTTGCTGTGTTTACGTTAAGCGCTTTGCAGGGCCTCCCGGTTTGCTTCCAGAAACCTGCGCTTTGCGACTCGCTTCGCGTACCAGTTCGCTAACGTAGCACGTCATATGACGTATCACGCGACAACGTGAAACGTCATGCGGACGGGAGGCGTCACGATGTTGTTTTCTAACGCGGCACTTGCGGTAAAGAAACGTTTACCGGCTCGCGGTCTATTTCGCGGCATCAAGGTCAGCTAACGGGAAGCTTCCCGATTCGCGAAGCGGGAACGAAGAAAAAAAAATATTTGAAAAAAAAATTATTCATAAACATATAAAATATATTTTTGGATTTAAAGAAGAATACATTTTACAGCTACAGATATTAGCTGTTAAAAAACCAATGAAATTCACTGAAAAAACCATAGGTTATAGACCATATATAGTTAGGAATTAGCATTTACAAAACCTTGAAAATTCACTGAAAAACCCATAGGTTATAGACCATATATAGTTAGGAATTAGCATTTAGAAAACCTTATTTTACTCACACAAAACCATTGAAATTTCATATATAGTTAGTTGCACTAACTATATATCGCGCACCCGCAATCCACTGCTGATGATGTCACATATTACATCATTCATGACATGGTCAGTGACATCACTGATGACATCACTGATGACATCTCAAATGACATCACTGATGACATCACTGATGACATCTCAAATGACATCACTGATGACATCATGACACACCAATACCAGTTACTACATACGCACTCACTGATTCCTACGTCTACACACACATTCACTCATTCACCCATACAATAACTCATACATACAGTCACTTATTATTACAACACTATCATATGCACTCATACACCTATGCAGACAGTCACACACTGCCACTCATCCATGGAGTTACTCACACACCAAGTCAGTCCTGTAAAGAATCAATCACACTTCCATTTCTTCATCTATACAGTTAAACACAGAACACCATACTTCAGTGACATCACTGATGACATCACTAATGACATCTGAAATGACATCACTGATGACATCTCAAATGACATCACTGATGACATCATGACACACCAATACCAGTTACTACATACGCACTCACTGATTCGTACGTCTACACACACATTCACTCATTCACCCATACAATTACTCATACATACAGTCAGTTATTATTAGAACACTATCATATGCACTCATACACCTAGTCAGTCCTGTGAAGAATCAATCACACTTCGATTTCCTCATCTATAGTTAAACACAGAACACCATACTTTTCACACATATACTAACACATACTTACTCTCTTATACAATCACTGATACAAGTACACATTGATATGCACAGAGTCACACACCTCCCAGCCAGCCACACACACACTCAGTCTTCCATACATCCAGTCATTCTTCAATATGTAAAACGTATTTAAACTTTACAAAAACACACAGACACTAGATGATGTCATCAGTGATGTCATTTGAGATGTCATCAGTGATGTCATCAGTGATGTCACTGACCATGTCATGAATGATGTAATATGTGACATCATCAGCAGTGGATTGCGGGTGCGCGATATATAGTTAGTGCAACTAACTATATATGGAATTTCAATGGTTTTGTGTGAGTAAAATAAGGTTTTCTAAATGCTAATTCCTAACTATATATGGTCTATAACCTATGGTTTTTTCAGTGAATTTTCAAGGTTTTGTAAATGCTAATTCCTAACTATATATGGTCTATAACCTATGGTTTTTTCAGTGAATATATATATATATCCGTTCACCAAGCCTCCTCGCTTTAGAGAGGCACTCCACAAGGAAAGCTTTACCAAGCTCTTTTATTTCACAAGTAGCATTTTCAAACTTGGATCATCATATCCCTTCGTGTCCCTGACGCGTTTTGATGCTCCCAGCATCTTAATCATAGGGCGGGTCCCTCTGTAAAACAGGAAATGAATGTCACTTAAATTGTTCAGCCAATTAAATTGCATGCTGGTCATAGTAGTTTTTACCCCTTCGGTGGGGTCCGTTTTTACAGAGGCTAATTTTTCTCCCAAAGTTCAATACAAGTATTTATTCAGCCCTCCAGTGGGCTCCAGGATGAAAATGCCACCTTCAATCCATTTGATTCCTCGCACTGAAAGGAGGCTGCACTGCTTTTCCGCAGCCTCACAGACCTTCAAACAATGTAGGCGGCGGTGCGATCTCCCACGGCTGGAGCAGCCGCGTATTACATCCGTTCACCAAGCCTCCTCGCTTTAGAGACGCACTCCACAAGGAAAGCTTTACCAAGCTCTTTTATTTCACAAGTAGCATTTTCAAACTTGGATCATCATATCCCTTCGTGTCCCTGACGCGTTTCGATGCTCCCAGCATCTTAATCATAGGGCGGGTCCCTCTGTAAAACAGGAAATGAATGTCACTTAAATTGTTCAGCCAATTAAATTGCATGCTGGTCATAGTAGTGTTTACCCCTTCGGTGGGGTCCGTTTTTACAGAGGCTAATTTTTCTCCCAAAGTTCAATACAAGTATTTATTCAGCCCTCCAGTGGGCTCCAGGATGAAAATGCCACCTTTAATCCATTTGATTCCTCGCACTGAAAGGAGGCTGCACTGCTTTTCCGCAGCCTCACATACCTTCAAACAATGTAGGCGGCGGTGCGATCTCCCACGGCTGGAGCAGCCGCGTATTACATCCGTTCACCAAGCCTCCTCGCTTTAGAGACGCACTCCACAAGGAAAGCTTTACCAAGCTCTTTTATTTCACAAGTAGCATTTTCAAACTTGGATCATCATATCCCTTCGTGTCACTGACGCGTTTCGATGCTCCCAGCATCTTAATCATAGGGCGGGTCCCTCTGTAAAACAGGAAATGAATGTCACTTAAATTGTTCAGCCAATTAAATTGCATGCTGGTCATAGTAGTTTTTACCCCTTCGGTGGGGTCCGTTTTTACAGAGGCTAATTTTTCTCCCAAAGTTCAATACAAGTATTTATTCAGCCCTCCAGTGGGCTCCAGGATGAAAATGCCACCTTCAATCCATTTGATTCCTCGCACTGAAAGGAGGCTGCACTGCTTTTCCGCAGCCTCACAGACCTTCAAACAATGTAGGCGGCGGTGCGATCTCCCACGGCTGGAGCAGCCGCGTATTACATCCGTTCACCAAGCCTCCTCGCTTTAGAGACGCACTCCACAAGGAAAGCTTTCCCAAGCTCTTTTATTTCACAAGTAGCATTTTCAAACTTGGATCATCATATCCCTTCGTGTCCCTGACGCGTTTCGATGCTCCCAGCATCTTAATCATAGGGCGGGTCCCTCTGTAAAACAGGAAATGAATGTCACTTAAATTGTTCAGCCAATTAAATTGCATGCTGGTCATAGTAGTTTTTACCCCTTCGGTGGGGTCCGTTTTTACAGAGGCTAATTTTTCTCCCAAAGTTCAACACAAGTATTTATTCAGCCCTCCATGGGCTCCAGGATGAAAATGCCACCTTCAATCCATTTGATTCCTCGCACTAAAAGGAGGCTGCACTGCTTTTCCGCAGCCTCACAGACCTTCAAACAATATAGGCGGCGGTGCGATCTCCCACGGCTGGAGCAGCCGCGTATTACATCCGTTCACCAAGCCTCCTCGCTTTAGAGACGCACTCCACAAGGAAAGCTTTACCAAGCTCTTTTATTTCACAAGTAGCATTTTCAAACTTGGATCATCATATCCCTTCGTGTCCCTGACGCGTTTCGATGCTCCCAGCATCTTAATCATAGGGCGGGTCCCTCTGTAAAACAGGAAATGAATGTCACTTAAATTGTTCAGCCAATTAAATTGCATGCTGGTCATAGTAGTTTTTACCCCTTCGGTGGGGTCCGTTTTTACAGAGGCTAATTTGTCTCCCAAAGTTCAATACAAGTATTTATTCAGCCCTCCAGTGGGCTCCAGGATGAAAATGCCACCTTCAATCCATTTGATTCCTCGCACTGAAAGGAGGCTGCACTGCTTTTCCGCAGCCTCACACACCTTCAAACAATGTAGGCGGCGGTGCGATCTCCCATGGCTGGAGCAGCCGCGTATTACATCCGTTCACCAAGCCTCCTCGCTTTAGAGACGCACACCACAAGGAAAGCTTTACCAAGCTCTTTTATTTCACAAGTAGCATTTTCAAACTTGGATCATCATATCCCTTCGTGTCCCTGACGCGTTTCGATGCTCCCAGCATCTTAATCATAGGGCGGGTCCCTCTGTAAAACAGGAAATGAATGTCACCTAAATTGTTCAGCCAATTAAATTGCATGCTGGTCATAGTAGTTTTTGCCCCTTCGGTGGGGTCCGTTTTTACAGAGGCTGATTTTTCTCCCAAAGTTCAATACAGGTATTTATTTAGCCCTCCAGTGGGCTCCAGGATGAAAATGCCACCTTCAATCCATTTGATTCCTCACACTGAAAGGAGGCTGCATCCGTCAATTGCACTGTTCAGAGATCCATCAAGTCCCCAACGGCCCAACCACAATAGCTGAACACCCTGAGCCATGGAGAACGCTGTAATAAGCCCTTCCCCGTGTAGTCACAGTCTGCAACATGGCAGCAGCCACAGGCATGGATATATATAGCCACACAAGTTTCTCCTGGCAAAAAAGGCACCAATACCATGACGATGGTTTCTGCACAGTTCCTAATTAAAGCTGTGGCGTACTCCATTTCGGCAGTTCTTACTGCCTTGTTTACTCACCACAATATATATATATTATTACAGAGTGGTGGTAGACACTGTGTAGTTATGGTTGGGATACCGGGAGACAGCAATTCCTCTTATTTTTGACTGGTAATAACATAAAAATTTGCAAACCTATTATTTTTCTACATTGGCTGATGATGCAAAGTTTCCGGCTGATTAGTTAAGAGAGTGCAAAGTAAAAAGGGCGGGGTCACAAAACACGTTTTTCCACAAATGCATTTTCCATAGGCTTTTTACACAGAGGTAGCGGAAATATGGCTAAACAGATTTTCATGAAATTTGGCTGGATATAGATTATGGTGTGGAAAGGGTCCTTTTTGTTATTTAATCTGAATTGGTTCAGTAGTTTTTAAGTTATAAGGGATGAAATCTTAATAATATATTAGGCCACAGCATACCACGGTACGTTTGAGACATACCATGGTACATGGCCATGATGAAACATAATACTATTGGTTAATTAAAGACTTTACAAAATAAAATGACAGCCATATTGTTTAAGTCACTCTTTGTCTTCATTCTAATGTGAAATCTAGATTATTACTGTTCTTGAAATGTATAGGTAGACATGAGACAGTTTAGCAAACTCTGTAGAGGTAGGGAAAATGATCTCTATAGATTTATATATTTTAATAAAGTTTCTGAATTGCCACGGTACGTACTCAAAAGTATTGATAAAGTACTGTGGCACTTTGGAAATGTTAAAAAAAATGGAGAGGCGAGTAGAAGGACGAGTTATACAGCACACTACACCAATCTATTCTACGCTACTGCACTATATGCCACTCTGTTCTATTGTGCACAATTGCACTCTATGCCACTCTACTCTTCTCTCTAATACTGCACTCTACACTACTGCACTCTATGGCACTTTAATCTACTCTGCACCACTGCACTAACCGCCATATATATATATATATATATATATATATATATATATATATATATATATATATATATATATATATATATATATTCACTGAAAAAACCATAGGTTATAGACCATATATAGTTAGGAATTAGCATTTAAAAAACCTTTTTTTACTCACACAAAACCATTGAAATTCCATATATAGTTAGTAGTACTAACTATATATCGCGCACCCGCAATCCACTGCTGATCATGTCACATATTACATCATTCATGACATGGTCAGTGACATCACTGATAACATCACTGATGACATCTCAAATGACATCACTGATGACATCACTGATGACATCTCAAATGACATCACTGATGCCATCACTGATGACATCTCAAATGACATCACTGATGACATCTCATTTGACATTACTGATCACATCACTGATGACATCATTCATGTGATGATACGATGAACCTCTTCAGACTCTAATATAACCTTAGATACACTCAGTGTAAACAGACACTCACAGACTGTCACTCATCCATGGAGTTACTCACACACCTAGTCAGTCTTGCAAAGAATCAATCACACCTCCATTTCCTCAACTATACAGTTATACACACCTTACCTATTCAAACATATACTAACACATATTTACTCTCTTTTACAATCCCTGATACAAGTTCACAATGATCCATACAGCCACTCACACATTCACTGGCTCTTATGCACAGTTATTTATATATGCCAACTCTCACATGTACTGTGTTTTACATATGTACTTACTTTGACATGTAGCACTGAGATATCCATTCACTCACCAATGCACTCATGCACACAGTCAACCACCCATACAGCTGTTTCCACATGCACTTTTGAACCCATACATCTAGTGAATCAACTGCTCACACATCTATGCACAGAGTCACACATCTCCCAGCCAGCCACACACACACTCAGTCTCCCATACAAATACTTGAGTAACCAATCACTAACCCATATACTTACTCATATAGCTACTGATCAACACATGCAGCAGTTTACAGAACAACAAACATAATGATGCACAAATTAAGACAGTTCAGTCACTAACCCATGCACTCAGTGAGACACATTTAACCACTCACTCATACAGTCAGTCATGCACCTACTAAATCCTTCATCCAGACACTTCTACATTCACTCATTGTTCAATATGTAAGACATATTTTAACTTTACAGAAATACACAGTCACTGGATGTTGTCATCAGTGATGTCATTTGAGATGTCATCAGTGATGTCATCAGTGATGTCATTTGAGATGTCATCAGTGATGTCATCAGTGATGTCACTGACCATGTCATGAATGATGTAATATGTGACATGATCAGCAGTGGATTGCGGGTGCGCGATATATAGTTAGTACTACTAACTATATATGGAATTTCAATGGTTTTGTGTGAGTAAAAAAAGGTTTTTAAATGCTAATTCCTAACTATATATGGTCTATAACCTATGGTTTTTTCAGTGAATTTTCAAGGTTTTGTAAATGCTAATTCCTAACTATATATGGTCTATAAACTATGGTTTTTCAGTGAATTTCAATGGTTTTTTAATAGCAAATATCATAAGCTGTCGAATGTCAAGTACGTGGTAAGAAAAAACATTTTCGTGTTTATGCACACTGATCTGCTTTGAATGCTGCCCCCCCCCCTCATTTCTATTAGGAGTACTCTCTCTTTGCAGATAGTGAAGGGTAGTTAACGCAGGCCTTTGCCCCCGTTGTAATCCGTCGTGCCTGCTTCTCTCTCCATTTGATTGATTGTTATCCAAGCATTTACTGTTTTAGAATTGGTTCTCTTTGGTTCATTCTCTATTTACAAACAAGCACAGAGTCGCAATACTCTGTTTAGTCTTTGCAGATAGCGAAAAATCGTGTAAAAAAACAAAAGGAATCGAGCAAAATCAGTAGGCCACTAATGGGATCTCTTTTTGACCTCGCTAAAATAGAAACATTAGGAACAACCCCTCATGAGAAATACGAAACTAGTGAGATGAACTGAACTCCACACCATGATGGCTGCAAGACAGCTCGGCTCCGCCACCCACCCCGCCCAAAATAACGATAAACTCTATGCAAATATTACAAATATATGCAACACACCAGCAAAGTAACAGGGTAAAACATTTTATTAAATAACTATTTACATAACTATTTTATACTTTTTGTTGCCCGATCCGGCTAGCTCAATCGATCGAGCATGAAACTCATGCACTCTGATAGTTCAAAGTTTTGAGGAGTGCTTGTTAGACTGTCTGAAACTTATTTGCACCTCAGCTGCATAGCGAGTGAAAAACCAAGGGGCGCCCCACTGCAGCCGAGGAACCTCCATCTTGGGGGCGACGCACAGCATCACATTGCTTTCCAATGCAGTCAGATCCTCAAACAGCCCCCACTGACCACGTTAGAAAGCCACATCGTGACGCGTCGCATAATCACAACGTATCGCGTTACTGCGTAATGCGCCTTATGACACCCTTCGTTAGCGCACCCGGAAGCGCTCTGGAACGCGAACCAAGGCACGAAACGCAGAGCCCCGGAAACGATCCGAGGCGCGGCGCGGAGCGCATAACGTAAGCATAACAGGTCATGTGACTAGTTCATAAAACTTTTCATTGGTTCATTTTACTTTTAGTTTCCTAATGATGGAACGTTTGATCATATGACGTGAAATAATCACTTTTCATTGGTTTACAACATTTTTTTTTCCCAAATGATGAAAGTCCCACTTTTTTTCTTCACTCCGACTTTCATTTTTATGAGAGAAAGACCTGTTTTTGCGTGCTTACTCATGGCATCTGTAGTAGCTGCAGCTGGTGGCTCCCCACCACGTCCACCACCACCAAAGAAGAGAGGTCCAACTGGCCAGGTCATCTTCCAACAAGAGGAGGAAGAAGAGGAAGACGAGCAACAGGAGCAAGGGACAAGGGGGTTTTTGAAAGAAATGCCAAGGACGTCCCATGTTAAAGTCAATTTTATTTGGCAATTTTTTTCTTTGCCTCCACATAAAAAGAAAGTAAATGCCAGATACGTTACCTGCCTGATCTGCCACGAACAACTCTCCAGAGGGACCGAAAAAAAATATAGTTTTGGTAATTATACCATGCATCGACACATGGAGAGGTGGCACCTTAATTATAGTGCTGCACAAATGAGAGATTTGGTGGACAACCCCCGACCTGCCAGTACATCCACCAATGAAGTGGCACTGACAGCATCAGAGGCAAGGGAAACGGTCCCAAATATTCAGAAGAACTTTGGAAAGTTTAAAATGACATGTTTAGATTGTGGCAAATTAATTTCATGTGGACAGATGAGTATTACTTTAATAAATACAGCATATGAACATCATCAATGTTCAAAACGTCCCCGAAACTAAATTTTCTTTTTTTTGGTTGCTCCTGTTGAGCCCTTTGTACTGAATCATTTTTGTTTCCCCCCCCTCCAAAAAAACACAAAAAAAATATAAAACAACAAAAAATAAAAAATAAAGTTCTTTTCAGAACTACCTTCCCTTTATGAAAAATTGCTAGCATGTTTAGCACTCTGGCAACCACTATTTCTTTTGGTTCGCTTCCCCGTTCGCTCCCCGGTACGCGAACCGGGAGCGAACCCAAAAATTTTTTTTTTTAAAAAAGAAGAGTAAGTATAAGGGAAGTAAACAGAGAGTAATGTTAAAAGAAAGACAGCTATAGGGAGTAAACCAGAGATACTGTTTAATAGATTTATTTACCGAAGAAAAGATGGAAGAGGGTATAATTGTGAAAAACAAAATAGATAAGGAAGTGAAACAAAAAAAAGAGAGTAGAAGAATAACAAAGAAGAGTTTCTTAGAGAATATGAGTGAATGTTCAAAATAAGATTAAAACATGTGGAATAACAGAGAGAAAAAACAGAAAGCAGAAAAGAAGAAGTAACAGAAAAAGAATAATTGAAACAGCAAAGAAATGTAAATAACATAGGGCCATATTATCAACATAGGCAATAAAAGTTTTGCAGCTTTTATCAGCAGAAATGTGTCGCTAAAGCCGCTTTTGCGGCAGAAAACTGCAGCTAAAACCACTTTTGCAGCAGTTTTCTGCCGATAAAAACAGCAATAATTTTATTGGCTGTGTTCATAATATGCCCCTTAGTGTGCTTCAACTACACAGAAAAGGCATAATGAACAAGTAGTGAAAGAGTGATCAGTCAAAGACACTAAGATTAATAGAGATGGAGTGAGTGAACAAGAGTGAGGAACTATGAGAAGAGAGGGACTGAGAAAAGGAGTGGAAGGAGTAGAGTAAGTAGGTAATAGAGAAAGGAATGAGGGAAGTAGCAAAGGCAGGAAACTGAGGGTTAAAGAAATGAAGCTGTGGAACTAATAGTAGGTGAATGTGATAGAAATGTAACGAAAAGAGTACAAAACATTTACCTTATAATTGTCGTTAAGTTAGTCACTTGTTATTTTTATACTTTCAATCTGTGAAAGAGAGAACAAACATTTGAAAAATATTAAAACATGTTTTTAAAAATTAGAAAAGACAAGGGAAAAGATTGAAGGACAAACAGTTTTTCAACAACTTTGACACTTACAGAAGCCTCTGCTTCTCCATGCCCCTACACAGTCCTAAAAATATACATTTTAAACTAACAGTATCTTGATGCAGATGAAGTGAGGCCTATCTTGCAACATGGTGCATCTTTTGCATCACTGCTGCATCGGTTTCATGTGGCACGGGTTTTTTACAGCATGACACATCTGCTTAGATGCATCAAGTTGTAAATATGTCGCCACATAGCAAATCTTTTGCACCGCCGCTGCGTCACAAAAGTGACGCACAGCGGCGCAAAAGAGGCACACACCTATCATAAATCTGTCCCTAACATTTTAAATGATTAATTCAGGATGACGATAAGGTCTGGCCTCTCCAGAGGTTTGTTTAAGGTGAGGCCTACTCAGGGTTGCAGATCAAATTTACGCTTGTTGAAGAATACAAAGGAGATAATACATGTGAAGGCCTACCAATGAAGTAAGTCATGTCCACTTCACTCTTGAAGAAAGGCCAGACCTCTTCTGTGTCCGTGGACAGACCTAAACTTCATCTGCACAATGTCATTCGTAAACTTATGAAACACAGGTGATGTAATTGAAAAATGTGGAGTTTCTTTTCCTCATTTCACAATCACATCACCTGTGTTGCCTTTGCTTAGGTATCTCATAGTGCAGATATAGTCCAGCATATGAAACAGTACCCAGAAGTGCAGCACTGCATGCAACAACTTTGACACTTACAAAAGCTTCAGCTTCTGCATGCCCCCTACACAGTGCTAATTATATACATTTTAAACTGATGGTATCTTGCTGGAGATGAACTGAAACCTATCTTGCAACATGGTGCATCTTTTACACAAAAGTGACCCACAGCGGAGCAAAAGAGGCGCACGGCCATCATAAATCTGACCCTAACATTTTATATGATTGTTTCAAGATGCCGATAAGGTGTAACCTATCCACTGATTTGTTTCAGGTAAGTCCTACTCAGAGTTGCAGATGAAATTTAGGTTTGTTGAAGAATACAGAGGAGATAATACATGTGCAGGCCTACCAACGAAGTGAGTCATGTCCACTGCACTCTTGAACAAATGTCAGACCTCCTCTGTCTCCAGGAACAGGCCTAAACCTCATCTACACAATGTGATGTGTAATGTTAGGAAACACAGGTAATATAATTGAAAAATGTGCAATTTTGTTTTGCTCATTCCACAATCATATCACCTGTGTTTCCTTTGCTTTGGTATCTCATTGTGGAAATGTAGTCTATCATATGAAAGACTACGTAGAATGTGAGTACTGTATGCAACAACTTTGACACTTACAGAAGCCTCACCTTCTCCATGCCTCCTACACAGTTCTACATGAACATCATAAATACAAACAGTACAGAATTAATTATACATATTAAATGGTTTATTTTTGCTGTTCTCAGAATGTATCAAATTTCACTAAAAACAGTGACTTGAAGGTATTCATCATATAACAGCGGGGAAAAAAAAACACAATCAAAATGATTGTGTTTAAAAAACCCATACAACATAACAAATCAGAATTCAGAACTCCTTAAAGTTAACTTACTTTCCATGACGTCGAAGGATGTCCTATGAACAGCTTACACTCTGTTGTGCTGTTATTACTTTCAGCCCGCCACTTTCTGAAAGAAAACCTCCATCGTTTTGAAAAATATGTTACATACAATAAATGACTTCTTGCTCTCTACCACACGTTTCCACAAGGCCAAATCATGTCAGAGCCATTTATAACTCTTGGAATTCTTGTAAGCCAATCCCGTCATGTTGTATTTTCGCAACTTTCACAATTAAAATGTTGAAGATCATTTTCACAATCCTGGACTAGTAATATCTTCCCCTTCTTGCTCACTCATGTTCTCCATTTCCTATGACACTGATACTGCTTACTATGAAGCAGACTTACACTATCTCTATGACTACTACAATTATTTACTTCTCTACATCACTTTTAATCACAAAGCAATATAAAACAGTAGACAGCATTGCAGACTTACATTCCCTCTACTCCATGTTTTGATTGGCTGCTTCAATTAGCTTATAAAAAGAAACAGTTTTTCTGAACTCATTCAAAGTGCAGTTATTTTTACATGACGTCAAGTGTTATGGTAAGAGGTTATGTCTCTGTACTACACTTATCCTCAAGGCCAAATCGTGTAGGAGCCATTAGAACCTCTTGAAATTCCTCAGAGCACATCCTGAGATTCTTTCCCTAAAATTTTGGTTTTAAAAACACCAGGTAAGAATTTTTAAGGTCATACGGCAATTTTTTTTTGAAAATTAAAACAGAATCGTTGCAGAATGACCAGCCATTTCTAGACTTTAAATAAGCTGTGTAATGTCCTGATGTTATTGAAGGACCGTCATGATATATAATTGCTGCAGTTACAAAAGTCCTTCCTAATATTGACAACTGTGAAGCCACAACATTTTTAATTAAAGTTGTCAATTTTGTTCCATCAGGCCTACATCGTTGGAACATTAAAATGACATACTGGCCATATGTTCGTATAAATAATGTTGACATCATTTCAGATTTACATTGGCTACATTCCATGTTGTGATCAGCTGCTTTTACTAGCTTATTAAAGGAGACTGATTTACTGTCTGGCAAAGTTAAATATATAAATCTTTCTGAGTCTACACTACTAGTACTTGATACCCTACAGTTCTCGCAGTCATGCTGCCATTGATAAGAAAGCCCAAACAGGTGATCTACATCTACACCTTCAGCATGCAATACATCAAGCATATACATTAAAAACTCCTGACAATCTTGCTGAATATTTTGAGAGAATTGTGTTTCGCCTGAACATCTGTCTAACAGATTTCGAATTTCAGACACACTTTCTATTTTTGTTCTATCAGTGCTACATTTCTCTAACACAGAATTTAACAAACTGCATAATCTTTGATCAGAATTGACCACAATCTCTTCTTTTACATTTTCTAGAGAAAACAAAACATTAACCACTACATTAGCATAGCAGTTGACACCAGAACTGTTTTCAAATTGAAAACCAACAACATCTTCAACAGAATCCTTTTTGTTTCTGCTTATAATTTCAGGCTCATCGACTTTTCGTCTTTTTGCTACAACCTCCCCAGTATTGGTCACATTTCTTCGTTTCCGGCCTACCACACGTTTCTCAAACAAAGGATATTGAGGCAAATGTGGCGCATACTCTCTTCTCAACCTATTGTATTCCTTAACACAATCTAGATCCGCACAAATGTTTGTGACATCACACTCAATCAAGTACAATCCCGATAAAGTTCTAACTCTTGAAAATGCCACATATGCCATACCCTCCTTGAACACAGAACTGCCAATATTCACCAATGCACTGTCTACACTTAAACCTTGCGATTTATGGATTGTCACCGCATATGCCAAGCAAACAGGAAACTGCTTACGGCGAACATATAAGTCTTTTACAAGCAAAAATCTAGCAGAACAATGACCAATTAGCTGTACTTCCTCAATGCCATCAAATTTAATTTTTTTAAATTCAATTCCATCTCTATTTCTGTATTTCACAAAATCAACAACATTACCCATTGATCCATTTACCAGACCTCTTTCAACATGTAAATTCCTTCTTAAAATGATACGGCAGTTTAAGCACACATTCAGACTCTTTTAAAAACCTGCAGTTTTAGATATAGTCTTCTCTAATGAATCCAATGTTGATTTCAAATTCTCAGACAAAATAATTGTTGATCCCATATGCTCTACTCTGTCAATAGCTTCCAGTTTCACAATCTCTTGCTTTTCTAAATGCACCATTTTGTTGTTGAAGATGGCACATTCTGCAAGAGTTGGCATCAAACATATTCCAGATTTCTTCTCAGTAATTTTCTGAAAAATATTCTCAGGCACAACATCTTGTTCTGGATATAAATTTGACAGTAATCGTGCATGTAAAGCTTCTTTCCCATGCTCGGTCACTTTTCCAATTCTAACATCTTGTAGAATATTCTTGTAAACTTCATCCTTCGCCTGACGCATATTTTCATGCAGTTCAGCATAATTGAAGTTTAACCATATATTGACGTTGCCAATGCTCCCTAGGCACTTCCTGGTATCTTCATGCGTGAGCATTTTGAACACAGGTTGCCCTTTCACTGGTGTCAGCTGCAGAAGATCTCCGAAAACAATGATGTGTTTGCCACCAAATAACACATCATACTCTGTTTTGAGAACTTCTTGCATTCTCAAATGCACAAAGGCAAGCATGACATTGGAAACCATGCTTACTTCGTCAATGATAAGAAGTTTCATTTTCCTCAAGATTCTTGAAACTTCACAACAAGCATCTCCAGATAGCTTGTGATATTGTAATTTGTTGTCATGCTCCACTGGCAGCATCAGTAAACGATGTAAAGTAATCCCTTTAATGTTATGTGCTGCCAGTCCAGTTGGAGCGGTGACAACACAAGACAGCGATGACTCAGTCCTTTCCTGCAAATAACATGAAATTGCTTTAATAAGGAAACTTTTTCCAGTTCCCGCTTCTCCACTCACGTACAGTCGGACAGGCTTCAACGACGTACATGAGCACTCTTTCTTCTCATGACTTAATCCATGATCAATTTGCATGGTAACTTCGTCATATATTTTCCTCTGCTCAACGTTGAGTTGTCTTTCCAACTCTTCTAAGTTAACCGCATCCTCCTGAGCATGTGCCATGGCTCTTTCCACTTCATTCATAGCAGTGGCAGCTTCATTTTCGATAACAGGTCCTCCTAGTGGATCCTGACTCAATGAAGCAGAACTCTGACTGTCCTGAGAACTGGCAATCTCGGCTGCAATCGTTGCTTCCTGCTCGATTTCCACATTCAACATTTCTACATATTTGGGAAAAGCAGGACATTCTATGGTCTCCTTGGCGGCAGTGAAAGAGTCTTCGTAACAGAGGAAATCTCCAAGCAGTTCCTCTTCTGCACGCCAAGGCTTGAAAAGTTGCAAAAGTGCTAAATAGAAAAACTCCTTTTTTTCAGGAGATTCGCCACTCAATTTTCGATGGTTTACCAAGTGGCATTTTTTTTGCTTGACCAGACATCCCTCACTTCCAATTACAGCATACACTCCTTTCTCAGTATCTTCTTTGATGTTCCTCTTGAATATGTAATTTTGAAGAACCTCATACAGGCAAACATTCTCGAGGTGACTGCTTCGATTTGGATAATATGTATCCAACATGTTGCTCTTCAAAATGTCGGTACTGTTTGGCTCCTTTTCCGCCAAATACTCAATTTCCCGCACAGGTTTCAGAACTCGATTACGCGTTGCAGCAAGACCAAGACTCGCCCAAACGATACTCCTAGATTTGGCATAGAGACTTGCTGAAGACAACCGGTCAGAACATTCGTAAGCTCCGATTTCTCGATGCGACAACATCTTCAGACTGAAACTGTACAACTTCTTACTGAGGCTCTTTTCATGGGAAATGTCCTCCCACATATCCTTCAATTCTGTCTTCTCTTTTTTGGTGATGTAAGATGTCACATACCGAGCCACAGCCATACAGTTATCAGCCACAAACTGTATATCCATGTTAGCATTCCACATGGACAAAATCACCGGGTTGTAGTCGTTGATGTACTTGGACTCTTCGTTCCTCTTCAAATTGTATGTGTTTTTAGGTGATTTCTTCATCACATTATGTCGCAGCGAAGACATCAAACTGTTTACTCTTCCTTTAGAAATCACCGGTCGTGGAAAGCCGAAACGACATTTGGTGTAGAACTTGTCCTTGTTTCGGAATTTACGACGACAGTACTTTCCACAACGATGGCTTTGGAAACGTAGAACTTTTTCTCTTAGGCTTTTCTTCTCCTTTGCGTTTGGAACAGCACACGTAGAATACTGTTGTATGAAACTCATCACTGAGTCTTCTGGATCCGTTCCAAATTTAGGTGCATCCTTGATCCACAGCAGCATATGTATATGAGGAGCACCTCTTGCTTGGTACTCCTTTCTCCAGAAGAAATCCAACACCTCTCCAAGAGGTGGATTCTTCTTATTCATAAT
This sequence comes from Lissotriton helveticus, assembly GCF_964261635.1. Lineage (NCBI taxonomy): Eukaryota > Metazoa > Chordata > Amphibia > Caudata > Salamandridae > Lissotriton > Lissotriton helveticus. Next base: position 1,191,256,264 of record NC_136068.1, read on the forward strand.
GAAAGACATCATAGCTTCAAATCTATGATTGAAGTACCTGCATACATTGACTGGATCCAAAGAGCACAGTTCTCCGGGTGTCTTGAATTCGATGTTTTCAATGTTTCCATTTGCCTCTCGTAGAAATTCAAGTAAGTCTTCCCAGCCATACTCGGCACAGCTCAGAGTGAGGAACCATGTGGGAGTTCCTAAGTTCCTCAGCATACATTTTAAATCACCATGACGACGGTACCAGTACTCATTAGTACCACGCTGACACGCCATGAGATTAATCAGGTGAGAATCCAAAATACTGTCTTGGACATTTACTTTATCCATAAAGTCACTTGCCGAGATGTTTTACATGTGTATACCACTTTTCAAGATGTGGTTCACTGCATATGACAGTCCAGACAGATCGCTTTCAAACAGGAGATGAAACAAATAGGGAATACATTGTCGAAACCTAGCATCTCCTGCATACAATCGCAAAGTCCGGTATTCAGAAGCAGGAATTTGATGAGGTCGCTCATCATATCTTCCTCCCTGACCTGTTGGAAAAAGCTGTGGGAAACACCGAGCTTCCAAACTTTCCTCCCAAACACTAATGGGACTCCCTTTGGCTTGTTTCATTTGAAACAACTCAATAGCATTCCCCATGACTTCCTTGGAATGCAAAGGATGAACACTATAATGTTCATATATGTTATGTTATGTTATGTTAAACGTTTATTTATATAGCGCACGGCTACTCAACGAGAGTGTCCCGGCGCTTTATACGGGCGACTCAGCAGTTAAAAAACATAACAATGACAACAAAGAAAATATTTCTTCACTAGTAGAGGGTTGTACTTTCTCAATTTGACCAGCACACAAATCGCTATCCTCTTCCTCACTTACTTCCTCCTCTGCAACATATACATTCTGATAGTACTTATTATTTTTTTTCAAATACAATGTTGCCTTTTTGACTTTCTTAACATCCACTAAATCTTGCCATATTTTCTTATTCTTTGTCGGAACCCCATTAACTAAGATAACCAGAGGTTCCTCTTCCACTTTTTCCACTCCAATTGTGTTAATGTTTTTCTTCAAATCTAGAGGCAAATAAACAACTCTTCCCTTTAATCGTCTCTGTAAATCTGATGGAGGCAATTTCCCTGTCTTTGGCTCCATTCTTACAATAGCCTGAAAGGGATGGATACTTTGAATCAAAATAGATTCATAAGTATTTAAATCCTTCAATTCAGAAGGAATCTCAACCAATTCCAGATTATTATGAACTGCTCTAGCAGGCATCTGGTTTTGATTTAATTTGCTACAACAATAAGTACACACACGTTGATCCGATACCAAATCAAAACAATTTTCTACCATCAAGTATGTTGTGAAATCCTTCCATTCACTATTATTTTCCCTTTCACTTTTTGCATATAAATCCACTAACTTAGTTTGATTCTTATAATAAGTGCGTCGACAACACACACAAGTGAAATTAGGTCTCTCACTTGATTTCACCTGAAACGTCGCAATTTCCCTCTGAAAATTATCTGTACTGGAAACCTGTACACTATCTTCCACATTACCCTCTTCTTCTTGGTCAATTTCAACATTCTCCTCTTTACTTCCAAAGTAACAAAACTCAATTTCTGCACAAATATTCTTCACATCTACTTCTGAACCATGCAAAAGAGCAGCACATAATTGTTTAAGCATAATTGCTGGACTCTTAGCATAATACAACATTCTAACTAATTTCCTCACTTTATTATGATGCACTGCTAGCATCCTGAAATGATGAAAAACACTCTGGCATACTCTCCTGGAAAGACAAGCCAGTGAATGACCATGCAAACCTGTCACTTCTCTCACTCTGCAAGGATCTAATTCTTGCAACAACTTCATTTTCTGCTTCAAACTTTTCTTATTAAATGTCCGTACAAAATCACAAAGCAAATTGATGGAATCCTGTCGCACACTGCAAATACTACTACACTTCCAGGTGTACACAGGACCCTTAGGACGTCTTCCTAAAACCTCATTACCTAACACCTCTTCTGTCTCTGTTGTCACAAGTTTTTCTTTTTCAACTGGACAACCATCTTTCACTTCATAAGATCGACCACTGGTGTCAACTGCATGCACCAAATCATTATCCTGGAAATAACTCTCCTCATTAAAAAATGCCTCACAACTTGAACTATGCATCCATTCTCCGGAAAAAACTTCACAAAAATTACTACGATTAACTATTCTCTTCCATCTACTATTTCTTTTGAAATCATAAATTGCCTTGTTTAGCTTCCTAATTCTATTGATTATCAAAATAAATAACTTACGTTTAATTTCAAATGCCTGATCAATAACTTTCTCAACTTTTTTTTTTCTCTTATAAAAAACCACTTTCTGTTGACCTTTCTTAATATTTTTTAACAAATTGCCAATTATCCTGTTGCGGAACATTCGTTTACGAATGTCCCTAAACTGTTGTTTCCTTCTACTATCACGCACAGAGTTATCTCTTGCTCTAGCAGTAACATTTTTGATTGACCTTTCCTTTCCGTTTAAATTGCTTCTCTTTTTCTGGACTGAAACATTTTCTGTAGTAATACTTTTTTTACTACAAATATTTCTTATAAATGTTTTTGTGGTCTTACCCGGTGCTTTCTTGGTGACTTGACAAGTTTTTTTCGTAGAGGACTGCTGCATTATTTCATGGACCTGCTGTCTTTGATGTTTTGCAGCCTTTCTAAGTCTATTCTTGGTTGGCATGCTGAAATCTTGAAATGATATGCAGTTGAATCTGTGGTAAAATATAATAAAAAATGTTATTAACCACTATTACCAAACAGTAAATCAATAACAGTCATCAAAAACTTAACACACTACTTCACATTTTTACATAGAATATTTTTTAGTGCTTGGCAAATTTAGAATACAGAATTCATGGAATTCATATTCATTTTACCTGTGCTGTTTTATATGTGAATCTGATCTAATTTTATGAGCATATTTTAATATTTTATTGAAGACACTACACATAACCTGTTTTTGAAGGTGTCTTTATTTTTAAATGAAACAGTTTACATTTTTACTTTTCATTTATTATAAATTTTTATATGTTTATAGTTCCATAGGCTCAAGCACGTCAGCTTCCCAGCCTATATCATACAATTCTGACAAATCGGCATCCTCATCATTTTCTTCATCATCCTCAGAATTTAAATCATCCAAGGGATCTACTTCCACTGACGTTTCAATTACAAGTTCAATGATAATATCATAATCAACTGATTGCTGATTGTCACTCATGGTTGATGTTGTCATTATCTTTAAAGAAAGAGAACAACAATGAGATGTTGCAGAGTAAGAGACAAATCTCAGAGATTATAATAGTAAAATTGTTTAACAAGAGTAACATTTTGCAGCTATTATTTAGCCATGTCCAGCGATGCTGAGGAAGTGAAGCCTATGTCCAAGTTTTCAGTGAACATGACTCACTTCTTAACCTTGGATAAGCCTCACCGACTCTGTGTCCTCTGTGTCCCCTGCTCATACTTAAATGTACAGGGGCAGATTTATGCTAAATGGCGCATCCCCACGGATGCACCAGTTAATGTGCACCGCTGCTCTGCCAGCCATAGTGTGCCGAATTCACAATGTGGAGCACCATTGAGCAAAAACAGCACAGATGCGTCACACATCTGTGCCACAAAAGCAGCACATTGCAGGAATCACGTCATAAGCGCGACATGTCTACTGCAATGCACAGGAGGAACCCTCACATTGCATGGTGCATCACTTCTTATGCCTGTTTCAAACAGGCATAAGGATTTGATTCAGCAATGCTATAAAGCTGACTCAGTGAAATCTTCTAAATTTCACTGTGTTAGTTTTACAGGGCTTTCTTGCAAATTAATGCATACCTTGCAACAAAACACCTATACGAAAACTGACGCAGGTTTCATGTGGCACAGGACTTTACAGCATGACACATCTGCCTAGATGCATCAATTTTTAAATATGTCGCCACATAGCAAATCTTTTACACCACCGCTGCGTCACAAAAGTGACGCCCAGCGGCACAAAAGAGGCACACACCTATCATAAATCTGTCCCTAGCATTTTAAATGATTAATTCAGGATGACGATAAGGTGTAGCCTATCCAGAGGTTTGTTTAAGGTGCATGAAGCTCTAGCAGTACATATCCAGAATATAAATCAATTGTATACCTACATTCATGGGGAAATGACTTAAAATGAAATTAAAATCGTTTGTGAGGAAAAGGAATGCTTTTAAAATTTATGACAAGGAAATAATGGTGTCTGCTTCTTCATTTCATTTCTCTTCAGCATTTTTGGGTCACTTTTAACATGGCTATGTAACTCAAAGACTCAAAATCTAAATTTGCCAAGCACAGGTGCGAGCATATTTACAAGGAATTTGCACCACGGGGAAAGCTCTTAAATTAAAATGGGAAAAATAATATCAGAGACACTCAAATGCCTTATAAAGAAGCAGACACCATTATTTCCTTGTCATAAATTTTAAAAGCATTCCTTTTCCTCAAAAACGATTTTCAAGTCATAATTTGAAAACACTGCACATGGGGAAATGACTGAAAATGTCCTTAAGACACATGAAAGCGTTTTTTGATTGCCTTTGCAGCATTTTTGGGTCACTTTTAACATGGATAGGTAACTCAAAGACTCAAAATCTAAATTTGCCAAGCACAGGTGCGAGCATATTTACAAGGAATTTGCCCCACGGAGAAAGGTCTTAAATTAAAATGGGAAAAATAACATCAGAGACACTCAAATACCTTATAAAGAAGCAGACACCATTATTTCCTTGTCATAAATTTTAAAAGCATTCCTTTTCCTCAAAAACGATTTTCAAGTCATAATTTGAAAACACTGCACATGGTGAAATGACTGAAAATGTCCTTAAGACACATGAAAGCGTTTTTTGATTGCCTTTGCAGCATTTTTGGGTCACTTTTAACATGGCTATGTAACTCAAAGACTCAAAATCTAAATTTGCCAAGCACAGGTGCGAGCATATTTACAAGGAATTTGCACCACGGGGAAAGGTCTTAAGTTAAAATGGGAAAAATAACATCAGAGACACTCAAATGCCTTATAAAGAAGCAGACACCATTATTTCCTTGTCATAAATTTTAAAAGCATTCCTATTCCTCATAAACGATTTTCAAGTCATAATTTAAAAACACTGCACAGCTCCTATGCACAAAAACACCCTGTCAGTACTAATACTTCACATTTTCTCCAATTACAATTTCTCAAAGAAACATAATCTATTTGTAAAACACTTGAGACAAAGCAACATTTTAAAAACACAACTTTCTTCATAATTTTCTCCTTAAAACACACTATTCTCTATCTAAATTAAATAAATCTTTTCTCACCTTAGCAAATACTTTATGAGTTTCAAAACAGTCTCAGAAATACACCAATTTGTCTTCAGCAGAACAAAAGGTATGCACTCCAGAGGCTGCAGCTATAGAAAGCACAGAAATGCTGTAATTCATCACACATATCTCTCATGTCACCCAATCAAAACTCTTCCCTCACTTTTTTCAAATCAAAACCCTTCCCCCCTCTGCCCTCTCTGCCTTTTTTGCATAGCAACCACCTCCTGGAAGACTTCTGGTGTTTGCAAGTTCACACAACAATGTTTCAATTGAACTCTGAACTTTCAGTGCACCTGCATATCCAGTGCAATCTTTCATTTAATGATTTTTTATTGACCATTCAAAATACATCTTTCAAAGAACTCATCCATGCACCCTAACTTTCTGTTTTCAGCAATCAAAATCCACCAATCACTGTTACTGCTTCATTAACACAGAAACTCCACAATTTTTTTCATTTTAAACTCTTTTTTTTTCAACTGCCATTTCATTGCCACACTTCATCTGACTGCAGCAGAACCTTCTCTCACCATGTTTTCTGTCTGGATTGTTGGACATAGTTACATCTATTGGGCTCAGAGGTATGCTGAGAACAGAAATTTACCTAACCTCAATTTACAAGATGTGGAAATTAAGTGGTTTGGCCACAGAGGATTAAAATGTCACCAATTGATACCATTGGTGAAAACCTTTATGCATTTGCCTAAACCTGACCTGTTAATTTTGCACTGTGGAGGTAATGACTTGGGCACTTTGACTGGTGTAGGTCTGGAAATGCTTTTAAAGGACACCTTTGAGCAATTGATGGCACTTTTTCCTCAAACTGCCTTGGTATATTCAAATATATGGCAAAGACAGAAATGGAGGTGGTCGAACCAATTTTGTCCACAAATTGAGAAGTCGAGGAAGCATGTAAACAAATCTGTTTCAGCTTACATGAGAGACCATGGAATGGGCTCCATGTACAACAATAACTTGCGTTACTACATGCAAGATATCTACAGAGGTGATGGAGTTCACTTCTCAGATGAGGGCAACAGAGTTTTCATTTTGAATTTAAGACTGTGCATTGGTACCTACTTATAAGTACCTAAATGTACCATAAACCCAAAAGCTCTTCTCAGAGCTACCCTACATCTGATCACTCACAATTATTATTTTACTCTAACTTTTTTCACAAATTTTCAACAAAGTACGCTCCCCGGAGCGCTACCCGGTACGCGAACCGGAAGCTAACCGCGCGAAATTTTTTAAAAAAATGTTTTTTTTACGCACATATGGGCCTCCTCAGCCACCCTCAGAAAACCTAGGGGGTCAAGATACGTCTACCGTGCCCCCTTCTACCCATTCTGAACATTATTTGCCCTCCATCTTGTATTTTAATTCGACCGAAACACAAAATGGTGGACTCCCGTAACGCTGCAGGTTCGCGTACCGGGGCGCTCACCGGGAAGCGCTCCATTAAAAAAGGTGGGAAAGTAATTTACAGAAGAAACCCTGGAGACACTTTCACCAAATATAGAATTGCTCATACTACATACCAATCCCTACCATTTTCACTAATTTGGTTGGAATTCCATTTAGTTATTTAGCCTGTAGACCTCTCTAAATACCCTGAGGTAAATTACTTCACAAAACACATCTGAAGTGTTGGAATTGACAACCAATTAAAATGTTACTTTCATTTTCTACTTTTTTTACCTGACATTTGATTGGTTATGTACCTGAATATATATAAAAAAAAAGAGAGAGAAACACAGCCATTTTGACTACTACTTCCTGGTGTACATTTCAATAGGATTTTCAGTAATTACTTCAACTTCTTTATAAAGGTAAGTTGTTATTTTAAAAACTGAAGTATATTGTGCACTTTAAGTTAATATGGTAAATTTTTTCTGATAGTTATATACTATCCCTCTGTAGTAGTTATACATTTAGATAGACTTCTCTGTTATAGTTATGGATGGAGTTAGGCTTGTCTTGTATAATTATGAATTTATTTACCTTAAATCACATACACTTTTTTATATTCCTACTTCCACTCTGATACTATACACTGCCCAAATATAAATTCACTGATAAAAACTGCCTATCTAAAATGAATCCCAACAGTGCCCTATCTGTACTAATATATTTTTTTTTATCCAAATTTCAGGCAAAATGGAAGGCGAACAGAAAGTTTCATTTCAAATTGTCCTGCAAGACAGCAACCAAGAAATAATTGATCCAAATTATATAGAATTTATGGATGAAACTTGGGACCAAGAACTACTGCAATGTGTGCAAGCAGTAGATGTCCTCCTTGAAAATGAGGACATTTTACACACTCAAACATTACAAGCTATGTTCAATGAAAATAACGACATTTCAGACAGTGAAATGTTAGACATTTTATTAAATTTTGAAACACAATCATAATAATAAATAATTGCTTAAAAAATAAAGAAATTAAAAAATAATCAACAAAACAAACAATCAATTAACATACAATATTTGAAGTCTATCATTCTTTTTTCCTTATAGTACGCTCCCCAGACCGCTTCCCGGTTTGCGAACCGGGCACTCCCCACGCAAAAAAACAATTTTTTTTTTTTTTTTTGCCTTGTGGGGCCCTTTTAAAACCTCCACATCAAACCTAGGGGGTCAGGGAGGATCTACTATGCCCCCTTATGGTCATTTCCCCCTTTGTTTTGGCCTCCTCTTGTCTCTCGATCCTACCGAGAGACAAGATGGCGGCCGCTCCGTACTGTTTGGAATGTTTACAGACGCCGGAGAACCAATCAGCTTCGCTTCGCAAAGCTCCGTAACGCGAAAAGTACGCGAAACGGAGCGCTACCCGGGACGCTGTCACAGATATATATCTTTTTTTGAACGTTAATTTCTCAAAATCCACTGGAGCACATATATTGAGACCTAGCAAAGGCACATCGGGCTACCGGTCCCTACAATTTTGCCAAGTTTCATGCAAATCCATTCACCCGTTCGATTTTTTTGGGGGATTTTTTTTTGCCCCGCGGGGCCCTTTTAGAACCTCCACATCAAACCTAGGGGGTCAGGGAGGATCTACTATGCCCCCTTATGGTCATTTGCCCCTTCGCTTTGGCCTCCTCTTGTCTCTCGATCCTACCGAGAGACAAGATGGCGGCCGCTACGGACTGTTTGGAATGTTTACAGACGCCGGAGAACCAATCAGCTTCGCTTCGCAAAGCTCCGTAACGCGAAAAGTACGCGAAGCGGAGCGCTGCCCGGAGCGCTGTCAAAGATATATATCTTTTTTTGAACGTTAATTTCTCAAAATCCACTGGAGCACATATATTGAGACCTAGCAAAGGCACATCGGGCTACCAGCCCCTACAATTTTGCCAAGTTTCGTGCAAATCCATTCAGCCGTTCGAGCTAAAAGTGAGTCCAACCGCCCTATGGAAATTAACATGGGAAAAACGCATTTTGGGACCCCCCTTTTTTCTCGGCCCCCCCCTTGACGAACCCCCCCCCAAATTTTCAGGGGCTGCTCAGAAACAAAATGTTCCATTTTCCTGAAAATTTCAGCCAATTCCGTCCACAAACGCCAAAGTTATTAAACATAGAATTTTCAAAAATCCCATAGAGAAAAAATCCTAACTATATATACCTACTGGCGACCGCCAGTAGGTAATATATATATATATATATATATATATATATATATATATATATATATATATATCGGACACCAGTCCAAACTTTCCATACAAAGAAGGCGCTGAATCCGTGAGTACTTTGCAAAGTAAATTCCGTTTATTCCAAATTCAACAGCTCAGACGCATTTCGGCGGATTACCCCGCCTTGCTCACTACATCTGATCTCAAAATGTGCCAACTATTATAGTTTCACGGTTGACACGTTCGAACTGGTTGGTTGTCATGGCAACCCTATGACACCACTCCAAACAACATAGAAGAGCTCTTCTTTACATAATACATGTCGATTTCCCCAGCATAAACCAATGCATTTGTCATGATTCAGTACATTTCAGCAATTTTATTTTGAAGGCATCGTAAAAAATGTTACTCCACATTTAATCTACTGCCCATCACACTTGTGAGATTTATATACAGTATGTGAAAGTGTAACTATTGTGGCACCGTGTCCGTGAAATGTGTGAATTGCTATTTACAAACACCACTATCTGCTAATGTGTAACCCTTGTCACTATTAATGAATAAAATACCAGCCGCAATATACAGGCTCAACCTCTCAACCTTCTGCCTTGTTATTGAGTTGTCAATTGTACCTGTCCAGGAGCACGTCCGCAACATGTGACACTGTCATCGTAAAAAATGTTACCCCCACGCTCCTGTGCCTGCTGCCGCTGCCGCAGCCCCAGCCTCCCGAGGGCCGCCGAGCCCACACCAGCTTTTCCCGCCGCCCCAGCCTCCCGAGGGCCGCCGAGCCCACACCAGCTTTTCCCGCCGCCCCAGCCTCCCGAGGGCCGCCGAGCCCACACCAGCTTTTCCCGCCGCCCCAGCCCGTGGCCCCGCCCCCCCGACAGCCGATTGGCTCGCGCTCCCGCCTCCCCGCAGACCCTCCCGACCGGCTCCCTTCTTAAGGGGAGCCAGAGCAAGATCCAGGGAGTGACCACTGCGCCTACGGCCTGGTCACCCCCACGCTCCTGTGCCTGCTGCCGCTGCCGCAGCCCCAGCCTCCCGAGGGCCGCCGAGCCCACACCAGCTTTTCCCGCCGCCCCAGCCTCCCGAGGGCCGATGAGCCCACACCAGCTTTTCCCGCCGCCCCAGCCTCCCGAGGGCCGCCGAGCCCACACCAGCTTTTCCCGCCGCCCCAGCCCGTGGCCCCGCACCCCCGACAGCCGATTGGCTCGCGCTCCCGCCTCCCCGCAGACCCTCCCGACCGGCTCCCTTCTTATGACGTCCCCAGAGCGACCTCGCAGCGGACGCGCGCAGCGGGAGCACCGATTGAGCGCCGAAGGTGCGCCAAAGGTAAGCCCGTCTGCGCCCGTCCGCGCCTGGACCGCGCCCAGCGCCAGGACCCCTGGCCCTCGCAGACCCCAGCCCACCCGCCGGACGTACGACGCCGCCACCCTCAACGCACTCAACGCCGGCCGAACCCCTGGATGCTACCGAGCCACCCCGAGACGCACCCACGGACCCTTCATCTGCCAGTCCTGCAAGTTCTCCTGCACCCGGACCTGCACTGCACCAGCACCCACCAAGCCGAACTCCAGCAGCACCCACCTGAAGTGCATCCTGCTCAACACCCGCTCAGTCCACAGACACGCCGTCGAGCTCTGGAACCTGCTCGACACCACAGCCCCAGACGTCGCCTTCCTCACGGAAACCTGGATGAACGCCTCCTCAGCGCCCGACATCGCCATCGCCATCCCGGACGGCTACAAGATCATCCGGAGAGACCGCGTCAACCAGACAGGAGGAGGCATCGCCATCATTCACAGGAACACCATCCGCATCACGACCAACACCGACGACACCATCGCACCCGCCGAACACCTGCACTTCCAGATCCACGTCAACCCCAAGACCACCCTCAGAGGCACCCTCATCTACAGACCCCCGGGACCACGCACAAAATTCAGCGAGGACATCGCCGACTTCATCAGCCCGCTCGCCCTCCCCTCAGCCGACTACATCCTCCTCGGGGACCTCAACTTCCACCTGGAGAACAACGACGACTGCAACACCACCACCCTGCTGGAAAACCTCGCACACCTGGGACTCAAGCAGCTGGTGACCACCCCCACCCACCTCGCCGGACACACTCTCGACGCCGTCTTCTCATCCAGCAAAGACATCGCCTTCAGCCACGCCACAGGACTCCACTGGTCGGACCACAGCTGCGTCCACTTCACCTTCAGAAGAACGACGACCCACCACCACCAGCAACAGGTTGCCCGAAGAAGCTGGAACAAGATCACAGCCGACCAGCTCGCCGCTTCCCTGAGTCAGCACCCTCCCACCAGCTCAACGAACCCCAGCCAGGCCGCCGACAACCTCACGAAGTGGATCAGCAACTGCGCGGACGAACTCGCCCCTCTGAGGACCCCGCCCAGCAGACCCGGCAGCAAGAAAGCCCCATGGTTCACCGTCGAACTCAAGAGCTCCAAGAAGAACTGCCGAGCCCTCGAGAAAGTCTGGAGAAGGGAACCAACACCGGACAACATGACCACCCTCAAGCTTGCCACCCGGAAGCACCACCAACTGATCCGCGCCACCAAGAAAACTGCATTCAAGGACCGACTGGACAACAACGCACACAACTGCAAGGAACTCTTCAACATCGTGAAAGAGCTCTCCAACCCCAACGCCGGAAACAACGACATCACCCCATCGCAAGACCTCTGCAACTCCCTCGCCACCTACTTCCACAACAAGATCGCGGACATACACAACAGCTTCAGCATTCAACCATCGCACACAACGACCGCAGCAACGCCGCCCACCACCACCCTCCGCGCCTGGACTCCGATCAGCACCGATGACACCGTCCGCATGATGAACTCCATCCACTCCGGATCTCCGACCGACCCCTGCCCTCACCACGTCTTCAACAAGGCCGACGCTGTCATCGCACCCCACCTGCGGGACATCGTCAACACCTCCTTCGACACCGCCACCTTCCCGGAGAGCTGGAAGCACGCCGAACTCAGCGCTCTACTAAAGAAACCAACAGCGGACCCCACCGAACTCAAGAACTACCGCCCCATCTCGCTCCTCCCATTTCCAGCCAAAGTCATCGAGAAGACCGTCAACAAACAGCTGGCCGCCTTCCTCGAGACGAATGGATCCCTCGACCCCTCACAGTCTGGCTTCCGAGCCAACCACAGCACCGAGACCGCCCTCATCGCTGCCACCGATGACATCCGAGCCCTGATGGACAACGGAGAAACAGCGGCCCTCATCCTCCTAGACCTCTCCGCGGCATTCGACACTGTCTGCCACCGCACCCTAGTGCAGCGCCTCAGCAACGTCGGAATTCAGGAGAAGGCACTGGAATGGATCGTCTCCTTACTCGACGGAAGAACACAGAGAGTCCGTCTACCACCGTACAAGTCAGAGGCCACCGAAGTCATCTGCGGCGTCCCTCAAGGATCCTCGCTGAGCCCCACCCTCTTCAACGTCTACATGAGCCCCCTCGCGCCCATCGCACGCCAACACAACCTGAACATCATCTCCTACGCCGATGACACCCAGCTGATCCTCTCACTGACCAACGACCCCGCCGCTTCCAGAGCCAACCTTCACGAAGGGATGAAAGATGTAGCCGAGTGGATGACGACCAGCCGCCTGAAACTGAACTCAGACAAGACGGAAGTCCTCATCCTGGGCTCTTCGCCCTCCGCCTGGGACGACTCCTGGTGGCCCCCCGCCCTGGGCACCGCACCCACACCGACAGACCACGCACGCAACCTGGGCTTCATCCTGGACTCCTCCCTCTCCATGACCAGACAAGTCAGCGCCGTCTCCTCGTCATGCTTCAACATCCTGCGCATGCTACGGAAGATCTTCCGGTGGATCCCCACCGAGACCAGGAATATGGTCACCCAGGCCCTCGTCACCAGCCGACTGGACTACGGCAACGCCCTCTACGCCGGAACCACCGCCAAGCTCCAGAAGAGACTCCAGCGGTTTCAGAACGCCTCAGCCAGACTCATCCTCGACATCCCCCGACGCAGCCACATCTCCGGACATCTGAGAGACCTGCACTGGCTCCCGGTCAGCAAGAGAATCACCTTCCGTCTCCTCACCCACGCACACAAAGCCCTACACGATCAAGGCCCGAGCTACCTCAACAACCGCATCAACTTCTACGCTCCCAAACGCCACCTCCGATCAGCCAGTCACGCCCTCGCCGCCGTCCCCCGCATCCGAAGAACGACAACAGGAGGAAGGTCCTTCTCCCACCTGGCCGCCAAGACCTGGAACTCCCTCCCGACCGACCTGCGCCTGATCCAAGACCACCTCTCCTTCAGGAAGAAGCTCAAGACCTGGCTGTTCGAGCAGTAGCAGCACCCCCCCCCCCCCCAAGCGCCTTGAGACCCTCCGGGTAAGTAGTGCACTCTATAAATGTCCTTGATTGATTGATTGATTTAATCTACTGCCCATCACACTTGTGAGTTTTATATACAGTATGTGAAAGTGTAACTATTGTGGCACCGTGTCCGTGAAATGTGTGAATTGCTATTTACAAACACCACTATCCGCTAATGTGTAACCCTTGTTACTAGTAATGAATAAAATACCAGCCGCAATATACAGGCTCAACCTCTCAACCTTCTGCCTTGTTATTGAGTTGTCAATTGTACCTGTCCAGGAGCACGTCCGCAACATGTGACACTGTCTTTTTCTATGTCTGCATTATTGTGGTGAGCGCTGTTTCTCCCCCACTATGCTTATGTTTTGTGGATTCCCAAGCTAGTGCTTCATTTTTACAGTGCGGGGAGTGCGGCTCAGAAATGCGTGCACCTCAGTACTACAGCCAGTCAAATTGCAACTGTGAGTATTTGTTTCCCTTGTACTCAAGTGGGTATTGGTTCGGTTTACTGGTCGCGCTTTGGGAGGCTCCTGATCGTGAGTAGGTAGGTGCCTGGTCTAGAGATGCCTCAGGTGTGACAAGAGTGGTATGTCTGTACAGTGTGTGGTGTTGGGTGTGGGGAAACTAATCAGTTGCTTGTGTAAAACAAAATAAAATAAATTAATTAAAAATAAATATAAAAAAACCAAAAAAGTTTGTAGGTTGGATCTAGATGTTATTAGAGGGGTTAAAGAGTGCAGGTCAAGCGGCAGAGGTCTAGAAGTGCCTCGTCCGCATTTAACCCGTTAGGGATTTTTGAGTCAAGCAAGATAATGTATCTTGACTCCAGTCTTCTCAAAGCCAGTTGTCGGTTTCCACCCCTAATGTTTTTGGGGATGCTGTCTATTACGAAAAATGTCAGATCATTTGCATTTCCTGAGTGGTGAGCGTTGATGTGTCTTGCCACAGAGTAAGCCTGGTCATTATTAGCAATTGCTCTGAGGTGCTGTAATATCCTCACGTGTGCCTGGTGTATGGTGCTGCCCACGTATCTGCTTCCACATGTGCATTCAAACACATAAACAGTGTACTCTGTCTTGCATGTATAGCTGCCTCTGATGGTGTATGGTGTGTGCCTGAAATGTAACTTGACTGAACTTGTGTTTACTCCATGTCTGCAGGCCTTGTATTTGATACATTTCCGGAATCTCCTTTGGGCTTGCAGCCATGTGGGACCTTTGATATTCGTGGGTGCATTACACACAAGTTTATTCCTCATTGATTTAGCCTTTCTAAATGTGACTGCTGGGTGTTTATCACATGTAGGACCCAAAATTGGATCATTTCGCACCAACGGCCAGTGTCTGTTGAGTATCTTGCGTAAGTTGCGTGATAAGTGTTGTACCCTGTAATGAGTCTAGTGGTGTTTTGAGAGGCTCCCTTCATTGGGTGTGTGTGTGTGTATCCTTTTTAGGGGAAAGGAGATCTTTCCTGTTCTTGTCGGCACACTTCTTCTCTGCCCTGGCTAATGTGAGGTTGTCGTACCCCCTGTTTCTCAGCCTCATAAAGAGTTCCTCTTGTGACTCTTTCAAATCCTCTTCCCTGCTACAATTACGGTTCATCCTAAGGCATTCGGCATATGGTATAGACTGTTTGAACTTTGTTGGGTGGAAGCTGTGGGCATGCAATATCGCGTTGCCTGCTGTGGGCTTTCTGAATGTATTTTGTTGTTCGCCACAAAAAGTTCCAGGTCTAGAAACTGGATAGTAGTGTTGCTGATCGTGCTTGTGTGAGGTTTAAACTGTTGTTGTTAATTTCAGTGGCAAATGTTAATGCACTCTCACTGGACGCTCTCCATAAAATAAAGATGTCGTCAATAAATCGCTTGTATATCACTACATTCTCTGTCATTGCCTGTTTTTGTGTCACCCTGAGTACTTGCTCCTCCCGCCATCCCATGTGCAGATTAGCATAACTGGGGGAGAAGCAAGTACCCATGGCCGAACCCTGTATTTGTTTGCAGTGTAATCTGTTGAAGATAAATGTGTTGTTTGTGAGACACCATTCTGTCATCTCCAACAGCATGCATGTGTGTTGATGTGGTGATATAGGTCTGTTCCCTAGGTAATGTTGTAGGGCCCGCAGACCATCCCTGTGTCTAATACTCGTATATAACGATTGAACATCAAGGGTCATAAAAACCTAATTATCACTCCATTCACAGTCATATATTTTGGTCAGAAAATCTCCTGTGTCCTTAATAAAAGCAGGTAGTTTTCCAACATAGGGTTGTAGGAAAGAGTCAATAAATATACTAGTATTTTCAAAAAGGCTCCCTATGGCAGAGATTATTGGTCTACCAGGGGGCTGTTGTGCGTTTTTGTGCACTTTTGGTATTAGATACAGTTGCGGGGTGATGGGATAGTCTTTTTTCAAGAAGTCAAACTCAGGTTTGCTGATTAACCCCGTTCCTCTCCATTTGTATAGTTCATTGTGGTATCTTTCCTTTATCCCTGCGATGTTGGTAGGGCTAATGCGGTTATATCAATTTTGGTCCTGTAGTTGAGATTGCGCTTCTTTATTGTACATAGTAAGAGGCCACAGAACTATGTTCCCTCCTTTATCTGACCATCTCACCACGATATCTGATCGGGCTTTGATTTTTCCAGTGCAGCCCTTCTCTTGGCTAGTGAATGGAATAATTCTACTCTCTTTGACAGACTTGCACCCATAATGTGAAGTGTGCTTATATCAGGGATAAAGTACCCCCTGGTGTACATTATAAGTATATTGCAAATCATTGAGGAGTTCCATAACTATGTAGAGGAACGAGGCCTAGGTTGAGTTCCTTCATAAGGTTATGGAATTCCGAGATGACTTGCAATATCCTTTTCATGTATGCCGGGGGTACTTTATCTCATATAATACATGGTCTTGCCATCACCTTTCCCACAAACCACTTAAAACCTTAGGGTCTTATTTACAAGCCCCTTGTGCTACTGGAACATCACTTTTTCTCTTATTAAAAGTGACGCACCCGCGGAGCAAGAGGCTTGTAAATAAGCCCCTTGGTGTGTAGCTCTGTCATATGAAAGAGCAAGCATGTTTGCAAACATGGAGAATAAAAATAAATCGTCTAGTGTAAAACGAAGCATACAAAAACCTGTTAGACATTTGTTCCAAACAGATATTAGAACCAGTTCAATACAAGCCAGTTTAAAAAACAAAATAGCTACAGTAGCTCTAGATGTGTAGAAACATGCAGGACAATTCTAGCTGTTCTCTATCTAAGGAGTGCAAAAAAAGAAACATATTCTGTCTGCTTGTCATTGTAAGCTATTAAAATTGAGCGGAAGAAAGAAAAACCTGACCTGCCTTTCACCTCTACTGCTGGCTCACGAAAGCATTGTGGCCTCAGAACTCGACTGTAATAGCTTATAATATTCGGGTTCTGATGTTTTTTCTTCATAATCGGCGAGTGAGTGTGTCAGTAGTCGTTTGTAAAGAAATTATAGATGTGCATTTATTCAGAGATTACCGAATCCAATGTATTATAAAGCAACCACATGCCTTTCAAATGATATATGTATCCTCACAATGTACAAGTATATTAATATGTTAAGAGAAGCCAGACTCGCCCAGAATCACACTGGTGCAAAAGGTAAAGCTCTTAAACTGTTTACAATGTATTTTACAGTAGCTGCCCTTTAATTGTGAAATAATGATAGTCTATGACATTCTGCCTTGTGGGAATGTTCACTCATCTGACAGACGCGGATACTGACTTTTAGCATTGTGTGCAGATCACAGCTTCTGCCTTTAGGATATCTTTATGTCTCACAGATGTATAGATATGTAAGGCAGCAGCTGTTGCAACCTTGATATGACTTTGATGGCATTCTGAGACAGTACTGCAGGGCGTTATGTATAGGATGATATACCAGCCTAACTTCGGAATCTGTTTCAAAACATCTTGAAAAAACCAAAGCATATGTAGAAAAACGTTTAATTGTGTAGTCATTTCACCTCTGCAGCAAATAACAGGTACATCATGCATGGATCCTGTCAGTGTCTTAATTCACTTTCAGAAAAATATACCACTTCCGGGCAAGGTCCAGATGTGTCTCCAGCAGATAGGAGGGAGTGTCGAAAGGTCGTGCCGAATTCGACCAAGAACCCTTCAGTATTTGCCCGGCGTTAGCCGCCTCTCATACCATTCGAGATTACCAAACAAAGAGGCAGGCGCTGGAGACAGAAGGCAGGAAACAGGAGTTTATTCCGACGGAGCGGAACACGTCAAATCAGACAACAGGGTATCTTTTCGAGGTGCTCTAAACGCATCCTTGAGGCCTGGCCTCTTATACACAGGTTTATTGCTTTATTACACAAAACACATTCTTGTTAATACTTTGATGTACGGAAAGGCATCCTCGGAATCTCCGCTCCAAACCCGTTCCCACACATATTTACAGTAAAGGTCCCCACCCCGATCTCAGTAGGTGATGACTATCGCGCAGCTGGATATCCCGCCGGCTCCCGGAATGTGTGCGGCTGATCGGATCTCATGGGGTGGGGGCTTTTATCAGTTATAGATTCTTTGAAGAGGGACAGCTTCCTACTGTAAGGGGCAATAAACTGTATCCGCAGGGCTAGGTGATGGCCTGGGATCGGGCGGGACAATCGGGCACAGAGGAAGGGGGTTCATCAAAGGATGCGTGATCATTAAAGGGACGGAGGGAGGTGTTAGTCGGGTACGGGATGTGGCTCCGAAGGGGTGGTTTATGGCCCAAGCATGTGAGAACGTGGGCTGTCAGCGCGCGGGGGATGCTGGCGGGGTCAGAGAGGGAGTGAGAGAGACGCGCTGGCTATCGGCAGTGGGCAGAGAGGCCATGGCGTTCAAAATGGCTGCTACTTACGCGCACATTTGAGCTAAAAGGGGACAAGATGGCGCCGATGATGTTTACGTTGCAATCTAGATTTTAACAGTCCTCCCTTTTCAACATATCTAGCCAGCTTGTCAATTTATGTCTATCCCCATCATATTACGGATTTCTACATCATACAAAGCTTTCATGCGTTCAGCTTCAAAGTTCGGAGTCTTAGGGCAAACACAGTTAGCAAATAGTGAACACAGAGGTGGCAAGCATTGAATACCCAGGCAGAGTCCGCATATTACGACGATTGGTATCAGTACAATCATGAGCAACCTCCATCCCCAGTCCTTTACAGTACTCCAGAACCAACTCCCGAGCGACCATCCTTCTTGTTCCTGATGAACTTCTGAGGAGAGTCTGTGGAGGTGTTCGATGGCCTTGTAAATGGAGGGTGAATTGTCTGGTATGTAGGTACAACAGCTGGACCCGATGATACGACATGCTCCTCCACGGTCAGCCAGAACCACATCTAGAACAAGGCGGTTTTGAAGAGCCACCAGACGGACCGCCTGAAGCTCGGCTGTATTGTTTGTGAGGATACCAGCTGTAATGTTCATCGTTGTCTCGACTGCCTGGGATAAATGTCGAATGGCACGACTGTTCGCCATTGGACCCCAAAGTGGAACAAGTCCTTTCATTGCATCCAAGAATTGTGCTCCAGTGGAGTCGGCCTGCTCGATGTCATTTGCTCGTCTCTGTCGGTGATGGTTTGCCGGAGCCACATAGGTTGGAGGAAGGATGAAGGCTATGTAGCAGGTACCTCCCCAGCCCTTTGGGAGCCAGGTGTAGGCTTTTGTACCACAGATGAAGTACATGTTTGGAGAGGTGACAAAAGAGGGTGGGTCGGTTGAGTGCAAAGTTCTGGTGATGCGGCAAGTGCTGTGGCCCACCATTTGTGTCCCATGGCCTGTGATGCATACGAGGCCCGAGACATTGACGACAGATAGGGCCAAAGTCAGGGTGGCAGCTGTTCGTTTCCGGAGGTAGGAGAAGGTGGGTCTGGCTGGATTGTTGAATATTTGCATCTCCACCATTTCTTTAGCGGGGATGTCCGTGTAAATGTTTGCTGTCGTCCGCTTTGCTAGGATACATGCTCGTGTGAGGCCGATCAGTTCTGCCGCCTGGGCGGATCGTTGCGTGATACGGGCAGTTTCAACTACAGTTCGGGCTGTGGTAACTGCATAGGCAGCTGAGGTGATGCCGTCGGGGAGTTTAATGCAAGAGCCGTCTACCCATAGCTCTCCGTCAGGGTTTGGGAAGGCAGTGTCTCGGAGGTCAACTCTACTCCTAGTCTGTTCGTCCGTGAGGGTCACACAGTCATGTATTGGGGGCACATCGGGATCGTTTTCAGGCAAGGGCAGCAAGGTGGCTGGGTTCAGTGTGGTGCATCGTTTCAGCGTGATGTGAGGTGCGAGCAGTGTCAGTTCGTACCCAGTCAGTCGCGCGCTGGTCAGGTGTTGTGTCTTGGTCTGGTTTAGGAGGGTGTCAACAGCATGAGGCACTAGTACCGTGAGGGAATTCGAGAGTACGATTCCCTCACTTTGTCGGATAGAGACAGCAGCAGCGGCTACTGCTCGAAGGCAGACAGGCAAAGCTCTTGCTACAGGGTCAAGAGTGGCAGAGAAATAGGCACATGGTCGTTGTTTGGGGCCAATGGACTGAGTCAGGACAGACAAAGCGCATCCCTCCCTTTCGTGAGTGTAGAGAGAGAAGGGCTTTGTATAATCAGGGGTTCCTAGGACGGGCGCTGAACAAAGGGCGTCTCGTAGTTCCTTGAAGGAGGATTGACATTCAGGGGTCCAAGGGAGCGGGAAGGGGACATCTTTAGCCAGTAGGGAAAGTAGTGTGTAGTAACCACCATACAACGACTAGGACCAAAGGGTGGTTGTAATTTAAAAAGACTTTAATAGAAAGATACAACTCCTGTGACCTCAGCCACAGCCTCGCTTACTCGAGCCGCCTCACACAGTCCCCGGCGCTCGCCTTGGAATGCTGATCGCGGTGACATTCTAAGTGATGTCACCGCGAGCAGCTCCATTACATGCGAGGCGCCGGGGGAGTTTATATGTGGGAGATACCACACATCCCCCTTCCCTGCGGAAAGAAAAAGATAAACTTAACAAGAACAGAAGAACACACCAGGTGGCACAGAAACACCCAGCTGGGCGTGGAACAGTCAATGTTCATAGGCCTGGTGAGAGGGTTGACAGAGTGGGCAGTGGTGAACCCCGTTACATCATTATATACTGATCAAAATGTCTAGGTGGTCTGGTCACCCTCTTGCTAGGCCTGATAGTTGGGTGGGGAGTTATGGTTTGCCTCTTCGTGGTGGAACTAGGGTCCCGCCTAGGGTCTCCCTCCCGTCCCCTTGAATTCTCTGGTGGATGGTATTTTACAACCCTCCCAAGGTTCCATATTTTCCCTTCCTGTGTCTTGACTGCATTTTTGAATAGTTTGGTGATCTTGGTGGGGTTGGTGTACTCCGACCAACTTGCCTTCCCTGTTGGAGCTCTGATTTTGATACTGTCTCCCACCTTGAATTCTACTTCTTTTGTGGCTTTGTGCCGGTCATATCCTTCCTTTCTCTTTTCCATGGCTTCCTTTTGTTTCTTTGAGCTTTCTGCTTCTTTGGATCGGTCTGACCGCCCCTTGTGCCACTCCATCCATCCTGGGGTCAGCTTCGTGTTGGGAATCCTGGCGCGGAGCAATTCAAACGGGGTGACACCCGTCGTCTGATGTGGCATGAGCCTGTATGCTTCCAGCCGTCTCTACGCCTCCTCCTTCCAACTTATTCCGCTGGCTTTGGCCAATTGGATGCTTTCTTTGAGGGTTTTATTAAAGCGTTCGACCATGCCATTGGTTTCAGGGTGGTAAAGGGCGCACCGCTTGTGTCTGATGCCTCTTTCCTCCAGGAAGTCTTCCCTCTCCTTCGAACACAGTTGTACACTGTTGTCGGTCAGAATGTTGCTAGGGAGTCCTTCCCGGATGAACACCTCCCCTAGAAAGCTGATGACCGTTTTGGTAGTGACTTCGCTGACAAATTTTATCTCGGGCCACCTGGAATACAGATCCACAAGCACCAAAATGTAGGGTGTCCGCTGTTCTCCTGACATGGGGCCCACGATGTCTAAAGCCAACTCGACCCACGGTCCCGAAGGAGGCGGCCTGCACACCATAGGGGGCGTCTGTTGCTTCAGGACTTTGTCGCTGTTGCTGCACGGAATGCACTCTCTGATTCTCCTCTCAGTGATCAGATCCATGCTCGGCCACCAATAGCTCTCCCTGAGTCTTTGCTTGGTTTTGGTGATGCCCAAATGTCCTTCGTGGGCTAGTTCGACCAGGTTGCTTCTCACGGTTGCAGGAGGTACAAGTCTCGTACCCCTGAATAGACATCCGTCTATTATGGATAACTCGTCTTTTATGGCCAGGTATGGCCGCAGGTTTTCATTCTGTTTGTCACCGTGCTTCCAACCTCCTCTTACTCTTTTGTAAATCTCCTCCAAAATGTTGTCTTCTTCCAACGCTTTTCTCCATGTTTCTTCCCCCAGAGCCCTCTGGATGGTGCAGACATCCTCCATCTGAAGGTCCTCTTCTTCTTCATCCACCTTCTCCAACTTCACTCTCTCCCCTTCATCACCAACGAGCCTAGATAGGCAATCAGCTGCGAGATTCTGTGTCCCGGGGACGTATTCAACATCAAAGGTGTATTCTTGAAGGCCGACTACCCACCACCTTATCCTGCTGGAGATGGCATCTAAACCTTTCTTACTGAATACCTCCACCAACGGCTTGTGGTCAGTTCGGAGGGTGAACTGAGTTCCCCAGAGGAAGTCTCTGAATTTTCCTAGCGCCCAAGATAAAGCCAAAGCCTCTTTCTCGATCACCGAGTAGTTGTTCTCGGACTTCTGGAGTGACCTCGAGGCAAAGGCTATGGTCTCTTCTCCTTCTTCTCCCATTTGGGTGAGGACAGCTCCCAAACCTTTCGCACTTGCGTCGGTCGTGACTATGGTTGCCCGGTAGGGTATATACGACTTCAAACTGGGGGCCTCTGCGAGTGCCTTCTTTACGTCCTCGAACTCCCTCTGGCACTCCTGACTCCACCGGAATTCATTCTCCTTCTTCAACAGTAGCCTGATGGCATATGTCCTTCCCGCCAGGTTCCTTATGAACTTTCCGTAGAACTCTAACATCCCCATAAACGACTTGATCTCGTCCTTGCCCTTGGGGGGTGTCAGGTTCACTATGGTGTTTTGTAATTCCTCTTTTGGACATATGCCCTCAGTGGTCACCTTGTGTCCCAGGAAGTCCAATTCAGCACAGCCAAACACACACTTGTCTCTTTTCACAGTGAGGCCTTGTGACTGAAACCTGCCCAGGACGCTTCTCAATCTACCATCGTGCTCCACATGGTTCTTAGCAAATATTAGCATGTCATCCTGGTAGCACATGACGCCTGGGATGTCCTTCAACATGTTGCCCATGATTCTCTGGAACACGGCGGCCGCCGAGACTAGCCCGAATGGCATCCTTTTGAATTTGTATGCGCCCATGGGTGTCACAAATGCCGTGAGCTCCTGAGACTCCTCGTGTAGTTTTATCTGGAAATAGGCGGAGGTGAGGTCGAGGGTAGAAAAGACTTTGGCACCTTCCAGCATGCTCATCATCTGGGTGATGTTGGGTAAGGGGTAACGGTCGACCACGACCTCCTTGTTTAGTGCCCTCAAATCAATGCAGAGCCGGACCGATCCGTCCTTCTTCTTGGCTGCCACAATGGGGGCCAACCATTCTGTTGCCTCCACCGGTTCGATTACTCCGGCCTTGCACAGTTTCTCCAGTTCAGCCTTCACCTCCTCCTGGATAGCAATGGGAAGCTTCCTGACTTTGGCCACGACTGGCCTGGCGTTCTCCTTCAGTCTTATTTTGTGGCAGTAGTTTTTCAAACACCCTAATTCTTCCCTGAACACCTCTTGGAACTCTGTTACAATGTCTGCTTTGTGTTCCATAATTTCTTGTACCAGGATCTGGGGATCACAGTTGGGATTCAAATAGACCCCTAGCTCTTTCTGTGCTTGCCACCCCAAGATGTTGTCTCCTACTGTGGACACATATACCTTTGAGACTGTTGTTCTGTTGCTGTATTCTACTTTCCCCAGGAAATACCCCTTCATAGAGATGGGGCGACCGGCATACCCCCCTGGCCTCAGATCCATTCTTTTCAAGATTATCGTTCCCTTTGACACTCGTGAGAACTCTTTGGCATTAATGATGGTAATTCTAGAACAAGAGTCAAATAATGCTTCCACTTCAACCCCTCCAACCTTTATGTTGTCCTTGGGACTGCTGACTTGTCCTCCCTCGACCTGCACCACTATTTCCGCACACTCAAGGTTGCTGGGACTGGGGGCTAGTAACTCTTGTACCTGCACAACAATCTCGTCGCACACCACATTCGTCCTGTCTCTACTCTGTCTGCCGACTCCCTGCCCACTCTTGCAGTACTGCTTGAAATGTCCTTTCTTCCCGCACTTGTTGCACGTGAATCTGAGAGCAGGGCATTCTCTGTCGTTAGCTAGGTGCCCCTGCTTGCCACACCTATAGCAAGTGCCTTTAAACGTTCCCCCTAACCTGCCTTCTTTGTGTTCTTTACTCACTATTTTCTGGCCCTTTACTACAGACACTGCCTCGCATTCACTCACCACCTCACTGACATTGGCCTTTTCATCAATTTTCTTCTCCGCGGCGTCTTGCTTTATCTCTTTGACGCATTGGAGCATATGCTCCACCTGCTTGGCTATAATGAGCACCTCCCGCAAGGGCGGGTCGTCCTTGAGCCATAGCTCCTCCCGTACTCTTTCCATCCTGCACGCCAAAACGAATTGGTCCCTGATTCTCTCCTCACTTGCTCCACCAAATTTGCAAGTGGCGGCTAACTTCCTTAGTTCGGATACAAAGTCTTCTATCGATTCTCCCTCTTTTTGTGCTCTCTTCCCAAAGTGGTACCTCTCCATAATCGTGCTAGTCTTAGGAAGGTAGTGCAAGTCTAACTTCTTAAGGCTCACTTCAAATTCATTCAGACCTCTAGCCTCCTGTGCCCCTAAATCTGGGAGATGATCCAGGACCTCCTCACCTTCCGCACCTAGATAATAGGCTAATAATGCAACCTTCCTTTCTAAACCCAGGTTTTGCCCACAAACAGTGGCGTAATTTAAAAACACTTTTTTCCATTTCTTCCACTGGATATTGGGATCCCCTGGAGTGGTCAAGAAAAAAGGTGGAGGGGTGACACTCTGCATGCTAGTTTCTCAGACTTCCCCTGCTGGTACCCAGAGAAAATACACACCCACTGGACACAGTGATGCTGAAAAGGAAAAGGTAAGTTAGCGTACGCCTTAAAGATTACACAATTCTTAGTTTCACATTCCCCCTGTGCCATTAAACAGGAGCGAGAGAGAAAGAAATGGTCCTTGGGCAGTCCTCAGGGTAGGGGGAAATTAAGTGCAGAACCCTTGAGCGTATGCTGGTGCTGGCTATATTGCTGCGTTTTCTTGACCGCACCGCACTACGTTCTACCTAACTCAAAATGGTCTGACTAGAACCTGTGGTGAAGAGACAGAAGAGTCCAGAATCCCTCTGCACAACTGGATGGATACTATCAGTTCAAAATTCGTTCACAGTCAATGTTCTCGCCCTTCTGGTGCCAAATAGCGCCAAGACAAACACGGTTACTCTTCCTAATGTTCACTTTCCTACTCCTCCTGCGCTGCCTGTCGAACACGGAGGGGTTCTCTGCACAAAAGGCTCAGTCTCGCTGCGCTCCTATGTTTCACTCAGTTTCCTGCGTCGCGCTTCTCTGGTGCCCTCTAATGTGCTGCTCATAGACATTCCAACGCCGAGGAGGTTCCACGCTTTCCCGCGGCGCTCTACTTCAGACGCTCCTCGCAGCCCTCTCGATGCATCACACACTTTCTCCTAACGTGGTGGGAATCTTCACACACTAATTTCCCCTAACGCGCTGCCCCAGTGCGCTTCCAACAAAAAAATTGAGGCGGCAGGCCGTCACCGTCGCAGTGGCACAGGAGTCTGAGGCGGGTCTCTCACGTCCCTGAAATGAGAGGGCGCTTCCCTAATGCGCGTTGACGGGGCGCAAGATAAAAGTCTTTGCTTCAGGAGTGACAGGGGGCTCGAGCGGAGCTTGCGCCTATGTCTTAAAATGCTCCTTTCAAAATTTTTTTCTTCTCGCTTGCCAGACTGAGGCACAATTAAACACAAGGATACCAGCGTTATTGGAATGCCAGTGCCTGCGTGCGGAAGTCCGTCAGAGTGCTGCAAGGGGGCGCGCTAATGGCAGGCAGGGGTCACCTACTTTATTTGTAGTTCACGGCAGTTCTCATCTTCACACGCTTACTCAGCTCGCCCCGCCTGTCGCTCGATGACCTCGGGGCTGCCTCCGTTGCTTGCCGCTGTGATCGGAAACTCTCAGCAACGCTCGCTTCCTTTTCTTTACGCCAGCTGTTTTTCTTCACGTTCCTTGGGCGTGTTGAGGTCACAGGTAGGTTTTCCCTCGTCGCCAGTGTAGTAACCACCATACAACGACTAGGACCAAAGGGTGGTTGTAATTTAAGAAGACTTTAATAGAAAGATACAACTCCTGTGACCTCAGCCACAGCCTCGCTTACTCGAGCCGCCTCACACAGTCCCCGGCGCTCGCCTTGGAATGCTGATCGCGGTGACATTCTAAGTGATGTCACCGCGAGCAGCTCCATTACATGCGAGGCGCCGGGGGAGTTTATATGTGGGAGATACCACATAGTGGTTTCACAATGAGGCTGAAATTTGGCAACCATTGTCGGCAGAAGGAGGTGAGGCCTACCAAAGAGCGGACTTGCTTTGGGGTTTTAGGGATAGGGGTCTCTAGAATAGCCAGTATTGGATCGGGTGTGAGCTTTCTCCCGTCTTTGGACAAGAGGTGGCCTAGGTAAGTGACTTGAGGTTGGCAGAATTGCAACTTCTTCTTGGAGACCTTGTGGCCATTTTCCGCGAGGAAGTGCAGGAGTTGGATGGTGGCTGTGACTGCAAGTGGAGTGGTGTCGGCCGCCAAAAGGATATCATCGACGTACTGTATCAACACCACTCCATCCGGCAATTGGACTGCGTCCAGCTGTCTCTTGAGGGCCTGGCTGTAGATGCTTGGACTTTCAGTGTAGCCCTGGGGTGCTCTGCAAAATCTGTATGAGCGGGATTTTAAAGTGAAGCCGGAAAGGTAGCGGCTGTCCGAGTGAATGGGGATGGAGAAGAATGCGTTCTTGAGGTCGATTACCGTGAAGGTGGTGGCAGTGGAAGGAATCAGGGTCAGAATGGTGGTGATGTCTGAGACTACAGGGTACTGGGGTACAACCACTTTGTTGACTTCTCGTAGGTCGATGATGAAGCGGTACGCTTTTTCATCTCCCTCACCCTGCTTCTTCACAATGGGTAGGATAGGGCTGTTGCAAACATTGCTAACTACTTCTTCTACCACTCCTGCATCTACCAGGGACTGGATGATTTTTACCAACGCCTTCTTGCCTTCGGGCGATATCCGATACTGTGGGAGTTTGGGGAGTACTGCGTCCTGTCGAACAGTAATGTGTACAGGGTCTATCATCATGCGTCCTACGTCCGAGTCAGTCTTTGCCCATAGGTACAGAGGTAGGGTGTCGAGTAAGGACAAGTCAGTGTCAGTGATAGAAAACATGCGTTGTGTGCGACAAGATCTGAGCAGTGTTGGGTTGTCGTACAGAATGACTCGAACTCCGTCTTGGGAACACCTAATAGTAGCTCGAAAATGTTTCAATAAGTCAAGTCCCATAATGGCGTCGGGGGTGTTGGAGGAGAGCAAAAACGTCGTGTCAGTGGTGTTATTGTCCAAGTTAAAAGAGATCGGTGTGGACAAGGGATTAGTGGAGGGCGTTCCATCAAAACCTATTGATGTCACATGTGAGCCAGACAAGGGTGCCCTGGGAATCAATCGTTTAGACAACGCACTACGTGTTGCACCAGTATCTACCAGAAATGGAGACTTCGTACCTAGGACCTTAGCGGTGACATAAGGGCCTTGCTGGTCAACATAGAGCTCGACTGGATCCCTTCCTTGCCCTTGGCAGTCCTATGCAAAGTCGTGGGCATTGTCGCAGTCAGACTGTTGGCACTGATTCTGTCGGGGACGGTCAAACGTGTTCGGTCTACCAGGTCTGTCATTGTTGGTGTCGCTTGTGTGCCCTCGTCCCTGTCCTCTATTTCTCGGCCCGCCCGCTACGTCTCTCGTGTCTTTATTTCTGAGTGCTTCTTGCAGAACTGGACATTGAGATTTCCAATGGCCAAATCCTTTGCAAAACGCACACTGGTTCTCATCGAGGTCTGTTCGTGGAGCGCCGGGTGCGGGTGTGCGGTCTCTAGGGGGTGGATTTCTAGGAGCATTCGACTGGTAGTTCCCTCTATACTGTTCCCTTCCTATGGTCACCCCTTGCAACTGAGCAATCATTACCCTCTCTTTTAAGTCCTTTTTCTTTTTCTCAGTCGCTTGATCGTTCTCGTTCTTTTGTCGCTCATAGTATTGAGCCATCTGAAGGATAGCTGCGGGCTTGGAGGCCGCCCAACTACTCTCGCTAGTCTGTAGTTTCTGCGAGACTTCTGGTGTCAGGCCTTTCACATAGTTCTGGACAAACAAGTGATGTCCGGTTGCAGTGGTCATATCCTGGCCGCTGTAATCGGAGAACACCGTTTCAAACCGGGAGAAGTATTCTGATATGTCTTCCTGGGGTTTCTGGCGACAGGCCGTTACTACCGACCAGTCCACCTTCCTTTCTGGGACTAAGGTTTTTAATTTCTGCACGATCTTATCTGGTAGGTCTAGAATGGCTTTCATAGGTTTCTGTCCCGGCTCTCGCTGTTTGTCTACATCACCGAGTTGTATCCAGGTATGTCCGAACAGCTCAAGGTGGTCGACCTTCCGGATTTGCTTCCACACATCAGCTGGCAGACATAACCCGAAAAACAAATCGATATCCGCTAGGGTCATAATCGTTGAACCCAGAGCGGTGGCTAATTCTGTATAGAAGGCTGTGGGGTTCTTTCGCAGATCAGGCAAGGACTTTCGGAAAGTCAGGATGTCTTGCCGATCCCATGGTTGGTAAACCCAGTTGTAAACTACCCTCCCTCTCGCATCTTGGTGGTTAATATCGCCGTGTGTTCCCTGTCCTCGTGGGGGAACCCAATAGGGAGCGGCCTCCTTTATGGGCATCATAGTGTCAATTTTTTCTACTCTGGCTTCAGTCACTGCAGGAGTCGTGGTGTTGGTCTCTGGTTTCAGTTCCGTGAGGTGGCGGAAAACTTCAAGCGTACGCGTGAAGAGGTTCGTCACATCACACTCGTCCCCATCTCCGACATCAACTTTTCTATACAGAGTCGTTAGGTTTTCAGGGCCTTTTCCTTGGTAGCGGTCTTCGTAGGCATTAAGGGTATGGTAACAAAGGCGTACGACAAAGTGTCGCCTGTGGCTATTGGCATATGTATGGTACATATCCGTTATATAATCCTCACTTTCCTTTCGCACCACCAGTGTCTTTACAATCTTATCGATCCCAGCTCGTTCATCCTTACTTAATCTATTCGATCTTGCGGGGTCTTTCCTCCCCGCTTCGGGATCACCTGAAGTTGCTGCTTGTGCTGCGCTGAGTGCAAGGGATTCGGTCGGCGCAGAGGCCGTGAGGACCGAGGCTCCGGCACTACTCTTGCCTGTCGTTGGGGGTTGCGGGTGCTGTGCTAAGGGTTGGGAAGGGGCATATGGAGGGGGCATGTAGATGATTGGGGGACCTAGTAGTAAATCATCGTTCGTTCGCTGTTTCGAAGGTAGCTCGGGGTAAAGTGTAGAGGGTGTCCCGACGGGACACTGGCCTGATGATTTGGAATCTTGTTTTAGCTTGGTTTCCTCTCTTTCTTTTATTTCTTCCTTTAATTTGTTAGCGGCCAGGTGAGCTGCCTTGCGTAATTCCTTTTCTAACCTGACCTCATTTCTCTTCTTTCGCAGTTCTGTTTCTTTGCGCCACATGCTGAAGCTATCGAGCATAGTGGGTGTTGTCTTATTGTTATAAAGGGCTGTTTCTAGCGCGTTTATTTTGTCGTTATCAAAGGATCCTATCAGTGGCCACTGACTTCCCTGATCCTTTCTCGTGTATTTATGCCACAGCTTACTATAAGCCACGGTGACTAGTCCATATTTAGTAAACATGTCCTTATTAGGGGTGCCCTCCAGTGGAGCCGGATGGTTCACCTCTAATAAGCGGTCCGGGCTGAACCAACTACCAACAAACGGGGCGAAGACAGGCATGACGGCGTGCCCTGGGCACAAAAGTCTGCACTACCTATCCTTCACTATCCGCAAAGACTAAACAGAGTATTGCGACCCTGTGCTTATTTGTGAATAGAGAATAACCCAAAGAGAACCAATTCCGAACGATCAATGTTCGGATAAACAATCAATCAAATGAGGGATAAAAATAGGCACGACGGATTACAACGGGGGCAAAAGCCTGCGTTACCTATCCTTCACTATTCACAAGGACTAAACAGAGTATTGCGACTCTGTGCTTTTTTGTAAATAGAGAATGATCCGAAGAGAACCAATTCCAAAACAGTAAATGCTTGGATAACAATCAATCAAATGGAGAGGGAAGCAGGCACGACGGATTACAACGGGGGCAAAAGCCTGCGTTACCTACCCTTCACTATCTGCAAAGACTAAACAGAGTATTGCGACTCTGTGCTTGTTTGCAAATAGAGAATCTCTCAGAAACAATCAAATGAGTAATACTAGTATTTTCAAACAATCAAACAATCAATTCGCAATTCGTCATGTTACACGACCTTACCCGGACCGCATCGACAGTTTCTCGTCTTCCGCTTCCAGCGCCCGATCGTCCTCTATTCTCCGTAATTGCTGTGGCACTCCTGATGGTTCCCAGTCAGGACCGTAGACCACTCGAGAGAGGTCTGCTCAGAACCGGTGAAGTTCGGATGATCGGCTGCCAGACGAGGGTCTATCGGGCAGGAGCTCTTCCCGATCGTTGCAGTTGTTCAAACTGTCGTCTGGACCTCTCCCACCGGATCCACGTGTCGCTGATGGGCCCCACGTTTGGGACGCCAATTGTCGAAAGGTAGGGCCGAATTCGACCAAGAACCCTTCAGTATTTGCCCGGCGTTAGCCGCCTCTCATACCATTCGAGATTACCAAACAAAGAGGCAGGCGCTGGAGACAGAAGGCAGGAAACAGGAGTTTATTCCGACGGAGCAGAACACGTCAAATCAGACAACAGGGTATCTTCTCGAGGTGCTCTAAACGCATCCTTGAGGCCTGGCCTCTTATACACAGGTTTATTGCTTTATTACACAAAACACATTCTTGTTAATACTTTGATGTACAGAAAGGCATCCTCGGAATCTCCGCTCCAAACCCGTTCCCACACATATTTACAGTAAAGGTCCCCACCCCGATCTCAGTAGGTGATGACTATCGCGCAGCTGGATATCCCGCCGGCTCCCGGAATGTGTGCGGCTGATCGGATCTCATGGGGTGGGGGCTTTTATCAGTCATAGATTCTTTGAAGAGGGACAGCTTCCTACTGTAAGGGGCAATAAACTGTATCCGCAGGGCTAGGTGATGGCCTGGGATCGGGCGGGACAATCGGGAACAGAGGAAGGGGGTTCATCAAAGGATGCGTGATCATTAAAGGGACGGAGGGAGGTGTTAGTCGGGTACGGGATGTGGCTCCGAGGCAGGGCCGCGCTGAAGGGGTGGTTTATGGCCCAAGCATGTGAGAACGTGGGCTGTCAGCGCGCGGGGGATGCTGGCGGGGTCAGAGAGGGAGTGAGAGAGACGCGCTGGCTATCGGCAGTGGGCAGAGAGGCCATGGCGTTCAAAATGGCTGCTACTTACGCGCACATTTGAGCTAAAAGCGGACAAGATGGCCCCGATAATGTTTACGTTGCAATCTAGATTTTAACAGGAGTGGCGCTCTAGTTCTAACTGGGAGACATGTTTGCAGCTGCATGAAGGTGAGCATGTGCTTGCTGCAGGGGTGCTGGAACGATTTTCAGAGTGGGGTTCTGCCATCAATGTTACATCACGCAAGTTATCCGGATTGTGTACATACGTGTCACACAAAGAACAAGGGTGGCAAAGGTATTCACCAGGAGAGAGGGACGTTTGATGATGGGATTCATTAACCCCCTTCCTTTAGCAGCTCGAGAGGTGGTGGCATTCGACATCAGTTTTTGAATTACACAGCGAATGTGACAAGATAAAACAACACTTAAAGGCCTTCTGAACTCCAGCATGGTTCTTCTGGGGGTGCTGCAGCCCCCTCCGCCCCCCCCCCATATCCTTACTTCCAGAGCCTATGTCTTACTGGTGCAGCAGGCAGGAGTGCTAGGGGTTAACACTACGATTGCCTACGTAATTGTACGCCTTTGCACATCATTTAGTTTTCATTAAAGTAGCCATGTTTCAGCCCTCTGTATCTGTGCCTGAAATTAAAGATCCGTGTTACTTCCATGAGCTGGTGTCAGCAGGAAGGTACATGTATGTGTCTGTTCAGAGAGCTCCAAGAATGATGTGTTTGCAATTACACAGTCACTGATACAGAATGTTCACTAATCGCTCAGAAATGCCAAGACAGGGCAACGTCACCCTTATCAGGGTTTCCAGACACCCCTGTCTATAGAGTCTTTCAGGCAGGTTGTGGTCTCTGTATGTCTGTGAACTCCCAGAAGCATTTACCCATCTACCTGTCTTCTTGTGGAAGGTGGCATTGAGTGCCTGGTCCCATGCAACCTCCAACACCCTTCCACCTGACACACCGCTGAATCCACCAACCAGGGCCAGCATTTTCTCTGTCTCCTAGGAGATTCTGAACAGGAAAAGCAGCTCCCCAGCCCCCACCCCCAGGCCAGCAGACCATTGGCTATTCAGCTACCAGGCAAGTCTGAGCCCTCCTCTCACACCTGCCCAGGCCCCTTAAGGCCTTGCTGGGTGCACCCCAAATCATTCTCCTCCATCTTGTGAGTTGCAGCCTACCTGTGCCCCAGACTGCAGTGAGCAGAGTCCAGGAAGTGGTAAGGAGACAGACTAGTGCTGTCTCTTCCCAAAACAAAAGTTGTTTAAAAAACGATTTTCCTTTCTGTGATTACTGTCTTTGCCTATGGTTGTTACAGTTTAAAATTGTAGTTTTGACATGCCTCTGATTGCCTATTTTATCACCTGTTTGTGTGTTTTAAACTTGTGGTTTTTCCCTGCCCATGATTGCTCCCATTTTACGTGTTGAATTGTTGGATTTGAAGTCCAACCTCTGTAGTTTATCCCTCTCATTCCTTGGGGACAAATATGTTTTCCCTCCAAATTTCTCCTTTGCTCTGTGCTAAGATCTGTATGTTAAAACAGTGCACCCCAGCCACCATTTTGTGTTCACAAGCCAGTGAAACCAGCCCCTCTGCCCCCCCACCCCCAGCAACAGGTATATTCTACATCAGAGGGTGATTCTGTGAGCTGTTTAAACTGTGTTTACTAGGGCCTGTGCACTTCGTTTTTTGGCCAGCAGAGGGAGTAATGTTTTATTCAAACAGTATTGTTAGATTTCAAGTTAGTGAGGCCTTTACCTGCAGGAGTCCAAATTGTGGATTGAGCCTGTCTGTCTGATAGGAGATTCTGAACAGGAAAAGTAGCTCCCCAGCCCCCACCCCCAGGCCAGCAGACCATTGGCTATTCAGCTACCAGGCAAGTCTGAGCCCTCCTCTCACACCTGCTCAAGCCCCTTAAGGCCTTGCTGGGTGCACCCCAAATCAATCTCCTCCATCTTGTGAGTTGCAGCCTACCTGTGCCCCAGACTGCAGTGAGCAGAGTACAGGAAGTGGTAAGGAGACAGACTAGTGCTGTCTCTTCCCAAAACAAAATTTGTTTAAAAAATGATTTTCCCTTTCTGTGATTACTGTCTTTGCCTGTGGTTGTTACAGTTTAAAATTGTAGGTTTGACCTGCCTGTGATTGCCTATTTTATCACCTGTTTTGTGTTTTAAACTTGTGGGTTTTCCCTGCCCATGATTACTCCCATTTAACATGTTGAATTGTGGGATTTGAAGTCCAACCTCTGTAGTTTATCCCTCTCATTCCTTGGTGACAAATCTGTTTTCCCTCCAAATTTCTCCTTTGCTCTGTGCTAAGACTTGTATGTTAAAACAGTGCACCCCCAGCCACCATTTTGTGTTCACAAGCCAGTGAAACCAGCCCCCCTGACCCCCCTCCCAGCAACGCGGATATTCTACATCAGAGGGTGCTTCTGTGAGCTGTTTAAACTGTGTTTACGAGGGCCTGTGCACTTCGTTTTTTGGCCAGCAGAGGGAGTAAAGTTTTATTCAAACAGTATTGTTAGATTTCAAGTTAGTGAGGCCTTTACCTGCAGTAGTCCAAAGAGTGGACTGAGCCTGTCTGTCTTTTAGGAGATTCTGAACAGGAAAAGCAGCAGCCCATCCCCCACCCCCAGGCCAGCAGACCATTGGCTAGTCAGCTACCAGGCAAGTCTGAGCCCTCCTCTCACACCTGCCCAGGCTCCTTAAGGCCTTGCTGGGTGCACCCCAAATCATTCTTCTCCATCTTGTGATTTGCAGCCTACCTGTGCCCCAGACTGCAGTGAGCAGAGTCCAGGAAGTGGTAAGGAGACAGACTAGTGCTGTCTCTTCCAAAAACAAAAGTTGTTTAAAACACGATTTTCCCTTTCTGTGATTACTGGCTTTGCCTGTGGTTGTTACAGTTTAAAATTGTAGTTTTGACCTGCCTGTGATTGCCTATTTTATTACCTGTTTTTTGTTTTAAACTTGTGTTTTTTCCCTGCCCATGATTGCTCCCATTTAACGTGTTGAATTGTGGGATTTGAAGTCCAACCTCTGTAGTTTATCCCTCTCATTCCTTGGTGACAAATCTGTTTTCCCTCCAAATTTCTCCTTTGCACTGTGCTAAGACCTGTATATTAAAACAGTGCACCCCCAGTCACCATTTTCTGTTCACAAGCCAGTGAAACCAGCCCCACTGCCCCCCCTCCCAGCAACAGGAATATTTTACATCAGAGGGTGCTTCTGTGAACTGTTTAAACTGTGTTTACTAGGGCCTGTGCACTTCGTTTTTTGGCCAGCAGAGGGAGTAACGTTTTATTCAAACAGTATTGTTAGATTTCAAGTTAGTGAGGCCTTTACCTGCAGTAGTCCAAAGTGTGGATTGAGCCTGTCTGTCTCCTAGGAGATTAGGAACAGGAAAAGCAGCTCCCCAGCCCCCACCCCCAGCCCAGCAAACCATTGGCTATTCAGCTACCCGGCAAGTCGGAGCCCTCCTCTCACGCCTGCCCAGGCCCCTTAAGGCCTTGCTGGGTGCTCCCCAAATCATTCTCCTCCATCTTGTGAGTTGCAGCCTACCTGTACCCCAGACTGCAGTGAGCAGAGTCCAGGAAGTGGTAAGGTGACAGACTAGTGCTGTCTCTTCCCAAAACAAAAGTTGTTTAAAAAATGATGTTCCCTTCTGTGATTACTGTCTTTGCCTGTGGTTGTTACAGTTTAAAATTGTAGGTTTGACCTGTCTTTGATTGCCTATTTTATCACCTGTTTTGTGTTTTAAACTTGTGGTTTTTCCCTGCCCATGATTGCTCCCATTTAACGTGTTGAATTGTGGGATTGGAAGTCCAACCTCTGTAGTTTATCCCTCTCATTCCTTGGTGACAAATCTGTTTTCCCTCAGTATTTCTCCTTTGCTCTGTGCTAAGACCTGTATGTTAAAACAGTGCACCCCCGGTCACCATTTTGTGTGCAGAAGCCAGTGAAACCAGCCCCCCTGCCCCCCCCCCCTGCAACAGGGATATTCTGTATTAGAGGGTGCTTCAGTGAGCTTCGTTTTTTGCCAGCAGAGGGAGCACAATTTTATTCAAACAGTATTGTTAGATTTCAAGTTAGTGATGTCTTTACCTGCAGTAGTCCAAAGTGTGGATTGAGCCTGTCTGTCTCCTAGGAGATTCTGAACAGGAAAAGCAGCTTCCAACTCCCTAGCCAGCAAACGTTGTCTGAGGTGTCTTTGACATTATATGGTCTGCTAGTGGTTGGTACATATGTACACTGATTGGTGGTTGTATGTGTTGTTTCTATTGGATTAGGGTTAATGTCCTCATTGGTCGGGTATTTGAGGGTTCTTATTGGTTTCTGGGTCTGTGATTCAATCATTGTAGGGTTGGGACTAGGGCTAGGGTTAGGATTTCTATTGGAAGTAGGGACTAGGGCTTCCTATGTTATTGGTTGTTGGGAGTAGGGTGGGACTAGGGCTAGGGTTAGACCTTTAATTGGAAGTAGCGACTAGGGCTTCTGGTGTGATTGGCTGCTCGACTAGTTTTGGGACTAAGAGTAGGGTTAGGCTTTGTATTGGAAGTAGGGACTAGGGCTACCTGTGCCATTGGTTGCTTGGACTTGGGTTGGGACTACTGGTAGGGCTAGGGCCTTTATTGGACGTAGAGATCAAGGTTTTTGAACTGATTGGGTGCTTAGACTAGAGCTAAGGTTGGCTGTAAGGTCCTGGTCTCATATGGGTTCTAGATTTTAGGGCTAGTGTTGTGATTGGATAGTGTTAGGGCTAGGGTTCCCATTGGCTGAAGGGGTCACTTGATTACTAGGGCTATGAAAAGCCAGGCTTAGGGCGTCTCAGCCCGAGCATCGAGGCTAAGGGCAGAGAGGACAAGGGCAGTTACCTGTTTGAGCCTGTTAAGGGCAGAGAGGACAAGGGAAGTTACCTGTTTGAGCCTGTTCGAGACTGGTCAGGACTGGGGCCAGAAATGCTGCCCATTTTCTCACTCAGCAAAACCTGGTCAACACTAACCCTGGGCGAAGCACTACGCTACGCTAGCGGACTTTGCGAAGTTTTCGCAACTTCTCACTAGGCGAGCTGCACGTAGCACAGTGCGAACATGCGTAGTGCAGCGTAGCGTAGTGCAGCGGTCATTTTTTGCTTGTTCGAAGTCCTGAACGTCATGTTCGCGACCGCGAGCAAGCAAAATGACATCCCGGCGAGATTCTCAATGCGAGGAGGTCAGGTTTCTCATTGTGAGTGGTTGCGCATGCTCGCGACCGCTCTCAATGAGAAACTACCTGTTCGCGTTGAGAAAGCTGCCGCTCGAGTAATAATCTACTCGAGCAGCAGAAAACTACAGCTCGCACTGTGCAAGATGCCGTTTTCAATGCTTGCACAGTGCCGGATGCTTGTCCGCACTGTGCAATCATTGAAAATGCATCTTGCACAGTGCGAACATGCTACTACGCAGCTCGCGTAGTGCTACGTGAAGTTCGCGTAGTGCGAAGTGCACTTCGCGTAGCTTTGCGTAGCGCTACTTCGCGAACTGTGGAAAAGTAAATTTTGCCATGTTCTGTGTCCCTACGCCTCATCCATCATACGTTATGTGTGCATGACCAATATGCATATGTTATTCCCCATGTCCGATTAATGACGCAATTACAGTTGTGTCCACCTCTGGTATGTCATTTTCCAGTCCTCGTGAATACTACGAATATCAGGCCTATGTAAAGTTACGTTGCCACGTTTCTCAGTGTGCACGTTATTCCATTGTAAAGTCCCCGTTTCCAGGCCTCAAAAGGGCCCGGACATCAGATTCAGCTCCTGTCTCCTGAAAGCCTCGCTGAGGAGCGATACAGCCCCCACCTGTATCCTCGACCCTTCACTTACTTCCTGCCTCGCAGTGCCCGGTGCAGCTTGGCTCTGCCTCTGAGTCTGCCAAAAGTATGTTATAGTTCCAGCTATCAGTTCAGTCCTCCTTCTCTGCATTCCTAAGCTACTGAACTGCATCAATAGTTTCCGTCATTGTCTAGCCTTCTCGTCTCCATGTTAGAGAAATACTGTATTTAATGGTCATTTAATATTCTTCATCACGCACTACATGTAGAATAATGTATGGTCCAGTCTTAGAATCAAGTTAGCTTTTCCCCTCATGACTTCTAGTTTATATCAACATGTTCCCTAAACATCAGATACCAGATAGGGTTTAGGTACATGTCGCTCCGACCCTCCAGACTCTAGTCTCTGCTCCTAACACAGAGTTCGTAGCCCCCAGCTTCTCCTAGTAATACGTCATTGCCAGTTTTCGCGCACCATTAGGTTAGAGGTCCCGGCTCCTTAGGTAGCCCCCTCCTATGTTTCCGCCCATTCATGACATATTCTGTTACGTTTTCATCACATGTCTATGTATACTCCCAGTTACACCTCTTTTCACTGTTATCTTTCGCGACTGCTACGCGTCACGCCTTCTGCTCCACCCACTGCTACGCCTACTGCAATGTAATGCTATGTGTTTGCGTTATGTATATAAGTCAATGTATTGTTATTAAAAGTTAGCGCGCTCATCCCAGATCAAGCCCCGGCAGCTGCTGGGCCCCAGTTGTCCTGCTGGGCCCTGTCACCTCTGTTCCTATGCAGGTTGTCCTGATCCTGTCCTTATGCTGTAATAAACCTGCAGAAACTCCTACTACCTCGAATCTTGACTCTTATTTTATTGAGCTATCTGTTATTCATTCATTCATTAAAAAATAGATCCGGTATTATTTATTTATATACCACATAATGGCGCCCGAATAGGGACTTGCCCTTTCCCCACGCGTCGGTGAAGCCACGCCGACCCCCTGACCCTCTGCAGTCGTGACGGAACTCTTCTGCGCAGTGGCAGATATTTCTGCTCAAGTATCCCTCAGGCCCACGGAGGAGACGGAGGAGGCGGTCCAGCATCCGAACGAGACGGTGGAGGAACGCGGCGAGTCCCGACCAGAGCCCAAGCCAAGAGTCCAAGGTCCGAGGTATCCGGAGGCCCACCCGTAACTGAAGTCCGAAGTTCGTCGTCCGTCGCCGTAGCAGTCCAGTCCAGTCCGAGGCCTTCCGTTCTTGCTGCCCGGTGAGTACCGTTGCTGGGGTAGTATCTAGACAGGGTCACTTTAATTGACTCTGGTCTGTGGGTTGGTGGTACACAGTCCCACAAACGAAGTGTCCACTTCGGTGGATGCGGGTTCTGACGTGTCTCTTTATGAGACCGGTAAATGTCGTACTGTTACAGCAGTGCATCCAGTAATTCTAGTCTGTTCCGTTCTCGAGAAATTCTGTTCTGCTTCTGTTCTCAGTATTCCAGGTAATATTCTGTTCGAACTGTTATTTATACTGTTCTTCATGTATTTTATTGTTGTGGTATGAGTGCGATGTGATTTCGTGTTTTCATTGTGTATTGTATTGTGTCCAGATTACAGTTCAGTCATGCCGCTCTTTTCCAAGTTACGTCAGTTAAAAACTAGAAAGGGTTTATTAGAAGAAGCAGTTCCTGTCCCGCCCAGGGACAGTCCAGGTCATTTTATGTATCAGAAACATGGCATAAGCGCCATATTATATCTAGATTTATGGGTAGAGTATACCAAACAGTTAGAAGAAAAGTATAGATGGCCCGTATCGGGTACATGGGATGCCGAATGTATCATGCGAGTAGAAGAAGCATTATGGAAAAAGAAAGCCAGACAGTCACAGAAAGATGCCATCGAGTTATGGCGTAAAGAAGCGCATAGAAGAACGGAAAAGGAAGTCAGAAAGTCAGAGTTAAGTAGAGAATCCCAGGAACGAGCCCAAGAAAGAGAATTAATCGAGATAGGTGAACAAGTCAAAGCCGAACAATCAGACAGACAGAGGCATGCCCTCATTAAGGGTATGTATCCTCTTCTTGCCGAAGGCTTGCCAAAAGCGACCCCAGAGGCATCTAGTAATTTCCCGCCACCATTAGTTCCGACCAAGCTACGTCACAAACAGACCGCAGCTGATATTTTTATTTCGTCCTACTTGGACGACACAGTCCCAGAATATGCAAATCCTGTTCGCGCTCCGCCAGTCCCTGTAAACCAGGTAATTCATGCTCCTTCAGACACCGGGGTACCCTTAACAGCTCCCCCGGGTCAGCCCGCCATACAAGTCCAGCCCACGTTACAATTACCGACCCTGCCAGGACGAAGAATGTCAGTCGACGATTCTAGTCTAGGGGCCGCAGGAGGAGGTCTTCCTCAAACCCCGCCGCCACACAAGCGTTTAACATTACTCGAATTACATGCTCAAGCGTTACAGCGCACGCCTAAACATCAGTCTGTTACAGAAATCAGGCAAACCCTTACCGAATGTGTCTATGATCCAGTTCCAGGCGAATATAATATGGTTTTATATTCCTTACGTGTAAGGAGAGTGACCGAGTATCTAGTCACCTTGCCGAATATGAAAGAAGATCTAGACAGAATATATCGTTTCATCCGTACAGGGGATGATCCAGAAAGTATTGGCGAGATTATGTCTCAAAGGAAAGCCGAGATCCAGCTCATGATATTAAAGTTCCTGATCAATTGTCTAATAAGAGAACAAGATTACCCGTCTAAAGACTCTGCCGAAATGAGAATCCTGACAAGGTGGAGTGATAATATAGCCGAGGGTAAGCACAAGACCGTCGGTGCCATGGAGAGTATGTACAAGAAAATTCGTAAAGAAATAATAAGGTTACACGAACAGCGTAAAGCAGCACAAGTAAGCGAGAAAGAAAGTATCTCTGATCCTGAAGAGGAAGACGAGAATCCCGCCAGAATAGCGTATGTAGGAAAATCTAGATTTCCAGATCGCCATTTACGTCCAGAACACAAGTCTATTTTTCATCATCCAGCACCAGAACAAGGTTCTCTAGAACAAGTATTTCAAGCTACCGATCACATTCTGAAATCACGAGTCGGCTATAGTGAGTTAAGTACCATGCACAAACAAGAACTAGCCCGATCAGCAGTCCGATGGATTACTGATTCTACCACTTTTCCAGATGAAATAGTGGCACAAATGTTCCTGAAATTGCCCCCAGCCGAGCAGCGACTGGTGGGTATGTATATGATCCAGCACCTCATTACTCTGTATGAGGGTCAACATTCTGATCCAGGTCCGTTGCATGATATTCTGAACGAGTTACTCCAGTATAGATGGAGAGGTCTAGGTACCGATTTAATTAGTGTCATTCTAGAACAGCGCCACAAATATAGAACGTTTCTGAACCCGCATTTTGTTCATGTCTCACCCCCAGAAAGTAAATCATTTTACATAGACAGACAGAATCCGTTACGAGAAGTCCACCCAGTCCAAGGGGCGGGTGGCGTAATGCAACGAGTGTTTGTATACACTCCGATTTCAAAGATGGAACTTCTTGAAATGAAGAAATTAATTCCCTGTCATGATAAAGATCCAGCGGGGTTCCATAGAGAATTAAAAGACATGCTCCGTATGGGAGAATACACTTACCCAGACATCATTAAAATGTTAAAGGTCCTGTTACCCGCAGGGGTGTATGAAAAGCTAAAGGAAAAAGAATGGGAGGTGGGAGAGAAAAAGATCGATTGGGCAGCTCTAGAAGCTGAAGACAAGGCACGAGTACCAGGTACCGGTCTTGGAGATA
Organism: Lissotriton helveticus; assembly: GCF_964261635.1. Classification (NCBI taxonomy): domain Eukaryota; kingdom Metazoa; phylum Chordata; class Amphibia; order Caudata; family Salamandridae; genus Lissotriton; species Lissotriton helveticus. Next base: position 1,191,297,201 of record NC_136068.1, read on the forward strand.
AATGTAAAGAATTACCAGAATTACTGATTCAAGTTTTACCCAGATTATTGACAACGAGAAAAGAAGACTGGGATGCAATCTCAGCCTGTAAACAGAAACAAGATGAAGATATTAGTGATTTTTATTCTAGATTTGAAAAATGTTTCAGTATCAACAGTGGTCTCAAGACAAGTAGTGAGTCATACCCTCATCTTTTTGTTACCAAATTAGTCGAGAATTCAAGCCCACAAATTAAAAATCGAGTTTTAAAAGTCGAAAGCACCTGGCAAGCAAACACTCCGTCCCAGATGCTCCAGATGCTCCAGTATCACCAGAATAGAATCAGGGAAGAGCAAGAACACGAAAGAAAACGTATGAAAGACACGAAAATGAAAGTGCTAGTTGCACAATCTGTTCCTCAAGACAGTCAGAAGAGGGGTCCGAATCAAGCCAGTCATCCTGCAGCTCCCGTTAAAGGGAACTGCAATTATTGTAAACAGCCAGGTCATTTTATAAACGAGTGTGCAGTTCTGAAACATAATATAGCTACTGGTAAGACTAAAGAACGACCACGTCCGCCTAGACAAGAACAAGTTTCACAGACTCCGCAGTCACAGAATGCACAACAGACAGTTTCCGCACCGCAGCCTATTGCTGCAACACAGCACGTTACATCGCAGATGTACCAGTATGCACAGTCTGAGTATCCAGAGTACCAGCCATATTCATGAAACAGCCTAGAGAGGGAGGTAGGCTTGCCTCTCATCGAGATACCTGTAGATCAAGAAGGTCCCTATGTTCACAGTCAAGTATTAGGGAAAGACAGAAAGTTTTTGATCGATACAGGGGCAAGCAGGACCACTATTAGTCATGCCGAAGTTCCAGGGGCTCCGCTCTCAGGCTCAAGAAATGTTTCCCTTGGATTTTCAGGAAAGCCAATAGTTAATGAGATATCAAAGCCAGTCACTCTAGAAGTAGGTCCATTGTCCCGTACTACCGATCTGTTACTTACTAAGTCATGTCCAGAAAATCTATTAGGCATTAAGACACTGAAAGAATTAGGTGCAGTTATTTGCTGCTCCCCAGAGGGAATACGTCTGTTCCTACGTGACTTTAAGGGTCACTATGTATTACGAGATTTTGATTCAAGATTGTCTAATGTTCCACAGCACTTATGGGCGCAAGGTCCAACTGATGTAGGTTACATGCAAATCACACCCCATCGTGTGACTCTCAAACCAGGTGTAGTGTTACCACGAATCAGACAGTACAGATTGCCACCTGAGGCTGTAGCAGCCTTATCCAAAATTATTGACGAGCTCATGGCTCAAGGAGTGGTTGTAGAAACTGACTCCAATGTATGCAATTCTCCGATCATTCCAGTCATGAAACGTACTGATCCGAATGCACCCCCAGTATATCGATTAGTTATTGATTTACGAGAGCTTAATAAATGTATTATTCCGCAGTACCCAGTTGTTCCAGACATCTCTTCCCTGTTAACAGCCATTGATTCCGAAGCTACGTTTTTCACTGTCATAGACCTCAAGAATGCATTTTTTAGTGTTCCAATTCATCCAGACAGCCAGTTTCTTTTCGGATTTTGTTTAAACGGAAGGAGCTATATGTTCACACGCGCTCCTCAAGGTTTCACAGAAAGTCCTAGTATTTACAGTCAGGCACTCAAGAGACAACTAGACAATATTCACATGCCAACTGACACTGCCCTGCTCCAGTATGTCGATGATCTACTGATCACAGCCCGTTCTGAACGTGCCTGCGAGCGAGCGTCACTTACAGTTTTGTATTTCCTTGCCGAGATGGGGCACAAGGTGTCACCTTCGAAGCTTCAATTCTGTGTCCAGCAAGTGGTATACTTAGGACACTTGCTGTCCAAGAGGGGTAGGCAGTTGACACCAGACCGTATCCAGTTAATAGCGAGTCTTCCCCAGCCCAGAACCCAGAAGGAGGTACGTGCCTTTATCGGCCTTACTTCTTATTGTAGACAATGGATTCCCCAGTATGCATTTCTAGCCAAGCCACTGATACAGTTAACGACACAGGAGGCAGCCGTATCGACTGTCCTCCCTTGGACATCTGAACATACCCTTTTACAATACAAGCCCTGTGCTTATTTTTCGAGCACATTAGATCCAGTCGCCCAGGCGTTGCCTGCGTGCCTCAAGTCAGTTGCAGCCACAGCACTAGCTATCAGACAAAGTGATTCCATAGTTTTAGGGCATTCCCTGACAGTACAAGTTCCACACTCCGTAGAAGTTCTTTTAAACCGAACACAAACACAGCACTTGACAATTGCACGTTTAACAGGTTATGAATTGACACTGTTCCAGCCACACATAGAAATTAGACGCTGCAACGTTCTGAATCCTGCTACACTGTTACCATCAGGTAATTCAAAACCAGACCCACACGACTGTGTGGAAGTAGTTAACATTACGACAAAGCCAAGACAAGACCTGACAGACATTCCGTTACCAGATCCTGACCTGACACTTTATGTGGATGGTTCATGTATGAGAACTAGTACAGGAGAACTAGTCGCCGCGTATGCAGTGACTACTGACACTGATGTTATTGAAACACACCGTATTGACACCCTGTCCGCTCAAGCAGCAGAGCTAGTCGCTCTGACACAAGCCTGTATACATGCCAAGAACCTGAAAGTTAATGTTTACACAGATTCACGTTACGCATTCGGAGTTGTCCACGACTTCGGAGTGCTCTGGCAGGAGAGAGGTTTTATGACTTCTCATGGAACCAAGATTCAGCATGGTCTCCTTATTCAAGCCCTGTTAGATGCCATACATTTACCGACATCTATTGCTATCATGAAATGCAAAGCACATACGAAAGTTACAGACATTATTTCCCAAGGTAATGATCTAGCAGACCGCACAGCCAAGCTTACAGCACAGACTCCAGACATTCCAGTTAACATGACACATACTCCAGATCCGATTACATGCATGACAGTTAAGGACCCTACACAAGATGTCATAGATATACAGTTACATGCTACCCCCGATGAAATCAAGAAATGGTCTGAACAAGGAGGGGTCCAGACAGATCAAGGATGGTTAACGAAGGGTAGAGCCACATGGTTTCTCCCCGACTCTATGGTTCAAGTCATTATCAATACCGCACATAGTCCAGCACATTTAGGAGAAAAAGCTATGTTAGACAGTATCCAGAACATTTGGTTCAACAAGCATTTACGAGCTGCAGCCAAGCAGAAAGTCCGTACCTGTATGATATGTTGTCAGTTTAATCCAGGTAAAAGTGTCCCGGTGGAACAAGGTGGTTTCCAGCCCCCTGACCACCCTTTTGAGGTCCTCCAGATGGATTATATTCAGATGGAGCGATGTCGAGGTTTCAAGTATGTCCTTGTAGTTGTATGCGCTTTGTCCAGGTGGACAGAAGCATATCCAGTCCCAGATTACACAGCCGCGACCACTGCCAAGCAGTTGGTTCGTGAATTTTTCCCTAGATATGGACTCCCTAGAGTCGTATATTCTGATAACGGTCAGCCATTCTCCTCAGAGTTAATGAAGCACGTTTCCCTTTTGTTAGGGTACCAGTGGAAGTTCCATTGTGTACGCCATCCTGAAGCAGCCGGTCTAGTCGAAAGACATAATCAGACCCTGAAAATCCGCATTGCCAAAGTCTGTAAAGAAAAAGGTGTGGACTGGCTAGTAGCTCTGCCAGTCGCTTTGTTTTATATGCGCATGGTCGCACATTCCAGATCAGGTCTGTCCCCGTATGAGGTCGTATTCGGCCGCCCCCCTAACATGTGGGGTACTCCTAGACCCCGAAGTATTACCGATGTTTCATGTAATATGCTGACAGATTACCTAGCTTCCTTGATGTCTGCCCTCAACTCATGTCGTTCACAGGTTGCTGCCGCATTTCCAGACAACACCGAGGTGGCACCGCATGAAATCGTTCCAGGCTCCTTGGTGATGATCAGAAATTTCGACAGATCAAGTCCGCTGGAACCACGTTGGAAGGAGCCACGTCAGGTCCTCTTGACCACCCGTACTGCCGTCAAGTTGGAAGGCAGGAAGGGGTGGGTCCATCTTTCTCATGTAAAACTTTTCAATGGATTGAAACCCGTCTCCAAGAACATTTCCCAGGATTCCCAGGATTTTAAAAACTGTCAAAACATTGTTTTAAAGGACTGTCCCGCACAAGACATTACTACAACCCCTCCCTTGTTAGAGAAAACTCCGCAGCAGGAGTATAAGTTAAAGCTCAGGTCTAGTAAAATAAGTCAGTCAGTTTGATTGTATAAGTCCTCCCCTAGGTGAAACGGTTAGACTGTTTCTGACATGTATAAAATAGACCCCCATAGTGAGAGAGTCAGTTTAAACTCAAACCGATGTATCGTTTTTCTGAGTTTCATATTATTCATCAGCATTATGATTTCCTGCACCAGCTATGCGTTCTATCTGTATTTTCCAGTTCCTCATGCTAATATGTCTGCTAATGCTACAGTAGAGCACACGTTTAGTGATCTGCCTCCTCACGAATATTCTTACCGCCTCGCTATGCGCAACAATTCTTTCATCCGTATGTTACATTACTCACACCAGACCAGCAATGCCACTAATTGTTGGGTGTGTGGTCGACTCCCCCCTTTTCAGACACCGAAGGGAGTTCTGCCACTCTTTCCTTATCCATTCTCACATAATGGTTCGTGTGGAGCATGGTCCACGTTAACGTCATCCTCAACAGATATGTCTTTTCTTAACAGTACATGTTTTCCAGACAAGCAAGGTTTCCCCCACAGAACAGGTTTAGATCTAGAAAATGAAGTTTATAATTTAGGTAATTATTCGTCGAATTTCATGGTCCTGAATGTTCAGTCTGATACTACTCCAGACTTACCTGCTATTTCAGTACTACCTGTCAAAGGCGAATTATGTGTCCGTAGTTATGGTTCCGTACACGTAGGACATAGTGATTGTACTACTGTTATCCAGTATAGTGACAGTGGGAAATCTGTTTTCAAAGCTTCACGTCATTCTTATTTTATTTGTGGTCAAACTGCATATGTCCGTCTGCCCCTCGATTGGGAGGGAACCTGTTACATTGCTTTCCTACTGCCACCTGTTTTCCTAGCCCCATCTGATTATCACAGAAACACACATCTAGTACACATTAGACATAGAAGGGAGTCCCCAATTGTCGATTATACTGAAACTACTCTAGAACAGTATACAGATTTCAATAAAGGTTTCTTCTTCTTTGTAGGACCTGTCCAGAATAGTAAACTGATCCGTAGGTTAACAAGAACTCTTGAAGCTGTAGTAAATGAGACTGCCTCTGCTCTAGGTAATTTAACCGAAGAACAATCTGCTATGAGATTTGTCGTTTTGCAAAATCGTCTCGTCCTTGACGTCATACTGGCCGATAGGGGCGGGGCCTGTAGAGTCATTGGATCTAGTTGCTGCATTTTTATTCCAAATAACGCGCCGTCTGTTTATTCAGCTATAACCAGACTCCATAAAATTGCCCATCTGTTACACCAAGATCCAGGCACCTGGACATGGTCCGGTTGGTTCTGGAATATAATTTCCGCCTGGGGATGGAAAGTCCTGTCCTTTCTAGGTATTGCAGTAGCGATCATATTTAGCTGCTGCCTCTGTATACAATGTGGCCCTGCGATTTGCAGCATGTGCGCTACCTCTTGTATTCCTAGTCCCAAGCCCCGTTCTAAATCCCGTTTCAAGACAATTCGAGACGAGCAAATGGTACTGTATGAAATGATAGATGGTATCATGAAAATTGATGTTTCCTGATGGAAACGTAGTGACAAGGAGGGAATGTGGAAAAGTAAATTTTGCCATGTTCTGTGTCCCTACGCCTCATCCATCATACGTTATGTGTGCATGACCAATATGCATATGTTATTCCCCATGTCCGATTAATGACGCAATTACAGTTGTGTCCACCTCTGGTATGTCATTTTCCAGTCCTCGTGAATACTACGAATATCAGGCCTATGTAAAGTTACGTTGCCACGTTTCTCAGTGTGCACGTTATTCCATTGTAAAGTCCCCGTTTCCAGGCCTCAAAAGGGCCCGGACATCAGATTCAGCTCCTGTCTCCTGAAAGCCTCGCTGAGGAGCGATACAGCCCCCACCTGTATCCTCGACCCTTCACTTACTTCCTGCCTCGCAGTGCCCGGTGCAGCTTGGCTCTGCCTCTGAGTCTGCCAAAAGTATGTTATAGTTCCAGCTATCAGTTCAGTCCTCCTTCTCTGCATTCCTAAGCTACTGAACTGCATCAATAGTTTCCGTCATTGTCTAGCCTTCTCGTCTCCATGTTAGAGAAATACTGTATTTAATGGTCATTTGATATTCTTCATCACGCACTACATGTAGAATAATGTATGGTCCAGTCTTAGAATCAAGTTAGCTTTTCCCCTCATGACTTCTAGTTTATATCAACATGTTCCCTAAACATCAGATACCAGATAGGGTTTAGGTACATGTCGCTCCGACCCTCCAGACTCTAGTCTCTGCTCCTAACACAGAGTTCGTAGCCCCCAGCTTCTCCTAGTAATACGTCATTGCCAGTTTTCGCGCACCATTAGGTTAGAGGTCCCGGCTCCTTAGGTAGCCCCCTCCTATGTTTCCGCCCATTCATGACATATTCTGTTACGTTTTCATCACATGTCTATGTATACTCCCAGTTACACCTCTTTTCACTGTTATCTTTCGCGACTGCTACGCGTCACGCCTTCTGCTCCACCCACTGCTACGCCTACTGCAATGTAATGCTATGTGTTTGCGTTATGTATATAAGTCAATGTATTGTTATTAAAAGTTAGCGCGCTCATCCCAGATCAAGCCCCGGCAGCTGCTGGGCCCCAGTTGTCCTGCTGGGCCCTGTCACCACTGTTCCTATGCAGGTTGTCCTGATCCTGTCCTTATGCTGTAATAAACCTGCAGAAACTCCTACTACCTCGAATCTTGACTCTTATTTTATTGAGCTATCTGTTATTCATTCATTCATTAAAAAATAGATCCGGTATTATTTATTTATATACCACAGAACTACGCCCACCCTTAGTCAACACCATCCACATCCACAAACAGAGCAACACACTCACACCAAAGGTACACCACGCACAACACTATGCACAGATTAACGTACCAGCATGCACCACAAACCCAACCAAACCACATCTACACACCCTACTACCCCAACTACCACACATATCCACCATCACCTACAAACAGTACAAAACTCTATCCTATACCACTAACCAATAGACTCATCACTTACACAACACCAATCAACACCATACATAACTACATCCCATTCAGACACACTCTCCCTGCTGTAATTACACCTGACAGACCACCTTTTATCACTAACAAACAAATAATCATCCTTCCATCAGTTGTCCAACAAACACCCTCCTCTCCCTTCTACCATAATAACACTATCGCACAACACACACACTGCATACCACCACACTTTGTAACTCCTGCAACAAACCAGTCTAAGATAAACACTCTCACCTCTACTTCATTCCCTCCTACACATAACATACACTCTACTCATAAACACATCACCACCCCCTCTACGTCACAACCTCCTCTCACAAACAATACTATAAAACCAAATCCATTGCATGAAACATACACATCAGCACCCCTTTTCACTACTCCTCAAAAGCAAAATATATCACACACACCAGCACAACAAGATCTTCAAAGCGCAACACCTCATAATACTTACCATCACAAAATACAAACATATACCCACCTTTCAAACTACACAAAGGAACAAACTCCAATGCCAAGCTTTCACTCTTCCACCACACCTAACACAGATACAGCAATACAGCACCTCTCTTCTAACGGCCTCTCATCCATTGGATCCACTGGATCTCCTAAAGCAAACCTTTCTAAACTCTTCCCTCTGACTCCTCCGCTCCAAAACTCCGTTTTTACTCATCCAAAAGCCTCCTCCAACTGCTAAGACTTAACGGAATTTTTTTTTAATCCTTCACTCTTTTTTCCCTTCACTAACTTTTTCAATCAAAATTAACAGACTAACATACTCACTTCTCAAATTCCATATTCAACTATACTAATATACTACCCAAATAACTGAATAACATATCCACTACTCAAATTACTTCATATTTATTCTATACTAATTTTCAACACTAATCCTTTATGGGTTCCGGAGTGGTGTGCTACTCACCAGAAAATCTCTTCAACACCCATCAGGAGTAACAAGTGCTATATTAATGCAAATCTTTCTTCCCCTTTTATCCCTCTGGGCAGCAGGTCAACAATTATGTAGGGCAGCAGTCCACCAAGGCAGTAGCCCAGCTGGGCAGCAGGCTACTAAAGTTAAAGTCCTTTCGGAGTCCTCCGGAGGCGCGCCAGAGGCAAGCCCGTCTGCGCCCGTCCGCGGCCGGCCGGGGCTTGGGGCCAGAACCCCTGGTCAATCTCAGCACGGTTCCCTGAGATACTCCCGGGAGTCCCTTCTCTCTCTCCGATATAGTCACTATACAAAGGAGGCTCCCTTAAACTGTGATCTGAGCCCTTTCTTTTGTCATGGCTGTGGCTTTCCATAACTACTCCCCAGATCGAAAGTAAAAATGGGCACTGCAGACTTTGCGCAGTCCACCCCCAAGGATCTAGTTTTTACTTTCTTTAGCCTTAATTATAGGTCAGTTCAAAAACATAAACAAGACATCTTTGACCTACTGTAGGGCTCACAGCCAGACGCTGTCTTTCTTACAGAGACATGGTTAAACGAGAGCTCCGGCCCTGATATTGCCACTGCTCTCCCTCCAAACTACACTCTTATGGGAAGAAATCGCGTTGGCAAAGAGGGAGGAGGGATAGCTATTATTTTTAAAAATATATATACATGTAAATGGGATGATCTTGTTCTCCCTGAATGCGAGGCGGGTCTCTTTAAACTGCTGCTCTCTCCTAATTTTACCATCTTTGGTACCCTCATCTATCGCCCCCAGGACCGGTGAGTTCCTGGGCTGCCTCATTCTCCGATCACATTGCCCAGCTTCTGCTTCAGGCTCCCAACTTTCTGATTGTGGGCGATCTTAATATGCATTTTAATGACACTTCCCTAGCCACTATTGCCAATTTGATCGAGGACCTAGCAGCGCTTAATATCACTCTTCATAATTCTGGCCCTACTCACAAAGCAGGTAATCTGCTCGGTCCGATTTTCTCCAATTTGACTATGGTGGCATGCGAATCTGCTGTCCCCATTCTTTGGTCTGATCATTTTTTGGTTGAATTTCAAATTAAATATGGGAAATCTCTGGAAAACTCTTCTGCTATTTCTGGGCCCAGAAATAGCAAAAATTGGAAAAATCTGGACGTTGACAAACTGAATGTTTGCCTTGAGAATACTAGACCAATGACTTCTATTACCACGATGGAGGAAGATGCGGTCATTCATCATTGGCTTGGTTCATCCAAAGACTCCTGTCTTCCCCTCTTAAGCAAGAAAAAACTAAATGCAAGAATCTAGAAAGACAATGGCGTAAATACTATGATCCTAAAATCAAATCATTGTATAAATCTGCCCTTAGTAATTATCATATACTTTGTAGTGACGCACGAGCAAGGCACGTTAATTCAACTATTCTTGAAGCTCAGAACTGTCCCAAAGTACTTTTTAAGGTTGTTAAGGAACTCTCCGGAGCTGCTTGTCAGCCAAAACCCCCCTGCCTTGATTCCAAACAGTGCAACGACTTAGCTGAGTTTTTCATTAATAAAATTGCTACTATTTATGCTGAGTTTGATAAACAGGCTGATATCCCTTCTACAATCTCTTTAACCAATGGTCCTGCTAATGAACACCCTCCTCAGATCTCCATATTAACTGATGTTACTATTGGTCTAGATAAATGGACCCCACTTGATGCCACCACCTTTTGCAGCATCCTGAGTGGCATCAAATCAGGATCTCCAAATGATCCATGTCCTCCGTCAGTTTTTCAAACTTTGAATCAATCTTCACTGAATTTAATCATAGAGCTATTGACTATGTCCCTAGCTGAAGCTACAGTCCCGGCAGCATGGAAACATGCCATGATTGTGCCCTTGCTGAAGAAAGCCAATTTGGACCCCGAGGAACCATCTAATTTTCGTCCTATTTCTCTCCTCCCCATTTTCTCTAAAATTTTGGAGAAGCATATCAACACCCAGCTCACCAGCTTTGTGGAGACTCATGATGTCCTGCATACCTCTCAATCTGGTTTTAGGGCAGGATTCTCCACGGAATCCAAACTGCTGGGTGTTACGGAAAACATCTGTTTACAGGTAGATAGAGGAGAAACGGTGGCACTTATTCTTCTTGATTTAAATGCCGCATTCGATACTGTTTCTCATACCATCCTTCTAACCACCATTCAATCTTATGGTATTACTGGACTTGCACTAAAGTGGCTTTCTAGCTTCTTACTACACAGAACGTTTCAGGTTCTTTCGTCGACTTCTAGCTCCAAAATCCATGTTTCTCAGTATGGAGTCCCTCATGGCTCCATACTAAGTCTCCTACTTTTCAATATTTATATAAGTCCACTGGCCAGAATAGCGGAGCAAGCTGGGCTCACGGTATATTCCTATGCTGATGACACCCAGATCATCTTCTCACTGTCGGCTAAAACTAAGCACGATACATCGGGGCTCTGTGTAGGGCTAACAAGTATTGCCGATTGGATGCACACCAACAAACTTAAGCTAAACGGTGGGAAAACCGAACTTCTCCTCTTCGGTAACAACAAGTCCCTCTGGGGCACTCAACATTGGCCATCCCAGATGGGATCACTCCCACTTCCAGTACAATCGGCCCGCAATCTGGGCTTCATTGTTGATGACCAGCTGACAATGAGGCAACAAGCAGTTAAAGTAGCGTCCACCTGTTTTGTCATTCTTAAGTGGCTTAGGAAAATTCTATGGATGCTTTCATTGCCCGCCCAGAAAACTGTAGTCCATGCTCTTATAACATCTAGACTAGACTATGGGAATGTGTTATATCTGGGAGCAGGCAAAGAAGTATTACATGGGCTATGGATTATACAAAATTTTGCTGCCCGATTGCTATGTAAACTTCTCTACAGAACTCCAATTTCTGCCTCATTGCATGATCTTCACTGGCTGCGGAGCAACAATCGTGCTAAATTTAAAGCGCTGTGCTATATGCACAAGATTAATTCTGGCAAAAGCACCTCACTACCTTAAGGCCTTGGTTCATCAATACCGCCCCTCCCGCACACTTCGATCTTCGAATCAGCACCAATTTAAAATTCCTAGGATCAGACGAGTCACTTGGTTTCTTGCTTAGCTCCCTCACTCTGGAACTCGCTTCCCTTTTACTTACGCACCAAACAACATTACTTCAAATTCTGTAAAGACGTAAAAACTTGGTTGTTTAATCAATAACTTCTTTTCGGTCCTGTTCTATTCTCTAGCTTCTGTTCCTTGTTTCTTTTGTGCTCCCTAGCGCCGGGAAACCTACGGGTGGCTGTTGCGCTGTACAAATCTAATAAATAAAATAATAAATAAATCATAAACATAGAAGTCCTTCTTCCTGGCAGAGTTTCCACATGACCAGAAGTGGACTGAAGACTTGGTGTCTGAGGTCCAATACTTATACCTGGTTCTTTAAAGTGTAAGAAACTTTAAGAGGTTTCCCTTTCAGGTCCACAGGCTTCCTGCCTTCCCTGTCCTGGCTCTAGACTAACTACGGTGTGTATGCTGCCTTTTGCGTGGAGGTAAGGCACAGCCTACTCAACTTTAATGAGGGCTGTCCAACGATGGTCCATAGAGGGCCAGACACTCCTAATCTCTCTATTGTGTGTGGTATTCTAAGAGGGATACACAAATCCCAACTGTCAGCTACACCCAGTTTTGTGACCCAGAAACAGACTACAGCCACAAATTGACAAAGGCAGGAAAATGCCAACTTTCTGAATGTCAACAAAGCAAGATGCCTCAGACACCATAAATCACACTGGATTTTTTTATACACAGGAGTCCCTTTTATTGACCCTGTACTTATTTTATTTTTTGCATCTTTTGTATACTTTTTGCAATTAAGTATTCCTTTACCATATATACAACACAAATATTCAAAAGAGGGAGAAAACCTTTACATTTATATACAAAACATGACAAATATGTAGAAAGAAACTAATTACACATATACGACAATATACTTAATTTTTGAGAAAATTTGAAATTTTTAGTTTGATATTTAAATAATTTTGCACAAAGAAGAGAAACCTTTGACACCTTTGATTAACTTTAGAGTTAATGGGCATTATTCATCTTTCTTCAGAATTCTAGTGTCCTGTTGTTATTCACTGTGTCAAGACTATATACAATGTTAGTCCTGTCCACCTGTCCTGGCTTATGGTCCTTTAGGGTGGTCTAAAAATAAATTTTGGGTTTATTTTCAAAGGGCGAGTTTATCTTATTTCAACTCGACCGGATGGAGAAAAGCCAACTTGTCTTGGAATAGATCTTTCTAGACCACTGTGTTATGCCGACGCGTTTCGACCTTGCAGTTGTGGGACCAACACGTTGGTTTATCTCAAGGTCTTCATCAGGGCTGGTATCATTTGTAGTAGGACGGGTTTTGATGTCGTCTTGGTAGCAGAAGAGCTAGAGCGAGAGCAAGTTCGGGAATGGAAAAGGAACGCAGCACGTCTCAAAACAGCACGTCCAGAAAACCCGGTACGGGCTGGAATAGAGAAGAAATCAGCTGTATGCCCAGTGATAATCCTGAACCAAGAAAAGTTACAAACCATAAAAGAGAGGGTAATAAAGAAGAAAACTAGCCTAAGCTCTTCTGCTACCAAGACAACATCAAACTCTAGTGCTTACTCTAGGGGTGCTCTATATGTATTTTAAACGAAGGTTTGGGCCCTGTATAAGTGTTATTTTGCCAGGTCAAAATGCCAGTTTAAAAACTGTTTAAAGGGCTAATTAAGTGCATGGCACAATCAATGCTGCAGGCCCACTAGTAGCATTTATTTACAGGCCCTGGGTACACGTAGTGCCACTTTACTAGGGACTTATAAGTAATTTAAATATGCCAATTAGGTATATTCCAACAGTACCATGTTTTATGGAGTGAGTACATGCACTTTAGCACTGTTTAACAATACTAAAGTGCACGGTAGTGCTAAAGTGCACAGAGTCCTAAGACAAGCAAAAATGGAGGAGGATGGCAACATTTTGGGGGAAAGCCACCCTAAGGCTGACAGGTCTAACTGTCTTTGACTCAGTACAACGTTTTTGGGTAGTATATGAAAGACTGTTCTGTACCATTTAGGTTCTGGTTCTGGTAGGGATGTTTGAATTCCCCAATTAAAGAAACTTAATTCCTGGGCTACTGTGGATTCAAGTTCATTTTTTTGTCTTTGTGTCAATATCATTGTTTCATTTGGTTCTCCTTGTTGGTGGGGTAGAAATGCAACATTATTGATTCATTGGTCAGAGAATAGTGGGTTAATGGGAAGTGACTTAATTAACTTTTTTTTAAATTGTATTTATTATACTTTTGTGAATAACAGCGAGCATGTAGCATATAATCATTACGGACAAGTCTATGCCTTTTATGAGAACATGTGCATCTTTTATGAAGTTGTGATAAGGAGTACAATGTAGATCATTCATATGTAGCGTCCTTTCTTGGTCCTGAAATGCCAAAAAGAAAACTACAATACAATGGGGAATGCGGTATGGTGACATCTCTGGGAAGTAGCCACATGGCATAGTCTAAAAAACAGCAAGGATCAGCACTCTATAACAAATTATCAAAACAGTATCTCGCCATGTCTGATCCGTCACCCAATCTCTTGCAGCCAGATAGCTATCCCAGGCCGCACACCATAGTTCATGTCTCCGCCCCCCTATTTACATCTGTCGTGTCTACTGGATGTGCTAGGAGATAGCTCTGCAACAGACTCCATGTATCCTTATGGTGTGAGGACATGGGGAGCAATTCTGCATAATTAGTCAGTTGTTCATGACAATACATTAGGGGCCAGATGTAGGTAGCCAAATACCGGTCGGTAACGGCCGAATTCGGCCGTTACCGACCGGTATTTGGCTTTTGACATGTAGGGGGAAGGAAACAGGCCAATTCGGTAATTTTACCGAATCGGTAAATATACCGGTCGGTAAATTTACCGACCGGTATTTTTACAGAATCGGTAAAATTGAGATGTAGGTGGGACTCTTCTGAGTCCCACAAGCCCTACAAATTCGGTATTTTACCATCAAATTCAATTTGATGGTAAAATACCGATTCAGGTGTGCATGCACATGTGTGCATGCACACCTGTGCATGCACACCTGTGCCATATGACAGGCAGACCTGCCCGAACCTTTTTTGGGGGTGCTAGAGGGTGTCAAAGTGACACCCCCTGCACCCTTGTCAAAATCGGTATTTACCGATTCGGTAAATACCGACCGGTAATGCCCATTCATTCCTATGGGCTTCAAAGCCCATAGGAATGAATGGGCATTACCGGTTGGTATTTACCGAATCAGTAAATACCGATTTTTACCGATTCGGTAAAAGGAACATCTGGATGTTCCTACATCTCCCCCCTTCTTATTTACCGATTCTTATTTACCGAATCGGTAAAATTCGGTAAATAAGAATCGGTAAATTTTCCCTACCTACATCTGGCCCTTTGTGCCAGATGTAGGTAATTCTATTTTACCGACTCATAAATACCGAATTTTACCGATTCGGTATTTATGAATCGGTAAAATAGAAGTACCGAGATGTAGGTAAATCCAGATGTGGATTTAACGAATCTTTAAAAGTCGGTATTTACCGATTCGGTAAATACCGACCGGTAATGCCCCATTCATTCCTATGGGCTTTGAAGCCCATAGGAATGAATGGGGCATTACCGGTCGGTATTTACCGAATCTGTAAATACCGATTTTGACAAGGGTGCAGGGGGTGTCACTTTGACACCCTCTAGCACCCCCAAAAAAGTTTCGGGGGCCATGTGGCAGGCATACCTGCCCTAAGGGCAGGCCTGCCTGTCATATGGCACAGGTGTGCATGCACACATGTGCATGCACACCTGAATCGGTATTTTACCATCAAATTGAATTTGATGGTAAAATACCGAATTTGTAGGGCTTGTGTAGTCCCACCTACATCTCAATTTTACCGATTCTGTTAAAATACTGGTCGGTAAATTTACCGACCGGTATATTTACCGAATCGGTAAAATTACCGAAATGCCCTGTTGCAATCCCCCTACATGTCGAAAGCCAAATACCGGTCGGTAACGGCCGAATTCGGCCGTTACCGACCGGTATTTGGCTACCTACATCTGGCCCTAGATCAATAATCCAATCTTTGAATTTCAGAGACCTCCCCCGCCACCATCTACACATCACTCGGCGTTTGGACATCAGTAGTGCCAAAGCAACATATCTGCAGAATGGCTTGTCTATAAGTTCAGTAAAACCCAGCAGTGCTAATAGTGGGGTCATTCCAATGGTCAATGATGTCATCTGCTCCAAAGCAATGAAAACCTGTCGCCAGTATTCATGTACACCTGGGCAGCTCCACGCTGAGTGGAGGAAATCGGCCCCCTCCACACCACACCTTACACACCGATCTGTATCTTGCAGTTTGTATTTGTGTATTATTGACTGGCATGTAATGTAGGTGGTGCAAGAATTTAAAGTGTGTGAGCTGCAGCCTACTATTTGCTGACACGTGTGCTGTCTGTAGGCAGCAATACGTCCACTGCTTCTCTGAAATCTCGCAGTCGAGCTCCGTGTCCCATTTTATGCGGGCATGGCATCGCTCCATTTCTGGTTGTGTGTGTATTGTATGGTACAGTGTCGAGACAGTGTGCACCAAGGAGGTGGCTTAAAGTAACATATGCAATGTGGCCAATGTTGGGGGCTCTTGTGGCTATGTATGGGTAATGTCGCTATGCCCTGCCTAAGTCTCACATAGGTGAAACACGTCTAGAGGTGAGGTCTGTGTGTCACTGTACATGTGTTCTAAGGTGCTGAAGGTCCTGTTATGATACAAGTTCCCCCAGCATGTAATGCCTGTCCACTCCATGGTCTTCCTAAAAACTGTCTCCTGGAGCAATTGTTTGTGGGGGCGATGCAGCAGCGGGAGCAAAGGTGAGTAAAGCATAGGGGCCTGCAGTTGTTTCATTATTCGTCTACAGGCAAGCACTGTGCATGTGACTGTTGTGGTGTTTTTGTCCCGAGGTTGGGGTACACTAGATATCATGCCTGCAAAGGGTATGGGGTCTAAAAGCCACTCTTCCACCACAACTAGCGGCTTGTATCTAGGTGGGTGGAACCAATAATAGGCATAACGAGCCTGGGCGCATAAGTAGTATAGTTCAAGGTTCGGTACATCAAACCCGCCTTGTGAATAAGACCCCATTGTAGGCGCGGCTGTTTGCCCCCTCAAAATAATCTGATCATTTCAGAGCATAAGGCAGCAATAAAATGTTTCCCCGGGTAGTATGGAACATTCATGAATAAATATAGCACCTGTGGGAGGACCACCATCTTGATTAGTGAGGCGCGCCCTGCCATAGATAGTGGTAGAGAGATCCAGCGTGTGACACAACTAGTGATGTGGTCGAGTGACCTGACATAATTGAGGCCCATTAATTCATCCCATTCCCTGGAAATGCGAATGCCCAAGTACTTTACTTCTATGTTGCACCACTCTAGCGGGTAATCCAAAGGGAACTGTGTGACTGCAGAGGTGAGAGGTAACAATTGTAACTTCACCCAGTTGATTTGAATCTCCAACAGTCTCCCAAAAATAATGAATTCCCTCAAGAGGTGATTGAGGTTTTGCTCAGAGTCTCTTACATACAGAGTGATGTCATCTGCATAGAGAGAGATGAGCACCTGATGCATTGGGCACCTCAAGGCTTTATCTTGGTGATGTTGCGGCAGTCTGGCCATGAGTGGCTCAATTGCAAGCGCAAAAAGCAGGGGGGAAAGTGGGCACCCCTGCCTGGTACCCCTGGTGACTGAGAAGGATGGAGACAGCTGACCGTTAATTAAGACCTTCGCAGCAGGTGACTGGTACAGCATGCTAATCCAAGACAAGAATCCTAGTGGCATACCCAAGCGCTGCAGTACCCCCAGTAAATAATCCCATTCCACTGAATCAAACACATTTGTGGCGTCTAGGAAAACTGCAGCGAGAGCCAAATTGGGGTCCACATTCTGCAGTATGGAAAACAAAGTACGCAAGTTGTCGGAGGTTGCACGGCCTGGGATAAAGCCAGCCTGGTCTGGAAGGACTAGTTTCTCCGTCAGTAAATTTAACCTATTGGCCAATACCTTAGCTAATATTTTTGCGTAGTTAGTAATCAGAGATAGGGGCCTATTTGATCACACTGATCCGCAGGCTTCAATAAGGAGGTAATGAGGGCCTCTCTCATCGAGAGTGGGAGGATTCCGCTCTCCTGAGCTTTTTCGTACACAGCCTTTAGGATGGGAGCTAATTGATCAATATATGCTTTATAAAAATCTATAGGGAGCCCATCAAGCCCTGGGGCCTTACCTAATTGCATCTGCATGATAGCTGCCCTCATTTCGTAAAGCTCAAAGGGAGCGACTAAGAATTCCTTCTGCGAGGTTTCCAGCCACCCTAGCGCTACCTCATCCAGATATGAGGCCAGATCAAGAGCGCCCCGCCTGCTAGTGGAGTATAGTCTGAAGTAATGTGTGGTAAATACGGCAAGTATGTCAGCAGTATCTCTGCATTGCGCGCCCTTGGGGCTTGTGAGTTCCAGCACATAGCTAGAGAAGCGGGTTTGCGTATTGCTTCAGCTAGGGCTCTGACCGGGTGGTCCCCATCCCAATATCTGCGAGCCACTCAGTATTTATTTCTAAAGTGAGTCTCCCGATCAGCCGTCTCTATATAGTCAGAGAGTTTCTCCCTGAAAGTCCAGTTGCGCTGAACCATCTGTACCTCCCGATATTGAAGTCTCTAGCGCTTTGAGTTCGCCTTCCAATTTCTTTAGCGCGTCTGGATGTTGCGCAATACTCCTGAGCTCTTAGAAATACAAAAACCTCTGATTGTGACCTTGAAGGCCTCCAAAACTGTCCCCACACTGTCAACTGATTCCAGGTTTCTCTGGAAAAAGTCTGTGATTTCTTGCCCTAATTCACTGCAAAATGCAGTGTCCAGCAGAGTAAGAGGTGGAAGTCGCCAGCTTCTAGGGGAGAGATCCCACACTGCTGGGTAACTGGAGTACCTTTCTTTATGAGTATGGCTGTACCTCTGGAATAAGAAAAGTATGAGGAAAACATCCTAGGTTCTGCACATTTACAGGCGAATGTAGGAACCTGGTGGGGATTTAGGTGTATTTCCAGAAGCAGTGCGATACGGATGTGATGCCGGTCCAGGTATGCCAACAGCTGTCTGCGTTTTCGCGGGTCCCCAAGTCCTCTAACATTCCACGTTAAGAAGTGCAGGTTCTGATTGTTTTTTTGATTGCCCATAAGGAGGGTTGCATGTGATCATGAAAAAAGGTGTGTGATCTACAACTACAAGTGTGATGCGAAACATGGCTCAAAGATGTTGTCTGTACCATATGCATTGGTGTGTCATGTCCCAAAAACCAACCCCAACCCTCCCCCACTCATTGTAGCATCCCAATCATGCCAGAAAAAACAATCTTGCCCCCACCCACATAGCCCAAATGAACAGGAACAACCTGCATTTTTATCTGCAGCAAGGGGGCTCTCCCTTGAGGGGGGACTCCTAGGCTCAAGCATGGTAACACCCTTCCCTCCGAGTTGCCGGGTGTCGGAGAAACAAACTCGGCAGGGACGGGGGTGACCGGTGCTCAATGTCATACATTCCCAAGAGGGCACTAATCTGATCCTGATGTTTCAGCCACCGTACTCCGGCTGATCTGTGCGTCAGTGTTCCATTGTCCCAGCAATAGGCAGCAAGTACAGTCCGCAGCCGGAGGAATAGAAAAGAGTGGGATGGCACCCCATCTTCAACAGGTTCTCAGCAGGAGGGGTAAAGCCATGTTAGTCTCTGGTAGGGCTGACGATCCCGGTGACCCCTCACGTGAAGCTGGGGAGTTATTTGACCACTTGATGCACTTCAGAAAGTCCTCTACTTGTTGCGGATTAGTAAAAAAAAAATTCTTGCCTTGGTGGGTCACTCATAGCTGCGCTGGATACATGAGTGCGTAGTCGATTGGTGCTAGGCGGAGCTTGTGCTTAACGGTATCGAATTTCTGCCTTTCTTCCTGGGCAATGGCCATGAAGTCAGGGTAGAGGGTGCATGCGTTTCCTTTGAACGCAAGGTGCCTCTTTACCCGTGCTATTTTGAGCGCCACGTCTCGGTCATGGTAGTTAAGCAACCTGGCGATTATGGGACGTGGCGCGCTTCCCGGCGGCGGCCTAGGACCCAGAGAGCGGCGCGCCTATTCTACAATGAAATGTGAGAACAGCACGTGAGCGCCAATTGTCTCCTGAAGCAGTCTCTCTGTGAACCCCTCCATCCAGCCGGTGTTGGTGCTTTCTGGGATGCCCATAAATTGGATATTGTTGCGTCTACTGCGCGCTTTGAGATCTTCATTTTTGGCAGCAATAACGCGAAATAACTTGTCCATCAGTAACCAATGGCTTTTGCATTGTGGGGGTGTTGTCCTCTGTGTTAGGCCTGGGTGGTAAATTCCATTCCGTTTGCGGAATTTGGGTAATTTTGCGTTCCGCGGAGAATGCAAAATTGCCCAAACTTCTGCATTCTTCGACTTCGCAAAAATGTTTGCTTGTTCGCGTTTACAAAATGTGTGTTCGCCAGATATTTCCCCCCGAGCACCCAAACAGCGATTGCGAACAGTAAAAAAGCTTCGCGAACAAGCAATTCCGCGTGTTCGTTGCCACAAGCAAGTTATTACCCCCTGCGGTATCGCGGTGTGCTGTCAATGTTCATGGGGGAGAGTTGCTCTTCTCCTTGTGGCCTAAGAAATGCACCAACTCTGCACGCCTCTTGGGTGTCGCGGGCCGTTCTTGCGTGTCTTTGCAGGCGGGAGCGCTCCCAGGAATCTCGTGGCCCTCCCTGCCTGCTGAGCAAGGATCGCAGCAGGTGATGTGAAAGAGCCCTCCAAGGCCCTCAGTCCCAGTGTGTCGGATCCATGGGGGGCAGCGTGTACCTGCTGATGCCCACCTTGAGTGCTCTCACTGCCGCCGTTCCATCGCTGTTCTCTGCCTCAACGGGCACGTGGCCCATTCGCCTCGTGGACGGCCCGGTGTTTGCGTAGGGCTCACCACCGGCGCTGGTAACGAGGCACACCAATCCGCTTCCCCAGTAGGGCTCCAGGGGAATCTCTGCAGCAGTCAGGAGTGGCCGGGAACCTCTCTGGTCAGTCCGCAGGGTCACCAAGTTCCATACCGCATTCCGGTCCGGCGGGTTCTATCTTTAGCCCTCTTGGGTAGGATCAGTGGTCAGATTTTTGGTCCGAGCTGGGAGAGCCTCACGATAGTGTGGCCATTTGGCTTGTGCTCCCACTCAACTTAATTAACTTGAGCATATGACTAGAGCCTTGTAGCTTTCTGCGAGAACTATACCAGCTGTTGCGGCTCAGACCTATAACGAGGGTGAGAGCCTTTAACAACAATTATTATCAGAATAAGGGTAGTTCTTCCTAAGCCAGGAGGGTGCATACAGTTGTACCAGATGGCTACGGTATGTGTCACTGAAAGATCTGAAACTCAGATCTTGATGCCCTCACACATCATCATTGGGTGCTCCTCGTCTGGTCGGGTCTGCAATGCCTGACGGGCCTGGGGGCTTCTTTATCGGAGATCTTTTGATCTGGAGATGCCATATAGATTAATGCAAGTGAAAGAATGTGTGGGTTTTGTGGGTGCATGGTGACTAAAATAGACACTGGTAACCTAGGACAAAATATTTAAGGAGGAAGGGTACCAGGACTAAGCAAAAACAGTGGTGCTATTGTGTGGTCTTCAGGTACCAAGATATCTACTAGACAGAGGTGGTCACTAGTTCAGTGTGGTCAACATGGTTCGTGCCTTGAAAGCCCCATGGTCGGGCGGCACTACATTAGGAGCTAGAAAAAATTGTATGTGCCCCTGACTGGGGATGGGTGTTTCCGCTCTATCAGAGGATGGCCTTATATTGTTAACCAGTGTCCCCAAAGTGGGTGCCGGTCAATGATTCCACTTAAAAGAAGGAGACATATGGTAGAAAAGTACAAGCAACACACTTTAAGGAAAAAGTAAAGGTGCATCATACATGTGCAGTAGATTTTGCAGGTGCAATGGTGTACATACAAATGTTAGTGTCAAAATAACGCCCACCTGCTAGCTTTTTCAGTGAGGTATCCTCTCATCACCTTACACAGTTCAGCAGACATTGAATTAAAATTCTCAAGGACAAAATGTACAAAGAGGACATCAGAAAATGTCCTAATAACGGCCATGCGATGTTTGAGTGGCCATGTTTTCGCATTGTCATGACTTACCTCAATAGAGGCAGAGTAGAGCTCCTTAGGCGAAATGGATGGTTCAGAGCAATATGAAGGACAACTTCATGAGAAAGAAAAGAAGCAATCGTAGTCATGAGTACTGAGCATAATTGTTAGTCCATTATGAGTGTCACTGTTAGTGATAAAGTCTGGGTATTTACCAGTCCTCTTAGTGAAAATGGTCATGCAGGAAGTGGAGTACCACTGCTGTGAATATGAGAGTGTGCTCAGTGTGCTGATCCAGCATGATGTTTAAAGAATGCTAATGTCACATGAGCTATAATTGGCAGAAGTGTTCTTTATGTTATACCTGGTAGGATGTCCTTATGATATAATGGGGTAACCCACGAATGTCCAAGCACTAGGGTAGCAGTCGATATAAAAAACAATGGTCCTAGATGTATTTCTCAACTACAGTTTAGTTGTGCAAACAGTTTACTCTAACATTCATTTTTCAAGAACCACATCAGATACTAGTTATTAATGTAAAACAATTCATCAAAAATGCACATCCTCAAATGGTAGGATGTCCTAGCATCCTGTTAGATCCTGGTCAGGGGTACCAAAGTTGTTGAAATATCAAATATTCAGGCCATCTAGTGCACTATTGGTAGTGACACCATCAATACAAAGGTGAAGCATACGAGAGGAGTGTTCCCTCATGCTATCCATATCATACTTAAAACGAAGAAAGTAGGTTTATGGTCGTCCCCACTACAAGCGTTTTACCAACCGTTCGAAAAAGGAATGCCTGGGGCTATATCAAACATCCGCACCTTATGGGGTCAAAAATGAGTAGTAGTATTTAACAGTGGGAATAGAGCCTCATTAAGTCGGGCAGTTCATAATGCCATGACCTATGAAGGTTATACGCAAGCCGGTTTGCCCGTGTTACATGCAGCCCAGAGTGTATGCATTTAAGTGCAGCAACTGCCCCAAAAGCAGTACACTTAATTCGTGGATGATCCAGACACTGCCGTTATACCTGACCACCTCCATCCAACCTGGAATGATGAGACCGCGTGGTGGTGTCTGTATCTAAGTAACGTAGGTCACATGGTCTGCGTCACAGGTGGATGATTCCTGCTGTGCGTGAGTCGGTGGATGACGCAGCAGCCATCTTCGAGAAGAGCCCAGGACTGTCTCCAGGTAGTAAGAGTTAAAATTTGGGTGAGGTGCCTGGTTCCAGATACGGAATCGTGGCAGGAATGAGGGGAGGATGATGCACAGTAGTTTGCTTATTAATATCCATAAACCCAGGGTGTGTGGCAAGAGGTCTTATTGTTAGGACCTTGGAATATGGAACATTGATTATACAGCTAGTGTGGCAGCCATCTTAAGAGTGTTTAAGAATATTATAAAACTAGGGGGGACGGTCAATAAACCCTGGTGCATAACTATTACACTGTAGCATGTCTAGTCATATCCATACGCCCAGGGTGTGGGGCCATAGGTCTTAAATTACGGACCCAGGTAAGAAGAACAGCGGTTATATGAATTTTGACTAAAGTGGCATGCCAACTTGAGAGTGTATAATATTATTCTGCATCTAGGGTGGGCAGCCAAAAGGTGGTACAACACCCCTACCCACGAATATAGATTCATGTGGGTCGGGGTAAAGTGATGTATTATGGAGATTCATCAGTTGGATACCCTTTGGCATTCTTCTAATAAGTCTCTGTGTTAGCAAAAGGAGGTGGCCTTGTGAAGGGGTAGGTAGGCTGATAGGGACATAGTTAGTGTCTGGTATTCATACTGGTCTACGCATTGTCTACAGATGAGTTTCTTTGTGTACAGGCATAGTTCACCACCTGTCTGTGACAGGCTACGTATTGAGTTCCTAGCACGGGATATTATCAATAAGGCCTGTACTCTGGGCTAAGAGGTGGAAAATCCAACGTTGCTCCATGTCAAAACATTTTTGCTGATTTCAGGAAGTACTAATTTCAAGCACAGTCCAGCTCATTTCCTCTGTCGTATATATTCATATAACCGCTGTTGCTCTTACGGGGTCCGTAATTTAAGATCTATGGCCCCACACTCATGGATATGACTAGACGTACTACAGTGCAATAGTTATGCACCAGGGTGTATTGACCGCCTCCCCTAGTTTTATAATACTCTTAAACACTCTTAAGATGGCAACCGAACTGCCAAGCCATGTCTTACCTGGACCGGAAACAAGCATCCTGGGACCGGTTTCTGGCTAATCAGCCGTCATCAGCCAGGCTAGCTTGAATCCAGTGGCAAAGTGAGCAAGGGACCCATGTCTGGGCATATCCTGTCAACTTAGGCCGAACAAAGCAAAACCAAAGGGGATGATGGCAGGAGTGTTGAACAATGCAAGCATCAATAGTTCTTTTTGCATTTGTCACCCCAAGTGGGACTGGTATACTCAGACGTGGGTCCTGTGCTCTCCATGCCACTAAAATCAAGCTATCCTGGCTGAAACCCCGAAACCGGTCCTAGGATGCTTGTTTCCAATCCAGGGAGGACCTGGCCTGGCAGTTCGGGCTGGACTGTTCCGATTAGGCGCAGTGTCAAGACTGATTTGCATATGGCTGGGTCCAAACTAGAATGGCATGGTGAGCAAAAAAATGATGGATTTAGGCCCAGATCTCTGTACTGGGGTGAATGTATGACATTGCTCTGCCTTCTGTCCATCAATAGTTCTTTTTGCACAGTACATCCTACCAGGCATAACATTACGAACACTTCTGACAATTATAATGCATGTGACATTGGCACTCTTTAAACATCATGCTGGATCAGCACACTGAGCACACTCTCATATTCACAGCAGTGGTACTCCACTTCCTCCACTTCTTCACTAAGCAGATTGATAAATACCCAGGCTTTATCACTAATGATGACACTCAAAAAGGACTAACAATGATGCTCAATACATATGACTACGATTGCTTCTTTTCTTTCTCATGAAGGTGTCCCTCATATTGATCCGGACCCTCTACATCGCCGAAGGAGCTCTACTTTGCCTCTATTGACGTAAATCATGACAATGTGAAAACATGGCCCCTGAAACATCGCAAAACCGTTATTAGTTACTTTGACATTTTCCGATGTCCTCTTCCTAAGTGTTGTGTTTGAGAATTTGACTGTCTGCTGAACTTTTTATGGTGATGAGAGGATACCTCACTGAAAGAGCTAGCAGGCTGATGTCACTTTGACAAAGAAATTTGTAAAATTTGTATATACACCATTGCACCTGCAAAATCTACGGCACTTGTATGGTGCATCTTTTCTTTTTCCTTAAAGTGTGTCGCTTGTACTTTTCCACCTAATGTCTCCTTTTAGGTGGAATCATTGGCCAGCACCCAACTTGGGGACACTGGTTAACACTATAAGCCCATCCTCTGATAGAGCGGAGACACCCAGCACCAGACAGGGGCAAAACTATTTTTTCTAGGTCGTGGCAAAGTGCCGCCTGATCATGTAGCTTTCAAGGCACGAAACATGTTGACCACACCGAACTAGTGACCACCTCAGATTAGTAGCTATTTTGGTACCTGAAGACCGCACAATAGCACCACTGTTTTTACTTATTCCTGGTATCCTTCCTAATTAAATATTTTGTCCTAGGTTACCAGTACCTATTTTAGTCACCACACATCCACAGAACCCACTCATTCCCCCTCTTTCATTCATCTATACGGCATCTCTAGATCAAAAGATCTCCGATAAAGAAGCCCCCAGGCTGGTCAGGCATTGCAGCGCCAGCCAGATGAGGATTGCCCAATGATGAAGCATGACACCCTAACAGGCGTGTGAGGGCATTGCTGCGCCAGCCAGACGAGGATCACCCAATGATGAAGCATGACACCCTAACAGGTGTGTGATTCCCAGATCTTCCAGTGACACATAACATAGCCATCTGGTACAACTGTGTTAGAAGGAACTACCCTTATTCTGATAATAATTGAACTGTTGCCCGGGAGAAGTCTGGGTGTAGGACCTCAGTAAACTATCTCGCTCTTCCTTCCCTCCTTTGATTTAAAACCTTTAACAACAGGCATAGCCCAAAGCAGAAGGGCAATAAAACTATTAGAACATTCACCCAATGAGGGTACAATGTTCTAAATTAGAAAAGGGAGAAACACAAAGAAAAACATTGGAAAAGTGGAGCATATTAGCATTAGTATTTGTGGACACACCTTTTGAAGTTTTGGTAGGACCCATTCGAATATTAAGAGGGGAAGTGACAATTATTCCTGGAGTTTAATTTGTGTGTGGAGAAGATGCCCATTTCCAGTTGCCAGCTGATTGGGATGGTGTTTATTATTTAGCTTTGCTAATTCCTAAGATCATGTAAATTGTATAGATGCTTTAATAATGACACCACTGGATAGACACCCACACTGTACAAATGATGGAACATAATTAGTGGGAGATATTTTTTGAGAAATAATACCAACTGTAGGAGTAGTCATACATTATGAGAAAATGTAAAAACAATCAACAGTTGTTGTTAAATTAGCTACTAGTACATCTGATGCTTTACTAGCAGTTAACACAGAATTAGCGCCTATCAGATCAATGGTTTTGTAAGATCGATTAGCTTTAGATATTTTGTTAGCAGAGAAAGGAGGAGTCCACAAGATGCTGAAACTCAACATTGTTGTTCAAACATACCAAATGATTTATTTTTTTTTAAACAGATTTTTATTAACTTTTCGTCAATCATCCTACAAGCATTCAGCATAAGAGGACCACCAGCTCAGTGGCTCAGTTTTTCAGGATGCAAATCAACATTATTCCGTATCCCACGTCCCTAACCGAGTCCCCCTCCCGCCTCCCCCTCTACCCCCACCCCCACATGTCAGTGTGCCTTCCATTATCCCTCCTATGGAGTGGTATAAACCCCTCGTGCTGCATCACCCAACTCCTTCCGAGGACATACTCAGCTACATCCTTCAGGAGTCCGGCAACCCCAAGAAAGTGTGCAAGGCATACCATGTTCCCCTATCAAGTTCTCCGTTCCCTTCCGCCCCAAAACGCGGCTACCAACACGCGCGGTGAGGTTCTAGGTTCTAGTTGGCCCCATCTCCTGTGTGGTCCCCTGTGTCCCCTACCCCAGTCTCTGGTACCTGACTCGTTGGTGCATCCGCCCCATCCCCCTCATCAGCCTTCACTGTTAACTGAAGGTCCGCTACCAGCGCGCCCCACGCCCTGGCCGCATCCAGCGCTTTGTCATTAGAAGTGCATCTGGCTAATTGTAGTCTAAGAGTCCCTTCGCTACTCGCCCATTGTTGTAAGCTCCCTCGCCATCTCAGAAAGCTGGGTCCCCCCTGGACTTTCAGTGCATGGTGAGCTCTCTTTTGGCCATAATCAGCCCCAGGTCGAAGAATTTGCTTGTGATTTTTGTGGCAGGTGTGTGCAGAAACCAAAGTAAAAGGCAAGTCCCCATGCTTAATTCAATCTGACGCCCTGTTACCCCATTCAGACATGTCATAACATCGGTCCAGTATGCACCCAACCCTGCGCAAGACCAAAACATATGACCAAAGTCAGCTCCTTCCGCGTTACATCGAGGGCACATTGAATGAGCTCCCCCAAAGACCTGTTGAATTTTGACCGGCGTCAAATAAGCCCTGTGAAGCGTAAAATATTGGACCAACTGAAACCGGCCGTTGCGTGTGCCCTTCCAGGCCCTCCGCACAAGCTGACTGGCCGAGGTCCTCTTCCCAGCGCGCCTTCAACCTATCCAGGGGTGGAAGTCCCTCCAGTGCCAATCTCCTGTATAAACAGGTGATAGCCTTGAAAGTGCCAGCGGCCATCGTGACGTATTGGCAGCCTAATGATGTGGGGGGTTCCACCAGGCCCATCTTCCAATGTTTCTGGATTCCCAACACTAAAGCAGTATGCAATAAAAAGTCACCCCTCTGCAAATCAAAGGCGCTCTGCAGCTCGTGAAATGGCAGCAAAACACCATCCCTATATAAGTCCCCTATCATGTGGACTCCACGCTCCTCCCAGCCGGCCAGTGCCGACCAATCTCCGCCATGTGGGATGGCAGTGCACATGCCCAGAGGGATCTCCGGGGCATATGGGATGGCGATTCCCACTTGTTTCTGGCTACGCAGCCAGCATTGACGAATGGTGCGCTCCTCGAGAGTAAGCTGGTCCAGCCGAAGCTTCTGCTGGAGCACTATAAAGGGCAGGACATGGCGCTGAATAATTCTGCCCTGCGGACCGTCTGGACCTCTAAATTCCCGTGCCACCGCCTGCGTGAACCACTGCAGCTGCGCCGCCAGGTAGTACCACTCGAAATCTGGTACTGCCAGTCCTCCTTCCTCCTGCGGTCTGAGCAGGGTGTTCAATGCCACACGTCTCCTGCCGGAGCCCCAGATGAACCCTATTACCATCGACCGTAACATCCTGAAGAAGGAAGTCGGAATCCACACAAGTAGCGTGCGAAAGAAGTAAAGCAGCCGCGGGAGAACCACCATCTTTAACAACGCTATGCGTCCGGCCACTGACAGCGGAAGGGTATGCCAAAACCCCATACTGCCTCTGATGCCCCTCAACGCTCTGCCTACATTTCCTTCATAAAGGAGCGAGTGGGTGTGATAAATATGGACACCAAGATACGGTAAGCACTCTGATTCCCAGGGCAGGCCCTCCAGTGCCGTGGGCCGGGTGCAAATCGGGGCCAGTGGGAATAGACAAGTCTTGGACCAGTTAACCTGCAGCCCGACAACTCACCGAACTCCCGGAGGAGGGTGCGTGCCCCTCGCACCGAGGTCTCCACGTCGGCCAGATAGAGTAAGAGGTCATCAGCGTACAGGGAGATATAATGAGGTTCACCACGCAGCAGCACCCCCTCATAGTGTCGTCCCTGCCGGGCTCGATCGCTAATGCAAAGAGAAGCGGAGACAAGGAGCAGCCCTGTCGGGTGCCTCTCTCCATCGGGCATGCCACTGATACTGAACGGCCCGTGCGAACCCTGGCGGTAGCGGAATTGTACAACAGCTGCGTCCAACGGACGAAATCATCCCCCAACCCGAACCTACGAAGCACGCAAAACAAATACGACCATTCCACACTATCGAATGCCTTTTCGATATCCACCGATAGCACCGCCGCGCCCGACGAACCCTCCCCCTCGACTTCCATGACCCGTACCGGTCGCCGTATGCACGTCGAGGTGTTTCGCGTGGGAATGAAGCCCGACTGGTCCGGGTGTACCAGTGTGCGCATGTGAGCTGACAGCCGCGTGGCCAAGATCCTACTCAGCACCTTATAGTCCACAGTAAGCATTGAGAGCGGACGATAAGCCGTCCTTGCAGTAGGTAGCCCGCCCTTCTTTAATAGCGGCACTATGATCGCCTCTCTGGCTGATGGTGGCAGCCTTCCCAGTTTCCAGGCCTCACCATATATCCGGTATAATTGTGGCGCAAGGAGGTCAATGTACGAGGCGTAAAATTCCACCGGCAAACCGTCCGCCCCCGGCGTTTTTTTCCTGGCCATGTGCTTAATCGCTGCCCTAATCTCCCCTAGTGATATAACAGCACCCAACGCGTCACTCTGTTCCGATTCTAACAGTGGTAACTGCGCCTCCTCTAAGAAAGTATCTAAGCCAGCCGGTGGCACCGTCAACCTGCTCTGGTAGAGTGTTGTGTAATAATCCAGAAATTGGTCATTAATCTCTTTCTACGAGTGAACCAGGCCCCCCGCGGGCGTAGCCAGTGACAATATCGGAGTGCCCCTAGTGTGTGGATTGGCCAGCCACGCCAGCAGCGTTCCCACCCTATCTCTCTCCGCATGCGCCCGAACCATGTACTCTTTGTAGTCAAGACAGCGAAGCCTCTCAACTTGAGTGGCCACCCGTTCCCGTGCTGCTAGCACTTCCTCCTTACTGCCCCCAGCAACATGACTAGCTTTCTCCGCCCGCCGCAGGCAGGTCTCCTCCCGTTCTGTCGCCTAACAATGTTCGACGCGCCCCCGCTGTGCATGAGAGGCACACACCCCGTATTACCACCTCAAAGGCATCCCACTCATGCGCCCTAGTAGTCGCCGACCCCGCATTCTCCTGAAAGTAATGCTCAATGCCCTCCCTTACCTCCGTGCTAAACACCGGGTCCTCCAGCGCCAACGGGTTCAGTCTCCATGTAGGAACCGCCTGCCGTTGTCTCGACCGTGAGCAAACAAGGGTTATGATCCGAGATAGTTCTTGTTAGGTATTCGCTGTGATGTGTGAGTTCCTGGGCCCCAGGCGTGCAAAGAACAGTGTCAAGGCGCACATGAAGGTTGTGGGGCGCGGAGTAAAACTAATAATCCCTATCTGCGGGGTGGTGTGTCCGCCAGGCATCTATAAGGCATCTATAAGGCCCCATTATTCCTGCCAGTTCCTCCGCACCGTGGCCACCCTGCGCACTACCGATTGTGCCAGCGGAGGATGGGAACGATCCACCTCCACGTCCTCCACGTCCACCACCGAATAGAAGTCCCCCCCCATAAACACAGTGCCCACCGAGAGTGTCAAAAAGAACGCGGCCTGATCGGAATTCGGGACATAGACACTGCAAAGCGTAACATCCCGGCCATCTAGACGTCCTAACACAGCTACGAACCTCCTGTCCGAGTCTATCACCGTTGTCATGGGTCAAAAGGGGACCCCTGCGCGCACCCAGATCAAAGTCCCCCTAGCATAAGCGGAATAAGTGGTATAGAAGAGTTGCCCCCTCCATCACCGCTGTAGCACCTGCCCTTCCACTTGAGTTATGTGTGTTTCCTGTAAAAAGGCCACCTGGACCCCCCTGCGGACCAGATATGCATGTACTTTATATCGCTTCCTCATTGAGTTGAGTCAACCCAACCCCGTCAACGGGGAAACTCTGGTAACCACCAGAGACTCACAAGTTATGTGAGGTAGAGGGGGTGACCTACGCCAGCCAAACCGGACATCAAGCGGGCCATCACGCTGTGATATGCCGATCTTGTACATGTTGACCTCCTCACCCCAGCAGCGCCTTACCCCATGCGCATCCCCAGTCCTCCAGGGCCCTCTTACTCCCCAGCAATCTCCCCTCAATACAGAAGAAAGCGCTCCTCCCAGCGTCTCAATAAACGGTCCCCCAGTGTCTCCCACTGGTTCAGTGTCATAGGCCGGCCATGCCCCCTTACTGTACTTCGCTCAGCATCCAGGAAGATCATTCATCCAGCAGGCCATCGGCCGTCTGCGGAGGAACCTGAGGTAGCTCCCCAGGGTCCTTCTCGGAGCCCCCATCAGAACCCCCAAATTCCGCCTCATCTGACCCCTGCCGGGAGCCTGAGTCCACCAATGGGGCCTCCGTCGCCACTCTAGAAATCACCGACACCGCTTGAAGGGCAGCCTGTCTCTCCAGCTCCGTCTGTGATGCAGATGGGGAACTCCTATTCTGTGTACGTTTCCGGTTGCGCCTACTCCTGCGTGGCTTAGGTCGCTCCTCCGCCGCCTCATCCCAGTTGCTAGCGCTGTCCTTGCCCGCTCGGTATCATTCCAGCCACTGCCAGGCGTCCTCCGGCGTATCACAAAAGGTCGCTACTCCGTCCACCATCACTTTCAAGAGTGCCGGAAACAACAAGGAGTACTGCACTCCCTCATCACGAAGGGCCCTCTTAACTGCCAGGAAGGAGAAGCGACTGCGTTGGACCTCCTGAGAGTAATCGGGGAAGAGAGAGACCGAGGCGTTGTCCACCTTATACGGGCCAGCCATCCTGGCTTGTCGTAGGATGATGTCCTCGTCTCTAAAATGCAGCAGGCGCGCAACCACCGGTCGGGGAGGGCGGCCCGGCGCTGGAGGCTTGGCCGGGACCCTGTGAGCTCTCTCCAACGTGTAGAAGTGCGTTAGGCCCTCAGGGACCACCACATCCCGCAACCACTTTTCCAGGAAGGAGACCATGTCACTCCCTTCAATATTTTCCGGCAATCCTACCACTCGGACGTTATTGCGCCTATTGCGTCCTTCTGCATCCTCTGCCCTCCTTTCCAGTTGGCGTACTCTGCGCAATAAGTCCTCCATCGTGGCATCTGTTGCCTTTTGGGCCGGCTCCAGCGTCTCCAACACCAACTCCGCAGTCTTGACCCAATCAGCGAGCTTGTCGTATCCGCCCTCAGCAAGCCTAGGCCTGTCGATACCTGCGCAATGTCTTGCCGCAACGCGTCCCTCGTGTTCATTATGGCCTTGAGGATCTGGTCCATCTGCTGCTGTTGCAGCCCTGCACTCTGGCCCTCGGTTGAACTCTGTCCCTGAACCTCCGGCAAGTCCTCAGCCTGGTTGGCTGGCGCGGTTCCCATTCCCTTCCGCAGCTTCCCCATTGTGCAGCCCTGGGCCTCGCTAATCGTGCTAATCACAAAGGTCCGACTCCTCGAGGCGCCCCTGGTTGAAATGAGGGTCGCACTCCTCGCCGTTCCGTCCGGTCAATCTATTAGGACTGAGGCCAGACCAGCCACCGCGCAAGAAGGCCCAGGCACCAGTCCCCTCTCCAGAGCGATGCCGCAGACTCCACAGTAACTCACCGATCCGGTGGGAGCACCTCTTGCCAGCTTCAGCACCCTCCGACCAGAACCACCATGGGTGCACAATATCCGCAGCGCCTCGCGGTACCCGGGGCAATCCGGCCGATCGCCCCCGTACCTGGTGAGAGTCCGTCGTAGCCCCAGACCTTCCTTCTCTTCAGGCAGCAGGATGCGGGGGCAGCATGGTGTCCACAGGCCAGCCCCGTCACTAAGGGTCTTCCAGGAGCCACCATTCGCCCGGGACTACTTCCCTCAGGGATCAGGGCACTTCCTCCATTGCCACTGCCAGTTCACAGATGGGGCGCCCCCGTCAGAGTCCAGCACACTTTGCGGGCGCACCAACCGCCCATACGGCAGCCCACCGGCTCAGCGTCCCTCAGTAGGCAGTGCACCTCGTACCGCCTCGGGCGCTTCCGCTGTCCCTGCCAGTCCGGGCTCTACTCAAAGGCCACCGGCCATGCTGCACCAGCCAGGCCCCCAGGCGGCACCACTCCTCATGCAGGGCGATGTCACGCTAAGTCCACGCCAGGGCGCCGCCCCCCGCCGTCGACCGCGCTGATGCTGTAAATCAGGGGCGATGGGGCCGTGGCACAGATCACCGGGCCCCACCTTCAAATCGCCACCAGCTTCTGCCCTCGCTTCCGCTGATGTCCGTGGGCGCCTCCTCCTCCGGGCGCCCGTTCTGGAGTAAGGCTGGGTGTATTCCGCGTGCATGTACCGGCCTCCGCCCGTCCACAGCGGTTCGATCACCCCAGCGGCCCCACGTCACTTGAGGCCGGGGATTAGTAGGCCTCTCCGGGCCGCAGGCAAGATGGCCAGTCCCCGTGGGCGGAGTCCCGCTGTTCTCTGCCCTCGCCGCCACCGGGATCTTCTCCCCGCTCCCAATCGCCGCTCAGGCGCTCCACTGCTCCGAGGCACCACGCAGGGTTATTAGCGCCGCTGGGGGAGTCCTATAATCAGGATAATCGCCGAGATCAGCCCGGAGCTCGGGGCTCAGGCGTCCATGCTTGGCGGCGCTCAAGCCACGCCCCCTCAAACATACCAAATGATAGCAGAAAGATAGAAGAATTTGCGAAGAACATTTATGATCTGAAAACAGAATTAGAACCTTTAGCAACTTCTAGTGTATTAGGGAGCCTAGGCAAAGAAGTTTCCACCATTAGAAATTGGTTTGCAACAATAGGGGGAAGTATTTTCAGAGCATATTAAGGCCTATATTAATCATTGGTGTTTGCTTTATAATATTTTATGCTTTATAGAAAGGATTTAGATACCAATTAACTAGACATAAGAATAAAGAAAGAAAAAGAAAAAACACAGGAGTGTTAGCAATGGAGGAGAGAAAGAATAAAGATTATAAAAAGTTGAAGAAAGATGAAACCCTCAAAAATAAAAAGAATGACTCAACCGAAAATGAGAGAGCACTCTAAAGATTTGTTTGAGGAGAAATTGTGATGGCTTATCAATCATCAGAGAGCGGGAAGTTGCTGCAGCGAGTTTTATCTGCTATTGAAAACGCTTACATTAGTAATATGTATAAGTTTACATTGAAATAAATCATATGCTAAGTGCAAAATGTTTAGTAGGCAACTATACGTAAATGTTATAGGCCTGTATGTACATAAAGTGCTGAACTATGTTAGCCTAACTGGTAATGCTATGTTCACTGGAAAATAATGCATTAACACAGAAAGGCCTATTTTTCACATTGAATAGTTGTTTGTGCAAGATGTTTTTCTTCGCTTTGCTACAGATGTTGCAACTTCAAAAGCCTACTGTTAGCTGGTGAATAGACACTTGTTTTGTATTAGACAACTGATAGTGAGGTTCTCACCTGGAGGAAACGAAGATGACAGGAAGAATGATTCATGGGAAGAAGATCCGGATCACAAGAAAACAACAGTGTAGCTTTTCAAGGATTAATATCTGAAAGTCTATTATGCTTTGGTGACAATGAACTTACTCCCAGGAATTTGATGATATACTATTGGTGGATGAAGAAGACGTAGAAAATAGTGTTGCAACATTGAATTTGTGTGTTTATATTTGTGTGTGTTTCTGAAATAGGGTGGATTTCCTTTTCCCAACATTCTGACTAGAGACTCATCTTTGATCTCTTAGACTTCTCTATATGAGAGGTTACTTAGCCTAATTCGCTATGTCTGCTTAAATTATGACTGTGAATAATTTCCAGTCTGACTTGCAAAGGCATTATGCTTACACATTGATCTCTCTCTTTCATCAGAACTCTTCATTGGGTTTCTAAACTGACACCTTTTTCTCATTATATCAATTTATTTAGAATAAGGTGTCTCCTTCATGGAGCACTCTTGTTTCATTACCATACTGACTGTGATTTTAACAAATATTTTATTCTATTTTATAATCAATTCTCAATTGATGGATTATATTTACTTTTGATGTTGAAATCTAAAGACTAATGCCTAATGAATAAATAGATGAAAAGCTAAGAGGTTTGAAAATAAAACCCTTTAGCACACTAACTCTATCTATTTGCTGAATTTTAAGTCTTTATTAATGTATTGTTTATGTAGATGATTGCTCCTCATTTCTCTTCATCGCCCATCAAAGGTCCATACGAACTGTGGTGGTGGTTATTTAATGATTACACCCGAAGATTGAGATACACAAAACCCAGCTTCATCAGTAATATAACAAATTATGTGTTAATTCGGTGTATATCATGAATCTACTAGAAGTGAGAATCCCATAGGAAAGAATGGGAAATTGCGCATGCAATTTCAAGGGAGCAGGGGCGTCAAAAGGACACCCTATTGCACCCCTGAAATTGCTTTGTGCACACATGTTGTGCACATACATGCCCAAGGAGGGCATGTGTGTGTGTGTGTAACCTACAACTTTGAAAAATGCACTTTGGTGCAGTTTTCAAAGTTTTTGCAAATTACCATCAAGTTCAAATTGATGGTAATTTGCGACCCTAATTAGCGAAATCGCTATTTGCGATTTCATTATGCAATCGCAATTTAAGAAATTGCAATAAATTGCGATTTCTTAAATTGCAAGAGCCTTACAGTGTGTTGCATCACAGAAGCTCTTTTTGCGGGCGCAAATGGACAATTTCTGCGAATCACACCGCTTGCGCTTGCAAAAAAGGTTGATGCATGTGCCTGATAATTGGACATTAAGGATTCATTTGTCTCTGCAGGCTGTTTGATAGTGGGTCCTGCTGCCTTGTTTTTGCTGTCATTCAAGTTCCTTTGTCTCTTAAGGCTTGTCTTGGAGATGAATGGAGCAAACTCATCTGTACTCTGGCTCTGAGTGGGTATTTCCATTTCTGGGTGGGGCTTCTTTGTTGATACATTCAGACCTTGTTGGTAGGTTCTTTGCATGGATCCTTTTTTGAGTCCAGTGACAGTGAAGCTTCCCTTGTGATCCCCAGAGTGTGTTAGGTGGTGAATGATTTGGGAGTTCATTACAAGTTGGAGTGATTGCTTCTTCTTCTCTTCATGCTGAATATGAGACTGTTTTTGATTGATTGATCAAACGGTGGGAGATTGGTAGGCTAAATTGCAGTTGTCTTGTATTCTACTGGCAGAGGATTCTTCGGCTGGTTAAGAGTGGATCTCTGCTCTGAATATAATTTTCTTTCTCTGATTTTATTTGCTCACCAGTATACTGAGAGGATCAGAGGAACGGTTTTGATTAATCAAATTACATTTAAAGTCATCCACTTAAAACTTTAGAACATTTGCAAGCTTTGATATTACTGGGGGCCACGTGCAGGGAGCTGAACAAAATTTTATTAGATTTTGGTAGTTGACAGAATACAAAGAAACACCGCTCCCAAAGTGGCCGAGAGACGATGTACATACAAAAGTGACGGATTCCAAAATATTCAATCAACATTCCCCCATTTTCCCACCCTCAGTATTCCAACCCTGTACCCACCCTCCACCCCGCACGGTGTCTACAGTGTCCAAATATAGGAGCCTAGCGATCTCTATAGTAGCGTGTGTACCAGTTCACCCAGAGTCAGTATGCATGCGATCTGCGTCGGTGGCCCTTGGCGCTGGAGAGTCCAGAAGAAGGCCCCTGTAGTTCGCCCATCTCTTCCAGATCTGGAAATGCTTTTTGGGGCAACCCCTGGCCTCAAATACTGGACGTTCTAGTCCCATGTTAAAGTCCATGCCCCATTTCCACACCTCCACCAATGCGGCTTTGGGGGCCTTCCAGGCCCGGGCTATATCCCTTTTAGCCACCGTGAGGCCCAGGAGAAGCAAATGACGTTTGTATATGTTTCCCCCACTCGTTCGATGACATGGAGGAGGCCCAACTTCGGCGAGCGAGGGAGTTCCCAGCCCAACACCTCCTCTAGGCAATCCCACACTCCGGTCCAGAATCTCTGCAGTCGCACACACTCCCACACCGTATGTAAAAAGGAGCCCATTGCACATCCACACCTCAGGTAGTCCGGGGAAGCTATGAGTCCCGCCCTCCACAGTCGTTCCCTCGTATAATACGCCCTATGTAGGTACTTAAATTGGATGAAGCGCAATCGCCGCCCCCCTAGGGGCCTCCGGGGCTTCTCTCCAGTCCTCCTCTTCCAAGCTCCCCAGCTCTCCCTCCCAGACCGCCCGCAATTTATCAAGAGAAGGGGAGCAGTGGGTAACCAACGTTTGATATATGTTTGATATTTTTTTGGTTTCCAATTCCCCCATAAATAGCTTAGCCTCCAGGGGGCTGAACTCCGGTAAGGACGTTAGTCCCGCTATTGCGGGGGTTAGGGCGTGTCGGAGCTGTAAGTACCTGAAGAATTGGGATTGGGGCATGTCGTATTCATCCTGCAGAGTCTGAAAGGACTTAAGGACCGAGCCCTTCATGACGTGGCCCAGCGCCGAGATGCCAATGGCGTCCCAGCCATCGAAGCCCCGCAGGGAAGCCAGTGCCGGTAACCTTCCATTGTGCCACAGCGGGGTTTCCCCCGTTAGCCTGTTCCACCATCCCATGCGATGGAGAGCGTCGCGCCACACTCGGAAGACTACTTGAGTGACCATTGGGAGCCTTTTCCGGATGCCCGCCGAGTATAAGATAGTATGCAGCGTGTCCGGGTCCATCAGGTATCTTTCTAGGGCATAGGCCGGGTCGCCCCGATCCCTGTACCACCATTCATTGAGAACTAGTAGGTGTGACGCTTGATAGTAGGACTGGACATCAGATGTGGCCAGCCCCCCACAGTAGGTCGACAGGAAGCAGGTGCGGAGAGCCACCCTCACTGCTCCCCCAGTCCACAAGAACCGACCCAATGCCGAGTTGACCTGCCTAAACCACTGCGGTGAGATAGGATACGGGTGATT
Source organism: Lissotriton helveticus (assembly GCF_964261635.1). Classification (NCBI taxonomy): domain Eukaryota; kingdom Metazoa; phylum Chordata; class Amphibia; order Caudata; family Salamandridae; genus Lissotriton; species Lissotriton helveticus. The sequence continues at coordinate 1,191,334,609 of NC_136068.1, forward strand.
CTGTAGTTGGTACAGAATACGAGGTAGAGCTACCATCTTAAAGATGGCCGAGCAGCCACAGACATTCAAGGGCATCCTGGACCACGTCTGCATGTCCGACCGTATTTTGTCCCACACGGGTAGCACATTGCGGGACCATGATACTCCCGGCACATCCGTCACAAAGACGCCTAAGTATTTAAGACCTCCCGCCGCCTCCTGAAGGGCCGAGGCCCAAGGACGCAGGACTCCGCTATCTCCCGGGACCCACAATTTTGATTTCTGCACATTGAGCATGAGGCCAGATACCTCACCGAAGATACGCATTATATCAAGGACCCTTGGCCCCGATCTATTAAGGTCCGTAAGAAAGAAAAGAACATCATCGGCATAAAGCGCGATTCTGTCGGACGGACCCCCCACCCATTCCACGCCTCGCAACTGAGCGTCCATCCTCACCCAAGCCGCCAGCGGCTCCATTGCCAAGGCAAACAGGTAAGGCGAAAGAGGGCACCCCTGCCGGGTACCTCTGCCTATAAGGAATGAGCCGGAGACCGCCCCTGCTACCCTCACCGCCGCTGTCAGGTCCGTATATAGTAAGTGAACGTAAGACAGGAAACGCGGGCCCAGATTGAGTCGGAGAAGGAGCGCACGAAGATACGACCAACTTAGTGAATCGAATGCTCTATCTATATCCGCCAGCAGAAGGGCCGCGGGGATGTCTGCCGCCCGCGCCGCCTCCACCACTAACTGCGCGCGCCGAATATTATGCCTCGTTGCCCTGTGGGGCATGAAGCCGGCCTGGTCTGGATGGACTAAGTCCGTGATGTAGGGGAGAAGGCGGTTTGCCAAAGCCTTAGCTAAAATCTTCGCTTCAAAGTTAAGCAAGGAGATCGGACGATATGATTCCGGGCGATCCGGAGGCCTCCCAGGCTTGCAAAAGACCACAACCTCCGCGTGCCACCAGTCTGCCGGCAGACGCCCACAGTCCCTGGCCGCCTCCAGAGCCTTCCTATAGCGCATCCCCAGTTGGAGATGAAACATTTTCATAAATTCGCATGGGAAGCCATTAGGCCCAGGGGCCTTGCCCGCGTTCAGTTCACCCAGAGCCTCTCCCAGTTCCTCAGCCGACAACGGGAGGTCCAACCGGGTTCGAACGTCATCCGAGAGCGCCCGGGGCGGGAGATCCGCCAGGAATCTGTCGATCTCTTCCGCTGTGAGGGACTCCCGGGGGGCGTATTGTGTCGCATAGTATTGTGCAAAGGTCGCGGCCAGGGCCTCAGGGGCCGTTATAGGGTCACCCGTATCATCTCTGAGTCCCGGTAGGGACTGGGCCTGAAAGGCACCCTGACATAGTCTGTAAAGCATTGTGCTAGATTTGTCCCCGCATTGATAGATTCTACTCTGTGTGGCCAGCTAGACCTGACGGGCCTCGTCCAACAATAAGGAGGTGTAAGACTGCTGAAGGTATAGTAACTGCCCCACTGCGTCTCCGCTCCCTCCCGACGTGCATTCCGCCTCTCGGCTTTGTACCTGGTTCACCGCCTCCGCTATGGCCTGCCTGCGGGTTCTGCGGTTCGCAGCGCACCACCCTATGTCCACGCCTACAGCGGTCTAGACACCCATTCATCATGTCATTCCAGTCACCGCCCACTATCGTCAATACATGCGGGACCTCAGCCCAAACATCAAACAGTCATTCTATCAGGGCTTCTTGCAGCGGGGGTGGAGCATACACACTGCCGAATACCACGGGCTCATTTCCCAGCATCCCCTTGACAAAGGCAAACCTGCCATGTGTATCTAGCCATTGTGTCTCATGCGCATAAGGTACCCTACGGTGTATCAAAATTGCAACTCCTCTGGACCCCCTCGTAAACCCAGCATGGAACACCTGTTCATATCCGTACCTACGTAGGCTAAGGGCTATAGTACCCATAAGGTGCGTCTCCTGTAGGAGCAGTATATCTGCCTTTTCTTTCTTCCCCATTCGTAAAACTGCACCCCTCTTAATTTTGTCAAGCATCCCTCTCACATTCCAGCTCAAGATGCGTATCGAAGCTTGCGGGGGGTCCGCGCCCTGTCCATCAGCCGCCATCAACTGGCCAGAGCTTCAAACTGTTGGGCCCCAGAGGCCACACACACATACAAATCATCCTCCAGGCTCCTGCATACTCCGTGCGTAAACTAGTCCCAACTACCCCCTCAACACCCCTCCGATCCCCCCGACCCCCGCCCACCACCCCACACACACCCCCCTGCCCCAAACTACACCAACAACCCCCCCTGCAACCCCCACCCCATACCTCAGCAACATTGAAGTACCTGTCGCGGTACAGGCGATCTCGACCCTCCAATGGGAGGCTAAAGATCCACTACGCCAATGGATCCCACCCAACTACCCACCAAGTGTCAAACAACCCCCCACCCAACCCGTGGGAACGAACTCCGGGAGTAGGCCCGCTCTCTCGCAAGCGTCTCCCGACCCATGATCCACCCACGAACAGTTATTCAAGCAGTCATAATGCAAGTGGCATGTCCATGATCAACATCAGCCCTTCCTCCGCCGACATGGGGCCTCATCGACCCCTCGGGTCCGCAACAGTAGCCTATGACTACGCGGTAGAGGGTCTCAAGACTTCAAGGGGGAAGAGTCCATCGCCTCAGCTTCTTCCGTCGTCTCTTCCTGGGGAGGTGGGCGCTTTTGGGAGCGCGACCTCCAGTTGCTCCTGCTGCGCGAACGTCGAGGTGTCTTCTGGGGCCCCGTCGTGGACGACGAGTCTGAGCCCCTCCTCGGGGGGTATGCACCTTAACTCGCACCGTTTCGTCCGTCCACGCAAACACTTCCTCCGGCGAGTTAAAAAACTGGGTGCGAGATTGGAAGACCACTCGCAGGCGGGCCGGATAGAGCAGGGCATATGGAATTTTTAGGTCTCGCAGGTGTGCTTTAGCTGCAGTGAATGATTGTCTTTGCTTCTGGACCAGTTTGGTGTAGTCCGGGAATATAAGGATTTTGTGATTTTCAAACATTAGAGGGTCCTGGGCGCGAGCTTGTCGTAGGATAGTATCCCTGTCATGATAGTTGAGCAGTTTGGCGATCACAGAACGGGGACGAGCCCCGGTGGGCGGCTTCGGAAGAAGCGCACGATGCGCCCGCTCTATTACAAAGCATCGCGAAAGGGATTCCGGAGGAAGCCAACCCTCTAACCACTGAGTCAAAAAGGCCTCCATGGCTCCCTTCTCACAGTCCTCCGGAAAGCCCACAAAGCGCAAATTGTTCCTTCCGGCCCGTCCTTCCGCATCCTCCACCCGCAGTGCAAGACCTTTTTGGATCCCCTCCATGGCGGCGACCTTCTTCTTAAGGATCACCACGTCGTCTTCCACCTCCGTGATCCTGGTTTCGGTTTCTGTGATGCGGGCGACCGCGTTGCGCAGATCCTGTCGAAACAGGGTCACATCGGCTCCGACCGCCCCAAGTTTCGCATCCAGCATGTCCCTCGATTGTGTTATCGCCGCCATCAGTGCTGCATTATCCGGTCCAGAGCCCTGATGCCCTCCGGGCGCCCCGGCACCCCCACTCGGCCCCGCGAATTTATCCATTGGGCCCTGCTTTGAGGTGCCTCCGCTGTTGCCCCCTCTCGTCATGGCGCGCGCGGGGTACCACTACCGACCACAAGGGAAGCCGGGGCCCAGAAGTAGCCTTCGCTGTCAACGTAGTGCCCAAGGATAGGTGCCCCTGGCTGGCCTGCACGAGTCCACGGCCCTACTCCCACTCAGTCAAGGCTCCCGCGCTGATGGAGTTGCACTCTGCCGCTACACACCCAAGGGTCAGGAACGTGGCAGAGTCCGCGTGTCGCTGGGGGTCCACTCCCTCTGCCCCAGGGTCCACTGGAGGCGGCTCAGATCTCTCTCCGCGCCTCCCTGCGCAAAGTTCAATGCGCCCTGGGGGTCCCTCAGCCAGTCGTGCCGTCGCATGCGGGGATTTCCTCTCAGGCAGTACCCCTCACCGCGGTCCGGCGTGACCGCCGAGCAATGGAACTCACCCCACAGGCGCTTCGGCGCACAGGCCCCAGCAAAATAGTCGCAAAGTCACTGGTCGAAGGGGGGGTGGGGAGGGGGGAAGGAGAGACGTAGAGGCAGCCGTCTCCCAAGGCTCCAAGACCACTGCGCCCCGCGGCCCGAATCTGCCGCCGAATGAGGCCAGGTACGGTCGCAGGAGCGTCCCCTCCCCCACTAGGCCGTACACCACACGGCCGCCCCTTACCCCACCTCGATCGCTGTCCGGGCTCCTGCGTCGCTTCCCTCAGGCCGCCGATCTCGCCTCGTAGCTGGCTGTCCTGTCAGGGGCAGGGTCTGCTTGTCCCCAGCGGCAGCTCCACAGTGCCCCACGTCAGGGGCGGCACCTTCCGCCTCCGCGCTCCCGGCGCCTCCTCACTTCCGGGCGGACTGCCCGGCAATCGAGCCCCCGGCGTCTGGGCTCGGCGTGGGCCTCACCCCTGTCCTGACTCCGCGCGGCGGAAGGATGCCAAAACCAAGCTGCCGGGGCTCCAAAATCGCTGCCAGGGCGTCCCCTCCGTGGCTGCAGATATCCACTCAGGTTGGGGTGGAATCGAGTCGGGGCAACGCAGGATATTATGGAGGATAATTAATCGGCGGGACGGAGCTCTCTCAGGCCACGTCCGCCATGCTTGCCGTCTTGGCCACGCCCCCCTGTGGTTTCCCTTTTGCATGCAAATTAAAAATGTGTTTAATTGCTGGAGATTCATTTCAATGGCATCCATGGCACTTTCAATTTTTAGAGATGTGGTTAGGTGATTTTCTAAGATCACGTTTTGCCTAGAGAGGGCAGTTATCACCACGTTTAAAGCAGCTGAGAATTCAACCAGTTGGTAGAGTGTTTTTCGCATCATTTACATTGGGCAAAGGATCATCTTAGTTTCCCAACATACAGCAATACTGGATTCTGAGAGATTCTTGTCAGTCATCTGATATACACTCTCGTCATCATATTGAGTGAACCCCTGCAAGCAAAATCTTTTGGCCTTCTCTTTTGTTTTGATGATTTCTTTTGAGGTAACTACCTCATATTCTCTTGGGGGTGTTTACGTGGTGCAAGATGTGCCCGTACAAGGGTTGTGCTCGTTCAGACTATTTGAGTGGTTGTTGCTGGATTTGTTTGTTTTCTCTACACAGACGGTTTTAAGATTTTTGCAGAGTTGGGTCCTGGTGCTATTGCTTTATAGAAGGAGCTTAAGTACATGTAGTTGGTTGTAGATGGAGCTTTTAAGTAGTCTTCCTCTACACTTTTCCTTACTTATTTTGCTTCTTGTGACCTTACCAGTGGAGCCGTTATTCACAAATTTGATAGCTTGGTCACGCCCTTAGTTTGTCTTGATTACTCTGGGGGTGAGAGGGGCTTCTCAAAGATGGAAGGGGGATATATTAAAGCTGATGCTAAAAGATCCGTCTCAAATCATTTGTTTTACTTGTATTTTTTTCATTGTTTCCCTGTTGTTTATTTGGTTTGGGTGATTGATGTGGTCTGAAGCACTGCCATTTTTGCTTTGTTTGGTTGCTTAGATCCCACTAGCTGAACTGTGCCCATTGAGGTTCAGCTCAGATCTGCTATGGCTTTTGACTTCTTAACGATTGGGTGGTTATCAAATGAGCCTATGGTCTCATGCAAATAAGCCTCAAAATTACTCATACTTATGCTTTTGATTACACAAATGACGAACAATAAAAGACAACTATGAGATCTTGGGTTGTTGGTTGAGTGGGGTGAACTCAACCAACAGTCACAATCCATATCGGGATGAACCACAAAAAGTTGCCAAATTACCCTGTGCTTAACCTTCTGGTAGTTTGGCACAAAAGTAGTAAGACTGAACTTAGAGACAATGTGTAAACTATTTAATCAGCACTTAAACAGCAATAAAGGGAAAACACAACACGAAAATTCCACACTCATTTAGAAAACTAGCAAACATTCTAATAAATTATTTGATACCAAAATGACAAACATCCAATCAGTAGAACTAGAGCTGTGAATTTATAATGTTTAAAGTGAAAATTAGCACCTAAAACATCATAAAGACTACAGCGGATATGTAATCACATGAGGCCCAGGCAAAGTCGAAATTTTTAGCCCACCACAATGGAGCACAGTTTGGATAAACAAAGTGGATTGTCCCTAGTCTCGGCTTAACTTTAGACGTACAAGAATTTTAAAAAGAAATATCCGAGTAGGGAAAGTTCAAGGGGGCAAGGCTTTTGGAGGTGTCCCAGGAGGAGGCATAGACTTATGATAGCCACTAGACAAAGTCACTGTAAAGATTTCTATGCTCAGATCTGGTCTTTTTTAAGGAAGTCAGAAATCTCCAACGGGATGAAGCTACAGCCTGTTGCGACGAGGGTTCCAAGAAGACAGATACCCCTTGTCTGCGGAGCTGCTGAACTGGATTTGCAACTGCGGAGAAGAGTGTAGCAGGAGCTGGCATAATGTCTGGCCAACCGGTGATGCACTTTGGGTGGATTGACGAGCAGGTTGGTACCAGTCTCCACTCAGTTCTCAAAGCACATTTTGGCAGAAAGCTTTTTAAGTCCCAAGTTCTGGATTTGGGCTCTCTGGGCACCTTTAGCACCAGGAGGTTCAAGACACACTTGGGGTGGATCCAGGTGCGGGTTCAAGATGGTTGGAGCTTTTTCTGTCCCTGATGCTCTGATCAGAAAGCCAGCCAACTAGCCCTTGGAGTCACTCTGGAGGTCTTGGGTCAAGCAGAAAAGCAGGTCTCAAGCAGTAGGGCAGCCCTCTGATGACACAGAGCAGGCTTTAGGCAGCAGGCCAGTCCTCTTGATGCAGTAGGGCAGCCCTCTGAAGTACTCAGCAGGCCAAATACAGCATGCTGTTAATTATTGAAATGTCTGCAATAATAAGGCATGGGGGCCATAGAAAGTGGTCTCAGAAAAGGCAAATTCTGGATTTGGGCTCTCTGGGCACCTTTAGCACCAGGAGGTTCAAGACACACTCGGGTGGATCCAGGCGCAGGTTCAAGATGGTTGGAGCTTTTTCCGTCCCTGATGCTCTGATCAGAAAGCCAGCCAACTAGCCCTTGGAGTTTAGCATTGGTTAATAGTGATAAACTGCACAGAGTTCTAGGGCCACCAAATCACAATTAAGTAAACTAGGAGGGGAGAAAGTAAACGCCTTGGGGCAAGACCACCTTAAGGCAGACAGATCCAACAACTCACACGTGCATGACACTTGTAAGGTGAATACACTCTTAAAGATACTTTCTTAGCAAATGACCCAAATACAAAAGCCACAACTTACATTGGTTCTTGGTGCAGACTTTCAGATGAGGATGATATGCATAGCACCAAATCATAACCCTCTGTAATAAGTTGTAAATAATTTGTTGAAGTCTCATAAAAATACAAAAAGGTTTTTTAAAAAGCCAAATGCAGAGCTAAGTTCATGAACAGGACAGTAGGCACAACGGAACATATACTTAGTGACAGGAGCAATGAATTAACACATTGCCAAAGTGGGAAGGAGGCTTACAAGCAGATAAAAGCATGTAACAAGACAACACAGGATAGAAACCAACAACAGTGCAAGACATCATTAATAAAGCAAATGTTATCTAAGTTTTCTTTTGAAATATTTTAGTCTCTTTTCCAGTTTTGAGGTTTTAGGTAGATCATTCCAGAGCTTTGCTCCTGCAGCTTGCTGGATGAATGTCTCATATATTATTGAGTATTTTGTAATGTTAATTATGTTGTTTTGCACAGTGGCATAGTGGCCTTGTTTTGATACTGGTGGTATGTTGCCTTTGATATGTATACCTACCTTTCTTTGAGGTGCCTTTAAGAGATCAGACACGCAAGGTACTTTGTGAACATGTGATATATTGTTGAGGGTTTCACATTTGGTATAGTACAGTCTTAACATCCTTAATAATGTGTTATTGTACCCTGCCTTAGCACTAGTTTTGGTAGGTATGGTCTGTTGGTCATTGATGTGGGTTGCTATTGAATGCCATGTAGGTGTCTGAGGGTGTTGTGCCCGATATATCTGGTGAACAAGTTCCACAGAGACGTATGTCTCTGTGCGTATGTTGGTGTTCCTCAGGACTATTACCTCATAGGTCAAAACAGGGATCTGACACTGTAATTTGATCTGCATTTATGTCTTGTTTTTAAAAGGCCAAACTGTACCAATATCACGTCAGTGTGATTTGCAAATAGGACAAGAGTGGATACCAGGGGTCTCCTTACAATTAAACCTGTCTGATCCATACATCTAACGCATCAGACACTGCCTACGCATCATTCAGACCAGGTTATCTGGTGCCTACCTGAAGCTCAACCCAACCAAGACAGAATTCCTGTTATTTGCCAAGTAAAGTAAACAAGAAACAGTACAACCTTTATGGCTTCAAACCCCGACTTTCACTGAATGCCAAGTCGCTTTGCTTTGGACACCAACCTCACCCTCAAGCAACAGATTGGCAAAAAACAAAGTCAGTCTGCTACCTGACCTCTCTTCTAAAGAAGCAACTTCAGAAATGCTGTTCACGCCCTCAAACTCTCACATATGGATGGTGTTACATCTTGCTCCATAATCTCTCAGACTCCACACTGACACCCCTTGAGGGCATCCTAGACCCTGCAGCATGTCTTATACAGGATCTGAAGTAATATGATCACATCCTACCCTGTCAGATGGAACTCCATTGGGTCCTCTTACATGCCCGCGCCATCCTCAAACCCAGCTGCATCATTTACACAGCCATCATGACCAATGCCCCCCTGCCCTTTTCTTGCAGACAATTTAACGATCTCTGGTGATTCTCGGTACACCCGCAGCCAGGCCACCTTTCGAATGCAGACTAAGAAGCGTGAAAAAAAGAAACAAGGCAGCAGGCCTTTTCCATCTATGCACCCAGGATCTTTAACAACATTCCATCTCCATTAGGACTGCCCCAACGCTGAACCAATTTAAGAAGGAATTTAAGACTCACTTCTTTATAGAACACTACATCACAACTGTCCACAATCCAGCTACTTCCCCAACCTCTCGCTGACGTTATATATAAATACATACATACAAACATACATACATACATACATACATACAATGAACAAAAAAAACAAGTTTACAGGAACTCAATCCCAAAACAAAACTTCAACAACAATAAACCTCAGCCAGATTAAAAAAAAGAGGGAAAATAAGAGAGCAAGTGATAGAGAGAACAAAACTAATAAAGTCACGCAAAATGCTGTTAACTATTGAATTGTCTGCAAAAATAGGGAATGGGGGTCATAGAAAGCGGTCTCAGAAAAGGCAAGTATAAGAAAAGAAAAAAGAAGGGAGAAGAAAAAGAAGGAAGAAATTCTGCGGAAAAAGTAGGCTGAAAGAAGACAGGAAGAAAACAGAAAGAGGCAGTCGGAGGTGAGTTGATCAGAGCATGAAAATGGTGGTGACGCATCAAGGTAAAGTCTAAACAAATACATTCTTAGTTTTTTGTGGAATTGCAAAAGGCCTTCTTATCAGCTGATGAATTCAGGTGAATAGTTTAAGATAGAGAAGGATTGGAATGCAGCCAAGTGTTATCGAAATATAATTATCCACTCCACATTCGTGGATAGCATGCCATCTGAAAGTTCAAGGTCCGCTACATCATGCAGTTTTTACAGCTTCATGGGTACTAGAGGGGTCAGGTCCTATCAGTGCCTTATCAGTCCCATCACTTTCGAAACCAGCAACTGCATGCTATCTGACCTTCCCTATATTTACTGCTTGTGGGCCAGTGGGGAATACGATCTATTGGACAGCATGCTTGAAGAGCGCATTTAAAACGTTGCAGGGTAGTTTTTTTAATTCATTTGTGTGTTTATTTATGTTTATTTATGTATTTACGCATCTATTTCTACAGTGCTGTGCGTCAGGGAAAAACATTTCCATACATTGAAGCTGAAATAAACTGCTCACCAGCTCCCATAGAGAGGAGGGTGGAAGAGGAGAACATGAAAGGCCAAGGCAGACAATCAAATGTAGGGAAAGAAGATGGTATATGGGATAGAGGGCAGGGAGTGAAACAAATATCTCAAATCCCTTCTTGGGCACAGATTAGCAATTGGCGCCATGTATTTGACCATAGCACTACCTCGTTTTAGGATAATGGTATCATAATAAGGTGACAAAAAACAAGGCAACAGAAGATCAAATCCAAACAGCTACCAGCATACAAAGGGCACCAGTGGGCAAGAGTGACAACATTCAAAAACAAAGCACAAATAACTTGAAGAAAAAATCTTTTCAAACAAGTACAGGGCCTTCCGGATGAATGTTGTACACTCATGGCCTTATTTAAAGTTTGGGGAAAGTGGAGCACCACTTTATATTGGCAGTGCTCCTGTCCCACCAAACTCTTGGTATCCCCACCCCCTTCAAAGTTGTAGAAACGACAGATTTCCAATGGTGGATCCTTAGCTGGAACTGCGTACAGAAAACCTTGACCTGAAGGCCCATGCAACAATTAAGATTGCCACAACCTGTTTAGACTAGGTTGCCGGTCACTTATTTCCCCATCAAGAAAAATTAGAATGGCCCTGATGTATTGGTCGAAAACTCCCTGCACATAAGAGACCCTGCATTTTTTAAGTGAAGCAAACTTCTGGTTTGGAAGTCAGTTTTGCTAAAATAAAAAAATATGCGAGTGGGGATAATAAAGCCTACTTCTCTGCCTTCAGAGCAGCCACCACACAGGTTACTTAGTTTGAGGGCAGTGAGATACGCCTACAGGTAGGCACATATCTCTTGAGATTGTGGCAGTCCTTTGTTAGGGGAGCCATGGCCTCCACTAAGCTGGAAGACTGACTTTCCACCTGCCAGAGTCTTTTATGAACCCGACAGTCCTTACATATTACACACCACTTGAACTTCATGGTAAAATAAAAGGAAAGGGTCACCTCTACACCTTGGTTTACAGGCAGGAAGTTGGAAGTGGCACAAAAGTACAAGTATCTTGGGATAAACTTCTGCTACTTAGTAGCTTGTGAACTGCATTGGGACATCACAAGCAAAATTAATTCACCCTTGGTAACATCATGCTTTTCAAGTGGCCTATAATGGGTTTTCGGTTCAACCCCTGAAGAAGGGTCCATTAACAATGTTGGGTGCAGAATAGTTGCGTTGGATGACATATCTGACTGCAGCTATTCACAAAGAATTGTAAATCACTGTTGGGACCTATGATTTGGTCATTAATTTGAGTGAGACAAGGATGTGTTTTAGCGCCACATTTATTTATCTTGTATATTAGTAATCTTCACCCTTTTTTAATAAATGTCACATCAGACGAACCAAAACTCAAAGGCTCCACATTACCCTCGCACTAGCAAAATTGAGAAGTTCATTCTATGCTGGAGGAAAGTTGAAGTGGGTAACAGCAACTTCCGATGGGCTATATATATCATAGTTTGAGGAAAGTTTTTCAAGCTCTTGTGATTGGAATAAGCCCCGCCACAGCAAAGCAGTGGTTTCATGGAAAGATCTGGAATTCATTCATTCTAAAATCTTGATTCAGCTAAGCAGAACTTTTTTGAAGATTGTGCTGTTTTAAATATTTAGTTTGCATTACTGATGCTAAAATAAGGACAGCAGCACTACTGTGATGTTTGGGAGTCAATTTGGGCTGGCAAATTCTGATAATAGAGACTAGTTTGCCTGCTCACTCATTGTAAAGTTCAGTATGATTAACCTAGTTATGAATTGTCCAAAATGTTTACCAAAAAAGAGGGGGCACCTTCATCAAAACGTTTAACCTATCTTCCTTTGATGTAATAGCTGGCTTAGAAATGTCATTTTACTTAAATCCGAAAACAGAATTTCAAATTACTGAAATTGTAATGGATTTCTAGGTTTTCTGGGTAGTTGACTAAATTAACCTGTATTTAATTAACTGAAAATTGAACACAATGGAGCACAGACCCTGGCTCAGAAACTGCCAGAACAGAACAAGCATTGAAAATGCAATAGGTCTCGCATTAGGAAAGTTTTTTATTTTTATTTATGTGTTGGTTTTGAAAATAGCAAAATTAATACTTTTGTCAGGTGGATGTGGTGGTGGATGTGGTGGTGAATGCGATGGTGGTGGATGCGATGGTGGTGGATGTGGTGGTGGTGGATGCGATGTTGGTGGATGTGGCGGTGGATGTGATGGTGGATGTGATGGTGGATGCGGTGGTGGTGGATGTGGTGGTGGTGGATGTGGTGGTGGATGTGGTGGTGGTGGATGTGGCGGTGGATGTGGTGGTGGATGTGGTGGTGGTGGATGTAGTGGTGGTGGATGTAGTGGTGGTGGATGTGGTGGTGGTGGATGTGGTGGTGGTGGTGGATGTGGTGGTGGATGTGGTGGTGGATGTGGTGGTGAATGCGATGGTGGTGGATGTGATGGTGGTGGATGTGATGGTGGTGGATGTGGTGGTGGATGCGATGGTGGTGGATGCGATGGTGGTGGATGTGGTGGTGGATGCGATGGCGGTGGATGTGGCGGTGGATGTCATGGTGGATGTGATGGTGGATGCAGTGGTGGTGGATGCGGTGGTGGATGTAGTGGTGGTGGATGCGGTGGTGGATGTAGTGGTGGTGGATGCGGTGGTGGATGTAGTGGTGGTGGAGGTGGTGGTGGTGGATGTGGCGGTGGATGTGGTGGTGGTGGATGTGGCGGTGGATGTGGTGGTGGATGTGGTGGTGGTGGATGTGGTGGTGGTGGATGTGGTGGTGGTGGATGTGGTGGTGGTGGATGTAGTGGTGGTGGATGTAGTGGTGGTGGATGTGGTGGTGGTGGTGGATGTGGTGGTGGTGGATGTGGTGGTGGTGGATGTGGTGGTGGATGTGGTGGTGAATGCGATGGTGGTGGATGCGATGGTGGTGGATGTGGTGGTGGATGTGATGGTGGTGGATGTGGCGGTGGATGTGATGGTGGATGTCATGGTGGATGTGATGGTGGATGTGGCGGTGGATGTGGCGGTGGATGTGATGGTGGATGTGATGGTGGATGTGATGGTGGATGTGATGGTGGATGTGGTGGTGGTGGATGCGGTGGTGGATGTAGTGGTGGTGGATGCGGTGGTGGATGTAGTGGTGGTGGATGTGGTGGTGGTGGATGTGGCGGTGGATGTGGTGGTGGTGGATGTGGCGGTGGATGTGGTGGTGGATGTGGTGGTGGTGGATGTAGTGGTGGTGGATGTAGTGGTGGTGGATGTGGTGGTGGTGGATGTGGTGGTGGTGGATGTGGTGGTGGTGGATGTGGTGGTGGATGTGGTGGTGAATGCGATGGTGGTGGATGCGATGGTGGTGGATGTGGTGGTGGATGCGATGTTGGTGGATGTGGCGGTGGATGTGATGGTGGATGTGATGGTGGATGCGGTGGATGTCATGGTGGATGTGATGGTGGATGCGGTGGATATGGCGGTGGATGTGGCGGTGGATGTCATTGTGGATGTCATGGTGGATGCGGTGGATGTGGTGGTGGTGGATGCGGTGGTGGATGTAGTGGTGGTGGATGCGGTGGTGGATGTAGTGGTGGTGGATGCGGTGGTGTATGTAGTGGTGGTGGATGTGGTGGTGGTGGATGTGGCGGTGGATGTGGCGGTGGATGTGGTGGTGGTGGATGTGGCGGTGGATGTGGTGGTGGATGTGGTGGTGGTGGATGTAGTGGTGGTGGATGTAGTGGTGGTGGATGTGGTGGTGGTGGATGTGGTGGTGGTGGATGTGGTGGTGGTGGTTGATGTGGTGGTGGATGTGGTGGTGGATGCGATTATGGTGGATGTGGTGGTGGATGCGATGGTGGTGGATGTGGCGGTGGATGTGGCGGTGGATGTGATGGTGGATGTGATGGTGGATGTGATGGTGGATGTGGCGGTGGATGTGGCGGTGGATGTCATGGTGGATGTGATGGTGGATGTGATGGTGGATGTGATGAAGGATGTGATGGTGGATGTGGTGGTGGTGGATGCGGTGGTGGATGTAGTGGTGGTGGATGCGGTGGTGGATGTAGTGGTGGTGGATGCGGTGGTGGATGTAGTGGTGGTGGATGTGGTGGTGGTGGATGTGGTGGTGGTGGATGTGGTGGTGGTGGATGTGGTGGTGGATGTGGTGGTGGTGGATGTGGCGGTGGATGTGGTGGTGGATGTGGTGGTGGTGGATGTAGTGGTGGTGGATGTAGTGGTGGTGGATGTGGTGGTGGTGGATGTGGTGGTGGTGGTGGATGTGGTGGTGGATGTGGTGGTGGATGTGGTGGTGAATGCGATGGTGGTGGATGTGATGGTGGTGGATGCGATGGTGGTGGATGTGGTGGTGGATGCGATGGTGGTGGATGCGATGGTGGTGGATGTGGTGGTGGATGCGATGGCGGTGGATGTGGCGGTGGATGTCATGGTGGATGTCATGGTGGATGCGGTGGTGGTGGATGCGGTGGTGGATGTAGTGGTGGTGGATGCGGTGGTGGATGTAGTGGTGGTGGATGCGGTGGTGGATGTAGTGGTGGTGGATGTGGTGGTGGTGGATGTGGCTGTGGATGTGGTGGTGGTGGATGTGGCGGTGGATGTGGTGGTGGATGTGGTGGTGGTGGATGTGGTGGATGTGGTGGTGGTGGATGTAGTGGTGGTGGATGTAGTGGTGGTGGATGTGGTGGTGGTGGATGTGGTGGTGGTGGATGTGGTGGTGGTGGTGGTGGATGTGGTGGTGGATGTGGTGGTGAATGCGATGGTGGTGGATGCGATGGTGGTGGATGTGATGGTGGTGGATGTGATGGTGGTGGATGTGGCGGTGGATGTGATGGTGGATGTCATGGTGGATGTGATGGTGGATGTGATGGTGGATGTGGCGGTGGATGTGGCGGTGGATGTGATGGTGGATGTGATGGTGGATGTGATGGTGGATGTGGTGGTGGTGGATGCGGTGGTGGATGTAGTGGTGGTGGATGCGGTGGTGGATGTAGTGGTGGTGGATGCGGTGGTGGATGTAGTGGTGGTGGATGTGGTGGTGATGGATGTGGCGGTGGATGTGGTGGTGGTGGATGTGGCGGTGGATGTGGTGGTGGATGTGGTGGTGGTGGATGTAGTGGTGGTGGATGTAGTGGTGGTGGATGTGGTGGTGGTGGATGTGGTGGTGGTGGATGTGGATGTGGTGGTGAATGCGATGGTGGTGGATGCGATGATGGTGGATATGGTGGTCGATGCGATGGTGGTGGATGTGGTGGTGGATGCGATGTTGGTGGATGTGGCGGTGGATGTGATGGTGGATGTGATGGTGGATGCGGTGGATGTCATGGTGGATGTGATGGTGGATGTGGCGGTGGATGTGGCGGTGGATGTCATGGTGGATGTCATGGTGGATGCAGTGGATGTGGTGGTGGTGGATACGGTGGTGGATGTAGTGGTGGTGGATGCGGTGGTGGATGTAGTGGTGGTGGATGTGGTGGTGGTGGATGTGGCGGTGGATGTGGTGGTGGTGGATGTGGCGGTGGATGTGGTGGTGGATGTGGTGGATGTAGTGGTGGTGGATGTAGTGGTGGTGGATGTGGTGGTGGTGGATGTGGTGGATGTGGTGGTGGTGGTGGTGGATGTGGTGGTGGATGTGGTGGTGAATGCGATGGTGGTGGATGCGATGGTGGTGGATGCGATGGTGGATGCGATGGTGGTGGATGTGGCGGTGGATGTGATGGTGGATGTCATGGTGGATGTCATGGTGGATGTGATGGTGGATGTGGCGGTGGATGTGGCGGTGGATGTCATGGTGGATGTGATGGTGGATGTGATGGTGGATGTGGTGGTGGTGGATGCGGTGGTGGATGTAGTGGTGGTGGATGCGGTGGTGGATGTAGTGGTGGTGGATGCGGTGGTGGATGTAGTGGTGGTGGATGTGGTGGTGGTGGATGTGGCGGTGGATGTGGCGGTGGTGGATGTGGTGGTGGTGGATGTGGCGGTGGATGTGGTGGTGGATGTGGTGGTGGTGGCTGTAGTGGTGGTGGATGTAGTGGTGGTGGATGTGGTGGTGGTGGATGTGGTGGTGGTGGTGGATGTGGTGGTGGATGTGGTGGTGAATGCGATGGTGGTGGATGAGATGGTGGTGGATGTGGTGGTGGATGCGATGGTGGTGGATGCGATGGTGGTGGATGTGGTGGTGGATGTGATGGCGGTGGATGTGGCGGTGGATGTCATGGTGGATGTGATGGTGGATGCGGTGGATGTGGTGGTGGTGGATGCGGTGGTGGATGTAGTGGTGGTGGATGCGGTGGTGGATGTAGTGGTGGTGGATGCGGTGGTGGATGTAGTGGTGGTGGATGTGGTGGTGGTGGATGTGGCGGTGGATGTGGTGGTGGTGGATGTGGCGGTGGATGTGGTGGTGGATGTGGTGGTGGTGGATGTGGTGGTGGTGGATGTAGTGGTGGTGGATGTAGTGGTGGTGGATGTGGTGGTGGTGGATGTGGTGGTGGTGGTGGTGGATGTGGTGGTGGATGTGGTGGTGAATGCGATGGTGGTGGATGCGATGGTGGTGGATGTGGTGGTGGATGCGATGGTGGTGGATGTGGCGGTGGATGTGATGGTGGATGTGATGGTGGATGTGGCGGTGGATGTGGCAGTGGATGTCATGGTGGATGTGATGGTGGATGTGATGGTGGATGTGATGGTGGATGTGATGGTGGATGTGGTGGTGGTGGATGCGGTGGTGGATGTAGTGGTGGTGGATGCGGTGGTGGATGTAGTGGTGGTGGATGCGGTGGTGGATGTAGTGGTGGTGGATGTGGTGGTGGTGGATGTGGCAGTGGATGTGGTGGATGTGGCGGTGGATGTGGTGGTGGATGTGGTGGTGGTGGATGTAGTGGTGGTGGATGTAGTGGTGGTGGATGTGGTGGTGGTGGATGTGGTGGTGGTGGTGGTGGATGTGGTGGTGGATGTGGTGGTGAATGCGATGGTGGTGAATGCGATGGTGGTGGATGCGATGGTGGTGGATGTGGTGGTGGATGCGATGGTGGTGGATGCGGTGGTGGTGGATGTGGTGGTGGTGGATGTGGTGGTGGATGCGATGGTGGTGGATGTGGCGGTGGATGTGATGGTGGATGTGATGGTGGATGCGGTGGATGTCATGGTGGATGTGATGGTGGATGCGGTGGATGTGGCGGTGGATGTGGCGGTGGATGTCATGGTGGATGTGATGGTGGATGCGGTGGATGTGGTGGTGGTGGATGTGGTGGTGGATGTAGTGGTGGTGGATGCGGTGGTGGATGTAGTGGTGGTGGATACGGTGGTGGATGTAGTGGTGGTGGATGTGGTGGTGGTGGATGTGGCGGTGGATGTGGTGGTGGTGGATGTGGCGGTGGATGTGGATGTGGTGGTAGATGTAGTGGTGGTGGATGTGGTGGTGGTGGATGTGGTGGTGGTGGATGTGGTGGTGGATGTGGTGGTGAATGCGATGGTGGTGGATGCGATGGTGGTGGATGTGGTGGTGGATGCGATGGTGGTGGATGTGGTGGTGGATGCGATGGTGGTGGATGTGGTGGTGGATGCGATGTTGGTGGATGTGGCGGTGGATGTGATGGTGGATGTGATGGTGGATGCGGTGGATGTCATGGTGGATGTGATGGTGGATGCGGTGGATGTGGCGGTGGATGTGGCGGTGGATGTCATGGTGGATTTTATGGTGGATGCGGTGGATGTGGTGGTGGTGGATGCGGTGGTGGATGTAGTGGTGGTGGATGCGGTGGTGGATGTAGTGGTGGTGGATGTGGTGGTGGATGTAGTGGTGGTGGATGTGGTGGTGGTGGATGTGGTGGTGGTGGATGTGGCGGTGGATGTGGTGGTGGTGGATGTGGCAGTGGATGTGGTGGTGGATGTGGTGGTGGTGGATGTAGTGGTGGTGGATGTAGTGGTGGTGGATGTGGTGGTGGTGGATGTGGTGGATGTGGTGGTGGTGGTGGTGGATGTGGTGGTGGATGTGGTGGTGGATGTGGTGGTGAATGCGATGGTGGTGGATGCGATGGTGGTGGATGTGGTGGTGGATGCGATGGTGGTGGATGTGGCGGTGGATGTGATGGTGGATGTCATGGTGGATGTCATGGTGGATGTGATGGTGGATGTGGTGGTGGATGTGGCGGTGGATGTCATGGTGGATGTGATGGTGGATGTGATGGTGGATGTGGTGGTGGTAGATGCGGTGGTGGATGTAGTGGTGGTGGATGTGGTGGTGGATGTAGTGGTGGTGGATGTGGTGGTGGTGGATGTGGCGGTGGATGTGGCGGTGGTGGATGTGGTGGTGGTGGATGTGGCGGTGGATGTGGTGGTGGATGTGGTGGTGGTGGATGTAGTGGTGTTGGATGTAGTGGTGGTGGATGTGGTGGTGGTGGATGTGGTGGTGGTGGATGTGGTGGTGGATGTGGTGGTGAATGCGATGGTGGTGGATGAGATGGTGGTGGATGTGGTGGTGGATGCGATGGTGGTGGATGCGATGGTGGTGGATGTGGTGGTGGATGCGATGGCGGTGGATGTGGCGGTGGATGTCATGGTGGATGTGATGGTGGATGCGGTGGATGTGGTGGTGGTGGATGCGGTGGTGGATGTAGTGGTGGTGGATGCGGTGGTGAATGTAGTGGTGGTGGATGCGGTGGTGGATGTAGTGGTGGTGGATGTGGTGGTGGTGGATGTGGCGGTGGATGTGGTGGTGGTGGATGTGGCGGTGGATGTGGTGGTGGTGGATGTGGTGGTGGTGGATGTAGTGGTGGTGGATGTAGTGGTGGTGGATGTGGTGGTGGTGGATGTGGTGGTGGTGGATGTGGTGGTGGTCGTGGTGGATGTGGTGGTGGATGTGGTGGTGAATGCGATGGTGGTGGATGCGATGGTGGTGGATGTGGTGGTGGATGCGATGGTGGTGGATGTGGCGGTGGATGTGATGGTGGATGTGATGGTGGATGTGATGGTGGATGTGGCGGTGGATGTGGCGGTGGATGTGATGGTGGATGTGATGGTGGATGTGATGGTGGATGTGATGGTGGATGTGATGGTGGATGTGGTGGATGCGGTGGTGGATGTAGTGGTGGTGGATGCGGTGGTGGATGTAGTGGTGGTGGATGCGGTGGTGGATGTAGTGGTGGTGGATGTGGTGGTGGTGGATGTGGCGGTGGATGTGGTGGATGTGGCGGTGGATGTGGTGGTGGATGTGGTGGTGGTGGATGTAGTGGTGGTGGATGTAGTGGTGGTGGATGTGGTGGTGGTGGATGTGGTGGTGGTGGTGGTGGATGTGGTGGTGGATGTGGTGGTGAATGCGATGGTGGTGAATGCGATGGTGGTGGATGCGATGGTGGTGGATGTGGTGGTGGATGCGATGGTGGTGGATGCGATGGTGGTGGATGTGGTGGTGGTGGATGTGGTGGTGGATGCGATGGTGGTGGATGTGGCGGTGGATGTGATGGTGGATGTGATGGTGGATGCGGTGGATGTCATGGTGGATGTGATGGTGGATGCGGTGGATGTGGCGGTGGATGTGGCGGTGGATGTCATGGTGGATGTGATGGTGGATGCGTTGGATGTGGTGGTGGTGGATGCGGTGGTGGATGTAGTGGTGGTGGATGCGGTGGTGGATGTAGTGGTGGTGGATGCGGTGGTGGATGTAGTGGTGGTGGATGTGGTGGTGGTGGATGTGGCGGTGGATGTGGTGGTGGTGGATGTGGCGGTGGATGTGGATGTGGTGGTGGATGTAGTGGTGGTGGATGTGGTGGTGGTGGATGTGGTGGTGGTGGATGTGGTGGTGGTGGATGTGGTGGTGGTGGATGTGGTGGTGGAAGTGGTGGTGGATGTGGTGGTGGATGTGGTGGTGGATGTGGTGGTGAATGCGATGGTGGTGGATGCGATGGTGGTGGATGTGGTGGTGGATGCGATGGTGGTGGATGTGGCGGTGGATGTGAAGGTGGATGTGATGGTGGATGTGATGGTGGATGTCATGGTGGATGTCATGGTGGATGTCATGGTGGATGTCATGGTGGATGCGGTGGATGTGGCGGTGGATGTGGCGGTGGATGTCATGGTGGATGTGATGGTGGATGCGGTGGATGTGGTGGTGGTGGATGCGGTGGTGGATGTAGTGGTGGTGGATGCGGTGGTGGATGTAGCGGTGGTGGATGTAGTGGTGGTGGATGCGGTGGTGGATGTAGTGGTGGTGGATGTGGTGGTGGTGGATGTGGCGGTGGATGTGTTGGTGGTGGATGTGGTGGTGGATGCGATGGTGGTGGATGTGGTGGTGGATGCGATGTTGGTGGATGTGGCGGTGGATGTGATGGTGGATGTGGTGGTGGTGGATGTGGTGGTGGTGGATGTGGTGGTGGTGGATGTGGTGGTGGATGTGGTGGTGGATGTGGTGGTGGATGTGGTGGTGGTGGATGTGGTGGTGGTGGATGTGGCGGTGGTGGATGTGGCGGTGGATGTGGTGGTGAATGCGGTTATAAAGCCTGTGATTGATAGAACTTAGAAACGGCAAAACTATGATAGCAAGCATATGTTTAATTAAGCGCATGTGGACAGTGAATTGCATTGCATGAAATCCTTTCCTTAGTGTGGCATGTCAGATTTAGTCCAATCCCTAGTGCAAAATCAACATGAATCACTTTTCGTTCCAAAAACACATGTAGGAGCAAAAATCAAAAGTCTAACTTAGGTGAACAGTCTCTAATGCAGCAAAGTAACCAAGTGTGTGGCATTTCTTATAGGTGTAAAATCACTCTGCATAGAGAGAAAATTTAGTTTGATGATGAATGAGTTGTGAAAAATGTGTATTCGTATGACATCCCCAGCACATAGAGGTGCAAAAATGACATTTAGTTGCAAAATCACACTTTGTGAAACATCGATAGAAGTGTGAACACACTGCGATGAGCTAAAATAAAATTAGTGTTATAAAGCAAAGCAAGCAGATATCGTTATTATCAACATCGGATTAAAAAATAAATAAATAAAGGAGACACGGCCGGCCAGCCGTGAAACTGAAAGCACGGCCGGCCGGCCGGCCAAAAGCCTTTGATGCAGCAGGGGGTAATTAGGGGAGGAGAATGGCTGGGCTGAGGCAGAGCGCCAAGCCTTTGATGCAGCAGGGGGCGGAGCGGGAAGAGCTGCTGGCGGCACTAAGCTGACGATTTGATGCTGTGCACGCGCATTTTAACTAATTGCGCTTGCGCATTGAGTTAAAAGTGCACATGCACTTCATCAAATCGCCAGTGAATTGCCAGTGTAGGTAAGCTTTGTTTAAGCCCCCATAGTCTCGCTCTGCTCAATGCGCATGCGCATTGACAGGCGAGACCTAAAAAGAAGTAGAAGAAGAGGGGGAAAAAGGAAGAGGAAGAAGGGGGAGATAAAAATCAAAAGTATGATCAAAAAAATCAAAAGTATAAGACAACATGTAGTGGAAATCCTCCTTTCTGGGTGGTCACCCCCAATTTTTCACCTTTTGATGGACTCTATATTTTTTGCTTACTTTTGAAATCTGTGAACTTTAGCCCTGCTAACCAGGGGTGCCTGTGCTCCCCCTTTAAACCTGGTTCAGTTGGCTTATTCATAACTGGCACATTTATATTGCCTTGAAGTATCTAGTATATGGTGTAGAGTGTGCACCCAGGGCCTGAATGTTAAATGCCACTAGTGGACTGTAGTACCTACTGTGCCATCCACTACAGTGACAGAGCAAATATGATTTCAGGCCAACAGTGTGGCCTGACTGCTGCAGTGTAAACCCTGCAGGAAGGCCTGACAAAATAACCCTTTAGTTACAGGAGAAAGCATTTCTTTTAAATATTAATATGCCATCCTTATTAAGGCCTTGCGCCCACAGGGTGAGGTCCATGGTATCTAAAAGTGGGCCATGTAGAAAATGTATGTTGACATGTCCATACAGTCGCAAGGCCCCAAAATCAATATTCAGAGTGGCAACCCTAGATGTTCCATGTCGAAAGCGAAAGTACAGATTAAAATACTAATATTGTATCTTGAGAATGGGGCCAGTTAGAAAAATAATCAAATAGCTATTTTTGATAGTTTTTTATATCGATTTTTATTAGTTTCCAGTTACGTTCTACATAATTTCCAATACTGTTACAGTGGATCGGGTGCTTAAATACAGGATTAAAATAGAACATAAGCAACAAACTTATTCCCAAACACACTTGAAAGGGAGAGAACAGGATGCCAATTCTTAAAAAAGAGAGACCAGGACAGTTGCAATTCTTGTGGATCCCCTGCCTAGGTCTTGAAGGACCCTGCTTTAGTCCTACCAGACTTCTTTTGCTGAGTTTTTTGTGGGTACAATGCCTTTATCAAACTTGATTTTAGTAGTATATGTAGGAGGAGACTAGGATTACTATAGTACACTCCCCACACACATACCCAGCCCTCCGAGCTCAAGGTTAGTGTGACCAAAGACATTCGCCATCTTAAAAAGCACTCACTAATAGCATTTTTTACCTGTTTTTCAGTAAGTCACACAGGAACTACTGACAACTGGTTTGGTTGGCCCAGAGAACTTTTACTCATCTTTTAGGGAGTGCCCAGAAGTTACTCCCACCCATTAGCTGGTAACAGGCATTAATGTGAAATACCCCGGCAGCCTCTTGAGAGCACTTTCTGAGACTGTGGAAGAACAGAAAAGGATTGGACCTGCTATATGTAACCTGAGAGGCGCCCAGAAGGACCCGCTGACCAGTGGTAACTGGAACTGAACTTGGCCTCTGCCTGACACCCTGTTAGTCTCTAAGTGTCTCCCCTGAGGACACAGAGGACTTAAAAGTGTACGCCTGTGATTAGTTGGGAGTTAAAAGAATACCCAGAAGGTAATATCTTTGAACAGGAAAAACCTGGCTTGTGTATCCAACCCGTTCTCCAGCAGTCAGCCTCAAATTGGGCCTAGGCCCAGGTCTACAACAACCACTGACTGTCATTTGATCTTCATATTTTTGGCACTTTTTGTACCTCGAATTGAAAAAAATCATATCTGGTTCCTCTTATTGGATTCTTGTCATTTTCTCATCAGTAGCGAGAATCTTATATACATTGCTGCACTGAGGAAGCAGAAAGCACCTTCCAAATTCTCAAAAGTAGAATATAAGCATCTGAGGAATCAAATAATGTTACAAACCTCTAGCCCTAAAAAGCAAGAATGATAGTGGTGGACAGCGACCCCAAACCCTTTGTAAGCTATTGTTGTAAATCTGGGTAGCCAAAATTGAAGTTGTGAATTCACCATCGGTAGTGAACAGGCAGATATATACGTGAATGGTAATAGGAATTTGAAGTGAGATAAATGGTGAATAAAAGGAAAGCAAAGATTGATGCAGCTAGGCATGAAAGCTATTGATGCTGATGTTTGGAGCCTGTTGCGGGCTACGAATTGTGCTGCTGCAGAGTTACGTGTTGCAAACACAACAGTGATGGACAGAATGTGGATCAATGTCACACATTCACCCCAGTCCAAAGATCTGGGCCCAAATCCATCGTTTTTCCACTCCACACCACCCTGGGTTAGACAATGGCGATATGCAAATCAGCGCTGACCCTGTGCCCCATGGGAACAGTCCAGTCCGAACTACAAAAGCCATGTCCTTCCCAGAACGGAAACAAGCAGCAGAGTTACGTGTAGCAAATTTGATGTACAGAACATAGGGCAGTGGTTGAGACCACAAGGGCGAGTGAGGTATCAGTGATGGGCTTCTACCAACTGAAGAGTAAGATTACAAATCATCCATGTCTGGGAAGATGTGCCTCAGTCTCCGACTTTAAATCATTTTAATGTCAAAGCCAACACTGTGTTAACTGTGGATGACAGGGAAAAGGGGTCAGTGGCTCTGTTGTGTGGGCAGCAGAACAGAAAGAGATTACACTTACTAGTCTCTTAATAGCATTAAAGAGGAACATTGTCTCGTCAAGATTAAAGGAATGGTGTGTTGGTGGACTGCCCATCAAATTGGGATGTTCATTATAGGCGTACTGTACTCCATTAGGTCAGCTTACAGTTCGTTGACACATTGGTACATGTGATGCCCAGAAAAGGGGCATAGAGGTGATGCCAAGTATTGCACGTTGGTTAACAGATTTACTCAATTTCAACTTCGCAATGGATTCATCCGTGCACTCAATCACTCATTCATCTGTACCATCATGCATTCATCAAACCACGTGCTCAATCCTTCATCTAGTCACCCAAACATTGACTCATTCACACCTTCACCTGCTCCCTCATCTACAAAATCACAAACACATGAACCGGCGGATCTGTGAAGTAACACCTTCACTTATAAAACCAAAGCCAATTCCTGTTGGCTTTGTCATTACGTAATTCAATGTCCATAATGAACAGGATGTACCCGATTCACATATTTAAGTTTAAATCATTCCCACACTGTTGTAGGAGTTCCTTAGTTTTATCTCAGTGGTCCAGCCCTCTGGGCAACCTCTCTTATTGCCCCTTCCCCTCCTGCTTCTCTCCTTCCTGCTTCTGCGTCCATTTAAGTTTGGTGGTAACTTGCCAATACAGGACGATAGAACCTTTTCTTGGATTCATTCCGGCCGGTGCACGACCACGTTTGAAATACCAATCTTCTGATGGTTCCAGTAATCAAGGGCTTAATCGATGTCCCAGGGCTCACTAAGCTTTCTTGAAGACTCTCTGGTATAAGATTCTATTGTCTTGTATTGGGAACTCAGTTACATGTATGATTTCTGCCTACACTTACCATTTTGGTTGACTAAGCAACTTACCCAGTATTTGCGGTCCCCACCAGCAAGCGTGGGGTTACATTCAAGAACGTAAATACTACTTAGGATTGTGGTAGTGATGTCTTCTGCTTTTAGTGGTACCCTTGCCCTACACTCTGAGCGAGCTGGATGATACATCACCAATTGTAGACACTTCGCAAAATGTAGGACTCTTGCCTTATTCTTTCTTCTGGTGCCTCCTACAAATATTCTGTTCTGATGATGACCCGTTTCTAAATAATTTTGCAGTTTCTGAGACCGTATGTGATAAGCCAAAATGGCCGATTGAAACCAAATTATACCTGTATTTTACTACCCTTCCGGTAGACTGACTTCCATTTTACTTGCTTGCAGCAGGGCCCATGGTGACCTTGTTATGCATCTGCCCTAGCCAGGTCCATGGGATTTCACACTGACAAACACCCTAACTGCTTTCACTTTATTGGCCACCATTTTATTCTAGATTAGGCTTTCATCCCCCTGCATTGGCCATGAGCGACACTTGACCTCTCCGCAAGAAAGTGCAGAAATAAAAGCCCTGCACAAGTTACAACTACAACCTTCCTTACTGTGCTAAGCTGCAGGGTGGGATGGAAGTTTTCTTTTGTGTATCATCCCATTTGACCAAATTCCAATGTTTAGGAGGAAGTCCTCTTCAAGAAGTTCGAATGTATCTCTTCCTCCGCTGCAGCTCATGGGGACGTGGGCATATTTATCAATAAACAGTTGCAGATGAAGATTCAAGTCTCTCAGGTGGATGGAAAGGTTAGATTGGCTTCATTAAATGGATCACTAGATGGCTCTCATTTCACATTAGCTCTGATTTATGCCCCTATTGAAGACCACCTGAACCACTTGTTGCGTTGTTTTAAGTCAATTATGGTACTCCCAGGGACCTTAATTTTAGGAGGGAAATCAAATTTCTTTCAGCAACCAAACTTAGATTCAACCACTACGAATAGTGGACAGAAGAAACGCATAACAGATAAAGTATTAACAAACTATCAGAAAAGTGTCAATTTAGTCGACACTTGGAGAACAAAATGTCCTAATCAACTGGAATATATGTGTCTTTCGGCCATATTCTAGCCTGCTGCGAGACTAGATTTTTTTCCTGGTGTCTGTGGACTTAGTGCTCAAGCACTACATGAATCATCCGCAGCTCCCCAGGTCCCCGAGCTCCAGGAGGCCCCCAGCACTGTGCACGGGTGGCATGCCCCTAGCCTGAGAACTCCTGAGTGGGTCCGCAGGGGGCCCTTGGTGTACTTTGCAAGTGCCACCCTCAGGTTTCGTTACGCCACTGATCATCTAAATAGTTTTCTTCTGTTCAGCTTATATTAGCTAGGCATATTTCCGGTATCCAAAGGTCTCTGGCTCTTTATAGGTGGGTACTTAATAAACTATATCTGGAGGATGAACTCTGGGTTACAGGAATGGAAACAGAAATCACTCAGTATTTTCTCCAGAATGAGCACTCAGCAATGGGATGCATTTAAGGCAGCCAACGGGGCTATTGTGGGATCTAAAGGCATTTGAAAGAGGAAAAAGTCCCAAAAGGAAAGGCAGAAAGTGAGAGATCAATTAATTCAGGCCATGGGGAACTACCTGCAGTATAAAATCAATGCCAATCGTCAGTGTTTCCAGCAGTTGAAAAGGGAAATGCAGGACTATTATTATAAGGAAGTTAATGAAAGCAACAGAGCCTCTATGCAGAAAGTATATGAGGAAAGCGAGTATTCAGGCCGGTTTTTAGCTTGGCAAGCGCCTGGAAGGTCATCTAAAAACATAATTCTATTGTGTGTTTTTGATTAGAAAGCTATATATTTTTTATTTTTTTTTTGCTCCTCATCTCAACCATGGCTGGCCCAATAGTACCGTGGACTGGGAAAAATGTGATATGAGAAAAAGACATACTGTCACAGTGCAAGACTGAGAGGGGGGTCGATCGTAATAAGGAGGCGCCCGGACCCTACAGTCATGTCAATTTCACAAATAATCACAATCCCTTGTATACTATTTCGGTAGTGTATGCCATTAGCCAGATTCCACCAATGTCGCTACCACCAATTGACCTTAAATATACAAGCAAGGACGTAGGTGATAGAGCAGAAAGAGTGTGTCATGGCTTCATAATCATTGGAACTGGGGAAAAAGAAAAAAAAAAGAAAATAAACCCCAGCTCTATTTATTGGAACCCATCAAGTTTCAACCAAAAAGCTCTTTTTTCGGGATTTCCAGTCCTGCAAAGGTCCAATTTTGATATATGAAGCATCGAAGTACTCCAGCCATATAGCGTCGGAGGAGAGACCTCTTTCCAGCGCCTGCAAATCTCGCGTCGTGCCACCAGCATTGAGTAGAACAAGAGGTTGTTATTAGTACTATGTTTTTTGTCCATTACCCCAAAGATTACTAGGCTGAGATCTATATTCACAGTAGAGCCTATTGATGATGTTAATATATTGCCTATTGATTGCCAAAAGGATGTTAAACATGGGCAGTCGTAAAACATATGAACATCTGAGGCTTCTACTTGGCCGCATCGGGGACAGGCCACTGGTGGACCTGTTGAAAATTTGGACAACCTCTGGGGAGAATAGTAAGCCCTATGAAGGGTGAAAAGATGGTTTCTGCGTAGCCAGGCAGGTTTAACAATATCCCAAAGAACGTTTCAAGATGTTAACCAAAGTTCATTCACATTTGCTGCAGGCAGTAAAGAGCCCCACAGCTGGACCGGAAGGTGAAATGTTCCAACTATCTCATCTAGGATTAAATTATAAAAGTTGGAAACCTCTTTAGACTTTGGTAAATTATCAAGTAGACAAGATTCTAGTTGGCTACTACCTCCCAAAGGTCGTTGCTTGAGGCGTGTGGAACCCAATTTTTGTGCTTGCGCCCAGCTTGAGATTTGCAGAAATTTAAGTCTGGAAAGATTGGGGCCTACCTGGCTCACTAGATGTTCCCAGGAAAGCATTTCCCCTTCAAAAAACAGGTCTCCCCATGTTAAGATTCCAGCATCTTTTAGTGGGCTTATCAGTGCATCCTTAGTCCAGCCCGGCGGGGCAGGAAGGTCCCATATAGGAGAGCCTTTAGAGTAGTAGCCTATTTTGGTTGAGATTCTGAGATTATACCAAGTTCTTGCTAGGCCCTGCAGTATCTTCAGCTTGATTTTCTTAAAGAATTTGGGGTCTCCAAACTTAAATAAAAATCCCAGCTGACTTAGTCCTTCACATTGTAATAATGATGAAAACATTAACCCGATACCCTGGTCTGATGGAGTTTTGAGTAACATTCGGGCATGTGTCAGCTGAAAGGCACAAGCATAAATCTGAATGTCTGGGCCGGCCAGGCCACCCTTCTCCCTACGACGTCTTAGTTTATTCCAAGAGATTCTAGCAGTCTTATTCCTCCTTATGAATGAGGTAATGTCGCTCTGGATCTTAGCTATCAATTTCTTGTCAAAGTAGAGTGGTAAGCTGTTAAAAATAAAGGTCAGCCTAGGTAGGATAGACATCCTAACTAAGTTTGATCGACCTAGAAGCGTTAATGGAAGATGCCTCCAAGAACTCATTAGTTTCCTACATTCTTTAGCCACCATAGTAAAATTTGAATGGGCGATCAGATTAATGTCCTTTACAATCTTTATGCCTAGATATCTCATGCTGTCACAAGGTTGTACTGGGAGTCTCGGTATTATGCTGTTCCATGCCATAACCTCAGTCTTGGTGGCGTTAACTTCATAGCCAGAGATGTTACCAAATTGTTGAGCTAAGTTTATGACCGTCGGGAACGCTGTGCTGATGTCCGAGGTTATAATCATAAGATCATCAGCATACAAAGATACTTTTTTTTCCCAATCTCTATACTTAAATGGAACGATGTTAATATCATCACGAATTGTTTGAGCAAATGGCTCTATATAAATATCAAAAAGTAGAGGGGAAAGCGGGCAACCCTGCCGAGTGCCCCTTGTGATGACAAATGGTTCCGACAGTCCGCCATTAACCAAGACTGAGGCCACTGGACTATGGTACAGAAATTCAACCGCTCTGCGAAAGGCCCTTCCAATGCCAAATTTTTCCAAGGCCCCCGACAGGTACACCCAATTGATCCTGTCGAAGGCCTTGGCAGCGACCAAGGTGAGAATAGCAAGGGGTTGTGATGAACTGGTTGCCATATCAATTGCTCCTATTAAGTCATATACCAGCTCGTAGAGTTGGCGACCTTTAACAAAGCCCTTTTGCTTAGAATGTAGCACTGCGGGGGCTACCTGCCCCAATCTTTTGGCTAGTAAAGACGCGAAGATCTTATAATCAGCGTTAAGAACTGAAATTGGGCGATAAGAGCTGAAGGCGGTGGATGCCTTTCCTGGTTTCAGAATAAGTGTTATAGAAGCTTTGTTCCATGATGTGGGAGGTAAATCGCCATCTTCCAGTATTTGATTGAATAACTTGGTGAGGAAGGGAGCTATATCTGTTGCTATATGTTTATATATTTCTGCCGGTAGGCCATCCGGGCCCGCCGCCTTTCCAAATTTACTATTTAGTATGGCAGCTGATACCTCTTCAACCGTTATAGGGTGATCTAATAGGGCAGCTTGTTCTGTAGATAGTACTGGTAATGTGATTTTATTCAGCCAATTGTATACATCAATTGCAGTGATGTTATTGTCCTCTCGATAAATAGCCTGGAAAAAGTCTTTGAAAGCTGACCTTATTTCTGGGTCCGAAGATACTGTACCGGAACCAGTAGTTATAGACTCAATGTTGTTTCGTGTCTGGTCTGTTCTAGACTTCCAGGCTAGCAATTTGCCCGCCCCTTCTCCAAATTCAAAGTTTGCTAGTTTACTGGCTTCCCACCTATGCAGGATACGTTGGTTTAATTCAGATGCTAGTAGTGCTTTAAGCTTAATCAGTTCCTCCTGTTTAGCATGTATAACATGTTCTGGAGGATTGTTGAGATTATCTAATTCTGATTGGGCTATTGATATTTTGGCCTCTATCAATGCAACCGCCTGGGTATACTGCTTCTTACGAAACGAGGTTTTGTTCTTAATAACGCCTCTCAAAGAGCACTTAAAAGCATCCCATACTATACTGGAGCATGCAGAACCGATATTACTTTTGAAAAATTCTTGCGTCTCCAACTTAACATACTCCAGATCTTCTGGAGATGTAAGCAAGGATCTATCAATTGACCAAGACCTAGTCAGGGGTTGAGTCTGCAACTCGAGGTCTAGGAGTATCGCCGAGTGATCTGATAAGTGAGATGGTAAATACGTTACATTCCTAATTGATTTATCCAAACTTTTGTTTACCAAGATAAAATCGATCCTAGATCTATGACGGTACTTATAGTTTCTGAACGAGAAGCCAGTTTTAGAACCCGACCTTACCCTCCAAATGTCAATAAATCCATATTGATGCATATTTTTAATTAGAAGATCTCTAGATTTAGAGTGAGGTAGTTGTCGACCAGAAGAAGACTTATCCAACCACGGATTAAGTACAATATTAAAATCCCCCGCTATTATCATAGGTTCTTGAAAGTGTAAAAGCTCAGAGAACATCGTAGCCAGGGCTGATGCATCATCGCGGTTAGGCCCATAATAACCAACCAAGGTAAGGTATGTTCCCTCAACCATGACCGATGCTATTGCCCACCTACCAAAAGGATCAACCTTCTGCTTCAAAAGTCTTGTTTTAATGGTTTTTTTAAAAAAAATATGGCGACCCCTTTAGTGTTAACTGTTTGAGAGGTAGTAACTGATAAATCTACCCAACTGTTCTTTTTAAGCATGTCCGATATCTCAGCTTCAACCAAATGTGTCTCCTGGAGAATAATGACCTGCGCATCAAAGTCACGAATATATTGTAAAAGTGTGTTAGATCTAGGTTTGGTGCGCAGGCCATTAACATTCCAGGAGAGAATCTTAAGGGTAGTCATAGATAACATATCCAATGACATATCTGATAGTGAAGTAGAGTCCAGTCAACTCAGACCCCTCAAAGTTACTGAACAGAGCAAAATTCGTCCATTGTTCATTTGTAAAATTACCGACCGCCATTTTGAAGATGAGAACATTTTTATTTTTTGTTTCCCTTGCCCTTTCCCCCCTGCAAACCACCCTCCCCCCCCTGAGGAACCCCCGATTAACCAACCGGAACAGATCCGGTTTGTGATACCCCTGATACTCTATCCAGGCTCAAGTGAGGCTTTAATAACTAGAGTGTTAGAGGGCCAAGAATATCTATTTTTTAAATCAAGTCCTTTATGATCAAGTTTATGATCAAGTTCCAAATTGGTTAAGTAGTATTTACTGGTTTCTCTGTAAAGGGTTATTAAGGTAGTGTGCTTATATTGGTGCTCTTTGTGATTTACTATTGTTATACATCATTTTTTTTTGCAGTGATTTATATGAATTTTAAGTGTTTCTTTATTTCCTATTCCCATTTTTTTTTTTTTAAGTTAAATTATTTTCTACTATTTTATCTTTTCAGCGCTGAGCTAAGGTTTTTTTTGTTGTTGTTTGTTTTTTTATTATATATATTCATTGATAGGCTCTATAGGTAATCATGCAAGGAAATCTATAACTTCTCGACATGAGATTTGAGACTAGACTACACTACCATCAGTGTTTAGAGGTGCCTATACTTAACAGAAGTTCATCTGCAGCTTGGACTGTGCGTATATTGAACATTTTATTATTAAGCATAATCTTCAGTGCTGCAGGAAAACTCAACTGAACTGATGCTCCCAAATTTCTAAATGCCTCCATTCTACGACCCAATTCCCACTGTCTGTCAAGGGTCGCCCTTGACAAGTCAGAACGCACTTGAAAGGAGAAGCCATCACCAGTCAGAGATTTTTGTTTTAGGGCCAGATTTAGAATGTGATCCTTCATTTGGAATGTGTGAACGTTCACCAAAATCTTGCGAGGCTTTACACGCTGCAGATTACGCCTGAAGGGGTCCCTGTGGATCCGTTGAATGTCTATATTGAGCTCCTCCTCTGTGTATTTTAAATTTAGAGATTTTATTAGGAGTTGGATAATATATGCCTTAATGTTGGGGCCTTCATTTGCTTCTGGGACATTCAGGATGCGAATATTGCAGCACCTGGCATTATTTTCCAGGACCTCCATTCTTTCAGCCAGTAAAGTATCTTCCCTTCTAAGTTTCACAATTTCCTCTTTAGCATTCTCTAGCTCTATGGACACTCGGCCTCTTTGGTGGGGCCCGATGATGAAGCATGACACTGACTAGGTCGGTGTGTGAGGGCTTTCTTTACCACCCAAATCGGGTGTGGTAACCTTGTTTCTTCTAGGGCGCCGGTTCTTGAAAAAAGCCCGTCGATTTCACTATCCAGAGATTCACAGTATGACCTAATCTCTCTCTGGATTTTAGATGACTCCTCAAAACCTCGTTTAATGTCAGCTGTCAAGTTTGAGAACATTGTTAAAACTGAAGAAAGATCTAAGGGTGAAGTAGAGGTAAAGGCGGTAGTACTGGCATCTAGCGGCAGTTGTGGTCCTGGGGCGAGAAGACAAGAAGAGGAGGAATCTGAGCTAATTATAGGATGAGTATTCTGATCTGAAATTAGAGAAACCTCAAACATTTGGGGTTGACTCTCTGACTCTGGATTTTCCGATGCCAGGCTTACGTCTTCTCCAGAATTAATGCATCCACCAGAGTAACTAGAGTCCTCCAATACTGCGCTGCTGGAGGGAGCGTCAGGAATCTTGTCAAGATTTAAAGGAGTGTTCACACTGTTGTTGCCATTATTAACGACCTTTTCTGGTATAGAGCCTGGTCGCATGTTTTCCACGGATTGACCTCTTCCCTTATCATCCATTTGATTGACATTGCGAGCCTCCCCTTCCATGTTTAGGGAGACTGAGGCTATACCAGGGGCTATTGAAGAGCCATAGACTGTCTCTGGGGGCACCCCGATGCAGGAATAGGCGCTCTGTGCAAGGCTCAGAACCTGGGGTATTGCCTTAAAGTAGGATCGCAGAGAGGGTGTTATCTTGGAACCCGAATCCAAGACTGATCTTACTGCCTTGGATCTCTTGGATCGTTTAGGCTTCGCCTCTGCAGGAGAGGTAGGAAGAGGCCTTAGCAGGTGCCCTATTAGAATCACAAATAGTGCCTCCGGTTTTAGTAGGTGTTGCGCAGTTTGAATTAACTAATTTGGGACTTCCTGCAGTAATATCACAGTCCTCCTGCCCAGTGACTTGCGTAACCTGCTTGGGTTCCAGAGCTGAAGCAAAAAACAAGTTAGGTTTACCCAAGTTTGTCTTGCCCCTTCGATTATGGTATACACTCCCTGTTTTAGCTGTGTTAGCTGTTTTCTTTCCTTTATAAACCTTTCCGGAAACTGGTGGTATCGATTTTATAGTTAACTCCACTGGGGCCTGGCTTCTTAAGAGGTATTTGCTTTTTACTAGGCTGACACTCTGCTTTGAACCCCCAGCACCATCGGGGACCCCAGACAGACCCAGGGACTGACCTCCTTCTGAGTCCTGAAAAAGTTGAGCAGACGCTGCTACTACTGCCGCCTCCTCCAGCCCTCGGCCCCCCTTCACCTGATTCACCGAGTGATCTGAAGCCTCGGAGTCTCCTGCTACTTCCAGCGAGGTAAGAACCGATGGAAAAGTGCTCACGCCGAGCGACCCGCCCTTCACCGCCAGAGCTGCTCGACCTCGACCTCCACCTTCCACAACCGCAGGAAGAACTCGTCTGCAGAAGGAACGGGCTTGTCTCCCGCGACGATGCTCCAGGGCGGCCCGGTGCCACTTCCAAGGGGGTAGGAAGAAGGAGATCTTTGCCTCACGTAAAGACCACGCCGGCTGTATGAAAGCGGCGCTCTGGAGAGCAGACGCCGGAGCTAAGCAGAACACGCCCCCAGCAAGCACGGGCATGGAAGGTAAAGAGCGGCCGAGCCTAACGGCTCCTGGATCCGGCAAACCGTTTCCAACTCAGAATGCAAATATTTTTACACATGAGGGACTGAAAAATAGCAGCACATATTAGTCATTACCGCATTATTCCAATAGACCCACACGGCAGATGAAAAGCCCAAACGCCCCGCGCGAGCCCAGAGCGGGGTATCGCGGCAGCTAGTCCGCTGCCGCCATGTTCCTCCCCATCTTCTCCTTCTCCAACCTAGAAAGCTATATTGTTGCTGATATATCGATCAGACGTTTTAGGTGTCTGTACAGCGTTCTATTG
The DNA here is from genome assembly GCF_964261635.1 of Lissotriton helveticus. Classification (NCBI taxonomy): domain Eukaryota; kingdom Metazoa; phylum Chordata; class Amphibia; order Caudata; family Salamandridae; genus Lissotriton; species Lissotriton helveticus. The sequence continues at coordinate 1,191,368,616 of NC_136068.1, forward strand.
AAGCACTCCGATGCTTGTGGGCTTTACACGCTTCAAATAATAGCCATATCCAGGTTAGAAAACGGTTCAACGCCGGTTTCTTCTTCTATGGGCCCTGTATGCGATTTCTGACATTATGGCAGTGCTTAATCTGAGCCGGTAGTTTCCAGTGCTTAGCACCGGGACTGAATTGGCAGACAATCTGCCACATGGTGGGCTGTTTTTCTGATTTAGAGTGAGTGAGTACAACAACAGCTATTTACCAATTCATTATATGTTAAAAATGACTATTACCTGCCGCCCAAGCTAATTTTATAGATTTGGGGGCCTGGAGTAGTCTGAATTGTCACACTTCTAGGAGTGTGGTGGTTAGTAGCTGGTTTGGTACTGTCAATGGCAACGCTGGCAGGGGCAATGGGTGCTGTAGGCTGCAGTGGCCACCTGATGAGGCCCTGCCACTTACTTTTTTACAAATGAATCGCTCGTTATAGCTATAGCGCCAAGAACCCCTTCCCTGTGCACAGTTGCAAATTAAACAAAAAACAACCACTTATAGACAGCAGTCACAGGTCATGAAACAGGAATAGGCAATTCATCAGGGTTTTGTACAATTTGAGGAGAGTCGAGTGATGAGCAGGGCGACTGTCCTTCCCACTGATATCATTCTTATATCTACTTTAACTGCAAAGATTTTGGGTGAGAAAGCAACATCAGCAAAACAGTACAATTTTTGGAATGTTACACAGTACAGCTCATGCCCTTCCCACGATGTATCACTGATGTGAGTCACAAAATGCCGCTGTTTGCCTCCTTTTTCCTGGTATTTTTCTCCGAGCTTTTTCGCAGCAAGTACACGACGTGGCATTAGCGAAATCACAGAGCACTGAGGTTTTTGTCCTGGTAAATCGATCGTCTAAAATTCATCTTTTAGACACTCACAAACAAGGTTATGTGATATCCAGAGTGCTGGGAAGAAATGGAGCCATCGTTCCATCCGATGGAACTGAGACAGACAACTCAGCGGAAAGCAATTACTGCCGAGATAGGGTTGCAGAACCAGCGTCGGCTCCACTGGCACAGATGAGACGAAATAATTACACCAGTAACACATGTTGGAGGAGCGTGGACTATCGGGATTCAAGCAAAAAAGGGAGAGTCACAAACCTTTTTTCCTGGAAAAAAATAAATTCCACCATAAAAATGAACAGTGTGCGCATGTGTACACATAGTTCACAAGAGAAAATAGAACAATTGATGTGTGCATGTGTGCGTGCTTATTATGCATAACACGAACGTGCAAATTACACATGTAAATTAAAGGTGGGCATCAAAATGTGATGGGCTTAGTCAGGGCTTCAAGAGGGACTAGTCCTGCTAGAGTTCGACACGGTGACGGAGGTAATTAAAAACTGACTTTGTAACTGGTCCCTACCGATCCTTAAATTAATGTCCTTAACTCTTCAGACTTCAGCCCAAAAAATGTGGATTCCTCAACAATGACTGTAAAACCCCTAAAGATAAACCATGTCAGCGACCCATGTTTGACTTCATCTTCAGTGGAGTGCTGCGGGAGGTGGAGCAGGGGTGATGAATAGTAAACTTCGGCATACGGCACAACAGAGTTAAGAAAATAAATAATTAAATAAAACAATTTACATTGCGCGCGCTGAGCAATATAGATTGTTTTATTTATTTATTTACTTAACTCTGTAGCGCCGTATGCCGGAGTTTATTACCCCCACTCTGACCCTCCCCCACCCACCACACCGCCCGCAGCACTCCTTCGGCGAGCCACCACTGTTCATCTTTCTTTTTCTAGTTGTATTCGCTTTTTGGAGGCGATGTGTTTCTCTGGTCTTTTCATGCATCATAGGAGTCATAGTGCACGCTTTGAAGTGCATCACCTATAAGTGCCTGATTATGAGATGTGAGGATAATTCCGGCCCTCGTGTAAACAAACCCCTGTTTATGAAAACATTGGAATTATGAGTTGTTAGGTATAATCGGATGCGTTAAACACCTCAACATTTGTTAGATTACGACAGGTCAAACCTGCCAAAATGTAATGGGGGAAAACCATGCATATTTACTGTATTGTGGAAATGTGCTTTTCAATGAGCACACAGGTGAAGGAGTCACCCTTCTTTATTCTTTATAGAGATTGGCACTGAAGCTGGAATTCAAATACCAAGCTTATTAATCACTCATGAGTGGGACTACATCCACACAGCACTCTTGAGTGCTGCCTGAGGTGGCACATTGAAGTCACAGAACACAGGCCTTATTTACAGCTTTTTCTGCACTGGTAAGCATGTGAATACAAATAGAAGGTACAGGCCTACACAGGAATAGTTACCGACAAACATGGGCAAATGCAAAATCACTTAGTCAACAAAGTGGGAGGGGGAGCAGGAGTGCTTATGGCAGCAGAAAGGGATTGACAGTTGAGTCTGCGACCAGGTGTTCTGGCATATACAAACTCTTTAGCTTGCATATTGCTTTTAGCTGAGTCAGGAAGTCAACTAAAATAGAGAGCATAGGCAGGGAAAAAGACGAGCAGCAGAGGATGGGAGAATTACAAAGCCAACAAAATGGATGCCATAACTAAGATGGTTTCTGCTTATGCTAACAAAAATTATTTTCGATTTCCACAGACGGCCCTTGTAGCATATGCTGAAGACATCTTCCTATACTTTTGAGGGAGTACGCAAAACATCGTGCACATCTATCTGCATTAATTCAGTAATTTATTGGTCGATTGCCAAGCGAACATTTACATTTGTGACATTTCGTTTAGTCGGTATACATGAGGTACAAGTAGAAATACATAGGTAACCGAGCATTGGGCCACATTGACTACCTAGGCAACAGGTGAAAGGAATCGCAAAAAATATACATAGAGCTGACAATAATTTCCAGCCCCATACAGTAAACATGTAAGCCATCCAGTCAAAGTCCAAGTCCCTGAATCCTGGTGGATTTCAGTGGCTTGTCCAAGTCGCTTCCAGTTTGGTTTTTTCTACTTTAAACGAACTTGAACTCTGGATAATCTGTCGGTCGAGAGGGGTATTTCCCTGAGATGCCCTGATGAAGTTCTCCATGAAAACGAAACGCATTGACTGAAAATTCCTGTCTTTCTGTGAACCGTTTTTATTATTATCAATAAAGAAATTTTGAAAATTCCAGAGCAAATTGCTGGACATTACCTTTATTCCTGCGCACACCATTCAAGAACTATTTTATGATCTGGAAAACAGTGGCACCATAGGGTGGTTGGTGTCGGGGTTTGTAGCGCGGGTTCACCTTGATAAAATAGGAAACTGGCATAGAGGTGAAGGTAGGGTAGTCCACCGTCTAGTGTGTTTTCCTTGTTGCCATTCCCCTTGGTTGTTCGAGTGTTAGGGAAAACATAGCGCACAGAGGAATTTCCTCGACGATACTCGTCCATTTCCCATACAGTTTCATTAGCTTGTGGATCTCATTCCTCATCAGAGTAACAAATTCTATTCAATTGAGCTTTTAGTTTTCTTACATCAGCATAAGTAATGTTAGCAACTTCAGAAGCCCACAACAATGCAAACGAGGCTGCGCAGGAGCCATTATGTGAAAACAGCAAGGGAATAAAAGGCGTTCCTCCCTTTTTTAGGTCTCGCCTGCCGATGCGCTTGCGCATTCGAGCTGGCGAGAGATATAGGGGCTTATCCAGAGTTTAACCAAACTGGCGATTTGATGCTGTGCCCGTGCACTTTTAGGTCAATGCGCAAGCGTATTGACCTAAAAAGCGCGTGCACATCAAAGCCAGCCGTCTGTTTCCCAGCTTGTTGCCGCCAGCAGTTCTTCCCGCTCCGCCCCCTGCTGCATCAAAGCCTTTCATTCCCCCCAGCGTGCGCTCTGACTCAGCCATTTCTCCTCCCCTAATTATTCACGGCCGGCCAGCCGTACTTTCAGTTTCACGGCCGCCAGGCCGTGTCTCCTTTTATTGTAACTTTTTTTTTTAAAAACATTTTTTAGTTACCGCTGGTTCTATCCATTCCACCTCTCTCCCTTTCCTTTCTTCGGCGCAAATGGAAGCTTGGCTGATGATAAATTAATGAGTACATTTACGTAATATACCCAATTGTCAATTTTAAGCAATGTACCTCCGCTATCAAACACTAATAGGGGCTGACTTTATTCACACATATTGGCACCTAATCGCCAGTTTTAGTTAATGACCAGTATGAAACAAAGAGTCTTTCACCACTCATATAGTCTTTACTCACTTTTTGCCGCTCTTTTGATTTAACACAATTGCGGTTGAGTCTCCAGCTCTTACGTATGTCCTCAACCAATGAGCTTTCAGAGACTTCCATTTTATTCACTTCCTGGTTCCAGCCCTCACTCGTCCACTACCTGGTACCGAGTGATTTGTCGTGGGGCTGCAACTTTGCCGTATACTTTATGAAGGTAAGATTCACTGTGTCTTGCGTGGTAATTTTGGTTGTTACATCACTATTGGTGAAAACCTGAGCCAAACGCCATGTATTTGATGTTGTGAACACGCGCTACCCACTCGGGAGTAACATGGTTTTAGGAGTGGTTTGCTCACGATTTTCTGAAGACAAGTTGTCGTGTTTTGGTGTAATGGGGCCGACACAAGAACAGGTCTGTTATGCATAAAAAAGAAGGTAGAAGTAAAGCCAAGCAAATGCATTCCTATTTGTGAGAGCAATAGCAAGCTGTGGCGTGGATTTTTTTTTATAAACCATCTTTTCGTTTGCTTTTCAAAGAACTGAGCTTGAAAGTATCGCATGTTGCTTCTGTTATGTATTATTCAATTACGGCTTTCTTGCATTGTAACTAATTTCTGTATTGTCTTCATAAGTATTTCTTTATCCACTTTCGTAGAAAATATACTTCTGCATATAACTAAAGAGAATCGTATTAATTTCTCTTGAATCAAAAACAATAGTTATGTGTACGTTGCGGCTAGTTTGTTTATTGCCCCTCTTTTCAATTATGATTTCTTCCTGTAACCTCATAGGCCAGTACTTAACCTCATTGGAGGGATACCATGTAGAAAACGAACATTTTGAAACTCAAAGGCATATAGACTGTGCACCTTAAAATCTGAGTGCTGTCTTGCAATTAAGACCGTTCAAAGCTATAAATGGACTGCCATGAATTGGTATGCTGCACCCGGTTCTCACTCTCTCCTCCAATATCCCTCTCACTGCTCTCCTCTCTCGCACTCTCTCTCTCTCACTCTCTCACTCCAATCCCTCTCCTCTCCCTCCTTCCCTCTCGTCCTCCCTCTCTCTCCCTCCCCTCACTCTCTCCCTCTCTCTGTCTACCTCTCTCCCTTTCCCTCACTTCCCTCTCCCTCTCTCCTCTCTCCCCTCTTACCCTCTCCCTCTCTCTCTCCCCCTCTCTCTCCTCTCTCCCTCTCTGTACATTCCCCCTGCTGTCCTTTTTCTCCCTCTCCACATCTCCCCCTCTGCCTGCTCTCCTCTCTCTCTCCCTCTCTCCCTCCCCTCTCTCTTCCCTCCGTCCTTCGCTCTCGTCCTCCCCTTTCTTCTTACCCTCCATCTCTCCCTCTACCCTCTCTCCCTTTCCCTCTCTCGCTTTCCCTCACTTCCCTCTCCCTCTCTCCCTTTCCCTCTCTTCCCTCTCCTCTCCACGTCTACGTCTCTCTCTCCTCTCTCCCCTCTCTCTCTCCTCTCTCTCCCTCTCTTTACCCTCTCCCTCTCCCTGCTCTCCTTTTTCTCCCTCGCCCCTTCTCCCTTTCAGCATCACCACAGCATCACTCAGCACCACCACAGCATCACTTAGCACCACCACAGCACCACTCAGCACCACCACAGCACCACTCAGCACCACCACAGCACCACTCAGCACCACCACAGCACCACTCAGCACCACCACAGCACCACTCAACACCACCACAGCATCGCTCAGCACCACCACAGCATCACTTAGCACCACCACAGCATCACTCAGCACGACCACAGCACCACTCAGTGCCACCACAGAACCACCACAGCACCACACTGAACCACCGCAGCACCACTCTCCACCACCACAGCACCACTCTGCACCACCACAGCACCACCACAGCATCACTCAGCAACACCACAGCATCACTCAGCACCACCCCAGCAACAGTCAGCACCACCACAGCACCACTCAGCATCACCACATCATCACTCAGCGCCACCCCAACATCACTCAGCACCAGCACATTATCACTCAGCACCACCACATTAACACTCAGCTCCACCGCAGCATCACTCAGCACCACCGCAGCATCACTCAGCACCACCCCAGCATCACTCAGCACCACCACAGTGTCCGATTTCGCTCCACAGAATCCGGTTGTAGTATATAATGGTCCACCTTCCAATGTCACAAACACTCTAAACGTAATACACAGAGTATTTGAGCCATTAGGCGAGGGAAAAAAGAAGGGGAGGGAAAGGGAAGGGACAGCAGGGAAAAGGGAGTAACCTGTAACGACAAAGAATACACTTAGAAACACTCCATAAACATCAGACTACTCTCGAATGGTCTCACTAGATGATCATTTGTACCTGCACAATAAAGGAAACAAACTTCTGTTGAAATCCTCCTCATTCACCACCAGACTTGACTCAGTTGTGCCTAAATGAAACATAAACAATACTCAAGTTTCACACAGAAAAGCATATGACCTACACATGTGTAATATCATAAACAACCCTTCTGCCCACCATGACAAGAGTGTGAGGATTGCGTAACAATACGGGGTTCTGATGGTGGAAATCAAATAAGACAACAAAAGCTATTTATTCCTTATATGAGGCATGGAAAGAAAAAGTTACTGAAATAGTGCCCAGGCCTTACAGATACGGTAGTGTGTAGGGAGCAAGAACCACAACACTCCGCTCTGATCAGAAATAGGATCAAAATTTCTCTTGAGGTAAACAGTAATATCCTGAGGAAAGAACCACGGTACACAGGAAACTTAGGCAAGTATTAAGTTTCATTAATCACCGTGTAAATGAGAAAAAGAAAGACCACACGGTAGCGCGTAGTTGAGACCACTACCGCGCTCTGCTGGTAATTCGCCTGTACAGTATTTGTCCCGCAAAGCAAAAGAAAAACAAATACCCCTAGAAGAATGAGCTCTCTTCTAAAACGGGCTGAAACGGTAACGCATAGTCTAAACTACCACACTCCGCTTCTAAAGTCAAACACAAGGGAAATGCTCGTCTTCGTACGGCAGCGCGGCTGAAGGCATCGCGCTCCGTCAAAGATGAATCAAACAATAACTTCCCGCTCCTACCTCGAGACGAGAATAGAACTACGGCTTCTCCAATACTCCGAAGCCTGGAGTCAAAGGCGACGTGAAGGGTGCTTCTCTACCAGCCGGCAAGAAACAAGAATGCTACGAATTACACGCAACAGGAAGCGTGTCATGATTGCATTTAACACCTCCCCTACAGCCGGGGAGTCTGGGAGTTGTAGTTTCCGGCATGTCTATCCTTCATAGTGCGTGAACATGAGCTGGTTCACACAGCAGTGCAGGCGCATGACCGGGACCCTGACACACAGCATCACTCAGCGCAAACACAGCATCACTCAGAGCAACCACAGCATCACTCAGCGCAACCACAGCATCACTCAGCGCAACCACAGCATCACTCAGCGCAACCACAGCATCACTCAGCGCAACCACAGCATCACTCAGCACCACCAAAGCATCACTGGTTCAAATATGTTCTTTCAATGTTTCAAGCTGTTTTCAAGCTTTCAAGCTTTATTACAAATCACAAAAAGATGTTAATATTTCACTTTTGTTCTTGGATTTTCGTCACAATAAAAAACACTGAACATAATCTTCACAAAAGTTCTTTACAAAACTTAAAGCTATTGACATTACAAATTAAATTAATTATTTAAGTATTAATTATTTAAAAAAATTAAAATCCATTGTTATTTGTAATATCAATACATCTAAGTCACGTAAATACAAAACATGTTGCATTACAAATGCTATAGGTGTCACATTTGCGAAAGTTATAACTATTGGCATTGTAAATGACAAAGCTATTAATTTAGCTATTTTCAAAAACAACACATAAATTTAAAAAAAAGTCATTTATAAGACCAATAGCTCAAACTTTCCTAATGTGAGACCTATTGCATTTCCAATGCTTGTCTGATGAGCTGGCATTATTCCCTATACCCAGCAGTTGGTAACATTTGTAGCATTGTGTGTATAGTGTAACATCTGAATGAAAGTGTTCTTGCGGTAGGACATTCTGTGCTTCTGCTCATGATAAGGAAGAGTAAAGTAATAATGTTCAGTGGGAACAGTAGTAGTAGCAGTCAGCAGATTTTGAACAACAGCTAATTCCTCTACAATCCATGTTATTGCAGCAACAATAACAACAGTCAAAGTGAGTCCAGTTACAATTTTTGTTCTTTTTCTACAAACTCCTGCAGCAGTTGGTTTCTTCTCCTTAGGCATATTCATTTTGTTGACAAACAACAAAACAGATGGTGCCCTAAGGTCAAGCAGTCACTAAAAGGCTACCCCCCTTTGTAGTCAGGCTGTAACCACCCAGGACAGTGGCTCAAACAGTCTTTCTCAGCAATGAAGTGTCTTTCTTCCTGGGTTGCAGCTGATATCGAGATGTACCAGGGATCTTGTGGTCATGGAAGACTTCCTCAGGTCCTTCAGGTGACGTAGCTTGTCCTTGCTTGGTGACCAAGATGCCCCGGTGATCTGTCAAAGCAGCTGGGCTTACTAGGTCTTGCAACAGCTTCCGGCAGTGTGTCACATGGACCCAGTTCTTCCGATTCATCACTCGAACTGCAGTCCTGGTAGCCAGAGCACCTGCTAAGGGCCTCGCCATCTGGCTGCTAGGGAGCTGGCTCTCTGGAAGGACTTTGTGACAACCTAGTCACCAGGGTGCAAGCAGTGGCCCTCGCCTTGCGACCTGTCTGGAATAGTCTCCCGAACCTGTTGATAAATAGAAGACAAACTGTCAGTCAACTCAGACAAATAGTCGTTCATCAATACATAGGGTACATCATGTATAGGGTGTGGCTTAGGAATACCCCAAATATTCATTGGCCTTCCGAAAACCACCGAAAACGGTGTGAGGCCAGATCATGTATGTGGTATTGATCTAATAGATAGCAATTCTAGAGGCAGTGCATCAGGCCATTTCAAAGATGTGGAAGCATGTATCTTTGCCAATATAAATTTTGGGGTAAAGTTGTAACACTCCACTAGCCCTGCTGATTGTGGGTGAAAAGCAGCATGAAACTTCTGCTTAGTTCCCAACGCTTTCATGAGATACTCAACAACTTGCCCAATGAAATGGGGTCCGTTGTCACTCCACAAAACCTGACAAATTCCAAAACTGGGGAAAAACTCCTTTAGGAGCACCTTCGCTATAGTAAGAGCTGTATTATCTTTCGTGGTGTATGCCTCCACCCATTTACTAAAGGCACAAACCACTACCAGAACATACTTCAGATTATTACAATGTTCAAGCTGGATATAATCCATATGCAGAACCTCAAAAGGTGCAGTAGGTATTGCAAACCCTCCTGTTGGAGTTTGTGTTCCCTTTCGAGGATTATACTGGAAACAGATCTGACAAGACTGGACTAGTTTCTCAGCCGTACTGACAATCTCTGGATGATCCCAAACTTGCATAGGTTGCTTTGCTATTGAGGATGCTACAACGTGTGCCGGCCCATGTGCCATGTGAATCATAGGGTGTAAACAGGCTAAGGGTAAATTCCATTTTGTCATTTCTTTATTCCTCCAACAGCCCTCATCATCCAATGCTCCCTCCTTGGACCATTGGTCTAATTCATCAACAGAGGTAGATTGTTGCATGTCCAACACGTCTTGCCTGGCATCATGCCAATGTTCAGCCTGTGATTTAACTACATACATAGATGTGGTACTTCGCTGCATTGCGGTCTCCCGAGCTGTGTGATCCGTAAAGGCATTGCCTGCTCCTATTTTATCGGTCACTTTCTTGTGTGCGCTACACTTAACAATTGCCACTTTCTTAGGATATGTCAAGATAGGAAGGAGATTATGTACTAATTTCCCATGCACTATTTGTGTTCCATGTGAAGTGAGTAAGCCTCTTTCTTTCCAGAGTTGCCCAAAATCAAGAGCCACTCCGAAAGCATATTGGCTATCAGTGTAAATCTTAACCAGCAAATCTTTACTAAGTTCACAAGCTCTTGTTAGTGCTATCAACTCAGCTGCTTGAGCTGACTTCTGTGGGATGTGAGCTGTCTCAACTACTGTCTGAAGTGTTATAATTGCATAAGTAGCAGATGTACTGCCATCAGGCAACTTCAGGCAAGACCCATCAACCCACAATTCCCCATCAACGTTAGAAAGAGATGTATCTCGTAGGTCAACACGACCCTATGTTTGTTCTTCAGTAAGAGATATACAGTCATGTAACTCTTGTGAATGAGACTGAGTAGCTGGAAGTGGCAATAATGTAGCAGGATTCAGAGTCAAACATCTTTTCAACGTGATATGAGGGGCCAAAAGTGTCAATTCATATCCTGTCAAACGGGCACTAGTCAGATGCTGTGTTTTCATTTGATTTAGCAAGGCATTGACTGAATGAGGTACTAACACAAACAATCTATGTGACAAGACGATTCCCTTACTCAGGCGTATAGACACAGCTATTGCCGCCACCGCTCGAAAACAACCAGGCAGTGCGCCGGCAACTGGATCAAGGACAGCTGAGAAATATGCAAAAGGACATTATTTATCACTGTGTGTCTGTGTTAAAACCAAGAGAGCACAACCTTCCTTCTCGTGTACATAAAGTGTGAAAGTCTTAGTGTAGTCTGGAGTTCCTAATACTGGTGCAGAACAAAGAGCTTGACTTTGCTGTTGATAGGCATTCTGGCATTCAGTAGTCCACGGTAGAGGCATCGGAGTGTCTTTAGTCCAAAAGGGCCAACAAGGGTTTAATAATGTACAAAAAGCTAGGGATCCACTGTCTACAAAAGGAAGTAAGGCCAACCAATGCACGGACGTCCTTCTGAGTACAGGCCACAGGTGTGTCTAAAATGGTCTGAATGCGATCTGGTGTGAGTGCACGTCCCTCCTTAGACAGGAGGTGACCTAAAAAGGTAACCTGCTGCCAACAAAAATACAATTTCTTCTGAGAGACTTTGTGATGATTAGAGGCAAAAATGATAACAAGGACAGTGCTCCTTCTTTACACTGTTCAGGGGTTTTGGCAGCCAACAAGTTGTCATCGACATATTGAATAAGAGCCACCCCCTTCGGTATAGGAAAGAGTCAAGCTTCCCTTTCAATACCTGGCTATAAATGCTAGGACTCTCTTTATACCCTTGTGGAGCTCTACAAAATCGGTATGATCTATTATTTAAAGTGAAGGTGAACAAATAACGGCTATCGGGATGAATAGGTAAGGGAAAAAATGCATTCTTTAAATCAATTACACTAAATGTAGTGGCAGAAGGAGGAACCATAGTAAGAAGTGTTGTGATGTCAGGGACTACCGGGTATTGGGGGAACACAATTATGTTAACCTCTTCTAAATCAATAATGAATCTGTAAATGTTAGTATTAGTGTCTCTTTTCAAAATATGAAGGATAGGGATATTACAAATGTTACAAGGGACTTCTTCCACAACCCCCACCTTGATCAAATTCTGAACAATGTGCGTCAATGCTTCTTCGCCTTCCCCAGATATTTTATATTGGGGCAGTCGAGGCAATGAAGCACTTTCCTTCACTTGAATATGTACTGGTGGGACAACCATTTGTCCCACATCGGTATCTGATGTAGCCCATAAAGTACTAGGTAAAGATGCCAGAGCAATATCTTCTTTATTGAGACAAGACCTCTCAACCATTGGATAGTTAGCATATCAAATAACAGGCACACCTTCTGGGGAACAACGTATTGTAGCACGAAAATATTTAAGCATATCAATGCCCACAATATTATCCGGCGTGGTAGGGGAAAGCAAAAGTGGACATGCTGCAGTGAATTTATCCAGACTAAATGCAAGTGGCTGTGATAGTGGGCTAGATGTAGATGTCCCATTAAATCCTATCGATGTTATCATTGTGCCAGACAGGGGAGCCCTAGGAACCAATTTTTTAGACAGAGCACTACGAGTAGCTCCTGTATCAACCAGAACACGAGCCCAAAACATTTTCATCAAAATAAGGACCTTTCTGATCTACTGGCACCTCAACCGGTTCCTTACCCCATCCTAGACATTCCTATGCATAATCAGAATCCCCAAGACCATCAGCTGAATAATCTGACATTTGATATTGATTCCGTCTGTCAAAAGTATTAGAATAATTTGGCCCATGTTCAACTGCCTCAAACCCTGGACAATTTCCTATTCCTCCCCTTTGTCCTGAATTCCCTGGGCGTCCTCTCATGCTTCATCTACCCCGTTGATACTGATGCCCTCGCAAAAGGGGGCATTGAGAACACCAATGTCCAATCTCTTTACAATAAGCACACTGATCAGAAGACAAAGTTGATCAAGAGAAAGGGGGTACGCCAGGGGTATAGACTGCACGTCCACCTCTACCACTACCTTTGAATGGGGGACCATATTTTTGAGCCAACATAACTTTCGTCTTTAAATCCTTAACCTTCTTATCCTCTTTGCCTTTTGCTTCCAATTCCTGATGCTCATAATACTGGGCCATATTCAGAAGGGAGACTGGAGAAGACGTAGTCCATGAACTCTCTCTGGCCTTAAAGCGACTAGCTATTTCTGGCAACATGTTAGCGACAAATTTGTCAACTAACAATTGCTTACCCGTATCATCTGTCAATGACTGCCCACTAAAGTCATGGGATGTCTCTTCAAATTGTACAAAGAAATCAGAAACTGACTCATCCGCTTTCTGTTTACAAGATGCTAATGTTGTCCAATCTATTTTCATAGGGGGTATGAGAGTTTTCAACTTAGTCACAATAGCTTTGGGAAGATCTAATATCACCTGTTGTGGTTTCTGCGCAGGTTCCGTAGCCGCATCTATTGCTTCAAAATGCACCCAAGTATCACCATAGGCTACATTATCATCCATTTTCCGAATTGTTCTCCACATATCAAGGGGCAAAATAAGTCCAAAAAACATATCAATATCTGGCAAGGTCATAGTGCAGGAGCTAATGGCTCCTTCTACTTCTTCATAAAAAGCATCCAGATTTTTCCACAGATCGGGCAAAGTAGCCTTAAGAATCATAACATTATGTTATGTTATTGCGTCTTATATAGCACACAGCTGCCCCAGCAAAGGGCCGTCCTGGCACTTACAGCTACGAAGTATAACACACACAACAACCTAAAACCGTTTCAACTGCCATAATACCATGAACTATTCTAAAGGAAAGAGAAAGGTTTTAACAGCTTTCCTAAAGGAGAGTAGACAGTCTGTGCCGTGGATCTGTTCCGGCAAAGAATTCCACAACCTAGCTGCCAGGTAACGGAAGGACCGGCCTCCTGCGGCCATAACATCTGCTCTACTCCAAGGAGTATAGACCCAATTGTAGACAAAATATCCCTTTGCATCATCTTTATCATCATTTGTGCCCGCACCCTTTGGGGGAACATACAAAGGCGCAGCTTCACGCATTGGTTTCACAGCAACTACAGTATCACTAGGATCAGTGTCTGTCCCAAAAAACTTCTTTTTTTTTGCACTGGGGTCTGAACTGTTTGCGCAGTTTTAACTGTACCAGTTGGTTTTTGCTCTGCCTTTAAATGTTGTGTTTTCAAGGAAACAGAAGGTCCTCAGCATAAAACAATAAATGCAAACAATGTTATATAGAACACAATAGGCTACTATATATCTCAGTCCCTTATCCAGCCGGACAGGGAGTATAATAATCAAATTGTTCAAGGTTAGGGTACATAATAGCTACAAGCATTGTAGTTACAGTAGGGCACAGTCCTGTACCGTACAGTGAAGAGTGAGAAAGTAGTAAAGTGAGAGGTTATCAGGCAAACAAGGAGAGCTAACAGGCCACTGTCATAAATCAAAATTAGCAGTGTGTCCTGGAGTAAACCATACAAGCAATGATACAATAAGGTGAGACGTATATTTTACTCAAAAGAGTCGACGTTTCGATCCCACGCTCAAATTATAAAGGGATCATCTTCAGGGCTTAAGGAATAATTTTTGCCTGAAAAAGAATTAAAACGCCGTGAATTCTGGGAGAGGTCCTCCTGAGCGTCTGAACGTCTGGGAGAGCCGGGTTACAAGAGCTGCAGCGTGCACGTTGAGGCCGTCTGCGGGAGCACGGTCGGATTTATAGTTCCATGCGGGCTTCTGTTGGCATTGTAGGGGTACTGATAAATGCCCCGCGTTTTCTGTTTCCTGCTTTCAAACGCTAGACCCAACTTCTAAGTAAACCAATTGGAGGCAGCGTGATCGTTGACGCCGTCTGTGGAAGCGCGGTCAGTTCAGTGACTAATCCGCCTGTGGGTTGAAGGGATGTTGGGACGCGGGTTGCGAGCTGTGCTTCCCCGGAGCGATCCGGGGAAGCACAGCTCGCAACCCGCGTCCCAACATCCCTTCAACCCACAGGCGGATTAGTCACTGAACTGACCGCGCTTCCACAGACGGCGTCAACGATCACGCTGCCTCCAATTGGTTTACTTAGAAGTTGGGTCTAGCGTTTGAAAGCAGGAAACAGAAACCTACAATGCCAACAGAAGCCCGCACGGAACTATAAATCCGACCGTGCTCCCGCAGACGGCCTCTATGTGCACGCTGCAGCCCTTGTAACTCGGCTCTCCCAGACGTTCAGACGCTCAGGAGGACCTCTCCCAGAATTCACGGCGTTTTAATTCTTTTTCAGGCAAAAATTATTCCTTAAGTCCTGAAGATGATCCCTTTATAATTTGAGCGTGGGATCGAAACGTCGACTCTTTTGAGTAAAACATACGTCTCACCTTATTGTATCATTGCTTGTATGGTTTACTCCAGGACACACTGCTAATTTTGATTTATGACAGTGGCCTGTTAGCTCTCCTTGTTTGCCTGATAACCTCTCACTTTACTACTTTCTCACTCTTCACTGTACGGTACAGGACTGTGCCCTACTGTAACTACAATGCTTGTAGCTAATATGTACCCTAACCGTGAACAATTTGATTATTAAACTCCCTGTCTGGCTGGATAAGGGACTGAGATATATAGTAGCCTATTGTGTTCTATATAACATTGTTTGCATTTATTGTTTTATGCTGAGGACCTTCTGTTTCCTTGAAAATACTTGATACCCATGGTCCCTAGCTACCTACTGGGTTCCCCTTGTCTTTTCATTTAAATGTTGTGTATCATGTCTTAATTTATTTACTCGCCTTTTTGCTCTTAAATGTACATGTTGTGAAGCGCTCTGATACCCTCAGGTCCAGCTAGCGCTATATAAAACTCCAAAAATAAATAAATAAATAAATAAATACAGCTTTTTCTGCACTGGTAAGAATGTGGATACAAATAGAAGGTACAGACCTACACAGGAATAGTTACCGACAAACTGGGGCAGATGGGAAATCACTTAGTCAGGAAAGTGGGAGGGGGAGCAGGAGTGCTTATGGCAGCAGAAAGGGATTGACAGTTGAGTCTGAGACCAAGTGTTCTGGCAGCTACAAACTCTTTAGCATGCATATTGCTTTTAGCTGAGTCAGGAAGTCAACTAAAATAGACAGCACAGGCAGGGAAAACGACGAGCATCAGAGGATGGGGAAATTACAAAGCCAACAAATGGATGCCATAACCAAGATGGTTTTTGCTTATGCTAACAGAAGTTATGTTCGATTTCCACAGTATCATGCAGATTTTTGTGCGTCAAACACTGAAATCTGCATGTATTCCGCAACAACTCGTAATAGGTAGAATCGATATATAAAACGTACTAGTGGTATCATTACCTCTACGTCCCTCCACCCAGTCCTAACGAATGAGGTAGTATCAAATCACAGACTGGAAACAAAGCAGGAAATGCTTGCTAATCCCACCCACCATCCTGCTAAGAGCTATAATACAATAGCCGTACCTTAGCACTTTCTGTTTTGTTTCCTGTTACCGACGGGGGATGTTGAGGTAACTGCTGGACTTTTACCTCTCTCTCTGCTGGGCTTTGGGGAGTGGCTGTGATTAGACAGGTAGAACTGCCTGCTTGGCTTATGTGTTCTCCTGGTGTGTCCTCATGCTGCTTTGCCAGCTTGGGCTGATCGGCGTTCCCTCTTGACGGGTTCACTATCAGCGTGCTGTTGGCTTCCGCGGTCACTGCATGGGGCTGCCCCCATGTCAGCCATGAATTTGGGAGGAGGAAGGGTGCTCCATTCTCCAGGTCGGCACGGGCTGCTCTGTCATTTTGGGCTACCCCCTCCGGAGCTTACTTGCCGGAAGAGGTGGGGGATGTTAGACCTGGCGCCTTGGCGTGGGTCTCCCTTCCATTTTTTGCTGTTGCCTCATGTGTTTCTGCTGGTTGTAGATGCTTTGGGCACTGTGCGACTGCTGTCCAGTGCCACAGTACAAGTGCTCCCTATGGTAAATTGATATATGGATTAGTGACTCCATGATTGGGTGGTTTGGTTTACTTGTCAGACCCTAGTACAGAGCACTGAGTGTGCCCAGGGCTTGTAAACCAAATGCTGCTGGAGGGATTGCAGCACTGGTTCTGCCACCCAGAGAAGCAGTCTGTAAAAGTGTGTCTCAGGTCTGCCATTGCAGAGCCTGTGTGCAGTCTGGTACTGCCATGCTGACTGGGCAAGTGCACCCACTTGCCAGTCCCTAAACCATCCCTTTTCTGCATATTAGTCACCCCTATGGTAGGCTCAACGGCAGGGTGCATTGTAGGTAAAAGGTAGGACATGCCCTGATGCGTGTGGCATATCCTAATAGTGAATTATAGCCATTTTTGTTTTTCACTATTGCAAGGCTACCTGTTACCCAAAGGCTAGAATGGGTAGTTTGATTATTACATCTTATAATCCTAACTGACTCAGGGAACTAGGTAGAAATTCGAGTTTAGTATACCTGCACTCAGAATGATAAAATACATATTTTAGTGAAGTTGGTTTTAACATTCTGTGTTTGAAAATACCACTTTTAGAAAGTAGGTATTTTCTTGTCTAACTATCCAAGCCTGCCTCTGCTAGGTTGTGTATTCCTTGTCTGGAGTTCGAGTGACAGGGGCTGGGGGATTCCAAGAGACAGGGTGAGTCAACACAGTGCTGAATAGAAAGATCAGCATGTAGATGGGAGGGAGGAGTTGAACCTGTGACCTGAATAGGGCTGTGCCTTCCCTCCACAATGCTGGCTCCACCTCCTGTGGTACGTATGATGTCCTTGCCCTGCACTGTGAAAGGAAAGAAGGAGTCATGTAAACAGAGTGCTCCAGGACTGACCAGAACTGGTTTGTACTAGGCAAAGGCCTCTATATCATGGTTCAACTACGAGTGCAACACACAGCATTTCAGAATGCCCAGGAACAGCGATAAAGCCTGTGTACGGTCAAGGACTACAACACTCAGAATTCTTAGCGCCTTCTTGTACCGATCCGGACCGCCCATATAATCACATGAGCAACCAGGAAGAACGTCGGATATTCTTCCTGCTGTTTCCCAGATTCTTGGCACTGCTTCTTGTTACCTCGGCTGAGGTAAACAGATTTTTCCGATCCTGATCTGCCTTGCTACGACTGTTGCCGCAGTACGTGCGGCCGTTTAGGTATTCCTAATCTTGATCGCCTTGTGTCCTCCGTTGGCTGAGCAGCAGTCTGCGCTCGTGCGGAGGACGTTACGGGAGTCAGGTGTAGCTGGCCATTATTGTTTCCTTCTTGCCTGGTGTCCTCCGTTGGCTGAGCAGCAATCTGTGCTCGTGCGGAGGACGATACGGGAGTCAGTTAACGCTGGCCATATTTTGTTTCTTACTTGCCTTGTGTCCTCCGTTGGCTGAGCAGCAGTCTGCGCTCGTGCGGAGGACGCTTTTAAAGGATCACGAATCTTTAGTTATCGGGCGGCATTGTCGGCTGTCTTTAGCACTGGGTCCTCTGTTGGAGTACTTTGCGCTCAGAGTACATGCAGAGGACGGTTCGGATAGTACCGCTGTGCTGAGACGTGGCAACAGATCCATAACCGCAGGTACCGACTAACTACCGCAGAACACGGAACGCCTACAGGTACTATTATTTGATTGAACACTCTTCATTTGTTCTTCCACAAGTTATTAGGGACACAAACTATCGGATGTGGGGGTTGTGTTTACCACCTTTTGGATGCCATATACAGGGGGTCGTGTATGAGAGAAAGGAACGACGAAAGGTACAGAGCGCTATGATTAAATGATATTCCTAGGCTATCTTCAACCATCTCAGTGGTAGCAATACCGTATCTCCTGTCTCTCCCTTTGCAGTTAACGTCAGTGTTTCATGCATCGCTAGGGTACAACAACTCCACATCCAGAGTAAAGGAAAGGGTCCCTGTTCTTTTGTTTTACAGGTAGGGAAGAAGGGCACGATTACGACATAGATGCTAGATACAGGGAGAGTGTTAAAAGTATTGATCTTTGTGCTTTATCGTTACAGATCTCCCTCCTTGCTGTTCCCTACCTTTCCCTCCCTCGCTTGATCCTCCTAAGGTCCTGTGCCTTAACGGTATTCAGGCTGTGGTAGATCAAGAGGTGGAACCCTTTATACATCAATCGATCCAAAGGACATACGAAGTAACAGAATATCCGACCCACGGTTTATTGTCCTCCCGGTCGGTTGGTGTAAGAAATGGCCACCTTAGAGGATGTCATGGAAGCGCTGGCCACGCTACAGACTGAACTGACAACGTCCCGTCAGGAAACGGCTGATCTTAGAGCTAGGTTGGATGGGATCCAAAGGAACCCGTTTAATATGGGAGCGGCAACTACGCCTGCTGGAGCCATGGTGGTTGAATTGCCAGTCTCTATTCCCCTATCAACCACAGAGAGGTATCATGGGGATTCCAGCACGGTACAGGTATTCTTGACCCAAGTGTTATTACACTTTTCTTGTAAGCCTAAGTCTTTCCCGACCAATCAGGCTAGGGTTGCTTTTCTTATTTCGTATCTCGCTGGAGATGATGCGCAACGGGCGGTTCCTCTGGTGAATAGGAACGATCCCCTTCTTCACGACTGGGACTCTTTTAGAGAAGAATTTGTTAGAGTGTTCGATAGAAGGGCCGATTACTATACTGCAGATAAGGAACTGTTGGAGTTAAGACAAGGCAACAAGGAGTTGCTGGTGTATCTTAATTCATTTCGACGTCTCGTAGTGGAGACTAAGTCGTCAGAGGCCAAGCAGGCTGCGTTATTCCACCAGGGTTTACGGGACGAATTAAAGGACGTTATTGCCCAGATCGATCATCAACCCGCTACATGCGAGGATCTGATTAATCTGGTTTTGCGCCTTAATCACCGTATGTCTGAGCGTAGAGGTGACAACAAGAAGAAGGATAAACCTATGCCTTCTTTTGTATCTGGGTCTTCGGACACACACCAAGTAGCAAGGCCCGAACCTATGGACATAGGAGCTGTAAGGGCGGCGTTGACAAGTCAGGAGAAGGAGACACATCGCAAACAGGGGCTTTGCCTGTATTGCGGCAAGCGAGGTCACTTTGTGAGGGAGTGTCCCGTAAAACCCAAATTCAACAGGTTTCGAGCCAGCAAGGTGGTCACAGCCGCTGTGAATCAGATGTCGGAAAACTAGACTCCACGAATCAGGAAGGGGATACCTGGAGTCCTGCAAACATCCCTTCTCTATGTTACCAGGGTCTCGCTGAACAACGACATTTGTACATCAAGGTTAGTTTGTTGTTACAAAAGGAATGGATATCTGTGGATGCGATGGTGGATTCAGGTGCCACCGGTTTCTTCATGGACTGGGATAGGGCCAAAAGATTGGGTATCGGATTGATCCAAAAGATGTACCGGAGGAGGTCTATGCGGTTGATGGGAGAAGACTAGTGAACGGACCCATTGGATATCATACAGTAGAGACTCTGATGCGGTATGGGCCCCTACATCTAGAGACGATTACATTTAACGTCATCAAGGCACCACAATATGGGATAATTTTGGAGCTACCATGGCTACAGAAGCACAACCCATGCATCAATTGGATAACCAAGACGGTGACCATGAACTCCCTGTACTGTAATGAACACTGCAACACAGACATCGTGAATCCTGCCAGAGCATTGGCATGTGGACTAAGCATAGCCACGGCAGCTGAAAAAGAGGTGCAGTTGCCAGACGAGTATCTGGAGTACGCAAGGGTGTTTGACAGTGTTCAATCAGAAGTGCTCCCTCCGCATAGGTCATTTGACTGTCAAATTGACCTAGTTCCAGGTGCGGTGATTCCCATAGGAAGGCTATACGCCTTGACTGAGCCAGAGAATCAACACTTGAGAGACTATCTTGACACCTTACTAGGATTGGGCTTCATTCGTCCCTCAAAGTCTCCTGGAGGCTCGCCTCTCTTTTTCATACCAAAGGCCAACGGAGAGCTCAGGGCTTGTGTGGACTTTAGAGCACTGAACGCGGTCACGGTAAAGAATAGGTATCCCTTACCCCTCATCAGTGTACTTCTGGAACAGGTTAAGAACGCCCGGATCTACACTAAACTTGATCTGAAGGGGACCTATCACGTGGTGAGAATGAGAAAAGGGGATGAGTGGAAGACGGTGTTTAAGACCAGGTATGGGTTGTACGAATATCTAGTTATGCCGTTCGGGCTCTGCAATGCCCCTGCGGCCTTCCAGTACTTCCTCAACGACGTCCTCAGGGAAATACTGGATCTGTATGTCGTAGTATACATTGACGACATCCTTGTGTATTCCAAGACAGAAGAGGAGCACGTTCAGCATGTGGCATCCGTACTCCGGATTCTGCAGGAAAACCACTTGTTCTGCAAGCTGAGCAAGTGTGACTTTCATGTGACTACGGTCGAGTTCCTGGGAGTCATGCTGAGCCCGTCCGGTCAAGAGATGGCAGTACGTAAGATTAAGGCGGTTCAGGATTGGCCTCCTCCCAAGAACGTTAAGGACATGCAAAGCTTTCTAGGATTCGCTAACTTTTATCGGCACTTTATAGCCCATTTTTCCAAAACGGTGGTGCCTATCACACGTCTGCTCAAAAAATCGCATACGTTCGACTGGGATATCGAGGCTCAGGCAGCATTCGAGGCATTGAAGAAGGCTTTTGTATCGGCGCCGATCTTGTCTCATCCGGATCCAGAGAGACCCTACATCATGGAGGCGGATGCGTCGGAGGCGGCTTTGGGAGCTGTGTTGTCACAAAGGCATCTCTCCACGGGGCAGATGCATCCGGTGGCCTTTTTCTCTCGTAAACTCAATGAGGCTGAGCTGAACTATAATATCGCAGAGAAAGAGCTGCTGGCGATTAAAGAAGCCTTTACTGAATGGAGGCATTTCCTGATGGGGGCTCAGCATGTGGGTACGGTCTTCACGGACCACAGAAACCTGCAATTTATGACCGCAGTGAAACATCTAAATCCCCGCCAGCTCAAGTGGATGCTCTTCTTTTCTGGGTTCCAGTTTGTTATCACTTACCGTCCTGGTGTGGAAAACAGGAAGGCTGACGCTATATCCCGTCAGTCCTCTACTGAGTCCACGTCTCCTCCACCGACCCATGTTATAATCGACTCAGCTAACGCCGTGGGAGCGATCCAGCCTGGAGCTTTTCTTCAGGGTGTTTTGAATGGGGTACGTTCCTTCTCGTGGAAGACTTGGTTGGGGAGCCATAGGGAATGGCGGCTGAAGGATGGTTTCCCTCTCCACAACGGCCGTTTGCTTGTACCTACTCCTAGGCTGAGGAAGCAGGCTTTCATATGGTGTCATGAGTCACCCAGTGCTGGTCACTCCGGGGTGGATAAGACCGTCAATTTACTCCTCAGACAGTTTTGGTGGCCTTCTCTTCGGAAAGATGTGCAGGCATGGGTTTTGTCTTGTGAGACATGCGCTGCCATGAAGACGGATCATCAAAGACCTCAGGGGTTGCTGCGCCCTCTTCCTACTCCTTCTAAGCCGTGGGAGAGTATTTCTTTGGATTTTGTGGTTGGCCTGCCTGTGGACCAGGGGCAGACGGCTATCTTGGTGGTGGTGGACTATCTCACCAAGATGGGTCATTTCATCGCCTGCAAACAAATACCCACTGCTGGCCAGCTGGCGAAATTACTGATGACACATGTGGTCCGACTGCACGGATTGCCCAGCGTTATCGTATCAGACAGGGGGTCACAATTTACTGCCCAGTTCTGGAAGGCATGGTGTTCCTCATTACATGTCACTTTGGCGTTGTCTACCAGTTTCCACCCACAGACGGATGGTCAGACAGAGCGTCTGAACCAGACGCTGAAGCAATATCTGCGTTGTTATGTGGACAGCAGTAAGGATGAATGGGTGGATTGCCTGTGGGTGGCGGAGATCGCATATAACAACGCCACGCATGGGTCTACTAAGGTGTCTCCGTTCTACGGTAACTACGGCCATCATCCAAGGTTCCTTCCTTTTCTTCATCCCATGAGTGATGAGAACATTCCTGAAGTGGCAAGAAGGGTGGAACACATCAGGGACACACTGATGGAAGCACGGAGGCGCCTGCTGCTGGCCAAGACTGTATACAAAGCATCGGCGGACAAACACAGGAGGCCTGGTCCTTTGTATCGTGTGGGTGACTCGGTCTGGTTGCCTACGAGAAATGTGAGATTTCGGAAGCACAGTATGTTCCATCCAAAATTCATCGGTCCTTATGTGATCGAACGACGCATCAGCCCTGTTAACATGCGTTTGAAAGTGCCGTCCCACATGCGCATCCACCCCGTATTCCATGTTTCGTTGCTGAAGCCCTTCTGTTCGCCCATGCGGAGGAAGCCGTCGCCTCTTGTGGTCGATGAGGTGTTGGAATATGAGGTGGGCGGCATCAGAGATTCCAGGTGGAGAGGACGCCACTTGTGGTATCTGGTGGCTTGGAAGGGGTATGGTGCGGAGGAGGACTCTTGGGAGCCCGCATCGGGGGTACATGCCCCTAGACTGGTGGCCTCTTTCCATAAGAAGTATGCTTTGAAGCCTGGCCCTTCATTGCACTCTCCCTAAAGGGGGATGTACTGTCATGGTTCAACTATGAGTGCAACACACAGCATTTCAGAATGCCCAAGAACAGCGATAAAGCCTGTGTACGGTCAAGGACTACAACACCCAGAATTCTTAGAGCCTTCTTGTACCGATCCGGACCGCCCATATAATCACATGAGCAACCAGGAAGAACGTCAGATATTCTTCCTGCTGTTTCCCAGATTCTTGGCGCTGCTTCTTGTTACTGCTACCCAGCTGCCCAGGGCCTCGCGCTCAGCTCAGAAACATGGGGGCCCCTTTCCGTGTGACTGTGAAAGGTCACACTTTCCCAGTCAGCCCTCCTGCTCCTTCAGGGCCCCCTCCCCAAAGCAATCACACTGCTAATGTGTTTTCAAGTGAGGTGTCTCGACTTCCCTGCAAACGGTGTGGGGTCTTTGATAGAGGTGCAGTGGTGGGGGGTGGGGAAAGACTAGGTATAGGAGGTGACAGCAGCAAGGCCAGCAATTATGCCGCCTCACAGGCTCAAGGGCGGGGCAGCACCTCTGTTAAAAACCTGTCTGCCCTTTGTGTATTCCGTTTACCCAGCAACAAAAGGCTCTTTTGTTTCACGGACTAGCCGGACATTAACAAGTAAGGAGAGGTGACTGAGGAGAGGAGGGAGCATCCAGATCAGACTGGCAGGGCAAACTAGTGCAGTGTTTATCAAAGTGTCTTGCTACTGCTTTGAGGCACAGGGGAGGTGTTTTTCCATCCCATGGGCCTCGAAGCACTGAATCAGGCTACAATGTCATCGGTGGGGCCCCTTTCACTGGGACTTGCGAAGCCCAGGGCAGGTAGGCCTCACAGCATTCAATTAGGCTGCAAGGTCCAGGTGTGGGGCCCCCTTTGCAGGGCCTTGTATCCATTATGTAGTGCTGAGAGGCCCAGGGCAGGAGGGCCCTGTCCTTGGCCTCGCAGCGCTATACTGTGAGATCACTACATTTTATTCCACAGAGGGACAAGCATATTAGCTTCCCAGACCAGGCCACCAGTGCTAAATTTAGAGGTCTAGAGAGGTAAATGCAGCTAAGTGCAAAAAACCTGATAACCACCCAATTCCCCAGCAGGGAGCTCTGTGGCCCGTCTTTTTATGATTGTAGGAGATTAACTGCTCCATGACACACTTTGAGTCCCACGGCCCACTTATGTCCCAGGGGCTGTGAATTAGTAATTTCTTGTCCATATAATAACTTGTAGGAGATTTCATAGATACAGTTTTGACAGCTCATGGCGAGTGCTGCTCCTGGATCTCGTTTAACAGGGCAGTGAGGGTGCAGTGCAGGAGCAGACAGGAAGGATCTACTGTAGCTAGACAAGGTTTCCAGTTGTGGAAGAGTGCGACACGCTGTCAGCCAGCAGCCACGAAATCTCGCTACCTGCCTTTTGAAATGAAATGAAATGAAAAAGACTCTTCTATAGCGCATGGCTACTCGGGAGCATCCCAGCGCTTAGGAAAGGACCAAAAGGGGAATTAAAGTGCAGAGGGCCAGGGCCAGAGGCTCTAGATCCTAGGAAAGAGCCAGGTTTTTAACTTTTTCTGAAATGCAAGCAAATTGGGCTCCTGGCGAAAAGATGGAGGAAGGGAGTTCCACAATTTTGCTGCATTGTATGAAAAAAGACGGCCACTAGAGCGGGATCTGTTAATTCTAGGGATCACTGCAAGATTCAGATCATTGGAGCGAAGGTTTCTGAGAGCTTTGTATGGCCTGACCATCCAATCTAAAATAGGAGGGCCTTTCCCATAGAAAGTTTTATGTGCCATGCAGAGTGTCTTAAAATGAATCCGCTCCTTCACCGGAAGCCAGTGAAGGGCGTTCAGCGCGGGTCTAGCTGAAGAGCGATGGCTAGTGCCCGTTAGCAGTCTTGCCGCGGAGTTCTGAACGATCTGAAGTTGTTGGGTCACCGATGCTGGAGCTCCTAAGTAGATTGCGTTGCCATAATCTATCCTATAAAGAATTAGTGACTGGATTAGAATTTTTTGGGCTTTTTATGGTAATTGAGGGAGGATTTTGCGGATTGTCTTTAATAGGCCAAAGCAAGTGGCCGCTGTTTTTCTTGCCTGGGGCCTGAATGACAATTCCGCATCAAGCCAAAAGCCAAGGCTCTTAATCTCAGTTTTAGGAGTGGGGCCAGGACCCATACAGAGGGGCCAGGATATAGAGATGTCAAATGTGGCCCGCCTTCCGAGTAACATCAGCTCAGTCTTTCCGCCGTTCAGCTTGAGATGGGACAGGTCCATCCAGCTTGCGACCGCTTCCAGACAGTTGCACAGATTCATAGGAAGATGTTCTTCCTGGTTCACCAGCTGGGTGTCATCGCCGTAGCTTACCAGTTGGATCCCGAAATGGGCCACTATCTCCTCCAGGGAAGCCATGTACACGTTAAACAGTGTGGGGCTGAGGGAGGAGCCCTGCGGCACCCCACACTGCAACGGAACCGGGTGGGAGCAGCTGTTGTCCGCAAACACCTTGAAAAACCTATCCCTGAGGAAAGATTCAAGCCACCTAAGGGCCTTGCCCGTGATTCCGATTTTATTAAGGCGAGATAGGAGGATACGGTGATTAACCGTATCAAAGGCGGCGCTGAGGTCCAGGAGGATGATGGCCGCACTGCCACCTGCGTCCAAAATCCTCCTGGACTCCTCAACCACCTTCAATAGAGCTGTTTCTGTTCCTTGACCTCTTCGGAACCCTGTTTGGGATGGATGAATCAGATTGTGTAATTCTAAAAAAGAAGCTAGTTGGTTGTTGACAAACTTTTCAGTCAACTTACCGATACCCGGGAGCAGGGAAATGGGGCGATAGTTAGAAAAATCACCTGGGTCAAGGTTAGGTTTCTTTATCAAGGCCTTGACCATAGCCATTTTCCACTCTCTAGGGACCGTACCTGACTCTATAGAAGAATTAACCAAGTTAACAATAGGTGTGCTGATGACAGGCAGGACTGAGTTTAGGATGTTCATTGGGGCGGGGTCAAGCGGCGAGCCACTCTCTATGGCATTCGGAAGAGGGGGTAGAAGATCTTCCTTGAGAAGAGAAAAAGCAGAAAGCTGAGGAAAAGTTGAATTGACTGAAGTAAAAAACAAGGAGTGGGGTTCAACAGATGATGTGGGAGGAAGCGTGATGAGGATCTTTTGAATTTTAGTGGCAAAAAAGTTCGCCAGTTCTTCACAGCGGGCGCCTGTTTCATCTGAGGTGGGCAACGGATCAGGGGCTTTTAGCAGGGACTTTACAATTTTAAACATCTCTCTAGGGGCGTTGAAGGAGGTCTCAATTTTGTCCGCGTAAAAAGTAGATTTGGCGGTAGTTAGAGCGGACTTTTAGTTCTTTATGGCGGCTCTATATTTACTTTTCTTCACTGGATTGAAATCTTTCCACCATTGCCTCTCCTCCCGTTTACACTCTTGTTTAAGAGTCCTAAGTTCCAAATTAAACTAAGGTTGGTTAATGGAGCCTTTCTTTTTAATAATCGGTTTTTTTAGGAGCACGCTGTCTAAAGACTGTTCTATCCACTAGTTAAAATCCCTATTTGCTCTATCTATGTCCCGGTTAGCAGAAGGTTCAGTTTTCTTCAAGATTTCAGACCATTCATGGAGCTCAAGTTTGGACCAATGTCTAGCTAATGCTCTGTGGGAGGATGTAATTAGACTGGGGCAGGGCACCTTCCAGGTAAAAGGGATTACAATGTGGTCCGACCATGGGATCGGATAAGGGTCATCCGTAGTTAAACCTGGGATGTTCGAGAAAATAGGGTCCAAAAGATTCCCTCTAGAGTAGGTAGCATGCTGGACTTTTTGTCTCAAATCGTAGGTCCCCAGATCTTTAGTCAGGTCTGTAGCAATGAAATCTAGTGGACTATTAAAGTGGAAGTTCAAGTCCCCCAGCACCATAAAATTGGAGACTGTACTAGCCAGGTCCATTACTATTTCAACCAGTCCTTCATGGAATTGCCAAATGTAGAAATAGCAAGCAACTTCCTTGATAATGATGAGTGACCAAGCACTGATTGAGTCAACTTAATCAGTGCCCGTCCATTGCTCTGGACGTCATTGAGGTACTATTCTGTTCTGTTTAACTTTTAGTGCCCTGCAAGTAGAAGGCATGCGACTGGCATAAACATGCCCAGCAGGACAAACAATTGCAAATAATTATTTTCTATAGTCAAGTTGCTTTTATTTTGCCACGTCTTCTTTTCTTAATTTGCACGCATGCTTTCTTTTGTTTTTGCTTGTGGACACTGTTCTCAAAAGACAAGGATTATTTTATTGCAAAGCACAACGTTGTTTCTTTCTTATGTGTATTTTCTGAAATTATGCTTTGACACGTAATTGTGCAGTACACCCCAATCCGCCCCACTCCAATCCACCCCACCCCACTTCACCTCACCCCACACCAATCCACTCCACTTAATACAATCCACCCCAAACCAATCCACCCCACTCCACCACATTCCAATCCTCCCACCCTAATCTGCCCCACTCCAATTTACCCCACTTCAATCCAGAACAATCTGCCCCACTCCAATTTACCCCACTCCAATCCAAAACAATCTGCCCCACTCCAATCCAAAACAATCTGCCCCACTCAATCCAAAACAATCTGCCCCACTCAATCCAAAACAATCTGCCCCACTCCAATCCAAAACAATCTGCCAAACTCCAATCCAAAACAATCTGCCCCACTCCAATGTACCCCATTCCAATCCAAAACAATCGGCCCCACTCCAATCCAAAACATTCTGCCCCACTCCAATTTACCCCACTCCAATCCAAAACAATCTGCCCCACTCCAATCCAAAACACTCTGCCCCACTCTAATTTACCCCAATCCAAAACAATCTGCCCCACTCCAATTTACCCCACTCCAATCCAACCCAATCTACCCCACTCCAATCCAACACAATCTGCCCCACTCCAATTTAACCCACCCCAATACAACACAATCTGCCCCACTCCAATCCAAAACAATCTGCCCCACTCCAATTAACCGTACTCCAATCCAAAACAATCTGCCCCACTCAATTTACCCCACTCCTATCCAAAACAATCTGCCCACACCAATTTATCCCGCTACAATCCAAAACAATCTGCCCCTCTCCAATTTACCCGTTCCAATCCACAACAATCTGCCTCACTCCAATCCACAACAACCTGCCCACTCCAATCCAAAACAATCTGCCTGACTCCAATCCAAAACAATCTGCCCCACTCCAAAACAATCTGCCCCAATCCAAAACAATCTGCCCCACTCCAATCCAAAACACTCTGCCCCACTCCAATCCAAAACACTCTGCCCCACTCCAATCCAAAACAATCTGCCCCACTCCAATCCAAAACAATCTGCCCCACTCCAATCCAAAACAATCTGCCCCACTCCAATCCAAAACAATCTGCCCCACTCCAATCCAAAACCATCTGCCCCACTCCAATTTACCCCACTCCAATCCACAACAATCTGCCCCTCTCCAATTTACCCCACTCCAATCCAAATCAATCTGCCCCCTCCAATTTACCCCACTCCAATCCAAAACACTCTGCCCCACTCCAATTTACCCCAATCCAAAACAATCTGCCCCACTCCAATGTACCCCACTCCAATCTAAAACAATCTGCCACACTCCAATTTACCGCACTCCAATCCAAAACAATCTGCCTCGCTCCAATTTACCCCACTCCAATCCAAAACAATCTGCCCCACTCCAATTTATCCCGCTACAATCCAAAACAATCTGCCCCACTCCAATCCAAAACAATCTGCCCCACTCCAATCCAAAACAATCTGCCCCAAACCAAAACAATCTGCCCCAAACCAAAACAATCTGCCCCACTCCAATCCAAAACAATCTGCCCCACTCCAATTTACCCCACTCCAATCCACAACAATCTACCCCTCTCCAATTAACCCCACTCCAATCCAAAACAATCTGCCCCACTCCAATCTGCCCCCCTCCAACCCACAACAATTATTACCGACCACACAAAAGGATCCAGGCCTTGCACTTATTTAGCCTTGTTTGTTGCATGTACAGAGCACAAACACACTTTACGGAGCGGGGGAGAGGGACTGAATAAAAAAAAAATACACACTTCCCTGTCTACGGCTCGCCATCACCTCCGCCTCCTCTCGGTCTTCTTCCCCGTTTCCAGGGCAGGAAGCAGGGTGCATCCCGCTCTCAGCCTCCTGATGGCCAATCACAAAGCTACAATGCAGCTTTGTGATTGGTCTGAGCACCATGGATCGGCGTTCAGCCAGACAATGGGAGGCTAGGCATGTTCTCCATGCAGGCTGTAATGCAGCCTGCAAGGAGAACATGCATAGTGCCCACACTCCCAGCGCTTACTCCCCTCTGCCCCCATAAACTCACATACCAAGAAAACCATGAGACAAATTAGTGGGAAAGCAGTGGTGCAGGTTTATTTTGCACAACAAGTGGACATAAGGTGGGTCATCTTACGGGCGATCCAATGCGGCAGCCCCTCGCTGTCCCGCATGCCTAATGAGCCATTCTTGCACGGCGAGTCGATGCTCTGACGGTGCAGTCCCTTGTCACTTTCTTTCGTTCACTCCCGCCCCCCCTGTCAGGGCGGAGCGATGAGGCACACCCCCGGTCGGTTCAGGCCCCCCGACCGCCCGAAGGACTAACGGGGCGCCGACGCTGTTCGCTGGAACCCCCTCGGCTCCAGGTTCTTGGCTCGGGCACCCCTACTGTGCCAGGCAGAGGTATTGACTGTGTCCTTCTGCCGCAGAGGTACCCTTACTGTCCATCTGCCTCCAGATCGCCCTGTGACTCCGCCTGCAACACAAAATTAGACCGTTAACAGTTCAAAACATGCCTGCCTGCCGCTCTGCCGCTGGGTCTGGGTCAGGGAGGGAACAGCGCAGAGCAGCCAGGAACGCGACGGCAGGAAAGGCCGAGCCTCGCTGCCGCGCTAGATTTAAACCCCTTAGGGGCCGCCCCTCGCACCTGGTGGCCCGCGCCCATAGGACAAGCATGAAAGGGGGCGGGCCAGAGCTGGCGTGCGCGCGGAATGTGGGACTAAGATGCTGTCTCGCTTAGCTCCCCTTCGCGTCGCGCGGCCAGCGGCATAGTGCCCACACTCCCAGCGCTTACTCCCCTCTGCCCCCATAAACTCACATACCAAGAAAACCATGAGACAAATTAGTGGGAAAGCAGTGGTGCAGGTTTATTTTGCACAACAAGTGGACATAAGGTGGGTCATCTTACGGGCGATCCAATGCGGCAGCCCCTCGCTGTCCCGCATGCCTAATGAGCCATTCTTGCACGGCGAGTCGATGCTCTGACGGTGCAGTCCCTTTCTTTCGTTCACTCCCGCCCCCCCTGTCAGGGCGGAGCGATGAGGCACACCCCCGGTCGGTTCAGGCCCCCCGACCGCCCGAAGGACTAACGGGGCGCCGACGCTGTTCGCTGGAACCCCCTCGGCTCCAGGTTCTTGGCTCGGGCACCCCTACTGTGCCAGGCAGAGGTATTGACTGTGTCCTTCTGCCGCAGAGGTACCCTTACTGTCCATCTGCCTCCAGATCGCCCTGTACTCCGCCACAGCTCTGGAGGAGGCCCCCGTCGATGACAGAGCCCCCCCACCACCTTATACTTTTTGTACTGTTTTCATCACTTGTATCTTACTCTGCCGTATCTTCTGTGCCTCTCTGCATTGTTACCTGTCAGCCAGATCACTGGCACCCTGCTGCTGTTAAGCACTCTTCCAAGTCCAAGAGGAAGACATCCATGCCCAGCCCAGACAAGTGCACCCTGTCCTTTTCGTAATAACCCACAGTCCTTTCCTGAATCAATGCATGCCTGATGAACCCCAGGCCTCTCCTTTCCATGAATTTCTGCATGGCCCTGTTTACCCTCTTTTTGCCCTGCTCCAGGACAACAGCTGCCGCGCTCCCTTCCAAGCCCTCCGTGGAACGAACTCCGACCATATTAGTTCAGTGGCACCCAATTTGTTCGTTATAGCAATTGTGCCCTCTGCATTGCCTCTAGCAACGCTCTCCTCCCCATTGTCACCAGAACATTCCCGCCCAAGTGGATGATGAGGATGTTGGGAGGTCCCCCCTGCGCTGCCAAACATTAGTCGATCCTGCGCCTCAGCTGGCCCCATCTCATACCCGGGCAACCCAGCCATAAAATTTGTGTCCTTGCCAAGGCCGAATGGTAGGTCCCACTCACACGGGACTGGATACCACAACATTGCTCTCGCCACCTTGGGACCTGCCTAACCCATAATTCCCTGACTCAGGGCGCCCGCTTAATATGTACCTGGCCCAGGGCCCTCCACCTCTTGTGAATCCCGCTGTTTGAATTTAGGCTGTTTGGCATTGGCTGACAATCTCTACAAGAGGGGCCGCATGTCCTCGCTTGGTCCCTGCTTCTCTGTTGCATTCTGCATGTTATTTGCAAGATTTGCCGGATGCTAATGAAAGACCTGGATTGACTTCTCTGTTGCATACTGCCTTTTATTTGCAATATTTTGTCGGATGCTAATGAAGACCGGTATTGATCCCGGACCAGAAGGGATGGGTAGGTGGTCATAATGTTAATGCCTGCAGTGCAAGGCCATCATGTATCAACAGATGACTGCTTAACTTCGTGTTTGTTATAGCTTTACTTGCAGCTCATCACTGGAATCCTGCTAACGGACCACCGTGGACTGTGAAGGATATGGGACTCCTGTACCTTGTGACCCTCTCCGTCACATGAACACTATGTATACAGCTGTGATTACCCACTTCGCAATGTATTGTACCTGTATAGTGTGCATGTTTACTAAACGCGCTCTACCATCCCGGATGAGAAGAGTAGTGCTGTGATGAATGAATAGTGCTTTATCAAACGTATTTGGGTAAGTACAATGACAGAGAAAGACATCTGGCAATCTTTCAGTGCCTGTACTTATATGTAGGATGAACCAGTCACGGCATGACTCCCAAGTCACTGCCATTCGGCTGCAGTATTATCCTTGTACTTGTGTTTAGTACTCTTTTGTAACATGTAACCGTAATACGGGCACGGCATAGTAGTCCTTATGACCATGAATTTCAGCAATCCTCCTTCCCGTCTAATGTTGTAACGGTATCGTTGCTTGAGGCCTTCCGTGCCATGACCTCGTCTTCATGCTCCATCCTTCCCCTCAGGGAACTTAAGGGTGTTATTTCAAGATGTCATAGTGGTACACCTTCGTACTATCTGCTTGATGAACAAGCGTCGGCAGTTTTCGGCCAGTGCCTATTTGCCTTACTGCATCTGGCGCTGGAAAACCCGTGATATGTGACCAAGCAAGCGAAAGCATTATGGAAGTCACCCTGTGATCAGGATTAATTGCTCGCTGCTGAACGCAGTAGCCGAACAATGACAGTGCATGTCCTAGCTAAACACTGCAAGGTCATTACCTGATGGCTATAGCAGATACACCTAACAGGTGGTGGTACTCCTATCCCTTGTAACCCTCGCCGTCTCATGTAAGCAGTCCCTGTGAAGTATTTGCCATTATGTGCAATATTATCCTTGCACCTGTGCGTGGTACACTTATGTATTAGGCGTGATCTGACAGAACAAAATGTACTCGTTGTGCACACTTTGGTTTGTGCTCCACTGCCTTGCACGTTCCTCAAACTACCCTTGCTGTTTTCCCTTCGTCTGTTTCAAAGACCAACCATACATAAATTTGTGTCATTTACAATGCCCATTGCTCTAAATTTTGCAAAGGCGAGACCGTTGAATTGTAATGCGTGTTATCTCTTCTCATACTTGAAAGATATCAAATTTGTCACTGATGGGTAAATGCCCCCTTATCCGCCATCCTTGCCTGAAGATGCTTCAACAGAAAGGATGGCAGTTAAAACCCTTTCCTTTCCCACGAGTTATTTATGCTCCGGGAACTTGGGCGGGACTAAGGCAGGACATGGTGATGTTTCGTGACTGCTGTATTACTTGCAGCACACACCAACACATGGGAATGTGTTTATATAAACACAGCAAGTTAACTCATTGCACGAAATGGCAGAAAAATGCTGTAATTATGTTAACATTTCCTTTCCTTGCAATATTTAACTTTTACTTTTGTTGCAAGATGCACCGTCTTACTGCCATACCAATCATTCAATCTCCCCTTGCCCAATTCCCCGTGGGCGCATGCAATGCAACTGTCCCTCCCTCTCTAGTTTTCAGTTGCATGCAACATTGTATAACACATCTGACACCTGGCTTATGTTATACAGAACTGCAAAAACCGCGGTTTATTTATCTCACTGTTCTATTTCCTTGTTGCATTATAAGGTGCGCCAGTGTAGGTTTACTCTACCTCAATTATCTAGGTAGGTACGTTAAACAAGCTCGTTATTTGTTTTCTGTTGCTTCTAATTAACATTTACCAATATACATATATAAGGCATATATAAGGCTGTTGTTGCTGTATATTGCAGTAATAATCACTATTTTAGAAACAACACGTTATGTATTGCCATTTTTCAGACAGGAAAACTTTGAACAAGAAACAAGAAACCCAAATTGTCAAAACAGCGACATTAATAGGCCTGTGGGTCCTAATTTACCTAATGACCGGTATATTTCCTTGTTTGCCTGAGGTCTAAATACTTACTTTCCTCACTCTGTGAACTAACGGCTTTCCAATCAAAGTATCATATTTGTTCAACTTCTGGTTTCTGCTTAATGTGCACTGCGTTCGCTTATTTCATCCGGAATTGCTGCACGGGGGATCGGCAAGTGACTATTGAATTCTTCTATCTGATGCTGATGATTAGCATTTGTTGTAGCATGTACTTGCAGCTCACAAACTGGAATCCTTCTGATATAGCACTGTGGAGTATGAAGGATAAGGGACTCCTATACCTTGTAACCCTCGCCGTCTCATGTAACACATGGATACTGCTTTAATGACCCACTCATGCAATGCATTGTCCATGTGTAATGTGCATATTACTTAAAAGCGATCTACCATCCTGATTGGGAAGGGCACACTAAATAGGACCCCAAAACACCTCAGGGGTAGATTGCTACCGCAAGGTAACATGTTGGATTTAGCACCCTATTATTTGCCAGCTAAGCATTAGTGGTCTTTAAGGCTACTATCAAAGTGCATGGCAATACAGGGCTCTATTTCCCCATATACACTACTTAGGCCGTATTCTATTTTAGCTGGTGGAAATCGCAGCATTAAAACACAGAACCAAGCACAATTTGCACGCGTTTCAAGATTTGCAATGTGGTGCAAACAACATTTGCGCAAGATGTTCACTCCTGCTGCTTCGCTGCTCAAATCGATCCTATATAATCTCTTTCGTTGCTGCTTTATTGTAAAATGTATTATTAATTCATGCGTGCACTCGATAAGTAAATGGTCGGACTGAATTCTATCTTTTGGATGCACATTACACTGTGACTTTGGAACCGCAGTGAACGGGGGAAGGGCGGTAATTAAACAATGTACTGCACTGTTATTATGTGCCTACAGCTCCAACTAAATTACCCATGGACATTTTACTGAAAATCTACTAACCCAATTGTAACGCTCTAAGGTTAGGCTCGTAATTTATGCGGCGTTCACAGCTAATGAGCCTCGCTGGCAGGTTATTGGGGATGCGTCTATTCGTAGGTATGATCTCCGTCAGTGTAAATGGCTTCTAATACGATTTTCAAATAATTACTGAGAGCTAACACAGTGGATCTATCTGGCCCTCCAAGTGTGTGCATGGTAACTGTCTGGAGCTGTTATGTTTTGGGAGACATGCACCAGCGGTTTTCCTAATTATAGCTCCTAAGCACAGCTTTAAGAAGTGTTTTTCATCCAGGGAACATAACAAAAGCAACTCGGGGACATGCACACGCTTGCCTAGTAAATTAATTGTGAGGTGCCAATAGCTTTGAGTGGGGCATATAGTTCGTATTGGGTAACTGACGCACAGTACCCAGTGCATGAACATCGACAAGGAGCACCACTTTGATTTGTGGTAGTTAGAAACCGTTCACCATAATGCGTGCGGCATTAATCAAGGTTTTCGTAGTCGAAGAATTTTTAAGAGGGTGCATGTGGAAAACACGCCGATGAGACGCGGCTCAGAATATCACATGCATGGGCAAAAGAACGCCCGCTGAATAATGCCCCCCCCCCCACCATATCTAATGCAGTTTATTGCACCCACTGGAATATGTATATTTACTACTCCTTTAATAGGGGAATGTTTACCGAACTCCAAAATGTCTATTCATACAATTACTATTGGGAGAGTAGAAACGAAAAGCCGCATTCCGCGATTGTGCCTTTCGAAAGGTTAATTAGCATGACAAGAGGCTCGTCCCTGAAGACGGTGAAAGACAGGACTAGCTTCCTGGAGGGGGGATGGGCCCATTTACAACGGAGCACACCTTGCTAAACTTGGTCTAGAGAAGCAGCATGGCATACAACTCTCAGTAGTTATTGCCTCAACCTTACTACGAAATTATGGTCACCAAACAAAATGAAATACATTTGCAGGTGCCGAACACCATTCAATGTGGGTGCCCACAATTGCTGTATTATTTATTGCATTCAAAACAAAACCTTTCCCTAGCTGCACCTGTGGCAGAGTTTGCGCTCTGTGAAAAGTTTAAAGGCACACAATAAACAACCCTTTCTTTGTCGTAAAACATTGCTCTTACTGAATAAAAGCGTGGCCAACATAAAATGAACGTAATATGACGGCAGATGTGGAAGAAAGAGAGATGACGAATGGAGACCATGAGGAAAATGGAATCGTAGACAGAAGTACATGGAGAGGAATCAGAGAAGGGAGTTGGAACACCAGGAGGATCAGGGCTCTCACATAGGGAAGACCTGAAATTGGATCAGCTGAGAGGGTATGCGCCAAATCAGATTCCTTTGGACAAGTAAACTGGTATTTTCACAATCTGCACGCCAGACTAACAGAAACTGAGTGCATCACTATCCGCCGCAAAACGGAATGTGGCATTTGCAGTGAGCAGATTCGGATTTCAAATTCTTCGTTCGAAGCGTCAATCTATCGCTCTGATAAAACGGGTGGAGCAGCACGCTCTGATGTGCCCTGCTAGTGCGACTCCGTTGCTCATTTGGTCTATAAAGCATGTTGCCGCGCCGGAGGTCCACTTTTAAACAAAGCTCATATTATTTGACTGGGACCCGGCTTCCTAAAAATCGAGCCTCGCTCCAAAACACAGGGCTAAAATTGTATTTTTGAAATTGAAATTGCACTACATTTGTCA
This sequence comes from Lissotriton helveticus, assembly GCF_964261635.1. NCBI lineage: Eukaryota > Metazoa > Chordata > Amphibia > Caudata > Salamandridae > Lissotriton > Lissotriton helveticus. The sequence continues at coordinate 1,191,405,048 of NC_136068.1, forward strand.
CACCCTGCTCTTCATCTACAAACGAGACATTCATTTCAAAATGAAAGTTAGTCGATGAAATGCTACGAACACATGTGCTAATGGCAAGAATGTAGTAGGAATGCTGAGCTATCCTAATTTGGAAAAAAGCCAGCGATCGGTTTGCCTTGAAATAACACTCAAGTCGAATGCGGGCATCGATCCCGCTACCTCCTGCATGCTAAGCGAGCGCTCTACCATTTGAACTAATCCTCTGCACAATCGAGGCGCATTCAGACTGCTCACTATTCCCTGTAGTATTGCCCTTGGAAGCTCGAGAACCAACAAATGAACGGCAATTTTAACCAGTTTCATACGGGGGGAGGAATATTACTATAGACGACCTGGCTATAAGATCTGCAACACTCGGGTAAAATAACTAACGGCATTACCTCGGCGCAAACATCCGTTCCCCATGACTGATCCACATGTTATACCAGAAACCGCACGCACCACTGCACGCGCCGTCTGGCAAACGATGATCCAGGCCAGGCAGCATTTTTATCGCTGAGAAGGAACATATAAAAGAAAGCCTGAGAGAAACACGGCTCAACTGGCTAAAACGGCAGAAGGAGATGAGCCCCAGTTATATTGCAGACGGCTACATTCACTTTTAATCAGGAACCAGGCCTCAAGGTATCAGGGCACTTTTAATGAGCCCCAGTTATATTGCAGATGGCTACCCTCACTCTAGTCAGGCACGGGGAAATCAATCATGCAATGTTGCGCGTCCCCACCGAGACCCGAACCCGGATCCCCCAGCTCCGCGGTCGACCGTCCCAACTGCTAGGCCACCCTCTCCATGAAACCAAGCACAACCGGAGATAGACATTGCACACGCTAGGGGGCACTCCGTGCCATGCTCTCGACCTCGCCAAAGATACACAGCGATGCCACACCTAAACTCAACCAAAGCTCTCCTGCCCATCATAGCCAACCACACCGGCGGACTCATGCTCACGACAAGGCGCCCGAGTCCATCATCCTGAAATTGCCCACAGCAACCGACCTCAGAGCAGACTGGCCGACTCGACTGCAAACCGTGTCGATGACCCGCGGACCAGGGGCACTCGGGCCAACAGCCTGGCCAGCAAGGCCCCTTTCACACGACCCCGAAATTCGTCCAGACATTCGACAGACTCCAACAGTGCTACCCAGCCGCGTCAAGTCTGCAGCACCACAACCGCAAACAAACGCTCCGCACTGTAAATTTTTTGGCGCATTCAAGTTCACAACAGCAGAGCCTCCCGAGCCACGGCAAAGCACATCCACGACCCAGGCACACCCAAACATGCAGTACCCCCGAAGAACACGGCCTGACCATCCATCCCGTGCACGCTCTCCCTCGGCGCCCCAGGCAACACAAACCGCTGCTCGGCATCAGGGGACAACAACGTACCAAAACTTCCTCTCTTTGTCCCACCGCTCTCAAACACCGGCACTCACCGCAAAACACGTCGCAGGAAGGAAACCCGACGCAAGACCAAGCTCCATGCAGGCGCAGGACGCCCGGCACAGAGGCCGGCAGGGGCAGCCATGAAGCAACAGCGCGGGAACAGCGCAGAGCAGCCAGGAACGCGACGGCAGGAAAGGCCGAGCCTCGCTGCCGCGCTAGATTTAAACCCCTTAGGGGCCGCCCCTCGCACCTGGTGGCCCGCGCCCATAGGACAAGCATGAAAGGGGGCGGGCCAGAGCTGGCGTGCGCGCGGAATGTGGGACTAAGATGCTGTCTCGCTTAGCTCCCCTTCGCGTCGCGCGGCCAGCGGCAAAGTGCGCATTAATGTTAGGCCGGCCCCAATGGCCGGCCAAACGTTCATGTGCACGTTCTCCAGTCCCTTGCTCTGTCAGTAGGGCAGCCACGCCCCGTCCCTCCCGCAAAGCTGCATCAATAATGAAAAAATTAAATAATAACTTAGCTATTATAATTTTATTTTTCCTTAAGTGACACTGCTTAAAAGCATTGGGGCGACCCTCCTCCGCCACTGGATGTCGGTTTTCTATGATGTCACTTCTTGTGATGTCACATGCAAATTAGAGGGGCCTCGCATCTTTCATTTCGCCCAGGGACCCACAATTCCTAGGACCGGCCCTGTATAGAGATATCCAGATCCTGCCAGGTACTGTTGTGAAAATTCTTAATTCTTTTGTGGAAAAGCATAGCAAGATTATCAAACTGTGATTGAGGAGTAGTATTCACTTTGATACTGTCCTTGTTGGTTTTGATGAGTTTGCCACTTCGGTAATGGAATTTTCAAAAGAGGATTTTTTGCAGTAATGTCGTTATTTGTATTGTCTTAGTTGCTGCTCAAAGTCCCAGTGGGACTCTTCAGAGTATGAACAAAACCAAAGCTGTTTGACCCATTGTACCTTCTATCTTTCAATCTTTATATGAGGCATAAAACATTTAATATATGTTTTGTTGGAGTCTTTTCTATCTGTGGTGAAACAGAGAGATAAGTCAAATGTTTGCAAAACCTATAAGCTAACAGTTTCGTAAGAGTTGTCTGGAACAATTGTGGGAACCACAGTCTTTCAACAATTGCTAAACACTTCACAAGCCAGGTTAGCATTAATCTTACTCCAGGTTACGACGGCATGAGTTTATTCAATAGACAAGGTGGGCACGGATTTGTATACCCTGGGGCTTATTTACAAGGTCCTTGCGCCACTTTTGCGTAATTTTTAACATGGGAAAAGTGACGCCAAATGGGCGCAAGGGCCTTGTAAATCTGCCCCCCTAACCCTAAATGAGATCAGAAATTATTAATCAGTGGTACATGCAGGTCAAAGAAATAGTGTCTTTAATTCCTGCTAACTTAGACCGAGGAAACCTTAGGTTGATAGTATGCTCAGCAATATGTGTGGGGGCTTTGGCCTCTTGAAAAAGAACATACACTTAATTAGGTAACCCAGCACAATGGTCTAGCCAGTCGATGGTGAAGGTCCCTATAAGGTCAAACATATTAACTAGAAAACCTCTAGGAACAGAGAGGACCCAATATTCCAAAATAAAGTAGAAAATGCTATTAGGCAACGGGGAACAATGAGGAACCAACACGTCACCGAGATCCAAGTTCAACTCAGCTGAGATTTAAAGGCCAAGGCCACACTCCGCCCTTCATGTTTCTTCTGTCACTAGAAAGGAAAGAGCATCCATCAGGGATAGCAGCACCTACATCCAGGCCAGAGGCATCGTGGAGCCTTGGAATTCACCCGCAAATTCCAGGAGTATTTCTGGAAAGGTACAACCAATACAGATTTCCTCTTGCAAACCTTTGTTAATTTCAAAGTTCATAAATCTACACCCAAACCTGCAGATTAAACATTTGTTTTTAAAGAAAAGGACCACAGAGTCCTTGACATGGGGAGTTGCTGTCAATGACTACATTTTATTTTCAACGGGCACAAAATGCTGTTTGTCATTAGGCCCCAACTTCTCTGTATGCTTGTAATGGTACAGAGCAGTTGCGGCACACAATATGTAACCCAGCATCTATCTATCACACTCTGTGCTGTTACCTCAACCAGCGCCTCATCGAATAAGATCTTCTCTAGAGGTTCCATATTATACGGAGTTTCTTGGGAGGAGAGAGTAGGACTGAATATCCATGACAAGACCAGATGTAGCACCTATGCATAGCACTTTATTGCTACTCCTCCACACAGCACATTAAACAACAAAACATAGCATCCAGCAACCATGGAATTAGAATCTTTCTGGCTGCATGACAACTCAGCTGTCTGACCTTCTCCCCTTTGATAGCTTTTCCTCGACAGTTAAGTTTCGTGCATCTTAAGTTTTGGAAAGGGGGTAATTTGAAGACGTTTTGAGTAGAAAAAAATGTTGTTCACGCCGTATGGTACTATAAAAATGATGTGGGATTTTGCTACTATCATTTGGGAGCAATGGGCCGGGCTTCAGTTGGTTATTTTAGTAATGACCTTTATTTTTAGTATTTAGATGATTTATTTTTTAGATGAAGCTCAATGTGCTTCAGTGTTACGAATTTCAAACATTCATGGCTGTACAAATAAGGAGTTCAATTTCATTTTTTATGATGGATAAACAAAGTGAAGTAAGTAGGCAGTGTATTAGTATTACATTTTAAAACAGCCAGATGTTCAGGACAGAATTCTATAGGTTTGAAACATATTGTAGATTTTAAGTTATCTCTTTTTGGTACCCATGAAATAGGGAATAACAGGAGGAAATCAGGTTTTTTACCATTAAAACATTTTTCCAGAATTGACCTGGAGGATTTTGTGCCCAGTAATTCTGACTGAGGTAATATTGCACGTGGAGTTATGGCATGGCTTGTGATAAAGATCTGAGTGGAAACTCTGGTACAACAACCCCCCCTTGTAAGGTGGGCTTTGTGGAGGATGAGAACTGAAAGGATTCCAAACTGTATTTTTTAATTCACAGCCAAACTGTGGAACTCCCTGCCAACCTCTCTTACGGAAGAGACAAAATTGCCAATAGTCAGGAAGAGCTTAAAAACAAGGCTCTTTGGGGCATACACCTACTTTCCCCCCTGCAACCTAGCTGCATGTGCTTTTAGGTAGCGCCTAGACACCACAGCGTATTGCTGCGCTTTATCATTAATTCATTCAATCATTAATATACATATATACCTTCAAGCAGGATCCTGAAGCAATTTAAGATGGGAGAAAATAATTATAAATGTATATATAAATGACAGCTAATTAAATATCGTGTAGTATTGTTGTTCAAGACAAAAAGTGGATCACAATCCTAGCAGAGCAAGTCATTTATGCGAAACATTCAGCATAATGTGGCTATAAATCCTTCAGCACAGTTGTCAGATCTGATCAATTTCAAACGTTCACATGCACATCAAATGACAGTAGTTAATAGCCTCTTGCAGACCAGCAGTTTTCCAAATATACATCAACACACTTATTTGGTTTCAGAACGCAATAAACTCTCTGCTGTTCCCGGCCTTCTGTAGCCATACTCATTTTCTGAAATACTTTTTCATAGATTTACTCTTAATGGTCCAACATACATAGTGTGTAGTCTAGCAAGCCATTAGGTATGTCCAGGGGCGGCTGGCATGTATATGCACCGGTGAGGCGGGCGAGGAACTAAAAGCGTGAATGCAAGCAAGGTGAGCTGCAAATTATAAAAGATAAAGGGCCAGATGTAGGAAGGCAAATACCGGTCGGTAACGGACGATTTTGGCCGTTACCGACCGGTCTTTGCAGATGGAGATGTAGGGGCCTGAAAATGTGACAAATCGGTAAATTTACCGAATCGGTAAATCCAGAGGTAGGTTGCACTTTAAACAGTGCCACAGGCCCTTACAGATTCGTTATTTACCACCAAATACTATTTGGTGGTAAATAACGAATACCTGTGTACATGCACATCTGTGCATGTACACCTGTGCCATGTGGCACACATACATGCCCTAAGGGCATGTATGTGTGTTACATGGCACACAAGCCAAAATCAAGGGTGCAACAGGGTGTCAAAGTGACACCCTGTTCCCCTTGACAATTCGGTATTTTTACAGAATCGGTATTTACCGATTCGGTAATTGACATTGATTCCTATGGGCCTCAAGGCCCATAGGAATTAATGGCAATTACCGAATCGGTAAATACCGATTCGGTAATTACCGAATTTTTTGCTACATCTCATTTACCGAATCTAGAATACGGAATCGGTAAAATTCGGTATTCTAGAGTCGGTAAATGAGGATTACCTACATCTGGCCCAAAGTTACTTCCCTTGCTGCTGCACGTCTGACGTCCTCTTCGGACACTCCTCCATCGGCCCAGCGGGCTCCAGACTCCACGAAGTTCCATGAACGAATCCTGGTGCTACTCCCAACAGCATGAGTCCAGCGCCAGGATTACATAGAGCATCCTGGCTGGACGTCCTTCAGGCCCTTTAGGCCTGTTTTTGGTTTCTACCCAGCTGATTAGAGAGCTGCAAAGTGTGCATGTCACTTTGGCCGGCTCAAGAAAGCCAGCCAAAGTAACATGCGCACTTTGGAGGCTCCATCTTGCTCCTTCTCTACTGCTAATCGGCCAATCAGCAGCAGAGGACGACATGCCCCACTAATTCCGGCTGCAGGCTGCTGAGCTGCTAAATGTGAAAAATCAAATGGCAATTAAATTATTCCATTGCCCTTTTATTTTTCACGCTTAGCACCGCAGCAGGTGGGGGGCAACACCCCGTCACAAACAAATCTCCACTGGGTATGTCTTGAATTTTCAGTTACAAGCCAGACATTTAGGCTTTGCTTGGAATTTAGTGTGCTAATACATGCAAGCACCACATGTACACATGCTGTTTGCAAGCTTTAGTACATAAAAAACCAGTACATATTCCAGAGGATTGTGTAGAGGAGCACAGGGTCTTGAAGAGGAGCATAGGGTCGTGAAGAGGAGCACAGGGTCGTAAAGAGGAGCCCAGGGTCATGAAGAGGAGCAAGGGTCGTGAAGAGCACAGGGTCGTGAAGAGGAGCAGAGGGTCACGAGGAGGAGTACAGGGTCGTGAAGAGGAGCAGAGAGTCGTGAAGAGGAGAAGAGGGTCATGATGAGGAGCACAGGGTCGTGAAAGAGGAGCACAGGGTTGTGAAGAGGAGCACAGGGTAGTGAAGAGGAGAACAGGATGGTGAAGAGGAGCACAGGGTCATGAAGAGGAGCAAGGGTCGTAAAGAGCACAGGGTCGTGAAGAGGAGAAGAGGGTCATGAGGAGGAGCATAGGGTCGTGAAGAGGAGCACAGGGTCGTGAAGAGGAGCACAGGGTCGTGAAGAGGAGAAGAGGGTCATGAAGAGGAGCACAGGGTCGTGAAGAGGAACAGATAGTCATCAAGAGGAGCAGAGGGTCATGAAGAGGAGCACAGGGTCATGAGGAGGAGCACAGGGTCATGAGGAGGAGCACAGGGTCGTGAAGAGGAGCATGGGTCGTGAAGAGGAGCACAGGGTCGTGAAGAGGCGCACAGGGCCAGGAAGAGGAGCACATGATCGTGAAAAGTAGCACAGGGACGTGAAGAGGAGCACAGGGCAGGGAAGAGGAGCACAGGGTCGTGAAAAGTAGCACATGGTCGTGAAAAGTAGCACATGGTCGTGAAAAGTAGCACACAGTTGTGAAGATGAGCCCTGGGCCGTGAATCAGAGCAGAAGGTCATGAAGAGGAGAACAGCGCCACGAAGAGAAGCAGAGGGATATGAAGAGGAGCACAGGGCTGTGAAGAGAAGAATAGGGTGGTGAATAGAAGTATAGTGTAGTTCCTATATTCCCAATAGGCTCTGTGCATTGGAATAATATATCCTGCAGATTAGACGTAGGACTGAGGTCGACTAGGTCTCTACCGAATATACTAAACTTAATTGTGTGTGCCAGCTAGCTCAGATGTCACTAGAAACTTTCTCGAATTCACAAGAAGGGATTAGTCTCTGACAACCGCATAAAACATGACAACTTTGTGCAGAGAAATAGATAGACGGGCGTTTTCAATAAAAAGGTTTTATTAAACAGTCTTCTTTCTCAAGCATAATAAATGAACTGCTACAATCATAACACTGGTTGTAAAATATAATGCATACAGTATAAATAGTAGAATAAAATAATACTGTAAGAGCATTCTATGGTTCCTAAACCATAGATAAATACATACCTAAATAACAGAGGCTAAAAGTACTCAACTGGTGCATCTAAAATATGCCTACCCCAATGTACCTAACCTAAGCTTAGTACGAGGGAAGAAGTAAGTGAGGTGTAGCATGAATCTAGTATTCTTTTGCCAAGTATCTGTCCAAGATTTCTCTAAAGGTCTAATCAGCTCCGTACCTTAGTTTAGAATTAAGAAGGCTGGTCTCACGACTCGATTTCCCAACAACCCGCAAGGGTAGCTTGGAAACAGTGGAACTGGATTTCTCAGCAGGAGAAAAGACAGCGTCTCTCTCAGTGCGTCTGCTGAAGGGTCGGCTTCCTCCAGCACTTGCTGTAGCAGGATGCGTTGGGCAAGTAGATAGTCGAACTGCTCCAAACCACCGTGTGTTTGCTAAGGCAAGTGTGGGCATATTTATACCTTGAAGTTGCCGAGTTTGACATAAAGGTGGACATAATAACGTCATTAAAGGCTCTCAGTTCTTTGAAAACTCCATGAGTTCTTGGACAAGTCAGTACTCAAGCAAGGGGAAGTCCCTGACTGCTGAAGGTGGGTTTTTCCAAGAAATCGTTGTGGATTTTGGAAACTAGTGGAAGTAGCCCGCCGTATTTGGACTGCATGAGCTATGCCTAAATATGGTTATGATTTCTATGCCTATATAAGGACATGGTGATTTATACTTTTATAAGGGCATGAAGCGGAAAACTTACAATAGGGTCCTAAAATAATACATAACACCCACTCCACGCTATTATGTTCATCTAAGTTCAAGCACTAAAACATAAAATCTACAGCATGTGTTTACAACCCCCAAAAAATCATATAAAATGCATTTGTAATGGTTGCACACGAAAAATGAGCATTTTGTACAGTACACATTTAAAGGAAATTACTTCATTGTAAGCATATGATATGATATTAGAAATGCTAACTGAATGAATCGCGAAAATTACATTTATGAAATGGCTCTTAGTTACAGAAGTAAAAATGTCAAGACGATTCCAAAGCAGAATATAATAAACTGTTTTGGTTTGTGGATTAGGCTAATATTGCTTCTAGGAAGTGTTCAAGGAATTCTTGTTCTCTAAGAATAGTTCTACTTTCAGCAGATTACTTTTGTGCCAAAGTTCAATTTTGTTTTTTGGAAAAAAGTCAAATCAAATCGTAGAAAAAATACAGTTCCAAAGTTAGAAGCTTTTGTTTTGAAAAAAGTGAAGGTCGAATTTCAGAGTTTGAAAGGACGCTGTGTGCTAATTTCAAAAGTTATTCTCGGTGTCAGGAGAAAACATTAAGTCATCAAGGCTGGCAAAGAAATCATCTACCACAGCAGATGAAAGTTCAACCACTTCATTAAGAAGGTCAATTGTGCACATATGTGAAGCATTGCCGTCAGCGTCAGTTGCCGCGTTAGCAATGTTCATAGCAGATGGTACCTGTGTGCCTGTTGATCCGCGTATCTCACCCCCAGTTGGATAGATGGTGAGACCTCAATGAATGCCGTCATCAGGTAGCCGTTGGGGGCAACACAACACATGAGCCGTTACCGGACCCAGTAATGCGTCAGCATCCGTTGGCGCAACCGATGGTAGTGTTAGACAGATATCTAGCACGCATTCCTCTCCACAAAGCAGGCATCGTAGAACAGGTAAGATGCAATCTTGCCAAATTGGTCTGAATGACAGGAACCATGTGGTTTTCAGATCTCTTAAACGAGCCAAGCCAAGGATCTGTGTCACGGTACCTCATAGCCTGCTGCACATTTTCCATGCTGACTTGGGTATCGCTGGTGGCCCGATTTGCCATAACGGAGCAGGAGGAATAAAACTAAGATCCCTGCTACGAGTCCCAATATGAGAGGCAGGCCACCGAACACAGAGTGGACGAAGTTAGGAAAAATGCCAAAGCCTGCTTCAAAGGGTGCTAACAGTCCTGAAAAAATCGTCTTAAATACATGTGCAATACTGCTGGTATCAGACATGTTAAAGATACGACCTAACATTTCTGCGAAATGTACTGGGCAGTTTGTTGATAATAATGCATGTATCTCTGCAGAGGACCTTGAAACTTGCAGATCATACGTCTCTCTGGACGAGGTCAGTGGCACAGTTTTTTGCAAAAGAATGGCTTTCATTCTGCTTAAAGTATCAATTCGTATAGAAGAGATGTTCAGTGAAGGCCATAGCGGCAACTCCCCGTCTGTCTTACTTTTAGGAAACAATACTTGCATACAACAAGTGACCTTGGCTGACACAGTTACTAGATAGCTTATTCCTGGCACCATTCCACAACAGCTGTGATCATTGATTATAACGTAGTTGCCATTGGAAAGCTGCCTGAAAATTGGATCTATCACCGCTGTGGGCGAACCCTGTAGGTGGCAAGAAAGTTTATTGGAAGAACCTTCGCAGGCTCCATGTAAATTAATACCTTGACACAATATTGTACCGCTTAGTGAGTTTTCACAATTTTTACCACTAAGAAATACTTCCTTTTCCCCACTCCAAACATTTGTGTGTGTATGGTAAATCCCTGGTCGACTTAATGTATTCTTTACCCAACATTTCATACAGGCCTCCTGGTATGTGTTTTAAGCAATACTGAAACTGGAAAGTCGACACTGGTATCGTGATGGTGCCATGTATTATCCATTCAACTGATGGTTTCTCAGAAACTGTCAATGGTAATCTCTCTAGTTTTGCAATGCTCAGCACCGTATAGTCTGCCCCCTCTGTGCCAACGAGATTTGTTTATCTGTAAGGTATTTTTTTTTAGTATTTTATTTTTCTTCCCAACCGGCAGAGTTGTACAACATACAGTATAGTTCAGTAAGCATTGTCATCATATAGTCTACATCCATGAAAACATCACGTAGGTGCTCAACAATCGGATACAACACACATCATATATTACATATGACAATGATATCACATGCGTTGGGCGTCATATATTCCACATCTTCGACATATATGCAGTTACACATCTCCATCAACATCATATGCTTATATCAGTCTCCCAACCCAGGCCCAGCACCTGTCGGACAGTCAACACAAGGATAGTTTATCTGTAAGGTTAAATACAGTAAACAGTGACGTAGTGTTGATTAGACGCAAAGGCACATAGCCAGAACGAAGGTTTTGCAATGTCCAGCCTAATAGCATTATAGAACGTAATTGAGACTTGGCATGTTGTAACATTAGCAAGTACTTTTCCATTATGTCTATGGCAGATGATACAATGCTGTCCAAAGAATACATTCTGGACAACAGAGTTGTTAACCCATTGTCAACTACAGAGAGTGATTTCTCTAAATTAATACGATCAATTTCTTGTATTCTTTTGGCTGCTTCCATTTGCGTGACTTTCCAAGCTTCATTGTAAGCAGCGTATATACCAGCGTATATGAAACGTTTATGACGTGGATTACGAGGTCCAAGTAAGAATTCTCGTAAATCAACGCCATCTTTAAGCAAAGATAAGTGTTGTTTTATTTCTGGAAGTGTGGATTTCTGCAGCCATTCAAGGCATAGTTTTTCTACACTATAAGTGGTTATTATCCCTGGATGTTGTCTTTGGATATATCTTGGATCTGGCCGAGTTACTGTGAACCCTTGTGTTTTGTTCAGGAATCTATCTTGACAGTTATTCATGTCTGTGGGCCAGATTAACCATGTTTTCCTTTCAGGATGTGTTCTGTTCTGTTGTAAAATATAATTTACGTCTACCTCCTCATCTGAAGTTAAGATACTATCAGGTGTGGGCTTAGGTATGGATGGTTTGTTTAAATCTTTTATCTTAGCAATGCCAAGACAAGATGTCTGTTGAACAGTGTCATTTAAGAACAGTATTTGTTCTGGGATGATGGAGGCTCTGTACAATGCTTCTAAACCTTGTACCTGCCAGTCTTTTGTGCCCCAAATAGTTTTTGTTTCAATGTTGTCTTTCCAATAGTCAAAGCCTAAGGTGGACAATTGAGCATAAAAGCCAGCAGAAAAAAATTGTTTAGTATTTGTCAACATACTTGTCATGCCTGTCTGATTCACATTTTTAAAGTAGAAACTTTCTGGGTTTGTAACATTAAAACCTTCAAAATATGGAAATTTTCTAAGAAACGTTTTTTTTTTTTTTTTTTTTTTATTCGTCATCCATGCATGCACACAGCTTTCCGCCTACAACCCTGGGGCCGGCAGCAAACGAGGATCATGTCAATACAATATGCAGGTCCGTTGTACCTGAAAGGGAGAAAGGAAGAAATTGTGCCAAACATTTCACCGGCGTCACCTGGTCCAGTTGCCTGAGTCTCAAGTAAAACAACAACATTATCATGCATGAACGCCAGTGCCCCAAATCATTACTCCCCAGTACTACAGGAGGGTGTGCTCTGCTCCCTCCAGTGCTGTATTGGTAGTCTCTTATGGTGCGCGCATTCGACTACGTGGTCTAAGTCTAACATTCCAAACCCAACATGCCCACTAACCCCCCCTTCCCTTCCCCCTCAACTGCCTGTGCGCCTCGTCCCGTGTGTTACTGCCTTCTCAATGCTATGTGTCTCGTGCCCCAGCCAAAGCCTCCCGCGCCCTCCCCACCCGTCCATTCTCTCACACACTCTATGCTCCTAGCCTGAAGCTCTCCCTATGCTTGCAGTCTATGTGTCCTTGGTCTCTAGTGTCGGCGTTACCCAGGTGTCCCTCCCGCATGGCCCCTCCAGGAGACTTGAAAGTATCTAGTCCTCGTTGTCCCCCCCCCTACCTGCTGCTCCTCTGTCTCCTCCTGATCCTCAACCGTGACGTTCCTGTTCGAGTTGTATGTCAGGTATTGGTCCCAGAAGTTCCGTGGCCTACTCACAGGTGGTAAGAGTTCACTATACAGCTGGGATTGTGTGCAGCTGTACAACATAGCCCTTTCCCATCCTCTTTTAGTTGGAAGCGGGCCGCGCATCCAACACATTGCTATCGCTCTCCGTGCCATAATTAACCCTATGCCAGCCAGGCGACGCGTAGCTGGGGGTAAGACTCTGGTATGTCCCAGCAGAGCCAATGCCGGGTCTACCGGGAGCTCCGTCTCCAGTATCCGCCCCAGCTCGAGAAAAACCTCTTCCCAGAAGTTGTTTATCCCCGGGCAGGACCAAGCCAGGTGTAGGAAGTCCGCCACTGACGCACTGCAACGTTCACATTCCGGCGTCTGCCGGAGTCCATATCTGTGCAAGCGTTCCGGAGTGTAGTACACTCTCTGCAAAAATTTAAACTGCACAAGCCTATGCCTAGCATTCAGCGACACCCGTTTCGTGTTCTGGCAGCAATACTTCCACATTTCGTCACTTATCTCCGTCTGTAAGTCTCGTTGCCACGCCTGTCGGGCCTTCGAGAGTTCTTGTGTTCGGTGACACTGCCCCATCCTGTACAGTCGTGCTATCATCTTGCTGCTCGACTGTGTTTTTATTACGTACGTCAGTTCTGGTAGTTCTGTGGGTTCCGCCATATCCGGTCCCAGCAGCTCCTGTAGTGCCGCACGGACTCTGTGCAGATGGAAACGGTGCAGCAGCGTCGTAGTGATCTGGGAGAGCGCAACCTGTTCCCAGGTGACTACCTTCCCGTCCTTGAACAGGTCCCCCAGCTTGTGAATGCCCAGCTGACTAAGGGCGCGCGTGACCCCCTTTTCTCGCAGCGGTGGGAGCCAAATGGCCCATTCTATCGGGACCAGGGGGGAATACAGCAGTGTGCAGTCATGGCTTCTGGCCAAGGAGTGCCATGCGTGATTCGTACTCGTAATAGAGTCCAGAGTGCCAACACGTCGCGTGGCCGGTTCGAATACAGTGGCCGCTGGCTGGAGGGGTTTCGCAAAGAGCGTCTCTAGAATCACGTGAGGAATATCGCTATCCCCATGTATCCAAGTGTGCAAGTGCATCGCTTGCGCGACCCTATAGTACTGTTCTACGTCCGGGGCCCCCAGACCGCCTTGGTCATGTGGGAGGGTCCGGACTTGCCACTTAACCCTCGGTTGCTTACCTCCCCATGCCAGTCTCGTGAGGGTCTGAATTAGCGTTTTAAAGAATGCCTTAGATAGGACCAGCGGTAGGTTGCAGAAGAGAAACAAGAACCTCGGAATCACCAGCATTTTCATGAGCGCAATGCGACCCGCGAGGGACAGCGGCAGCCTACACCATCTGTCAACATCGTCAACCAGTTTCATGTAAGCCACTCCGTAATTTTCCCTGATCAATACATCCGGGTCCGGGTGTAGTTTTATGCCTAAATACCTAACCGGCTCCTCCGACCACTGCAGTGGGTAGTCCATGACAAATTTATTTGTCACCGGTGTCAGCGGGAATGCCACCGATTTAGACCAGTTTACCTTTAGACCAGATAGGGCTCCGAACTGCACTACCTCCCTTAGCACTGGCGCGAGGTTAAGCTCCGGGTCCCTGACGTACAAAAGCGTGTCGTCAGCGTACGTGGATATGCATATCTTATATGTGGGGAAATTAATACCTTCATGGCTGTGGTATTCTCGGAGTGCACACGCTAGGGGTTCCGCTACTAGTGCGTATAGCAACGGGGAGAGTGGGCAGTCCTGTCGGGTGCCCCTGCTGATTCCGAACGCCTCCGTGACCGTGTCACCAATTCGTAGCCTGGCCATCGGTTTGTAATACAGAGCGCCTATCATCTGTAGAAAGGGTTCACCCAGGCCCAGTTTCCTAAGTACCCTGGACATGAAAGGCCATTCTACGGAGTCGAAGGCTTTCTCCATATCTAGGAATATTGCCAATGCCTTATTCTCCGGCTTCACGTGCTGCATCGTCCCCAAGACCGTACGAATGTTGTATGTGAGGTTCCTAGATGGGATAAAACCCGCCTGTTCCGGGGCCACCAGTGTAGGGGCGAGGAGTGCAAGACGCGTCGCCAGTACCTTTGCGTACAGCTTAGCATCAACATTGATCAAGGAGAGGGGTCTGTACGAACCACATTCCGTGTCAGGCTTCCCAGGTTTGAGTATCGTTATGATGAGTGCCTCTCGATAGTCGGGGGCATGGAGCCTTCCAAGCATATGTCATCAAATAATGCTGAGAGGTAGGGGACCAGCAGTTCCTTAAATGATTTGTAGAAGCCGACAGTCAGCCCATCGGCGCCCGGAGCGCTACCCGTCCGCATACTATCTAAGGCCTCCTCTATCTCCTCCCTCTGGATGGGCATCATAAGGAATTCTCTTTGCGAATCGGCCAGTTGTGGCATCTTAATATAACTCAGGTAGTCGTCGATAGCCCTGTCCAGTCCCGTCGATTTCGATTCGTATAGAGCAGAGTAGTACCGCCTGAATTCCCCGACAATCTGTTCCTCGTCTGTGAGGGTTTCTCCCGTACTCGAGATCAGCTCGCCAATCAGCAGTGGCCGTCTCTCATGTTTAATCATCTTAGCCAGGAGAGAACCAGGCCTTTCACCCTCGCCGTACATGCGTGCCGTGGCATATTTGCCCATGTGTTGTACCTCTCTGTCTGCCTCAGAGTGATATTCTGTCAGCAAGTGTTTGATCTGGTCTAGTGCGTCTCCCTCTGGTTCCGCCTGGTGCCTCCCTTCAAGGTCCTTCAGCTGGCTCTCTAAATATTTAAGCCGCTGTCTAATGGACTTCAGGACACTGGAGTGTTCGGCCATGGCTATCCCACGTATGTAGACCTTAAAGGCCTCCCATAGCGTCTGCAAACTTTCCACAGAGCCCGTATTCGTCTCAAAAAAGTTTTCGATTTCATTCGCGAGTTCCCCTCGGAACACCTCGTCTAGTAAAGAGTACGGGGGGAAGCGCCACGTAAAGGGGGGGATCCCGCGCACTGGCGACTCCAGGATCAGGAGGAGAGGAGAGTGGTCAGACAGTGTGCGTGGCAATATATGACAGTCCCTTATAGTGTTGTATAGCTGTTGTGATACAAACCAGTAATCTATTCTCGTGTGCAGTGCATGATACGCTGAATAATGTGTGTACCCCCCTCTGGAGTGATGTCTACTGCGCCATACATCCAAGAGATCCAAGTGCACCATTTCTGTTTGGAGCGCCGTGGCAGCCGCCGACGGGCTCCTGTTCGGTCCCGCAGATCTGTCCAGATCCGGGTCAAGGACCAGGTTAAAGTCCCCGCCCCAAAGCATATACGAGTAATCATACATCTTACATCTCCGGACTAAGTCCGCGTAGAAATCAGGTGAATCATAGTTAGGCCCGTATACATTCACAAGCAGCAAGTCATGTCCCTGGCCCCTGCATCTGCAGATGACGTACCTCCCCTCCGGGTCCGTCTCCAGTGACGACAATGTGAGTTTGGAGTGCGGGTTTACCCATATTAGTGTTCCTCTCGAGTGTGTGGTAAAGCCCGCTGCGATACTACTGCCCGCTAACCCCTTGTGCTGTAACATCCTGCTGGCTAGAGGCAAATGTGTCTCCTGTAGAAGAGCGAGATCTATGTTATGCCTGCGCAGGTAACTAAGGACCTTCCTCAGCTTCCTAAAGTCGTTGAGGCCCCTGACATTCCATGTCAGTGCCCGCATATGGGTTCGCGCTGTGTCGGACTGAGGTGTATCGTTCTCAACCCCCGCCATAGTGTATAGTATGTGCGGTAAGACTACTTTGCAATAGTATCCATCGCTCCCGTGAAGCGGGGTTTGGCAGTTGACATAACATGTATTTGTCGGTCCCAAGTCCAGGGGGACTCACCCAATTCTCTACTGGCAGGACCTTGCCAGTCAAACACAATAACAACTGGTACTCAAATACAAATCCCAACATTCCCCCCACCACCCACAGCAGACCCACCCCAATTTGGCCTTGCAGAATCCCATCCCACCCAACCCTCCCTAGCAACAAGTAGAACACTCCCATGTGCACAACGCTCAGAAGAAGTAGGGCCACGGAAAAGACAGGGGAAAGTGTCCAGTTCTTTCAAGTCCTCTCCCGCCGCCGACCGCCAAAGTGAATCAATATCAGCCCGGCGTACATCCATCAGTCATCAGCCGTTTCTGCCAGTTCCAGTGCCGCTGTCGCAACTGCCGCCCTTTGACCTTCATGAATCACCTCCTGGGGAGGGCGACGCGGCCTGCGCCGCCGTCTCTGTTGTCGCCATTGTCCAACGGAGCCGGTCTCCGAATTTTTCCCCGGTTGCGAGTCTCCCGCCGGTTCAGGTTCGTCGATGCCCAACAGCCGGCAAGCTTCAGTGAGAGAGCGTAGCTGATGCACTTTGTTGTCCCATTTAAGCACAATTCGGAACGGATGCCCCCAACTATACGTGACACCGAGGCGTCGCAGTTCAGCAGTAACCGGTCTGAATGATCTACGCTTCTCCAAGGTGAGGGCCGCCAGGTCCTGAAAGAGTGTCGGTGAGTGATCGCCATAGGTGACGGCGCCCAGCTGTCGCGCCTTGTTGAGAATCTCTTCTTTGGTGCGAAAGTCCTGAACGCAGACCAGGATATCTGCCGGGAAGGCACTCGAGGCTTTAGGCGGACCAGTCTGATGTGCCCTGTCCAGAGTGATAGTGGAGTCGGCCGGTCTACCCAGGATATGGTTGAAGAGGCCCTGCGTGAACTTGAAGAGATCTGCCGTGTCCGGGGTGGATTTCACCCCTCTAATTCGAATGTTATGCCTCCGAGACCGGTTTTCCAAATCCTCAACATGCGATTGTAGGTCAACCTGCTGGTCATGGATGCGGATAATTTCCTGCTGGAGCGCTTCCATCTCGACATCCCGGCCATCGCTCTTCGTCTCTAGGTCCGCTACCCGCTCGCCAATGGCGTCCGTGTCTCGCCTCAGTTCCCGAATCTCCCCCTTCAATTCATTCTTAAGGAGCTGGAGGTCTTCCCGTAGACCGCCAAATAGTGATTCCAAGAAAGACCTCGTAACTGGCTCGTCTGTGCTTAGGGGGCTGTTGCCCGGGGTGCCGGCCGGTGACTTAGCAGGCGCCGCGTGGGTTCCAGCGCTGTGAAGGTCGGTTTTCTTCCCCATGGTGTTGGGAGTGAGCAAGTCCTTAATGGACCTGTCCTTGCGCACTCTGCCAGTCGCCATACTCCCCAGGATTGCCAGCAGAACAGGCCAGGGTGGGTCGGGCCGGAAGCTCGTCGCAGCACCGATAGATAAGTACCAGACAGTCGGGGCTAAGAGCCTGGCCCCAGTGGACCGCTTGCAGTCTCCTCAGCTCCAAATACTCTCGCTGCTAGAGCATAAGCGCCAGTGTCTCCCCTTCAGTTATTGTTTCAAATCTCTTCCGTGTCAGGCACGTGGGCAGTTCGGGGGGCGGCAAGTCGGTCGGAGGCGAAAGGCGCAGGACCCGGGCCAGGCCTCAAACTGCTGGTCAGTGCTGAGGAATCTGTGCAGATACCGCGTAGGGGCCACCGAGTGAGCAGGAGAGGTGTTTGGTGCAGGGGTCCCCCCCCGCTCCGTGCCCCTGACGTGTGTGCCCTTGTCTGCCTCCTGCCACGTGTTGCTGCCCACTGCGCAGGTCGGGCCTCCGTTGCTGGCCGCCCGGTGCTTGATGTGGGGAAATATCTAGTGTTGCACCCGCTTTCAGGGGAATAGTGCAGGCTCACCGAGGGCGCCGTCCCAGGCGCGGCGTCAGGCCCCCAAAATGGCGAGTCGTCTTGCTGCTCAGTTCCCGCCGGGTGGAGGGGGAAATCAGGCGCTCTGCAGCTGGGGGGGGCTCACCTCCTCGATCACTGTCCCCTCGCCGGGGTTCGTGCCGCCCAGGCCTGGGGCCGATTGTCTACCCCCCCCGCCTCTCACCTCCGGCCACCGGAAGGGCCCCCCAAGCGCCGCCGTCTTCCTCTCCTGTGCTCACCAGCAGCCCCGGCAGGCCGCAGGGCGAGGGCAGAACCGATGCTCAGGTGGGGCGGCAAGTCCGCAGAAGCCTCCGCTAGGGAATGCGGGAGGCCTCGCGCGTCGCCGCACGGGCCGGACCTGTCGCCACCACCGCTGTCCGCTCCGGCTTCACCCAAGTCGGCCTTCAGACTCCGCCCACCACGGCCTCGTTCTCGCTGCTCCACACAGGTCAGGCCCCAACGGCCGCGATAGCTTCGGCCAGAACCAGGCGCCCCCCGTCGCCAGCACCCACTGCAGGCGGTTCCGCTGCAGCAACGCCGGTGTTAGGCGTTTCAGGAGACCCCTCGGGCCGGGATCAGTGCTGTAATTATGCTACATTCGGCGACCGGCGGCGGGAGCTCGGCGGATCACGTCCACTCACAGCGCCATCTTGGCCACGCCCCCCCTAAGAAACGTTTTAGAACTACCTTTTGGAGGTGTCGGATAATGTTCCCATTGATTATAACTTAAAACATTTCTAGGGGTTGCAGATGTAGGCAAGTAATAATGGCCAAAATGATTAAAACAATACATTTCTTCATAATTTGATGAACCTTCTAAGTATTCATGCTTTGTAAATTTTGCTGACATTTCTAAGTCTGCCATCATGTTATTAACAGTCTCAAAGTCCCAATCATCAGAAAATGTGCTAGGTGAGATGAAATCACTCAAGGAAACCTTAAATTGATGAGGAATCTTTAGCAGCTCAACCGGGCCATAAATGTCATAATCAGTTGTCTCCCAAGCTATTCCAGTGGGTAGTGGGACTGCTGTGATGTTCACTGATGACAAGTCTCGCTGTTCACGATGAGGTGATTTGTGTGGCTTCAGGAGCAAGTTGATGTTCTTACTTGCTGTGTCCATTTTAATGTGCTTTCCATCTATCAGCTTTCCCAAACTTAAAACAAGAATGAGCCATAGCAGGAGATAAAGTAAAACTAACACAATCCAAAGTTCAACCCATGGTGAAACCAGATATGTATTTGTAAGCTCTTGACCAAGTCCCTTTACTTTTTCCTTGAAAGATTTGTTTGCTGGCATAGTTTCAGGTTCAATGGGATCCTCAGAAAAGTTATCAAAGTTGATAAAATAGCCAGAGGTAGTTCTGTCAATTATTAGTATCGCATCAGGATTATTTGAAATTGCTGGAGCTGCTTGTTCCCTTGACATATTTGTATAGTCAGATACTACATCATTGTAGACAGGAGTTTCTTGACAAACTGTTATTTGGGTTTCAAGAGACACAAGTTCCATTGCTTTATTGCATAGTCCTTCTTTTCTCACTGCAGAATCTTCAAAGGTGATGAGTCTTTCAGTTTGAACCTCTTGGATAGTAGCAAGATTTGGTCATCTGCTACTTCTTGGGAGTCCACTGGGCCTACCACTTATTATCGGCCACATGATGTGGTTTTACCAGGTCAATTGACACAGACCGGTTCTCCTTTTTTCCAGCAAGGGGCGGCAGTAACACTGTTCTTGAACCGAGGACTGATAGAACTGGTACTGGTTTTCTGTAAGAAGGCCCAAATTCATTCTTGTCCGCTACTTTTTCCCTGACCAGATCCCCAATCTTTGGAATCCAGACAGGTCTTGCTGGGACAGGTAGTTTTTCTTCAGTGGTCGTTTGTTTTTCGCTGGTATTGCTTAGACTTCTTATTTCATTTAAGTCCTGTAAAACAGCCAAACGATCTTTGATATCAAATAGTTTTTGTTTCACCACTGAAGTGTGACGGTCGAGTTCTTCAACCAACATTCTAGTACCAAAAAGGATTTCATATGGAGTGATTCCACACAGAGAATTTCTTGACAAGTTATTAAGACTACATTGGACATTTATTAGATGTTTGACCCACCCATCACCCAAACCTAATATCCTAGCTGTTATAGATTGCTTTATGTCACGTTTTTTTCTCTCCACAACCAAATTTCCCTCAGGATGGAATGGACTCGAAAATCGCAATGCAACGCCCAAGCTGGCCATGGCCTCCTTGTAAGCCCTAGAGCTAAACGCAGGACCCTGGTCAGAATGTAGTGTGCCGATTGCGTATGTGCCGATAAAGACTCGCAAATCTTTTATAACAGTTCCAGCGTCAGCTGAGCGCTGGGACCACATCTAAATGATTCTCGAGCAAGAATCCACAGCGACCATGATATATTTATAGTTGCCATCCCTTTGTAGGGGACCACAGTGGTACAGGTAAACACACGCTAGTGGTTTATCTGAAATCAGAAGTGGCATCTGCAGCGGGCGTTTCACAGTTGAAACTTTCATTTTCTGGCAGATTTCACATTCCAAAACATAGTTTCTGGTTTGTTTCCTCATGCGTGGCCACCAGTATCGCTGTTTTAATAATGAAACTGTGGTGGAAACACCTGCTTGTGCAGAGGCAAGCCCTTCATGTGCCGCTAAGATTAGTCCTAACTTGTGTTCCATGTTTGGTATTACTCTATCCCCCACTCCAGGAATTCGAGCAAAAGGAACATTATTAACATCAGTTATATATGAGTACTTGAGTGGAAAGCCCTTCGGTAGTGTTTTACCGCTGTCTTTTATTGAAGCAGTGACTGCTTACATTATTTCGCTGTCTATTTTAGTTTTTGAATGAGTAATAGCAGCTACGGAAGCCGTTTGCACAGCTGCCTTCGCGGCTTCATCAGCCAATGAATTCCCTTCAACGTGAACGCCATCACGCTGATGACTCAGTGTATGAATCACGTGAGTCTTTTGTAGTTCTTTCTGCAAAAGAACTACTTGTTCTCGAAGCATTTTATGTTTGATTGTGCCACATTTGCGTCTTTAAACCCATTTTTAACCCAGGTCTGCAGATAATCATTGTAAGACTGGACGCAGTAATACGAATCGCACACTATGAGTGTGGGGAATTCGCGATCGGTATTTTCAAGCGCCATCTTGAAAGCCTGTAGTTCAGCTCACTGAGCTGTACAGTCTCAGAGAGATTGAGTTTTTGTGATCATAGGTCTAAATTTACCATCGTGCCAGCGACCTTTAACAATCGCGCACGCAGCACTGTAAGCTTGTTTACCCCCAATCACGGGTTGTGCTGATCCGTCTGTATATATTATACAGCCGTAATGTTCTAGAGGTAGAATTTCAGTCGGCAGAGGACATTCTTGTTCGTATTGGAGAAATTCTTGTGTCTTCAAGTAAGGGTCAAAAACGTATTCTGTTGCAGCAAGAGAATTAACCCATTGTATCCATCTCGGATGTAGAGCTTTTACATTTGGGATGCTTGCCTTTGTCACTGCCTCTAAGGCAGGTACTGGTGTAACGATTTTAATGCGTTTACCCTGTGCTAGGGCTCTCTCCTTTGCTACAGCAGTCTGAACCGCTGTCAGAATTTTTTCTGTTTAAGTGAATTTCATTTCAGCTTGTGTGTACAAGTGTGACTTGTAAGCTATTGGTACCTTTTCATCTTCGTTAAAGGTTAGGTATGTGAATCCGCATCTCCCTGGGATGATTCGGATTACAAGGTCGCGTACATTGTCGCGTGTTTGTAAGTGTTTTGTTGCTAACATGTCTGTTTGCACTGAACGCAAAAATTTCTGTGTGTTTTTGAGTCCAATTAGTTGTTTTGAAATCAGGTTTGATTAGTTTGTAGAGAGGTTTTACCCTTTCTACGTAATTTAGAATGTAAGTTCTTCCAAAGTTTAGGAATCCTAGAATTGACTGTAGGTTTTTCAGTGTTTTTGGAGTTTGTAGCAGCGCACATTTTTCTAAAAGGTTTGCTGCTAGGCTTTTGCCTTCACTCGAAAGTTCGTATCCCAAGAATAGGACGTTGAGGTGGGCAATTCTGGACTTTTTAAAGTTGAATTTATACCCTTCTGAGGCGAACCCAAGTATTATGGTGTTCACCTTGCTCAAGTGCTGTCCAAATCATCATCTGTAAGATAGATGTCATCGACATAAGATAATGCCTCATCATCATACGTTTGTAGTAACTTTGTTACTCTGGCTGAAAATAATCCAGGAATGTTCTTGAATCCCTGTGGGAGACGACAGAAGTGCTGTGTCCCCATTATTGAGAAAGCAGTCAAATACCTGCTTTCAGGTGCAATGTTTTGACAGGAGAAACCGTTTGAAATATCTAATATAGTTTTATATTTCTTGCGAACGATGTTATTCATCAGTGCTGCACTGTGTGAATTTTGTACTGCAAAAGTTTTGCAACAAGAGTTTAAATATCTGTAAACCAAAACTAGACGATATGTATTGTCTGGTTTGGAGACAGGAAACAAAGGATTGTTCATGGACGAGGTGCATGTTTCAATCACCCCTTGGTATTCAAGTTGATCTAAGATCTCCCTCACTTGCTTTTTAGCTTCCTGTTTTATTGGATACTGCCTCTGAGCAGTAGGTTGATTTTATAACTTGATTTTATGGAGAGGAGAATCCTTGTCCTATCCCACATGATTTTTACATAATGCTGGAGCCTGGGCCACAGCCCATTTTCTGGCATAGGTGTATTTTTTATGAATAGGAATATGATTAGAGAAGGCTGGCATAATCATTTCTTCGCCATGTGGGCACGCCCTGGCAAATTCAGGTGGCCAGTCTTTTTCAGCTAGAAGGATGTCATAGCCCTTAGATAGTTTTTCCCAAATGAGTGCTTTTATTTTCCTAGTTATATCCCCTTCTATTCGGAGTGTTACTTCATATAAATTATGGGGTACACTAACCCTGGTGTCGGCAGTTTCAACCTGAATGTATTCATTCATATCCACTGTCTCCAGATGATCTTTCAGGATCCTGCGAGCTATGGTGACCTCTGCTGCGCTGTCCAGCATTGTCTGGGCCCATTCCCCGTTCTTGAGTTGTGTCCTCAAGATCCTCGGCATGTCTGATTTTAATACTTGCTACCTTCTTTTTGGTGAATTGAGTTTTCTTATTTTTTGGAATGTGTTGATCGTCTTTGGACTTCACGCGTTCTTCTTTTTGTTCTGATCGTCCTCTTCTTTCGGATTTCTGCGAGGAAGTCTGAAAGGCACGAGAGGATCGTGTATCAGTATCTTGGTATCTATCAGGTTTTCTTAAATTATCCCTATTTCTAAAGTTATATCCTTTTTCAGAGTGCTCCTTTTGAGGAGACCTACCTCTGGACTGAGAACACTTCTCTTTAGGAAGTGACTGTCTAGTATTTTCCATTTCTTTTTAGGAGTAGTTAGATTGGTTTTTGATAAAAACCTTTTTCAGGATTTTCTGTTAGTTCAGGCTTTACAGGTTTCCCTCCCAAACTATCTCTTCCTAGTTCATCATAAGATTTTTCAATAATTCTGGCAAGCTCACACGGTTGCTCAGTAATATCAAGTTCTTTTAATTTTTGGCGGATTGCTACTGATGCTACTTCACCTTTTTGTGTTAGCTAATAAAATAGCTGAGACCTGTTTGAAATCTTTCAGTAATTTCATACCAAGATTTAAGGCCGGTTCTGGACCGTATTCATTTTGAATCTGACTCAGAACATCTGGTATTACCGCCATGGACGGAACACCATGTGTTTTTGTGTAGATTGAAGCAAAGACTGTACGCCAAGTGTTACAGTCCTCCACGTGTGGTGCAATCCCCATTGGTAAACAGATTGTTAGAATCCTGTGTTTCTCATGAGGTGTACTATCGGGAAATACTGCCTCTATTTGAGTAATTTTCTGGGCTAACCAGAATGGAATTTGTTCCTTTTTTGAGGGCAACTTACCGATTACTGACTGTGTAGTCTGTGGTGTGATTTTGTTTGGGTTCCCCTGATGAGTGGTGTGTTGTGGAATTCTTACAGCAGGTTGGACTGTTAAGGTCCGCATGACATATTGTACCATTTGTCTATGTATTTTAATTACTTGTTTTAGCTAAGCTAACAATTCTGGACCTGTCATTCTTTCAATGTCAGGATGTGGTGTATAGCTGGCTAGTACCGGCCATGTAGCTCCTGGTCTACCTAGTGGACCGAGCCTGGCAATGTGATTTTGAAGTTGTAGGCGCCATTAAACCAGAGCTGATGCTCTTGGTAAGTTAGTGGAATTTCAACGTCCACGAAAGGAACGTATTCCGCTGGAGATTCCTCCATTTTATAGAAGTGGAACACATGTCTGCCGATATTCATGTGCCTCTATCACAAATATTACTTTACCACCTCTCGATGATACTCCATTATTTATGAGTTTGTAAGTTATAATTTTTCTTACATTTACCGGGATGTGTATAACATCCGCGTCATTTTCATTAAAACCTGTAGTATCTAGGTTTTGTGTAAGTGCTGCTTCTGCAGCTCTAGCTAACTGTTTGTCACTCTCCGTCTTTTTTTATGAAGGTTTGCAGAGCAAGTTTCAAGGAAATAAAGATAAGGTGCACAATATTTTGGAACACTGTATCCTTCAACGTTGAACAAAATTGGAAACTAATACATAGGATTTTTTGTCCTACTCAGTTTAAGGCGGATATTTTATCCTTTAACCCACTCCAGACGTCTATTGGAGTTTTTACGGGATAAAGGGGTCTCTGTGAAAAGCAAAACTGAGTTACTCTAGTATCTAGCGTTAAATTTGTGCCTTACCAAACGTTGGGCACCATGTAGTGTAGTTCCTATATTCCCAACAGGCTCTGCGCATTGGAATTATATATCCTGTAGATTAGACGTAGGACTGAGGTCGACTAGGTCTCTACCGAATATACTAAACTTAATTGTGTGTGCCAGCAAGCTCAGAGGTCACTAGAAACTTTCTCGAATTCACAAGAAGGGATTAGTCTCTGACAACCGTATAAACATGAAAACTTTGTTTCCCCAAGATAAAATGTATCTTCAGAGTCGTTGAAACAATAGATAGATATTTCACTCAGTCAATCGTGCATGCTTCGTTTCACCAGAGGTGCAGAGAAATAGATAGATGGGCGTTTTCAATAAAAAGGTTTTATTGAACAGTCTTCTTTCTCAAGCATAAGAAATGAACTGCTACAATCGTAACACTGGTTGTAAAATATAATCCATAGAGTATAAATAGTAGAATAAAATAATACTGTAAGAGCATTGTATGGTTCATAACCATAGATAAATACATACCTAAATAACAGAGGCTAAAAGTACTCAACTGGTGCATCTAAAATATGCCTACCCCAATGTACCTAACCTAAGCTTAGTACGAGGGAAGAAGTAAGTGAGGTGTAGCATAAATGCAGTGGCGTCACGAGGGGGGTGCGGGAGGTGCAGGCCGCACCAGGTGTCACCAGCAGAGGGGTGACACCAAAATGAACTCGCTATTTATTTACTGTTCATGTAACACCGTCCGTACTTATTAAACAAGCCAAGACGTTATGCAATGCGGAACATTATAGGAACAGTAAATAAATAGCGAGTTAATTTTGGTGTCACCCCTCTGATGGTGTCACCTGGAAATGGAATAGGTCCATGGTAATGGCGTAATGTGGCGATTATAAGTGGGGCCATCGGATTATCTCCTGCATGCACCGGGTGATGCAAAACCAGAAATCAAAAACCTTCTTTTCTATCTTTTTCCCAAACGTTGCGAAAATACTTTCCTGAAAGTAAAAGAAAGGTGACCTTCCGTGAAAAATGATCTGTCTCAAATTAATGGACAAAGCCCTTTTTCGCTGAAAAAGAAAACTGCTAATCTGTGCTTTTTTTTTTTTTTTTTTACAAACAGGCGTGTCATTATTTACAGGACTTTAAATCAATGTAAATTGTGTTTTCAGGTATCTACTTTCTACACTTAGTAGTTCACATACTGGTCGTGAGAAGTAATTCCCGATGAGATGTGAATGAGAAGTGCCTGGCCGACATGTTGAAGGAGGAGGAAATCCAGTCCTTTCAGGATTTACAGGACAAATTTGGTCCGATCCTGGTCGTTTGCTGATGGGCCACCCTGAGGCACAAGTCTGTATCAGGGGAGGCACCCTCTCATGAGAGCCTGGGTGAAGCTCCGACTCTCCCGGGTGCCTGGCATGTCGGCGGATGGTCCTGGCTGTCAGTCAGTCAGTCCTCGGGCCACAGAGTGAGTTGCTGCTGCTATTTTAAAGCGGAGTGGAGAAGTAAGTGCAAGGTTGTGCTGCTGGGATCTTGGGGAATGGGACCCAGTGGCGTCACTAGGGGGTTGCGGGCCGCACCGGATGACACCAAACTTTTCCACTCAATTTCAAAGCGCATTTCATGAGTTTATTTCAGTCACTTTGAGAAGAGCCAAAAACTATGGGAGAAACCATGGGGGGGGGGCGACGAAGAAAGGGTTAAAAGAGCAGCAGGCGGGGGAGGGGGGTGCAGGCGGAGGGGGTGGATGGTGCAGGCAGAGAGGGAGATGGTGCAGGCTGAGAGGGAGATTTTGCAGGCAGAGGGAGAGATGGTGCAGGCAGGGGATGAGATGGTGCAGGCAGGGGGTGAGACTGTGCAGGCGGAGGGGAGATGTTGCAGGCGGAGGGGAGATGTTGCAGACGGAGGGGAGATGGTGCAGTCGGAGGGGAGATGGTGCAGTCGGAGGGGAGATGGTGCAGGCAGAGGGAGAGATGGTGCAGGCAGAGGGAGAGATGGTGCAGGCAGGGGGGAGATGGTGTAGGCAGGGGGGCTGGTGCAGGCGGAGGGGAGATGGTGCAGGCAGGGGGGAGATGGTGCAGGCAGGGGGGATTTTGGTGCAGGCTGAGAGGGAGATGGTGCAGGCAGAGGGAGAGATGGTGCAGGCAGGGGGGAGATGGTGCAGGCAGGGGGGATTTTGGTGCAGGCTGAGAGGGAGATGGTGCAGGCAGAGGGAGAGATGGTGCAGGCAGGGGGGAGATGGTGCAGGCAGGGGGGAGATGGTGCAGGCAGGGGGGAGATGGTGCAGGCAAGGGGGATTTTGGTGCAGGCTGAGAGGGAGATGGTGCAGGCAGAGGGAGAGATGGTGCAGGCAGGGGGAGGTGGTGCAGGCAGAGGGGAGATGGTGCAGGCAGGGGGGAGATGGTGCAGGCAGAGGGGAGATGGTGCAGACAGAGGGAGAGATAGTGCAGGTGGAGGGGAAATGGTGCAGGTGGAGAGGAAATGGGCCAGGCAGAGGTAGAGATGGTGCAGGCAGAGGGAGAGACGGTGCAGGCGGAGGGGAGATGTTGCAGGCGGAGGGGGTGGATGGTGCAGGCAGAGAGGGAGATGGTGCAGGCTGAGAGGGAGATTTTGCAGGCAGAGGGAGAGATGGTGCAGGCAGGGGATGAGATGGTGCAGGCAGGGGGTGAGACGGTGCAGGCGGAGGGGAGATGTTGCAGGCGGAGGGGAGATGTTGCAGACGGAGGGGAGATGGTGCAGTTGGAGGGGAGATGGTGCAGGCAGAGGGAGAGATGGTGCAGGCAGAGGGAGAGATGGTGCAGGCAGAGGGTGAGATGGTGCAGGCAGGGGGGGAGATGGTGTAGGCGGAGGGGAGATGGTGCAGGCAGGGGGGAGATGGTGCAGGCAGGGGGGATTTTGGTGCAGGCTGAGAGGGAGATGGTGCAGGCAGAAGGAGAGATGGTGCAGGCAGAGGGAGAGATGGTGCAGGCAGAGGGAGAGATGGTGCAGGCAGGGGGGAGATGGTGCAGGCAGGGGGGATTTTGGTACAGGCTGAGAGGGAGATGGTGCAGGCAGAGGGAGAGATGGTGCAGGCAGGGGGGAGATGGTGCAGGCAGGGGGGAGATGGTGCAGGCAGGGGGGAGATGGTGCAGGCAGGGGGGATTTTGGTGCAGGCTGAGAGGGAGATGGTGCAGGCAGAGGGAGAGATGGTGCAGGCAGGGGGGAGATGGTGCAGGCAGGGAGGAGATGGTGCAGGCAGGGGGGGTGATGGTGCAGGCAGAGGGGAGATGGTGCAGACAGAGGGAGAGATGGTGCAGGCGGAGGAGAAATGGTGCAGGTGGAGGGGAAATGGGCCAGGCAGAGGTAGAGATGGTGCAGGCAGAGGGAGAGACGGTGCAGACGGAGGGGAGATGGTGCAGGCGGAGGGGAGATGGTGCGGACAGAGGGAGAGATGGTGCAGACAGAGGGAGAGATGGTGCGGGCAGAGGGGAAATAGTGCAGGCAGAGGGGAAATGGTGCAGGCAGAGGGAGAGATGGTGCAGGCAGAGGGAGAGATGGTGCAGGCGGAGGGGAAATGGTGCAGGCGGAGGGGAAATGGTGCAGGCGGAGGGGAGATGGTGCGGACAGAGGGAGAGATGGTGCAGGCAGAGGGGAAATGGTGCAAGCAGAGGGGAAATTGTGCAGACAGAGGGAGAGATGGTGCAAGCAGAGGGAGAGCTGGTGTAGGCAGAGGGGGAGCTGATGCAGGCAGCGGAAGAGCTCGTGCAGGCGGAGGGAGAGCTGGTGCAGGCGGAGGGAGAGCTGGTGCAGGCAGAGGGAGAGATGGTGCAGGCAGAGGGAGAGATGGTGTGGGCAGAGGGAGAGATGGTGCGGACAGAGGGAGAGATGGTGCAGCAGAGGGTGAGATGGTCCATGCGGTAAGTCGTGAGGGGGTGAAACCATGAGTTACCCGCACCGGGTGACACCAACCCTAGTTACGCCACTGCATAAATGTAGTATTCTTTTGCCAAGAATCTGTCCAATATTTCTCTAAGGGTCTAATCAGCTCTGTACCTTAGTTTATAATGAAGAAGGCTGGTCTCGGGACTCGATTCACCAAAAACCCGCAAGGGTAGCTTGGAAACACTGGAGCTGGATTTCTCGGCAGGAGAAAAGACAGCGTCTCTCTCAGTGCATCTGCTGGAGGGTCGGCTTCCTTCGGCACTTGCTGTAGCAGGATGCGCCGGGCAAGTAAATAGTCGAACTGCTCCAAACCACCGTGTGTTTGCTAAGGCAAGTGTGGGCAGATTTATACCTTGAAGTGGCCAAGTTTGACGTAAAGGTGGACACAATAACGTCATTAAAGGCTCTCAGTTCTTTGAAAACTCCATGAGTTCTTGGACAAGTCAGTACTCAAGCAAGGGGAAGTCCCTGACTGCTGAAGGCGGGTTTTTCCAAGAAATCGTTGTGGATTTTCGGAACTAGTGGAAGTAGCCCTGCCGTATTTGGACTGCATGAGCTATGCCTAAATATGGTTATGATTTCTATGCCTATATAAGGACATGGTGATTTATACCTATATAAGGGCATGAATCGGGAAACTTACAATAGGGTCCTAAAATAATACATAACAGAAGCATAGGTCATGAAAAGGAGCACGAGGCTGTGAAGAGTACCTGTGGGCTGTGGAGAGCAGCAGAGGGCAGTGAAGTGAAGCATGGGGATGTGGCAGGGCACAATTCCTAAAAAAAGTGGGGGGCTGACCAAGTTAGACACTGTGCAAGTGACATCCTGACGCATGCCATACAGCACATGACATCACGACATAGCGCTATAAAACAAATAAAATAGTGCTATTTAATTATTTGTGTAAATATTGGGACATGCCACCCCATCTGAGTCTTACAATGTCTGCACTTATATACAAGGACAGAACAAAGGCAAGAGCATGCATCTCTTAAGTACCTGTGAAGAGATAGCAAGCTGAGTGCCTTTGTTTCCCTTCAGTGACATTTACATTTGTTTGAGGTTCCAGGCCTTCTCCGATCAAGATATTCAAACAAAAGGAGGCCTGATGGCTCCCTAACTTTGGCCTGGCTGGAGGTTAAAAAAAAACACCCCTCATTGCCTGCACGTTGCTGCTGGAAATGGAAAGCAGACAACGTACAGGCATTGCTGAACGTTTCCTGGTGTCTAACACCAGGACAAGTTCAGCATATTTTTGTGGGGCCCAACTTAATGGCAGAGGGAATGGCACCCACCCTGTAAAAAGAGTGGTTGGATGCCGTGTACCTGCGTGTACCCCCGACTCATGCCTTGGGATGTGGGGAGGGGCAAAGCGCAGTACAGAGGATTTGATAGGAGCAGATACAATTAATAAATTGCTAAAGTATAAATACATTAACTAAACAAGCAGTGGCAAGGCCATTAGTTCAGGCATTTTGTTAGAGGAATAGTTAAGGGACTTTATGTGTCTTTATCTCAGCCTACCTGAAAGAAAATCCCGCAATGTAGTAACATCTTGGGCTGCTATGACCGAAGCTGGGAGTAGGATCTTGTTGCTTAAACAGGTTCCATTAGCAGAGTTAGATCACAGTCTCACGAAAGGGAGTGAGAAGACGAGATTCCCTGAGCAAGTATTAAAATTAGATGGTATAAACAGAAAAATATGACATAGTAAAAACATTTGACAAAAGGAAGGTATTTTAGTTGAATCTTACAGAAAGCCTATGTGTAGACATCTCTACTTTGAGAAGCATATGCCTTTTTATACAATAATGTGTTGCTTAATTTGTGACAGTATTTGCCAGTGCTTAGCACCCACACTAATGTCTCAACACCACCATTTATTTATGACATTCACCAAATGGTGCCACTTGTGATTTATTATGCTGAGCTCATCAACAAAGCGTTCGATAAGTCTTAAAAAAAATAATAATAAGCCAGTGGCTCGTGGCCATTCTTACAGCTTGAAGAGACCTAGAATAGCGCAAACTGTCACACTTGTATTTAGCGATAGTTGGTTTTTTGGTAGTGCCAATGACGGTGGCCTCCTGGCAAACACCACGGGCCTTGGCACTTATACTTGAATAAATTAAGCGCTTGAACTTCTCTCTGTATTTGCATTCATAAACGGAACAAAAGATTTTTTTAAATCAGCTGCATCCATTAAAAGCCCAGAAGCATTGTTGATTACCACTCAACTTGGTAACCTTTCAATGGTTTTTGATTGTGGTTGCAGCACACATCATTGATATATGTAATTACAAAGCCAAACAAGCATTGGTCAATGCACTAGGTTTCACCTAATTCGTTTGCATCTCTTATACTTCATTATAAGTAAAAAGTGAGGTGTTCTGATGCTCTCTGGGCATTATTCGATATATATAAAAAGTTCACAAAAAATAAAAGTATAAGATAAGATTCATGGAGAATCGGTAAAGGATGCAAAGAGAGAGGCAAGGGCTGTCACAGAAGGATAGAGTGAGGGAGTAAACCAAACATCAATCAAGACAGTGGCAGAGATAGCAGGGGCCTAACTAATGATGAGGGGATAAAGTGCTGGGTAACAAGAAGGAGCAATAGAACAGGGCGCAGCCGGAAAGGGCAAAATAAAAGCTAACACGGAGGGAGGAAGAGAATGAAGCTAACATGGAAAGAGTGAGGGGCTATGAGGAAATAAAGGGCGTTTTACGGCACGTGATATGCACCAAAAGGGCGGCCAGAAATTGCTAGAGATCAGATGGCGTCACAAACTTGCGATGTCAGCAACCATGGGAGGTAGGGATACACTGAGATGGAAGACACACATATGTGCAATAATGAGTCACACATTTGCAGAAGTTGTGATCAGACATCACACACACAAAGGTTGAACACATCATACTCACCATTAAGCCAGGCCCTCTCCAGTAGTAGTTGTGACATCAACTGGGGTATGATGTTGTTCCGCATTATGAAGGAGTCATGGGCAGATCCTGGTAATTTGGCACAGTCTTGTGAGGTGTATTAATCAGCTAAATATGCCACCTGCATATTGATAGAATGGAAGTGCTTCCTGTTCCTTTAGACCTTTTCACTGGCTTGCAGTGGTATTAGGGCAATTTGTGTTCCACCAGTAGCTCCAACCACATGTGGGATGAGACCTACACCATACAAATCACACTTTAGATTGCCAAAATCTTCACGTCTGGGGAACTGAATGTATCTGTCCATGTGTCTCATCCGTGCTGAAAGCACATCACGTAGCACCCCACTGAAAATAGGTTGTGACATTCCACCTGATATAGCCACAGTGTATTGAAATGAACCTGTGGCTACGAAATGCAGTGCTGCCATAAGTTTCACCATTGGTGTCAGAGATGTGGGATAGGTCTTTAGAGGATGTAAATGGGGCTCCAAATTCTTTCTTTGATAGTTTGTGGGTCTGATAATAGCAGTGTCTACACTAACATATACCAAGACAGAGCGAAACGTTATGTGAACAAACAGTAATGTATATATGAGCAGTACACAGCATTTCACATCATAATTGTATGAAAGACAAAAGCATACATAGCCTTCTTGTATGAGGAAAGTGGCAGAGATGCCTGACAATTACCTGTATGATACATTCCCCCCAATGACTACTGTTGTGGGAGTGGCTATTCCAGGTGAAAAACAGTCTAAAGAATAACATTGACTTTCCAGATATATACAGGATTCACCAGGATGAATCAGATGCTTTGTCATCCTTACAAGTTCCACCTATCATCTCCAATCTAGACTCCACATGTGTCTGTAACAGCACTGTGCACATCATACATACTTCATGTGTATCGTGGAAACTGTCATGTTATGGAGTCTACATTGCACACATTACTATCGTCACTGCCGGTGTACACTGCACTGCGGTTATCGTGTTCATGAACAGTCATGTACAACACTGATGTGTGAGTAATGGTATAGGCAGGGGAATGGTATCATACATTAGGTGACATGTTCCAACACATATGTAGTGGTGGAAGCGCACTTAGAAGATTGTTTTACATGTGGTTTTTAACACTGACATGGTGGAGGCCTGACCTCACCAATGGGACATGCAGGATAGCCGATCACCGGCGGATTCAAATCACGCGGTAGGCGGCTTAATCTATGGCGGTCACAGCCATAGGCTGATGGTTGTTATTGTGATGTTTGCAGTTCAAGGGATGTATCTGCCTACAGAGGAGACCACCTTTGTGGATGCCTGAGTTTGCCGATGGGATATGTTCATCCACCAACCGCCGGCTGATTTCAACCACACGGTAGGCGGATTCTACCATGGCGGTCACAGCCATGGGTTAACAATGGAAAAAGCAGCCAACGCAGTCCAAAGTCTGTGACCGTCTACACAGAAGACAACCTATGTGGTGTATTTATACATTGCGGTTTGGAAATCAAATCACTTGCCTCCAGACACTGCTGCTTACAACACCTCCACATTGTCAGCTGCTGTTAACCACCTCTGGGAGCTGTCATGGCATGCTGTACAGGGAATCAGGGCCCCTGCTTTCACTCCAGAGGAGCTGGAGACCCTGATGAACCAGGTCTTTCCCCTGTATTGCCAGCTTTATGGCTCACCAGAGGAGCAGATGAGTACTACCAATACAGTATGTACTCTACAAAAATGATCCTATCCAATCCCACGGGCCACATATTGGCTCTAAATCCCAGACTGACATGAGAGCTTTGTAAGCCAGGTCAAAGATTTTGAGGCAATGACACACATGGTTGGAAGACTTCCAGTACTTTCTGGCAATGTAAGTTAGTATGCCATTGGGAAAAGTGTATTGCGTTAGGTGTGATGCATATGTACATTTGTGAAGGGCCATCACTGGCAGGTGACATGAATCACAAAGTGATATGGTGACAAGTTGGGGTCACATCTGTGTGTCAACACTCTGTACCACATTGGTATATGTGTTTGCAAGACAAGGAAGGTAGTGTGATTTCCCTTCCCTTTAGGGCAAGAGTAATACCTCTTTATGGTCTGTATCTTTTCTTAGGCTCATGTACATTCAGTGTACTAATGGCATTGACATTTGCAATGAGAAAAATGTGTGCTCTCATGAACCAATCGTGACTGGGGATGTTCCTATGCTGACCCTTGCACAATGGTCATTTGTGCTGCAATCTCATTCTCCATTCTATTTTTCTGTACTACATGTGCCACCTAGCTAAGCTACTTATGTGCAGCTATCAATTGCATCATCTGATAGTGGACTGGTGTGAAAGTGTCACTTGGGAAGTGTGAACAGTGTGGAATGGGCACTTCATTGTCAAATTATTCTTGGTAGTCACATATTACTGTGACATATCTGTAGCAGGTGCCCAGCAGTTCTACTTGTTGGGGATTAGGGACACCTGACCATTTGCTGATTGCAGGCTGTGCGTGGATAGGTAGTTATGCATTCCATGTGGACATCCCATTTGATATGGTAAAAAAGAAAGGTTTCCCTTTAGGATCACTTGGCCAGAAGGTCAGTCATGCCACATCAATCAACTCACGCACGTGTAAATTCACCCTTAAAGAACAGCAATTAAGCACTTGCAAAGAAAGGCAACTAAATTAAAAATGTATCACAAAATGTATTTCTCATTAAAATCAACAATGATAAACCCTAATACACAAATTCATTAAATACACATTTTTCCACAATAGAAAGCTATACACCATTATATTAACCCCTTCCATGCTGGTGACGAACCCCAGCCGTCACGCTCTGCGGCGCTCGTGTGCTGATGACGGCTGGGGTTCGTCACGGCCCGCCCTGTTCTTTTGTTTACCGCACAGCGGCGGAAACGGGCCAGCATGGAAGGGGTTAAAAACAATTTCAGCGAACTACAGGAGACGTGTAGACAATAAACTTTGTCTTAAGAGTGTTATTCCGGATACACATAGGACCACAGTAGGGGAGAGATTCAATTCCCTATCACCATGAAACTAATAGTCTTTCCAAATACAACTAGAACTAAAGCGTTGACGCGTTTCGGTGGTGTTGTGTCTATAAAACCATCTTCTTCAGGACATGTGTAATATTGATCTCCTTTTGTGTAATATCACCTAATTTAAGACAAAACAAAACAATACAATCATTTATCTAAAATGCATTACAGACACCAATGTACAGTACTATGGTAGTCACTATATTCATTCATTAAAAACGTTTTATATATATATATATATATATATATATATATATATATATATATATATAAAACAATACAGTACTATTTTTTTCAGTGATTGAAGGTACATTAGCTGCATTTGCTAAAACACTCATATGCTACTTGACACGAACTACTCAAAAGTCAGATTCGAAATAGTTTCATGTGATACCCAATATTAAAAAAACAACACGAAAATGATGACTATTCCTAATTATCCTTAAGACTTTGCAAGTGCTTCATTTCCAACATCACACACTCAAGACCATTCATCCAGTCGGGTCAGGCATACATATTTCATAAGTCATAAAGACTCACCAGTGCAATCACACTTGTATGAAAACGTCCTCCTTGGATTAATTTTAAGAAGGAACGTCCTGCAATGTTGACAATAAAATCTGCAAGGTGTAACAAACTTGATATTAGACGTCATATTATCGTGATGAATAGTGGTCATCAAATAAGTAGATCCACTAAAAATGGTTGAATTACCTTTTCTTTCGATTAAAAATGACAATGCTTTAAAATAATATCCTTTAGTGGTCAATCGTGTCACCTGGATGCCAGCTCTGTTAATGGAAGTAACACCAAGAATCACTACCTTTTGTCCAAGTTTTAACCTATTTAATTGTTTAACAGGGAATAAATTCATTTTCTCATTACCTTCATATTTATTCCACAATATTCGTATATTCGTAATCCCCGTTCAGGATGTATATACTTCCAGTGTTGTCACCAATTTAACCTGTATTGGTGAACATATAATGCCACATGTTCAAATTTCTCGCCCTAATTCTATTATCTACATAACTCGCTGTTATTGAAAAGTGTAGGTACTCTGTCACCTTATTTAGGTCGGGCGAGCCGAATATTGCTCTGTTGTTTAATTCTGGACCCTGAGAACGGGATGGTAGTGGCTACATCCATCAGGGTGATTGAAAACAAAAAGGAACATGAGCCCATTTGATGACATCAGGTAAGTATGGTATGTTACAAGGGCTTAGGTTGACAGGGTGATGATATTTCATGCTACACACATGAGGGTGAATTTGGGACAAGGTCACACTGTGGTCTTGACGCCATTATGTGTGACTGTGCACAGGTCATATAACATTCATGCATGTGCTCATACAAATTGTAGTAAACCTTGTACATGTTGTGATCTGTGTCATCATGTAATGTGTTGCATTATGATATGTCTACCCAGTGTCTTCTTGCAATTAACCTATTTCTACTATCATTTCAGCATCAAGCTAGGGCAGCAAAGGAGACAGGTCCGAGACCGTTGTGGAAGAAACTGCCACAGTGGTTCCCACTGCGCCAGTGGGAAATAATGAACGAGTGGCCTAGAGGTTGATGGGAGTGCCATGGAGGGCAACATGATGAACCATCATCATCATCAAGCTCCAGTGGCCTCTCCTTGGTGGTGGTGGACCCCCCTGTACTTGTGTCTGCAGGATACATGTCTGCCACCCCCTGTTCCATCTCGATCCTCCCAGAAGCTCCCCGGCTCACTCTCCAAAGTCAAAAGGAGTCTTCTCTGCACCAGTGACCTCACCTCCTGCCCCTGTCTCGCCATGATGCCCTTAGGATCTGCAGGGAGTCTTTCCATTGTGGACTTCAAATGTTTTACACCATGATTTGTAGGAATCCCATTTACCTGACTTACCTTTTCATGCGGGTGATTTGTGAGGGGCCATTATATTGCTTCAGAAGTACAACTGTGTTTTTTTATCTGAGACATCCATACTGATTTCAATGTTCAATGTCACATCAGGACATAGCTTCTGAGTAATGTGAGGGTGTCACAGGAGATGATTGCTATATCAATCATGTGGAGGTGCTGTTTTGTGATACTTGGTATTGAACACATCAGTACAGCAACTTCTGAGATGTGCTCACAGTTAGAGTATGTGAGAGTGTGCTTGTATATTGTTTCTTACCTGGACATTGAGTGCATCATGCACATGTGATGGGGACATACATTCTGTGAAGTTGCGTACAGGGTCCCACAAGATATATTTACACCAGGGATACAAAGCCCCTAGCCTTATCCTCAGCCTCCCGCCTCCGGGCGGTGTATGTGGTGTCACAACCCCATGACTGATGTAATGTGTGTGACATAGTTGCCTAGGTGTGGTTTCAGTCAGGTGATGTGTTATGTTACATATAGGTACCCTGATATATGCTCAGGTAACATTGTTACCTTTCACCTATTCTCTCCCCTAAATTGCACACATAATGGTTCTTGGGGACTGACCTTTTACCTAGATGTGACACTGTACAGACGCTGAGGTTCCTACATGCAGACACTCCAGCTCGCAGTGGTCTAACATCCCTTGTGGGGTGTCCAACTTGAGACCAAGACTGGGTCCCACAGTCTCTCACTTCAGGTAATGGGGTTGACTTTATCCGAGAGGGATTCTTGGCTGAGCACCTACATACATGCTAGGTACACCTAGGTACATCTAGTTAGGGTAGCATCGTAGGAGTAGGCATTTTATTGTCATGTATTTTATATACTTGCCTGTGTTTATGGCTATAGCAAAATGGTAGAAATCTAACATCTTTTTACTTTCTGAGTGCTTCTAATCATTTATATCTGTTACTGTCTGATGGTTGTTTCAGCACATTTATTTTAAACTAGAATAACAACTGTTCAATACTTATTGGAAAACATCCATACCGTTTATTCTGTGTATCTCTCTGAGACAAAGCGAGTACGAGTGACTGAGCGAAAAGTAGTACACTGTTTCCATGGTCCAGAGGAATCAGGGTTGTCATGTACAATAGTTGTCAAGAACTATTCTCTCCTTGGTAAGAGGAGTTTCTAGTGGCACTGTGAGCTAGCTCGTACACATGCCAACCCGGTGGGGGTGTCTAGAATCAGTCTGACACCAATCCTATAGTGTTTGTTGTCTAAATGGGCAGATCCCATATAGGTTTTATAGGAACTACACGGCATGGCGCCAAACATTGGTTGGGTACTTATTTAACAGTCAAATCTGAGTAGTTCAGTTGTGCTATTTTTTTTATAACGTTTTATATAGTGCGAACAAGATGCCAAAGGATATCAGAGCGCCTTACAAAAGAGGAAGGAAGGACATAAATAATGACATCAAGTAAAAATGCACAAGGAGGGGCATGGCTAGCTGGCCAACATGGCGGACGGAGTCTGCTAGAGCTCCGGTGCCGCCGGGAACAAACGGATCCTGTTTGCTGTCTCTGGGGCCGGCCTCGAGTCACTGTCGGCTGGATCCTGATACCTGACGGCCCGGCTGGACTCGACCGCTTTTCTGGGGCTCTGGGTGCTACCTGAGCCCGGCAAATCGCCGGAGCGAACTGAGGCCCATGCCCGCGCTGAGAGCCGGGAACTTGGGTGCAGGCTGCAGCTGGACCGCGGAGACGCCTTCGGCCGCATCGCTGAAGACCCGACTGGACGCGGAGGTACGGAGGGCGGCCCTGCGGCCGGCGGGACGGTAGAGCCGACCACACACCCTCGGCGGACCTCCCCCCGGCCTACCCCCGGCCCCCCCTGACTTCTGGTGACCCTCCCAGGCGCGATATTGGAGACCGGAGGGGCTGCCACGCGCAGGAGAACCTTTCCTGGAGGGCCCTGGGCCTCCGCTGTACTCTCGGCCCGGGAGACCACGCGAGGCACCCTGGTACTGTGGCGGAGTGGCGCGAGGCCACGGAGAGAGACACTGTAATGCGCCAGCGGCCCCCTCTCTGATCTCCCCCTCCCCCCCTCTCTCACTCTCCGACGACGCTGCTTGCTGGGGACCCGGACCTGTGACGCCCCGCTGTCTTTGCTGCACCGGACCGGGCGGAGGACTGGGCACAGGACTGTTGCTGCTATCCGGGTGAGGAGTGAGACCTGAACGGAGGGGCTTTACGAACCGGAACCTGGACTGGGCCGGTGGGCCGGGACGAGGACCGGCTGACGCTGGGGCCACAGAGGAAGATCGTCCAAGGGGGGCTGTGAAGTACTGGCTGCCTGCCCCTGCCGCCCCCGCCCCCCCCTCCCCTGCATACTTGTGCCTACAGACACGGGAACTACGGTGCCACCGCCGAACTGCGGAGAACGCTCAGTGCCCGCGGATGAGGCCGGGATATTGATTTCTGAGGCTCGGAGGGGGTTGGCAGTTTGCCCTACGACGAGCAGCATGGGGCGCAGAGGAGTGAAAACGACCGACAACAAAGATGGAACTCCTACCGAGAACTCATCTGACGAGACCCTGGGCGACCCCAAGTCAGGGACTACGGCCTCTGGCCCCCCTGGAGGCCACCAGGGTGACAAGTTGGACTTGATCCTTAAGGAGATCAGAGACTCCAGGGCTGCGATGGAGGTGCAACTGGGTACCCTTACCTCCAATCTTTCCCTCCTTAAGGCCGACCACTCCAAGCTGTCGGACAAAGTCAGGGATCAGGGTCTGGCGCTGACGGATCTCACCCCGACGGTGGCTGAACACACTGAATCTATCCAGCGAATCCAACACCAGGTACAGACTCTAATGGATAGGGTGGAAGATGCGGAAGGGCGCAATAGACGGAATAATATCCGCGTCATTGGCCTGCCGGAGCGCTGTGAGGAGCCCCACAGGGCGGAGTTTATGGAGAACTGGTTTTGTGAGCATGTTGCTACAGAGGGGCTGTCCCCGTACTTCTGTGTGGAAAGGGCACACAGGATTCCTACAGGGCAGCCGAGCCCGGGCCGACCGCCTCGGCCTCTGATTGTGAAGATTCTCAATTACCGGGACAGACAGGCCCTGCTCAGACAGGCCCGGCTGAAATCTGTCATTGAATATGAAAACAAACGCATCTCCCTTTACCCGGACTACACCAACCTGGTGCAGAAACAGAGGTCCTCATACTACGAGATAAAAAGGAAACTCAAGATGGCTAAGCTCCGTTACGCCCTGCTGTTTCCGGCGCGACTCAAAGTGATCCATGGCAATAAGACCCACTTCTTTGACAGCCCCACGGACGCGGAAGAGTGGCTGGAGGTGATGGACATTGAGCGGGACATGACCCAGACTCAGGGCTCGTCGTCGAATGGAGCCAGAAATGGATCGGCCCCAACAACTAGCGGAGCAGATCCACGACGCGCGGAAGTGAAGGGTCGGGGGCCTCCGATCCGTGAGCAGAAACAGGGTCAATTGGACGCCATTGCGATGGTGGGATCCTTCAGAGAAGACCGGGAACGGGTGAATACGGACACGGATGACAGCACCGTACATTCGGACTCTGAGAACAGTTTGGTGCTCTTCCCGAATGTGACGCCCCGAGCGGCGGATGAAATTTTGGACACTGCCTTGGAATAATGACTGCTGCAAATGTACTCTGACTCGCTGAGTCCACCTGATATCCTTTTTACTTTTCGCTCTTGTGACCTTCATGAGGCTCCGTGGGGGGGGGTGCGAAGGGACCCTGAGGGCGGGGAAAACGCATGTTGGTTTACAGTCCCTGAGTGACCGTGCCATGAGATAGTCCTGTTTGTTGCCCCCTGCTGGGTGAGCTAGGCAAGGTCTTCACCCAGAATTGTCCCAGCCACGTCTCTCTGCTACTGCGGGAATGAGGTGGCTTTCCCCCCCCCCCCCCAAGAGACGGCCGGTAACAGTAACTGATTATAAAAATTACCCTCCCGGCGGCGCCGTTGAGCAGATGGCACTGAAAGGCATGGTCCATTGGATGTGGCTTAAGTATAGCAGACCCCCCAAGAGCGTATGCACTAATTATTGTTTAATTTTGTTGTACTGTTTCATGTTCGGCACAGCTGGGTTCCGAGGCTGCGCCTCTAGAGTTGGGGTTTGGGGTTGGGTGGGATCCGTCTTCTGGCCACTGCGGCACATGCACACACTGTACTATATATTACTGTCTATTCGAGCATCGGAATTTGAATATGGCTGAAGTAAAAGGGAAATACAGGCTGGTTACGTGGAATGTGAGGTTTAGGGGCGATACAGAAGCGACATAGGGTGCATGCCTTCCTGCTCCGTCAGACAGCACACATTGTGTTCCTCCAGAAGTCCCACCTAACACAGCCCGAAGTACACACCCTGCGGAAGAAATGGAGGGGAACTGTTTTTTCCACAACATATTCTGCCTTCTCTAGGGGGGGCTACAATCTGGGTGCGATATGGGGTCCCCTTCGTAGAGATAGATAGGAAGACAGATGACCAAGGGCGGTACCTCTTAGTCAAAGGCACACTTGACGGGGCATTGGTAGTCCTGGGCTGTATTTATGCCCCGAATCACGACCAGGACAGGATCCTCCCAATTGTGAGTAGGGCCCTGACAGACTGGGCCGACATTCCGTGGATCCTGGGAGGGGACTGGAACATGATACTAGACACAGGGCTGGACAGATCACACCCTCCACTTCAGGGGACAGGGGTTTATAAACTGTCCGACTCCTTTCGCACATGGCTTCAAGGGTGGGGGATGGTAGATATATGACACTCACTATATCCGACGCATAAGGAGTACTCATACTATTCCCCATTACATAACTTGCACACCCGCCTGGACAGATTTGTTTGCTCCAAGTCCTTGATGATGCACTGTGCGTCCTCGGCCTACCTCGCCAAAACGTTTTCGGACCATAGGCCGTTAACGCTTGTTTGGACTGGGCTCATCTGATTAGAGACAACCCGGAGACCCCGATAATTACGAGTGTCAGAGATGACGCGGGCAGACAGGTACACACACAGTTAGAGATTAATAATGTGTTTAAGACCCACCTGGAGAGATTGTACGCCCCACCCCCTAATGATACTAGAGATGCCATGGCGGACTTCCTGGACGAGCTGCAGATCCCGGCCCTTTCCCGAGAGGTCCGGTCGGACTTAGCCGGGCCCGTTACACAGCACGAAATAAAAATAGCCATTCACTCTCTACACCGAGGCAAGACCCCAGGCATGGACGGTCTACCGGGTGAGTTTTACCAAACCTGTTGTGATACGCTGGCTCCTATTCTAGAAAAAATCTACAAAACTGCGTATGAGACCGGCCACCTACCGGCTTCAACTATGCAGGCCTTGGTCATCTCCATCCCGAAGCCCGGCAGGGGGACACTGGATGTGAGTAACTATAGGCTCCTGTCTATGCTCCCCTCGGAGTATAAAATCCTTAGCAAAGCTATCGCCCTGAGATTACAAGCCCACCTCCCTGGCCTGATCCACACGGATCAATGCGACTTCCTCCCGGAGAGGAGCACTTCTCAAAATACGAGACGGCTGCATGCCCTCATGTCCACTGCCCCCCCGGACTTGCCGCACGCTGGATGCATAGCCCTTGACCTGCGGCAAGCGTTTGACTCCCTGACTTGGGACTTCATGTTTGAAGTGTTACGTCGCTTTGGAATCCCGGACGCCCTGATAAAATGGGTTCGTCTGCTATACACGAACCCAACGGCTCGGGCACGCACCGGCCAACACACATCGGACAGCTATGAAGTACATAGGGGCACCCGGCAGGGCTGCCCGCTGTCCCCGCTGTTATTTGTACTTACTCTAGAACCCCTGGCTATTGCGCTCCGGACTAGGGCGGCAGAGGCGGGTATCCTGGTTGGCGATACCCATAATCTGGTCTCCATCTATGCCGACGACATAATGCTGTTCCTGCGAGATTTGCAAGGGGACCACACTCCCCTGGCGAACACCTTTGCACGGTTTGAAGAGATATCGGGCCTGGCAGTTAATCCCGGGAAATCACTGGGATTCTTTTTCCACGACGGACAACAGCTCACTCACATACAGTTTGGGGAGCACGCGATCCAGGTGGCCCGACCACATTTAAGTACCTTGGTATTAATGTCTATCAGAACTCCGACGACCAGATTGAGGGTAATGTACGGAGAGCAATTACTGGCCTCCGCAGTAGTGTGACCTTCTGGACGTCCCTGCCCCTGTCCGTCATGGGCCGGGTGGCAATTTCAAAAATGGTCCTGCTTCCCCGAATCTTGTATTATTTTGTGAACCTGCCGATTCTCCTACCGCAACCCATATTTACCATGTTGAACTCCTTATTGATCACCCTGATTTGGGGTTCGGGGAGGAGACGGATAAGCCTAAAAATGCCATTCTGGGTGGCTCAAAAATAACACAGCTCGAGGTGGTATTTTCAAACTCCAGCCCACAAGAAAACCACAGAATGCTAACAATATGCTTGCCCATGGGGATAACCCCCTAGATAGAGGATTGTAACTCATGTGGTACAGTTTTAGTACTATATATTCC
Organism: Lissotriton helveticus; assembly: GCF_964261635.1. NCBI lineage: Eukaryota > Metazoa > Chordata > Amphibia > Caudata > Salamandridae > Lissotriton > Lissotriton helveticus. Next base: position 1,191,448,469 of record NC_136068.1, read on the forward strand.
AGGACTCTTGGTATCCCTTTATTAGCAGTAATACCAGATGTATTAAGGCAAATACAGAACAAGTATGGAGCAGAACATGCTCTGAACATAGGGATGAAATTACTAGGTAATTTTACCCAGGTATCAGCTATAATATTAGCAAATATTAAAGGGGAAGCAGCATCAGCTGCAATACGCCAACGCCTGAGGGAGTTCACTCCTCTACAACAGGAACATGAATTACCTAAAATAATTGGAACTGCTTATGCAGAATTAGGTAGAGACAGTTTGGGAGCTAGAGCAAAAGAAACACAACTGATGAGTAGTCCCGAAAAGGATACCTCTAAGGAAGCACCTGCTTCTTGATTGATTGATTGATTGATTATGGGTTTCTAAAGCGCTAGAATCGACTCCCGAAGGAGTATCTCTGTGCTGTAGACCGCTGGGGAACCCGTCCTGGCTTTCCCTGTGAGATGGTCCCTACTGGGTATCTCCAAGGTGAAACCAGGCATCCCCGGCGTATGTGGGGGGCCGTTGTGGAGATGAGGCAAGCTAATGCCCAGAGTTGTCGAGTGTGATCCCTAGTTAGAGTAGGCACGAGGCAAGAATTATCGAGTCCGTTGACCCTGGTCCAAGACCCTGCCGCGTCGGGAGTTGAACCCTGGTCCCGGGCCGTCCCCTGCTCCCGGGTCTGCCGCCTCTAACCAGTGAGCCACACCACTTCAAAGAAGAAATGGGATAATAACAAACAACAAAAGAATAAAGAGAATAGATCTCAATCCAGAGGTAGGTCTCCTCAACAGGAGCCCTCCGAAAGGAGGTATAACCTTAGGAATAGGGACAACATTAGAAAACCTGACAGGTATCAGGACACTGATACACGTTCCTCTCGTTCCTTTCAGGGTTCATCGAAAAACTCTGAGAGGTAAGTACTGTCAGAACACAGACAAGAAGAGCGTACAAAGTCCAGATACACGCAACACGCTCAAGAATACACTTCAAAGAAAAGAATAAACCAAAATCAAAACCTCAATTCAAAATGAAGAAAGTAGCTGGGCTTAAGATCAGACATGCCCAGAATTCTGAGGACTCAACTCTGAACGGGGAATGGGCTCTGATGATTTTACACAGTGCAGCAGAAGTAACAATAGCTCACCAGACCCTGATGGGATTTCTGGTGACAGCGGAGCTGAGTGAACATATCAAGGTGGAAACGCCTGATACTAGGGTAAGTGTCCCACATAGGTTATATGAAATAACACTCCAAATGGAGGGGGACAAGCCCAGATCAATTAAAGGTCTATTTTGGGAAAACTTGATGTTTGGCTATGACATTCTTTTAGCTGAAAGAGATTGGCCGCCTGCTATTGTTATGGATTGCCCAAAGGGAGAAAGGGTCATGTTTTCATCTTTTACAGACCTCATTCCTAACATTAAAACATACATACACGCAGGAGTGGGCGGTAGCCCTTGCCCCTGCACTATATCGCAACCATGATGGTTGGGATGAAGATTCAACCCACCATGTGATACCATTAAAATCTACTCCTACTCCACAGAGACAGTATCCAATTAAGCAAGAAGCTAAAAAACTAGTCAAAGATCTCTTATATCAACTTGAATAGCAGGGGGTGATTGAAACTTGCACCTCTTCAATGAATAATCCTTTGTTTTCCGTAATGATACCTGACAACTCATATCGTCTAGTTTCAGACTATAGACAGCTAAACTCATACACAAAATGTTTGCAGTACAAAACGCACACAGTGCCGCATTGATGAATAACATTGTGCGGAAAAAATACAAAACAACACTAGATATCTCAAATGGATTTTTCTGCCATTATATAGCGCCTGAGAGCAGATATTTGACAGCATTCTCAGCGCTGGGATCCCAGGGTCAATTTTGTTGACTCCCCAGGGGTATAAAAACAACCGGGGCTGTTCTCAGCTAGGGTAACTGAGTCACTCCAGAATCTGGATGTAGATGATATTTATTTGACGGATGATGACCTAGATGAACACTTGACCAGGGTGAGCACCATCATTTTGGGATTCGCCTCTGAGGGCTACAACTTCAACTTTTAAAAATCAACAATTGCCCACCTCAATGTCTTATTTTTAGGATACTTGCTCTCAAGTGGAGGAAAAAGCTTGGCAGCTAAATTTTTATAAAAGTGTGCGCTGCTCCAACCTCTAAAATCACTGAAAAATTTACAATCCATACTGGGATTCTTAAACTTTAGCAGAACATACATTTTGGATTATGCAGAAAGGGTTAAACCTTTCTACAACCTCATAAGACCTGGTTTTTCAGGTAGGCAATGGACACAGGAATACACAGATATCCTTTGTTCCCTACAAGCTGACATGATAGCATATAAACACTTACAGACACGTGTAAATGTCCACAACCTAGTGATCGGTATAGTTGCGGGTCAATCTGGGTACACCTACCTAACATACAATGAAAGCGAAACAGTACCCATAGCATACAAATCACACTTATATACGAATGCTAAGATGCGTTTTGCATCCACAGAAAAGGTTCTGACAGCAGCAGGGTCGAATTGGTAAGGTGGCACTCGGGCAATGGCCGACGGGCCTGTAACTGGGTTCTAGCTGTGGGCTGGTTTTTCAGGCAGCCTGGGGGGACGATTTTGGCAGTGTCTGAGTTGTTCGGATACCACAATTGGGTGCCTGAGTGGCCTTTCTGGAGGCAGATGGGTGCCCATTACCTCCATTTTTATCAACAGACAGAGGTGTCACTCCCTTTCTCTTGCTAGACTGGCCCATTAATGTATGCATATCGGGCAGGGCAGGGGGCCGGAGCAAATGTGGCCTCACTTTTATGCAGGTGTATTTCATCAGTGTGGACTAATCCATGCATCATTTTTTTAAATCTAAGTAATGTTAAGAAAACATGCCTCTATCAGAGACCCCCCCCTCTTCTTTTTATAAAATTTCGCTTAAGCTGTGTTTTGCAGATAGGCAATATGCAATTGTGGGACACTTTTTCTTAGCAAGCCCGGTCCGCTTTTTTATCCCACTCCAACCCTGGACAGCAGTACAGACTGCTGTAGTGAGAAAAAGAGCACTGGTTCAGGAGGAACAAATAATTGTCATAAGTCCTGTACCGGCCTTAGAGGCTGCTACAAAGGCAAGCGTTCCGAATGCTAAAGCTTTACACCTGAGATGGATGCAATGGGCGAATTCTCTCACTGCATCAGATGTAGAATATAGATAAGATCCAAGTCTATAACACAACAATTTTTGCAATATGAACAGGAATATCCTCTCCCGAATGAAATAATGCCTTTAGATCAGTATGAATACATATGTTACACTGACAGATCTGCTCAGCCAGTCATTGGAAGTAAACAGCAATACAGCGCCCCAAGTGCGATTGCAAAAGGTCGTATGCAGGACAGAAAGTTCCATCCAAGCTGTACAAAAACACAGTCTCTAGGAGACTGCACGGCTCAGCTGGCAGAATTAAAAGCTCTATTACAAGCACTGATAAATACGAATCGAGAATTCCCCACACTAATTGTGTGTGATTCTTTTTACTGTGTACAGTAATACAATAAATATCTTCACCATTGGGGACAAAATGGGTTTAACGACTCAAAAGGTGGCACAATTAAGCATAAAATGCTAGGGGAACTGGTAATGGAGTTGAAAAACGAACTAACAAGGACTCACGTGATACACACACTGAGTCATCAACGTGATGGCGTTCACGTTGAAGGGAATTCATTGGCTGATGAAGCAGCAAAGGGGGCAGTATGAACTGCATCCGTAGCAGCAATCACTAGTTTAAAAACAATAAACAAAGACAATAAACCATTGCCAAAAGGTTTTCCACTCAAGTACTCCTACAAGTTAGATACAAATAACGTTCCATTCACAAGATTCCCGGAGTTGGGGATAGAGAAATACCAAACATGGATTGCAGATTAGGCTTAATATTTTCTACACATGCAGGGGTTACGGCAACTGTTTCTTTATTGAAACAATGCTATTGGTGGCCAGGGTTAACCAAACAGACCAAAGATATGTCTTTAAATGCAACATCTAACAACACATGAAGGGCTCTAACATAACACGTCCATTAGCAGACACCATTGCTAATATCAGGAAGACCACTTGCGTGCGTCTAGTTGGACCACTGCAGACCCTTACAATCTGATGGGGCTTGCAGTGGATTCCTGCTCGAGATTCCTATGGGTATGGCCTCAGTGCTTCGTTGACGCTCGAACTGTTATCAAAGATTTGCAAGTCTTTATGGGGACATGCGCAGTTGGCACATTACATTCTGACCATGGCCCTACGTTTAGCTCTAGGCCTTACAAGGAAGCCATGGGAAGTTTGGGTGTTGCTCTGTGGTACTCCTCTCTGTACCATCCCAAGGAAAATTCGGTTGTGGAGAGGAAAAAATGGGCCTTAAAGCAATCATTAACAGCTAGAGTATTAGGCACGAATGGCAGTTGGGTCAATCATTTATATTGGGGACAGCGGGCCTTGAATAACATGCCAATAAGTTCTCTAGGGGTGTCACTCCTTATGAGGTACTTTTTGAGACAAGAATGTGGGTACCTGATCTCGATTGTGAAGGCACAGTGGCGGATGTAAAAGCCTTTTGACATCAGTAAACATTTTACAGGATCTGAATGAATCCAGGGCACTACTGAGTAATGTGCAGGTAAAGCGGACCCCAACTGGGAAAGTCAAGTCAGTCATGGCAAGACCTGTCTGGATTCCCAAAAGTAGGGTATCTGGTCAGGGAAAAGATAGTGGACCAAAAAAATTAGGCCATCGTATAGAAAGCCTGTACCTGTCCTGGCCGGCAAAGGAACAAGAACTGTACTTCTGCCACCTCTTGCCAGAAAGATCAAACCACACTATGTGGCTGATACTGAATAGTAGGCCTAGTGGGCTCCTGAGTAGCCAATGCCCTCCTTTTGCTACTATACAGGAAGTTCAGACAGAAAGGATAATCACGTTTGAAGAGTCACCTATACGGAATGAAGGACTTTGCAACAATGCCATGGAACTTGTTTCTCTTGAAACAGAGATTCAAAATCAAAATGAAAGAGAATTTCAATTCGACCAAACACGGAAGTTTACATCAATATGCCTCAAGAAGAGCAATCTACAAGTTCAACAAAACCTGCTGAGCTACCAAAATAGATCGAACTGCATCTGGCTATTTCATTGATTTTGATACCTTTTCCTTTGATCCAAGTGAACCTGAAACAATGCTGCCAGCCCCAATATCTCGTCTACCACAAATCAAAATTGGGTGTTACCATGGCTAGAACTTTGGATAATCACAGGTATACTGTTCTTTCTTTTCTGGAAAGGTTTAGTATCTGTTTTCTGCTTACTTATTAATGGAACTTATCTGCATCAAAGCTCTGCAGCATCAAAAGTGTACTTGATCCTGAAACTTCATGTTTCATCTCATCGTGAACAAAGAGACTTGTCATCAGTGAACATTACAGCAGTTCCTATAACTGATGGTATAGTATGGGACAAGGTTCATATTTGGTCCAACTGAACTTTTAAAAAGACCTCATTTATTTGAAATATCCTTAAATGATAATATTACCTCCAGTACATTTTCCGATGATTGGGACTTTGAAACTGTAAACAATATGTTGTCTGATTTAGAACAAACTGCTGCATTTTCTAATAATGAAATGTCAGAAGACACATCAGATTTTAACACCAAGTATTGTTATCAACATTATGGTCATCATTTTTTACACAAATGCAGTACCCCAAGGAATGTTTTCACGTATCACCAATGGGAACATTGCCCTACAAAATGTTTTGCACAGAAATGTTTGTATTTTTCAGGGTGGCACCGACATCCGCACAGAAAATATGCTGATGAATACACAACAGATTTACTCTGCTTCCTTTATTACCCAAGTGTCTGAACAGGGTTTTGACTTATGGAAAGACACTATAGACTTAAAATCCGTCTGGGGTTCTAGAGACTGGCAAGTCCAGGGGACAGAAGCGCTATTTAGAGCAGATTATATTTCTAAATGATACTGTGAAATAGACTACCTGTCTTGGAATAGCCAAGAATAAGGATTTGAACACACCTAGGAATCCAACACCATCACCTACAAAGGGTAATTTTTCATCACAATAAGGGATTACAATAGATGACGTTTTACAATATTATAGATCAGACCCCAATTGAAAGGGATGGTTGGTTTGGCCCACAGACACAAACAGATGTCAGGAAAGATTCAGGGGTACCACCGAAAGGTTTAGTATCCACAGGCCAGACCCACGCTATGTACAAAGAGAACATCCTGGGGTGGTGACATCACACAGTGTTGGGAAGTTGTGCCTTGATTGACCGAAAACCTCAACACTACCACAGGTGAAACAACACTTAGCCTTACTTATGAAGGATGTGGACCTACAGGATTTTTTACTAGGTCCCAAAAAGCCACATCAAAAACATTTCTATCATGCTGTCTAGAACGAAATTTGGAAAATCTCCCAACAAGAAGCAGCGTAGAGACTATGAGAAATAGATAGGATCAATTTAGAAAAGGCATTAACGGTAGTTGACAATGCTATGACTACGTTAACATCCAGGATTTATTCACTGGGAAACATTGTATCTTCTGCTATTGATGTACTAAAACAAGATTTGTCCATACTAGAGCACGGGCAAACACAATTGCATTTTATTATGTTACTAGCTTACCCGTCGCGTGTTGCTGCAATCTCCGAAGAAAGGAAATTCAAGGAAACTCGTTATGAAAACATTCAATTTACATTGTGTCATTTTTATTGAAACGTATTAATTTTAATATGGAAAACATTTCAAAGTGTTGTTTTAATTCTATTTATTAATTCGAGTGCTTGTGGATACACGATTTTTTGTTTTTCCATCTGGTGCGTACATCAGTATTCGAAAGAATATGAAGGCCCTGCGGGGCCGATATTTAAAAAATATTTATGCCAGAAACCTTTGCGGGAGTGTACTCAACAACTTCTCAAAGTTTCCTGGCGATCGGATGAATGCTGTTTTAATTCTATTTATTTATTCAAGTGCTTGTGGATACACAATTTTTGGTTTTTCCGTTTTGTGCGTACATCAATATTTTAAAGATTATGAGGGCCCTGGGGGGCCGATATTTAAAACACTTTAATGCGAGAAACCTTTGCTAGAGTGTACTCAACAACTTCCCAAAGTTTCATGGCGATCGAATGAATGGTGTTTTAATTCTATTTATTTATTCAAGTGCTTGTGGATACACGATTTGTTGTTTTTCCGTCTGGTGCGTACATCAGTATTTGAAAGATTATGAGGGCCCTGGGGGCGGATATTTTAAAACATTTATGCCAGAAACCTTCGCGGGAGTGTACACAACAACTACCCAAAGTTTCATGGCGATCGGATGAATGGTGTTTTAATTCTACTTATTTATTCGAGTGCTTGTGAATACACGATTTGTTGTTTTTCCATCTGGTGCGTACATCAGTATTCAAAAGATTATGAGGGCCATGGGGGGCCGATATTTAAAAAGAATTTATGCCGGAAACCTTCGCAGGAGTGTACTCAACAACTTCCCAAAGTTTCATGGCGATCGGATGAATGGTGTAGTAAAATAAAGAACAAACAGACAGACAGACAGACATACATACATTCGTTTTTATATATATAGATTGAGCTGGACGCTGCAATCATTGCGCGCAGGTTATGTGCCTTGGTGTTTTCTCCACAGTACATCACTATTTTCTGTGTACATTCTAATGGAAAAACAGATGAAAATGGTACAAAGGGGAGTAAAATATACAGTGCTGAGTATTGAAAAACTGGACAGATTACTTTTTACTGTGGCAGAATCACCGGCCACAGAATGGTTGATCATTAGCCATATAACATTACTAGTCACAACTTTCCAGTTTCAGTACTGCCTAGGACAGCAACAGGCAGGCAGATATGAGGAAATGGGTAGGGAATTCATCATGGAATCTTAGGAATTACCATACAGATTTCGATGCAGGAGTGGGAATCTAGAAGTATTACTGAGCAGTAAAAACTGTGAGAACGCTTTAAGTGGATCTCTACATGCCAAGATATTATGCTGCAAGGGGCCTGCAATGATTCAGTATCAAACCTATCCTGTCACTTGAAGGGTACCCCAGCAGCCTTGATTACACTAGTATTCAAGCTACTTTCAAATGGGAGTTACTTGATGCTGAATGATCAATGTTGTTGTGGGATGCTTCAGGGCATCGCATCTCTAGTCACTGTGAGCTCCAGGGTTACTTGCTGTAGGCGAGTATTGTTTCCACCGACACACACAGTCAGGGAGACACTGCTATTGCCTTCATTGAATGTTTCCTTTATACGGTCTGACACTGAGCAGAATGAAAGCCATGCTTCTACAGAAAACCATGTCCTCAAACTCCGACCGAGAGACTTTTGATCTCCAGATCGCAAGGCCCTCGGCTGATATACAGGCACTAATAAGTACGAACTGCCCTTCCATTTCGCAGAAATGGTAAATCGTATCTTTAACAGATCCGATACGACGGGTATAGTCCACCTATTTAAGACCATAGGTTCGGGACTGTTATGCACCTTTCAGACTGTCCTCGGAGTTATACCAAACTTCATACACTCCATATTTGGAAGCATTTTTGGAGGACTTCGGCTGATCCTGTTTCCAAGAGCAGGTATCCTGATTGTAATTTTTCTGCTATGCAATGTATGTCCCAGTCACCAAGGAGATAAAAAGAGCACTCCTGAAGCATAAATACAGTGATCGCATGGTACAACATCTGTGCACACCTGGCCTACTGGAACTAAGCGCCTCTTGGTTGCTGTAATTTAGACCAGTCTGGATGGGCTGCATCCTACCTGTTCTCCGATGCCTGTTCTGCATAGAAGAATGCATGTTGGATCTCTGTCTGATACTTCCATCAGTTGCGCAACCGGACGTTGATGCTTTACTGGACCTGGTAACGGCCCATGTTCTGCAGTGTCCTCGGCGTATTCATATGTTGATGGGGGCATTCTTAGAGCCTTCACAGGAAGTCTCTGCTCCTGTTGGAATGGATACTGGATCCTCCACTGACACCCAGGCCTTAGATGGTGCACAGGCTGCCCCAGCATCGGTTGCAGGCAGTTCGGAAGATCATCTGTGCTCAATTGACGTGCTACAAGAGTCGTCGTCTGCAAAGGCAAGCAACAGCAATGTTGCGTCTAGCAGCCAGAACATGTAAATATTTGGCTCGTCATGTGCTGGGAAAAATAGTTTTTCTTTTACAAAAACTAAAATTGGAACTCCAAAAACATTTGACACTTTTATGACCTGCGTGGCTTTCTGATGTTTGTAGTGGTTTGAAATATACGGACACAATAGAGCTATTGCTTGAAGTGGCAATTTTTCCTTTTAACATGTTTTAAAAAAAAAAAACTTTTAAATAATTTTTATTATTATTCAGTTCCGCAACAGCAGAGCATAAAAACATCCTTGAACATGAAAAAGCAGCACCGTACAGCTAATTATTCTCATAGATACCATCAATTATTAAAGAGTCACAAGTACACAGTTTCACAGTTTTCATATCACGACCCCTTGCAATCACTTTTAGGCCATCAGTCTTCTTCCAGTTCTGAGTCCTCATCATCTCGTTCCGGTGGTGGATCACAAATATCACCTCTATATTTATTCCATGCCCCCCAGATTTTATTCAATTTTCTAGGGCATCCCCTCCTAATGAATACCGCCATTTCAGCTACCATGGCTGCGTCCATATCCCTATCCCACGCTACCCAAGGAAGGCACCTCCACCCCCCCCAATTTTGCGCTATGTTCCTTTTGGCCACCATAATTCCTAGAGTTACCCAGCTCTGCCCAGAACGTGTGAGGTCATTTGGTTCCCATATGTTTAGCAGGCAATGTCTGGGCTCAGGTAAGAGGAAAACGCCCCTCCGACTTGCATTACTTGTGTCCAAAACTCCGCTATTTTAGGGCAATCCCATACTGTATGAAAAAAGGTTCCTTCTCCTCCGCAACCTCGCAGGCAGAAGGGGTGTTCTGCCCTCCCAATCCTGTGTAGTATGTGTCTAGTGAAATATGATAGGTGCACGAGGCGCAGCTGTACCAGTCTGAAGCGTGAGGGTATGCCCACTTCTCTTGGGGATCCCAACACCTCCTGCCACTCTGACTCATCAATCTCACCGATAACATGGGCCCATTTATCTTTTAGGGGTCCCGTCGGGTCAGGCAGGTTATTCACTAGTTTACGGTAGGTTAGAGAGGTTGCCCTCCGTGGCATGTGGTCAGTTAACAATCTGTCCTCCATAGGGGACGCGTCGGGGACCTTCGAACCTGGCGGTAGTGCTGTCATTAGGGCGTGTCTTATCTGTATATACCTGAATAGTTCTGGAGAAGCCAGTCCATATTGCTGCTGCAAACATTCAAATGAGACTACTTGTCCTCACTGCCACATTTCTCCAACCGTTGATATCCCAAGATCGTCCCAATGATCAAATCCTTTACTGCATCTTAGTCTACCCAGCCTCTTTGTGTCCCATAACGGAGTGAGCTGCGTTATCACCCCTCGCCATCCTAATCTAGCCTGGGCCACATGCCACAGCTCAATTGTGTGACGTATCGGGCCAAATAATGCTAAAGACAATTTCTTGTCATAAAGGGGAGCGAACATGTCTCTTAAGCCAAGTTGTGCCCTGTCTGCCTTAAATGGCGGGTTTGATTGTGGGAGGTGTATCCATTGATTAATTACTTTCAGCTGCGCCGAAGTTTTACAATTTTTAACAGTTTTTAGCAAAACTATTGTTTCACTGTAGGTGTTTGCGTACCAGTGCCTAGCCAGCCTAGTAATTTGTTAGAATTGAATTATGTCGTCCAGTCGGATGAGGAGTGAGTGTTATATTCCATATAGGTACCCCGATAAAGGCTCAGGTAACATCGTAACCTTTCACTTATACTCTCCCTAACATTAGACACATAACTTTTCTTAGGGACTGACCTTTTTCCTAGATACGACCCCACACCGAACGCAGGATTTTTCCTGGTAAAAGCCTCATACATCATGCATGAGGATTCCTGGAAACTCAGCAGGACTACCATCTCCTGTATAATAACTATGTGTAAAGTTCATTCTCGACATCATCCTAAGTCCGACAAGTGGCACAGCAAGGTAGAACCCGTTCGGAGACCTTTGGGTATATAAACATCACATCTTGCTGAGACAAACAGAGGAGATCAGGTTTTCCCTGCACGATACACTGACGCGAGACGCTGAGGTTCCTGCATGCAGATACTCCAGCTCGCAGTGGTCTAACATCCCTTGCAGGGTGTCCAACTCAAGACCAAGACTGGGTCCCACAGTCTCTGACTTCAGGTAATGGGGCTGACTTTATCCTAGAGGGATTCTTGGCTTACCACCTACATACATATACCTAAGGTACACTTAGGTACATCTAGTTAGGGTAGCATCATAGGAGTACGCATTTTATTGTCATGTATTTTATATACTTGCCTGTATTCATGGTTCTACCATCCTTTTACTTTCTTAGTGCTTCTAATCATTTATATCTGTTACTGTCTGTTGGTTGTTTCAGCACATTTATTTTACACTAGAATAACGACTGTTCAATAAATACTTTTGAAAAGCGTCCAAACCATTTATTCTGTGTATCTCTCTGAGACATTGGGCCATATGTATCAAGCAAAATTGCATTCGCGATTCCTTATTTTGCGATTGCATTTAAAGAATCGCAAATTTTGCAATTCCTTAAATGCAATGTAAGAAAAACCCAAAAAGTGCAATTTGGCCTTAAGGAATCGCAAATTACCACCAACTTTAAGTTGGTGGTAATTTGCAATTTCTTTGAAAAATTCACTTTTTTGCATTTTTCGAAGTGCAATGTGACGCGCATACATGCCCTTAGGGCATGTATATGCGCCCCATGTGCACCCATGCTTATTTCCGGGGTGCAACAGGGTGTAATTTTGACACCCTTGCACCCTTGAAATTGCATTCTCAATTTGCGATTCGCTAATTGCTAATTGCAAATTGACAATGTCTTCCCATTCATTCCAATGGGCCTCTTGGCCCATAGGAATGAATGGGGAGGTATTCCTTAATTGCGAATCGCAATTTGCGATTCGCAATTAAGGAATATGTAGGATTCGCAAAATTGATTGCAAATCCTACGTACATAGCATTTTGAGAATCTCAAATAGCGATTCTCAACAAATCGCTATTTGAGAATCGCAAAATGACTTTTTGATACATATGTGAGCACGAGTGACTGAGCGAAAAGTAGTACACTGTTTCCACAGTCCTGAGGGATCCGGGTTGTCATGGTCGACAGTTGCCAAGAACTATTCTCTCCTTGGTAAGAGGAGTTTCTGTGAGCTAGCTGGTAACAGGCCAACATACCCGGTAGAGGTGTCTAGAATCAGTCCTATATAGGTTTTATAGGAACTACACGACAATGTGCAGTGTGTGTAGATGTTCTCCAGGAATGTTTTACCTGCCCACATTGACACATACAAATGCTCTCTGTCTTTTGTGCTGTAGTGGACTTGAGTGTTGTGAAATTTCTGTTCAATAGTGTTTTTCGTGTTCTCCGCAACAGAAGTTGGAGTGGGATGAGTATACTTCGGGGGTCCCTCTCAAGGGGCGTGGCTGATGTACATGAGGGTGTGGCTTACAATTACATAAGCTACACATCTGTGACTGGCATAGTGTCCCGCAAGTATGGTATGCCACTACTTCTGTCATTTCACAACATCCAGAATTGTGCTGCGACACGTTAGATTGCCCACACTATTGGATTTACCAATGGTTGTTAGTTGCATTACATATTCCAGCACCAACTGTGGCTTCATTGCATAGGTTTTAGTTGTTGCCTCAGTTCAAACATGACGAGACTGTGAATGAAGTAATTTGAGTATCTTTGCTGTTACATCTGCAGCAGTTGTAGGTGGTACTACTGCTGCATAATATTCTGTCTCACCTTGAGGGGGTGAACCAACATTGAGACTCTGATGGGACCCATCTAAACACATGCATTTTTGGCCTGCCAATGCTATGCATCAGCAGGCCCGGGCCACTTCATGGACTGCTAGACAACTGTCACTACTCGCTCTTTCCACTGCCCCTTCCTGCTCCCTCATGTCCTGCTTCTCAAGATATATGAACTGATTGGCAAGGTATCTGTGCATGAAAATTTGTGCAGAGGTTGCTCAATGACAAACCATGAAAAACACATGAATGTTAATGGCTGAATGGAGCTAACCCAAAATCCACTCTCACTCTGAAGAACTGGTGACATGAGGACCTCTAGACAATTACAGCTGTTTGTAACCAGGCCTAAAATGCATTTCACATAACAGTGACAATGTATCCCATGTCCCCGTCAAGCAGATCCTGCCTGTCATCATAAGGTTTTACCCTCAGATAGGTCAGATAGCGAGGTTCCCACTTCAGTTCACCTAGTCCCTCTGGCGGGTGGCAATTAACCCTCAAGAGGAACAGTCGGGATTTCTGCCAGTTTACCTGCAGGCCTCACAGGGAACCGAATTTATCCACCATGGCCCTAGCTCTCCCCAGGTCTGCATCAAGTCTCTGAGGAATATTACGAGGTTGTCCGCATGTAAGGCAATGCAGTGCTGATGGTTGCCAATCTGGACACCCCAATATCTGCTACCTTCTCTCGCAAGATTGGCCAGTGGCTCCATCACAGGCAAACAGCAGGGGTGAGAGTGGGCATACCTGCTGCATCACTCGTCCCATTCTGTAGCTCTCTGAGCTGGCTTGCCCAGTGTAGACTCTGGCCATTGGAACCACATACATGGTCAGGTCCATGCCAAGAAGCTTTTCCCTAGCTGCTTTCGATCCATTAATCCATACAGAAAGCCCGATTCTAGGTTCTCAAAGGATTTTTCTATGTTGACAGCAAATTACTCTTCGAAGCCATGCGTTTCGACCTCTTGCACCGCCAGAAGGTGTGGAATATTAAGTGCCATGTTCCAGCTGGGTACAAACCCCACTTGGTCAGAGTGTACTAGCTTGGACATAAGGGGAAGAAGGTTGGAGGCTAAGATCTTGCTAATAATTTTGTAGGTAATATTGAGTATCAACAGCGGCCTTGTAGTTGTGGAATGGCATCCCTGGTTTTAGTCGGGGCACCACTGTCGCTTCTTGAATGGATTTCAGAATGTAGCCCATGCCCCTAACCATCTTCTAGAGATCAACTAATTTGGGGGCCAATTCGCTGACGTATGTTGCCTAGAACTCCACAGGGAACCCATCTGTCCCTGGGGCCATGACACCAACCCTTTTATCATCACTTTTATCTCCTGGATAGTGATGTCACTTTGTAGTTCCTCAGCCTCTTCCTGTGTGAGGGTAGTGAAGAGCAGTGGTACAAGGTAGTCATGTAATGTTAGCAAAACCAAAGGGGATGATGGATGGAGTGTTGAACATTGCAAGCACTCACCCCCAGTCAACTGATTTGGGGTTAATCCATCATCATTCTTTAGCTCACTCCGCCACCCCAGTTCAGACATGGCCATATGTAAATCGGTCTGACCCGGTGCCTCAAGGGAACAGTCCAGCCCGAACTGCCAAGCCATGTCTTCCCTCGACTGGAAACAAGCATTCTGGGACCGGTTGCGGGTTCATAACCCTCATCAGCAAGGCTATCTTGAATCCAGTGGCAAAGTGAGCAAGGGACCTGATGGAGCGAGGTGGCAAACACAAAATGTTGTGTACCCCTCGTAAAGTTAATGTCCCATAACATTAATATTTACTGATTGCATGATTTGCAAAATTAACCAACCATAGAGTAAAGTGCACACATTATTTTTATTATTACACACGGGGAGAACTAACTTGCTTGCATGATGCAAATAAACCCAGCTAATATGTATTGTTATTGTGTTGTGAATTAATGCACAGCTGAAAAATAATCAAAATGCAACTTAAATGTGCTTATTGTATTCATTTATGTGGTGGAGAGGTCGAATTGTAAGTATAAAATGCATTTATGTGGCTTATTTGCTAGGTAACAACTAATTGGGAAACATTAGTAAGGTGGGAGTTAAAGAACGGGTTTAAATTCAATATTTAACATAAAGTTTATTTTTACGAGAGTTCCAAAAGTGGCTCCTGAGGCCTGTGCAAAGATGGCTTCTCGGGTAAACTGTGAGCAAGAGCTGAACTGCGCAGGCGCGCCAAAAACATGCAAGTCAGAGTGAACTGTTTGTGCTCAAGGAGGTTCAAGGCTGATGTGGCTCGGAACCTAGGATGGGTGCCAAACCTGGACGACTGAACGTTGAAATCATGAGAATTTTGCTTGATGATGCCGCTCAAGGAAGCGCCTAGGCCAAAGACTGTCCTAAAACAAAGCCCCTTTATTTTTTCGCTGACACGTTGTGAAAATGATGCTGTAATGGTGGAAATGATGCTCACCCACCCCGAAATTGTCCAATGAAATTTTGAATAAGGGATGATAGATACTTTTTATTTTTTTTGTATATATTTTTATTGGTTATATCACACGAGGAGAAATATACATATCGGGTATCTTTTAGAGGAACATAATATAACGGTGAGCGAGCGAAGGATGTGAGGAAACACATAGCAATTACAGGCACCAGGTAGTTAATATACAAGCAACAAATTAGAACAAAGCAATGCAGTACCGACCATCTCAAGCAAACAGTATCAGAACCCGCCCACCCGTGATACAGGATATCAGGATCGCACTTACGATACCCGGATATGAGGAACATAACTCAGGATAATACGCCACATCTCTTGTGAAGAGAGGAAAAGGGAAAAGGAAGGCCATAGAACAAAATAAAGGAAAAATAAAAAAAAAATTTAAAAACACAACCCCCCCACCCTGCACCCCTGCATATGGCTACGGCCTAACCCCACTAGCAGCGTGCCTGTCGCCTAGTAAACTGACCCCAAGGAAGGAAAAAGATGGAGGAGCGCATATCATACAATACAATACGAGCTCCCGGACTCCCCTCCCCCCCGCCAAAACAGACAACCCCTATCATCGTACAAAGCGAATTAAAGCAATCTAATAAACAAACAGATAGGGGGGCAACAAAAAGAGAAACGATCCCCCTGCCCAACTCCCGGAGCAACGGAGGCAGCAGATCCCATACCAAACATAACCAGTATATCAGACCCAGACAAACAGACTACATTTTGGCCCCTACGATCACGGACACCACCCAGCAAAGTCAAAATAAAGTCATGGCATAGAGGTCAAACAATCAAATTCAGTCCTGGCCCTCGCGATCCATCGCACAATCCCCACCCAATGAAATCGAAATTATAGCAAAAAAGTCAGAACGATAGAGAAAAGGGAGATTAAAACAGCCAAAAAGGATCAAAAGAATCAAGTCTCGAAGTCCACCAAATATGCAGGAGGCAGTCCAAAAAGTAGTAAAGGAAATCCCCAAAAGTAAGAGAAGGAATAAGTCTTGAGCAGGCGATGAGTCAACAGGTCGGGCTAGTTGTTCAGGGGCTTCATCAACGTACCGCTGTGTTCGTTCAGTGATAAATGGCACAAAGTCTCGATTCTGCCCGGGGTCCTGGTGTCGGGTTAAATCAAGCTTCACGGGGAACACCAAAAGTTGCAGGTATAACACAGGGCCGAAGTCCGGTCTCAAAGATACAGTCACGATCCGTACGGCCAAGTCGTGGAAGGCGGCATCCATTTGCAAGCGAAGCGCCCCGATGGCGGCCATTACGGTTCCCAAAGTGGATTCACTCTTCATCCGATCCATCTCGGCTTGCAGGATAACGAGGCAGGTCCGTGACCCCGGAGGCCGGCTACTCCGGGGGGACAAACAGTAGCAGGATGGACGGAAGCGGCGGGCGACTCGTAGGCTTGGCAATCTTTACACCGTCGCCACGAGCGGGGGCCCCACCGCGGACCCCGAAATACAACAGGGCCCCCGGGACCTGGCCCCTCACCCACAGCCGCAGGCACGTCTCGTCGCCGTCCGTCCAGTATTCGCGGGGACCAGAAACCACCACCAGGATCAAGAATAAGTTCCACTCAGGCGAGACCGGACTCCGCCAGGTACCCGCGGCCGATGTTGATCAACTGAAACCCTGCTGGGTCAGTACTCGAGGCCCCGGCTTACACATTGGAATAGGCCAAAAATGAAAGACGGTGTAACTTTGTCTCTCAAGGCGATAGAAACTCCGGGATTGCCCCCTCAGGCTCAGCGACGATTCGGAAATATGGGAGTCTGTCGGAAGATCAGATTAAGTACAGGATATGTCCGCAGACGACGGAGGTCGACGGAGCCGGGAGCTTATGCGGTCATCTTGTGTGCTAGCGTAGCTCCTCCTCGATAGATACTTTTTAGATAGATTAAGTTAGGGATTTAGGGTATAAAAACCCCAGGTTTTGTCTAGTTGGGGTCGCCTTTCCAATTTCTATCGGAGATGCTGCCCGATTGCTGACCGATTCCTGGATGTAAGAACTTTAATGTTTTTTACTTGTTTGCTTTGCAGGATTGAAGGATAAGATGAGGGTGTTAGTTAGGGATGTTAGGAGAGAATGAATTTGGAACTATCTGTTCTTTGCTAATCTTTAACTGTCTTCTAAAATAAAGCGACTTTCTTGAGCTCTAAATAAAATGATCATTTTGAAAAAAAGTTTAAGATTTTACTGAATAAAGATTTACTAATGCATAAATGTCAGACATGATAAAGTTTCGCTGTGAATAAAATTAGATAAATGTAGAAGTAAAAGCTGATCTTTGAATTCTTCCTACGCCTAATTTTCATTCTAGTAGATCCATTGCCACTATGGTGGTGTATGCAAAAACAACAATTGATAGACAGAATGCAGAACAATGTCATACATTCACCGCAGTACAGAGATCTGGGCCTAAATCCATCGTTTTTTTGCACTCCACACCACCCCAGGTCAGACATGGCCATATACAAATCAGCCTTGACCCTGTGCCTCATGGGAACAGTCCAGCCCGAACTGCCAAGCCATGTCTTTCCTGGACCGGAATCAAGCATCCAAGGACCGGTTTCTGGCTATCAGCCTTCATCAGCCTGGATAGCTTGACTCCAGTGGTGTGGAGAGCATGGGACTCACGTTTGAGCATACCCATCCCACTCGGGGTGACAAATGCAAAAACAACAATTGATGGACAGAATGCAGAACAATGTCATACATTCACCCCAGTACAGAGATCTGGGCCTAAATCCATCGTTTTTTTGCACTCACAAATGATCATTTTGAAATAAAGTTTAAGATTTTACTGAATAAAGATTTACTACTGCATAAATGTCAGACATGATAAAGTTTTGCTTTGAATAAAAATGAGATAAAGGAAGAAGTAAAAGCTGGTCTTTGAATTCTTCCTACGCCTAATTTTCATTCTAGTAGATCCATTGCCACTATGGTGGTGTGTCTGAATAATTAAATGTCTGAATAAAACCATGGTAAAGTGTAAATAATCTGCAGGTGTAAATAATAATTAGTTAAATAGGTTTAGACGCTCCACCAAAATGTTATAGCGTTTCTCCATTGCGATTCACCAGAGCCTTGAAGCCAAGTGTAAGTGAATAGAGTAAATGAGCAGTGTTATGGGCCCCACTGATGCATGATTTATGTGTTTTAAGGTTTCGGGGTAATGGTGAGTATTAATTAGTAATGATTTCTGGAGCCGCGCTGTAGCAGTTATAAACTTGGTAGCAGAGTAGTGGTTACTAAGGAAATTAGCTAGGGTTATGGTAAAGTACTATACAGAATTCGATGTACAGAATTATGACTAACATCTGTTGAGTTTGTATTACGTTACATGTTGTCCTGGAAAGGTTTCATAGAGTAGGGTGAAGCCAGTGCCTCCGTCTGCAGGTGGAGGAAGTGTGGCAAGGTAGTCGCACAGTGAATTAGTGTGTTTCAAAAAAGGAGTATCGGCGAATACTGCGGTGGTATAGTCGCATATCACTGTTTAGGGACCTTAGGTGTGAAAGGATAAATGTATAGTGAGGGCAGTCTATGAAATTTCAGCCTTCAAGCATAGGGATCGTTCCGTGTTTCCCGACTAAAACTTACTGCTGGGAGAGTAATAGGTCTTAACCCGAGCGTGATTGAAGAGTAAAGAGAGTGGCGTCTCTCTTTTGCTAACAATAGAGGAATTCTGTGGTGGGTTAGTGGACGCGCTGCCTACTAGTAACTCAGAGTTCATGTATATATGAATAGGGTTTTCCGTATGAGCGTGTGTAAATGAAATTGCAATACGCGTTCAAGTGAAACTCTGGGACTGTCTCTAAGGAGGTGAAAAAGATCTCTGTATGTGCTTTCCTAGAGAAGCGAGATCGTTATTGCCTGATAGAAGGGTAAAGCCAGTAGTGTTGCTTTATCGACGAGTCTAAAAATTCTGAGGAGATAAGCGTCGTCTACTCCGGTTACAGAATACTTGTGCGATTGAAAATTCTATCACTTTATTAGCGAAACAGATTAGTGGATTTGTTTTGTGTAAGTTACTAACTGATTTTGTAAAATATCTTGTAAATACGGCTTCTTGAAAAAAAACCTGTAAGGGAGGGGTCAGTCGGCGCTGCAGAAGCCGGAGCGCTGGTGACGTCAAAAGTGTCGCGCTGGGATTGGTCCGTGTGACCAAGACAGAGTAGGAGTTGATTGGTTCATCACAGAAAGCAGCAAAGGATATTGGTTAAGCACTATAGTGACGTATCGTGTTCTAACAGGTGCATTAGTTCGAACCGCGCTGTGATAGGTTTGTGTTACAGAATCAACAACAGATAAGTACGCGATCTTTTGAAAGCAGGAAAGTTTACCGAAAATATCATACTACTATTATGATGATGACAGGAAGAAATCTTCATGGTTTAAAAAGCTGAAAAATATGTTTCTAAAAGACAAAGAGGTAGTTACGAGAGAGGGAAAGATACTTTCTTCACCGAAAACGCCTGCTTCCTATATGTTGACGAAATATGGTTACCATACGTGTGTTTGGTTGGAAAATTGGGTACATTATACCAAGGATGATGGTGTGTTAGCTTTTCCAGAAGGAGGATCATTAGATTTGGCTATTTTGAGAAATTTGAGAGACAAAATGATGAAACTTGAACCGAGACCCAGACCAACTCAATTTGAGGCGTTAGTTGAGTGGGAAGATGAGATGCATCAAATGGAAAGTGAGAGGTTGCTGTTTTAGAAGAAATATTAAATAGGAGACCACCCCCATATCAACCAAGTTCTTTATGGACTACCCCAAATGCCCCGATGTCTGAAGAAAGAGTAAATGAATCACCGAGACAACCATCAAATTTTAGAGATTTCCTGAAAGAGTAGAAACAAGATATGTCCCAAGTACTCCGATAGGAGAAGCAAGAATTACAGGAACTCCTGTACAAAGTAATGATTCACACAGAATTGTGTTAAGTGCAGAAAGACAAAGTAATGAACAGCCAAATATGTCTGATTATGAGCGTTCTGCACATGAATTGATTCAAAACCTTACTAGGAATATGGAAGCTGTAACTGTACCAGTAACCATAGGACCTGTGATACTGGTATTTGAAGATCAGAAAATAAAAGAGCCAAGACTAATCGTTCCATTACAGCAAAGTTTACAAAGAGCATAAGAGAGTACTGGTCCTGATTTATCAGAAATAGGGCGGAATATAAGTGTAAATCCACTAGAGTTAACTTTTAATCAAAATTTGTCATGCGGATACCCGACAGGAGCAGAATCTGACTCTGCTACTCCAGAGAAAATTGCAGATAAAATAGATTTAATGCAGACACCCATGGGACCATCAGAAAAAAAGTTGAGTGAATGGATAAAATCATTAAAATTAAAAGAGCAGGAATTAAAAGTGCTGGATGTGTCTAAATTAAAAGTAGACAGAACAAGACAAACTGTTTCCTGTTTTTGATAAAGAGAAAATTCCTGTTGAACTGAAAGAGGCAGTGAAAGAAAGTGTGTGGGATTTCACTGGAAAAGATATAGGTCTGATGAAAGCAGTTGATCCTGTGAAAGTGTTCATAAAAGAAGGTGCAAATTATCCGAATATACCACAGTATAAAATGACTGCCGAAGTAATTGAAGGAATTACTCCAGTAATTGACAAAACGATTGAGTAGGGAATTTTACGAGAAATTGAGAGCTGTCCTTGTAATTCACCAATTATGGGATTGAAAAAGCCAAACACGACATTTAGAATTGTGCAGGACCTGAGAAAAGTTAATAAAATCGTAGTCCCATGTTGTCCGATTGTCCCGAATCCAGCAGTGATTCTGTACCAAATACCACATGATGTAGAGTGGTATACTGTAATCGATTTATGCAATGCGTTCTTTACTGTTCCATTGCATCCAGAAAGCCAACCAATTTTTGCGTTTCGTTTCCAAAATCGTATCCTAGCATGGTGTAGAATCCCACAAGGGTACACTGAGAGTCCATCGATTTTTAATCAGCTGCTAAAGAAATCATTGGAAAATGTGAGAATGCCTGGAGAATCTGTGTTGGTACAGTATATTGATGATCTTTTGGTTGCATCAAAAACAAAGGATGCCTGTGTAACTGATACAGTGGCATTATTAAATCATTTGGCTGAGGAGGGACATAAAGTGTCTCCATCAAAATTGCAGTTTTGCCAGAAAGAAGTACAGTATTTAGGCCACAGGATTGCAAAAGGAATCAGACAGGTCACAATTGAGAGGATTAAAATGATACAAGGAACGCAGCTCCCCAAGAAGACTCAAAGACAGGTAAGAATGTTCCTAGGAATGGTGGGTTATTGCAGACAGTGGATGCGTGGATTCTCATTGATTGCAAAACCATTGCAGAGCCTGACAAAGGCAGACATCAGAGACCCTATTGTTTTGACCAAAACAGAGATGGAAGCGTTTGAACAGCTCAAAACTAAATTATGTGAAGCACCAGCTTTGGGAATGCCTGATTATGAAAAAGAATTTGAACTATACTGCTGTGAGCGAGAAGGATGTGCTCTGTCAGTATTAATTTAGAGGCATGGAAGAATGAGAAAACCAATTGCATATTTCTCAGCTGTTTTGGACCCTGTTGCAAAGTCCTTGCCAGGTTGTCTGAAAGCAGTAGCAGCAACCAGTGTAAGTCTGGAGCAAAGTGAAGTAATTGTGATTGGATTTCCTGTGAGAGTCTATGTACCTCATTCAGTGGAGATTCTCCTCACAAGAGCAAAGACTCAGTACATGACTAACAGCAGAATGACACGTTATGAGAAAATAATTTTGGGAGCTGAGAATGTGACAATTGCAAGATGTGTGAATGTCAACCCATCAACACTGTTACCTGATATAGTTGAAGCAGAAGTGAAAGGTGAGCTTGATCACAAGTGTTTGGATGTTCTGGAATATGGCACAAAGCCACGTCCAGACATTAAAGATGAACCTTTGCTTGAATCAGATTTTGTCATGTTTGTGGATGGATCATGCTTGAGAACAGAGAGTGGTGTTCTAAGTGCTGCATATGCTGTTTGTACGGTAGCAGAAGTGCTGGAAGCATCTTGTCTGAAAGGAATTCATTCTGCTCAAATAGCGGAGTTGATTGCTTTGATACGAGCATGTGAGTTGGGAAAAGAGGTGAAAGTAACCATAGTGACTGATAGTCAATATGGTTATGGAGTTGTTCATGATTATGGACAGCTTTGGTCCCAAAGAGGTTATTTGACCTCTGCAGGAACACCCATTCGGAATGCAGAGTTTGTAAAAACATTGATTGATGTGATACAGCTCCCTGAAAAATTGGCTGTGGTAAAATGTTCTGCCCACAAGAAAGGTGAAGATTATGTCACCAGAGTAAACAGTTATGCTGATGCAATTGCAAAGCATTGCGCCAAAAATCAAATTTCAATTAATCGAGAGAAAACTGAAGAACATGTTCCAAGTCCTTTAATGCTAACCACTGTAGTGGAAACTTGGCAGGAGGTGAAGCAGATGCAGGAAGAGGCAGGAACAGAGGAAAAAGATATATGGTTAAAATCAGGTTGTAGACAAAGGGAGGAAGATGAAATTTGGGTTTACAAAGATGAAAGACCAGTAATGCCCGATAGCATTATTTCAGATATGGCCCGAATGTACCATGGTCAAGCACATATTGGCAGAGACGCTATGATTCTTCTCTTTAGACAGACTTGGTATAATCCTAAATTCAGAATGATTGCTGAAAGTTTGTGTCAAAGATGCTTAGTCTGCCAGCAATTTAATCCAAACAGAAAAACTGTTGTAAGTTTGGGAACCATAGGACGGGAGGGTGGCCCATTTCCAAGAGTTCAGCTGGATTTTGTTGAATTACCTCCATGCAACAGACTCAGATATGTTCTTGTTATAATCTGTTTGTTCTCTCGGTGGGTAGAGGCTTTCCCCACGAGAAGGAATGATGGATTAACTGTTGCTAAGTTGTTCTTGCGTGAGATAATACCACGTTTCGGGTTTACGGTCACGATTGAATCGGACAGAGGCCCACATTTTCAAAATGAGTTACTGCAGATGATTTGTGAAGCTCTGGACATTCGCCAGAAGCTACATTGTGCATACAGACCTGAGGCTTCAGGAGTAGTCGAACAGGTGAATGGAACAATTAAAAATAGAATTGCAAAGATGTGTTTGGCAACAGGAATGAAGTGGCCTGATGCTTTGCCACTTGTTTTAATGACACTGAGAAGCATACCTGACAGAAAAACTGGATTAAGTCCTCACGAAATCTTGATGGGAAGGGTGATGAGACAGGCCTATGTACCAGTTAATAAACTGTTAGTTATTAATGATGACATCATACTGGATTACTGCAAGAATCTATCTGATGTAGTAACTTCTGTGCTCCACCAGGTGGGAACTGATTCAAATCCTAAAGAGAAAACTCCAGCTCAGGATCTAGTCCCTGGGGACTGGGTAAGAGTGAAAGTTCATCGCAGAAGGAATTGTTTGGTACCAAGGTGGCACAGACCACGTCAAGTGATCTTGGTCAGTACTACTGCAGTTAAGTGTGCTGGACTGAAAAAGTGGGTTCATGCTAGTCACACCATCCGTGTGCCTGAACCTGAATACCCAAACGACGGTGAAAGTACAACTGACTTTGATTCTGAGGGTGAACGAGAAAAGGATCCAGATACTGAAGATCGACAAGAACATCGACATCTGGAAGTATCAGAAGCCAGTTCTGCGTCTGAAGGTGAAGGTGAAAGGGAGATTGTTGAAATACCAGATTCAGAAGATGAACTTGAAGGTCGAGAATCGGTAAAGACAAGCACCAAGAAAGAGGCAAAAGAAAGTGAAGAAAAGGTTGTTGAAAAGGAGAAGACTGTAAAGCAATCTGAAGACTCTGAAAGCAGGAACTGAAATCCTGAAACTGGAGAAAAGGAAGTAACTCACGACAAGGATGAGATTCCAAGTACCAGTTATGAAGGTGTTCCTAACAGAGTAACAGTAGAGAGAACTGAAACTGGTGAAGACAAAGACATTGTGAAGATCATAATCAATGATACAGTGGAAGACACTGAAAGTGAAACTGATGACAGTGCAGATGAAACTCCATTAAGAAAAAGTACAAGAAAAAGAGCTTGGAGAGTAGAGCATAATACAATAGAGCCAAAGACTAAGAAAGTCTGCAAAGGAGACAATTGGCCTAAAGGAACTGGAGGATTAAGATTCAAAATAGTGAAAAAAACAAAAGAGCAAGAAGACCAAGTGAATGAGATCTCTAGCCAGAAAGAAACATTGGGAAAGAAAATAGAGACTATTCAAAGGCCTAAAAGAGTAAGACGTCCAAATAAGAGGTACAAATCACCTAAGTGGACATATATTCTCCTGCCACCGATTGTTGAAGTTAATAGTAGCTAAGAAAACTTAAAGTTAGGTACTCAAAGTATATGATATTCAAATAAAAAGTCTGAAGTCCTGTGAGACAGATTTGTAAATATAGAAGAGGTCGGAGTTGACAAAAGATCGAAGAAAACTTGTTAGAAAATCTAATTATAGCATTATTTAGAATAGAAATTGACACAAGGTAGAAGAAAACTTGTTAGAGTGCTGAGTGGTGTGAAATTTATAGGTGACATAAGGTCGAAGAAACGGTGTTAGGGAAAATGGCAATGAATAATCATGGTGAAGATGGTGTAGATGTTTTACTATATGCATGGGGTTGTTGACTATACTATGGATAATTTTAGCTATTGTGATTCCTTTCCAAACTAATTTAACAAAATTAAACCCAAATGTGAGTTCAAGTAAGCCAAATGAGAAAGAAAAAGTGCATGAGACATATGTGTACAAGCCAGAATTGCATCAAGATAGATCCATCAGCGATTACACCAAGAATACTTTTTCAAAGTTATTGCTTGAGTATATTAAACCATGAATGTTGATGACTGTTATGTTTGTGTAAAATTGCCAGCATCAGTGTCAGAAGGGGTGACCTATCACCACCTTCCTCTTACATATGGAGTAACTTGTAGTGTAATTGCACCTTTGTTTTATAAGACTGGAAAACTAGAGTATCATTACTCCAATGTAGATGAAATATTTGCGAAATTAAAGATTGACAATACACTAAATAAAAGAAAACATGCGGAAGTGATGGGAGAATATTTTCTAGAAGTAGATGAGTTAACACACGAGTATGCATTTAATATAGCCTTATAGCCCGCAGTAGCGGGCTATACCGGCTATTAAAGGCCCGCTGAATCATTAAAGGCCCGAGCCGAAGAGGAGGGACTTTAACGAAACAGCGGGACTTTAATAGCCGGTATAGCCCTGCTACGAAGGGCTATAAGGCTATTAGAATATTCTGCCACTAGAGGTCAGAATGTTCTAACAAATTAAACAAAGGGTTCTCGAAGCCTTTGTAGAACATTGGAATGTTGCTCTGCGGGCCTTTACCGGCCCGTAGAAGCAGGGAGCACTCCATTGTCTGCAATGGAGCTCCCATCATTCCAATGTTCTAATAATAATTTGACTTGCAAAATGAGAGTTGCAGAAAAGGCATTCTTAAACATGGTTGAGGAAGGAGAATTGCTTACAAAGGAAAAGAGAAGATGAAACATGCAAAGTCAAAATATTACACATTTGATGATGAGAACATTGAGGATAAGAATGTGAATGTAGCAATCAAGATAGATGTACCAATGTTGGGAAAATTTTGTATTAGAAGAGATAATTCAATGTATGACAATTATTTTGTGGGTGCAAGTCAATGTAAAGATACCTATAGAATTATGGGAGGTTGGGGATTTAAAGGTGGAAATGATCCTGTTTTTCCTGGAATTTATTTCATATGTGGGAACAAAGCTTATTATAGAATGCCAGATCATTGGTATGGAACATGTTATGTGGGTTTGGTCTTTCCAAAAAATGTTCATGTAGATAGAGGTACTAATGGAAAGCATGAGATAGGTAAAGTTCTAAGTCGAAAAAGAAGAAAGAGTGCATTAGAAATAATAGGTGATGTATTTGGAGCACTGATACCAGCAGTGGGAATTTCGTTTAATGCAAATAGAATAAAAAAATTGTCCACAATAGTTGATCAATTATCAACAGATACAGCAGGAGGATTCTTAACACCTTAGGAGCTCGTAAACAAACCTCCCCAGTGCTGCGCTGTCCATTATCCAGTGCTGAACTGGACGTCCAGCGGTCGCACGCAGCACTGGGGAGGTAGTGCCCGTGACGACCGTTGGCCGACGGCAGCACCTAAAGGGTTAATGGTAGATGCTAAGATGGTTGCTATGAGAGCTATGGTTATGCAAAACAGACTTGCCCTTGATATAATTTTGGCAAAAGAGGGAGGAGTCTGTGGAATTTTGAAAGTTCAACATTGTTGTACTTACATTCCAGATAAAAGTCAGAATAGTGAAAATTATCTTATAAATATTACAGATCTGCATAAAGAAATTGAACCACTGGAGGTTGAAGGTGTCTTTGAAAGACTGTGTAAAGATTCCTCAGCAATTAAGCAATGGTTTCAAGAAATAGGTAGCTCAATTATAGGTAAAATATGAATACCAATAACAGTTTTAGTGATAGTAAGGCGGGAGGCGGGAGGCGGGAGGCGTTCTGGGCAATGTCGGGGCGGGCGGGGGCCGGGGCGGGAGTGCACCCAAGCCTTAAATGTTGCCCCCAGCCCCCTTCTGCCCCGGGCAACGCTGCCGCAATCCGGAAATGCTGCCCCCAGCCCCCTTCTGCCCCAGGCAACGCTGGGGCGGGCTGCTAGTTGTAAGTATAAAACGCATTTATGTGGCTTATTTGCTAGGTAACAACTAATTGGGAAACATTAGTGAGGTGGGAGGTAAACAGAACGGGTTTAAATTCAATATTTAACATAAATCTGTGTTTGTTTTTAAGATAGTTCCAAAAGTGGCTCCTGAGGCCTGTGCAAAGATGGCTTTTCGGGTAAACTGTGAGCAAGAGCTGAACTGTGCAGGCGCGCCAAAAACCTGCAAGTCAGAGTGAACTGTTTTTGCTCAAGGAGGTTCAAGGCCGATGTGGCCCGGAACCTAGGATGGGTGCCAAACCTGGACGACTGAACGTTGAGATCGTCCGAAATTGTTGGATAGCGTAGAAGTTAAACATAACAATCTTATAAATATTTGTTGTAAATAAAATAATTGATAATTTTTTTTTTAAACTCCACATCATTTGCAAATACCCATTAATAATTATTAAAAACATAATTACAATGGAATAATTAATTAACAGTAAATTAACGATATATGCCAATAAATATAAATTAATAAATATTAGTTACCAAATAATAAATATTGAACACTAAAATATTTTTCAAAACTAAAAACATAATTACAATTGAATAATTAATTAACAATAAATTAACAATAAATACCAATAAATATTAATTAATACATATTAGTTAACAAATAATAAATATTGAACACTAAAATATATATTTTTTAAAACATTAATAATTACAAATTAATTAACACTTAAAATATAGTAAACAATACATTTATTTTTAAATCAAAAAATATTTTAAATGAAACAAGAATTACCAATTAGTAAAAATGTATTTCCAATAAATAAAAAGTAATTAACAATTTAAAATTTGAATTACCAATTAAAATAATTAATTACAATTAAAAAAATTAATTGCCAATTAAAAAATGTCATTACCAATTAAAAAATTAATTCCCAATTAAAAAATTAATTACCAATTAATCATTAATTAAAAATAAAATAAAAATCAATTCCAATGAAAGAAAATCATTACTTAATTATAATTAAATTACTTCCCACCCAGTTCCCCTATAAAACCACTACCCGCTACAGAACTTCAACACAAAAATTAATTAAAATTAATTTACAGTTGCTAAAAATTAATATTTAATTTACTATAATTAAATTACTTCCCAATCTCTTCCCCTATAAACCCACAACCCGCTCCTGTAGTAAAACATAAAATTAACTTAAAATTAACATTATTAATATATAAAAAGTAGTACACATATAATTTAAAACAAATAAAATACTTAACAAAAAACATATAACACATACATATAAAATACATAATAAAATACATAACAATAAACAAATATCGATATTAGTTACATCGAAATTAGTAACATCGATATATTTAATATCGATATTACTAACTTCAATATTACTTACATCGATATAAAAAAATCGATATTACTTACCTTAGGGTCGATATTCTGTCCAACGATATTCTTTTTTTTTTGTCAACTCTTTTTTATTGGCATTTTTTAATAAGCATTCTCAACAACTCAATGTACGCATCTTAGACAGCACTGACAATTACAATTACAATTACAATTACCCCAGTGCTCCATTATCGGTACACTGACGGCATCAGTCACTACTAAGACACTAGCATATTATGACATATACGTGGGCTGTCCAATGATATTCTTGACCTCGATATTCTCCACCTTCGATATTTCCAACTCGATATTACTGTAAGTCGAAATTTAGGAATCGATATTTAGACTGTGCACCATATATATATATATATATATATATATATATATATATATATATATATACATATATATGCGTGTGTGTGTGTGTATATATATATATATGTATATATATATATATATATACATATATATGCGTGTGTGTGTGTGTGTGTATATATATATATATATATATATATATATATATACATATATATATATATATACATATACATATATATTACCTACTGGCGGTCGCCAGTAGGTAGTTATAGTTAGGACCTAGCTACCATAGGAAATCCGCAAAATTCTATTGGGATATTTTCCAATTTTTGCGGGGTAAGCGCTGTGTGCGTTCCCATGTACGCTCACCGGTACACGCACCCAGAGCATACCACAGGGAAAAACATTGAAAGAAAATAGTGAAAAATAAGAATTTGGAGTGCTTAGAGGTAGGGTAGCTCTAAAAAGAGCTGTTGTGTTATGTGAGTGATTTAAGTACCTACAAGTAGGTACCGATGCAGAGTCTAAAATTCACTTCAATACAATCACTTCGCTACTACTTCATAAATTAGAAATAAAAATGAATAATATGTCAACTAATTTTGAATTTGTAAATATTAATTTATTGTTCAGAATTTTCATAATTTAATAGAACTTGTAGCATGTATTCATCTGGAATTTCCTCTTCAATCATATGATCAGGAATGTCCTCATTAAAAGTGTGCCATGATGATTCTATTTTATCCAAACATTCGATTAATTCTTCGTCAAGAGATTCATTCCAAAAATTCTCCGTGTCATCTTGAATTTCAATAAATATCGTTGAAATTTCAAATGAAATTTTCTTGGTCTCCTCATTTGGATTCATTTTAATTTCAAATTTCTTGCTGTAAATTGCAGACAAAAGTAATCACTTTCAATTATCGTTTTTAGTAATACATAACATAAAAGTAGCTTAATCAAGTATTTAGTTCTTTAAAATTAATTGGGCAGTGTATAGTATCAGACAGGAACTAGAAATATAAAGCACTGCATGTGATGAAGCCAATCTTAAACAATAATTATAACAGAAGGACTGTAAATAACTAATAGAAAACATTTTCCAAATTATCTTAAAGTGTACAACATAGTTCCCCTTACAAATTAACAACTCACCTTTTTGAAAGTAGAAGAGTTAGTACTGTGTTATTCTAAGTCCAGCAATTGAGCACCCAAATTTTCTCTCAAAAGTACTTCAGACTGGGGTATCACAAAATGGCCGTGTTTTCCTCTCATTTAAGATATTTACATAACCAATCAAACTTCATCACACACAAATTCCAAACTAAAGTAATATTTTGATTCGTTCTGAATTTCAATACTTTCAAATGTGTTTTCCCAATGCAATTTTCCATAGGACATTTAGACACGGCTACAGCCTGAACGGATGAATGGAATTACACCAAAGTTGGCAAAATGATAGGTACTGGTATGTAGTAGGGCCTTTTCTATATTTCTTTGAAATTGCTCCTGTGGTTTTTATGAAAGGCAACTTCAAAAAAACATATATATCAATAGGCGCGCTATGAGCGCTCACCGGTACGTGTACCGGGGAGCGTACCCGGCGTGCTACGGGAGTGCGCGAGCGGAAAGCTGATTGGCTGTATGATGTCTGTCAACATTCTTAACAGTCCGGACAGTCCGCCATCTTGTGTCTCGGAAAAATCGAGACACCTGAGGTAAAAAAAAAGGGTGAAATGATTAAAAGGGGGCAGGGTAGACACCCCCTGACCTCCTAGGTTTTTTGAGGGAGGCTTAGGAGGACCCTGAAGGGCCCAAAAACTATTTTTTTTTTAATTTTCGCGGGGTAAGCGTTGGGTGCGTTCTCAGGTGCGCTCTCCGGTACGCGCACCCTGAGCGCACCACGGGGAAAAACAGTGTAAAAAAATAGAGTAAAAAAATATTGTAGAGTGTTTAGAGGTAAGTTAGCTCTGAAAAGAGCTGTTGTGTTATGTGGGTGTTTTTTGTAGGTACCAATGCAGAGTCTCAAATTCAAGAGGAAGACTCTATTCCCCTCATCTGTAAAATGAACACCATCTCTCCTATAGATGCCTTGCATGTTGTAACGCAAATTGTTGTGGTAAATGGAACCCATACCATAGTCTCTGAGGAAAGCAGAAACAGATTTATTTACATGTTTCCTTGCTTTCTCAATCTGTGGACAAAATTGGTTGTACCAGTTCCATTTTTGCCTTTGGCATATATTAGAAAATACCAGGGCAGTTTTTGGAAAAAGTGACATCAATTGCCCAAAGATGTCCTGTAAAAGCATTTCCAGACATACCCCAGTCAAAGTGCCCAAGTCATTTCCACCACAGTGCACAATTATGAGGTCAGGCTGTGGTAAATGCATAAAGGATTTTACCAATGGTATCAATTGGTGACTTCTTAATCCTCTCTGTCCAATCCACACAATGTCCACATTTGGTAAATCAAGGTAGTAAATCCCTCTGTTGCTTGCAAATTTTTCACTCCAGAAGACATAGCTATGACCCACAAACCAGACTTTTGGCATCTTGAAGGTAGATGTGCTTCTAGTCAGATGAGTTGTGGAAATGAAATGGCAGTTTGAAAGTAGGAATTATGAAAAAAAGTTGTTGAGATTCAGTGCAGTTGAAAAGCAAGAAATGATTTGTGCTTTCTTAAACTTCACCACTGAAAATTAGGGTGCATGCTTTATTTTTTGAAAGAAGTCATTTCAATGGTTGAGAAAAAGTCATGTAAAGAAACATTGCACTTGATTAGCTAGTACATTGAGAGGTCAAGCACCCTTGCTGTATTGTTTTGCAACATAGTATGATGAACTTGTGAACTGTGTGCTGGGTTAGGAGGGAGTTACCATGGTTACAGGGTGAATGAGCACTGGGGGGATGGGTGAATGTTATGTGAGTTTCATAGTCTTGAAATGTACAACCGATTAAAATGTGCAGTTTGGTTTTGAATTTGTGTGGTAACAATTTTGATTGGTTATGTACAAGAATATGGGTCTGAAATGAGTAAGAATCTGTGCCATTATTCTCAGGCTCCAGTAAAAGAAGCATTATTCAGAGATTCTGCTTAAGAAAATCTGTTGAGTGTGACTGACACTGTTCTACATCTTTCAAAGCATTTTTAAAGGTGAGTAATGATTCTTGTAATAAAGATAGAGTGCTGTATGCACTATGGGGAAGAGTAAGAAGTATTTTGTGCTTCTTTATTCTTGTTTTTTGTGTCATTTTTTTGTAATGTTGTTTAAAAATAAAATGGTGCATATTGGCAATGTATTTTGGAAATGAGTTAGGTTTCTGCTTTGTTTCTGTAGTGCAAAAAACACAGTTGATGGACAGAATGTAGAACAATGTCTTACATTCACCCCAGTACAAATATCTGGGCCTAAATCCATCGTTTGTTTGCACTCCACACCACCCTAGGTCAGACAATGGCTATATGCAAATCAGCCTTGACCCTGTGCCTCATGGGAACAGTCCAGCCCGAACTACCAAGCCATGTCTTTCCTAGACCGGAATCAAGCATCCAAGGACTGGTTTCTGGCTATCAGCCTTCTTCAGCCTGGATAGCTTGACTCCAGTGGTGTGGAGAGCCTGGGACTCACGTCTGACCATACCCAGCCCACTTGGGGTGAAAATTGCAAAAAACACAGTTGATGGACAGAATGTAGAACAATGTCTTACATTCACCCCATGCAAAGATCTGGGCCTAAATCCATCATTTGTTTGCACTCCACACCACCCTAGGTCAGACAATGGCTATATGCAAATCAGCCTTGAGCCTGTCCCTCATGGGAACAGTCCAGCCCGAACTACCAAGCCATGTTTTTCCTAGACCGGAATCAAGCATCCAAGGACCGGGGTGCTGGCTATCAGCCTTCTTCAGCCTGGATAGCTTGACTCCAGTGGTGTGGAGAGCCTAGGACTCACGTCTGAGCATACCCAGCCCACTCGGGGTGAAAATTGTGAGAAGGCATGGCTTGGCAGTTCGGGCTGGACTTTTCCCATGAGGCACAGGGTCAGACTGATTTGCATATAGCCATGTCTGAACTGGGGTGGCAGAGTGGGCTAAAGAACGGTGATGGATCAAACCCAGATCTTTTGACTGGGTATGAGTGTTTGATTGGTTCAGATGCTCTGTCCATCACCACCCCCTTTTGTACCGCTTTGTTTCTGTAGTGGTCATTTAAATGAGCTGTGCTTTGTGTCAAAAACGATTTAGTATGGAAAATATTTTCTGGAAGAAAGTCTGCTTTTTAGATTTTGGTGAAGTATCACAACTGCCTTTCTGTTTGAAATAAGCGAAAACAATTTCACATTTTTCAATAATGTCACCTGTGCCTTGTAACAGTTTGCCTCAATCAGCTTAAAGAGTATTCTTTGCTTGTGCCTCACTTTACTCTGTGCCTGTGTGTTATCTGATATATGATTCACATTAGGCACATGATCAGAATGTTAGATATAATGTACCATGTCTGTCTCTGCAAACAGTATGTGTGTCTCTGACTAAGATCACACTGATGGGTGAATTCAAGCTTTACTCACAGTGTGATCTTAGGCACATGATCAGAATGTTAGATATAATGTACCATGTCTGTCTCTGCAAACAATATGTGTGTCTCTGCCTAAGATCACACTGATGGGTGAATCAAGCTTCACTC
This sequence comes from Lissotriton helveticus, assembly GCF_964261635.1. Lineage (NCBI taxonomy): Eukaryota > Metazoa > Chordata > Amphibia > Caudata > Salamandridae > Lissotriton > Lissotriton helveticus. The sequence goes on from NC_136068.1 coordinate 1,191,482,153, forward strand.
ACAGTGTGATCTTAGGCACATGATCAGAATGTTAGATATAATGTACCATGTCTGTCTCTGCAAACAGTATGTGTGTCTCTGCCTAAGATCACACTGATGGGTGAATCAAGCTTCACTCACAGTGTGATCTTAGGCACATGATCAGAATGTTAGATATAATGTACCATGTCTGTCTCTGCCAGCAGTATGCGTGTCTCTGCCTAAGATCACACTGATGGGTGAATCAAGCTTCACTCACAGTGTGATCTTAGGCACATGATCAGAATGTTAGATATAATGTACCATGTCTGTCTCTGCCAGCAGTATGTGTGTCTCTGCCTAAGATCACACTGATGGGTGAATCAAGCTTCACTCACAGTGTGATCTTAGGCACATGATCAGAATGTTAGATATAATGTACCATGTCTGTCTCTGCCAGCAGTATGCGTGTCTCTGCCTAAGATCACACTGATGGGTGAATCAAGCTTCACTCACAGTGTGATCTTAGGCACATGATCAGAATGTTAGATATAATGTACCATGTCTGTCTCTGCCAGCAATATGTGTGTCTCTGCCTAAGATCACTCTGATGGGTGAATCAAGCTTCACTCACAGTGTGTTCTTAGGCACATGATCAGAATGTTACATATAATATACCATGTCTGTCTCTGCAAACAGTATGTGTGTCTCTGCATAAGATCACACTGATGGGTGAATCAAGCTTTACTCACAGTGTGATCTTAGGCACATGATCAGAATGTTAGATAAAATGAACCATGTCTATCTCTGCCAGCAGTATGTGTGTCTCTGCCTAAGATCACACTGATGGGTGAATCAAGCTTCACTCACAGTGTGATCTTAGGCACATGATCAGAATGTTAGATATAATGTACCATGTCTGTCTCTGCCAACAGTATGTGTGTCTCTGCCTAAGATCACACTGATAGGAAATTGATTGTGGAGAAGTGTGGCTCAATGGTTAGAGCGGCAGACCCTGATGCAGAGGTCTAGCCCGGGACCAGGGTTCAATTCCCCGCCTCGGTGGGTCTTGGGCTCAAAATTCCACGGACCTGATAATTCTCGACTCGGTGCCTATTCCAATCATGGAGTCCCACTCTGCAACTCTGGGCAATAGCTTGCTTAATCTCCATAACGGCCTCCACAATGCTAAGGATGCCTGGCCTCCACCTTGGGGGTGCCCAGGAGTGGACACCTCACAGGGAAAGCCAGGATGGGTTTCACAGCGGTATTCGTACAAGCGCCTTGAGACCCTAGCGGATGAGTAGTGCGCTATACAAGTATCAATTTACAATTTACATTTACATTTATGGGTGAATCAAGCTTCACTCACAGTGTGATCTTAGGCACATGATCAGAATGTTACATATAATGTACCATGTCTGTCTCTGCAAACAGTATGTGTGTCTCTGCCTAAGATCACACTGATGGGTGAATCAAGCTTCACTCACAGTGTGTTCTTAGGCACATGATCAGAATGTTACATATAATGTACCATGTCTGTCTCTGCAAACAGTATGTGTGTCTCTGCATAAGATCACACTGATGGGTGAATCAAGCTTCACTCACAGTGTGATCTTAGGCACATGATCAGAATGTTAGATATAATGTACCATGTCTGTCTCTGCCAGCAATATGTGTGTCTCTGCATAAGATCACACTGATGGGTGAATCAAGCTTCACTCACAGTGTGTTCTTAGGCACATGATCAGAATGTTACATATAATGTACCATGTCTGTCTCTGCAAACAGTATGTGTGCCTCTGAATAAGATCACACTGATGGGTGAATCAAGCTTCACTCACAGTGTGATCTTAGGCACATGATCAGAATGTTAGATATAATGAACCATGTCTGTCTCTGCCAGCAGTATGTGTGTCTCTGCCTAAGATCACACTGATGGGTGAATCAAGCTTCACTCACAGTATGATCTTAGGCACATGATCAGAATGTTAGATATAATGTACTATGTCTGTCTCTGCCAACAGTATGTGTGTCTCTGCCTGAGATCACACTGATGGGTGAATCAAGCTTCACTCACAGTGTGATCTTAGGCACATGATCAGAATGTTAGATATAATGTACCATGTCTGTCTCTGCCAACAGTTTGCGTGTCTCTGCCTAAGATCACACCGATAGGTGAATCAAGCTTCACTCATAGTGTGATCTTAGGCACATGATCAGAATGTTAGATATAATGAACCATGTCTGTGTCTGCTAACAGTATGTGTGTCTCTTCCTACGATCACACTGATGGGTGAATCAAGCTTCACTCACAGTGTGATCTTGGGCACATGATCAGAATGTTAGATATAATGTACCATGTCTGTTTCTGCAAACAGTATGTGTGTCTCTGCCTAAGTTCACACTGATGGGTGAATCAAGCTTCACTCACAGTGTGATCTTAGGCACATGATCAGAATGTTAGATACAATGTACCATGTCTGTCTCTGCAAACACTGAGGGGCCGATTAGGATGGCGGACGGACTTGCGTCCGTCCGCCATCCCAGAGGTGGAGGGACCGTCCGCATGGGCTGCGGCGGTCCCTCCGTGCAAATTAGGATGTGACCGCCACCCTGGCGGTCACATCCTGGATATTTAACATTGCGGTGGGTGCTGCTTCAAGCAACACCCGCCGCAATGTTAAAAGTGCATGTTTTACATTTACATGCACAAAGCGGCAGGCACCGCGCGGTGCCTGCCGCTTTGTGCCTGTAAATACTGGGGGGTACCATAAGTACCCCCCATGTGCACCCCCCCACCCGCCTACACCCTTGGGGCCCGCAACGGACCCCCAAAATCAAAAGTGCACATGCTTTTCCACGGCGGAAAAACCGCAGCGGAAAAGCATGTTTACTAATGCATCCTAATTTGGCTGGCGGTGTCTGATAGACACTGCCAGCCAAATGAGAGCTTTTCCGCCGCGGTTGTAATCCGACCGCGGCGGAAAAGCAGCGGACAGAAACCAAGACCCACCAGCCATCGTAATGCGGCGGTGGGTCTTTGGTGACTCCGCAGAGGATTTTCCGCCTCCCCCGGGCCGGCGGTGGCTTCCGCCGGCCCGGAGGAGGCGGAAAATCCTCCATCCTAATCGGCCCCTATGTGTGTCTCTGCCTAAGATCACATTGATGGGTGAATCAAGCTTCACTCACAGTGTGATCTTAGGCACATGATCAGAATGTTAGATATAATGTACCATGTCTGTCTCTGCAAACAGTATGTGTGTCTCTGCCTAAGATCACACTGATGGGTGAATCAAGCTTCCCTCACAGTGTGTTCTTAGGCACATGATCAGAATGTTAGATATAATGTACCATTTCTGTCTCTGCAAACAGTATGTGTGTCTCTGCCTAAGATCACACTGATGGGTGAATCAAGCTTCACTCACAGTGTGATCTTAGGCACATGATCAGAATGTTAGATATAATGTACCATGTCTGTCTCTGCCAGCAGTATGCGTGTCTCTGCCTAAGATCACACTGATGGGTGAATCAAGCTTCACTCACAGTGTGATCTTAGGCACATGATCAGAATGGTACATATAATGTACCATGTCTGTGTCTGCCAACAGTATGTGTGTCTCTGCCTAAGATCATGTAGTGTAGTTCCTATATTCACAATAGGCTCTGCGCATTGGAATAATATATTCAGCAGTGTAGACGTAGGACTGGGGTTATCTAGGTCTCTACTGACTATATTAGACTTAAGTTTTTGCCAGCTAGCTCAGAGGTCACTAGAAACTTTCTCGAATAAACAAGGAGGAGTTTAACCTCCCTGGATAGACATGAAGGGATTAGCTTCTGACAACCATATAACATGACAACTTTGCTCCCTCAGAATAAGAGTGTATCTCTAGAGTCGTGTGAAAACAATAGACAGCTATTTCACTCAGTCAAATGTGCATACTTAGTTTCACCAGAGTGAAGAGAAAAGAGAGACGGGCATTTTCAATAAAAGGTGTAATTTATTGAGCAGTCTTCTTCCTCATACAAGAGAAATGAATTGCCACAATTGCAATACTCATAGTTAAGTAAAGTGCGTACAGTAAAAGGAGGATTATAAAATAATACTGTAAAATCATTGATATGGTTTCTTAGCCATAAGATACTTTAAAATAGATAGAATATATATACATATATACATTGACTAACGTACTCAACTGGTGCTTCTAAATACGCCTACCCCTGTGTACCTGACCTAAGCCTAATACGTGGGAAGGAGTAAGTAATTAGCAGATTAAGTTAAGTTTGTTTTTGCCAAGAATCTAACTCAAGAATTCTCTTTAAGGGTTTAGTCAGCTCCGTACCTGGGTAATAGAAAGCAGGAGGTCTTGTATCTCTCTCTCAGGACTCGATATCCCAGTAACCCGCGAAGGTATCTGGAAACACCGGAGCTGGATTTCTCGGCAGGAGAAAAGACAGCGTCTCTCTCAGTGCATCAAAAGGGAGGGGCAGCGTCCGTGGGCTCTCGCATCAGCTGGGCTCTCGGGCAAGTAGATAGCTGCTCCCAAAACCACCACCGTGTGTTTGCCTAAGGCAACGTTGGTATATTTATACCTGTAAGGTGCCAGGTTTGACGTAAGGCTGGACATAAGACGTCAATAAAGATGTCACTAAGAACTGGCCGTTCTTACAGTGCTTTACAGGAGTTCTAGGATGAAATCAAAACAAAGTAAGGGGGATTTCCCAGGTTGCTGGAGGTTTGGATGTGTTTAGAGAACTCGTTGTGCTTTCTAGGGGGCCGGGGAAGTAGTCTTGCTTAATGTGACAGCATGTGCTACGACTGAATATGGATGTGATTATTATGCCGTTGTATGGATATTATTGAATATAACCGGACAAGGGCATAAAATAGTAATATCGATTTAGGCTTCTGGATAAAAACACAATACCCACTCCACGATCTAATGTCCATCATTACTAAAACTAAGCAATAGTAAACATATAAAAGTGCATGTGTATTTCAACCCACCCCAAAATACATTTTTTGCATTTGAAATGGTGCATATATATACACGAAAATTGATTATAGGTACTGTACGCTATTCAAGCAGTGTAATCATTCAGTAAAAAGATGCATATATATATCGGCATGAATGATTTGCGAAATTTACACATGAAATGGCTCTTAATACAGAAAAAAAGGGTCGAGACCATTCCATCACATATAAATACAGTTGCTGTAAATGTGCAAGAGGCTGACGTGATATATTGTCTTTAGAGTTCCTAAAATAGAAGCTCTGTTCTCTAAGAATAGTTCTACTTCAAGCAGAGTACATGTGCCAGAAAAAAAGGTAAATATTTTGGAATCGGGAAAAAAAATAATTTCGCTTCCAGGGGAGAGAAAAAAATATAGTTCCAAATATGTTCAGTAGCTTTTGTTTATCAAAGCCGAAGGCCGAATTCAGAGTTCAGGGAACGCTGTGTACTAGTTTGCTTAAAAGTTATTCTTTTTGTTTGGGGAAAACATCATTTCAGACAGACTCGCAAAAAAGTTGTCTACGGCTTCAGGTGAAAGTTCGAAAATGCCGCAACTGAGCAGTCTCGAGCATGATTGCTATCGTCGATGTCAGGATCAGCAATGCTTACAGAAGGTCGTACCTGGGTGATGTTGCTCTCATCTCGTACTTCACTACCCTTTAATCGTAGTGGTGAAGTCTCAACGAATGCCGTCATCAGAATGGGTAGCCGCTGGGGACAACACGATGCATGAGCCGTTACAGGACTTAGCAAAGTATCTGTATCCAATGGTATTGTTGATGGTAGTGTAAGACAGACGTCCAACATGCATTCTTCTTCGCATAGCATACATCGAAGCACAGGTAAGATGCAATTCTGCCAGATGGGCCTGAATGAAAGAAACCAGGTCATATTCAGATCTCTTAGCCGGGCTAATCCAAGGACTTTAGTTATGCGGTCCCGATAGCGTATAGCTAGGATCGTTTCTTCCATTGTTGCTGGAGTCTTGTCTGCGACTTGGCTTGCCATATCGAAGCAGAAGTATCAAAAATAAAATGCCTGCTACGAGTCCCAACAGAAGTGGTAGGCCGCCAAAGACAGAATGGACAAAATTAGGAAAAATGCCCAGAACTGTTTGGAAGGGTGTTAACAGTCCCGAAAAAATTGTCTTAAATATATGTGGGATACCCTGGTATCAGACATATTTAGGATGTGGCTTAGCATTTCTGCGAAATGTAGGGGGCAATTTGTTGATAAAAGTGTATGTATCTCTGCCGTTGTCCTTGCAACTTGAAGATCATACGTTTCTTTTGATGACGTCAAGGGCACAGTTGTCTGTAAAAGAACAGACTTCATTCTGCTTAAAGTATCAATTCGAATAGAAGAGATATTCAAAAAGGACCAAATCTTCGCCTCCGTGTCTGGAGTGCTGTTTGGATACAACCATGGAACTAACGCTCACGAGATAAGCTTTTCCTGGCACCATGCCACAACATCTGTGGTCCACTATTAGAATATAGCTCCCATTAGAAAGCCGTCTAAAGAATGGTTCTATTCGAGTTGCAGGTGTGCCATGCTGGTGACATGAAAGGTTATTTGAAGTCCCCTCGCAGGCCCCATGCAAGTTAATACCTTAACAAAGAAGTATACCACTTAGAGATCGTTTACAATTGTTACCACTAAGAAATACATTCTGTTCCTTTGCACTATAACATGTGTGTGTGTAAGGTAATTTCCATGATGACTTAATGTACCCTTTACCCAACCTTTCATACTGGCCTGCTGGTATATACTCTTGACAGAATTTAAATTGGAAAGTTGTTATCGGAATTGTTATTATTCCATGTATTATCCATTCAATGACAGGTCTTTCTGACATTGTCAATGGTAATTTCTCAAGTTTTTCAATGCTCAGAATTGTATACTCTGCTCCTTTCTGTGCCAAGCTGATTTGTGTATCAGTAAGGTTAAAGATAGAGAATAATGACGTTGTGTTGATTAAACGCCAGGGCACGTAGCCTGAACGCAGATTTTGCAATGTCCAGCCAAGCTGTACAATAGAACGCAATTGGGACTGACCGTGTTGTAACATTAGGAAGTCTTGCTCTATTATATCAATAGCAGATGATACAATACTGTCCAGTGAATATATTCTGGAAGACAGAGTCATTAACCCATTGTCCACAACATAAAGTGATTTTTCCAAATTGATACGATAAATTTCTCGTATTTTTTCTGCTGTTTCAATTTGCATTATTTTCCAAGCTTCGTTGTATGCTGCGTATACACCGGCCGCTATGAAACGTTTTTGACGCTGTTTGCATGGTCCCATTATGAAATCACGCAAGTCAGCACCGTCTTTAAGTAAAGTCAAGTGTTGCTTAATTTCTGCCAGTGTGAATGTGTGTAGCCATTCGAGGCAGAGTTTTCCTACACTGTATGTTGTAACTATCCCTGGATGTCATCTCTGAGAGTATCTAGGGTCTGGCCTGGTCAATTTGAATCCCTGTAATTTGTTCAGGAATCTATCTTGACAGCTATTTGTGTCTGTGGGCCAGATCAACCATTTTTTCCAATCAGGATGTGTTCTGTTTTGGTTAAAAATATGGGATACGTCTATCTCAACATCTGTAGTGCTATTACTGTCAGGTGTTGGCTTTGGAATAGACGTTTTTTTAAAGTCTTTAATTTTGGCTCGGCCACGACAGGTTGTCTGTTGAATGGTGTCATTCAAGAATATAATTTGTTCTGGGATCATGCAGGCTCTAAATAATGATTCTAAACCTTGGACCTGCCAATCTTTGGTACCCCAGATGGTTTTTGTTTCAACGTTGTTTTTCCAGAAATCAAAACCAAATGTAGTCATTTTTTCATAAAATGCTTCTGAATAGATTAATTTAGTGTTTGTCAGCATTGTTTTCATTCCTGTCTTATTTAACATTTTAAAATAAAACGTTTCTGCATCACTTGTGTTAAACCCTGAGAAGTATGGGAATTTCTCGTAAAATGTTTTCGAACTGCCTTTTGGTGGAGTTGCACAATGTTCCCATTGATTATAATTAAAAACATTTCTAGGTTGGGCAGATTTATGCAAATAATGATGTGCAAAGTGGTTGTAGCAGTATATGTCTTCATAATTCGATGAACCCTGCAAGTAATCATGTTCTTTAAATTTTGCTGACATAACTAAATCTGACATCATATCATTAATACTTTCAAAGACCCAATCATCAGAGAATGTGCTCGGTTTTACAAAGTCACTTAATGAAACCTTAAACTGGTGTGGATACTTCAAGAGCTCGACCGGGCCATAGATTTCGTAATCTGTTTTGTCCCATGCTACCCCGCCGGGTATTGGATTGGCTGTGACATTCACGGATGATAGTTCTCTTTTCTCGATGTGAGATGACGTGTGTGGCTTTAGGACCAAGTTGATGTTCTGACTTGCTGTGTCCATTGTACTGTATTTTCCCTCAATGAATTTTCCCAAACAAAGAACCATGATGAGCCAAAGCAGGAGGAAAAGTACACCTAACACAATCCAAAATTCAATCCATGGAGAAATCAGATAGGTTTCTTTGAGTTGATGAAAGAGTTCTGTTACTTTGTCTTTAAAAGCTTTTGTCGTTGGCTGTTCTTCAGGCTCGCTTGGATCCTCAGAGAAGTCCTCGAAATTGATGAAGTAGCCAGATGCAGTTCTGTCAATTGTTGGAATTGCTTCCGGATTTTTATTTGCTTTTGCATCTTTTGTTTCATTAGCATAGTCCGAGGCTACATCGTTGTAGACTGGTGTTTCTTACCGAATTGTTGCAATTTGGGTTTCAAGAGGCACAAGTTCCATGGCATTGTTGCATAGTTCTTTTTTATTCACTGCAGGTTTTCCAAATGTGATTAGTGTATCAGTTTGAACCTCTTTTATTGTAGCAAGTTTTGGTGATCTGCTACATCTTGTGAGTCCACTGGGCCTACTACTTATTATTGGCCACATGATTGTGGTTTTACCAGGTCGATAGATACAACTCGGTTCTCCTTTTTACCAGCAAGGGACGGTAGTACTACTGATCTTGTTCCGCTGACAGCTAAGACAGGTACTGCTTTTCTGTAAGAAGGCCCAAATTCCTTCTTCACCACTATTTTCTCCCTGACTAGATCCCCAATCTTTGGAATCCAGACAGGCCTTGCTGGGACAGGTGGTTTCTCTTCAGTGGCTGTTGGCTGCTGTTTTAGCTTTATGTTGCTCAGGTCTTTTCTTGTTTCATTTAAGTCCTGTAAAATAGCCAAACGATCTTTGATATCAAAGCATTTTTCTTCTACCACTGAAGTCTGACTATCTAAGTCCTGAATATGCATTCTAGTACCAAACAATAGTTCGTACGGGCTGAAACCTTTTAGAGAATTTCTTGGCAGATTATCAAGACTATGTTGGACACTTGTTAAATGTTGGACCCACCCATCACCCGAACCTAATACCCTCGCCGTTATAGATTGCTTTATGTCTCGGTTTTTCCTTTCCACAATCCCATTTCCCTCAGGATGGAAGGGACAAGAGTACCGCAATGCAATGCCCATGCTGGTCATGGCCTCCTTATAAGCTTGAGAGCTAAAAGCAGGACCCTGGTCAGAATGTAGCATGCCAATTGCGTATGTGCCGATATAGACTCGCAAATCTTTTATAACAGTTCTGGCATCAGCCGAGCGCTGGTGTCTACATTTTTAGTGAATCTAGTCTTAAATAATATACATTGGGACGCATTTTTCCTGTTTGATTTTGCGTATAGATCGCCTTATGCTGTCTATTAGGTGTTCTGGCACTACCACGGCCGGTTCGCCACTGCGATCTCTGTTGCAGTTTTGACAGTTTATTGCAAATTTGTGATTTATGCAAGCTCATTCCCGGCCACCAGTATTCTGATTGTAATTCTGTCAGAGATTCTTTGATCATCTGATGCCTTAGACCTAATCCCATATGTGCTTCTTGTATTAAGAAGATTCTCCTGTTCGTGTTTGGAATTACTCTATCCCCCACTCCAGGGATTCGAGCAAAAGGAACGGAGTTTGCATCAATTATGTATGTATAATTGAGTGGATAGTTCACGGGTAATGCTGCACAGTCGCCTTTTGAAGACGTTTTTACCGCCAGCATGGTTTCCCCGTCTATGTATTTTTCTGAACGCTTTTTTGTGGCTACGGAAGCCGGTTTAGTTGCTTCCGCTGTGGCTGTGTCAGCCAATGAATTCCCTGCAGCGTGAACGCCATCACGCTGATGACTCAGTGTATGCATCACGTGAGTCTTTTGTAGTTCTTTCTGCAAAATAACTACCTGTTCCCAAAGCTTTTTATGCTTTATTGTGGCACCTGTGTCAACTTTGTAACCGTTTTGAACCCAGTTCTGCAAATCATTATTGTAAGATTTGACGCAGTAATGCGAATCGCACACTATTAGTGTGGGAAATTCGCGATCGGCAATATCGAGCGCCATTTTTAAAGCTAATAAATCAGTTCGTTGACCTGAATTTTCTTTTACGGATTGAGACATTGTTACCAGTGGTCTCAATTTACCTCCGTGCCACCGGTTTTTAACAACCGAGCACGTAGCATTGTAAGCTTGCTTTCCCCAAACTGAGGGTTGAGCAGATCCGTCTGTATATATTACACAGGCGTAAAGTTGTATGGGCAGAATTTCGATTGGCAGAGGATATTCTTTTTCATATGTTAAATTTTTTAGTTTTTTCATGTTCGGGTCAAAATAGTATTTCACTTTTTCTGTAACAAGAGAATTTTCCCATTGTATCCATTTTGGATCTAATGCCACGGTAGTCAAATTACGTGGACTTGTTAATGCCTCAAAGGCTGATTCTGCTGTTAAAACAGTTATCCTTCTGCCTTGGGCTTGGTCTCTTTCTCTTGCTACAGCTGTTTGAACCGTATTTACAACATTCTCCGCTAGACTGAATGGTTTTTCAGCTTGTGTGTACAAGTGTGATTTGTATGCTATTGGTACCGTTTCTCCCTCATTAGAGGTCAGGTACATGAATCCGCATCTTCCTGGGATGACTCGGATTACAAGGTTGCATGTGTTATCGCGAGTTTGCAATTTTGTTTTAGCTAACATGTCTGTTTGCAATTATCTAAAAATTTCTGTGTGTTTTTGAGTCCAGTTGATTGGTTTAAAATCAGGTTTTATGAAGTCATAGAGAGGTTTAACCCTCTCCGCGTAATTTATAATGTAAGTTCTTCCGAAATTCAGGAAACCTAGTATTGATTGTAAGTTCTTCAGCGTTTTTGGTGCTTGGAGTACCGCACACTTCTCTAGGAAATTGTCTGCTAGGCTTTTGCCTTCACTTGATAATTCATATCCTAAAAACAGGTCAGTTAGATGGGCAATTCGTGATTTTTTAAAGTTGAATTTGTAACCCTCTGCTGCGAACCCAAGTATTATGGTGTTCACTCTTTTCAAGTGAGTATCCAAGTCATCATCTATGAGATAGATGTCATCGACATAAGATAATGCCTCATCATCATACATTTGTAGTAACTCTGTTACTCTTGCTGAGAATAATCCTGGGCTATTCTTGAATCCCTGTGGGAGTCGACAGAAAATGTAATGTGACCCCATTATTGAGAAAGCAGTCAAGTACCTGCTTTCAGGTGCTATGTTTTGACAAAAGAATCCATTAGAGATGTCTAATGTTGTTTTGTATTTTTTGCGCACAATGTTATTCATTAGTGCTGCACTGTGTGAGTTTTGTACTGCAAATGTTTTGCAACACGAGTTAAGGTGTCTGTAGTCCAAAACTAGACGATATGAATCGTCTGGCTTCGAGACAGGAAACAAAGGATTGTTCATTTGTGAGGTGCATGTTTCAATCACCCCCTGGTATTCAAGTTGATCTAAGATCTCCCTGACCTGTTTTTTAGCTTCTTGCTTAATTGGGTACTGTCTTTGTGCAGTAGGTTGACATTTTAACTGGATTTTGTGAGGAGGAGAGTCCTCATCCCATCCTACATGATTTTTATATAATGCAGGAGCTTGGGCTACTGCCCATTTTCTTGAATATGTATATTTTTTATGAATTGGAATATGATTTGAGAAGGCAGGCATAATCATTTCTTCGCCATGAGGGCACTCCCTGACAAACTCCGGTGGCCAGTCTTTTTCAGCTAAAAGGATGTCATAGCCTTTGGAAAGGTTATCCCAAAATAGACCCTTACTTTCCTAGTCTTATCTCCCTCTATACGTAATGTTATCTCGTATATTTTATGAGGTTTGCTAACTCTGGTATCTGCAGTTTCCACCAGAATGTATTCATTCGTGTCCACAGTCTCCAGAAGATTCATCAGGATCCTGCGAGCTATGGTCACTTCTGCTGCGCTGTCTAGCATTGTCTGGGCCCACTCTCTGTTTTTCAGTTGTGTCCTCAGTATCCTCGGCATGTTTAACTATTTTAATGCTGGCTACCTTCTTTCTTGGAAATTGTAATTTTTTACTTTGATGAGCAGGTTCCTTGTCTTTGGACTTGACGTGCTCTTCCCTGTGTTCTGACCGTCCTCTTCTTTCCGATTTCTGCGAGGAAGTCTGAAAAGATCGAGAGGGACGTGTATCAATGTCTTGATATCTATAAGGTTTCTTCAGATTATCCCTATTTCTAAGGTTGTATCTTTTCTCAGAGGGCTCCCTCTGGGGAGACTTGTGTCCTTGGTCCGGAGATCTTTTTCTCCGCCGAGGAGACCTACCTCTGGACTGGATTTTTTTTTCTTTGGGAGTGGATTGTTTATTTCCATCCCAGCTCTTTTTTGGAGTGTTTAGATTATTTTTAATAAATATCTTTTCAGGATTTTCAGTTAGTTGGGGTCTTACTGGTTTCCCACCCAAACTATCTCTACCTAGTTCTTCATAGGATTTTTCTATGATTCTGGCAAGTTCAATTGGTTCGTCTGCTATATCTGTTTCTTTCAATTTCTAGAGGTAAGTTATATCCTCCGTTGCCAATTGAACTAACTCTCTATATGCCTTTGTTAATTCTTTTATTTTAACTAAGAGTTCTTCGCTTGACATTTTATCAATGTCTGGATGTGGTGTGTAGCTGGCTAGAACCGGCCACGTTGCTCCTGGTCTACCTAGTGGACCGAGCCTGGTGATGTGATTATTATGTTTTAGGGCGCCTTTAAACCAGAGCAGGTGCTCTTGGTATTTTAATGGGATTTCCATCTCTTCGAAAGAGGTATACTCATCCGGAGGTTCCTCTATTTTGTAATAGTGGAATTTGTGTGTTACAGCGTTTGCTGCTGTAAAGTTTATCCATGTGTAGAATACCTCTGTCTGCCGATATTCTGGAGCCTCAATTACGAATACGACTATTCCACCTCTTGGTGTTAGTCCATTTTCTATAAGTTTAAGAGTTATAGTTTTTCTTATGTTGACCGGAATGAGTATAGCATTTGGGTCATTCTGTAGGAGACTTGTGTCATCCTCTAGGAGTCGAGCTGCTATTCTAGCTGCCTCCCTTTCGTCTTCATTTTCTGACATTTTTACTGACAGAAAGGTTTTTGTTGCAGATCAAGTTTCAAGGAAACAAAGATTCGGTGCACAATATTTTGGAACACTGTATCCTTCAACGTTGACTATACCAAAAACTATACATAGGAATCTCTTCCTACTAAGTTCCGGTGGATTTTAACCTTTTACCCACTCCAGACGTCTTTTGGAGTATTTACGGGAAAAAGGGTCTGTGTGAAAAAGCACGACTGAGTTACTCTAACGTCTTGCGTAAGATTTATCGCCTTACCAAACGTTGGGCGCCATGTAGTGTAGTTCCTATATTCCAATAGGCTTTGTGCATTGGAATAATATATTCAGCAGGGTAGACGTAGGACTGGGGTTATCTAGGTCTCTACTGACTATATTAGACTTAAGTTTTTGCCAGCTAGCTCAGAGGTCACTAGAAACATTCTCGAATAAACAAGGAGGAGTTTAACCTCCCTGGATAGACAAGAAGGGATTAGCTTCTGACAACCATATAACATGACAACTTTGCTCCCTCAGAATAAGAGTGTATCTCTAGCGTCGTGTGAAAACAATAGACAGCTATTTCACTCAGTCAAATGTGCATACTTAGTTTCACCAGAGTGCAGAGAAAAGAGAGACGGGCGTTTTCAATAAAAGGTGTAATTTATTGAGCAGTCTTCTTCCCCATACAAGAGAAATGAATTGCCACGATTGCAATACTCATAGTAAAGTAAAGTGCGTACAGTAAAAGGAGGATTATAAAATAATACTGTAAAAGCATTGATATGGTTTCTTAGCCATAAGATACTTTAAAATAGATAGAATATTTATACATATATACATTGACTAACGTACTCAACTGGTGCTTCTAAATACGACTACCCCTGTGTACCTGACCTAAGCCTAATACGTGGGAAGGAATAAGTAATTAGCAGATTAAGTTAAGTTTGTTTTTGCCAAGAATCTAACTCAAGAATTCTCTTTAAGGATGGCCGCGTGAGCACAGCGCTCCCCGGACCCCCGCCGCTCCCGACTTAATATCCTGATTTAATCCTGATTTTTGCGAGGATTCATATAGAGGACGTTGGGCTGATCTACCTGGACTTTTCATAAACGAATTTGGACATTGGGTGTCTGAATTATGTTCACTTGAACTTTTGGGCTCCGCCCTCGAAGTGCGCCCAGGACTGGGTGAGGTTCGGTGGCCGTCTTGGAGTTGAACAACAACGGCAGGGGGATTGGACGTGTGAGACCCCCTCTTAAGTTTCGGTTTCGTTTCTGCCTCGGACTGGGACATTGGTGAGAGGGCTGGGCCAGAGCTGCGGCCGCTCTCCACGTAGGTTGTTTGGCCCTTGGCTGCACTGTTTCTGGAGTGGGCTGCATCTATCCTGGTGCTACATCTCTTGTAGTCCTTTGGTCCAGGGGCCTCCGTTTCTGGTGCTCGGCCTGTCGACCCTGGTGACATAGCTTGTGACGCATCTTCAAAATGGCGGGCAGAGGGGACCGAGAGACGCGCAAGACGAAGGCACCTCTGCGCGGGGGTCCGGTTCAATCTAATGTCATGGATCGTTATACCCACTCTAGGGGGTCCCCCGGAGCTACCCTGCCCGGTCCCACTGCGTCGGACCAAGTACTAGATGCGTCGCCGGAGCCCTCCTTGCAAGACATCATGGGCGCCATTTCTGGCATGAGGGAATCCATAGGCCACCAGTATGAAACTTTGGCCCACAAACTGGACACTGTGGCGATTGAGGTCAATTTGATTCGAGCCGATCTCTCCAAGACGAACGAAAAGGTGAAATCGTTGGATATCAAATCTTCCAGCCTCACGACGGACGTCTCTGATATTCAGACGGAGATTGGCAATCTCCGCAGGGTGAACGATTTCATGACCCGGCGCTTGGAGGATTTTGAGAACAGGGCGCGTCGCTGTAATGTTCGCGTGGTTGGTGTGCCGGAGAATCCAGAACCCCACTCGGTTGATCTCCTGGTTGAAGATCTTATCCAGAATCACCTTTCACCGTCTGGCCTTAGTAAATTTTTCGCAGTGGAGCGCGCACATCGTGTTCCGGGGGGCCAGGGCAAGCCTGGCGCCCCGCCGAGACCTATTGTTGCCAAGCTTTTCCACTACAGAGATCGGGACGCTATCCTGCAGGCCTCGCGGGCGAAGGGCCCAGTAGCCTTTGAAAATGCCACGGTGAACTTTTATCCGGACTTTTCCCAACAGGTCCAGAAGCAGCGGATGGGATTTCGTGGTGCCAAGAAACGTCTTAGGGACTTGGGGATGCGTTACGCAATGCTCTTTCCGACCAGGCTGCGGGTGGTGCATGATGATCGAACTTTCTTTTTTGATCGGCCAGAGGCTGTGAATGACTGGCTGGACTCCCTGCCTAATCGACCTCCTGAGACTGAGTCCGAAGCCCACCCGGGCGGTGCTGAAGGTGGTGTTGAGAGCTAAACGTTTCGTATTTGACTGATGCCTTGTTTTGTATGACTTTTCCAGGGATGTAAGCCTATGTTCCTCTACCTCATATGTGTTTTGAATTATGGTCTTATTCTCGTTATCTATTGATCGGGGGGCGGGTGGGCCGGAGCCTTTCCTCCTCCGGGGTCTTCGTGTAGAATAGGGGTTCTTGGGCGACAGGCACACTGCAGGTTGGGGTGGCTTTTTAGCTTTTTGCAGGGGTGCAGGGTGGGGGGTGTTTTCCTGTTATTTGGGGGGTGGGTGGTTGGGAAGTTCATTGTTTGTATGTTCTGTGTTCAAGGCGACTTTATTCTGTATTTGAATTGCTTTTTGTGGTCGTGCTCATTGATGGGGGGTTTGGGCTTTGTCGGGTGGGATGGGGGGTAGCGGGTTGAGATTTGTTTCGTGGAACGTTAATGGTCTGGGTGATCGTATCAAACGCAGTGTGGTGTTGAAATGTATACGACGTTTATCTCCTGACGTTGTTTTCCTGCAGGAGACTCATTTGATAGGCAATGTCTGTCATGCAATGAACAGGTGGGGCTATCGCCTTGTAGCACATTCGGGGTTCACCTCGGGTTCCAGGGGTGTGGGTATCCTCATTCGGGCTTCCCTCCCCCTGGCTATTGATGATGTTATACAGGATGACCGGGGGCGGTATGCTGTCCTTGTGGGTCGGTATGAAGGCCGTACCCTTTCCTTATTAACTGTTTATGTGCCCCCCGGCTTGCAGACTTCCACCTTTTCAGATTTGGGCCGTGTCTTGTTGGACCTTCCTGATATTACTCTCTTTCTGGCTGGTGACTTCAATTCGGTAGTCTCTGGCATTCATGATCGCCACCCTCCTAGGGATACCCCGGCGGCTCAGCAGTGGTTGGGTGGCTTTTTGGATACCTTCGGCCTAGTGGACTGCTGGAGGCTTTTGCATCCTACGCAGCTGCAGTACACCTTTCACTCCGGGGCCCATGGGAGTTTGTCTCGGCTGGATTATTTCCTGATGCCTGCGGCTCAGTCCCCGGCTGTGCGTGAGATTGTGCACTTGCCCAGGGGTATCTCTGACCACTCTCCGCTCTGGCTTCGTTTTGAGGTTGGGGTGGAAGCAGCGGGCAGGGTGGCTCCCATTAATCCGTGGTATCTTACCTCCCCTGAGACCCGCACCCTTTTACTTAAGTCCCTCGACTCGTATTTTCTGGATAACGAGGGGTCGGTGTCATCTGCTGTGTCCCTGTGGGAGGCCTTTAAGACTGTGATTCGTGGGCAGGCCCTCTCCCTTATTGCTGAGGCTAAGAGAGCGAGGAATAGAGAAGTGGTTGATCTTGAGGGGGAAATTTCTGTACTGGAGGAGGGCTTGGAATCTGGTGTCACGCCTGAGAAGCTCCATGCCCTGGGTCTGAAACAATTTGATTATAAGTCCTTGGTCACGGATGCCGCCAAAGTGATGTTTCGGGAGCAACAGGGACGTTTGTATGATGTGGGTGATAAAGCGGGTAAATTGCTGGCGTGGCTGGATAAGAAGGAGAGAGCTAATCGTGTGGTACCCGTGATTCAGTCTGCCTGTGGTGTGAGTGTAACGGACCCGATTGGGGTAGTTGACCGATTTGCCGAGTACTTCCGTGTGGTGTATACCCCTGTGTCTGTGAGGGATGTGGTTGACTCTCGCCTTCTGTTGCGTGATATAGCCCTGCCCATTGTTTCTGATTCGGACCGTGTGGCGTTGGACTCCCCCTTTACGGTTGGTGAGATAGCTACTGCCATCCGTTCCCTCCGTTCTGGCAAAGCATTGGGCCCGAACGGGTTGCCAATCGAATTGTACAAATTGCGTCCGGATAGGCTTGCTCCGTATCTCCGCGCCATGTTTCTGGAGTCCCGGGAACGGGGTATTCTCCCTTATGATCAGAGACTAGCCACGATAGTTGTCATCCCCAAGGAGGGCAAACCACGTGATCTTTGTTCCTCCTATAGACCCATATCCCTACTAAATGTTGAACCCAAGGTGTTGGCGAAACTCCTGGCCCCCCGTCTCTTGACGGTCATTAGTGACTTGGTCCATCCGGATCAATCTGGATTTATCCCACATCGCAACACGGCTCTGAACCTACGTCGTCTTCATGGCGCGATCGCGAGGGCGGGGCTTCTGACGGAGCCGGCCATTTTGGCATCGTTGGATGCATCCATGGCCTTCGACACGGTGGAGTGGCCCTATCTTTGGGCGGCTCTTGAGAAATTCGGTTTTGGGCCTGATTTTATTGGTTGGGTCAAGTTGCTGTACGCGGCACCTCTGGCGCAAGTGGTGGTGAATGGTAGGGTCTCGGCTCCTTTCACCCTCGGCAGGGGTACCCGTCAGGGATGCCCCTTGTCTCCATTACTGTTTGCTCTCGCCTTGGAACCGTTGGCTGCCTGGCTCCGGTGGGAACCGTCTCTCAAGGGGATTCGTTGGTCTCCGGACTTTGAGGACCGCGTTTCGCTTTACGCGGACGATATCCTTTTATACCTCACCTCCCCGCGTAAATCCCTGTCTGTTCTGTTTGATGTTCTTGCTTCTTTTGGGGCCAACTCGGGCCTCGTTATTAATTGGGCCAAGTCCTGTGTATATGTTCTTTCGGGGGTTTTGCCCCCCTTGCGGAGTAGACTTCCCATTCAAGTGGTCCATTCGGGCTTCAAGTACTTAGGGATTTTTATTACGTTGGACCCGACGCTCCGCTTTGAGCATAATCTCCTCCCACCGTTGCTTAGACTGCGACTGGATGTGGCCCGTTAGCGCAAGCTTCCTTTATCACCGCTGGGCAGGGCGGCCCTGTTTAAAATGATGTCCTTGCCGCGATTCCTTTACGCGCTTCACAACTCTTATGACGTTATCCCTAAGACCTATTTCCAAGAGATTGAGAGTCTTCAACGGCAGTTGATATGGGATGGGCGACCCCGTATCGCACACGCAAAGCTCACCATCCCCTGGTATGACGGGGGCATGGCGCTCCCCGATATCAAGCGATATTATTGGGCTTCCCAGTTGTCTGCCATTAATCATGTGATGTTTTCCCCGGGTCGTAATCCTGCATTCGAGATGGACAGACTCCAGCTTCCAGGTGGGGACTTTACTAGAGCGCTTTATTCCCGATCGGCCGGGCGCCATCTTGTGGGCCCATCCAGGATTGCAGTAACGGTGTGGCGGGCTGCGAGTGTGAGTTTGGGGTGGGAGGATCGATTGACGTTAGCGACACCGCTTTATGCATCCGAACGTTTGGGCGGACTCTGGTCTACCAAGGGTTTCGACCGCTGGGATATGATTGGGATCTGTAAGGTGGGTGACGTGTACTCGAATGGTTGTGTGAAGTCGTTCCAGGCCCTCCAGGCGGAATATGGTTTGAGTGGTAGGGAATTTTTTCGCTACCTGCAGGTCCGACATGCCCTCGTCTCAGTCTTGGTTCCTGATGAGGCTTTGCCTGACTCTTCCCCCCTCGAGGACCGTATCCTTGATGGGCATCTTCCCGATAGTACTATTTCTCTGATTTACAAGAAGTTGATTAATAATCGGGTGGACTTACTGATCCGACTTCGGGAGGCTTGGGTTCGCGATGGGTTGGAACTGGACGACGAGGATTGGCAATCGGCGCTCTCTTCTCCCAAGGAGGTGGCCATTCCTGCCCGTCTCCGTTTGGTTCAGCTTAAGATTCTTCATCGAGTCTATGTCACTGGTCCGCGTCTGGTTACGATGGGCTTTTCTTCGGATGGGCTATGCAAGCGTGGATGTGGCTTGAGTGCGACTTTTTTGCATATCCTTTGGGAGTGCCCGGTTATAACTGCTTATTGGACTGCTGTGCTTGAGGTGATGACTGCTGTTACGGAGGTGGCCCTGCGACCGGAGCCTCGCAGATGTCTGTTGAATGTATGGGAACCCACTGACTACTCTGTGGCCCAGACCAGATGGGCTACCCTTGGTTACATGATTGCGAAGCGGGATGTCGCGCAACTCTGGGGCGCTTCCAGGCCCCCTGAGGTCTCGAGGTGGGAG
This sequence comes from Lissotriton helveticus, assembly GCF_964261635.1. Classification (NCBI taxonomy): domain Eukaryota; kingdom Metazoa; phylum Chordata; class Amphibia; order Caudata; family Salamandridae; genus Lissotriton; species Lissotriton helveticus. The sequence continues at coordinate 1,191,502,088 of NC_136068.1, forward strand.
GATAATATGGACTGGTCCATGTTTCGTGAAAAGACGGTTTATGTGGCCAGGGGCAGACCCAGGGCGTGGACGAAGGTTTGGGGCCAGTGGAATGATTATCGTGGGGGTATTTGCACCCCTCCCCTTGAAAACACTGCTGAGATTGTCCTTTCTCCCTAGACTAGAGTTCCCGGAACCTTTCCGTAGGGTTTTTTATACTTCCGGTTCTCCCCGCTGCTCCCCTCCCCCCCCTCCCCAACTTGTTTGGAGCCTCCGGGCTCTGGGTGTGTTCTCCTGATCGTGCAACCGTCCCCTCCGCTCTTTGGGCTGACCTTAATTATCGTCCATTCGCCTTTAGTGTTTATGTTTTTCTTTTTGTAAAAATAAAAATACGAATTGTTCTGTGATGTCTATAGAGTAACGCTCGGTACTTGAGCTGTACCTATCCACGGGTGTATATTTTCTTACATGCATTTTGCCTTGTTATTAGCGGCCAGCCCGTGAGGTTGTAGGCCCATTCTTGTACTTTTCTATGCTTACTCCAATAAAGGTTTTGAAAAAAAAAAAAAAAAAAAAAAAAAAAGAATTCTCTTTAAGGGTTTAGTCAGCTCCGTACCTGGGTAATAGAAAGCAGGAGGTCTTGTATCTCTCTCTCAGGACTCGATATCCCAGTAACCCGCGAAGGTATCTGGAAACACCGGAGCTGGATTTCTCGGCAAGAGAAAAGACAGCGTCTCTCTCAGTGCGTCAAAAGGGAGGGGCAGCGTCCGTGGGCTCTCGCATCAGCTGGGCTCTCGGGCAAGTAGATAGCTGCTCCCAAAACCACCACCGTGTGTTTGCTTAAGGCAACGTTGGTATATTTATACCTGTAAGGTGCCGGGTTTGACGTAAGGCTGGGCATAAGACGTCAATAAAGATGTCACTAAGAACTGGCCGTTCTTACAGTGCTTTACAGGAGTTCTAGGATGAAATCAAAACAAAGCAAGGGGGATTTCCCAGGTTGCTGGAGGTTTGGATTTGTTTGGAGAACTTGTTGTGCTTTCTAGGGGGCCGGGGAAGTAGCCTTGCTTAATGTGACAGCATGTGCTACGTATGGATATTATTGATTATAACCGGACAAGGGCATAAAATAGTAATATCGATTTAGGCTCCTGGATAAAAACACAATAATCACACTGATGGGTGAATCAAGCTTCACTCACAGTGTGATCTTAGGCACATGATCAGAATGTTAGATATAATGTACCATGTCTGTCTCTGCCAACAGTATGTGTGTCTCTGCCTAAGATTACACTGATGGGAGAATCAAGCTTCACTCATAGTGTGATCTTAGGCACATGATCAGAATGTTACATATAATGTACCATGTCTGTCTCTGCCAACAGTATGTGTGTCTCTGCCTAAGATCACACTGATGGGTGAATCAAGCTGCACTCACAGTGTGATCTTAGGCACATGATCAGAATGTTACATATAATGTACCATGTCTGTCTCTGCCAACAGTATGTGTGTCTCTGCCTAAATCACACTGATGGGTGAATCAAGCTTCACTCACAGTGTGATCTTAGGCACATGATCAGAATATTAGATATAATGTACCATGTCTGTCTCTGCCAGCAGTATGCGTGTCTCTGCCTAAGATCACACTGATGGGTGAATCAAGCTTCACTCACAGTGTGATCTTAGGCACATGATCAGAATGTTACATATAATGTACCATGTCTGTGTCTGCCAACAGTATGTGTGTCTCTGCCTAAGATCACACTTATGGGTGAATCAAGCTTCACTCACAGTGTGATCTTAGGCACATGATCACAATGTTAGATATAATGTACCATGTCTGTCTCTGCAAACAGTATGTGTGTCTCTGCCTAAGATCACACTGATGGGTGAATCAAGCTTCACTCACAGTGTGATCTTAGGCACATGATCAGAATGTTAGATATAATGTACCATGTCTGTCTCTGCCAGCAGTATGCGTGTCTCTGACTAAGATCACACTGATGGGTGAATCAAGCTTCACTCACAGTGTGATCTTAGGCACATGATCAGAATGGTACATATAATGTACCATGTCTGTGTCTGCCAACAGTATGTGTGTCTCTGCTTAAGATCACACTGATGGGTGAATCAAGCTTCACTCACAGTGTGATCTTAGGCACATGATCAGAATGTTAGATATAATGTACCATGTCTGTCTCTGCAAACAGTATGTGTGTCTCTGCCTAAGATCACACTGATGGGTGAATCAAGCTTCACTCACAGTATGATCTTAGGCACATGATCAAAATGTTAGATATAATGTACCATGTCTGTCTCTGCCAGCAGTATGTGTGTCTCTGCCTAAGATCACACTGATGGGTGAATCAAGCTTCACTCACAGTGTGATCTTAGGCACATGATCAGAATGTTAGATATAATGTACCATGTCTGTCTCTGCCAACAGTATGTGTGTCTCTGCCTAAGATCACACTGATGGGTAAATCAAGCTTCACTCACAGTGTGATCTTAGGCACATGATCAGAATGTTAGATATAATGTACCATGTCTGTCTCTGCCAACAGTATGTGTGTCTCTGCCTAAGATCACACTGATGGGTGAATCAAGCTTCACTCACAGTGTGATCTTAGGCACATGATCAGAATGTTAGATATAATGTACCATGTCTGTCTCTGTCAACAGTATGTGTGTCTCTGCCTAAGTTCACACTGGTGGGTGAATCAAGCTTCACTCACAGTGTGATCTTAGGCACATGATCAGAATGTTAGATATAATGTACCATGTCTGTCTCTGCACATAGTATGTGTGTCTCTGCCTAAGATCACACTGATGGGTGAATTAATCTTCACTCACAGTGTGATCTTAGGCACATGATCAGAATGTTAGATATAATGTACCATGTCTGTCTCTGCAAGCAGTATGTGTGTCTCTGCTCATATTATTTCACTGTCTCTACAGACCAAAAACAAGCCACCTATATATAAGCAACACGTAACATTAATTTCACATTACATATAACATCCTGCTAATCTGCCTAAGATCACGCTGTGAGTGAAGCTTAATTCACCCATCAGTGTGATCTTAGGCACATGTCCACGATATTACATGTAATATACCATCTCTGTCTCTGCAAGCAGTATGTGTGTCTCTGCTCATATTATTTCACTGTATCTACAGGCCAAAAGCAGGCCACCTACATATAAGCAAGACATAACATTAATAAGTAAATCGTTTTTGACACAAAGCAAAGCACATGTAATGTAAATCAGCCTTTTGTTGTATACTAGTGTTTATATTGTTTACTTATTGTAATTGCTATGTAATATGTTTGTAGTGGTCTATAATATGTTAATTTTTGTTTACCACAGATTATAATCATCTATACAAACAAAGAAAAAAATGCCTTCGAAACAAAGACGTGAAAAAGTTTATAAAAGAAAATTAAGGTTTAAGGAAAAAGAAAATCAAGAACCAACCAAAATAAAATCTTCAGAGAAAAAAAAATGCTCCTGGTAAGCAAACTAAAAATTATCTCAGGTACTTATTGAAATGTCAAAAAAAACACGTTTTTTTGCAAACAAGAATGAAACACCTGTAATTAGAAAGAAGACAGGATGTCCTTCTAAAAATGTTAGACCTGTACAAGGAGATGATATTTTCTATAACAAAAGAAGGAGAAATCAATTTATTGAAATTCGTAGACAAATTTTTTATAACCGAATAGTATCAAATTTATTAAAAAATCTAAAGAGGTATCAAAAAAAGACCGCTTTTTACAAGAAAAAAAAAACCATAGTTAAGATTGTGGATGAAGCATTTAAAGTGAAAAATAAATTGTTTAGTTTAGTAATGAATAGAATTCGTACACTCGATAAGGTAATCAATGTGTTCAAATCAAAAAGTAAGTGGAAGAGAGTAATTAATCGGACTAATTTCTGTGATTGTTTTCTGGAGAATGGAAGTATAGTTAAAGTTGTGAGCCATTTTTTAATGAAGAAAGTTACTTTCAGGATAATGATTTGGTGCATGCAGTTGACACCAGTGGTCGAGCATATGAGGTGAAGGACGGTTGTCCCGTTGAAAAATAAGAGATTGTGCCTAGAAATACAGAAGAGGTGTTAGCTGATGAAGTTTTAGGGAGATGTCCTAAGGCTCCAATGTATACATGGAATTGTAGTAGTATTTGTAGTGTGCGACAGGATTCAATTGTTAATGTTAATGGTATGTTATGTTAATATGGGTACTTTTATAGCACACGGCTACTCCGAAGAGTGTCCCGGCGCTAAAGACCATCACTAACCCAGAGTAGAAGGCAATACAGGAGGGGAACTGAGAACAGAGTGAAATGAATTACTGCATGAACAGCATGGTCTTCAGATCCTTCCTGAAAGCCAATAGATTGGTGTTGGATCTGAGAGACAGAGGGAGAGCATTCCATAACCAGGGGGCAAGATGTTTAAAAGACCGCCCCCCGCAGCGCACACGTCGGATTACCGGGTTGACAGCCCTGGCCTGGGTCGCAGACCGCAGAGGTCTAGAGGGGAAGTAGAAGCTGATCCCTTTCCGAAGATAACAAGGACCAGTACCGTGAAGGGCTTTAAAGGCAATGGTCAAGGCCTTAAAGGTGATTCGCTTCTTAATGGGCAGCCAATGAAGGGTTCTGAGAAGATCACTGGCCCTGGCTCTCCTGGTGAGCCCAAAGATGGCCCGGGCCGCAGAGTTTTGCACAACCTGGAGACGCTTTAAAAGGAAGTCCGGAAGGCCAAGGTATAATATGTTACAATAATCTAGGCGAGAGCCTATCAGGGCCTGAACCGTGCTCTTTCTATGCTCTAGAGAAAGAAGAGGCAGAAACTTCCTCAGCATCTTCAAGATCGCAAAACACTTGCCGGCCAGACCAGCCACCTGAGTTTTGAAAGAGAGGCTGTTGTCGATCTGGATGCCCAGATTTTTGGCAACCCCCGAATCACTGGCGGGAGGGAACATGGCAGGAGGCCACCACTCCTTCCATCTGGGGAACACGGGACAGCCGAAGAAAAGTACTTCGGACTTATCGGACTTGCAATTGATTTGTTTCGCACTTTCTTACGGACATATACTAAGAAAAGTGTGAAACAAAAAATGAAAATTTTACAAGAGTTAGAATTGTAGAGTGAGAGAAAAAACAGGTTTGCAAGGGCATTCACTGGCTTGTCTTTCAAGAAAAGTATGTCAGAGTGTTTTTCACCATTTTAGGATGTTAGCAGTGCATCATAATAAAGTGAGGAAATTAGTGAGGAGGTTGTATTATGCAAAAAGTCCAGCACTTAAACTAAAACAGTTAAACAGTGCTCTTTTGCATGGAACTGAATTAGATGTCAAAAACATTTGTGATGAAATTGAGTTTTGTTACTTTGGTGAAAATGAGGTCAGTGCAGAAATTGATACAGTAATAGAAGGTAATGTAGAAGAGAATGTAGAGATTTTAAGTACAGAAACATTTGAAAATGAAATTACAAAGTTTAAGGTCAATTCAAGTGAAAGGCCTAATTTTTCTTGTGTGTTTTGTCGACGAACTCATTATAAGCATCAGACTAGATTAGTTGATTTATATGTAAAAAGCGAAAAGATAAACAATAATGAGTGGAAGGATTTTGCAACTTATTTGTTGGTTGAAAATTGTTTTGATTTGGGCTCTGATCAATGTATTTGTAAATATTGCTATAATAAATTAAATGAAAACAGAATGCCTGCTAGAGCTGTTCATAATAATCTGGAGTTGGTAGACATTCCTTCTGAATTGATGGATTTAAATACCTATGAGTCTATTCTGATTCAATGTGTGCATCCTTTTCAGGCCATTGTTCGCATGGAGCCTAAGACAGCGAAATTGCCTCCTTCAGATTTACAGAGAGGATTAAGGGGGAAGAGTTGTTTATTTGCCTCTAGATTTTAAGAAAAATATTGATACAATTGGTGTCGAAAAAGTAGAAGAGGAACCTCTGGTTATTCTAGTTAATGGTGTTCCGACAAAAAGTACGAAAATCTGGCAAGAATTAGTGGATGTTGGGAAAGTGAAAAAGGCAACGTTGTATTTGGTAAAAAATAATCAGTACTATAAAAATGTGTATGTGGGAGAAGAGGAAACAACTGTACAAGACGACACTGATGTCTCTGCTGGGCAAATACAAAAAGTTGATGTCTCTAGAAGTGAAGAAATTTATGAACATTATAGTGTTCATCCATTGCATTCCAAAGAAGTAATGGGGAATGCTATTGACTTGTTTCAGATGAAAAAAGCCAAAGGAAGTCCCATTAGTGTATGGGAAGAAAGTTTGGAAGCTCGTTGTTTTCCACAGTTATTTCCAACAGGTGAAGGTGGACGATATGACGACCGACCTGTTAAAATTCCTGCATCTGAATACCGGACTTCAAGATTATATGCAGAAGATCCAAGGTTTCGTCAATGCATTCCATATTTGTTCCATCTACTGTTTGAGAGTGACTTGTCTGGACTTTCCTATGCAGTAAACCATATACTGAAAAGTGGAACACATCTACAAAATGTTTCGGCAAGGGATTTTATGGATAAAGTGAAAGTGCAAGACAGTGTTTTGGAATCTCAGTTAATTAATCTCATGGCATGTCAGCGTGGTACTAACGAGTATTGGTACCGTCGTCATGGGGAAATGAAATGTATGCTAAGAAACTTAGGAACTCCTACATGGTTCCTCACTCTTAGCTGTGCTGAGTATGCTTGGGAAGACTCACTTGAATTTCTACGAGAGGCAAATAAAAACATTGAAAATATTGAATACAAGAAACCTGGAGAACTGTGCTCTTTGGATCCAGTTAATGTATGCAGGTATTTCAATCATAGGTTTGAAGCTATGATGTCTTTAATTACAAACAACAAAAAAATCCTCCGCTTGGAGAGGTGTTGGATTTCTTTTGGAGAAAGGAGTATCAAGCAAGAGGTGCTCCTCATTTCCTGCTATGGATTAAAGATGCACCAAAATTTGGAACAGATTCAGATGAGAAAGTGATGAGTTTCATTGAGCAGTATTCTACATGTGCTGTTCCGAAAAGTATAGAAGAAAACAATTAAAAGACATCAAGTTTTACGCTTTCAAAGCCATCGTTGTGGGAAATACTGTCGTCGAAAATACAAATCCAAGGACAAGTTCTACACGAAATGTAATTTTGCATTTCCACGTCCAGTAACATCGAAGGAAGAGTCAACAATTTTATGTCTTCTCTGCGACATACTGTGACAAGAAAATCACCCAAAAATACATACAACCTAAGAAGAAATGAGGAATCCAAATTCATAAATGACTACAACCCAGTCATTTTGTCCATGTGGAATGCTAACATGGATATTCAACATGTGGCTGACAACTCTATTGCTGTGGCTCGATATGTGACGTCTTACATCACAAAATCATAAAAGACAGAACTGAAGGAAATGTGGGAGGAAATTTCACAGGAAAAGAGTCTAAGCAAGAAATTATACAGTTACAGTCTGAAGATGTTGTCGAATCGAGAAATTGGAGCATATGAATGTTCTGATCGGTTGTCATCAGCAAGTCTATATGCCAAATCTAGAACCATCATTTGGGTGAGTCTAGGTCTTGCTGCAACACGAAACCGAGTTTTGAAATCTGTACCAGAAATAGAGTATTTGGCGGAGAAAGAACCAGACAGTACAGATATTTTGAAGACAAACATGTTGGATACATACTATCCAAATAGAAGTACTCACCTTGAGAATGTTTGTCTCTATGAAGTTCTGCAAACCTATATTTTTAAAAAGAACATCACAGAAGACATCAATAAAGGTGTATATGCTGTAATTGGTTGTGAAGGCTGTCTAGTGAAACAAAGAAAAGGCCATTTGATTAATCTTCGAAAATTGAGTTGTGATTCTCCGGACAAAAGGGAATTTTATTACTTAGCTCTTTTGCAACTCTTTATGCCTTGGCGTACAGAAGAGGAACTACTTGGAGATTTTCTTACTTATGAAGATTCATTCAATGCAACCAAGGATACGATAGAATTTCCTGTTTTTTCAAATTATCTGCAAATGTTGAACAAGGAAATACAGCAAGAAGCTACAATTGCAGCAGAGATTGCTAGAGACAGTTCTCAAGATAGTCAGAGTTCTGCTTCATTGAGTCAGGATCCACTAGGAGGACCAATTATACAAAATGAAGCTGCTACTTCCATGGATGAAGTTGAAAGAGCCTTGGAACAAGCTCAGGAGGATGGAGTTGACTTCGAAGATTTGGAAAAAGAGCTAAACGTTGAGCAGAGACAAATATATGACGAAGTCACAGAACACATTGAGCATGGTTTATCTCATGAGAAAAAAGAGTGCTCATGTACATCATTTGTACCTGTCCGACTATATGTGAGTAGAGAAGCAGGAACTGGGAAACGTTTCCTGATTAAAGCGATTGCAACATATTTGCAGAAAGCAACGGAGTCATCGCTCTCTTGTGTTGTTACTGCTCCAACTGGGTTGGCAGCACACAACATTAAAGGGATTACTTTACATTGCTTATTGATGCTGCCAGTGGAGCATGATAACAAATTACAATACCACAAGCTATCTGGAGAAGTTTGTTGTGAAGTTTAAAGAGTCCTAAAGAAAATGAAACTTCTTATCATTGATGAAGTAAGCATGGTATCAAATGTAATGCTTGCTTTTGTGCATTTAAGAATGCAAGAAATTCTTAAAACAGACTATGATGTGTTATTTGGAGGCAAACACATCATTGTTTTTGGAGATCTACTGCAACTAACTCCAGTGAAAGGACAGCCAGTGTTTAAAATGCTTACGCATGAAGATACCAGGAAGTGCTTAGGAAGGATTGGAAATGTTAACATATGGTTACATTTCAAATATGCAGAATTGCTTCAAAATATGGGACAGGCAAAGGATGAAGATTATAAAAATATTCTACAAGATGTAAGAATTGGAAAACTAACTGAGCATGGCAAAAAAGCTTTACATGGACGATTAATTTCAAATTTGTTTCCAAATGAAAATATTCTCCCAGAGAATATTTTTAAGAAAATTCCTGAATACAAATCTGTCATATGCTTGATGCCAACTCTGCAAGAAAATTCAATCTTCAATAACAAAATGTTAAAGTTGGAAAATCAAGAGATTGTGAAACTGGAAGCTATTGATAAAATTGAACATGAAGGAGCAACTATTATTTTGTCAGAAAAGTTTAAATCAAAATTGGATTCTTTAGAGAAGACAATATCTAAAACTGCTGGTATGGAAAAGACTCTGTATGCATCTTTAAATTGTCGTATAATTTTACGACGTAATTTACATGTGGAAATTACCGAAATAGAGATGGAATTGAATTTATAAAAATTAAATTTGATGGTATTGAAGAAGTACAACAAATCAGTCGTTGTTCTGCTCGATTTTTGCTTGTGAAAGATTTATATGTCCGCCGAAAACAGTTTCCTGTTTCTTTGGCATATGCAGTGACTATTCATAAATCTCAAGGTTTAAGTGTGGATACTGCTTTGGTGAATATTGGAAGTTCTGTGTTCAAGGAGGGTATGGCATATGTTGCTTTATCTCGAGTCAGAACCTTATCTGGATTGTACTTGATTGATTTTGATGAGACAAAGATAAATGCAGATCTAAATTGTGTAAAAGACTATAATAGGTTAAGAAGAGAGTATGCTCCAAATTTACCTCAATATCCTCTATTTGAAAAGCGTGTGGTAGGCCGAAAAAGAAGAAATGATAAAAATTGTAGTGAAGTTGTACCAAAAAGAAAAAAAGTAGATGAACCAGTAATTGTAAACAGAAAGGAAAAGGATTCAGGTAAAGATGTTGTTGGATTTCAGTTTGAAAACAGTTCTGGTGTCAACTGCTATGCTAATGTAGTGGTTAACGTTGTTTTTTTTCTCCAAACTGTACAAGAACAGATTGCTGAAAATCGTGATCAAACATTTTGTTGTTTATTAAATTCTGTGTTTGACAAATGTAATAGTGATAGAACAAAAATACAAAGTGTTTCTGAAATTCGAAATGTTTTAGACATATGTTCTGGTCAAAAACAATTTTCACAGAATATTCAGCAAGATTGTCAGGAATTTCTAATGTATATGCTGGTTGTTTTACAAGATGAAGGTGTAGATGTAGAAAATCGTTTTGGCCTTTCTTATAAATGGCAGCATGACTGCGACAATTGCTCCTTTTCATGTAGTACTACAATAGACACTGAAAGATTTATATATTTGACTTTACCAGACTGCAAATCAGTGTCATTTAATAATCTAGTTAGAGAAGCAAATCAAAACATGGTCTGTACTCAATGTAAATCTGCAATGCTATCAACATTATTCATACAAAGATATGGACAGTATGTAATTTTAATGTGCCAACGATGTAGACCTGATGGAACTAAATTGACAACTTTAATTAAAAAAATTGTGGCTTCTCAATTATCAATTTCAGGAAGAACCTTTACAACTGCAGCAATTATTTACCATGATGGTCCTTCAACAACATCAGGACATTACACAGCTTATTTAAAGTGTCATAAAGGATGGAATCACTGTAATGATACTCAATTGACTTTCAAACAACGTTTGCTTTCTGACTTACAAAATTTTTACATAGTGTTCTTACAACCGAAGTTTTAGGGAAGGGTAATTGGCCTATGAAGATTTCAGCAGTTAATATAACTTAGTTTGCTGTTCAAAATTACTTTCTGAATGAGAGTGATGAAGATAATAAAAAAACATGTAGTTCTCATAGAGATAGTATATGTATATCATATAGTGTGTGCTATGAGTATTATACAAATTATTTATAAAAAGTAAGCTAGAGGTGGGAAAAAACCTCTTGTTTCATAATGTAAAAGATCTTGGAGCTTTTCTTTCAGAAAGTCGGGTAAATGAGAAATTAAGAATATTCTGGACTAATTTCCAAACAAAAGGACTTTCTATATACTATTTGGCCTCGTGGAAAAGTGGATGGATCAAAAGTGAGTTTAGATATGTTTTTTCAAAATTTTACATTATATTAGAAATGATTGTATGGGTTTTTTAAACACAATCATTTTGATTGTGTTTTTTTTTGCCCGCTGTTATATGATGAGTACTATTGAAGTCACTGTTTTAAGTGAAATTCAATCTATTCTGAGAACAGCAAAAATAAACCATGTAACATGTTGTATAAATTATTTTGTATTTTGTATTATTTAATATATATTATTTTCCCCTTCTCTTATGCTCACTCTCCTATTTCCACCCTCTATCACTCCTCTTAACTCACCCTCACTGGCCTTTTTTCACTCTCCCTCACCTCCCTTCCCTTATTCTACTTTCCTTACTTATTCTCATTAACCACTCCTTCACGGCCCTTTCCCTCTCTTCCATCCACTACTTTCCAGCTGTCAGTCACTCTACTTCACTCCCCTTCCCCTTGTTTCCTTTCTTTGTTCCCTCAATAATTCCCCTTCTCTCACTCACCTTATTACACTTCACTCACTCCTTCTCTCACTTCCTCTGTCCTGTCACATCCTCACTCCCTTTCCCTCACTCCCTGTCTCTCATCTTCAGTCTCTCGATCCTCTCACTCTCTCACTCCTCTTCCGTCATGCTTACTCCCTAAAACTCACCCACACTCCCTTACTTACCTTTGTTTGCTCTCTTACTCAGTTCCTTTCTGCCACTCTTTCCTACACTACCTCTATGTTCTCACTCCTTCACTTACTTTGTCTCAAGCTCACTTGCTTTTATCCTCTCTCTATCTTCCCTTTTTCCTCAACCTCACTGCCCTTTACTCACCCTCCCTCACCCTTGTTCCCTTACTCCGGTTCCGTCAGTTATCCTCATTCATCATCCTTAACTCCTCCTACTCTTTCTCTCCTCACACACTCACCTTTTCCCAGTCCCTTTGCTTTATTTCTCTTCCCTTTCTTTCCTTCCTTTGCTCCCTAAGTCATTCTCCTTTCCTTACTCACCATACTGCCCTTTACTCACTCTTTCTCTCACTCCCTCTGTTCTCTCATATTCTCACTTGTCTTCCCTCACTCCCTCTCTGTTACCTTCACTTCCATTGTCTCCTCACTGTCTTACGACCCTACATTCACCCTCACTCACCTTCCATGCCTCATTGTCATTAATCCACCGTTATTCACTCCTGCTTCTCTGTCACTCACTCCCCTTTCTTCCTTTAGTTTTCCTAATGCACATTCCTTTAGTATCTTACTCACCTTCACTTCATTTCTCTCTCCTGCTCCTCTTCTCTGTCACTGAATGTATTTATGTCATTATCCTTTTAGTAAATTGCTCTCCCTCTATTTCTTTTTAACTCTCTCTGACCTTCACCATTCCTTTGTTTTCCTTTCTGAGTCCTTCACTCCTACTTCATCACTTACTAACCTTTTATGACTTTTAATCTCCTACTTTGTCTCTTCTATTGTGAAATATATATTATAAATATTATAACTTACTTTTTTTTCTCTTTCACAGATATTAAATTTACTGAAAATATGTAATTAAGTTTACATTACTTATAAGGTAAGTTTGATGTACAAAATTTACTTTCTCAACACTCTTTTCCTTAACCTCACTACTCTTCTCTCATGCTTCCACACCTCTGTTCCCTTATTGCGCTTGCCTCACTTATTCTGAATCCCCACATTTATTCCCCTTTTCCTCACTCCTCTCTCACACTCACCTTCTTTCAGACCTTCTCCTTTACTTTCCTTCCTGTCTCTTCCCTTCCTTCGCTCCTTCACTCTTTTCCCTTCCCTTACTCTTCTTACTCCACTTCATTAACTCCTTCTCTTTCTTCCTCTGTCCTCTTTGTTCTACACTCCCCTTCCCTCAAACTCTCTCTGTTAGCCTCATTCTCTCCGTCCCCTTAGTCTCTCACTCCTCTTCTGTCACGCTCACTCCTGTAACTCAGCCATACTCCCACACTCACCTTCTTTCAGACCTTAACCTTTACTTTCCTTCCACTCTCTTCCCTTCCTTCTCTCCTTCACTCTTTTCCCTTCCCTTACTCTCCTAACTCCATTTCACTAACTCCTTCTCTTACTCCCTCTGTGCTCTTACTTCTACACTTCCCTTCTCCTCATTTTCTTTCTGTTAGCCTCATTCTCTCCGTCCCCTTAGTCTGTCACTCCTCTTCTATCACGCTCACTCCCTATAACTCAGCAACACTCCAACACTCACCTTCGTACAGACCTTCTCGTTTACTTTCCTTCCTGTCCCTTCCCATCTTTCGCTCCATCACTCTTTTCCCTTCCCTTACTTTCCTTACTCCACTTCACTAACTCCTTCTCTTACTCCACATCCAGTAACATCGAAAGAAAGAGTCAACTATTTTATGTCTTCTCTGCGACATACTGTGATAAGAAAATCACCCAAAAATACATACAACCTAAGAAGAAATGAGGAATCCAAATTCATAAATGACTACAACCCAGTCATTTTGTCCATGTGGAATGCTAACATGGATATTCAATATGTGGCTGACAACTCTATTGCTGTGGCTCGATATGTGACGTCTTACATCACAAAATCAGAAAAGACGGAACTGAAGGAAATGTGGGAGGACATTTCACAGGAAAAGCGTCTAAGCAAGAAATTATACAGTTACAGTCTGAAGATGTTGTCGCATCAAGAAATTGGAGCATATGAATGTTCTGATCGGTTGTCATCAGCAAGTCTATATGCCAAATCTAGAACCATCATTTGGGTGAGTCTAGGTCTTGCTGCAACACGAAACCGAGTTTTGAAATCTGTACAAGAAATAGAGTATTTGGCGGAGAAAGAACCAGACAGTACAGATATTTTGAAGACAAACATGTTGGATACATACTATCCAAATAGAAGTACTCACCTTGAGAATGTTTGTCTCTATGAAGTTCTGTAAACCTATATTTTTAAAAAGAATGTCACAGAAGACATCAATAAAGGTGTATATGCTGTAATTGGTTGTGAAGGCTGTCTAGTGAAACAAAGAAAAGGCCATTTGATTAATCTTCGAAAATTGAGTTGTGATTCTCCGGACAAAAGGGAATTTTATTACTTAGCTCTTTTGCAACTCTTTAAGCCTTGGTGTACAGAAGAGGAACTACTTGGAGATTTTCTTACTTATGAAGATTCGTTCAATGCAACCAAGGATACGATAGAATTTCCTGTTTTTTCAAATTATCTGCAAATGTTGAACGAGGAAATACAGCAAGAAGCTACAATTGCAGCAGAGATTGCTAGAGACAGTTCTCAAGATAGTCAGAGTTCTGCTTCATTGAGTCAGGATCCACTAGGAGGACCAATTATACAAAATGAAGCTGCTACTGCCATGGATGAAGTTGAAAGAGCCATGGAACAAGCTCAGGAGGATGGAGTTGACTTAGAAGATTTGGAAAAAGAGCTAAACGTTGAGCAGAGACAAATATATGACGAAGTCACAGAACACATTGAGCATGGTTTATCTCATGAGAAAAAAGAGTGCTCATGTACATCATTTGTACCTGTCCGACTATATGTGAGTAGAGAAGCAGGAACTGGGAAACGTTTCCTGATTAAAGCGATTGTAACATATTTGCAGAAAACAACGGAGTCATCGCTCTCTTGTGTTGTTACTGCTCCAACTGGGTTGGCAGCACACAACATTAAAGGGATTACTTTACATCGCTTATAGATGTTGCCAGTGGAGCATGATAACAAATTACAATACCACAAGCGATCTGGAGAAGCTTGTTGTGAAGTTTCAAGAGTCCTAAAGAAAATGAGACTTCTTATCATTGATGAAGTAAGCATGGTATCAAATATAATGCTTGCTTTTGTGCATTTAAGAATGCAAGAAATTCTTAAAACAGACTATGATGTGTTATTTGGAGGCAAACACATCATTGTTTTTGGAGATCTACTGCAACTAACTCCAGTGAAAGGACAGCCAGTGTTTAAAATGCTTATGCATGAAGATACCAGGAAGTGCTTAGGAAGCATTGGAAATGTTAACATATGGTTAAATTTCAAATATGCAGAACTGCTTCAAAATATGGGACAGGCAAAGGATGAAGATTATAAAAATATTCTACAAGATGTAAGAATTGGAATACTAACTGAGCAATACGGTGGATACTATTAACACCGCATGGCGGACCATAGGTAGAATAACTAATAAACTTCCATTTTATGGCCCGGCCCTTCCATTACATTATCATCCGAACTTGTCTGTCACACAAGAAGAAGTTGGCATGGGGCTATTGAAACAAGTTGGGATGGTCACAATGGGTGATCTTTATACCGAGGGCCGGTTTCAACGCATAGAGGACTTGGGTTATATTAGCAACCAGACGCTCCTCTTCCGGTTCACCTACCATAGACTTCAACAGGCAGTCAAACAGCACTACCCTACCTATCCGGAGGAACCACTGCAGCTCCGTGCCCTCAAATTGATCATAGCTTCCACTAACCCCACACATTTAGTATCACGATTGTACACCATCTTTCAAGAAGAAATTGCTGACACAACACATAGGGCATGGACGAGGTGGAATGCGGTGCTTGAAACTCCCCTTATGGAAGAGGAGTGGAAAATAACTTGCTCTTTAACGGTAATGCTAACACCTAACAGCAATCTAAGAGTATTACATTATAAGTACCTGCATCAAGCGTATTATACACCAGCCAGGCTTCATAAATATGGTCTTTGACCGGATGCAAGGTGTAAAAGGTATGGACTTGAATCAGCAGATTTTCTGCACCTTCCTTGGCATTGCGAGAGAGTTCATGACTACTGGGTCAAAGTAACGCAAATCCTGAGTGATATGGTGGGGGTGTTAATCCCTTGCTCTAATCGTACATGTCTATTGGGGTTGTTGGGAGATGTACGGGCGTTAAAACGCAAATACTGTATGGTTGCCTTGTTGCTTGCCAAACGTAGAGTTTCACTGTGTTCGGATAGCAAGAATATACCCACGACTCACCAATGGCTTAGAGTTATGACCTACTGTCATGAAACGCTCATCACTCATGAGGAAGAACTGCCAGCTGGATCACGTCCGCGTGATTATTGGTCGTATTTGGTGGACTATTTGCGAACTACTCCTTTGGATTCTTGATAAATTGCACTGTATGCTATTTATTGTCTTTATTTACATGTGGGTTATGGGTGGTGTTTTGCGTGTAATGGGGGTCTTTGATCAGTGACTATGGCATTCAGCGGAACAGGCAATGCATCTCCCTCTTCGATGGCTACATGTGTGAGGTAAGGCGTGGGATGATACCAGTGGTGCGCATACTGTGCCTGTGCACAAAGAAAATAAAGATAAAAATCCGGGACCTTGTAACCCCCTTGTGAGTGTGGTAGAGCTAGAGCACGTAATTCAATTCTAGCTTGTTTGCCAGCCCAAATAAGTTTGGTCACTAAAGAGGATAATTGCCGAAACACTGCTGAGGGGAGTGTGATGGGGATGTTGTTAAATAGATACAATAATTTAGATAGTACTACCATTTTTACTATAGCCAATATGTCCACGAGGGAAAGAGGCAATTGGATCCAGCGAGTAATCTTATCCGTCATGGTACTGATTGCACGACCATAATTGGTCCATATGACAAGTTCTGGATCCCAATGGTACCAGACTCCCAAATACCGGACTGGATCTGTTTGCCACTCTCAGGGAAATTCCGTAGCGTGCAGAGAAGTAGAATCTGTCAGGGGGATAATGATAGATTTGTCCCAATTAATTTGGATGCCTGAATGTCTCCCAAAATTAATATATTCTCTCAACAGAGGGGCTAGATGAGTTTTCGGGTTGTGCACATATAATAACATATCAACTGCATACATGGAGATATGCAACGGTCTCTGGGGGAATTGCAAGGCAGAATAATAATGACCCTGTCATATCTTACAAGCTAAAGGCTCGAGAGCCAATGCAAATAGCAATGGGGATAAGGGACATCCCTTCCTAGTCCCCCACTCTATGCTTATACTTTCTGATATATAATTATTAATACGAATACGGGCCACTGGCACAGTATATAAGAGCTGAACCCACTGTAGAAAGACAGGGGGGAACGCCATCCTCTCAAGTACGGTCATGAGATAGGACCACTCGACGGAATCAAAAGCTTTGGCTGCGTCCAACATGACCGCTTTCGTAGTAGATACCAGGTAATGCGAGAGGGCAAATAAAGTACGGGTATTATGCGCTGTGGACCTTGTCGGGATAAACCCTGAGTGGTCCGGCAGTACCAAGTTAGTTATGAGGGGCTGCAGTCTCACTGCCAGCAGCTTGGCCAGTATTTTAGAGTCTACATTTAGGAGTGATAATGGCCTATAAGAATCACAACTTTCAGGGTCCTTCGCAGGTTTTAAGAGGGCAATCAGAACAGCTTCACGTAAAGACGGAGGAAGAATTGCTTTGTCAAAGGCGTCGCCATACATGGCAACAAGGTGTGGTGCCAACAGATCTACAAAGGCCTTATAAAATTCTCCCGTAAACCTATCCGGGCCTGGAGCTTTCCCGTTGGGCAGAGATTTGATTATTTCTGTGACTTCTTCTACCGTGACAGGTAGGGAGAGATACTCCCGCTGCGTGTCTGAAAGCCAAGCTATGGCCACATCTTCCAAATATTGCATCATCTCATTTGGCGGGGCAGTATTGCGAGATTCATATAAAGCGCCATAGGTATGTCTAAACTCCTGTAAAATACCATCTGCACCGTCCCCGCTGCATCGCGAATACGTGAGACAGTGTGCGGAGTACGACCATCACAAATCTTAGATGCTAACATACATCCAGGTCTGCCTTTACTTCGTTTCGTTCTATAACGCAGTTCATCCTCAGAAAACATATTATATGAAGGCACAGCCGTCCTAATTTTGCCCAATATCTGTGGGTTTTGTGTTTGCTCATAGTCACGCTCCAATGATATCAGCTTATTCTCACAGCTAAGCATTTGCCCACGAATATCTTTCAATATACCTGCATTGGTACTTATACATACACCACACAGTGTGGCTTTAAAAGCCTCCCACAACAGGCCAGGATCATCAGTGGTTGATTCATTAAACAGGAAAAATTCTGAGATGGCTGTAGCAAGAGTGTCATTGTACACCGAATCAGACAGGTCCTTTGCATTAAAACGCCAACTATAAGGGGCCGGTATGTAAAACGGTATTGTTACGGTCAGAAGGACAGGGTTATGATCGGACATTGTTCGCGGGAGATGGGTGATGGCGTTAGTCCAAAGTAGAGCATCAGAGGAACCTAGCCAATAGTCAAGTCTGGACCAGCTGTTATGTGCCACAGATATATGCGTCGCCTCCCTGCGATTTGGATATTTAAGGGGCACAATGCACCAGGCGGGGGCAAACAATCGGCAGCCTGGAGCACTCGAGCCTCCCTATCTGGCCCGGAGGTCCGATCCAGTTGGTTCTTCGGGGGCCGCCATGTCAGCGCGGCCTCTACTGTACTACCGTGAATGTCCATAGCGTTTTTCAGAAGCCGCAAACTCCCGCAATCAGCCACACTTCACGCGACGATCCTGGGCGGTAGCGGCCACGGTCCCAGGCCCTCGCATACCTGTTTTCTTTCCCCAATATCAGTCAGCGCGCCTCTCAATCTTCCAACAGCTCAGCGGGCGCCATTTTGCAGGGCTCCAGTAACCGCTCCCAGGAAACATAAATGTACGTTGTCACTTAGTTTCACCTGCCAACGTGTTCTAGAAGCACTCCTTAGCTGCCTGGGACATTCCGATGGCAATTGCTGCCAATTTACACGATCATGTCATCTGATTTATAGGCCAAAACACGCAGGACAGAGGTCCGTCCGGCGGAGCTGCCTTTTCAGTCAGCCATCCCGCAGTGCGCCCTCTAGTGCCCCTCCACCACCATAACTTGGTTGGGTGCCCTAGGATTTATTATTATATGCAGATCGAACTGGTGTACCCACCCCAATATTGGTGGACCACTTTCTGCAACGTATACTTTGCCCCATATCTCTCTTGACTGAAACCCTATCGGAGCAGAAAAATATCGTAAAATATCAATGGTCTCACCCTGATACCCCATAGGGTTGATGTATTTGGGAGTCGGGGATACTTAACTCCATTTGCTTGACTTCTGCTTGCACCACAATTTATTCATGTTTAATGGCAGCTACTATTTACAAAAGCAAGGAATAGCTATGGGAATTTCTTTTACCCCAATATTTGTAAATTTAATGATGGGATGGGTGGAAGGCAGAGGTTGTAACGACAGAGGAAAATCTGAACATGTTGGAACTTATTAAGATTTGGACCTGCTTTATTGATGACTTATTTATATTTGGGAATGAGACAGATAGGGTCTGGAATTGTTTAACACCTCCCTTAATGAAAAAAATGCAATTCAAAATAACATCACTGTGGAAAAATTATTTCATGGATATTGAAGTTTTTTAAATCAAAAAATCTAAGAATATGTAGCCAAATTCATAGACAGGTCACATCATGCAACAGTATACTGTATGTAAATAGTGGGAATCCAAAAGCATCAAAATGGAGTGTGCTGAATGAAGAGTTGTTGCGGGCCGGCTAAATTGTTTGGAAAGAGTCAATTTCGAAAAATAAGCTGAGGAAATGTTGGGACGCATGGTACAGAAAGGATATGCAGCTGAAGTGCTTAAGGATGCCCTACAGAAAGCACGTACTAAAACATGTGAGGAACTTTTGATGATAAGAAAAAAAGAATTAAAAGAATACAGCAACGTTTGTTTCATTACGAATTTTAATACATCTCACATTGAATTAAAAAAGATGATTATGAACAATTGGAAAATCCCTAAAATAGACGAGCATTTTAAGAAATTCTTTTGGCTAATCCTCAAATCACTTTTAGAAAGGTAGCATCTTTGGGAACCTATTCAGGAATAGCAGGTATCCAAAAGTATTCAAATGGAGTGTGGCAAATGGAGAATTGTTGTAGACCAGGCAAAATTGTTCTGAAAGAGATGATTTAAAAAAACAAGCTGAGGAAATGTTGGGGCGCTTTGAACAGAGCAGATATCCAGCGGAAATTCTTAAGAATGCCTTGCAGAGAGCACACACTAAAAGATGTATTAAAGTCCAAAGTGAAATGAACATTGTTGTCTTCTTTTTATTCTTTTTTTCTTACCATGAAAAGTTCCTCACATGTTTTGATTCATCTTTGCACTTTGTTATGATGAATGTGCTTTAAATTTTATGATGGCAAAAGCACTTGGGTACTAGCACTTTATTCCTACAGACATTTGGGTACTTGCACTTTACTCCTAATATATGGAGAAGAGTGGTAAGTAGAGGTATAGAACATGTGGTGCTGTAAGACGTAAATAACACAAAATTGTGTATAATTCTTGCATCTTGTCAATTGAAAGCACAGTTGCACTTTTACGATGGCAGAGGCAATTATGTACTGGTAGTTTGATCCCGAGAAATTGAAGAAACTCTAAATTGAAATGGATTAAGCAGGGGTATACATTCAGACAGTGCTCAAGAAGAAAGTGAATATTTTGATTGTATTTAATGAACTTATTCATGCACCAGAAAATGTTGAATATGCTCCATCTTCTTAAGATGTTTAAGAATATTTATGATTATAAAATTTTAAAAATAATGATTTGAAAGATGAATTTAGGGATGCAAAAAAGTCTTAATGGAGAAGGGGAGGTAGGACCACCGTACATCCTCCCTAGTCAAAATACTGCATCACAAACGAGTATGGTAGCTTCAACAATAGAAAGACTGACTGTTCCCTATCTGGGAATACAAGTGCAGGACCAATTTTTGAAAGTCACTGGAATAGTGTCAGGATGCTTGGGAAGACTATTCTTTTGAAAGAGGAGGCCTCACACAGAATTTGAGTCATGCTTCATCATAAGCAACCTCTAACCACCCAGGTAGGACACTGCCACCAGGGTGGACTCAAACTCCTGATGGACTCAAGTGAAGGAGTGAGTTCTTGGATAAAGATCTATTGGACAAATCGTGGGATCCATATAAACTAAAAATACCTTGTGGTTCCCCGGTATATCCGGGGAACCACAATATTAATAATGGGGACCTCAGGTATATCTAAAAACAAGAATGAGATGACATTAAGGATAATGGTTCAAACCATCTCCATAAGCTGACATGTTTCTGCCCTAATGCTTAGCTTATGCGGGTAGGTGGAATTCTTCAGGGCTAAGGATCCCTAATTTATATGGCCTAATTGGCAAATATAACAGACAATAAAACCAGGATACCCAGGTGAATCCTACGGTTGTGTCTGATTTCACCAAAAACCGATTTCATGGAAAACCATTACTGGGAAACCATTTCATCTAAACCGTTTAATGGAAATTTTCAAAACAAATGGCATTTACCTTTTCATAGAAACCAATTCAAAGAAAGTCATTTTGGTCGAAATTGGCTTTTGAATGCTTATTTATTATGTGTAAATGCAATGGTTACTGGTCTTTATTTCAGAAACATTTTCGGAGATATTTATTTCAGTGCTTTAAATCCGCTCCGCTCGCGTATTTTTTGGATTTTCGGCAAATTCGCAATCCGTGAACTCTCGCGAATTTGTCGAAAATCCGTGAATCCGCTCGTGGCGGATTTTTTGCTTGGTTGCGGCGCGCGGCGTGGTGCACGGCGTTCACTTTTCGTCATTATGCGTTTGCCGAGTTGTTTTTCTCGATCATATTTTGCGAGTGCCGCGCCATTTTGGATCTTGCTGCGTGATCCCGCGGGAGTTTGGCGCCCGCGAATACGTAATCGCGGCTTGCCACCTTGCACAGCACACCTCGCGAGAGTTCGCAATTGCGAACACGTAGTTGCGGCGGAAAGGAACAATCTCGCACTCGCGAAATGGAGATTTTGCAATTCTGCACAAGAAATGCACCAGCAAACAGGATAAACCTTCAGAAAATGATGATTTTTATCAGAATCACTCCTCAGGTTGACATTTACATGGCCTTTTTTTTTGCAAGGAGTCCATTTTTGGGGGGGGGGGGAAGGAAGTGCCCCACAGTCTCCAACTTCCTGTTCCTGTCCAGCAGGCTCCTCCCAGTGCTTTGTCCATCTCCTGGTCACTTTCATTTGGATCTGGAGCTGGAAGGATTACTTTTTGTGGGTGCTGCTGGATATTTGGATTTGAGGCCTTTTTGACTTTCTTTGGATCACTTTTGGATTAGAAATCAACTTTCACAAGTAAGTTTGTTTGGGGCATTACAGTTGCTGCAACTACAATTTTGGAACTTTTTCAGAACATTAAATAAATTATATTGTGGGTAGCCACAGTATCCAGTAGGACCAGGGTTGGTTATGGGTGCATGATACAACTGTTTTGTTGAATTTAAACACCATTGAGGCCATGGATGGGCTGGGATTGTGCTGATTTTTGTTGTTTTTGTCGTTTTTTGGGGGCTGCTGGTGGGGCCCTTTGCCCAGGGGTGGTGAGTGTTGCATGGGCCTAGTCTTTCTGTGGGGTGTCTTCTTGAATTTAAACATCATTGAGGCCATGGATGGGCTGGGATTGTGCTTATTTTATTGCTTTTTGTCGTTTTTTTGGGTGCTGCTGGTGTGGCCTTTTGCCCAGGGGTGGTGGTGCATGGACTGAGTGTGCCTGTGGTGTGGTCTCACTCTCTTTATTGTAAACATCATAGATGGCATTGGATTGTGGTGATTTCTGGCTGTTTTTCTGTTTTTTGGGGGTGTACTGTTGATGTGGACTGGCCATGTGGGTGGTGGTGGTGGCCATCTTGAGTGCTGGCTGGTACAGGCAACATGTCCTTGGGGTGCAAGGGGCCATTTTGAAGAGAGGCAGTGTCTGAGGCCTGCACTTATTTTGCCTACTTTTCATCCATTATGCCCAGGGGTAGTGAGTGTTGCATGGGCCTAGTGTTTCTGAGGGGTGTCTTCTTGAATTGAAACACCATTGAGGCCATGGATGGGCTGGGATTGTGCTGATTTTATTGTTTTTTGTCGTTTTTTTGGGGCTGCTGGTGGGGCCCTTTGCCCAGGGGTGGTGAGTGTTGCATGGGCCTAGTCTTTCTGTGGGGTGTCCTCTTGAATTTAAACACCATTGAGGCCATGGATGGGCTGGGATTATGCTGTTTTTTGTTGTTTTTTTGGGGCTGCTGGTGTGGCCTTTTGCCTAGGGGTAGTGGTGCATGGACTGAGTGTGCCTGTAGTGTGGTCTCACTCTCTTTAATGTAAACATCCTGGATGGCATTGGATTGTGGTGATTTTTGGCTGTTTGTTTGGGGTGTACTGTTGATGTGGACTGGCTTGGGGTGTAAGGGGCCATTTTGAAGAGAGGCAGTGTCTGAGGCCTGCACTTATTTTGCCTACTTTTCATCCATTATGCCCAGGGGTAGTGAGTGTTGCATGGGCCTAGTCTTTCTGTGGGGTGTCTTCTTGAATTTAAACACCATTGAGGCCATGGATGGGCTGGGATTGTGCTGAATTTTGTCGTTTTTGTCGTTTTTTGGGGCTGCTGGTGGGGCCCTTTGACCAGGGGTGGTGAGTGTTGCATGGGCCTAGTCTTTCTGTGGGGTGTCCTCTTGAATTTAAACACCATTGAGGCCATGGATGGGCTGGGATTGTGCTGTTTTTTGTTGTTTTTTGTCGTTTTTTTGGGGCTGCTGGTGTGGCCTTTTGCCCAGGGGTAGTGGTGCATGGACTGACTGTGCCTGTAGTGTGTTCTCACTCTCTTTAATGTAAACATCCTGGATGGCATTGGATTGTGGTGATTTTTGGCTGTTTTTCAGTTTTTTTGGGGTGTACTGTTGATGTGGACTGGCTTGGGGTGTAAGGGCCATTTTGAAGAGAGGCAGTGTCTGAGGCCTGCACTTATTTTGCCTACTTTTCATCCATTATGCCCAGGGGTAGTGAGTGTTGCATACTTGCATGGCCCTAGTCTTTCTGTGGGGTGTCTTCAATGTAAACATCATGGATGGCATGGGATTGTGCTGTTTTTTCTGTGTTTTGTCGATTTTTTGGGGTGTATAACTAAACTGATGTTCCTCTGTCTTCCATTGCTTTTAGGTGCACAAGACTCAAGAGAACCACCAGTGCCAGGAAGAAGTCCTGCAGCGGTGTGTGTGTGCAGCATAACGTCACGCGACGTCACGTCTGGACACAGACAACTCTGCAACTCGTGCAACTGCTGCCTGCTATTCTGACCTGCTCTGAAGAAGATGGCCCCAAAAAAAGTTACCCGTAGCTCCTCTAGCAAGAAAGGTGGCAGTAAGGAGCAGAAGAAGCAAGTTACCAAGGAGACTGGTGTGCCGGCCGCCCCTTTTTTTGGGAGTAAAAAAAAAAGTATGCCTGCAGCAGCAGCGGGATCTGCTGGGGACCAAGCTGGGAGCAGCACCCCCGCTCCATTGGGCTCAGTGCCACCACCACCACCACGCCAACTTAAGTCCAAGCCCTGGAGTGCTGCAGAGGCAGCCAGTATAGTTGTTCAATCACCATCGACCAGTGATGTTGGCTCATCGCAAGAAAGCAGCAGCAATGTCCCTCAATCAACACAGGTTGTTGTAGCTCATCTGACGAGTGTCAGATGTACCGATATGATCTTACGGGCTGGCAGCAACATCTAAGAAAATGTGTGCCCGTCATTACAGAACTCAGTCCCCAAGTCCTGAAAAAAACAGAAAAGGCACATGAGACTGGCAGGGTGAGAATACCCTGACTAGCCAGGTCCAGTATGGGTGGTGGCGCAGCGTGGCAACAAAAATTCTTCATCAATCACCACAAATAAACCCACAGAACTTCTTACATCTTACAAATTTGGGCCCATCACTCTAATCCTCCATACAGACATTTAATTTGTTCCAAAGATTCAGTATGGGTTCAATAAGGGAGTCGCGATGCTATACTGGAATGCCTAAACTATAGTTTTTACATTATTTACAACTGCAGTTGAATTTCTAAGAACCATGGCCTTCATTTAAAATAGCAAATCAATATCATCCCATTATTCTAAATGTTGATTCGGATCTGCTAGTAAAGTTGACTGTAGGAAGTATTACACCAGTTTAATTCTTCATTTATTTAATTTTTATTTTCCTCACAATTTCAAGTTTTCTAGCATGATCTCTATGTTTAACAAAGCTAAAAGAATAACTCAGTTTGCAATAAAATCCTGAAAAGAAAAGTAACATTTTCAATAACATTCATTTATTAGCAATGACAGCGATAGGAAATAAGCAATGAAAATATTACCCAAATGAAGAGACGAAGACATCAATACAGAATGCAATAATCCCAAATGGAAACCTCTCTGTCTCTCGCTCTCCCTCTTTGGATGTTGCGCCCATTCAAAAGTTAAAGTCAAAAGAGAAATGTTCTAAGTCTCTGTGCCTCAAAGCAAACATTGCGCAGACTGACAGCATCTCGGGGTGAAACCATAAGATTGAAAAGCAAGCTTTTTTCAATGTCTGAAACGTCTATTTTTATACCCTTTTTCACTAACCTATCTATCTAAATTCGTAACTCTTAAGTTCTGTAATGTCTGTGAATGGTCAATTTGGAGTCAGATGTGCATAACCTCATCATTCCTTATTCAAATTTCCTGCAATGTCATCATCACTTGCTGTAACTAGGGTTTCTTTGTGTAAAGTATGACTTCCTCCGAAGTGTCCTTTAAATTGTCTCTGGCGCATGCGTACTTCTGTCGCCATCTCGGATTTTCAGACAGACTCCATTTTTCTTTTATTTAGTGTACTGACTTAGGCCTCAATTTAGAAACTATCGCGAAAACAAACACAAATAGATGTACGTTTAAGAAATAAAGCACTTTCTGTTTACCTCCCCCCTACTAATGATAACTCAGTTAGTATTTACCTAGCTCTAGACGACAATTGTGCATAGTTTGACTTACCCATCTTCATGTTTTATGCCACAAGTAAACAGACAAAAGCACATTCATGCAGTTTTCTTTTAGTTTATAACATATGCGTACATTTTATTACACAATACTCAACAAATTAATAGATTATTTGCTTATGCAATACATGCAAATTAGTATCCCACGTGTACTGGTGTATGCAGTTTATTCTAGCTTGGTTAATTTTCAAAACCACACATTTTAGTACCTGTCAGTGTTATGGAGTGTTCACTTCACAAGGGGTATACAAAATTTTGTTTTTTACCTTGCTCCATCAACTTCCCACCTTTGGTGATTTTATCACCAAATTTACTCCCAAAATTTTGAAAATGTTTATAATTCAACATGTTTCAAATTCTTTTAATTAGTACTTGTCATAACTCTGTCTCTTCTAGTTTCTTTGTATCTTGGTACATCCTCTCTTTATATTGTTCCATTTCAATATCACCTTTTTCTCTTTCCCTGTTTAGCTTTTCTTCAATCCTTTTCTTCAAAACTCGTTTTACATTTCTTCTCTGGCTACATTGACAACTAAGTCTCGAAACTAAAATTACTATTATAATTATAGTCACTGGTATTAGTACTTTACCTATTATAGATCTACTTATTTCATAAAACCAATTTCTAACTGCAGTTAATCTTCTAGCAAATTTTTCAAGTACACCTTCCACTTCTAGTAGCTCTATTTCTTTGTGCAATTGGGTAATATTCGTAATGTATTTCTCAATGTTCTGACTTTTATCCGGGATATAGGTGCAGCAGTGCTGGACCTTTAAAATTCCACAGACTCCTTCCTCTTTGGCCAATAATATATCTAAAGCAAGTCGATTTTGCATCACCATACTTCTCATTGCAAACATTTCAGTATTGACCATTAAAAATCCTCCAGCTGTATCCGTTGAAAATGTATCTACAATTGTTGACAATTTTCTTATTCTGTTTGCATTCAATGATATACCCACAGCAGGTATCAATGCCCCAAAAACATCCCCTATTATTTCAATTACACTTTCTCTTTTACGGGTTCTTAATGGTTTGCCTATTTCATGTATTCCATTTGTGCCTCTGTCAACATGGAATTTTTTCGGAAAAACCAACCCAACATAGCACGAACCATACCAGTGGTCCGGTAATCTATAATAAGCTTTGTTCCCGCACAAAAAATAAATCCCAGGGAAAACTGGATCATCTCCACCTTTAAATCCCCATCCCCCTTTGATAATGTATGTGTCTTCACATTGACTTGCTACCACATAATAATTGTCATACACAGTATTATCTCTTTGAATACATCATTTTCCCAACATTGTCTATCAATATTTAAAGCAACATTTACATTATGTCCTTCAATATTATCATCTGAAAAAACCCATTTATTAGATTTAGTGTGTTTCACTTTTTCTCGTCTTTTATACTGTTGTCGCCTTTCTTCAACCAAATTCAAGAAAGCTTTTTCCTCATTTCTCATTTTACAAGTCAAATTATGTTTAAATGCAGTCATGCGACAATTCTTGTGTTTCCAAAAAATATTCTCCAAAAATCTTTGCATGCTTAATTTTGTTCAATTCTGCTATGCTTTTTAGATTTGCAAATACATCATCTGAGTCAGAATAATAATACTACAATTTACCAGATCTATAAAATAAACTTGTTAGAACACTACAGGTCACACCATATGTTAATGGCAAATGGTGATAAGTCACACCCTCGGACACTGATGCAGGCAACTTTACACAAACGTAACAATCGCTGTCATCCATTGTCCTCACATATTCTGACAACAATTTTGAAAAAGTATTTCTACAGGAATCACTCACAGAGTTGTCTTGATGAATTTAAGGCCTATATACATGTAATTTCTCATCTTTTGAATCATTATTATTGTCTTTCAGACTCTCATTTGTTTTCAATGTTTCAATGTCAGGAGCAAAAGGAATAAAAATAGCAAGAATCAACCATAACATCATTAATATCCCAGTACAAATTAACCACATTCTACACCAAATTCTAAAAATTGAACATTTTGATTTAGTCATCCCATTAGTAGCCATTTTTATTTTCCACAAACCTCTTTAACTTTGTTTATCTATGTACAACCTTGTTCCACCTACTAAGTTCTTTCAATTTTTCAAATACAATCCTACTTTGACATATACATATATCCCCTTCTTTTCATTATGACATTCAGGAAGATTTTCTTTACGTTACAGTCTATTCACTTTCTTTTTCAACACCTTGGTTATACAAGCTTTCTTGACTGCTATTTACTTCCCTTATTTGAGGTAATACCATGTAAGTCCATTCAGGTGATTTGTATTTCTGATTCGGTCTTCTCGCCATTTTTGGCCTTTGTACAACTTCTATTTTCTTTCCCAACAGTTCCTTTTGACTGGTTATTTCATTCACTTGATCTTCTTTAACTTTTGCTCTATTAACCAGTTTAATTTTTAATCCATCAGTTTCTTTAGGCCAATTATCTCCTTTTCTCACGTTCTTTATGTCAGGTTCGGTAGCACTTCGCTCTACCCTCCAGGTTCGTTTTCTTGAACTTCTCCTTACTTCAGTGTCGTCATCACTGTCATCAGTTTCTGTCTCAGATCTCTCTATAGTCTCATTTATAATGACTTTCACAGGATTTGATTCCTTTTCAGAACTCAAAATGTTTTCGGTTAGTTCTTTCACTCTGTTAGGAACCTCTCCATAGCTGGTACCGGGAAGCTCATCCTCATCGTGAGTTATTTCCTTTTCACCAGTTTCGAGATTTCTGTTCCTGCTTTCAGAGCTTTCAGACTGTCCTTCAGTGTTTCCAAATTACCAACGTTCTTTTCACTCAGCTCAGTGTCCTTGCTGGTATTTGTTTCCACCAAATCTCGACTTACAGGTCGATCTTCAATATTTGGTATTTCAAGACTTTCATTCTCTCCTTCTGATGCAGAACTAGCATCTGATATTTCCAGATGTCGACGAACAGGTCGAGCTTCAGTATCTGGATCTTTTTCTGGTTCGCCTTCAGTATCTAAATCAGTGGTGCTTTCACTTTCCTCCTGCAGGTTTTCTCGCTCTGGCACACGAATAGTGTGGCTAACATGCACCTATCTTTTGAGTCCAGCACATTTTACTGCAGTGGTACTAACAAGAATTACTTGTCTTGGCCTTTGCCATCGAGGCACCAAACAATTTCTTCTCCTGTGAACTTTTATACGCACCCAATCTCCAGGTATTAGATCATGAGCTGGATGTTTTTCTTTCATTTGTGAACCGGTTCCCACCTGATGGAACACAGAAGTCACTACGTCAGACAGATTTTTGCAGTAATCCAGTATGATATCATCATTTATGCTCAATAGTTTATCAACTGGCACATATGCTTGTCTCATTACTCTTCCCATCAGAATCTCATGGGGACTTTTTTTTTAATTAGAATTTGTTATTCACAACTCTGAGGAGAAACATACAAATTCATTATACAAAACAAACAAGGGAGTAAAATGACAAAATAGCAGAAAGAAAGTTATATCCAAAAAATAAAAAAATAATAAAAAGAAAAAAAAAGAGAAAAAAAACAATTAATGCAGTAAATGACAAAAGAAATAATTAACGTAGCAGGTAATAGCGCCAACATCAATACTGAAATTCAGTATAAATTTTAACATAAACAAAGACATTCAGGTAATAAAGGAACCCCAGATTTTATCACATTTTAAAAGAGAGCGAGTACCTCTGAGCTTAGCCAAAGCATATTCCATAAAGTAAATATCATTAATCAGAGACCACGATTCCATGTTATGTGGAGGTTTAGAGGAAATCCAGGCACGCGCGACGACAAGTTTAGCACATGATAATATAATGGTGACCACAGCTTGCTGAGGGATGGATATTGCATGGATGTCAAGCAGTACCAGGGGAGCTGTAAGAGAAGGGGAGCAGACTAATTTAGATTTCATAATTTTATCCAAAGCTAACCAAAACTGGGATAGTACTGGGCAAGAAAACAACATACGCTCCAGGTCCGCAGCAGAGACGCCACACTTTGGGCATTTAGTTCTATCATTAAGCGTAGTGGTAGCAGACCATTTAGATATCCTTTCAGGTGTGTGGTAAAGCATACAAGTAGTTTTAAATTGCTGAAGTTTCAAGATTGAACAAGGTTATTAATATTACAAAGAGATGTAGAAATCATAGTAGGGGTAATATTAAACCCCAGTTTAACTCTCCATTTCTCTGATAATTTGGTACAGTCATTGGTTTTATACGTCTTGAGACAACGATAGCTCATGCTAATCAATGATTCTTTCTTAAGTGAATAAAAGCAGTCCCAGATGTCGGAGTCCATTATTTCTTGCATTTTCATCTTGCGTGTAAAAAAATCATAAATTTGCATATATTTAAACCTCATTGAATTGGTTACTTTGTAAAGAGTTTCTAGTGTCTCAAAGCTTAATAAACCACAAGTACCAAAAATATCCCCCAGTGTTTTTATACCGTGGGCAAGCCAAATGTTTGCCATACTATCACTAAATAACCCATGAAGTCCAGGATTGCCCCATAATGGTAGTTTAGGGTGAAAGAAAGAAGTTTTACAAAAAGCCAGTATATTGAACCATATCTTGACCATATCCCTGGCGGTCTTGAATTTAACTCTTTTAAAGTAATTGGGGTCATTAACTCTAAACAAAAACTTATTAGCGTCCGTGTCTAACATAAAAGTGTGAAAATAAAGTTGATTATCTGTATTAAGTAAACATCGTATACGATCTGTAAAGGTTGCCCAAAAATATAATTTAAAGTCCGGAAAGTTGAGCCCACCATTGTCTAAAGAACCTTTGAGTAAAATCATGGAGCGACGAGCTTTACGATATCCCCAAATAAAACTACTGAAAATTCCATCGAGTTTTTTAAAGAAAAGATTGCTAAGAGAAAGTGGGATGGAGCGAAATAAATAAAGAAATTTGGGGAGTATTTTCATTTTGATTAAATTAATGCGACCAATAATATTTAAGGGGAGCTTGTGCCATTTCTTCAATTGTAAAGCAGTAGTTTTAACTAGAGTATCATAATTGATAGTAACTATCTCTCTAATTTTTGCCGATATTTTAACACCCAAATAGACAGCGGTCTGACATAGCCCAGTTATTGCAACTGAGGGTTTATAGTTGGCAATGATTTGAGTTTTATTTAAATTTTAATTATAACCGGAAACATCTCCAAATCTACTAGCTTCAGTAGTTATTCCAGGTAAGGCCCTAACAATATCAGT
The DNA here is from genome assembly GCF_964261635.1 of Lissotriton helveticus. Taxonomy (NCBI): domain Eukaryota; kingdom Metazoa; phylum Chordata; class Amphibia; order Caudata; family Salamandridae; genus Lissotriton; species Lissotriton helveticus. The sequence goes on from NC_136068.1 coordinate 1,191,533,218, forward strand.
CAAATAAATAGCAATATCATCGGCATATGCCGTTATTTTCAATGAATGAGAGCCTGAACTAAAAGGTATAATGCCGGGTTGTGCTTGCAAAGCATGGAGAAATGGTTCCATCAAAAGAGCAAACAATAAGGGTGATAAGGGTGATCCCGAGATATGGAAAAATTAGCCGAAGTCAAGCCTGCATAAGCAATTCTCACGGTGGGCTTATCATAAAGAGATCGGATCCAAGCTAAAAATTGACCATTAAAGCCCATCGTTGTTAATATGGACCAGAGATAGTCCCACCCCACTCGGTCGAAAGCCTTCTCCGCATCCAATAAAATCATACCGAGTGGGGTGGAGTCCGTCTCTGCGATGTCAAATGCAGTAATGGCCATATTTATATGGGCAGTAGTATCCCTACCTATTACGAACCCTTGCTGCTGTCGGTTAACTATTTTAGGTATAAATGGAGCCATTCGGGTGGCCAGCACCTTTGCGAATACCTTAGCATCTGTATTTATTAGCGAAATGGGTCGATATGACCCGCATTCGTCAGCCGGCTTGTCCTTTTTCAGAAAGAAGATCAGTTTAGCAGTATTCCAAGAGTTCGGGGCTTTCCCATTCTCGCCAATAAAGCTAATAACTTGATAAAAAAGGGGCAGTAGTTCCTCGATACAAATTGTATACACCTCTAAAGGTAGCATATCGTCCCCTGCTGCTTTTCCCGATGGTAGAGAAAAGATAGCTTGCCGGATCTCTATGTGACTAATATGTTCAGACAATTTTTCAAGCTCAAGATGATCTTGCTTCTCTAGAACATGACATTCCAAATAATCTTGAATGCTAGCCGGGGTGGGATAGTTATCTGGCGTATATAGTTTCTTATAAAACTCTACAAACTGCTCGAGTATCTGTGGAGGTTGATCGTATATGATATTGTTAGGGCCTTTTAAACTTTTGATCAAGGTATTAGCTCTCTCATCCGCAACTTTATAAGCTATAAGTTTCCCAACTTTATCTCCGCTCTCATATTGGGAAATTTGAGATTTGTGTAATTTTACACTGCTTTTTTCCCAAAGTATGGTTTTTAAAGTAGCTTTTAATTGTCCTAGTTTTAACCCCAATTCCACTGCATTAGGGGAGCATGTACGTAAAGCATCGGCCAATAAAAGTTATAATGAGAGAATATTATTAGTTAGTGTTTTATTTTAATCGCGCCGTTTAGCGTTTTGTCTAAAAAGGAATTGCTGGGTGAACCCCCGGATACTAGCTTTACAAGCGTCCCACACGTTAATACATGAAGTAGAGTTAAGATTAGTTTCAATAAAATCTGTGAGATGCGCCATGAGTAGGGAGATAAACATAGAATTTGTAAGTAAACGCCTGGGAAATAAAACATTCTAGAGCTTTTATGAATTTGGGGAATAGTGAACAAAAGCAAAACAGGATTGTGGTCCGAGGTAACTCGTGATCACAATTCAATAGAGCTAGTGTTCATAACATTCTCAGATACCCAGGCCATATCGATACGAGAGCAGAGTTTGTGAGGAGCAGAGTAATATGTGTAGCCAGCCGCTATGGGGTGGATACTGCGCCAGACATCTTTAATATTATGAATTCGTCCGATTTCTAAAATAGCAGCGCGGGTTTTACGCAAACGTTGAAAGGCACCGTGTCTGGTTGTGTCTAGCTGATAATCCATAATGCAGTTAAAATCCCCCATAATGACAAGCTCTCCCTCTCGCTCCAAGAGTTCGATATTCAGTTGATCGAAAATTAAAGGCTCATCAAAGTTTGAACCATAAACCACACAGAATATAAATTTGCAGTTTTCAATAGTTAGTTGCACAATGGCCCATCGTCCGCTTTTATCACAGGTAGTTTTACAGATTTCTGCTCTGAATCGTCGATCTTTAAGAATGGCAACCCCCCTAATTGAAGCATTAAAAGTTGAGCAAACAACAACCTCGTACCCAAGTTGTCCCAATAGCTTTCTGTTCTTGTAAGCAATGTGGGTCTCAGATAAGAAAACAAAATGAGGATCGTATAGTGCTAGCTCTTCACGGACCAAGCGTCTTTTATTCTTATTATTAAGTCCTGCGACGTTCCAAGCCAAACATTTTAGCCGTAACATTCGAACAGATTCATATATCTCTTATCCTTCTGCAAAATTAAGACAAATAAACTTCTCCCAAGTGCATCCACCAAATCTCCTTCTCGAGTTGCATTTTCTAAACAAAAAACCACCCCGCCCAGCCACCCCAAGGGAACCCCCCCTCCCCTGACTCCCTTACCTCGCTCATGAGGTAACTCCCCTCTATATTCTGCCGCCGCTGATTTGTCAGCTACCCTCAGGAGCAGCATGAGGCTCACCCGCCTACTCTACCCAAATACAAATGATCAGAGAGAAAAAAAAAGAGGAAAAATATCATTATAAAATCAGCAAAAAGATAATCATTAAAGAGTAAATATTAAGTTTAGAAATCTAGAATTCCAATCTCTCTGAATTTAAGCAAATTTAGATGATACCCTCTCAGCCTCTTTTTCGTCAGTGAAAAAATAAGTGCAAGGGCCCTTAATAACTTTTAAACGAGCAGGGTCCTGCAGAAACACTTGCCCACCATGAGATTTAAATGGGTCAATGAGCTTACGTAACCTCCACCGCCTGTCCATAGTGGCCTTGCTAAGATCTGACAGAACAAAAAAAGATAGGTTTTCAGTTGCAAGAGGAGAGTTAGGCCTTGCTTTAAATGAAACTGCCTGTCGCAATAAGAAGTTCCCAAAATGAATAAGAAAGGGATGAGGGAATTTGCTATTCTTGTCCCTTTGAATCAGTGGAAGCCTGTGAACTCTCTGGAGTTGGGAATCCCAGTCCCAATCAGATAGATCTGGGAAAGCTTTCTGGAATAATTTTACAACAAATGCCCTGGCATAAGCCCCCTCTGCCCCCTCTGCAATACCAAAAAGTCTCAGGTTTGAGCGTCTTTGGCGATTTTCTAAATCTTCAACCTTTAGTTGTAAAGAAGTAATCTGGGCCTCATGTTGGATCATAGCGGCTTCGGTACGGGCAGACCCTTCCTCTACGTTGACCACCCGGTGTTGTAAGTCCTCCATGTCCTGTGTTATTCCCCCCATCTTGATGGTAATATCCTGCAGAGAATTCTGGAGCCTGCTATTATCTTCTCGGAGCTGCAAAAAATGATCTTGTGCCTCTTGCCGGTGGTTAGATAGGGTCTGTAAAATAACATCAAAAGGATAGCTGAGAGTTTCTTGTACTCCTAATATAGTTGACCCAGAAGTAGTAACTGGGGATTGAAGTATCACAGGAGTTAATGTCAGTAAGACATGAGGTACCAATGAAGTTGAGCTGGTGGGGGAGTTGATATTGTTAAAGATTGCATGATTTGGAGATGCCGGATCAGTAAGAGGGGTCAAAACAGAGCTTATAACCACAGGAGCAGTCTCAGGGGATACCACAGAAGATATCAAGTTAGTGGCAGGCGAATGTAATATATCGTTACTAGGAGAAGTATTGTCTGGTAGAACAGAGGAGACTTGGGTCGAATCATGATCTGGTGGGCTCGTGCCAGAAAGTCTCAAAGTTGAGTTCTTCACCAGCCCTTTAGCCTGTATCCACTTCCTGAGAGGACTTTTCTGCTCAGGGTGAAACTTCCTCAAAAGAGGGGCGGAGATTAAAGATGGTGCGTTTATTAACCCAAGAGTTTTCCCCTTCTTATTCTTGGATTTTGTCTTTAGTTTGGCTCTATCTCTTCTGTCGGTCAGATATTTAGCAGTGCCCAGTGAGATGCCTGTGTCTGCAAGACCTTCATATTCCTTATAAGAGGCATCTACGTCAGGCGCGCTTTCTGCCTCTAATTGCAGGCAGTCAGTGGATGTATCATTCAGCTCAGTAACCTCAGTTGCTTCAAGGTTAACATGATCAGCTGCCACAGTCAAAATATTCTCAGCTCCTAGATTTAAAAGTATCTTAGATTGAAAGTTTTTCTCTGGCACTGTACTTTGATTTATATTTATCTCTGGGGCACGTGATTCAAGCATTGTTGTTTTAGAGCTGTTGTCCAAGCCAGATATAGCAGCTGGTATTAAATCACCAGCTACTATCACGGTCTCTATTACAGTCTCTGCATCTATGTTAGCGGCGGCATCAGTTTCAGTTTCCGCCCCCCCTTTATTGCTTTTAACACCCTTGTTGGCAGCCCCATTTTTGACAGCGGATAAGCCCCCTGAAACAACAAGCATGGGTGGTCGAAGTACCTGCTTGGCCGGTGGAGCAGAGATGGTTCCTCCTGGGGAGGAAGTCGGTGCATTCATTACAGCCGCAGTACCATCGGTCCCGGGAGCAGCTACCATCGTCGTCAGTGGCAGCACTTCTGCCGTGATATTTTTATTGTTGGCACGTGTAGATTTGGCCACATTATTTGGAGCCATTAATACCTGTGACCCCCGTGAGCCCCGCACTGAGCCCGCTGCTGTACACGCCACCGAAAGAGCCGGTCAAAACCTAAGACCGGACCAGCCGAGCGTCGAGCTGCTGATCAGCCGGCGGCTAGCGAAGGAATTCGAATCAGCCGCTGAATCCACGTAAGCAGCCGGGAGAATCAGGCTGTAAAACGGGTCAAGGTGGAGGTGATAGACCCAGCTCCAGCAACAGTGAACCACTGCTTTCTTCCTCTCGATCCCTGCGCGGTCGAAGATCTCCAGTTCGCCTAAAAGAGGGGTTTCAGCAACAATCGAAGAGCGTCCGTTCTCCGTGCATTTGGCGCTCGCCTCAATTCAGCAATCTGGAAATGCATCAAAGAGAGAGTAGCATCTTTGTGATCTGTCGGGCAGGGCAGGTGAGGAGCCTCCGATTAGCTACTGCTGCTCCGCGTCCTCAGTCCGCCATCTTCCTCTCAAGGGTCCTTTGCCCAGAATCTCATGTGGACTTAATCCTGTTCTTTTATCAGGAGTACTTCTTAAACTCATCAGAACAAGTGGCAGGGCATCGGGCCATTTTAGTCCTGTGGCCAGACACATCTTGGCAATTCTGTTTTTTATTGTTCCATTTACTTGTTCAACCACCCCTGAGGCTTCTGGTCTATAAGCACAGTGCAATTTTTGTTGGATATCCAGTGCTTCACAAATCATTTGCATTAGTTCATTGTGGAAATGGCTTCCACGATCTGTTTCAATTGTTACTGGAAAACCATAACGTGGTATAATCTCTCGTAACAAAAGTTTGACAACAGTTACTCCATCATTCCTCCTTGTGGGGAATGCTTCAACCCATCGTGAGAATAAGCAAATAATTACAAGGACATATTTAAGTCTGTTACATGGTGGAAGCTCGATAAAGTCCAATTGCATCCTAGTGAATGGACCTCCCTCCCATCCTATGGTTCCGAGACTTACAACAGTTTTTCATCTTGGATTCAGTTGTTGACAGACAAGGCACCTTTGACACAAACTCTCAGCAATCATCCTAAACTTCAGATTGTACCACGTCTGTCTAAACAACCTGATCATGGCATCTCTTCCAATATGGGCTTGACCATGGTACATTCGGGCCATATTTGAAATCATGTTATCTGGCATCACTGGTCTCTCATCTTTGTAAACCCAGATTTCATCCTCTTCTCTTTGTCTACATCCTGCCTTTAACCAGTTATCTTTCTCTTCCTCTCTGGCCTCTTCCTGCATTTGTTTTACTTCCTGCCAAGTCTCTACTATGGTGGTTAGCATCAAAGGACTTGAAACATGTTCAGTTTGTCTATCCCGATTAATGGATGCTTGATTTTTAGCACAATATTTTGCAATCGAGTCAACATATTTGTTGCCTCTCGTTATATAGTCATCTCCTCTCTTGTGGGCAGCACATTTGACTACTGCCAATTTGTCTGGTAATTGAATGGCATCAATCAACATTTTTACAAATTCAGCATTTCTGATGGGGGATCCTGCCGAAGTCATATAACCTATTTGGGACCACAGTTGTCCATAATCAAGAACAACCCCAAATCCATACTGACTATCAGTCACTATGGTAATCCTGATTTCTTTTCCCAACTCACATGCTTGAATCAAAGCAATCAATTCAGCAATCTGAGCTGACCGGATTCCTTTCAGACAAGATGCTTCCAACACAAATGCTACTGTACACACAGCATAGGCAGCACTTAATACACTCTCATCTGTTCTCAAACATGATGCATCCAGGAACATCACATAATCTGATTCAGGTAAAGGTACATCTTTAATGTCAGATCTTGGTTTGGTGCAATATTCTAGTAGATCCAAGCATTTGTGATCTACTTCATCTCTTACCTCCACATTCATAGCATCAGGTAATAAGGTAGACGGGTTCACATTTACACACCTAGAAATGGTAACATTGTCTGTACCTAAAATAGTTTTTTCGTATTTGGTCATCCTATTGTTGGTGAGATACTGTGTCTTACTCCTAGTAAGGAGAATCTCCACCGAGTGAGGTACATATACCCTCAATGGAAATCCCATCACTATGCCTTCACTTTGTTCAATACTCATGCTTGTAGCAGCTACTGCTTTTAAACATCCCGGCAAGGCCTTTGCAACGGGATCCAAAACAGCAGAAAAATATGCAATGGGTTTTCTGAATTTCCCATGTCTCTGTATTAGAACTGACAATGCACATCCTTCCCTTTCACTACAATACAGTTCAAACTCTTTTTCATAATCTGGCATTCCCAGAGCTAGTGCTTCACATAAACTCGTTTTTAACTGCTCGAAAGCTTCTAGTTCTGTCTTGCTCGGAGTTATGGGGTCTTTTATGTCTGATTTTTTCAATCTTTGGAAAGATTGTCTCTGTGTTTTTGGAGGTTTCATTCCCTGTATCATTTTGATTCTTTCAAGTGTAACTTGTCGAATTCCTTTCGCAATTTTGTGCCCCAAGTATTGCACCTCCTTTTGACAAAATTACAATTTTGATGGTGACCCTTTATGTCCTTCATCTGCCAAATGATTTAACAGTGTAACAGTATCTGTAACACATGCATCTCTTGTTTTTGATGCCAACAATAGGTCATCAATGTACTGGACTAAAATTGATTCTCCAGGTAGGGTTAGGTCTTCTAGTGATTTCTTCAATAATTGATTAAAAATCGAAGGACTCTCAGTATACGCCTGAGGAATTCAACACCATGCTAGAATACGATTTTTAAATTGGAATGCAAATATTGGCTGGCTTTCTGGATGTAATGGAACAGTGAAGAACGCATTACATAAATCAATGACTGAATACCATTCCGCACCGTGTGGATTCTGGTATAAAATTACTGCTGGGTTTGGTACAATCGGACAACATGCAACAACAATTTTGTTAACCTTTCTCAGGTCCAGCACTATTCTAAATGTTCCGTTTGGCTTTTTCAGTCCCATTATCAGTGAATTACAAGGACTGCTCTCTATTTCTCTCAGAATTCCTTGTTCAATCACTTTCTCTATCAATGGTGTTATTCCCTCAATTATCTCAGCTGTCATTTTGTATTGAGGAATATTCAGGTAACTCACTCCTTCTTTTACAGAAATTTTTACAGGATCTACATTTTTCATCAAGCCAATATCTTCTCCTGTACAATTTCACACCTGATCTTTGACTACCTCTTTTAGTTCTTCTGGTATTCTTTCTCGCTCAAACACAGGAAACATCTTATTCTTCGCTACTTCTATTAGTGTCAGTGTCATTTTATACAGACTAACCTCATCCGGAGTCGGGAGCTCTATACCATCCGGTAAGCAATAAATGGCACAGTTCATTTTGCACAGTATGTCTCTCCCAAGAAGATTTACAGGACTACTGTCACATACAATGAATCGATGCATGTCTTTCAAATTTCCAATTTTAATCTCAATTGGTTTTGTTAAGGACGTTTTGATCTGCTGTTTTGCTACACCTACCACTTGGATGTGATCACCAGAGAGAGGAAGATTTTGGATTTCCACTGATCTGACAGTAGAACGGGTAGCAACAGTGTCCACTAGAAAAGTTATATCTACATCATTCACTTTCCCATTCACATATGGACCAGACTGATCTACCTCCAGAGTAGCGCCAAGCACGCACTCTTCTCCCTCTCTCTGGCACGGTCAGAAACTATCATCCGATTCACTCCTGTCCTCTTTCAGCCAATACTGCGGACTCACATGCACTTTATTATTTCTCGTTACCTGATCTCCTGTGCAGAATCCTTTCTCTGTACTGTATCTTTGTAGGTTTACATTGTGAGGAAGTGGAGGTTGTGGCACCTGACTCTGTGGATTAACTACTTGCTGCTGTGGCGACGGTTGATGAATTATCTCACTCTGCACCTGTGGATTCAATGATGTATTATCCAAATTAACCCTTGTTGGATACTTACACTCTTTTTTCCAATGCCCTAACCTGTCGCAATTATGACATGGATATTTCTTTTTCAATTCTTCTATGTTCCCTACTAACTTTGGTTTTCCAGGATTTCCCTTTGCTTTAGTCTGGTGTCCTTCTGCGCCTTTATTTTCTAACTGAGCTACTTGATGTTGGGCAACTTTCACTTGCGCCCACATCGCCTTTTCTTTGAGCTTTCTTTGCTTAACTTCAATTTCATCATTACAATACTTTGCATGTCTCAGAATCTCATCCACTGAACACGACTGCCATCCCATTAAATTATGCTTAATCATGTCCCCTATTTCTGGTCTCAGTCCGAACGCAAAACGATATACAAAATGACTCATGTCCTTTTCATTTAATTCCTCATAACCACTGTACTGTTTAAATACTAATAGTAGCCTTTCTTAGAATGCATGAACTGACTCTTTACTCTCTTGTATTGTTTTGTCTATTTTTACCTAATCTGTCTCTTTTGGTGGTATTTTATTCTTCAAAAACACAATGACTTGATCATATTTCCGCATCACTTCAGGTCCAGGAGCACCTGTCACTTTATCTCGTGGATATTCTTGTTTTGGCCAATCCACTATGATGTTACATTCTGACCATAAATCTGCTGGTACTACTATGCCAAATAGCCCATCTAAATCTTCCCATAGAACTTTTGAGACCTTTACAAATCGATCTGCTTGTCTAGACCATTCCACTGGTTTCTCTCTCAATCGGGGAAAATCATTTGTAAATGATAAGATATCCTGTCTGCTCCAAGGTACATGTACATATCCTCCTCCAGGTATTTCCCTCATTGGAAACTCTTTTACTACTTCTTTCCCTTCAATTACTGGAAATGCCAATGTAGACTTGTCAGTGCTTTCCTCTTTTTTCTTGGACCATATCACTTTCCATTTGACTATATCTCCCCATTTTCTCAATAGCACAATGAACTCTTTTATTTGAGTAAGTCTCCCTGTCGTATTAATATTGTCTATATCTTTGTCAGTAAAATCCACTCTGTACGGTTTCTGCAAACTTTTGTATTTAGTAAAATCCACCTCCATTTCAATCGCTAAATTTTCAAATCTTTCATGCATACTTTTTGTTTTCCAAGTAATACTTTTACACATAAAAGTGACTTCATCATCCTGGTATTTTTTCAGCTTATCTGTACCAATTGTTCCAATTATTAGTTGCTCCATATCAACCTTTAATCTACGTCTAATAATTTCGGCTCAGTCTCTTTTAGTTTTAAGGTTTTTATCCAGTCACTTAATTCTTTCTCAGTTGGCCCTATTGGGGTTTGGGTTAAGTCAATCTTTTCTACACTTTTCTCAGGAGTTACTGAATCTGATTCTGCTCCTGTTGGGAATGTATATGGAAGACTCTGATTAAATGTCAAATCTGGTAGTGTCATTTGGTTAGTACATGCAATCCCTGACAAATCTGGATAAACCTTCTCTCTTACTTTCTGCAAACTCTGATTTAAAGGAATAGTTAAAGATGGCTCTTATATTTTCTGATTTTCAAATACTGGAATCACTGGACCTATTGTTAACGGGACAGTTACAGCCTCTATATTTTTAATAAGCTCCTGTATCTTTTCTGCCAATTCAGTTGTTAAATGTATATCCTCAGCAGTACTCTGTTATGCTTCAACTTGTTGTTCTACTCTATTTTCATTATTCTCCATTTCAATCCCCTGTTTAGGTGCTTACTGTATATCTTGTTCCCGTTGTCGGAACATTTGGTTCATATCTCATTTCTACTCTCTCTGGAAGATCCCTGAAATTTGAAAATCGTTTTGGGGTTTCTGATAACCTGTCCTCTAACTGTGGTGCACTTGGAGTTGTACTTATAGAGTTTACTTGATAAGGTGGTGGTCTTCTATTTAGGATTTCTTCCAATACTGCATCCTCAGATCCACAATCCTCATAACCTCTTTTTCTTCCTTCTATATTATTTTTCTTTTCTGTACATTTTCACCCTCTATCTTCATTTACCAATCTAACCGGATACATTCCATCACACATGTTTGCATTCCTCCATCTCTGCATTCTTGTCTCATGTGTCCCTTTCCAGAATCTACGACCTCTATTCACTGGTCCTAAATAATCTCCAAACCTGTCATATTCTAATTCATGCATTTCATCTGGCCACTCAGCCAAAGCCTCAAACTGTGTTGGTCTAGGTCTCGGTTCAAGCTTCATCATTCTATCTCTCAGATTCCTCAACACCGCAAGACTAAAAGATCCTTCTTCAGGAAAGGCTAATGCACCATCATTTTTAGTGTACCTCACCCAATTCTCCATTCCATAATAGAATTCAATTTTTGTTATTAATCTCCTGAGTTTCAAAAGTCTGCGTACACTTACGTAAACTGCTTCGTAACACCAGCCTATCGCAGCGCGGTTCACACTTGCGCACCAATTAGAACAAGATACATTTCGACAGTGCTCAACCAATTACTTCGCTGCTTTTACTGATGTGCCAATCAGCCCTTACTCTGTCTTGGTCACACTGACCAATCCCTGCGCGACACTTTTGACGTCAGCCCTGCTCCGGCTTCTGCAGCTTCGACTGACCCCTCCTTTACAAAAATATCGAGTAGCCGTATTTACACTTTTATACAACTGAATCGATTAGTAACCCCATAAAACAAATCCATTGATCTGTTTCACTAAAAATCCCAAAAGGATAGTTTATTCAATCACACAAGAATTCAGTTTTTCTGATAGACAGCGCTTACCTCTTCTCTACCACAGAATGTTACTTTTCGCTGATAAGATAGCACTTCCCTCTACCTTACCCTTCTTTCAAGCTTGGGTTAAACTTTATAACTCTCTCCGGGTAGAGTTTTAGCCAGAATACGCAATGATCCCTATGCTCAGACCCAAGATTTCACAGGTTGCCCTTGCTATCCATTCACCACTTTTACACGTAAAGTCCCTAAACTTGTGATGTACGACGACACCACCGTGATATATGATGATACCACTACCTTTTGAAACAGACTATGTGATGTGTGACTTCACTTACCACACTTCCTCTGCCTGCGACAGAGTAACCAGCTTCCCACACTATCCGGAAGCCTCTTTTAGACTAAATATAACGCGATATGAACTCAACAGATGTTAGTCCAAAAGTTCTGTACATCACGATCCTATATATTCTACTCTACACATCAAATCCCCTAGTCAACCTATAGCAACCAATGCTCTGCTACCAAGTATTACTGGCGCAGCACGGTCCAAAAAATCTTCATAAATCACCACAAATAAACCCACGGAACTTCTTACATCTTACAAATTTAGGCCCATCACTCTAATCATCCATACACACATTTAATTTGTTCCAGAGATTCAGTATGGGTTCAATAAGGGAGTCGCAATGCTATAGCTGAATGCCTAACCTATAGTTTATACATTATTTACAACTACAGTTTAATTTCTAAGAACTATGGCCTTCATTTAAAATAGGAAATCAATATCATCCCACTATTATAAATTTTGATTCGGATCTGCTAGTAAAGTTGACTGTAGGAAGTATCAAACAAGTTTAATTCTTCATTTATTTAATTTTTATTTTCCTCAAAATTTCAAGTTTTCTAGCATGATCTCTATGTTTAATAAAGCTAAAAGAATAATTCAGTTTGCAATAAAATCCTGAAAAGAAAAGTAAAATTTTCAATAACATTCATTTATTAGCAATGACAGAGAAAGGAAATAAGCAATGAAAATATTACCCAAATGAAGAGACGAAGACATCAATACAGAATGCAATAATCCCAAATGGAAACCTCTCTGTCTCTCTCTCTCTCCCTCTTAGGATGTTGCACCCATTCAAAAGTTAAAGTCAAAGGAGAAATTATCTAAGTCTCTGCGACTCAAAGCAAAAATTGCGCAGACCGACAGCATCTCGGGGTGCAAAAATCAGACTGAAAAGCGAGCTTTTTTCAATGTCTGAAACGTCCTTTTTTATACCCTTTTTCACTAACTTATCTATCCAAATTCGTAACTCTTAAGTTCTGTAATGTCTGTGATTGGTCAATTTGGAGTCGGATGAGCATAACCTCATCATTCCTTATTCAAATTTCCTGCAATGTCATCATCACTTGCTGTAACTAGGGTTTCTTTGTGTAAAGTATGACTTCCTCCGAAGTGTCCTTTAAATTGTTTGTTGTCTTTTCTTTCCCATGAGTAGGATTTTCGTCTCGCTGTCATCTTTGGCTTAGGCCCCATAAAAATGGACACGCTGTCCTTGACCCACACTGTTCAGTCACAGGCAGCTTGCATCTCCGACTCTGGCGCATGCGTACTTCTGTCGCCATCTCAGATTTTCAGACAGACTCCATTTTTCTTTTATTTTGTGTACCCACATAGGCCTCAATTTAGGAACTATTGCGAAAACAAACACAAATAGATGTAAGTTTAAGAAATAAAGCCCTTTCTGTTTACCTCCCCCTACTAATGATAACCCAGTTAGTATTTACCTAGCTCTAAGCGACTATTATGCATAGTTTGACTTACCCATCTTCATGTTTTATGCCACAAGTAAACAGACAAAAGCACATTCATGCAGTTTTCTTTTAGTTTATAACATATGCGTACATTTTATTACACAATACTCAACAAATTAATAGATTATTTGCTTATGCAATACATGCAAATTAGTATCCCACGTGTATCGGTGTATGCAGTTTATTCTAGGTTGGTTAATTTTCAAAACCACACATTTTAGTACCTGTCAGTGTTATGGAGTGTTAACTTCACAAGGGGTATACAAAATGTTGTTTTTCACCTTGTTCCATCAGTGGGAGGGGGCTAAAAAGAGCCATCCATTAAGTTAAATAATAATTATTAAAATGTTATGGTCACTGGCACCGTGAATCTATCCGCCACAACTGTGACACTCACTGAGGCTCCAGTGTGATACCACCCTACCCAAAAAACCTTTACAAAAATTAAAAGAGTCTAGTCAACAACCAGCCCTTCTGACCAAATGCCATTTTGCAAACACAGTGGGGGTTGGCCACCAGCAATGGTCGCGGAGAGTTTCACACACCAGATGCCATGGCCAATCCTTTGCTGCACACTTCTTTCAGCCCTATGAAACAGGGCTGCCTGCAGGGAGTTGAGCACAGACCATCTGCTGCGCATTATCAAAAGCTGTAAGAGGCTGTGTAGTTGGCCACAGATTGCCTGAGAGGGTTGGATGTATGCTCAACTTACAATATTGTCATAAAAACACACAGAAATTCACTGAAAAAGTTAGAGACATTATAGTTATGCGTTGAAATGAGATAAACACATTCATAAACCCAAAAACTACTCAAATGTGCTAGTTATAGTTTAATGAACTAACTACAAAGTGTATCCCCGTTATGCACTGCTCATGACCTCACACATTACATCACTGATGATATGTTAAACTACATAATTGATGACATCGGGCGTTCAAGGGCCAGTTTCCTTTAATTTCTGAGACACTTGTCCATTAATCATAAGGAGCATCCGAAATGTACAAAGTTTTTACCAGAAGATAAGAGCCCTCAGATTCCGAGGGTGGAAGAAAATATACGTTTTTTATTTAAACAATCAGAGGCTGTAGATAGACAACCTCAGTGTAAGGTTTAGATTAAAGTATACCTGTATACTCTATAACTATATACTAAAGCCATTCACAGTTCGTGTGAACGGTTATTTGCATTTATGCGGATTATATTTTTACAGGCACAAACCACAAATGCAAAGCGTTAAGCTTTAGCGTCGTTTGTTTCACCAGATATAAAGCTGCCTGGGTGGCCGTACTTAAAAGAATCTGTCTGCGCACCTGATTTCTTGTCAGCTGTGTTTGTGGCTGCTTGAATTGAGAAACACCTGTAAAAGGCCCCAGGGTCTTTCTCCTCAACAATGTAAACATGTTTGAAGGCAAGCTCCGCGTCAGCATACCTGCTGCTGTTTTTGCATACCCGCACTTCCCTTCATCCTAGAACTTGCTCGAGTTCGGAGGGACAGGTGTACGGAAGTGGGCACCGAGCCAATGACGCGTCACCAGCGCACTTCCTGATCCAATCATAAACTCGGGCGTTCTCTCCCAGTCCCTGCCAGGTGCAGCTAAGGTGAACGCAGCGGAACTACCTGAATGTGTTTAACCCTTCGTTCACCGAGATTAGGACATCGGCAGAAGCGTCGTTATCCCTCCTCGTCCCAGTACTTACTTATCTGGGGTTGTCACACCTCCCTCTAAGCACTATTTGCAAAGCTTACAAAACCAAACCGTCGTCTACCTCCCTCCATCCCCCCTTTGTCTCCAGACTCCTTCTACTCGCCCAGAGTCAAAAGGGGAGAGAGACCACGTAATTTCCGGTCGCCCCAAAGCAAAGAGTAAACAAGAAGGATAACCGGAGTACTGAAGAACAATATTGTCGTCCCAAACTGTGATTTGGACTTAGGAGTCAAAACCAAAACCTCAGAGAGCGCAATTTTCCAACACTGCACATTTATTTATTTATAAACGCCTCCGTAAAAACACGTCAGTGGTTCAATCATACCAAATGTCAAAAACAGACCTAGCAAACGTTTCACAATACCCATGCTATTTAATTTTCTTTTAATAAAAAGGGCGCTAGACTGTGTATTGTATTGCATACTTTAAATATATTGGCTAAAAAGCCATAGGAGTTACAGGCAGGCCTGAATTTGGGACTATTGAAATATTGCACTACTTCAGGATCTTCAAAATTACCAGAGAACAACGTTGCTCAAATAATGTGTTCTTATTGCCCCAACCCTCCCCTCCCCCCGTTCCCCACACCCGCACCTCTCCCTCTTAGGTTTCCTTTTCTCTCTCTCCAGCTTTCTTTCTAGACCCTTATCTTACTCTACCCTATCCTCTGCCTTTTCTTACATCCCACTCCCTTCATTCATCTTTCTAGTTACTCTACTCAATTTTCCCTCTGTCTTCGCTTTACTTTTGTTCTGTTACTTCATGACTGAGATAAGTGAACAGCCATGAAACATTGAACGTTCAAAAATTGATATAAGTGGAGTATAAATAAGAAGAGGTAATGCATAATGACGTCCTATGGTTTGCAGTCACAGGAAGTGATGTCACAGGGCTGTCACTGTCACATACCTCAATTTAATGGGAACGGGCATATTTCCCAGTGGACACTGAACTATAAACTTTGCTATGTACCAAACTATTATTACTTACTATATATGCGTATGGTATATGTTTTCGTATATTAAACGTGTGTTAATGTTTATTTTCATGTCTGTCATTGCAAAGAGTGGATGTTTGAGACAACGCAAGAGGCATTTCCTATCGGGGTTGCTATTGTCTTATTAAAGCTCTCTCTCTCTGTGAGCACTAACGAGAGTTAAATGATAACTGAGCGAAGAAATGATTTGAAGTGATATTATTTTTAGACAAACGGGAAGGAAGGTTGATTGGTAGGTTTAAAAAATACTATTATCATTTGCAATGCAATAGGTCTCGCATTAATTAAGTTTGAGGTATTGGCATTGCTAAATATTGCAACACCAATTGCAACAAAAGTCTAAATTGTAGGCCAAAAAAATGTGTATTTATTTTTGTAGCAATGGTGGCATGTTGTGCTTTAGATGACTATGTTTAAAAGTAAAGTGCTCCATACTGCGATTGCTACAATAGTTAATTGTGGATGCGGTAACAATTGATGTGTGGTGATGGCTAGTGATGTGTGTGCCTGTTGAAATTGTGCACTGATGGCTGGTGGTGTGTGTGCCTGGTGGAAGTGCGCACTGACGCTGGTGGTGTGTGTGCCTGAGGGAAGCGTGCACTGACGGCTGGTGGTGTGTGTGCCTGGTGCAGGGCTCGACAAATTCGAAAAATGGTACTAGTCCTGCATGTCTAGTACCATGGAAAATCCCCTCGACCTGACTCCAACCCACTTGACCTCCGTCTCTGAAAACGGAGCAAAAGTGACAAGATAACAAGATTTAAAGGCATGTTTATTGCTCATTTCCTTTGTGAGCAATAAAAATGCATTTAAATCGTGTTATCTTGTCACTTTTGCTCTGTTTTTAAAGATGGAAGACAAAAGTTAGCTTGATTTCCTACTCGCCAGAAAGGGCGAGTAGGACCTAAAAATAGCTCGTCCTCATCTATTCTCCCTCGCAAATGCGAGCGGGCGAGTGGATTTGTCGAGCCCTGTGGTGAAAGCGTGCACTGACGGCTGGTGGTGTGTGCCTAGTGAAAGCATGCACTGACGGCTAGTGGTGTTTGTGTGCCTGGTGAAATCGCGCACTGACGGCTGGTGGTCTGTGTGTGCCTGGTGAAAGCGTGCACTGACGGGTGGTGGTGTGTGTGTGCCTGGTGAAAGCGTGCACTGACGTCTGGTGGTGTGTGCCTGGTGATAGCTTGCACTTACGGCTGGTGGTGTTTGTGCCCAGTGAAAGCGTGCACTGATGGCTGGTGGTGCTTGTGCCCGGTGAAAGCGTGCGCTGACGACTGATGGTGTCTGTGCCTGGTGAAAGTGTGCACTGATGGTGTGGTTGTGTGTGTGTGGTTGTGTGTGTGGTTGTGTGTGGTTGTGTGTGTGTGGTTGTGTGTTTGTGTGTGGTTGTGTGTGTGTGGTTGTGTGTGTGGTTGTCTGTGTGGTTGTCTGTGTGTGGTTGTGATTGTGTTTGTTGTGTTTGTGGGTGTGGTTGTGGGTGTGTGTGCTCGTGGTGTGTGTGGTTGTGTGTGGGTGTGTGTGTGTGGTTGTGTGTGTGATTGTGTGTGTGTGTGGTTGTGTGTGGTTGTGTGGTGGTTGTGTGTGTGGTTGTATGTGTGGTTGGGTGTGTGGGTGTGTGTGCATGTGTGTGGTTGTGTGTGCTTGTGTGTGTGGTTGTGTGTGTGGTTGTGTGGTTGTGTGGGTGGTTGTTGTGTGTGTGGTTGTATGTGTGGTTGTGTGTGTGCGTGTGTGGTTGTGTGTGTGTGTGTGTGTGGTTGTGTGTGTGGTTGTGTGTGTGGTTGTATGTGTGGTTGTGTGTGTGGTTGACCACTTAATCACACTTGCGCAGTCAACTCAAATGAGTCTGGCAGTGGGGGCGTGGCCAGCTATGGAAAGATGTCGGAAGTGTTTTAGAGCTGCTCTACATCACGACCCATGATCTGCCATCGTCAGTACTGATCCTGGCAGTAACTACCCTTACACAGATCCAGATCCAGATCCATAAACATCCTACATGATTTCTCCTCACCCGTTACTTCATTTTCGTGCTTTTGACTAGAGGAATTAGAAGCTGTGCGATAAATCAGTCGCAGTTAAAACACGCCTGCGAGTGGTGCGCGCGCGCCACTGCTAGCATATGTTTTCAATTATAGCGTCCGTGTCTGGGCATGATAATTGAAAACATATGGGCTTTGGTGCACGTAACAGACACCAATAGGCCGTGGGCGGAGCAATGCGCCCGCCTTTGGCCTATTGCGTGCTCTGTTACAAAAAACACGCACGCAAAGTTCAATAGTGGAACCCAACAGGAAAAGCACACGCGTTTTGCGATTCCAGGGTCCATTTTCAAACCCCGGACAAAAGGGCTCTCGTCTGCGCGTGCACTGCTGCGCTGTGCAACGCAGGGCGTGAGCCCTAAAAAGAGATAATGCTTGGTTGCTAATGCTCAGTTGTCAGTGAGAGGTCACTGTCGATTTAATTTCAACTGTTTCCTTTCAGCAACGGATATCCATGTTAATCGCCCCTTTTAAAAACTTTGTTCCCTCTTTCAAATATTTGCATCCTCACAATAGTTCATTCAGTTGGAGAGGAGAAGGTGGGCCTGTACTTTCTTCGTAGTTGTCACTGGATACAGTTAGAGGGACACTATCCTTTCCTTTTCCTGTCTCAGCATGGAGACCACACGATGTTCTTAACAGTACAGGAACTGTCTATTATTGTGAGCGCAAATACCTTCTCTGGGGCAGGCGTTCTGTTCGTTTCTGTGACTTAACATTAAGACAAAGTAAACAGTGGGAGTGCAACACACTCTGACAAGTACCCTGCTATTCAGCCTTGGAATAACAAGCGATGTGCCAAACTATGCTGTTCTTGTAGTAGCTGGATTGACCTGGGTTCAAGATTGTGTCAGGCTTTGAGGGGCATCCATCCGGTTCTGAAAGCAGACTCGTACATGCTGCTCACGACCCTCCGAAGGATTACATGGCAGGCTTGAGCAGCTAATTGTATACCAGATTCCGGATTTCGAGAGGTCGGCATTTGTATACTCAGTAGGGAGCTGACGTGACTGGCAGTTGTGTAGCGAAGGTGCCATGGCCCTACAAAGCTCTCATGCTTTCATGAGTCATAGGGGAGGTTAATGGTCGTACATGAAATCACATTAGATGAAGAGGTAGCTGGTATGTTTAACTCAGCTTAGTCGTTTCTGCGTTTCAAGTAATACCTATGTGTGTTTTTGTTCTCTTGATGGAATCCGATTTCCTCTTCTCCTCTTACGGTGTGGAGTAGTGGTAGGATTCAAATATTCTAAATCCGCAGTTGCTGTGCAGAAATGCGTCGACCGACGTACACTACGAGAAGTCCACTCTGAAGGATAAAAAAGACAATTGATTTACGGACTGCCGTCTAACCCTTGCTCGATGTTCTGAAAGTAAATTCAGCCGAGCGCCCAAGCTTAAGTGGACTGTCTATAGGAGGACCTTCCTTGAAAAGGTATAATTGGTCGTCTCAGGATATAACTGTGTATTTCACACAAGGATACTGTGATTCTTGTTCCCAAAAAATTGGAACTTTGTTGATGTATATATTTACATCATAAATTGCTTTTGGACATATATGAGATGTTCAGACGTTTTGGGGATCGTAAAAGAAGGTATCTAAGTAAAAGTATCACACTAATGCACTGTAAATATTTTCTATATGTTCAATAATAATGAATGTCTTATTGTTGACTAAAAAAATACAAGATACATTTTTCCAGCTAGAGTTATTTCGTCTATTTTTCTAATTGATTAGCCCAAACTCTAGAGGGTTATTTGGATTTCCCCTTTATTCATTTCTGCAACCAAATAAGCCAGAACAGAGTTATTGTCATCTTTCTCCATGTCTCAACTTTTTTTTGTGGCAGAGTTTTAAGAAAAAAAATGTATATGTTGACTGTCAGACTGCTTTCCATGACTCCGCCCTTCGGGACTCTACCTCCTTTTCATTGCCATCCTAAATCCCCAATAAGTGGGTTGCCAGAATAAAGATTTCCCAATTCTAGCGCTTTGTTCGCCCTAAGTTGGCAGGGTATGCCCAGATGTGGGTCCATTGCTCACTTTGCCACTAGATTCAAACTAGCCTGGCTGATGACGGTTGATTAGCCAGAAACCGGTCCCAGGAAGCTTGTTTCCGGTCCAGGGAAGACATGGCTTGGCAGTTTGGGCTGGACTGTTCTCATGAGGCACAGGGTCGGACTGATTTGCATATGGCCATGTCTGAACTGGGGTGGTGGAGTGACATAAAGAATGATGATGGATTAAGCTCAGATCAGTTGACTGGGGGTGAGTGTTTGATTTGCTCAAACGCTCTGTCCATCATCCCCTTTGGTATCGCTTTGTTCGCCCTAAGTTGGCAGGGTATGCCCAGACCTGGGTCCCTTGCTCACTTTGCCACTGGATTCAAGCTAGGCTGGCTGATGACGGCTGATTAGCCAGAAACAGGTCCCAGGATGCTTGTTTCCGGTCCAGGGAAGACATGGCTTGGCAGTTCGAGCTGGACTGTTCCCATGAGGCACAGGGTCAGACTGATTTGCATATGGTCATGTCTGAACTGGGGTGGTGGCGTGAGCTAAAGAATGATGATGGATTAAACCCAGATCAGTTGACTGGGGGTGAGTGTTTGATTTGCTCAAACGCTCCGCCGCATCTGCTTGGCATGCAGCCTGATTCCAAAGAAATATTTCTGACTCCAATGGGTGTGCCCAGGGGTACTATTACAATCACCCAGGACTTGTTTTCAAACGTGAGCTTCTTTAGAAGTGGGAGAGCTAACACATGAACAGGGCAAGCTCATGTATGAGCTGAGCCATGAAACAGGCAAGTAATTCATTCAACAAAATATGGAAATTCGTTTCACAATTTAAAAAAAAGTGTATTTGGTTAAAATGCCAAAATATTGTACCATAGTATTTCAGACTTTATCACTGCATTGACATGTAGCTGAAGCGTGCGCGCAGGCAGAAGCCACATGCAAAAACATTGTCATGTGCACCCTTATATGGCCAAGATTCATATTATACATAGAAAAACATTATAGACAATTAAATCATTCAAAATAGTTATCTGCCTAACACTCATAGCAAAGTCCCAGTTCAGCTTCTACTTATTGCTTTATGTTTGGGAAAGTGCATAGACCGAGGTATGTATGTTACCCTGGTCCACATAACCTATCATTTCACATTTGGTCATTAACACAGACTGACGTGCACTTATTTGCCAACTTGTAGAAATCATATGCTCATTTTTTCTCTCATCCATAACGCAACTGTGCATTTTTTACCTTCAAATAACAGCGATCTTGCATAATCTTCCTTGCTCCTCCCTTATCCAACTATTTCAAATTTGCCCAGAAGTATCTAAAACTGTCACACCACCATAAAACAAATTCCAAATTTGAGCAATTATGTGCCTTATTTATCAGTTCCAATCACTAAATGTTGAAGATCTTTTTTCCTTGAAAGGATGACAAGTTGTTTTTTATAGCTCAGGACATTCAAGAGTGTTGGATATGGCTGGGTTAAAATGTGCCAAGTTGTTACCCTATCTGGATTTGACTGGTCTTGCTCTTTGTCCTTCTCACCCTTACCTACTGCAGCGATGCTGCAGAGTTTGTGATGTACTGTGTCATAACACAGTAATACAGGGTAGCTTTGCTGTTACAATGATCTCAGGTCTGGCAACCTAAACTATGATATGTATGAGATGAAAGAGTATGTGTGCTTACATAGTGCAGGGTCATTTAGGATAAAGTTGTTGTGAATAGGCAGTCAGTGTTATTGTAAACAAGTAGGCCTTCAGCAGTGCACCCTGTTGACAGTGTAACATATCTAGGGTGAGCAAAGTTCTTATTAGTGAAGTAGTCTAATGTGTTTTCTGATTACTGGTAGTAGTTTGTAGTGTCTCTCACTGTTCCTGTATCTCCACACTTGGGTAGTTTTTCTATGCAATCTAATAATATTTCCTTGCGAAGGCCAATATTTTCTCAAAAATGCTAGTTGGGACTGAAGCTGCATGTGTCCTTTCTTGTGAGTTAACTTTACCACAAATTTCTTCTTATCCTTGAACCCTGAGCAGCTTACATTTATTGTTATGTGATGCTGATACCGCTGTGTGAAATTTATGATCCATTCTTTGTGTGGGTATTCTGTTGGTTCTGATTCCAGGGTAAGCTGCTGCCTTTCGGTTGCGCTGGTGAATGTGAGGGTGGTTGAGATATAGTTATGCCTACAATAAGAACATGAGAGATGTCTGTTGCTAAATGTGGAGGTGACAACCTTTTGTGGGCACAGTGTAATTTGTATAAACATAAATGAAGAGACACAAATGTTTTCTTTAGGCCCTAAAGCTGAATTCCAAGGCTGCCTTTACATTTTTCTTTCACAACCCCACACTTTCTTAAACTTATCTTATTCTTGTAGGTTCTGTTTTCAACCACTTTTCTGCCTTCGTCATTATTTTTCTATAAATCTTTCTCCTTCTTTTACCCTGTTAGACCTGGCTTTTTCAACAAGTTCATCCCTAGACTTTTTGGCTTCCTATTTTTGACCCTGTTTGTGTTGGTTTTATGACTCTGAGCACTTTACCACAGCAGTGCTAAAGTGCATATGCTCTCTCTATTATGTGACTATGGATTGGTATTTCCATGTTTGGCTCATTTGACTTACTACTAAGTCCCTATTACAGTGCACTGTTTGGGCCCAAGGTCTGTAGCTGCTAGTGGGCCTGCAGCACTGAATGTGCCACCCACACAAGCAGCCTTGCAAAAGGTTTTCAGACCTGCCATTTCAGTGTCTGTGCGCAGTTTGGTACTGCCATATCGACCTGGCAAGTGCACCCACTAGCTAGGCCTTAACCTTACCTTTTCTAACATGTGAGTCACCCCTAAGGTAGCCCCAAGGTACCCCTGTGGGCAGGGTGCAGTGTCATGTGGGCTAGGGGAAGTCGCCCACCAACTGCAGCAGCGCTAAATGTGAAAAATAAAGTGGTAATGAAATGATTGCATTGGCATTTTATTTTTCACATTTAGTGAGTGAGCCACAGCCTGCAGCAGCGATAAATGGGGCGTGTCCTCCTCTGCTGCTGATTGACAGTATAGAGGGCTGGAGGAGCAAGATGGACCCTCCAAAGTATACATGTCACTTTGGTCGGCTCTCTTGAGCCGGCCTAAGTGACAGGCGCAGCTTTGCAGTTTTCCACTCAGCTGTCTTAGACAGCTGGGTGGAGACCAATCGCAGGCCTAAAGGGCCTGAAGGAGCGTCCAGCTAGGACGATCCAGCTAATCCTGGTGTTTCTATCCTTCTGGTGAGAGTAGGACCAGGATTTGTTAGTGGAATTTTCTGTAGGCTGAAGCCCGCGGAGCCTACAGAGAAGGGACCGAGGAGGATATCGGACATGCAGCAGGCAAGGTAAGTGACTTTATTTTTTATTATTTGCCACTCGCCTTGCCTGCATGCATGCACCCATCAACCCACCTCTTAGTTGCCCGCCTCACCGCTGCATACACATGCCAGCTACTCCTTTTTCATATTCCACTTTAAAATCTCTGCGAGTATGCTGGGTTGTTTCCAAACATGGAAAAGATGGTGCTCCATTTGTGTCCCATTACTTGGTCACTGATCTGTTTGACAAGTTTGTGGGGGAAATGGTATCGTAGGGAGACTTACCTGTAAGTGAGGTGAGGGATCACACGACGTGGAGCTTGCAACATGGCAACAACCTGGAAAGGAAAAAATTACAAGGATTAAGGCCAGGGGAGGAGGCAGGGTGGAGACAATAAAAAAGAGGGAAAGAAAAGATGGACTTCTCATGGCAGGACGGGGGAGGAGCACGCGATAGAAAATGTTGGAAAAAGAGGATTGAGAGGGGGAGTCAGAAAGTAGTCAAGAAGGGTTGTGGTTGAGCAGGACATGGAGGACAGAGAACAGAGGAAACAAAAGAAGCCGACTGACAGAAGGCTACGGGCTACCTGAAGAGTGGAAGGAAGCAGAGGGAGGAGGCTAACCCAAACTGCAGCAGAAAGGGAACCAGAAAAGATACAGGAGATGAGGAGGAAGACTTGTGCACCAAGGAGAAGAAGACGCCACCAATGGTCACTGTACAGCCTGCCACAACCCAGGAGGGTTGTGGCCACCCGGGTGTGTCTATCTAATCTCCTCTGAACACCAGAGTGGTGTCAACATATTGGTAACCTATCTCTTCACACAACGGGTGATGGTGAAGGTGTGAGAAAAAGTTGAGCACGTTTACTCATAATATGTGTGGTGTAAGTGTCTCTTCACACAGCACATGAAGGAGTAAAAAAACAGGGATTGTTGTATGTCTAATACCTCTTTTGTATTCAAGAAACAGTCAGTCAAACAAAGCGAACTTTTGGCCCCTATAAATAGTAATCTGTAGATTTGGTCCCAAATGATGGTGAAGGGTCCACGTTTTCCAAACACTGTGGGCACAACATTTCCCAGGGAAAGGGAGGGAAAGCTCAAGGAACCTGGCACTTTGGATGCAGTTACAAGGGAATCACATCTCTATTGAATATGAGGTGCCGAAGAAACAATGGGGTGTAGGAACAGAAGACAAGGTAGAAACGTGTAACCTTACAATAGAAACACTTACTTGGGTGTCCTTTATTTTCTGAGGGGAGTTGGTGTCACCACCAAGGAGATCCTGCAAAAGAAAATAATGAAGACAACATACAGCATGGCGAAACAGGGACTAGACAGTGAACAAAACTGACTCAAACAAGAGACTGCACCCCTAAAGATTTTTTTTTCTTTTTCCCTCTGCTACACAATAAAGCCATCATATGTACAACAGCACTAGACAAGTCGCCTAAGCATTATTTCCATCCAACCCCCCCCCCACAAAGTTTCAACACTGTTTTCTGCAGTTGGTAGGATCTCAATCAAGTCAATGCACCTACCTCATAACTTTGGATGTTCATACTTCAACTCTGCAGTTCTAATTAAATCAATGTTTCACAATGGAAAGTTTAAAGTAGTTTTGCTATGATTGAAACATATCTGCATGCTACACATAGGTCTCTGGAGTAGTCGACAATTAACACAAACAAATAAAAGGTCAGTTAACCACTTTATTTACTTTGTATATTTAAGCCTTTAGGGATTTAAAAACCCCGCCCCCCAACGTTTTACATTTTTTCCAACTAATGTCAACTACTTGATTATTAAATGCAAAAATGTTCCACATGTATTCTTTTACTACTTTATCATAGGCTATTGTAAGGTGTGGGGTTAAGGCTGAAGAAGATGTGACCACAGAGCATGCCAGGGCAACTAATGTATACTCAACAAGTGCTGGCTGTCCATGTACTTAAGGACCCTGGCTATAACAATGGCTGCAGAAACACCCTCCTAGCAAGCTCCTCAAACAAATGCATGAGAGTAATTGTAGTGTGTAGTGTATGTTAGTATATGTACCTTGGCAGGATACTCTCTCTTAGTTATAAAGTCATATCAGAACGTTTCAAAGACTATATTGACAGTGGTGGGAAAGAGATTAAGGAATACCCTCAACCTGTTTTGAGGGCAATAAACAACACACTACTGGTAACTTCATGTCACTGCAAAAGAGTTTTCAGCACCATGAAATTGAAATGTCATCCATGGAAAACTGTCTTGGCCTTGCATGTCTTTCTTCATTTATGTTTATAGCTCCTATGGGTCATCCTATGCCTCTTTGGAAACCGTTGCCATATGTTAACAGATAGATTACTGCTCATTACCATGTGGATGATACTCAGTCTAGGAAGACAGATCCTCCTGCCATTCACAAGAAAAGATACCCGATGAATGGTTTTTTTAAAGTAATTTTGCTACCCACGTGTTAGGGATTCAGCGATGTAAAAGGTCTTACTAATAAGTCATTCTTATGTTTGGAGGGGCGCTAGAGGGCGCACATACGGAATGGCCGCCTAACTGCGTGGCTCCCGTTCCCTTTAGCATTGATCCTCCAATAATCCTGACCAACTGGAGAGTTGACTCTCTCAAAAGTAGCTGATTTGGTGCCGTGAAGGATCATCTGAGCTCGGTCCAAATCCCGGACCGCTGAAGGGTACCAGAAGCGAGAAAACGGCTTCGCAAGATTTGCCGGCAATACCTCTGGAGCTGGTGTGACGGAGGACTCGGGCGCCGGCAGACACGCAAGTCCGGTGCTTGCGACGAGGCGGAGGGCCCCGAGCGCGGGTCTAGCTGCGGAACTCGCTGTGCCCCTGGTGGTAGCCCTGGCGGCCGGCCCCTGCCCCTGCGCACAGGGGACCTCTCCGGAGCTCCGATGGGGGTTGAAACCCCACACCCGGCAGGAGTACCGAAACTGGACGGCGACATCCTGCGGAGAGCACAACACGCGGCGGCCGCCGCTAGAACGTCGCCCCTGCGGACCTAGACTCCCGTCGGTGGCTGAAAGGTACTGGGCACAGCGGGGGACAGGAATATAATCCCCGTTATCCACGGCGGAGTGGCGGTTTGTTCTGCTCGCGGTCGAGAGCCGCGAGGGGTGGCCCAGCTGAGAGGAGTCTCCCGCCTTTACCGTAACCTGTGCGAGGAGTGCTGTGGCGGTGGGGGCCGCGCTGGTGCGATCGCGGAGGGTGTGGATCCCCTCCCCCCCCCTGGAGACATTTCGAGCTTGACCCCCCCGGAGCTGTTGGGGACACCGGGGGGGCTGTGCGGATGGCCGCCACCGGCCGCGGTGCTATTTGCGTGGCACTACTGGGTCGGCCTCTGGCGGTGTGAGGCCCGTAAAGCTGGATCGACTGGGGTCCCCTGAGGTGCTGAACGCATAGAGGGGTCGGCCGTAGAGGCGCTATCGCTGCGCAGTGCTTACAACATCCTCACCCCCCGCGCCACGCCTGCCTATCCGGCGCTACATGTGCACCTAAGGCCCGAGTCTTACTATGTGTCGCTCCTTCTAGACACTTCCGGAACTATGATCTGACCTGATACCTTGCTGGGCAGATTCTTCATTTGTGAGGATTCGTTGAGTCACAAGGCGCATTACTGGAACTGCTTTTTTGTTCGGGGACAGGCTAGAGGGTGCTCCGACGCCTTCCTCGGCCGGGGGACGCCCCCCCATTGCCTCGGCACACCCCGGGACGGTGGATCGAGAGAGGCGCAAAAGCACGATGGTACACCCCGAGAACCGCCAGATGAAAATTAACTTTGAGGGCGCCAGGAAGGGGTCAGCGGAGCCGGGGCCTAGTGGCGCGGACCCTACTGCTGCATCCTCTCCCTCGAAAGAACTGGATATGCACCGCCTGCTTCAGGAGATGCGACAGGGCTTCGCTACAGTGGTAGAGAAAGTGGACAGGATGTCCTCCAGGATGGATGCCCTGGTGCATAAAGTAGATCAGCATGAGGAGAGGATAACCGCGACGGAACAACGGATATCGGATAACGACGACCTCACTGCCACTCATACATCTCAACTCGCCCGCATGGACAATCTACTCCGCGTTATAGCAGCCAAGAACGAGGACTTGGAAGCCCGTAGCAGACACAACAACATCCGCGTCACGGGCGTTCCGGAGTCCATAGACACTGGCAGGATGGAACTATATGTGGAGAAACTCCTTCGAGCATCGGTGGGGGAGGATGCCTTCTCACCTCAGTTCATCGTAGAAAGGGCGCATAGGTCTTTGGCCCCCCGTCCCGAAACCCGGAATGCCGCCTAGACCAATCATCGCTCGTCTGCTGAATTATCGCGACCGAGATTTCGCTCTGAGAGCAGCTCGGACCAAACAAAACCTGCACTACAATGGCGTCACATTCTCCCTCTATCCTGATTTCACTCCCCTTGTGCAGGAGGAACTACGCAAATTCCTGGCTGTTAAAAAGAAATTAAGAGAGGCCCAGTTGGACTATGCCCTGCTTTACCCGGCGAAGTTGAGGGTGACACACCAGGGCAAGCAGCGATTCTTCACTAATCCGCAAAAAGCAGAGGACTACTTGAAAGCGCTCCGCAAAGCACAGAGGGGAGGACGTGATGGTAATGCGGACCTCGAAGATGACCCACCTCTGGTAGAAGATGACAATTGATGCTCAGTGCTCCTCATGGACCAGACTGGCCAGGTTCTGTCCTGTTGGGCTTGCCCTAAAGACAATAACTCAGATGGAGTGAGCATCTTGTTGCAGCATGAGACTAGTTGACTTTTCCAGTGGTAAGATATTACAGGGACCACTATCCCTGCCCTAGCCTCCACCGAGGGAGGTACAGTACGGGAGGCTACCGGAGGGAGAAGTGGCTGTGCGCCCTTGATGTTGCTTCCCCTAAGGGTATACCCCGCTCGTGGACACAAGTTGTGGAAGTTCTGGGGAGATGGGGGGTGGGGAGGTGTGGGGACGGGTGGCTGCTGGCATGATTGGGATGCAGTAGTGGGAGGGGGGTTGAGTTCTTTTGAGGGGGGGTTTGGTTTGGCGGGGGAAGGGCGACTGGTTGGTCGATGCAATGTTTGGTATCACCTAAGAACTGATAACTTTTTAGCATCTACAGTGGCATGTCGCATTTTTCTGACATATTCTATGCTATGGCGGGTCCGGGGTTTGATGCACGATTGAGGTGTTTGTCATGGAACATACGGGCCCTCAACAATGCTAAAAAGTGTCGAAATGTGATTGCATACTTAGATCGCCACCATGTTCAAGTTGCCATGTTGCAGGAAACGCACATATCACCGCAAGCACGCCCTTCCTTTGGATGCAAATGGGCTGCTGCCCGTGCCTTCTCCTCTTACTCTACTTATGCAAGAGGAGTTGTTATCCTAATTAAACGCACAGTGCCTTTTCAAGTATGTGGGGAGCAGGCGGACGCAGAAGGCCGCTTCGTCTTACTGTGGGGACGGTTGGGCCGCGACACCATCACCTTAGTAAATTGTTATGCACCTAACTTGGATATGCCCTTTTTTTTCACCACGCTCTGGGGTAAAATTTTAGACATAGGGTCCCGGCATGTCATTTGGGGAGGGGACTTCAACATAGCACTGGTGCCTCAATTAGATAGGGCGGACGGAGTGACACAATACAAACCCAGGTCCAGGGAAGCTCTGGGAGGGGTGATCTCGGAGGGCGACCTGGTGGACGCCTGGCGCTACCTCCACCCTCTCCGCACAGAAGGCACACATTTCACTTCGCTGACAGATGCGTGGGCACGACTGGACTACTTTTTCACAACTAGAGAGATCTGTGCAGGGGTGACTGATGTGGTGCATCTTCCGAGGACATACTCTGACCATAGTCCGGTCATCATGACCCTGCAGGTGCCTGGATGGGACAATCCTAGAACACACTGGAGGTTACAACCAGCGGCCTTACTGGACGCCGTGTTCCGTACTGAACTTGGCGAGGAGATCGCCGCCTTTTTCCCCAGAAATAAGGGTACCGTTGATTCGGTCGAGCACATTTGGGAGGCGTTCAAGGTGACGATCAGGGGACACTGCATATCGAAGTGCTTCGGGGTCTTGCGCGACATTCAACGCACAATCCGCACACTCGATAGTGAACTGAAGGCCTTGGAGGATCGGATGGTGGAGGGAGATATTACTGACGCCCACGCAGAGTTTAGAGACAAACTGACACAATATGAGGAGGAAGCAAATAGGGAAGCCAAGTTTAAAGGCAAGCACTGGCAGGCGAGAAAATATTGCGAGGGAGACAGACCAGGCAAGGCGCTGGCAATGCTGACGCCTACACCGCACTCCAATAACACGATCCTAGAGGTGATAGCCGACCAGGAACGCACTGTCAGTGTTAAGGGAAGAGCCAACTTCCACGGGAGCGAAGACAAATCCCCACACCTCCAAGACACAGCAGCAGGAATGCGCTAACAAGGTAGACCACACTCCTATCTGCTGTATCCTAAAAGTATGAGGGAATTTACCCAAGGAGTGTCCACCACTCTCCTCATACGTGGGGTAACAGGATAGTAGATAAGGCGTCTCCGGGAGGGGTGGTCCAGGCTAGGAAACAAAGATCAAGTTAGGAATAAACACAATCCCTATGCTTACATGAAACACCCTAAAACATTGACAAGTGTGATCACTCTTGGTTCTTACCCCAAATGTAGATCGGGCCAGCGTCAACGATGAGTCCAGGCAATCAGGGAGGGGTCCAACAGGACTCACGAAGGACTCAACACACCTCTGACGCAACGTAAATGGGAAGGGCAGGTGAGGTGAACTGGCCGGCTGACTAAAGAGGATCAGGCCAGCGGAGCAGTAACACCAAAACACCATACAAAACAAACACAAAACAGAAAAGGAGTGAGGGGCACCAACCGGCTGCACAGGGGGCGAGTACAGCGGAGCAGCACCCACTCAGGAGGTGAGACACCCGGCCCCTAGGAGGATAGGGCGGAGCGCTCACTCTCAAGAGGAAAAAACCACTTAAGTAAAAGGAGCAAACCAAAGAGGTAACAGTGGTAGCAAAACCAGTATATAGCAAAGAGTGAACCGATAACGCCCGCAAAATGCGTGAGGAATAGCAGGGCGTCGCGTTCACTGAAAACGAAGCGGAAAAGAATACCGCTTTCACAACCAGACACCACACGCACACTCACAGGGCAGAAAAGCGAGTAGCAGAGGGTCAGGAGAGTCTGGTATCAGGCGACTAGAAGACAGAGCCCAGCAGAGCTCTAGACGGCAGCACAACAACTCGAACAGGAACCAGGAAGTGGGAAGGGGGCGTGGTCACAGAAAGTAAGCCAAGCAATGATGGGAGGGCCCAGCTCCTCCTTATCCCCCTAAGGGAGCGTCAGGAAAGTACGGGTGTAGGCGCTAAGGGGTCAAATACAAATGCACAAACCGGAATGACGCACACTTGCCAATGTTAATTCCTAACAGTACCCCTCCTTAAAGATCTATTCACAGGACCTGGCTTTGTGGGGTGCAATCTGTGGAACTGTCGGATCAACCGCACTGCATGTATGTTTTCAGCAGGTTCCCAAGACCTTTCTTCCGGGGGATATCCCACCCAATCAATGAAGTACTGGAGTTTTCCTCGGATTCGTCTGGAATTCAATATTTTGCTGACTTCATATTCTGTTTCTCCGTCTATCTGTACTGGAGGGGGAGGGATTTCAGGGACAAGGGAAGGTATGTATTTTTTGATCAAGGAACTGTGGAACACAGGATGGATCTTCATACATGGGGGGAGCTGGAGTTTAAGTGTGACAGGAGAGAGAATTTTCTCTATTGGGTAGGGTCCTATGAAGCGGGGTTGGAACTTTTTTGACCCTTCCATTCTAAGGTTTTTTGTGGACAGCCACACCTTCTCTCCTATCACGTATACTGGTTCCGTTCTACGATGTTTATCTGCTTGTCTCTTCATTGCTTCTTTAGCCTTTTCTAGCTCTGTCTTGGCTGCTTCCCATGTGCTCTGTATGCGGGCATGTTGTTCCTCTAAAGCGGGTACTGTGTCATCAGGGGGTAACACAATGGGGAGCATTCTAGGGTGTTGGGCTTGAACAAAGTAAAAGGGAGAGACCTTGGTGGCTGCATGACTGGAATTATTATAAGCAAATTCAGCTAAAGGGAGTGCTTGAACCCAGGTAGATGGAATAGTAGTTAACAAACACCTCAGAAACTGTTCTAAAGTTTGGTTGGTTCTTTCGGTTTGCCCATCTGTTTGAGGGTGATATGCGGTAGAAAGCCTGTGATCAATTCCCAACACCTCACACATTCCTCTCCAGAACTTAGAGACAAATTGGGGACCGCGGTCGGAAATGATAACTGTGGGCAACCCATGTAGTTTCACCACAGAGTCCAAGAAAACAGCCACCAGTTCTTTAGAGGAAGGCACTTTCTTTAGAGGGATGAAATGACTCATTTTAGACAAGAGATCTACTACTACGTAAATGGTGGTATAGCCCTGACACGGTGGTAAATCAGTCATAAAGTCCATACTGATAGTATGCCAGGGTGCAGGGGGTATGGCTATATGCTTTAACAGCCCTGTAGGAGCACAATGTGAAGCCTTTTGGCGGGCGCATATGGCGCAAGCGTGTACATATTCCCAGACGTCTTGAGACAATGACTCCCACCAAAACCATCGTCGACATAACTCAAGAGTCTTCCGCCCACCTGTATGGCCGGCCAAAGGGCTACTATGACACCATACAATGATCTTTTGTCTCAAAGGTGAAGCAGGAACAAACATCTTGTTATCATGGTAATAAATCCCTTCCTTGATGGTGTGAAGAGGATTTTGTAACCATTCATCCGATGGGATGGTGGGTAGTAGGCTTTTGAGGTCTTCTAGAAGTGTGTGATCTTTCTCTCCCACCCCAAGTATCTTATTTTCTGGGATGATGGGAAGCGGTTGTTCTCTGTTGGATTGGTCAGCTAGTCCTAGCCGGGATAACGCATCTGCTTTCCCTTGTTGTGTGCCGGGTCTGTAAGTGATCACAAAATCATATTCACTAAAAAACAATAACCACCTCATTTGTCTGGGCGTGAGTGCTCTGGCGGATTTGAAAAATTGCAGATTTTTATGATCCGAATAAATGGTGATCACATGAGGAGACCCTAACAAATGATGTCGCCATTCTTGGAAGGACAATTTGATGGCCAACAGTTCACGCTCCCCTATGGTGTAGTTTCTTTCAGCAGGCAGCAAGGTCTTGGAAAAATAAGCTATGGGGTGCATTTGACCTGTATTTGTGTCTCGCTGGGATAGAATCCCTCCTACAGCATATTGTGATGCGTCAGCCTCCACATAAAAAGGTTGAGAGTTGTCTGCGTGACGGAGAATAGGAGCAGAAGTGAACTTCTCTTTTAAGGCACAAAATGCTTGTTCTGCCTCCAATGTCCAAACAAACGGTACACCTTTTTTCAACAGTCTTGTGATGGGGGAAACTGTGTCAGAAAACCGATCGATAAAGCGCCGATAAAAATTGGCGAATCCTAGAAAGGATTGTATTTCTCGAACTGAAGTGGGGCTTTTCCACAGTGTCAATGCCTCTACCTTTTTAGGGTCCATCTGAAGGCCACCAGGTTTGATGGTGAAACCCAAGAAATCAACTTCAGAGGTATGAAAGGTGCTTTTGTCCAGTTTGGCATATAACTGGTTCTCCTGCAACTTCTGTAAGATTTTCCGGACATGCTCTATGTGCTCTGCTTCGTTTTGAGAGAATATAAGTATGTCATCGATATAAACTATAACGAAAACATCGATGTACTCCCTCAGAATGTCGTTAATAAAATATTGGAATGCCGCCGGGGCATTGCATAACCCGAACGGCATTACACAATATTCATAGAGACCATATTTTGTTCGAAAGGCAGTTTTCCACTCGTCGCCCGGTTTTATCCTGATCAAATGGTAGGCACCCCTGAGATCGATTTTAGTGAATATTTTCGCCCCTTTTATCTGGTCTAGAAGGACAGGTATAAGAGGAAGGGGATACTTGTTCTTTATGGTGATTTTGTTCAGGGCTCTATAATCCTGGCATGCCCTGAGCCCTCCTTCCTTCTTATCAATAAAAAACAAAGGGGAAGAAACAGGCGACGAGGAAGGACGGATGAAGCCTTTAGCAAGCATTTCCTCCAGATAATTTTTTAGATAGTCGTTTTCTGAGGGAGTCAAGGCATAAATGCGACTGCAGGGTAAGTCAGCACCGGGTATCAGGTCAATCCTGCAATCATAACTCCTGTGTGGAGGCAATTTGGTGGCTTCCTGCTCACTGAATACGTTAGAGAATTCGGCATACTGGTCAGGTAAGCATGCATCCACCCCTGCTTGTACTGCACAGCATAGTGGCAGATCTGGTTCCTGGGCTTCTTGGTAGCAGTGTTTCCTACAGAAAGAAGAACCCAATGTAACCGTTCGTTTTTCCCAATCAATCGCAGGGTTGTGAATCTGCAACCAAGGGACACCCAAGATAACACCAAAATTGGGAGCATCGATCAGGTCAAATACAAGGGACTCAGAATGTCCGTTATTGAACACAATGGTCAGTGGAGATGTTTGGTAACTAATCATTCCAGAGGATAATTCTGAACCGTCTACGGCCCAGATGGCTTCAGGCTGAGGCTTAGCCACAAAGGCAAGCCCCAATTGTTTGGCTAGGTGGATGTCAAAAAAATTACCGGTAGCACCGGAATCTAAGAGAACTGACATGGTGTATGGTTTGTTCTCTAAATAAGTGAGAGTAATAGGTACAATGAAATGTTTAATCATTAGGACGGGTTTAGAGGAGATCTGTGGAGGTTTGGAGCTTAAGGAATCGATCTCTCTGTTCCTCAAGCTTTCGAGTTTTCCGAACTAGTAAGACTGCTTACTGATTGCCTTGGATTTTTTGGACGCACAGGACATTCTCGAGCAAAGTGCCCTCCCTTGCCACAGTATAGACACAGATTGAGCTTCCTTCTTTTCTCTTTTTCCTCCGAGGATAGAGGCCCGCGTATTCCCCCTATTTGCATGGGCTCAGGGGTGTCTCTGGTTATGGGTTTCTCAGTTCTGTGGAAAACCATTTTGGGCCCAACAGTGCGAGGCCTTTCTCCTTTTCGCTCATGCAATCTATGGTCTAATTTAACAACCAGGTCAATAAAGGAAGCACAATCCTCTGGTGGATCTACTATCTGGGAGAGTAGGTCTTTAAGTTCTTCACCCAACCCCCTGTAAAACAAGGAAGTTCTCTTGTCTTCAGGCCAGTGGGTTTCGGCTACTAGGCGATTAAACTGCGTTATGTACGAGAGCAAATCCTTCGACCCTTGTCGAAGGTTTAGTAACTCAGTGTCACTGGCTTGCATGTAGGCGTGCTTAGCAAAAAGGCTTCTCATTTTTTCTTTGAATAGGTCTAGGTCATATAACAGGGGATCGTTGTTCCGTACCAGTGGCACCGCCCATTCTGCCGCATTCCCGACTAGATAGGATATGATAAACGCTACCTTGGCAGAATCGTCCGGAAAGGACGCGGCTTTGCACAAGAACTGGAGTTGGCACTGGTTCATGAAAACTTCGTATTTAGAGCTATCCCCTGTAAATCTTTCGGGCATGGCTAGGGGCACAGGGTTAGGGGTGTTTACCGTGACTTGCACAGGGGAGGCCTGAGGATCAGTGCTAGCTCGTGGGTCTTGTTCTGTTGGGGAAAGTGTAAATTTGGCAGGCTGGATATAACTTTTGCGGACTTTAGGGATGGTGCCTGTTCTCAATTGATGGACTTCCGTAACTAGCCTCTGATTTTCTATACCTAATCTTCCTACTTCTGTCTGTAGGGCCACAAAAGCTGCCATCAAGTCTTCCATGGAAAGGTTCTGTGGGACAGAGCCTGACGCCTCCATAGATGTGTCGGAATTCATCCTCGCTCAGGGGAAGGAAAATTCGTGGGCTTGGCTTTCTGTTAAGGGAAGAGCCAACTTCCACGGGAGCGAAGACAAATCCCCACACCTCCAAGACACAGCAGCAGGAATGCGCTAACAAGGTAGACCACACTCCTATCTGCTGTATCCTAAAAGTATGAGGGAATTTACCCAAGGAGTGTCCACCACTCTCCTCATACGTGGGGTAACAGGATAGTAGATAAGGCGTCTCCGGGAGGGGTGGTCCAGGCTAGGAAACAAAGATCAAGTTAGGAATAAACACAATCCCTATGCTTACATGAAACACCCTAAAACATTGACAAGTGTGATCACTCTTGGTTCTTACCCCAAATGTAGATCGGGCCAGCGTCAACGATGAGTCCAGGCAATCAGGGAGGGGTCCAACAGGACTCACGAAGGACTCAACACACCTCTGACGCAACGTAAATGGGAAGGGCAGGTGAGGTGAACTGGCCGGCTGACTAAAGAGGATCAGGCCAGCGGAGCAGTAACACCAAAACACCATACAAAACAAACACAAAACAGAAAAGGAGTGAGGGGCACCAACCGGCTGCACAGGGGGCGAGTACAGCGGAGCAGCACCCACTCAGGAGGTGAGACACCCGGCCCCTAGGAGGATAGGGCGGAGCGCTCACTCTCAAGAGGAAAAAACCACTTAAGTAAAAGGAGCAAACCAAAGAGGTAACAGTGGTAGCAAAACCAGTATATAGCAAAGAGTGAACCGATAACGCCCGCAAAATGCGTGAGGAATAGCAGGGCGTCGCGTTCACTGAAAACGAAGCGGAAAAGAATACCGCTTTCACAACCAGACACCACACGCACACTCACAGGGCAGAAAAGCGAGTAGCAGAGGGTCAGGAGAGTCTGGTATCAGGCGACTAGAAGACAGAGCCCAGCAGAGCTCTAGACGGCAGCACAACAACTCGAACAGGAACCAGGAAGTGGGAAGGGGGCGTGGTCACAGAAAGTAAGCCAAGCAATGATGGGAGGGCCCAGCTCCTCCTTATCCCCCTTAGGGAGCGTCAGGAAAGTACGGGTGTAGGCGCTAAGGGGTCAAATACAAATGCACAAACCGGAATGACGCACACTTGCCAATGTTAATTCCTAACAGTCAGAGACTCCGACGACTTACTTGCCGCTTTCGTTTCTCATTAACGTACACTCTACACCACAGCCACGACCGCTGATGTACCATACGATGACTTTCTAGGTGATATAGCTCTCTGCTGGCTTAGTGATGGTGACAGGGCCTTCCTCGCTGCCCCTTTCGAGTTAGATGAAATCCGGGATGCTATTATGTCACTCCAAAATGGGAAGGCACCCGGACTGGAAGGGATACCCGCCGAGTTTTACAAAACATACGTGGACATCATGGCTCCTGTCCTCCGCGAGGTTTTCGAGGAATCCTTAACTGATGGAACCCTCCCCAGTTCAATGCGCGAAGTCGTCATCACTTCATTATTAAAGCCTGGCAAGAACCCCAATGCCTGTGATTCTTATCGGCCGCTCTCGCTGCTGAATTGCGATGTCAAAATATTGGCAAAGGTGCTGGCTACCAGACTTTCTCTTTTGATGACCCGGATTGTATTACCTGATCAGTCTGGATTTGCCCCGGGCCGTTCCACCTCCCATAACCTGCGCACTCTGTTCTCCCTACTCCGCACGGTGCACCCTGACCTCCCTGTCGCAGCAACCTTCCTAGACGCCACTAAGGCCTTCGACTCGGTCGAGTGGCCATACCTGTTCACTGTCCTAGCACGTATGGGATTCCCTAAATTATTCATCTCCTGGGTCCAGTTGCTATATACGCAACCCACAGCGAAGGTCCTGATTAATGGCCGCCTTTCCACCTCAATTGCCGTTTCCAGGGGCACCCGACAGGGGTGCCCGTTATCCCCTCTCCTGTTCGCAATAGCTGTTGAACCACTTGCCTGTAGGCTCCGTCAGCTTCATCGCGAAGGCGCGATTCGCTGTTTTCAGCGCCAGATTGATGTATCGTTATATGCTGACGATATGACGCTGTTCGTCAAAGACCCGGCACGTAACCTGAATCCCCTACTTAGGGAGTTTGTTGTCTTCTGCGGAATGTCTGGTGTACATATCAATTGGGCCAAGTCGCTATTTTACCCGCTCACGGATGCGGTTGCTGACTTCCCCCTGGACTACCCCTTGGAGTGGTGCCGTACTGATCTCCGATACCTGGGTATCCAAGTCTCGCGTGACAAAGACAAAACAATATGCTCCAACTACGGAGTAGCTGTCACTAAACTCACCGTACTGGTGGATCGATGGATCTCCCTTCCCATTTCCATGGCAGGTAGGGCGTCGCTTATCAAAATGGTGGTGCTCCCCCGCTTTCTTTACCTCTTCCTTAATATCCCCTACTATCCGGGCGCCTATTTATTTAAATTATTGAAGTCGGAACTCTGTCGCTTATTTTGGGGGGTAAGAGCCCGCGGCTGAAATGGTCCATGCTGATACAGCCATACGATAAGGGGGGTTTCGATCTCCCCGACTTTGAGGTCTACTATCTGTGTGCCAGGCACACTATGCCTATCACTGGATGGCCCCCACTCCTTTTATGCCTCAATTGGCGGTGGAGGACTGGATTGCGAACCCTCTGCCTCTCAATGGCCTCCTCCATTGTCCAGCGTCGACCATAACAACACCGTATACTTCCGTCACATGCACTATCGATGCCTGGTACCGTATGGCTAAAAAGCTGGGCTG
Source organism: Lissotriton helveticus (assembly GCF_964261635.1). Lineage (NCBI taxonomy): Eukaryota > Metazoa > Chordata > Amphibia > Caudata > Salamandridae > Lissotriton > Lissotriton helveticus. The sequence goes on from NC_136068.1 coordinate 1,191,570,900, forward strand.
CAGCCTGCTGTACTCCCCTCGGATGCCGCTGGCATATCACCCTAAGCTTGAACTCCTGCAGGAACGTGGCTTCCGAGTGCTCTGTGGGAATCTACGAATCACCTGCTGGGGTGATCTCTTCTCCGCAGGCCGCTTTAAAACTGCGGAACTCTTCTTTGCAGCACACAATCGCACCCCGCTTGATGTATTTTACTACCTACAATTGCGCCAAGGGATGAGGGATATCCTTCCTGACTTTCCCAGTGAGCCTGAGATCATGGCCCCGCTTCACTTCATGCTTTGCTCACAAGATGGCTCGCATCTGGTGTCAGGCATGTATCGCCATGTCAGGGCGTGTGGCCCGATGTGGGAGGCCTCGGCCCGATTACACTGGACTGCTGAACTGGCCATTGACATCACTGACGAACAATGGTTGTACTGTTGTACCCTCACAGCCCGTATATCGGCCAGTAGCAGGCTCAAGATGATCCACTACAAATTATTGCAGCGCTTATACTACACCCCGGTGAAAAAATACAGGTTTCAACTGTCTGATAACGATCGGTGTGAGCGTTGCCGCGCAGAACATGCAGGTTTCTTACATCTTGCCTGGGAGTGCCCCACTGTTCAGGCCTACTGGCAACAGGTGCATAACGCCCTAGAATCCATGACTGGTGAATCCATAAATCCAGACCCGTTACTGATGCTTCTGGGACATACACCACACATCCCCAAGACATGCAGGAAATTCTTAGATATTGCATTACTCCTGGCGAAGCGGCGAGTAGCATGTATATGGGGTCGAGGCAGGGCCCCGAAGTTCAAGGAGTGGCTCGCTGATATGACACATAGTCAGGAGCAACACATAGTCTTTGCTGAATTACTCCCGCTCTCTAGCAGGCCGAACGACATCTGGGGCCCTTGGTCGGCTATCTTCTGGCCAGGCAGCTCGAGATGGAAGCGGTGATGTTCAGGCGTAACGTGTCTGTCCACTCAGATAAAACCGTCCTTGGGAGGCTTTAGATTACGATCAATTGCACTGTATGTGAATGTTCACCTTCCTATCAACTGTGACCGGCCACTATCCACTGTTTATACGCTAATGTACTATTGATGATGTCCCCTACATTTCCTTGTGATATGCTGTAGCATGGTTCCCCCTTGATGTATGCTAACACTATGACATTGCCCCTGGCTGACGAACAGATTGCCCCCTATGACACTCCACCGTCGCTATATTCATGCCGTTGCATTGTGGTATACTGTAAATGCTGAATGTTTCGGATGATGCCTTATTGACTGTAAAACCAAGCCCTTGTATTGTCTTGTTTTCTCTTTGTTGGAAAAAATCAATAAACAGAGTTTAAAAATAAATAAATAAATAAATAAATAATTCATTCTTATGTTTAAACATTCTGTGACAATATAGCATGGCCCATAATGTCTGAATGAATATATGTGCAAAATATCCAGTAACACCTGTATCTTTCTTAGGGAATATTGTTTACCATGGCCAGAATACCAAATGCAGTGGCACCTTGCATTTTTATATTAACGGTCAAAGTGTGCTAAAATTGTCAGTGTATATAATGTCCGTATGTTTGGTAAGTTAATAAATGTTCTAGTTGTAATATTCACAGTTATAGTTTCTAGCATTTTTAGTGCAGTGCATGAAGTGTGCTTTGTTTTTGGTGCCAAGTTTAATATTATTCAACAAAGAGCCTCAGAAGGAAAAAAAGGCCATAAGGGTACCCTCCAATCAGTATAATTACCATATACAAAACGCCCTTGTTGCCCATTACACATCAATTCAAGCTTTTTTTTTGGCCCCACCCCCCATTTCTTCCTTTTGGGCGAGGGATGCTTTAGTACCTACTTATGAATCAGCACATATGTCTGTTATCTTTAAAAAGATTAAAGAAGGTCCCATAAAACGTGGTAAATCTTACACATGTAAGAAAAGTAAAAATAAATGTGTTTACGAAGTGGGTCACATAAGCAGCCACCAAGGAGCGATTGGCAGGTTCTCGTCAATTTGCTCACTCTCTCATTATCAACACTTTCCTAAAGAAAGGGAATGGAACCGACACCCAAAACTTGTGTGGAAGAATATATGTGTGTAACCTAAAGACTACTAGCTTTGTGTGGTGCACATCTAAAAATATGTGTTCCCTATGGATTCCCAAAAAGGAAGGAGAGCTTCTTCCTCACAAGTACTAAAGAGTTCAAAATGAGTTACAAAAAGGCACACCATATCACATTTAGAACTTTTTAAGCTGACATGTTTCATTGTCACTTCACTTTTTGGCAAATTCATCAGGGCGTGGAGACTCCATTCCATCTTTAAGATGCACCGGATCTGCAGATTATAGGAAATAGGAGGGGACTATTTGACCCCCAACGTTTGCTTTGCACAATTGCCAAGTTTTGTATGCCTAGATTGTAGAATTTAGTGGCACGTCTACTGAAGTTAATCAGATACCAAACCACCTCCACATTTGGGCTGTTAATTTATTCAGACAGGCAACTCAAGTCACAGGCTTGATCAATAGTGATCAGCTTTCATTTGTTAAATAGCGTAAGATCTGATGTAATTTCCCATGAAGTCACAGGCTATGATTTCGTATGCATACTGACTAAGTTGGTTAATCCCTCACACTTCTTTCTTAGGTCTTGTGTCCATACATGCTAATAGACCCAATTGAGGCGGGAGGCTCCCAGTTTTTAAGACAAAAATGGCTTTATTTTGGCTGTCTCCTGCCTGAAATTGTCTCTCTTTTAATAGAAGTCAATGGGAGAAATTGATTCTACCAGTAGGTTTTTTTTTTTTAAATGTCTCACTTTCCTTTTCTAAATTGTTGGCATGTATGTATGTGTGCCCTGTGTGAGATTCCGTCTTGCGTGAGGTGAACAAACTACTGTGTGATTCTTACTTATTAGGAGTGACAATTGTGATGCAGTGTAGGGCCCGCACAATAACCCTAGACCTGGTGCCCTGGCAACTGCTACACTAGGGACAGAACCTCTCCGACCCCCACCCCCTCCGGCCCCCCGTTACTGAAACAAGTCATAGAAACCATTTGTAACGTCTAATCGGGAGTTCCACCACTAGGGTTGAAAGGTTATTTAATATTTATTTATGTATGCGTTTTTATATAGCGCGGACTTTACCCGAAGGTGTCAGAGCGCTTCACAATAGGAACAGAACTGATACATGAGAACATTACAAGTGAACAAATTACAAAAGCAAACGCTAAGTTACATGAGGTTGATTTGAAGTGCGAACGTACTGCTATATATATTCCCGTCTACTTAATTACTTAACGGAAAGATCTTGGGGCAACGTTAACGCAGTGGCAAAAGTACTTTTCTCCCACCAGTGTTGGCAGGTGCCGCCGGTCCCTTTAAGAGGACGGCTAATTGCGGGCCGATGTGCACGGCGATGACTGCCTCGCTCGCGCTCGCGCTCTCGGCGCTCGGCTGGTGCTGCCTGGGCCTGTCACTGCTCAACGCTGGCACGGCAGCGGAGACAGCGGCTCGGAGCTGGGGACCGAGGGACGGGCAGAGGCGGAGGCGAGGGAAGGCGCAGGACCGGGAGATGACAGGACCCCGGGGCACGGTAAGAGGAGGCCGTTTGTTTATGATGTGTCCGGTGACAGGCTGGGAGAAAAGCGGCTGACACTGCTCCATCTAGGCTGAGCACCTGGGGAAGCTGGACAGGAACAGTCGGACCTGTGGGTTGTATAGAAGTACAGCGTATGAGGCCGGAGAGTCATATCAGGGCTGGGAGCCCTGTCACCCTCATATCAGGTTATGGGGTCCTGACGTACCAGAAATGTTACAGCCTGACTTGCTCAAACCAGAGCCTGGCACCCGTTCCCTGAGCTGGCAGAGTGAAACTCAGCAGACCAGGCACGCTGCCCATATCCCTACTAGAACCGGAGACAGGAACACCACACAGCCGCGCGCCAGCCTGCCCTACAGACAACCATCAACCAGAGTATGTCACTGTGGGAGCCTCGTACCAACCAGGGCCAGTCACCCTGGCCCATTACAGAGCGAGTCGGCTTCACTCACCCATACCAGGGCCAGGCACTGTGCCCAGAGCATGGCATCTTAGTGCCAGAACCCTGCCCTTTGAAACTGTCCATAACAGAGTCTGGCCCAACATTATCAGAGCCTACACCCTCAACTGCCAGACTCACTCGGACTGCCCCATAGCAGTTGAATGCTTTCTAGCCTCTTCTTCCTAGGACCCTTAACACCCCTTACCAGCAGTTTAATGCATCTTTACCCACTCTCTATCGTCCTCATATGATAAGGCCCAAGGATTTCCACATACCATAAAAATGTAGAGTGAACGCCCCAATACAAGAGAGAGCACCATGAAGTCCCTAATTCCAGGAAAGACACAATGACTCTGTCATCCCATACCACAATCAAACAACCTGCTACCACTGCCAAATTCTGGGCTAAGGCCCCCATTTTCCAGAGATGCACATCCTGCTCTCCCTACCACTGTCACCGGGATCTGTGTTCCACAACCATGCCTTGGCAACTATACCAGATGAGGAGATTCTGATTCCACAAAACAAAAGCCTGGCATTTGACCTCCTTTGAGTCCCTGAATACCTTTGTTTACTGTAACAGTCGGATACCACTCAGTGCAAAAACCTGGGATTTTCGACCAGGGCGTGAGTGATACTTTGGCATCCCATATAAGACCCTGACACCCTTATTTTATTTATTGCTTCTTGCCAGACCCTGGAATCCTAACATTTTCAGCCCAAAGCCTGGAAATAAGACCCTAGAGTACCACAGCATGCCACCTTGACTCTTTGTCACCTTCTTTACACAGCCTGTCAGCCCCAAACTTTCCCACTGTGGCCTCAGAACCCCACACCAAGTCTGACTTAAAGGCACGCATACATCTCCATACAAAGGATGGCACTCCCATACCAGAGTCCTGCCCTCTGACACTGATACCAGAATCTAGCACACTGTCATACTCAATTACAGAGACTACTACACTAACACCAATACCAATACCCGAGCCTGGTATCCTGGCTGTACTGCGAAGAGCTGAGGCGGGAACCTTTTCCCATTCAAGCGCATGGCACCTTTACACCAGTAACCTGATATTGTCATCCTCCATTTTGCACAATAACGCCTGGACATGTCCCACACTGTACCATCCCCTGATACTCTGACCAGCACCATATTATCGTGCCATCGCACCTCCTTAATGAGCCAGGCACCTTGGTTACTTGTTTACAGTGAGACCCCCTAAAGCATAATTGTCCCTGCTCCCTGGGTTTCGACTCCTATCATAAGTGCAAAACTTAGTACATGATCCTTTACCCCATGCCAAACCTTTGAGCCCTTAAAAAGATTTTGTTGCTGCATCCTCCACCTCATATCAGACCCTAAAACACTACCTCCATATCAGATCCAAGTACTCTGTCTCCTAGGAGACTGTGACACAGTGATCCCCAGGGCAGACTTTGACATTCTGACCTACCGAACTAAATCTTGTTGTCTTGACTCTACACTTCTTTCTCGTACCAGGATCCCAATCCTCAACTACTAGATATTGGTACCCCCGCCACCGAAATACCAAGCTTTAACAGCATACACCTGTTTCATAATTTGCAACACTGCTTATTATCAATGAAAATGTGGCACCCTAACTCCTCTCAATCTCCTTTGAACGTCCTCTTAACTTTACTTGCTAGAGCAGCAGCCCGCATCTGAGCGGCACTACCTACATTTTCCAGTACCAACATGTTACCCCTGAAATTCCTAATTCGTATCTCTGTTCCCTCCAGCTTCAGTTCTATCAAAGTGCTGCTCATTCTATGGGTACATATGTCCGGCAAGCACGGACATGTTAGCTCCAGAATGATAGAATATGGTTCTATTGTGAATGAACTTTAAAATTATACAGGAAGCAAGGCACACACATAATTATATAATGGTGCAATGAGGGACTATCAGTAGTCTTCTTATAGTGCGTCACATCACCAATGTGTATATATATTATGCCGTCTTTTAGGACTTGTGTTCTGAGGGAGAAAGCTGCCTCTCATCGAACTAATTTAGTTACACCTCCAGTGCTGCAAAATAGCAGTTTACCTTTATAAAGACCGCACCCTAAAAAGCTTAGCTGGGAGAATGGATGAAGATGTTTTTTACTCTGGTCTCGTAGACATGTGTTAGACACCCTGGATCATAGATGTGTCAGTTACTGGATGTAGAGGAGGGCCACTGGAATTATGAGGAAGGGGAGGACTAAATCATGCAGCAAGAAAAGGCAAAAGATGAGACCAAAAGTTTCACATATAGAGGCATTAATAATTATTTTTTACACATTAGCACAATCTGGGCAAATGTTTCACATCGTTAGTATCAGTCGAACACCTACATAAAACAATAAATAACGTAAAGGTGACTTGTTAACCTCTCTTAAGGGCTTTCCTCTGTGCTGCAACGTGTGACAGCAATTTTAGTAACTTTTGATCCATTTCAGACAGAAACCGTTTTTTGTTAAAATCAGCATAGTGTGCAGCACAGAATAGATTATGTGGCAAATGTAACGAATCCATAAGTACAAAGAAAACACCACGGCCAGAGAATCACATCATTCCAATGGTCATGATCTGAAGTAGGGAAATGGAATATGGATACTGCTTTATATTACTGTATTTTGAATATAACACTAGAATTGCAATATAATTAAACATTACTAGCCAAAGATGGCCACAGTTTTTAAACGGCTGTATCCACCTGCTTTTCTCAGATTGCTAAAACAAACAACAAGATAGTTACAATTATGCAAAAAGGTGGGGGAGGTTGTCAGAGGCTCACATGGGGGAACGGACCAGCGCCTATTTGCTGTGTTTCTTGACAGTGATAACACAGTACGTCAAAAATTGTTTTACTGTCTTCATAAAAAGGATTGCATTCGGTTAGTCAGAAGATGGATTGTTAGGCAAGCTGTTGTCTGGTGCCCAAATGCAGGTTTTGTATGAAGAAGTAAAGGGTTTTGCCCCTGCTTTTTGCAAAATGTAGTTAAAAAGAGTTGTGTTTGCTTAAGAATGTTTGTGATTTATTTAATATTGTTTACAAATCTGTGATGAAGCTGGGCAATGTGTTTAGCTGTTTTCAGTATTTATATGTATCGTCCTGCTTAGAGACTGATCAGCTGGTGAGATGGAAATCTGACAAACTAATCTGTAGGCCTCCCAATGAATGTAAACGGTAACTCTCGGCAGAAAGTTATTTGTATATGTAAAATTGAATGTGAGTTATATCATCTCCAATAAATATGGGAGTTGTGTTTTTTTTATATCAATCAATCAATCAAAAACTTACCCCTGAGGGTCTCAAGGCGCTAGGGTGTGAGGGGGTGCTGCTACTGCTCGAAGAACCAGGTCTTGAGTAGCCTCCTGAAGGTAAGTAGGTCTTGGGTGTGCCGTAGGAGGATGGGGAGGGTGTTCCAGGTCTTGGCAGGGAGGTAGGAGAACGATCTGCCACCGGCAGTTGCTCTTTGGATGCGGGGAACGGTATCGACAGCGCGGTCGGCGGAGCGGAGCTGGCGGTTCGGGGGTGTAGAAGGTGAGTCGTGCGTTGAGGTGTGCTGGTCCGGTGTTTTGGAGTACCTTGTGTGCATGGGTGAGGAGTTTGAAGGTGATCCTCTTGTTGACGGGCAGCCAGTGCAGGTCTCTCAGGTGGGGTGTGATGTGGCTGTGTCGAGGGATGTCGAGGATCAGGCGGGCAGAGGCGTTCTGTATGCGTTGCAGTTGTTTCAGCAGTTTGGCCGGGGCTCCCGCGTAAAGGGCGTTTCTATAGCCCAACCTGCTGCTGACGAGGACCTGGGTGACCGTATCAATATTAAATAAATGAAATAATAAATTGTAGCTCCTGTCCTCACTACGTGGTAGACTCAGCCTTTAACCGCATGCGTGCGGGCGGAATTCCGCTCGCACGCTGAGATTTTTAAAACCGCACTTTACATGACGAGCTGGGCTCGTCATGAGCGTGCGAGGAGGCTACCTCATGACGAGCCCAGCTCGTCATGAGCGTGGAAGGGGTTAAGAGAGACACAGTGTCCTTGCCCCACTTCTCATTCTGTACGACCTGTGACCGAGCTCAGCAGCCAATAAACATGGCCCTGTTGTATGCATATTGCCCCAGCTTCAGGCATGACTTCCAGCTGTTCCCAGTGGGTGTTATTCACAGGAAATGTTCTTTTCTACCGGGTCTGCCCAGTACACCGACCCTAAATGCTCGGATGCATAGCCTGTGACCTTGACTAGAGAATGGGTACTTGGAAAGGGCCTGACTTATTCTGTACACCATTTCCCGTACTGGCAGAGTGCAGCCTGTTGCTGTAGCCAGAGTGCATCTAGTGTGGCCTTCGGCGCTGTATCCAGTCCAGCATTTACTGTGCACAGAGGGTGGCTGAGCTGTGTGCCAATTGCTCCTCTCTTCAGTGCCCTCTGTTCACAGCCCTTACCTCGTATGTTCTGTGCACATGCGGAGCTGCCCAGTACGCTCGCCCCCAGCAGCAGCTCTGGCCAGGTCGCAGCTGTACCGAGGAAGCACATGGCATGTCTTGCAGCTCTTCCCTTGCCAACCGTCCCCGCAGCACCTTTGGGCATGGCCTAATGCGGAGCCCATTACTTTAGTCCCCAGTACGCTCTGGGCGCAAAGCATGACATTTGCCACCTCTGTGAATTATGCCCTAGTGCCTCATTGACATGGTTTATGACCAGTAGCAGAGTAGCCCAATACTCTCTAGGCATGTCCTATGGCAGTGCGCGCGGGCAATGTGCCGTCACTGCTTCAAGAGCACAGCCTGCTGCTCTTCTCTGCGAGTACTGGGCAGGGTTCTTGTCCACACACCAAGCCCAGTGCGCCTCCCTATTTGCCACACCATTACACGTACGCTAAACGTGTATGGGAGAAGATAACTGTAGTGCTGCACACTGTGGTTATATTAAGAGGCCTAGGGCTGAATGGGCATGTACCCTGCACGCCGTTTTTTATTTCAAGCGTTAGTTCCAAGGAGGGCAAAGAGTGGGTGAACATGGGATTTAAAGTCTTCCATCCAGGGCTTTAAGTGGGCCAGGTCTGAGCACCGGCAATTTTTTAAAGGGGGCCTCGAATCGGGTCTCTATCGTGCTCTGATTTGTGCCCTGGCATAGGCGGTCCGGGTTTTTTTTTTTCGGACTGCAGTGACAGCAGGCACATCCATGTGTGCGTGGTGAGCGTTGTAGGGGAAGGGAAATCCTTTGAAGAGTCATTTTTTCTCTGGATGTACCTTCTCTTTCTGAATCTCAGGGGCAGCAACATTGTCATGGTGTCACCACCAGGGCTTTAAGTGGAAGTGTTTTCAATATTGTATACAAGCCGTAGTTGCTGCTTATTTATCTTATGCAACTAACAACCATTGACAAAGCCAATAGTCCTGACTTGTAGGTATGATGTGACTTCTTGTATCATATATCTGGACGCAATGACAGGAACAGCAAAATACAAGTCGGGTGGCACACTATGCTAAACACAGATTTTTTGCTTACATGTTTTTAAGCCACGCCCTTAATTGTATTTGGCCACGCCCCCTTGAGAGACCCCACAGTTTTTTCATCCCACTTAAAGCCCTGCTTCCATCACTCTCTTTGAAGTCATTACTCAGATGGGAGGCCAAGCAATGAATATGTGATGACGCCCCACGCCTTTCTTTACTCTAAATATAATTTTATCTGCAGATGGGGACCTTTTAGGCATTTTTCCATCCTTGTTTGTATCTGCCTCTGGCTACTTATGTGTGAATGTACCTAATTGGGGTGGGTACTGCATTTTTGTTTGCTTTAGCACATATGCCTTCAGGATTCTGGATGGCTTTTAGACTGTTGGCTTGTATCTGGGTGCCTGTTGGTTTGTTTAGGCATTAGAGTTTGGGTGCTCTACTGTGTCTATATTTGCGTTAAGATGTGTGCTTCTATGTTATTTATGTCTCTATGTGCTTGCATTATACGAAAGGCAACCCTGTTGGATTTCCCAACTCTTAATTTATTGATGCACATAGAAATAATGCAAACGTTTCTTAATAGTTAACGCTCTGGACCACAAGGAACCTTCGTCAGACGTGGTGGTCCTAAAATACCCGTGTTAAGGATGTGCTGCTTGGTTTTGGAGGGTTCTTGGGTGGCACAGTATTTCAGTACCTACCAAATTAATTTCATTATTAATTCACTGTGGGCTGCAACTTGTCAGAGTTGTTTCAATCCAAGAAGTATGTGTCTGGGCTGAAGACTATCAAGTAGTAGCAAGGCCGTTCCATTTAAAACTACTGGGTGCTCCTACCTCACATCAATGACTGCCAGATGTGTGTGATGTCACAGTGCACCTTAATCAGGTTCTAGACCCATGTAGGGTGCCGTGTCACTGGTCACAGGGCCCGTGACAGAGAACAGCAGAATCCTCATAGACATGGTTAAACAATGAAAGCAAAACAAACAGTGGTTTCGGAAGCTTGCAAAGCAAGATAAACCACATAACCGCATGGGGACTTGCATAGTTTTCCATACACCGAGGGGCATAAATAACAGTAAAGCCAGGTTTTACTTATGAAAAAAGTATACAGACCACACAGGTACATTTACATTCATTGAGAGTTTTTAGTAAAAAAGGTGTTTGTGTTTTTTTTAATAGTAAAGAAGTATACAAAAAGGTATAGGTGAAATGTTTGATTTAATTTCTGCCGCTGGTAATTACTCGGGCTTCATCCCTTTCCATCGTTATTTTACATACCATGCCATCTCAGTTTAGACCCTGCCATATTCAAATCAGTCTTGACCCTGCTCCAATAGGAACAGTCCATCCCGAACTGCCAGACTAGGTCTTCCCTGAACTGGAACACTAGCAAACCGAGGCTCGTTTCGCCCTAACTGGAACTCTTCAGTCGGGTGTAGCTTAGTACCAGTAGGACAGTGAGCCCAGGACCCTCATCTGGATATGTTCATCGCACTGAGGGCATTGCACTGAAGTATACAAAAAAGTGATGGTGCAAAGCGCGAATTAACCTCCTCCGCCACTGGTAATTACTCGGGCCGCATCCCAGTACATCCTTATTTTGCACACTACACCACCTCAGTTTGAACCTGCTTCAGTAGGATTTTATATTTTAAGAGCAAGACCTAGAACAAAAGATCATGGGCCTATCAGGCATGTCAGAGCAGTGGAAATGGAGTCGGTGGGGATTTATCTTGGTGCTTCATATAGTGTTAAAGTACATAAATGGCTAGCCAGGTACAGAGAAGAGCAGCCTGAACAGATATACACCAAAACCTGGTGTTGAGTAGAACTTCTAGTGCAGATATCTCCTAGGCCCAGGTGCTGAGGACATCAGCTAGAACAGACATAGATTAGCGTTTGGTGCTTAGGGGTGCAGCTAGGACAGACATAAATCAGCGCCTGGTGATGAGAAGGGCAGCTAAAACAGCTAACAGTCTCTAGAGCAGACAAACATTAGGGCCCAATGCTGAGGAGAGCAGCTAGAGGAGACATACTCTAGGCCCTGGTGCTGAGGGTAGAATAAAGACCAGATATACATTAGGCCCAGGTATTAAGAAAAGCAGCTAGGCTAGGCATAACCTAGATCTGGTACTGAGGAGAGCGTCTAAATCATGCAGAGATTAGGATCCGGTGCAGAAGAGAATGGCTAGTGCATTATTACTTAGGCCCACATGCCGGTGATTGCAGTTAGAGCAGATATACCCTAGTCGTTGATGGCAAGATCAGCCTTTAGGTCAGGCATATATTAGGCTCTGACGATGAAAACAACATCTAAATTGGATGTATCCTAGATCCTGGTGCTGCGGACAGTACCTCTAGTTGGCAAGCAGATCTTTTTAAACCCTTGTTCTGAAAAGAGCAGCTATAACAGAAATACACTAACCCCCAGTGCTGAGAAAAGCAGCTAGAATAGACCTAGGTTAGGTCTGGTACTGAGAAGAATGAGTGGAACTGGCATACCTTAAGCCACAGTGCTGAGGAGAGCAGTTGGAGCAGATCTATCATAGGCCAGGTTTCTCTAATGCGTAGCTCGGTAGTTAGAAGTAGCTTTATGGTGTGCAGCCCAGCCTACTAAATTAGAAGCTTTATGGTTGTTTGAATCCATAAGTGTATAAGAAAATTGTAGAGCACATAGTCAAGATGAAAATGTGTGTATTTTCAGAATTCATAAGCTGATGCTTGGAGAAAAATGAATGTCCAAATATATTTAAATCTGAGATTTGAATTTTAAACCATGCAGTATTACCAATATTATTACCTTCGTGCCAGTGGTATTGCAGCTATAATTGTCAAGTATTACCGTTGTAGGCCTGACTGAAGTTTGAATTATGCTAGTGTAATTTAAGGAATTTCATGTTATTCTTGTTACCCGAGATTCCCGAAACAACACTATTATGTCACTACGTGTCGGTCGAGGTAAATAAGGACTGGGATCGTACAGGAACAACAGAGCACGAGCAAGTGTTATTCACAATGTCTTTTTTTTGTTTAAATGCTTCTTCACTCCAAAAATTGAAGCAGAGATGCATTTCGACGGATCTGCATTTTGCACAATTCTGCTGTAAATTTGAGTAATTACGGAAAAGAAATTATATAATCTTGTCTGACGTGATCACTATTAAAACACTAACAATATTAGTAGGTGATGATGATTTTCTTTTAACAATGAATAGCTCTTATTACAGAAAAGGTTGGAGACCCCTGCTGATAGCTACTAGAGCAGACTCACCCTAGGTCCTAAAACACCATAGGATACTTGATTAGTAGCCAAAGGTTAAGGGGACACTCTGTTTGTGGGACTTGATGGCGAAACGGTTTGACAAATTGCTTTAAAATAATTAACTTATTATCGATACTGCATTTTAACAGAAAATATAGTCTCACTTGTTTTGTGCTGGTACTTAAACATAGAGGTGAGGTATGTTTTCTTGAGATTCTAAATACTGTTGAACGCATGTTTTTGTTTTCTTTGCTGGGCTTTCTGCTAGTCGAGAACAAAGGGAGGAGTTACTGATGTTACGCCTCAGTCGCATGTGTGCAGCGGCACATTCATTCTTGTCGTTTGTCGTGGAGTTTAACTGACCGCTCTGGGTCAAGCACCTGTTGGTGAGAATATAAGTACTCTCGTATAAAATATTTTTCTGGAAGTTTTAATATTAAATTCTATCAATACCTATTTATTCTTTCTGCCGATCTGACGCGAACAATATATATGGCAGAAGATCGTGTGACAGACACCATGTTTATATCCCTGAGTGCCCAGTGAGGGCTAGTGAGCGAGGACTCGTGAGCAGTAGAACTACTCCCTGAGTTGTGAAAGAAGTGTGGTTTGATGACTGCTGGGACGTATGTGCTACATAGAAAGATGTATGTCTGCAAGTATCTTATCGGAAACTAACTGAATACGCCCTTAGTTTATCCTCCTATAAAGAGGAACAATCCGTCCCTCCTTTCTTATATTTCATCGGTATGTAAATCTATAGATTTTTGAAGTAAGCCTCACTGTCCTTCATGACCATGTAATAAAAGGCATGGAGAGAAGGGTTGGTTTAGGTTTACATTTCTTCCTCCCTTCTATGACCTTTTGTTCCACAGTGCAGGCACTTTCCTTGTCTTATTACACATCAATGGAGTCCTCATACGAGTTACTCATCCATGCGTGACCTCATTTAAATGAGTTAAAGCAGCTCACTGTGTTTGTAGACTAACCACCAGCCACAGGAATTTTAATGTCCCCTAACTTTAACACTGTTCCAGCCCCCTCTGCATTCTAGAATCAATGTCGGGGTTTGTTGTGGGATCTTTAATGAGTGAACAAGGTTACCTAGGCTCTAAATTCAACATGCTTGATGGTGCTCAACTACAAGAAACCCAGGCTTCCTGACCAGGCTGGGTGTCCAAACTCGCGAAGAACGGCCTTTCGTGGCATATGATCTGAAGCTCTGCAATTACCTCTCTTAGCACCTTAGACTGTTTCTGGAGATGGAATGCAGGAAAGGTCTCCCAATTCACCTCTTCACAACCTTCCTGTTATTCTAAACTGGAAGCATTCTCTCTGCAGCCTCACCTCTCTGTGATGTTATGTTTCTTCTTTATTTGTCCATATATATATCATGTGTTCCATTTGTAAACATCCGTGAGTCCAGATATTGTTGGCATACACAGTGTTTGTTAAAATACCCCTCACCCACCAAAAGGGCCCTTGGTGTCATGCTTCATCATCGGGGTCTTCCCGTTCCGCTGCGGGGCGGGGCGTGCTACGACTAGCGACTATGCTGGAGCACCTTAAATAATTGTGAGTGCTATGTGAGTTGGAGTGAGTGTAGGTAGGGTCAGGGGTGTTTAGAAAAGTGAATCTAAAATGATACCTGGCTTTGTGAAAGCAAAAAACTATTTATTAGTCACAAGCTGGTATCGTTAAAAAAGGTGTAGCGGAGACTGATAGGCTTGACAATGAGCTTAATCTCCTAGTTAACTACTTGAGGTTGGGGGGCGGAGCTTGCTAGCGTCGATGGCAGACGCTGGAGTGCTGAGCAAAATCCTCCATTTATCCTAAAATAACGCGCCTGTCGACTGACGAGGACAGTGCATAGCCTCTAAGCATCACCGGCACACTCGGTGTCCAGAGCGGGAGCAGTCCGACGATCCTAGAGGGGGAAGCTGTGGCCCAACACTTCGGGGGTCAGGGCCTCGGAGCCGCGTCCCGGCGTGGAGCTGCCCCCGGAGTGCATCACACGACGTGCGGCGCACGCAGAACCATTCGACCGGCGACTGCTGTGGCCAGGATCGCGGGACTCAAAGCGACGAGCGGGATCGCAAGCAGGGACAGCGGTGAGTACCGGATCCCCGCGTGCAGCGGACTGAGAGGGGAGTTACCTGCAGTAGCCTAAGCGTCTCCTGAACACAGCGGGGAGCGGGCGGCTCGCCATACTCGCGTCCCCGGATAGACGCGTTGCTGCACTGCTAGCCAGGCGTGGAGGCCTTACCAGAGCAGACTGGGTGTTGCAGCATTGACCTGGGGACATTGGAGGGCTGGTTACGATACCTGGAGCTGGAGTGGGGCTCGCGACAGCATTACGCACCCAAACAACGCGGTTGGAAGCTGCGGCCTGCTGGGGCCTCCCTGCCTTCTGCCTGAGAGCCGGATCCCGGTCGGTGAGGCTCTTCTCCACAGACAGCAGAGCTGCCTTGTTCACTTGGCATTGGATGTCCACCCGGGCGGTGAGTGCGGTGGAACCCGGGGCGCCATATTGTAGCAGCTGGGGTGGACCTACTGTGGATCTGGGCCTGGCGCGCCACACTGCAGTACAACGCGAGTACTTATACTGGCCTCCTCTGCTTCCACAAACAGGGAGATAACCCAAAAGGTGTGCGGATATTTCACCTGGGGTCAGATGCGGTGACATATTGGGCCCTGCGCGGCCTGCTGCGGAGGACACGCTACTCGCCGCCCTGATCTGCCTCGAGGCACCCCCCCCCACCCCCATCTTGGTCTGGTTGTCCTGGCCTCGCCTGCTAGATAAGTGTGGCTGCTGCGCCGGGGGACAGTCTGAGGAGACCGGGTGCCTGGTTGGTGGCGGTGACACAACAGCCACCGAGACCTTCCCTCCCCCGGAGCTGTTCTACGCGGAGCGGACCCACAGAGAAACATCGCTGCACGATGGGGAAAGGAGACAAAACGCAGTCCAAACTTCCTTTCGAACAGCGGCGCACGAAGCCCTCAGACACACGGGAACCCGACAATGGGCAGCCTCCTGTAACACAAGACACCTCGATATACTCTGATATCAAGGAGTTGCTAGTTAACATGGAGAAGGGCCTGCAGGACAGCATGGTGTCGATAGGGACGAAGATTGATGCTCTCACTTACCGTATGGACAGGATGTCTGAAAGGGTCGACAAACATGCGGAACGTCTAGATATGTATGAAAGACGGATTACTGAAGTGGAGGAGGGGCAAATGGAACTAGATAAAGATCGCAAGCATATGGCTAAGATTTTGCAGGTGATTCAGGACAAATCGGAGGATTTGGAATCCCGTTCCAGGAGATCCAACATACGAATCACTGGGGTCCCGGAAACGACCCAAACGGGCAAGATGGAGCTATTTGTTGAGAAGCTTCTGACCACCGTACTGGGCGATGGCATATTTTCACCCATGTTTATAGTGGAGAGAGCGCACCGCACATTGGGTCCTAGGCCGCGCCCGGGGCCCCCCCGAGGCCTATAATAGCCAAACTCCTGAACTACAGAGACAGGGACTCAGCGTTACGAGTGGCCAGAGAGAAGGGTCAACTGCAGTTCGAGGGCGCAAACATCTCCTTATATCCAGATATTACTGCTAAGGTGCAAGAAGAGCGGCATCACTTTGCTCCGTATAAACAACAGCTCCGGGATCTTGGCTTGGGCTACGCCATGTTGTACCCAGCAAAGCTGAGAATAAACCAACTAGGGCATTCCCACTTCTTCACAGACCCGAAGGACCTCCAAAAGGCGCTCAAGACTTGGTCCAAGGAACAACGGAACAGCCCTAGGGGACAACCGGACGAACAGGACCCTACCAGTGGCTTGGACGACCAAGAATGACCGCACTACGCCCTCTGATTCACCCCAAGCAATTACGATCAGCGAAAAACAGGAGTGACGAAGTCGGAGATGGGCGTTGAACATTGGATTCCCCGGTCTTGCAGATGGTGCCAATGGAGAGTCCTGTGGGTTAGCTGTGAGAGACCCAAGACTTCCAGATACGGAGAGACTGTTCCATTACACAGTTATACTTTTTGATTCTTTATCCTTTATTTCGGCTGGCTGTGGGGCTCTGGGCAAACGCCCCTGATTTGGGCTGGCAGTTTCGGAGCTTGCTAGTCATCGAGAGGTGGACGTTGATGTCCCGGCAGAGGACACTAGCTTGCATATACAGACATACGGATGTGGGCTGCCGTTAAAAGACATATATTGGGTGATGAGGCGGGGAGCTGGATTGTAAAAACTGTTTAATTACAATCGTTACCTGTTCTAATTCTGGCGACCTCTGCCCCAGAGCTATTAGCACAACGGGGTCCGATTGGGACCTGTATGGGTCAATTGGGGAGTTTTGATGGGGGGGGGGGGTGATTTCAGGCTGGGCCAAGTTGGGGATGGGCTGCTGTGGGGGGGGGACTTCTGACAGGGGGGGTGTTGGGGCAGTTGTTGGCGGCGCCAGGGAGGACACTTTAGCTCATGCGCTACTTGGCACACACAGCATGAAACATGATGTAGTACATACTGGGCACAAAGACGATACACAAAGAGAATGCACAGACGACATACACTTAGAGAGCGAATGCGTGACACATCTGAAGCAATGGCGACTGATATGAACAACGCGCGCGCTGACAAAATTAGGGCGCTCACTTGGAACGTGCGCGGCCTCAATGATCACAGAAAAGTGCGTAAGGTACTGAGCTATTTGCAGAGACACAACATAGATCTGGCCTTGATCCAGGAGACGCACCTCCCCATGGACAGCAGAATCTTACACCATAGGGGACTGGAGGGTAATGTGGCGACCTCTGGATTCACTACACACGCCAGAGGGGTGATGACATGGGTGAACCCTAGATCTAAACTCACACAACAAACACTTGAGGCTGACCCGGAGGGCCGTTATGTAATATCTAGGTGCACTGGTCGGGGAATGTCTTTCGTAGCTGTCAACACCTATGGTCCCACCTTTGACTCCCCAGACTTTTACAAGGGGTTAGCGAGTAAGCTCAGGCACTACAACCCTGATGACCTTTGGTGGGGGGGAGACATGAACCTTACTCTGGACCCCACACTGGATAGATCTGCTGGCCCGCACCGCAAGCCGGCCGCTGCGGCGGTGGAACTACAGGGGGTTATGACGCGTTTAGGTCTTGGCGATGTCTGGCGTTCCCTAAATCCGACTCTGGGGGGCTACACCCACTACTCCGCCTATCATAATCTTCACACCAGAATCGACTACTGGCTTATCCCGGAGTCCAGATCTGCCATGATTACGAGTTGTGAGGTCCTTCCCAGAACCCTTTCAGACCACTCTCCTGTGCTCCTGGAGATAGTAAACCAAAACTCTCCTATCCCACCTTTCACGTGGAGGTTCCCACCATATTCGTTACTAGACCCGATATTCAGGGGAGAGCTGGCCGCAGCCATAGATCTGTTGTTTGAGACCAACATAGGCTCAGTGGATAGCTTCCAGACTGTCTGGGAGGCATTTAAAGTTTACATTCGGGGGTGGCGATTTCCAAACACTCAGGAGTACTGAAGTCGATACGCCCACGACTGGAAGCCCTTGAGAACCAGCTTGGTGCCCTGGAAAAAAGGCAGATAGACAGTGCAGACTGCAACTTGAGCAACAAAATTAAAATCTTGCTTGAGGAGTATCACGACGAAGCAGACAGGGAAGTTAAACACATGGGAAAACACGTTACCGCTAGAGTGTACGGTGAACGAGATAGACCAGGCACTCTCTTGGCCAGGATAATCGGAGGAGGGAGGAAACGTCAGATAATCACTGAGGTTAAATCGATCATGGGGGACTCCCTGACGGATCCAGTAGATATAGCTCAAGCATTTAAAGCTTACTACACTACACTCTACACAGCTCAGGGAGGGGACATCGACAAAAACATTGAGGACTACCTGGGGCATATAGATCTCCCTTGTTTGCCTAACTCTGATAGGGAATTCCTCATGCAACCGATAGAAAAGGACGAAATCTCTGAGGCTCTGATGAGCATGAAGTCAGGCAGCGCGCCTGGATCTGATGGCCTCACGGCAGGCTTCTATAAAGCCTTTGCAGAGCAATTGATCCCGCACCTGTCGACTCTTTTCAACGAGATTTGTACGGAGGGCAAGATGCCAGACACAATGAGAGAGGCGCTGCTAGTTACTATCCTGAAACCTGGGAAACCGAGTGATGTATGTAGCTCGTACCGTCCCCTATCCCTACTCAATGTGGACGCGAAGCTATACGCTAAGGTCCTGGCGACTAGACTAGCCTTACTGGCCCCCTAGCTGGTGGCCCCGGAGCAAGCAGGCTTCATCCCAAGCAGGAACCTGACATACAACATCCGTACTGTTTTAGGCACAATGCAACACACACGACAGGACAGACCTGCGTTAGCAGTATTCCTCGACATGGAGAAGGCGTTTGACTCTGTGGAGTGGCCTTTCATGAGACAGGTGCTGCAGCGCCTGGGACTCGGTCAACCATTTTTACAAATGATAGGAGCGTTGTATCACAGACCACGCGCCAGACTGCGAATCAATGACCTAGTAACAGACCCATTCCCGATCACCAGAGGCACTCGACAGGGGTGCCCACTCTCTCCCCTGCTATACGCACGCACTAGTGGCAGAGCCATTAGCTTGTGCCCTCCGGGAATACCACGGCAACGAAGGCATCTGCTTACCTAACTATAAGATTGTGGTCTCAATGTATGCAGATGACACCCTGCTTTATGTTAGAGACCCAGACAACAATTTGACATCGGTGTTAAGAGGTTGTACGTTTTGGCGCATTGTCAGGCCTTCGAGTCAATTGGTCAAAATCGTTAGCCTTTCCCTGACCCCAGCGACACTTCCCACGACCATGGAATACCCGCTCACCTGGACCACCTACGCGATTAGATATCTCGGGATCCACCTTCACACGGATTCCGAGACCCTCTTTAGAGCAAACTATGGTACGGCCTTTAGTAGACTGGAGGATGACGTGACTGCATGGTGTAAACTCCCACTCTCCCTAATTGGGCGGATAGCTATTCTGAAAATGGTGGTGCTCCCCAGATTCCTCTTCTTATTCACAGCCATCCCGATGGTGCTCCCCAAAACGTTCTTTCAACGACTACAACAGGAACTGACTAGGCTTGCTTGGGCGGGCGGACAACCACGGGCGAAGTGGTCGCTCCTCACGTTGCCATACAGCATGGGGGGACTGGGAGCTCCGGACCTAGAATTATACTACAGAGTGGCACAGGCGGCACACCTTCACACATGGGTACATGGACACAAAGACATTCCCCACTAGAAGATGGAGACCTTGTTTGCTCTCCCGCTCTCGCTCCCACACATGATATTCGAACCTCCCTATCGCCGCACGGGAATCCTTGATTCAATTGCCGCTACGACACATGCGTGGAATAACCTCCTGCAGAGGCAGAACGGTGCGCTGCTATACACCCCCAGCATGCCTATTGACTGGGTACGATGGCTGCCCCCACTGCGCGAAAAGGGGGTATTGGACGCTATGCGGAAACTAGGGATCGAGACTGCAGGCGATTTATTCAGTGATGGAGTGGTAAAAACTTGGGAACAAGCACGGATGGACCAGGAGGACCCGTCCCTGCTGACGAGATTCCACTTCTTTAGAGTGCGGCATGCTTGCTCGGAACTCCTGGGGGGAGACATGGCAGAACCGCCAGAAGTGAAGGAACTCACATATATCACGAAGGCCACGACCTCACAAAAATTGCTTAACTCACCTCTACACATTGGCACTATCACACAGGGAAAACACGTATACTAAAGCGAGATTAGCGTGGTAAGTAGACTTACAAATGACGCTGAGCGATGACATTTGGAAATACTGTTGCACCAACACAAGGAGCATCTCTTTGAACGGACGGCACAGGCTAGTCCACTTCAAATTTCGCAACAGGATATACTACACCCCATCCAGGCTCCACTGGTATGGTCTCAGAACCACTGCGGAGTGTGACAGGTGTCGTGTCCCAGACGCTGCTTTTCTCCACCTAGCGTGGGACTGCCCGAGTATTAATGACTTTTGGGAAAAAATGTTTGCAGAACTTGGCACCATCACAAAGGTGACTATCCCCCCGGACCCTGCGATGGCCTTGATAGGGTACACCAAGAACTTGCCAAAAGCAATTCGCAGATTAGCAGACATGGGGCTCCTACTTGCGCGCAGCGTTGTTGCATGCTGCTGGATGAGGGGCCCGAAACCGACTACTAAAAGGTGGGCACATGATATGCTATATTCTTGATTGCAATCTGAGATATACAGCGAATTACTACCCCCCACCAGCAGACCAAAGAATTTTTGGGGGCTATACCAAACATATTTAACAGCTCACGCAGACACAGACCAGGAGGCGGGGCTACAAGAGTCCCAAGGGGAGAACGCGTAGTGCAAGTAGTGCTATGACAACCGAGCTTCGTTTCAGATTCTGGAGTTTGGGAGATGGGAAATGCGGTAGCTGTCACCTTGCATTCTAGGTTTTGAGCATGTTAATACTTCAGTGCCCCTAAAACGCCGACTACCCTACTTACAGGGTTGTTGGCTAAATGGCTGTGTAACTTCAAGCAAAGACTGTGGATAAGTGTTCGACATTGTGCTGTACTTCTGGCCCGTGGGGGGAGGCGGGAGGGGGGGGGGTTTGAAGACTTGTCGTACTGGTTGTAACTTGTATCAAAAACTCTAAAAAAATAAAATAAAATAAAACTACTTGAGGTTGGACCTTTATGATTATCTGAACCATTTACTGGAGGAGGGTGCGTCCACCTTGGTGCTGATCAGCACCACCTCTTCACTCCCTAATTTTGATTTTTGTTGGCCATTTGTAAACATACCTGCGTGTTGGTTACATGTCCTGTTGCTATATGTAGCACTCTACAGCCCACTAGGGATTGGTTTGCCATTGGAAAGTGAACATTGCAGCTGCTTTAGATGTTACAACAAGTATGTACAGACACTAATGAGAATTGATGTCATGTCCATTTTAGATCTGACCTCCTTCTGCTTATAAGATATTTATCATAAATGTACTCTTCCCTCTTAATCCTGTGCATGGATTATTGACCCTGTTGAAGCTGCTCACCTGTTTGTGGTCCTCCCTTGCAGTGTTCAGAGGGCCTTTCCTTACGTGCATTATCCCCTCTGACAACACTGGTATTTGGCAAGTCCATTTTTCATTGTGTGACACACAAAGGTCTCTTTTTAAATTTTTCTTTTTTTGTCTATCCTGGGCAGCGCATGCGCTGCTCTGTGACGCATGCTGTGTTTGAGTGTGAACTTTAAGCCCCGCCCTCTATCCGCCCATATTTATCATTGGCTTGTGTCCTTATCCTTCGTAAATGCTGGTTTCTGATTTGTCAATAGGCTTGTTAGTCCCTCCTTAGTACCGCCTTGGCTTAATTTGTAACCTGGAGAAAAACAAAAAATAACTGTGGGTCTGACAGAGAATTCAAAACATGCTATGTGTAGCTGGCTATGTGTCTGTTATTCCTCTAGAGATGGAAGACAGATTGGACAGTAAACCACTGTGGAAAAATGTCCATCAGTTACGCGATAGTGGGCGCCCAGTACATCATGTGGTCTACTCCACAGTAGTATAACCACCACTCTATCACCATAGATCAATATTGGAGAAGAAGAGTGATGGATGGATGTCTGGTGGATTGAGTTGTCGTAACTGTGAGCAGTGCACAAAAATAAAAGTGTGAAAATTGAAAAGTATAAAATTGGATGGTGCATACAATTATATTTTATTCTGGCGTTACGCACCTCCAAGGTTAAAAATAAAGTGCAAGTAAGTCAGGTGGTTCAAACAAATACCTTCTGACTGGGCTATCTGGTCGACCTGTTTCTGCGGTTATTGGTCAAGTGTTACCATCCGCTTCCTCAGGACCCATTAACTTAGTTGCTACTGCTAAATAAATAATAAGTGAAAATAGGACATTATACAAACATACAAAGTGTCACCTGTACACTTCCATTTTTCTCCTGTGAGTGTCCATTTTTGATATAGCCAGCGAATCCACATGTAATGAAAAACACAATAAAATAGCACTCACATTAGTTAAGGCTATCCCAAGACACAATTTGTCAGTATTTATGATACTACCTCTAGGTCAAAGCTACCTTAGAGTGTCCCACATTGTTAAAATAATCAATGTCTCACCTTAATTTGTAAGGGAAAACGCCTCACCTCACCTGGCAAACAGCTCAGGAAAATGAAGCACCGCTCTGTAGTGCAGAAAAATGTATACAGGGTCAGTGTCAAAAAAGCAGTGTCAGGCAATTACAGAAGCACATCCAAGGTGGGTGCCCAGAAAGACTACCCACGCGTGGGGGGCCCGTTAACCCATCGTAATGCCCGCAAATGGACTGGATTCGGTGTATTCAACATATATATACCGTGATATCAACAGTAAGAGTGTTTCCAGAGCTGTGGTGTTGTTAATTGTTATGTCTCATTTGTCATTCGCCAAAGATAAAGAGAAAATACCCCAATTGACGAAATATAATCATGGTCTCTCAATGTTAGTACCATCAAAAAATGTACATCACTATCGGTAATGTCGCTCGCTTAAATAAGACTAAGACCGAGTGACAGGAGCGCTCCCACCCATTCAGGCAAGAGGCATATAACGCGCGCTGCTGGTCTATCAAGGAGTTAAATGAAGCCCCTCCTGCTGCCTTACCTATCCGTCGGTACTTCTGACAGCCGGCCGGGCTGTTTGGGGAGGTGCCGTGTACGACGACGTGCACTTCCTTATTGATTCTGTGCCTGCGCATCAGGTCATGCGCGCAGAGGCCAGAACTACAGATACTCATGGGAAGTGTAGTCCGCATGGGTAACAACGAGCGTTTCTGCGCGCGAGTGTGTTCAAAAAACTACAGAATAGGGAAATGTAGTTTTTTGAAAAGGCTTCACGATCGCGCTCGATTCAGCCAGTCATTAGACATGATGACACGTCAATGACCACCACACCGAGGGGCATGGATCTAGTCATACCTATATTCAGGCTCAGTTTATAATACTCTTCAGTCAGATATCAACACTAATGACATGGTGATGTGATCACAACTATAATCGCACGGAGGCTCCCTGGTTGCAAAAAGACTCAGTGGTGTTCGAGCTCGTGTTCTCTCTTAATGTGGTATCATTAAGTCCCCTGTATGTGAACGGCCAACACACATAGCGATTACTAGTGTGATGAACAGGTCTTAGGTTCTAATATTAACTTCCTAATATTTTTTGATTTTAATTCATGATGGGGCTCCCCGCCCGAGAGTGCGCGACCAGAGGTGTCTGCACGCCCCACGGGGGAGTAAGGATATGGATGCATCCTAAGTTAGGGGTTCAATCATTGTTGTTACTATAGAGAAAAGTGTCAGTCATAGGATGGTCAAATGATCTGAAACTCTCTTGTTAAGAAGCGACCCAGTGTGTATAGAGCTAAATCCTCTATCTCAGTGTGAAACAGGGGATTACTATTAAGTAGTGGACCTAACAGTAACTCTATCTGGACACCCTCTGAGTAGGCTCTGTTCCATGTCTCGTGGGCAGGACCTTACTCAGGATAGCAGAAGATGGCCAGCCAGACAGACTTCTCAGAGTACATGCATTCCTGGAGTGTCTACAGTGTCATCCACGGGATGTCTTCGTTGAGCCCGTTCTTATCGCAGTTAAGCTTATAGACCCATTTTTGTTCGATTCTGAACAAGTATCTGGATATATCCGTGATTTGGTTGGGAATGTTGGGTTGTTCTAACACAGTCCACTCAAAATCCGTGGGTCTGTGCCCCACTTGAATGAAGTGATTGGTCAGTCTTGTTGACTGCTTTTGGCATCTTATTGTGCTCTTGTGTTCTGAAATCCTTGTCTTCACCTTACGGGTGGTCATGCCAACATATCTCAAGGCGCAAGGGCAGGTAATTAGATAAATCAAATTGCTGCTGTTGCAGTTAGTAAACCTTCTCTGCTCCCAAGGTCGAGTGGTTCCTATGTCTACTGAGGTAGTTCTTCTCGTTTGCGGACATGCCGCACAGTTGCCACAGGGGTGGTGTCCCGTCACTGGTGGCATATTCCAAACAGTGCCCACTTGATGGATTGGCTTGGGTGGAGGTCTGGTATGTACAAGTCTGTCTCTCAGACTCGTCGCTCTTTTGAATGCAAATAGTGGTTGCGGAAGGGAATCTTCTCCTGTATTCAGGATCCTCCAATGTTTGCGGACAATGCGTTGTATGGCGTTGGATCTTGTGCTAAAAGTGTTGACACAAGTAAGCCTGTCGTTCTTGGTCTTGGGGACCGGTGGTTCCAACAAGGATTCCCTATTATTGTTAGCCGCTCTTTTTCTTGAGCGCCGGATCAGTTTCTTGGGGTAGTTCCGTTCAGCCAGTTTAGATGTCAGATCATCTGAATATTTGACCGTGTCCTCCTTGTTGGTGCAGTTCCGCTGCACTCGCAGAAACTGTCCATATGGGAGATTGTCCCGTAAAGATTTAGGGTGACAACTGGTATATTGCAGTAGAGAATTGCGAGCCATTGGTTTTCTGTACAGCTCGGACTTCAGGCCCTGTGGTGTGATCGTAATTAGCAGGTCCAGGAAAGCCAAGGATTGTCGGCTGTTCTCCAAGGTGAATCGTAGGAACGGGTTCTGCTCGTTGAGCCAGTTATGGAAGTCATGGAGGGATTGTTCATCGCCACGCCAAATCACAAGGATATCGTCGATATACCTCTTCCAAGTGCATATCGATTCCAAAAATGGGTTTGTATTGATGAGAACCAGGTCTTGTTCAAACTTGTGCATGTACAGATTCGCCAGGGACGGAGCAAAAACGCTGCCCATGCTCGTCCCAGACGTCTGCAGATAGAACTGGCCTTCGAACTCAAAGAAGTTCTCTTTCATGGCAATCGTTGCCAGGTTCATCACTAGTGGAATGGGTGTTATTGATTCCCACGTAAGATTACCCAACAAAGACTCAATCGCCTCAAGTGTCTCGTTTTGGGGGATGGAAGTATACAGTGACTCCACATCGAAGGATACCAGGTGGTCAGTCAAGATGTTAAAATCAAGCTCTGGTAGTAGTCTGAGGAGGTCTTTGGTGTCCTGCAAATAGGTCGGCATCCGTTTTACCAACGGCCTCAGGAAGAAGTCTACAAATGAAGACAGAGGCTCCAAAAGAGATCCGATGCCCGAAATAATGGGTCTGCCAGGTGGTGGTCTTCTGGACTTGTGAATTTTGGGCAGGACATAGAAGTAAGGGGTCACGGGGTTCTGGGTAGTCAGATAGGCTGCTTCTTTGTTGGTGATCCAGCCTTCAGCCAGTGCCTCCTCCACGAGATGCCCAATAGTCGTTTTTAAGCGAGACGTGGGGTCGGCCGTCAGAAGCTTATAGGAACGTGTGTCTCCCAGCTGCTGTAAACACTCTTCTCTATAGGTCGACATATCTAGAAGTACTGTCGCCCCACCCTTATCCGCTGGTTTGATAATGATGGAACAGTCATTAGTCAGATCTTTTAATGCTTCCTGCTCCGGTTTGGAGATATTCACAAATGGATTGTGAGGCTGTTTGAACAGTTCTTGGATGTCGTGTTGCACGGCTTCTTCAAAGGTAACTACTTTGGCCGGAACCATCGCTGTAAGTGGACTAAAAGTGGATGGTTTTTTGAGTCCTGTGTTCTCTAGGAGACTTTCAGGTGGATCTGTCTTCGAGAAGAAGAAGTGTAGTCTTACTTTCCGGAAGAATTTCGACATCTCGATCTGTGTCAAGAAAGGATCGCCTGTGTTTGTACTCACAAAACCTAGGCCACGATTCAGTACCTTTTCTTCCATTGGTGTTAAATCGTGTGAACTGAGATTAACTACGAGGCTGGTCCCGTGCTCTGGCCCGCTTGGTCCTGCGGGATCTGCTTGCCGCTCCGTAGTCCCATCGCCTGTGGGGGGACGTTCCACTGTACTTGTCCCTGTCCTTGTGCCGTCCGGCGTCGTCCACGCGACCTCCCTCGGCCAAACCCTAAAAAAGGCACATTGGGACCCGGATAGTATGGTCCAGGACCAAAAGGTCCCATCTGTTGTGGGATCTGAGGTGGACCTTGCATCCAAGGATTAGGTGGCCACCAGGGGTTAAATTGGCCCTGATTGTAACCCTGTCCTCCTCTGTTCTTCCACTGACCTCTTCCTCTTGGTTTAGTCGCTGAATTGCCTTGGTTGGAGGAGTCGGAGTCAGTCGAGTTCTCAGATGAGGATGTTCCGTAAGTCGAGCCTCCAGTTCTCCCATTGCGATTAAATGGCGTCGGAACATAATTCGCACTGGTGTAGGGGTAGACTTTCTCCTTGGAGAACTTCTCTAAATCCTTCTTGCACTTCTCTAGTTTGGAGAAGAGAATATTGTCTTTGAAGTCCTTGTTGGTTTTATTATTCTCATCTTGTTGTTTAGTAAAGATTTTGCCAGTTAGGGTAGCTTTGATTTGGCCTTCTAGGAGCTGGATCTCGATCATTATTTTATCCGCGGCTTTCTTCGCGGTCTTGATTATCAGGACCAGCCAGTCCCTGGTGCACTTCCATGCTATGAGGTACCAGTCTCTTAGGAAATCCGGGTCGTCTAAAAATAGTCTCGGTGAATTGACTACAATCAATCCCGTTGGTGCACCGTTTCCTCTAAGGTATTCAGCCATGGTGATACCGTGGATGCATGTTCGAGAATGACTCTTCTTCAAAGTCAGAATCTTGGGCCAGCCATCCTGACTACTATCCTGAGGTTTGGATAAATTATCCAGCATGCTGGGGTTGTCATTTAGTATAGATTGTATTTCGGCTTCATCGAATGCCAAGCCTAAAATGGATGCCATCGTGGAACCGACAGAACCAGCCACCAGGGCCGATAGGAACAACGGGGTGCTCTGTCTATGCCTTAACACTGAACAATCAACAAAGACTATGTAGCCACAACCTCCAATGAGGGGTGGGCGGTGATATACTAATCACACTTTTCGCGAAATCGAACCCGCAGCCTCAGCTGCTCCGGAACTACAATCAACTAACAATTATTCTGGGGTTCAAGGGGTGTGTTTTAAGACCATGGCACAGTTATATCCCCCGTAATAGCATACAGAAAAACAAAAAATAACTGTGGGTCTGACAGAGAATTCAAAACATGCTATGTGTAGCTGGCTATGTGTCTGTTATTCCTCTAGAGATGGAAGACAGATTGGACAGTAAACCACTGTGGAAAAATGTCCATCAGTTACGCGATAGTGGGCGCCCAGTACATCATGTGGTCTACTCCACAGTAGTATAACCACCACTCTATCACCATAGATCAATATTGGAGAAGAAGAGTGATGGATGGATGTCTGGTGGATTGAGTTGTCGTAACTGTGAGCAGTGCACAAAAATAAAAGTGTGAAAATTGAAAAGTATAAAATTGGATGGTGCATACAATTATATTTTATTCTGGCGTTACGCACCTCCAAGGTTAAAAATAAAGTGCAAGTAAGTCAGGTGGTTCAAACAAATACCTTCTGACTGGGCTATCTGGTCGACATGTTTCTGCGGTTATTGGTCAAGTGTTACCATCCGCTTCCTTAGGACCCATTAACTTAGTTGCTACTGCTAAATAAATAATAAGTGAAAATAGGACATTATACAAACATACAAAGTGTCACCTGTACACTTCCATTTTTCTCCTGTGAGTGTCCATTTTTGATATAGCCAGCGAATCCACATGTAATGAAAAACACAATAAAATAGCACTCACATTAGTCCCTCCTTAGTACCGCCTTGGCTTAATTTGTAACCTCCCATGAGGACTAGCCCTTTTACTTCGGGTGTTACACGGTACGTCTTATTTAGTCTGTAAGCACTATTTTCTTTAATGAGTTTCTCCTACTGCCGGCACGACATGCTTTGCTGCAACATTCAGCGCGCCATGCGTGCTTTCACTTTCCAAGTAGCCCAGGACAATGGTGGCCGCTTCTTTAAAATGCAATAGGTCTGGCATTTACAAAAATTTGAGCTATTGGCATTGTAAATGACAATGCCTTTTATTTATGTGTTAATTACCAATACAGATAAAAGGAACTGTCATTTACTATGTCAATAGCTTAAACACTCGCAAATGAGAGACCTATTGCATTGCAAATGCTTGTTCCTCCTCTGTGCAGGGAAAGGAGGTCATATTTACGAATACAAATTTCTGTGCAGGCTTTGCTACTCCACTTGATGCCCCTAACTATTCATATTTTGTCCATCGTCCATGTCTCTTGGGTCAGGGACAACCCTCCTTATTTCTGTATTCGGTCTTCTTGAATCATACAGTGCCCTCCACTGTCTTCCGATAGACGGACCACTGGCAGCCATGAGGGAGATGCAGTACTTGCAGCAGTGCTCACAAGACCTTGCTAACACTATGTTGTGCTTGTCCTTCACTTTTATAACGTTTGTATATTTATTTAATATGATTTTAGTTTGGTATTTTTAGTGGAAACATTTTGAGAAGATATTAAATTTTTGCCCTGACGAAGTGACCGGAAGTCGTGGAGAAACCAGTGTTGACAAGAATTTCCAAGTAAAAGAGGCCATTTATATTCACAACACAAGATATAATGGTACTTTAATATTTAATATCTGTTAACAATTTAATCTCAAATGCTCTTCAAAACTAGTGTAGTTGATTGGGCAAGTCGGTACACAGGCTAGTACAGTGCCTGACCATCTAGCTTGTGATTGCTTACAGTGCAATATGTGCAATAGTACTGTTCGATCACTGTGAACCTGGACCTGACCAAACCCAGTGCTAATAATGTAAAAATAGTCCATCTCGGCTCTTTCAGCCACAGTGGATCTAGGTTTGTGTCTGCATGCTAATCTGGCAAGTAAACTTCTAGTGGCCTGCTACACCGATATTTCTAACTTTTTAAAAAACATTTAACTAGGGCAGTCATCAGCTACCTTCACCTGCCTTGATACATACAATTTTGAGGCCTAACAAAGCTAGGGACAGGTGTCGGCTACACCAGGGCACTATTCATGGTTGTAAAATGAGGGCACTGGAAAGCTGTCGGATAGCTCAGACCTTTTTCACCCAAAAAACATTAGGGTGAAAGAGTTCTGGGACTGCTGACACCCTCTTCTCAATAGTGAACAAGGTAAAAGGGAAGGTGTCTGCTGCCTCTGTCCTCTTTGATTCACACCACTTATAGGCCCAAACATTCCCAGGGCAGGTGATTGTTGACTCGTAACCTTATTTGTACCAGGCAGCATGCGGGAGCTTCTAAAAGGTATACCACTAAATCTGATGTTTGCTAGCAGTTTATATTATTATATAAATATAACCGTGTGCAGAGGGGATCTGGCGGCGGCGGGTATGCAGTTGGGTGGAGGCCCTGTGGCCAATCTCTATTTGGTCATTTTTTTTGTTGCACAAATTAGAGGGATACAGACACATTTATGTGCATTTGCAATCCATATTAATAACGTTTAGATCTTTGTTTTGGATGTAGTACTTTATTATGGTTTTCATACATAAATGCGCCTGTTGCCTCTCTAATTTGTGTAAAAAAAAAAACTTGTTTGATTTATGGTCAAAGAGTAGCTGGCCATTTGAGGTGGGCAATGGGGATCTGATAACACAGTGATTACTTCAGGTAGTGCGGCATTGGGCTCCCTGGCTGGCAATCATTTGCTCAGTCTCTTCAGTCATGTGCAGCGAGGGAGTTGGCTTAATATCATAAAAAAGAGAAGGTTAAAGAAACCTCATAGTTAAGAATGGTAACAGATCTTCCTTTATGTTCAAAATTCCCTAGAAACTCACTGAATCAACCAAATGTTACATTAAAAAAGCCCAGCAATTTTGTGAAAAAAATCAAAGGTTAAAGTGATGTTGTAGTTAGGCGTTGCAAGGAGATAGACATTAATTTTTAAAAACCAACAAAAACACTGAAATTCAAATTCACCAATTATAGCTTACTGCGCTTACAATACCCTTCACCCTCTGCCATGAACTGCTTATGACCGCTTATCAAGAGTTCTTCGAAGTCCTCTTTTATTCCAAATTTCTTTTTGGTATATATTCTTCCAGCCAGTCAAAACATGCTCTGTCAAACGAGTGTGATACAAAAAAAGACTTTGAAAGACTCTTGCTATTTTGTTTATTTTAAGAGTGATGCGAGCATTGGCATCAATTATCCATGTCATATTATGTTTTGCAACTGTTATCCCAGAAGATGTGAAACCCCTTTATAAAACTTAATGGAATGAAGCAAAACTTTTGGACTTCTGAAAAGTGATGGAAGGACAAATATCTCGCTCAGCTATTTTTTTAAGATAGAAGGATTTGAATATTATATTTATCTGGCAAGCAGTGTGTGTATTTCTTTAAGATTTTACTGAAATCTATAGAGACTGCTTAATTGACAATTCTGTCACAAACCCAAAGAAATTCCTACAAGGAGATTATAGGTAATCTAACAAATCTTTTCTGGTAATGTGCCTGTTGCACAATTTTGAGAAAAGAGAATAACAAGAATTGCACTAAAAAATAGGTTTAAACAAATCTTCTATGGAGATTATATTGGGCCTATTACGACAGTCTTGGAACCTGACGGCCATAATCCGTTTTGTGAGGACTGGAACCAAGACATCATCGCCTTATCTGCTAAGGAGAAAGGAATGTTTACAGAGTGTCGCAACTTTCAAATATGTTGAACGATGATTCATGGTTCAATATTGTACATGCAAATAGAGTTTTTCCCTTTCACACACTGGACTTTTATTTATGTTCCAATTTTTGCCATTTCATTTTGCTGTCTTCTGTGAGCTGGTGTAGACTAAGGGGCCGCGTATAGAAAGGGGACAGCAGTGATTTACTTCAGAGATGTGATCCTTTCCTATAGCTTTTTCTAGGAAGCCAAGCAGAATTTCAAGTTTTTAACATTTTATCGTGCAATTGTGGTTCTTCTGAAGGGTGTAAGGTCTTGATCTGCACTCTGCAAATACCTAGGGGCATCTTGCCTCGCGATCAAACAGGATTTTCCATAATCCTTGCTAGATACCAATCTGAGCAGATGATAACCATGTTTGCTTCACTATTATATCAGGTACAATTGGAGTAACTGTGCACCACGGAGGTGCAACTCTTCACAAATATTTACTTTAGCTTTGCATTCTGCACAATGCATTTGGAATTATGTGTAATTCAATTTAGAGAATATTCCCCTTTTATGTGTTGTGAAATAAATTAGCCATTAAAATGATTGCCTCATTCAGTGTGTCTTCATAACCTATACAAGTTTGCTGAAACCACGTGGCTTCCGTGATGCCCGCTGAGGCATGTGGATGGATCTCCACAATTCACTGCAGGAGCACAAGATATTAACCAAAATAAATCAATGTATGAAGGTGACAAAAGTAATTATTTTAATTGCCTCACACGTACATCCAACTTATCAACTAATGAAGTCACTCTGCATGGTGGTGGGAATATAGAGATCAAAACAACAATAAATATTTAAAACATATAAATGTGTTTCTTTTTCTTCATTTCATGTGGAAGGGAGACGTATTATTTATTGTAGCAGAATAACCGTTCTCTTTAAGCCTATATGATTTTCTACTAATTTGGATATGTTTTGGTATTTATTATACATTGAGCTTATTTATTACCTTCAGCTGTTCCTAGAGTTTTGCGGATGACCTCTCTGGGGATTTTAGCTACATTGCTAATTAGGAAGTATGTACTGAAGGCATTACATTAAATAATGCCTGAGGTGTTGTGCCTTTAGTTTCTGAAAGGTTATATTTTGGTGTTGCTAGGGACACAAGCATATTATTCAAAATGTATCTCACACTCGTACTCACAAAAAGTAATTTACCCGTTGTTGGTATGTGTTTAACATTACATCCTACTATTAATACTAAAAAGTTAAAGACGGGTGGTTTGATTATACAGGAGCTCTGGTCCCTCACATTCACTCCCTCTCTGCCTCACACCCCACTCCCTCTCTGCCTCACACCCAACGTACTCTTACTATGTGACACACTATTCCTTTTCTCAATCTGTGCTCATTGAGCATTGCATCCAGTACCCATCCCCTCCTGCTGATATGAATGACAATTAATTAATGCTGCGTTAGCTTCAAAACAGAGTGCTTACCCAATTCAAGTCGTCCATTCCCCCTAACGCTGAAAAAATATAATCCTTGGAACTTTAGAAGTACAGTATTTATTCTAGCTGGCCCATCCTTCTAAGATCATGGGTCATTCTACTGCATTCATATAATAATCCGTCTACATCTTGGAGTTATGACATCTCAACTTCATAACTCATGTGCCTGAGTTATAAAGTGTCTGGTCCTGTCCACATTGGACAGTCGCAAAAAGTAGTATTTGGTGGTGCTGTGGGCTTCTGAATGCTACTCAATTTATATGCTGGCTTTGACACAGCCGGCTACTCCACTTTCCTGCAAAAGATTCACAAAGGTATTGTCACATCCAGGTCTAATTTAATTATTATGTAAATACTTTTATTTATGCATGTTAACGTACATTTTCCTTTTACAAAACATGAATTTAGAGTCAAAAAAGTATTTTCACCTGCATAATATTACACCAGCAATGGGTACATTTATGTGTGAGCAACTGTCTTTGAAAGCCAGTTTGAAAATGTTCACTAATCTTTGGCTGGAAATGCCCCATCCTAGGCTGGTCATTTAGTTAAGGGCAAGAGTAAGTCAGTACACAGGGTGGGGAAATTAAAAGGAAACAGCCATAAAACTGATGTGATTGTTTTATGCTTTCTCCATGGGGGGTAAGGCTTTTTTCTCTTGGAGACATAAATAGCAACAAACTTTTAAAGTAAAAATACATTTGAGGTCTGTTTAGACATGTGTAAATGTGCTCCTGTTACCTTTGCACATGTTTAACTGTATATGCATGTGAGTACCTATGGAAAGCAACAATACCCATAGATTCATAGTAGTTATCTTGGAATTCTTTGTGATTTCCAAAAACCGTGGAAAGTTGCTCCCAATACAGGTGTAAGCCTTTTGGAGTAAATTCTCCAATTCTTTTTGTAAATCATTTTTTTCTTACCTACTAACGTCAAACCAGTCTAGGGCTCAAGTGTTTTCATGTGTAGTCTTGCAGGCTTCGGTGTTTTACTTGTTACTTTTAAATTTTCATTTGCTTTCGCATTTCATGTTCATTCTATTGCTTGATAGTTAATTTACAAATATGTTGATGATGGTCTAAGGTATGAAAGGAATCCAAACCCTACATTGACAAAGAAACACTAGGAGATACTCCAATTGTATGTTTGGTCATTGACATTTGACCTGCCACTTTAGATGTCTGACCAAATTCACTACTAGTGTTAATAAGCACTGGCAATACAAAAAGGTCAGGCTTATAACTGACAGTGCTGCTCCAGACACTGATGAGTTTAGACATTCAGTAAGAAAAAGACTACATGCTGTGTCACTCCTCCTTATACTCATACATCAATTCATCCACCCACTAACTCATTCTTGCATTCATCCATTGCTCATCTGCAAAAAAATCAGACACAAAAACTCTGGAAGCGTATGGAAGAAACGTTAAAAGAATAAAGGTAAAATAAATAAAGCATGCCACCATCTAACCTTGGTGGGCATATGCCTGCAAAACAAAAATAAAATGAAACCAAAATCTTGCAATGGTGTTGCTTTTAGTGTATCATTGTTTCAAAATTCCAACACAGCAGCCACATTTACAAGCAATGTGTTGGCCATCTTGAAACGAAAAAGCAAGGATACATT
Organism: Lissotriton helveticus; assembly: GCF_964261635.1. Lineage (NCBI taxonomy): Eukaryota > Metazoa > Chordata > Amphibia > Caudata > Salamandridae > Lissotriton > Lissotriton helveticus. The sequence continues at coordinate 1,191,605,528 of NC_136068.1, forward strand.
ATACACCGTACCGCTCCATATTGACCGCTCAGTAAACATCGCATTGGGCAAACTTCTTCAAATGCTAAAGTATAATGTATCACTTTTGTACTGATCCAAGGTGACCAACATAATCCTTCTAAACATGGTGGATATCTTTCAACAGTAAAATAATTATACTGTATGAATAATCCCATTGCAAGATGGCTTCCCCATTTAAAAATAGTGGTCACACAGGATACAACATACTGCAGATGAAATGAGTGGCAAGTGAGTACCCCAGTAGAAGCTTCAGAATGCTCAGCAAATCTATATGGGAAGAAGGAATCCAATACATGGGTATCTGTAAAAGGAAATAATGTAAACCTAACAGACTGGCTACAAGCCCAGACACTGATACTGAAGCATGCTTTTTTTCAGGCAAATGTACACAAGTGATCAGGCAAAATGCTGTTATATACGGGGCAGTAGAAGAAATTGTGGAAATGGGCTTACTCGCTGCCCCATGCAGTCTGCTGTCAAAGAGAGAAGCATAACAAGAATGAAACTCGAATAGACAGAAGATGGCTGACTCATAGACCCTCTATGTAGAGAATTGTTTGTGTTTTTCTTTTTATTTATTATCACATGGGCCTGACAGGCATCTGTACCTGGCTGGCACTCATAAGAGTGCATTACAAGGAGCATCCAAGTGAAAATCTTCCATGAACAGGATTTGTCAAAGGAAGTACCAATATCAAATTCATTGCTTACGGCGGTGATCTTTGACATTCCCTGGAGCAAATTACCTGTCTGCAAGTTTTAACCAAGCGTAATAATAATTTACCCCTAAAAGCCTGAAGGCTTTATGTATGATTTTCCAAATTAAAAGGGTCATACTTATTAATTTTTAACATAGCTGATCTATATAGTTGACCAATGGTTTGTTTTCATGGCCAACTCAATCCTGTTGTGTTGAACATAAGCTTTTCCACAAAGCAAAATAAGTTCAATATACACCCTATTTTTTTCATTGGAAGCACGCAGCATCTGCCCATTCAAAATCTGTACTTAAAGGAAATCCACTTTTGGGTGGAGCCAAAGCCTTTCTCTCAGCAGTCATAACATTATAACTATGTACAATTTACAGTTAGCAAAACAATACACAATACTTCCTAAAATGGCAGAACAAGGATTTTCAAAGTTCAAATCCTCTCCTCTGAGGGTTTGTTTCAGGAAGTAACCTACACCAAAATCCTTGCATATGATGGTAATCCGAGAGATTCACTGTAACATCATACCTGTTACGAACCTCAACTCCGTGTAATGACAATACACCCTTAATTGTAAATTGTTATTGGGAGTGTTAGACATGGGGTCTAGTAGTTGGATGGATAGAAGGGAGAAGAGTTTGGAAAGGGTTATTTGGCAGTTCATAGCTTAAAGAGGTTTTGCAATGAGTCAGAGAGTTGAAGTAGGGAACAATCTGGAAGAGGAATAGGATTAGTAATAGAGTGATGGTTTGGGTAGATTAGTTACCTTTTTTTCTCTCTGCTGTGGAAGGAAATTGTATAAAAATGTAGATACATAACCACACATAAAAGGTATTCATACATAGAGATTTTAACATGATACGCATTTGGAAAATAATCAGGAGATATGAAATTGTACTAGATAAAGTCCCATATGTTTATTTATTTATTATGTTTTTTTAAATTTATATTTGTTACCCAAGATTTCAGTATTAAAGCACTTAATTGCTAGATTAATGTTTACAAACTGTGACAAACGTTGCCAAAAGTAATATTATAGGAAAATAACCCCATAAGCATACACTCATCATCTTACACGTTATTGATGTATTGATCTACTTCTATATGGATAGAATGCTAGTAATGTATGTGTATATAAATATATATATATATATATATATGTGTGTGTGTGAATATATTTTTTATTTTTTAATGAAAAAAATATATTTATATAATTTTTCGTTCCTCTAGTATGTAAAAATGTAGCGCGAGATACATACTCATATTATTTTTGCTCGTTCTTTACCATGAATTATTAGTATTATTTGTGTTTTATTATTTTTGATTTATGTATTTGTTTTTTAAGTACTAAGTGGATCGAATAGTTCACATTTACACATACTTTCTGTAAAATCATGTTTATATGTTGTGATATGAGTAATCATAATAAATAGAGATTTCTAAGCATGTAGTCAAATGCTTATATTTAATTTATGTAATGGTCTATCTAAATTTTAAACATAAATAGAACTAATGTATATATTTGAACTATAAGTAATATATACATTTGTCAAGCATAAATATTAGAAAGTAATTATTTTGTTTTCATAAGTATTATGTGCATTTGTTCAAAGAAATGCACACCTCTGAATACACATATGTAATTAAAGGATACATGTTAACAAAGACACATATATGCACCATTGGTGTCTTGTGCATACTATTGCTGTACATTTGTATTTTGAATATGGGGGTCATGTAGGGAAGAGCTAGCTCTGGTGTAATCTTTTGAAGAGAAGATGGTCACTGTGGCTCTTATGTTTGGCGGTAATGAATTCCATAGCTTGGCTGTTTTAACAGAGAAAGATGTACCAACCATGTGTTTTTCTTGTGTGCTGGGTTTTTGAGGCAGGAAGCCAATCTGTAGCCGAGGTTTCTTTGTTGTATGTATTTTGTGATTTTTTTTTTCTGACAAAAGTGGTTCTGTCTCATGTATTGCTTTGTGTGTGAAACAAAGCAACTTGAAAGTGGATCTTCTTGGAACTGGTAACCAACGTAGGGCCCTTAAGGCAGGGAAGATGTGGGCTTGTGGCTTATATGTAGGGGTAGAGTAGAGTTTTGAAATCATTGTAGTCTTTTCATAGTTGATAAAGGTAATCCATAGTAGAGTACATTAGCGTAATCAAGTTTTGGTTGTACAAGAGAGCTAGTAGCTTGAATCTTGTGTTGAGATCCTAATTGGGGGAAGATGTGTTGCAGAGTGTTCATTCTAAGTAGGGTTGATCTTGATTTACTTATCCACCTTAATCAAACAGTACTTAAATGGTGCAGCTAATCACACGTGAGGGTATCCAGGTGTTGAGAAACCTTCTGCTTAGGGAGGGTTCCATTGAACAGCCAGATCTTGGAGTTATTTTCTGAATTCAAACAGAGAGGATGAGATCCGGGGTTGAAGAGGAAGGTTGTTACAGGACTGCGCATCGAGGTAGGAGAATGTGTGTCCTCCACTGTTGCTTAGGCAGATGCTGGGGTGTGAGCGAGGGAGAGGGTAGTGGGTGCAGGTGTCTGATGGTTGGTGAAGGTTCAGGCGGTGGTTGATGTATGCTGGTCTTTGGTTGTACAGGGCTTTGTAGGTGTGGATCAGCATCTTGAATTCACATCTCTTCTGAATGGAGAGACAGTGCAGTTTCTTGAGGTGTGGGGTGATGTTGGTTTGCTGTTCTGAGATCTAAGATAAGTCTGGCCACGGAATTCTGTATGGTCTGCAGTTTCTCCAGGGGTTGTGAGGTAATTCCTACATAGAGTGTGTTGCGTAGTCTGGCCAGCTGGTGAATAGGGCTTGAGTGATGGCTCGCCTGAAGTTGATGGGGAGCCATTTGAAGATCTTACAGACTATGCGTAGAGTGAGGAAGAAGGCGAAGGAGACTGCAATGTATGTATATGTAATGTGTTTCATAAAAATAATGAACTTGAAAAAACTACATAAAAAGCAATAAAAGGATTATGTGTCTATAAAATCAGTAAAAAGTCTATGGCTCAGATGGTATGTTGATGTCACCCCATATATAATCCTGTGGATCCCTATTGGGACCCTTGATATCTAATTTGGCGGGGTTGTTGTTTTCTATTTTGAAGGAGACTGCATTGATCTGGTGTTTCATTTTTAGCTTGCTGTCCAGGATAATGCCAAGTTTACGGGCATGGTCTGTCGGAGTGGGTGAGGGTCCTAGTTCGGAAGTCCACTAGGCGTCGTTCCACAGGCCGGTGTTGTTCCTGAAGATCAGCTCTTCTGTTTTGTCTGTGTTGACTTTTAGGCAGTTGTTTTTCATCCAGTCGCGATGCTCGTCATAAACTGCATACTTTGGCTATCGTAGTGGAGGAGTCTTATGATAGCGAGAGGATGAGCTTTTGTGTTGTCTGCGTAGGATATGGTATTTAGTCCAGGGATCTGACGATGTTGGCCAAGGGTGTCATGATGTAGGTGTTGGAACAGTGTAGGGCTGAGGGATGAGCCTTGGGGGATGCAGCAGATGATGTAATTAGGTTACAAGGTAAAAAGGTGGTAGGCGGATTCTCTGGGTCCTTCTGGTGAGGAAGGAGGCAATCTATTTGGGGGCTTCTCTTTGGATACCGGTGTGGTGAGATATGGTGTTGAATGCTGCTGAGAGGTTGAGGAGGATCAGGGCCACCGTTTCTTCTCAGTGAAAGAAGGTTCTTGGGCATTAATTAATAGCTTGGAATCCATGGCAATACTGAGTTTTCTTACTTCCTTGGATACTTTAGGAAGTGGTTCCTGACCGTCAGATGAGGCGGAGAGTGAGTCCTAATTTTTCCAGTCGCCATTGGTTAGGATTTGCGTTTTAGACTGATTCAATTTGAGATGGCTCTATGTCATCCACAATCAGTAACCAAACAGGTGGCTGAGGAAAGTAATTATACAAACATAAGAAGTTCAAGACTAAACTGAAACAACACAAAACAAAACCGTGCGGCCACATATGTGTGTCGACAATTGTGGAAATACACGGCCATCATCCGGACAAAGCAATAGTTAACTGAGCGTCCAAACAATTTGAATAAACATCTATTCCTGAAGGAAATCCAACCCAGAAAATTTCGCAATTGTGTTGGATCCACCAAGAAATTGGAACAGAATTGAAGTATTTAAAAAACTAAATGTGAATTATATTGTTGTGTCCTTTAGATCATTAGATCAAGGATCCCACACATAGAGGTAAAAAAGCCAACTAATGGGTCGGGAAGGTAAACCAAGCCAACTAAATTGGTAATGAGATTGCAGCACCTGATCACCTTAGTTATTGATCATGTAGTCATGACTGATTCATGCGAGCCATACAGGTGATTAAGAGCCGGAGGGCATGAATGGACCTTTTTGAGCATTGATCTCACACAATTTCTTGGTTGTGCTCAATGTATTAATTACATTATACAGCATGGGTACATGATCAATAATTAAGGTGATCACGTGCTGCAATCTCTTTACCAATTTAGTTTGTCGACTCACATATGTGGCTTCAACTTAAGAAGGACGCATTGTTTTGCTCTGTGTTGTTTCAGTTTTGTTCTGAACTTCTTATGTTTGGATAATTCCTTCCCTCAGCCACCTGTTTGGTTACACATTGTATTGTTTACTCATTCTTGTTGCTTGTGTACTGTCTTGAGCGCCATTGTCTTACTTGTTTTAGTATTCAAAGTATTTGTCCATGGGTTGCTGCTTTTTCTTTCTCTTTTTCACTCTCATTTCCTTTTTTCCTTTTTTAGTGACTTCTCTAATTGGTAAGTTTTATTGTTTGGATTTCGGTTTGTTATCCTGAACCTTTGTTAGGATTCTAATATTATTTGTCCCTGGTTCAGGTGTTCAGGGTTGCCCCTGTTGTTTATAATTATCCCAATTAAGGTACAGCATGGACAACCTCAGTGCAACCTTCCCTAACACAAACCATAAGTCAAGGACAGGTGGCAGCAGCAGAATAAACATCCATACTATATCAAATTCCAGCCTGCTTCCCATTCAATGAACAGTGTAATCCTTCCATCCATCCCAAATTATTAATTTCTAAGAAACCGGCTAAAGTAAACCTCTAAAGTTAAACATTTCTGGGATACAGAAGTAAAATATGATGCAAATCGCAGCCTCCATCAGTCAAATTACTTGCTTTGTAACATTTTATCTGGCCAGGCCACTACTGCAAAAATTCCCATCTAATATTTGGTTTTAGCCTGAATTTGAGGCCAGACTCTAGATTACTCATCAACTTTATTTCATTGTAAATAAATAAGCAAACCTTTGTTCGGTTATAGTCTCTGTCTGCTCTGGCAATTTTATTTCCCCAAAAGCCATTTTTATTCTCCCTTTACACATTCAGGCAGTGACTAAGTCTGCCATCCTTACCTTTCACAATAGCCCAATGGGCACACACCAAACTAACTGGAAACACGCCAAGGACCTCCCTAAATAGTTTTCCTTCTTCCATTTACCTGTTGATAACAACACTCCCCCATACTCCAAACCTATGGACCGTACAGATGGATTGGAACAATATATGTCTCATGAGTTTGGAGGTGAGTGGCCAAGCATGTAATTTAATGAGCTTTCCTTCCCATATGAAAAAATATCTTTTCTGCATAATTTATATGGCTGCCATTTTCCTGTGGTTTTAAATAAACCGGGCACGTATATTGTGTAACTGTCTCCTAAGATTATGATTTTATGTTCTACCTATCATATATTCTACCAAACAAATCACCTTCGTCTTTGATGAGTTATCACCCACTTAATTATATTTGACAGGTGTTTAATGACCTTCACAGCAGACTTTGTTGTTTTACCAGCACGTATATTAAATGCGCGTATTGCAATTCCTCATATCCTAAGAATCATGTGCCATTTTTCTAATTAATATATTTAGGCTGTTATTGGTTCCAATTTTTAAAGTAGGGAAACCACTGTGTCTTGGTGTACATCGAAGTTATTATTATTCGTAGGAAAGATACGGGAGTAGCTAATATTTTTAGCTTTGTCCATAGAATTGAACTATTGACTGTGTCAAAGGCTATGTATATAATTACACGTACTTATAACCAACACAACCTAAAATAAAGGCATGGGCCATCGTACTTACACTTTCTCGAAACCTTTTGACTCACTGGAAGATTGTTACTACCACATATTCTGCTGAACTGTTGAGTACACACTTAAAAAAAAAAAGTTTGCCTCTCTGAAACTTCAATTCCAAGATACACCTTGCCACTGACACCTATTCGATTACGTGTTTTAAAACATAGTTAGCAAGAGTTGTTTATTTTTGGCAAGAATTCTGAAAAGCGTACCTTTTTTAGGTCGAGCCTGGGCAGCACATGCGCTGCGCTGCGAGCCATACTGTATTCAGGCATGGACTTCAAGCTCCGCCCATATTTTTCATTGACTTGAGTCATTGTCCATTTGGAAACTGTGGCTTTTCATTGGTCAAAGGCTTAGTAGTCCCTCCTTAGTACCTTGTCTTGTCTTGTCTCATTTTGTAACCTCCAATGAGGACACCCCCTGTTACATGTGTTGTTACTCAGTAGGGTGTAATTTCAGCTGCCTAGCACTATTTGCTTAAATGGTTTTCTCCTGCCTGCTGTTGGAGCACGCTCTCCCCCATCGTTTGAATGATTTTTTTTCGTTTTCATAGCACGGCATGGCACGCTCATACAGTGGCCGCCGTGTCTGGTTTATTACGGCACGGAAAGCGGCGGTATATATATTATTTTTTTACAGTTTAAAAAAAAAACCTTTTTATTTGTAATTTTTTTTTATAACTGGCCCATGCCGTACTTTCACTGTAATGTCGGCCGCACACCTTTCCCTAGATGAGCCGCGTCTAAGGAATAGGCCGCAACCGACATTAAAGTGAAACTGCAGCATTGGATGGTTTTACAAAAAAAGCATACATTTGTCAAGTGGACAAACAAATGGTTTCTTTTGTAAAAGCACCACACACTCTGCTTTCACTTTAATGGTGGCCGCGCCCCTTTCTTTAGACATTGCTCGTCTAAGGAAAGGGGCACGGCGGACATTAAAGTGAAAGGTGCTTTTACAACAAGCATTTGCAATGCAATAGGTCTTACATTTACAGAGCGTTGTAAGGCGAGAACAAAGGCTTGTTTTCTATAGATCGCCCATGGAAAGAATGCGCCTGTCGCTTTTCCCTGCCCCCTGATGATCCAGTCAGGGTTCCATGTTAACAGACTGAGTGAAATAAAATATACTTAACTTATGATTTACTACTCACACGGGAGGCTTTATACACAAAATATATGGTTTCAGAAAGAAACCGTCATTTTAGAAAACTCGTAAATAAATCACATACTGGGCTACAGTAATCCAAGTACATCTTGCATTTCACTTCTGAAATGTCAAGGTGACCAGTTTACCAGGAGCTACTGTGACCTTTTATTTCCAGAACAGCAATTTTAATGATAAATAGTTTTCAACGTTTTTGAACCATAGTATAGTTCACTGGGAATTAAGGATTGATTCTCCTCTTCAAACTATTAACATTTTAACCCTCCAGTTTCTCTGAGTGGACTGTGCATAAACCGAGCATCTGCTAAACTAATTAGTCTGGTTTTAATGTGATCTTGCTAGCAAACAGCAGTAGTTGCATACATTTCTTTGCATGAGTTGGTACATAAAAGCCACAGCAGAGGCTCTTGGCCCCTCTTGTAGTCCGGGTCGGCTGGTCCTGAAAATAGGCCCTAGCACCAAAATAAAAATGGCCCCATTATCGAATTAAATAGCTAAAAATAATGGCCTATGTTTGCAAATTGAGGCAGTTTTGAACTTTTGAAGGCACATAAAAGTGTTTTGCATGGTATTTATACTGCATGGATTTGACTTTGCTACATGCAATACTTATTTTAATATCAGGGCTCTTTACAGTCCAAAAACTGGTCAACGCACAGACCGGTCAGACCAATCCGTTGTGCACTGCCTGATTGTCCAGTGGGCCTGCCCGACCCTGCTTGTAAGGAGTGTCTCTTCCCTCGCAGGCTCGCACTTGGTCCCACTCTAAAGGAAAGACTGCTTCCAAGCAGAGGGTCCAGCCAGTTCAGATCCCCCTCGCTCTCTCTGCGTTCTCTACTCTTCAGGAGACCACTCCTTGTCCTCCCTAACCCACCTCTGTCTTGCCCGAATAGCACACCCTTTTTGTAGCTTTTCTGTGCCCAACACTTGACTCCACTTTGATAGACAGAAGTGAAGACAATTCACGACCCTGCATGCACAGTGCACGACAATATGAGTGCTGGCGATAAATGAGTGCCTTTGTTTGTACTTTTCTATATGGCAGTGGAGGTGTGTGGGAAATGCCAATAAAGGTGGGTTATTGAGGAAAGGGGAGTCAGACGAACTTAAGATCCTCCCAATCGAAGAGTACTACAGGCGTACTGAAACTGGCATATAGTAACTGTCCAGTGATGCAAGTACACTCTGGCTGCTGCTGTGCATTGGACAATGCTTCAGGTGTCACTGTGGTATTGGCATGGGGGACCCTGCAATTTTGTAAACCTCAGTACCTTGCCTCAGAAGAACACCTTTAATTCTATGAATCGGAGACTGTGTTAAACTTCATTTTTATGAGGCAATATGTACTCAAGGTAAGGCACCTAACAACCCATCAGAAAAACTGTTATTTAAGTAAAGGGGCACACTCAATAACTGGGTTATAGATTAGTGAAATAGTTTAAAGGATTTATTACAAAAATTAAATACAAATGCGTTACAGATTCAGTTCCATGAAGGAGCTCAGCAAATAGGGCTGCAGAGAAGTGCAAAATCAAGTGCAAAATCTAAAATATTCAAAGTCCAAAGTGGGCAGCAAAATTAAGAGAGACAAACAGCATCCCTAGCAGCATGTAAGTCCTCAGGCTCATCCTCAAATTTCAGGGCTTTTATACATCAGTGGCAGCTGGTAACTTTGAAAGTGGTGAGTATCTAGTAGCCCAGGTGGTAAAAAAATTGAAAGATATGACCCAAGTAAACTGCACAAGACTTATGAGGAAAACTAAGATGCTATTAAAGTTATGGTCTCATCTCCCCTTCTCTATTATAGGAAGAACAAACGTAATCAAAATGATGATCTTACCAAAGTTCACTTTTACATCTTCGAGACTAAGTGGTTCAAGAAAATACAAGGGGATTTGAGTCGTTTCATATGGGCTAATAAAGGTGTAAGAAGAGCCTAGCCTGGAAAAAGCTATGTAACAAAAAACTGGATGGTGGGGTAGCCTTTCCAGATTTCCAGCTGTACTGTTGAGCCTTTAAATTGTCATTATTTAGAGTATTGCTGAACAAAGAATTACCAACATGCCCATCCATGTTACAGTGCTATAACAAAAGACCTGGCAGAAGAAGGAAACCACTTCCTTTTTAAATTTGGGCACCTTAAATTTTTCAAAAAGGTACGACTAAGAGTGCTAACAGCAGCATGTAAGCTATGGATTCAGGTTAGGAGAAACTTAGCAATGCCGTACTATAGCCAAATGACCCCAATTTGGAAATCCCCGGAGCCCCACCTTGCCTTTTAGAATCTTTAGCCACCCTAATAATGGACAAGGGAATAGAGAAATAGGGTCAGCTTACAGACAAGGACACTCTAGTATCTTGGGACCATCTAACAAGGTAAACAATAGGTTGTCCTGGTTTAAATATCTGCAATTAGTGAGTTGGGCTCGAGACAAATCAAATGTGGGACTCACGAAGGACTGGGAGGAAGTAATCTGGAGTAGTAACCCACAAAAAACAGAGGTGGCCAAGTGGTATTGGATGTTGGTGCAAGAAGAAGATGGTCCCAACACATTGCCAGAAGAAAGGTGGGAAGAAGTCCTACCCGTAGTAGATTTAATATCCCTCTGGCAAGTATCTATGGCTACACTTTGGTCTTTCGTTAGATAAGCACCCCTAAGAAGAAATCATCTGTTCACTTTACACAGGGCTTACTGGTCCCCCAAGAAACTATCCAAAATGGCAAGAGAAGAAAATTAAGTGTTGCCCGAAATTTGATTTGGAGAAAGCACATGATATACACATGTTTTGGTAATGTCCAGGAATCCAAACTCATTGGCAGGAAGTGTGCAAGTTCTTGACAGCAGTTATGATAAAAGGGAATAGAGGTAAGCCTGTCTTTGATCATATTTGGGGTTTCCTAGGGTGTCAGATTTAAAGGGAAGCGAAGGAAATTGCAGGAGCAATTACTACTTATTTTAATAATAAAAATAGCACGTAGGGAAATCTGTATTCATTGGGTCTCTAGGACCATCTTGTTCGGGTTGGCTAAAGTAAGTGAAGCGTATTGGTATTTTGGACTGTAAAACTGGTCCAAAATGCGAGTTCGTACCTGGGAGCCTTTTTTATCTTACTTTCCAAACCATGCTTGGGGATAGGAATCCTAATGGTCCAAGGATTAAGACATCTTCAATCAAGGAGAGGTAGGGTGGAGCAACCCCACTACCTCTAAAAAGTGGTTGAAGAAAGGTGCATCTTGAGGAGTTAATTCCCAGCAGGCTATGGATGTACGACTCCAGTATCTGATCATACATCTCTTACTTATTTGTCACATATGAGGACCAAAAAAAAAGAAGAAAGTTGTTGGGGCAAAACAGCTGCCCCAAATTTTACTAAATGAGTAAGTGACGCAAGCAACCTCCACTCCCCTCCCCCCCCCCGGTTTTTTTTCTTCTCTCTCCAAACATTTAGACAAATATGGAATCCCTTGGTCCATTTTGTGGTACATGTTATAAAAGTTTTAGGTTTTGCCGGCCGTTTAGAGTGGGAACTCCTGAAATATTACAATAATTTTTCATGGAGTGCCAAATAATAACGACTCTGCTCAGGGGTTCTAAACAACTGTTCTCCACCCCACTAATGGCCTGATTAGTATATAGCTGACCCCACTACAGCCCTACTTACCTTCCACTACAATAAATAGTGGGTTGCTCTACTCCTGCAGGACCACCCTGAGGCATGAGGTGGTGGTCCAAGTGATAAGCTATTGCCTCAGTCGACCAGTCTTTCAGGGATAATGGTATTATATGAGTAGACAATGGACTGGTCCAACTGACTATTCAGAGACATTGGCCCACCAGTATACCTCTTACCTTCCCCTGTTGTGTGCAGTATCAACTACCTTGAAATAAATGTCCCCCCCCCTCCCAACATATGAAATGCCTTTTCCTGACTTTGTAGAGGTGACTGCCTTGAATCGCAGCAGGTGTAATCCCCCTTTTAACCATTTGAGGTCAATAAAATGAGTAACATTGAATTGGGGATCATAACATCTGTTATCCAGTGCAAAGATGCTCTAAGGCGTGAATGTGACACTTTATAAATACACATACCATTTAAGCAATGTCCTCTTAGAGAGATCAGTTTGAAAGATGACTGTCTCTAGCTTTCGGTACATGTTCAATAATCAGTCATATACTATCATGTATCATAAGTCCACATACCCGAAAATATGCACATTCATATGCTAGCAAACTAACTTGTATTGGGCTCAGTAATATCTCTATATCAGTTGGCTTCTGTGCTTGAACCTCATGCTCTTCAGACATTATCTCCTATTTTCTTTTTTGGGAGATTTATACTGTGCGAACTCGACCCAAAGGTATCGTAAGCTTTATATGAGCACCAGTTGCATTACAGACGGAGACGGGAAGATTAACTTTTTGGGCATAGGGAAATTACGTGATTTGCCCAGAATCACAGGATGTTTGAGCCTCCCACCAGACTTGAACCCAGTGCCCAGCTTCTAAGTCAGCCACCTTAGCTGTAAAGCCACACCCTCTCCTCTTATTTTTAAAGCATTCAACTATATAAACGCGAGCACACATTCGCTGTTCACAAACAGTAAATCTAGGCCCTGACAGACAAACCACTGTTTACCTTTCTAGCATATCGACGAAGACACACCAGGATGCACATCCAAAATCAGCCAACTATGAATAGTGCCAATATCGGGCCAACCCCAGACCTTTCTTCATACAACACACCACTCCACCAATAACCGACGCAACACAAGTTTGATGGAGAAAGTTGTTGCAGTTTTTATTAGGATATACATTATGCCACCATGTTGGGTTATCTTACGGGTCGATCCAGAGCAGGTCACCTCTCGTGACCCGCCCACCTGATGAGCCCTACCCCCGCGGTGTTAACCGTAGGGGCGTTGTCAGTTTTGGGGGGAAGGTCTATCCCCTCCCCCGGCGAACCTCTCGTTCGCCCATTACTCCGCCCCTCCCTCTTGGGGGGCGGAGCGTTGGCAACCCCCGGTTGCTGAGGTCTACAACCGCCCGAAGGACTAACGGGGCGCCGTTACTCCTCCAGGGTCCAACCCAGCGTGGATCTCCCTGGGGATAATTCTGCTCTCGCACCCACCGGTGCTCCTGTAGAGGGTATCCCTCTGTACCTTTCTGCATTGGATCGCCCTGTAACTCCGCCATGGCTCTGGGTGTGGCCGCCGCCGCCCCAGAGTCCCCCCCACCTACTAGCTTCCTATTAGTACAACCTGCTGCTCCTAGTGCTTTCCGCTATATCAACCAAAGATCGTCATATAAACATCGGGTCAATGAACCTAGTCTACATCAAAGCACACAGTGCATTTGGCAAGTAGCAACCCAAGCCTGATGAAACAAGTTCTATGCTTCAGGCTACTCCCAAGTTGTCGGGCGACACTATCCACCTCTCCTTGGCGCCAAGGACCTATTGCACTACCATTGCAATCACCGGCCTCCCTCGGCTCAGGCGAGAACAAGTCTGCTCTCTTCCTCAGCACCGCCAAGCTGGCACGCAACCAAACTTCCTTCTCACTTCTGCCGGCCTCCGGACAGGGAACTGTGACAGTGATGTCCCTGAACTTCAAAACTAACTGCCAGCTGTGCTTTGCCGGTGTCCATCTAGTGCGCCATCCCCCAGTTTATTCCTATTCTGTACAACTGGCTGACCAGCAACCAACAAGCCCCTATTAGGTAAACAACACCACTGCCAATGCCATGGTGTCCCCTGTCTAGCATGTGGCCTCACACCCTTACTTAGACCTACTGGGGACCTATTCACCATCAAGGTCACGCCAGGCGGCTCACTCCCATGACGCCGACCCTACTGTAGGCTAACAAACTCCTCGCATGTTTAGCCTCAATGGAAAGACACGTAACTTTCAAACCCATGGGAACCTAATTGTAAGACCATCACCTCTCAACTATGCCTGCCAACTGCCTTCTGGTGTTGGCTTAAAACACTGTGTAGAGGATCTCCTCATGTTTGACACTTGTACAAGACGTCCCCCTGTGCCTGGCCTTCGATGGACCCTATGAAGCTTGGAACGAGCCGCCTGCCAAAGGAATCCCTATGTTAGTACCTGAAAACAACTAAGTAAATACTATCTAGGTGAAAGCTTACCCGAGCACCTAGCCACGGGCCCTCCACTGCGTGTCAACTCCTGTCGTTGATTTTTAGCTGTTATAATTGCCTGCCCACTACCGGACCCTTCACGTAAAACCAGCCAAACCAATCGCTTACATGGTCACAAATGTGCCAACCTGTGTCCCATGAATTAACAAGTTAGAGGCTTACTGTATCAGCCTGATCCAAAGTGGAGGCAAAGCTGAGAGGTCCTAGTGGGATCAGACTGGAGGAGGTATGTGTGTGGCTGATGCAGGCCCAAAATTCTGTGCAACCTGATGATGCATCCCCAAAGTGCCAATGGGCCAGAGTAAAGGAAACTGGCAATGCTGTGGTACAAGTATGTGATTGTCTCAGTGTGGGCCAGGATGCAGCAGTTGATGTGAGGCATATGCAGGCCCAACTAATCTGCAGGGCTATCCAGCTTGTTCAGGTAAAGTGCTGAATATTGCCTGGTATATAGCCGCTATGCCAATTGCCTCCCCGTAATTTACAAAAGGAGCACTACACTTACAACAGTCAATGCTGCTTAGTTGCCCAAGATAAAGAAACAACAGTTAAAGCTTTCTTGCATAGCCAACCACGAACTAGCCACCCCCTTCAGAGCTACACGCGTAAAGCTGCTAAGTGAGACATTTCCATTATTTCAGTGCACGATGAGTGACTTTGAAAGACTAAGAAGACACTTTCTTGCTAGCACACAACATTGAAGATGAGGGAGACCCAAAGTCAGAATTACGCCCATCTGACCCACAAGCATTCTAGGCAGACCAAGGATATCAGGCTGCTTTTGTCAGACATTCCATAGCTTGGAGTGTGCATGTGTGAGACAGTAACCTATGCACGAAACCTAGGGAGTGAAAGTGCCTGGTCTTGAATGAGACTGCGTAGCTCAGATGGAACAGAGTATCACAAAATTACACAGTCAGTTAGAACTGCCTGGCCCCGTGAGACCGGAGATTTAAGAGGAGTCCTCCATGTACCCCACAATGAGGACCCGCCCAGTCGTCTACCATTCTACCCATGAGGTTACTTGTCCAGTCACCTAGGAGCGTGGCCCGCCAGGAAAATAAGACTTTGTTGCTGTTTGGTCATTGCCTAATGTTGTTAAACAATAACTGTGGGTATCGTGGAAGAAAACAAATTTCCGCCATTCTGAACTGATCAGCCTGTGCCAAGGGAGTAGTCTCAACATGGGTTTTTATCAATGTGCTACAGGTATCAGAGCACCCACCCGTCCCTCAGTGGATGGGGCCTCAGTTGTTCAAACTGCTAATAAATTTATTAGAGAGCCAACGGTACCGCCATCCAATAATGCACATGAGATGCATGATATGCCTAAATCAACCTCTTGATGAGCTGAAAACACATTTCCCATATCTTTCGCATGAAATGCATGATTAGCCCCTGTCCTGCCACTGCATCCAGCGTGAACACCCCAATAATTGCACCGTAAAACACCTTGTCCAGACTCAAGTAAGAGAGAACATCCAATTCAGCACAGGGCTGCCTAAGAACTATTCATGTATTACTTCCAAGAGTGCAACCAGCACGCGTCCCACGCCCCGGATAGTAATAACAACTGGGGAGAACATGGGAATCCCAGACCCTAACACACTGCCCCCATGTGCTAGGTCCTTATACCTGTTGAAAATTCCGGTGGCCCCACATGTGGGTGGGGCGGTTCTCGTGTGCGGATCCTGCATTAGAGACAGAAAACATTCATTAAAATGTCCCCCCCCCCCAATCCGCGATCTGCATTCTCTGCAATGAGACATGGCCCTCAATGCCCCACACGCTACCCAGACCAGTTGGTGTTACGGGCACTAATTAGTCCGCATTACCTGTACCCTTCCACAATTAAAGTTGTCCTCTCTTAATAATTGACGAAAGTCCATTCATAAACGAAACACTCCTCTCCTTGGCTCTGAAGGTGCCTACCCAAGTGTTCTGATGCCTAGAGAGGCTGCCCATTCTTGCAGTATTATCCCTCTGAGTAGATCCTCTGTTGACTCATGCGCCCGTCACTGACATCTGGTAACACACAGCTTGCTACCTCTAACAATCTGTTTAGATCCGGGGTTTGCACGAGTTGCCCCAGTGCTTAAATAACGTTTGAATATTACGTTAGACTGACCGCCTTGAATGTACCTCGCTTGTACGATAAAGGCTAATGTAATTGGCACCCAAGACTCAATCTCCTCTTGTAATCCCAAGTACAAGCATCTACTATCAGCTCTTGTTGAAACTTGCTTCTTGTAACTTCGCGTAGCTATGTACTGAGAACACCTATGGGAGTATCGGGTCTGTCCCCCTTGAGAAGCGTTCTGACCCCCAACGGGCAAAGTCCGTGCTCCCACGCCAGGCGCATAAAACTGCAGAGACCTGCAACAAGGTTCCTTTCACCTCTAAAGACTACACCGTCTACTCTGTAGCGGGCCTCTAGATTGAAGCTTGGGTCAGTCACTCCACGTTTAACTGAGTGATTAAATCTATTCTCGCTCCCCAAGAGTTCGGCTTCAAGTTGTTAAGAGTTCATGCCCTAATATCCTCATGCAAGGCCCAAATCCCCCTGGTAGGCCCGCAATGTTCTAGTTAAACTTATGATTCATAGCTAGCATGGTTACCCTCGCATCAGCATATCATGCCAGGAATGATGGATGAAGACACTATTTCCGAAACACCAGGAATACGCTCATAATGAGCGTACACAACCACAACACCGGTCGCTTCGATGGCTGCCATGAAGTGATCCACGACGTCCTCCTCTGACCGATGCCTGCATGGATATAAACAAAAGACATCCAAGCCCGCTGAACGGGCTCGAGAACCCCCATGGTGTTGAGTTACCTTCGGCATGCAATCGTATAATTGACGCGACACTTCCCCATATGCTTAGAATCTTGAGGCATGCCTAATGCCTATTCATTTAATATCACCAACTAAAAACACGGTGAAGCATTCCATGTTCTCCTTAAAAGCAATACTAATCCCAATGAACAACAATGACCACTGGAATAATATTAACATTGGGTACAGCAGCAGTGTGTTGCCCGGTGTAAAGAGCCCATGAAGAACCTTCACGCTAAATTAATTGCAATAACAAAGTCATGCACCATCATCAATTTACCACTGGGACGCATCCCATACCCAACACGAGTCACTGCGGTGACCTGCCATGAAGTGCGCCACAACGTCCTCCTCAGACCGATCGCCTGCATGGATATAAAGCAAAAACGTCAACCAAGCCCCGACCCCTCCCCCTCAACAAAATGGGCCCTGGGGGAGGCATAGGCTTAAACCCCATGGTGTTGTGTTACCTATGCCATTGTAATCGTAGAATTGACACCTGACATCTCCCCACATGCATAGATTCATAAGTCATGCCTAATGCTTATTCATTTCATATACACCACTAGAAACAGAGTAACAGCATTGTACCATACTAATCATAATGAGCAACAATAGCCACTGGAATCGAAATAACATTGGGTACAGCAGCAGTGTGTCGCCTGGTGTAAGGAGCTCTACCTAGTGGCAGTAAGCGCTATGTAAATGTAATAACACTATAATTAGAGGCTCCTGACATCCTACAGGTGTTGAAGCAGACCTCAGACGTAGGAGAGGGGGTGCGGGCTGATGCAAAGAACCTGCTCGATGACGTTGTTAACTACAACTAATGGTTACATTTTGCTCACATTACCAACAGCCAGAATATGTCCTCCCTGGGGAAGTGTTAGTCTGGTTTTGGGTGAAAAACACAAGGAAGACTGGGAAAGGGAAAAGGAGATAGGGATGTTGAGTCATGTAGGCTGCACTGTCCACTGTATAAAATTAGCTCTGCATGCGTAAATATGGTATGTAAATATACAAACCCTGCAGGAGCATAGATGTTTGCTTCAACTCTCTGTTCTGGTATGCTCCCTAGTTTACTCCTGGCGTAATACTCAACTCCTTAAACCTTGTAGAGCCCCGTCGCAATAAGAGGAGTCAAGTAGGTTACACTCACCCATGAACTACCTCATCCCTGGAAGCAGACCTAGGCTACCTGACCTGACAGAGTGTGTGCCGCCTTAGTTATCCATATCAATCTCACACCGCAACTGTTACGTTATAGCCGGCCCACTGCCTACCACGGTCCACCCAGTCACAGTGCGCCAAACATGTTTACCCATGTTAATTCTATCCATGTTGTGTGCTCCGACAACCTCCCCTTGCTGTTGTCCTGCAGTAAGAGAAAGAGACATCAGTTACCTATGCCCCCCCTGCACTCTGCGTAGCCAATTATGGTCCAGGATCTGGTCCACATGTGTGTGCTCCATAGCAGTTTTTCCCACCTTCACTCTTGCAGCTGTCCTGTAGTAAAACAAAACAACATAATCAACTCCCCCCCCACCCCCACACCCCCCAATCATCGATGCACCCACATTGCCATGACCCCCTGTGTAATCTCCAGGCGCTTATACAATTGCGTATCCTAAGATCCTATTTGAAGAATACAATCAGGCTGCATGCATGCCACAAAAGTCCGCGATATAGAAAGAACACAGCCGTGCTAACCCAGAGCCTGTGTGCAATAGCACGAGTGCTGCCTGCAAGTGTGAAGATTTCCTCTAAATATTGCCCACTTTCAACCAAAGATGTAAATCCCCCGAATCATGAGAGGAGCAGCAAGCCCCTCCTCGCCGCAAGCAATCGCGTAATGGAGGAGGCGCGGCTCAGGGGAGGGGGGCGGGGGTGCCCGAAGACCGCGCCTGTTCGTCGAACGCGCATGTGCGAGCCAGCGCAAT
Organism: Lissotriton helveticus; assembly: GCF_964261635.1. Lineage (NCBI taxonomy): Eukaryota > Metazoa > Chordata > Amphibia > Caudata > Salamandridae > Lissotriton > Lissotriton helveticus. Next base: position 1,191,624,490 of record NC_136068.1, read on the forward strand.
CAGCCGGCCAAGAGGCCGCCAACACGACCCTCGAGAAAAGCGTAGGAAATGCCACACAAAGATCCACACAAATCTCACCACAAGACCCCAACGTCAAAGCGCGAACTCTCGAGAATGCCCCCCCCACACCGCAGCGCCGAGCGCCGCGAACGAAGGCCCCTGGGAGGGGGGGGGGGGTCGGGCGCGAACGAAGCAACGCACATGCGCGAGCCCGCGACCAGGACGCCGACCCTGATGTGCCCAACAAAACGCCCAGCTCTAGCCCCAACCCCCGAGGACAGGGATCCGCACCAGAGCCACGCGCCCGATCCCCACTCGGCCCCCGCGAGGGAAGCCCAGCTGCCCGGAGAAAGGATCCAGGCGCAGCTCATTGGCAATTCTCCACATTTATTCCCTTCTGCCGAGTGAAAAATGAAAGTTGCAACCAGTATATTTCCAGATTTCCAACCACCAAATCTGCTCTCACACCCCTCCTCTTTTGCCCTGAGCTAAGCAAAACAATGCACTCACTTGAACACCTAGGCAGTTCAGCAAAAGCGCAGGTGCTAATAGACAGTATCCAAGCTTCACTATGATACCTCGACCCCCTTTCAAACGAAATTCTGTCTATGCACACAGCCATCAACTCGGTCACGCTGAACAGTGCTAAAAGGCACGACCAAGATTTAACTTTCGCATTTTCAGCTCTTTTGCCCAAACGAAATCAGGAGATAGGACTGTTTCAGTTTCAGTTTATAGTTTATTGCACAGTTAATTAAAACCAATGCGACACAGTACACAATAAGAAAGTTAAAATGCTCATAAAAAACATGCGTTTAAGATCCATTCTATACTATAGTGCAATAAGCATAAGCTATTCAGCATAAAAAATTATTTTGTTTGCCAGCCGCCCACATTAGGCCATTCTGTGCTTCTCATCCACTTTGTAGGCCTGTTAGTCTATTCGTGTTTTCCATAACATTCATTAAAATGTACAACATAGATGATTCATCAATTTAAATTAAATCATATGTCCTGTTTGTAGGTTATTCATGGGTCAGTTTTCGGTAGTTTTTTTTCCCCTGCTTTTAAAAATTTCACGAAACTGCAGCTCAGCTGAGGGCCCTGTGCTGAGAAACAGGTTAGCACTGCACTCCTTCGTGTGCGTACACCCTGTAGAATGAAATGGCGTTTCAGCAGGAGCTTCCTTTCTTCTTGCAGTTCTTCACACGAGCATAGTAGATGCATCATGTCTTCAGCCCCAATGCCACATAGCCTGCATAGTGTTCCTGCTTTCGATCTCAGCCAGTGAGGGAGGTATAAAATGCATGGTAGCAGGCCCAGTCTATATCTTAAAAAGGACAGTTTGATTTTTTTGTATAACCTAGACTGAGATAAGACTGGGAGGCTTGTGTCAGGTATGTGTTTAATACCATCCATGCGTGAGATCTTTTTGATAGGATGGCTTTATCCTGGACCCATGACTGAAGCTTGATCGATTTCTTCACCAATTTATTTAGTGATTTGTGATCTGCAGGGGACGCCCAGAGTTCTGCCAGCCCGGTGTTCACTATGCTCTTTTCCAGATATTTTGCTGCTGGTGAGTTTTGAGTCTGCTCTAGCTCTTTCCATAAATATTCGTTCAACGTTCCTTCAGTCTTTTTCCTTACTTTGTCCCATGAGCAGATATATGCCCCCTGTCGTGCCAAAAGCTGTGACCGAATACCAAACTCCAATCTGATCTGTGCTGGGGAGGATCGCTTTGGAAGGCTGAAGATGATTCTATATGCCGACACGATTGTACTGTCAAGTGTTACGGCATCTCTGCCGCGGTGGGCCTCACTCCCATAAGTTAGAGTTGGTAACAGTTTGGCCCGTATGACGTGTAGTAAAGGGGTCAAAGAAGGGCCGGAGAGGTTGTTATTTAGTGTTTTTAAGGCGATTGCCAGCGGGATGCCTTTGCCTCTTATACTGGCCCTTTGTTCGCTAAATTGGCCACCACTGTCAATCTTCACACCTAGATATTTGTACGACTGGGTGTCTTTAATGCGAGTGTTATTCCAGAACCACGAGAAGACTTTCTTGTTTTTGTTCTTGCTAATTGTCATTGTTTGCGTTTTCTCGAGATTCACTGTTAAATCATTTAACTCGGAATATCGCTGGGTCGTATTTAAGAGATTTTGGAGCCCTACTCTTGTATGGCTTATTAGCACCAGGTCGTCTGCATATAAGAGGCATGGTAAATTTAGGCCTCCTAATTTTGGCGAGTGTGAGTTGCAGTTGTTTAATAGGGGCACCAAGTCCGCCAGGAACAGGTTGAACAGTGTGGGGGCCAACACGCAGCCCTGTTTAAGGCCGTTGTTAGTTTGAATCCGCCTTGACAGCATTGAGCCGTCCCCCACCTTTATCTGAATCCAAGTGTCTGTATGTAAATTGATTAACAGCTCCAACAAACCTTTTGGGATACCCCAATCATTGAGTTTTATCCATAGTAGTTTGCGGTTGATGTTGTCAAATGCCGCCTTATAGTCAATATTGCAGAGGTGCAGGGGCATTTTTTTCATCTCTGCCTTATCTATAAGCATACCCATTGTCAGTATGTTTGTTGTTGTCCCCACTGCTTTAACGAAGCCTGTTTGATTGACAGGTATAAGAGACTTCCTCATGGCCCATGCCTTTAGTTCTTCCAGTATTAGACCTGCAAAATACTTCGCATCATTATCGATTAGGGCAACTAGCCGGTAATTCTGAGGAAGGCCTCTATCCCCTGCTTTATATATGGGGGCAATGATGGAACCCTTCCAAGTGTCTGGTAAGATGTTAGTGTCCCTGATCTCCCGAAAAAGGGGTTCAAGTGCCGCTGCCCAATAGTCCATGTCTTGTTTGAAGAGGACGGGCGGAATCCCGTTTGGACCCGGCGCGCCTCCCTTCTTCCTTTCTTTATTTGCCGCTTTATTATGGGTTCCAGTAATATATGATCTAAGTCCCCTGCCGTATCCTGGTCACTTGGGGACCTTTGTAAGCTATTGCCGACGTCATGGGCTCGTACAGGGACCGTATCCTGGTCAATTGGGGACCTTTGTAAGCTATTGTCGACGTCATGGGCTCGTACAGGGAAAGGTTTACTCATATTCTGATTGGCCGACAAATCTCGGTTAAAGTGGTTTTCGAGATATACTGCCCAAGTTGCCTCTGTGATGTTTGATGTAATCTCCATTCTTGCAGGGTGCGTTAATGAGTTTATTGTTTTCCAAAAACTTGCACCGTCATTCTTTTTTATATCCTCATGGAGTGTTGCCCAGAGTTGTTCCTCTTTAGTTCTGTTTGCTTCCCACTTTAGTTTTTTTAATGAAGCTTTTAATTTAGAGAGTTGATGCAGCATCCCTTTGTTGTTATGGTCCTGCTGTGCTGCTCTAGTTAACTTAGAGATTGAGTGTTTAATTTCTTTTATTTTCCCTCTATATACTTGGGGAAGGGTGCCCAGCTTGTTCGTCCTTGTGCGTACTTTTGGCTTTGTTGCATATTGTCCCAGGGTAGTAGTAAACTGCACCCATTTCGCTACTTCATTGGGGCCTGTGCGCTCCTTATAATGTTGTTTTGCCAGTCCAATCAAAAATTCACCCATTGCAGCCGAATACTTGATCTTTTTAATATTTACGGTGTAGATGGACTCTTTAGGAGCCGTCGAACACTCGTAAATTGGTTTTGCAAGGTCCATAGTGACTTCCTGAGGACAATGATCACTATCTGTTTGGTTCCCTATCCGATAAGATATTGTGAATTGGAAGAGTGAAAGTGACATGAAGGTATAATCTAGCGTACTATTCGCTAATCTTGAGTGTAAAGTTGAAGCTGGCGGATTATCCCCTGCAAACCGGCCATTTAGTGCCCTGATGTTGAAGTTTTCTAGTGCTTCGAGTACCTTCTTTCCCAGTTTTGATTGATTGGCTGTTTGTAGCTTGCCTTGTTGTGGCAGGGCCCAGAATGTATTTTGTGCCATGATACCCTCCTCCTGTGTTGTTCCCATAAGATTGAGGTTGAAGTCCCCAGTGAGTACTAAGTTCGCTGTTTTTTCCCCCGTGATGCACTCTTCTATATATGCATATAACTCCTCTGCTGCTTTTTTCTTTCCTTTGGGGTGAATATAAGCATTGACCAGGATGCAGTTATTAATTGTTTTTCCTTGTCCTGTTGTCCGAGTCAGGTTAACTGCAAGTGCAGCTGTCGCCGAGGGCCCGATTTCTTTAGCCATCACAAAGCTAGTTGTAGATACATATATTACCAAACCTCCTCTTAAGTGACCGTACTTGGCTAAGCTCTTTGCGCCGGAGAAAAAGCGTAGGTACCCCTGAAGGTGCGGGGGCTCGGCAAGCCAGGTTTCTTGTAGCGCAATTAGATCAAAGGATCGAATATAAGCTATGAAGTCCGAGTCAAGCATTTTGGATGCTTGGCCATTTATATTCCAGGAACATAAACGCAATTGATCCTGTGGGTGCTCCGTTGTTGTCCACTGCACTTGTCAATTGCTGTTTGTTATGGTTCTCACGAACCGTCTTTGTTCCTGCCACCCGTTAGAGGCTTGTGTACCATGTCGTTCCCCGAGAGTGAATTCAATGAGCCCATTTCCGCCAGTACAACTTGGCCCGACAGCACCCCTAAGAACCGAGATTTTACTGCCTTCTGCATGCTCCCTCAGGTTCAGGCTTCTCTCAGAGCACAGTACGTCCGGGTATCGTGGCTTTGTAAAGGGCTTCAACGTGATGCCCCAGTTTTTAAAGGTCTGGACTGGAGAGAGCGAGAGGTAGAGAGTGTGTGCGCGCGCGTATCCTCCCTCCCCTCAAAAACAGCCGATTGGCCGTTGAGCAGAGGAGCCTCCGCCTTGATTCAGCCTGAGACCTTGTGAAAGACGCTTTCCCTTCCTTTTTGCTGCCAGTGTAGGTCCGACACGCGATCCATCTGTGAGAAATGCTAAATCACCATGTAGAAAAACGAAATGAAACCCGAGCCCAGGCCAGAGCGTGCACCAAACCCCGGAACGGACCCGCCAACAAAAGGCACAACAAACCCACCAGCAACGCCGCCTCCACCCCAACCAAGGAGCATCCCCACCTGAAAACAGCAACGGGCAGTCACCCGCTCAGGGTCCAGGCAGGCGAGGGTCAGCGCGAGCAGCGGCCAGGAACAAAGAGGGCGCTTGACCCTCGCCCCCTGGGCTATATAGTCACCCCTCCCCCCCCCCCCCCCAAGACACAGGAAGTGACCTCACAGGGGGGGACCTCTAATCCCCCCAACCACTAGACCGCTCAGGGTCTGTGCCATCATATGGCACTAAGGGTGGCCGCCCTCGTAGGTGGCCACCTTTGGTGTCCCGGGGCAGCCAATCCGACATCAGCCTCATGCTTACTGGAAACACATTTGCCTGGTTCATAACCAATCGTAAAAGCAAAACTGGCGATTGCACAAAATGTTTGGAAACTGAGCAGTTACAGAAAGGAAATTCTGTCAGAAATCCCTGCTAATGGTTTCATTCGCTCCTCCTCATTAATGTACTGTAGTAGTCTCATGCTGTTCATTTGTGTTCCGAAGGTCGAACCTTCCGAATATGAAAATATACGTTTAACATCAATGTGAATAACAGAAGGCTCGTCTCCTCATTCTTATAGTGCAGAGGATCGTGCAGAGAAAGTGTGGCAGTCCACCAGCATTGCAGCATGTCCAGGACTGGGAGGCCCCCTCTACTCCTATTCGCTCAGCGCTGCGACTGCTTGAGATGGGCTGGTCCTACAGAACCAGTGCAGAGTAAGGACAGCGCGACTTCCTAAAGAGGCACCAAAGGCAGCCATTTTTTAATGGCGTCTCTTGTAATACTTCACGGTTCCACAGTCCAGTGGATTTCAAAATCAACATTTGTTTCCAAATCCATACTAATAATATAAAGAGAGAGACCAAACCCTTGAGGCGGGTAAGCTCTGGAACCACTGCGCCAACCGGAACACCGCATACAGCATTGGAAAGGTGAGGCAAAGCAGATGGACATAGGCTATACACCAGCGCAACATATACTTTGGAAGGGACAAAGCACGTTGTGGGACAAAGTAGTCAGTTGGAAGTAGCAACAGCTCTGAGGTGGGCATGTGCGTACGTTTGGAGCGTGAGAATAGCGTTCTAACGCATTGGAAATGTGTGGCGGCTGAGTACGCCGTGGAGCGTGAGAATAGCGTTCTATCGCGTTGTAAATGTGTGGCGGCTGAATACGCCGTCGGATGACATTGACGCGGCGTGTGGCGTCTCAGTGCACCACGCTGTGTTGTTTAGTACGCGCCGGGAAGTGCGTGAAGAGGCCAAACAGAAGACACCCGGGCACAATGAGCACGGCAGGACGGCGGTGCCGCATTTGCAGACTGTGAGGCCAGAACTTCAGAGCAGGTACACACGCGTCGGCGCCTTAATCAGCGGATGCAGAGCCCGGGCACGATGTGCACGGCAGGACGGCAATACGCACATATCGCTGTCATACCCGGACAACGTCGGGATGGTCCGCTAGTAATTTATAAAAATGCTTCCGATTCGCCAGCAGATGCAAATATCACCTTTATTTCAAAACAAAAAGTCATGATCACGATTAGTACAGTAAGACAAGAAACAGAAAAGGAAATGCAACATAACCCTGCCTTTCACGTACCTGCATAACAGTGACTTCACAGGGCTGCGTTTCTTCGAGTGACAAACCCGGGCCCATGCCAAAATTGCCCTTTCGTGGTCCTTAGCCAAAGGACCGCATTTAAGCAAAGAGGCAACTGGCAATGATGGGTGACGGTGGCTAGCAGGTGGGCTTCAAAAGTTCCCACTTCTATAGGGCCTGGGACTCGAGGTCTTGGTTAGGCTGGGAAAGCAAGGTAACCCCACCCTTTCCCACAACTTGTCATAGGGTGGGGTGCGTTACCTGATGATTACTAACCCCACACCACCTCACCCAATGATGACTTTGGAAAGGATGGTGGTGGTGAGGCACGGTTAATTAGCATGCAGCCACGCCCTGGATTGATGCTCCTGCACCCGGGGCTGCTGCACAAGGTGAGGCTGCTGCACATCATCTGGGGGTGGACCTATAGACTCCATATAAGAGTAGGCCAGGACTGCAATTAAATAAGCCCTTGGGCAACCACAATGTCTGATAAATGCACACTAGCATGTCAGTGAAAGTGCCTGCCTGGCAGTCTGACTCTTGCATAACACGAGGGTCAGAGTTTGACGCCAGCACTGAGGGTAGGCACTAACCAAGTCAAGTCAATAACTTTATTTCGGCCACTAGGACCATAAAAGTACATCATTACAAAAACACAGTAGCCATTAAAAAAATAGGTGTGCATACTCGCAATCATATATCTACAGTCACGCAGATTATTAAAAGGCATCCTCCGCTTCTCTTAAAATCCATTAAAAGGCACTATTTGGTTAATGACAGACTGAAATATTCACAATTAAAAACGATGAGTAAAACGGCAGGCTGAGACCAGGTTCCCTATTTGCTGAACCCAGTTGTGACCTTTTACAGTTTCATCACGTAAAACATCCCAGAATGTTACTTTAGGAAGCCCCGCCGCATGGACCACATAGTGTTTAAAAAACGTGAAACAGCGAATACGATTGGAGGATGGGTAGCATATTTCAAGACTCGGTAGGCCTCTAAGCAACACCCAAACCCTAGGTTTCAACATATTTGAATTAACAAGTGTTTGCGAGGCAGGTGGTATGCATGGCAGAAAAACAATACATGGATTTCAGACTCTACACTGTAATTGCGCGCTGGACAATCTCCCATGTTCTCTGGGGCCCATTTGCTAGTGTGGCTCATTAGTGGAAGGTTCCCTATTCTAAATTGTATATACAATTTCCTGGCCAGTGGAGGATAGATCACATCCAGAAATTGTTCTTTCCTGTATACATCCTTTACCTGTAATCCGACCGCCAGTAGTGCTTTCCTGTAGGTACACTAAATTGGATTGCCTATCGAGATCCAGCCTGGATATCGATAGGCATGATGTCTCAGGGGTTTTCCAAAGATCCTTCCTTCCTGCCTAGCCTAGCAAAGAGATCCCTTATGTGGCACTAGCAATATGGCGTCAGCTGTAGGGTTGGATTGGGATTAAAAATCGTCTCGGGCACGCAAAAAAAAATTGGCCTACATTTGCATATTGCCTTTGTAAAACACTGCTTATTCAAAAAAAATAAGGGGGGTAAAAAAATGCACAGTTTAGTTTACACTGGTGAAACACACCGGAAAACCAATGAGGCGAATTTTGCTCCGGTCCCCTGCCCCGCTTAATATGCATATGCTAATGGGCCGGCCCCAGCAAGATAAAGGGAGTGACACCTCTGCCCTTTGATAAAAGGGAGGTAATTGATGCCCATCTGCCTCCAGAAAGGCCTCTCGGGCACCCACTGGGCCGCTGGAGGCATCCGAGCAACAATTGTCCCCAGAATGCTCAAAAAAGCAGCCCACAGCTGGAACTGGACACTGGCCCCTCGGGCATTGCCCGAGTGTCCGCGTTACCAATCCGACGCTGGTCAGCTGTCTGCCGGATACGTTTTCTTACTTTATGTGCCATCACACTGGTAATTAAATAATCACAATACACAGTGTGTGGTCTTATTATTTAGTTACTAGTATGGATGAAACGTAAATCAGGGGGGGCGCAGCCCCACTGATCAAACTGAGCAAAACTGCACTTTCATTGTGGTATGATCAAAAGTGTTGCTTTCGCAGCCATAAGAGCACAGTTTCGTTAAGCTTCATATTGTGTTAACACCTCAGCTCTATCTCACTCTATAAATATTGATTTTGCCCACTATATGCTAATACCATCTGGAGATAGTGGAACAAGCTAGATACATAAACATCAGCAAGCTATTATGAATTAATGGGTCACAGTGAGCTAGTGGAATGACCGTGAAGTAAATTTGCAGTTTTGTGACTGGACCGGGTAAGATCCATCGAGAACCAAATCAACAATGGCAATAGAAATTAACAGTCATGATTCTGTTTGACTGTGTGCTGCAGAAATAAAAAACAGTGAAATGTGCAGGGGGGAGGCAGGAGAGACATCCATTTTGAACAAAATGGCTGCTAGACCTAAATTAAGGCCTAGTTAACAAAGGTTAGGAAAAAGACACTTCTACACATCATAGGAATTTTTTTTAAAACAATGGTCAGTGTGTACATGTATAATAGAGTATATAACCACATTCTGCACATTGTTAATGATGCACAAAAATATGCAATGCATAACAATCTCCAACAGCGGTGCTTAGCACCCCAAGTGCTGCCTCAGGTTCGCCTTTCCTGTCAACCTGCTGTCTTGTCACTATCTGTTCCGCACACAGCAGCTTCTTAGCAGGCCTGTGTGCAGTCCACTGTAACAATGATTGCATGATGGACTCCTTTGGCTGTCGATGCTCCCCTTCCTGATGGGCACTTAGACATAAAGCAGCAAAGCGTTCAACATGGCTCGCATCCCAATCGCCAAATAGGTGGCTGATCCAAAATGTGAATCCTGTCGTCAATGCAATGGCTGAAGGAAGCTGAGCACTGGCAGAAGGAAGGAGCACTAGCTCCATTCACTGTATGCTGTACTGTGGCTAATAGGTCTTGTAAATGGCAATCCAAAAAAGCACCGGCTGAACAGTGCTAGCCCCAAACCTCTCTCTGTTATTATTTAGAAGTATGACGTATTGTTTTCAAACGCTTTGAGCAACAACTAACACTGTTGTGCCAGACTTCAGTGTTATATTTCAATGGGCTACTATGATGGACTATCAGAATAATCTTGTTTTACCTTCTCGTGGGCAGCTATGTTCACCTCCAGAGTGAAAAGCCAGGACCTTGTTCACATGCTCTTAAAACATTTTCACTGGCTTACCATGGAGGCCAGAATAAAATAAGTGACCCAGATTACATACACATGTATGACTTGACACTCCTCTAGATTGTGAACAAAGTACAAATCGCACTCTTCTGTACCCTAAGGAGCAAATCCACTCCATTTTGAAAATGACAATTTTAAACAGGACAGGCTTCCCTCACTCCTTCTCCAAAACAGCAACATTCATCTGGAACTCGTCATTCGCTTTAAAGAATTTTGATTTTCTACTTACTTTCTGGACACCCCTTAAACCTCTGCTGGTTCAGCAATACGGTGAAAAAACGAACCCCTCTCTTCTAAGGACCATGAACCTCTCTTTCTCCACCTTCACCATATTGACATTCCTATGCTTTTCTCCCAGTTTTACTGATCTTCCTAATGGTTAGCTGCTCTGCAGTTTTCGCTTGCCAGGTGAGGGTCATTGCTACACATAGTATCTTTGTATTTAAGTATCGTACTTGTGAGCCAACCATCTGCCCCAGTGCTCGATTAGAATGCATCTCCTCTTCAGCGAAAGATTTTGGAGTCTTAATCTCACGCCTTTAGGAAAGGGCGTACGTTTGCTCGCACTTTGCAAGACATGGGGCATATGTTTTACCTGGTAGAATTCAAGTGCGACCTTCCCTAGCAGTTCCTTCACCCCGTTCCCATTTTCATGCCCAGTGCTTTGAATCGGGAACAATGTGAATCTCTGATCGAGCTCTTTAGAGACTGAGGAATGCCCAGTTCTCCCGTACATTCCTAAAATGCCAGGGATCTACTGGGAGTGTGTGTCAATGAGGAAAGTCAGGATCCTAATGATGATTAATCATCTCACATCTTGTATTAACAACGCACGTGTAAGAACCATAGTAGAGCTAGTCCGTCTCTGAGAGCGTTCTGTTATAATGACCCAAAATAAAATGAACTGAACGGAGGCTTCTGTAGAGAACCCATACCTTGCTGCTATTATGTGGCACAGGCTTTCCTTTCTAGAGATAGATCTTTTTTTACACATTGCACAGAACATTAAACCAGTGTTTTTCCAAGGAATACTCAACACTTTCCCTTCGGTTTGCCCCTCCTCCTTGGAGTTTGGTGGTAAAATACTGGACAGAAAAGCAGCATGGATGGGAATCTCCATTAACAGAGGGAGCTTCTGACATACATAAAAGTAAAGAAGTCTTCTGTCAGACAAATACCACCACAGGATGATACTCTTAAACCAAAACATCATAGAGTCCCTGACATATGTTGGACCTGGCATCCGTGGCGTGGTTTCCCAGTCTTTTAGCTTCTACCTCCTATATTTTTGACTCTATGCTGAACATCGTTTTTGTTGGTTTGTATACTCTGGGCACTTTACCACTCCTGATCAGTGCTAAAGTGCAAGTGCTAAGCCCAATAAAGATGAAGAGATAAGCTGTGGCACAAATGTGTTTTGAAAAACTGCCCTCACTCACACACAAATGTGTGTGACATGCTTCATCATCTGGTCTGCTTACAGAACGCCCTCGCATAGCCACGCAGGGGGTGGAGCATAGGGAGGGGGAACACAAAACACATAGACAGGGACAAACACAAATGTGACTAACGGTGATCACAACAATAAGTGTTACCCTTAAGACTGGATGAGTGATAGACAAAAAGTGCAGTTAGATAGTGCTCATTAAAACTGGCTCATGGATACCTGTTAACCCTTTATTTATAGGTTCCAAGGTCAGGATTAAAATGTGCAAACGATGAAAAGTGTTTAGGCAGGAAATCAGGTTCCTAAAACACTCCTCCTTAAACTGCGGTGGTCAACATTTTTCGACCGTATTAAAGTGCCCTCAATTTAATAGGTCACGTCGGTCTTCATCAGGACAGTCTATCTGTCCCAGTCTTGATTTCCCTCTTACCTCAATTCTGTAATATAGAAGAAACCCACGTGGAGGGTACGTCCACCAACATGGAATGTCATTACTATAAAAAAAGAGAGAGAAAATAAAGGCCATTCTAGCAATATAGTATGGTATTTTGGGAGGAGTATCCTAAATCATATATTTATATATATTAATGTTTCTGGAACCCCTAACTCCCATCGGTACAAACTTCATGTTTAAGGGCATTTCCTGAAACCAATTATTTTATATATCAATGCCCCCAAGTCAAAGTTTGACTACTCAAATTAAAATAAGACACGTGTCACAAGAATATATAAATGTTCAAAAAGATACACTGCCATATCCTACACATTTGATAAACCCAATTCCCAACCGAACACATCACCCCCGTGATGTACATACCACCCACACCTGATCTTTTTGGTGCATGAGTGGCACCCACATGAGCAGCCCTGCAAACATATCTCAGGCCTTCCACTGCAGTGTCTGTGAGTGCAGTTTAAACTGCCATGTCGACCTGGCAAGGGCACCCACTTGCCAGGCCCAAACCATCCCATTTTCTACATTTAAGGTTAACCCAAGGTGGCCCATGTGCAAGGTGTAGTTTATGTGAAAGGTAGGACATGAACTGTCTGTTTTAAATGTCCGGATAGATCAATTTTGTTTTTCACTATTGCAAGGGCAATACCCATAGGTTATCATGGGAGGTGACTTGTTACAAGTGTAACTTTCAATTGGGAAAAGTTAAAGATTTGGAGTTTGGGTTCCCTGAACTCAGGATGCAAAAATATATCTTTTAGTGAAGGTGTTTTTTAAATTGTGTGTTTGAAAAGGCCACTTTTAGAAAGTGGATATTTACTTGCTTTACCATCCTGTGCCTCTGCCTGCCTGTGAAATCAACATCTGGTTTAGGATGACAGATGGATTGTTTCTGCATTCACTCTAAACAGTCACAAGAAGGGAGCTGAGGTGCTCCCTGCTTATCCAGATGGCCCATCAACAGGCTGATGGGGCCTTCCTGAGCTAGAGTGGTGGGAGGACTTGTCACTGACACCTGAAAGGGCTGTGCCTGGACTTTCACAATGCTTACTCCACCCCCTCTGTAGTGTCTGGAGCGAAGGCAGGGTCTTGTGGACAACAGACTTTCCTTTGAAGTATGCCTACTTCAAAGGCCAAAAGGGTTATACGTATTTGACCTATAACCCCCACATCTTTAGAACACTTCTGGACTGAGGACTCTGCCAAGAAGAAGTGCTCTTCGGAGGAGTACTGCCCCTTTGCTCTGTGTTGCTTTGCTGGGTTGACCTGCAGTTGCTGCTTCTGTCTGTGGGCAGTGAAAGAACTGGACTTTGCTTTCGTGTATCCTGCTTTCACCAAGGGCTTGTGTGTGCTTGTCTCCTGTTGGAAGTCCATCAAAGATTTCGTCTGCAGCATCCCTGAACTCCACTGTTCGGAGGTCTAACCTGCCATGTGGTGCCAATTCCAGTTCGGGGCCCTTGGAGGTAGTTCTGCTATTTCAAGACTTCAGAATCCACTTATCGCCCTTCCAGCGCTGTTTTTCCCGCTGCAAGCTTGCAGTACAGTTGAAAAAACCAACGCATCGCTGCGGTTTGGCTGAAGCAACGATGCAGCGCCTGTTCGCGGTCTGAAGAACCACCACAGCCCGAGTCCAGAGCCCCGATTCTCCAATGTCCGAGACCCCTGCTCCGACTTCGAGGAAAGCCGTGCTGTGTGGCTGAAGGAATCTATGCATCACCTGTCTCCGGTTGTGGAAATCGATGCAGTGTCCGTTTCACAGCTGCGTTGACCCGCAGTATCTGTATTTTCTCGTGCATCCCACCTGTGCTCCTAGTTTCCAACGCACCACCCTGCTGAAAGGAGTTGCCTTCGGAAATTGATGCATCGCTTCCCCTCTCAGTAAGGAATCAATGCAACACTTCTCCTGCATGCAATAGAACTTATGCCTCCATTCCATAGGGACTCATCACTGTGTTTTCCGATGTCTTTGGTATAAACAATTAAGTGGTCCAAACCCACAATGTACATCCTGAGCGGTCTGGTCCCTGGCCTACCATCGGAGTGTGCAGCGGAAGTGGCAGCAGACCGCTTTTGATACCCCAAGATATACGCTACCACAAACCCTGATCTCTTTTATACCCATAATCTTCAGGCCCCAGTGACGCGACTGCAGGGAGATGTCTGCTATTGGAGGTTGCTGCAGCTCTCCTTGCTCGGGAGGGAGGTAAGGGGGGGGGGGGGAATTATAGCGCTCCCATGATTCCACTAGGCGTTGCAAAATGCACTGTACCAGGTCCTGGGGGGGTCCTATTTTCAGGCTTTAGAAGGTGAGATCAGAGCATTACTGTGGGACAGACACCCGCGAATAGCCACAGTGAAGTTGACATGTGGATGCTATGACTGAGGTATAGCACTACCTGCTATCCGGAAATATTACTGGGCTGCGCAACTGGCAGTCGTCAGTCAGTGGGTACACAGCCCAAGACGAACCTGCATATTGAATGGACAGATATGTTCTCCCTCCAGAAGGATACATCCGCGCCCTGTATGCCAACCCCAGTCATCTCCACCTTACTGGGCCTACAGAACAGTTTGTCTCTGGCACTCGGTGCATAGAGAGCTAGGTTGGGTGGACAAGATTACACAGGCTACACTACTAAAGGACACAAAGATATTGTGGGTAGATGCCTGGGCTTTGACCGATAGGATCTTATTGGCTTCTGAAGAGTGAGAGATCTGTGGTCAAGGAGGAATGTGGTTCCTTTTCCCAAATTACATTCTGTAACCTACACATAAGGCATTTTGCGGTTATCGCACGAGGAGACAAACTCTCCGAGGCATCCCTATTAGAAGACCGATTACTAAGGGATCCTATGGACCATAAGGCAATCTCCCTGACCTACCAAAAGCTTAGTAATAATTTCCTGGATCCCCCTCCTCCTCCTTCTTCGAGAGCAATGCCAGACAGAAATGGGGTACATAGCAAACGAGGACTGGTGGGAAGCCATGGCCTCTCCTAAGGAGGTGGCCTTATCAGCGAAACTGAGACTGATTCAACTCTGAATACTTAATAGATCGTATCCCTCCTGCAGTATCCTGGCTAAGATGAGCAGAGGCTCAGACTGGAACCGCCATAGGCGGTGTGGCAGGGAGGGTACTTTCTATCACATGTTATGGGAATGCCCAGTGGTGAGAGACTACTGGGAGGCCTTAATGCATTGCATGCACGAAATGTTGCGGGTGGAAATGTTACCCTCACCTAAGTAGTATCTATTGAACGTATGGGAAGCTACTGATCAGAACCGTGAGGAGCAATCCTGGGTAACCCTGGGGATGACTTTTGCAAAACGCAACATTGCCCGATTGTGGGGAGGGCACACAGCACCACTCCTTTGTGACTGGGAAAAGAATATGGACTGTGCATGGTGCCAGAGAACGTGGTCTACGAGAGGAAAGGTTGTCCCAGGAAATGGGAACAGGTCAGGGGTGAATGGAATGTCTACCGGGTTGTACTGCAGACCTAAGACTTGATAACTATGGTGATCATGTTCACCAGATTGAGCGAGAGAGCATTGCCTAATGGTGGAAATGTGAATCTCTCTGTAATATACCCTGTTACTATCCTCGGAAATCTTGGTGTATTTGCAGCTGAATGCTTTGTTGTGTTATAAATAAAAACAATTAAGAAACAAACGAAAATTAGTTATTTTTCTAAACTGGTGTGGTGTCTATTTGTAGTGTTTTTACTGTGTTACTGTGTGTTTTATGTACAAGAGCTTTACACATTGCCGCTGAGATATGCCTGACTTCTCCTGCCAAGCTACCAAGGGGATGAACAGGGGTTATCTTGGGTTTGTAACTCTTTTACCCTGAATAGAAGGAAGGGTCCTTGCTTGGACAGGGTGCATACCACTGCCAGCTAGGGACGCCCATTTCTAACAGCACAGTTCACAATAGCATGCAAAACATTTAGCCTCTACACATTTCCCTCTTCATGGCACAAGGAAAAACAACACGGAAATCAGATAATACAAAGTACACATGTCTGAAGAAATGTAAATTTTACTCTCCTTTCCAAAATACAGACTTGTGAATTCTTCACGTTCCCATCTATATTTCCTCTACTTCCATTTGTGCTTCTGAAATATATTATTTTTTTCCATACTCAATGTTCGGTGAGCTAGCTTCAGATTTGATTTGATTTTTGTTTTTTCATGATCCATCAATGACTGAGGCTTGACTTTACCATTCTCACTTTGGTCAATTGTTCACCATTCTAGAGTTTCACAGGACATATAGAATTATCCATCACTTGAAAAAGTTATTTACAGCTAGATAAACCATTTTTGAACTTTCACACCTTTGAATTTCCATGCATTTCCTTGTTGCGATCTCATGGGATGCATCGCGTTCCTTTTGTTTCTCTTTATATGCATTCTGTCCACACTGCAAGTTGGATTCCTGTACATATTTTTCTTCCTCGTCTGCATGCTATGTCTCATGACCTCTTTTCCTAAAACAATGTAAATCCTATGTTGCTATGAGGTGTTATATAACCTCTTCAAAACATATCCTTTCAGTATGTGTCTTCATCCATGATAATGGTACAACTTCAGAAATCACTGTGTTGACCCTTTCAACCAATCCATTAATTTAGTTCCTTCCTTTAAGGTTGAATTTCCATATGAATTATTCCATTCAATCAAATACGTTCCTGCATCTTAAATAATACCCCTATATTCGGAGTAATTGAAAGAGTCCTTATCTTGCAAGTGCAGGATACTGCTTATAGAAGGAATATTTGTGAATGTTTGACCTACCCACTTTGCAAATTAATCAATGAGTATTAATGGGCACACAGCCAGAACTTCAAATGAGCATAAAAGTTAATTGTTGATTTGCTTTTAAGATACTGCTTTAACCTGACTCATGCCAGATGCAAAAGACTTGTTGTATATTACCTGTCAGTCCTGCTAGGGCTTGACATTTTTATAGTATTAATTTTTGTAGAAAAATGACTTCTGTGCTAGGATTTACGTCGGAATCTCTATTAATTACAAATAAGTGCACTGTTTCTTTAATCGGAATTCCTCGCTGCAGTTTTGAGAGTTTGAATTGTCCATTGTTATATTACAAAGGCATCCGCACATCCTGGGTTATTTAACTTTGAGGGATGGTGCAGTTCCTGTAGAGCTCAGCTGCACAGAACACCACTGCTTATCCACAGAGCAGTACATCTCACATAACAGGATAACTCGAGAGAACATCCAGCTCCAATCAGGTTTCACAGACCACCTGGGCCAATTTTAAAAGGAATATGTCACTTTTTTATTAATGTCCAACAATCGCATCCGAAGAAGTGCATCAACTCCTCTCGTTCTCATTCAGGGGTTATTGTTTAATCTAGGGACTGCAAAGCAACGCAAACTGGTTACAACAGCAAATATGAACAATGGAGGATGATTTTCTCCTTCATTCTCTCTATGCTTCCTTCCTTTATCATTCTTTCTTGTTAATCTTTTGTTGTCTTGCCCTGGTGGGTTCAAAATATTGTGCCAAACATTGTATGATGACCATAAGGCAACTGTTGAAGAAACTGGAGTATTATTATTATTTTTTACTACATTATGTAGGTGAGACACACCTGAGACTAGAAAATGACCGTTTATGGGGCATAAGAAACTGCATGTTTTGTGGAATCAAGTTACTTCATGATCCTGAAATGGAATCAATGAGACATGGGCCGTTTAAAGTTTTAAAAAAAGGGATATGTTTTAAACAAAGATATACATGTTGTATGAATTGACAATACATTTGAAATTGAAGAATTATTTTGAAGTAGTACTACAGTAATCAGCATAGTTTTTAACAAATATTTGTTTATATGCATTATTCACGCCCCTGACGAAGTTCCAGAAAGCAGTTGCCACTGTTCTTTTCATGTGATTGTTGAACAGTAATAAAGAAGTGAGTTACCGCTGTCAAAATTGGCCATGGTCATTTGTGAAGCCTAATTGAAGGTGGACATTCACTCTAATAGGAACATTGAAGAGTGTATTCCTATTGTCTTGTGGTTATTTTAACATTGTATTTGACTTATTACATAACGTTGAATGAAAATATTGTCCCATCACGTTTTTGTTGACTCATAAGTCTGTGCATGAGATATTGCCTCCATTGCAGTTCCTACGAATCGATCTCCCACGAAGTATTGTCTCCACTGCAGTTCCTATGAATTCATCAACATAATGTAATCTTTTGGTCTGTTTTGGGCAGCCCACAGTTGTTCAGAAATCTGTTTTAATGCTTGGAATTGTTCCTTTATTAGAATTCAGTTTGCCTTTAAGCATATAGACCACATCATTGTAAATATGTAACCTTCCCAGATAGCTTGACCAAGTTCTGGACCCCTCTCTTGGGCGAATGGAGCATTCACTCAGCTTTTCAATTACTTTGCCTGCACTATACTATGAAATAGATCCTTCACCACTGGTTCAACACGAAGACCTAAATTGCCAGAAAGCATTTCCCTTCTAGACTGTCGGTCCAGATTTTAAAATTTTCTTCATGGCGGTATAGTGTGAACTCAAGAATTGCCTGAGATAATGCAATAAGTGCATAGAAAAAATTCTATTGACTGCCGCTAAGCTAAGCTTTCCTTCTTAATTGATATTGAAGGTCAAGATCTGCCAGCTTCCCCCGCCCTGCAACCTGTACTGAACTTCACTGTGCGGTAAATCGCAAGGCCATATTATAGAATTAAATTAAGATACGTTTGCATTTGTCATAGTATCGAAACACCTGGAAATGTTCGACGTTCAGGTGCGGCTTTAGAAATTAAGTCTAACATGGCAATTTTTTTTCTTTGCATAATATTCATTGTACATCCTGTTCTTGCAGTGTCACATTATCCGCCTGACTGTTGAATCGAAATTATATGTAATAGTTGCTCATTTTTAAACCAGCATTAAAGAAGGCGGAATGACGCATTTAAGCAAATGTATTATTAAATTGTTTTGTTAAAGCAGATCGTGCTGAACGCACATGAAAGACCAAACGCATTTACCACATGCTCTTCGAATCACGCTGCAAGCTCGGCGAATATCCTTTTGATGGTGCAAGGTATTACTCCGCACGGCAGGGGGACTCTTTTTCAGGCTGTTTAAGTGCTGTTTGTTTTGTTAACTTCGAAAGTTCATATAGCTGGTTGTGAACAGGGACAAAAAAGAAGTAACGGGTGCCGTCCCCACAGTGAGCTTTGTCCCCATTGTTTCGAGCTTCCTCACAGCAAGACTTGCTCCTGGTAAGAATCACTCCTAGTGAATGTGTTTTTTTAAAAGTGAGACTTCCCAACTAGTCAGTGAAAACTGGTCCCATTCGGGCTCAGAAGATCAAAATAAAAGAAACAAAGTTATTTCTCGGACTATGTAGGGGCAAGCTGTGCTACAGTCTGCCTTGTGTTGGACTCCTCCTTTTTTGCTCCTGTCTGTCTCGCGTAGTATTGAAGGGCTTTCTTTCTCTATCATAATCCCACACTTTCCACTTCCCACTCCCATCCTGTTCCATGATTCTCAGCATGTGCGCTGTTTGCTGCGCGTTTTCAGCTAATTATGGAAGCTGATATTACTTGAGGAGATACTTACTTTGAACTTGTGAAATCAGTGACGCTAGTGATGAGCACCTTATTGGTTACTAACATTTGTTATAAAGCTCCTGCTCAATGAACAACCATCCATTATTGGAACTGCAACATCTGTTGCACGTCGCCTCTGCACTCACAGTAACTTTTCAGATCAGCAACTGTAATTTAGAATATTATATAATATATGTTTCATACTGAGCCAGATGAGCTTGAGATGAGATTGTTCGGAAATGGAATACAACACTTAGAGGTGCCCGTTTGAGTGACAGCAGAAGAACATGTGATCTATTTTTTTTCCTTTAGAATCCATTCTTGTGGGTAAATTGCCTATTCTGAATAAACATTTAATTATGATAAGGCAAATATTTTATGACATCTTGACAGTAGCGGGGAACTGAGGCGAGCAGAATATTCACCACTCTGAAACAGTCGGGAAGTAGAGGTAGCATATAAATTGGTCGAATGGAAAAACTGAAGTTTAAAAGGCACAAACCAAATTGGTAATTTTTTAAAAAGGAAACCGGTGTTGACATGAGAACTTAAATTCACTCACACGCAAGTATGTCAGAGTTATTTCTCAGAACAATATTCAAAGGAAGCTCCTATGTATGTTTTACTTAAACTTGAAATAATGAAACCTGTCAGAGTAGCCTAGAGATATTCTCAAAGTGCAGAGGCGACTGGTCTGAAGCTCTTGATTTTGAATTAGTACTTCAGAAAAGGACAAATACCTATAACCTATCATACATTCTCTAACAGTCATTCATGCCTAATAGTCTGATGCAACATAAAATCTGCCGCAGACTTTAATTGACACCAGTTTTAAACATGTTTCACAGATTTTTAAAAACGAAACTGAAATTCACTAACAAGCTACCATTGACTCTTGATGAACCAATAATAATAGATGAAAAAGTAATTATTTTTTATTATTTCTAAGCTCTGTGCCCAGAGTTCTCCATTAAAGTTGTGGGGTCCCACAGATGTCCATGGGAAAGAAACGAATCCTGTGTAATGGAACTGAGACGGCTATGCAGACATCAGTAGTTGGACAAATGAATAAAAAAACTAGCCGTCTTGGAAGGAATAGCCTTTACAGCAAGAAACAAACTTTATTTCAGTAGTGTCTAGGGAAACTTAATTATCATTGCTTGGCTTATATTCATAAACCCCCCTGAGAAGATAGTACAAATAGGGCACTGAAAGTAGATGTGAGGTCCTACATGAACTTTGTCATCAAAAGTTTGTAGAGTGTATTGGAACTCTATTGTCTGTCTATATTTTTGTATATTAATATGTTGTTTATCCTGTCAAAAGCTCAATTAAAATTATAATAACGATGAAATCGAGAAAAAGCCTAGGTGTTATGTACTCTCTGCTTCTTAATCACAGTTCAGATTTATTTTTATAACTAGTGGACCCCTTGTTCTCAAGTCCTATTTGTAAATGTGATCGTCTGGAATGCTAATGGTAAATTGTGTCACTCTCTTACTTGATCCCCAATTTCTAGCAAATCTGACCCGATTTGGTTTTCCAGATGTGAAACCAGCTTAACAAATGATGAAAATATACCCTATTGTGAAGGAGAACATTGACATTTAATGACTGACAGATTCAAGCATTTCAATCAGTATGAATAATGGATTTTGAGACACATTATCAAAGCTTTGTGTTCTCTGCAGACCCTGATTATTATTATTTATATTATCTGAGCTACTTTGATTTCTGAAATGTTTACACTAACTTAGTGCACATTGACGCAGAAGGACATTAATCCGACTTAAACGGAGATTCATTGAATTGAGAAATGCAGACCACAATGGAGTACAGTACAATCCATAATCACCGCTTGGCAGCCTGTTTTGGGCACATGCAGGATGGCATTCCAGAGCAATGAGGAGTAGGGAGAGAAAAGTCTTTGGATAAGAACCAAACAAAGTTTACAGAGGCTTCTCTGTTCCCCGTGAAGTCTCAAAAAGAAACAGGAGAACAACAAAACCTAAAGGGCAAGAATTCTTGAACACCCTGTAGGCATCAGTGAGAGGGTGAGCTTGTGAGGAAGAACCCAGTCAAGAGTCCACGCTGATCAATTGAGAGAAGTTGTTAGTAGTCTTTCTGCAACACCTCCACAAAGCCACCCATGAGATGGAGACAAGATCACAGCAGGAGAGAACTGGAGAAGCAGAAAGCAAGGAAAAAAAGAGATTACCAGAGCCCCAGGAAGGAGGGATATTGTGGCTGGAAACCTCCTTTTCGGATGTTGGTGAAAGGTAAAACTCTTGCACGTTTTAACAGTGCTTAATCACATCCATCATGAAGATTGAGTCCAAGCTTTACAGTATAGAAAATGAGTACAGCTGTCCAACACCCACAGATAAGTTTTCTGGTGACTAATGAAAGAAAAAACATTTTGATTACGGACAATGTTCCATCAGCCAAACTGAGAAGGATTTTCCCACTTCCCACAGGGGAAGTGTACAATGTCTACAATACAAGCAGTACTTAATTTGAGCAGGTGTTGACCGGTGCTCGGCAACGGTACCCAAATCTCAAAACCAATATTTGTGAAAGTCCACCACATGGTGGCACTGCTTTTTTCTCTTTTAGGTGTGTATGTCAAAGTGTTAAGCCATTCAATATATATTGAAAATTGTTAATGCCAGCGCTTCCAGGTCATTCGTACAACTTTGGGTGGCCTGAAATAGTTCATATTGTTACACCTGTATGTGTCTGATAATTAGTGGCGGTGTTGGTACTGGCGGTTGGCAGCTCTAGCAAGGGCAAGGTGATCCAAGCTGCAGTGGTTTCCTTTAAAATATTGTGGGCTCTGGGGCTTACTTTTTTTAAATATAAATTAAGCACTGAATAGACTTAAATTAGATGGCATTGTAATTGCAGCTGAGGAGAGTGCCAGTAAAAGAAATAATCTTCAAAGCAGTTGTGGAGATAAAGTACATACAGTTCAAGGGTGTGAAGAAGTTAATGTTCATAAACGTATCATCACCAGATACGAGAAGACATAAAACAATAAACATCCGATGAGCATAGAATCCTTGTCTGGCAACTGGCCAACTACAATTCAGAAATGAAAAGAGCATACCTATCTTCAGGTGGAGCCTGCCCAGTGTAAGCAAATGCAAAAATGAGGAAAATCAATGATTAGCTTGTAATTTATTTCGCTCTTCTCCTCCGCCCCCACTCCCATGTGTGACAGCTGCTGTTTAATTGCAGTAGGAGAGTTAGCCATGTTTGCCCAGGCTCAAGTGATGTCTGATACGGTGTTTTATTATTTTGGAGCTTACGAGGGAGGACAGTTGATGCCATTAGACTGTTAAGATAAGACAAATTCTATGTCAGAACCGAAGGCGAGGATTATGCTGCACTTACTTCACTTTTTATTACAACAGCCAAGTAAAGAGAAAACAAGACTTCATTTCCTAGAACACCTTAGGGAAAAGTCAAAGTCAAACAGCAGCAATCACTGTCCAATCAGCAATCCAGGGTCCCCTTGATAGTCACTTGTCTCTGCTGACACCTCTTCTTTCTACGATGCTCCAGCATATATTTTTCTAATTTATGTGCTTGTTATTTTGTGAAAAGTAGAAAAATCCCAATGGGTATGTCACTCATCCATCATTTGCATCTCCTCAATAAATTTGAAAATTTCATTTATACCATTCACTCACCAAGGATGTACTACAGCAAATTGCTCGATGTATAGCAGAGACCAATAAATTCACTTATTAGACATTTTATTTAGTTTACAAAATTCATTAAAAGTTATGGCATAAAAAGCTGAAAATCAGCTAGACAGATTAAAAACAATCTCAATGTATTAATGATCACAGGTAAATACAGAAATAAAAATTTGAACAAACATAAAGAAAGTAGTTCGCCAGCCCTAAACAATTAGTCTTGGAGAGCTACACGTCCCCTATTGAACTATATACTTGCTACATTACTTGACCACCTTTGTATATTTTTGCCGTTCAAGTAGTGTAGAATCAGGGGATTGTGTACTCGTTGATGTGCGTCGACGCGTTTCGATGGGCTCACAATTTTATTCCATCTTTATCAAGACCAAAGGATCACTCTCATTTAAGCTGGATACAGTTGGAAATTACATATGCACCTACAAAACATAAATGGAATTCAAAAGCCGTGCTTTATAGTATCTATATCACAGGGTTAAATTTATTTACTAGACATGATCCATGTCTTGGCTAGCATGTTATTTCTTAGTACAGAGACTATTTTCTGACTCTTGAAGGAGAGAAACATTTATTAACAGCTAACACGAGGATCATGTTAACACCTTATTCTATATTGGTTCTATCTGAAAGCAATTTTTTTAAAAAAAAGAAGAGATATCTAAAGAGTCCATGATCTAGTATATCCTTGTTCACTTCGTCCCACTCACACGCAGTCATTCATGTAGGGGGGCCAGATTAAGTCTATGGCCAACCATACCATATGCTATGGAAAGAACATAATGTTTCTTCACTATATGTGCCCTGTTAATCTGTGTCAACTCACCTTACAGATTGCAGGATTTAAATATTGTATTGACACCACGACTTCTATAGCCCAATTCAGTCTGGCTATCGATTTGGAGTAAAACTCTGAAGGCTTGTTTGGAGGGAAGCTGAATAGGGAGATATGAGGGGTTCAATGTGTCACATGTTCTCCTATTCTGTTCATAGGTATTATAATTCCTACTATCTATAAATCTCACCTCTATAAACTGTAAATACATAAGGTCTTCACTGCTACTTTTCTTTTTATCACAAGTTTTCTTTTTGACAGTTATTTTGTGACATTACTGTAGCGCTCACATGCCTTGTTGATTGCACCGGTTTCTCTCATCAGTGTGGCGCTGCTGACTCTTGTTGCTCCTCCGCCGACTGCTATTTCACTTCAGAACTTGCACTGCGGCGCTCGGGGGCAGACGCAGTCTGGTCCTCGGACCACCAAAGGGTGCGGCGTTCATCACGCTTCAAGTGCGTCTTGTTGGCAGGTCTCCCGGTCCGGCGCGCTCATTGCAAGGTAACTGAACTGAATTGGACAGCTCGGCTGGCCGGGAGCGTTTATAACTGCCTGTGTGTCTCATTTAAGGCCCTGCCACAGTTCTTTGTGCCCTTCACCTGGAGCATTGCGCCCTGTATAGGGGTCTGTACAGGTACCTGTGCGTAGCACTGTAACAGGCTACATAAAGCCCTTTTGGGCACCAGCCCAGGTGTAGAATTAACCTAGTATACCATTAGGGTGCTGGAGTGTCCTGCAGAGTTCCTCTGTCATTAGCCCCCTGGGGCTGTCTAATTCTAGCTGGGAGAGCACCACCAGCTTCCACCTCCCTTTGTATCTACTTGTTACCCTAAAATACAACAATTGACACTGGGAACCCCAGTAAGTACTTTCCCAGGATGAGTGACTTCGAGGAAACCTATATGGAGGAAGAGGGCAAGACTTACCTTCTCATAGACGATCACTTTTGCGAGGTCATGGAAGCCTCTATCCTGAAGGTGGTGCCACAGGCGGTGGCTCCCCTGTAGCAGAAACTCTTGCAGTACGGAGAGCACCTCTGTAAACCTCTCCCCAGGAGGTAAGACAGTTTGGGGCTCATACCCTTCTACCTCCAGGGACGCCCACCTTGCCTGCACTGACCCTAAGCGTATAAGTGATTCCAACCCCTCGTCAACATCGATGCCTTTGAACATCTTAAAAGGGCCTTCAAGGACCACGCTCACCCTCTGGGGTTGGGTCTGTTGGTGCCTGGACCTTCTGGACCTCCACCCTCACGGGCTACTCCCATTATCAGCCCACCCACTCTCCAATAGGACACGGATCCCCCTTCGGACTCCGAACCAGAATCGGGGTCTAGCTCCTGTCACCCCTCTCCCCCACCATCCCATACCAATACATCACCTGGTGCTACCCTTCAAGAGGCCTCAGATATGCTGAACCCAGAGCAATTGCTCCATCTATGCTCCACCGATCTCAAAAAAGGGATAGACCGATCCTGACGGGCCTGCTAGGGTAAGCTTCTGGATGTTGTAGGCCCACTAATCTGCATTCTGGATATGACCAAGGACGGCAATTAGTTGGGTATCCTCATCTCACCAGAGGTATTGTCAGGATAGGCCCATCAAAACTGACCACAAATTGGGGGATCTCGCCATATCACAAGGGGGGTTATTTGGTGATATAACAAAATAAAGGAGGGGCGGGGAGCTTGTAGGTCCAGCATACATGCCCCTAAGTATATATCATAGAAAAAGGTATGCAGTTTCTGGAGATAAGAAAAGGAGGAGCCAGAGAAGAGGATTGGTTGGTCTACAGAATAAGGTGTGAGATGGGCGAGGGGGGCTCCCCCTTTAGGAATTAGGGCTCTCACACATCCGGCTGGGTATCATGCTTCATCATAGGACGTGCTCCTTTTCAGGTTGGCGCTGCAATACTTGACGGGCTCTCTATGAGGGGCTCTTTTTTGGAGATCTTTTATTCCCAGTGCCATCAGGTGCGGTGTGGGTTTAGGGCCTTGTGATGTAGATGAATGTGGGAAAGGTAGGCAAAGTGGGGGTAAAAATAGATAAAATTAGATATAGTAGTTCTCTAGAATGAACTTTATTAAACAAGACCACTAATCTCATGTTAAAATGATATTGGCGCACTGCTAAACTAACGTTCAGGATTAACGCAAGTCAAGAGGTCAACATGTTTCTTACCTGGGCTGTCATACGATCAAATGGCAGTTCATCAGGAGCAAATTAGTGAAATGAACTATCTACACAATGGTTGGTTGTCTGGGTTAGTAACCTGGATAAACAGAACTTCAAACCTACAGTGGGGTACCTGGTTGTTACGGACCGACCCAGCTTGGATGAGTCACCTTCAACATCATATACTGGAGGAGGAACCACTAAGAAATGCTTGAAGGTTATTTGGTGATCCATTCATCAGGGAACTGGGCAAATATGTTCAGACCTTCAAATCCTTAGATAAGGCACAGGCATCTATCAAACCCCAGGTTTTTGCCATGGCTGGCCAAGGTAGGGGGCGCTCAGCCGGCCGCTCACAATCCTTAGCCCCCGGCAGATGCTAATTTCATAAAAGGGGACAGTACCAAGACTCCTCCAAGTTTGGGAATTTTTACCCTGCCAAGAGCTGCACCCGACACAGGGGCATGAGAGGCCACCACAGAGGCCTTGGCGCTCAAAGTGAGTTTTCTTCCTTTCTTTCATCAATGCATGGGGGCAGCTTACAGGAGTTATCTCACAACTGGACGGTATTACCTCAGACGCGTGGGTGCTTCAAACCATTCAAGGGTTCCACCTAGAGTTCAATTGCTCACCTACCCAAAGGAAAGCCCCCATCCCGCTGGTCTTCTCAGCTACAGACTCCCTTCTGGTGGACTCTGAGGTGGTGCACCTCCTCCGCAAAGGGGCAATCACACAATCCACTTCCCACCCACAGGTTTCCTCCGCAAACTCTTTGTGGTGGACAAAAGGGACTGTGGCTAACAGACAGTCATCAATCTGAAGGAATCCAACAAGTGGTTGGTTTACCGCCACTTCAAGATAGGTGTTCATATCTTGAGAGGCCTCCTTCATCTGAATGATTGGATGGCGCACCTCGACCTCAAGGACACCTACCTCACCATCCTGATCTTCCTCTTCACTGCTGCTTGCTCCAGTTTCAGTGGCAGGGGCAGACATTTGAATTTACCAAACTCCTGTTCAACCTGTCTTCAGTACTGTAGTGCTTTACCAAAGTGATACGTCCAGTGGTGGAGTTCCCAGAGCGCCCACTTCTTCGTGTGTCCCGAGGACCTTCTCCTAATGGACCAATGCCCCCAGGCCCTCTCCCGGCATCTCCAGATGGCCGTATGACTCCTGGAATCCCTCGGCTTCATCATCAATGAACATAAGTCGAGTCTGCTCCCTCTCAATCTCTGATGTTTCTTGGGTTTGCAGTGGACTCTATCAGACACTAGCTATACTGACTGGCGGCCAAACCCTCCACATCTTGCGTAAGATCGCAAGAGTGGTGGGTTTTGTGGCATCCTCGATCCAAGCTATCTACCCGGGACTTCTCCACTAACACGCCGTGCAACGTCTCAAAGCTTCCCATCTCTGGAAGGGGCTCACTTACTCTCAAATGGTCCCTCTAGCAGAGGAAGCCCAAGAAGTAATACAGTGGTGTATCGTCCACAAGGTGGCATGGAATGGCCGAGCGATATTCGGCTCTCTTCCGGACCTAGTCATAGAATCCGATGCCAGTGATATGGGCTGGGGCACGAAATTAGTGGACTTCACCGGAGGACAATGGCCCTCTCAAGAAAAATCTATGCACTTCAAGTGTCAGGAACTCCTGTCAGGCTCGTTTGCAGTCAAATGCCAGACCAAATACCTGGTGAAGTGTTGTATCATGCTCAAGATGGACAATGTAGCAGCGGTATGCTATATCAACCTCTAGGAGGCACCCGTTCCTTGACCCTATCGGACCTGGCCAGAAGCTTTTGGGACTACATTCTCCTGAACCACATCTCGGTGATGGCAGAACACCTCCCACAGAGTTCCAATCAGGTGACCAACTGGCACTTTCAACACCTGAAAGACACAAGCCTCTGGCAACTACATCCCTTAGTCTTTCAAGGTCTTCAGACCAAATGGGGCCCCCCTATGGTGGACCTCTTAGCGTCCCGTCAGGACCATCAACTTCGCAGATACTTCAGTTGGGCCCCGAAGTGGCATTTGGAACAGGGGTATGCTTTGCCCCCATTTGTGATGATAATGCACCTCTCGGCCCAAGTACAGCGACAAAAAGCAGACTTGGTGGAGGTGACCCCAATTTGAATATCGCAAGTCTGGTATCCTGTTCTTCTGGAACTTCCTTGGGATTTTCGAATCTCTCCACTCTGGTTGCCAGTTGTCCTTCGGGATCCTGCAGGGAATCGCCATCAGTTGGTACTGGATGGCTCTTTACCTCTTATGGAATGGAGGATTACAGGGAACGCTGGAAAGTCCCAGGACATTCGATACAAGCTGCGTCCCTTCTAAGGCATGGGACGACCGTACCGTTAAGAAATATTGATCAGCATGAGCTCGATGGTTGGGCTGGTGTCACCAATGACATCTAGATCTGGTTCCGGCAGATGTTGTACACGTCTTGAATTTTCTTGCTTTGTTGGCCTCTCGGGCCTGGTATACAGATCAATAAATACTTTCAGGTCTGCGATCTCTAAATGCCATGTGCCGCCAAGTGATCATCCAATAGGGGAGCATCCCGTTGTGAGGAAACTTCTCTGTGGCATTTGCCTTTCTCTTCCCCCAGAACTGTGATGCTCTGCGCTCTGGGATGTCAGTAATGTCCTTAACCTTTTCTTGTCATGGCAAGCCAATAAATGTCTGTTGTGGAAGGAATTGTCAGCCAAATTGGCTACACTACTATGCCTAATCTCATGTCTAAAGGTATCGGACATTAGAGTACTGGACATTACAGGTAGAATGTTTACCCCTGACAGGGTTACTTTTCATACCCCTCGTATGAAATGTAATTAACATGTGGTCTCTTACCCATCTTTTCCAGATTCCCCAAAAATTGTGAATTGTGAGGTGCATAAAAAGCTATGAGAGTATGACACGGACATCCACTCCCACAGTGAGAGACAATTTTTGATCACTCTCAGGAAACCCTACAAAGCAGTCTCTTCACCTAACATTGCAAGATGGTTTAGATGGGCAATGCAAAAAGTCAGAATTGATACTAAGGTATTTGGAGCCCATTCAGCTAGAGAGGCCATGACTTCCAAGGCATTCTCTCTTGGGGCTTGCCTGAAAGATATTCGTAATGCTGTGGACTAGTCATCAGATTGTACCTTCAAAAGGTTGTGCTTTCAACCAGTTCCAAACATGGCTTCGCTGGTTATCAAAAGCTTTAAACCAGCATAATCCTTGCCTCCAGTCATGACGTAGAATGAAAACTTACCTAGCTGTCGTAACAGAAAGTTGCAATTCTATTAAGGGCACCGAGGTGAGGATTAACCCACTATATATATATATATATATATATATATATATATATATATATATATATAAAACAAAAATCAGTCAAGTGCCACATGAAGAGCGCTATGCTCAAAGACTGATTGGTAAAAAAACATTGTTTGTTAAATCATGTAATTAATATGTATTAAACATTATGAACTACATATCCCATAATGCCCCTTTAAGGCAAAAATGGGATATAAAGTAAAAATAAACGAAGGCTCACTTACCGTGAACAAAGTTGTTGCAGGCTGAAACGCGTTGGTCGAGCAGAAGAAACAAATAAATGCTAGTTAAAAACCCCCAACCCAGAGTGCCGCGTCCTTGGTTGTAAAATTGTCTTTTGGGCCCTGATCCGCCCCCTACTCAGAGCACCGGTAGCAGCGCGCATTGGAGGTCTGAGGGTCACATTGGAAGGATATATATATATATATGATATATTGCAGCTCCAGAAACACCAGAGCGCCGCACTCCCAGGCGGGTGCTCTCCGTTGCGAGGGTGCACTCGCACGTCAAATACAGCTCCACCTCCCTGTAGCAGTCTCCCGCTGAAGAAGGAAAGCACTCGTGGAGGTACTTTTCAGTAATTTATTTAGAAACAGTAAACTGACGCGTTTCGGTCGGAACCTTTGTCGATATATATATATATATCACTTAGTAGAAACAAGTTATTCAGGACACCAATATATCCAATTGCATGTCCGATATTTCACTAACTAGTGTAGCTCATTGAAGACTAAGTCCATCGCCCTACCGTACTCTGACCAACAACAGGCAAGTATCCATAGGAGCTTTGTTTAGTAACTTGCTTCCTTTTTTTTATAGTAATAATGACATTGTATCGACAAACACAATTCGCTAGTGGTCAGCGGTCGTTCTGGCAGACATCCACTAAACCTTCGACCAAATGCATCAAACGCTGCCGAACAAATTGTGGGTAGTTGCCTCCGTCGTTTGTACCTTCTGCGTTGTCTGGTTACTTGTGTCCTAAGTGATTGTAGCAAATGTGGCTAATTCTCTGTTAAAATTCCCTAGAAGCAGCAACTTTCCCGGAAACATGGAAACAAGCCATAGTGACCCCGCTGCTGAAAAAGGCAGGCACGGATGTGACAAACCCGGTCAACTATAGACCTATACCTCAACTCCTGTATCTCTCCAAAGTGTTGGAGAAGCTGATTAATAGACAGCTGTCCAAATACCTAGAAGACCACAACCTACTGGACCCCTCCCAAACAGGCTTCAGGGCTACCAATAGCACAGAGGCCACATTGCTGGCCGTCACGGACAATATTAGAAACTCTCTGGACCAAGGCCAAGCTGTGGCCTTGATCCTGATAGACCTGTCGGCAGCGTTCGACAGGGTCTCTAATCATCTTCTGCTATAATACTTATAGGTAAAAGGGATAACTGGAAAAGCCCTTGAATGGCTTAGTTCTTTTCTGTGCAATAGAACCCAAACGGTCCAACTAAGAGCCTTCTCATCTAAACCGAAACAACTGAAATGCGGTGTCCCGCAGGGAGCATCCCTCAGCCCCACGCTGTTCAATGCTTATGTTTCACCTTTGGCACAAATTGAGACAAAATGGGGCTTTGGGGTTTGCTCCTATGCTGATGACACACAACTTACAATCACCATAGGGAAGGGGCATGAAGACACCAAAACTAAACTTATTAGCTGCCTTACCGAAATGGCTGACTGGATGGCAGACCACTGCCTAACGCTACATGCAGACAAAACCAAGATCCTGCTCCTCGGAGAAGCCAAACATTACTGGGACTCTTCCTGGTGGCCCTCCTCTCTAGGAGATGCCCCTACACCCAAGCACTGTGCCAAAAACCTGGGTGTAACTATTGACGGCACACTATCTATGTAGGCCCAAGTACAAACTCTATGTGGGAAAAGCTTCGCCACCCTGAAACTCCTAAGAAGGCTAGTCCCCCTGGAAAGCAGGAAAACAGTCACACAGGCCCTGCTAGTCAGCAGGCTGGACTATGGCAATGCCCTTTTCGTGGGCATGCCAGACTACCTATTTAAATGTTTATAGGTGGTGCAGAATGCTGCAGCAAAACTAGTGTGCAACAAAGGCAAACACAGCTCAGCAAAGGACTGCCTAAAAAAACTCCACTGGCTGCCCATGCGTCAAAGAGCCTGCTTCAAGCTCCTTGGCCATGCTCACAGGACACTCCAAGACACAGGGCCCATGATCCTCCAAAACAAAATACACTTTTATATTCCCACCAGACCACTAAGATCGCAACACCTTGCTCTTGCCAAAACAAAAAAGATAAATAAGTCTAGAACAGGAGGCCGTACCTTTTCACATCTGGCAGCACGGCACTGGAACGAGCTCCCAGTCGAACTTAGGTTGACTAAAGAATACTACGCTTTCAGGAGAAAACTCAAAACACACCTATTACCTAAAGACTGATATCTGGCCCTTCAACCTCATCCACCTACTCATTATCGTAATCCTTAGCGCCGTGACAGCCCCATGGATAAATGTTGCGCTCCTATAAATAAATACATAAATAAATAAAATTGATATCTCTGCTCGAGAGGCTTTGTGTATGGATGTTCATTGATTTTGTTTTCCTACTCTTCAGGATCTTATGGATCTAAATACGTCTGATGGGCTCATCATTCGATTTCGGTTGCAGGAAGAAAGAGAAGGTGCGTACAGAGATGATTGACTATCAAGGGGACCTGGACTGCTGATTGGACAGTTATTGTTGTTGCTGTTTAACTTTGACTTTTTCCCAAGGTGTTCTTGGATATTTTGTTTTTACTTTCCTGCTGCAATACAAAGTGAAGAATGTACAGCATAACCCTCGCCTCCGTGTCCTTAATAGATTTTAAACTTTCTTTTACAATAGCTGGGATGCCTTCCTGCCTCCCTTTCTCTACCCTGTGACTCCCTGTTATGTTTATTGTTTTCCTGTATCTCCCCTTGCTGCCTTGTGACTGTTTCTGAGCTTGTCATGGCAGTCTCCTCGTGCCTCAGAGCCCAGAATTCTAATACATGACGGTTAATTAACATTTCCAACTCTGCTCCGCTGGTCGTGTTTCTTTGCCGTTGCTCAACAAATAAAGAAGTCTCCTTGTATCTACTAGTCTCCGCTTCCTTCATTACAACACTCCCCTTCTTAATTAATAAGAGGGGATTAATATTGGTGGGCGATACATTTAATGGAGAACGTTTTAGGAGTCAGAGGGGCAGCTGGTGGTGCAATATTAATAGATGATATGCATCTAATGTTCTGCGTTTGCAAGTTCTCCTCCTTAACTGAATTAAAAGACGTAGAAGAAACCTAACAGTTTATCAGAAAAAGTTATCTTTCTGCTCATACATCTTCCAATGCTGACAGGTATGCATAGTAGGCTGTATGGAGAAACTGCCCTGTTTGCTGACACATTTTTCTTGCATGATAAGTCTGCGTTTTCATTTGGGGAGAGACTTGCCTCTCTCTTGTGACCTGTGTCTTGAATGATGGTTATGCAAAGTAGGTTGTGAAAATAGGCTTACCACTCCGGTCACAGCTGAGATGAAATTACCTCTATGCTGACAAGTCTGCCTGGCATACTAGTGTACAGACTATGATATGGAAATACACTGCCCTGTCAGCTGAGAAATATCCCCAGAGTACGTAGGCTGAAGGTAGAGACTGCTCTTTCCGCATATACCTCTTCATAGTGATGAATCTCCATCATAGAGTATCAAATGGAGTATCCTCTCTGTTGAGAACTGCCAGTTTTAGTCAATATTGTAATACTATATTAAAATTGATATTTATAATAAGTGTTAAAGAAATCAAAAGTGAGACTTTAAACTATTTTATTTTAACAAAACAACAACTATACAAAACTACAACAACCATATTAACAAACTATATGAACAACTATTAAAAAATAAAACTGTATATACTATATTAAAGGTTTCTCTGACGCTCATCAGCAGGTGCTAATGTCGCCCCCTTTTTACTTTATTGATCTACTGGATTTTGATATATGTAGAGATTCTTTTCCAGTCTTTTAGCCACCTTAGCCTGCCAAAGAGTTTTTAGTTTCCTAGTATATTGTAACAGCCTAGCTGGCAAGAAAGTCGCAGCAAAGCAGCATATCTATAAATCACAGTTCACAAAGCCTAGCTTGTGCAGTTAGCTTGTGTTGCTGGATGGCAACAACTGTTCAGGCACTTCCACATCCGTCCAACCTGAATACACTGTGACTGAAGAGGTAGTTATTGCTGAACAGCACAGTAATCCTTCTCATGTTAACAAGGCTCTTTTTTGCTTGTTATATAAGAAGATAATTATTTCCTCAGACAGGTTAAAATTTTCCTCCTTAAAAAAAAAAGACAAAATTTTTAAAAACAATAAAAGTTGCATATTGATCAATGATTGATAACAGTAATATATAATTACACTGTCTAAGCTTTGGTACTTTTTTTTTACCCACAATCACATATTTTTATCTAGTACACCAGTAACTTGTTATTCCTTCTGAAAAATCCATAGCCTCAGCTACTCTAGTTTCGTAAGTTTACAATTAATTTAGAACATGCCTTGAACTCTGCTTCCATAACAGTTCATAAAGTATCACATTCATCTTCACACACATTTGCTAGCGCTCAACACAATGTCTCACACTAGAAATAGCAATATCACCACTCAAACATCTCACAGGGTTAAAGTACATGTACAGTGAGCATCATAACACTAGGGCTTGTATTAACACATTCCACACTGTTTCTTTTATTATTTGAGAAACATTGATTTCTTTACTTAAAAGTACATACAGTTTGAACACTTCATTTTTAACACAATCTGCAATATTCTATCTCCTTATTCTAATGTCTACCTCTCAAAAACTATATTGAAAAAGCTACACCTTTACAAACCGCTTTTCACTAAGTGTACCTTGTGTAGAATAACTTTACCAACATTACTACACTTACTGATACTTCACAACTAAGTTGATAATATACTATTAAATACCTGAACTTGAAGTTATGTCTTAAGTACAGATGATGACACCAGTCTTTTTCAGCTCCCCATACATTCACTTTTGCTGAGCAGAACTCAAACAGACCTATTTCTCCTCCAAAGCAAAAAGGACAAACTAAGCTATTTTGGTTCTCCACACAGTCACATCACAGCATTTCTTCAATCATGTAATAAGAATGGTAACTATTGATTGAGTCTTGTGAGACTCTTGCAGGATCTTAAAACACCTCCTGGCAGGACCAGCAATTTTCCATGCTGGTCACATGCGTATCTTGCTGGATCGCACAAGCCTCATGAGGCAAGCCTTACTCCCTGAAGCTTGCACTCTACTCTTGTGAGAGTCTCCCGGGATTGCAATACAATTGTAGGCAAATAATAGTATTTGGGAAGAACAAGCCTCGCCACTAAAAACCTTTGTTGGATAATGGGTGTGCATGCTGGAGTATGAGGAGGGACTACCCTCTGCTTTCAAACTTCTCTCTCAAATCACAACTATGCATAGTAGTGCGCGTACAGGGACTGGCCCTTCCGCTGAGACCCTTCTCGTGCATAATCAATGTAAATAGTAGGGTGTGCTGTGGACTGACCTCTCCTTTCAGACCTCTCTCTCAGATGACGGGTTTCCATAGTGGGTTGTGTGGATGCAATGAACTCTCCTTTGAGACTCCTCTCTCAGACTCCTCTCTCAGATGACAGATGTATTGTATTGTAATTGTATTTATATAGCACTTACTACCCCTGACAAGGCGTCCAAGTGCTTTTTTCGGCGAGTAGCACGCTACTCCGTAATCCAACAGGATTGGTGGTGAATTAGTATAGTTAAATATGAAATAAATTTGAGCAGTGGATATGTTAGTCTGTTGTTTGGATTGAGAAGGATAGAGAAGGGATAGAAAAGGGAAATGTTTGCATTTATGTAGCGCTTGCTACTCCTGATGAGGCGCCAACAACCTTTTTTGGCGAGTAGCACGCTACTCCAGAACCGCAAAGGATTAGTTGTAAATTAGTATAGTGAAAATGAAATTAATTTGAGCGGTGGAAATGTTAGTCTGTTATTTGGATTTAGAAGGATAGTTGAGGTATAAAAGAATGAATGAATGAATGACCATTTTAAAATAGCGCAAAAAAATACCTGAAGGCATAAGGGGCGGAAGCGGATCAACTATTTGACAGGAGCAAAGGATCTCAACAATGGTCAATTCACAAGGCAAAAAGCGAAGTCTTCAAGGCCTGACGAAAAGGAAAATGTAACACTAAACAAGAAATAGATAGAGGAAGTGTATTCCAAAGCTTGGCAGCTGCTACCGCAATAGCTGTTCCGCCCCATCTCACCCTCCTACACCTGGGGACAACTAGCCAATTTTTGTTAGCGGAGCGTAGTTGTCTAGTGGGGACATATCATTGGAAGAGATGTCTGATTCCCTCTGGTCCTGAGTTATGTAGTGCCTTATGCACAATACATAGGGCTTTGAACAGAATTCGTTTCTCTGCAGGAATCCAGTGTAGTTTCATGATGGTAGCCGAAATTGAATGATGTTTTGGAACATCCAAGACAAGTCTTGCCATCGCATTCTGAACAAGTTGTAGCTTATTGATGGAGACCCTATTTTTAGCCTGATAAAGGACATCGCAGTAATCCATCTTAGATAGAACGAGTGCCACCGCAGCTTGCTTCTGTGTGGCAAAAGTGAGGCACAGGAATATCTTCCTAAGGGTCCTTATGACCCAAAAGTAAGATGATACAGTCTTATTAACTTGGAGATTGAAGGATAAATTGATGTCCACTATGATACCAAGGTTCTTTGCCGGGTCAACAGGACAAGGACATGATCCAAGCATTGCTGGCCACCATGAGTGGGTCCATATCGGGTGATGATTACCAAACATCAAAACCTCAGTTTTGTCTCCATTTAATTGAAGGTAGCTGGTTTTCATCCAAGATGCCACCGACTCCATCAGCTGTTAAAATTAAAGGCTGAGGCCTTTATGTCCTCTGTGATAGACACAATTAATTGCGTGTCATCTGCATAGGATATTACCTCCAGCTCAAAAGATCTGACCACTTTTGCCAGTGGGGAGACGTATATATTAACATGCATTTGTTTGATTTAGAGCTTTTGGCGTTGTAAATGGCAATGTTTTGTACCCATGTGTTATGGAGTGTATGTATGTTATTATTTGAACCTCACATTTTATTTATATTTATTTTATTAAGAATTGTATTTAACGTTGCTTACAGATTTGAATAAATATGTATTAAAAGTTATTAAAATTGCGATGAGCCCGGTTGGTGGTTGTAGTGATAACCCCATGAGCTGCCCATTAAAGTGAACTGAGTCTAGATGTGTGTTAGGAGCCGACAACTTCAAGATTGATTCAGTGCCTGTAAATCACATTGCCATGGTGACCAAGCATAATAACCGGGCCAACCAAACGAATTCCACCCATGCACAGGGTACTTGCATGGGTAAAGGTTTTAGGGTAGAGGCAGAAAACAGTAGTGATACAGTATATCTGGAGGTGGTGGGTTTAAGGAGCAGGAGAGGTAGTAAGGTATTGGGTGCGGTGGTTGTATTTGGGAAGAAGTCGGGTAGACGTACTAAGGTATAAATTGGGGGAGCGGTCATGAGCTATAAGCAGGGGTAGAGTGGACTGTACCAAAGAAACAACATATTTGAGGGGTAAGGGACTTCCGGCAGGAGGAGATATAAAAGTGAAAGAGTGGAGATAACAATTTGGAAGAAAGGGGCACAGGGCTATTGCCGTAAAACAGGAACAAATAATGTACCTAATCCCAGGGAGGAAATAAGAGTATAGGGAGTTTTTCGACGGGAAGAGAAGTAAGAGGAGAGCAAGGGCCTAGATCTTTTTACTGGGGCAGCAGCCACAATGGCCCAGCAGCAGGAACCCCCAGAGCTCCATGGCAAGCTCTGCTCTCCACGCTCCCTGGCCGCGTATCACCTGATATCGGGTGTAGAGCGAGCTCCATGGACGGCTGCCACCAAGCGAAGTCTAGGTCATGTCAGCATAAACTATGCGGCCTCCCTGCCCCAGGCACTTACTGTAGAGCACCATGGCGAGCACAGCTCTCCCCGATGTGCGGCCATGCATCACCCGGTATCAGGCGAAGAGAGAGCTCCAGGAGAAGTCCACCTCATCAGCATAATAAACAATGCAGCATCCGTGCTCCTTTCACTCCCTGGTGAAATAAGTTGAGGGATGCAATCTCATTTCTTGTGACCGCCTCTTATGTTTATACTTGTGCTGTACAAGCGCTGGGATGCCTCCGGGTAGCCATGCGCTATAAAAGAATTATTTTCATTCATTTCATGCTGCATCACCGCCAAAAACGCGACAGCTATTGAACAGCGTCTACAACCAACAGCCTGCATAAATGTTACTGACTTAAATAGAGGTAGACAAGTGTGCGCAAGGCGTGACTGCCATGTTTAAATATGCTCTGCCTAAAATTACCCAAAATGTTGTTACAGTAAATAAATAGAGGTGGGTGAGCAGCGCAGAGTAAAAACAAAGGGGTACGTTGGAAAAAATGACTATGCGTTTGCATTATATACATAAGGAACACAAGGACAAAAAGTCGTTCTACAGAAAATGTGAGCTAAGCACCCCCTCCCTGCTGCTATTGCTGTCTGGGACACCAATGTAACCAGCAAAAAGAGTGCCTACCCAGTGATTAAAGGGCACTAGATAACGGCACGAGTAAACGATCCAGTCAGGGTGGGCGGGGCAAAAAGCGACAGGGCTGTAACAAGGAGGGACTAAAAAGCCTCCTTCTCAATAGAAAGCCAGCGTTTAGCCTGTACTATGACGCAAGCCTATTAGAAGAAGGGGCGGGCTTCAATTCCCCTTCCAAAAGTGTATTGATCACAATAAGCCTCGCAGAGCGAGGAGCGCATGTGCGCTCCAGCGCTAGGTCTGCGAGGCCTAAAAAGGATAGGGCTCAAAGAGGAACCTTGTGGGACTCCACAAAGATTGAGGCTGGTGTCCGCATAAAATTGGTCCATCCTAACTTTCTGTGATCTGTCAGTTAAGAAGGAGGCCAGCAGCTTCAAGGCAGAATGGTATCAAATGCCGAAAACAAGTCCAATGAGATCAAGCGCACGGTCTGCCCAGCATCAACAAAGGTGCGAATGTTATTTACTGCAGTTATTAGTGCAGTTTTAGACCCATGGCAAATTCTAAATCCATACTGAGAAGGATCAAGTAGAGGCTGTTGTTCCACATACATACTCCATGGGGCATTAAGATGTTTCTCCAGAATCTTGGCAGGGACCGGAAGTAAGGAGATGGGGCGGTAGTTTTTAATTCTGTTCGGTCAAG
The DNA here is from genome assembly GCF_964261635.1 of Lissotriton helveticus. Lineage (NCBI taxonomy): Eukaryota > Metazoa > Chordata > Amphibia > Caudata > Salamandridae > Lissotriton > Lissotriton helveticus. The sequence continues at coordinate 1,191,663,308 of NC_136068.1, forward strand.
ATTATCTTTATTTAGTAGGGGCTTGATGACTGATATTTTCCAATTAAGAAGATAGCATCCAGAAGTGATGGCCAAATTGAGTGCTGCTGTGAGATGGGTGATGATAATGTCCCTAAACAACATCATCTTCGGGGAACAAGGTTCCAAAGGAGAGCCTGATTTACTACCATCTAGAAGCCGGTCAGCCTGTTCATTTGAAAGAGGGAGAAAAGCAGATAGATTGTGATCACTTTTCATGATATGAGAAGAGCTAAGGGATGAAGGATTAATGTTTTGGTCAGAATTAAGATTCTCCAAGGAGGAGTCAAGTTTAGCAATCTTGGAGCAAAACTAATTAGCCATTCTGTCACAAAAGACCTGTGAGCTCTCATTGTGCTCCAAAGTAGGAGGGTTAGAAGGTTAACTAATCAGACTGAATAGCTTTCTGGGAGACTTGAGTGATTGTGTCATCTTACTGTAAAAAGATGATGATTTTTCTGATTTAATCGCTTATTTATATTCTGCCACCCTAGCTTTATGTTTTATTCTCTCTGATAAATCATAATGTTTACGCCAAATGCGTTCTTGGCTGCGACAGGATTGCTCAAGTATCTTAAGCTTTTCTGAAAACCAGGGAGACGTCCACTTTTTTCTACTTATATAAGTTTCTTTACAAGGGGCAAGGGAATCAACTGCTGCCCCAAGCCTATTTGAATATTCTGTGGCCGCAGAGTTTGGGTCACTACATTCAGTCCATCGATTTTCCTTGAGGCCCAAAGGAAAGGATTCCTTGTTAATACTTTTGAAGTTTCCTTTAAGCATCTTACTATTCCCCTTTCTGGCACCTTCTTAAGTTACCCGGGAAAAGGTTTACATTTATATAGTGCTTGCAACCCCGATGAGGTGTTGAGGCGCTTTATGGCGAGCACCACGCTAATCCGGAACTCAAACCGGATTATTTGTGAATTAGTCTGGGGAAATATGAAATTAATTTGAGCAGTGGATATGTTAGTCGGTAATTTGGATTGAAAGGACTGTGGATGGATGGAAGGAAATGGGAAGGGTTTGGATTCGAATAGCGCTTGCTACCCCTGATGATGATGAGGTATTGAAGCTCTTCTGAAATTAATTTGAGCAGTGGACATGTTAGTGTATTATTCAGATTGAAAAGGAATAGTGGGGGAAAGAACAGCGAAGGGTCTGGGAAGTTTTTTTCTGTTTTATTTCCTTTTGACAAACTCTGTATTAAACATGAGTGATGTCTTGTTAATTATAATTTTAGTCACTTGTTAATGTTACTAGAAATATTTTGTTAAATACCTTGAAATATGTAGTTTCAAGCAGTTCAGTCCAGTTTGATTCTCCTTTCAGTCATACTTCATCTAGTTTATGCAAATTGGGGACTCCTTAATTTCGTCAAGTACTTGAAATTACATTTGATTTGCATAATGCTCTCGTGTCCCTCCCCTCCCCCATCATTTCAAACTAATGGTGATTTCTTGTTCTTCATTTGCATGTTACCTTTGTGTTTTACCTGACTAATTCTAACTTCAGGGATACTTTTTCCAATGTATGGAAGGCCACATGAACGCTTTACTGAGTACAAATATTGTGTCATCGGCCCTTACAACAACGTTCACACTCCATCAAATAGATGACTTTCCCATGCTCAAGTCACCACAGTCTGACAAGGTCCTCCGATACAGGGTCCAGTGCTAGGCCACTTCCGGATACATGAAGATCACACAACATAGGGAATCGCTGGATCCACACATAGATGAAGACATTCTTGGTGTGCGTAGTAATGAGTAGGAAGGGACTGCCCTTTCCTCTCATGCCTCTCTCTGATAAGACGGTATTGCATTGTAGTGAGTGGAGAGGGACAGCCCTCTTGTTCCAAATACCTCTCTCAGATGACGGATGTGCCTGGTTGGGCTGCGTTGTGTGTGTGGTGAGAAACTAGCCTCTCAGCTGAAAATTTTCTCTCAGATGACTGGTGTACGTAGTCGGGTATGTGGATGGACTGGCCTTTCCTTTCAGAGCTCTGTCTCAGATGACGGGTGTCTGTAGTAATGTGTGGAGAATAACAGACCTGTCCTTTCACACCTCTCTCAGATGACCATTGTGCATACTTCTCTCTTAGGTGACTTACGTCTCCTTTCAAACTTCTACTCAGTTGAAAAGTGTGCATGGTAAGGTGTGTGGAGAGAGACTGGCCTCTCTGCTGAGACCCCTCTCATGAATGATGGGCGTGCGTAGTAAGGTGTGTGGATAGACTTGCCTTTCCTTTCAGACCTCGGTCTCCGATGACGGTGTGCATAGTAGTGTGTGGAGAATGACAGGTCTGCCCTTTCAAACCTGTCTCTCAGATGTGTAGTATGCATAGTAAGGTCTCAGATGATGGGTGTGTGTAGTAGTGATTGGAGAGAGTCTGTCCTCTCTTCTCTCTGATATTAGGTGTGCATTGTTGAGTGTTGAAAGAGACTGTACTCTACTTTTAACTCTTACCTAGCCAGTGGGCGTAAATAGTACACTATGATAAACACCGTCTCCAGTAATACTCCTTCCGATAGTAGCAAGTGTGCATACTACAGTGTATTCAAAGACCACCTACTCCTTTCTGCTTTTCACAATTCTGAGAGAGTCTCAGAAGATCGCATTTACATTTTTTATAAATTAAACTTCTAATCAACACAGTATTTCTCTCTTGCACACTTCCCCTCAAAAACAAGGAACACAATTTGCATTCCTACTAATAAAGTGTATTGAGAACTCATCTACTCCTTTATATTATTCACGTTCCCGCTAGATTGTAAAAATTAGTTAAAAACAATATACACAGTAGTAATCTCTTAGACACCTTCTCTCTAAATCCAGTGGGCAGCATGCCTTTCTGCTGTCCCCTTATATAACTTTTTAACTTAATTTCCACAACCTCCTGTTTTTTTCACAGTAAACAATAATGGCGGCTATTTAATTTCTAACATTCCACATCAAGCCCAACTGCCAAAATATTCAATTCGTTTTGACCCTTGATATCTCAAAAGCAACTGAACGGATTTACACCAAATCACAAAAGCACAATCTGCAGACCTGCCGAATTTGGTGTAATTCCGTTCAGCGTTTTTTGCTGTAACCATTCATAAAGCCGTTTATGGAAAATGCATGGGGGTGTTGCGTTTTGGGACCCTCCTTTTTTCTCAGTCCCCACTTGACGGATCACCCCAAAACTTTTCTTGCTCAAAGTAGTCAAAAAGTAGAACATTTTTTGAAGGTTTTATGGAGATTTATCAACTGATGCCATAATTATTAGTAAAACAAAAACACTTTTCCTACAGAAAAGCAATCTTTACTATAAATGTATATATGTGTGTGTGTGTGTGTGTGTGTGTGTATGTATATATGTGTGTGTGTGTGTATGCATGTATATATATATATATATATATATATATGTGTGTGTGTGTGTGTGTGTATGTATGCATGCATGTATATATATATATATATGTGTGTGTGTGTATGTGTATGTGTATATATATGTGTGTGTGCGTTTGTGTGTATATATATATATATATATATATATATATATATCAAAACAAAACCCTTTCAGGCATAGAGTGACGCATAAATTATGCAAAAAAGGAGAGAACTCTGGGTAGTTCTCAGTTTAGGTGGAAAGCAGCTCCTGTTAGAGCACTCTCAACACCAGCGACACTCTAGATCTCCTCACCTCAAATGTCTGTTTTTCTATCAAAGTTTTTAAGCATAGGAGAAAAAGTATTTTGCCATTTAAACAGCAAAGTCTTTAAGCATAGGACTAGTACAGTGCTGTCCTTGCCGAGCTGTAAAATAACAAAAGCCATTTATCACTCCAGGCACAATATTGCAGCTTTAAATTGGTAAAATACCAACTCAAGCCAACCTGAAATGAGTAAAAGCAACCCCTGACACAGTGTTTCGCTCTAATTAGAGCTCTTCAGAGAGGTATAGCTTTGTCCAGACACAAGGGAGCACCCAGTATTAAGTCAAAACAAAACCCTTTCAGGCATAGAGTGACGCATAAATTATGCAAAAAAGAAGGAGAGAACTCTGGGTAGTTCTCAGTTTAGGTGGAAAGCAGCTCCTGTTAGAGCACTCTCAACACCAGCGACACTCTAGATCTGCTCACCTCAAATGTCTGTTTTTCTATAAAAGTTTTTAAGCATAGGATTAGCACAGTGCTATCCACGCCGAGATAGAAAATGACAAAGTCTTTTGCCATTTAAACAGCAAAGTCTTTAAGCATAGGACTAGTACAGTGCTGTCCTTGCCGAGCTGTAAAATAACAAAAGCCATTTATCACTCCAGGCACAATATTACAGCTTTGAATACCAATTCAAAGCTGTAATATTCTTGCACGCTTTGCATTTTCCACAAGGGAAAAAGCTTTGCATGGGACCAAACGCTGATTTGGATTTTTTAACAAAATGACTCTGTACTAGATCGTTTTCAAGGATCTCGCCTTTCTAAAAGTTATCAGCGGGTTAGATGGTAGATCTTGATTTAAAACCTCATCTGTCTGAAGTATATGCCAGCTCCTTTTTAGAATCTTTTTTAGGTGCATGGCATTCTCCGAGTATGTAGTAATCAGGCGAAATTTACCTCCTTGTTTAGAGTCCTGCTCTTCTTTTTGTTTAGTCTTGAGAAGATTTGTCCTTTTTAGTTTGTTGGCTCTTTCAAAAGCACTATTTAACATTTCTTCACTGTAACCACGGTTTTTGAAACGTTGCATGCTCTTACTTGCGGCACTCTGAAATTCGCTCTCGTCTGAACAATTTCGTTTAATTCTAAGAAGTTCCCCATAGGGGATACTTCTGATCAGATTGGGGGGATGACAGCTGGTAGCTTCCAACACTGAGTTACCCGCCGTAGGTTTACGGTACAGACGGGTGTTCAGTTCTCCTGCATCTATGTAGATGTTAATATCTAGATAATTCACTGATGTAGTACTGACTTCACCCGAGAATTCCAGATTAACTTCATTCTTATTCAGGACTTGGATGTACTCCAATGCTTTGTCAGGGGGCCCATTCGATATGATCAAAAGATCATCTATGAAACGGTACCACCCCACAATGCGATCTGTCCATTCTTTGTTAGATGCACCCCAGGCCACCTGCTCCTCCCACCAGCCAACGAATAAATTTGCGTAGCTGGGGGCGAAGCAGGTTCCCATCGCTGTCCCTGCCAGTTGTCTATACAGCTGTTTCTCAAAAAGAAAAATGTTATTAGACAAGCAAAAATTCACGAATTCCAACACCATGGCACTATGTTGTGAATATTTCAGTGGTCTTTTTTCAAGGAAGTACTTTGTAGACAAGAGACCATCCCTATGTGCAATGGATGTATACAGGCTGGTTATATCCAAAACTAGCATGCAGTATCCCTCCTCCCATTTCAAAGCAGACAATTTGTCCATCAGATCCATAGTGTCCCGTATGTAAGAATTCAGAGTTTTTACATGTTGGATAAGGAAGAAGTCGATATAAATCGATAAGTTCTCTGTCAAGCTTCCTTGTGACGCTACAATGGGGCGCATTTCAATGTTGGTTCTTGTAATACGTTGGTTTTTGAAATATGTCTATTTCGTATTGATTGTAAATAGATATGCCCATCCATGGGCTTTATTTAGGTTTAGTCATCAATTTAGTGATTTATTTCGACACTCTAAGATGGCGCTCATGTTAGGACCTGAATTTCATGAGTCCTTTTTTGCTTTTCATTAACTTTGTGTTCTTAACCTTGACCAAGATGGCGCTTCGGTAAACATGGATGAAGGTTTACTACCGAAACGCGTCTGTTGAGCAGTGTTTGTTTGGTGTTAGAATAAAATAACCCAAACTGTCTCCCGCGAGTGCTTTTTTCAACCGTTTGGACACTGGATATTGTCCCCTAGAAGGGAACGGAGCGGAGATTTGATAAGTGGGTGCACCCCCACTTCAAGGAGCACCCGCCTGTGAGTGCGAGGTACCGGTGTTGTGCAGGAGCTATGATATATAAATATATCTCACAAGAGTAATTCCTCGGCACTCCTCTTGGTAAATTCAAGATATATATATATATATTACCTACTGGCGGTCGCCAGTAGGTAGTTCTAGTTAGGACCTAGTTTCCATAGGAAATACGCGACATTCTTTTTGGAATAACTTTGGCGCCGGTTGACGAATCTTCGCGAAATTCTCCAAGAAGATGGGGCGCTCCGCTCCTATCCTGAAAGTTTCGGGGTGATTCGTTAAGCGGGGCCCGAACTGCTGAACGGAATTACACCAAATTTGGCAAAAAGGTAGTTTGGTTCGCAGATTATGCTTTTTGTTAAATGGTGTAAATCTGTTCAGTAGTTCCTGAGAAAATCAAAAGTAAAATCATAGATATATCTATAGACGAAGTACCGTACGAGTACCCTCCCGAGCACAAGCTTTATGCTAATTGGCTGTCAACACTCCAAACCAGGAAGTGTTGGCAGCCATCTTGTGCCTCGGTTCTACGAAAGCAGTTAAAGAAACCACGCAAAGGGGGCAGGGTAGAAACTCCCTGACCCCCTAGGCCTGCTTAGAAGGTCCCACAAGGACCCCCAAGGCCCAAATCGTGGGATACGCGTACGGTACGCGTATCCCGCGGAAAAAAAAAACCCTGAAGTCTGCTTTTTTTTAATTAGCCCCAGGGGTTGGGCAAATCCCGGGGGCAATATAGTTCATTATAATGGGGGGCCCAGAGGGGCCACCCAGCCCAGGGACCGCCACCCCCCGGGGCTTGAATGTTATGTATGTGGGTGGCTCATGGCCCCTCCGCAGCCCCATGGACCGCCATCCCCCGGGGCTTCTCTTTTTTTAACAATGGGGGGCCCAGAGGGGCCCCCTAGCCCCGGGAACCGCCCAGCCCCGGGGACCGCAACCCCTCTGGGCTTCTTTTTTTTAAATAAAAGAAACCTGTGTGGGGGGCTCAAGCCTCCCCACACGCCCGGGGACCGCCACCTCCCAGGGGGACTACATTTTGAAATTGGGGGGTCCCCCAGCCCCGGGGACCACTACCCCCGGGGCTTTAACTGTTGGGAGGGCCCCCCTCCTGGAGCTTGTGATGGCCCTAGGGACTGCCACGCCCCAGGGCAGGCTCCTGCAGTGTCCCTGGGTGCCTGCCCCTCGGACACTGCTGTTTGCTATGGTTTTTGACAGAGAGAGCAGGAAACCTGCTCTCTCTTTCAAAAACCAAAGCCGATTGCTTTTCTGCATGGCTCTCCATGCAGAAAAGCAATGCCGGCTCCTGCAGGACGCGGGGAGCTGGCAGGGACCGTGGAGGGCTTGGGTCCCCAACGAGAGATAAGGCCCCAGGGGATGGGGTCCCCGGGGCCATAAGTTGCCCAGGAGCCATTAAAGAAAAATAAAAAGAAAGAGAGATTGGCAGGCCTCGGGGGATGGGGTCCCCGGGGCCTTAAGTGGGCTTAGGAGGGGGGCTATGCAGCCCCCCTCCAGAAAAATAATACACAAGTTGGCCATGCCCCGGGGGAGGAGGTCCCCGGGGCTCGGAATTGGCCACGGGAGGGGGGCCACGCGGCCCCCTTCCCGTAAAAATAAAATTAAGAATTGGGATGAGGCCCTGGGGGATGGGGTCCCCAGGGCCCAAAAAAAAGAAGGGGGGCTACACAGCCCCCTTCTTAAAAAATAAATAAAATAAAAAAATGGATCGGGGTGGAGGCCACGCTACCTCATTGCACCACTCTGCAAACGCGCCCCCTGGTGCGTTTGCAGAGGGGAAACGAAGTTCCCTTGAATACTGGGGGTCCCTGGGGGCCAAGTAGTCCACCAGGAACCTCCAGTATGCGCCAGGGGGCTGCATTGCAGAGAGGTGTAATGAGGCCATGCCCCTTTTTACACCTCTCTGCAACGCAGCCCCTGGTGCATAGTGGAAGTTCCTGGTGGGCTAGTTGGCCCCCAGGGACCCCCAGAATTCCAGGGGAATTACATCCCCCTCTGCAAACGTGCCAGGGGGTTCCTTTGCAGAGTGGTGCAGGTAGGGGGCGGGCCTTGAGGTGACGGATTGCACCACACTGCAAACGCGCCCGCTGGCGTGTAATGAGGCCACGCCCCTTTTTACACCTCTCTGCAACGCAGCCCCCTGGCGCATACTGAAGGTTCCTGGTGGGCTAGTTGGCCCCTAGGGGCTCCCAGTATTCAAAGGAATTTAGTTCCCCCTCTGGAAACGCGTCAGGGGGCTGAGTTGCAGAGAGGTGTAATGAGACCACGCCCCTTTTTACATCTCTCTGCAACGCAGCCCCGTGGCGCATACTGGAGGTTCCTGGTGGGCTAGTTGGCCCCCAGGGACCCCAGTATTCAAGGGGATTCAGTTCCCACTCTGGAAACGACCCAGGGGGCTGCGTTGCAGAGAGGTGTAATGAGGCCACGCCCCTTTTTACACCTCTCTGCACCGCAGCCCCCTGGCGCATACTGGAGGTTCGGGTGGGCTACTTGGCCACCAGGGACCCCCAGTATTCAAGGGATTTAGTTCCTACTCTGCAAACGCGCCAGGGGGCTGCGTTGCAGAGAGGTGTAATGAGGCCATGCCCCTTTTTACACCTCTCTGCAAGGCAGCCCCCTGGCGCATACTGGAGGTTCCTGGTGGGCTAGTTGGCCCCCAGGCACCCCCAGAATGCAAGGGGACCTAATCCCCCAACTTAGAATGCGCTGCGGGGCGTGTTTGCACAGTGGTGAAGGTAGGGGGCGGGGCTTGAGGTGATATGTGTGCAAACATGCCCTGTGGCGCGTTTTAAGTTGGGGAATTAATTCCTCTTCAATCCAGAGGTCCCCTAGGGGCCAACTAGCCCAACAGGTACCTCTAGTAAGTGCCACGGAGCTGCGTTGCAGAGTGTTGTAAAAAGGGGACGTGGCCTCTGAACACCTCTCTGCAACGCAGCTCCCTGGCGCATTCTGGAGGTACCTGGTGGGCTAGTTGGCCCACAGGGGACCTCAGGATTGAAGAGTAATTAATTCCCCAACTTAAAACGCGCCACAGGGCGTGTTTGCACACATGTCACCTCAGGCCCCGCCCCCTTCCTTCACTATGGAGCAAAATATTCCTCTAAAATCGGCCGAACTACGAATTCCGATTTACTCACCTGTTATCAGGAGAGACCTCAGTGCTGCATCTTTCAGTCCACTACTGATCCTGAAAAGTAATTCTAACCATACTTACATTAACTTGAATTTTCTTCCATAGGCTAACATTGACTGGTTTCACTTGGAAATTCTTCTAAGTGTGAAGTTTTGGAGCTTTAAAAAATCCCTCTAAAATCAGCCGAACTACGAATTCCGATTGACTCAACTGTTATCAGGAGAGACCTTAGTGCCGTATCTTTCAGCCCACTACTGATCCTGAAAAGTAATTCTAACTGTACTTACAGTAGCTTGAATTTCCTTCCATAGGAATCCGTTGTCTGTTTTCACTTGGAAATTCTTCTAAGTGTGGAGTTTTGGAACTTTCAAAAATTCCTCTAAAATCAGCCGAACTACGAATTCTGATTTACTCAACTGTTATCAGGAGAGACCTCAGTGCTGCATCTTTCAGCCCACTACTGATCCTGAAAAGTAATTCTAACCGTACTTACTATTAACTTGAATTTCCTTCCTTGGATATCATTCCCTTCTATATAAAATATATATAAATTGAAAAAAATAAAAAATAAAAAAAGCAAATATTACAATTTCAATATTTTTAAACACATTTTTTTCAATTTATATTAAAAATATGTAATGTAATTTAAAAAAATAAATATCTAAAAATAAATAGTTTAAAACAATGTTGTAAATCAGTATAAAAAAAATACCAATACATTTAAAAATTATCATTTCCAAAACCTTTGAAATTCACTGAAAAAACCATAGGTGTCAGCCACATTATATTTAGGAATTAGCATTTAAAAAACCTTAGAAATTCACTGAAAGAAACATAGGTTTCACACATGTTATAGTGAGCTGGACATTTCACTCATACAAAACCATTGCAATTCCACCACTATAATTAGTTCAGCTAACTATAACTCGCACGCCCGCAATCCACTGCTGATGATGTCACATATTAGCATGTCAGTTCTTGTTTCAGGGTGGGTAGGCATAGTAAAAATCCTCAGTCCACGCGGCACTCGTTTTACCTCTAAATATTTTTGCAGTGCAAGTGCCTCCCAGCTTTTATTTATTTCACGTTTGTATTCTTTTTCCAATTGAATAAACATTTGTTTTAGTGTAGACTCTGATTCCGTTTGCTGAACTGTTTCTTGACATCCCCTCATTCCCATCCGGTAGAAACATTGTTGCAGCTTTCTCTGCGCGGTCAACTTTCCGCGCTTCCATTGCTGCTTGTCAAAAAAGGTTAGTTTGCTTTGTTCGACAGTTCTTGGTGCAATGTAACAACGTGTGTATATTCCGTGTTGTTTGTGTCAACTCGTGCAGCGTATCAAGTAAAGTTCCCGTTCTAGTGGTACAAGCTCGTTTGTTCGCAGATTGTTTATACTACGAAACCGGCTTCTATTATTCCCCACTTTCAAATCGCTACGATACAAGGAGAGTTTGCCGTATATGCATTCACGCATTAGTTGCTCACTTACCCTGCGGGGGAGACTCCTGTATGGGCGCGTTCTCCACCAAGTCCTCCAGCGCTCAACCCAGCAGGGATTCCAGTGTCTGTTCAACGTTGGTTCGGCGTTTCTCCTTGATCGGGCGCCTCTGGCTGAATTCAGTTTTGTGCTGAAGTACCGAAAATTATATGATCCCCTCCCAACAATAATCATTACATTACCAAGTCCCCTTACCATTACCAATAAGCAGTCGGTCGGCAGTGTAGAAGGTTCAAGCATTTATTAGACAAACACAAACTCTGCCAGAGGAGCTCCTTGCGACCTAACCCAAAAGGTCCGCCAAGAAGACTGCTGGCACATTGTCAGCACATCACATATATACAATTGCGTTGGCACCGGCATGGCCTAACATGGAAAAATACAAATTGGTACAAGCTAGTACAGTAATAGGAAAACCCATATAAGGCACACAAAGAGCTCCTGATTTCGCTCAGGCAGCAAGGTCAGACGGGTGACTCCCTTCTGTCTTCTCAGAGACAAACCACCCTGCACCCCTCCCGGAATGTGCTTATCGGCCCTTCCTCGGCTAACTACGACCTTGCCGAGCCTACCGAGCTGAAACAGCAGTTTCTGCAACAGTTGGTTTCTTTCCCAAGAGCAGGGCTTTAGAGCTAAGGGAGAATAAGGCCTGTGCATGTACGATATTAAAGAAGGCCATAATATGGTATTCATATAGCGTAACGTGGTGTGAAGCTAAGTGAAAGTAAATACCGTAAATACTAATTATGCATGTCTACAGTGTGAGTTTAGTGACACCATGCTAATCCTAACATATCGATTATCAATACTACGTGATCAGGAATCGATTCTGGTACCTCAAACCCTCCTTTTAGCGTGGTGGCGCTAAATGACAACAGACATCTACTCCTCGAATATTTCTTCATCGATGGCCATCATATCATGTACCTCTTTCTGCAGCATTTGGGCTTTAACAGCGATAGGGGATGGGACACACAGAGTGGTGATACGGGAAGCACAGTAAGAACAGCAGGCGGGACCACACTGCATCAAGACACAGCACGTAAAAATGATGGCAGCAGCTCCTCCTAAAATTAACATTAACTTCCATCCCCACGTGGCCAGAAGTCCCCAAAACCAACCTGACAATGACCAGGACCCATTGTCAACATGCATTTCAGAGGCAATGCGATGCAGCTTCTGGATGGCTAGATGGACGGAGGGGGCGGAGTCAGGAATATATACACAACAAGAACTGCCGATGACGCGGCATGCCCCACCCCGATCAGCTAAGATAACGTCTAGAACCATTCGATTTTGAAGCGCTACGAGCCGAGTAGCCTGAATTTCCACCGTTAAGTTTGTTAAAATATCAGTAGTGATATTAATGACATTCTCCACTATTCTAGACAATCTCCTAATTTCCCTACTATTGAAAATAGGCCCCCAAAAGGGTAGTAGACCCTTGCTGAAATCCGTAAATTGCTGCAATGAAGTATCTGTCTGATCAACTTCAGTCATATCGAACTGTCTACGTGATCTGTGTAAGAGTGTACTACGGGAATGGCTCGAGGTCACCTCGGTGAAGCTTGCTACCGGTGTGCTTGTGATTGGAGCGGCTGTATTCCCATGATACGACCGCATCGGGTATAACTGATGCGTTTTATGATAGTTGGAGGGAGCCATATAAACAGGGGGAAACAGAAAGGACAGATAACAGCGTCCCCCCCAGTTTCGTGGTAGCCAAGTGTATGCATGTTCCCCACACACGAAGTACACATTGTGGGGAGTAATCAAAGGGGGGCTAATACGTTTTCGCAGTCGATAGGTATAATTGCAGATGCTATTCCCCATTTGTACCTTACCTATCCCTTGCACACAAAATCCTGCAGAAACATTCAAAATAGGGATGGGTACAGTGCGGTCTCTGGTAACATTTCGTTCGATGAAAATCTGAAAGTATTGAGTGGCATTAAAGTCTTTAAAATCATACAGTTCATCTTGTAACCAAGTTTTGTTCATTTCCGCTAAATACAGCTGTATACAACCTTGTGGGTCAATTATCACCTGATTCCCATGTCCTGTTCTATTATAAGCATAGTGCGTTCGAACATAATCAAGAATAATATTATGCTCATTGACATCAAGATCCCTAAAATGCTCACTCCCATGCCGGTATATCGCCAGAAACAGTTTGTACCATGCTTCACAACTACCTAGATAAGACAGAGGGCGGGAGAGAAATAGATCATGATTGCGCACCACAGTAGGCAGGAGTCCACAAACCCAACAATCCGTGGTGTTAGTAACATTGTGCGTCTGATGCAACATTTCTATGAATACATTTTTAGCATATTTTTGGCGATGTCTTTCTTTGTGGGGCGCTAGGGTAAACAGGAAATGTTCGGGAGGTGCGGCAGTAGTGGGCAAAAACTTTTGTAATGGGTATTTATGTTCTAGGTATACAAACAGACTCATGAACACAGCTACTATAACAGTTATAGTTACAACAAAAGCTATTTTGACCTTCGTGGTCCATGTGGAAAACATTGGCTCATAAAAAGGTATGCGTCTAGGCGCAATAGGAAACTCTTCTTCTAGGATTACACGACCAAAAGGGTACATTGCTAGCTAAAAGTCCAGAAATAGGCCTAGCAGTCCGACCTGCCAGAGGGTTTCTTCGTTTCTGCGTCCGTCAGAGTCTCACAGGCAGACTCGTATCCCTATTCCAAAGTAGAAGCCGTATCTGTTTGAACAGAATCTTCTTTCTGAACAGAGCGCAATGATCAAAAGTTCCAGCTCTCAACGAGTTCAGTCCAGTGTCTTGCTCAGCGCCCAGACCTGTAGTCTAGCAAACCCTATCTTATGCAATGAAGTCCTTCCCTATCTCCTGACAATGTGGTCTGAGGCGCCGTGTGTCGGCCTTCTGGGCCGAAGATTGTATCGCTCACGACCCAACACTTCGGGGTCAGAAAAGAGCACACCCGGGGCTTTCCGTACTCGTGATGTTTGGTCGTCTGGGGTACTTGCAACAGGATTTAGAGCCGTTGCCCGTTCACTCGCAACTTCAGTGGAGACCAAGTCATCTGATCTCGCCGATCCCTCCTGTGGCCCACGCTCTATTCCGCAGGCGTCAGAAAAGGGCACGAATGCATCAGCTCTTTCAGTTTCCTGTGTTAGAATTTCCCCTGGACGTGACCGCTCACCAGGGAGTGGAAGTGGTAGCCGTTTCAGATGCGAAACATGAATCTAGTGCTTACGGCCAACCACTCTTACAGCTGTCCGGGTGGCCAACAAAATCTGTCGTGGTTCAGACCATCTAGGAGCCAAGCTGGTGTCCCGCTCGAACCTTTTTATCAGTACCCACTGGCCGGGCTGCAAACGATGACCGGGGCCCTCTGGCAGTGGCTGCAGTACAGAAGCTACCTGCTGATGAACAGAACGAAGGTCTTTAGTCAAAGCATACAGGTAATCAATCAACATAGGATATTCAATATCTGCAAAAGAACGAGGTCGAGGTACCCCCCACACGTTAGCAGGCCTCCCAAACAGTATCTCATATGGAGAGAGACCCGAACGTGAGTGCGGGGTGACACGTAAAGACATAAGGGCTAAAGGTAAAGTGTCAGGCCAGTTCAACCCCGTGCTCTCCTTTATTTTTGCCATTTTCAATTTTAGAATGCCATTGTACTTCTCCACGAGCCCTGCTGATTGGGGGTGTCGGGCAGCATGAAACTTTTGTTGTATGTGTAAGCCCTCACAGATATGCCGCACAAGGGCCCCATGGAAATGTTGCCCGTTGTCCGACTAGATCAAGCGAGGCAATCCGAAGCGAGGCACAAACTCTTTCAGGAGAGCTTTTGCAGTTGCCAATGCTGTGTTCTCCTTAGTAGGGTATGCCTCAACCCATTTGCTAAATGCACAGACTACAACCAGTACATATTTGAGATTATTGACGCGATCCATATGAATATAATCCATTTGGAGCACTTCAAAAGGCAATGCAGGTGGTGCGAAATTCCCGGCCAAAACAGTTTCTCCTTTTCCTGGATTATGCTGCAAGCAGACCATGCAATATTGGACCAAACGGACAGCCGTCCGTTGGATATTCGGATTATTCCAAACTGGATCTAAGAGCCCACAGATACCTTTTGCTCCTATGTGTGCTGGTCCGTGTGCCATTGTTACCACAGCCTGTACTAATGCATTGGGCAGTAGCCATCTTTGCTTTTCAGTCAAGTCGATCCAACAATTATTTTCATCCAATCTCCCTATCTCTTGTTCCCATTTCTCTAATTCCGCTGAGGTGGCTTCCTTCTGTAGTATTCTCACACTTTCCATAGTATTATCAAATAATCCACAGTCTCCCCCCACCCATCTAGTAGAGGAATGGACGTACATGGGTGACATCAGCGACTGAGCTGTCTGCTTGGCCACCTGGTCTGCAAAAGCATTGCCTTCTCCCACCTCATCCACAATCGCTTTGTGAGCACTACATTTGATGATAGCCACTTTCTTCGGGAGAGTGAGAGCATCCAACAACCTCAAAACCAGCTGTCCATTCTGTATTCTCTGACCGTGTGAAGTAAGTAAGCCCCTTTCTTTCCACAGCCGCCCAAAACTATGGGCTACGCCGAAGGCGTATTGGCTGTCCGTGTAGATGTTGACCTCTAGTCCCTCACTCAGCTCACAGGCTCGTAACAAGGCCATAAGTTCAGCGGCTTGGGCTGATCGGTGGGGTAGTCTGAGTGTTTCAACAACTGTTTTCAGGGTCGTGATCGCATATGCAGCTGTCGTTGTGCCATCTGTTAGTTTGAAACAGGAACCATCCACATATAGCTCTCCCTGGGGTTGATCTAAGGATGTGTCTGTGAGGTCAATTCTACCCTTGGTCTCTTCCTCTGTGCGATATATGCAATCATGTAAATTAGTGTCCTGTTCACTCGTATGGAGTGGTAACAATGTGGCTGGGTTCAGTGTTGCGCATCGAGTAATCGTAATATGTGGTGCAAATAATGTCAGCTCATACCCAGTAAGGCGTGCACTCGTAAGATGCTGCGTTTTTGTTTTATTTAGCAAGGTGTCTACTGCATGCGGCACCATTACAGTCAAATTGGAATTTAAAACGAGTCCTTCTGACTGCCGGATGGCCACTGCTACTGCAGCCGTAGCCCTCAGACAGCTAGGAAGTGCTCTTGCAACATTATCCAATGTTGCTGATAAATAGGCGCACGGTCTTTGCTTACCTCCAAAGGCCTGCGTTAAAACAGATAATGAACAACCGTCGACCTCGTGTACATATAGTACAAAAGGTTTACGATAATCTGGAGTACCCAGAACAGGGGCAGAGCATAAAGCAGTTTTTAGAGAGTCAAAAGAGAGCTGACATTCATCCGTCCAGGGTAGGGGTTCATGCACATCTTTGGTAGTCAAATGCAACAAAGGTTTAGCCAGAAGTGAAAAATTAGGTATCCATTGGCGACAGTAAGATGTGATGCCAAGAAAAGCGCGGACTTCACGCTGCGTGCAAGGTACAGACATGTTAGAAATGGTAGCAATACGTTCAGGTGTTAGTCGTCTACCCTCCTTCGATAAGAGATGACCTAAGTAGGTCACCTCCTTTCGACAATACTGAAATTTAGATAAGGATACCTTGTTCCCCTTGACAGCCAAATGGTGCAACAATTTAACCGTAGCTTTTTTACATCCATCCTCTGTGTCAGATGCAATGAGTAAGTCATCTACATATTGCAAGAGGACATTGCCATCCGGCAATTCTAAGTCATCCAACAGAGCCTTTAGAGCCTGGCTATATATACTCGGACTTTCAGTGTAGCCTTGAGGAGCGCGACAGAAGCGGAAGCTGCGACCGGATATTGAAAATCCGAAGATCTGTCTGCTATCAGGGTGGATAGGAATGCTGAAGAAAGCATTTTTCAGGTCAATGACCGAAAAATACTGTGCAGTCGGAGGGATCATGGTGAGAATGGTAGTGATATCGGTCACCACAGGATACTGTGGTACCACAATTTTGTTAACGGCTCGCAAATCAATCACAAAACGATAGGCAGCACCCATCTCCCCTTGGTCATGGTTCCTTTTCAAAATCGGGAGGATCGGGCTATTGCAAATATTGGCGTTTGTTTCTTCTACAACCCCTTTGTCAATCAGTTCCTGGATGATGTGCAATAAAGCCCGTTCCCCCGCCGGTGCTATTTTGTACTGTGGGATGCGTGGTAGTTTTGCGCCTTGCTTCAACGTGATGTGAACTGGGGGTATGTCCAGTTTACCCACATCTGCGTCCCCTATCGCCCAAAGGGAGGTTGGGACGCCATCGAACTCCGGTGGGAGTCGTTCATTTTTCGTAAAACATTGTTTAACAGGTGTTACAGAGGGACGTATAGTTAAATAGACCCCATCCGCAGAACAATGTATAGTAGCATTCAATCTTTTCAGCATATCCAATCCCAACAGATTCTCTCCACAATTCGATGTCAATAAGAAAGGAGTGTCCATAGTGGCTGGACCAATCGTAAAGGGGATAGGTTTAGAGATGGGGCTTACAACGGGGACTCCGGAAAAACCCACCGAAACATTGTTTTGCCCGGACAGAGCTGCCCCTGGAACCAATGATCGAGCAACGGAACTGTTCATTGCTCCTGTGTCAATTAGAAAATTTTCAGATGTCCCCAACACTTCCCCTTTGATGTAGGGTCCCCTCTGATTGACCGGAATTGACACATGGCCCCCCCTCTGTCCCTGGCTATCCTATGCTGGGGCATATTCATCATCATCCCCTTCGGCATAGTCACCATGGTAGTATTGTCTGCGTTGGGGATTATCAAAATGATTCCTTTCTGACCTGCCTTGTTGATCGTCTCTGTGCTCGTCTCTGTGCATATCACCTCGGTCGGGGCCCCCTCGTCCTCTACCTCGTCCACGAATCGCTGCGTTCTGGGCGGCCAAGTATGGACACTGAGCCTTCCAGTGTCCCTCCTCTCTACAATAGGAACACTGGTTGATGCCTATTGACGGGGCTCCCCCTGAACCCCTGCCAGTCCCCGCCCCTCTCGTCATCGAGCCCCGACTACCCCTACCTCCTCCTTGCCCTCGAACCACTTGCTGTAACAAGACTCGAGTCTTCAAATCCTTAGCCCTTTTATCCACCTTATCCTTATTTTCATTTTCTCTATGCTCATAGTACTGGGCCATACTTAGGATTACCGACGGGGAAGAGGTAGTCCAGGTACTTTCTGCTGCCTCTAGTCGGGCTGAAATTTCCGGAGCCAGGTTCGTAACGAACCTGTTAACGAACAACCTTGTGCCCCCTTCTGTGGCCAAATCTTGCCCACTAAAATCAATGAAAACCTCTTCGAACCTGGTGAAGAAGTCAGACACACTTTCATCTTTCTTTTGTCTACACGCGGACAGCTTGTCCCAGTCAACTTTTCGGGGTGGTATCAGGGTATGCATGAAAGCTATTATTTTCACTGGAAGGGAAGTTATTTCTACTCTCGGTTTGTCCCCCGGTTTGCGATCCTGGTCCCAGCCTCTTAACTCCTCCCACGTGCCACCAAATTCAGCATGATTAGAATCGTGCACCTGTCGCCATATATCAACCGGTACTAGTAGTCCAAAGAACAATTCAACATCGGCTAAAGTCATTACAGCGGACGCAGCTGCTTCAGTCAATTCTTTGTAGTACGCAGTAGGATTCTTTCGGGGATCTGGCAGCTGTGATTTCAACGCCAGTACTTCACTTCTTTTCCATGGGGTATAAACCCACTGTTCCTGGAACCGAGCCGCCACCCCTTGTCGTATGATCGCCTGATTACCATCTCGTTGTTCGGGGATCTCGGGATGATAGACTGGATGTACTTCTCGCATAGGGTGCTGCGTAGTCCACTGTGGACTTTTCAAGAATAATCTGTCGCGATATTGTACCAAAGTGTCTATATTCTTAAATACTTCTTCCGGTGTTAGGCTAAATTTATGGGCCCAATCTCTGATAGTATACAGGATCTGGGGGGCTGTCCCGTCCCTAAAGTTTATTTCCCAAGACCCAATAAGCGAATTAGACATCTCGTATAGCACATGTTGTTGCATGACCGGCTCTAAATCCTTCACAGTACTCCATATGTCAATCAGGGTATACACTTCATTCCGTACCCACTTGATAGCCTGGTCTCCTAATGCTTCTTTTTCGCCATATTCTACAGATGCTCTAGTGAACAATCGCTTGCTATCTAGGCCCCCTACAGCTCCCCTCGGGGTCTGGTCAAACCCCCTGGGTGTAATACAAACTCGGGGGGAAGATATCTCCGGCATAGGGAGACTCAAGTGCGTCTGAGGGGATGTGATCAGTTGTGTAGACTCGGGGACAAGCGTAACCAAGGCCCCACCTTGAGGAGAGGAAACACCGTTATTTTGTTCATGGGTAACGGAGCCCCGTTCCTCGGGCGCAGATGCCCGTGGTCTAGCTTCTGGCTGGACAGGTATTGCAGGGTATATACGCTACGGGGCATATGGTGGGGGAGGCCTTGCATTTAACAATTCCTCGATCTCATCTTCCGCCCCTTCTCTGGCTACATAACATTGGTCTACCTGAAGTTTAAATCGCCTTTCTGCAATTTCGATATTTCGTTCTACCTTATTTTTATCATATGCGATAGCCTTCTGAGTGATAGTCTGTCCCTGCTCTATCTTCATTAATTTTTCAGATCGAATGCGTCGTCTCTTTGCTTCTTTCTGCCATTTGTTAAGGGTGTCGAACATCGACTGCCGGCTGCGTTTAATAAAAAGACGTTCTTGTAAATATGCCAGTTTTTTTTCATCGAAAGACCCGGTTTTTGGCCACTGTAATTCTATATTGTCCTTAGTGTATTTATGCCACAAAGAGTTAAAGATGAGGGGGCCAATACCATGCTTACAATACATATCGTGGCTAGGTGTCCCCTCTGGTGGGGTCGGCTGACTCTCGTCTAACCTCCCCTCGTCGCTACGGACACAACCAAAACACAATTTGCTAAGGCACGGCATATCGTATTATCTCGTTTCTGGCTGAAAAGGAATTTCTCCGTTAGTACAAATTCAACAAAATTAAATATCACGTTATCCTTGTGCTTTCATTCTCATGGCCATGACACCCATCATCCTCACATCCGTATTTTCCTTATACATCAGACAAACGTAAAACGTAACACATAAATTCCAGCAATTGTAATCAAAAAGTGGAGCCCGTCGGCTCCCACTTGTGGAGAACTCTTCTGCTAATTTATTCAAAAGGCTGCAAAAACACGTCCAACAACAGTCTCGTCCTCAGACTGCCTAAAGATAGTTACACAGGTTTTAAACCACAGACCGGTCTACAGGCCATCCGACAGCATTCATGGTTCACCTCCCGAACTGTTCTGGCTAAGCCCGCGTTTAAGCGCCGCTCCAGATTTGTCCGGGTGCTACCCAATCTCAACCATCGGCTTTCCCGAGAACAGTCCGGCCGAGCAGGAACCGCAGTTCCCCTAGGCGTATAATCCTTATCTTTAGTGTACCCAGAGCGTTCGCACGTGCAGTTCCACACTGCCCCCGTCGAACCTCCGACCAGATCCTCTCTGTGACAACTAATGCAAAGTCAGAGTTTCTCCGTGACCATGGGCCACCAAATGCTTAGATCCCGCTATCTAAACCTGCATATGCAATTCAACATATAACGAGACACAACACTCACCTGGTGCACGCAGGTTTGCCGGAACGTTCTTCACTGCCGACGTTTGCCCAGTATCAGCGCTGCAGGTTCTCGGGTTGCACCCGAAGGACTCCGGCGTGGGGTTACTAGCAGCTGAAGCCCTCCGGACCGGGAGGGCAGAGCAAAACCCCAATTTCTTATGCGTCTGGTCTGCAACTCTCCCGATCAAGAGGACCCCTTTCGATGTCGCCTGCGGCTACACAGGGACGACCCCAACGCGGAGTCCCGGCGGAGTCGCCAACTGAAGTACCGAAAATTATATGATCCCCTCCCAACAATAATCATTACATTACCAAGTCCCCTTACCATTACCAATAAGCAGTCGGTCGGCAGTGTAGAAGGTTCAAGCGTTTATTAGACAAACACAAACTCTGCCAGAGGAGCTCCTTGCGACCTAACCCAAAAGGTCCGCCAAGAAGACTGCTGGCACATTGTCAGCACATCACATATATACAATTGCGTTGGCACCGGCATGGCCTAACATGGAAAAATACAAATTGGTACAAGCTAGTACAGTAATAGGAAAACCCATATAAGGCACACAAAGAGCTCCTGATTTCGCTCAGGCAGCAAGGTCAGACGGGTGACTCCCTTCTGTCTTCTCAGAGACAAACCACCCTGCACCCCTCCCGGAATGTGCTTATCGGCCCTTCCTCGGCTAACTACGACCTTGCCGAGCCTACCGAGCTGAAACAGCAGTTTCTGCAACAGTTGGTTTCTTTCCCAAGAGCAGGGCTTTAGAGCTAAGGGAGAATAAGGCCTGTGCATGTACGATATTAAAGAAGGCCATAATATGGTATTCATATAGCGTAACGTGGTGTGAAGCTAAGTGAAAGTAAATACCGTAAATACTAATTATGCATGTCTACAGTGTGAGTTTAGTGACACCATGCTAATCCTAACATATCGATTATCAATACTACGTGATCAGGAATCGATTCTGGTACCTCAGTGCAATGTGGTTTTACGCCAGAACGCTCAACAGGTTGTGATGGGGGCGAAAGCATTCGAGAAGTTGGCGATACTGTAGGAACTGACCCGGGCGGAGACCATACTCGTCCACAAGGCGTTGGAATGGTTTAATCTGCCCGTCTTCAAAGAGGGACTCAATGTCTGTGATCCCACATGCAGTCCACGCCGTTAGCACGCTGGCCGAATAGTGCGTTTCGTGCCTAGGCCAGCCAACCAGTGGGAACAGTGTAGAGTATGGGGGCGTCCCGGACGACATGCGGTGAACTTGCATCATGCAATGGCACACCACCGTTACCTGTAGGGGGTAAGTACGGCGCGGCTTGGTGCCGGGGAGGAGGAGACGGGTGAGTTCCAGAGTGGGAACCCTGCCGGTCAGGGTGTGTGTCTCATTCGTGTGTCGGCCCGCGGTCCAGTAAGATAGCCATTGAAGTTGTGCCGCTAAAAAGTAAGACTCCAAGGATGTAGTGTCTTCAGTGCTATTCTGTGTCTGCCCGACCCCCAAATGAGCGTGCCAAGAAGGGAGTTAAGGTCGCGAAAGAAGGTTTTGGGTGGGATCACCGGTAGGTTCGTGAAGTGATCTAATAGCCGGGGAAGCATCATCATTTTAGCCAGAACCACTCGGCCAATCGGGGCCAGCGGGAGTCTGTTCCAAAATCCGACCGCTGACCTAATGCTAGCAAGAGCTCTGCAATGGTTGCCCTCAAAAAATATCGGCAGGGGAGCCTCCGTACTCCAGGACAGCCTCTGGGTCCCCACCCATTTGTCGCATGGGGGTAAATTCGGATGGAATGGGTACACCATGAATTTGTCTCAGTTTACTTTGAGTCCGGAGGCGTCCGCAAATTCAGTGAGCGTCGTCCATATAGGAGTCAGGTCATCTGTGATGTCCCGTATATATATTAAGAGGTCGTCGGCATACATGGAGACGCTCTGAGTGACGTCCGCGATTGGGATGCCCCATTGTATGCCCTCCTGTGGTAACCTTATAGCCAGTGGTTCGATCGCGAGGGCGAAAAGGAGGGGTGAGAGGGGACAACCTTGCCTCGTGCCCTTTCGGACCTCGAAGGCTGTGGAAATGTGTCTCCCTAATCGGACCCGCGTGGTAAGTCCTGTGTATAGTAGTCGTGTGTACGCCAGAAGAATGGGGCTGACGTTAATGCGGTGTAAAACAGACAGATACTGCAAGGTGAGGGTGTCGAAAGCCTTCTCAAGGTCTAGGATGAGGCAGGCTGATCGAGGGTGTGTGTCTTTCACCTGATCCTGCACGTGAAAGATGCGACGAATGTTCTGGGATGTGTTTCTGCCGGGGACGAATCCGCATTGGTCCGTGTGAACCAAAGGGCGTATTATTTGTATATATCTATCGGCTAATATTTTCCAGAGAATTTTACAGTCGGTGGAGAGAAATGTAATGGGACGATACGATGCCATGAGTTGTGGGTCTCGATGCGGCTTCAGAAAGGTTACAATTACAGATTCCCTAAGGGATTTGTGCAAAATCCCTTGTTCGAGGGCCGTCGCAAACATTAGTGTTAGCTGTGGGACTAGTAGGGAACAAAAGGCTGTGTAATACTCCAGCGGGAGTCCGTCCAGACCTGGTGCCTTGTTACGGGATAGGGCATGTAGTGCTTGGGTGATATCAGCGGACAATATCGCTGTGTTTAGTGCTAGCTTATCTGATTTCGTGATTGTAGGCAGCGTTAGAGGATCGAGGAAATGGTCTATTAAGGACTGTGAGGGTGGAGTCGGAGTGCTGTATACCGTCTCATAATAGTGTTGGAATGCTAAAAGGATCTCGTCCTGGGAGCGTACCAGGGTCTCTCCTGGGTTGATAATTTCAGTAATTGGTTTAACGTTGGTGTCCTGCCGTGCTAGCCAGGCGAGCATCGTGCCTGTTTTATCTCTTTCTTTATGCATCCGGGTGGCATAAGTCCTGAAAGTCAACACAGGCCGCTTGGTAGGCTGTTTTGGCCTCGGCCGTGAGTGTCGCCTGTTTCTCGGAAAGGTTGTCTTGTTGAGGCGAGGTGCTGTTCCACTTTAGTGAGTGCCTGCTCTAGTGTCCGTCGAACCCCTGTTAATTGCTTAATACACTCTCCGCGGGCCACTACTTTGAACACGTCCCATTCTACTAACACCAATGAAGCCGTGCCTGCATTGTGGGTGAAGAAGTCTTGTATGCTCTGCGCTTGGTAATGCTTAAAGACCTGGTCAGTTAGGCAATCTCGGGGCAGTTGCCAGGTGGGGACCGGGGGGTCGCCAGCTTAGTCGTAGTATATGAGCATCATGGTCCGAGACGATCCTGCCCATATAATCCGTGGATAAAATCTTGGGGAGGATCGGCGCGGAGCAGAGGAATCTGTCCAGACGTACCCGTAAGTTATGTGGGATGGAGTGAAATGAATATATTAAAGTGTGTGGGTGATGGAGTCGCCATACATCTGTGAGACCCCAGTGTGAGGTCCAGGCCCGAAACTTCTCCGTTTGTTTGGGAGCATGGGAGCACAAGGGTGGGGGGTGTGAGCGGTCCAGGGCAATTTCAAGTGTACAATTATAATCCCCTCCTAGGATCCAGGGGACAGCGGTGAATTGAGCTAGGATCCTCGTAAGATGGTCCCAGAATTTGCCCTGTTCCAGGTTGGGGGCGTAAATGCTACCTAAGAGGACTGCTTTGCCATCTAGGAGCCCCTCTAGTAAAGCGATTCTGTCTTGTTTGTCCACTACCCACCTGAGTTCCCGGAAGGGAGTTCCTGGCCTAACCCAGGTCAGGGCGCCGCGTGCATATGCTGAATAAGTCGTTGCGCAGACTGTGCCGCGCCATTTAGCCTGTAGTTTGCCTACTTCAGTGCCAGTGAGGTGGGATTCCTGGAGAAATGCGATCCTGGCGTTTTATGTATGAGTATACAGCGTAGCGCTTTCTCGGTGTATGTAGACCCCTGACATTGAGTGTAATGAGACTGTTGTGTAGCCATCATCCTGTGTCATCGTTACGGCCCTCAGGGGGGGGGGGGCATGTAGCTGTCGAGGTCCCAGACCCAGTAGCCCTCCTGTTGGGGGAAACACCCGTATAACCTACCATAGTGCTGTCTAAAGCGTTGCATGTGCCCTGACTCGTACCATGCTATGAGGGGTGTGGGACAAAACCGAACCAGGGTCAGAACTGACGGAACTGGGGGCGGGAAACAGTCCCAATACATAGGACACGTCGCTGGTGGCGATATGTCCAAACTAATTCCTTACAAGGGGAGGTGTGTGTGTGTGTGTGTGTGTGTGTGTGTGTGTCTGTCTGTCTGTCTGTCTGTCTGTCACATTGTAATGGTAGCGCATGCGCGATGCACAGGGAGTCCAGTGTGCACCGAGCGCCTATGATAATGTCCGTGGGGCTGCTCACATCGAAGAGGCACCCGGTTGTCCATCGAGAATAGCATCGGCTGTCTGTGGGGTGACCAGGGGTGGTGTGATGGAGCCCCCGCCAGACAATGTGCCGTCGATGTCGTTTTCCCCCTCTGATGTGAATATGTGTGGTGGTCGATCAATGTCCTGTGTGAGGGGCGACGTTTGCAGATCAATCAGCGCCTCCCGGCGTTCCCGCACTATTTGTGTTAAATCTGGAGATTCTTGGGGATAGGACCCGGATCTTCTGGTGGTGCCACTTCGGACCGCTTCTTCTGGATCGTGGTGGCTTGGGGCTTGAGTTGCGCTGGGTCTCTGCTCTGGACTGTAATGGACAGTGCTGGTCTGCACAGTCCTGTGCCTCCTCGGCGGTGGCAAAGGAGATGGCGGAACCCTTGTGTAGGACCTTGAGGCGAGCTGGATACAGCAAGGAGTATTTTATTTATTTTATTTTATTTATTTAAACTTATAAAGCGCACAGCTACCCGCAGTGGGTTTCGCGGCGCTCAGGGACAGGCTAGAGAAGAAAAACTTGTATGCTGATTTTGCTGAAAAGAGGCTTCAAATTACTGCTGAAAGAGCCAAGTTTTAAGTCCCTTGCGGAAACGAAAAAGATTGGTTTCTGTCTTTAGGGTCACAGGAAGAGTATTCCAAAATTTAGGACCCAGATGGGCAAAAGAGCGGCCTCCCATTTTTGCTAGCCTAAATCTGGGAACAGAGAAATCACCATTCCCTGATGATCTCAGGGTTCGACTAGGCTCATAGGCCTGGATAAGGCCCTGAAGGTATTTAGGAGCTGAGCCTTGTTTGATTTTAAAAACATGACAGAGAGCTTTGAATTTAATTACATTCGGGATTTTGAGCCAGTGAAGGTCACGGAGTGCTAGAGAGGCAGATGTTCTCCTGGGAACGTTGCGGAGCAGCCGAGCGGCAGCGTTCTGAACAACCTGAAGTTTTTTTATGGTTGTCAGGTCGGCTCCAATGTATAGAACATTGCCGTAGTCCAGGCGGGAAACAACCAGCGCCTGGACCACCGTTCTTTGTGTGAAAGGGGGCAGCATCCATAGGATTTTTTGAAGTCATCTCAAGGTGGCAAAACAAATAGAGGACACCTTCACAGCCTGCTGTCTCATTGTGAGTTTCTCATCGATAAGGAACCCGAGATTGCGTACTACAGTTGCAGGCTGAGGGGTAGGACCCATATCCTTGGGCCAATGGTGGGGGCCCCAGAGATCCTTACCCCTGCCTAGTATCACAACCTCGGTCTTGTCACCGTTAAGTTTTTAGAAATTGCTCTTCATCCACTTGGAGACACAAATCAGACCTTCTCTCAAAGCAGAGGTATCGTTACACTTTTTATTGGAGAGAGAGAAAATGATTTGTGTATCGTCGGAGTAAGAGTACAGAGTAAGACCGGCTTCCTCCTCGATAGTAGCTAGGGGTCTAACGTAAATATTAAATAATAAGGGACTAAGTATAGACCCTTGGGGAACGCCGTGAGCCGATGGACAAATTGTAGAAGAAGCAGAGGCAGAAAAAACCTGAAAAGTGCGGTCTCTTAAAAAAGAAGCTATCCAGGCTAGAGCAGCACCCTCTACACCCAGGGACCGAAGAGTCGCAAGGAGGATGCAATGAGACACAGTGTCGAACGCCGCGCTCAGATTGAGAAGAATAAGAGCGGATGTTTCTCCGCGATCGACACTGTGTTGCAGACTCTCGGTAACTCCTAGGAGTGTGGTTTCAGTCGAGTGATGCGCTCTAAAGCCTGACTGGGACAGATGTAAAAATCCCGAGCTCTCCACAAGATTGGTTAATTGTGTGTTAACATGCCTTTCCAGGATCTTTGATAGAATGGGAAGCAATGAAATTGGTCTGAAGTTAGACAAGTTGGCAACATCAGCTCCAGCCTATTTCAGTAAAGGAATGATTATTGCATGCTTCCACTCCTGTGGGACGTGTGACTCAGATAGTGAAAAATTGAGAAGTTGCATTAGCACACGACGTGGGCCAAGTTCAAGTGATTTTAAAATTTTGTCCGGTACCGGATCCCGTGGGGAGCCAGATTTAATGCTGTTCAGGCAAGAAGAGAAGGAGGCATCATCGAAGGGTGACCAATTTGTAAGTTTAGCCATTGCGAGGGGTGAGTGGTCTGGAATCAGTGCTGGCTCAATCAGAGGCGCATGATTAGATGTAGAGTAATGAACATTGTTCGTGCGAAGCCGCCTCTTTACATAGAGGAAGGAAGACCTCTGTTGTTGAACTGCGCGTGCATAGTCCGGGAAAATCATTATTTGCTTGTTCTCCACCTGTTGGGGACCTGCCACTCGGGCTGCTCGGAGCACTGCGTCCCTGTCGCGGAAGTGTAGGAACTTTGCAAGCATTGGTCTCGGGGCAAATCCTGCGGCCGTCTCCGGGCCGGAACCCTGAGGGCGCGTTCGATGGAGAAGAATGTAGTTCGGTCTGTAGCTGGGGTAAAAGATTTTATCCATGTCTCCATGTAGTCCAGGGGGTTCGAACCTTCAATTCCCTCCGGCAGAGCCAGCACGCGTATGTTACAGCGTCTCGACCGTCCTTCCAAGTCGTCTGGGTGCTCTTCTATGACAGCCATGCGGTGAAGGACCTCTTGTAGCGTGGTTTGATGCGTTTTAACCATGGGTTGTAGGTTGGCTAGTGTCTTCTCTCCGTCTTTTACTTTATCCGCGAGTTTCCGGGGGTCGTCGGGAATTAGGCTGATGTCGGTCGCCAGGGTGCCTAGTCGCTCCTCCATGGACAACCGGGATAATTTGATGGCCGCTAGCACTTGGTCCAGTTTGGCCGATACAGTTCGGTCGGCCTGCGACGCATTAGTTTGCGACTATGCCCGCGTGTGGGCCATATTTTCTGGAGCAGTTTCCGGCACAGTGGGTGTCTGCAGCACCTTCGGTTTCCCCATGGTGACAATCACGGGGGATACTGCTCGGCGTCAGATGCAGTGAGGAATGTGCCGCCCAGCGGGTTTCCTTTCCAGGTAAATGGAGCGAGGGGCTGAACGGTGCACACCAGCCTATCTTGTGGCTCGGGTTGTCAGCGTGCTGCTCAGAGTAAGTTCGCCGCAGCACCCAGGTCCTCCGGAGTAGCGTGCCCTGGATGGGGGGGAGGGGGAAACCCCCAAGGCTCACAAGTAACGTGTGGCTTGTAGGCAGTGCAGGGGCCCGGCTCTGTGTCCCAGTGGTGAGGGTGGTCTGATATATGAAGCAGGGAGAGCTGTCACCCCCCCATGTTAAGGTCAGGCAATTCCTGTTGCATTCAGAGGAGGGGGTATGCAGTACAATAGTGAGGTCTCACCAGGGCCGCCCAACCAAGGAAGCGCTGCAGAGGGGAAATTGAGGGGCCCGGCTCACCTTCAGACAGCTGTTTCTTAAGCGCTCCCTGGGGGCTGCAGCGTCCCCATCTTCACTCGCGGCGCTCCACGGGCAGCATCTTGGGGTCAGGCGGGCCGATTTTGCAGAGTTCCCCGGGAGGATGTTGGTGGCACGATGAGCGCTGGCAGCCTCCCATGTTTGGGCATCTGTGAGCAGGCGCTCCCTTATGTTGTGGTGTCGCTGTGTTTTTCGCCTGGACCTAGGCTCTGCTCGGGAGGGCGACAGTTCGTCTCGGACAAAATGGCGGGTTCGCGCCTAACCGGGACCCTGTATCACCGACGTAGGTGGGTCTGTCGCGGAAGGGCCTCCTGGTAGCGGGCCCCCATCGGTCTCGCGGTCTTCGCAGAGATGGCAGCTGGTATGTCCGGAACCCCCGATGTCCGAGTGAGGCTGCAGGCGTGGAGTCAAGGGTTCGCCGGCGCCATCTTGAGACTCGGTGCGCGTCTCCGGTGGAGTTAATGTCTTTTCCGTGGCTAAATTGCAGATTGCCGGGGACTGCAGGATCGCTCCGGGTGCCGGGTAAGTTCCGATCACAGATTCTGGTGTGTGTGGCTCTAGGCGACCACGGGAACCGGGTAGGATGCCGGCCCGATCGCGGAGCCTCAGCGGGACACAACCGCCATCGTGGCTTGCTTAGCCATGCCCTGTGTATATATGTGTATATATATGTATATGTGTATATATATGTGTGTGTATATACATATGTGTATGTATATATATATGTGTATGTGTATGTATATATATGTGTATGTATGTGTATATATATATATATATCCAAGCAAGACTCCTCCAACAGAAGAAGAAGAGACCACAAGTGGGGACGTTCTGGAAGCCTTTATTCGGAACACAAAACCACGGCAAATGCATTTCGGCATATTTTAAAGCCTTCCTCAGTGCCTAGAAGTGTTCACAGGGTGCGCAATGAAAGTCACGGTGTAAAATACCCAGCTGCACCCTGTGTGTGAGTAATAGCTCCGCCCCCTTGATGATGCAAATTGTGGCAAAAGGAATGTCGCCTACAAGTCCCAGCATGCTATCTTCAGGTAAGAAAATGTCCGGGAGAGAGGGGGACGGCATCACATAGTTCACAACCCTAGAAGTTATTGTGCCTCCCAAAATAGATGCTTCCTTGGGTCCCCAAAACCGCATAAACCTCCAATCCTCCGGGCCAAGTGGAGGCAGGGGCATCGGGAAAATTTTCCACATAGCCCGCCGCCTAGTTTCTCCCGAGATCGGTGGTGGGTTGTGGTGCAAATCCAGTACCCTGGAACACAGCAGTCCGTCGAAACAGAAGCCAACAACATCACAGCCACTTAGTAATGCGGGGGTCTCTGATATATGTGTGTGTGTATATATGTGTGTATATATGTATATATGTATGTATATGTATGTATATATGTGTGTATGTGTATATATGTGTGTGTATGTATATGTGTGTATATATATATATATATATATATATATATATATATATATATATATATATATATATATATATATGTATATTTATATGTATACACATACATACATATCCCGGCTACAGCCCGACCTTCTTCTCAGCTACTTTTTGAGTTTAAAAATATTTATTAGATGACAAGAACGAAAAAACAATCCTACCAAGCCAATAGTGCTAATAACAAGTAATAAGCAATATAGCAGAAAGGAAAAACTAATGATTTATAATGAACAAGTAATAATAACCGAGAGAAACTAAAGAGAAGAAAGTGAGAAAAATGAAACAAAAGGTGAAAGGGAAAAGATAATGAGCATACTATATAAACAACATTTTTAATGTGAAAATTGGATATAAACTGTACATTCAAACTAAAAAAAGAGGCAACAAACATGTATATACAAAGTTTGATCCAAAGTAAAACTGATAGATCCTTTTCCTGTATGTTTATCTTTATTCAGGTTCTTCATCCAAGAGTACAAGCGCACCCAATGAGTTGCACCTTAACAAAGGCTTCCAAAGGGCTGCACACACCCAAAAGACATACATGCAACAGAATGCAAAATCAGCGACTGACACATATAAACCAAGAACATATTAAATTACAATTTGAGTAATGGTTTAAAACCCACACCCTATAAACCAATCCATAAACAAACGAACAACTAGATTAAACCATGCACAAACATGTTTAAAACAGAATGACGTTGGTCTAAAAACATCAATACACAAATGTATAAATTTCACTGGACAATCGACCATGCAAACTACACAAATACACATCAAAAGTAAAGACACAGTGCACCTACCGAACGAAAAGGTTCTTAAAAAGAGCAATTACAAAAACCCTTGTAATTGTATGCAGATCCAAGTGCCACAAAGTGTAAAACATAAAAGAGAAAAAGGAAACAGAAAAACAGAGAAAAATTAAAGAAAAGGATAAGAGAGGCAGTGTAAAGATGTGCTTAAAGCCTCATTTCTTGTTTTGGTGCAACATGATTGGTGTCTCCCTTCTAACTAGTAAACTTAGAACCTTTATCAGTTTACCAAAGATTGATAACCTTGGAGCATCAATTACACAGCTTATTGTTTTTTACACGTATATAGACCACACATAATTTCAACCATAGATTGTCTATGGAAAGTAATCCTTAATAGAAGAGGAAACCTCACACACTTTTTTGTGTCATGCTTCATCATAGGAATCTTCTCCCTACCCTGGTAAGACAGTGCCACCAATGTGGACTCGACCTAGGAGGGAGTACTTGCATAAATCTAACTGGACAACACCAAAGAGATGGGGATCCAGATGTATACTTAAAAGTACCTTAGTGTACATGAGGAAATACCTTTATTCAGTAGAACACTAGGTATGATTTAAAAATCTAAATTGGGCGGGTACATGGAGTACAATGACTCACACCCATCCACTACCTGCCAACATGTTTCTACCCATTGGTAAATAGCCTAAAAGGTCTATGTTATTCGTCAGGGCATGCGGATCCCTAATGGTGATGTTTTTCTAAACAATCTGCCTTTCAGACTGGTTTAGTTGGTCAGGGAGGCTGTCTAATTAGGCCTTACGCATCTGTTCTACCCTAACGTTGTTAGGTCTAAGAGTCCGAAACCTGAAGGTATGTCCTTCCAGCTGGTACAACATGCAATAAAGAAGGTGAGATCAGTTAAAATAACATCCATTTAAGGTCACCCGGACCAATTCATAATAGAATCCTTCACGCCTAAATCCGTCTGTCACAATCAGAGGTTGTGGGTTAACGGTTAGAGCTGCCGACTTTGAAGCTGGGGATCCAGGTTAAGGTCTGGCGGGTGGCTCAAACATCCTGCGGTTCTGGGAAAATCATTTTAAATCCCCATGCCTAAAATATGAATGTGTCCGTCTGTAATGCAAAGGGTGCTCATTTAAAGCATTCTAACACCATTGGGGCGAGATCACGCTATATAAAACTGCGGGAAAAAAATTAATTGGGCACTGCATCTAAAATCTTCTAACATGCTCAGAGCTTCATAGCTAGTAGGCACATGCAGAGTAAGCATTCCATTTAAACACATAATTTAGACCATAGTACAGAACAAGCACTTCATGTGTAAACGTATTCTTAACAATTCATCACTCAACCAGTGGTATAAGCGTAAATGTTGCCGACACTCATGACAGTCTGCCCACAGGTTTTAAACTAAAGCATGTGAATTCCACGGCTGTTGCCTTAGTGGTGTTAGCATAGATGTTACCGGAAACTAAGGATAGTCCGTCCTCGTGTACTTGTGGGCAGTGCGTTTACACATATATTTAATACCATTCTACATAGCAAGCGCTCCCTTTAACCACGTAGTCCTCCTATCAATGAAGCACCCGGCCAGCGGTGTAAACATAAATGTGGCATAAACTCGTGACCATTTGCCCACAGGTGCATTATAGACTTGAAATCAGTGAGTTGAGCAACATTGCAAGAATGCTTTGAGAGGTTTGGTAACTTCTTCAGTGGATGGGTGATAGTTCAACGCCGTGGCCGCTTAGGAGTCTATGAAGTGTGTGACTGGTAACCAAAGAGAGTCTCTGCCTATGGCGCTCCACAGCTTCTTGAACCTTGACCTAGAGGCAATAAGGGGGAACCCAGATACATTTCCTTACAGCCTCAGAAACACATTGCACAGACTCTAAAAAAGTGAGAGAGGGACTCTGCAAACGTTCACTTTCCACTGCTAGGTCACAGGCCCCCTACACTCGCTACTGGGCAGTAGGGCAGGTGCACTGGGGACAAGTTCAAAAGCTGATGACAGTTCAGCAGCTGGTGCAGTTATTCAGTACATCGGCTTTCATGGTGCCGTGGCTCTCTTGTTTTTTTTTTTTTTTTATATCTTTATTCAAGATTTTTTCCAACAACAATTTTCTCCCTTTCCCAGTCCCCCTCCACCCCCCTCCACCCCCGGTCAGACAGAACATAGGGTAAATACCGTACAAAGCCCTGACACTTGGATACAATATCACATACTTTTTTTCTCTTTTTTTTTAAAAGAAGAAAAAAGAAAACACGGAAAAAAGAGAAGAAAAAAAATACACAATACTTATTTGTGATACAAATTATAGCATTAACAACTTATAACTGAATCAATTCAGTTTTGCAGCTAGCACCATTCTAAGAGGGGAGACCAAATCTTTAAACCAATTTCACGTCGTCTCCTACCCTTCCGTCTGTATATAGAGGTCTCCATATTAGAGATGGCCAGGAATCTAGCTAGCCATTGATTAAAGGAGGGGGGATCGGTGTCTAGCCAAGCAGAGGCAATACATAGTCCAAACACCGCCATAGCTATAAATATAAGTTTGTGACCCACTTGAGGTTTATTAGGATCTGTGGCCCCGAGTAAAATTACATCACTAGAAAGGAATACCATACTTCTTAAGACTGTTGTTAAGAATTTCTTAATTTCTTCTTTGAGATTTTAACCCTATACAGGTTGAAAAGATATGCACGGCGTCAGCGCTGTACAGACCGCACCTCGGGCAGTATGTACTTTTTCCACTTCCCCATTTAGCTATTCTATCGGGAGTGTAGTATAGCCAAAAACAGGTTTTATGAAATTGCGTTTGGGTTTGGTAGAAATGAGAATTGTGTGCGACATAGAAAAAGCATAATTAAATTTAGCATCTGTAACCCATACTTTCTCTTGCCATTTCTGTGACGTCTTTACCATATCATCTGGAAAATAATCTTTTATGAGTGTGTAGATCCCTCCAATTGTGTCTTTTTTTTAATCATGGATCATGGTCTCGACTAGTTCATTACTTCTTGGGCCCCCCGTCCCACCACTTTATGTACCAGAAAGTCCCTTATTTGCAGATATTTGAAGAAATCTTGCCAAGCTAAACCAAATTTATTCTTCACCGCTTCAAATGACAGAATCCCTGCAGGAGACACTAGGCACCCAATTTGTACAACCCCTGCCTCCAACCATCTGTTCATGGAACTATCCTTAAAGATTCCTGGAAGGCTAGCATTGTTACCTAATGGGGTGTAGAAGGACCATCTCCCTAAGCCAATTAGCTTCTTTACAGTTTTCCATACCTTGAAGCTGCTAAGGAGTGTTTTAAATGTTTCTTTCTTGTGGTAGCTAGCAAATTGGTGCTTCCAAAAATACCCTCTGTTCTCATGCCCTATTAGTAATTGAAAAATCGAAGGCGTGTACTGGTCCCTCTCCTCGAACTCTCGGGTGTTCTGCAACAACTCACTACTATAAAGTAGCACAGTCGCCCAGTAATATGCTTTCAAGTTAGG
The DNA here is from genome assembly GCF_964261635.1 of Lissotriton helveticus. NCBI lineage: Eukaryota > Metazoa > Chordata > Amphibia > Caudata > Salamandridae > Lissotriton > Lissotriton helveticus. The sequence goes on from NC_136068.1 coordinate 1,191,697,155, forward strand.
GAGAGCGAGTCCTCCTCTATCCTTTGGTAATGTGAGACACTTCGCTGCCCTCCTAGGTTGTGAGTAAGCCCAGATAATATTTAGAAATACTCGTTTCTAGTGTTTTAAACCAAGCAGGTGAGAATTCTAGGCATATTGTCCTAAAGAAATATAGAATTTTAGGAAAGAAGATCATTTTGATGACATTTACTCTTCCAATGATGGAGAGGTGCAGATTGTCTAGTCGTTGAAGCTCCTTTTGCATGGCTGGTACCAGAGGTTTCAGATTTATGTCAACCAATTTGTCCAGGTCAGCTGTGATATTACCTCCTAAATAGGTAGCTTGTTCCATAACTCTGGGATCCCCCATCGTGCTATTTTTGTTCAGGACAATCTGAGTTTGTCCCTGGTTAAGGGCGTAACCGGATACTAAGCCAAACTGGCAAGCCTACTCCTCACTGGCCCTCATGGGTATATTTGGTTCAGCTGTTACAATTGCAATGTCATCTGCGTAGGCAAGTGTTTTAGTGACAACATTTTGGGAAATTATTGGTTTAATTCTGCCATTCCCTTCTAATTTACGAATAAAAGGGTCTATTTAAATGGCAAAAAGCAGTGGTGAACAAGGGCAGCCTGCCGAGTTCCCCACGAGATTGTCAATTCTTCGGTTAAGCTGCCATTCACCATAACTGTTGCCCTAGGGTTCACATACAATTTTTGGATTGCCTGAATGAAACCTTCCTGAATACCTAGCCTAGCCACGGTGGCCCAGAGGAAAGGCCAGGAGACCCTATCAAATGCTTTCTCAGCGTCGAGCAATACTAATGCCATAGGGTCTCCTGAAACTTCCGTGGAGTCGAGCAGGGCAATCACCCGTTGAATATGGTTAACGGTTTATCTGCCGGGAATGAAGCCATGCTGGCTCTGGGCCACCACTTTGTGTAAGATGGGTGCAAGTTTGTTTGCCAACATTTTGGAGTATATTTTAGAGTCCGAATTAATAAATGTGATGGGTCGGTATGAACCAAGTTGCTCTGGAAGTTTCCCTTTTTTAGGAAAGACAACAATTTTAGCCCGGGACCATGACTCAGGGGGCGCACCGCCTTCAAAAATGTGAAGGATAAGATTAAATAGGATGTCTTTAATCTGGTAAAAAAAAAACAATGTAAAAATCTGAAGGGATACCGTCCAGTCCCGTTGCCTTACCCTTTGGAAGTTTTCTAATGATGGAAAAAAAATCATCTAATGTTGGCAGCTCTTCTAATGTATTTGCGTCTTCAAGATCAAAATTTCCAAGGGTGACACTCTCTAAATATCCCTTGTAGTTTGGTGCCGTGGCTCTCTTGTGGTGCATATGCTTATTTGACTTCTTTGGATCAGTAAGGCCAGATGGGCTGGTGTTCTTGAGGGCCCCAGGGTAAGTTCTCTCCTCAGGGACCCTCTACACTTCCCCCCAACAGGCTGACCCTTGTGCTTGTTCTCAAAGTTAGATTGGAACTGAATAATGAGGTGAGTGAGTGTTTTTAGGTATGATAATCTGGTAAAGAGTAGTTGCTATTAGCATTTTGGCTTAGGCTGTCTCTCATGGTTTTCCATCCCCTTTGCCATTTTTCTCGAATTATGATTCCCATTTTGAAACTGTCAACTTTTACATTCACTTTTTCAAATGCACATCTGCGGTTTGTGGTCTGGGCATTCTGTGTCTGCCGTATTCCTAAAGGCCCTGAGAGGATCATGCTACATGCTCTCCCCGCCCTAGCATCAGACAGTTCCTCAGTTGACTACACTTCATGGAGAAGAAACAGTTGTCCTCTAGAGCCTCCTATTCCCAACGTGTACAAGCTTTTGTTCTAGACCCCAACATCCTTTAACTGTTGGCTCGTTTCAGTAAATCTGGCATGTTCCGTCCTCTGACTTGCATATTAGCTACACATGTGTGACATAGTTTCTGTACTAATAAATGTGTGATTGTTTGCTTGATTTCCATGTGGTACGGAAGAGCTTAGCACTTTTTTCCTTGATGTGTGCTGATGCCTCTTCTTAGTGCCAAATTTGTAAAAGATTAAGTGCCGGGCCCAAAGTTGTGCTTAGAAGCCCTCAGGGCGACACTACTGAGTGTTGGGGGTGCTGAATACAAAGGCTGCGTAGTCTTGATTCCAGCTCGTGCCTCTTTCCACCACCAGACACATCCTGTCCCTTTATATCACTCTTTCAGGTTTTTTTCATCCCTGCTTTCTTTCTTTGTCACAGTTTTTCCGTTGTTCTCTTCTTTCATCGTTCCCCCTTTTGTATTGTTTTCTTCCCTGCTCAGGATCAAAACCTGGTGAAGAAAAATAAGTGCTGGTCCTAAAAAACGACTGCAGGTGAACCCCACGGGCAACCAGCGGCTCATATTAACCACTGCCTCTATCTACATCAGATGTGCTTGATATGCAGACTCTCGGTGGTTATGGACAGTGTGTACCACTTGTATGGCAACTTTGGCCCACTGCTATGCAATAACTTTGTACAAACAAGCTTGTTCACTTGTTTTTCACTTCTTGGCTTCCACTCTCTTTTTTTTTTTTTGCAGTATTTATTTATTAGCATGTCAGTGAAACACATGCGCTAGACAATATCGCATCATAGACAGAAGATGAACTCCAGAGTTAGCTTCCACAGTTCGCTTTTTTTGCTGGGTACCTGTTCATTCTGTTGGGATTGGTTACGCTTCAAATTGTTAAACGTTTTGTCAGTTAACTGTTCTCTAAGCTTTTTCTTTGTGCTTACTTCACACTTTGTAGTCCGCTCTACAGTGCTTGGTGGGTTTCTGTAAAGTGATTCCAGTTACCTACTGTCATTGATTCTGCTGACTCCGTTTGCTGAGCAGAGTCATTCATGGCTTCTTGGATGATGCGTCTGCATTGGGTCAACACCCTGTCCAACCCGTATAGCAGGCACCATTGCCCCTCCGGCCCTGTCCGACCAGTATTACCTGCCCCATTGTTCAAGCCAGAAAAAGGGATTGAGGCTACTATGCCTGCACTGGTAACACAGTCCCTAAAGTATACATATGTGTGGGTGCAAAAAGGTCTGGGATACAATCCCCTAGATCCCAAAGTTAGAAAACAAGAAATTGTTTTACAAATCAGATATACAAAAAGTGACCCTGCACACCTCAAAATTAATAATAACAAACAAGGCAGTATAAATGCTATTTATGCATATGATCGTAATCGCTCCAATAGTTCTCCCAAGAATTCCAAAGTCAAATTTCTTCTGTAAGCAGATTCTTTTATTCACAGTTGATGATTAAAACCAATAGCCAACGCGTTTCGTCCGTGGCCGGACTTCTTCAGGGCTTTTTATCGAATTTTCTATTTGGTACTGCTTCACATTGGTCTTCACACTTGAAATTCAAATATCTTCAATAAATAAGGAGATCATATATGAAAGATACACCATGTTTTCAAATTTTCATCAAGGTAAGGCAATTGTTGGCCAATAATAAGATGTCTGCGTCTCGTATTACATGCGGTCGTCTGGTATAGATACTGCCTTGTTTGTTATTATTAATTTTGAGGTGTGCAGGGTCACTTTTTGTTTACCTGCCCCATTGCCCTGGAGGCTGGGACACATCCCGTCTGGGGGATTCCTCGTGATTGTCAGCGCCTGGGAAAAGGACAGCTTGAAAGATGCACCTTCAGAAAGCTTACTCAGAGACGTTGACCTCAGTTACGTCCTGACGTAGCTGGCAGACCTGCTGGGAAGCCTGCCTGGCGTGGGAGTCCGCTGTGCGTGCACGGTTAAAGATGTAATGGTTTTCAGACGGCGACATTTGAGCCAAAAACAGCACAGGGCATTCACGAGCTGTTTGACTGCCTTTGTGGGATGTGGAAAAATTACATTGGATAAAAAAAAACTTATCAGATAGTACAAATCCACCAGCCTCTCTTCAGCCTCCCTTATTATCGATAGTGTTTTTTTCCTCTTTGCGATAGACCTGATTGCTTTGAGGTTGCGAGTGAAGGCAAAGATGGCAATGCTGCTGCAGTTTTATGAGAGGTTTCGGGATGGGGGATGCTATACACCAGTCATCTCTGATTTATAAGCCAGAACCACCTTCTTAGATCCACCGAGTTTGCGATGGCACCAGAAGAATTAAAGTCTACTGTGTGTTTCTGGCTCCCACCAATCCCACCCAGATTCAGAGCACCCCCCGCCCTTTTATGAAGACTGCGATGGATCCAGTTTATTAGTCATTTTTTACATATTAATTCTATTCACATAATGCTCTTCAGAGTTCACATCATTGATATCTAACACCTTCCTCATCCAAACTTCCTTCTTTCGTTTGAGTCCATATAGTTCTGGTGACTGTCCATCTAGTTATCCTTTAGCCCTTTACCCAACAAGTCTTCTTGGTTTGCTGCCTTTTCAGCCATTAGTAGATGAGTGAGCACTGAGGTGGTATGCCGGGCTATCCTTTGTCAATTGCTCTCCCATTTCTACTGCTTGTTATGGCACGGCTGTCCATTGCCTTGTTTGAGCACAGGCATCAAAAACTCACCCTGGCATTGTATAATTCATTTGTGTCATATTCTAAAACCTATCACATATTAATGGTCTCGTTTACACCTTGACTCAGGTGTTAAATTGGACAGCAGCTCCTTCTCTGCCACTTTTACCTCTTGAGCACAGATTGTGTTAGTGCAGTGGTTTTACGCTTTTCTGTTACCTCAGGCACTAAACTAGGTGCCAACCCACAAAAATGGTAATGGTATCACCTACATTTAGTGCACAATTTTGCACTAGATTCTAGTGAACATAAATATGCACTAGTAGCAACATTTCTCTTTATGTTCCTGCTTTATCTTAGAGAAAGGCATGTACAGCATATAGAGCCCACCCTTGAGCTCCCCAACAGATCTTTTATTTAACAGTTTTCACCCTTTTTAATTCCCTATAGGTATTCTGAAATTTCAGTGTGACATACCCACATTCTCTATATGCTGCCCTCTATACTTGTATCGGACATAATTGATTTGTCGCTCCTGCTTGATGTAAGTCTGCCATTGCCTTGTGTAGGAAACTGGGGTTTTGTTGCAGTACCCCCCACATTTTTTGCCTTTGACTGAGAGTGTGCTGGGTTCCTTCTAACCATGTCACCAGCATAAGTGTTCCTTCCCTAAACGGTATCATTGTTCCACCATTGGCACCCTTTTATGATCCCTTGTAAGTCCCTAGTAAGTGGTACCCCTGGTACCGAGGGCATTGGACCTAAAGAGACTCTCTAAGGGCTGCAACGCAAATTCAGTCGCCCTAAGGGGCCCCTCACCAAGCTCATGCAAACTGCTACTACAGCCTGCATGCGTGTTTTGGTACAGAGAAAAATCAAAGAGTCGATATGGCACAAATCTTTGTGCGCCATGCCAGCAAAACACTGCATGCGGTATAGGTAAGTCACCCATACGGCAGGCCTTATAGCCCGAAGGCAGGGAGCACTATATCTTTGTGTGGCCATATCGGCCTGAGTGGATGTGTTCCAGTGATATCTAAGATCGCCCTTAAATATTACGAGTGTGCAGGGAAGCCATGACCAGTAGGTGGACACTCGTGGAAACGAGTTCCCCAGCTACATGATGGCTTCACTGTACCCCAAGGTGTTTGGTACCAAACACCTTATCTTAATAAACCCACACTAATGCCATAGCTGGATTCATTAATAAATGCACACAGACGGCACCTTAGAGGTGCCCCTGAAAACCTACCGACTACTCGTGTGTTGACTGACTGGCCTCGACCAGCCAGCCACCATAGACTGGTTTCCGACCTCCTGAAGTGAGAACCTTCGCTCTCAGAGGTTAGGAACAAAGCTGCTCTGGGCTGAGGTGTTCACACCTCCTCCAAGCAAGATAGACATTCCAGGGAGGGAAGCTTCAAAGGCCCTGCTGCCTTTGTTACGCGACCTCGGGCCTCTCCACCCCCTATCCTGACTCTACTTTTTGGCTGCAAGACAGGCAGGAAAATTAGTAAGACCAGTAGGTGTGCCCACATTCTGCTAGCACCACCCCTAGGGCGGATCAGCTTAAGCCGACCCCACTTTTCAGATTCCTCCATCTTGTTTTGGACGGAGTTAGCCTTAGAGGGTCAGGGTTATGCCCACTTCCCAAAGGAAGTGGTCACATAGAAGGTTCAGACACCCTAAGGTAGGTCGCCCATTGGTTACTAGCTGTCACTCCCAGTAAATGTCCCTAAATTGAATATTTAGGTGGTACACCTGAACATTAGAACTCAGATTGGACAGATGAACAGAAGAAGAGCCACTGCCTGGTGAGAACTGTAACAGAACTTCGGACTTTGGCACAAAATCTTGCCATCCCCAGCCCTCTCTGGACAATCGCGACAGAGTGACTTGTCCTGCAAGCTTGGGAACTACCAAAGCCTTGGGTAGCCTGCCAGCACTTCAACAAACACCGAAAGACTAATTTGGAGTAGAGGAGCTACTCCCATGAAGTCAGCAGGCACTGACAAACAGAGTCCGCTCCACCACGATGCAGTTCCTCTGCCCGACCAATGCCTGCAGATGAGCAGGAGAAGGAAGCCATGTTCTGGAAGGTCAGATCCGTCTCCTCACCAAATGTGAAGACACCAGGACCAACCGGAGCCATGCAGTACCAAGCCCAGAGTACCTGATCAGGGCTCGACAAATCCATTCGCCCGCTTGCATTTACGAGGGAGAATTGATGAGGACGAGCTATTTTTAGGTCATACTCGCCCTGTCTGGCGAGAAGGAAGACAGCAAAAGTGACAAGTTAACAAGATTTAAAGGCATTTTTATTTATCACAAAGGGAATGAGCAATAAAGATGCCTTTAAATCATGTTATCTTGTCATTTTTGCTCCGTTTTCAGAGACGGAGTTCAAGTAGGTTGCAGTTAGGTCGAGGGGATTTTCCAAGGTACTAGACCTGCAGGACTAGCACAATTTTTTCGGATTTTTTAAGCCCTGCTGACGCCTTGCACCAAACACCAACAGTGAGAGTCCAGTCCCGATTCTCACTGCACCAGGACCAAGTAGCCGTTTAGAGATGTCACCACTTAGACCCACTTTGAGAGTAGCCCAGCTGTTTGTCCCTGACCGCGAGGTGCATCTTTGCGTACCAGCCCAGCTGACCAAACCACTCTGCTCCCGAGCCCCCCCCATGGCCCAGGTTCCAATAAACCAGCAATACTCTAAGACCCCTTGCAACTTGAACCCCTGCTTGGGAGCCCTCACACTTGCCCGCAAGTCCCCCTGTGCAGCTGTTTCAGGTGCCCCCCTTCTCCATAGCGTGCCAGCTACCAGCCTTACCAGCTCCCTGCTCCCAGTATAACTGGACGGTTCCCAAAGAACTGCTGGTAGTACTTTGAACCTTGGCCCTATACTGTTCCGATTCCAGAAGGTGAACCCCTGAAACCAACTGTACCTACGTTTATGCATCTGAATTTTCCGTCTGTAGGATTGCATTGTGCGTAAAAGTGCACAGGTTTAAACAATTTACTTACCTGCGCATATTTCTATCAAAATCTGTACTTACCTTTGAGCGAAGTTCTTGAGTTTGAAATATATATATATATATATATATATATATATATATATATATATATAGAAGTGTTATTTTTCTAATGCAGTCTTGGATTTATTCTTTGTGTGTCTCATTTATTGCCTCTGTGAGTACAACAAACGCCTAGCACTACCCTCTGATAAGCCTAACTACTCACCCACTCTACCACAAAAGAGTGTTAGTATTATCTACTTTAGCCTCTGTAAACCCAGTTGGGGACCCTCTGAACTGTCTGCACAGTGTACTTCGTTTTAGTATACTATATAGAGAGCCTGCTTCCTACACCTTTTCTCTTGCTTTCTGTATGCACTCACCTTTTGTTCTTCTGTATTACACTGAAACATCTTTTTGGCTTTATATCCCCCCCACTCCCATGTTGGACTTGACTGATATGAGAGCAAAAATTGAAAAAGGATCTATGGTGGGACGCAAAGATTTCACTATGGAAAGGAAGCAGATGCTTCTCAGTAACAAAAGAAAACTTAGTGCAAGAGGAAAGAAAAAAAAGGAATTTCCAAAGTAATATTTATCTTTCAGGAAGTGAAGCAAAACTCATTCCTTGATTGCACTGACACAGTCAGTCCAATCTTGAATGCTGGCCATTGATAACACAAATAAGACAAAGCTGTGTCATCAGTGTACGAATAGCTAGAGTTGCCCCCACAATACATCATATCTTCCATAGCATCCATGTTAGTCAAATTGGGTGCAGACATCAAGCCATAAGGTACCGGTCATCAAAATGGCCATAGGCCCTGACCAGAATTTCAAGCGGTTGCTGCAGTTTGCTTTCTGTTTTCTACCACATGGTTGTTAACCAAGTCTACAGCGGTTTTGAGTGACTCATCCATAAAGTTCTCATCTGTAGAGCAAACTTTTTTCTCACTAATAGGCTTTCACATTTTTGTTCCATTTCCTTTTTCTTTGCAAACATTGCTGTTTTAAACCTGATGGACCACCACAATAAGTTGTATTTCTTCAAGTTTATGCATTGCAGAGTCTTAAATCTCATCATTCGGCCTCTGTTCCTGGCTTGTCTTTGGGAAATAGTTCTTGGAGTGAGCAGCTCAGCTCAGGGAATGTGGGGATGAATGGACCGACTTCATGGAGAGACGCACTTTAGAAATGTTGTGGTACAAGACTTTAGTTGCACAACAAGAAGGCAGCACTTTTCTCTGTTTGATAGACCCCCTGTGGACTGGGGCACTAGATGGACTGTAGTGATTTTTTCCTCCAAAAGAGTAATGAACATTTCTTTTCCTGTGTGAAAAGCATATTACTGCAAATATTCTGTTACAACTGATGCATTTTTAGGTCTCGCATAGGCAGCGCTTGCTCTGTCTCTTCGAGATATCAGGTGGGGACTTGAAACTCTGCCCACTTTCCACCATATATTTTATTGGCTCCTGTCATTTGTAAATGGTGGCTTTTCATAGGCCATTAGGATTAGGAGTCCCTCCTTAGTACCGCCTTTACTCTGCTTATAACCTTCCATGAGGACATCCCCTGTTACATGTGTTGTTACTCGTTAGGCTTAAATTACAGCAACTGAGTGCTATTTTCTTAAATAGGTCTGTCCTGCCTGCAACACAGGCAAGACGCACTCTTCCTCAACACTTTTTTTTGTCATCATTTATCCAGCGCGGCACGCCTTGGCGGCCGCACTTTCTTTCATTATATTCTAGTTGAACGCAGCCAGATGCCTTTCTTTTTCTGCTATTTTTTTTATTTTTTTACAGTGGAGGCACCCGCACCACCCGGGTTTTAGTTGAGAATGTTTAAAGCTAAAGCGTGGGTACCACAATTGCTCCAGAAGCAATCTATTTCTTTACTTTTAAATCTATTGCGGCACCTGCGCTTTCGCTTTCAACATCCTAAGCTAAACCGTGAGTGCAGCGATTGCTTAAGGTCTTGGATTTGCAAGAGTTTGAGCTATTTGCATTGTAAATGACAATGACCTTAATTTATTTGTTTACAAAACCTGCAAGCAGTGTTTACTCACTGCTTGCAGGTCTTGTAAACCCATAAATAAAATGCATCATCATTTACAATGCCAATAGCTAAAATTCTCACAAATGCGAGACCAATTGCATTGCAAATGCTTGTTTTCTTTCTTAGCATTTTTGTTCTATTTGGATACGATGAAACATTTTATTCAAGATATCCTTTGACCAAACGACTCAAACTACAGCTCGGACAGTGTGTGTTTTTCCCCCCAGAAAATCTCCTATCTTTAAAAAGTGAGTTTCCCATGTTTCAGGAACAAAACCTGTTTTTTGATGACGTCCTCCCGAGTTGAATCTTCTGCTGGTCGATATGTCCCATGTCTGAGTTTCCGTGACGGGAAGGCCTATGAGTAAGGGCTGAATATTCCTTTCTGTCATCTGTCCTCGTGTCAGGCTGTTTTTTAACACAAGTGTTTTGGCTTTTTTGGAAAACCATCTTTATAACTTCAATGGAGCTTGTCACAGTGATGCTTCTTGTCAAATGTCGAGGGTCTGTCTGACTGTGTGATAATCTCTTTATGCCACGAAAAGCAGAATGGCTCTTGCTTTTGGGCTGGATGCAAATCCTCAGATATGTTTAACTCCTGGTTCTGTCAAATAATAAAGGCAGCTCTTGTAAACTACCATTTGAAAAAGTAATTCCTCTTTTCAGAGGATAATTGTGAATCAAAGTAAGTGTAAACCGTAATCTTCCCGCAGCATTCAGAAGGGTTTCATTAGTGCATTCTGCTGCAATCAAGCGCATGTTCAAGGCAGAATCTGAACTTTGGTCTCCACAGTAAATAATTCAAAGGGTGATGCCACGCTCCTTGTGTTCTATGCTGCTTTTGAGTGAGGCAATCACATTTTTTTGTCTGTCTTTTTTCAGCCAGTAGCCTTTTCTCTGTAGGGCACAGTTAATTTGTAGGCAGGCCAGTCTGCATGGCAACATCGGAAATGTTACTGTCCTGGGTGGCTCAATTTAAAATGATTACAGTGGCTTAGCCTTAGACCAAAAACAATATTGACCTTTTCTCTGAATCTATGCTCTGAAGCAGGCACAGTTTTGGGCCCTACCTAGCTCCCTCTCCCAGCACAGTGCTCTGCCAGTGTTGTGCGCAACTACTGCTTTTTTTTCTACCTCAAAATCTTCAGGGTATGGAAGCATGAGACTGTGATGGCATTGACTTTGGCGATCATGTCTAGTTTGTTGTCAGTGACAATCCAGAGGTTTTTGGCTTGATAGGTGGGGGTGGTTGTTGGTCCTAGCTCTGTTGGCCACTAGATGGAGTCCCACAGTGCTGTTCTGTTCCTTAAGCCCACAATTTCAGCCTTGTCAGTGTTAAGCTCCATGGAGTTGGTTTCATCCAGAGGGTATTTTCAGTGGTTCAGGCACTGAACTTGATCTGTGTACTGGGCCTCTGCGTGAGAGTTGTCTGTTGTCGGCATAGGAGAGGATGTTGTGTCATGCAGCTCTCCAGGCAGGCCAGACGTAGAGCTGGGAGAACACAGATTTAGGTAAGGCCTTCTGTCCCAGCCTATACACTCTTCTAGCTCAGCCGCCTGAGCCCTCATAACAAATTTGGTGACTGGCACCTGGGCGGCTCTAGGGCGGTGCGATCGGTGCCACCGCACTGGGCGCTGACTTGGGGTGGGGGCGTCATTTTTGCAAGTATAGTAACATTTTAAAAGCAACTGCTGCTGCATTCCTGGCCTCCAGCAATTTTCAGGCATCAATTAAAACGTCAAGATAACTCCAGTGATTAATCATATTCCTAGAAAGAGACTGGAAGTTTGTCTAGTGGAAGTTTTGTCACATTCTAAGTTAGCACAGAGGGTTAAAAGGCCTGCTGCTAAGAACGTGTACTCTGCAGATCACAAAGTGCAAATAATGAAAATAGGTCAGTGGGTTACTGCTTCTGTAAAACAGCTTTTTTTGTTATTTGTAGTTTATAAGCCAAAATTATGATATAGAACCTTGAGCTATTAACGTCAACCAAGAGCTGCATGCACACTGCAAGGTATTTGTTAGAGCCATCTTTTTTTTGCACACTCTTTCATTATCCTAATCTTCCCATGGGGTTAATTGGGGTAGAAAATAATTCTTAATATAGAGAACTCCCAACCATTGGTGTTGCGTTTTAAAATCTGAATTTGTGCTTTTCCAGAATAAGGACTCTTAAACTATATTGCCTACCAGTACCAATGACATATCACGCCTACACTACACCTTGTAGTCCTGTCTGATATAACTTTTCCTAAACACTGATTTACACACATATGATTGTCTCTGTGCAATGTGTGTGTGATGTAAAGTGCTCTGACACCTTACACTGGTATGCTACAGAACAAAATTAATCAGGGCGACAGTAGTTACGGAGACTTGAGGGGCACTGTTAAAGGGTGCTAGTGAGGGAGTCCGTGGCAGAAGTGGCCATTGGGTGGGCGTCAACAAACATTGTCTCACAGGGCGCCACCAGTATTAAAGCCCTATGTAATTTCAAATTAAGCCCTGGACTCGTGTTCCTAACCCTAAACTTAAGATGACTGTGGGACATCTGCTACTTTTTTAAAGAACTTTCAGGTGCACACAAGTGCAACTTAGGTGCTGAAGAGGAGTTTGCAAAGATTCTTTCAAGGTATACCTAGTGAATATATATTGAGATTCTACTGGCTGTGTTTCTTGGTGTGTGAACCAATTAGCATAGGGAGGTTTGTGCTGTTTGGTGTCTTTCACAAGGGTGATGTGCGCTAGCCCAAAACCAATACCACTTAGCATGGGAGCGGACTGGGCTATGGCCAGGGAGTCGCCGATGTCCCATGAATACGTACCATTAACTAAACACCCCAGTGTCACAACAATGCAATGAGCCCATTTCTTATTTCTTTGGGTTAGGGGGGTTGTAAGGCCCTTGGCCGTATTTATTATCATGTTCACACAATAACAACATTTTAAAACTTTTTACACAGTAACCAAATTATTTCCTTTTTTGCTTCTAAATGTGACTTAGCCTTAACAGAGACTCTAGTACATGGGAATCACTGAACCATAACTATTCTCTTCCTGTGCAACCAAAGAAATATTCCAAAACCATTCCCAGTGAGATCAGGACTGGCTCTGCCCCTTCTTTTTGCCATTTCCTCCGTCCCAAAGACTGGGACCCTCCTTATGGAAGGAGGCCACCTTCCCTTTCCCCTCCCTACTGGGAGGTCTCCCTCCTCGGAAATTCTTGTGCAGGGAGCCCAGCTGCCCTTAGTATACCAACCACGGGCACCCCCTATACTCAGGTTTGTCGTCCCCCAGGAGCTAGTGCTAGGTTGTGCTCAATGCTCCTTCACAAGCAGTTGATAGGTAAGGAACGTGTGTCAGCGACAGGCCAGAACCCCCCGTGCCCCTGCATGCCAACACATCTCATAAACCATGAAGTCAAACAAGTCTGTCCGATTTAGATCCATCAAATCATTGCCTCTCATATGGGCAAATATCACCCCTGGAAGCGTAAGCCTGCGGGGCAACATTCTGTCCAATGCAGTTCTCCAGTGGGCCAAGCGCAGCCCCCATGACCACAGAGTCAGCTGATATTCATATTTCCTTGCTCGTGATGCGTAGTAATCTGCAGAATAAAAACTCCCTGCGCGCCTCAAATAGGAGTGGCCCAACACCAGCACGTCTGTAACGTCTCTTGCTTCAGCATAGACCGGAGGCAATTAAGTATCCAGCAGCTGGATCCCCTTAATCTTTCTGCCACATGTGTTGATCGGAGAATAAGGCAGGAAAATGGAACAACCAGAATGTAGTCACAACATGTTCAATCTCACATAGTGCTTGTAGGAATTAGTCTTCCATTGGTCTATCCTTTGAATTTTCTGTTCCTCCAACCCCTTGCTTGTAGCAGCGGTCGCTGCGCCAATACGAAATGAATGAAAGATATATTCTGCAGGATCCAAACCTTTCGCCCCCAGGCCCTGTTGAGCACCCTGGTGAATTGGAACCTTGTGAGTGGTGTCCCATCCTCATGTACCAAAAGAAGGCCTCCCGTCCTCTGCACTGTTGAGCCATAAAGGCTTCAAGATTCCACAGCGGACAACAGTCAATCCCAGGGACTCGGTGCAGCAGTATGTGATCCCCTTTACCCATTTGGTCGTCTTAATGGTGACTTCCAGGGAGCTATTTGGCCATTGTATGTCTGCCCGCTGTAGGCCCCCCTTCATATCTTTTTTGTTCTTTGCTACCAGGTCACTCACCCTCAATGGCCCATAGAATGCCAGGGAGAACACCGCGCTGAAAAGGTGAACTTTATCTGATGATCTACACACCACGTCAAGAGAGGCCATGATCTTTGCCAGTTTCGCTGTGTCTATGGGGCACCTGGAGTCTGGTCTGCACCCTTCCAAGCGCTGCCAGCCCCTCAGAGTCCTTTGTACCAGGAATTCTTTTTGCCCCATCCGAGTAACCCAGCATCTTTGCAAAAAAATGAAATTGCCACAATATGTCACTTGGCATAGACAGGTCTCCCTTCCCCTTTCAGGTAACCCAGGAATGAGATTACTGACTCAAGGGAAAACCAAACCCCACTCCTTGTACTTACTGAAACCTGCGATATGCACAATGGGCCCCTCCATAGGCGCGCCTTGTTCTAGGTAGACTGGGGCACCAAGCTGCCATAGATGTTTCAGGAACGGCGAGGGGAACGCCGCTGCTGCTGGGTGGTGATACCTGAAAACCTGCATCTTGGAACAAGATAGAGCATCTACTGCATTGTTCAGTAAACCAGGCACATGTTTCGATCTGAAGTCAACATTTAATCTCAAGCATAGCAATATGATTTATTTCAATAATCGCAAGATCATTTTACACCTGGCAACACTACCATGTTATCCGACCAGAATACCACTGACTGGTTGCTTAACTGTTCTGGCCATATCGTGAGGGCCACCAAAATGGGAAAACGCTCAAGGTAACCAATGTTCGCCAGCAGCCCAGACTCAAACCAGTGTCTTGGCCATTTTTTTGCTCACCAAAATGGCCCCAAAGCCTGTGCTGCCTGCAGCATCTGTAAAGAGACCAAACTGCTTATTGGTCTTGGTAGTGCTTGGCCTTTCCACTGTCCCATTAAAGTTCCTCAAAAATGCTTCCCATATTCTTATCTTTGCTGACCTCACATGTCAGCCTGATATGAAGGTGATTTGACTTCAAGCCAAGCGATACCAAAGGGGATGATGGACGGAGCGCTGTCTGGATCAGTTGACTTGGGGTGAGTGCTTGCAATGTTCAACACTCCGTCCATCATCCCCTTTGGTTTTGCTTTGTTCACCCTAAGTTGGCAGGGTATGTCCAGACGTGGGTCCCTTGCTCACTTTGCCACTGGATTCAAGCTAGCCTGGCTGATGACGGCTGATTGGCCAGAAACTAGTCCCAGGATGCTTGTTTCCAGTCGAGGGAAGACATTGGTTTGGCAGTTAGGGCTGGACTGTTCCCATGAGTCACATGGTCAGACTGATTTGCATATGGCCATGTCTGAACTGGGGTGGCGGAGTGTGCTAAAGAATGATGATGGATTAAACCCAGATCAGTTGACTGTGGGTGAGTGCTTGCAATGTCAACACTCCGTCCATCATCCCCTTTTGTTTTGCTTTGAGTTCAAACCAGACATGACCTGCGCAATAGACCTAGAAAATGGGCGGCCCATGGTTAGAATACGGAGTGCAAAATTGCCCCTCTACCACCTGTAGCAGATGCAGAGTCGTCTTTTGTGCCTTCAGGCATTCTTCCAATGACTTTAAGAACACTCTGATCTTCTCCTGTGGGAGCCTGGATACCCATACCCTGGAATCCAATGTTATGCCCAGGAATTCTATTGTGGTTGCTGGTCCACGGGTCTTTGCTTGTGCCAGTGGCACCCCGAATCCCCCCATCAATTCCTGGAAGTACCTCAAAGCCCTCCCTCAGTCATCTGTGGCAGGCGCGCCCAAGAACAGGAAGTCATTCAAATAATGGAGATCCCAATGGTGTCTCTATCTCCTTCTAAACACCCATCCTAAGAAAGTACTAAACTTCTCAAAGTAAGCACAGGAGACTGAGTAGCCGATGGGCATACATTTGTCAAAATAGAATGCACCCTCAAATTGGAAGCCCAAAAGATGAAAATCTTTCAGGTTAACCGGTAGCAGCCGAAAAGGGGATTCTATATCTACTTTTCCCAATAAGGTCTCAGGTCCCTGCTCCTGGAACATTGCAATTGCTTGATCAAGCGAGGCATACCTAACGGCAGCACTATGCCCTATTGATAGGCTCGTTGACTGACTGCTGAAAGGTTATTGTTATTTTATTTTATTTTTTTAAAGGTTTTATATAGCGCTGGCTAGACCCAGGAGGTATCAGAGCGCTTTACATGAGAAGATAATATGAGGCAAATATGGCATACACGAAGATAAAAAGATAGTGAAACAACATGTAAAGTATACAAATCAAGAATAGATATATGTGCAAAAAGCTATAGACAACAAGTAATTAGGAAGATGATGTTCGGAAAAAGGACAAATAGTTACAAAACAAATATAACATGATGATTTGGAGAAACGAGTGCAGGTCAAAGGTTATGACCCCCAATATTAAATGGGCCAAACAGGCCATACAAGTAGATAAAAGAATAGTGAAAACAAACTGCAGGATATACAAATCAAATAGATTAATAGGGGCAAGAGCTGTACACAATTAAGTAGTTTGTAGGAGGATGTACAGGAAAAGGATAAATATTACTAACAATAAGTAAAATGGTGAATTAGAGATTAAGTGCAGGTCCCAGGTTATGAACCCCAGTAATAATTGAGGAGGTGAATTTTTAGGTCGTTTTTGAAGCTGAAATAGGAGGGGTACAGCGCAGGCTTTTTGGGAGGGCATTCCAGAGGATTGGGGCATTACCAGAGAAGGAGCGTGATTGTGTGGATTTCTTTTTATGCTATGGTGGGATTAGAAGGAGGGTGTTGGTGCTTCTCTGAGGTGGTGTGGTGCCTGCAATGAGGAGTTTCTTGGAGAGGTACTCTGGAGTGTTTTGGTGGAGGACTTTATGAGTGATGCAAGCAGTTTTGTAGGCTGATCTACCTTCGATAGGGAGCCATTTAAGAGATTTGAGAGCTGGGGAGATATGATCGAAGCGTTTGCAGTCTGTGCTGAGCCTTGCTGCAAGGTTGAACACAACTTTGATTGGAGCAAGGTGGACCTTAGGGATTCCGTTGAAGATGGCGTTACCATAATCTAGATAAACAAAGAGAGGAGTACCACCATTGAGAAACAAGAGAATTCCTAATGGGGTGTCTGACTGACAAAAGGAAAGAATTTATCCTTTTGTTAAAAACCCCTCACTCACCAGCCTAGTGGTGACATGCTTCATCATCGGGGTCCACCCTGGCGGCCTATCGTCACCAGGGTGTGCTACAACACCTGAAATACAGTGGAGCAGGTTGTGAGTGTTAGTGCAAAAAAGGGATAAAAATTGTCCTGGTTTGAACTTAATGGGAAGATAAATTTTATTTATAAGCAACTGGACAATATTAAACAAGCATTTGCAATGCAATAGGTCTCGTATTAGGAAAGTTTGAGCTATTGGGCTTGTAAATGACACATTTTTTATTTAGGTTTTGTTTTTGAAAATAGCGAAATTAATAGCTTTGTCATTTACCATGCCAATAGTTATAACTTTCGCAAATGTGACACCTGTAGCATTTGTAATGCAATATGTGTTGTATTTACGTGACTTACATGTATTGATATTACAAATAACAATGGTTTTTAATTTTTTTTAATAATTAATACTTAAATAAAAGTTATTGTAATTTATAATGGCAATAGCTTAAACTTTTGTAAATAACATTTGTGAAGATTATGTTCAGTGTATTTTATTGGGACGAAAATCCAAGAACATATGTCAAATATTAACATCTTCTTGTTACATTTGTAATAAAGCTTGAAACATTGAGATAACATATTTGAACCAGTTGTTGTTGAATGGTTGCACAGATTGATGCTGTGGTGGAGCTCAGTGATGTTGTGGTGCCACTGAGTGATGCTGTGGTGGTACTGAGTGATGCTGTATGCTCTGCTATGTTTTGTGTTGATATCCTATGTTTTGTTTTGTTATGCTATGCTATGCTGTTTTGTTATGCTATGCTATGTTTTGGTATGATATGCTATGTTTTGGTATGCTATGCTATGTTTTGTTATGCTATGTTTTGCTATGCTATGCTATGTTATGCTATGCTATGTTTTGTTATTGTTATGCTATGCTATGTATGTTATGCTATGTTTTGTTGTGTTTTATTATGCTATGCTTTGTTTTGCTATGCTATGCATTGTTATGCTATGCTATGTTTTGTTGTGTTGGTATGCTATGCTGTGTTTTGCTATGCTATTATGTTTTATGTTTTGTTCAGCCATGCTATGTTTTGTTTTGTTAAGCTATGCTGTTTTGTTGTGTTTTGTTATGCTGTTTTGTTATGTTATGCTATGTTTTGTTATGTTATGTTTTGTTATGCTATGTTTTGTTTTGCTATCCTATGCTTTGTTTTGCTATGCTATGCTATGTTTAGTTTTGCTATCCTATGCTTTGTTTTGTTATGCTATGCTATGTTTTGTTGTGTTGTGTTTTGTTATGCTATGTTTTGCTAGGCTATGTTTTGTTATGCTATGCTATGTTATGCTATGCTTGGTTGTGTTTTATTATGCTATGCTATGCTTTGTTTTGCTATGCTATGTTTTGTTATGCTATGCTATGTTTTGCTGTGTTTGGTATGCTATGCTGTGTTTTGCTATGCTATTATATGTTTTGTTATGTTTTGTTAAGCCATGCTATGTTTTGTTGTGTTTTGTTAAGCTATGCTGTTTTGTTGTGTTTTGTTATGCTATGTGTTGTTGTGTTTTGTTATGCTAGGTTTTGTTATGTTATGCTATGTTTTGTTATGCTATGTTTTGTTATGCTATGTTTTGTTATGCTAGGTTTTGTTATGCTATGTTTTTTATGCTATGTTTTGTTATGCTATGCTATGTTTTGTTATGCTATGCTTTGTTTTGTTATGCTTTGTTTTGTTATGCTATGCTATGTTTTGTTGTGTTTTGCTATGCTATGTTTTTTTATGCTATGCTGTTTTGCTCTGCTATGCTTTGTTATGCTCTGCTATGTTTTGTTGTGTTTTATTATGCTATGCTATGTTTTGTTATGCTATGTTTTGTTATGCTATGTTATGTTGTGTTTTGTTATGCTATGCTATGTTGTGTTTTGTTATGCTATGCTATGTTTTGCTATGCTATATTTTGTTATGTATTCTATGTTTTGTTATGCTATGGTTTGCTGTGTTTTGCTATGTTTTGTTATGCTATGTTTTGTTATGCTATGGTTTGTTATGCTTTGTTATACTATGCTATGTTTTGTTTTGCTATGCTTTGTTTTGATATGCTATCCTATGCTTTGTTTTGTTATGCTCTGCTATGCTTTGTTTTGCTATGCTATGCTTTGTTTTGTTATGCTATGCTGGTGAGGGTGAGTGAGTGAGGGTGGGTGAGGGAGGGAGGGAGGGTGGGTGAGGTTGGGTGGGTGGGTGAGGTTGAGTGAGGGTGAGTGTGTTAGAGCGAAGGGGAGGGTGAGAAGTTGTGTATCCTATGCTTTTTTTGTTATGCCATGCTATGTTTTGTTATGCTATGCTGATGAGGGTGTATGAGGGCGAGTGAGTGAGGGGGTGTGAGGGTGAGGGTGTGATGGTGTGTGAGGGTGAGAGGGTTGGGAGGGTGAGGATGAGGGGGGGTGAGGGGGGTGAGGATGAGGGGGTGAGGGTGAGGGGGTGTGAGGGTGAGGGGTGTGTGAGGGGGGTGTGAGGGTGAGGGAGGTGTAAGGGGGTGTGTGAGGGGGTGTGGGTGAGGGGGTGTGAGGGTGAGGGGGTGTGAGGGTGAGGGGGGTGTGAGGGTGAGGGGGTGTGAGGGTGAGAGGGTGTGTGGGGGGAAACCTGCATGTGGTCACACTACGGAAGGAAAAACAATATTCTAAGAGGAAATGAAGCCACTGGGATCGATATGGAATCCCAGGGTGACCATTACATCTCTTTAGGCACATCCGCTTCTATCCGCTGTGACTGGCTTGTGTTATCCGGAAATCGATGCGCATTTGTTTGCCAGTTGGCCTGGCTGTGTTGCGCGTGTTTGCACTTTTGATCTGCCACACAAAAAAAGTCCAGATGGAAAAGATCGTGTTTTGTCCGCTTCAGCTTTCACACGTGTTTGTGTGTTCACGTTTGAAAGTATGTCCTTGATTGTCTCAAATAAACCGGTGGCCTCTGACATCACCGGTTTGTCATTGCACAGAATTAATTCCGTGAAAGTTGCCGCTATTCACAGAGTCAGTAGGGGCGCCGGGACTGCGGCTTATGTACCTGGTAATGCTGAGGAGACGTTAATGCGAAGGGGGAGGGGGGAGCGCCCGGCAGCCGACATGATGCGCTTCAACTGAAATTGGTACGGAAAAACAATCTACAATGGTATTCTTTTGAATTACTGACGTGGAGAAAGAGTAGTTACCACATGACATGTTGGAGAGTTGGTAGTGATGGTACAGGTTGACCTGCGGAGTGCCGCGCTTCAAGAGCCTGGTGGGGGTGGCGGGAGAGCGAGCGAGTGGGAGGGAACAAGCATATGGTGATGGGGTGTGAGGCCGGCCGAGCGCTCGCTAGGGGAGCCTTTGAAGTCATGGGGAGGGAAGCCTGTGGGAGGCTGATGCAGGGGGGATTAGAAATGCGAGTCACTATGGTGAATGATTGTGACTCAGGACACTTTTGCGAGATGTACTGGAGGTTACTTTTTTATGTGAGCTTTTATGTGAGCTTGCGGGTAAGGGGAATGTACTAAGAAACGTACGTAGTGAAACCCTTCGGGTAATGTGCGCGCTATAGAAAATCGCATGAAATAAAATACAAAATAAATAAAGTAAAATAAATAAATAAAAATGAAAGAAAATGCTGAACTGTAAAACGATATCGAATTTCCCCGGTCAAGGAGTGAGTGTAAGTTCCACTCCAGGATTTGTTTCTGCACGATGGGACTTAAGCTTCAAGAAGTTAAAGAAACAAGCAGCAATATCGAGAGGTGGTGGGGGCAGGGTGAAAGGTTAAGGGTAGGGAGAGACGGCACAGGCTGGACAGGCTGTGATCTGGACGCTTTGATGTGGTGTGCGAGGCGGGCAGAAAGGACGGCCGTGGGAAGTGGGAGGAGAAGTATGGAGAGTGGTGCAGGCGGGGGGCGTGGAGCAAACCCTTTGAAGAGCGTTTGGCTGCCAAGGGGGCGGAGAAGCAGATTGCCTTCAAGGCAGGAGGCAGGCAGAAGGCTCGGGCAAGCTCGTGCACGAGAGCACATGCACTCGTCAAAATCCGGATCGTAAAAAGTCAGCTTTGTGGATGGGTGGCATTAGGTCTCTCTACGAGACCTAAAAAGGGGGTGGCGAGATACTAAAAGGGTAGTTACGGCCAAAAGTATCTCTGTATGTGTACTGGTCTACATGTTTCAACCTATGATGGAATATGCCAGGTTTTCGTCAGGACCAAAAACAAGGAAGTGGACGGTCTGTGCCCCCTAAAAGGCGCACCCAATCCTAATTCCTCGTGACCCAGTTAGCAAAACTCGCTAATGGTGAAAAGCTCTAGTCACAGTGGGCGAGCATGTGTAATAAAAATCAAAAGACCTGTGGGGAAGAAAGAGAGAAACGAACATCCATCAGACGTGATCAAATAGCATGCCCCTAGTGGGCCTAAGAGGAGCACGACTATATCACGCAGATACCAACATAATTTCCTAATGAGAGTGGCATGAAGCATGAAGTCACAGAGACACAATACTGCACGACGTAACAGGCATGTAAGATTGATCACGTCTGATGGATGTTCGTTTCTCTCTTTCTTCCCCACAGGTCTTTTGATTTTTATTACACATGCTCGCCCACTGTGACTAGAGCTTTTCACCATTAGCGAGTTTTGCTAACTGGGTCACTAGGAATTAGGATTGGGTGCGCCTTTTAGGGGGCACAGACCGTCCACTTCCTTGTTTTTGGTCCTGACGAAAACCTGGCATATTCCATCATAGGTTGAAACATGTAGACCAGTACACATACAGAGATACTTTTGGCCGTAACTACCCTTTTAGTATCTCGCCACCCCCTTTTTTAATATTGTCCAGTTGCTTATAAATAAAATTTATCTTCCCATTAAGTTCAAACCAGGACAATTTGTAACCCTTTTTTTGCACTTACACTCACAACCTTCTCCACTGTATTTCAGGTATTGTAGCACACCCTGGTGACGCTAGGCCGCCAGGGTGGACCCTGATGATGAAGCATGTCACCACTAGGCTGGTGAGTGAGGGGTTTTTAACAAAAGGATAAATTCTTTCCTTTTGTCAGTCAGACACCCCATTAGGAATTCTCTTGTTGCTCAACGGTGGTACTCCTCTCTTTGTTTATCTAGTCCTTTACCAGAGGAACAGGAGTACTCTCAGTCCACCTACGGTAAACACGATCCCTTGCTCTCTCTTTTGTTAGTCTGTTACCATAATCTATACGTGAAAGGACAAGTGATTAAACTACAAGTTTAAAGTCATTGGTTGGTAATAAAAGGTTTGATTTTCTTGAGGTGACGGAGAGTGCAGAGGGCTCCTTTAGCAGAGTTTTTGATGTGGACGTTAAGGGTTAGGGTGTTGTCGATAGAAATACCAAGAGATTTGACGGAGTTGGACAGGGTGAGTGAGCAGTTGAGTGCGTTGAGGTCAGAGATCCAGGATTGAACGGGAAGAGGGTTATTTTTAGGGGAGAAGAGAATGATTTCGGATTCAAAAGGACCTACCATCCTCCCCAAGATCTTCTCTTTTATAATCCTATTCTTGGTAATGCTAGAGTTAGCCCTTAATGACTGCTGATTCCTGCAATAAGCCACGCCTACACAACCTTCCGCTGAAATCCTAAACCATTCTTATATCCCTCATATAAAGACTGTGCTGCCATTGTATTGCTGTAAATGTTCAACCATGACACTATTGCTTGCCATTTAACCGGAGAGGGGGCTTGGCCATTGACGGATGTTCACTCATGCATTTTGCTGCCCCTATCTTTTGTCTTCTTGGACCCTGGGTGAGAAGGTAAGCCGCAGAAAGAACAACAGTGCTTGGACTTGAACTTTCCTGGGGCTGTAGAGCAAGTTCTTCTAATGAAGTCCCACCATGCCCCCTTTCTTGCCCCGCGCCACGAATTACTGTTTGCTCCAGCTCCTGCCATTACCCAATCAATGGAGCCCTACCCCAGCAGGACTGGGCAGCCACACCACTTTCGCGCAGATGGCACCCGGCTCCCCCCTACATCGCCGGGCTCTCCCGAGGTGGGGTGAGCTTCTGTTTATGGGGCTCCTTGTGAGGGTTGCTGACCTCCATAGTTCTGAATAGGAGCACATTTGAATAGAGATGACAGAGGTCTATTTAGCCTCTTTGGGTTTCCAGATAAATGTTTTGTGCTGACTGCTTTTTTAATGGGTGGAGGCACTGCCAGCGAACTGTGGCGTGCTTTCACAATAAGATGCACTAACACTTATCTTAAAAGCAGCTGATAAGTGACTCATTTCACACATTCCCAGCATATGATTCAAACCCCTGTTGCACATTTAGATTACGGTAATGGTGTGAGACGAGAAAGCTCTTTCATCACTCATAGACTCCTCCACTCCAAGCCACCTGATCTCATCAGAGTTCAGCTTTACATGTGAATAGACTACGCTGTTCAAATCTAAGCCTGCAAACAGGAGCCAGGGTGATGATTTCCTGAGGCTCTATACATTTTGAAAAGCTTTTCACATGATGTCCATTTTAATGCTTGAATAGACGACACTCCTGTGCAACTAGTATTCTAACCAGGGCACGCTTGCATGGTTTGTGAGAGGCATAACGTAAAACTGGGTAGAGCACAGCCATGGTGTTGCACTGAGTGAGATGGAACTTCTTTTCTGTCCGTTCATCCTTCTGGGTAGGGAGCTCGCCCACGTGCAGATGGACAAAGGCGGTACAAGCTGGACAGAGGTGGGTATTATAGTCTTCTCCTCCATGGGATAGTTGGCTTCAGCTTGAATCTTGGAAGAAAACGCAGCTGCACATGAGAGGAGTTGTCCTAACGGCTAGGGCGGTCGACCTCGAATCTGGGGAACTGGGTTCGAGTCTTGCAATGACGCTGAACATCCTGTGATTCTGGGCAAATCACTTAATCTC
The DNA here is from genome assembly GCF_964261635.1 of Lissotriton helveticus. Lineage (NCBI taxonomy): Eukaryota > Metazoa > Chordata > Amphibia > Caudata > Salamandridae > Lissotriton > Lissotriton helveticus. The sequence continues at coordinate 1,191,720,978 of NC_136068.1, forward strand.
CCCGTGGGGGGGGGGACAAAAATGAACATGTGTTCATGTAATGCAACTGGTGCTATGTAAAGCTCTCTGATACTCGATTCGGGTCAAGTTAGCGCTATATAAAACTCTGTGAAAAAAAAAATTAGCTATTCACAAGCGCTGATAAAAAAATATTTCATTTTGCGCTGTTTTTTGTAAAGCGCCCCATATCACCCATAGGTCCCTTCATGGCGATTGTGGGCATGATTCATGTGAATATTGGCTAGTGCAACTTTGCAGTTACCCTTTTTAACAAGTCTAAAACTACTTTTAAAATTCTTAAAAATTGGTTTTGCACTCCCGAAAGGATTTATTTGCATGAAGATTTTCGCGTGAGTAAATCTACTTGTACGGAGTGCACAGGAGGTTCCAGGGCTGAAATACTCTTCGAGTTTGTGCATACATATACACATCTATGGGTATTCTCAAAAACCTCTTTCACCCTTTTTTACTCTGGAAGAGGTTGGAATTGTCCTCCTTACAATGACCGGAGTAAGTCAATTTCCAGAATGGCAAGGGGATCAAAACCCCACCGAACATAACCGGAGGAGCACGCCACTAGATAGGTGCTCCTGGAAGGAAAAGTGTGGGTTATATCTTAAGGGTTTCGCATCATGCCTGTCTTATTTAATGGTGCTTCACCTTTTCATGTAATGAAGCGAAAAGAGTGAAAGTCAAGTTGAGTTTGAGGTCTTTCTTCAACATACATTGATCAACACCTCAGACAGTGGCCTACGGATCATGTCCGGTTTAGAATGATCCGACTGTTGTCAGCATAGTTGTATTAGTTACCTCAGAGGACGTAGTGAGGGCTATCTAAAAGCATGTTGAACAGACTTTGAAGAGGGTTGTTTAGATGATCATGCCTTGAGATTCGGCAAAGTCAGTGCAGAAAGGAATTGACAGTAAGATGATACTGGATCGATCGAGAGGATCGAGCTTGTCTGGCCTCAGTAAGAGAAAGTGCTTACTGACTGGTGGCGGACAGGTCCAAGAGTAGAAGTGTGGGAACCCCTTTACTGTTCAGCTTGGTCATCAGATTGATCCAAATAAAAGTCATGAAGGATTAGATACCTGTCCTAGAGGAGAAACTTGTTTGTTGCCCTTAAAGGCTGTTTTCTTGCAGAAAGTCCCATATCTGAGTGAAGGCCACTCATTCGGTCAGTGTCCTAAAATAGCACATTGGATATTGGTCTGTAGCTGGCATGGTCAGCTGGATCTGGTTAGTGCTTAAGCCCAAGTGGTCTGATAAAGGAGCTTTTTAAGTCTAAGGGATGGTTGCACATGTGATATACATGTGTACACCTCTTAATGCAAAAATAGAATTCATAAAAGATTTCCAAGATTGCTTCTCGATATCTGCATCCATCCGAGGTGATAAATCTACACGATGGTGTGTCATAATTCTGCACGTACGTTTTATGACTTTGAGAATCTAATCTCATGTTATTAACATCATTTTCATTGTCTTCTTTCTCTTTCACGGGCGTTGCTAATTTAGTCAAGGTTGTTTATTTTCCTTTTTTTTCATTTTTCTTAACCTTTACTATAACCTTGACTTTTGGATAAGTCTTATTACCCTCTCTCTTTTTCTCCTCCTGCTTGTTAACTTCGAGTTGCACTGCTCCTCTTTCGAGGTCTCTTTCAAATTAAGGTTGTCTGCAGTGCACCTGGAGGCACCCACCTTTCACCGAGGTAAACGATCCTGCTTGCATTCCCTTTGCCTGGTAATTCGATACTTTGAAACAGAGCGGCTTCACAAAGTTGTCATGTGATTGCTCAGGTAATTACAGTTACCTTTCCGTGTAGTTCATCTAAAAGTAATGAGAGGCCGGTGTGGGGAAGTGGTGTTAGACTTCTAAGTACGGAATACATTACCTAGAGCATCACTTTTCCTTTTAAACGTCCTCGTTGCTAGTGATGCTTGGATGAATTTACTTCATCTTTCGTATTCCTGTATATTTTTATTTCCTTCTGGTATCAAACCAGTGGTTTTCAACTTATTTGTGTTTTTGATAGGTAGCTTATGTACTCATTACACTGAAGTCCATTATGGCCTACCATTCCCCTTTATCGGTAGCGTCATTGCAACTATCCTTTTCTGTGAATCATCTCCCTTCCCTTGATGCTGGAGGTGCAGTTGCCTTCCGCTTCCTTTCATCTCTGCAGTCTACCAACATATGCTCTAAATAATGCGCTTCCTGACGGACAACCTTCCTTTCCTTCCCAGTGACACTAGGGTAATGGACACTTTTGCCTGTCCGAGAGGAATAGGCCAGGCAGAGGAAGTGACCTCACCTGTGCCTGCACCTCTGGAGTTACTATTTGTTAGAAACCACGTGTAGACTTATTACAGGAAATATGCTGGACACAGAAATCAGAACAAAACCTGATTGCTCTGTTTTTATTGGTCTTGTTGCCTTTTGATATCACAGAAGGATCATATCGAAAACAAAGGAAGGTCTGAAAAGCCCAATTCTTCCTAGTGTGCTTGTTTGCCAAGATGAAAGCCAGGTTAAGTAGCAGGCACATCTCATTTTCGTTGGGGTTCGCCCCAGCCTGCCATCAGACTCCTTTCAGCAGTATGCACAGGCGGCACAAGACCATATATAGGCAAGGGGGCACATGGAATGGCAAAGCTTGCAAAGAATGCAGTGAGTGAATGCACTCTTCCTCCTAGGGTCTCTCCTGCTCGCCACAAACTTTACAAAGACTTGTTTCCTCTTTCAGGAACCAGGCTTGTTCCTCACACACCACCTATCAGCAGCAAGGCAAGCCGGCGCAAACCGTGCATAAGAAGGTAGCAAGATGTCCAATGCCGCTCATTAAGGATTTTGCACTTGATGCAGTCTCATGTGGATAGACCTGTTACAAGCTTTCCCATGCACACTTTATCTCCATAACTTGTACCTCGCTGTTCTAGGTAAGGATGCATTGAATATTGAACAATATGGCACCATCATGGACAGCTAAATAGGCAGATTAGTTCAACGTGCTTTGCCAGCTCTGCTGTGAGCTTCCTGGTTTCATTGATACTAAATTAGTGCAACGGTTATGCTTTAAATGATCATGCATATAGTGCACCGTTTACAGCAAAAGCTCGGCTGGTTAATTCTGTTGAGTATTGAGTTTGTTCATAGCGACCTTGATCATGATGAGTGCTATTGAGAAGGATGCCTACATGCTTTACAATGTGCAGCATATACTCCCTTAATTAAATTGTCCTTTCTGATGCAGCCAAGCCGTTGACAGGCTTGAAGTTCCCGTAGAGTTGATGTCAGATCCCCATACAGCGGGCCACGGGGAAAGCAGGAGTTAATGGTCCCAACCGTGGGGGTTCAGACCTTTTACTCTTGATGTGCTGGAGCCCCACCTATGGATACTGAGCAACTGGGCCAAGTATGCCTTCAGCACTTTACTCTCAGTGGTAGCGCGGGTCAAGCAGTTCAAGGCTTCTCGGGAGGGAAGGTAGACACAGGAGGATGAACACAAGCTCCCAAATCAAGATACGTTAAGTAGCAACAATAAATGATTGTCTAGTCAAATGCTTTCTTTTACTATAAAAAAGGAGTATTTATATTATATCATACCACAAAGGAAAATTCGGCATTCACAAACAATACACAAAATCCCTTGCGATCCGGGCTCTAGTGTTTTAATAGGTGGTTCATGAGAACCTCTGCCCTCTCGCAAGCGGTAGTGGTTATTCCCCATTTACTAAAGGTGACTTACAGGCTAAGGCCCACTTGTAGTCTGAGTCTCATGAGTCACACTCTGATTCCAATTAAAGTCAAAAGTGTTCCAGAGCCAAAGCGCTATATGGCAGGCAAGTTTCCCCGGGACCTTTGGACCCCTTAATTAGTCTTAACCAGTGCTTAACCCGTTGCCTGCTTATGACGGAACCACGCCGGCATGAGCCACGGGCGGCGTGTGCTCATGACGGCGTGGTTCCTTCCACGCGGCATTAATTCCCTGGCTGTGCGGGCGAATTAATGAGTGGGAGGGGCCGTGACGGAACCACGCCGTCATGTGCTCACGCCGCCCGTGACTCATGACTGGATGGTTCCGTCACGAGCACAGCAGCTTCGCGCTCACCCCCAGCGTCAAAGGGATTAATTTGAGCCTGTGGTTTATGGTGCTCTGCACAGCACTTAATTGACAACACCAGCACTTATGACAGTCTCCCACATGGCGGCGTTGTTTGTGCAATTTAGCGATAACACAACAACAGTTTATTAACCGCAACAGCAGGTCCTGCACGCACAACCAGAGTCTCAGAAAGCACCCTCCTTGTGGGTGCAGAGGGTGCAGCTGCTGTTTCTGGTGATTATTGCATACATACCCCTGCAGGAGCTGCGGCCTGGTGTCCTTGACGCTCATCCTTTGCCAGTAAGTTTCTTCGGATCCTCCCCCATGATGTGGGAAGGGATTCAATACTTATGGTGGAAATCCTCAGTTGGGACTTGGACCCGCACGGGTTACCACGGCGGCCTCATCATTTTCGTATTAACAGTCTTGACCGACAACGCTCCTAGCCTTTTTCCCCGATAGCCCCACCTGGCATATAGGGTCACTGACTTCACTCTGCACACAAGCTATGGCCCGATCAGTGCAGACATCATCTCCTCACACCTCGCTTCAGAAATCCAATTACCAGGACCTCCCACTGGACCTTTTCCCTCCAACACTCTCCTCTTCCTCACAGTGCACTGGTCTGGGCAAGCATTCAGCCAATAGAGCTCAAGGCTCCATGGACAGGTGGTCTTGGATTCCCTGTGTGATATCCCCTTACCCACATAGGAGACTGGCAGGCCTTAACCTCCAGCACCGGCCACAGGCAGAACTCTTGCAGAGCTTTTACTCCTCAAACAACCTAAGTGGCTACTTAACAGTTGATGATTTTAGAGGCCTCAAGCTCCCCTTCCCATAGTCAATGTCCAGATGACAAATGTGTTTTATGGTCTGAGTCTTTAAAGTTTATGTTGAGTGTCTGTTTTCTTTTGAAGTACCCTCTCCTCTGCCCTGCCCTACCTCCAGAAAACAATCTGACATAGCAGGAGCTACTCCAAATCTGAAATCCCCACAACACAGGCCATGGGAGTGACTAGAGGTTCACACCGAGGTATCAGCCACACTGATATGTGTATTGATAGATTACCCCAGGGCCTGAGCCTATGTGTTCCTATGAGCCCTATCTCCTTCCTGAGATACCAGGCCCTTTTCCAGTCTCCTATCTCGGATTCAAAGATCACATTTTGAAGTATGCTGAAGGTCCAGTGTGTCCCACTCACCTCACAGGAATGCAGCAATCCACAAAACTGTCTGGGAGGATTCCTCAACATCCTCACGTAGCTCCAACCAGCCATAGTCCTTCCAGAATGGAACCCAGAATCTTTAGTGTATTGTAGTATTCATAGGCACATACACAGAGCACATGCTGATAGCACACATATGCTGCACAGTACTACATTTTCCATGTATTGTACCATTCACAGGCACACATGGGATTGGCATGTTCAAGGTTATATCAGCAGGATATCACTCCTGTCCGCCATTAATTCCTTAAGCCCACACCTCCATCAATATTTACTGTGTGTGTGGTGCATGACAGAAGTAACTGGCCAGCAGGAGCTGTGAGCTGTAAACATCTTTTGATCCCATTCTCAAGACTCAAAAACAAAAAGTTGAGTCACCTGGTCTTTTCCTGGTGTTCTATGCGAACCATACCTTAGAACGGCGACTGAGCAAAGGGCAATATGTGTCAGTGCAGCAGCATACCTCTTATGTCTAAAGTGAGTGTGAAGTCAGGCATTTGTGACCAGTGATTCCATTGAATTTTATGGAGATAGACATCTTGGGAAGGTGAAGAAGTTTTTCAGACGGAATACTTGTTACAACACAGTAAGATGTGTATAAAATATTGTGTGTCAAAAAGATTGCACAGAGATGATACAGCATTTTATAACTCCACAATCAGTACAGGTAAGGCACCTGCATGTGAATGCCATGCAGGGCTTCAGGAGAAGCGATAAAACAAACAAGCATTTGCAATGCAATAGATTTTGCATTTATGCGAACTTGAGCTATTGGTATTGTAAATGACAATGCCTTTTATTTATGTTTTGGTTTTTAAAACATAAATAAAAGGCGTTGTCATTTACAAAGCCAATAGCTCAAACTCGCATAAATGCGAGACCTATTACATTGCAAATGCTTTTTTCATATTGCCAACAAACCTACCCCCATGTTGCGTGTGTTGATGCATATACCTATATCAAAATACTTCAGGCTCCCTTTAGGTAGCTTCAAGTGTGACTGAACAGAGCAAGCAAGAGTCCTCCAGGCTGGCAGGGTGCCATAGTCCCGTTTCGAGATTTTCATTCAAAAGACCAGTGCATTCTGGGAGATGTGGTCTTCATTTCCTTCCATTGAAACTATGGAGCTCCCACTGACAACAATTTATGAAAAAATGTCAGCCAACGATTGCCCGGGATATAGCCTAACAGCTAGAGCGGTCGACCTCGAAGCTGGTGCACCAGGTTTGAGTCTCGGCAGGGACCCTCAACAAGCTGTAATTCTGGGCAAAATCTCTTATTCTCCCCATGCCTACTAAAAATTAATGTGTCCATCTGTAACGCAACTGTCATTTATGTGAAGCGCTCAGATACCTTCGGGTCCAGGTAGCGCTATATAAAACTCTAGAAAAAACATCTTGGCACCAGATCAAGGAAATTGCCCCTCAGCTGTGAAATGTTGCGCTCCTTCTGATTAATTTTGAAGCACAGCAAGACTTAGTGCTTTTATATTTGCACTAATGAAAAGCGTGAAGATGTTGTTAGTGTAAAAAAGATATTTTGTGCTAACTCTGGTCTAGGTGTCGGTTCATTGTATGAAAATTTGCCAAGCACCAGTAAAAACAAATGCTGCAAACTGCACGTAATGGCCGCCGTTGTTGGTGCCTTTTACATGAGCTGGCCCATAGAACTATTACAAACCATGCTCTGCTGTGGGGTTGCACAAAGCCCGGTACACAGTTTTAGTAATGTGCACGAAAGCCCCTTTCACTCCCAGGATGGTGGATGCGGAAATTATTCTCATGCCAGCACACTCCTTACTAGTAAAGGGAAAGTCTTGTTGGGCAGAAAATTCCATTTAGACATTTATTCCGGAATTGCAGCCATTACAAGCCCAAGACAGCACTGGCCTAGGGTGTGCATTAATTGCTTATTAATGGCATGTGGCCTCAGAGCGCGGTGTCCCTGAAGCGGGCACCGCACTCATTAAAAAAGCAAAAAAAAGAAAAATGAAACCGAGTGCGGTGTTCCTGAAGCGGGTGCCGCACTCATTACAAAAGTAGAAAAACAAAAAATGAAACCAAGCGCGGTGTCCCTGAAGCGGGCACCGCGCTCAACATTCAAGTTCATTAAAAAAAATTAAACTTAGCGCGGTGTCCCTAAAGTGGGCGCCGTGCTTAGCATACAATTAAAAGCACTATAAGAAAATCGGCTGCCATTATCCGAACATTTGAAATTTAATATTGACTAGGAAGCTCTTAAAAGGTCTAGTAATTCGTACTGAAAAGCGAAGTAGAGAAAATCAATCAAAAGGTCCTTACAATGCAGAATACAAGAAGGATGAGTCACCAAAAGAATGAAAAGCATAATGAAATATGGCGCCTCGAAGGTGCAGTTTTCCCCACTGTAACTGCTTAGCCGCACAAGAAAACAAGCCCGGAAGTGGTGCGTGCGCACGCAGTCTGCTCTTTTTGGAAGCACATACTCGTTCTTGTAGTGCGCCCCTGCTCGCTCCCGCAAGGTGGATGCTGCCACAAGCACAAGTATGTGCTTCCAAAAAGAGCAGAGCGACGGCTAAAGGTCCTCCTATGCAGCGCATGCGTGCTGCGTAGGCAAGACCTACAAATGGCAAGTCAAATTTCACATGGATTGAATTTGTTGGACGAAAAAGATTTTGAAGAACAGAAATCTGAGCAATATTGTACAATAAAATTCCAATGCAATAGATTTAGAATAACGGAAATAAGAACACTATCAAATCAAACAGTGACTGCATTCGTTCAAGGCGATAGGGGAAATGTGGCGTATCGGTTGTTAATCTGGAGGATACCAACATGGTTTTGCAGATGGATGTTAAACGATGAGTGAGACACAGATAATGTAGTTGGATTGTACTGTGTTATGAAAGAGGGAGGGAATGGGAGAAGGTTGTAGACCTCCAGAGCTCTCTGGGGAGTGCCTAGAAATTGCGCAAGGGAGCACCAACGTTTCATCATTCATTATCAGTACAAGCATGGCCAAAGTCTGTATCCTAGTGTTTTCACAATGTGGTGAGTGAAACTGCTGTGTCTGTGTGGAAGGTGCCAGATAGCCATCAAGCCTCAAGGCGCCCCATGCCTAGCACATGTAAATATTAGATGTTGAGATGGTGTGGGGATTCCTGTTGTATCTCACCCCAGAACTGACTTAATACACCAATAAAGGAAGCATATAATAGAAATTGCCCTGATGGGAGTTCAGAGCCAGCCAGCCATTCCTCTAAAGAGAGTAGAGTCCTATCTTGGTATAAGTCGCCAACAAGCACAGCCAGCCATTCCTCTAAAGAGAGGAGAGCCCAATCTTGGTATGAGTCGCCGAGGTTGTGTACACCCGCAGCTTACCATGGAGTTAATTCCCTAAGGGAGGTGATCGCCCTTCCACTCTGAATACCCAGGAATGGTAAATGGTTCGATCGGTTGGACTCCATTGACATTCAGGAGACACAATTTGACATTTTTGGAGGGGGGCACGGATTCCAAAGCCATCCTTTAAGAAGGGTGATTTAAAATATTGGCTTTCAGTGGGGTTAGCCAGCACAAGTAGGATGGCGTGCTGTGTAAACTGACGTGAACACTCAGTTTCGAGCACGTGCCTACTGAAAGGACATAAGCAACCCATAATTAATAGTGGATAGCTTCTACACTTCAGAAAATACTTGGACATCTGGAGAAGACATTTATCTGGCTGTTAACGTCTTATAACTTCCAGTGGATCGAAGGAAGATTGCAATAGTCCTTGACACGGGTCCCTGTGTTTGGGACTTTGTTTCAGAAATGCGGACCTCTCGAAAGGGCTTTTTGAGCCTGTATCTGCCGAAAGGACCAACTTCAAGTAGTGGTACTGAAGTAAACTACAATGCCCTAGAAGCAGACGAACGTGCTGATCAGAGAACCACAAACCAAGTGGACTGCTGACAATCCAGTCGTGGAGACCTGTGAGCTAGGATCTAAAGGCTTGTGTGAAGCCAAAAGGAGTCCTGTTGACCTGAATTTCTTGCAGACTTTTGATGTGGAAGGACCGAGCAGACCTGTGTGGTTTTGTGGGTAATCTTCACCCATTTTGCAAAGTGGGCGAGCATGACGGACCTTATCCTGAAGAATTTGCACATTACTTCAGTTTTGAAAACTCTTTGCAACTTTTCTACATCCTAATCAGAGGAGCAGCGAGCATCACATTAATGCCTCAACCCTCTGGCCTGCGTTAAGCATCCCTGTGGCTGACTGTTTTACTTTCTTTGAATACTTTACATGGACTGTTGCTCTCTGTTGGATGTTTAGGAACTATTGGCTAGTTGTTTTATTTTTCTCCATTTCTAATTATGTTCCTTATTTATTTTCTCTCATCCGTTTTAGTTTTGCTATCATTTTTTTGTTTCCTTTGTCCCATCCTTCGCATTTTTGACGCAAATTGTTTAATAAAGTATTGCTCTTTAAACTCGTTTAAACTTTTTATTTATTGTGGTTGTGATGTTGCTGATACCACCGTATGCATTTTTTGGTGAAGCTTGTCTTGTCGCTGGAACCCTAACTGTAGCCTGCTTACCTCCCTGAACGGAACTGTGGGGCGTGAATAGGCAGGCTAGTTTATCACAGTTGTATTGATTGAAGATGAGCAGATTTGGCTCAGTTAGCAGCATCTGAAGCCTTGAAATACATTTTACGAAGAATGCGATACAGCATCCTATTTGATACTGATAGTTGCACTGTTGTTTTCTTTCAGCATAAAAGCTGAATAAAAATAAAACGTACCTTACTGCCAGATACCTCGCACCTCTGCTCCTGCCAGGTCATGGTGTAATGGTGCAGCCGGTCCCGCGTTCTTGCTGTATGATCAGGAAGCCTCCCTCCCCAAGCCAATCACAACGCTGCAATGGCAGCGGTGTGATTGGTGAGGTGCAGCGGAGAGCGCCCCAGCCGGACCATTTTCTCTATGTAGGCTACATGCAGCAGCCTACATAGAGAAAAAGGGGAAGTGCGCATGACTGCTTTGTTCAGCTCTGGGGCCGACCAAACAGTCCGTACCCACAACAGTTGGTTCAGCCACTCCCCCTGCCCTCGAGAAGGACCGCCCGCCCCCAACCAGGCACAGGGGCACTTCTGCTTTCTTGCAGTGCGAGAAACAGAAACATAAATGGTAGTTTTTACCGTTTATGTTTCTGGCTTCTCGCACTGCAAGAAAGCAGTGGGGCGACGACCCCACGCTCCATTGGGGGAGCCACCACTGCCAAATCTGTTGAACATCCTTCTGGCTGCTTCCTAATTGTAATTGGGAAGCCTTTAGATGGCAGGTTTTGGCAGACATGTTGGCTATCTATCGAGAAACAGAGGATTCGCACACTGATATTAATTAACGTGACTGAGCAGCTGGTGGCTGGATCCGAACACGCCAGGCAGCCAGACAGGGAGAACTGAGCACAGGAAATGACGAGAGCTGCAGAGATGAAATTGTATAAATTTGCCTTACATTCCCTTCAGAAGAGTTGGAATTAGCATGGAGGATAAATAAGCAGGTTGTATTGCCTTAAATTTATAACAAGCCACGTTGGAATACAACATGGATATGATTTGGAAAAACAAAATTAGAAGGATGGTTTGCAGTTTTCAAGGTTCACGAGAACAGCTGCATTTAGGAGGGCTTTGCAGCACGTTTTGGAATGTGTCACTCTAGCTATGTTGACATTACGTGGTGGAATACAGATTTCATGATTGCGGAATCCTTTATTTAAATATCTTTTTGTTACCATTACATGACCGAAGAGTGACCTCGCGTGAGTGAATTGGTGGCGCTGACCAGAGATTGGGTATGCTCTGCTTTACTGGGGGTCAGAAGTTACAGCTCACTATCTGCTGGAGGGAGGGCCAGAGGCAGACCACCTAATATACATTGGAAACAGTTTATAAAAAAATCTCTGATAAATAAAATAAAAAAGATCACGGGTAGACAAATTCCTTTTTTTCTCATTGTGATATTTTTTTGTTAAAGTAATTGTTCAAATTTTCAAAAGCTGACATTCCAGTGCGATTTGGGTGTGTGGTTGATCATAAGGTTGTTTCTATTTTCTTAATATTTGACTCTGATTTTTCAAATGAAACGCACCATTGGCGTATTTCGTTTTCATTGTGCTTTCCGGCTACATTTCGATGTAATGTATACTGAAAACAGGACAGCATTTAAATATATGTATGTACAACACACAGGGAAGAGATTCAAATGAAAACCCTAATGAGCAAAATGAAAGCGGCCCTTTATAGTGTGAGCGTCCATATTTTGTGGTGTTTCAGCTGCGGTTATCTCTTGTGTTATAAAGTGCAAGCAGAGGTTTTCCTACTTTTTGTTGACACAGCGCTCACTTATTTGTTATCTACTTTTTGGGAATGACACACCTTGCAGGTGTTTGCATTTTGCAAGTATTGACGTTACTAAGGATCTTGGACTGTTGCTACCTACATGGAATCTTAAAAAAAAAAAAAAAGTTTTAGATAGCCTCATTCACCATTTGGTATCATGGCGTGCTGCATTATAACCAGTATAAACAAAGAGAGCTATCAAACCAAGTAACTGAATCTCAATAGATGGAGGCATGGAATGGATTAGAAAGCCACCCGTAAGAGCGAGCAGGTTCTTGGAGTTAGCTGGGAGACAAGTCATTCAGGGGGTGTGGAATAGATTAGTATTCAGATTTTTTCTAACTGTTGAGAGGTTTCCACAGTTTTGATGTCAGCTAGGAGGACTTCCTGCTAGGTGAAGCAGTGATGAAAAGGATTGGTGGAGTTCTTGTGAGGTTTTGATCTTAAGTTCTTCGAGATGATTTGTGGTTTTGCATCTCAGATCAATTTGGCCTCTTAGATGTTTAGGAATATGGTCAGGTTGGATGGAGTTAAGTGGCTCGCTTTGTTAGTAGGGCATCCATACTTAAATGTTATACCTGTTTGGAGGGAAACCAGTAAATTTCCTTTACGATAGTTGTGATGGTAGATAAGAGGAGATATGTTTCGGGTAGGAGAGTGCTTTTTCAAGAGCACAAGATTGTATTACTGAAAGATGGTTCTTTTGTTTTTCGTCTTTCCAACTTACTTGTCACCTGAAAATGATCTGTGGCGAGAATAAGAAATTGTGTGTAATTTTTTTTATTGCAACAAGAAACATAATTAATTTTATTTCATCACATTTAGATCATAAAGCGTTAGGATTTGGGTTCAAAGATCAGTGTTGTCTCCAACAATATTCTTTCATTTGCATCACATTCTGTGAATAATCGTTCTTCATGTGGTGTGCCTAGTACCTGTTAAAATAAATGTGAAAATATAAATTCCATTCCACGTGTGTTTTCACCCTTCTGTATACAGGTGCCTCCATCTTTCTGTACCCAGGCTTTTTTACTTTTGCTAGCTAGGAAAAGCATCAGAACCATGTTGGTACTTTGTTGCCTGGCCTTTTGTGGCATGACCACTTATTACTTTGGTACAGGCGTATAGGTGCACCCTTCTAGGCCTGTCCTTTCTTGGAATCATTTCTATGAAAAACTTTTTTCATCTGTTGTGCTTTTTACTTCTGTGTCTGAAGCTGTCTCAAACCCATGCATATAAGTAATGATTATCGGGAGTCAAACACATAGAACTTTCAACAGATTCCCCTCTATGCATCTACAGTAATTTGGTTCATAGCATAACATTTAATACCCATTTTCAGGGGACTTGTTCATGCAAGCCAAGCGCAGGTGTGCAAATGAGCTTACCATGTGGAGGTAGGAGACAGTGCCCTGGACATAATTTTTAATCTACAGATTATGAGAAGAGGGCTGCAGAAATTCCCGGCTTTTTCTTTTAAAGTTTGCCTTTTACAGTGACCTGATAAGACTCCGTTGAAGACGCCACATGAAGAAGAATGTCGGCTCCGAAGGCAGACCCAATTATCTTTTGTGAATTTGCTCCTAGGTTTAGGTTTGTTTACACTAGCTCAGGCACTGATGTGTAGGCCACAGATGGGAACTGTTCCTGAAAGGCAACTCATTGGCGAAGAAGGTGTTCAGGCGATGTTCCTTCTGGTACGTCTAGTGCATTAAGGAACACCGTAGAGCAGAGGTCCTTAACCTGTCGTCGTGAACCCCTGTGGGTATGCGATACCTACTCCGGCGTACCATGATTGATTAGAAAATTTAATTATACTACAACTTCAGATGTTGTATATATTTAAAGACACAAGATGGAAATTTGAACGTTCTGTAAATGTGAAGATATGTGTAAACGAAGGCTAAAAATTAAGTTGGTATCCTCAGATTGGTAAGTGGAAGCACTGCAAGTGCATCAAACATAATACAGTATGATGGGTGACCGCAACTTAATCTACAAAAACTCAAAACTTCCCATTAAAATAGTTTTTTATATTTGTTCTTTAATTAAATTAAATATGTAATCTAAATAAATATGTAAATATGTCTGTTTGTTTGATGCCTGCTTGTTTACTGTTTTGCTGTTCTGATTATCTAATTTGTTTAGGAAGGGCATCCCCAGTTTAGTATAATAACTCAGTGGGGGGTTCCGGTTTCAATAATGATTTAATAGGGGTCCCAGGATTCTAATAATGATTAAGTGGGGTCCGCAGAAGTCAAAAGGTTAAGAACCACTGCCTTATTCACTTTAAAAAAGTAATAGAAGTCCCAATTGGCAGTTCACGTGACTTTCCAGAAGGTATGTTTCCTCTGCTGCTTGATTTAAGAAATGTACTGGTGTTTCAAAACTGCTGAATGGCATCTCTGACGTGTCATTAGCCTGTCGTAAACTGTGTTAGGGACCCCACAAGAGCAACCAGAAAGAAAAGTGCATCGTCAGAACATTTTCAGGGTAAAACTGTTCACTAGGTATGGGAAGGTTAAAAGGGACGAATTGTCTGCTATTTGCAGTGCAGACTGTCATCGAAATGTGTCTTCAGTCGGAGGTGAGGTCTGTTAACATCATTGCAAGCATACCCAAGCCTACTCTGCTTGGTGACAGCAATGCATTTGTATCGCTTTTTTTTTTTTTACTATTATCAATGTACTTATCAAAGTATAGCTTAGACTGCAAGTATTTACAAGATAATGTATATGTAACTGTAGCGCAAATGTGCTAACTGCACACCCTCTATGGGAGATTGGATGGTAAGAGACTAGTCAGAGCTGGTGGGTCGTTTGTTTTTTCTGAAGCCTAGGGCAGTGGGTTCCACATGGAGGCTTCGAGGTGGAACATTCCAGGGCTACACTGTTTTAAAGGCACGAAGGCTGTGTTCTTCCTCAAGTGGGGAGGCGGTACATACAAGGCAAAGCAACCCCTTCCTTTGAAAACCAACTTTATTCGGAAAGGAAGAACATGATTTGCTTTCTGAAGTGAGATGTCTGTCTTAGGATATGTGGCTTGGCTCTGTAAGATAACCAGGGTCCTAGCTGTGTATAAAGCAAGCCAGCACCTTGAAGACTGACTATGAATAGAACGGTATGTAATGGAGCCTTCGCTGGCTCAGTATGGTAGATGCTTACCTCTTCAAGTCCAGGCATAGATTAATAGCTTGTCGATTCCTCATTCAAATTATTAACTTCCACAGCATATTTGTTGGTAGAACTGAATAGATGCATATGATGCAGGCGACACGGTTAGTGGTGGCAGGCAGATATTGCTGTAAACAAGCACTGCTGAAGACATGATGGTATTTAGGAAGATATGTAAGAGCTTTGATTTTTTTGGGAGTACAACACATTTGTTCTCCATAAAGGATGTCCTGTACAGGCAGTTTCTTTATATTACTTAGATGATAATGGGTGGCAATACATTCTTTATTTTGGATGTTATGGGCTTATAGAGAGTTTCATTGGCATCCAAACGTAGATCTTGTGCTGTGAAATTCTTCTTTCTGCTGACCCTCAAATAAAGCTGCAAACCATCTGCATAAGTTATAAGTTGTGGTCTTTAAAGATTCTCAATTGGGACTGTAGGAGAGTAGGATCTTCGTCTTATTGTTACCCCCACTTTTAGCTGATGATTCACTGTTTTCGACTTAGACTGGCTGGGATCCTGCTATCCAGGAACCCAGCCTAGCTGAAGGCAGGGTGCTGGGTTTTATGTGAGAGGGTGCCCATGCATGAGCAGAAAACCTCTGCAGCCTTCGGAACCTATTCTCCGGGGTTGTTTGTGATGCAGCCAACTATATACTTTTAAGTGCATTATAACCTCAGGGTAAATGCTAACTTTAAGCCGGCTGCCTAGAAACATGTTGTGTTTGGTGTCAAACACCTTGGAATCATACCTCCCCACCAGTAACTGGCGGGGGAGGTATGATTCCACCCTCCTAAAGGGACACATGCGACACACCGGTACACCCGGTACCAGCTTTCTTGACCTGGGCATCACAAAATGGATGCTGCCAGCCACAGACACGAGTCTGCGCTCCTGCTGCTGAGCCAAGCTTTAGCAGGGGAAGGCTTAACAATAAGCTTCCTGTCACAGGGAGGTGTAACCACCTCCCAGACAGGCTTTAGTGTATTGGGGCTGGGTGGGTGCACTCTGAGAGTGCTTTGATGTCTGCACTGGGGGCACATTTGGTGTCCCTGTGCATAGTCCAGCTCAAACCGGTTGCAGGAGTCATTGGCTCCTGCTCTGGCGCAAAACTGGACAAAGGATATGGGTGTAACCACCCTTCTGTCCTGACCCTTCCATAGATGGGTGCCCAGAGTTTGTCCCACCCCTTCCTTGGGTATAAAGTGGGAATCCCTGACTACAGGACTTTAGATTTTACCTGGACTAAACTCTGCAGAAACCAAGTACTTCGACGATCTGCACGACGCTGGACGTCTGAAGAATCTCGCTTTGAGTAAAGGAGTTACTCCCCTGCTAAGCAGGCACCTAAACGCATCTGACCGGTTTGCATCTCCGAAGCTCCTGAGGACTTTGAAGATTTCTGCAACACAGTAGGTGGGTTCCCGAGGTCTCTGAGGTTGATCTGCACTCTCAGCTATTCTGAGGCTGTATCCCTCGTGGGGAGCGTGCAACCCGAACCCCTGTGCAACGTGTTCTTTTGCAGCAGCATATGGTTTTCAGCAATCCCCGAGACTGTGCTTTGGGCTACTTGTAGTCCTGACCCCGAGCAGTGTTCCCACCAAAGGTTTTCGGCCTGCACTCCACAAGTGTTCCGTGGGCTGGTATTTCGTGATTAATCTCAAGGTCCCTTCACGATCCCTGGTCCGTTGGCCTGTGGGTCCCTGTGAAGCTAACTTTAACTTTCCGTGGGCTTTCCTGGTTGCTCCAGATGTGCCCTGACTCTCAATTGCTTGGAGAGTCCCCAGGACCTTGCTGGTCCTCACCGAAGCTGATTTCCTCTGACCGTGTGGGTTACAGTTGCCAAGGCTTGTTGGTGTTCCATCTGGGCACTGACCCCCCAGCACTCGACATCCTTTGTGGTACAGCTCCCCTCTGGACTTTGGTCATCATCGACATCTCCTGGTCCCCGTGGCTGCAGAGTCAAGCATTGTGTCATCTCACCTGAAGCACCCGACATCAGTGGGCATTCGTCTACCGAGCCCCTGGTCACCCTGAAGTGACCCAGACTCTGTCCCCTCTGCTTTCAGGTTCTGCTCACCTCGAATCCAGGCTTGAATTCTACTGGACACTTTTCCTCTTCACAGCAGCAGCACCTTTAACGCATCACGCCATTGAAAACGACGAAGATTCCCGACGTCACTTGGCACCTATGCAGCCTGCTTCCCTGGGTTAGGTAACACAAGTACTCCGGTGCTCACAAGGGTGCTGGCCTTAGAACCTTCTATGTTTGAAAGGGTTTGCTCAAAGTCCTCTCCGAAGTGTCCTTAATCCTTAAAATTCCAACTGTGACTTTCCCATAGAGTTGTACGGAGCTTGCGCCTGTGTTCTCACACTGCACCCGTCCTCCGTGGGTCCCCTGTGTCACTACCTTGGGTGGTTCCATGGGGTCCCAGCGAATCTACGTGCTCTAGGCACTGTGTCTAGTCAAGTCGTGGTTGTTATACCACTTTCTTAGTATATTGTTTGGTCTCCCCGTGGAGCCCACTGGGTATTGTGCTATTTACTGTTGTTCTAGTGATTTAATATTGTCTGATTTTTTCTCTAATCTCATAAAGAGGTTAGTAGAGAGTGTTTAGTAATAAATACATATATTTTATATATTCCATGTGTGGGTCTCCTTTCATTTGGTCATACATGAGATTCTGATCTGGTAAAACAAGCAGCTTTACATTCCTTCGAGACTTAGCCTGAAGGATGCTCTCCATAGCTACCACTAGGATAGCTTTCTATAAAGGTTTTCTTTAACCCCTTCGACGCTCATGACGAGCTGGGCTCGTCATGAGGTAGCCTCCCAGCACGCTCATGACGAGCCCAGCTCGTCATGAACAATGGGTTTTTGCATATTCCAGCGCAGCAGGGGAAGATGTGCCGCAACGATGCGGTTAACCTAATCATCAGTAAGGGTTGTTTGGACTGGTACAAGGAGCCCACTATAATTAGTGGTCAGCATATGCCAGGCCAACTTCTCACAGGGACTACCTGTACATTTGTATTTGTTGGGGGCTGGGTTATGGGAATCACATGTGAAGGCAGTAAGAAAGGAAGAGAGGGCCACAGACTACGGGTATCGGCAGTAAAGGAAGTTAATTGAGTGTGTCTGGGCATTATGGGAAAGGAACAGGGCGCGCAAATGGTCACACTGAAGTTAACTTTGTGTTGCATAAGTTTTAAACTACAGTAAGATTGATATTGGACTTATTATCTTTTCCAAGAATTGTATTTTTTGCTTTGCATTGCTGTATTATCTTAAATATGGGATAAAGTTTCCCCTGCTGTACATTATAAGGATATTGCAAGTCACTGACGAGTTCTGTGAACATATGGAGGAACAAGGCTGAAGGCGGAACTTCTTTATAAGGTCATGAAATTCTATGATGACTTGCAATATCCTTATAATATGCAGCAGGAGTACTTTATTCCTTTTAAGACATGTTCACACTATCACCTTTCCCACAAACCACTTAAATGCTTGGTGCATTGGTGTTTCATATGCAAGAGTTAGCATGTTTGCAAAACATGAAGAATAAAAGTAGAACCACTACTGTAAAATTAAACCCACCAGAAAAGCAGTTAGATATTTGTTGTGAAAAGATATTATAATCAATTTAGCACAAATCAGATTACAAAAACAACCATTCACACGAAATGTTGTGCAACAAATACACTTGTTGCTATAAATATCCTCTTACTGCTATTAATCTAAAAAAACAGAGCAGAAGGAAATAAAGCCATATTTCGTTTGTTTAAACTGCAGCTTTAAATATGCTCTGTGTCCTGCCTGTTACCTTGGCTGCTGGCTCTGGCAGCAGACAGTGTGAAGTCAGAATTCAATTGTAATACGTTATTACAGTTGAGCAGCTTCGTAATTTCTTTAATACAAGCAACTAGATGTGTCACAAGTCCCTTGTAATAAAGAAATTTGAGACTGCCTTTTATACCAGGATTGCAGGAGCCAATATATTCTGAAAGAATAAATAAAGGTGATAAAACGTGCTGGAATTGGATTATTAATTGGTCTAGTTTTAGCTTCTAAGATAAGTTTGTGAGGAAGCTTAAGTCAACAATGTTGAAGGCAATGCATACGCCAAGTACGATCAGTTACCGCTTTTAGTGTATAATCACTGGAGATACCTGGTATCAGGTGAACTAGAATACAGTCTTGGACCATTAACTTGGGTAATTAATTGGGTTGGTTCGCTGCATCTATCCTTTTGTTTGCAAAGTCATTTTCGGGCCAGCAAATGTTAACTTATTTAGGATCTACTATGGCTGTCTAGGCTCTTCTTGATTTAGAATTTTAAAGTTCAAACCTTTTTATTGAGCTCATTACATCCTTAAAGGAAACATAAAACATCTTTGCACAGCTGAACAATATGCACCATCAAGGTCTCGTGCCTTCATCATAGTCATGTCTGTAAGCTCTAGTTACATAAGAATACCGAAGGAAAAATGGGATAAGGAAGTGAGAGGGAAAGAGCAACAACATGATATCAAAATAACACCGCATCTAACCACACTTAACTCCTCAACTCCAACCGTCCAGAGACGACGACATAGCTACACCCCACAACAATTAATGAGGTAGGTCTATTAGCGACCCACTGGAAACGGAAAATGTGTCAGACACATTAGTATATAGGTGTTTGCCATTCCCAAATAGCGAATCACAAAAATTTGCTATTTGGTAATCGCAAACCCTAACCTATGTACGTATGGCCCTTTGTGCTTGCGGATAAAATTTTAATTGGATGCACCCAAACATTAGAAAAAGGTAAGACCTTTACTTAGAGGATGTATGGCAAATCCAACATTTAGTTCCTCCTACTTTTATGCTGTGTTGCACTAATTACATAGTAGAATATACTACTCCCCTAAAGGATGCTTTTTTGGGTTATGTCTTTTTCACTGTGGTGAAAAGGAAGTACATACTCTCCTCAACGTACACTTGTTACTGACTAAAAGCTGTTACCTGTTACATGCTGGTTCTCAATGTACATTGATGGGCATAACGATCCCCTGCTTACATTGAAGCACACCGCTTGTATCGAGCTGTCATGTGAAACTCAGTGGTGCAGACCCCATCTCACCTTACCAATGAAAGGCCTTGTGAACCATAAAGAAACCGCTACCGCTACATTTAGTTGTTTTGGCACATATCATGTGGCCTGGTGTGACAGTCATGTGCCTCATCCCGAAGAAAAACCACCATCCTCTAGTCATTCCAGGTCAATGTTGATTAGATTTAATTAGCAAGACTTTTACAGAGGTGTGGAATTCCGATTGCCCGACCCCAAAGACCTATTGCTTTGGGACAAGGGCAGCATGTTTTCATGTTTACTTTTTCCTTTGGAAAAGTAGGTCCAGCCTCTTAAAGAACAAACCCTTTGACTGGCAGTTTACAGTACAAATCTGTGAAAGGTTTGCCTGCCACGTGGCAAAATCTGTATTTTTACATACATATGATTTGAACGTGTATATAGGATGCATTAATGCAAATCATTTTTCCATTCGAGCCAGCGCTGTAAGGAAGTGTGTGGTAGACTAAGTTTGTATTGCTGACTGGCTCCAATTCAAAACATGTACACATGTTTGCAAAATGTAATAATTTGAGGTTACTTCTAATGTTCACTTATTACATGCAGCAGCAGCCTGACAGCAAGATTGATGACTTTTTGTTTTCAAATTAAAAAGTATACAACAAATATACAACTTGAAAAAGCGTTTTGCTAAAATGTTCAACTTTAGATACCGTTTTGCTGAGCCACCAAAATATGTTTGACACATGCCAATATTTAAAAAAGAAATTGAGGAACAATTAATGTAAAGGAGTTATGGGCTGCAAGTAGGAGCCCAATTCTTAAAGAAAGACACGAGAGTGCACCCAGAGATATTTGTCCTTGCATTGGTACAGATTTGTGACTTGCAGAAATTCAGGACGTTTTACCAAAGTATGCCTGGAAACCTCACTTTTAGCAAACTTTTATATTCTGTTTTTTTGCATGAGCAAATATACATGGTCACAGGTTCCAATCCCATTTGGTCACCTCAGCTTTTTGTCCTTTTAAGATCGATAACATGAGTACCATTGAGTCGAGTAGCAAACATCTGTTATTTCAGTGTCAAAAGACCCTAGCTTGACGGTTCACCTTATTTTTTTTATTTTTTTTTATTTTTTTCCGTATTTTTATATAGCGTGAACTTTTCCAGAAGGTATCCAAGCACTTTACATGAGGTCCAGTTGCATTACAAAAGGACACATTCATTTTTGTTAGGCGCAGGGACATTAAGTGATTTACCAAGAATCACAGGATGTTGAGCGTCATTGCCGAGACTCAACCCAGCTCCCCAGATTTGAGAAAGACCGCCCTAGCCGTTAGGCTTCATCCTCTCCCCATATTTAAGGTATATATGTTACTTCCATATATACATGTTCTTATGTTATGTTTGCTGATGAAAATCAGCTGCGCGGTTGCAAATTCATCGTTTTCTACACGCCTTATTTCCCACACCCTGGAAAAAGTTTTACTTCTGTCTGTCTAGAGTAAACCTCCAACATTTTCTAGTGTGTATGGAGATTGGAGAGAAGTTGGGGATTACCCTTCACCATGCTAATTAGCAGGTGTGCACCAATTCATAGGGAATTCCAAATTCAAAATGTGTCATCTCACTGCTTGCCACTAAAAGCAACAAGTGGGTTTGTTTTTTACAGGACAAGAAGATTTCTAACACATTGCGTCCCTAGGGCAAGTAGATATATATATATATATATTTTTTTTTTTTTAACTCCTCGCCCTTCATTTTACCATTACAAAAATTAAGTATATGTGATATATAGGGAGTGAATCCTAATGTCTTTCTGAGTCTAAAATTGCTGTGTTTATGTATTGTACTATATTGTAGCATTCACTTTGCGCTTCACACCCATGACAAGGCCACAAACACTGATTTGCATCCGGTTCCTGTCACCCTTTCAGGGACCTGCATTAGTGAGTGTTGGATGTAGTTTGACTTCTATGGGAGGTGCTGGTTGAGCTTCAAAGATGTTCATGGTGCATCGGAGCATGAGATGCGAGAAATAGGTGCAGCTGCCCATATCTACCCTTCAAGCAGTGGTCAGTTACTTTTGGTTGAAACCGTCTTGGAGTGCATAGCATGTGGATAGCCTGAAGACCACCAGATGGTGTGTTCTATGCAGTACACCTTGAAGCAACAGAGACTCATCTCCTGGAGGTACTGTTAAAGGACCACGCTGGAGGTAGTACACTTGAGGGCAGCAGGGAATCACTGTTTAGTAGTGTTTATTATTGACTGACTATCATATTTGTACAACACATTCACTTAGATAACTTGGCAGAGCTTAAATCAGAGCATCTCCCATGGCACCGTCACCTGTACAGAGCACAAGTGGAGGAGGGGAGGGCAATAAAGCGAATTTTGGTAAAACAGAGCAAGGACAGGTGCAAAGAATTAAAGCATAGCATTGTCAGTTTGTGGTTATTTTATTGGTTTTACTTGTGGTACTCCGGAATTAAGTATATAGCACGTATTTGTTAAAAGAGTAAACAAGACAGCAGTTCTATTAGCAGACAGCCTTCAGATTAAGTATCCAAGCAACCATGTTACGGCTGCTAAGATTTTAGTATGAGGACAAGCAGTGTTTTAGTGTCACAGCTGGCTCAGAAAGGCTTTCAGAGGACGGCTCACAATTAATTATACATTAATTGTGCCAATTATTGTTACATGCCACTGGCACAAAATGTATTTTTCTGTCATTGACTCATAATTATACACTATAGAATTCTCAGCAGCCATTCTGCAGGCATGGCTGCGCTGCAATTTACAGAAAACAGCTCTTGCCTGGATCCTTAATAACTTTGGACCTATTTGATGTATCTGCATAAAACCTTTTAGATAAATAAGTATACATTCACTGAAAAATTATTGTGAAACTTTTATACAGGTTGGTTGAGGCGGGGGACGTAGTAGAGGGTCATAAAGGGTTCTCAAAACGTTTAGTTCCCATGTGAATCTTTGCTTTCTTCTGTGGTAAATATTGCTGAAAAAGAAGTACACCAAATCTGATAGGAAAATAGAGCTTGGCGCTACTTAGACCTTTGCTTGGTTTGGTCCAAATCCATCCCTAACTTTTTTAGAAAAAAAAATGTATGACTATCCACGTTGTTAAGTGCGTTTATGAACAGAAGTTTTGGAAATAAAATTGAATCTCAAAGGTGGATATGTGTTTTTTTTTATCCTTTGGCCATTTCTTAGTGTACGATCAAGATGTGCTGCTTAAGGAACATGAAAGAGTGTGTTTCACTAAGGAGGTCCGAAATTATGGCTCTAATTGCCAGTAATGAGGTTAATGCAGTGCTTAATTTGAACCAGTGGTTACCGATGGGTCGACTGTCACTCATTTTTTGAGACCAGCACTTATTTATCCTCATCAATCATTTACCGAAAGCAAGAGAGAGAAAAACACACAAAGGGGAAGGAAGAATAAAGAATAGATAGGAAAAAACGTCAAATAGGGAGAAAGTAGGAACCTCCAAGAATGATATAAAGGGGGTGCAGTGTCTGGTGGTGGATTAAAGAGGTATAAGATGGATTTTATCTATGCAGCCTCGATATCCAGAACTCTCACATTTAGTAGTACAGGGTGCTGGCTTAGGAGAAGAGCATTGGGCAACGACACTCATTCTTTTACAAATAAAGCACTCTGTTAATTAATTTCTATTACCATCAAAAACCTTGCTGTAGAAACGATTTTTTTACTGGGGCCATGTGGCAACATAGTAAGTGCACCCCAAAGCCAGTGGATTAGGGCACACCATAGAGGGGCGAAATATGTTTTCCTCCTTTAAATAGTTGCAGTTCATGAACACTGTGAACCTATACTAAGTTTGCAAACCAGGATTTCCAGTTTAATAACCACTGCTCAGATTTAGAAAATGGGCCAGGACGCAGTTATGGCTCTAGCGTCACAGAATGCCGGCGCCAGGGCTTGGCCAAAGGCCACACCCTGCACCCCGAGCTCACTGTGCATTGGCAAAGTCTATGGCCTATAGGAAGGTCTTGGAATTGGCATCACCTTCTGATCCAACTGAACAGGTTTGATGTAATTTAGCACTGAGTACAAAATCCTTTTTTGGACTGCCTTGACGTATTTTGAATTCTAGTGCTCTAAATGTGGCATCTCTAATTGGCTTGATACTTGGCTCCTAATTACACTTACGTGCCTGGAAGTGATTCACTACAGAGCGGCACTCTGACAACTCTGTCTCAATTCAGCGACTGTTAAAGCATATACTTTAACTTAAATTCTAGGATATCAGCGAATTCCAAATTCTACAACTAAAGACCTATAAAGTAAAGTGTGACGTTGCGCAATAGCAGGTGTCCTATATTTGTGTTTTGTTCCTGTTAGTTTGCCAGTCTTTGGTCCGAACGTTTATTCCATTTGAACATCAAAATTAAATAGTTGCTGCTACAATTTGTATCTATTCATGAAACAGAAAAAAGACAGAATGTGCATATCTATGGTGACTCGAAATACAGGTAAGAGGACACTCCCTGTCCTCCTAATTCCCATTGCATGGTATCCTAATTGCTCATGTACACCGCAGACCTATACTCTTAACAGTTGTTGCCATAAACTGGATTCATATATGCAGCTCCCATTCCACTGCATCTCTAATGTATCTATCTATTGCAAACCTCCCATCGTAAGCTACCTGGGTCCTGATTCTCCTATCCCAGTGTGTTCAGAATGGGCCATATCCAGTCAAGAGGTTGCAACAGTTAGTAGTGACTGTTTCTTTGCAAAAGCTGAATTCCTGATTTTTCACAATCGCATAAAGGACATGATGTTCCTCAAGATCAGGGCAGTAACTTATGTAATTGCCTTTCACTGTGTCTAGAAAGCCTTTGATGCCACCAAGTGGGTTCCTTATGTATGTTTGTATGTGGTATTTGTATAGCTCATACCTAGTCAAAAGGCAGCACAGTGCTGTGCTGGGTCAAAGGCAGGCATAAAGTCCACTGGTTAGAGGAGAGGGAGCAGACATGAACTATTACTGCATTGTTATCCAGTATTTGGGTGTCTTTCATAGATTCACATGCCTGAATCATTCCCCGTCGTCGAGACGGGAGCCTCCGGTATATAAAAAAGTAATGTCCTAGAGACATACATAGAAAAGAATAGTCCTAAGGATCCCACCTTAGTGTCCTATCCACGTCCTTTTGTAAAAAGGACCTAAATAGAGTAGGCCCAAGGGTCCCACCTTAGTGGCCTATCTGTGTCCTTTTGTAAAAAGGACCAAAGTAAAGAAGCCAACCAATCAGCTACCACCTCCTTCTAGAACCTTCCTGTCAGGAGCCTAGGTCTCTCAGATTTTCTACCGCACGTTGTGCTAGGGAGTCTCCACCTGAGTTCTCCTCAGGATTTCTACTTCTTACTTTTAAAAAACGAATTTACAAACTTTAGTACATTATGGCTGATACCCAGAAAAAGGGTCTCTTCAGAGCCTGTTCCTCGTGTGGAAAGAAAAGGCTCCATGTAGAGGACAAACATGAAACCTGCCTGTATTGCCTCTACCCTCTCCATCTAGCCAAGGACTGCAAAATATGTAGGACCTTCTCAAACAAGGCCCTCAAAGACAGAGAAGGACGCCTGCTACTGTGGCTCAACAGACTGAAGGAGAGAAAAGATGACTTGAGAGTGTGTCTGGTACCTCACAATTTTCCTTGAAGAGGCCAAGGGTTACTTCCCCTAGCCCCTCAGGCACCCCTCCTAAGAAGACTCTCAAGAAGTCCTCAGAGGGCAAAAGCCCAGTGTCTGGCAAGGATCTTCCTGTCGTCAGGAAGCAGCCGCTGATCTTGACGATGACAGCGTCGAGTAGCTCCTCAGCGCAAAAAACTGTGTCAACGTCGACGACGATGGTCCCGTCGACGAAGGACACGTCGACGACGTCGTCGACGAAAACGTCGACGACGGGGAAAATACCGTCGGCGAAGGACACGTTGCCAGACAACATGACCACCCTCAAGCTCGCCACCCGAAAACACCACCAACTGATCCACACCACCAAGAAAACCGCACTCAAGGAACGACTAGACAACAACTCACACAACAGCAAAGAACTCTTCAAAATCGTCAAAGAGCTCTCCAACCCCAGCGCCGGAAACAACGAAATCACCCCATCGCAAGACCTCTGCAACTCCCTCGCCTCCTACTTCCACAACAAGATCGCAGATATACACAACAGCTTCAGCACACAGTCAACGCTCCCCACGACCGCACCTGCGCCTGGACCCCGATCAACACCGAAGAAACCCTTCGCACGATGAACTCCATCCACTCCGGATCTCCAGCCGACCCCTGCCCTCACCACGTCTTCAACAAGGCCGACTCCATCATCGCACCCCACCTACGGGACATCATCAATATCTCCTTCGCCACCGCAACCTTCCCGGAGAGCTGGAAGTACACCGAACTCAGCGCTCTACTGAAGAAACCATCAGCGGACCCCACCGAACTACCGCCCCATCTCGCTTCTCCCGTTTCCGGCCAAAGTCATCGAGAAGACCGTCAACAAGCAGCTGGCCGCCTTCCTCGAGACAAATGGATCCCTCGACCCCTCGCAGTCTGGCTTCCGGGCCAACCACAGCACCGAGACCGCCCTCATTGCCGCCATTGACGACATCCGAGCCCTGCTCGACAACGGGGAAACAGCGGCCCTCATCCTCCTGGACCTCTCAGCGGCATTCGACACCGTCTGCCACCGCACCCTAATACAGCGCCTCAGCAACGTCGGAATCCAAGAGAAGGCACTAGAATGGGTCACCTCCTTCCTCGCGGGAAGGACACAGAGAGTCCGCCTCCCCCCGTTCAAATCAGAGGCCACCAAAGTCATCTGCGGAGTCCCCCAGGGTTCATCGCTCAGCCCCACCCTCTTCAATGTCTACATGAGCCCCCTTGCGGCCATCGCACGCCAGCACAACCT
The DNA here is from genome assembly GCF_964261635.1 of Lissotriton helveticus. NCBI lineage: Eukaryota > Metazoa > Chordata > Amphibia > Caudata > Salamandridae > Lissotriton > Lissotriton helveticus. The sequence goes on from NC_136068.1 coordinate 1,191,747,900, forward strand.
CAACATCATCTCTTACGCCGACGACACCCAGCTGATCCTCTCACTCACCAACGACCCCGACACCGCCAGAGCCAACCTACACGAAGGGATGAAAGACGTAGCCGAGTGGATGATGAACAGCCGCCTGAAACTGAACTCAGACAAGACGGAAGTCCTTATCCTGGGATCTTCGCCCTCCGCTTGGGACGACTCCTGGGGGCCCCCCGCCCTGGGCAGCGCACCCAAACCAACGGACCACGCACAAAACCTGGGCTTCATCCTGGACTCCTCCCTCTCCATGACCAGACAAGTCAACGCCGTCTCCTCGTCATGCTTCAACACCCTGCGCATGCTACGCAAGATCTACCGGTGGATCCCCACAGAGACTAGGAAGACGGTCACCCAGGCCCTCGTCACCAGCCGACTGGACTACGGCAACTCCCTCTACGCCGGAACCACTGCCAAACTCCAGAAGAGACTCCAGCGGATCCAGAACGCCTCAGCAAGACTCATCCTGGACATCCCCCGACACAGCCACATCTCCGGACACCTGAGAGACCTGCACTGGCTCCCGGTCAACAAGAGAATCACGTTCCGACTCCTCACCCACGCACACAAAGCCCTGCACAACCAAGGCCCAGGATACCTCAACAACCGACTCAACTTCTACACTCCGACCCGCCAGCTTCGATCGACCAACCACGCCCTCGCCGCCGTCCCCCGCATCCGAAGAGCCACCACAGGAGGAAGGTCCTTCTCCTACCTGGCAGCCAAGACATGGAACTCCCTCCCCACCCACCTTCGCCTCACCCAGGACCACCTCGCCTTCAGGAAGCAGCTCAAGACCTGGCTGTTCGAACAGTAGCCGCCCCCCCTACCCCCCCAAGCGCCTTGAGACCCTCTGGGTGAGTAGTGCGCTATATAAATGCCTTGATTGATTGATTGATTGACACGTCGACGAGAACGCCGTCGACGGGGACACTGTCGACAAAGGGGAAAATACCGTCGACGAAGGTGATTTCGACGACGACACCGTCGACGACTTCTGGAAAAGCACTGTCGTCATCGGCGCCGCTTCTGACAACGCCTACAGGAAAATGGAAGGAGTCTGCGTTACTTTCTCATGCCATGGATACCCTGCCGCCACAGACATCCCATGTCATCATTAAGGTTACGAAGAAACCAATTACGCCAGACCTGACGTCACCCAGTAAGGTGCAAGAGCTGCCTCCAACCTGTCTATTACAAGGCGAGGAGTCGGAGGAAGAGCTGTACACACAAGCCACGAGCCCATCAGACCTGGTGGTTAAGTGCCAAAGCACTGACGAAGAAATAGAGGAGGTGGAACATGTGGAACATTCAGTCCACACTCGAGCCCGCACAGAGGTTACACCGATGGTGTGCTTACCAGCGGCTATTGTATCAGACCTACAATTTCTGATCCAAGATTATAAGCTGCGGTTCCCGGAACAGTCCTCTACGCCTGTACCTACTACTACTGTACAAGCACCCACTCCTTTGGCCCGACGCAAGCCGCCACCACTGGCGCTCAGTAGAGAACAAGAGCCAGTGCAGGAAATTTACTCGTCTGCTGACGAAGAAGGGGACCAGGAAGAGGGCGAGGTCCGTGGAGATGAGTCTGACCCAGATGCAGATCAAGACTATATCTCTTCTTCCCCGGCCTCCCCAGAACCACAGTCTTCGGAATCACCACCCGCAGACATTGGTGGATTCCAATGTCTTGTAGAGCGTGCAGCCAAGCGATTCCATATGGCTATGGAAACTCAGGAAACCGAGTGCTTCCTGTACGACTTCAAGGAACCAGCCAAAAAGACAACCAAGTCAATTCCCATCATTGACTTTATATGGAAGCAGGGAAAATTACTAATGCAAACACCAGCCTCAATCCCAGTAGTGGTACCCAGGCTTGAAAAGAAATACAAGGCGACCTCATCAGCGCCAGCATGCCTCACGGGTCACCCCAAGACAGATTCTGTGGTAACCCAGGCGGCGCAGAAAAATTCTCGTAACCCAGCATCGCCTTTGTCAGCGCCACCTGACAAGGAAGGCAGAAAACTGGATACGATTGGCAAATGTTTTTCCACTACGTCGGCCATGACGGTAAAGGTGGCAAATTCCATCGCACTCCTGGGCCGCTACAACCGACAACTTTGGGCAGATATTGCGCCCTACCTATCTCACCTGCCAGGGGATGTAAAAGAGGAAGCCCAATCACTCCTCTTGGAAGGCCAGACGTCTGCCTCTGAACTCATTGACTGCGCAATGGATGTCGCCTTGACCGGGTTCAGGCAACTGGCAGGTGCCGCTGTACTCAGAAGACAAGGCTGGCTCAAGGCCACCTCTTTTCGTCAGGAGGTGCAGACAAAAATTATTGATATGCCTTATGACGGCCAACATCTCTTCGGGGAAAAGATAGATGAGGCCTTAAATACTACAAGGACACGGACACTGCCAAATCCCTTGGAACACTACAATTCCGGAACCAGTCCGTTCGTGGAAACAAAAACAGAGGACAATCTTCTTATAGGGGCTCATATCAGAACAGGTCCTCCTATTCATACAGTCAGAACAGAACGCAATACCAACCGCGACAACAACAACAAGGGCGTCAGACTTCCTACGGCAAGTCTAACTATAGAAGAACCAGAAAAAACCCGCTGGCGGCCGCCAATGACTTGTGTCAATGGCCCATCCATCCACCATCGAACTTCTTCAAAATTGGAGGCAAACTCACACACTTCCTCGCAAATTGGAGATTGATAACATCAGATCGGTGGGTGCTCCAGCTCATTCAGTTCGGACATTCTCTGGAATTTGTCACAATTCCCCCGACAACACCACCTCGCAAGAGGTCCCACAGGCACCTACGATTGGTTCTTCAGGAAATCGCTTCCATGATTCAGAAGGGAGCGATAGAGAAGGTTCCACCTGCCCACAAAGGGAAGGGTTTTTACTCCCACTTCTTCCTGATCCACAAAAAAGGGAAAAAGTGGAGGCCAATCCTGGATCTAAGGGCACTCAACGTGTTCCTAAAGAAACAATCGTTTCGTATGGTGACACTCCAGGAGATCCTGGGACTTTTGGAGGAAGGGGACTACATGACGTCCTTAGACCTGCAGGACGCCTACTACCATATTCCTATCCTCAAACGGCACAGGAAATACCTCAGGTTTGCTGTAGCGGGGCAGCACTACCAATTCTGCGTCCTCCCGTTTGGCCTCAAATCTGCTCCACGGATATTTACCAAATGCCTCTCCCCTGTGGCAGCCTTTCTTCGTCAACAAGGACACCAGGTCTTCCCATACCTGGACGACTGGCTGGTAAAGGCACCATCTGCGACCGGCGCAGCCAAATCCTCCAGCGCCTGTCTGGATATTTTCCAACGTCTAGGTTTGACCCTCAACCACGAGAAGTCGACACTGAAACCCAACAAGGTCATTACATTTCTTGGGGCAACTCTAGACACGGAACGCGTCAAGGCTTTCCCCTCTCAGGAAAGGAAAGTAAAACTCATCTCCCTGGCCACATCAGTGGCATCAAGGAAGACCTTACCGGTCCGCACCTTCAAGTCCCTCCTCGGCATGATGTCCTCATGTATCATGCTCATTCCACACTGCCGCCTCAAGATGCGCCCACTCCAGGAGGAGTTAACGAACCAGTGGACACAAAGTACGGGATCATTCGAGGACCGCATTCGAGTCACTCGAACTATGATCAACCACTTACAGTGGTGGAGATCGCTCAAACACCTGTCACAGGGACTGCTGTTTCTGCTTCCCGCAGAGCCACATGTGATAACAACAGACGCATCCCTAGAAGGCTGGGGAGCGGTCCTCCAAGAACTCCAGATCAATGGCAAGTGGACAAAACAGGAAACCCAACTCCACATCAACCTATTGGAGTTAAGAGCGGTCTTCCTAGCTCTACAAGCTTTCCTACCACGCATTCGAAACTCCCCAGTGCTCGTCAGGACAGACAACACCATGACAATGCACTACCTGAACAAGCAGGGGGGAACGCGATCGCTCTCACTATCTCGAGAATTGCAAAGAGTCTGGAACTGGCTTCTGGAACATGGGATAACGCTGAAAGCGGAATACGTCCCTGGCAAGGACAATGTCTTGGCGGACGCTCTGAGCAGAGAGGCGTCTCATCCCACGAATGGGAGCTAGATACGGAAGTGCTGGAACACATCTTCGCGGAATGGGGAACTCCGCAAATCGACCTTTTTGCCACGAGACAGAACGCCAAATGCCCTAGCTTCGCAAGCAGGCATCACCACTCAGGAACCCTCGGAAATGCATTTTCCATCGCATGGCGCAACGTCTTTGCCTACGTCTTTCCGCCATTTCCACTAATACCCAGGGTTCTCAGGAAGATGAAAGTCGGAGCCCTGCACTCTGATTCTGATCGCTCTATTCTGGCCGAGGCAGCACTGGTTCACGGACCTTCACCGCCTCTCTGCCCAGCCACCTATTCGCCTGCGCCAACATCCAGCTCTGCTCACAATGTCCCAAGGACAAGTACATCACCTGAATCTGAGCTATCTAAAATTGTCAGCTTGGCTCCTGAATACCGGGAATTCAGCCACCTAAACATCCCTCAGGAGTGCAGAGATGTTCTTGCAAAGGCTAGAGCGGAGAGCACTAATAAAACTTACTCACTAAAATGGAAACGGTTTTGCTCTTGGTGTGCGACTGAAGGCTTGCACCCCTTCCACATCACTCCACAGCAGCTGCTACCATACTTACTACATCTGGCGCAATCGGGCCTTGCTCACGCATCGGTCAAAGTGCATCTGGCGGCGATCTCGAGATTCACCAGGACTTCTACAGGTCCATCCCTGTGGGCAAACAGACTTATAAAGCAGTTCCTTAAAGGTCTCTTCAGGTCCTTCCCACGTCCAAGACCGATCCCTCCGTCGTGGCAGCTCAATGTGGTCCTTCACCAATTAATGAAGCACCCCTTTGAACCCATCCATAAGGCAGACATCAAATTTCTCTCATGGAAAACGGCCCTCCTCCTGGCCTTGACTTCTGCCAGAAGGGTCAGTGAGCTGCAGGCTCTCTCAATTCAAGATCCTTTTATGCAGTTCAGGGAGGACAGAGTCATCTTACGAACTAATCCTCGGTTTATTCTGAAAGTCCCCTCGGACTTCCACCTCAACGAGCCAGTGGTACTCAGGTCATTCTTTCCAAATCCTACCACTGTAGCCGAGAAAACTCTACATTCGTTGGATCTGAAGAGATGTCTTAAGTTCTACATTGACAAGACGAAACACTTCTGAAAATCATCTCAACTCTTTATTGCCTTTAGTAGACCACGGAAAGCCATGCCCTTATCAAAACAAAGCATTTCAAGGTGGATTTCCTCGGCGATCACCTTTTGCCATGACAAGGCCGGGCGAACCTTGGACTCAAGAGTCCAAGCTCATTCGACAAGAGCCATGTCCACGTCTGCGGCGCTGTTTGCTGGAGTGCCGGTATTGGACATCTGCAGAGCGGCGACCTGGAAGTCCCCGCATACCTTCACCAGGCACTACTGCCTGGATACTGAGCTGATGAAGGATGCAGCAGTGGGCCGAGCAGTGCTTCGCCATCTATTCCAGTGAGGTGAGCCTTCCCACATCCCTCCATCCTTTACTGGTATGCACATTCTTTTACTGATATTTACATGACAATGCATTTTGGTGGTTTGCAGTCGCGTGATATGTATTATCTACAGACTCATATATGATGTTCCATCAAAAATGTGCATAATATATTGCTTGCTACTCTGATTCAGGCATGTGAATCTATGAAAGACACCCAAATACTGGATAAGAAATGCGTTACTTACCTGTAACTGCAGTTATCCAGTATTAGTGTCTTTCATAGATTCACATGCACCCTCCCCTGGAAGAACTCACCTATCTCTCTAACAAGTTTACGCCTACCTAGCTTGGTGCGTACGAAAATCCGGGAGACCTAGGCTCCTGACAGGAAGGTTCTAGAAGGAGGTGGTAGCTGATTGGTTGGCTTCTTTACTTTGGTCCTTTTTACAAAAGGACACAGATAGGCCACTAAGGTGGGACCCTTGGGCCTACTCTATTTAGGTCCTTTTTACAAAAGGACGTGGATAGGACACTAAGGTGGGATCCTTAGCCCTATTCTTTTCTATGTATGTCTCTAGGACATTACTTTTTTATATACCGGAGGCTCCCGTCTCGACGACGGGGAATGATTCAGGCATGTGAATCTATGAAAGACACTAATACTGGATAACTGCAGTTACAGGTAAGTAACGCATTTCTTCTTGAAGTAGGTACATCTTACACTCTTTTGGAACAGTGCTGGGGTGGTTCTGCTGGATACAAGGATCTTGTCCCTGATCCTGGTTACATAGATAGAAAGGCTTGTTGCCTTGTTTATTTCATTTTTACCTTACATAGTCACCAGTCTTGCTCTTTCCTCCCGAGGATGTGCCAAGATCCACCCACAATGGTGAGCATGTCTGCAAGATAAGTGGGGATTGTGGTCATGATGCCTTTGTAAATGATGCAGCGGTTTTGAAAATGATGCGGACCAGAAGGGGGGGGGCAATGGATTTCACTTAGGATGCAGTTAATGTGATCATATGTCTTCAAGCCCTAGATGAGATGTGCCACGCTTTCATGATCCAATGTTAAATCTGCGAGGCCATGACGCAGGAACCACTGTACACATATGAGAGCATAAAATCAGTTCTGAAGCCCCTCTCTGAATGAAACTTCCACTTTCTTTAGATGAGGGACTCTGTACTCTGCAGTCTTTGTTTTGTGTTCCTTGAGTGTGATGTTGGTATCCAGTGTGAATCCAAGTGAAGCCATCAAGTTTCACATCATTGAGCAACGTTTGTACTATTTCGTGCCTGTTGTTTTTGACAATAGGAATTGTGTCTTGGTGGAGTTGAGCTTCAGGTAGGCTTTGGACATCCCAGTCCGAATAAGTTGCAGGTAGTGTTTGAGCTATTGGATGTCTGGAGCAGAGTAGACTTTTAAGTAGAGTTGTGTATCATCAGCATACTGGTGAATGTTGATGCTGCCATCTGTGAATAGAGCTGCAAGGGGCTCCATGTAGATGTTAAAGATGACAAGGGGCAGTATGGAATCATGTGGGACTCCGCTGGTGATATGGATATTTTGTGACCTAGAAGTGCCCGTGAGACTGGTGTTGGTTGAAAACATAGGAGATGGACCAATGAAGAACATTGCTTTTGAATTCTATTTGAGACTCCAGGGTCTGGATGAGTGTGGGATAGTTGGCTGTGTTGAATGCAGTGGAGGTCCCTAACTGGGCACAAGGCCTCCACCCATCACAAGTGCCCTGCTCACCTCAGTTTTTATACACCAGGGCAGCAGCTATTCTAAGTAAACTTTCATGGTCCCCTCCCCCAACAACAGTTTGCAAGGGTGCCCATCAGTGTATTTTACACCTCTCCTTGGCCTCTCTAAGTTGTAGTCTTTGTTTATGCTATCTAGACTTCTATGTTGTAAAAAATTCCGGATAGGATAGGTTGCTTGACAGTTGGCCTGGTATATGCTGAGATTTGTATTTTTGATTCACACCCCCTTGTATTCTTTCTAAATGTTTTAGTCCCCCTTTTTGCTTTTCATTATTTGTATAACCGCTCTGCTTGAAATGTCACATGTTGCCTTTGGATTGTATCTCTTCCTAGCACATTCCATGCATTGTGAGATTGTTTTTATAATTGTAGTATTTCCAGTAATAAAAAGTGCTGGGAGTATATTATTTTCTTAAGAGATTGGATTACATAAGAAATATAACATTCATTGGAAAATATTCATTCGTTGGGTGAAGGACTTGTGCATTAAAAATAAAGCCAGAGTCACTGGCACATTTATGAAAACACATTGAATAAGAAGTCTTTTTTTTATTTATCTTCATAACTGTCCAGTTGGACTGGGCATTCATTCCAGCAGAATTTTCAAACATCACAAGGTGGCGACTCTCAATTATATACATCTTCTTATTTTGTTGAAACCTTTTCCCCATTGTATATTCTTTGCTGCCTTCTGCCTAGCACTATGCTCTATGCTGGATCTGATAGAATACATTTTCTGATTTACTTGTCTATTAACTGAAGCTCATATATATGTGTGTGTGTGTGTGTGTGTGTGTGAGATATATATATATATATATCCCCTCCCCCCGCTTCAGTAGTTAACGTTTCCATTGAAAATTTAATTTTAGGTTTGCTAAAAACTGTTGCTGTTTGACGAATCTTCACAAAACTTTCCTACAAAAGATAGATCTTGAGAGATCTTCAAGTAAAGATTGTGACAAGACCTACAAATATAAAAGCATGAAGAATGATAAGAGAGACAAATGATAATGGATGGATTTTTTGATTAAAACGAACTATGTGTAGAGCTAATATGTTGATATTCTGTGATTATGTTCTTTGATTCGCACAATGATTAGTTTGTGAAAATAATGTAATGTTACGTGGCATTTTCTCCACTAAAGACTTTCCTTCCTTGTTCGATGTAAAGCTTTACCCCCTCAGCTCATTTTTAGATATCATTCTTTGGCGGGCTCACTACATCTACGTTATCCTGCAGAGAACCAGAAAATTCAGGCGGGCCTGGGGGCATAACCAACATTTCTTAGGGTGGGTTTTTGCGTTAATTCTGTAGCTTTCGTTCTAGCATGTCGATTTTTTCGCAGATTTTTTGTACAGTCATTCTGCAGTCCCATGCACCTCGCTGGCAGGTTTGCGGATAAATTATAATAAATAGTATTAGATGCTTTTCACTTCCTCAACACCCATCAGCAAACTAGTGCGCTGTTTTTTGATGTTATGGTTTTATTTTGATCATACTTGAACATTACACATTTCGTGTTAACATAAATATTCTCTTTGAAACCCATTCTTCAGTTAAATTCCACAAATACTTCTGTTCAACTATATTAAGCGCCTTTTCCGCATTGAATATTTGTGTTGCGTGTTCTTACTGTAGTTAAATATGCTTTATAAAAGTGAAATATTACATTCAAAATACACGCTGCCTCATTTGAAGAATTTCTGAACCTGCAGTCTCCGTTCCTTGTGCCTGTTAGTGGGCAGTGGTGTTCCTGCCAGCATTTGGTTACAATATTGGATAATGTGATGCACAGATGTTGTTTTTAGGTTTTGAGTGTCTGGTGTTTCAAGCCTATGAATATTTCAGTGCTTGTGCGTTTTTTCGCATGCATGAAGAGTTTCATTAAATTGTATATCAATAGTTCTTCTAAGGGTTAAACATGTTAGCCAATATGAGCTGTGTGACGTCATGTGCTTCAGCTGTAAGAGCATATCTTATTTCCATGATTTCCAGCGATTGTGGCTATTTAAAACCGTCTGTGGATGCTCTGTGTAATGATCGATTTGTTTCATTTCTTCAAGATAAGCGGTTGCTTGCTTTGGAACCGGTCTTTTTGGTCTCTTTTATTGCATTATCATTCTTCGCTTTCCATGGTAGCAATCTACCTATTCTACTTTCTTGATGTGCCTTTTTTTTATAGCGGTTCTGCAGTCAAGTCATTTTGACCTCTGTTAATAGTGTAGCAGTTCTCATTTCTCAGCTTTCTCATTTATAGTGTGATATTCATGCACCGTCTTCTTGGTCTGTGCTATTCAGACTTGTTTTTTATACTTCGTTTTGGGTAAATCCCGCGTGGTTTCCGATTCCACTGTTTGCTTGTTGTCCAGCAACATAACATAACATAACATAACAGCACGTGCTTCTGGACGCTTGCTTCTCTTGCTGGCTTCAAAGTGCTGTTCTGTTTGTCCTTTTTGTAAAACAGGCCCACAGCCATTGCAGCACGGTCAGTGTCAAGGGATCCTGGCAGCTCCCAGACTTCCAGCACGCTTTGCTGGCTGCGTACTCCTGCTCCCACGTACATTTAACACATGGCTGATGGGTCAGCTGGTGGAATGCATGGTATTTAAATTCTATTCAGGTATCGTTGACATTGTTCACACACCTTTTCTCTCTTTTTCCCTATCACAGGACTATAGCCTCTGCAGATCTTGAAAATGAGCAGGGCATTGTATGGTGCCGGCTTCCAGTATGGTACAACGCCTAGTTGTAGTTTGACCTGTAATGTTAAGCGTGATGGAATCCAACACTGAAATATCTTTCACTTTATAATGTAAGTCCAGTTTGGTCTTCAAATTATTACGTTTGGAGAGAATTCACTCATCCTTTGAAATACATAGGTGTGACCTCAGCTAGTCCGCACCTTGGATGCAGAAACTGATCTAGCCCCAATACCAATAATTGAACAAGGATCGATACTCAACAACATCACTACAATGGCCCGTACACATTCACCCAGTATCCCTGATGCACTGGGTTCAATTTGTTTCTTTTCATCAAATACTTCTTTTATAGATCCCTTAGGGACATTCGTCTAATAAATAATCTTGAGATGACCTCTTCTACTTGGTCGATGGACCAATTAGTTGATGGCAATGATAAATACTAACTTACCAATAATTTAGTCAAAATAATTACACTCTCTGTAAGGTTAATAATGAAATTTATCTCAATTTAAAGGTAAATGCTCATCAGCAACAGGTTACAATTACAAACATCGAACCTCATGACAGGAGTAATTATGCATTTTATACAGACTCATTACGTAATGACATTATACAATGAAGCAATGGATAGAGTAAGAGACAAAAGATTCAGCAAATAATTATACCAAGACAATATTATGCCTAACGGAGGGATAGATGAAACAATAGGTTCATCTACAATAATGCATATCAATATATTGTTGACGGAATGGGTAGGTAGAGAGACAAAAGATTCAGAGAACAATACATTAATGCAGAGATTCTGAGAACGATATAGGCTAAATACAAACCTATCGGTCTGTAGGAAAAACCACCCCCTGGACCCCAAAAGGTAATCAGTTAACACAAGATACAATTGACAGGAATGGGAGAGGATAGACACAGCTAGGCGTCTCTGCGAACCGATGGACAGCAACACATCTCCCCTCTTCTCTCCTGTCAGCCTAAGCCTCTCGAAACACCCCTAAAGGCAACCAAATTATATTTATTTATTTTGAAGATTTTATATAGCGCGAACAAGACTCTTGCGAGTAACAGAGCGCTTTACAAGTCAAATGTAAGAGAGAAAACAAAAGTAGCAAAACAAGAGATATGCGAAGCAGAGTTACATAACTTATACAGTCAACTATCTTGGGGGATCAAATGCCCGATATTGAGCACAGAGACCACGATAGGTGTAATATACAGGAGGTTAGCAGAACTGCCAAAGTTTACGTGAATTGTGCCATGAGGATCGCTTTCACTTCTTCTTTGAAGGAGGTATACGATGGGTTTGTTCTTGTTTCAGTGGGCAAAGAGTTCCAGATCCTAGAAGCCATACCAGAGAATGAAAAAGTGTAGGTTTTTTCTTGGCAAATCGTTGGGGTTTTTCGAAGAAGTGTCTTGGCACTCCTGGAGGCTCTGTTGCCAGCAGAGAGCTCCAGTTTCTGAGTAAGGTAATGCGGAGGTTGTGGTAAAGGGCCTTATGAGTCATACAGGCGATTTTAAGATGAATTCTAATTTCAAACGGTAGCCATTTGAGGGATCCGAGCTTAGGGGATATGTGAGAATTTCTCTTTGAGTCTGTGATGAGTCTCGCAGCAGGGTGGATAGTGGCTTTTAGTAGGGCTGTCGATGCCCTTGGGAGGCCGCATAAAGTTACCGCCCCATATTCCACTCTAGGTATTACTAGGGCTTGAACTGCTTGTTTTAAGTGAAAGGCTGGCAGATAGGGGTTTCAGTTTTCGCAAGGTCTTCAAGTGGAAGTTGGCTCCTTTTGTGGAAGCGCTCATATGCATCTGCATCTTTAAGTTGCTGTCACGAATTATCCCAAGCGATTTCGCTGAATCGACGATGAGCGGTTGAGCTTTGAGAGCTGTTAAATGCGTCAACCAGTCTAGGATAGTGGGAGATTTGTTAGGGGGGGGCGATAAGGTGGAATTCCGTTTTGAGGGAGTTTAGTTTCAGATGATTTTCGGCCAGCCAAGTTTGGGTTTTTAGTAAGGTGGAGTTGAGTGATTTGATGTCATCCAGTGAGTGGATCTTGATGTAGATAGTCGTCTGCATACATATGGAAATGGATTTTATGTGATAATGAAACCCACACTGTTAACCTCCCACCATTCACTACTTCCTATTAATGTTACCTGGCATAAACCTAGTGCGAAAAGCGGCATTAATCAATACCTTTAAAGCAGAATGCGACATGCAAATACTAAAGCACTTGCGGCCTATTTGTGCAATTCGTTTTAAACCACAAAGTTATTACATTATTATTCATTCACGTGTTAGTTCAGGCATGCGCAATGCAGTATTCCCATGTTTGTTGGGTGCAAGTTAATTTTACTATCCCTACTTATTGTTAGCAAGTATTATGGGGGTACTCAATACAAGTAGGTTTCTTTTTCGCGAAACCCTGCTCCATCACATGGCTGTATGGGAAATGTATTTTCTTGGCTTTAAAAGTTTAAAGAATGATTCCTACTGACAGCGGTTATCATAATCCAAAACTTGTTCATTATTCTACTTCTTTTTTCGAAAGGCTAAAGTGCTAAGTTATTTTAATGCAACATTGGCCATACTTGCCACCTTCTTTAACAAAAGGCAGGTGTTATGATGTTATGGGTCTTTGCTTTAAACATGAGGCTTCTGTATGAAACCTCTGCTGCGGAAAGTCTGAATAGTGACCTATATGAGGCATTGAAATGTCCAACTAATACTTGTGGTATTACTATGCAGCTGGCAGAGTCTGTGTGTAATGGTACCTTACTTCAAATGAGTGAATGCCACCATTTCATCAGGATTGATGTAATGGTGGCATTCTTAACTTTTTGATTTATGTGGACCCCCACTTAATCATTGCTGAGACCCCCACTGAATCATTATTGGAATCCAATGACCCCCCACTTAGTCATTACTAGAATACAGGGACTCCGAGATAAGCATTTTCGATTATTTGAACCACTAAACAATACACAAAAAATACATTTGAACTGTAAAACAGTACAGAAAAAATGCAGAAACAACCATTCATCAAACTAATACACTAATAATTAAATTTTTTATTTAATTCACAAAAAGATTTAAATGGGAAATAAGAAACTTCTCTAAATCCAATTTAGACCACTCATTGTCTATACTATATTCTGTTTGTTGAACTTGCACAGCTCCCACAAACCACTCTTGAGGATATTAACTTAATCTTAAGTCTCCAACTTCAAATTCTGTCACATTTATAAAACATTTAAAAATGTTCAACTTAATATTTTGCTACTTTACTTCCATATACTTTATCAATCTATTAATATGATTTAATTTTCCAAGCAGTCAGGGACCCTTTGAGTAGGCTTTGCAGTCTGCCAAGGGCCCCTGAACCACAGGTTAAGGCCACTGGTCTACTGCAATGAATGAATTAGGGTGCTGGCAAAGGTGCACAGGTAATGATTCTTAGCAGAGGTCGATAGGAGATACAAATCACAATTATTCTTGCAGCTTATTAGTGAGTGAGTGTATCCCTTGAGCGAGTGTATAGGATTATAGAAAGTTACAGTCAGCCGCCATATTATGGTAGTTAGTATTGATTGACACTTTTTCAGCAGTCATAGCACATACAGGTGTTTCAAGAAGAATGAATGTTACTTTTCAAGGTGCAGGATTCAGACTACATTGATGAGGGGAGAGAAACTGGCGGCCTGTGAAGCTTGGCATACTCCGCATGACAGGTCTTCCTACATGATTTTTGCCTCACTGAATTGTGTGGACATTTGAGCTCCTACCCACTCTTTAGTCTTTGACAATGATATTATCTTTGTTCCTTTACTCGAATATATGCATTTGAAACACACAAATGCGTTGTGCCATAGTACAGCATGTCCTTGGGTATTTGCCAGATTTGATGCTTGATAAAGAAGTCCCATTGTTAGAATTATAGTGATGTTAATCTTGTTCTTTCAAATAGCTTTGTGTAGCAAGGTTCATTATTCATTTTATTAGGGACAATGCAACTTATGTCATAAACACACAGTGATCTGTTGGTTCTAACTTTGTGACTGTTCTGACCACATGCATATTCCAAGAAGTTCCACATTTGTGCTGAGCTTTCGGATTCTTTCGTTTATTCTCTTTTTTATTGTTACAGGCCACTAGCAAATAAGACTAAAAATAGGAAATGAGAAAGAGATTGGTGTTCTTCATCCTGGAAGGCTCAATTGGACAATATGTCAGAAGAAGAGAAATTATAGGAGAATGCTGGATGGGGAGTAAGCGTGGGAGGCGAGAAGCCACACACTAGAGGACAATGAAGGGGCAGAGCAGAGAAGCTACAAAGCTAGGAAAGAAGGACAGCTCCTTAAATCAATCACATCACTTACTGGAGAGGATAATGGGAGGAATGGTCAGAGAAAAAGAATGCATCTTAGGCAAAAAAGGAGCCTTACTAGAGATGCTGAACATCCACATGATGGAATTAAAACATATCAGAGTGCTTGGGTTGCACAGGATTTGCATGAGAAGAATGATACAAGTGGCTTGGGATTGCGAATGGATGGATACCAATGGTAACTACATAGGCCACTTTGTTGACGTCAACTCCTTGATTTGGAAACAATTATGCCAGCTGAAATTCAATCCAAATATCTTGCAGTTAAGCAGTTGCAGCCCATAATGTGCAGCAGGGGTATGGCAGGCACGCACACACATGCACACTCTCTTTCACACGCATACACATATAAACACACAGCACACACACAAGCGCACATACATACACAGCATGCACACACACAAAAAAACAGACATTTGTACATACACACACCCAACCTTAAAAAAAAAGTACCTGGCCGTAGTGGTGATCTTGGGTTGTGGAAGGAAAACCTCTGTTTCCTGGAGGAAGGAAGTGCTAACTCCTTTCATTGGCTGAGCTTGTCAAAGATCAGCCAAAGAGAGAAGGACCTTTCTTACCTCATCGCAGAGTGGGATGGGGTCAGTGAGACTTGCTGACCACGCTCCACTCTGGGGCGAGCATCACTGATGGTAACTCTGGATCTTTAGGGCATAAAACTGAAGTGCCCAGGTCCACGTCTCTCAGTGATGCTTCCCGCATCATGAGGAGGAGGTTCATAGAAGACTTTGTCGGGGGAATGAGGAGGTCATGCCACCGGCTGTGAAATCTTCAACCTTTCATATTTCAGAACACATAGAGCACATGTACAGCACCTGGCTGCCTGATCGAACCATGAAGAGTTCTTGACCGGCTGATCTTTGCTCAGCCTAACATGCGCACTCTTCTCAGAAAAAGGTGGAGGGGCTGGGCCCATCCACCCTTAATGGCAGGCCATGGCTGCAGTAAAGTGTGAAATCCTGGAAAATAGACCAGCTTGCTGCAGGACGATCATTGAAGGCTACCTGGAGAAAAAAAGAAAACTATATGCAAATTATTTTTAAGGATTTATTCAACTGAGGGGAAATTTCAGCATGGACACAGATTTCGCCCAAGCTCTGGTAAAAATTATGATTGAAAAGGGTTACTTGAACAACATACTGGCTAAAGTCAACTTTTGAGAATTACATTTCTAGCCATTTCAGAATGTGGCTTCAGCTACATTCCAAAGAAGATTCTCTCCTAAAGTAGCATTCATATCAACTTTAGAATGAATTAAGGTTCCAACATTGTACCAAGCAGTCTTCCAACCAGCTGAAATTGTCAGAGATCTGAGGTAAAGGTATATTTGGAATTATTGGCAAAAAGGTGACAAAATGTTGTCACCCCTCCCACAAAGTTAGTAAAAAACATAAGAGGAGTTAGAGGAACACACAGATCTCCAGCATACCAATGGAAACATTGTTACAGTTCTTACCCTTAATAGGAGGTACTTAATGTCCCTTCACAAAAGGGACATAACATAAAAAAATACCTCAAAGAATATATTCTTTTTACTTTGACAACGCATCCCTTCGACAAGATTTGGGGCCTCGTTTCTCAACCATTGCAGAAAGAATATGAATAATAGAGGACAACAAAACAGAGCAGTAGCGCACACCTGTAAAATTGTTGCAGCCAGCTGAGATTGTTTGAATCACTGTTGTATAATTTATACAAAGCATGACTCTGGCATGTCAGATGTAGATTATGTCTCACTAACATATTAGACAATGCATGAACTGCAAATGTGTTAAATTCATAAAGGTTCTTACCTAGTAATAGTTTGTTGAAAACCAAGTTATACTATTGTTTTAAACAGCCTTGTTCATCAACATAAATTACACTGTTCTGTAGCTCCTAAATAACAAAATCTATCCCCACAAAATGGTGAATGGTATAACGACTTCATTACAAACAGCACGCCAACAGTGGTATCTTTATGTGTGACAATGTTGCTTATATTGTGAAGTACCCACTAACACCAAGCTCCCTCAGAGTATCTGTTGTATTCCTGCTTCTCAGCCTAGAATGTTTGGTGTGAGAGCTAGTTAGAATGTTGTGTTGTATGGCATTTTAGGATCCGAGGGAATTTTCCCGATTCATGCCCTTATATAGGTACAATTAACATTGCCCTAATATAGGCATAGAAATCATTCCCTTATTTAGACATAGCCCATGCAGTCCAAATACAGGCATGGCTACTTCCACCCGTAACAAAACGTCACAACGGTTTCTTGGAAAATCAGCTTAAGCAGTCGGGGACCTCCCTTGCTTGAATATTGATTTGTCCAAGAACTCATGTACTTTACAGAGAACTACTATTCCCTTGGGGTTCTTTACTGACGTTATTATGCCTGATTTTACGTCAAACTAGACACCTTCAAGGTATAAATATGCCTTCACGGTGGTTTGGAGCATTTCGACTATCTACTTGCCCGACGCAGCTCGCTACAGCAAGTGCCAAGGGAAGCCAACCCTCCAGCTGACGCACTGATCGGGAAGCTGTCCTTTCTCTCGCTGAGAATCCAGCTCCAGTGTTTCCAAGCTTCCCTTGCGGGGTGTTGGGAAATCGAGTCCCGAGACAGAGATACCAGACCTCCTTCATTCAAAACTAAGGTACGGAGCTGATTAGAACCTAAGATAAATCTTGGATGGATTCTTGGCAAAGAAAACTAAACCTATGCTACACCACACTTACTTCTTCCCTCGTACTAGACTTAGGTTAGGTACATTGGGGTAGGCGTATTTTAGAAGCACCAGTTGAGTACTTTTTAGCCTTTGTTATTTATATATGTATTTTTATATGGCTTAGAGGCCATACAATGCTCTTACAGTATTATTTTATAATATTGTTCTCGCTGTACGCATTATACTTTGCAGCCTGCATTACGATTGTAGCAGTTCACTTTACTTGCATGAGAAAGAAGACTGTTCAATAAAACCTTTTATTGAAAACGCCCGTCTCTCTATTTCTCTTCACCTCTGTAGAAACGAAGCATGCACGATTGACTGAGTGAAATACTTATCTATTGTTTCCGTGACTCTAGAGATACATTTCTTATTCTTGGGAAACAAAGTTGTCATGTTAATGCGCTTGTCAGAATCTAATCCCTTCTTGTGAATTCGAAAAAGTTTCTAGTGACCTCTGAGCTAGCTGGCACTCACTATTAATACATTCGATAGAGACCTAGTTGAACTCAGTCCTACGTCTAAACTATAGGAGATATTATTCCAATGCGCAGAACCTATTGGGAATATAGGAACTACACTACAGTTGAGTGTGAAAGACTGTCAGTTGGATGAAGGGCTTTTTCAACATTTTTGGCGACGCTTTGAGCCTACGTGTACCACCTCAAAAGAAGCTAAAATGTACATAAAAAGAATACTTAAGAAACCGAACAGAGGACTTACGAAAACAAGGTAAAATACTCTACAATTTAAAGTTTTTGTTTAATCTATCTGGCACCACAAGACCCCACCAGTGACCCCGAAATCGGTCGCCCTAAGACTTAAGAGTGCCAGATCAAAATGTCATGATCAAGGTCAATAGCCAATGTGAGAGCCTCGGAGTAAAGTTATGATTACTGGCACTGTGAGATGAGAGATCTTGAACTTTTAAAGTAGTGTTTGACAGCAACTACGTGAAGCTGCAAGCCATCTGTTATTGGGAGAGGCTATCACCCATATGGCGTGTGACTGTGAGGGGTATCCCTGGTGTCCGGTAACCTTTGCTATCAGCCAACTGTAATTGCTTATTTAGTCTACAGCGAGTCCCAATGTGGAAGACATTTGAGTGGCTGCAATCCATTGTGGGCAACTTGGATTGGGGATTCGGGGGCTAATATCGAGCCCCAGCGTTGATGGCTTTGCTAGAAGAAACTTTAGTTGTCATTGTGCTTTTAAGCGCTGCTGTCGACTGCTCCAGGATCACACCCTGATTTGAGGTGTTTGAGCCATGCTTGGGATTCACCCTCTGTGTTTTGTTGCGTACTGGCTCATCATGACTTTTGGAGTCGTTTGTGGGGCAAGGTTAATTAAGGACAGAGGTTCAGCCCCGGTGTGCAACATTTAAATTGGTGACGATTCAAAGAAAGCAACAATTTTACATGAACCTAAATGCGGCAAACAGACTTTCAAAACCGTCATTCTGCGTTTGAATTTCATTATTGGCGCGTGCCACTTACCTTGTTTTGGTTTGTCGCGCAGTGTGTCTGCCAGGCCTGCAAGAGGCAAAAAAGGTCCCAACTCACAGGGTGACAGGGAAACATCAATCAATTGTCGACACACTATACAAAACTTGTAAATGTGACAACCGTCACGTCACTTAGGTCACGCACTCAGGTCACGAGCTCACACTCTGAGTGCGTGACCTAAGTGACGTGACGGTTGTCACATTTACAAGTTTTGTATAGTGTGTCGACAATTGATTGATGTTTCCCTGTCACCCTGTGAGTTGGGACCCTTTTTGCCTCTTGCTGGCCTGGCCAGTCGGCTTGTTTGGTTTCATGGGTTGTGTATACCGTGTGCTGGCGTGGTAATGTGTTTGTTGCTTCGGCTTGAGTGTAACGTGTGTGGGAGGTTTGTCTTTTCGTTTGAGAAAGGGAGAAGTGGTGAATGTTAATTGCTGGGTTGTGTGATTTGAGTGGTGAACGTTAATTGCTGGGTTGCGTGATTTGATTTGGTTTCCGTGATTTTATTTTTTTGTTTATTGTTTTTCTATTAAAGAAGGGAGATGTGTTGTATTTCTGCTGCTCAGCCTAGAATGTTTGGTGTGAGAGCTAGTTATAATGTTGAGTGGGAAAGACTGTCAGTTGGATGACTACTCTAAATTCAGACAAGGTCTATTCAGCCTAGCTGAGTCACCCAGGCAGGGCAGGACATACCGCAACCCAACCAGTGACTGGCAGAATTGAATGCACATCCCCTCTCTCCTGTCAGACAGAACAAGACACTCAATACACATCAGGCAGGCACAAAGACACATAGCACACAAAAATGTCCACATCTAAAAGTGGCATTTCTAAAATAGTAATAATAAATCCGCTTTCACCAATAAGACGGATTTATCACTACTATTCCAAACATATCAAACTTGATCATGCTACCGCTCTCAGATCAGGAATTACCACTGAAGCACATATCAGGGAATCCCCAATGCATCCATATGAGAGAGCAGCCTCACAGCAGTGAAAAAACCAAATAGGCTGTTTGTCACTACCAGGACATGCCACCCAGTTAAGGCACGTGTCCTACCTTTTACCTACACCACACTCTGCCCATAGGGCTAGTTAGGCCCTACCTTAGGGTGACTGATATGTAGTAAAAGGGGAGTTGCAGACATGGAAACCACTTTGTGTCGCCTCACAGCAGCAGTAAACTGTTCACGCAGACCCTGCAGTGGCAGAGGCCTGAGACTGGTTTGAAAGGCTACTTTGGTGGGTGGTGCAAGTAGCGCTGCAAGCCCACCAGTAGTGTTTAATTTACTTGCCCTGGTTATATGGGATATCACTGTACAAGGTAAATTAAATATGCCAAACAGGTGTAGACCAATCTTAGTCCTAAAACCATTGACAACAGGTACGAAAAAATACAGGAGCAAGGCAAAAGGTTCTGGGATGACCCTGCAAAAAGGGTCAAGTCAAACACAAATTGATGGAACTGGGGAGTGGGTATGCTGGTGAGATTTTGCGATGGGGGCAACTCCAATACTGGGTGACACAAGCTTATGAATATCTTGACTATTCAATTTATTGAAACACAGAAAAGGGAAAAGGGGGATTAGGTGAGTATGTGGCAAGTGTGATATAATTTCTAATGGTTCGTTTGAAATGGAACCTGTATGTACATACTGGAAGTATGACAATTTATACGATTTTGTTCTAAAAAGCAATAAACATACTGTTTAAAAATTATTGAAGGAGGCCATTATAACGTTTTTGACATTATACTCCAGCATTATTATTAAGTATGGGCCGATACCTCACCCCTTTTTGGAGTTTTATACTTAATTTTGTTGACATTGCAAAGAAGGGATTGTCACAATGTAGCTGTCCCAGAAGTAAATGCATTGCCGGATATTACTGATTGAAATACAATAACGGCAGCTTTTGGTTCAGAATGTTCGTTATTTTCCCCTGAAGTAAAGATACTGTATGGAAGAGACTAGAATACTATTCAGGCCCAAAAAAATTCAACCTGAAAGTCGAGAGCTTCCAACGTATCAATTGCTTTATTTGTGAAAGTTTTCTGGTTTGTGCAAATACCAGACTGGACCATTGCTTGCAGTGTCAAGGATATTAATTGATTAATGCCAAGAATTTCTCTTTTGAGGGAAATATATTTGCTCCTTTTGGCTTACTGCTGAAATTGGAGGAATTTTTCGACTCTTGCGACAAAGCATCTCTAGAGGGATTTGGAAATATGTGACCGTGATGGTTTTCTTGGAGCACACCAAGGGCCAGATGTAGGTAAATCCGATTTACCTACTCTTAAATACCGAATCATACCGAATCGGTATTTAAGAGTAGGTAAATTGGAAGGCGGCAGATGTAGGTAATTTTTATTTTACAATTACCGATTCTGTAAGAGTCGGTATTTACCGATTCTGTAAATACCGAATTGGTATTTCCCATTGATTCCTATGGGCCTTGAAGCCCATAGGAATCAATGTGAAATACCGATTCGGTATTTACAGAATCGGTAAATACCGAATCCTGGCAGGGGGAACGGGGTGTCACTTTGACACCCTGTAGCACCCCAAATGCAGGCTTGTGTGCCATGTAGCACACATACATGCCCTAAGGGCATGTCTGTGTGTCACATGGCATAGGTGTACATGCACAGATGTGCATGTACACTGGAATTCGGTATTTTACCACCCAATAGGATTGGGTGGTAAAATAAGAAATCCTAAGGGCCTGTGGCACTGCAAACTGTGCCACCTACATATGGATTTACAGAATCAGTATATTTACCGATTCGGAAAAATACCGAAGTGGTAAATTTACCGAATCTGTAAATATACCGATTCTGTAAATTCCGACCCACCTACATGTCAAAAGCCAAATACCGGTCGGTAACGGCGGAAATCGGCCGTTAACGACCGGTATTTGGCTACCTACATCTGGCCCACAGTCTTTAACATTTTTTGCGTGTAGAGATTCTGCTCTGTGATGTTTAGACAGATGTACATTTACACATGTAAAGTTTTTCTCCAATAGAAAAATATTTTTCCCGTTGGAGAAACCTCTTCCTTTACAACCTAAATGAATATAAGATTGTTCCAGTTCGTGCCTAAAAAGCACACGCTTTGCTGGCATGATGTGAGCAGGTTTGTGAGCATTTTCTGCACAGGGGTATGTGATCGAGTTTGTGAATGTATGTCTTCATTCTTTTCCGTCGAGGCCACAAGTTGACAGTTTTTTGGCAGGTGGCCGGCATTCTGCAAATGGTTTCCCCACTAGCCATCAGATTTAAAGGGGGTCCTCCACCTCTGAATAAGGGATAGAACGAGGACTAAGTGAAACGGGGCATTTGCTGGTTTTCGGTAGATGTTACTTTACTGCCAATCCACAAATTGCAGCTAATGTTCGTGGGTGTATTTTCATTCAGCTGCCAGGAAAATTTCATTTACTCTATTCTGGTGAATCTGTTTTGTACTCATTTTGTCTTTCCTATTTAACAGACACATTTCTCATTCCCCAATTTGTGAATCAGAGGTAATACGGGAGCAATTATGTCCAGAACCTGGTGTTCCACAATAAGGCAGTTATCTCACTGACTTAATTATTTAAAACAGTAGAAATACAAAACTTGAGGTACCCACATTGAGATATTTTTGTGGAATAGTAGTTCCTTCTCAAATAAACTGTAGATCTAGAGTCTATTTTAGATGCATTCGTAATTAAGTTTCTTCTGTACACTTACTTTTACATACAGAAGTAATACTTTAGGCAATGGTTTTCTTGTAATACATTTAAAAACAATGTTTTCATGTTGTACTGATTCAACTGATTTCAGCCGAAACATGTTTTGTGGCATCCAGTCGTTTTTCTCAAGCCCACAAAATACAAGAACAAGATAAAAAAAAAAGATAAGAACGATAAAGCATAGAAGTACCCAATTTACATTTTTAAGAAGTTTAAGAAAAAGTAATCGCTAAATAACATACATATAGATAAAATAGCATTATAGTTCCCAGCATAATTAACGATAGTTTATGGTTTAAAACCCAGTTCGAAAAAATTTCACCTGTAAAGTGGAGGGGTATTAGACCACCTTAAACTTCTACAGAGACTTAGTCGTATAGTTAGCAATATGACAATCTGTGACACGAGACAAACAAACTTACATTTCAGAGACAGGTAGTGGTTACATAAGTATGCACCAAGCCAACATCCAGAAGGATAACCCCATACTTCCAAGATAATATCAGAACCTAGCCTAGGAGAAGAATAGTGTCATTTGAAAGACCAGTACTTGTTACATTAGTGTTGACCAAGTTAACTACAATCTATTTTAAATGAGTACTCAACGCCATACTGCTGTGTTCACTTCGATACAAAGAAAAAGGAGTGACATGAACCCTCATTGCAGCTAAAGCGGTACAAAAATAGCTGCTTAAGAGTGAAGATACCTTATCTCTGGACTCCATAGTACACAAAATAAACAGAATAAAGATACAAGTGGGAAGATTTAAAGTCTAGGTCCACACTCATGAAAGGGTGCACTCGAAAAAGTATGTATATTTGAACCACTGTCATTTGAAAATCATCACAGTAGTCCCACTCCATATGTGCAAGGGTCATCATATTGTACGCTGAAAAATATATTACTTCTCATGAAGTACATGTGGATCAAATTGCAGCGGTCAACTAACCCTTGAAATGCTTGTTAAAGAAACTACTCAAAATTATACTTAAATGCTGGCTTAATTCCTTTCTTAATTTTAGAAATGTAAGAAAAGAAGTGGAAAATTGAGTTAAGGCATGCTTTTTGAGTAGTTGGTCATGATGCATGTGTCTCTTGAATTATTCATTGGAGCATGACATTTGTGTTTTAAATGTATTGCAGAAAAATGTTTTTGCATTGAATTTTATTTATGCATTTAAAATTACGTCCACGATAGATAATTAAGAATAAAGTGGAAATAAAATGCTATAGCCATGATTCTGAAAGTATTTGTGTGGGTACTGGTCCACTAAAAAACCTCGATGTTGGCACCTCAATATTTGTATTTATCTTATTCTCATTTCCTGTTTTACTTTGATAAGTTTGAATCCATAAGCTTGTTTCATGCCATAGAAGACATCCAAACCCCATTCACCATTGTTAAAACCCGTCCTCCTCCAAAAGGGCATGGGCAGAATGGGGGAAGTAAATAGCAACGTTTGCAAGGCAAATTTGAGCAGCGTTTTTTACGAATAGATCTTCAATTAGAAACGGGTGTGTAGAGCATACTGGAGGGTGATGTCGTTTTGAATGGGATCTTTGCAATTGTGCCTGTATATACATACTGAAAGTATGTCACTTAATGGTTCTGAATTTGGTGGGTTTTTTTTCCATACAAAAACTAATAAATGCAGTGTTAAAAAAAAATTGACTGAAGACATAACCCCTTTGACCCTGTATACCCGCATCTTCATTCAGTTCAGTGTTTCCATACATATTCATGTTTTTATCAAGTTAGAAGTTGTTCAAGGTTTTTCTGTTTCATTACATATTAAGTGCTATATTCCTCAATTAACTTAATCCCTAGTCATGCAGTGCAATTTCAGGGACTCACCAAGGGAAATAAAGTTTTGCAATGTAACGCAGAGAAGCGTAAGCATGATCTGCTAAGACCAGAAGTCACCGTTGTGGGGACAAAGATTTACGAAGGCTCTTTTCCACTGTCTTCAAGTCACATTTTCTGTGATGTTCATCTTCTCTTGCTCAAACCGCGAAATATCTTAACTCTTCTCGTATCAAAAAAACTTCAGTACTCTGCAAAATGCATTACTTAAAAAGTAGCATTTATGACAGAAAATTCAGACCGAAATCTCACCGGCATTCACCAAGGAGAGGAGCTCCCTGAGGGGAGAACGATGCGCATTCTAATACCCCATTTGACGAGTTTCTAGAATAGTTCACATGCTCTTAAGTTTCATTTTTCTTACAGGTAAGTGCAAGCATGATGTTGTATGAAATAGAGCGAGTGGCCTTCAGATGTAAACAAGGTTTCTACAAGCACGGTTGTTTCAAAATTCATGCTGTGGTGGCAAGATACAAACCCCTGGTTTGCTGTGACCAATAATCTACCAAAGATGGCGACAGCAGAATAAACCTTAACGCTTTACCATAACGTTCTTTCAACACTTGCAAACCCAGTAAATTGATTTGAGGTATAATTTTGTCTAGGTTTTCCTATGTGTGTTCAGTTATGTCAGCAGCACAGCCCCAAAACTCCCCATATTTTTGATCGCTGAAGTTCTCCCATCCCAATTTATGGCCACAAATTGCAGTATAAATGGATTACCTGTAAATAGATTTCTTTTGTTTGCACATATCTGTGGGCCACATTGCTCGTTAAGTACATTTATTGCAGAAATTAAAAAAATAAAGAACATTTTGTGCACATTTTATGGAGTACCATCTCTGTGCACTGAGCAGTCAATTAATTCACGAGAACTGCACCTTCTCTAGGGAGAATGGTAGGAGGAAGATGAAAGCAGTAGTGTATAGAGAGCCAAATGAACAAGCATTTACAATGCAATTGTTTCGCCTTTGGAAAAGTTAGAGCTATTGGCATTGTAAATGACAAAATTTGTAGTTATGTGTTGGTTTTGAAAACAGATAAATAAATGGCATTGTCATGCACATTGCCATTAGCAATGGGCTAATGGGGTTGGGCTCTTGTAAAATGGGATGGGAACAGCCAGGAGCGCCTGGGTGTGCCTAAACAGAGACACGGACAGGGGGGGGGGGCAGCGGGATACACAAAGACACGGACAGCGGGAGGGGGGACGGACAGCGGGATACAACCATGCGGTACCATGCCATTAGACTAGGCAGCTTCCATCTGGGCGACATGCATTTCCTTTCCTTTCGGGCAGGACTATTGAAACAAGCAACCTTCTTCCTCACAACAGGCATTCCCTCACTTCTGTAAGGTGATGGTCTTGCATAGATATGCTCCTTACTCTTTTAAAGGGAGAGATATTTGATTAAAGATGTGATTTTCTGGTTTGGCGTAGACCATCCGCAATCTTTAAATTTGCATCAGCATAGAAAGAAAGTGCCCCCTCACACCATCCCTTTAAACAAACATCAAAACTCTGTGTGGCTCATTTGGCTGAAATGGGTACATGTCTAGTTAAGTAAGCCAGACTTGAGTAAGTAGGGAAAACAGCTTGTTGCATGTTAATTGTCCTGTTCTCAAGCATAGCGATATTGGGGCGGAAATGATTTCCATATTTTTGAGGGCCCCTTTCCTAATACTAATGGACGAGTACAACAGATGTTTGGTATTTTGGCCTGTTAAGTGCCCCGACTGATGCTTAACAGGCTTTTTGACTAATACAAGCATGTGTTCATAACGCCGAACTACTTTTTCCAAACAACTCCATGCCATTAGGACACTATATTTCGGTCCAGGCCGTTCATTTACCAACTCTTTCCATTCTGGTATTCCTAGTCCTGCTTCATCTAAAGTAAAGCAATTGGATTAAAGTGCTATATCACAGTGGGTTGGAAACAGAACAAGGAAAGGCACGGACAGCGGGAGGGAGGGCAGGAAAGGCACGGACAGCGGGAGGGGGCGGGAAAGGCATGGACAGAGGGAGGGGGGTGCGGGAACGGGCACACGGTATTTTTGAGGGCCCCTTTCCTAATACTAATGGACGAGTACAACAGTTGTTTGGTATTTTGGCCTGTTAAGTGCCCCGACTGATGCTTAACAGGCTTTTTGACTAATACAAGCATGTGTTCATAACGCCGAACTACTTTTTCCAAACAACTCCATGCCATTAGGACACTATATTTCGACCCAGGCCTTTCATTTACCAACTCTTTCCATTCTGGTATTCCTAGTCCTGCTTCATCTAAAGTAAAGCAATTGGAATAAAGTGCTATATCACAGTGGGTTGGAAACAGAACAAGGAAAGGCACGGACAGCGGGAGGGAGGGCAGGAAAGGCACGGACAGCGGGAGAGGGGCGGTAAAGGCACGGACAGCGGGAGGGGGGGCGGGAAAGGCACGGACAGCGGCCCTCTTAAATATCCCCAGGGCCCACTGATCCACTGTTTGAGATGCCAATGTGTCCCATGTACAGACCCCAAGGACCCACTCTTAGATATCACAGCATCACACTCTCAGAGCCACATTAGAACCTATTTGTGGCGATCCAAGCACCCGTGCTCAAAGACCACAAAGATCCATTCTAAGCGATTACAAAGCACTTTCAAAGATTCCAGGAACCTACCAGTAGAGATTTAAAATAGTCCACTTTTGGAGATTCCAAATAACTCACTCTTAGAGACCTTAGAGAGTCAGATGACCCGTGGGTAGCGGCCCTTTTTATAAGATCCCAAGTAATCCTCTCTTGGAGACCCAGGGACCCCATATTTGAGCTCCTAAAGCCCCCACTCATAAAGATCTTAAGAACCACTCTGAGAGAGCTCAAAGGCCCACTCCTTAACAACCCTAGGATCCACTCGCACAGATCCCATGCTATGTGCACGCTGTAGAACGGCCCAAGAACTGATGCTCAGAGCTCCCTTGTGCCCATCTGTAGAAGAGCATAAGGACCACTCTTACAGACCATAACAGCTCAAGTGTCTACTTTTAATGGAAGGTCCCACTGCAGAGATCCGGCTGACCTACTCCGGAGACGTACACGTGACAACAGGAGTCTATTTCCCGTGCACACACGCCAGTGACTGCACCTCCCAAACTGCAGCCACAAACAATTTACACTCTCCCGTCTGTCTGGTGCCCGGCGGCACTTCCACCCCGTTACCTCGCCGGAATGCCCACCACGGAGCACAGTGGGACGTGGCCCCTTGTTTATCACCCACATATCAACTTTAAAAAGTGAAATATACACAGGAATCGGGGCTGCCTTGGGGCAGACTGCACTTTGATAGGGAACAAAAGAAACGGCATTGAAAGGGGCCAAGTCCAGGTTATCCAAATGGGTGCCGTCTGCTGGGGAAGGCAGAGGGAGATAAAAGAGGGATTTATTCCGGCACGGAGCCGCCCTTTGAAGTCTTTCAGCGCGGTCTGCACAGAGCACATGACAGCAGGCAGGGCCATGCGCCTCACACTGGCCCCTCTGTGCGCCCGGCGCTCAGCCCCGCTTCCTCTGTACAACATACTTTTCTAAAGCAGCGAGTGAGTGTCTTTCCGGCCCAGGCCCGTAGCGCACTGCGCGCACTTCACCCACACCAGGGCTGGCCTCTCCGGTCCCCTGCCAGGCCCAGGCCCCTGGCGCACTGCGCGCACCCAGGCGCACTTCACCCGCACCAGTGCTGGCCTCTCCCGTCCCCTTCCAGCATTACGGGACAAAAGCTGCATCTTCATTCCATGTAAAGCCGCCCCTCGCGTTTCTCTCTTGCCCCATCAAACCGGGCATCCTTCAGGCCTCGGTGGCAATGACCCGAGAGAGGACAAAAGAAAATATCACACGGACAGCGGGAGGGGGCGGGTGAACGGGCTCACGGACAGCGGGAGGGGGCGGGTTAACGGGCACACGGACTGCAGGGGGGGGCAGGCATACAGACCGCGGTAAAGCAAAAAAATTAATGAACCATACCCTGAACTGACATCAAACCGAGGCTAAACATTGAGAGTAATCTAAAGCAACATGAACCATGAACTTTTAAAAAGTAGCCACAGAGACGACAGTGGTTGCAGCTGGATGGCCTAGCATAAATCGTGTGCTAAGAGTATCAAACAATGCCGGAGACACGGACAGCGGGAGGGGGTGGGAACGGGCACACGGACAGCGGGAGGGGGGCGGGAAAGGCATGGACAGCGGGAGGGGGGCGGGAAAAGCACGGACAGCGGGAGGGGGGTGCGGGAACGCGCACACGGACAGCGGGAGGGGGGGGCGGCGGGAACGGCCACAATCAAAAGCACTCACCTGGACCTAAAGAAACATGGACGACCAAAAAAATAAACCCCGCCCACCGCCGCACTGACGTGATAAAAGGGGCTGGATGAGAAAAACATCGCCGGAACGCCCACGAGTCACCTCGAACCATGACAGACAGATCTCACTTCCAATGGCTAGCCTCCATTTATGGAGCTAGCCAATGGAAGTGAGAGGCGTGACAAAGGCACCATACTCTTCACAAAAGTTTTCGCCTGCGCGAATGCTTCTGCGCAGCGGATGCCAGGCGAAACCTAAAAATGGCATGGAAAGATTGCAGCGATAGCCATCAAAGTGACAAGTTTAAGGGTGGGGGCTGGTATTAGCCACCCTTGATCATGGGGCTAGTGTTATCCACACTTGATCTGTGGGGCTGGTATAAGCCACGCTTGAACCGTGGGTCTGGTATTAGCCACCCTTTATCATGGGGCTGGGATTAGCCACTCTTGATCATGGGGGTGGTAATTGTTGGTCTGGTATTAGCCACACTTGATCCGTGGGGCTGATATTAGCCACACTTGGTCTGTGGGGCTGGTATTAGCCACACTTGATCCGTGGGACTGGTATTAGCCACGCTTGAACCGTGGTGCTGGTATTAGCCACTCTTTATCATGGGACTGTTCTTAGCCACGCTTGATCATGGGGTTAGCAATCCATGGGGCTGGCATTAGCTACCCTTTATCATGAGGCTGGTATTAAGCCTGCTGGATCATGGGGGCTGGTATTAGCCGCGCTTGATCCATGGGGCTGGTATTAGCCGCGCTTGATCCGTGGGGCTGGTATTAGCCATGCTTGATCCGTGGGGCTGGTATTAGCCACGCTTGATCCGTGAGGTTGGTATTAGCCAACGGTTGATCCGTGGGGCTGGTATTAGCCGCGCTTGATCCGTGGGGCTGGTATTAGCCGCGCTTGATCCGTGGGACTGGGATTAGCCACGCTTGATCATGGGGTTTGCAATCCATGGGGCTGGCATTAGCTACCCTTTATCATGAGGCTGGTATTAACCCTGCTGGATCATGGGGGCTGGTGTTAGCCACACTTGATCCGTGCGGCTGGTATTAGCCACGCTTGATCCGTGGGGCTGGTATTAGCCACACTTGATCTGTGGGGCTGGTATTAGCCACACTTGATACGTGGGACTGGTAGTGGCCTCGCTTTTTTTCTTTTTGGAATTTTTTTGTTGTTAACATTTGCGCTAAATCTCAGCCGATTACAATCGCGTGTATCTTGTGTCTCATCAGTTTTAATGTTATCCATACCAGTGCCACATAGAACATTACATACGTGCACATTTGTTCCTCCATAGTACCCCGGACCATTGACTTTACAATACATAAAATCGTCCCCAGTATATCATCCATTGTGTTTGTCATTTGCTCAGTTCCAGATCTGATTCCTCTGGAGGTAGGGTGCATAAGTTCCCTCGATATGTGTTCCATTTCTCCCACACTCACATCCATTTTCGTGGACACCCTCTATGAATGAATACTGCTTTCTCTTCTATCATTGCGCTGTCTAAGTCACGACACCACTGTTGGTGAGAAGGGACCGTCTGTGCCCCCCAGTGTTAAGCAATATTCCTTTTAGCTAGTGTAATTCCCATGGTGGCCCAGCTCTGCTCCGCATGGTTGAGGTCTGTTGGTTCCCACACATTAAGTAGGCATCTCCTCGGTTCCGGGGAGACTTTGAAGCCACTCACTCGAGTGATCGTAGCCACGATTGCCCTCCAGTACGATTTGATGCGGGGTCAATCCCATAGTGTATGATAAAAGGAGCCCGCTAACCTGCACCCCCGAAGACAAAGCGATGAATCAGCCCTCCTTATTTTGTAAAGTGTAGTCCTGGTGTAGTACGTTCTGTGCAATATTTTAAGTTGCACTAGCTTTAGTCTGGATGGGTTCGCCCCCACCCCCAGGGACGCCAGTGCCTCCTGCCAGTCCTGCTCATCCATCTCACCCACCTTGGCTTGCCACTTCTCTCTGAGATTGTGAGTGAGATCTTTTTGGTTATTAACCAATTTGCGTTATGTTAAAGAAATTGCCTTTTTGGTCAGGTAGTCCATTAATAATCGATCCTCGCTTGGCAGGTCTCGGGGAGGTCAGTTCCGGAAGGTATGGCCTTTGTTAGTGCGTGTTTTATTTTGATGTATTTGTAGTGCTCCATCCCTACCAT
The DNA here is from genome assembly GCF_964261635.1 of Lissotriton helveticus. Lineage (NCBI taxonomy): Eukaryota > Metazoa > Chordata > Amphibia > Caudata > Salamandridae > Lissotriton > Lissotriton helveticus. The sequence goes on from NC_136068.1 coordinate 1,191,778,709, forward strand.
CTGGTATGTTGCTTCTAGCTGTTCAAAAGTGACTACTCCCCCCTATGGGTATTAGCCACGCTTAAACCGTGGTGCTGGTATTAGCCACCCTTTATCATGGGGCTTGGATTAACCATGCTTGATCATGGGGGTGGTAATCCGTGGGTCTGGTATTAGCCACACTTAATCCATGGGGCTGGTATTAGCCACGCTTGAACCGTGGTGCTGGTATTAGCAACCCTTTATCATGTGGCTGGTATTAGCTACACTTGATCATGGGGCTTTTAATTAGTGGGGCTGGTATTAGCCACCATTTATCATGAGGCTGGTATTAGCCACACTTGAACCGTGGGTCTGGTATTAGCCACGCTTTATCATGTGGCTGGTATTAGCCACGCTTTATCATGTGGCTTGCAATCCGTGGGGCTGGTATTAGCCACCCTTTATCATGAAGCTGGTATTAACCATGCTGGATCATGGGGCTGGTATTAGCCACACTTGATTCGTAGGCCTGGTATTAACTTTAGCTTTTCATGGCTCTGATCTGATGTTCGAGGTATTATATTAAGTGTTCCAGATTTGTGTCCAGTCCCCCACTTTTGGAGAAGGTGCAGGTTGTCCCACTCAGGGTAATTGAGTTTTAAAAGAATTATAGCTAGATCATTTGAGATTCGAGTTGTGCATGCAAAGAGCAAAATCTAGGGTGTGTGTGGAATGACGTGTGTTTTTTTTTCTTGGTGGCTTGATGTGGGTACGAAATGGCATATATTAGCGTATCATTTCCAACACCCGGAAGGTGGCCATTTTGATAAAAAAGAAGGGGGCCGAGAAGTGATGCATGAAGCAATGTAGGCAGGTAATTGAGACGTGAAAAGGATGGAGTTGGACAGCCAATGGGAAATCTTCAGCAAGGGCAATGTAATAATGATGGGGAAGACGACATTGTCCATTGTTTACTCAAAGATATTTGCCGCAGGTGCATTCTTGCACGCAGTTTCTTTTTCTATACTGCATATATAATCTCCACACACTTACCACTTGGAGAAAGAGTGGTCTTCTCTAATACTAACTCATCCCTTGAAACAACTGACCCTTCTGATCAGTGTTAGTTTTATTTGCACGTTGGGATAACCCATCTCGAGACCTCCTCACAGAGTGCTTCCAGTGCAGCCAGGTACTAGGCTTCCACTTTTTGTAAAAGGGCACCCCAGATCCTGTCCCTGGTTGCTGCCTGCGTTACAGGCACCCCTGATCACGTCCCTGGCTGCTGCCTGCCTTACCTGCAACCCAGAATCCTGTCCCTATCTGCTGCCTGGCTTACATGCAACCCAGATCCTGTGCCTGGCTGCTACCTGCCTTATATACAACCCATATCATGTCCCTGGCTGCTGCCTCCGTTACAGGCACCCCAGATCCTGTCCCCGGCCACTGCCTGCCTTACAGGCACCCCAAATCCTGTTCCTGGCTGCTGCCTGCCTTACAGGCACCTCTGATCCTGTGCCTGGCTGTTGACTGCCTTACAGGCACCCAGATCTTGTCACCGGCTCCGACCTGCCTTACAGGCACCCAAGTTCTTATCTGCTGCCTGCCTTACAGGCACCCCAGATCCTGTCCCCGGCTACTGCCTGCCTTACAGGCACCCCATATCCTGTTCCTGGCTGCTGCCTGCCTTACAGGCACCTCTGATCCTGTGCCTGGCTGTTGACTGCCTTACAGGCACTCAGATCTTGTCACCGGCTCCGACCTGCCTTACAGGCACCCAAGTTCTTATCTGCTGCCTGCCTTACAGGCACCCCAGATCCTGTCCCCGGCTACTGCCTGCCTTACAGGCACCCCATATCCTGTTCCTGCTGCTGCCTGCCTTACATGCACCCCAGATCCTGTCCCTGGCTGCTGCCTGGCTTACAGGCAACCCAGATCCTGTCCCTGGCTGCTGCCTGCCTTACAGGCAATCCAGATCCTGTCCCTGGCTGCTGCCTGCCTTACAGGCACCCCCGATGCTGTCCCTGGCTGCTTCCTGCGTCAAAGGGCACCCCAGATCTGTCCCCGGCTGCTGCCTGCCTTTCAGGCACCCCAGATCTGTCCCCGGCTGCTACCTGCCTTTCAGGCACCCCAGATCCTGTCTCTGGTTGCTGCCTGCCTTACAGGCACCCCAGACCTGTTCCCGGCTGCTGCCTGCCTTAAAGGTCACCCCTGATCTGTCCCGGCTGCTGCCTGCCTTACAGGCACCCCAGATCCTGTCCCAGGCTGCTGCCTGCCTTAAAGGGCACCCCAGATCATGTCCCCTGCTTCTGCCTGACTTACAGGCACCCTAGATCCTGTCCCCTGCTGCTTCCTGCCTTACAGGCACCCCAGATCCTATCCTGTCCCCAGCTGCTGCCTGCTTTACAGGCACTGAGAAAAGTAGTTAAGAACTACCAGTAGTGAGCACTGTTCCTGGCGGAAAAAACTATTTTCCTAGTATTAATGGTTTATGAAACAAACTTATAGGCAAAATTTAGCACATGAAAAAATCATACATTGTGTAGCCAACACAATACGTAGTGTAGCACCCTTTGAGGACATTGGTTTACTTGTTATAAATTTTAGAATACACAAGTGCACCTCTTACATTTAAGATTTGCTTTACAGGCACCCCAGATCCTGTCCCCTGCTGCTGCCTCAAAGGGCACCCCAGATCCTGTCCCTGGCTGCTGCCTGCCTTAAAGGCACCACAGGTCGTGTCCCTGGCTGCTGCCTGCATTACAGGCACCATAGATCCTGTCCCCTGCTTCTGCCTGACTTACAGGCACCGCAGGTCCTGTCCCTGGCTACTACCTGCCTTACAGGCACCCCAGATCCTGCCCCCTGCTGCTGCCTTAAAGGGCACCCCAGATCCTGTCCCCTGCTGCGCCTTAAAGGGCACCCCAGATCCTGTCCGCCTTAAAGGGCACCCCAGATCCTGTCCCTGGTTGCTGCCTGCCTTACAGGCACCCCAGATCCTGTCCCCGGCTGCTTGCCTTAAAGGCACCCCAGATCCTGTCCAAGGCTGCTGTCTGCCTTACAGGCACCTTAGATCTTGTCCCCGGCTGCTGCCTGCCTTGCAGGCACCCCAGGTTCTATCCTGTCGCCAGCTGCTGCCTACCTTTCAGGCACCTCAGGTTCTGTCCCTGGTTGCTGCCTGCCTTTGCGCAGAATTGATCACTTGAGCACATTTTCGTAATCTGCCCTGTAAACCCGGATAGCGTGTACTTGTGTTGGCATTCTTGTCAAAGCATCAAGTCACATGTGATCTAGCTTAAGCGCTATGAATAGATGTGCTGTTAGTTTGTGGCATTTGAAGGAGCTCACAGCATTTCCCCCCCTGGCTCTGCCTCCATCCCTGCTCCCCACCTATTTAATCAGGAGTTCTGCGAGCGGATTTATTGCCCAGGAGCTGAAGCCGTTTTCAAGAATGTGTCACTTATCCATTGGCAGGATTTTCTTTGGACTTTAAACATTTGTCAGCTGGTCATTTCTCCTATAAATCCGAAATGCAGGCGGCCTGCAGATGTGAGCTGAACAATGTATTGTTTGTTGTAATCTTGGGTGACACGACGTGTCCGGCATTATGCATCGGATCCTTGGGGACGCGCTGCGTGGCGGCTCGAGAGCACACATTTATGAGGAAGGAAAGCCTTGGCTGTGCGTCTGCTTCCATTGAAGGGAGCCCCAAGCGTGGGCTCGCCCTGTGTGCACAGCAGTGATGAAGCACAGCACAGTGTGCATTTAGAACGGAGTCTGTGTGCACAGCACTGAGACCTAGGGGCGGACTGGCCTGTGGGCAATCAGGCACTGCCCTTGCGTCTGTCGACAGATCAGTATGTGGCACGGGTTTTGTTTTTCGGTTTCGTTCAATCTCTTTTATTTAATGCATCTTAAAAGGCGGCTCTTATCACTTTCCATAGCCGAATTGCTGTGTTTATTCTCTTTTGTGTAGAACTTTTTTTTGTTGTTGTTAACTTCCACAGAAAAGGCATGCCGCTTCCAACAGTAAGCAGGAATGCTTTCTTTTTATTACTTTGTTATGTAAAGCACATGTTTTAGCTTTAGAAAGTTTGTGGCATTTTCTATTCATGCCTCAGTACCTTTCTTTGCACTTTGTAGGCATTATCGGATTGATTTTTTCAACTTATTTTATTTGGTCATTGCGATCAAGTTCTAAATGATGTAATTAACACTTAAAAATAAAGTTAATATACAGAGCTGTGCTATATTTTACTACTAAATAGACAGCCAGGAGTGCAGTTACCTTGCAGACAACAGGGTCTTAATTTACCAAATGTACTGTGTTAATTCACACAAATGTGGTTGAATCAAATGTCCATATGTTATGCGAAAGGTGTTTTTTCAATACTACAATTGTATTTATTATAACTGACCGGTAGTATTCTGTTGCCAGACTTTTACTTTGGAGAAAAGCTACATGTATATTGAGAATTAAAATCTATATTTTTGATACAGTAACAGTGTCTTGCAAGTAATCCCTATGACTACAATCAATTAAGTGTTCATATTTATGACACCATTAGAATAAGGGAATTAATATTTGAATGTTTCCTTCCTGGACATAATGGAAACACAGCACTGTGCTAGTATTCACAGCACTATTGTGTTCCTCAGTGTGTGTGTGATATACAAAACAAAGGCAGGCAATAGCATTCATAGCACTCTACACATATCCGAAATATTGAAAACACAGCTGTTTGATATTATTGACAGTACTATTGTGTACCTCTCTGTAGGACATACACAGCAATGTGATCACATTCACCTGACTATTGTGTACCTTCTTGTGAGACATGATATAAACGCAGTATTGTGATAGCATTCACAACACTGTTCTGTACATCTATCCAGGACATATTAAAAGCACAGCACTGGAAAAACATCCACAACACGATTTTGTATTTCTCTGTGAAAGATATTGAAAACACAGTAGGGAGATAGCATTCACAACACTACTGTGCACCTCACTCTGAGACATATGGAAAACACAGCATTGTGAAGTCATTCACAAAACTATTATGTCCATCTCTGTGAGACATATTGAAAACACAGCAGTGTGTTGGCATTCGCAATACCCTTGTGTACATCTGTGTAAGTCTGGGCTACTAACAAACAATTTTCCCAGGAGCAACCAAGTGTGGTCTGTGATGTGACGGAGGGCCGCATTGATGCCAGCAGGATGGCAGTTGGGAGTTCAGGGGCCTTGGCAATTAAGTGGGCATAGGGGAAGCAAAGCATATACATCTTGTGTCTGAGTTGCATAATATGAAACCAAAAACTTGGGATTATTCCCATCTTCTCCACTTAACGAAATTGTGTGATCCTGGTCAATTATTTTTTTTTCACTATTTCTCCTTTTTCTCTATCACATATGAGAATCTTGAAATACATGACTTCAGGATGTGTACTGTACAAAATCTACTCCTGCATTTGACCAAGTAAACCATAATGTTGTCATGAATAATGTAAACCCAGGCCATCCAAAGAGTGCATGTAACAACTGACTTGCCTCTTAGTTCACTATTGCCATTGTTGTCAGAGTGTGGGGGTTAGAGAATTAAAGTTTCTAAATTCATGTTTGAAAACTATCACTTTTAAAAATATATATACATCTCAATATACAGATATAATCTAATGGACTATGGTGAAACAGTTCTGCATGTTAATGATACATACTTTTTGAATATTAAACAGCATTATCATATTTCTAAACTTCTGCTACAAGATGTCTAAAATTAAAGGTGTTTCTAAATTTAAGCTGTGAAGGAATACCTGGTTACTTCATTTCTTAAACTTAAATTAACCTTTAAATAAATGCAGCCTGTTTATTTAGCATCTTCTTAACGTTTGTTCTGAGTCAGGTCCACTGCTGCTATTGACCAGGGGGCCGCATCCAAAGGTCAGGAGGGCTGCGTTCAGCCCCCGAACCGTACTTTGATTATCACTGGTGTAAGTCCCAACATAAACTCAACACTGTTGGCATTCACAGCAGTGAATTGTTGATTGAGTGCATATATAAATGGATAAGTGCATGGATGGATAGGTTAGTAAATTCATGTCAACCACAAAAGGAGCTAACTGATAATATATCCAGAAAATAACTCAAAAGTCAAGTTAACCTAATGAGAAATCCTTCCTATTTAAGTATGAAGAGTGAATTCATGGACAGGTCACTAGATAAATATATGAATATACAGATAGATGAATGGGTACGACACTGGGTGAGTCCAGCTCGAAAATGCCAGGCCTGATCCTCCCTGAACCGGAACACAAGCAACCTAGGACCGGTTTCACTCTGATTAGGGCTCTTCAGTCGGGTATAGCTTGGTTCCAGTCACACAATGTGCATGGGACCCCCGTCTGGGCATGTCCGTCCCACTCTGAAGTATACAAAAAAAGTGATGGATGGAATGCTTGAATTGATCTTAGCCACTGGTAATTACTCAGGGCCGTATCTCGTTCATCGTTATTTTGCACCTCAGTTTAGACCCAGCCATTTGCAAATAGCTTGGTTCAAGGTATATGTGGGTAATGAGCCCTACCTAGGCAAAAACGGTTTTGGCTCCCTTAGGTTCCGGTGCAGGGAGAATGTGCCCTGGCAATTTGGCCTGGACTATTACTGTTGGAGCAGAGTCAAGACTGATTTGCATATTGCTGGCTCCAAACTGAGGTGGCATGGTCTGCAAAATAACGATGGACTGGGATGTGGTCCTGAATAATTACCAGTTTCTGGGATTAATTCAGGCATTCCATCCGTCACTTCCTGCTACTGCTCCTGACGTCCCATGCATTCAAATATTCATCCATTTTATGAGCCATCCTTCTGTGATGAGTGTGTGTTCATGCTCATACCATGGCATGAATAAGTGACAATAAAAGCTATCTATAAGTAGACTCCAACAAACATGTGACATGAATCAGTGCATGTTTTTTTTATGGTGCCTTATTTCTTGTGCTATGTATTATAATTACTCTTCCTTCACTGAATTATAAGGACCAGCAGAGAGTATGCAGTAGAATCAGCTTATTCCCACATCCTCAGAGGAGAGATACTAAGCATCAGCCAATTTTCAAAATATGTGACCGAAACAATTCTGCTGAGCCGAAATAGTAGCCAAGTTCAGGGCAAAAGCGTTAACAGCAGAAGAAACTTCTTACGACATGCTTAAAGGAGAGACACCCGTGCAGGCTCAGAGAAGACCTCGAGCACTGGAAATGAGCAGCTCTTGAGCATTTCATGTCAGTCTCTGCTCTGTGCATACTCTTTCATCTGGCATCTCTCATCAGTATCTGTGTATTTTGCGTGGACGTTCACACATGGCATCAGCCAGTGACAATAAACTCACTACATTGGTGGACTCATTCAACATTTGCTACACTCTCTGCATGTTCACTGAATCCACATTTCTATTGGAGTTGTACTCCGGTGTGATTTAGGCAGTAGTAAATTCACCAAAAGAACATATGCGATAGAAACAGCTCCTTACGACTTGCTTCGTGTGAGAGATACTACTCAGCAGTCTGTGCTCAAACTGCGCCTGCAAATCAGCTCTGGTCAGTCCAGAATAACAGCAGACCACATGATGTAGCACTGCTAGCAGAGTAAAACTGACCACCAGAGCGCATTCAGAGATCACTTCAAGCACTGGACATGTGCAGCCTTTGCCCATTTGCAAATCATTTCAATTTGTGTGCTTATTCGGGAGACAAACTATTGTGATCTTGTACGCCTCTTGTTAATGGCTCTGCCGTTCTAGTATGAATCATTGTCAATGAATATTCTCCATCCAATGGCTCGTGCACCTTGACACAATCATCCATTCATCTTCATGGGCACCACATATCTATTTCTATTTCATTGTACTTCGCCATCCCTAAAAATAAAATTGACATAAATGCACCAATATAGCTTACCCAGTAGAAGAACTTTTAGTAGCACACGCTTACATAAGAGACACATATCACCAGCCTGGGATCAAACTAGGTAACCAGGTAACTCTGAGCAAGTCAAGGCTGAAGCAGACTCCATGGCCAGAGCATGCATTGTAAAAGAAACGTGTTACTACATGGTCAGAGGAGAAGCAATAAATTGGAGGTGTCGTGTTATATGGACATTGCTGGTGCTCCCCATGTCTGTGCTCTTCCTGCTTGTACTCCCTTTCCTCTGGACATGGAGCACGCGCTCAGCAAGATTGAGATCTCTCCTTGATGTTGTTAGCGCACAAGTCCTAAAAAAACCAAGAGATAAGTGGGTGGACTAAGATGCATAAGAAATGCACAGTGACATCATATGGAGTGACACCACTGGAAGTGATGTCAAAGGAAGTATTGTTACTGCCTTTTTACTATTTTGTACTTGTATAGGTTATGGTCAGCCATCAATTTGGTGTTGCAGCTTATTCCGTACACTGACTGGATTTACATTTAAAGTTGAGCTACAGAGTTCATACATGCATGTCTGTAATCTATGTATTTGTATCTCAACCACACTTTGAAGCCCCCTTGTTTGTTATGAGGATTTGTATACCACGTTTATCATTCGAGGGGTATCCAGGTCCTGGAGTAGGTGGGTAGGCCGATCAAGCTTTTAGATGAATAGCTAGCTCTTCAGTTTCTTGTGGAACTCGTGTAGGGATGGGGAGGTCCTGATTTGGTGTGGAAGATCATTCCTAGATTTAGCGGCGATGTAGGAGAAGGCGCATCCTCCTGATTTACTATGGCGGCGTTATTCTGGGTGGTCTCGGGTCTTTTTATGAGTTGATTTGTAATGCCGGCATAGAGTGTGTTGCCGTTGTCTAGCCTGCTGGTGATGAGTACCTCAGGGGACCGGGCATCTGGTGAAAATGGTGAGCCATTGTAATATTTTGTGAAGCATACGTCGGATGAAGAAGCAGGGGGAGTTGACTGTGTTCACTTGGTGGGCCATAGTGAGTCTGTTGTCCAAGATGATGCCAAGGTTTTTGGTGTGTTCAGTGGGCCCCAGGTCTTTAGACCACCAGGAGGAGTCCCATGGAGCGCTCTTGTTCCCGAAGATCAGGACTTCTGTTTTATCCATTTTGAGTTTTAGGCAGTTCAGTTTCATCCAGGTTGGTATGTTTGACATGCAGGTTGTGAAGTTTTTTTGTATTTATTTTTATTTTAAAACTTTATTTGTCAAGTTTTCCAATTTACATCTCCAGCACATTAAATCAAGTAAAGTAAAATCATACATCATATTCTCCCTATACATATAAATCCTCATCCCATTCCCAACCATCGGCCGGCTGTAGAGCAATAGTGAGGATAACGGGGGCCCCTTGGCCATCTCAGATGTAAGTGCGTTGTCCTGTAAAACCTGACTGAACTAAGTAGGAACTCCCCTTCCCCACTTCCCCCAACCCCCATCCCCTTCCCCAACCTCCCCCCCCCCCCCTGCTGCCGGGTCCCAGAGAACGAAAAGAAAAAAAAGAATAAAAATAGGGTCTATGTCAACTGCTCTCTATGGCGGGTTATCAAGTGGCACGTCGCCCTGGGTCTGGGCCTCCCCCTGCCCCGAATTGACCACTGCCGAACTGCTTTGCGTCAACAGGGCATCCTGTCCCACCAACTCCTGAAACGTTACCCCCCAAGCCTGTAGGACCTCAGGCAGCTTCCCATCCCTCCTTGTGTGCCTCATATGCCCCTCTTCCGCCAGTGCCCATTCTCTCAGATCTGCCTTCCACTTCAGCAGCGTCGGGCCCTGTGGGGACAATCAATGAATTGCAATGCGACGTCGGGCTGTAACCAGCCCGAGCATTAGGAACCGTCTGCTCACCTTTCGTTTAGGGTCTCGGGGGATTAAGCCCAGGAGGCAGGGGTGCGGGTCCAAATCTATTACCCATCCCGACACCCTCGCCAAAACCTCCAGAACCGACACCCAGTATGATTGGAGGGTGGGGCATGCCCACACCATGTGCACAAAGTCCGCCAGGGGACTGCGGCATCGCGGGCAATGGGAATCCCTGGTATTGTCAATAGCCTGGAGATGTCTAGGGGAGAGGTGTATAATATTATATTGAATTTGTTTAAAATGGTTGCTCGCCGATACCTTCCTCACACTTTCATGTATCTTTTCCCATTCACGGGGGGTGATCTCCTGTGGACATGCCTGCTACCATGTATCCTCTACTGCCAAGGGCTGCAGCTGTTTATCTTCTCGCAGAGCCCTGTAAAGGTGCGTCACGAACTTCCGTCCCCCCGCCATTGCCAACATTGTGACTAAAGTGTGGGTGTGTGCTGGGTCCTCCGGAAACGTGGGCCAGAGCTGCCGGGCAGTCGCCACTAGTTTGGCGTATTGAAGGAATTGCCCCGGTCCGTGCTCGAAGGTGATGACCGCCTCCTGATAAGAGATAAATTTGTTGTTGGGATACAAATCAGCCAGCATAAGGCAACCTACCTCCATCCACTTATCCGTGGACATGACCCGTGCATGCCGGGCAAAGGGCGGCATCAGCCAGAGATCCAAGTCGGGGGCGAACGGCGTGCTACCGATGTGTCGTCGCACCACTCTGTCCCAAATCGCAGCCCCAGTCGTATCAGTGGGGGGATGTGATCTCGTCGCCCCCCCACCTGCCAGAGCAACGCTCCCAGTTGCCCATTCCCATAGGTCCCTGCCAGCAGGGACCGCTCCCAGGAGAGGTCTGTATCCAGCCAAGCAATGGCATGTTGCAACTGTGATGCGAAGTAATACAACTCCAGATCGGGGACTTCTAATCCTCCTGCGCCCCACCTACGCTTCAGGACTTCCAAACTCACCCTGCATCGTCTCCCGTTCCATAATAGGAGGACTAGGAGGGAGTCTAGCTCCCGAAAAACCCGGTGCGGCAACTCCTAGAAGGATCCCTGCATAGCGTACAGACAGCGCGGGAGTACCACCATCTTGATGAGAGCAATCTTCCCCATCAAGGAGAGCTTAAGGGTGTTCCAGAAGGCAATACTGTCCCTCAGACCCCGGATTATCCGCCCCATGTTATCTTGGAAGAAAGCAGCCGAATTAAGACTAATCCAGATCCCTAGATAGCGGAGTGAGTCGTCCACCCATCGTAGTCCCATCTCCGGATGGTGGACCCCCTCCCACTCAGACCGCTCTCCAATCGCGTAGAGCTGGGATTTCGCCCTGTTGACTGCAAGTCCTGAAGCAGCTGCAAACTGCGACAACTCAGCCATCAAGATCGGCAATGAGTGCGTCGGCTGGCTCAAATATATCAGAGCGTTGTCCGCGTACAAGGACACCACATGCTCCACTTCTCCTACCTCAATGCCCTGGCCTTTAAGCGCCATACGGAGATGGCACGCCAATGGCTCCTTTGCCAAGGCAAAGAGCAGGGGAGAGAGAGGGCACCCCTGACGTGTTCCTCTCGATATAGGTATCTCATCCGAGACATAGCGACCCGTACGGACTCTAGCCACAGGCCTAGTGGTATAGTAGTTGAACCCACTTTACAAACCCCTCCCGCAGTCCCAGTTTTAAGAGCACCTGCGAATCGAGTCGAACGCTTGTTCGATATCCAAAAAGACTACCGTGCTTTGCTTGGCCCGTCCCTCCAAGGTTTGCATGGCGTGTGCCAGGCGGCGGATGTTCCGCAGGGTGTTCCGGCCCGGAATAAACCCCGATTGATCATCGTGGACCAAACGTCTAAGATAGGGAAGGAGTCTAGAGGCCAGCACCTGACTGATAATCTTTAAGTCAACATTCAGCATGGATATAGGTCTATAGGATCCAGGAAGGAGAGGATCCTTACCGGACTTGGGGATCATGACTATCGTTGCCGCCCGCATGGAGTCCGGGAGGAAGCCCCGGTCATAGGCTTCCATTGCAGTTTCAAGGAGCTTCGGGACCAAAACCCCCTGGAACTCCTTATAGAGTTCGGCCGCTAATCAGTCCATCCCCGGGGATTTTGCCGTTTGCAGATGGGCTATCGCGGCACGCAGTTCCTCCTCTCGGAGTGGCCCTCCCAGCTCCTCCTGGCTCTCTTCTTCAATACCGGGCAGTTATACCCCCTCGAGGTACACCTCTGTGGTCGAGGCATCCGCGAAAGGCTGTGATTCCGAGTATATTTTGTATAGATGGGATCGGAACACCTCGTTAATCGCCTGCTGAATATACACCATCTGGCCCACTGCATTCTGCAGTGCCAGAATCGAATGGGGTTGGGTTTCTGCGCGGATCAAACATGCCAACAGCCTCCCCGCCTTGTCGCCCTCCGCGTACCATCTCTGCCTGCTGGCTGTACTATTAAATTTGCCAAGCGAGGCCCAGGTGTCCCCCAGCTGTTGTCGCGTGACCGTCCATTTAGGCCGTTGCTCTTTGTCTGTGGGGAAGTCCCTTTCCATGTCCGCCAAACGGTCCTCGTGTTGTCAGAGTTACCGTTCCAGTACCCGTCTTACCCCTACCTCCCTGGCCAGACAGGTCCCCCGAATGACCACTTTCATTGCGTCCCACTCAGTCGCCCGTGTGCTGGCTGACCCCCAGTTCACTGCTAGGTATGTCTCGAGCCCTTGTAAGATAGCTTCCTTGTAAGTGGGGTCCCCGAAAGCCTCCGTGTTGAGTCTCCAGAGCGGGATCTTGGGCCCAGGTCCACCCACCAAATATGTAAGCAAGAGCGGGGAGTGCTCTGACAGGTAGCGTGCCAAATAATGGATCTCCTCTATCCGGTCTAACATCATGCCCTGAAGAAAAAAATAATCGAATCTACTGTGAGTGTTGGCAGCAGGCGTGTAACACGAGTACACCCGATGAGCAGGGTTACGGTGCCTCCATACATCAAGCATCTGGGTCATTGCGGCTCTAACTTTGGGTTAGGCGTCTACCTTTGGGGGGCTTCTATCCAAGTCCCCGTCAAACGCACGGTTAAAATCCCCTGCTACGAGGAGCTTAGTGTCTGGGTCTATATCCAACTGTCCGATCACTTGGCCCAGGAACTCCCCATCATCGGTATAGGGGGCATAAATGTTCACCAAGCACACACTACGCCCATCCAGAGTGCCCACCACTATCACAAATCTGCCCTCCGGATCCAGTTTCGTATGTAAGGCCTTAAAGGGGACCCCCGGTGCCACCCAAATCCGAGCTCCCCTGGCGAATCCGGAGGAAGATGTGGCAAAGAACTGTCCCCGCCATCTATGCTGGACATACTTAAGGCAGTCCCCCCAGAGGTTTGTTTCCTGGAGTAATGCAAAACTGACCCCATAACACCGGAGATAGGTGTTCACCCTCATCCGCTTAATCATATTATTGAGCCCCCTGACATTCCAAGTTTATGTGTATCGCCCATCAGAAGTTAGCAGTTTTCGAATATGTAACGCTCCCTTGATGCTCATTGGAACCCACTCCACAGTGCGACATGACCCTCCAAAAAGTAAACAACTTGGACATTTCAAGACAAGGTAATATAGTGACCCGGCAGCATCTCTCCCAGAAGCAAAACAAGGAACTTCAACCCCACCCACCCACAGGCGTTAGTGCCGCATCTCCCAATCCGAACCTGGTCAGGAGACCCCGAACCCTGCCCCAAAGATACTCCCCCCCTCAGACCCACCCCTTCAACTTGCAATTAGTGTAGAAACCAAGATAAACACAACACTTGAATCCGTTATAGTCCAGAAGAGTCCCTTCACCCCGTAGTTGAATCTTCTGCCGACTGACTGGTACCGTGCAGCCCTGCCCGGCCGAACCCTAGCTGGCCACCTCAGCACTCAACAATCGCCCTTGTAAGCTGGAATTTAGCACAATAGTACAGTCACTGTGATAAATCGGTATTCAGCCCCACCCCCCTCCCCTTAGCATTATACTCCTATTTCTCCGGGGAACAGCCCCAATCCTAACTCGGCAGGCTGCATTAATCCCCCCAGGTTAGAGAATAGAGATACTCACAGTGTCCAAGACCCTTTGCGTCCCATTCGGTCCACCTGGATTACCAGTCAGTTGTCCTGTGCAGAGCCGGGAGCGTGGCTGGCGACTCCCCCTGAGTCCGACTGCGTTCCCTGCACCAAACACAGAGGGGAGAATTGGTTCTGTTTTGGGATCGCCTTTGGTCCTGCCCGGAGGGTGCCATCCGGACCCATCGTGATGCGTCCGCTCTCTATGACGGCATGCCCTCCAGGGGGCTGACCTCCCTCACCACGTCGCTGGCTCCGCCGTCGTGCACTCCGCTGCCTTTGTTCCTGCCAGCCCTGTGTGTGGTCGTGGCCGCCAGGCCCAGCGAGTCCATCCAATCCTCTGCGTCCGAGGGACGGTCAAAAAAGTGTGTCCGGTCACCATGCTTTACTCAGAGCCTGGCTGGGAAGAGCCGACTGTACTTGATGTCGTGACTCCGCATCCGCCGTTTAACCTGCAGGAAGTCGTTCCGGAGGTCCTGAACTTTCGTAGTGTAGTCCTGGAAAATATGTACGTCGTGGTTCTCATATCTGGGCGGGCCGGTCTTGCGGATGTGCTCTAGGATCACGTCCCGGTCTCTGAAATTGAAGAACCGGGCTATTATGGCCCTAGGTGGAGATCCCGGTTTCGGCGGCGGCCTCAGAGTTCTATGGGCCCTCTCTATCGCAAACATTTTGGAGAGTTGCAGATTTGGGAAGACCTTGCCAAGCCAGTCCTCAAGAAAGAGATCCGCCGCCAGCCGCTCTATTCGTTCAGGAAATCCCAGGAAGCGGAGATTGTTCCTCCGGGACCGTCCTTCTGCATCTTCAGCCCGATCCTCCAATCCGGCGGTGTGATCCTGGAGAGCCGCAATCGTTTCCTTCATCTGTCTAACCTCAGTTTGTAATACAGTCAAATCTCCCTCCGTGGTGGTGACCCTATTGGCTACCTTCCTGAGGTTGAGGCGTAAGTGGGTGATATCCATGGCCATGCCGTCCATCTTGTTTTCCAATGCTACCCTGGAGTCACGATTCGCCGCCAGGATATCAGCTTTGTCCCGGGCCGCCGCGTCTGGGGGGACCTCCAACCTCCGATCCATTCCAGGATGCTCCGCCGCTGTAGGGCCAGGGACCGTATACTGTACAATCTTGTTTGCCTGGGCTCCCCTCGTCGGTCGGTCGGTCCTTTCCCATAATAGTGTGGGCCACCGGGGGCTATCCCCCGGACACCCTCCAGGAGGGGCTCGCGTTTCTGGCATTATCTCCCTGGGATTTGCAGTTCAGCCCTGACAATAGCGATCCAGGGTCCGTCTGGTTCAGCCACAGGGCACCTGGAGGTGAGGCCCCCGGCCGGCCGCTGTCCCGTGGACCACCAGTCCTCACTGGTACCACCTCGGGGACGCCCCGGTCGCCACACCATCAAAGAGCGAGGCGGAGGGGGGCAGGCTTCAGCGTTCAGAGTCTAGCCTGCGGGTCACCGCACTATCGTCCGGCCCCCACCTCGGAATAGCACGCCACCCCAGCCAGCCCGGGGGGGGCCCAGTCCTCTCTTCTGGTCCGCTCCGTGCCTCCACCGATCACTACCCGGTCTCCCCCGCAGCTGGGGGCCCCAACAGATGCAGCTGTCCCCAACCAGGGTGTGGAGGGGGAAAAGGCACCCAGGCAGCCCGGTCCCAGTCAGCGCTTCCTCCTCTGCGGACTCCGCGGCGACCCCAGAGCCGTCGGAATGTATGTAGGCCTCACCTTCACGCACAACTCCCACGCCGGTACCACGGCGCCTCGTCTGCCAGCCGCGCCTTGCTGCCGTCAATCGCCCCCACTGACCTCTTGAGGATCGTCTAGCACCGCGCTTCTCCCCACAGGGGGGGTCCCCCGGTCCTCAGGGCCTCTCGCCTCTGCAGCCGCCGTCCACCACCCGGTCACCCCCAGGCCTGGGGGCCCCACAGCGCCCGTCAGTCCCTGATGGGGTGGGGGGAGAGGAAAAATCACAGCTCAGGCCGCCCAGATCACGCGGGCTCGGTCTTCGGGCTCCTGGTCGGCGCCCCGGGGGCGCGGGGACGTGCACAGGGCTCTCCTCTCTGGCCTCGCATAGGGGCGCCCTCGGAGGTCCGCGGCGGCACCCACAGCCAGCAGCTCCTCCACACCAGCTGTCGTTCGAGTTGTTCCGCCAGGGATCGCTCGCTCCCTCTCTCACCTCCGCGGGGGGGGCCCCAGTCACCCCGAGGGTCTTCGATCGGACGGCAGCAGGCTCAACGCGCGGCGGCCGCCATTTGCTGGTCATGGGCGCAATCGGGGTTACAGCAGGCCGCCGGGTCTCTCCCCACCACCAGTAGCGATCCCCACATAAATTCGATGTGTCCGGGGGGGCTCCTCACCTCGTGAGCACCGTCATGGAGTGAAAAGTGCCAAGATATTAAAGGATTGTAGAAACACTTGGGCAGGAGCTGGACTTAAATACATCTAGCCGGACATTTTGTTAAGCCACGCCCCCCGCAGGTTGTGAAGTTGGTCCTGGTGTTGTGGTTGTGTAAGGGAGAGTAGGTGCTGGGTGTTTTCTGCGTAGGAAACAATGTTCATTCTGTGGAATCTAATCACGTGGGCAAGTGGCGCCGTGTAAACGTTGAAAAGGGTAGGGGTCAGTGATGATCCTTGAGGGACTCTGCAGATTATGTTGTTGGGTTCAGAAGTGTAGAGCCTGACTTGCTGGGTCCTATCAGAGAGAAAAGAGGCCAACCATCTCAGGGAGTGTCCATGTACTCCGAATTGTGTAATCTTGTGATGAGGGTGCTGTGGGAGACAGTGCTGAAGGCTGTGGAGAGGTCCAGTGCTGTGGTTTCCCATTTAGCCTTGATGGTCGAGATGTCATCAGTTGCTGCGATAACAACGTTTTCCATGCTTTGATTACTGCAGAATTCCGACTGTGAGATGTCTAATAGATGGTGTTGTTCAAGATGGTTGGAGAGTGTTGTTGATAACTTTCTCCACGACTTTGGATGGGAAGGGCAGGAGTGAAATGGGTTTGTTGTTGCTGAGCTTTTTTGGGTTCACTTTGGATGGAGGTATTGATGGTGGTGAGGTGGGAGCTGATCAGAGTTCCTCCTAGGTTGTAGATATGGTGGGGACAAGGGTTGATGGAGGCCCTGGAGTGGATTGTACTCATTATTTCGGCAGTGTCTATGGGGTGCGGAGTTTTCAGTTTGTGGTCTGGTGGTCTGATTTGGTGTTGGTGGGCAGCTGGTTGATGAGCTCTTGCGTCTTGCAATGGGGTCAAAGCTGCTGTAGATCTTGAGGATTTAGTTGTGCAAGTAGTCCGAGAGGTTGAGGCAGAGGTCTTGCAAAGGGGTGATGGAGTTGGTGGCGACTGGAGAGGTTGGTGAATTCTTTAACAATGTTGAAGATCATTTTGCAGTTGTTGTAGCTATTTTCCAGTCTAAGAACTAGGGCTGTTTTTCTTGACTTGTGTTTCTGCAGTGGTGTCTTGGCTGGTTCTTCATTTTCTCTCCAGCTGTTTGCAGTAGCATTTTGAGTTTCTAACTCTTCGGTGTACCAACTGGTTTGTTTGTTTAGTCTTGAGTGTTTGACATTTTTCAAGGAGGGCTACGGTGTCTGCGGCAGTAGTGACTCAGTTGGTGAATGCTTTGATGTTGGCATGCAGATCGCCAATGAGGTTTGGTTGGTGGGCATTGAGGGTGTTAGTCCAGTGTGTGTCCTTTATCTTGTTCCAGCTACACCTGAGATTGTTAGTAGTCATGGCTGTGGAGGGTGGAGGGGGTTGGGGTGTGTTGATGAAGAAGTGGATGATGGGCTGGTCTGTTCAAGTGAGCGGAGTGAGGTGACTGTACATGACCTAGTTGCTAGCTGTCAAAATGGGGTCAAGGGTGTGTCCTGCGTCGTGGGTAGGGCCTTGGATGATTGGGTGAGTCCTAGGATATTGAGGCCCTCGAATAGGGCAGTGGAAATGGGATTTTTCAGTTGTCAAGATGGAAGTTGAGGTCGCTGAGTAAGACGACATTGTTTAAACTGATTCAATGGGGGAAATTAAGTCTATGAGGAGATTGCTGAATGTGGTGCGTGGTCCAGGGGGTCAGTAAGCTAGGGTGCCTTGGATGGTGGTGTAGTTGCCGGACTGTAGTCAGAAGTGCATAAGTTCCTTGAAGGTTGTGTTCTCGTCATGGAGGTGGTGCAAGTGATAGAGTCCTTGTGGATGATGTCAAGTTCTCTTCCTGGCTTGTTCAGTCTGTCCTGGTGGGAGATCTTATAGCCTGGTGGGATGACTGTGGTGATGGTTGGTGCCGATGTGGGGGTTAGCTATGTCTCTGTCAGGAAGATGATGTTCTGGGAGTGCGTATCAATGGTGTCCCAGATCTTGGTGGCATGTTTTTTTAGAGATCTCGTGTTGAGAAGCTTGCATAGTAGATGGGACGAGGCATGTGTGGTGCATGGGGTGGGCATGTTGCTACAGGTGAAATGACAGTGAGTGCATGAGAAAAGTCCTACCGTGGAACGAGGAGAGGTGCGGAACTAGCTGTTGTGACGGCATGATGTTTTGAGTGCATTCAGGAGATGGTGTAATGGCGCCATTCTGTCATTCCAGGTCCGTGGTACTGGGTGGCTCCAGGCATGGGTGGACGTTTATGGGCTTGCCTTCAGCATACTCTTGGCATTTCGCCTGCGCAGTCGTACATCGGCCGCTATTAAGTAGATCTTGTGAGGTGTGGAGTGGAGTACAGGGCTAGGGAAAGGCAGAGCACAGGAGGAGGGAGAAGGCACATGAGGGATATGCAGGGAAGGATTGTGAGAGGCTGGTGGCAGGAAAGCATGAGAGGCGGGATAGCGCAGGTGTAACCAATGGATAATGGACATAAATGAAAAGGGGGCACAGGGAAAATGAGCAAAAAGAGGCACAAACAAGGAGAGTGGAACAAGGGCAAAAAGAGGCACTAGAGAATTAGTGGAAAATCAGTATGAACTGGCACAAGGCGAGAGAGTGGAAAACTGGCACAAAGAGAGAGTGGAGAATTGGCACAAAGAGACATCAAGAGAGAATGGAGAAAAGGCACAAGGATGAAGGCAAAAGAGTGAGAAGGAGTGAAAAGCACAGAGAAGGGTACAGGAGTGAAGGGTGAGAGCCCTGTTTTATATGTCTCATTTGACGAATAAAATTTGTTTTAAAAAAAAAAGATAAATAAAGATGGAAATGTTAAAAAAAAAAAAAAAAATACCACAAAACCTGGAGCCCTAATCATAAGCCACTTAAGCTTAAAATATTTCCAAGTGTCTGCATTTTTGGTACTTCGTTGATAAGTTTGATGTCGATGCTTTTGAGTGCTGCTGCAGCTGCTTTATTCAACAGTTTACCACAAAAGAGTTTTACTCAACCTGTTGAGACTTTCTGTTCCTCCTTGAGCAGCGATAATGCAGAGGCCGGGCAGTTCCGTCTGTAGTTCGGAGCTCCAAGGACGAGGAAAGGAAACTTAGTGAAGGCAGCCACTTGGCAAGTTTGTGAAAGGCCTTATATTGTGGTTGGAAAAGGAAGCGGACACTTAATGTCTCGGGTCTTAATAATGTAGCTAAACGACAAAAAGTGGCTGCAGAGCTACGACACATAAGGCCTGACTTATTATGCATACAGGAAACCCATATCCCTTGGGTTAAGAGGGGTATCATCAGCAAGTTGGTGTTTACTTTAATTTCTGCATCTGGTCAAACTAGTATGATTCGGGGGGTAGCTATTCTGGCCAGGCGGAATTTTGTTAAGATTGGCCGAATAATATCGAACAAAAATGGGCGATGGACTATAGCTGAATGTGGTTTGGAGAGACGTAAAATTACGCTTTGCACTATATATGGCTCTAATGTTGAGGATGCGGGAGTTTTAGTTGAGCTTAATGCCGAATTGATTATCTGTGGCGATATAAATATAAATTTAACCAATCAAGCAATACAGGATGGGCCTGATAAATATAGTGGACGGAAGCCCAAAGTTTTTAAAGCACTTTATAATTTACTATGTGATCATGGGTTGGTGGACGTATGGGGAAAAATAAGGGGGGGGGGTGATATCGGCTATACTTTTTATTCCCATCCTCATAAAAAATTAGTAAGGTTAGATTATTTTTTGCCCCTACTTCATTACTGACAGATGCAACAATTCATGTTTACCCAAGGGTCTCGTCGGACCATGCACCAATTGTTCTTGAATAACTTTAGGGAGGAAGAGATCTATATTCAATAACTTTACATTTGATCGGAAATTGTTTTTAAATGAAGAATTTCAGGAATATATTGGTAATTGGATTAAGGTTTTTTTCGAAAATAACAACGGCACAGCATCTGTTGTCACAGTTTGGGATACTTTTAAGGCTTGTTTTCGGGGGGAAGTTTTAAGTTTTAGCTTAGCTCAGCAAAAAAAACATAAATTGGAGCTAGCTCGATATTATGAGGCATTGACAGAGGCGGAAGGTGCTTTAATGAAGGGTATCGCTTCAGGCCAGAGTGATTTGGCTGGTCTAATAGACAGTGTCGCAAAACATCGGGCTAATGTGTTGAGGTATTGGAGTGTTGAGAACGCTAGGAAGTATTTGACTTTTAAGCAACAAAGTCACGAATTTGGAGAAACTATTGGGAAACGGCTGGCTATGAGACTTAGAATGAAGGAATCTGCTCGAAATATTCAGGCTCTGAGTCTGAACGGGGAGCCCCATTCTGACCCCCAGCAGTTACTCTCAATGTTTCAACAATTTTATGCTGCTCTTTATACGCAGCAGCAGGGAACTGCTGGGTATCAGAATGTATTTTTTGAAGAGGGATTACAATTATTAGATCCCTCTTCTGTGAAGCAACTTGAGTGGCCGATCACAATGGAAGAACTGGAAACTGTGGTTAAAAGTTTAGCACTGGGCATAGCGGCAGGGCCAGACACTATTCCGGGGGAGGTTTATAGGATGTTTTTTTATTTAATTAAAGAAGAGATGTTAAAGGTAGTACAGCTACCACAGGCTGGACATCCACCCAGGTCATGGTCAGATGCTACAATTGCTGTGTTCTGTAAAAAGGATAACCTGCCAGAACTAGTGGGATCATACTGCCCAATTTCTTTACTGAATAGTGATAACAAAATATATTCTAAAATGTTGACCAGCCGTTTGTCTAGAATTATAACGCCCCTGGTCTCATTGAGCCAACATGGTTTTATTCCTATGCGGGGTACGGTGGCACACGTGAACAAAGTCGTAACGTTATTTGACATTGCAGGGACTGAAAAGAGGGATTTAGCATTGATTTTATTGGACGCGGAGAAAGTGTTTGACCGTGTCCAATGGGATTATCTGTGGCAACTTTTGGAGAAAATTGGATTTGGTAAAAAAATTATCGTAGCATTGCAGGCGTTATATAAAGATCCTACTGCTAGGATCTCGGTAATGGGGATGCTTTCGGACACGGTGAATATAACTAGGGGCACCCGACAGGGTTGCCCTTGCTCACCCCTATTGTTTGCTCTTTATATAAATCCTTTCATAGAAAAATTGTCGCATAATATCTGTATCCCTCCGTTTCAGGTGTATGATTATCAATTTTCAGTTTTCGCGTACGCGGACGATATAGCCGTGACGACAGTGAACCCATCTCTGGCGATTAAGGAGAATTGAGCGCCTAGCCAAAGAATTTGGCTCGGTTGCTGGATATAAATTAAATGAGTCAAAAATGCAAATTCTATGTTCTGATAGTATATTATAGGAAGATGAAAGGGTAGTCAGAGAGGTGACCTATTTGGGTATACAGATTAGAGTCTCGATGGCTGAGTTAATGGATGCAAATTGGAATCTGCTCATACATAAAGTAAAAGCCTCTTTGGATCGATGGGACCGTTTGTATTTTACAGTAATTGGACGCTGTAATATCATCAAAATTAATGTCCTCCCCAAGGTCCTTTATATATTTCGGTCGATACCCTTGGAAGTGTCAAAGCCTAGATTACAATATTTGCAGTCTATCTGTGGGAAATGTATATGGAGTCCTGGCAGGCCCAGACGTGCGATGAGATTTATGACCTTACCTCTCGAGAGAGGGGGCCTTGCAGTACCTGATTTTGCTTTATATTACGTAACTTGTTTTTTACTGACAATGCGGGTGTTACTCACTGGGGAGGGAGCAGGTAATAATGCCTTGGCACCTACAATTTTTGAAGTCTTTATAGGTCCAATTGCTAAACAATACTTGTTTTCAGAACTGGATGGTAGTTATTTTAAAAGTAAACACGATTTAAAGTATTGATTAGTGCATTTAAAGTTTGGAAAACTATTCGAAAACTAAAGACAATTGGGAAAATCTCATATTATACACCCCTGAATGCATGCAAATATTTGCCTGGAATATTTGGGGATAATGTTTCGCAAACTTGGAGGAAGAAAGGTATCAGGCAATTAGTGGACCTGTATTCTTCTGATGGTTTATGTAAAACATTTGCTGAGATAGCCTTGCAATACGATCTTCCCAGAGCACAGTTCTTTAAATTTTTGCAAATTAGGGACTTTTTATTTCGAATCAAGGTTAATATGCGACCTGCTGATGTTGTAGAGGGGGTTAGACGACAGCTTAAAATTGGAGCATTATATCAGATTTTGCTTGCTGGAAGACCAGATGATCTTGATGGGCACAATAGGAAATGGAGGGAAGGATTGGGAGAATCAGACATTTTGATCAAGGAACTTATTGGTATGTCTAGAGAATTATCGATGTCTGCGAATTTGAAAATTCAGTTTTTTAAGACTTTATTTGATTTATATTATACCCCCGCACGGATGGTTAAGTGAGGGAGTGGGGACGAGGGGAAATGTTTTCGATGTGGCGAGGCTGATGCTGAGAGTATTCATGTTTTTTTTAAATGTGATAAACTACATAGATATATCACAGATATAGAAAAGTTTTTGTCATTGGTTATAAAGCTTCCTTTGACCATTACTCCTTCTATGATGTTATTGGGTAAGACGTCTACAAATAGCTCTCTGAATGGTCTTAATCAACATCGATATTTGCTTTTTTTTCTATGACTGTAGCTCGTCTTTGTATTGCAGCTGAGTGGCTTCAGAAAGATCCTCCAAAATTTGAAGTATGGAGAGCTCGAATGTATAATTTGTATTAATTGGAATGGGGGCTATTTTCGGTCAAAGGTCTTAGGAAGAGACAGAAATATTTGGGGGGCTTTTCGGGAATATTATGAGGATTGATACGAAATGTATTGAATGGTATATTGGTTAGTTGTGTCATTTTGGATTACTGGTCTAAGCTGCCTTTTATTTACTTATTTATGCATGGATGTATTGTATGTATTCTTCGTTATTGGATGATATAAAGCTGTATGTAATTTGTTGCTGGGAACAATAAAAAAAAAAGGAAAAGGAAGCGGAGAGCCACGGTGTAGAAAGTCGAGGTGATGACTTGACACTGGTGAGTATGAAGCTCTTACTGTCCACTCCTCCATTCCCCCCCCCCCCCCCCCCCCCCCCCCAACGACCTATGCTCAGAGAGACTGTAGAGTGATGGGCCCCGGACTCCTTGTCTGTGCCAGGGATCTCTCTGAAGAGTGTGGTTTGCGTGCCAGTGGTCGATGGCTTTGTGGGCCGCCATCTTTTATTGGTCACAGTGTTGTCATAGCCGTTTATAAGGTCTCCTCGTTGTTTGTCTTACCAGCTCAAAGTCCTGTTTGCAGAGCCAGCCCGCAGAAGCCGAACAGCAGCTACATTGTTTGAGCAGGTGTTTAGTGTCTCGGCTATGAGGAAGAAAGGTTACACTGACATGCAGATTTCTAGTAAGTGAACATGTGGGCAGGGGCCAGCCAGAAACAGTACTCCACTCTGGGGTCTATTTTTTTACTGAGTCCTAGGGAAGTGGCATTAGGTCACGTCTGTCCAGAGAGCATTAATTACCGATTATTGCCCCAGGCCATTATTGATTATCTTAGGGGGGCCTTCTCTGTAAGTCCTCTCTCTGGTTTCACAGTGTACAACCGCTCAGTTTCTGTGCCACGAGACCAGGGCATATTATTTTTCATTTATTTTGTGTTATCAGTAAACGGGAGTATTCTGTTTCCTTATTTTGTGTGGTGTGTGCCATTTTCACACAGTGGGGTATCAAAGGTATCATGAGTCCTAATGCGAGTATGAAAACGCGCCCACTTCCCCCGGTCTACGTTAACAGATGGCTATCATTGGCAGTCAGTGGACCCCTTGTAGACCCAGGCATGGGTGCCACATCACCTACTTCACTCCTTAAAGGCCTCCGAGATCCTCATTCTGCCTGTCTTCCCTCTCTCTCCTCCCTATCTGCATTCCTCTGTACTCTCGCCTACTTCCGCTTTCATTCTCCCTCCGCCTTATCCCTTTCTGCTTTCAATTTTTTCAGTTGTCTATATGTACTTCAATTCTTTTGTACTTTTTCTTCTCCGCGCTTTTTTAAATCCCTTCTTTTTGATTTTCCCGATTTCCCTCACCCCTTCTCCCTTACCAGGTCCTTTCTCTTCTATATCCTGCCATTCTCTCCTCCAACAACCCCTTCATCTCCGTCCTCTCGATGCACGTTGTCCCTTTCTCTTTCACATCTAAATCTTGTCATTCGTTCCCCCCATCTCCTGCCTCCTGTTCTCACCCACATCCTAATGCCTGCCACTTTGCAAGGGTGCTGGAACACTTTTCTTGCTGGGTTTAGTTTGTAGGGGCATCAACCCTCTCAAATTATACAGGCTTATAACAAAATATCCTAGTGTTAAGAAACGAGCGAGTGCAGCAAATAACCAAAACTTTTAATTGGGGAGCCTGTGTTTGCATGAGCGAAGCAAGTGAATGAGATGTTAGTCTCACGGAGTTTGTGCAAAAAGGTGGTGCATTGGCAGATTATGTTGTAATATTCCTAAGTATCTGGATACATTGTTCCAATCGTTATTAAAACAGAGTTATTTAAAAGAGGTAATGAATAAATCAGAGTGGTTTCACTATTGTTTTGTTTTCTCACCCTACTCTGAAACTGCCTTCCATCTCACACTACAATTAAAATCTCAACGAGAGTTTAATTTTTAACAATTAAAACATTTTAAAAGCAGCAATCGAACATGGGTGTCTTTCACACGCCAAATTATTTCACCCTCCATAGGACCAGATCACAGGAGTGATGAAAATAAGCAATGCTGTCTCTTTGAAGCCGCATAATGTGACAGAAGCTGTACATGACCATCAAATGTGCAGTGACCTCATGCAATTTACCATTGAGCGCCTGCTATTTACTACTGACTTTTCACTGCTTTTGAACAAACCGCTAATGCAGCTCAAAAACAAAACTGATTAAAAGGCCTGTTGTTTTCCATCCTCTTTCTCATCTGTCTCCAGTTTTAGGGGTGCCGCAGTACCCGCCACACACCTAGTACCAGAGCACTTGCTTACATGAACCTTACCCTTTTTCTTAATGTAAATCCCTTTCTCTCCGTTCGACTTCCCTTTTTAATGGAAGAGTACCTATGTCTGTTTTATTGATGTAATAGGACCTCAGTTTTAGATATTTGTTGTTTTTGATCATGCTGTATTTACATTTCATACACACTTTGCACTTTTTATGTATGCTGGTAGTCTGATTCATCAGCTGCTTTTCTACTCTGCTGAGTGTTTTACCTGTATTAAATAAGGGTTAGCACATTATTTTAATGCTATGTTACTTGGCAGGAGATGATGCTGCTGTTTTTAACCTGTTTTAAGATGTTTTCTGTGTATTGTATTGATATGTGTCTTTTATGGCCTCGATTGGTTGAATAAAGATTCTTTGAATTGACTTCCCCTTTCGCTTGTTTCCTTTTCTTGCTACTTTCACACTTTCTATCTTTTGCCCTTTTGGCTCTGTTCTCCACTTTCCTCTTTTTAGGTCGAGCCTAGCAGCCACACACCTATCACAAAAGTTCCTTGTGTATTTGTTTTTGCACCCCTGCTGCATGTTTCAAAAATCCCTTGTTTACCATTTCATTACATACTAAAAGCGGCCACCCCCAATTTTCTTTCTTTTTCATTACTTTTGTTACAATTGTGGGGGTCATGATTGAATCAAAAGTAAAAAATAGAAAAAAGGTGTTTTTCTTTTTCTTTACTTTTTATGCAATTGCGACACCCGTGCAGTTGAAGCGATTGCAACAAAAGTAGTGGAAACAAAAGGAAATGGCGGGGGGGCGCTTTCAACATGTAAAGAAATAGGAAACAAGCATTTGGAATGCAATAGGTCTTGCATTTACGCAAGTTTTTGCTATTGGCATTGTAAATGACAATACCTTTTATTTATGCTTTAAATCCAAAACACAAATGAAAGGCATTGCCATTTACAATGCCAACTACTCAAAGTCACATAAATGCGAAACCTATTGCATTGCAAATGCTTTTTTTTCTTTGTTCTCCCCCCTGCTCTTCTCACCAGTGTAGCATATCTTCTGTCATCTCTTTCAGTGTCCGCCCTCTGTTTCTCTTTCCCTTCCTCCACCAAACACTGACGTGTTTGCAGCCTGCTCAGTTTCCCAAGAGGCCAGTCTGCCTGGTGCCTTCCAGTCTTCCCATCATTTGCCTGGATGCACCACCCTACCTCAGACTAAAACTGTTGCAGAAAAGAGCTCTCAGAGCCAGGCAAAGGCGCTTGCAAAAATGAATCTGACTGCTAAATAAACTGCTTTAAATGAAAGCACTGAAAGTGTCCTGGTGCTGCTGCACTAGCTGCACCACTGGTAGCAACGCCCTTGTTTTCACAGTGTTCTATAGGCCCACGTTCTGTCTGCTGTGAAGATTCCCCAGTTAACAGTAATGTCCTAGGTGCTGGTCTGTCCCCACTTCCCTGAGCGTTTAACAAGTATTAGACGCGTTTATGACTTCAGTTTATGGATAGAAATGGCTTACAGTGACAGAGCCCACTGCCCTAGCACATGCGCAGTCGAGGCTCTACCTGTGTCGCTAGTTTTTCTTCACTTGTCCACGCTCTTTGTTCCGTCTAGTCTCCACTCTTTCAGAAGTCGCTCTGTTTAAGTCTTCAATGTTTAGTCCTCTCTCGGCCTCACCAGACTAGGATTCACCAGAATATTGCAAAGCAGCTCATCTGCATGTACAGCGTGGTTCTCTACCACGTCTGCTCCGAGACTTTACCATTCTCTTTCTGAGAAAGAATATGTTTTCAAAAGTTGATTTTGATCCTTTCCACCATTCTCACATTAATGAGTCTAATTTTGAGAATAAAGTCCTTAAACGTCATATGGGCCTTTTTACTACTAGTTTTTGAACATGTATCTTCCAGCGGACAATTATTATTAATCGTCCCTTAGATGTGTTTTGTGTAGTATCATCTGTGCTAATGCAATTCAGGTGTGTACTGGTCACCTTCATACAATTAGTTAATATGTTAATTTTGTTATGGTTGTTGTCTTGGTCGTATTCATATAATGTACTTTCTTCCCGTAGCATGGCCTTATATTGCTATCAGGGTCTGATTCGTTCTCACGTTGATGTTGAGGGTTCTCTCACAAAGCAGTGTGGTTTGATTATTAAGTTCAAACTTCAGTAGTCTATTTATGGTTTTGAAGTTCCTTTTTTAACAAAAGGTGTATATATGTATGTATATGTGTATATATATATATATATATATATATGTGTTATATATATATATATATATATATATATATATATATATATATATATACACACACACACATATACAGCGGCACAGCGAATAAACAGATAAGAAAACAACTGTAAACTTGGGTCCGTGTTTTGGAAAGGAGAATGCAAATGCATTAGACGCGAAGTGGAGTGATAATATATATATATATATATATATATATATATATATATATATATATATGTTTTTTTCTTTTTTTTAACCGATTTCTCAGTTGGATGTCCATTTTCAAGGTCTTGACAACATTTTAATATGGTGTCTGCATATTATATGTTGTGTTAGTCTTGTGTTCTGGAGTCATGTTGTACATCTTCTGGCCTCTTGCCACTATGTTAGGCGGAGAGTTCAGTTTAGCATGTTCTGTTGTTGGTTGGCGCATGGAATGTTAGATCTGGTGTATGGTGTTGTCTGTCTGGTGATACCCAAGTATTTGGCATGTCATCATCATCACAAGCTTTATTTCGACACAATGTCATAAAAGCAACACAAAAAAAACAAAAATATCACCCACAAGACTACATATAGGTTAAAAAATAAAAAAGTACAATGACACGAATACAATTAATCATCATGAAATAGAGTTAAAACTGGAAAATAATTCATAACTTTAAAATACACAGCGAAAACTTCAAAGTGCTAGAAGAATTGGCAACATTTAAAAAAGAATAAAAATGCTTGTACGTGATAATGTTTTCAATAATAAATGTTAATAATTTATAGAATTGGCTGCTGGCTGAACGAATAGAACTACTACATCTTCTTTGCAAGCCCTTTTCTTCGTGTTAGCCACGCTTGGCCCAGGAACTTTGCCATACAACAAGTTCTAAAAGGTCTGGTATCAGTTCTGAGAATTCGGAGTGCAACATGATGATCCTGTGTTCCAAACTGCCGGCAGAGCGGGCTCAACCATTTTTCTCGCTATAATTTGTATGCCGGACAGGCAAACAAGATATGTGCAGTGCTTTCCACAGGGGCCAGACAGCTGGAGCAACCTTTTCCATTATTGGTGGACCACTTTACCGTCACCTCTCCTATTGGGAAAGAACCGTACCTGAAGTGCATGTAGAGTATTCTATCTCTCGGCACTTTAATTAAATCCAGGTATGGTTCAAAGTATCTACTTTGCTTGTGTAGGTAGAACTCTGTTGTCAATTTACCCATATTAGTTCTTCTAATATCGCATTGGTCAACCCATTCCCAGTAGAGGCGTATAAGTGCCTCTCTCCTTGGGGGTTCCTGACTGTCCCAGCAACTACTGAGCCCAATTGCCGAAAGCATCTTTTTGGTGTCACGTATCCAGCCTATTTTCCCCCCAGTGTCAAGCCTAGTGACCTCAGTGAGTGCCTCTGCGTATGTAGAGAGCTCAGGTGTCCTCCTAATGCGTGCCCAGAATAGTAAAGGGTGCAACCTGGCTATGTCGCTTATCGACCTCCAACCCATATCCAAAAATAGTGGGGTAAGTGGAATGTATTTTGGTGCTGACACTAGGTCTCTTATGAATTTGTGTTCTGCTATGGAAAGCTCGTCCAATTTGTCGTGTCCCAATACTTCGGCGCCATATAGGGCAGCACTGACCACCTTTGCGTTGTATATCTTGAGTGCTGGGGCTATAGGTCTTGTGTGGGAAAGGCGATGTTCCTTAACTACTGCACCTGACATACGCTTATGGGCCAACCACAACTTTCCCAGGTGTGGACTCCAAGACATTTTATCGGAGAACTTTATACCTAAGTAGTCAAAGGTATCAACCTTTTTGAGGGGAGTCCCTCCTAAAAGTGGGCCCTTTCTGCATGCCCTATGGGGATTAAAGGCCATACATTTGGTTTTACTGGCATTTATGATGAGGCCTCGCGTTTCGCAAAAGTGATGGAATCTGTCAACTAAGCGCTGTAGCCCTGCCGGGGTCTTGGATATCAACAACGTGTGGTCCACGAACAACAAAGTTAGTATATTTTTCCTCCCCAGGGTCGGTGTGTCCGCTGGCTCCTCTAGAAGAAAGTCCACCACCCCGTTCACATATAGAGAGAACAGGGTGGGGGCCAAGACGCAGCCCTGCCTTACACCTCGCGTGACAGGGATGCGCTCGGTGAGTTGACCCTGGCATGTCTGTGTTGTGTTGCCTGCTTGTACAGTGTTGTATCTAACATGTCCAGCGAGATGTTGAGTTGTGGTTAATTGGTGTTTGTGCATTAAAGTTGTTTAAACAGCATATTTACGCTGTGTTGTATAGGATGTTTTATGTTTTGCCCAAAGTGTTGTGTTGGCTTTTAGGTTTTGAGTGCTTTATCCTGAACACAGTGACTTCTGTGTGCTGCCTTCACCCGCAGTTCTAAGGTTTGACCTGTTTGCACAGTCCCCGCAATAGCCCAGCGCCCTCTCTAAAATTAGCGAGGTGCATTCAGCAAACTGACTAGGGAAGTATTATTGTGCAGACATTACGCAGTGAGTACTTTTGCTTTGGACCTCTGGCTGTTGAACTAGCCTCATACATGAAGGCTGGAAGGAAGTAGACTGAAGTGGTCCTATGTACACAACAGGGCTTTAGTATCTCCCGGGGCAGTGGTTGGAATTAACTTCAAATGGACATGTGAAAAGAGCATGCCTGGAAAGGGTACACACAAATGTGCATGCGAAAGCGCTGCTAGTGCAATTCATCACATAGATAAGTCACAAGCTGTGAGTAGATAAACATGCAAATGAGGCTGTGCCTGACATTTGCTTCACCACTCAGCTCCAGCAATCTCTGATCGCTGTTACTAGGGTTACGGACCAGTTGTCTTGACAATGAAGATAAAGTGCCATCTGATCAGGGGAAACGTAGCTCGTCATATAAGCCTTTTTACTGACAGTTATTGAACACACAGTGCCCGCTGACGCGGTGTGAGCGACAGCATTATTGCAGACACATCTCCATGGCCAAAAGGAGTGTTTATGTGGCGCGCCTTCGGTTTCCAATGGGAAACTCGTTTTCCACATCAAATACAGAGCTGCTGCGAGGGAAGTATATAAAGATTACCAGGGAGTTCGGAACATTCATTGTATTTGTAGAACAGACACGCTCCATTTTCTGGGAACTATGGGCCGGGTGTATTAACATAACATGTATCAATTTTCAAATGGCGAAAATGAACAAATCGCTAATTGGGAATTGGCAATTTATCAGGGGCGGCTAGTACTATTCGAAAGTTGTGAGGCGAGTGAAGTGCCCCACTACTTCCCCCCCCAAAAAAACCACCTCCTCCCTCAAAAACCCCAAATAAAACAACCCCTCCTTCAAGAACCCAAAATAAAACAACCCCTCTCTCGAAAATTCAGGGAAAAAAAACTAGAATGACATTTCAAGTAAACAAAGTACATGGGACCGATGGCTGCACGTTCTCCTCTGTGTTCCACTTCTGAATCTGCTGTGGAAGTCGAGCTCCCTTAACCAATCCAGACGCTGCTCCCATGCTATTACCCAGCATTAGAGAAGTGCCTGGATTGGATGGAGCGGGCTGGCTGGATGCCCTTCAGACCCCGGAGGCCTGTGCTTGGTCTCCACCTTGCTGTCTAAAACAGCTGGGTGGAGAGCTTTAAAGTGTGCATGTCACTTTGGCCGGCACAAGACCACTAGCCATAGTGACATGCACACTTTGGAGCATCCAGCCAGAGACTGCTCCTGTCCTTTGCTGCCTGCCAATCGGCAGGAGGGGACACGTCCTGCATATCTCTGGGCTTGGGGTAGGCTTGCTGCTGAAAAATCAGAAAAATAAAATGGCAATGAAATCTTTTTATTGCCATTTTTCTTTTGCTGCGCAGCTGACAGCTGGCGGGGGTGGGGGCACATTCCCCAGCCCTCAATGAGAAACTGTTGCTGCAATTTATATGCACTATTGCCTACACCATTTTGTGGTTTCTTAAAAATCACTATTGCAATAAATTACTGATCCGTAAAATGTGATTCCTGACCAGTCGCAAATTTCAAATTAGCAGTCTCAAATTACAGATACCGCCTTCGAAGCGTCTGCTAAAAACACAATCCAGTAAAAGAGGTTCCTGCCTAGAAGAGTGCTGACCAGAAAAGCTCACAGAGAGCGGGTACTTGGGAAGGAGTTCACAGCCCCAGGGGATCCAACAAGTGGAAGAGCTGAAAGAGAGCAGCCTAAGGGAATGACAAGAGTCATTTCTACTTCTGCCTCAGTGCTATGTAGCACAATCGCATTTTAAGGAATCAACCATCCCTTCAAACTCAAATTAATGGAGTAAGGCCCCATTCATACATCAGGGCCATCATTTGCACGTAAACTAAATGCTGCTATACCCCTCACATTCAATAGTACAACCTGTTATTCCGGATCTGGCACACATGAGACTGTGGAAATGAATTGTGGAACATGTAGTTCATGGATTGAGAATGATACTGACACAAGGGCAGCCCCATACTGTCCCAGATGTGAGTTACTCCAAATCTAGACACAACTGTGTAAGGACATGGCACTACAGTGGTGAGGGGGCCATGGGTTTGGTGGCAGAGCAGCCGACTGTCCAACGGCCCAGTGAGCAGAGTGAAGAGTCCTCTGTGCTGGTGGCGAAGGAGCAAATTGTGAGAGAGTCACAATAGGCTTAGGGTGAAAAAGGCAAAAAATAGTTTATCAATATTTTCACCATAACGTGTGACGTAACATTATTTTTGATTCATTGTAAAAGCATTGTAAAATCATTACCAAGTACTACCAGAACTGGAAGATGATTATGTTCCATTTTTCGTCATTTCGTCAAATTAACAGGAAGATTGTTCTATACACTTACATCATGTACGCGATTATTTCAGATGTTCAACACTTACCTCAGAAATGGTTGTTGGGGACATTATGGGTAGTTGTTATAGTTCGAGTCCTCCTCTGGATCTGTAATGGCATGTTGAGACTCTCCTTAGTATTGGCACAACATGCCATTATATTACATGAGGTTTCTGGTGAATACTGCTACGGTCCCTCACTTTTGTGAGTGATCTAATATCTGCCAAAGGCATACTTCATCGCTAACTGTCTGCGTGACAAGTTGTACCTTTTGGACAAGTTGTAACTTTGTGCCATTGTGTACCTCTTCTGCTTTGCTGACTGGTTGGTGACAGTATCAAGGGTGAGACTGCATACAAACAGCCTACCTAGCAGAGGTGGTTTTATTTAGGTACATGCTGATGATGTAGGGATAGATTATTGACACCATTCGGTATGTATGTGCTGCTTTCATAACAGCTACTCATCTCCAAGAATTCTGCTTACAACACACTGTGTCTAAACATGGAAGGATTGGGAGTACTGCCAGAATGGTTTGCAAAAAGGTCTGTAATTATGTAGTCAGAGTTGCATACAGCTTGTGCTTTTAGGGAACTCTGTTTTTTTCTATTTCTACATGGGTATTCTGTGCCTGATAAGGTGCATTTTAATATATGGGTACCAACTACAGAGCTCATCTCTTGTCGACGTTGGGCTGTGTAATAGAAACCTGCTATGGTTTCATGCAAATCCACCTGTGTTTGTGGGAAGACTATGTGGCCAAGTGTTCTAGATATGAGGGCATGTAAAAATGACTGGCATATCGTGGAGCACGCACTTTGTGTTGTCCCATCTGCAACAGTTACTAAGCTTTGCTGATTGCCTGATGCTGGTAGGTATAGAGAGTACAGGACCTGCCCATGTGGGAATATGGTGTGGCTAGTATATCTACCCAATGCGGCGTCCAGTTCATCAATCCTATCTGTTATTGCCTACCTGCTTAATCTTTATTAAGCATTTTATTTCCTCATTTTGTTAAAATAATGTCTTAAATTCCTTGCCCTTCACTCACTCATTCTCACCCCTGTCCCCCTCCCCAATCCTGAGATAGTTAAAAACAAACAAAACACAGGAACACTTCATAACGGGCTCGCTGGTTACTAAAAAAAACAGGCTGCGGGAAGGGCTTGTTTCAATGCACTGGATGATGATTTTAAAGCTCCATCTGCTACCAAACGCACTCCTAGGCGCTGGAGTGGATCTGTATAGTTAGCGTTTTGAGGTTTAGAAGACAGCGCACAGTACATCAACAATCCCCCCCAATTTTCTCCATTGTCTTGCAACCGCACCACTATTAAATGGTAAATTTAATTTGGGATGCCTTTTATTTGTTGCCTTTGATCCCTCAATTTAGTTTCATTAAAGGCAGCTCTAAGTGTTCTGGGGAAACGCACCTGAAAATCACTGATTCTCATGAGCAGTCATCCACATCTAGTTTCACTATTCAGTCCGGCAATCGATCGAGTTTCTTCGCAAGAATTAAATTTCGTTGCTTGTTGGGAGTAAAAAACATAAGCGGAAGATTGCTTCATTAGGAGAGGATGGTTAAGAGAGGGGGAATCCCTGAAGGATGTATGTTCATGATATTAGCCTTTTCATTTACTGCATTGGCTTTCTAAGCTTGTGCTAGTGTTCTTGCTCGGATGCAGGATTTTCTTAGCCGTCAGCTCGAGTGGCAAGTGTTGTAAAGCGAGCCTGCTTTTTTTTAGTCTTTATTGCCTTTTTAGAGGCTTTGTTGCAATGAAAGTAAGGAAAAAGGCACCTGTAATTGCTGCCGCCTCGTGTACTAAGTGTTTTCACTTTTATAGAATTCAATGTTACCCTCTAAATAAGGTTTTACTGCTGTCCCCCCATAATCTGTGCATTGTGATTGTTGTGCCGGTATTGTATGATGGCTTGCCCTAGCTGAGTTTGTACAACTGCGAAGTGAAACCAAATTCTTGGAATAGGTTTTATGGCAATTCTTTTAATACTGAGATGATACAACTTTTGCACATTTATTGAGTCTCACTGGTGGCCTAAAGGTTAAGTTATAAGAGGAAGAGTTTGAACGGAAAGGGTTCGAGTCCTTCTGTTTTGATTTCAGGTGTGGTAGACTCCAAAGAATGCCCTCAAGGTACAAGGAAATAAGTAAAGGATAATTCTTCATTTGTTCTCACCTTTTTATGTTTTCTTTTATCTACGCATGTTTTCATTTGGCACCTGTAGGGCATAGACTAAACAGATCTCTGTCAAGTGACCACTTGTAATGGAGTTATTAATCGTCTCCTTCCTTTCACTATTTTGGACATGTTCATTCAGTGCATGTTGTCACTTTCGATGTGTTCCTCTTTATTCATTCTACAAGGTATCATCTATGATTGCCCAAGCTATCAATTTCATGTGTCACTATGGCAATCTTAGGGCCAGATGCATCAAAATGTTTTGCCCATTCTATGTTTATGGGAAAATGTGTTCATGCATATAGCCCTTACTCCTTAAAAAGCTGATGGTGTTTGGCTGTTTTGATGGCAAAAAGAGCACTGAATTAACAAAATTATTAAACGTTTGCAAGATATCTCAGTGAGTTAAGAAGTAACTGCTTATAGCTGATTTTGACACGGCCAGGTAAGATTTCTTTCCAAAGTTGTAGATTCAGTTCCATACCATTAGCAGTACCACATTGTAATACATCAGCACTCCCATGTTAAAGGCGAGGACTATTGCCTTTGCCAATGCTTGTATTTTATAGTTTGTACCGGATTACCGCCTGCTCTTACTTTGTGTTTAATTGAATGGGCCTATTGCCTGTTGCGTGACTGCTCACAATTTGTGAAAGGTTCGACCATATCAGTTGTGAATCGCAATGTGGGAATGTTTGTAGTACAATTTACTATGCTTTCGGTTCAGTGTGCCAATGCACTGAATCTTTTATCTTTACCTTTAGTGTATCACTCATCGCACACTTTGTGTTTATAAACCAGTTTCTAAATCGAAAAAATGTTACTTTACCGTGGACTACATCTATCTGATAGAGACATCTAGCTGGAGATTCCTTACCTTTTGAACTTCCAGGCGATCCAGAATATTTTTCTTAGCAGTACCCCTGAACCTAAGTAGGTGGCTTCAGTAGAATCCGCGTGACGTTGTCTGCGTCAGGTTCGCTGTCGTCAATATAACTGCCACCATGGCGCTCTGACTAGAGTTCTTTTCCTTCCGCGCCAAATAGCGCCCATCCGTTGAAAAGAGCTATCCCATGTCAATTTTTGACAGACGTTTTTTTAAACTATTTGTCGAGTCCCTTTTCCTCGTAGGATATCATCCAAGAAGACCTAGGGGTTCAAGCCTGTGGCGCCTGTCACCGCGCCATGTTGGTCACGCGACCCCACTTAGTGTGTCTTTGGTGCCTGGAGTGCGACTATGACTCAAAGTCATGGTCCGACTGCCGGTCCATGGCGCCAAACGCTTTGAGGGAGCAGTCCCTAATGCTGCTCTTGGCCCGGCGTCCGGCACCATGGAGGTCCCAGTCTCAGTCGAGAGGAAGATCCGAGCTCCATCGAACTGAAGTCCTCTTCGGTGAAATCTTCGAAGGCAGGTAAGAGGCACCACAAAAAGCACAAGAAGTCGAAGTGTGCTTCAATTTCACCCTCCTTGTTTTGCAACACGGCGGAGGAACCTCGGAGTTCGGGGCCCCACTCTGCAGAACGGGTGCCTGGGTTGGCTCTGCATTTCCCTCCCTTTCCACATCCGGGTGCAACCCCTGCTCAGCTTAAAGAGTTTTCCAACACAAGTGTGCTGTATTTGGACGTTCTGACCATGCTGGCATGCCTTCGGGCCCTACAGGCTCAGATACTAGAGGAGTCCCCTTGGGTTCCATGGCTGCAGCTCTGGTGCCAAGGCATCCGACTGGACCTGTTCCCGAGCTTAAATCAGCGCCCACCACACCTCCACAGTGACCTTCCCTGGCGCGTGTCCAGCGCCAAGGTCCTCAGCGTCGCAGTCACCCACCGGCGGCACCTTCCCAATCCTCATACCCGATAACATTGAGCCGCTGGGCATCCCCTGATGCCGAGACCGGGACCCACGGAGCCGTATGGCGCCATGTAGTTCAACCTGCCCTTTTCTGAAGGGTTGGGGATGGATGAAGAGGATTGGGTGGGGGAGCAGGATCCCTTAAAAATCCACCAGCCACAAGAGATGGACTGGTATGAGGAACTGGGTGATGCCAGTGGTTTGGACACCTTCCCAGACTGTCATGCTGTCTCCACATACCCTAATTGAAGGAACAAGGGGAACCCATCGGGTAGCTATGGACCATGGGTATCAGTTAAGTTTTGGGAGACAAAGGTCCAAAGCGTATACAAAATAATAAACAAAAATTATATAGACCACAATGGGCTGCTATATACTTATATTCCCTGCCCAGCCGGACAAGGAATTTATTAATCAGATAAATAGATTCTTCTTCTAAATACATGTGTACAACAACAATTCATTACAGTGAGGCACACTCCTGTGCCGTACCGGGAGAAATGAAAGAGAGGATAGGGGAGAGAGAAAAGGGTGTTTCAGGCAAAGAAAGAGAGCAGGCAGGGTACTGTTTTGAGTCAGAAGTTAACAGTATCTCCTGGAGTAGCACATACAAATACAGATATACATTAATTCACTGTATGTCTACTCAAAGGAGTCGACGTTTCGATCCCGTGCTCAAATTATAAAGGGATCATCTTCAGGACTTAGTTAATTGTTTTGCCTGTATTAAAGGTAAAATACGTCTGTTAGGGGAAAAAACAGGAAACAGAGAAGAAATAAGAAAATGGTCAATTTAATTGACTGGGGAGAGCGGTCAGTTTTAGCCATCTATAGCACTATAGAATTCGGAATCGCAGTGAGTGATCAGTGCTGGTGGGGGTGAAAATAACATTTTATAGGACATTATTGGTGAACATTTCAAACATTGTCCTCGGAATCGCAGTGATGGGATTGTGTTACGGCTTGCCTCGGTGTGGAGTTTTTGTGCAATGATAGTGACTACAAAGTTTGCTCACTCCTCTGTGTTTGTGGTGAGGGGAGCAAGGTGCACTTAAACTCAGGAGCGGAAAGAGTGGCGGTTAACTATAGTAGCTTTATTTGGATGGAGGCCTTAGTTTGGTCCTATTTGGGACAAGGAGGGAAGATTGCCTACCTCTAGAGAGAGGTGTGGGGAGGTTGATGTCCTCCGTGAAGGCGCGAGATGGCCGGGTCATGGGGGCTTTACTTGTTACTTCAAGCAGGGGCTTAATGGCCGTAGCGGTAATTGAAGAGGTAAACCGTCAGATACTTCGGTTTTAGCAAGGTAGTATAAAACCAGATTGTAGGGGGTATGGGACATACCTTGTGCTCGGTAATTACGGACAAACAATGTGCTTCTCGTGGGTTCTGACGGGGCTGGAGCCCTCCGTGGTTTCTGACAGAAGGCGGGGGTGCCGGTAATCGGCAAACTTGAAATCTAGAGTTCGAAAAGTGAAAAACGGTTAGGGGCCGCACATGTGGAAGAGGGCACAGCGTTTGTTCAGGAGATGCCACCTACCCTTTTATTTGTAAGGTAGCGTGAACCTTAACAGTGCTTTTTGGAGTAAATTTCGGAATGCGGGAGCGGCTAGATGGCCGTCGCCGGGAAGCGGTTGGGAAGGTCAGCGATCCGCTGAAATGGAAGGGGACAATGATTAACCCTCGGTCCGGTATGGGAATCCGTTTGAGGGCGGGGGGTAGGGGAGCTTACCAGAGAACTTGATAAAGCCGTGGATCCGGCAGGCAGCAATGATTCCTCTGTCAGCGCGCTGAGTGGAAGTAGGCGGACATGTTATTATTGGAACATGCAGTCACGTGATCAGGGCATCTACCCTATGTGACTTCGGGCCGGAGCGGGCGCCATCTTTGAGTGGCGTGTTTAGCAGCCACGCTATTTGAAGCCTATAGGGAGGGCCAGTGGTAGGGGAAAAGTAAGACCCATTTGTGAGGACATTGCGGATTCAAAAAAGTAAAGTTTCCCTTAATGAATTTGAGCCTGGTGGGGAAGTGCACGTGGGCGAACATGTCGTTATAGGATCACACAGCCACGTGATCGGGGCATAAAGCCTGTGTGGCTACAGAACCAGAGCGGGTGCCATCTTGGAGTGGCGTCTTTCCGGCTGCATTTGTGGAAGCCTGTAAGGCAAGCCTATTGATGAAAAGAGTGGTGAACAATAAAATGCAGAATGTAAGGGCATTATAATTTCAAAAAATGGAGCATTCCCTAGATATGTTTAGGGGGTGGATTGTAGTGGGAAAGTGCACGTGACACAGAACACTTACATGATTACATTTAAACAAATCAGTTATTTCAAGCTTCTGGACATGTTAGTTCACCAGACATACTTTGCATTAGCGGTCATTGTTCCATTAGAGGAGTGTTGTCCAGTCCTCGCTTCTGTTGAGTCCCGTGTGATGGTGTTGAACTGAATAATGGACTTAAGTTCCTCACGGTTCAGAAGTTGGCTCAGGTTACCTCCTCTCTGTGGCAGCTTCACCGCTTTTAGAATTGTCCATTTGAGGTCGTCTGCGGTGTGCTTGAGTTCAGCAAAATGTTCAACCAGAGGAGCATTTGGGGTCCCACATCTAATACGGCTCCTATGTTGGCATATGCGTGTCTTGGCCTTTTGGGTGGTTTGACCCACATACATTTTTGGACATGGACACAGAATTGCATAAATTACATTACTGCTGTTGAAGTTAGTAAAGCTTTTCATGTCAACCGTTATGTCATATGGCTAAATTTACGAGCCTCAATTGTAAATTCACATACATTTGACATGTCCCAAAATTGGTGGAAGGCCCCAATTGGATTCAATGGTCGCCATAGAGACGGGAGCAGGTAAGGCTGCTCGTACCAAGTGGTCCCTTAGGTTCTTACTCTTCTTAAAGGCAAAAAGTGGTCTTTCTAGATTTATTAGACCTGCATTTATTGTGGGCCAGTGCTTCAGAATGGATTTGCGAATTTTATTAGAGATAGGGGAGAAAGTAGTGACACATGCAATCCTCTCTACTCTCTCGCGAGTTTTAGGTACAAGAAGGACCTCGCGTGGGGAGTACCAAGCTCTCTTAGACGCATTTTTCACTAATCTTCTGGGGTAGCCGCGCGCTTTGAGTTTGTTTGCTAGGTTATTAGCTTCCCTGAAGTAATCTGATTTTGATGAACAGTTGCGCCTAATTCTCAGAAATTGTGAGTATGGTAGTGAGTCCTTCAAAGCCCTCGGATGGTTGCTATCATAGCTTAGAAGGGTGTTCCGTTCAGTGGGTTTTCTGTATAAGCGTGTCAGCAATTTGCCTGTCTCATGATAGATTGTAAGATCAAGGAACGGTATTTCTGTTTTGTCGTGGGTGAGGGTGAATTTCAGGTCTGCGCAATTATTATTTAGCCAATGGAGGAATGAATGTAGTGTGGCAATGTCCAAATTCCAAATCAGGAAAATGTCGTCTATATAACGACGCCAGATGGAGATGCCTGAACGGAACGGATTCCCATCCGTCAGGATTGAGCCGGTCTCCAGTGCGTCCATAAACAGGATAGCTAGGTGTGGAGCAAAAATTGCCCCCATCGAAGTACCCTTTATTTGTTGGTAAAATGTATTGTCAAAGACGAAGAAGTTCCTAGATAAACAGAGCTTGAGTAGTTGCAGGATAAAAAGTGTTGGTACCCTATGGGTTGAATGACCAGAAGAGCCACTGCTTGGGGGATATTCGTGTAGAGCGACTCTACATCCATGGTGCAAAGTGTGTTAACCTCTGGATCATAGGGGTAATGCTCTACCAGGTTTATCCTCCAGGACATTGATTCTTATAAAAATGAAATAAATCGCCAACTCAGTAATACAGAACATTACCAAAGGCTACCTAGGAACCCAACTAAGGAGATCCAAGAGATCATACTCAAACTCACTACTGATGCTCGAGCCGAAGGGTATTTGAGTAAGAAGGAACATGCTTTCCTCAATGTCAAAAGCCCACACCTACCTGTGATATACACTCTCCCAAAGGTTCACAAAAATATTGACACTCCCCCGGGCAGACCAATAGTTTCTGCCTGTGGCTCAATCTTGGAACCACTTGGTACGTATGTGGATTTTTTCATCAAGGATTTTGTGCCATCCACATCCTGCTACGTACGTGACAGCATGGAGATGATAAACCTGGTAGAGCATTACCCCTATGATCCAGAGGTTAACACACTTTGCACCATGGATGTAGAGTCGCTCTACACGAATATCCCCCAAGCAGCGGCTCTTCTGGTCATTCAACCCATAGGGTACCAACACTTTTTATCCTGCAACTACTCGAGCTCTGTTTATCTAGGAACTTCTTCGTCTTTGACAATACATTTTACCAACAAATAAAGGTTACTTCGATGGGGGCAATTTTTGCTCCACACCTAGCTATCCTGTTTATGGACGCACTGGAGACCGGCTCAATCCTGACGGATGGGAATCCGTTCCGTTCAGGCATCTCCATCTGGCGTCGTTATATAGACAACATTTTCCTGATTTGGAATTTGGACATTGCCACACTACATTCATTCCTCCATTGGCTAAATAATAATTGCGCAGACCTGAAATTCACCCTCACCCACGACAAAACAGAAATACCGTTCCTTGATCTTACAATCTATCATGAGACAGGTAAATTGCTGACACGCTTATACAGAAAACCCACCGAACAGAACACCCTTCTAAGCTATGATAGCAACCATCCGAGGGCTTTGAAGGACTCACTACCATACTCACAATTTCTGAGAATTGGGCGCAACTGTTCATCAAAATCAGATTACTTTAGGGAAGCTAACAACCTAGCAAACAAACTCAAAGCGCGCAGCTACCCCAGAAGATTAGTGAAAAATGCGTCTAAGAGATCTTGGTACTGCCCACACGAGGTCCTTCTTGCACCTAAAACTCGCGAGAGAGTAGAGAGGATTGCATGTGTCACTACCTTCTACCCTATCTCTAATAAAATTCGCAAATCCATTCTGAAGCACTGGCCCACAATAAACGCAGGTCTAATAAATCTAGAAAGACCACTTTTTGCCTTTAAGGAGAGTAAGAACCTAATGGACCACTTGGTACGAGCAGCCTTACCTGCTCCCGTCTCAGTGAAACCATTGAATCCAATTGGGGCCTTCCACCAATTTTGGGACATGTCAGATGTGGGCAATGTACTGTATGTGAATTTACAATTGAGGCTCGTAAATGTAGCCATAATGACATAACGGTTGACATGAAAAGCTTTACTAACTTCAACAGCAGTAATGTAATTTATGCAATTCTGTGTCCATGTCCAAAAATGTATGTGGGTCAAACCACCCAAAAGGCCAAGACACGCATATGCCAACATAGGAGCCGTATTAGATGTGGGACCCCAAATGCTCCTCTGGTTGAACATTTTGCTGAACTCAAGCACACCGCAGACGACCTCAAATGGACAATTCTAAAAGCGGTGAAGCTGCCACAGAGAGGCGGTAACCTGAGCCAACTTCTGAACCGTGAGGAACTTAAGTCCATTATTCAGTTCAACACCATTCACACGGGACTCAACAGAAGCGAGGACTGGACAACACTCCTCTAATGGAACAATGATTGCTAATGCAAAGTATGTCTGGTGAACTAACATGTCCAGAAGCTTGAAATAACTGATTTGTTTAAATGTAATCATGTAAGTGTTCTGTGTCACGTGCACTTTCCCACTACAATCCACCCCCTAAACATATCTAGGGAATGCTCCACTTTTTGAAATTATAATGCCCTTACATTCGGCATTTTATTGTTCACCACTCTTTTCATCAATAGCCTTGCCTTACAGGCTTCCACAAATGCAGCCGGAAAGACGCCACTCCAAGATGGCGCCCGCTCTGGTTCTGTAGCCACACAGGCTTTATGCCCCGATCACGTGGCTGCGTGATCCTAGAACGACTTGTTCGCCCACGTGCACTTCCCCACCAGGCTCAAATTCATTAAGGGAAACCTTTACTTTTTTGAATCCGCAATGTCCTCACAAATGGGTCTTACTTTTCCCCTACCACTGGCCCTCCCTATAGGCTTCAAATAGCGTGGCTGCTAAACACGCCACTCAAAGATGGCGCCCGCTCCGGCCCGAAGTCACATAGGGTAGATGCCCCGATCACGTGACTTCATGTTCCAATAATAACATGTCCGCCTACTTCCACTCAGCGCGCTGACAGAGGAATCATTGCTGCCTGCCGGATCCACGGCTTTATCAAGTTCTCTGGTAAGCTCCCCTACCCCCCGCCCTCAAACGGATTCCCATACCGGACCGAGGGTTAATCATTGTCCCCTTCCATTTCAGCGGATCGCTGACCTTCCCGACCGCTTCCCGGCGACGGCCATCTAGCCACTCACGCATTTCGAAATTTACTCCAAAAAGCACTGTTAAGGTTCACGCAACCTTACAAATAAAAGGGTATGTGGCATCTCCTGAACAAACCCTGTGCCCTCTTCCACATGTGCGGCCCCTAACCGTTTTTCACTTTTCGAACTCTAGATTTCAAGTTTGCCGATTACCGGCACCCCCGCCTTCTGTCAGAAACCACGGAGGGCTCCAGCCCCATCAGAACCCACGAGAAGCACCTTGTTTGTCCGTAATTACAGAGCACAAGGTATGTCCCATACCCCCTACAATCTGGTTTTATACTACCTTGCTAAAACCGAAGTATCTGACGGTTTACCTCTTCAATTACCGCTACGGCCATTAAGCCCCTGCTTGAAGTAACAAGTAAAGCCCCCATGACCCGGCCATCTCGCGCCTTCAAGGAGGACATCAACCTCCCCACACCTCTCTCTAGAGGTAGGCAATCTTCCCTCCTTGTCCCAAATAGGACCAAACTAAGGCCTCCATCCAAATAAAGCTACTGTAGTTAACCGCCACTCTTTCCGCTCCTGAGTTTAAGTGCACCTTGCTCCCCTCACCACAAACACAGAGGAGTGAGCAAACTTTGTAGTCACTATCATTGCACAAAAACTCCACACCGAGGCAAGCCGTAACACAATCCCATCACTGCGATTCCGAGGACAATGTTTGAAATGTTCACCAATAATGTCCTATAAAATGGTTTTTTCACCCCCACCAGCACTGATCACTCACTGCGATTCCGAATTCTATAGTGCTATAGATGGCTAAAACTGACCGCTCTCACCAGTCATTTAAATTGACAATTTTCTTATTTCTTCTCTGTTACCTGTTTTTTCCCCTAACAGGCGTATTTTACCTTTAATACAGGCAAAACAATTAACTAAGTCCTGAAGATGATCCCTTTATAATTTGAGCACGGGATCGAAACGTCGACTCCTTTGAGTAGACATACAGTGAATTAATG
This sequence comes from Lissotriton helveticus, assembly GCF_964261635.1. Taxonomy (NCBI): domain Eukaryota; kingdom Metazoa; phylum Chordata; class Amphibia; order Caudata; family Salamandridae; genus Lissotriton; species Lissotriton helveticus. The sequence goes on from NC_136068.1 coordinate 1,191,822,467, forward strand.
TATATCTGTATTTGTATGTGCTACTCCAGGAGATACTGTTAACTTCTGACTCAAAACAGTACCCTGTCTGCTCTCTTTCTTTGCCTGAAACACCCTTTTCTCTCTCCCCTATCCTCTCTTTCATTTCTCCCGGTACGGCACAGGAGTGTGCCTCACTGTAATGAATTGTTGTTGTACACATGTATTTAGAAGAAGAATCTATTTATCTGATTAATAAATTCCTTGTCCGGCTGGGCAGGGAATATAAGTATATAGCAGCCCATTGGGGTCTATATAATTTTTGTTTATTATTTTGTATACGCTTTGGACCTTTGTCTCCCAAAACGTCTCCACATACCCTGGCCACAGAAGAGGGGGCATCATTTGCCATGGTAGGGCTGTGGAGGTCCTGGATCTGCAGCTCTCTTCGGTGGTAGTTAAGACTGACATCTTGGCAGAGGTCCTGCAGCCTGGGGTCTACAGCTCAGAATACTTGCTGCCTTTTAATGAGACCTTAATGGCTGGCCTCCGGAATACCTGGTCCGAACCCAACACATTGGCTCCTGTGAATAAGATGATTGTCCGCTGCCATCGCCTTGCACCGGGCGGTCCACTTTTCCTCAACCCCCACCCCACCAAGCTTGGTGGTCCAAGCTTCCACTTCCCGAGGGCGCATTCCCTTCTGCACCTCTGGACAGGGAATCAAGAGACTGGAGGATTTTGGTAAGAATTGTTTTCTTCCGCCAGTCTTGTTTTGTGGTCGGTGAACACTTTTTGGGCCGTTATTCCCATTCTATATGGGACACACTTGCGCAAGTGTTGCCCAGGGTCTCGGCGGAGCACAGAGCCCCACACTCCCAAGCTATTTCTGACGGGAAGAGACGTAGCAAAGTTTGCCATCAGATGTGGCTTGGACGCAACACTCACTGGGCAGAGTGATTTCTGTGACCGTGGCCGTCGGTGCCACGCCTGGTTGAAAACATCTGGCTTTTTAGGGGATGTTCAAGCTAACCTCATGGACATGGCTTCAATGGCTCCTGTCTCTTTGTAGACAAGGCAGATGCCGCCCTTGAGCGCTTCAAGGGCTCGCCGGTCAAGTCCTTGGGCCTCACCACAGCCTCCCGGCCGGCACCTCCTTTTCGCTCCATTCGTGGCTATGCAAGGGGCTACCAGACACGCCAACCCTTTTCCAGCCAGAGGGCCTCGCAAGCTCAGCAGCCCCAGCGGGGCTGTGGACGCAGTTCACCCCGACTCGTGGGTCGGGAGGCCAGTGTTCGAACAAGGCCATAACCCCCCTCCTCCACCACAAAATCTTTCTAGTCCAGTTGGTGGCTGAATATGCCATTATCTTCCCCACTGGCAGGATATCACGTCGGACTGGTAAGTGTTGCAAATAGTCTGAAGGGGTTACTCCCTTCCCTTCAAGACTACCCCTCCATCCATGCCTCCAGTATATGATTGGCTGACAGATGATCGCTTTGACCTAGTGTGTGAGGCAGTGAAGACTCTCTTGGCCAAGGAAGCTATAGAGAAGGTTCCCTGGCCAGAAGTGGGCTGTGGTTGTTATTCACGCTACTTTCTGGTCTAAAGAAGGACGGAGGCATTGGTCCTAGCCTAGATCTCAGAACCCTCAACTACTTTCTCAAAAAGGAGAAGTTCAAGATGCTCACCCTGCTTTGGACCCAGGGTACTGGAAGGTAGCGTTGGACTTGCTGGACGCCTATTTTTCATATCCCTATCCTGCCTGCCTATCACTGCTACCGGCGGTTTACGGTGGGCCACAAGCACTTTCAACTTGCAGTGCTCTCCTTCAGCCTCACTAGCACCCCATGGGTGTTCACAAAGGTGATGCAGTGGTCGGTGCCCCACTGCGCATATCAGGGGTTCCAGTCTTCCCCTATATCGACGACTGGTTGTTGAAGGCGGGCTCATCCCAAATAGTCGTCTCCCACCTTCAGACTACAGCGGACCTCCTGCATTTGCTGGAGTTACTATCCACGTGCCAGTCACACCTGACCCTCTCTCAGACGCTCCCGTTCATTGGAGTGGTTCTGGACACGGTGCAGTTTCAGGCCTATCCTCCCAAATGGCGAGTTCATGATATTTAGGCTGTGATAACAATATTTCGGCCTCTATCCTGGAATTCGGTGAGAATGACTCTGAGGCTGTTGGTCCTCATGGCCTCCTGCATCCTGCTAGTGATCTATGCACGGTGGCACATGCGGACTCTGCAGTGGGATCTGAAGTTCCAATGGGCACAGCATTGAGGAAATCTTACCGGCCTGGTTCAGATTTCAGAGGACACTGCGAGCGTCCTGCAGTGGTGGCTACCAGACGGCGATTCGTTCAGGGGCAGACCCGTCTCCCTTACCCACCCAGATCTCACCGTAGTGACGGATGCTTCCCTTCTTGGATCAGGCGGCCATCTGGGGGAGATGGATATCCGAGGACTCTGGTCTCTGGCGGAAGCCAAGCTCCATATCAATCTGTTTCGGGCGATCCGACTGTCACTGAAAGCCTTTTTTCCGCCAATAAAGGGAAGGCTCGTACAGGTGTTCACGGATAACACTACAGCCATGTGCTACTGCAACAAACAGGACGGAGTGGGGTCGTGGACTCTTTGTCAAGAGGCCCTGCGTCTCTGGACTTGCCTGGAACAACAGGGCATTTCCCTGGTGGTTCAACATCTGGCCAATTTTCTGAACGCCAGGGCGGACGAGCTCAGCCGAAGATGCCTTGCGGATCACAAATGGCGTTTCTATCCGAAGGTGGTGCAAGGTCTCTTTCAGGGGAGATCCTTGAGAGACATGATCTAGCTGCAGATGCCTTACCGACTCACCCATCCTCCCCGCACTGCGAATTTTTTTTAAGTGTCAGGGATGTTCCCCTTCAGGGCCCTAGCTGTTCATTTTTAACACACCATGGTCAGTCACTTCATAGCTTTGTGCTTCTGAAGTGGAAAGTCATGAAAAGTACTGACATCAGCGCGCTGGAGTGGCGGTTATATTGACAACGCAGAAGTCGTGATGAACACGACGCTGACTATGTCACGGGGAGTTGACTGATGCCACTTAACGGCGCGTAGGGGTACTGCTAAGAAAAATCATCCGGATCCAGCCTGAAGCCTGGAAGTTCAAAGGTGAGGAATCTGCGGCTAGATCGTGTCTCTACCAGATAAGGCGTTATGGTAAGAAACTTGTCCTTATGTGCTATATACTTTTAAGCGCTCCCCATCCCTTTAATTGCTGCGCAGAATTACATCAGGGGTATTTGTTCAGTGAAAGGACTCAGTGAGAAGAAGCAACAGTGGATCATGTTTAATCTTCATCGGGGCAATAAAGAAGTGTACCTACCTATCTTGAAAGATCAATTTCATGTCAAGTCCCTTAATGCTCCTTTCTCGTTAAAATCAAATGCAAGCAGTGTTTTCCACTGTTAAACAGTCATTTAACAGTGCATCAAACTCATTCAATGTATTGTTTACCTCGACATCACTTGCTATTGCTAAAATTGGTACACTGGCCTGTTTTAAGTGTGTAACCTCTATCATCTTCAGCTTGTCTACTAGGTCATCAGTTTTTAAATATGATAGTTTTCAGAATGAGCAGGTTCAGAGTGCTGGTGGTGTTGTAGATGCCCTCCATATAAAGGGGCAGTTCTTCACCTAAAGACTGAGCGCTACCATGTGTTTTATGTCACAATAATAATTAAACTTTCACGGGTCAGTGATTTCATATATGGTGACTAGTTTGAGTCTGACATGAGTTTTTTGTTGTATTGCAAGTTACTTTTTAGTTAGCCTCTAGTTCATATCTTGCCCATCCCTACCAATTATGTTCAACTGGTCATGATTTTGCAGTCTGTGATCTGAAGATCACTAGATCTTACCATATGACAGACGCACCTATGCAGTCCGCATTGCGCAGAGGAACAACAGAAGCCATTAAACTTTGACACCCAAAATGAAAGCTGAAGGGTTTCAACGCAAGCAGACAGCCTGTAGCATGGTCTAACACTTCATCACCCTTTTCACTTTATATTCTTCGAAGACAGATGTTTAATGTATGTAAAGCTCATTGTATCTTAGGCTAAAAAACGACTGGTACATGAGCGTTTTTCTTTCCTTGACGATCAAGCTAGTGACAAAAACGATCCTTTGTATTAACATGAGATTGAGTAGTTTATCTTTGGAGGATAGAGGAGTGCGCTGGTATTCTTTAAGAACTCAGTCCCCTGTAGTACAGTTCTCTCTTTTTGTACTGGTGCTGTATTGTAAGATTTATATAGCTCTCACTTCCCCGTGTGGGACGCTGACGCGCTTATGTATGTGGGTAGCATGCTACATCGTGTTAGGTATGTGGCTTGAAGGGTGTTGTCTTTGTTTTGATCCTATGTGGGAAGTGTTTCTATGTAGTTCGTGATGATCACCGAGGAGCTGGTATCGTATTTTGGGATAGAGTGCTTAGCTGTGTGATGGATGACGTAGTGTGAAACATGGGCTTGCAATTTATAGTTTTCAGGAAACTGGCAGCTTTGAACAGCTCCGCAGGCCCATTTCCGGTATTTCTTATGATCACAGTCCACTAAGGTTCCCACACTGGGTTGTCCATTGCGAGATTTGTAAAGCTTATGGTCCTGAGAAGGCATAGGTTGGAGGGAGGGAGTGAGGAGATCTGTTTGGACGTACTTTGTTACGGTCATTCCATATATGATTCTCAATCTGCTACGTAAAGAAGTGGTCATTTATTCATTCATAATTTATTCATTCACTATATAGCTAGTTGGACCCACAGTTGTGGACAAAATTGGAATCCTCCCTTGACAAGGATCATGTGGGTGATCTCGCTACAATTTTGCCATGGCTGTTCCGTTGGTGATGGGTGGATTCATTCTGTAATGGATGATAGGCATGACCCATAGTGGGTCTGCCTTACGCGAGTGTAAGAGGTCAAGTAATTATGCAGCCTGTTGGAACTACAATCATCTGTCTGACCGCTGAGTGTTATGGTATTAGTGAGGGCCAGGAGGGTTATGAAAGAATTGACATTACTGTATATAGCCATGCTAGACATAGGTCAGGCATTCATAGCTTATGTGGACATTATTTGCTTTAGTGTCTATATGTGGCAAGCATGGGCGATGGTACACTAGGCTTACACCTGTGTACGCGTTTAAAGTACAGAGCTGTGATCTATGAAATTAGAGAAATAATCTAGGTCTGTATAAGTATTTCCTTTTTTACAGTGACAACGCTTTTATAGACGTGAACAGTAATACGGGATTGTTCTGTTTTTCATATCTGTATCAGTTTCTCGTTTTTTATTGTTATAGTGGGTGTAATTGTGATGGAATTTGCTGTGGAAATAAAATTAAGGAAACCATTTGGAAACTATAGGTGTGTGTAGGTAGCACATAATAGCGGTGGTAGTGTAGTTCATATACTTACGATGGTACATTTTGTAAGCTGACGGAACATCTAATTAGCAGCTGTTTTTAGCACCCCAGTAGCAGGCAAAATGTGTCATTTCGTCGTTCTAACCGGAGACGTCTATTTTGAGCACAAATCGTTGTTTTTAACAACACGGTCACTGACGGTCATTGACCCCCTTGCTTTATTGGACAGCAGTTAAAGAGAAAGCAGGTCCAAAAGTGTCACATTCTGATAGAATTGTTCTGATTGTGTCTGTCAAGACTTGCATGGAATACATTTTATACCCAAACACCGCAATAAATATTTGGAGTGGCAACAGTAGATTCTCTCTACTAGTTAATCAATCATTCAGGGTTTTGTAGAGTGTGCTACTCGCCCGTGAGGGTCTCATGGTGCTAGGGGGTGGAGGGAGTGTGAGCAGCTCCCTTGGGGTCTTCGAAGAGCCAGGTCTTGAGGTCCTTTCTGAATTGGTGCAGGGTTGCGCTTTGTCGGAGGTGAATGGGGAGTTTGTTCCAGGTCTTAGTTGCAAGGTAGGAGAAGGATCTTCCACCTGCTCTGGTCCTGTGGAAACGAGGGACGGCGGCTAAGGCGAAGTCGGCTGAGCAGAGGTTTCCATTGCGGGCATGGAAGGAGATTCGATCGTTGAGGTATTTGGATCCGGTGTTGTAGAGAGCTTTGTAGTTAGTGTGAGCAGCTTGAACATTATTCTTCTTTTCACGGGGAGCCATTGGAGGTTGCGGAGGTGTTGGGTGATGTGGTCGTGTCGTGGTATATCGAGGATAAGTCTGGCTGCGGGTTCTGGACAGTCTGGAGTTTTCGGAGGAGTTTTTTATTGATTCCGGTTTAGAGGGTGTTCCTGTGGTCTAGTTTGCTGGTGATGAGTGCGTGGGTGACTGTTTTCCTGGAGTCTGAGGGGATCCACTAGAACTTCTTAGGAAGTATGCAGAGGGTGTTGAAGCACGCGGAGGATAGTTCTCGTGCAGGGTCTGTTCACTTGTGTTGGAGCAGACCCTGCTCATACTTGCAAGCTTCAGTAGTAAGTGTGACTCGCAGATGCAATGGTGCAGGTGTGCATGCTAGCCTCTCCATTTGCAGCACCCACCATGATGGCAGGTAGACACAAGGGCTGCCTCAAGCTCTCTGACTTACCAGCAAGTGTCCGGCTGAGCAGCCAAGCCCGGTATGCATAAGAGGTAGGGAGGAAGGAGTTTAGGATGGAAGTGGTTTCACGTTTCTGAGACAGGGTCCTCAGTTAAAGTGGGTGTTGCAAGGGCTGGGGCTCAGTGAGAAGAAAAGAAGTCAATCCATGGTGAGAGAGTCACGTTGGGGGTGCAGATGTGAGGAGAAAGGATGTGCTTTGAGGAGACAGGGTGGGCAACTGAATAAAGGGTCCGGTCGTGTAAGCAGTTTGAGAGAGGGGCAGGGGAGCAGGTGAGACCTTGCTGGAAATTCCGTCTGAAAAGCTACACATTGTTTTTACTGGAAATCCAGTAGTTGGCGAAAAGGTAAATAGGTTGGCAAGGAGGCACTTGGTAAAAAGAGAAGGATGAAAAAAAGGAAGTAAATGGGTCAAAGTGAGGAGAGTTTAGAGTGGTAGAAAGACTTTGGTGTAGGAGTGTGGGAAGTAGTGAGTGGTAAATGTCCTGTATTGCAGAGCTGACTGCTGGTAATCAGTGAGTCTACTGAGAAAGAGCTTATTGTTTCGTGGGCAGGCCTGCCTTTTTTTCTGAGAGGGTGGGGAGTACAATACCAAATAGTTGTATGATGTGTACTTTTCCCATGCTGAATCCACCGTGCATCTTATTTAAACCATGAAATTAGGTTAAAACCACAGAGGTTCGTGTGCAATTTTAGGAAATACAAATATAATGTGTAGCTTTAAATAAAAATAAAAAACTGTTTGTGAGTAGCAGTGGGTGACCCACAATTATGCATTCACTTTAAAAGGATGTCGGACCTTTGCAGTATTTCTTTTATACAATGCTCTATTTGCTTAGCGTATGTACTTCTTACCATAACTTAGGAGGCGACTATAATAGTAAAACACAAATATATTTTAAAACCTAATGTTAAGTGACATCATGTGCTTAAAGTTTCTGCGCTGTGAATATTTTTGTGGATGCCAGCATTCATTTTCATTCTCTGTTCACAGATTCTGACACACCTTTAGGACTGCAATGACAAGTCTGAACAGTAGCCATGCAGAGAAAAAGGGTCCAACATCCTCCAAGCAGGCAGCACCAAAAGTGCAGGTTCAGCGATCGGTTTCCAGAGAGACCATCACCATTCACTTCTCGGCGTTTGGGAAGGAGGAAGAAGAGGAGGAAGAGGAGCTGAGAGAAACTCTGGACGAGGATGTGGATGACCAAAGCATTGTAACAGCAACTGAAGCCGAGGAAGACCTTACTTTTGAACATGGTACCCCCTTATCTGATCATGCTACCTCGCCCGTCACGACAGTTGCAGATTCTACTTCTATACCATCACCAGAGAACACTGTAAAGCCACTGGAGTCCTCCTCATTGGCCAGAGTATTTAGCGCAGTGCCATTAGTTCTATCACAAGCATCGCCTTTACCTAGTTCATCTGCCGTCTCATCTCCCACAGAGCAGGTGACCACTTCCTCTTCTGCAGTCTCCTCCCCATCCAGGTCTGTTGTGCTGTCCTCCAGTGCGTCTGCTTCCCCCATTGCCAGTGCAAAGCCTTCTCTGAGTTTGGTGAAATCTCTTTCCACAGATGTCGAACCAAAAGACTCAACCCCTCCTTCAAGGCACAGACACATTATGAAATCTCTGGTTAAATCCTTGTCAACGGACACTTCTAAGCAGGACTCAGAAACTGTGACCTTCAAGCCACCAGACTCTAAACTGAACTTGCACTTATTTAAACAGTTTACCCAGCCCCGAGTGACCGGTGGAGATTCAAAAACTGCCCCTTCCTCCCCAATCACCTCCCCGTCAGACGCGCGCTCATTTTTTAAAGTAACTGAAGTAGAAGCTAGAATTGAAGACACTAAAAGACGCCTTTCAGAAGTCATATATGAACCATTGCAGCTTTTGAGTAAAATAATGGGTGATGAATCCAGCAGTTACAGGCCTAAAGCCTTATCATCAAGTGCTTCAGAGCTTTCCAGCCTTTCCAGTTTAAATGGGCCTTTGGAGAGCAATAACAATTACAGCATCAAAGAGGAGGAATGTGACTCAGAAGGAGACAGCGCTACACATGAGTCCAGTGGAAACAAAAATAAGTCTGGTGAACAGGTAAGGGATGGAGAACCGAGAAGTGTGCAGCCCTCAAGCATGAAGGAACTCAGCGTGAAAGCTTCTGCCCTTGTGTTGGAGAAATGCTCATTGTCTGCTCTGGCAAGTAAAGAGGATGAGGAGTTTTGTGAACTTTATCCTGAAGACTTTGATTTAGATGTGTTAGAAGAAAGTAAAGAAAACCAACATCTGGAAAGGCTCTCAAAGCTAGGGAGTCCAGAGGAAATTGGCACTGAATTTGAAAGTGATGATGACGATGATCAGCATGTGACACTACCCGAAGTACCAGGCCTGACACTATTCTTTTTTACAATGTTTGTATATGGCTACATCATGCTTCCCCTCCCCAGTTATCTAAGTGGATTATTGCTGGGAGCTGCTGTTGGATTCATGATTGCAGTCTGCATCATATGGCTTTTTACGCCACCACCACGTCCCTATCGAATTGAGAAACTACATAAACACTGTCACCTAGAATCGCTGGATATCAAGGAACCAGAAATTCTGAAGGTGAGTCTTTGTAAAAGAAACTAATGTTTGTAAATGGATAGCAAAATAAACCTAATATGTTTGTCATTGTATGTGTACACCATCTGCAATGAATCATTATTTTGCAAGGCCAACGTTGCAAGTGGTTCTTTGAAGCATACAAAAAAATACTATTTCTCATACCCATTTCTTAGAACAGTTATGTATATTACAAGGCAACTAACTTATGACAAATGAATTGTGTAGCCATTGCAAAATGAAATTAGCTTAAAAAAAGGCAAATGAAGTTTGTTCTAGTCTGTTGTAGTCTGCAGTGCTTTTCAGATTATCTTTAAAACCCATATACTTCGATGCCAAATACCTGTAAAAAGTTTATTTTGAAATAAATTAGGATTAAACTATCACTTCTGTATTGGTATGGTATGGGTTTTAGGCATGAGAAAAGTAAAATAAAAATGTGTACAGACTTTTGATTGGAAGTGTGTAAAGGTATGTGGAAGACATACTGGAGTGAGCTACACCGTAGGTGATGCAGCAATGAACATTTCATTTTAGGTAAACACTATTCTAATGTTTGGTTTTTCGCAACCATTTAATAAAAGACTTTTTTAAACAACATGAATACACTTCTCATTCTGTTGTGCTCCAATAAACAAAATGCAAAATGATTCTGTTGTGTTAGGTGAATTTGATTTATTTATTTTAGAAACGTATAAAGCGCACAGCTACCCCCAGCGGGGGTGTCCCGGCGCTAAGACAGGCGCAGATGCAGGTACCAGTAGGGGGGTAGTGGCTGGAAAACAGCCAGGTCTTCTTGACATTATGGCTTAATATACCAAATTCTGATCCCACACATTTCTACAAAATCAGCAAAGCATCTTGGGTATACTTCAACACCTTCTTGCCCAACCTGCATTTGCTTTTCTATACAACCACCTCACTGTAAATTACCTAACATAGTCCGTGACAGATTATGAATTTAAGAACCTTTACATTAAATTTAAAATACAAATACAGTCATAATAAAAATGTTAGAAATATATATCGACGGTAATTCTAGATTCTCACCAAATAGAATATTACGATAATTGGGGTATTTTGTGTCCTGTTCCATCCTTTTGTTGTTTCACAACTTAAAGAGGAAAGACATCTCAATACCTTCATTGATCTTTTTTTCAGAAGAGCCCTGGACAGTCCTTCGAAGTGACCACCCTAGCTTTAAAGTAACTTCAAAACATTGTGCATGGTCTTGCTCTTTTAACTAAATTGTATCCATTCTAGGCTTGCTTTTTTACAGGTTCATCCCATGAATTTTCCTCTGAGAGTAAATTAGTTGTATGCCTCTTCTTGGTTGAAAGTTTGGGCATTAATGCACCAGAGCATTCTGTTTTGGGACCAAACGTACCTAGTACATTATTTGAATGGACAATAACTGAAACAGTAGGAAATGTAAATATGTTTGCTGCTTGATTTTTATTAAACATTCTTTAACATCTGACAAAAGCAATTCACTTAAGTAGACATTTCACGGTACGCCTTGCATCATCAGGACAAATATTGTTACATGAACAATTGTGGTATGCAGTACAGCACAAAATAGACAAAGCAATGTTACTGGACATTTTTGACATAAAAAGAGTGCGGGTCCCCATTTTGATCTTTTACCGGACCCAATGTGGCCCACGCTAAGGGTACATTGCACCTCAAACCCAAGATTCAAAGTAATCTTGCCCAACTGGCGGTGCTTAGGTGGGGACCCCCTCTTGTTGAACCCCAGTGAGTGCAGTTGTGGAGATCTCTGTAGTCTAAGGTCAATATTATGGTAGATCATGTCAAACACTAGCAACTGATATCTGACAGTACCTGTGCAGTCCCATACTATATGCAGAAAGTCCGCATCTTTGGCACTACAGAGTGTGCAGCGGGTGTTGTCGATCAGGGCAATTTTACATAGTAGCACAGGAGTGTTCGGTACATCCTGTGGAGGAATTTGATGTGTATTGGTCAGAGCACACCTATCTGAGTGCAACAGTACTTGCACTATTTCTCTGTAGGAGAAGGAAACAAGTCCCTCAGGCATAGATATTTCTCCATAAAGGTGCAGGCAGGTGCTTTGTCTTGGAAGGTGGTATGCAGTCGAGAGTTGAGCATCCTAGGAAAGGAGGATCCAGAAGTTCGTCAAGTGAATGTAGGGGTGTGGGATGGGTGGTGAATGTACTGTGCACTGCTTTGCAGGTTGCTCAGAGCCAGTGATACATGAACACATCTAAAGACATATAGTGGGAGTCTTCCCCGAGGGACTGTAATGTAATAAATGTCATCTAGGGAGTTTAGACTCAGTTGGCTCATTTTAAGGCATCTTCCTTGGTATACTGTAGGTGGCAACACTGCGAGATCTTATCCGCAAATAGGCAATCTAGTTTTGAATGTTGCCTAAGGGTGTACCGGGCCCAAACAATGCATTTTGCTGTACCTATCTCCACTTCAGGATGTCCAGTGGATAGACCAAGAATGGTGTTCGACGGGCATGGTGCCATATTGTCAGTCTCGATGGCTTGATGTAGTTGAAAGGGCATGAAGTGGTACCAATAGTGTGCAAACTGCGCTTGAGTACTGTAAAAGGATAGCTCTAAGTCTGGCGCACACATCCCACCCTGTTCAAATGCTTCTCTGAGCACTTCCCATGTGACACCGGGTTGTTTACCAGCAGAAGATAAACTTATGAGGTTTGAGCGAATATGGTGTGGAAGTAATGCCTAGTGAGCGGGACCAGTACATTAATGAAGAGGTAGAGAAACTTTGGAAAGACTACCATTTTGGCAGCGCCATTTCAGCCAGTGACAGAGGCAGTTTGGACCATACAGGGACACAGTCTTTGAGTTGGTGAGTATCTTGCCATCATTTCCATGGTAAATCTCATGCAGATCCCTACTGATCCATATGCTCAAACGTTTGACAGCGATGTCTGATCTTTTCAGTGGAAATTTAAGAGTAAGTTTGCTTGTGATGGCGGTAAGGGGAGAAGAACTGACTTAGACTAGTTAATGGTTATTTTTATATAAGTCTCCCAAATTTGATAAGCTCTCTAAGAATCACAGAGGTATTGGATACAAAGTCTTTAATAAATATCATAACATCATCCAGATACCTAGAGACAGTTAGACGCCTGGTTGTATAACTTAGTTCACTATCTGAATGGTGTTGATGTAACCTAGCCGCCAGAAGTTCTATGGCTATTGCAAACAGGATGGGTGACAGATGGCAGCCCTGTCTAGTTCCCGAGCAGTCGGAAATGGAGAAGCTACAGCACCATTTTTCTATAAAGGACCGGTGGGTTGCTTGTAGACTAGCTTGATCCAAGACTAACCTGATCCATTCAATGAATCGATGGCCAAAGCCAATCCTCTCCAACAGACAAAAGAGGTATTGGCATTTGAGTGTGTCAAATGCTTTGGCTGCTTCAAAAGAAATGGCAGTGGCCTTCAACTTAGAATCAAGGTTGATGATGGTTGACAGACGTTTCCACCATAATTTTCTTCTACAAAGATATTCCCATTTTCATCCAATTTCTTTCAGACTCTGCAAGGCAGTCTAAACCTATTGTTCCATCCAAATCTAATCTCAAAGCAGGTAGCACGGTGCAACAATGAAACGGATATCTGCAATATCATTATTTTTAGATGCATAGGGAAACAATAAAACACAACCATTCAAACTGACATTGTTCTCAGTAAAGGGCACCGCACTATTCATTCTCTACCAGGACCCCTTAATCAACATGGCAGAAGTCTTCCCTACCCTTCTTACTCTTTTACCAGCCAAACATTTTAAAAACCCTTTCTTAGACCAGTGTGGCTTTTTCATAATTCTCCATACAAGGTTTTTCCCCGTAAGAGCCATGTTTCTCTTCCAACATTTTCTTAACCTCACATTGCTTTAGTTCAACATTCTGTCATGTTTGGTTGCAGAAGTCTTTCAAAATACTGTGGTTTTAGATCTATTATTCAACGAAGAAGGATTGATTATGCTCAGTAATGGGTTTCTGACCTTTGAGCTGTTCAAACAGTGAAATCTCAGTAGTATTATATGGTGAGCAATGATTTATTTATTTTTATTTTAAAGGTTTTATATACCGCTAGCTAGACCCAAAGGTATCCGAGCGCTTTACATAGGATGAAGATCATTCAATTGAAGTAAATACATATTTACAGATCAAGAAAAACTTTGGGCAGCCAGGATAAATACAATATGAGGCCAATTAGCGTATCACAAGATAGTGGCAAGAATGAAATAGAAGAAGATTCAGCAATCAAATGACCTCCTTAAAGGGTCAGGAAGGATTGGGAGTGATCTTTGGGAACATAACTCAGATTGTTTGGGATTTAAGGAATTTGTTAAGCAGTAGGTATTTAAGGTCCAGTTTGAAGCAGTAAAAGGATGGGTTGCTGCGGAGATCTCTAGAGAGAGAGTTCCAGATCCTGAGAACATTATCAGAGAAAGAGCCAGTCTGCGAAGATGTCTTTTTCAGTTTGGGAGGAATTCGAAGAAGTGCGTTGTAGCTTCTCAGAGCCCTGGCTCTTCCTGCTTTGGAAAGTTTGGCCCCAAGGTATATCTGGTTGTGAGTGTGCAGGGCTTTATGTGTAACGCAAACAGTTTTTTAGATACATCGTCCTTCAATGGGAAGCCAGTTGAGGCTCTTGAGGGCCGGTGAGATGTGCTCAAATGGTTTAACACCTGTTAGAAGTCATGTGGCTGAGATCATAACAGTTGTAAGGGGAGGAAGGTGGGATTTCGGGGTTTCTGTGTGGATGGCGTTGCCATAAATCCAATTTTGAGAGGACAAGAGACTGCACTATCAACTTAAAATCATTGGACAGAATAAAAAGTTTGATTTTCTTGAGGTTTATAAGAGTGTACAGTGCCACTTTGGCAGAGTTGTTAATGTGGTCCTTCAAAAACTATTTTTTGTCCAGAGTGATGCCCAAGGATTTTATGGAGTTGGATAGTGTAAGAGAACAATTTAGTGCATCAAGGTTCGAGAGCCAGAAATGTATTGGTAGAGGGTTGTTTTTTGGTGAGAAAAGTAGTAGTTCAGTTTTGTTGGGGTTCAACTTGAAGTGGTTGTTGTTAAGCCAAGTTTGTATCTTGAGCTTGGGGAACACCCTGGGGTACTAGTGTTGGTTGTGAGCAACAGTTATTGATTTCTATTTGTTGTGAGTGATGTTGAAGGTGCAATGAGAACCAGCTCAGGACTGTGCCATTGATCCCATTTCGGTTCTTCAGCTCTCGATTAATGCTGGGTGATTAACAGTATCAACGCTGCCGATAGGTCAAGTAGGATTAAGAGGCATGGGTCACCTTCATCCAGGGATCTGTGAATATCATCTGAGATATTGAGCAAAGCAGTTTCAGTGCTACATCCTTTTCTGAATCCTGACTGGAAGGTGTCCAGGAGGTGGAATTCCTCTATATGTTGGTTGAGTTGTAGAAGAATGCATTTCTCCATTGTTTTGGCTAGGAAAGGAAGGTTGGTGATAGGTCTGAGGTATGAGGTTATTGAGGTTGTTAGGGTGCGCCCCTGGATTTTTGAGTATGGGAGTGAATTGGTCTAGTTGGAGAGAGGTTGGTACATGTACTGAGGAGAGAGAGATGAATTGATGATTTTTGTCCAAAATGGGGTGATGATGTGGTTGAGGTTTTGTACTAATCAGGATGGGAGGGGGTCATAGGTGTGGGATGTGGGCTTCAGGTTTGCTATTACATGAATACTTCACTTTCTGTCATGGGTTTCAAATGAGCCCAAACATGATTTTCTGATTCTGCTTAGATTTTTCACTTGGATGCCAGACCCCAACTGAACAGTCTCACCAATTACCCTATTACAACTAAACCATTTTCTGTGGGAAGAATACAGTGCAGCTTACCTATGCTTAGTTCTCTTGACTCCCCAGCAAACTTTAAACTTGACCCTGCCTACGAAACACTACTTCCAAAAAAATCTGTTTTTCAGATAAAATTATCTAAGTCCCAAATAAGATCATAATTGAACCTTATTCTCAAGAGTGTTTACTTGCTCAATGGTATATAATAAATCATTTTTGGGCATGATGCCATCAGCTGTACTCTAGACACCTAAATACTCAACTGCCTGTGTCTTAAAATTGTGCTTAACCTAGTTACATGGGCATAGCCTTATTTTGTATAATTCTCTACATCTTCTCCAAAATATGATTATGTTGCTCAACATTTTTTCATATAGTCCCTATCTATAAAGAAGGCAGGCCTCCAGAGGATTGCGCGTCCTATAGGCCCATCTCCCTACTGAATGTGGAGGTCAAGCTCCTGGCGACGCTCTTGGCTCTTCGCCTTCGGGGTGTTATCCCCGGGCTGGTTCATTTGGACCAGACGGGCTTCCTCCCAGATAGGGCAACTCGTTACAACCTCAGACAGACGCACGATTGGCTAATGGAGGTTTGTGATCGCGAGGATCCCCACCTTTTCTTGTCCCTTGACGCCGAGAAGGCTTTTGACGCCGTACACTAGCCCTTCCTGGAGGGGGTTTTAATTAGGTTTGGAACAAAGTTTAGGAAATGGGTGAGTCTGCTATACACGCATCCCAGAGCACGAGTCAGGGTAAATGAAGTATTGTCTACGGACTTCCCGGTTAGACGAGGCACTAGGCAGGGATGCCCTTTATCTCCTCTATTGTTTGCCCTGACCATAGAAGTACTTGCTTGTGCAATTCGCCAAAACGAGGGGATCAGACCTGGATAGGGGGGAGTGCCACATATGAGAAAATATCCCTGTATGCAGATGATGTCCTTCTTTACATTACACACCCGGAGAATACGATCCCGGCGCTGTTCGCAGAGCTGGCTAGCTATGGAGCCCGGGCGGGAAATCCGATAAACTGGCACAAATCGGTCCTCTATGACCCCGGAGACAGAGAGGGCTGGCCTGACCTTCCGGAGAAGCTCCAAACTACCAGGGTGGGCTTTAAATATTTAGGGATATTTGTGACCACTGACGGTGCCCTCTCTTATATTAAGAATATTAAGAGAGTGTTGAACAGCTTTTCGGCAGACGCTGCAAGGTGGAGGATGCTCCCACTGACGCTCCTGGGCCGAGCGGCTATGTTCAAAATGATTACTTTGCCAAAATTTTTATATGCCCTCCAGAACGAATATTTCCCCCTTCGGAGACCGGTTTTCTGGGAGGTACACGCAGAAGTGCGCGCCTTTCTGTGGCTGGGGAAGCAGCCTCGAGTGGCATTGTCTACCTTGCAGAGGCATCAATACGATGGAGGTATCTCTCTGCCTAACCTAGAAGCCTACTATTGGGCAGAACATTTGACCCCAATAAACGAATGGATACATGCACCTGCACATCACCCCACTTATGCCCTGGAACGGCATTCGATGGGCACACGTACATTTATGCACTACTTATATGGGGGCAGAGGCAGGGACAGGCTGCTTCCGGCCACGCGGGTCACTCTGGGGGTGTGGACTAAGGCAACGAGGGCTATGGGATGGCAGAGCAAGCCCACTCGTCAGACTCCCCTGTGGAAGTGTGCTTGGCTCAAGGAACTGTCTAAACTGCGGGGCTTTGGGGCCTGGGATGCAATAGGTATCACTACCCTGGGAGACGTAATGAAGAGGGGACAGCTACAATCGTTTGCGGAGCTGAGGAGAGTGTATGGTCTGGGTCCCACACAGGCTTTTAGATATGCACAACTGAGACATCACTGGAGGGCAGAGGCGGTGTTGGAGGGCCAACTTCCGGAATGTGCCCCGCTAGAGGGTCGCCTCCTACAGGAACAGATACCGCATAAGGCGGTCTCCCTCACATACAGGACTTTAATGAATAATATGCCTAATGGGCTAGTGAAATTGCGGGAGGTTTGGGAGAGAGATGTGGGGGACATGGATGAGATAGATTGGGGAACGGTATTAATGCATCCACGTGAAGTAGCGATTAAATCTCGCCTACGATTGATACAGTTCAAGGTGCTCCACAGGACATATTTTGACAGGGTGAGACTGCACAAAATTGGGAGGGTGCCTGACCCCTGCTGTTTGCGATGTGGTTTTGAGAGGGGAGACTTCTTCCACACTATCTGGTCATGCCCGAACATCCAGGTTTTCTGGGGTGAAGTGCTCCGTGAATTGGGAGCGGTACTGGAGACCGCCATTTAACCCGACCCTAAGTTGGTCCTATTAGGAATGACAAACGATGTTGATGTGAGCCGCCCACAATTGATTTTCCTAGTGCTGGCCTTAGTGGTGGCCAAGAGGGACGTAGCCAGGAAGTGGGGAGCCCCAGACTGCCCGCGGCTAGAGGATTGGTGCGGCGGCCTGGACTTGTATATGGCTGCAGAGAGGGTCACTTATAAAGCGCGGGGATGCCCCAAAAAATTTGGGAGAGTATGGGGGAAATGGCGCCAATACCATGGGCTGGATGGCGGTCTCTGAGAATGCTACTGTGCTAAGGCTCTGGGGAACGCGAGGGTCTTGGTTGGAAGGTCCCCATATTACATTTTTGGCCTGCGGGACTACGGTGGAAACTGTCTGGGCTGTGTTATTCATTTGTGAGCAGAGATTTGGGGTGCTGGGTGGCCGTGGGGGGGGTTCTGGGTTTGGAACTGTGGAGGAATAATGACATGCCTGTTCAATTGTTTTGCACTGAAAATGCTAATAAAGATATTTCTTTTTTTTTTTTAAACAAAAAATGTTCAAGTATACCTGAATGCCAGCCTCGAAACTGACCACCGCTTCCATTTTCCAAATAGCAAAGACATGAGTTTCTGAAAAGCAGAGTAAGCAGAAGCTAATCCAAACAGCATTTTAAGATTTTTAAAAACTCCATCTGGAGTAATAAACTGGGTCAACTTACAGCTTTCAGGGGTGAACTCGATTTCTCCTTAACATGTAAAACAAAAACAGCCCTGGCTCCATCTAACATAGCTAAAAGACCAGTAATTGTAGTCATTGGATGACAAGCCACAATTATTTGTTTGTGGAGTGAGTACAAATCTGCACACAGATGCAATAATAAGGTCGATTTTTTTCTAAACAAAAGCTATAGGAAAATCCCATTCAGTAGTGTCAGTCTTTTGAATTAGCCCATCATCATCGCACATTTCTTAAATTAATTTAATTGGCTTGCTTATTACAGACAATGGCATATTTCTAAATTTGTGTCCAACAAGAATGACATTTTGCTTCAATTCAGTATGATGTGAAAATCCTTCAGCCTTCCTTGAGTCTTCCTAAAAACATCCCTGTTTTTTTTAAGAATACCATCCACACCTGCCTCACATACTCATGCAGTAAATTGAAATGCCGGAACATCGCTCCGTTCTGATTCACAAATTTCATTGTTGGCATCTACCACGCACATGTTGACCGAGTTTTGCAACTCAGACTTCGCCCAAGATGTGTTTGTCCAAGAAACTCTTAGTGGACATGAAGACTTCCAGTCATTCTTATCATAGTACTTTAAACCGCAAAAGCTTTAATGTCATTGGGCTTGGTTTTTTATTTTTCTGATTGAGAAAATAATGTTTGGAAATGATAGTGAATGGAGAATTTGTCTGCCCATTCCTCAAGAACTCTACCATCAATATTCTTTTCAGAAATAGGTGGATTATATTGTTCAGTATCCATACCTCCAGCATTTTAATCCTCAGCAAATCATGCACTCCACCATTAAGTTCTCTGACACTCATGGGGCATGGGCTAGCTTACAAGGCTCTTTTAGATTGCTCCAGTTTAATCAACCCGCCCCCCTACCCCTGACGTCGGAGATTAACCTATCTGAACCAACGCCGGCAAGACAAAAAATGTGTTGAATACTGTTAAACAGAACACATATGGGCAGTTTGTTGAAAGTGGGGCACAGCAGGATAGTTGCATGCTACGAGATTTGGAGAGAATCCGCATACACTGGCAAAACAAGATGGCAGAGGAATCCGCTTCGGAGGAAACCTGGTGTGGGCAGAAACAGTGACTGGCTTCGGGAAACACTACAGAGGTGCAGTAGGGAGTGGTGCGACAAGTAACATTCATTAGACATCGGATGATGGGTGAGATGGCTGGTGGGGTCTACTGGTTGAGTGATTTGCATAGTTGCGAGATGGGGTCAGCGGCATGCAGTGTAACATGGATCCATACTAGGACAATACTCCAGGAACAAAGCAGGCGCTATATGCTGTGACTGAGGTGACAATACAGCCCACAAGCAACACAGGTTTGTATGTAGTGGGTGCACTTGTGAGAAGCACCGCTTGTACTGTTAAGGGACCAACATTGCATTGGTCTTTATGAGAGCAGAAAAAAGGCGCCTAAGGACCAGATGTAGGTAAATATTATTTATGGATTCTAAAATACCGAATTTTACCGATTCGGTATTTTAGAATCGGTAAATGATATGTAGCTAATAATTCAGTAAATGTTACCGATTCGGTAAAATTCGGTAAATACTGATTCGGTATTTACCGATTCGGTATTCCCCTTTCATTCCTATGGGCCTGGAGGCCCATCGGTAATTTCAGCCGTTACCAACCAGTATTGGGCGACCTACATCTGGCCCTAAGTGTATATTTATTACTAACTTTAAATGTGGGGTACAAGGAGGGAGACCTCCTCGAACCCTGGAGGGGACCACCAGTGGATTCCTGCTTGATTCCAGTGTTAGGTGACAAGGTGCAACCACTGTCCACGATGTAGACTGTGGAAACAGCCCTTGCAGGGCATCTTGGAAAACTTGGTGCAATCTTGAAGGTCATTTCAGACTCTCAAACAATTTTGGAACAGAAGCTGGACTCCGTTGCAGTCAGTGTTCAATCTACTGAGAGCTAATCATGGTGAGGGTGACGGACAGTGAATCAGCACTGGCGTTGCTTCTTCCCTCTCATAAAGGTGCAGTCACAAGTGCACCAGCTGACCAAGGGGGGGTGACGTATTACACACATAGCGCTAATGACATGGAGAGACGGAACAATACAATCTTGATTGAATTTCAGGGGGAAATGGAGAGGCAGAGTTCTGAATTGTTCCTTGAGCAGTGACTACTTCCTAATGTATACAAGAGTACACCCACGTGCGTTTTCCTAGTCCAAAGACCACACTGAGTTCCAGGCCACCCTCCATCCCCAGGTCGCTCTTCCTAGACCTGTGGAAGTGGGAATTATGAATGGTAGGGATTGAGATTGCATTTTAGAAATAGCTCAAAAACATGGCCCCTGGTTTGTCGAAAACAACAACTTCCATATTTTCCTCGACACTACTGTTCTGGTGCAACATGACATGAGAGCATTTCTAGATGTTGAACGAATGCTAGGCAGACATGATATTCCATATGCAATTTCTACCCGGCAAAGTTGCAAGTGGCTGCAAATGGCGAGACACCTTTTTTAACCGCACAAGTAGAAATGATCTCCTTGATGGAAAGTATTGGACTCTCAGGGTGAGTCCTCAGACCTTGGTCTCCGGACATCACTCTCCCCACAGCTCTGCGGCGATCAGCGCTGCCTTCCTGCCAGCCAGGCCTCCGTGTCAGGGTTCGAGCTTCCCCTCAGCCCGCTCCTGCCTGTCAGCTGTTTTGTATTCTCCTCTGTTATTGTGCCCGTAAGCTAACCATTGTGCTTGTGAATTAGATTGTGCCTATATGTAAACCTTTGTTGTTTTTTTCCGCATTCCTTGCCTACTTTCCCGCCGTTTCTTACTTTCCATCCCGCGTCCCGCCCTGCTCTCGCCTCCCAGCCGCTCGTCCCTCCCCCCTCCCCTACATATGGCGGCGCTGCGGGGGAGCGCACGCGAGTCCTCAGACCTTGGTCTCCGGACGTCACTCTCCCCTCAGCTCTGCAGCGATCAGCGCTGCCTTCCTGCCAGCCAGCCCTCCTTGTCAGGGTCGAGCTTCCCCTCAACCCGCTCCTGCCTGTGTCAGCTGTTTTGTTTTCTCCTCTGTTATTGTGCCTGTAAGCTAACCATTGTGCCTGTGAATTAGATTGTGCCTGTATGTAAAGCTTTGTTGTTTTTTTGTCCGCATTCCCTGCCTACTTTCCCGCCGTTTCTTACTTTCCATTCCACGTCCCGCCCAGCTCTTGCCTCCTAGCCGCTCGTCCCTCTCCCCTCCCCTACATATGCTGGCCGCTGCGGAGGAGCGCGCATGAGTCCTCAGACCTTGGTCTCCGGACGTCACTCTCCCCACAGCTCTGCTGCGATCAGCGCTGCCTTCCTGCCAGCCAGCCCTCCGTGTCAGAGTTCGAGCTTCCCCTCAGCCCGCTCCTGCCTGTGTCAGCTGTTTTGTACTCTCCTCTGTTATTGTGCCCGTAAGCTAACCATTGTGCCCTTGAAATAGATTGTGCCTATATGTAAAGCTTTGTTGTTTTTTCTCCGCATTCCCTGTCTACTTTCCCGCCGTTTCTTAATTTCTATCCCGCGTCCCGCCCCCGCATCTCAGCCGCACGTCCCTCCACCCTCCCCTACATATGCCAGCCACTTTGCGTCCACGCGCAGCAGGTGCACCGCTGGCGCGCCTAAGGCAAGCCCGTCCGCGACTGGACTATGCCCAGCGCCAGAACCCCTGTCCTGTGTAAACGCCATGACGCCCGTCCTTGCTACGACTCGAACACCCTCCGTGCACTCAAACGCCGGACGATCACGCACCTGCTGCCTAGCCGCCCCGAAGTGCACCCAAGGTCCCTTATACTGCTGGAACTGCAGCTTCACCAGCATCCAGCCCGCCATCTCACCTACCAAAGAACCCAACCACCTCAGATGCATCCTTCCCAACACCCGCTCTACCCGCAAACACGCCGTTGAACTCTGGGACCTACTCGACTCCAACACCCCGGACGTCTCTTTCCTGACAGAGACCTGGCTGAACCCCTCCCTTACACCCGACATCGCCATAGCCATCCCGTAAGGCTATAAGATCATCCGCAAGGACCGAACCAACGGAGTAGGAGGAGGAATCGCCATCGTCCACAGGAACACTCTCAAAGTCTCGACTTACACCGACGACACCCTCAGCACCGGCGAGCACCTGCACTTCCAGATCCACACCGATCTCAACACCACCCTCAGAGCAAACCTCGTCTACAGACCCCCCGGACCCCGACCACAGTTCAGCGCCTCCATCGCCGACTTCGTCAGCACACACGCCCTCGCCTCCATGGACTACATCCTCCTCAAGGACCTGAACTTCCACCTCGAAAACAACAACGACTTCAACTCCTCTACCCTGATCGACAACCTCGCCAACCTCGGACTCAGACAACTCGTCACAACACCCACCCACTCCGCCGGCCACACGTTTGACCCCATCTTCTCCGCAAGCTCCCATGTCTCCTTCGACTACACCACCGAGCTCCACTGGACAGACCACCGGTGCATCCACTTCACCTTCCGGAAACCCACCACGCACCACCGCACCCAACAGATGCCACGCCGCTGCTGGAGTAAAGTCACCGAAGACCAGTTATCCACCACCCTTGCCTGGAGCCCACCGACAGACCCGACTGACCCCGACGCCGACGCCCGTAACCTCAGACAGTGGATCAACGACTGTGCCAACACCCTTGCCCCACTCAAGATGCCCCCCAACAGCCACACCAGAAAGAAAGCCAGCTGGTTCTCCAGACCACCAAGCAAACCTGACGAAAGCTGAAGAAGAACTGGATCCGTGAACGAACACCAGAAAGCTACGCAGCCCACAAGAACTCCACCCGCAGAAACCACCACCACCTCATCAGATCCGCCAAAAGGGCCTCCTTCAAAGACAGCCTAGACAACAACGCACACAACAGCAAAGAGCTCTTTAACATCGTGAAGGAGTTCTCCAACCCCAGCTCCAACACCAACGACATCCCACCGTCGCAAGACCTGTGCGACCGCTGGCTACCTTCTTCCACCGCAAGGTCACAAACATCCACGACCGCTTCAACGCCTCAACCACCCCAGCAACTACTGTGACCCCGGCCCCCACGACTACCATCCGCACCAACTGCTTGCTCTCTTGGACCAACATCAACGATGACAACACCATCAAGATCATGAACACCGCCCATTCCGGATCCCCGTCAGACCCCTGCCCCCACCAAATCTTCAACAAAGCCAGCACCACCATCGCACCCCACCTCCGGAAAGCCATCAACGTCTCCTTCGAGACAGCCACCTTCCCGGAGAGCTGGAAACCCGCCGAGATCAACGCCTTACTCAAGAACCCCAAGTCGGACCCCAAGGACCTCAAGAACTTCTGACCCATCTCCCTGCTCCAGTTCCCGGCGAAAGTCATCGAGAAGACAGTCAACAAACAACTGACCAGCTTCCTCGAGGAGAACAGCATCCTAGACCTGTCCCAGTCCAGATTCCCCAGCAACCACCGCACCGAAACCGCCCTCATCGCCGCCACCGATGCCATCAGGACCCTGCTAGACAACGTAGAAACCGCGGCCCTCATCCTCCTGGACCTGTCAGCTGCCTTCGACGCGGTCTGTCACCGAACAAACCTCTACGACGCCGGAATCCAAGAGAAGGCCCTGATATGGACCACCTCCTTCCTCTCCGGCAGAACACAGAGCGTCCGCCGCCCCCCCTTCAACTCCGAAGCCACCGAGATCTTCTGCGGCGTACCTCAGGGCTCATCCCTCAGCCAAACGCTGTTCAACATCTACATGGCACCGCTCGCCCACGTCGCATGACTGCACGACCTCAACATCATCTCCTATGCAGACGACACACAGCTGATTCTCTCCCTCACCAAAGATCCCCACACAGCCAAAAACAAGCTCCACGAAGGAATGAAGGCCGTCGCCGAATGGATGAGGAACAGCCAACTGAAGCTGAACTTGGACAAGACGAAGTCCTCATCCTCTGATCCACCCCCTCGGCCTTGGACAACTCCTGGTGGCCGACTGCACTAGGACAGCTCCAACACCCACCGACCACGAACACAACCTAGGGGTCCTCCTCGACTCGTACCTCTCCATGACAAAGCAGGACAACGCCATCTCCTCCTCCTGCTTCAACACCCGCTGCATGCTCCGCTGGATCTACAAGTGGATCCCCACTGAAACTAGAAGGACGGTCACCCAGGCCCTCGTCAGCAGCAGACTGGACTAGGGAAAGGCCCTCTACGCATGAGTCTATGCCAAACTCTTGAAACGGCTCCAACGCATCCAGAACGCCTCCGCACGCCTGATCCTCGACATCCCTCGCGGCAGCCACATCACACCACACCTGAGTGCCCTGCACTGGCTCCCTGTCAACAAGAGGATAACCTTCAAACTCCTCACCCATGCACACAAGGCACTCTACAACACCGGACCAGCGTACCTCAACAGCCGTCTCAGCTTCTACACCCCCACCCGCCAGCTCCGCTCCTCATACCGTGCCCTCACCACTGTCCCCCGCATCCGAAGAGTAACCGCCGGGGGCAGATCATTCTCCCACTTCGCCGTCAAGACATGGAACACCCTCCCCATCCCCCTACGGCAGACCCAAGACCTACTGACCTTCAGAAGACTCCTCAGAACCTGGCTCTTTCAACAATAGCAGCACCCCCTCCCCCCCTAGCGCCTTGAGATCCTCACGGGTATGTAGTGCGCTTTATAAATGCTTTGATTGATTGACTCTCGCACTCAGAATGTGGCGACCATGAAAGACAGGGCAGAAAGACTCATCGTGGGAGTGAACGCCAAAGAGGGCAGACGAAGCGAAGCACGACCATAGAACAAGCAGCCAAAGAGAGTGCAGAGTTAATACTAGAAGTGTTGCAATATCGTATATCCCAAGAAATGGCTTCAGACTTAGACCCTGGCTCGGGTGGTGGGCAGGTGGATTTGTAAGAAGCGACAGACTCTGATAAACTGGGTTTGGGCCTGATGTGACACCAATGACTGCTGAACTGGTTAATGGAGCTGCACTGATGATTTATACAGAGGAATCCGATATATCAGCATATTTGGTTTTGTTTGGTATTTTCTATGCTTGTTTGGCTCAGCAGTAACACTGAGGTAGATGAAACAGCAGGCTTAGTTGACTTCATGGGAGTTTTAGGCCACAGAGGGCACATATGTGGGTTAAGAACCCGCTACATATGCTCAATTGAATATCCAATGGAGTGGGTTCATATTTTTGATTATTGTGTAATGTTGGGGAACATGGTCGAACAGCTGAACAAGCGCTAGTCAGGCTGAGCGCACCTTTGTCTAGTGTGATGCACTGAGACACTTTAACTGTTGAATTACTGTTCAGGCCTATATAGCCTAACCTTCCACTGAACACGATAAAGACTGTGCTCCCACTCCCTAGTCGCATGTCGTTTGTCAGCATGGGAAAATGGGTCCGGGTTACAGGTGACTGGGGGACCGTATAGTTCTTATCTTTCGAAGATGGCAAAACAAGTGCTAGACAGTTATATAACTTGAGATGTTCAGGGATTATGCTCACTGGTGAAACGACAAACTATACTGACTTCCTTGGAGCGGATGAATATATGAATTGCTATATACAGGAAACACAATTGGCCAAATCGAATTTGGAGAAATCGGGTAAAAATTGCATGTCCAGGTAATGGCGCAACCTATTTCTTTACTCTGGGGCACACTCATTTGACTATCATCAGGAACATTGTTTGTTGTGTACAAAACAACTTTCCCTGCAGCAACAGCCTTAGAGTGCCCGCGCCCCCTCCAGACACTGAGGCAGCCCTTACACTACAGTATTCCACACTGAGTGCGAATAACGGCCCAAGACACATGCAGTGTTTACTGACTGCAAATAGTCTGAAGCGGCTACTACCTCCCCTCCGAGACTACCCCTCCAGCCATGCCACCGAGATAACACCGCATGTCGGAGGATCATCTGACCCTTCACCAGCAGGAAGTTACGACTCTCTTGGCCAAGGGAGCCATCGAGCGCGTTTCTGTCCCAGAAGTAGGTTGTGGTTGTTACTCCCACTACTTCCTGGTCCCCAAGAAGGACAAGGACCTGCGTCCTATCTTTGATCTCAGGGACGTCAATCGCTTCCTCCGGAAGGAGAAGTTCAAGATGTTGACACTTGCTCAGGTCTTGTCTGCCCTCGACCCTCAAGACTGGATGGTGGCGTTGGACTATCAGGATGCCTATTTTCACATTCCCGTCCTGCCGGCCCACAGGCGTTGCCTACGGTTCACGGTAGGCCACAAGCACTTTCAGTTTACTGTGCTCCCCTTTGGCCTTACCAGCGCCCCTCAGGTGTTCCCGAAACTGATGGCGGTGGTCGCAGCTCACCTGCACAGATCAGGGGTTTCAGTCTTCCCCTATCTCAACGACTGGCTGTTGAAGGCGGACTCACCCCAGGCAGTCGTTTCCCACCTCCAGACTACGGCCGACCTCCTACATTTGCTGGGGTTGTCCATCAATGTGCTTATGTCGCACCTGATTTCCTCTCAGAAGCTCCTCTTCATAGTGGTTCTGGACACGATGCGATTTCGGGTCTATCCTCCCGAACAGAGAGTCCGGGATATTCGTGCTATGATTCTGATCTTTCAGCCTCTATCCCGGGTTTCGGTCAGAATGACCCTGAGGCTGCTGGGCCTCATGGCCTCCTGCATCCTGCTGGTCGATCATGCCAGGTGGCATATGTGGGCTTTGCAGTGGGACCTGAAGTTCCAGTGGTCGCAGCATCCTGGGAATCTGTCCTATCACGTCCAGATCTCGGAGGGCACGGCCCAACAACTGCAGTGGTGGCTTACGAACCAGGATTTGGTCAATGGTAGATCCCTCTCCCTTTCCCAACCAGACCAAACTGTGGTGACGGACGCATCCCTTCTAGGATAGGGAGAGGCAGAGATCAGAGGCCTCTGGTCTCCTGCGGTGGTGTGGGCAATTGCATCAGAGGAGTCTACTTCCTTTCCGGAGTTACTGTAGCAATTCCGTATGCCAGGAGGGTCTGCCTACACTAAGTTGCCAAAGATTTTGTGCTGTTGCCCGGGACAGTCGGGCTGTGACCAGCAGGTCAAGCCTACACATTGAGATCTGCCCTAACTGACTCTTGAGGACCAGGATACCACAGAGGAGGATGTCGTACTCTCACTGGTTCCAGTTGGGAACTGAAGGATTGAATTCCCCCTCCTCTTCCCCCCCCCCCCCTCCTGCTATGGAGAAATTGACTCACTGCATCTTTATAAGCTGAAAGCTACTCCGATCGTGGAGGAGAGCTGTCTGCGCGGCTTACGAGAGGGAGCCTGTGCCTGCCAGGTGCTGCCGCTTGTACCATGAGTAGTCCGAGTTATCCAAGCAGAATAAGAACTCGTGAGTGCAGGGTTCAGGGCACCCAATGAAACAGCTGAATGTTTCCATGCTGGATGAGTATGAAAGACTTAAACTGGGCATGTGGAGCCCTAGGGGGATTAACTGCTGAAGGTCCATACATACTTTTGACAAATTCCTAAGAGTCAAAGGGGAACTCTTGAGTATGACTTACTAGTGAGCACGGATTCGACCACCAGTGAATGGAAAATAACCCTCACCACATTCCACAGAAGAGGCTGGGATGGGGATTTGCCTGACAACAGCTACAGCCCTGACCTCAAGGGAAATTATATTGCTTAGAATCCATCATCGTTCTTTAGCTCACTTCGCCACCCTTGCTCACTTTGCCCCTGGATTCAAGCTAGCATGACCGATGAGGGCTGTTAGCCCGAAACCGGTTCCAGGATGCTTTTTTACCATCCAGGGAAGACATGGCTTTGCAGTTCGGGCTGGACTGTTCCCATGAGGCACAGGTTCAAGACTGATTTGCATATAGCTGTGCCTCAACTGGGGTGGCGAAGTGAGCAAAAGAATGATGATGGATTCAACCCAGATCTGTGACTGGGGATGAGTGTCTGAAAGGTTTCAGTGCTCCATCCATCATCTCCTTGTGTTTGCATTGTTTCTAGTGCAGCCATAAAAGTAGTTCACTTATAAATTGGCTGGCCCTTTAACACTGTTGTAGCATTTTAGAAACTGTCTTCGCACTAGTGGATATTACTTGCGTCTTATAGAAGGGAAAAGCATGAGACTGCGTGCAGGATGAATCTGTAATGGTGGAACCGTTAGAGGTGACAGTTAAGATATAAATGTGATTGTTAGACTTTAACCCATCAGCGAAGCCTGATTGGTAAAAGAACAAAGTTAAAGCGCAATGAACATTAAGAGCTTCATGGTCATGCTCATGCATCCTAAGTTAGCCCTATAGAAGATCCTCGACAACCCTCAGATATCTACCCTGGATTGTGAAATGAATCTTCTAAACCTCCACCTTGCAGTGAATGATCTGCATATTGTTTTCCACAGTGGAAGGACTTGTAGGATAATATTCCCAGGACAGTTCCAGAAGATATCAGGAGTCTGACACCAAGCCTTAAATGGCCTACTTTAATTTCAGCTAATAAAATATTCAGCAGCATATAAATGTTTTAAAGATGACTGATATTCTTACTAATAAATTGAACTTGAGCGCCTGCCAGATATGGGGAATGCACTGGTTGCTGCAGAAAGTTATTTAAATTGTATATCTCGGATCTTTCCTGAAATGTAATACAATTTGGCTGTAGCACAGATGACCGAAAATATGTCAGCAAGATCTCACTTCTAATCAATAATGTTGAACCCTCAACTGATTATTGCTGAGGAGACAAGAGTATTGTTCCCAAATATATTGTTTATCTGTTTGACAGAATTGTTAGTTGCAGCGATTTATTTTCTGGAAAAAAACAACTCTATAAAGAAACTTATTTCCGTTTTTTGTTATTTTCACTCATTGCCACAAATTATACATATTTACACACGTGTGCTTTCGTTTTTAACCGTAAAACCTTTGTTCAACAGATTGGTTCAAAAAGGGGAGGCTTGGTGGGGATTGCAGCAAAAATAAAGTGTTTACAAATGCGGTATAGTTTATTTTGACCACCTTTGCATCGCAGTTATTTAAATAACTCTGCTTTTTCAATGTCTTAGTTTTACTCTGCGAGTCTCTATAAGCTGTAGATAGAGTGTAGTCCTCTTCAAACATGTCCATATTGTTCAGTTTTCTGAATTTCAATGATTATATCTGGCTGGCTTACAGCTGTACATTCTGCACAGATGCAGGTGGACACTTGGTCAAGGACGGATGCGTGTTCCAGTGCTCTTGGCACAGATGTCTATTTCTAAAAGGGATGTTGATATGTAAACGTTTCGAGAGCAATTTTGTTTAGCCACGGGTGGCATTCGTTTGGTAAAGACAATTTCCATCACTTTCTACCTAGTGAAGCCCTGCTGAACCAGTGACTATTATGGGCTGCCGGCACGAGGGTGTAACTACGCAGACTAGGAACTATAATCATTTGGACATGTGTGGCATGCACCAAAAGACAACCTCCTGAAAGTATTTCACAGATTACTCTCTGCTGTCTGAGAGTATGCAGTTGATTTTAGTAAACCAGCAGGCTCAGTACCAGGTGGCAAGAATACATTGGTTTTAAAGATGGAAGTTTTAGGCAGCGGATGTAATCTGTCTAATGCTAATAGGTATTAATTATGAGACCCGCCCATAAGTTATAGGAGTGTAGCTTCTGATCAAATGGTAAATAATGGCTGCCATTGGTGGACATCGGTGGGAATTTGAGTGCAGCCAGAATTATTCCCAGCATGCTACAGCACCATGGGAACAGACACAATAGTGATCATGGGTGCCAACTAAGTCGTTAATAGTTTTCTCAATAACCAGTATATTTTACTAAATAAAATGTGTGTTTATGCTATAAAGCACTTCATAATACATTGCTTGTTTTTTGTTCTCACTATGTGAACTTTTTCGGATGAAGACTTAAGTGTCGATGATGGCCCAAAAAGCACAATTGAGTTTTGTAAATCTTGTTCATGCAATGCGTTCTGGTGCCCTCCCCAGTGCATCCCAGCTCTGCTTATTAGTTCTTTCCCTCAGGCAGCAATAAACTTCAGAATACAGTTACAACTTTGACCACATTTACAGCAATGCCTGTCTATTTTCAATAACAATATATTCAAAGAATTTAAAAGGATACCTGTTAAATGTTGGACTTCTCAAATCATCCCCATTATGTACAGTGCTGGTTGGAAACATTTTTAAGGAGAACCTAGTCATTTGAAAATTGCGTGTATTTATTTCACCTTTCACTTTTTAGGTTTAAATCCGTTTCATTGAATTTCATGAGACAGCAATACAGAGTAACTACTCACCTACATCCATAGACTGGTGAGGTAGAATAATAAGAATGTGTAACATAGGAAATGGAGAGAAGAAGGTAGGATGAGTGTAGGGTAACGTATACATTGGGACAGTAAAGGGAGAAAAGTCAGTGTCTATGAGATGTGTCTAGGCTATGGGATGAAATGTATAGGTTAGGACTTTGCCTGTACTTCTGATTCATTTCCATGTTCCTTCTGGGTGAGGCGAAGTATTCGAAGCACGCTGGACAGGAAAGTTCCTTGAATTCCTGAGATAGGAATTGTATACATGGTCCCAAAGTCTTGTCAAATTGTGGTAATTTGCGTTCCACCACTGCTGTTAACTTCTCTATGCCAAGAAGCCCTCAAAGTTTATGCTGCCAATCCAGCCATGTCGGCATGTCATCAGTGCCTCACCTTTCAATTTTTAAATCTGTAAGCCCTTTATTTTGTTGTTGAATTTCGTTTGAACAGACATCACAAGCCTTTCCCTGTGACACGCCCCCTTTCTTTTGGACTGAGTAGAAGGGGTCAGTCAAGTCATTCCTACCTGAGTTTTTCAAGACCATCAACAGTTTTGACTCATTCCGCTCCTTACAGGCCTACCTTCCTGTGCATTAGCAGCCCTGCTCCGACTTTCTTCTTCCTCCTGACAGTCATGCCACAGGGCATGGGTGTCAGTGCGTCTGGAGAGAGGAAGGTCGAGAATGTCATTCATTGGCAGCAAGGAAACGGGAATAGTCCTACCTCACCACTGTACCTCCAGAACCATAGTCAGTCAGTCATATGTCCCTGCCATCCATCCCAACCCACCGAAGACAAATGGGAGGGAGCAGACAGCAGGAATGGAATGTATTGTAATTTATAAAGCGCAGTCTACTGCCCTGGGGCGTCTTGGCCCTAAAGAAAATCTGATTAGGCTGAGATAGTGATCTAGTTGGATTAAGGCAAAAACGCAGAGAAAAAACTTCTTCTCCTGAGTGAAAAGCCAGGATTTTCCAAAGAAGAGTAAGGAGGGAGCAGTCTTTAATGTCAATGGGATGTTGTTCCAAAGTATAGCAGTGGCCCTAAAAAAGCTTTTTCCAATCCAGATGGTTTTTCTAAAAGGGGTACGATCATGTTCCTTGCAAGGCCCGATCGGAGTGTCCTTGCTGGATGTCAATATATCCCAAGAGAAGGGGACGTAGGGTGGTGCTGTCAATTTGCCAGGAGACTGTGGTACTTCTAGGCTCTTCCTGTGCCTTGGTGGTAAACATGCCCCACACCTGCTCTCTCATGTGATTGTAAGTGACCCTAAAAAGAGAGTGTGAGGCAGGGCTATCAATGGACTGGGACAAAGATTGCCTTAGCAATTGTAGAGAAACCTATTCTTCGCCTCCGTAATGTGTTATTTAAAAAAAGGAATGATACGTTTACCTATAATTGGTCATTACTACAAGTTGAACTAGAATGTGAATGTAGTCCTTTTTGTTTTGCTAGCTACCCATGTATTTTTTTCTTATATTCTGTAGTCCTCCGTGATTATATTCTGCTTTTTGAAATGGAGCCCATCTACTGTGATCTCCTAGGAATTTAAGTTCTGCATCTGTGCCTCATTCGCAGTGTCTAATGTGATGAAGGGTCATCATGCAGATCTGCTGTTCTTGCGCACATCTAATATAAAAAGAATGATGAAAACAGATCCTGTGCACACGTTAACAAGTTAATTGGTTCCTCAGTAAGAACCCAGAATTTCAGATAAAGTTCAATAAATGGAGTCGAGATCCAGCGGCATTAGCAGTGTGGTTTATAGTTCGATTATGATCAGTACATATGAAAGTACAATTAGCCGACACGTGTTTTGTCACATCGTGTGAAGGATGTGACTCTTCAGGGCTGTCGAGTTTCGAGGGTAACGAAATAGAGCGCCAGTCCGTAGGTGGGTAGACCAGGCTGCGTAATGAGTGAGAATCACCTCCGTATGGTGCTGGTTCTTAAATACCAGAAGCCTCAGAACAGTAGTGTCCTGTGGCGGCGTGCGGAGCGTAGGAATGGCACGGATGTGTGCCCGGGGATGTCGTCCACCTAGGGGGCTTGCTTCTTACCTATGCAGGGGCTGTTTACTGTTTGGGTTTGTTCCCCTGACCTGTCTGCACCGTGTTATCTGAGCAAACACACAATCCACTTATTTTGCACTCGCTTGAGCGCCATTACTTCCTGACCCCAATAAAACCCAATCTCTTCGTACGATAAAAAGAATGATGTTAGGGCTTCTGGGCTATGGTTTAGCAACTGACGGCGGTGCATGTGGAATTCTAATTCACCAATGTAGTAATTTTACCTGGGTTCTACTTTTGTAACCAGCTCCCTCAATTGCCATTCTTAATGTACGTCGTCAGCTATAGGGTAGTGATGGAAAATGTATGAAGAGAACTAAGTGCACTTCCTACTGTGTCCCAGTATATGGGTGCCAATGCTTTCCCTCACTTCTATTATTCTGCTCATGCGGAATTGTGATCCAACTGACATCTACCCCTGCGTTCCGCCTGCCACATTATGATGCAGAGGTCAAAGAGAGCAGGCGGAGGGACCAACCGTTGCTTTTCGGACAGGCTCATTGAGCCAGTCAGCCCAGCGGTCGCAATGTAATCCATAGAATAAGTGTAGTGCCTTTTCAGACCCCGCCATTACGATTATAATGCCCCTTTTGGTGTGCCTTTTATGGCGGTCCGACCACCATAAAAAAGGCAGACGGAAATGGACTGTGGGGGCCCCTAGCAGGGCCCCTGTCCATCCGTGGCCTCCGCTAGGAGACCTGGGGGAACCTGTGGTGCCCCCCTACTACTCCAAATCCATTTTCGTAATGGGAGTTTTGCAGCTGCCTTTTTCCACCCGCTGCACAAGCTGCATTAGGTAAATGGATGTTTACGACCACATCCTGGGCGGTCGCACCCATAGTTGTAGTCACCAGCATAATATTTATTCTTTATGATTTGCTCCAATGTGTGCAAATGCATGTTCTTATGTTTTTATGAATTCCACGCTCCAATGCGTGAATGTGCCTGCTTCCACACTTTCTCCACAGCAGTAAGGTTTGAACTGAGCTGCTCTTCGCGCTCGCTACCAATCTTAGAGAGCAGCACACACTTCTCCTCTTTTGGAACGCCCCCTCAGTGTACCTAGACTCACTGGGCCTGGCACACCACATCATTCCTCGTCGACTGTGTAGACAGCCAGAACGGTCCCTAGCCCCAGCCGTGCTGACGGAGCACTTTCCCATCTACAGAGAATTTGGCTCCCTTGGCCTGACCGCCCTGTGCCCTGGCAGCTCTGAGTCCATGTGGTCTCCAGCACCTGCAAAAGGAATCATTCCTGCTCCCCCGGCCTACCCAACTCTTGCGCTTTGACGTACGATCACCCCGACAGTGGCCATCACTGCCTTTAGGCTCATTACCCCGCTAAGCCTCCAGGGGCCCGCATCAATAATTATATTTTTTCATTGGTTTTTACAACAGAGTAATTCAAAATATTCTAAAGACTGTTTTACTCTCTTCCACAAGCTGACGCTCCGTCCTGTAAGCAACATTAGATGATAATATTTCCCTTAGCTAGCATGCCCCATGCATGCTTTGCCCCTATTGATTATAATATATCCTTTTTAGCATTCACAGCCATTCCTCCACAGTTAGCATGCTCACTGTGCATGCTGTGCCCTACCAGTAGGGACCACTACCACAGTTAATTGTCAACACCTCCCACCCTCCAACCTACCCCCATTATTGGTTTTCATTTCTGTTTCAAATAGAATGTCCCACCATGCTTTTATTTAAGTATTCATGTTAATCACAGCTTGTGAAGGGGCTGTGATTAACATGAATACTTAAACTAAAGCACACAATATGACCCGCACCGTGCTTTACTAACAAAGAGTACAGCAAGTTTAAAAACACAGCGTGTACTTTCGGACTAAATTGAAAGTACATGTTGTGTTTTTAAACTTCCTGTACTCTTTTGAGTAAAGCGCGTGCGGGGTAGATTGTGTGCTTTTATTTAAGTACTTATGTTAATCACAGCCCCTTGACGAGCTGTGATTAACATGAATACTTAAAATAAAGCACACAATATGCCCCGCACCGCACTTTATTAACGTCACCAAGCCAGACAGCCAGGCTTATCTGCACTCCGGGCCGAGACCCAACTCTTCCTCTGTCCACGCCGCATCCAGGAGGTGCCCGTTGTTCATGCCTCTTGCTTTTTAGGTCTTGCGCCTGCGTTGCAGTGGGCAGCACTGCTCGCGCAGCGAGAGACTTCTTGGAGGGGGTTTGAAAATCGACCTAGGAATTGCGCACGCTGTGCTTTTCCTTTTGTGCCACGCCATTGGACTTTGCGTGCGTCTTGTAATGAAAGAGAGCACGCAATAGGCCAAAGGCGGGCGCATAGCTCCGCCCATGGCCTATTGGTGTCTATTACGTGCACTGGCCGTCATGTGGTTTCAATTATCGTGGCCGGACATGGGCGCGATAATTGAAACCACATGGCTCGCTGTGGCGCACGCACCACTCGCAGGCTTCTTCTCTTTTGGATCTTTTTCAATGGGAAGCAACTAAATGAAAGAAGGAAAGAGAGGTAGGCTGCTCGCGTGCAAAATGGTGTTACGGTGGCATGTTGGTTTAGAGCCGGCGCAGAGGAGCAGCAGGTTTCTTTATGATGTTGTAATTCCATTCATCTCTGTTGATAGGAAGGTGTTTTAGAAGCCAAAGTACAGCAGCCTGTTAGAGTAAAGTGTTTCTTGAAGGGTGGGGTGCAATATGCCATTGCTGGCGGGCAAGGTGTACATTGAGGTTTAAGTGAAGGTTTGGAGTCCTCGCACTATTCCCCATAGTACCACTGGCACTGCGCTTTCATGTACTACAACCTAGAGTCTTGTAACTGTTTCATTCTGGCTGGTCGGTGAGGTGAGGAGGTTCTGTGCTTGAATCCTGTACTCTTAGCTAAAGCACTGACTTTTGGCGTTTAGGATGTGAAACTCTGACGTCATTCCAAGTCGATTGGACAACAGATCCTGCCATGGTGCAAGGGCTTCTTTTGGCTTTCAATAAACTTAAAACTTACATATTTCTACCAAAGCCTGCCCGTCGTTACAGTTCCCAATGCTTATGGCTTTTAAGTGTTATATGACAGGGGTAGAGGCGAACTACTTGTTCCCCATTCTCGTGCTGATTTATCGCCCCCCCCCCCCAAACTATTCTCTCATTCCCCACCTCCCTGGGTGAGCAGATGGCCTCTTTAGTGGTAAATTTTGCTAAAGTTCTCCTAATTAGGGACCCGAGTTACTGGTTCAACAACAACGCAGGTGGCCCCCAGGCGGCCGAACTCTCGGAGCTCCTTCTAAATCTCAACCTGGTCCAACATATATATGCCCCCACCCACGAAAAAGGACACATCCTGGACCAAGTATGGCCCCACAATCTTCCACTCTCGACGCCGACCATCGCGCCTTGCTTATGGTCTGACCATTACTTGATCCAGTTCACAACCACTATCAACGGTTATATAAGGTCTCCACCCCGGGTGGGAGGAGTGTCCAGGAAATGGAAATCTCTAAATACATCGGCTTTTGTCGACACTCTGAAAAACACCTTACCTATTTTTTGCCCAGATGTCGACATTCTGGAAGGAAAAATCACGAATTGGCTATCAGCTGCTAGTGATACCCACGCTCCTCCTGTTCAAATCTCCCGCACATGCCATGTGGATGCTAATAAATGGTTCACCTCTGACCTTAAAAAACTAAAACTTGAATTGAATTGCGCCAAAAAGAAAGGAAATGGAGATCAAACTACACAATGAAAGATAAGGAGGAATTCTCCACAGCTCACAGAGAATATAAAAAAATTATACTAAACAGCAAAGCGGTATATTTCTCTACAAAAATATTAAATTCCCAAAATAAATCAAAAGATATTTTCAAAATAGTGAACGACCTATGCAATAGTGAAAGAAAGGCACCCATTCAGAACCCTACCCAGGAGTTCTGTAATTCGGTGAATAATTTCTTTATAGATAAAATCTCTGCTATTAAAAATAGCATTCCTAATTCCCTTAGTTTGAAACCACTGGATGACATCCGTAATAATCATCTTACTCTTGATGTCCTTCCCCCAATTGACCCCAAAACATTCTCGGAGCTGTTATCTCGGGTCAACTCTGGGTCGCCCAGCGACAGCTGCCCACCACACATTATGAAAGAGGTCTTTTCGGCCTTACCCCAGAGCATACTCCCCTTCCTCAATGAATCTTTAGTGCAGGGCAAAGTTCCCTGCACCTTTAAAAATGCAATGGTCGTCCCTCTCATAAAAAAACTGGGTCAGACCCCACAGATCTGTCCATCTACCGTGCCATTTCCCTTCTCCCCTCAATGGCCAAAATACTGGAGGCTCACTTGTCGAGATTTTTCAAATTTCATCGAACACTACCTAGAACCTAATCAAGCCGGTTTCCGTCCACCACACTCAACGGAAGCGGTGATTCTTGCAGTTCAGGACACTCTTAGAGTAAATGCTGACAGAGGCAACCACCAGGACCTGGTGCTCCTGGATTTGTCAGCTGCATTCGACACGGTCGACCACAACATACTGCTGAACCGTGTCAAACAAGCTGGTCTCAGGGGACCTGCACTTAAATGGATAGCATCCTTCATTACTGACCGGATGCAATCAGTAAGGCTGGGAACCTTTTCTGCCCCAAGACTCTCTTCCCTTTGCGGGGTCCCTCAGGGCTCATCCCTGTTGCCACTATTGTTTAATCTATACCTCAGACCCCTGATACACTCTTTAAAAAACCGCAAGATCACCATTTTTAATTATGCGGATGATCTGCAGCTGATAATTCCACTGAATTCCCCAGACTCAGCGGCAGAATGTCGGGCTATCATGACTCACATACGGAGTTGGATGGACTTGAACCATCTAAAACTTAACCCCGGCAAGACGGAATTAGTACTGCCTGGGAATAGTGTGACTAGCTGGGGCCCGCACTTCTGGCCGGCGGACTTGGGATCCCCCCCTACTCCTTCCCCTTCGGTAAAAAGCCTAGGGGTTATCCTTAATGCTGATTTATCGCTTAAAGGACAGGTGGGAGCTGGTGTTTCCTCTAGCTTTTTCCAACTTTGGAAAATCAAGAAAATTTCCACTTGCTGTCACACTCCGCACTCATACAGGTAGTAATAGCCCTGGTACTTTCGCGTCTGGATTTCTCGAACGCCTTGTATCTCGGCCTGCCACTGGGCCTGCCAAAATGACTCCAGATAGTTCAAAACCAGGTGGCAAGACTTATCTGGAAACAACCCTAATGGCAGTCAGTTAGACCTGGACTGTCAAAACTACACTTGTTACCGATGGCCCAAAGGGTCGCTTTTAAGACGTGTTGCATAGCTTTCAAAGCACTGCATGGAAATGGTCCCAAATTTGTCAAAAACATGATCAACAACTATAAACCTTAGCATAATTTGTGCTCCGCCCATCTCAACTTAGCAACTATTCCATCGAGCAAACGGAAACGGCAAGGAGGTAGATCTTTCTCCTATTTGGCCGCCACTTTCTGGAACACCTTCCCTCTGTCACTGAGGAGTTGTGACAATCTTTTGGTCTTCAGGAAATCCCTGAAGACGTGGCTGTTTGAGCGAGCATACGCCTAGGGATTTCTGGGTTTAGTCTCCTCTACATTAGCGCCATGAAACCTACGGGTGTACGTGTCCTCTATAAATAGTTATTAACATAACATAACACTCTGGCCCAGGCTTTTTGGTCATGCGAAAACCATCCTGCGTGCCTCGTGGGCTTCTGGAGCCATCTTAGGTTGCTTTTCAAAGCTCCAGCGTTCACTCACAGAGGATGCTGTGTCTGCTAATGACGTCAATACAGGGATTGGTAACATTATTATAGGGCTCTGTGGCCACGCTAGATTAGGACGACCCCAGAATATGGTCTGATTACAGTATGATTATGGTTTAGGTGACATCACAGAGACCGATTCTGCTATCCTATGGAGTAAACACCTACTTCCAACCTCCCCTCCTACTCTCCTTTCCTCAAAAATACAAATGGGCCGTGGATGACAAGGAACCACCTTGTCATCTCCTTTTAAATTTTTTTCTTCTGTGCACTCTCTATCATCTGATGTCATTTTGTTCCTGCAGTATTGCTTGTTGCCCCCTCTTTATCTGCTGCACTTTTTCTCTTTCTCTATCTCGCCTCCAGACTAATTCTTGCTCTGAAGCTCTCACCACCTTATTTTGTTCTGGTCCCTCTCACCATGTCTGTCTGTCTGTCTGTCTGATATTTCTTGGTTTGACCACTCCCACATGCTAAATATGCCCCCTTGTTTACTTTTGCCTTTTATACCATTGGCAATAGTGCTGTGCAAATATAATAACTCCACTACAAATTAAGAAAAACAAAAGTAATTTTTTTTATTTTCAACGCCAACAGCTGTAACTTTAACTAATGCGAGACCTAGTCCATTGTAAATGCTTGTTTAAAGCGGCGGCGCAAACTCTTTCGTTGGATGTCCTGTGAGTGCGCGCGCTCCAAAGGGCAGTGTGCGCTCGCAGGAAGAGAGGTGCGCATGCGCACCTTACTGGGAACAGTGATTGTCAGTCCTGATGAGTCCTTACATCCCGATCCCGTCAACAGTATTAACAGACAAATTAGCCTATTTCCTGAATACTATTGAGCTTAATAATCAGTTTGAAGAGTTAGTTGTCTATTGCTTAACAAAAGCTTTCATTGTTTCTGTACATACTCTTTGCTTTGTAAAATGCTTGTGTTGTGTTTCTTAGCACGTGGGACATATTACATGTATATGTATACACACTAGACCTACCAATGACGTTATTTGGGACTCTAGGCTAACTTTGATTTACACGTAAAAATCAATAGAGGAATAACTTACATTGTTTTGTGTCCATTGCGATTGTTATTCTTAAAATATCCTTTTTTGGTTATTATATGTCTATGGCTTGTCTGTGGCATTGTCACACTCTGTTTGGTGAGTGTCTATTC
Source organism: Lissotriton helveticus (assembly GCF_964261635.1). NCBI lineage: Eukaryota > Metazoa > Chordata > Amphibia > Caudata > Salamandridae > Lissotriton > Lissotriton helveticus. The sequence continues at coordinate 1,191,861,888 of NC_136068.1, forward strand.
ACAATCCCCTCTATACCTTTTCTCACATTCGTTATTGAATGAATATATATATATATATATATATATATATATATATATATATATATATATATATATATATATATATATATTTCACGAATGATCCTGTCGCAGAGGGAACAGCTACAGGTTGGTGCTGGGTTCGGGACCAGGACCGGATCCCGTGAATTATTTTACACGAACAGAAAACCAGCACTCCGCACTTCAGAATTAGATTAAAGGTTTATTTCAGACACTGTTAGAAGCCACTTCTAACAGTGTCTGAAATAAACCTTTAATCTAATTCTGAAGTGCGGAGTGCTGGTTTTCTGTTCGTGTAAAATATATATATATATATATATATATATATATATATATATATATATATATATGATTTTTTATGGTTGCCTATGAGAACCACTGTACCACTTTATATTGTATACCCAGGTTCCCATGGCTTGGAGGGTTGCTCTTGTTGCTATAATCCCATTCTGCCCACCAGGACTTTTTACTACTCCCAAGTCTTTCAAAGTTATTGCAGTACTTTTGAACATTTAGTTAACAATTTCTCTTTTTCACGTTTAATGCATGCTCTCTTGTTTACCAGTGCTGCCTGCCTGCAGTGGCTGGCATCACTGGGAATAGGTAGGGGAGCAGCCATCTCCGTCAAGCCCTTGAACATTGAAAGGGCAGGTTCTATGAACCAATTGCTAGAATTTAGCACAACGGCAATGCGTCCATGTGTCAAGCCAACACATATACTGTTCTGTCTGCTTTAAACATTTAGCTGTGGGATGCTCTTGGAGGAATTAAGGAAGAACTGCTGGATGAAATATATGGAGATTTCACCTGCTAGGTGCACCAAGATGCTTACAGTGACTTTGTTTGATAGCAGGTGCACTTCATATGTGACTCTGAAAGCACTGGCTGAAGAAACGTGATCACCGTGCTTAGTATGAGAAGACATACATAACTAAAATTGTCATGCTAGCCATCGAGGCACTGGATATGATGATCAAAAAGTCAAACCTAATTTTTAGGTCGAGCCTGTAGCAGCGCACATGCTTGGCACTTGGTCAAAAAGTCAAACCTAATTTTTAGGTCGAGCCTGTAGCAGCGCGCATGCTTGGCACTTGGTCCGCTGCAGTAGATTACAGCAGAGGTTCTCAACATGACTTTCATGGAGCCCCGATTATTTATTAGTGATATCCAGGGACCCATACCGAGTCATTGCAGGAAGCTGGGGACCCTGGCTTCAGCATTTTCAATGATTATAAACTCCAAACAAATAGATCTTTGTGGACCTGTTCTGAGATTGGGGAATCTCTGCTTCATAACGCAACAATTATTATTGCACCAACACATCATCAGTAGGGTAAAACTAACCTGTCTCACGACGGTTACAACATTCCAGTAAAACTTACTTTGGGGTAAGCAGGACATAAGATTGTTACAGTGAAAATGGATCTATCATGTTTGCATTAATTGATGTTGTAGAAATGTGACACATTGTAAATATCATGGTAGAAGTAATTTTAGCACCATCTGTCCATTCAGTCCCTAATACAAAACAGTCCTTTGACCGTCGGGCCATCCAGAATTCCACAATGTATACAAAGTTTAAAAACTTTCAGGACCACCAGCAGTAGCAAGTTCAATCCCAGGCAGAAGTGTAATAAAATGGGGCCTGAAGAGGAACTATGGGATTATTAGCCAAGAATCCAAAAATGTATAGAACTCTGAAGTAAAAGGTTCTGGTTGTTTTATATTGTTCTGGTTGTATTGCACGAAGGACCATTTTTATGGCATTGTAGGACATCCTCTGACTGGGTGTTTTTAGTTGCAGAACCGCAAAAACCATCTTTTAATTGTCTTTGATGTATGTATGTGTTTGTGTGAGACTAGAAGAGAGGGTGCTAAACTTTTAGTTTAGAAGTAATTGTGTTGACCAATTTGAAGGTAAATTGCTTTCGATCTTTATAGTTCGCTGGAGAGTTTTATGAGTATGGGTGAGTATTATGAAGGACACACATTTTTTTACTGCATTGGGTTATTGGTTGTCGATTGTTCGGATGCGGTAGACTGTTCTTTATCATTGCATCAAAATACAGTATTATTTCACGAGGGCGAGATGTTTGTTCAGAATTTATCATAGTGTTTCTATGGTCTACGATACGGCTGTGCCTGAAAGGGCCGTTGGTCAGCAAATGTTTTGCCACCAATATGTCATTGGTGCTATATTGTGCATATGAGGATATAAGGGTTTTAAGACCTTATGTACGACTATGCTACTCTGCTGGCCTACTGATTGACCTATGGTCAGTTTACCATGGAATGGGGAACACAGTAGGTGTGGGGGGGCAAGGAGCTAGAGCCTTCCACATATGCATGTCTGCAAATGCTGTTTACATTGGGAGATGGAAGGAGGTCAGTGTTTAGCTTACATACAGTCTTCCTAGATTTGTCTAAATATTTGCTGGAAGTACTACGAGAGTAGTGGACAAACACAATATTGCAGAGCATACCTAAGCAGTCAAAGAATGCTTGGTTTAAACTAATTCAAATTAACATAGTGCACAGAACATAACTCATGCTCCAAAAAAATCTGTAAGCGCTATCCGGCCTCCAATTCGTTTTGCCTTAGATTTAGGGCTGAGAGCACATGATTTTACTATATGACATAGGGATGACGGGACTTAGCAGTATACCCAATATGTAACACAGACATTCATTGAGGACATGAAAAGAAACGTTCCAATGTACCCTGAGTATTTTAGGCTTATACCACCACCTTAAAGAATGTAGATTAATAGCAGTTTCATAGACCTGGCATTGACACTTGCCGAACGACAAATAGGGATGATATGGAACTCAGCGAAGATCCCAAATGCCATTAAATGAGAAATTAAGTGCTCAACTTGGAAAGGATACCTAAGAAGTGAGCAACGACCAAAGCACCTGAAAAAAATCAGTTTTACATATGCATTTTGTTAGCACTCAGTTGCTTTCTCCCCAGGGCTGCCAGGCCATTCACTGACTGATTATAAACATGGTGGTCCTCTTCAAACCTTTAAACAAAAACAGGCTATGTACATAACAGTTCCATGTAACTTCCTGCTCCTTTACAGACCTCCATTAGCAAGGCAGCATTCATGACGCACTTCTAGACACAGTTTCAAACCTGATGACAATACGCTCCAACCTATGCGTTCTGGATGACATTATCATTTGGTTTGATAAACCCAATATGACCCATCCAAAAACAATAATCACTGGCCTAGACGCATTGAACCTGCATCAGATTGTCCACAATCCGACACACACCGCTGGACATATCCTAGATGTCATTTTTGCTAATACTGAACTAGTTACCTTTCAAACTATAACTTTAGTCACATGGTCAGACCACCACTTGCTTGCTTTCCAACATAAAACAACACTATGCGACTCACCTAACACTACCTTACATCCATCCACCTATCGGCCGTGGAACCAACTCAATTTGGAACACTTAGAAACAGAACTAACATCCAGTACAAATCTGGAAACCATAAATTTTGTTCAAAATCTATATGAGTGGCTACAGGAAGCTTTTGACACCCTGATACCGCTCAAAACCACACAACAGAACAAAAGAAAAATAGTGCCTTGGAGAAACATAGAAATAAAAGACTGGTTAGATCAATTGCCCCCCACCTTTCATCAGTGGCTTTCGCGATTACTTTCTATATATACATTGGAACAAGCGATTTTTGAAAGGAAGGGGGAGAAACTGAAGCTGCTAGGACGATCTATCTGGGCTCCCCTAATAAAATGGAAGGACTCATAGAAATCGCTATAAATTAGGTAAATACATTTTGTATGATGGTGGAATTAATTGTATTGGGTTAGCTTTATGAACTAAGGCCAACACTCTGTGGGTAAAATGTGGCTTTCTCCTTATGTATTGTTTTTAGAAAAAGTGAGTTTTGCTTATTTCTTTTAGAAAGTGTAATAAGTCTATGTAATATGCTGCTTGTTCCTTCCTAAACCTTGTATTTTTTTGTATTGTGTTTTTTGATGCGTTTTTATTTATGTTGTATTTGTGTTGGGGGGGGGAAATGTTAAAATTGAATAAATAAATTTTTAAAAAAAAGAAATAAAAGACTTAAAACAACAAATTAGAAAGCTGCAGCTTACCTGGCTCAAAACAAACGCCAAACAAGACAAACTTCACCTACAGAAAATTAACAGATTATACAAGTCTGCTATCGAGAAAGCTAAGAAAAGGTACTATTCAGACAGAATTCAAAATGCTAAATGTGCAAATAAAGAATTCTATACAATACTCAAGGAATTTTGCAAACCAAATTGCCTAGAAGGAACTCATCCTGTTACTCAAGATATCACAGACAAACTGGCAAATCTTTACACGGACAAAGCAGACACGTTGGACTCGTACTTAAAACAGAAACAAAGCACCAGCACTAACCCTTGTACAAAACAACAATCCAAGAATGCTCTAATCAAGCCTCTTCGTTCCTTCCAACACATCTCACACAATGAATTTATAGACCTGGTCAAAGCAAGCAGGCTTGCCGGCAGCCATTCTGACCCCTGTCCGCCACAAACTTTCAAGACGATTCTTATAACAACCTCTGCTGCCACCCCCTTTTCTGAATCATTCCAGTAAGAAGAAGCATCAACGATTCCTTAATTACTAGAATATTTCCAGAAGTACTCAAAAAGTCTTACATATGCCCTTTACTGAAGTAAACAAACTTGGACCCGCTGAACCCTGACAACTACAGACCCATTATAAATGGACCTTTCCTGGGCAAACTGATAGAAAGAGCAGCGTTCGCCCAGATGTCACAATTCATTGAAGAGAATGACATACTTTCAGACTTCCAAACAGGATTCTGTCCGGGAAGAGGCACTGAATCTGCCCTCCTTGCCATATGGGATGACCTGAAGAATACAGTTGACCGCAACGGGGTTGCTGGGCTACTCATCTTGGACCTTTCAGCTGCCTTTGACACGGTTGACCATGACACTCTGAAACAAAGGCTCTATGAAGCCGGTATAGAGGGACCTGCTCTAGATTGGATCGCGTCCTACCTTCGAAACAGAACTAATGTCATCCATACCCCACCTTTCTCATCCAAACCGTACTCCACAAAAGCAGGGGTCCCTCAAGGGTCGATCATCTCGCCCATGCTTTTCAACATCTACATAAAGTCATTATCTGTACTAAATTTCACCTTACATGCTATAACTGTGCAGATGACACGCAAATACTCCTTCAACTGGAATGCCCCAAAGACATAGGAAAATCACCAATTTTCAGCTGTCTCAGAGCCGTGGATCAGTGGATGACTTGGAGCCATCTCAAAATGAATGCTTCAAAAACTGTGTGGCGATTGGAAAAATTACAACCCGCTTGCCGCATGGCCTAATGAACTGGGATCACTGCCTAAAGTATCGAAGGAAGTAAGAAACGTCGGAATGACCATGGACTCCAAGCTGTCGATGAATGCTCAAGTGGATAAACTAGCAAGATCAAGCTTTGTCACTATAAAAACACTGCAAATAATTTTTCCTCATTTGGGATTTCCACACAAGGTCCAAGCTACCATCTCCCTTGTTCTGTCCAAACTCGATTACGCCAATAGCCTCTGCCACGGATCACTTTTAACGACCATGAAAAGACTACACCGGATTCAGAACTCGGCTGCCAGACTACTCTTGCATATCAAACCACAAGACCACATCTTCCCTGCCTTGAAAGCCTTGCATTGGTTACCGGTTGCCAGAAGATACACGTTCAAGCTGCTTTGTATCACCCACAAAGCAATATATGGAATGGGACCACTCTTCATCAGGAATAAAATCACCAAACACATTCAACAAAGGAACCTCCGCTCTGAAGGAGCATCTCGCCTCAAACTCCGACCATACAAGAAAAAGTACATTGGTGACACATCCTTCTTTGTTCAAGCAGCCAAACTATGGAACTCTTTACCCCCAACATAAGGTCCACCAACAACCACCTTATCTTCAGAAAACTACTCAAGATTTGGCTCTTCCCCACATAAGCACTATACGCAAACAAAAATTTACAGCATATCCCTCTGTATATAAGCATTTGTTTTCACTATAGATATTTACCTATCTTTGTGTATTACTTTGTATAAACATGCAAAATAATTATGTTGTTGAGAGAAAAAAATAATAATAAATAAATACAAATCATCTTTGGTCTACATGTACAATCTTCCATTGTGCATCTATGTACCTGGATCTGTGTGTCTGTTACTTTTCTCCTGAAAAAACATATCCAATGCACTACCCTATTTCGCATCCTGTGCCTTCTATCAATATCCTTAATATACATATACTTACCTCCTTTATGTATCTATATACTTTAAATGTACTTATGGATCTATATATTTATCACTTTCTTCTAATTTAGCATTTCCAATGCACTACCCTATTTCTCAGCCTATACTTCGCTCAATATATCTTCTAGCCCAACCGTCTAACTCATCTCAAACTTCTTTCTACTACTCTTTCCAATGTACTACCCTATCTTTCATCCTATACATCTATCAATAAATCCTCTACATCCACTCTCTCATTTATCCCAAACCCCATACCACTACTATGATCGCCAAAATAACCCTTTCTAGACTCTCTCCTACTCTACACCTCCTTGCATCATCTGACACCTCTTTTTACTATACTGATCACCTAAAACAAACCTTTCTAAACTCTTCCCTCTGACTACTCCCCTCCAAAACTCCTTTTTACTCATCCAAAAGCCTCCTCCTACTGCTATGACCTGAAAAAAAAACCAAATCCTTCACTCTTTTATCCCTCGACAATCCTTTTCAATCAAGATTAACAGACTAACATGTTCACTTTTCAAATTCCATATTCAACTATACTAATTCACCACTAATCCTTTATTGGGTTCCAGAGTAGCGTGCTACTCACCAATAAAGAGTCTCAACACCCCATCAGGGTTACAAGTGCTATATAAATGCAAAGATTTTTCCTTTTCTACCCCTCCCCAACCCTTCTCAATACAAATAACTGACTAACGTATCCACCACTAAAATTACTCATGTTATACCATACTAATTCAACACTAATCCTGATGGGTTCCAGAGTAGCATGCTACTTGCGCTTCAAAACCCCATCAGGGGTAGTAAGCGTTATATAAATATAAACCTCTTTCCCTCTTCTATCCTGCCACCTGCCCAAATAACTGAATAACATATCCACTACTCAAATTACTTCATATTTTACTATACTAATTTTCAACACTAATCCTTTATGGGTTCCAGAGTGGCGTGCTACTCGCCAGAAAAGCGCTTCAACACCCATCAGGGGTAACAAGTGCTATATGAATGCAAACCTTTCTTCCCCTTTTATCCCTCCGCTATCCTTCTCACTCCAAATAGTCTGACTAAATATCCACCACTGAAATTACTTCATATTTCACCATATTAATTCACCACTAATCCTTTGTAGGCTTCCTGAATAGCGTGCGTCAACAAGCGCTATATAAATACAAACCTTTTTCCTCCTCTATCCTTCTGCTATCATTCCAAATCCAAATTACTGACTAACCTATCCACCGCTTAAAATGTACTTGCATGTTTCACTATACTAATTCAACATTAATCCTCTATGGGTCCCGGAGTAGCGTGCTACTCGCCGAAAAAACACTTTGACGCCTCGTCAGGGGTAGTAAGCGCTATATAAATGCAATTACAATACATTACAATATTTATAATCGGTCAGTGTTTTACTGGGTTTACCCTCATATATGTTGAAAAAAGAGTAATATGTAGTGGTTTGCCCCATAAATGAACATATACATTTCCAAACCAAGCCTTGCAAGTTTAGAGTGCTACATAAATTATGCAAAATGGCATAAGTGAATTTTAGGTAGTTTGCAGTCTTTAGGAGTAGAGCGTTTCTTTTATATGGAGCACATTTACAACTCTACCAATCTTCTTAATCTGCCAACATCAAGTGTCTGCTTTTGTAGCCGGATTTTTAAGCACAGTGAGTGTTTGCCCAATGTTATCCACGCCGAGGTATAAAAAAAGCCAATGCATTTCAACATTTTTCACCAATATTTTTAAGCATAGAATTAGCAAGTGTTATCCATGATGAGCCAAAAAATGACAGACATTTTATCATTCCAGGCACATTGTTAAAGCTTTCAATTTGTTAGATATCCGAGCCAACCTGGAATAAGAAAAATCGTCTCTTTACATCTGTTTCGCTCTGTAGAAATCATGGGAGAAGTACAACTTTCTCCAGATGCAATGCAGGCCCCAGTATATGCCCTGATCGAGCCTTGAGACTTTAGTGTGCTGCATAAATCATGAGCAACTGCAGGGGGAAACTGGGTCGTTCCCAGTCTTTGAGTGTAGAGCAGCACTTTTATAGGGAGCACCTGTGCACCAGCCCAGACAATCTAAATCTTCCCATTTGAAATATATGTTTTTCCTCCAGGATTCTTAACTTTGACAACCATAACTTGCACGCCAGATTCAATGCTTATGACCTCACAGTATTTATCCGAGTAAGTAACAGCACTTGATCGCACAACATAATTAAATAACACATGTACAGAACAACAAATAATATCATAGTTGTCTCTTTTATAATGTTATGGGTAATATGCGTTGTAATCTCATCTGAAGATTATTTACGACATTTGAAATTGTTTTTGGAGTATTGGAGGACCTTCATACTGTAAACCCAGGACAAGCTAATGCCCATCTACAGTGAACCTCGGGCAAGCTCTCCTCACTTATTCCTCTACTTCTGTAGGGTCCGCGGTTCCGAAGAAATGGCTACAAAGCTCAAATGGTGACTCCTGAGTTGTTAAAGCTTGCCTTGACTTCATTGGACTTGGGTGTGAAGCTCTACCTGTCTAAAAATATTTTTTTTAATTCACTGTACCTTAATATCTGCAGTGTTGTACGTGGTCAGTGGTTCTGAGAAAAGTACACTGGGTGCCATTTTAGGTGTCAAGGTACTGCTCATCCCAAAAAGGAACCTTGTACCTCACAACTTATAAACCATGGATGCCCTTTTGAGCCCCTCCTAACCCCCCTTCATCAAAACTTTCATGCCAGACCTTTGTTGACTACAACAAGCGATTGCCAAATCTGGTTCAGATCCATTCATGGGGTCAACAGTTATCAGACGATGCCTTTTCAATGGAAACTGCAGCTGGAAGTGAGCTGCAGACAGAAAAGGCTTGGGAAGGAAACTGTTTCCAATCCGTCCAGCACGCTCTCACAAGGTGAAAACGCACGCAAATAAGACCTCTAACACCTACTTAAGGAATTTCAAAAGGTGCAATCTGCAGCGGGAGCAAACCTACTGAAGGGAAATTACACTCACCTCGTATTGGACTTTAATTACCAGCATGCAGCTGGCTGTTTGTCACAAATGCCACGCCCACTGTGGTCGTACCTTTCTTTCAATAAAAGGTTGGAAAGGAACGAGGCATGAGTCATTGCCTCCCTCTGTGCACAATTCATGAATAAGGGGCGGAGCAGCCTTTAAACGCGTCGGATTTGGTGTAAATGAAGTGACAGGCTGTTTCATGTGCATCAGCAAGGCAAAAAACCGGATGGTGAGTGAGAGCGTTGCAGTGCCCTGCCAGAACTCGAGGGCTTATTGCTATATAAATATATATATATATATATATATATATATATATATATATATATATATATATATATATACATATATATACATATACACAAAGAAAATTTAAAATGTAAAACTTACAACGAAGTTGCAATGTAATTTGACTCCTGGTTCTGTAGCGATAATGCGGTGACACCCGATGTTGTGATCTGCTATGTAGTGACATACAGCAACTGGCTGCAGTGGCCACAGAAGCAGCAAAGGTGTCTAGGAGAGAAGTGCTCAGATAGTAAACATACTGATACATGCATCAAACTAAGCAATTGTAATTCCTAAATAGTGATTATTAAGGAATCACTTTTAAGGAATCGCAATTGCCTATGCATGTAGGTTTATCAAAAAAATAGCGATTCCCACACATTTCATATAGAGAATCGCAAATTGCGATTCGCTATTTGGGAGTACCTTCGCGTTTATTCCTATGGGCCTGAATGGGAAACCATTCGCAATTTGCGATGCCCAAATAGGGAATCGCAATAGCCACCCTGAGGCTCCCCCAAAATTGGCATGTGTGCACATGTGGCGCACACGCACATGCCCTAAGGCATTGGAACTTGAAATTGTTGGTAATTTGCGCTTCATTAATGCAAAGTCGTATTCTGAGAATGCTTCTTGTATTGCATGTAGGGAATTCCAAATTGCGATTCCCTAACTGCATTCGCAAAATAGGTCAATAAAAATTTTGCGATTACCTATTTTGCGAATGGCTTTAGGCTTGATGCATCCCAAAAGGCTAATTACTGGTCGCAAAGGGGCCGGCGCCAGGACACCCCCGTCGGGGGTAGCCGCGCACTCTATAAGTGGTAATAATAATAATAATAATTAGCTTGATGCATGTGCCCCATAGTCCGCTACAGGACGAGCTTTAATAAAAACTGTCTCTGCTCTTGCCTTTCTTGCAATCCCTCCTCTGCTCTCAGCCATTGAAAAGACCACTAATTGAGAACCAAACGGAGTGAGTGAGGCACATTACTGTTTAATAGGGTGGCAGAAGCCTCAGCAGAGGCTCCAGAATGAAAGCATATCTTTCTGCAAGACAACAACAAACTGAACGACCTGCTGCTTGGGAGCACCTACCCGTCTAACAAGGGTCATTGAGGGAACACAAAGAGATTGACACTCTACTCTACTGACTGCTTTCATTGTTGCAATCAACATCTGTGCTACTGCTGCCCGGTCTCAACAATGAAGAGAGATCAAGATCTGTGCTGAACATTCTTGGCACTAGTGTTTCTTTCCCACTGCTCACTGTCCGGCTCTTTCCCTTGCAGTTGGAATGGTAGCATAATCAGGCCATCTACAAAAGAAGCCCACACAGTATACCACAAACCTCTAGGCTGATTACCCTCCTGGATACAGAGGGAAAGGGGTTCACACAGAGTGTTCTGGAGCGTGTACAGCCATGCCAGTAAGGAAAGAATCCCTTTGGAACAATCAAGATTTAAGGCAAACTCATCATTCCTTGACAATACAGCTGTGGTAAATACACTTGTAGGCAAATATGTGAGGATCAGATGGTAACCTAACTGCATGGCCCTCACTGGTTTTTCTGAAGCCTTTTACTGCATGGACACACTAAATAGTGTACGTTGTACCATGGTGAGATGCCACGTGCCCCTATGAAGCTTTCAATTTCCTTTGACACATGAACATGGTGCACGATCTGGATGGGAACAGACCTGGGTCTCCTTTGCATTGCTACGGAGATCGACTTGAAGCTAGGTTGTCTGTTGGACCCTCTATTATTGTCGTTATCATTTTACAATTTTCCGCAAAGGCTTTGAATATTTTCATGCTAACAATACATACAGATACAAAACACATACCCAAATATTTACACGACACCATCAATAAGAAAAATTAAACTTGGAGGCATTTTCCCCCAAAAAAATCCCTAATCTGTTGGCTATTAGACGATACCTGCATAGCAGATTATAATGAAACAAAATAATTAAAAGCAACAGTCAAGCTTGGGTAAGATTGCATCATACTTTAAGGTGAACAAGGTTCATCACATTCTGAAAAAAGTCCTCTAATTGTACTCCGGGCCTAGGAAACGGAGATAAAAGGCTCAGAGGCATCTCACCGAGAAGCATATTATATACCCATTCGGTTTCTCAGGTGTTTAAGAACAAGTCAGACTTGAGAGAAGAGAAGTTAAAAGAAACACACACAAAAACAGCAAGGCGTCCTTTAACATTATTATTTTCGTCTCGTGGCGCGCCATGCTCTTGTGATAGACGCTGCCAGTTCTCTTCAGAGTGCCGGCAGAGAAACAACGTCTCTGCGCCGTCTGATGTCATTTCTTTTATGGAGCAGGCGAAGTATCGGCTTCCTCGTACCCATGATGGACGTCTCACAGCGGAAGAGGAAGTGGATTCAAGTCTCTGGACCGCCCACAGTTGCACAACCCAGGCAATTCCTGGTCTGCGTGCCATTTGTTCAACAATGCAAGCCCCAGTAGTGGGCCGAGATGACATTTTAGAACAAAGGCTTCTTCATAGCTCCCAACATACGAGAAGTGGTTGAGGATTAGTGCTGTGCTTGCCCTCCAGGTATTATTGTAGCATGCATAATGCCTGCTCTAGCATTTCCCATGTGTTGTGTGTGGATAAAGTCCCAGTTGTGTACTTTAACTACTGCTGCACGAGAGTCATTTATATAGAGTTGGACCAGTAATTCCCACAGCCTATTGTTTTTGCAGCCATTCGATTCTGGCAGTGCTGTCTATAGCCAAGAAATCCTTCGGGGGTGGTCTATAAATCTGTGCTGCTTCGTTGTCCATTATTTCTTCCAATCTGGCTTCTCCTCCGCTGAGTAAACTATTGGAAGGACACATTAATAGACAACGTATGGAATGTCTAGTGTCCAACAGGATCCTAGACTCTACCCATTTCGGGTCAGACCCATGCATAGCACTGAAACTGCTCTCAGAGTGGTCACTGACTATATCAGATGCTCTCAGGATGAAAATCAGCCTTCACTGTTAGTGCTGTTTGACTTATGGATGACTTTTGACATGGTATCTCATCCCAGATTGCTCCAGAGACTGGAGGAGATAGGCATTTGTGGCACAGCTCTGTAATGGTGCATGAGTTTCCTATCTCAGCAAATCCAGCCCATCAATCTGGGTCTGTTCAGATCCAGCACCATAGAGGTCAACAAGGGGGTGCCTCAGGGCCCATGTCTTAGCCCTACACTATTTAATATCTATGTAGCCTTCCTTGCAAAAACCATCAGAGTTTACGGATTTACACCTCTGTCATAGGCAGAGGATGTTCAACTTATTATCTCCTTTGATAGTGACCTCCTTACTATGAATTAAGTAAACAAACAAAATGGCCGGACAGCTTGTGTTAAGATATTGATACAATGCCTAGTACCATGAATTACCAGGTTGAACAGACGTGTGTCTGAAATTACTTTTTTATTTTATAAAGAGTTTTAGAAAAAAGTTTTCTTTAAAGCGTCAAAAGACACAACAAACATTAGACAAATTTGACCAACAATACATTCCATAAATGAACACACGAATACAGATAAATGGAATTTTCAACCAATGAAATCCAAAACAAAAAACATTTCATGGACAACTGTGCTATGCCTCAAGTTGAGTAGTCTGTGAGGCACCAATCCTAGATATAGAACAAACAAGTGGTCTGACAGAATGAAACACTGGCCTACTTGTTTGTCATCTGCAAGAAAATACCCAGTACATTTCTTCATCCAGTGCTACAACAAATAGGAATTACATGGAGATCATTCTGCGGTTTACACATGCATAAATTACATTCCTATTGTGCCTTAGAACATTGGTATCTTGCAGGGAAGAACGTCGACGCGTTTCGAACCCGAGTGTATTTAATGGGTTCTCCTCAGGACATGGATTGGGGGTCGTTGTCACTACAAAGTAATTACAAACATTATGTCAGAGAAGGGCTAGTCACGATAAGCTTCTCGCTAAGGCTCACACATTTAAAAGTTGAAAGAGTACCTTATTGGCTGGGGGTTTGGATCACTCCCTGAAATCAAAACAAGGTGTAGATCTAAATTAAAATCATGCCTCCACAATGCCTCTCATATTTAGCGGGTGGGCTACCACATCTAAGACATACCTCAATGATACGCCCAAAACGATCACTGGGAGGGGTGCCGGCACACGTAAGTTATGCGATGTGCAAATCAGGAAAGCTGAAAAAACGGGGGATTCCTGTCAGTAAACCACATTAATTGTATGAAAATGATGGATATAATTCATACAAAATCGGGTCCTACCTTCATAGAACGGGCAAAGGTCCCTTCGTAGACGCTCGGACAAGCGGCGGCTGCCGCCTGAACTTGTGCGCTGCCGGGGCAAAAAACGAGCAATTTAGTAAAGCGTCACAGTCCCCTAAATTTTGGTATGAAAGAATGCATCAGCAGTGCCTGTGAACTTACTTCTCTGTGACGATTCAAGAAAGTTGAATTTCGGCACCCGGCTCCGTGTGAACAGACCGTTAGTAACTGGAGGGGGCGTGTCTAATGGTATTTATACCTGCGCACAGCGCGGTGCATCCTGGGAGACGTGGTTCTCACAACTTCTCTCGTAAGTGGCAAGGAATTGCGTGTAATGGAGGAGGCATTTATTTGGGGCCAGGGTGAATCTGTTAGCACATGTATCTGGCAACTAAGAATTCTTTCAACTGATCCACATACCAATGTGGTATAACATCGTCACACGAGCAGCGACGGGTGGCAGCAGGGGCACGTGGCGGGCAACTGGACAATTATAGGTTGCTGAATTCGTTTAGATCGTTCAGTCCCTCCATGGCAGTGTTGAACTTCAGGATAAGGTACGCCTCTTTTTGTGCCAGGCGTACATCAGGGTCGCCACCCGCTCCTGGGGTATTTTTTATGCTTGCAAGAATTGTCCATTTGAGGTCATTGACCGAGTGTGCCTTCTTCAAAAAGTGGGACACCAGTGGTGCTGTCAGTACTTTGTTATTTATCCTCGATCTGTGTTGAATTATGCGCTGACGCACTTCCTGGGTGGTTTTGCCGATGTAGACCTTGGCGCAGGGGCATGTGATGGCATATATTGCATACTTGGTCTTGCAATTCGTAAAATCTTCATGTCGCCAATGTTTTTTACCATCCGTGAAGTGGGTGCCTTCAATCGTGAGGCTGCATACTGAGCATGTACCGCACTTGTGATGTCCTTTCACTGGTCCCATGTTGAAGAGTGTACTCTGTGTTTCCTTTTTCGTGATGTTTCTAGTCGGAGCAATTTGTTGTCCAATGCTCCTGTTTTTCTTCAACGCGAACAATGGTTTGCCAATCTCAGGGATGATTTCCTCGACGAGGTGCCAGTTACTACGTATGATCTTCTGCACGGGATTGGTGTGTGGTCCAAACGTGGAAACACACACCATCCTGTCCAGTTTTGGTTTATCCCTCTTCTGCAGCAGGTGTTCTCGAGGAGTCCATCTGGCTCTTTTCATCGAGTGTTTGAGCAATTTTGCTGGGTATCCTCTCTCCTTCAGCTTGTTCGTCAGGGCCTCACCATGTATTATAAAGTCTTCTGTTGAAGAACAATTCCTTCTGACCCTAAGGTACTGTCCATATGGTAGATTGTTTCTCAAACTTTTAGGGTGATAACTGTTGTAGTGAAGGCAATTGTTTTTGTCCGTTTTTTTCTTGAACAGAGTTGACTTAAGGCCTTCGGGCGTAGATTTGATCTCGACGTCCAAGAATGGCATGGTGTTACAATCATACGACAGGCTGAATTTGATATCTGGACTTCGGTTGTTGAGCCAGCCGTGGAATTCTTCCAGAGATTGTGGTGTACCATTCCAGATGCACCACACGTCATCTATATACCTCAGCCATTGCCCAATATGGGCTCTGTACGGATTGTTGTTAAACACGTACTTTTCCTCGTACTGGGCCATAAACAGTATGGCCATTTCAGGTGCAAAGGGACAGCCCATCGCCGATCCCTTGATTTGTAGAAACATTTCGTCTTCAAATACAAAAAAGTTCCTTTTTAGAGCCAAAGCTGCTAAGTTTACAATCAACTCGGTCTGGACTCTGTGTGGACGGGGTCTGGATTCTAGATACATTTCGATCACATCGACTCCATCTTGCTGTGGAATTTGGGTGTAAAGCGACGAAACGTCCATTGTGGCTAGCAGTTGTGTACTTGGATCAAATTGAAGTCCTTCTACCTTGTTTATAAAGTCCATTGTATCACGTAGATACGACTTCACCTCAGTGACAAATTCTTTCAGAAACACATCTACAAACTTGGAGATGGGCTCAAGCACTGAGTCGCATCCAGATACTATCGGTCGTCCTGGTGGTATATTGGGATCTTTGTGCACTTTGGGAAGGAAGTACAAGTGTGGAGTTCGAGGGAATCGTTTGACTAAATATTCTGCTTCTTTCGGACCTAGAATGCCAATCTCTCTTGCCTCTTTCACAATCCGTGAAATTTCGTGGGTGATGTCAGCCGTGGGATCCTGTGTAATACGTCGATACCAGTTTGTATTATACACATGACTTCTTCCTTCGGCCCTGTACAGATCTTTGGACCACAGGACCACCGCCCCTCCTTTGTCCGCCGGTCAGATGACTGCCTCTGGCTGACTCCTCAGTGCGGCAATGGCTTGTCTTTGGTCATTTGACAAGTTTGTTGGAATGAATTGTCTCTTTTTTTCTAAGACATTCAGTGATGACAACACTTTTTGTTCGAAAGTGATTATATTTTTAGCCATGTTGTTGTTTGGGGGACAAAAGGATGATTTATTTCTCAGGCCGGAAGCTTCCATCTGTGGCTGGTTGGTAAAGTCTCTAAAGAACCATCTGAGCCGGATCTTTCTAAAAAATTGAATTATTTCCAATTTCACTTTGGTGAAGTCAATGCGTGTATCTGGCACGAATGAAAGGCCCAATTGAAGCAGTTCTTCCTCCGCTTTAGTCAATATTTTAGTTGAGATGTTGATAATGGAGGAATCTTTTTTTACGACTTGTAGTTTCGCTTCCGCGTGGACATTTCCCATTGGGGTTGTTTGAATTTGGCCCGCTGTTGCTGTTGGCCTTGCCCTAAAAAAGGACGTTTCTGTTGGTTTCTATTAGATGTTCCTTCCCCTGAATCAGATTCAGTAGATGTCTCCGAAGAAGAGGTTTCAGAGAAAGTAAGAAATCTTTTTTTAGATCTACCTTGAAAGGTATTGAGATACCTAGTGGAGTCGGAACGGGTATAGAAATCTTCTTTAAGATACGGATAAACCGGTCTAAATTGAAGGTTTTTTTTATCCTTTTCAAATTTCGATGTCTTGAAATTGATAGTATTGTCCTTAAATGTTGTTATTTCCTTCTCAATTTTTTCTAAGAGTAGTTTCGCTTCCGACTCCGTGTGGTTATCTTTTATATTCTGCAGTTGTTCCTCGATTTCTTCTATCTCTTTCTGGCAGATTCTATGTGCTGTCTCCACTGTATGGACCATAAGGTCCCTGCTGCATTTCGTGCTAATGCAACTGAAACCCTTCTTGTACACTGGATCGTCAGTGAAAATGACGGGCACGTTTTTTACCTGCAAGCCCCACGGGATTGTTCCAGCTCTTAAATTTGCAAGTAGAAATTGACCGTGTAGTTCTGTTCTGATGTGCTTTTTTTGTAACCTTAGAAGTTTGTCCGCCACGTTTTGCTGCTTTGCCGTACCGCTCAGTGTAACCGATGTGAAAAGTGTTGAGTCTGCGAGAAGCTTTTCAATATGCTCTTCACTAAATGACAATGTGTCTTTTTCGGCCATATTATTTGTCCAGAAGACTGGATTCAGCTAATGTGAAGCCTATCTGACAATGTGAATTGACTTGGAACCTTACGGGTAGCGACCCGTTCTTTAGCAATAGGGACTGGGAAGGCTTGGGTCCTGTCACCATCCGGCCTGGACCACTCTTAATTAAGTAAACAAACAAAATGGCCGGACAGCTTGTGTTAAGATATTGATACAATGCCTAGTACCATGAATTACCAGGTTGAACAGACGTGTGTCTGAAATTACTTTTTTATTTTATAAAAAGTTTTAGAAAAAAGTTTTCTTTAAAGCGTCAAAAGACACAACAAACATTAGACAAATTTGACCAACAATACATTCCATAAATGAACCCACGAATACAGATAAATGGAATTTTCAACCAATGAAATCCAAAACAAAAAACATTTCATGGACAACTGTGCTATGCCTCAAGTTGAGTAGTCTGTGAGGCACCAATCCTAGATATAGAACAAACAAGTGGTCTGACAGAATGAAACACTGGCCTACTTGTTTGTCATCTGCAAGAAAATACCCAGTACATTTCTTCATCCAGTGCTACAACAAATAGGAATTACATGGAGATCATTCTGCGGTTTACACATGCATAAATTACATTCCTATTGTGCCATAGAACATTGGTATCTTGCAGGGAAGAACGTCGACGCGTTTCGAACCCGAGTGTATTTAATGGGTTCTCCTGAGGACATGGATTGGGGGTCGTTGTCACTACAAAGTAATTACAAACATTATGTCAGAGAAGGGCTAGTCACGATAAGCTTCTCGCTAAGGCTCACACATTTAAAAGTTGAAAGAGTACCTTATTGGCTGGGGGTTTGGATCACTCCCTGAAATCAAAACAAGGTGTAGATCTAAATTAAAATCATGCCTCCACAATGCCTCTCATATTTAGCGGGTGGGCTACCACATCTAAGACATACCTCAATGATACGCCCAAAACGATCACTGGGAGGGGTGCCGGCACACGTAAGTTATGCGATGTGCAAATCAGGAAAGCTGAAAAAACGGGGGATTCCTGTCAGTAAACCACATTAATTGTATGAAAATGATGGATATAATTCATACAAAATCGGGTCCTACCTTCATAGAACGGGCAAAGGTCCCTTCGTAGACGCTCGGACAAGCGGCGGCTGCCGCCTGAACTTGTGCGCTGCCGGGGCAAAAAACGAGCAATTTAGTAAAGCGTCACAGTCCCCTAAATTTTGGTATGAAAGAATGCATCAGCAGTGCCTGTGAACTTACTTCTCTGTGACGATTCAAGAAAGTTGAATTTCGGCACCCGGCTCCGTGTGAACAGACCGTTAGTAACTGGAGGGGGCGTGTCTAATGGTATTTATACCCGCGCACAGCGCGGTGCATCCTGGGAGACGTGGTTCTCACAACTTCTCTCGTAAGTGGCAAGGAATTGCGTGTAATGGAGGAGGCATTTATTTGGGGCCAGGGTGAATCTGTTAGCACATGTATCTGGCAACTAAGAATTCTTTCAACTGATCCACATACCAATGTGGTATAACATCGTCACACGAGCAGCGACGGGTGGCAGCAGGGGCACGTGGCGGGCAACTGGACAATTATAGGTTGCTGAATTCGTTTAGATCGTTCAGTCCCTCCATGGCAGTGTTGAACTTCAGGATAAGGTACGCCTCTTTTTGTGCCAGGCGTACATCAGGGTCGCCACCCGCTCCTGGGGTATTTTTTATGCTTGCAAGAATTGTCCATTTGAGGTCATTGACCGAGTGTGCCTTCTTCAAAAAGTGGGACACCAGTGGTGCTGTCAGTACTTTGTTATTTATCCTCGATCTGTGTTGAATTATGCGCTGACGCACTTCCTGGGTGGTTTTGCCGATGTAGACCTTGGCGCAGGGGCATGTGATGGCATATATTGCATACTTGGTCTTGCAATTCGTAAAATCTTCATGTCGCCAATGTTTTTTACCATCCGTGAAGTGGGTGCCTTCAATCGTGAGGCTGCATACTGAGCATGTACCGCACTTGTGATGTCCTTTCACTGGTCCCATGTTGAAGAGTGTACTCTGTGTTTCCTTTTTCGTGATGTTTCTAGTCGGAGCAATTTGTTGTCCAATGCTCCTGTTTTTCTTCAACGCGAACAATGGTTTGCCAATCTCAGGGATGATTTCCTCGACGAGGTGCCAGTTACTACGTATGATCTTCTGCACGGGATTGGTGTGTGGTCCAAACGTGGAAACACACACCATCCTGTCCAGTTTTGGTTTATCCCTCTTCTGCAGCAGGTGTTCTCGAGGAGTCCATCTGGCTCTTTTCATCGAGTGTTTGAGCAATTTTGCTGGTTATCCTCTCTCCTTCAGCTCTACACCTTGTTTTGATTTCAGGGAGTGATCCAAACCCCCAGCCAATAAGGGACTCTTTCAACTTTTAAATGTGTGAGCCTTAGCGAGAAGCTTATCGTGACTAGCCCTTCTCTGACATAATGTTTGTAATTACTTTGTAGTGACAACGACCCACAATCCATGTCCTGAGGAGAACCCATTAAATACTCTCGGGTTCGAAACGCGTCGACGTTCTTCCCTGCAAGATACCAATGTTCTAAGGCACAATAGGAATGTAATTTATGCATGTGTAAACCGCAGAATGATCTCCATGTAATTCCTATTTGTTGTAGCACTGGATGAAGAAATGTACTGGGTATTTTCTTGCAGATGACAAACAAGTAGGCCAGTGTTTCATTCTGTCAGACCACTTGTTTGTTCTATATCTAGGATTGGTGCCTCACAGACTACTCAACTTGAGGCATAGCACAGTTGTCCATGAAATGTTTTTTGTTTTGGATTTCATTGGTTGAAAATTCCATTTATCTGTATTCGTGTGTTCATTTATGGAATGTATTGTTGGTCAAATTTGTCTAATGTTTGTTGTGTCTTTTGACGCTTTAAAGAAAACTTTTTTCTAAAACTTTTTATAAAATAAAAAAGTAATTTCAGACACACGTCTGTTCAACCTGGTAATTCATGGTACTAGGCATTGTATCAATATCTTA
The DNA here is from genome assembly GCF_964261635.1 of Lissotriton helveticus. NCBI lineage: Eukaryota > Metazoa > Chordata > Amphibia > Caudata > Salamandridae > Lissotriton > Lissotriton helveticus. The sequence continues at coordinate 1,191,882,443 of NC_136068.1, forward strand.
ACACAAGCTGTCCGGCCATTTTGTTTGTTTACTTAATTAAGAGTGGTCAAGGCCGGATGGTGACAGGACCCAAGCCTTCCCAGTCCCTATTGCTAAAGAACGGGTCGCTACCCGTAAGGTTCCAAGTCAATTCACATTGTCAGATAGCCTTCACATTAGCTGAATCCAGTCTTCTGGACAAATAATATGGCCGAAAAAGACACATTGTCATTTAGTGAAGAGCATATTGAAAAGCTTCTCGCAGACTCAACACTTTTCACATCGGTTACACTGAGCGGTACGGCAAAGCAGCAAAACGTGGCGGACAAACTTCTAAGGTTACAAAAAAAGCACATCAGAACAGAACTACACGGTCAATTTCTACTTGCAAATTTAAGAGCTGGAACAATCCCGTGGGGCTTGCAGGTAAAAAACGTGCCCGTCATTTTCACTGACGATCCAGTGTACAAGAAGGGTTTCAGTTGCATTAGCACGAAATGCAGCAGGGACCTTATGGTCCATACAGTGGAGACAGCACATAGAATCTGCCAGAAAGAGATAGAAGAAATCGAGGAACAACTGCAGAATATAAAAGATAACCACACGGAGTCGGAAGCGAAACTACTCTTAGAAAAAATTGAGAAGGAAATAACAACATTTAAGGACAATACTATCAATTTCAAGACATCGAAATTTGAAAAGGATAAAAAAAACTTCAATTTAGAAACGGTTTATCCGTATCTTAAAGACGATTTCTATACCCGTTCCGACTCCACTAGGTATCTCAATACCTTTCAAGGTAGATCTAAAAAAAGATTTCTTACTTTCTCTGAAACCTCTTCTTTGGAGACATCTACTGAATCTGATTCAGGGGAAGGAACATCTAATAGAAACCAACAGAAACGTCCTTTTTTAGGGCAAGGCCAACAGCAACAGCGGGCCAAATTCAAACAACCCCAATGGGAAATGTCCACGCGGAAGCGAAACTACAAGTCGTAAAAAAAGATTCCTCCATTATCAACATCTCAACTAAAATATTGACTAAAGCGGAGGAAGAACTGCTTCAATTGGGCCTTTCATTCGTGCCAGATACACGCATTGACTTCACCAAAGTGAAATTGGAAATAATTCAATTTTTTAGAAAGATCCGGCTCAGATGGTTCTTTAGAGACTTTACCAACCAGCCACAGATGGAAGCTTCCGGCCTGAGAAATAAATCATCCTTTTGTCCCCCAAACAACAACATGGCTAAAAATATAATCACTTTCGAACAAAAAGTGTTGTCATCACTGAATGTCTTAGAAAAAAAGAGACAATTCATTCCAACAAACTTGTCAAATGACCAAAGACAAGCCATTGCCGCACTGAGGAGTCAGCCAGAGGCAGTCATCTGACCGGCGGACAAAGGAGGGGCGGTGGTCCTGTGGTCCAAAGATCTGTACAGGGCCGAAGGAAGAAGTCATGTGTATAATACAAACTGGTATCGACGTATTACACAGGATCCCACGGCTGACATCACCCACGAAATTTCACGGATTGTGAAAGGGGCAAGAGAGATTGGCATTCTAGGTCCGAAAGAAGCAGAATATTTAGTCAAACGATTCCCTCGAACTCCACACTTGTACTTCCTTCCCAAAGTGCACAAAGATCCCAATATACCACCAGGACGACCGATAGTATCTGGATGCGACTCAGTGCTTGAGCCCATCTCCAAGTTTGTAGATGTGCTTCTGAAAGAATTTGTCACTGAGGTGAAGTCGTATCTACGTGATACAATGGACTTTATAAACAAGGTAGAAGGACTTCAATTTGATCCAAGTACACAACTGCTAGCCACAATGGACGTTTCGTCGCTTTACACCCAAATTCCACAGCAAGATGGAGTCGATGTGATCGAAATGTATCTAGAATCCAGACCCCGTCCACACAGAGTCCCGACCGAGTTGATTGTAAACTTAGCAGCTTTGGCTCTAAAAAGGAACTTTTTTGTATTTGAAGACGAAATGTTTCTACAAATCAAGGGATCGGCGATGGGCTGTCCCTTTGCACCTGAAATGGCCATACTGTTTATGGCCCAGTACGAGGAAAAGTACGTGTTTAACAACAATCCGTACAGAGCCCATATTGGGCAATGGCTGAGGTATATAGATGACGTGTGGTGCATCTGGAATGGTACACCACAATCTCTGGAAGAATTCCACGGCTGGCTCAACAACCGAAGTCCAGATATCAAATTCAGCCTGTCGTATGATTGTAAGACCATGCCATTCTTGGACGTCGAGATCAAATCTACGCCCGAAGGCCTTAAGTCAACTCTGTTCAAGAAAAAAACGGACAAAAACAATTGCCTTCACTACAACAGTTATCACCCTAAAAGTTGGAGAAACAATCTACCATATGGACAGTACCTTAGGGTCAGAAGGAATTGTTCTTCAACAGAAGACTTTATAATACATGGTGAGGCCCTGACGAACAAGCTGAAGGAGAGAGTATACCCAGCAAAATTGCTCAAACACTCGATGAAAAGAGCCAGATGGACTCCTCGAGAACACCTGCTGCAGAAGAGGGATAAACCAAAACTGGACAGGATGGTGTGTGTTTCCACGTTTGGACCACACACCAATCCCGTGCAGAAGATCATACGTAGTAACTGGCACCTCGTCGAGGAAATCATCCCTGAGATTGGCAAACCATTGTTCGCGTTGAAGAAAAACAGGAGCATTGGACAACAAATTGCTCCGACTAGAAACATCACGAAAAAGGAAACACAGAGTACACTCTTCAACATGGGACCAGTGAAAAGACATCACAAGTGCGGTACATGCTCAGTATGCAGCCTCACGATTGAAGGCACCCACTTCACGGATGGTAAAAAACATTGGCGACATGAAGATTTTACGAATTGCAAGACCAAGTATGCAATATATGCCATCACATGCCCCTGCGCCAAGGTCTACATGTGCAAAACCACCCAGGAAGTGCGTCAGCGCATAATTCAACACAGATCGAGGATAAATAACAAAGTACTGACAGCACCACTGGTGTCCCACTTTTTGAAGAAGGCACACTCGGTCAATGACCTCAAATGGACAATTCTTGCAAGCATAAAAAATACCCCAGGAGCGGGTGGCGACCCTGATGTACGCCTGGCACAAAAAGAGGCGTACCTTATCCTGAAGTTCAACACTGCCATGGAGGGACTGAACGATCTAAACGAATTCAGCAACCTATAATTGTCCAGTTGCCCGCCACGTGCCCCTGCTGCCACCCGTCGCTGCTCGTGTGACGATGTTATACCACATTGGTATGTGGATCAGTTGAAAGAATTCTTAGTTGCCAGATACATGTGCTAACAGATTCACCCTGGCCCCAAATAAATGCCTCCTCCATTACACGCAATTCCTTGCCACTTACGAGAGAAGTTGTGAGAACCACGTCTCCCAGGATGCACCGCGCTGTGCGCGGGTATAAATACCATTAGACACGCCCCCTCCAGTTACTAACGGTCTGTTCACACGGAGCCGGGTGCCGAAATTCAACTTTCTTGAATCGTCACAGAGAAGTAAGTTCACAGGCACTGCTGATGCATTCTTTCATACCAAAATTTAGGGGACTGTGACGCTTTACTAAATTGCTCGTTTTTTGCCCCGGCAGCGCACAAGTTCAGGCGGCAGCCGCCGCTTGTCCGAGCGTCTACGAAGGGACCTTTGCCCGTTCTATGAAGGTAGGACCCGATTTTGTATGAATTATATCCATCATTTTCATACAATTAATGTGGTTTACTGACAGGAATCCCCCGTTTTTTCAGCTTTCCTGATTTGCACATCGCATAACTTACGTGTGCCGGCACCCCTCCCAGTGATCGTTTTGGGCGTATCATTGAGGTATGTCTTAGATGTGGTAGCCCACCCGCTAAATATGAGAGGCATTGTGGAGGCATGATTTTAATTTAGATCTACACCTTGTTTTGATTTCAGGGAGTGATCCAAACCCCCAGCCAATAAGGTACTCTTTCAACTTTTAAATGTGTGAGCCTTAGCGAGAAGCTTATCGTGACTAGCCCTTCTCTGACATAATGTTTGTAATTACTTTGTAGTGACAACGACCCCCAATCCATGTCCTGAGGAGAACCCATTAAATACACTCGGGTTCGAAACGCGTCGACGTTCTTCCCTGCAAGATACCAATGTTCTAAGGCACAATAGGAATGTAATTTATGCATGTGTAAACCGCAGAATGATCTCCATGTAATTCCTATTTGTTGTAGCACTGGATGAAGAAATGTACTGGGTATTTTCTTGCAGATGACAAACAAGTAGGCCAGTGTTTCATTCTGTCAGACCACTTGTTTGTTCTATATCTAGGATTGGTGCCTCACAGACTACTCAACTTGAGGCATAGCACAGTTGTCCATGAAATGTTTTTTGTTTTGGATTTCATTGGTTGAAAATTCCATTTATCTTTATTCGTGTGTTCATTTATGGAATGTATTGTTGGTCAAATTTGTCTAATGTTTGTTGTGTCTTTTGACGCTTTAAAGAAAACTTTTTTCTAAAACTTTTTATAAAATAAAAAAGTAATTTCAGACACACGTCTGTTCAACCTGGTAATTCATGGTACTAGGCATTGTATCAATATCTTAACACAAGCTGTCCGGCCATTTTGTTTGTTTACTTAATTAAGAGTGGTCCAGGCCGGATGGTGACAGGACCCAAGCCTTCCCAGTCCCTACTCCTTACTATGAAAGCACGTTTTGCATAAAGGTTGAAAGCCATCTCGGCGTGGATGGCTGAGCACTTTCTCCAGCTAAATGCTAGCAAAACTGAGATCATGCTCTTCGGCAGAGCCCAATTGCTCTGGTCTCCGGATTGGTGGCCAACAGTTTTGGGCGCAGCACCTACCTCCAAATCTACAGTAAAAAATCGGGCGTTCACAGGGACCTGACTCTCGCTATGAAAGATCCGGTAGTGGCTACCACTGGCTCCTGCTTTCATATGATTTTCCTCTTCTCCCACTTTCAGTGCACAAAATCTTAGTACAGAGGCTCCGGTAATCAGCCGCCTGGACTATTGTAATGCCCTCCAAGCCACCGCAAATAAGTCTCTATTTAATAAACTTCAAGTGGTCCAAAATACAGCGGCCCGCCTTATCCAAAATATGCTGGCCAGATCAGCCTCTCCTTCCCTTTTACGCTCACTCCATTGTCTTAATGTTCTTATAGCTTCATAGGTGAGCACTATATAAAACTGGGGAAACTGCTTTCGTTCTGTATGCTTCAGGGTAAAGACCCACCGATTTTTGTTTTACAGCGTAGTATAAGCCCTACATTTGGTCAAAAGAGGTGTCCAAGTAATTAAAATGACTCTTTTGCACCAGACCAATTTTGTTTACTTGACAGGTACTCTGCAGGTTTGTATTTTGGACTATAACCGTGAATATTGTTTTACTAACGTTGATAGTCAATTCTTTGTGTTACAATAAGTTTCACGCATTTCAATAAGCGATCCAGTTTTGTCTATGATAAACTAACTGCTTTGTCGAAAGGAAGAATTGAGATGTTTTCTTTTTCTGAAGATAGCAATGCAATGTTGACCAAATATTGAAGTGATTTATCAAATTGAAGGCTGTATTAAGCTCAATCAAGACCAAAGAGAGCGATGTTTTTCTTAAATATTAGGTGCTTTGTGCTAATCACAAAGAGCCTCAAGGCCCAATAGTGTGCCAATCCCCATGCTAAAACCTGCTTAAAAAGGCTATATAATTTTTCTTGAGCTGTGATCATTCACTAATTGTGGCGGATATGGCCGAGTTGCAGTGGTAATATTTCCACCGTAAACCCAATTGGCATTATAAATTTGGAATATACTGTGTTGGATCCATATAGGAAACATCGGAGAAGAAATATTATATAAACACTTAATAAGGTTTTTGGCTGAGATTATCAGGTCTAACGTTCGAACTATAACAATTGTTGACTAACAGCTGCTACTAACTGCTGTGTGAAGAATAAGCCAGTCAGTTAAACCTTTCCAGATATCCAAATTGGATTTATTTGTTGTTTGGAAGGATCCTACACTTATCAGTGGTACTCACTGTTGGTGCTGTCTACTACCATACACGCCCTGAAGAAGTTCTGGTGGTCAGAACGAAACGCGTTGGCTGATGATTCTTTTGATTATAAGAAAATAAAAAAGGAACTGAGAAAATATTGAGACTTTTGCATTTGGATTTGGACTCTGAGAAAATTTGAACTGATTGTATATGATTGGAGTGGTGCCCTAAAACTGGATGATAAACACTGATCATTCTTTAGCTACTCAAATAGGAGTTTACCATATATCTTCCCTGCTCTATTGAGCTGATCTAGATTGGGAGATCTCTGGCCCTGACCATGATCCTTTCTCAGAAAATTGGGACAATTACTGCTAGTTTCCAGGATGGCAGCACTTCTCTGATTTCAGGATTGTGTTGAAAACTGTTGTCAATAGAGGCACCCACATTCCAGCCCGGCTACGATAAAGATCCGAAGGGAAATTGTCATGGCCAGGTACTTTATCTTGTTTTTGAGAATGGATTGCACTAATCATTTCTTCCTTTGTGAAGTTTGGCTCGGTATTAGAGGGCTGCAAGACGTACACTTTTATTTCATTGGTGCTTTTTTCTGGTATTTGCTTGAGCACTGAAGCTCCTCTCTGGTCATGGATCTTATAGAGCGATGAGAAGTACCCAGCCTTTCAGCTGGCCGTATGCCCTGCTCTAGGTTCTTTGGTGTGCCAGAGCTACCCTATCTAACGATTTTCCGGAATCTTCTCGAGTCGTTCTCCTTTACTGTCTTTCTTACTATTTCCTGTGCTTTACTCTGAGATGCCTTCTTCTTTATTCATTTTTTGTAATCTTGGGTGAACGATTTTAACTTATAATTCCTGGTTGCTTGGTCTTTCAATGCTAGGGCCAAGTCAAGAAATGTAATCAATGAAGCTTCTACCATTATTCGCTCTGAAGGTGGTTTTGGCAGGGGTATGGGACTTGGTACGGTCATTCAGGGACCGTAAGCCTCCTTGTGTCATTAGGGTTACCAGTTGCGTTCCCCTTTTTGGTCCACTGGACCAGGGCTTACTAAGTTCTGGTAGGTGCCATGTAACCTCCTCATTGAATACATTTGTTTGAATTAAGCCAATATGTTGTTTCATATTGATATCCCCACATACTACGGTGGTCCTACACCCGTCTGTCTTAGTTGCATCTGTGGAATTCTTTTTTTGTTTTTCCCTGAGAATTTGTTTTCATGTGGAAGAACCTCTAACTACACCTAAACAAATTGGGAGACACCTAAATAAATTGGGAGCTGCCATTCCTCATTCCCACCATGTATTTAGATTATTCCATCCGGGTGAGAATGTTTATTGATAAACTGTGCGATTACTTAAAATCATTACAGTGTATAAAAATGCAGTTTGGTTCAGATAAAATACAATAAAATACAGTAAAATACGCCCCCCCCCTGCTCGACCTACACCGGTCAGGGACCATTGGTGCAGCTATGTGGTCTCGATACTGACTGTGTTCACTGGTACCATACATTATTAATATTAAAAAGAATTAAAGTTTTTAGAGTCATCATGAGACCTTGCTTACTAGAGTCTGGAAGGGGTGTAAAAGTTCGACATCCTCAGTTGCACTGTGGGCTTTATCGGCCCCTGAGTCGGCCCCAGCTTTTCGGCGACTCCCTGTGTTATCTGTGGATTACCAACTTTAGGGCTGCGGGTCACAGGGCTCTTCGGGATGGTGTCCTTTAGTTGGTTTTCGAGTGCCATTTTAACTTGATGGATGAACTTGCCTCTCCTGGCTAATAAACATGTTGTGGTTTCAGAGAAACACCAATCCGAGGCCTCTCTGCAAGTTCTGAGACCCAGGATACGTAGTGCCGGACGTAGCAATCGCTGTCGGTCTCTGGCCAGCTTAGGGCAGCAACATAGCAAGTGTAGCCAGGATTCTCTGCGATATTTGCAAAGTCGGCAGGCAGTGGCTCCGTCCAAGCGTGCCCAACGTGGGTTAAAGTCCATTATCCTGAGGGCCAAGAGGCGCATAAACAGAATTTTTTGTCTTGCTTCGATTGTTAGTGAGTCTTGTAAGTATGGTTGAGGTTTACCAGGAATATAGGACTTGTCCAAGGCCAACGTTAGCGGGTTGGGCCGGAGCGAGGAAAGATCTAGTTCAAAGGAAATAGACTGGACTTGGCGCTTGACGGCTTTTGCCCAGGCGGAATATGGGATTTCGTGTAAGTGCAGATTCCGCCCCTCGATCTTCAGAAGGTCAATGGCTAGTTCCACCTTGGCTTGCCATGGGGAGCCCTCTTCCCCAGAGATGGTTTTTAGCGAGTGCTTCAAGGTGTTTTCGGGCGACTTCAGAACTCTGATGTAGTATTTTAGCAGTTCCCCCAGTAGTACCAGTTCAGGACGTTTCAGGCCTAGTTCCAGTCTCACCCTGTTATTCCGCGCCTGTTTGGGGGCTCGTAGCACCATCTTATAAGCTTTCACCTGTGCCGCTTGGACCACTTTCTCAAAAGCCCCTGGATAGGTTATATGGCCGTACTTGATGGCGGGGATCAATTTAGCCCTAAGTACTGTCAGCATCGGATCTGCAGAGGGACTGGCCAGGCCGTGGCTTAGACGTCTTAAAGATGTAATTATTTTATCAATCTTTGGTTTAAGCGTCTTCAGATGTTTGAGTGCAGAGGCCCTCTCTGATACCCATGTGCCCAGGTAGTTGTAGGATGGGGCCGTGGTGATACGGTGTTCCCCCAGAGACCATGAAGCTTTTGTTTTGTGTGGATGTTTGCCAAAGATTATTATCTTAGTCTTGCTCACATTAATGAGTAACTCGTTCTCCTTGTTGTACGTGGCGAGACTGTTTAAGGCTCTTTGGAGGCCTACCCTGGTGTGGTCCATAATTACTGTGTCATCTGCATACTGAGCGTACCCAGAACCAGCTTCCCCAGTCTGGGCGGTGCTAGGTTGGCATCTTTCAGGGCTTGCCCCATGTCTGCAGTGTACAAGTTGAAAAGCAGGGGGGCCAGGACACACCCCTGCTTCAATCCCGAGTTAGTGGCAATTCTTGTGGTTACAGATGTGGCGCTTAGTTTCACCTGAACCCAGGTCCCCTCGTAAAGTGCTTTTATGGCCTTTAGAAGATATCTGGGGATCCCCCAAGACTCTAGTTTTGCCCAGAGCCGGCTTCTGTTCACGCGGTCAAAGGCCGTTGAATAATCGATAAAGCAACAGAACAGGGGCAGCTTGTTCCGCATGTTGGCCTTCTTAGCGAGGTACGAAAGCGCTATGATGTTATCCAGCGTAGAACAGTTAGCCCTGAAGCCAGTCTGTGAGGGCGGGAGTATGCCGTTCTTATCCACCCAAGTTTCCAGGTCCTTAAGTAGAAGGCGGGCAATTTAAGTAGAAGGCGGGTGAAAATGTGCCTCACTAAAGTTTGGAAATGTGCATAAATACAAAGGATTGTGGGAATTCACCAACTTATCATGTCATGAAATACCCTTGTAATTTGGCGTAACGCTTTAGATGAATATATCATATTGTGTGTGGAATATCACATTTTATGAATACCAGATATGGTTTTACGCTTGTAACAAAAGCTGTTTTCACATCCAAATCCATCTTAGTTCTGTCTGTAAATGGTTTTGTGAATTTGTTCCTACATTTCTAGCATCACTTCTTGCTATGTTGCCATATTATTGACAATATAAATGCCCTTTTCTACAAAAAAAAAGGTGTTTTAGACAACTCAAAGCATAGACGATTGTGGCAACTAGGTAAACCTTTTAAAACTGAAGGGATTGTTAATCATATATTCAGTCACACTATTCTGAATTAGAATGTTAAGACAGACTCTTAATGATGATGAAAAGTGCTGAGGGTGAAATACAATTGTCATTGTACACTGTGGGCCGTATTCACATACTGCACGTTGTAATGCGTTTAGTATTAATACAATTATACTACTCACATACTACTAAATGATCACAGAGACCTGTTTCCACCCAACCTGCCATTTCTGTACGGCAGTCTTCTTCCATTGTGCAGAGATCTCTTCACACGTTGGTATATGTTTTAGTATTAAGTGTGTGAGGAGCGTGGGTAGTGGCAGAACAATGAAAAATACTTCATGTTAAATGGGAGGGGATTCGGGTAGGGTAAGGTGGAGCTTATGAAAGGGGTTTAGCGGGGGACGTGCAAATACAAACACCCACCCTCAAACTGCAATTATAAAGTAACTATGTCTGTAATGACTCAAAACAGTAATAATTATATTCAGACCAGCCTTGGAGTCAGTCCAGCACCACAGGCATAACTGCATAGTCCCATCAAAAACCGTGGAGGAAGGGACTTAAAATAAACCCAATAGGAAATAATGTTAAATAAATAAAATGATTTCAAGCTTGAAATGATATCCTGTCTATCTCTCTCTCTTTCTCTCTCTCTCTCTCTCTTTCTCTCTCTCTCTCTCTCTCTCTCTCTCTCTCTCTCTCTCTCTCTCTCTCTCTCTCTATATATATATAATATATATATATATATATACACTCTTTTCAGGGGGTGCTGGTTACGGTTGTGACGGACCGATTTTGTAAATTAAAGCTCGTTTTTCCTCCAGTCTCCCAAGAGAAAATACCGCACTCAAGGTAAGGGGGCTCACGCAAGACTTTATTTGGCAAGCTAAAGAACACACGTTTTGTTCTTTAGCTTGCCAAATAGTCTTGGGTGAGCCCCCTTACCTTGAGTGCGGTATTTTCTCTTGGGAGACTGGAGGAAAAACGATTTTATATATATAGAGCCGAAGCGGTATAAAGACCTCAGCACAGCGCGGGGGCATGGGGCGAGGATGAACATAGACTGCGGGGAGCGAAGGTGAGGGATCGCTGCGATATCCTGGAGTTGCTTATTCTGGTCTGGCCAGAAACAAGTTACACATAGTATTTTGAGACCCAGAGGACATAAAATACAGTTAAGAATAGACAAGAGTTTAGTGCCCACAGGAAATGAAATGAAACAACGAAGTGTCGCGCCTGACCTTAAGATGGCGGCCGAAATAGACATTTTACCGATCTGATTAAACAGAATGTAGTTTTGGTGGCTAGAAAGACAAACGACATAAAAACAATTGAAAATAATTGAAATAATACCCTAACTGGTGGAAACGACTCATGGATAGCGAAAGTGGACAGGTAAAGAGAGAAAGCCTTCTACAAACAGGAGAAAGTAAAAAAGGACTCCCAAACAGTGACAAGAAGAGAGGAATCTAGCCCAAGGGCTAATTTATACATGGAAAGTGAAAGAGGACTATAATTATAGAAACAGAGAAAGGGATCAGCTCAAAGTATTAATAATCACAGCGGACATCTTGAAAAATCTTCACCATTAAATATAAAACATAATAAATTCCTTACATAGTGACAGATACTGGAGAAGTAATTGCATCCCTCCAAAAGAATATTCCTGGGAGAGAAATCTTAAGTAAGTAGCACATGCAATAGAGATCTTCTATAATGCCAGATACATATAAGTATAATTTTGCATTAAATTTAATTAAAAGACTCTCATATCAATCAAGAAGAGGGAAACAAATTTTTAGTATTCCTTCCCAAAAATGGAAGAAAACTACCTGGAACCAACCAATGGGAACGCCTACACCATAAAATACCCAACCCATCTTTCTAAGAATGCAGCCAAGAAATTTAAGCATAACATTGAGGAAAAACCCTGACACATTGATCGCGGACATTTCGTTATGCATGGATATAGGAGTCATCACGAAAGACATTATATTCTTCACCAGAATAAGGGCAAAATGGCGCAATGCCATTACAACGTTACTCCGTATAAAATCCACAACTAACATCCCTCATGGTACAAAATATATGACAAAAACATCACCCAACTTGGGAGCAGACCTCTGCATTACTATCTTCAAGAATGGGATAGTGATGGTCCAAGCCTCTAACAACGACCTGGAAAAATTCGACAACTTTTTCCCATCCTTAAAAAGAAACGTAGAAACCTCGAAACCACTAATTCTTCAGAAAAACATAGAAGACAACCGTGTCCCACCCTTCAACTCCATTATAATAAACACATCAACCAGTACCCACCGGGAACCTGATCAACTCATGCAATCAACTAGGCCTTTACAACACCAGAGACCGTCAGAAGACAACACAGTCTCACCCGACACTTTCGCCACTATTGTTAACCATACAAGGGACCGACAAGAACCTGAATATGTTAGCACTCCAGCTAGGGACTTCCAGGAACAGGCTACTCAACCAGGAGCCATATGTGGAACAGAAAGAACGTTGACCAGAAACGAAGCTGAGAGAAGGCATGATTCAAATAACATCAACAACAACCGTGACTCACCAAGCTTAGACAAAACGTCCAACTCAGAAATTAAGAGCCGAGGAGAAAAACGATCAAAGAAAAAAATATATAGTCAAGGAGACATGGGTCCGAATGGAAACTCAGGAACAGAGAACATGTAGATCGAAACAGACGGATGAACAATCGCACTACATCACCTAAGGTCATGAGAAAAATTTTGGAGATACAAATACAAATCAATATACAGAATCTTCTAAACACGTTGAAAGGGATAGAAAAACTACAGGATATCTCAGAAAACACCAACACGGAAGTAGAACTCATCAAACAGATATTAAATTAATCAAAAGACAACAACGAGAAAAGAACGATGCCATTGTCAAATAGACAAAACAGACCAGATAGGAATAAAAATTCTCTATCCGAAGTAGAGATCCTAGCACTACTCAGGGAATACGAGCAAACGGACTCCACTAGGGTTCAGGTTATTAAAAGAGTACCGATAGATGCAAACAGAACATCCACAAGAAATGGAAGGAAACCAAATCTCAGCAACCTACAACAAATCCAACTAAACGACGGTATGTCAAACAAGATCCCAGATAGACCGGAAAAATCATTAAAATGCCTATTGCTCAACTGCCGATCAGCAGCGAAACATGCTACTGACATAGCCGATATCATTATCAATCAGGAAATAGACGTCACAATCCTCACCGAAATGTGGCTATCTGACTCCTTGTCCCCAGTCTTAGACCTGTTGGTACCACCGCACTATAACATAATGAGACTTGACAAACAAAAAAAGACAGGAGGTGGTATTGCCTGTATCCACAGATCAAATCTAGAAATTGGCCAGTTTCAGTCAGACCCTCTCGAAACATGCGAATACCTAGGACTCCATATAAGATCAGAGAACAAACAGATTTGCAACTTACATGCCTTTTATCACCCACCAGGAAATAACATGGACTTCATTAACCAACTAATGGAGATCATCACTGCCAACTCTAGCAAAGACATTAATAATATATTTCTGGGTGATTTTAATCTACACTGGAACGACAACAAAGACAAACAGATCAACGCATTTAAAGACTTTCTAATTGAGTTAGAATTATCACAAGCTTGTCTACAACCTACACACTAGAAAGGAGCAACATTAGACTGGATTATCTCAAAGATTGCCATCACAAACCTCTCAATAAAACCGTGCGATTGGTCAGATCACCACGCCACAACCTTCCTAATACCATCACGGGAGAAGCTAAAAACCACCCAATCCAGCAAAATGAAAAGATGGATACGAGATACCAGAGACTCAAATATGGATCTTCTAAGGGAAAGCTGTAAAAGAGACCTAATCTTACCTGACAACACACAGAACGTGACTGATCTTACGAACCATTACACGACCACAATAACGCAAATAGTCGAATCCACATTACCACTCAAATTAAAGAGAGTCACAGAAAAGATAAAAAAACCATGGTTCAATGGAATATTGAATGAAGATAGGCGAAAATTGAGATGTGCAGAAAGAAAATGGAGACAACACCCGTCGTCCCCTGAGCTGAAATCCCTCAGAAAGATCAGGAAGGAATATAATAAAAAGGCCCTCAATTCTAAAAAGGAATATATTAGATCTGAACTGGAAAACGCCAAAAATAGACCACGAAAACTATTCGAAATGATAAAACTACAGGCTAATAAGACGGCAAAATCGGCCCAAGAAATCTCCAATACACAACCTAGTTGCGAAGAATTCTCACCCGTTTTCAATAACAAAGCCAACGAACTGGAAAAAGAACTTAGGATTGCTGCAGATAACCCTATCTACAAATTACCATCACCACATTCTGCACCGAACGAATAGAGAAAAGCCACAAAAAACAAGGCACACTGGGACACTTTCAAATTACTAGACCAAGCGGAGGTTACTAAGACGCTAGCGGCCACTAAACCAAACAATCACTTTAACGACCCGCTACCATCGAAATGCCTGAAAGAAATAAGCCAGATTATGATTCCAATATGGACTGATATTATAAACGCCTCACTTTCCAAGGGGGTCCTCCCAGAATGCCTCAAGACAGGACAAGACGTCCCGATCATCAAAAAACCCACAGCAGACCCGGCAGACCCAACTAATTATCGCCCAGTGACCAACATCCCTCTGCTTGCCAAACTAATAGAGAGATGTGTACAAAATCAGTTAAGCCAACACATCGATAACTTCTCCCTATTGGATGATTGCCAATCGGGATTCAGAACTGGACATAGCACGGAAACGGCAATCCTTCACATAGTCGATGATGCACTTCAAGCTATAGATCAAAACCAATCTTGTCTACTCATCCTCCTAGACCTGTCGTCAGCATTCGACACGGTTAACCACGAAAAACTTCTAAACAGACTTCACGACAGGATGGGAATCTCCGGCACGGTATTGGATTGGTTCAATTCATTCCTACAGAACAGAACTCAGAGATTCCTAGTAAACCAATCTCTTTCTCCCTCTTGTCCAAACACAATTGGAGTTCCACAAGGATCGACTCTATCTCCTTCACTGTTTAACTTATACATCGAACCACTTACAGAAATCCTGCGAGATTCTAAAATATCTTACCATAAGTACGCGGACGATACGCAACTTTACATCAAGATTGCATCACTGGAAGACACAACCATTATGAACGAGGCCCTCAAAATGACTCTAAAATGGCTAACTAACAATCACCTCAAGCTAAATGCAAATAAAACCGAATTCTTACTCATCGCACCACAAAAGAATCAAACAGAAGTGAAAGAATGGTCGAAGATGATCACAGCACTAAACTGCACCCCGACTCTAGTTGAGTCTGCGAAATCTCTCGGAATCACTCTGGATGAACACCTCGATATGAAAAACCACAATTGAATAATGGCAAAAAACGCACGCTTTCATCTGAACTACTTAAGAAAATTGAAGCCATTTTTATCGGAGAGGGACCTAAAACTAGCTGTGCAATCACTGGTTATCTCAAGAATTGAATATGGATGTACAACTCTAGTAGGCCTTCCAAAAATTTCCATAGCCCCCCTAAAAGCTTGCCTCAATGCAGCGGCAAGACTTATCACAGGAACGAGGAAATTTGACCACATCACCCCTCACCTGAAGGCGCTAAACTGGCTACCCTTCGAAGCTAGAATACAACTAAAAATGGCATGTATCGCCCACAAAGCGATTCATCACAACACACCCAGATATCTTGCCCAGAAAATAGAAATTTCAGGAAGAAACAGACCAGCCTGGAGTGCCAATTTACTACTGCTGAGACCCCCTATCTTTAGGAAGAAGAAAACTTATGAGAGAGCGTTCTCGGGCGCAGCCCCTAGAATCTGGAACTCTCTGCCTGTGAACATCAGAAAAATTTCGAACACTGCATCATTTAAGAAGGAAGCTAAGACCTTCCTCATGAGCAAATTCCTCCCATAGGCAGGCAATTTGCCTCTGTGACTTAGCTATGAGGGTCTTAAGATAACAAAATGAGAAATATGATGACTAGCGGAAGTCAAAAGACAAACCAGGAGAGAACAGTAAACAATCAGCTCTACATCAGAACAATATTATTTGTGTCTTGTAATTTAGTAGCGGTCTTTTCTTTATTACTATTTTCCTACAGACTAGGCTGGAAATATTACCAACTATTGTGCGCAATCTCATTGCTTGTTATATACATTGCTGTTTTATCCTATGCCATTGTTGTAAAGCGCTCTGATACCCATGAGTCTAGTTCGCGCTATAGAAAACTGTGTATAAATAAATAAATAAATATATATATATATATATATATATGCCACAAATACCTTCTCCAAAGAAAGTCAGAAGCCACGGTAGGGGAATACAGCGGAGTTTCTTTATTGAGGTTAAACAGATGGGCCTGGGCGTATGCATTTCGGCCGTGTGACCTCTTCAGCGCCCCAGGTGTAACAGGTGAGATTTGCCGCCCAACAGTTCTGCCCCAACTCAAATAGTTCTAGTTGGCTCATCCCACAAGCGGAGATCAGTGTCACCTGCTTCAGTGTAACGGGGGTGAAACAAACTACATGTACCAGCATGCAGTGGTTCTTGCCAGGACTGTCACAAGTGTGCGTGTAAGGCAGGATCTGCCAGCAGCTTTCACCCGATGTCCCGCACTGCCTTTCCACAATGTTGAAGCTCCTTGCGTCCCCAACTGCACAACCGCCACAGACAGGGTAAGTGCGGCAGTCCGCCTCACCCAATGCAAAGTTGCATCGCTTCTGTTCCTCCTGAATGCCGTGGTGGGCCTGGTCCTTCCGATACCTCGGACACAAAGGAAAATTCCGCCAAAACAGAACAGCGCCAGTGATGACCAGGCCAGCTTGCGTGCAGGGGCTTCTGTTGCACGTCGCTGGCTAGCAGTGCAGAATATGCCACGAATACCTTCTCCAAAGAAAGTCAGAAGCCACGGTAGGAGAATACAGCGAAGTTTCTTTATTGAGGTTAAACAGATGGGCGTGGGCGTATGCCTTCTCCAAAGAAAGGCAGAAGCCACGGTAGGGGAATACAGCGAAGTTTCTTTATTGAGGTTAAACAGATGGGCGTGGGTGTATGCATTTCGGCCGTGTGGCCTCTTCAGCGCCCCAGGTGTAACAGGTGAGATTTGCCGCCCAACAGATATATATATATATATATTCACTGAAAAAAACATAGGTTATAGACCACATATAGTTAGGAATTAGCATTTACAAAACCTTATTTTACTCACACAAAACCATTGAAATTCGCATATATAGTTAGTTGCACTAACTATATATCGCGCACCCGCAATCCACTGCTGATCATGTCACATATTACATCATTCATGACATGGTCAGTGACATCACTGATGACATCACGGATGACATATCAAATGACATCACTGATGACATCACTGATGACATCTCAAATGACATCACTGATGACATCACTGATGACATCACTGATGACATCTCAAATGACATCACTGATGACATCACTGATGACATCTCATTTGACATTACTGATGACATCTCATTTGACATTACTGATCACATCACTGATGACATCATTCATGTGATAATACGATGAACCTCTTCAGACTCTAATATAACCTTAGATACACTCAGTGTAAACAGACACTCACAGACTATCACTCATCCATGGAGTTACTCACACACCTAGTCAGTCATGCAAAGAATCAATCACACCTCCATTTCCTGAACTATACAGTTATACACACCTTACTTATTCAAACATATACTAACACATATTTACTCTCTTATACAATCCCTGATACAAGTTCACAATGATCCATACAGCCACTCACACATTCACTGGCTCTTATGCACAGTTATTTATATATGTCAACTCTCACATGTACTGTGTTTTACATATGTACTTACTTTGACATGTAGCACTGAGATATCCATTCACTCACCAATACACTCATGCACACAGTCAACTGCCCATACAGCTGTTTCCACATGCACTTTTGAACCCATACATCTAGTGAATCAACTGCTCACACATCTATGCACAGAGTCATACACCTCCCAGCCACCCACACACACACTCAGTCTCCCATACAAATACTTGGGCAACCAATCAATAACCCATATAGTTACTCATATAGCTACTGATCAACACATGCAGCAGTTTACAGAACAACAGACATAATGATGCACAAATTAAGACAGTTTAGTCACTAACCCATGCACTCAGAGAGACACATTTAATCACTCACTCATACAGTCAGTCATGCACCTACTAAATCCTTCATCCAGACACTTATACATCCACTCATTCTTCAATATGTAAGACATATTTTAACTTTACAGAAACATACAGTCACTGGATGTTGTCTTCAGTGATGTCATTTGAGATGTCATCAGTGATGTCATCAGTGATGTCACTGACCATGTCATGAATGATGTAATATGTGACATGATCAGCAGTGGATTGCGGGTGCGCGATATATAGTTAGTGCAACTATGCGAATTTCAATGGTTTTGTGTGAGTAAAATAAGGTTTTGTAAATGCTAATTCCTAACTATATATGGTCTATAACCTATGGTTTTTTCAGTGAATTTTCAAGGTTTTGTAAATGCTAATTCCTAACTATATATGGTCTATAACCTATGGTTTTTCCAGTGAATTTCATTGTTTTTTTAATAGCAAATATCAAAAGCTGTAAAATGTATTCTTCTTTTAAAGGAAAAATATATTTTATATGTATTTAATATAAATTTTTTATGTATATACATTTTTTGAGGGAACGAATTTATCAACTATCATGCTGAAGAAGAGTGTGGGGGAAAAAAAACAAAGAGGAGGACTAAGAGGAATGAACAATCAGTTAAAAAATACAATTGCTTTAAAGCATGAAGTGCTTTTCCACACATTTACATTTAAATAACCCATATTAGAACATACAAAATATCTACAGAGGAGACGGTGTACATTGAATTTTAGACTCTTCATTGGTACCTACATGTTGGTACTTACATCACCCACACAACACAACAGCTCTATTCAGAGCTACCCTACCTCAAAGCACTCTAAAATATTATTTTAATATTTCCCTTGGTTTTCCCCTTGTTATGCTTTCCGGAACGCTACCCGGTGCGCGGACCGGGTGCTAACCGTTTTTTTTTTTTACATATATGGGCCTCCTCAGCCACCCTCAGAAAACCTAGGGGGTCAGGATATGTCTCCCGTGCCCCCTTATACCCATTCCCAACATTGTTTATCCTCCATCTTGTGACTAAATTCGTCCGAAATACAAGATGGCGGACTCCCGTTACGCTACCTGTGAGCTACCCGGTTCGCGTACCGGGTAGCGCTTCCACCGCGAAAAATCGAAAAAAAATGTATTTTAATTTTTTTGCCCCGCGGGGCCCTTTAATAGCCCCCACATCAATCCTAGGGGGTCAGGAGGGGTCTACCTTGCCCCCTTTCATTTATTTCCCCCTTCGTTTATTTCCACCTCTTGTCTCTCGATCCTACCAAGAGACAAGATGGCGGCCGCTCCGGACTGTTTAGAATGTTGACAGTCACCGGAGAGGCAATCCGCTTCTCCTCGCGAAGTTCCGTTACCCGTCTGGTACGCGAACCGGGGCGCTAACCTGGACGCTGTCACAGATATATATATTTTTTTGAACGTTAATTTCTCAAAATCCACTGGAGAACATATCTTGAGACGTAGCAAAGGCACATCGGGCAAACAGTCTCTACAATTTTGCCAAGTTTCATAGAAATCCATTCAGCCGTTCGAGCTAAAAGTGAGTCCAAACGCCCTATGGAAAACTCAATGTTAAAAACACGTTTTGGGACCCCCCTTTTTTCTCGGCCCCCGCTTGACGAAACCCCCCCAAACTTTCAGGGGACGCTCAGAAACAAAATGTGCCATTTTCCTGACAATTTCAGCCAATTCCGTCCATCAATGCCAAAGTTATTCAACATAGAATTTTCAGAAATCCCTATTCAAAAAAATCCTAACTATATATACCTACTGGCGACTGCCAGTAGGTAATATATATATATATATAACATTTCTATGGCAAAATGAAACCCCTCATTTTGTTCCTTTTCAAATTAAATGTATTAAGTGTTACCACTTTATTCCAATCAAGATGACTTCAGGTGTGCCATACTTTTGTCATAAGTAAGACTGTTAGCGTTCTAGTTGTTCTTTAGAACACTCTGGGATATTCTG
Source organism: Lissotriton helveticus (assembly GCF_964261635.1). NCBI lineage: Eukaryota > Metazoa > Chordata > Amphibia > Caudata > Salamandridae > Lissotriton > Lissotriton helveticus. The sequence goes on from NC_136068.1 coordinate 1,191,902,547, forward strand.
TCATTGGGCTATAGTTGGGCTACATCTGGCTGATATTTGGGCTACATTTGGGCTCTTTTGTCTCTGGTGGCCATCTTGGGAGACTGCATATCAGAATTTTTTTAATGAAATATAAGAGGATTTGAGAAGTCACTCAAAATGTGCCCTAATTTTTCTTTCTTCAGCACTAATCATAATTTCTATGGCAAAATGAACCCCCTCATTTTGTTCCTTTGCAAATTAAATGTTTTAAGTGTTAACACTTTATTCCAATCAAGATGACTTCAGGTGTGCCATACTTTTGTCATAAGTAAGACTGTTAGCGCTCTAGTTGTTCTTTAGAACACTCTGGGACATTCTGTCACTGGGCTATAGTTGGGCTACATCTGGCTGATATTTGGGCTACATTTGTTTTTTTTTGTCTCTGGTGGCCATCTTTGGGCTACATTGGGCTACATTTGGGCTCTAACATATATATAGCCCAATGTAGCCCAATATATATTTTTCAAAGTTAATTTTCGTAAAAACCACTGGAGCATATATCTTGAGACATAGCAAAGGCACATCGGGCTACCAGTCCCTACAATTTTGCCAAGTTTTGTGGAAATCCATTCAGCCGTTCGAGCTAAAAGTGAGTCCAACCGCCCTATGGAAAACTCAATGTTAAAAACACGTTTTGGGACCCCCCTTTTTTCTCGGCCCCCGCTTGACGAAACCCCCCCCAAACTTTCAGGGGACGCTCAGAAACAAAATGTGCCATTTTCCTGAACATTTCAGCCAATTCCGTCCATCAACGCCAAAGTTATTCAACATAGAATTTTCAGAAATCCCTATTCAAAAAAATCCTAACTATATATACCTACTGGCGACCGCCAGTAGGTAATATATATATATATATATAACATTTATATGGCAAAATGAAACCCCTCATTTTGTTCCTTTTCAAATTAAATGTATTAAGTGTTACCACTTTATTCCAATCAAGATGACTTCAGGTGTGCCATACTTTTGTCATAAGTAAGACTGTTAGCGTTCTAGTTGTTCTTTAGAACACTCTGGGACATTCTGTCATTGGGCTATAGTTGGGCTACATCTGGCTGATATTTGGGCTACATTTGGGCTCCTTTGTCTCTGGTGGCCATCTTGGGAGACTGCATATCAGAATTTTTTTAATGAAATATAAGAGGATTTGAGAAGTCACTCAAAATGTGCCCTAATTTTTCTTTCTTCAGCACTAATCATAATTTCTATGGCAAAATGAACCCCCTCATTTTGTTCCTTTGCAAATTAAATGTTTTAAGTGTTAACACTTTATTCCAATCAAGATGACTTCAGGTGTGCCATACTTTTGTCATAAGTAAGACTGTTAGCGCTCTAGTTGTTCTTTAGAACACTCTGGGACATTCTGTCACTGGGCTATAGTTGGGCTGCATCTGGCTGATATTTGGGCTACATTTGTTTTTTTTTGTCTCTGGTGGCCATCTTTGGGCTACATTGGGCTACATTTGGGCTCTAACATATATATAGCCCAATGTAGCCCAATATATATTTTTCAAAGTTAATTTTCGTAAAAACCACTGGAGCATATATCTTGAGACATAGCAAAGGCACATCGGGCTACCAGTCCCTACAGTTTTGCCAAGTTTTGTGGAAATCCATTCAGCCGTTCGAGCTAAAAGTGAGTCCAACTGCCCTATGGAAAACTCAATGTTAAAAACACGTTTTGGGACCCCCCTTTTTTCTCGGCCCCCGCTTGACGAAACCCCCCCAAACTTTCAGGGGACGCTCAGAAACAAAATGTGCAATTTTTCTGAAAATTTCAGCCAATTCCGTCCATCAATGCCAAAGTTATTCAACATAGAATTTTCAGAAATCCCTATTCAAAAAAATCCTAACTATATATACCTACTGGCGACTGCCAGTAGGTAATATATATATATATATAACGTTTCTATGGCAAAATGAAACCCCTCATTTTGTTCCTTTTCAAATTAAATGTATTAAGTGTTACCACTTTATTCCAATCAAGATGACTTCAGGTGTGCCATACTTTTGTCATAAGTAAGACTGTTAGCGTTCTAGTTGTTCTTTAGAACACTCTGGGATATTCTGTCATTGGGCTATAGTTGGGCTACATCTGGCTGATATTTGGGCTACATTTGGGCTCTTTTGTCTCTGGTGGCCATCTTGGGAGACTGCATATCAGAATTTTTTTAATGAAATATAAGAGGATTTGAGAAGTCACTCAAAATGTGCCCTAATTTTTCTTTCTTCAGCACTAATCATAATTTCTATGGCAAAATGAACCCCCTCATTTTGTTCCTTTGCAAATTAAATGTTTTAAGTGTTAACACTTTATTCCAATCAAGATGACTTCAGGTGTGCCATACTTTTGTCATAAGTAAGACTGTTAGCGCTCTAGTTGTTCTTTAGAACACTCTGGGACATTCTGTCACTGGGCTATAGTTGGGCTACATCTGGCTGATATTTGGGCTACATTTGTTTTTTTTGTCTCTGGTGGCCATCTTTGGGCTACATTGGGCTACATTGGGCTACATTTGGGCTCTAACATATATATAGCCCAATGTAGCCCAATATATATTTTTCAAAGTTAATTTTCGTAAAAACCACTGGAGCATATATCTTGAGACATAGCAAAGGCACATCGGGCTACCAGTCCCTACAATTTTGCCAAGTTTTGTGGAAATCCATTCAGCCGTTCGAGCTAAAAGTGAGTCCAACCGCCCTATGGAAAACTCAATGTTAAAAACATGTTTTGGGACCCCCCTTTTTTCTCGGCCCCCACTTGACGAGACCCCCCCCCCCCCAAACTTTCAGGGGACGCTCAGAAAAAGAATGTGCCATTTTCCTGAAAATTTCAGCCAATTCCGTCCAGCAACGCCAAAGTTATTCAACATAGAATTTTCAGAAATCCCTATTCAAAAAAATCCTAACTATATATACCTACTGGCGACCGCCAGTAGGTAATATATATATATATATATCCCCACTCCCACGAGCTGGTTGCTTGCGCTTTCTCTCCCGGAAAGAACGTGGAGCACAGACCCAGGTTAGTGCCAACATTCTTGTTTATTTAGCTGTTGTTCGTTTCGGTACACAACGTACCTTGATCACATGACACGGAAAATTGTCACCTGATTCTTTAAATGCAAACAGTTCTCACTTTTTTTCATTTTTTGTGATGCAATCTTAAAGTGACAGTGCTCATATTTTAGTGCAAGACGCTACATTGTGACATCTTAATTGTAATATCGGTACAATACTTATACACATGATTTTATCTATTGATTTGTGCAATTTCGCATTAATATGTGCAAATTACGCAATACAGTACATCATTTTTGTGCAAATTTCTGTTGTTCTCGTGCAAAGCTCGCAACAGTTATCACGGTATAAATACCCTCCTGGTTTCCAGTTTCCTAAGTTTTTCATCCCTGTCCCCTCCTCTCTTACTTTGGGGTATGGTATCTATCAGGAAATACTTTAAAAGTCTAACATCCCCTTGGTGTTTCTCGTTAAAATGGCGGGCAACAGGATATGTTGCATCTCGATTCTTGATTGCACGTATATGTTGTAGTATTCTTTTATGCCCCTGCAGCTTTGTACTTCCCACATATTTCAGCTTGCAGAGGCATTCCAGAACATAGATCCCAAATTCTGTTTTGCAAGTTAGCAATTACTTTATCTGATGTTCTCCTTTGCCAAATACTAATTCAAAACTTTTTGTGTTCACTCCGTTTAGACATGCCTTGCAAGTTTGACACTTATAGAAACCCTGTCTTTGATTGAACCAGTTCTTTTTGGGGATTTCTATTGGATTATTAACCACCAGACGATCTCTCATATTTGGAGCTCTCCTATTTGTAATGGTCGGTTTATTGGGAAGATGGGATCCCAATACCGGATCATTTTTCACCAGAGGCCAGTTCTTTTGGATTATACGTCTGATCTCTTTATGCTGCTTGTTGTACCTCACAATCATCCTAAATTCCTTTTATGATTGTAAAGATGTATCTGGTACCTTTGTGGTTGCTGTCGTTTTTGCTAGGGCTGATTGTAGGAGTGATGTTCTGTCTACCTCATCGCTTTTTCTTATAGCCGTGTCAATACATATTGTCGAGTACCCTCGTTTCAGGAATCTAGTTTTGCTTGTTTGTTGAGCTATTCTTAATTCTTGTGTTGTACTGCATATGCGCTTTAGTCTGAGCATTTCCCCATAGGGGATGCTCTGTATTAGGTGTCTGGGGTGGTGACTATTGGCGTGTAAGATGGAATTTACCGCTGTGGGTTTTCTATGTATTTTTGTCTCTACACTCCCACCCTCTACATATACCTCTACATCCAAGAATGTTACACAAGTAGTGCTGATTTCTGAAGTAAAATGCAAGTTGAAATCATTCTGATTAAGATCATGAATAAATATTTCTGCTTCTCTCTTTGTGCCCCTCCAAACAATGAACACATCATCGATATATCGCCACCAACATTTTACATGTTCCATCAATACGTTTTCAAATTTTCTATGGAAGACCAGTTCCTCCCACCACCCCATATGGAGACAGGCGTAGCTCGGGGAGAAACTGGCCCCATAGCTACACCGCGTATTTGCTGATACAGAACATGCTGGAAAAGAAAAATGTTATTGTGCAGACAAAAGTCCATCATGTCAAGGATCATTTTGCTATGCTGTTTGTGAATTTCTTGTCTTTGTCTTAGGTAGAACTCTGTTGCCCTCATTCCATCCTTATGGCTGATACTCGTATATAACGAGGTAATATCCATTGTAATCAATAAATAATCTGATTGCCATTTTAAATTACTGATTTTCGCCAAGAAGTCTCCTGTGTCTCTTAGGTATGAGGGTAATTTCTGGACAAAGTCTTGTAGAAAGTGATCGATGTATTGTGACGTGTTCTGTTAAACTATTTATTGCCGATATGATCAGTCGCCCTGGTGGTTTTTGTGGATTTTTGTGGAGTTTTGGTATGAAGTATAGCACGGGTGTTGTTGGTTTGTGATTCTTCAAAAATAAAAACTCCTCTTTATTTATAAGGCCAAAACCTTTCCAGGCTAACAGTTTGATATATAGTTTTTCATATGTACTTTTCAATGTACTCTGATCACATCGGCAGTAACAGTCTTTGTCCGCTAGCTGATTTTGAGCTTCTAGTAGATATTCAGACTTTTTCCAGAGTACCAAATTGCCCCCTTTGTCTGCATTTCGTATTACAATTTGTCTATTTTTAGACAGCTTGCTCATCAATTGATTGTAGCTAATTTCCAATTTCCTTTTTTTTCTGTTTTTAAGTTTATTTGTGGCAATGTTTAACTCCTTAAGTTCCTTAGTTATTTGTTCATGATATATATCAATTCCATCTCTTGGCATGGTAGGGACAAATTTCGACCGAGGTTTGAATTTGGTAGTACATATTTCAATGTTTTGAGGTGCTGTTATTGGTTCGCTTTGACATTGTGTCGTGTTGCCTTGTGATTGAGTGGATGCCATGTTGGCTAAGTCTTCAGTTAGAATTCTTTCCTGGGTATTGAACATTTGTCCTGTCTGTTCCTGACGGTCAGATATTGACTCTTCCAGAATATTCCGCTCAGTTTCTCCTTTGAGCAGATGATATTTTCTTAATTTTAGTTTTCTAATTCCTTTATAGACATCCATACGTGTAGATGCATAATCAAAGGTACTTTCCGGCGCAAAGGATTATCCCAGGGATAATAACTGCAACTCCGCTGTATTCAATGTTACATCAGACAGGTTGGTCACAGTTATATTGTTAGTCTTTTTATCCCTGGTTCCATTTTCTCCATTCATTTGTGGTTCAACCTGCGTGTTTGGTACCGCCTGACCATCTCTCCTTTTCCTTGCCCGTCTCCTTTCTCTACGTTTGCGGGTACGGCTTTTGGTTTTGCCTGTGCTTTTGTCGTTTGTCGCTTTGGCCGGAGGGTTTGTTTTTGTTCCTCCACCAAAAAATCCAGCTCGTCAATCAAGGATATGGTTGTTGGTACTCGCCCTGCCCTTGCGTCTTCAGACTCACTTTCTATTGCTGAGCTGAGACTTGACGTAGATGATTCGCCTTGCTTGTTTTGACGATTGCCTTTGTTTGCATTTTTGGTTACTCCACTGAATTTAGAAATGTTCATATTTTCATATTTCTTTACGAAAGTGAAAATTCTACCGCATTCATAATCAATTCTGTCTCGATGATATTTATATGTGTTCGAGGCATGTGGGCTGCTAAATTCATATCTATTGCATAGATCGCCGCCTAGTGTTGGGTCCGGATGATTGCACATTGTTGTCCTGGAAGAGTCTTCGAAGTATCACGAGATAGGTGGCTCCTCCCCTGGACTACAGTGCGCATGGGCATCGACTCCATCCCCAGATTGTTTTTTTCCGCCATTGGGTTCGGATGTGTTTTCGACATCTCCTTGTCGGAATCGATAAACTTATTTCTTTAAGGCCAAAAGGCCTTCGTTAACCCGTCGGTATTGTTCGCGTCCGGGCTCATGTTCCATCCGACTCTTCGAGTCGGACTTCTGCGGAGTCGATAACTCTTCGGACAACAAGGCCCTGTCGTCGCAGCAAGACCCCGAACGAACTTACCATGGAACGGAGTCCGTTCAAGCGCTGCCCCGTGTGTGGGTCCAAGTACCCACATATCGACGTGCATCCAGTCTGTAACAAATGCCTCTCGCCGGACCACAACGAGGAGGACTGTATGGCCTGCTCCAAATTCAGGTCAAAGAAGACGCTCAAGCTTCGGCGCGCGGCGCGCCTCGAGGCCCAGCGAGAGGCTCCGGCACCCGATGACATCTTCAACGAGCCCGAGGCAGAAGGCACAAGCCATCATCTGCAGATTTCACCACCGTCGACGGAGGTCGAGGCCGATCCCGGAGAACCCGTCGAGGGCCAGGACCTTGAATACGTCGAGGAGGTAGGGGACGACGAAGAAGTTTATGGGGCCGCGGAAGATAGCTCGGAGGAAGAGCTATGCCCCAAAAGTTACATGACTCAGACTCAGGTCACGGGATCGCCACTCGGCCTTACCCACGACCCGGCACCGCTATCCCCGGCCCCGCCTTCTGGCCCGGCCACGGACTCAACAGCGGAGACGCCATTTTGCGTATCGAAACTGAAACCTTCGGATTCTACAACATCAAAGATGGCCGACGTACCATCGAAAACGAAACCTTCGGATTCGACCACGCCAAAGATGGCCGCCGTACCATCTAAACTGCAGACGGCTGCTACGTCATCGACTCCGGCGCCCTCCAGCACTCAGAAGTCGAAGAAGACTGTCGAGCCAACACCGAAGAAGGCTGTCGAGCCGACACACCCACAAAAGGTGGCCAAGGACCCGTCCTCAAAAACGGTCGTCCAACACGTGTCGAGCGCGGTTCCTCCGGTAAAGTCCACTAAGACTGTTCAAAGTCCTTCGGACGCGACTGCGGCGCCGACAGGCACACGCCCGATCGAGGCACAGTCAACAAAGGGACACGACCCGAGGTCCGGAGGCCCTACGCATCGGCACAAAGACGCCGGATCGAAAGCAACGCCATTGGCGCATAAGCCTGCAAAGGAGGCTCGGACCATTGCAGCCGAAGATGCGTCGGCAGACACCTCGTCGACACCGAGGGCCTCCGATAGTGACGGACATGGGGCATCAGTTACCAAACCCTCCGCTTCCTTCACTAAGCAGGTCACTGACTCCCTCAAACGTATTCGGGAGAAGACTTTGACGTCCACCACTCACACGCCGTCGGCTCCGAAACTGGTTGACGCACCTGCGAAGCCTTCAAGCAAGCTTCTCTACACACTGCCGCCAAAGGTGGCACCAAAGGCATTTGCACCAAAATCGGTGCCAAAGATCACTGAGCCGTCAGAACTTTCGACGCTAGGTGACCGGTTAGATCGACGTCAAGCTTCAGAGGAACAATCAGCATTACATCAATGCTGAAACTGGGAAATTGACGCTCTATAAGCGAAAGATCACTTCCCAGCCATTGGAATCCTATGTCATTCCACTAAAGAAGAAAAGGCCGGCACAGGACATTCCTGCCCTTGTTGAACCTCTTCTGCCTCCACCAAGGAGGAGCCCATCACCTTCCCCCACCCACTCAGGGGGAGAGGAAGATTACCAGGATGACCAGTACAATTTCCCGGCTGACAATGACCCTGATGAACAACAGGACTCGTATGACGACACTGGTGACCAGGGCGGCCATCAGGTGGTACAAGACCCACAGGTTTTTGGTGCACGTACCTCCCCAACTGAGGATTCTGCGGCATTTAATGCCTTGATAGAGCGGGCAGCTGCAAATCATAATGTGGACATGCATGCAGACCCGGTGGAAGTAGATTTTTTGTTTGACACTTTCTCAGCATCAGAAAAGACTGTTAAGACACTTCCTATGCTAAAAGGTGTCCTTAAGCATGCCCCGGAAATCTTTAAGGAACCTACCAGGGCGAGAGTGGTGAACCCGCGTATTGAAAAGAAATACAGAGCGGCACCTGGTGACCCTGCATATATTCGGGGACAGTTGCCTCTGGACTCGTTGGTGGTCGCAAATGCCCGCAAAAGGGCGAACTCCCAGACAACGGGTGAAGCTCCTCCCCCAGACAAGGAGTCAAAAGTGCTTGAGGCATCTGGCAAAAGGGTGGCTGTGCAGGCTGCCAATATCTGGCGCATATCGAACACACAAGCACTGTTGGCACGATATGATAGGGCGCATTACGACACACTAGAGCAGCTCCTTCAACACCTACCAGATGAGTTTAAGGAGGCAGCCGAGATGCTCATACAGGAGGGAAAGCTCATTTCAAACGCTGCAATAAAGTGTGCGCTTGATGTGGCGGATACGGCGGCTAGGGGTATTAACACTAGCGTCATGTTACGGCGCCAAGCATGGCTTCGCATATCAGGTTTTAAACCTGACATTCAAACAACTAAACTCAACCAGCCCGTTAATCCTGACAGACTGTTTGGCCCTGAGGTTGACACCACCATCGAAAAAATTAAAAAAGACAATGAGACAGCAAAGTCCATGGGGGCGCTTCAGTCTCAGCAATTCAGGGGGAGCACTTTTCGTCGCTCAGGTACCCGCGGTGTTACCAAAGGACACCTGGCACAACAGACACAATTCACGAAAGGTGGCGCACAGTCCTCGTACCCCAAACAAGGTAGAGGGGGTTACAGAGGAAATAGTACCAAGGGCAGAGGCAGAGGAAACAACAACTCCCGTTCCTCTGCCACCAACAAACAGTGACTCTCTGTCACTGCCCCCCGACCATCCAACACCTGTCGGGGGGAGACTCCAGCAGTTCCTGCCAGTCTGGACGTCCATCACCACAGACAGGTGGGTGAGAAAACGTATCCAGTACGGTTATTGTTTGGAGTTAACATCCACTCCTCCCAACATTCCCCCAAGACAACGTTCTATGTCGGCAGAGCACTTGCACTTATTGCAGCAGGAAGTGGTGGTGATGCTGCAAAAAGGCGCAATAGAGCTCGTACCAGTGGAGGAGGAAGGTACAGGGGTCTATTCCCTGTACTTCCTTATCCCAAAAAAGGACGGATCCCTCAGACCCATTCTGGATCTACGCCCTCTCAACCTGTATATATTGTCAGAACATTTTCACATGCTGACACTGCAGCAGATTCTTCCCCTGCTAAACCAAGGGGACTTCCTAGCGACCTTGGATCTCAAGGACGCTTATTTTCACATACCACTCCACCCATCCCACAGAAAATACCTCAGGTTCACCATCCAAAACAGGCATTATCAGTTCAAAGTCCTACCCTTTGGAGTGACCACTGCCCACAGAGTGTTTACAAAGTGTCTGGCGACAGTTGCGGCGCACCTCAGGAGACAGAACATACATGTCTACCCTTACTTAGACGACTGGCTTGTTCAAGCAAATTCGGAACAGCAGTGCGCCGCAGACATGTCCCACACCATTCACCTCCTTCACAGTCTGGGGTTCTCACTGAACTACCCGAAGTCGCACCTTCAGCCAGCCCATGTGCGGCAGTATCTGGGCGCGACGATAAATACCCTGACTGCTATGGCTCAGCCGAACCCAGTGAGGATCGACAACATTCAGTCGCTCATCCAGAGGTTCAGACCGCAACACTCACTACCAGCGAGAGTGTTCATGCAGTTGATAGGCATGATGGCCTCCTGCATTTTCATAGTCCCGCACGCAAGGTTGCATATGCGTCCGCTCCAAGAATGCTTGGCAAATCAGTGGACACAGGCTCAGGGACAACTGACAGACCTAGTGTTGGTGACCGGTCGGGCATACACCTCTCTGCATTGGTGGAATCCACACAACCTTTGCAAAGGCCGACCGTTCCAGGAGCCTGTGCCACAAATTATCCTAACGACGGACGCATCTCTCCAGGGGTGGGGAGCTCACGTGCTCCACTACACGGTGCAGGGACTGTGGTCAACGCAGCAACAGAAGTTGCACATCAACTACCTAGAACTGATGGCAATCTTCATGGCGCTCAAGTCCTTCAAAGTACATCTGTGCAACAAGGTCGTGTTGATCCGGACGGACAACATGACAGCCATGTACTACATCCAGAAGCAGGGAGGTACTCACTCTCCACAGCTGTCTCATCTAGCTCAGAGCATGTGGAAGTGGGCCATTCAGAGGAACATCTTCCTCATGGCGGAACACCTCCCGGGCAAGGACAATCAGATGGCGGATCTGCTCAGCAGGTACAGCCATCAAATGCACGAGTGGGAGATACATCCATCAGTACTCCACCCGTACTTTCAGCAGTGGGGTCATCCAGAGATAGACCTCTTTGCCACAAGGGAAAACGCAAAATGCCAAAGCTTTGCCGCCAGGTTCCCTCACCCGGAATCGCAAGGGAATGCGATATGGATGAACTGGTCAGGCAGATTTGCGTACGCTTTTCCCCCAGCGCCTCTCATTCCGCTGGTGGCAAGAAAGCTAAAGCAACACTCGATGGCGCTCATCCTGGTTGCTCCAACGTGGGCACGCCAACCATGGTACACCACGTTTCTAGAACTTTCCGTGGTACCGCATCAAAGGCTGCATCTCTCCCCAAGCCTCTTGACGCAGAACCATGGCGACATTCAGCATCCAGATCCGCAACAACTCAATCTGGCGATATGGCTCCTGAGGTCCTAGAGTTTGGCTACCTCAACCTGCCTCCTGAATGCATGGACATCATCCGGGAGGCAAGAAAGCCCACCACCACAGCTTGCTATGCAGCAAAATGGAAGCGGTTTGTCATTTACTGTACAGACCATAACATCAACCCGCTAGATGCATCCATTCCTAACATCATCTGCTATTTGTTACATCTTTACAAATGCAATCTAGCGTACGCTTCCATTCGGATACATTTATCCGCCATAGCGGCTTATCTCCAGAACAGGCAGCATCTCTCTGTTTTCAGGGTGCCTGCCATTAAAGCTTTCCTGGAGGGACTGAAACGAGTCATTCCTCCGAGAACACCACCAGCTCCAGTGTGGAACCTCAATGTGGTCCTCACTCGGCTGATGGGACCACCTTTTGAGCCACTCCACTCATGCGAGATTCAATTCCTGACATGGAAAGTGGCTTTTCTCATTGCTATTACATCGCTCAGGCGTGTTAGTGAGCTTCAAGCGCTCACGATCCAAGAGCCATTCATCCAGATTCATTCAAACAGGGTAGTGCTCCGCACTAACCCCAAATTCCTTCCTAAGGTGGTGTCACAGTTTCATATCAACCAAACTATTGACCTGCCCGCGTTCTTTCAAAACCCACAAACAGTAGCAGAAAGAATGCTCCATACATTAGACGTTAAAAGGGCGTTGATGTACTACATTGACAGAACACAACACTTTAGGAAAACACAACAACTTTTTGTTGCCTTCTCAGCCCAGCACAAAGGCAACCCTATTTCCAAAGCAGGAATAGCCAGATGGATTGTTAAGTGCATTCAGATCTGTTATCAAAAAGCTAAACGTACTTTAACAATACCCCCAAGGGCGCACTCCACACGCAAGTTGGGGGCCTCCATGGCTTTCCTAGGGAACATTCCTTTGGAAGACATTTGTAGAGCAGCCACGTGGTCTACACCGCACACATTTACAAAACATTACTGTGTCGATGTGCATTCCAAGCAGCAAGCAGCTGTAGGACAGGCTGTTCTCAAGACACTCTTTCAAACTTCTGCAGCTGGCACGGGCAACCGCCGTTAATGGAGGGACTGCTATGTATTCTATGCAATAGATATGAATTTAGCAGCCCACATGCCTCTAACTGAATATGCTACTTACCAGTATGCATCTGTTCTTGGCATGTAGGGCTGCTAACATTCATATCGCCCACCCTCCTCCCCGGTGCCCGTAGCGGCTGCAGATACTCTCTTGCATTCAATCATTAGCATGGACATCCTTTACACTATTTCACTCCATCTCTGCCACAATGGCTAAAAACAATCTGGGGATGGAGTCGATGCCCATGCGCACTGTAGTCCAGGGGAGGAGCCACCTATCTCGTGATACTTCGAAGACTCTTCCAGGACAACAATGTGCAATCATCCGGACCCAACACTAGGCGGCGATCTATGCAATAGATATGAATGTTAGCAGCCCTACATGCCAAGAACAGATGCATACTGGTAAGTAGCATATTCACTTCCGTTCCCTGATTTTTTTCTTCTTCTTTTTGGAGACGGCTTGTCATGTCTTTTCTCAGTTTGGTTTCCTCATCTGTTTGTCCCATTGTTTTTATTTCCTCATTTAATTTATCTATCTTTTGTTGTAGTTTTTCGTGGTCTGTTTCCGCGTATTTCACCAGAATTATCATCCACTTACGTGAATACTCCAGATTTGTCTCTGCCCATTCTTTGAGCATATTGGGGTCGGGTGTCTCGTAGCTTGGTGCTAGGAGAATACGTAAACCTCTCGGTACACGATTTTCATCCAGGTAACGCTGAAGCGACCTTCTCTCTCACCATTTGCTTTGTTCCTGTTTACACAATTTCTCCAATGCCCGAAATTTCTCTTTCAATGTCTCACATCTTGTTCCAGATGTCCCAGATGCATTCTGGGATCTGTTGTTTGTTGGGGGTGTTACTGCATCATCAAACATTTCTACCGCTTTTGCCTCACGATCTTTCAGAGTGTCTGCCGACATTGTTAACAGCTATTGGCTTTATATTTATATAATTCGCGTCCCGTCACTACCGATACCCAGCTGTTTTATTCACAATTGTTCTTACAGTACCGGTCGCGTGACTCCGCTATTGCACACTCGTCACCCACCTTATCAATGCAGTGCAGTTGATCCTACCTTCGGCTTTCGACGGCTTGTCCCGCGTCCTCCGACACACGACACCGTTGCTCCGCTTACACCGTAGGAACTTCTGCACATCCTGCTCGTAATTTGTAATCCTCCAGGATAACTCGTCGGTTTTGGTCCGTTGCCAGACTGCTTCCTCTTGCTACGAGTCTAGCCCTTTGCTGCAGACGAGGGGTCTGTGTATTACCGGAAAAGGAAGCTCACCGGTAAACAATATCCACACCACTCCACTCCCACGAGCTGGTTGCTTGCGCTTTCTCTCCCGGAAAGAACGTGGAGCACAGACCCAGGTTAGTGCCAAAATTCTTGTTTATTTAGCTGTTGTTCTTGACGGCCATTACGCGTTTCTGTACACAACGTACCTTGATCACATGACACGGAAAATTGTCACCTGATTCTTTAAATGCCAACAGTTCTCACTTTTTTTCATTTTTTGTGATGCAATCTTAAAGTGACAGTGCTCATATTTTAGTGCAAGACGCTACATTGTGACATCTTAATTGTAATATCGGTACAATACCTGACTACAATTGACCTCTTTACAAGTTTATACACATGATTTTATCTATTGATTTGTGCATTTTCGCATTAATATGTGCAAATTACGCAATACAGTACATCATTTTTGTGCACATTTCTGTTGTTCTCGTGCAAAGCTCGCAACAGTTATCACAGTACAGTTTCTGGTATTTGCTTGAGCACTTAAGCTCCTCTCTGGTCATGGATCTTATAGAGCGATGAGAAGTACCCAGCCTTTCAGTTGGCCGTATGCCCTGCTCTAGGTTCTTTGGTGTGCCAGAGCTACCCTATCTAACGATTTTCCGGAATCTTCTCGAGTCGTTCTCCTTTACTGACTTTCTTACTATTTCCTGTGCTTTACTCTGAGATGCCTTCTTCTTTATTCATTTTTTGTAATCTTGGGTGAACGATTTTAACTTATAATTCCTGGTTGCTTGGTCTTTCAATGCTAGGGCCAAGTCAAGAAATGTAATCAATGAAGCTTCTACCATTATTCGCTCTGAAGGTGGTTTTGGCAGGGGTATGGGACTTGGTACGCTCATTCAGGGACTGTAAGCCTCCTTGTGTCATTAGAGTTACCAGTTGCGTTCCCCTTTTTGGTCCACAGGACCAGGGCTTACTAAGTTCTGGTAGGTGCCATATAACCTCCTCATTGAATAAATGTGGTTGCATTTGTTTGAATTAAGCCAATATGTGGTTTCATATTGAAACCCCCACATACTAAGTTGGTCCTACACTCGTCTGTCTTAGTTGCATCTTTGGAATTCTTTTTTTGTTTTTCCCTGAGAATTTTTTTCCATGTGGAAGAACCTCTAACTACACCCAAACAAATTGGGAGCTGCCATTCCTCATTCCCACCATGTATTTAGATTATTCCATCCGGGTGAGAATGTGCCTGACTAAAGTTTGGAAATGTGCACAAATACAAAGGATTGTGGGAATTCACCAACTTCTCATGTCATGAAATACCCTTGTAATTTGGCGTAACACTTTAGATGAATATATCATATTGTGTGTGGAATATCACATTTTATGAATACCAGATATGGTTTTACGCTTGTAACAAAAGCTGTTTTCACATCCAAATCCATCTTAGTTCTATCTGCAAATGGTTTTGTGAATTTGTTCCTACATTTCTAGCATCACTTCTTGCTATGTTGCCATATTATTGACAATATAAATGCCCTTTTCTACAAAAAAAATAGGTGTTTTAGACAACTCAAAGCATAGACGATTGTGGCAACTAGGTAAACCTTTTAAAACTGAAGGGATTGTTAATCATATATTCATATATCCTAATCATATATTCAGTCACACTATTCTTAATTAGAATGTTAAGACAGACTCTTAATGATGATGAAAAGTGCTGAGGGCGAAATACAATTGTCATTGTACACTGTGGGCCGTATTCACATACTGCACGTTGTAATGCGTTTAGTATTAAGGAAATATTGTTAATAATAAACCGTTTGTGAAATCTACCCCCTGGGAGAGTGCTGCGTGTTATTTGCTTCGGTGAGAAAATCTATCTATCTATCTATCTATCTATCTATCTATCTATCTATCTATCTATCTATCTATCTATCTATCTATATCTGTGTATATATATATATATATATATATATATATATATATATATATATATATACACATACATACATACTCACATACTCACCGAGCACTCTCCCAGGGGGTAGATTTCACAAACGGTTTATTTTCTCAGCAAGCCATTACTCCTGCCTCCACCTACTCATTTATACTATACACCCAGTTAGCACATTATGGTGCATCCTGGGATTAGTAGTTTTAAAGTATTCATTACACCCAAATTGTGCCACAAAAGCTTTATATATACACAAATTGTCACCATTGTTAATAAAGTTGTTATTAAGGGTGTTTGACACTTAACCCAGTTACGGTCAAGATGATTTTTTATATATTAGAGTTCCGGATTTACATGAGAGCGATTTTCTGATTTTAGTCTCAGTGACTTCATTCTCATTAATATATTTTATCCTCTCAATAAAATATATTATCACCCCATCTGTATCCATCAATACTGGCTTAGTGCCCCATTTAATAATGCATCCCAAGTCCAACATTCCGAGGCTTAGTGTCCCATCATTATCCCAACTATATTTGGCCAGTGATCATACACTTCTTTCCTTGTCCATTGTGCACCATAATTTCTACATATACTGAACCCATTGTATGTTTAATTTTTTAAGGGTCTTTTTTTAAGAGTCTCTTACAGGTGTACACACATCTCTTCATCCCCGTTCAGTCCTGTTGGGAACTTAGTTTTAAATCTAATTATCCGTCTCGATTCTAAACGTCTCAACTTGAGGGTTCTTTTTCCCCCTCTTTCGTGCACAGGAACCGTTGCCATACCAAAGTAAGTCAAGTCTTTCCATGTTCTTCCGCTGTGGGTTAACATATATTTAGTCATGGCATATGTTATGTCTTTGTTCTGAATTGCCCTTGTATGTTCAAGAATCCATTTTTTAAAGGGGCAGATCGTGCTTCCAATGTAGTTTTTGCCACAATAGCACTCCAGACAATATTCAACATATGTGGTGTTGCATGTGATGCTATCATTGATATTAAAAATCTTTCCTTGTGGATCGATAATAGCTTATATATTTCTGCCAATTTTGCAGGATTTGCAGTGACTGCATTTGCTAAATCCCTTTTGTAATCCTTGCAACCTTGTTTCAGGGGCGTTTGTTCACAAAGTAGCTTTTGACCAATTTGTCCGATAACGACCGTGCCTTTCTTTTTTTTGTTTATACTGTTACATAACATCCCTCCAGTAGAATCACATGGAATATATAACAGATAGTCAACCATAATCCAAAAATGCAAATACTTCAGTTTCTCCACATGTCTAGAAGAGATCAAACCCCATCAACAAAAAAAAAAAAAGAAGATACAAACAAAATAACCACATCCTCACACATGACATAGCCCTAGGTTAGGGTGTTGCATCCTCCCCTGGCCACCATTCAGTCCACCTCCCACGATCTTGCCTCAATACTCAGCATCAATCACTCTTATTTAATAAAAAAAGGCGCAGTGGTTCCCAAATGTCTCTCGGCCTCGAAATCGTCGGCAGTTCTTCCGCATATGTCTCCAGGTTGTCCCTACAGTAGACCAGGTCTTTTAGCCACTGTTCGACTTTCGGTCGACATCTGCCCCCCCCCCCCCACAATCGCCACTCGCCGTGTCTCTAGTAGCAGAGCCAGTCGCACGAATCTACAGCCCACTCCCTTAATGTGTGGTACGCAGCAGAGCAAACAAACAAGCGGAGTGCACTGAAGTTCCACAGCCACCATGTCTTTTAAATGTCTCACGACCGCTTCCCAAAACTCAAACACCTGCTTACATCCCCAGGCTAAATGCAAAAAATCTGCGTTCTCTTGCCCGCAACGCACACAGTTATCAGACGTACGCAGTCCAAACTTATGCAATCGTGCAGGAGTGTAATATACTTGATGTATGTATTTAAAATGTATAATACTTAAATTTCCATTCATGCTGAGAGTCCCCGTCAATTCACAGACATATTTCCAATCCGCCTTTGAGATCGGGTCGGGTAAACTCACATTCCATCTTTCCCAGCTCCCGTCTGATTCATTTACGCTTTCATCTTTAATCATCTTGTAAAGTTTGGATATCAACTGTTCATTAGTAGGAGTGGTAAGTGCAAACTGCAAGGACAACAGCGTGGGGGGTTCTTGTGGGTAAGTGGCATAGTGCACTCTGGCCGCCTGTCACAGTCGATGTGTTGCAAATCTGAATAGCAATGACTGATTACTAATGAACTGTAAAATGGCCTGTATGATAAATGAGCCATCTGGATATATATCTAGCTTTTGCCTGAGGCACGCTTCATGAAGTAAGCACATTGACGGCGCTTCGTGGGTTATGGACATTGCAGCGTGATGCTCCAGATACATATGCGGCACGTACAACGGCAACTTCCGAGCCAAATGCCCTATCATCTGCCAGGCGGTTATAATGGTATCCACTGCATTTATTTCTGTTCTCGGGGTGCCACGTAGTGAGTAATCACACTGTGCAGCGGAACCGGAGCAGTATCCCCTTCCTCCACCGCGACATGTGGGTTGTACACATGTGGTCTATACCAATAGAACACATATTGAGCTTGTGCGCTCAAATAATACGCATAGAAATCCGGTGCTCCGAACCTTCCTTTCTCATACCTTTTGGTGAGAACTGAGTATTTCACAAGAGCACTCTTGCCACCCCACACCAATCGCAGCAGTAGTCTGCGAAGATCCTGGAAGAACCCCATTGTTAGTACCACCGGGAAATTAATAAAAAGATATAGGAACCGCGGTAAAACTACCATCTTAATAGGTGCAATGCGGTCCGCCAGTGACAACGGTAACGAGATCCACGAGTCCACCTGATTCTCTAATCTCGTATATGCTCTCCCAAAATTCTCCCGAACCACTGTGTTTGGATTCCCGTGAATCCAGACTCCAAGATATTTCACCAAATCTGTGGCCCACACCAATGGGAACTCCATATCCGGTTGCACAGTAGATTCCGTCAGCGGAATTATAAGGAATTTATCCCAATTGATACAGAGGCCCGACAGACGACCAAACCTGACGCGCTCCCGAAGTAGCTGTGCCAGATATCTGGAGGGTTCACGCACAAAAAGAACCATGTCATCCGCATATAGCGAAATGGCTACTGGGCGGTAATCAAAATTGAGTGCCGTCTCCCTGTGTTGTTGTCTGATGACATACGCCAATGGTTCCAATACGATTGCAAACAATAGTGGAGACCAGGAACAACCCTGACGTGTACCCCTCTCTATATGAAACGGTTCAGAAGTCGGCCCCCCAATACGTACTCTCGCAGTCGGTTCCGCGTAAAGCACCGCTATCCACTGTAGGAACAAAGGCGGGAAGCCCATGCGACTCAGCACATAGTGCATATATTGCCATTCCACCGAGTCAAACGCTTTGGCAGCATCTAACAATACTGCCGCTGCCGACAAGTTCGGTTCGAGTACGTGGAACATAACATGGAGAAAATAGTTTGTAGATTGTGCGAGGTGGATCTCTCGGGTATAAAACCCGACTGATCGGGTAATACCAAGCACTGCATCAGAGGTTGTAGCCTGATCGCCAAAATCTTGGCCAGTATTTTAGCATCGATATTGATCAGTGACAACGGACAGTAAGAATCACACCTGTCCGGCGGCTTATCTTTTTTAAGCAAAGTAATTATCAATGCTTGTCTCAGACGGTGGTAATTTCCCTGATTCATGCGCTTCAGCATACATCTCTAAGAGGTGTGGCGCGAGGAGGTCTGCAAATTTCTTATAGAATTCCACCGTAAGACCGTCTGGCCCAGGTGCCTTGCCATTAGATAAGGCCGAAATCGCTGCCTTAACATCCTGTTCATCTATAGGCACACATAAATTCTCCCTATGTGCATCCGACAGCCAGACACACGCCACATTTTCCAAATATGCCTCTAATTCTGACTCCGCAGCAGTAACTCGTGATGTATATAGATCAGTATAAAAATCTCGGAACCGCTCCGTAATGGCGGTTGGATGATGATGTTCCCCCCATGCTCGTCCACTATCCTATCTATGTGTGACTGCTCCAGGCGTTTCTTAATCTTAAACACCAGTGTACGTCCTGGTTGTCCTCACTCCCCATAACGCCGGGCTGTGTGTCTGCGCGACAGATATTTTATCTCTGTGTGAGCTAGCTCGTCATATTCCTTGAGCAATTCCTGTATACGAGCCAGTGTGTCCGTCTCTGGTTCCGCGGCATACCCGCGTTTCAGTTCCAGCAAAGCGTCCTCAGTTTTTTGTAGCTGTGTCCTTAAGTCTCTCAATATACCCGCAGCAGTGCTAATACACACTCCTCTTATCGTGACCTTAAAAGCCTCCCAGAGTGTCGAGGCCTCATCTACTGTGCCCTTGTTAATTGCAAAATATTGTTCTATAGCCTCCCGCACCGTGTTCTCATATATCGGGTCAAGCAGCACCTTGGACCGCAGTCACCACGTAAAGGGGCGATGTACGGCTGTCGGGATCACTACATCCAGTTGCACAGGTCTGTGAACCGATAGCGTTCGAGATAGATTCACTACCCCTTCCACCCAGTCCATGACCTCCACTCCCAGCAGCCAATAGTCCAACCGCGACCAGCTCTTATGCAAGGGTGTCGCATGTGTCCCTTCCTTCACCAGGGGATTCCTCACATGCCACACATCACACAGACCAAATTCCTCCATGGCACAAACAATACTCCTAGCAACCTTAGGGGTGCGATGAGAAATGGGATTGGACTTATCCAACTCAGGATACGTTTTCAGATCCCCCCCCCCCCCCATAGAATAGGAGCCTCTGGCCAGTCTCTCAGTGCCCCATACATGCGAGAAAAGCAGGTTGGATCATCCACAATTGGTCCGTACATATTGATTATAGTAACCAGTCTGCCACTCCGCTTACCATGCCTCATTGCACATCTGCCCTATTCATCCACATACGTACAAACCGGCTGGAACGCTACCCCTCTTTTGACGAAAATCATTGCACCTCTAGCATACGATGAGTATGATGCAGCCAACTTGAAGCTCGTCCATCTACCCGCAATGCCACCTTCGGTGTGCTTTGTCAAATGCGTTTCCTGCAATAAGGCTATATGTACCGAATGGCGATTCAGATATGCCAATACCTGTCATACTTTTTTAGGTAAGTTGAGGCCTCGGACATTTTAGGTCAACATCTGGCATCTATCTCCCATCATAACAACATGCGTCAGCCATCTGTCCCAGTCGCGGTATAAGCTGCCTCAGAGGGGGTGCCATTCATAGCATACTGCAACACTCTCACACATTTGACCCTCCTAGTTTCACCTGCTTGTACCGTGATAGATGTGTTGAAAAATAGAACAGAAAACAATACGTACCCTTTATTGCCCACCCTCTTCTCACCTCCCACTACAACCTCCCAATTAGGTCGAGACCAGGCCCTACCCCCCCCCCCCACCCACTCAACATCCCCAAGAACCATCCATTGCAACATTCGGGGAACACCCGCAAGGGGGAGAAGATGAATACACGCACCGGAGTGCGGTCGCCGGAGTATCACCATTCTTCCCCTCTGCGCACCTTGAGTAAGTATGCGACCAGCGTCTGACAACACCAGTCAGTGGCAAACGTCCGCGCCCTTAAGACACATAAGTTTCAATGTTAGTGTGTCCTCACCACCCTCCCCCCGTTCCGCCCCCAATAATGACCAGCCTTCACTTGCGAGCAACCCCAAGACGAAATAAGGAGAAACCAGGCACATCCATGTTCAATAGCTCCAACCTAGCTGCGCCAACATTAGTCCGCTTCATCCAGGCCCGATGCCCCAGCCGCGTCGTCCAGCGCTTTCTGCCGAGGTCTGGTCTTACAAATATGTTTTGTAAACTTCAATGCCGACTTCGCATCCTTGAAGAAGTGTGCCTGTTCCTCATGCGTGATTTTCAATTTGGCCGGATACAGCATGGCATAGGGCACCGAAGCAGCCCGCAACAGTTTTTTCACGGGCACAAACTCTCTTCTTGCCGCTTGAACCACCGGGGTGTAATCTAGAAAAAAAGACAATGTGTCTCCTTTGTAAACAACTGGATCCTTGGCTCCAGCCTCCCTCAGGATAGCGTCTCTATCAGCATAATTTAAAAGACGTGCAATTATCGGGCGAGGTGGCGCACCAGGTTTAGGTCTTGGTCCCAGCGAGCGATGCGCCCGCTCCACAATCATCACTGTGGAGAGTACTGATCCAAAGAGATTACGCAGCAGGCCATCTATAAATGTCTCCATTTTGGAAATAGGAGTGGATTCCGACAGCCCACTAATGCGAAGGTTATTGCGCCTCGAGCGCGCTTCCAAATCCTCATTCTTTGCATGTATAACGTCCAGTATCTTTTCCATCTGTAGGATTTGCGTCCGCGATTCAGCCTGCGCATCATGTGTATCAGACATTCGATTTTCCAGAACGTCTAATCTATGTTCGTGCTTGTCAACTTTCTTCTTTACCATATCCAGCCCATTTGCCAGCGCATCTATTTTACTGTCTATTGATTTCATGCAGGCCCGTAATTCCAACAGTATGGTTCTGGTGTTGTCTTCTGCACTCTCCGCCAGCCCCGAGGCATTCCGCGACTCTGTCTGTTCACCCATCCAGTCCGTGGCGCGTGTGTTGCGCTAATTATCAAATTGCAGTTTGGCTTGTTTAGGGTCTGACTTTCCCATGCTGGAGACAGGAGCCGCCGGGCATCGCAGGCCACTCAGCCTTACCAGCACCCGCACGCTCAGCCCCAGCTGCCTCTACGTTATCCAACAGCGCCACTCCTTACAACACCTTTGCAGTTGGTACATTCTAGGAGGGCAACCCCACTGACCGGATCAAGGTATTAGCAGTGGTAGATCAGTCAAATCAGCAAGGGCCCCACAGCCAAGAGCTGAACTCAGACGGTATCCAGGGTTACGCCACCCAGCTTGCACTATAACGCTGCTGCCACGCTGTCTCAAAAAACAACAAGTGATGGACTGAATGTGGATCAATGTCACACACTCCCCCAGTCAAAAGATCTGGGCCCAAATCCATCGTTTTTTTGCACTCCACACCACCCTGGGTCAGATAATGGCAGATTGATCCACATTCAGTCCATCACTTGTTGTTTTTGCAATTGCCGCCCTAAGTGCGCTGGGGATGCCCAGACGTGGGTCCCAGGCACTCCACACCACTTGGAGTCAAGCTAGCCGGGCTGAAGAGAGGTGTTACCTCGAAACCGGTCCGGTCCTCGGATGCTTGATTCCGTTCTGGGAAGGACATGGCTTTTGTAGTTCGGACTGGACTGTTCCCATGGGGCAACAGGGTCAGAGCTGATTTGCATATCGCCATTGTCTAACCCAGGGTGGTGTGGAGTGCAAAAAAACGATGGATTTGGGCCCAGATCTTTTGACTGGGGGAGTGTGTGACATTGATCCACATTCAGTCCATCACTTGTTGTTTTTGCAATTGCCGCCCTAAGTGCGCTGGGGATGCCCAGACGTGGGTCCCAGGCACTCCACACCACTTGGAGTCAAGCTAGCCGGGCTGAAGAGAGGTGTTACCTCGAAACCGGTCCGGTCCTCGGATGCTTGATTCCGTTCTGGGAAGGACATGGCTTTTGTAGTTCGGACTGGACTGTTCCCATGGGGCAACAGGGTCAGAGCTGATTTGCATATCGCCATTGTCTAACCCAGGGTGGTGTGGAGTGCAAAAAAACGATGGATTTGGGCCCAGATCTTTTGACTGGGGGAGTGTGTGACATTGATCCACATTCAGTCCATCACTTGTTGTTTTTGCAATTGCCGCCCTAAGTGCGCTGGGGATGCCCAGACGTGGGTCCCAGGCACTCCACACCACTTGGAGTCAAGCTAGCCGGGCTGAAGAGAGGTGTTACCTCGAAACCGGTCCGGTCCTCGGATGCTTGATTCCGTTCTGGGAAGGACATGGCTTTTGTAGTTCGGACTGGACTGTTCCCATGGGGCAACAGGGTCAGAGCTGATTTGCATATCGCCATTGTCTAACCCAGGGTGGTGTGGAGTGCAAAAAAACGATGGATTTGGGCCCAGATCTTTTGACTGGGGGAGTGTGTGACATTGATCCACATTCAGTCCATCACTTGTTGTTTTTGCAATTGCCGCCCTAAGTGCGCTGGGGATGCCCAGACGTGGGTCCCAGGCACTCCACACCACTTGGAGTCAAGCTAGCCGGGCTGAAGAGAGGTGTTACCTCGAAACCGGTCCGGTCCTCGGATGCTTGATTCCGTTCTGGGAAGGACATGGCTTTTGTAGTTCGGACTGGACTGTTCCCATGGGGCAACAGGGTCAGAGCTGATTTGCATATCGCCATTGTCTAACCCAGGGTGGTGTGGAGTGCAAAAAAACGATGGATTTGGGCCCAGATCTTTTGACTGGGGGAGTGTGTGACATTGATCCACATTCAGTCCATCACTTGTTGTTTTTGCAATTGCCACGCTGTCTCAGGCGCAGTCAGACCGCTCTGGCAATCGCAGATCCTCACTTAAAGCACTGGAGGCCTACTAGGCACAGCGAACCCACAGCACACCCAGAGCGGCGCTACACCCATCCCCCCAGCAGCTAAGCGGTCCCCCGTAGCGCCCTGACACCGCCAACCTGATGAAACCAGGTGGGCTGGAACACCAGACCCCCCCGGGCAGCCCTCCCTCACCACCGAGCAGTAGGCCTGCACTCACCTAGGGCGCGCCGCAAGTGGCGCCGCGCTACTGCGCCCCCAGCAACCGGACTTTCCGAACCCCACCAGGCGCCACCACGCACACCGAAGTAGCATCCGGATAAGACCGCACCGCTCAGGCGACCCAGGCCCAGCCTGCATTGGCGCTCCACTTACTGTGATGCACTGCGACCAGCTCCGCACTTCTCGGCTGTCTCGTCCGTTCCTCCAGCGCCGATCCTCTCGGCTTGCAATGACAGCCGCGGGTCCTCACGAAGGCCTCGCCCCGTCTCCTCCTCCACTCCACAGGCCGCTGATCTGACCGCCACAGTCACTGGGAGCGCTCCGTGCAGCAGCAATCCAGGCCCTTCAGTCCCGGCCGGATTCAGCAGCCACCACCGCCACTGTGAGTGCGGGCAGAGCACACAGGCGTTCCTGGTCCGCCACTCACCACACTTGCTCCGTCGACCGATGTGTCACACCAGTAGCAGCACCACAAAGATTCGAATCGCGATGTTCCAGCCCAGATCGGCGAATGTTGATCGGCGTCTTTCAGGCCGGCGCCATCTTCCCTCCAGTCCCGCAAGGAAGAGATCGGCATGGACCGACAGCTTCCCGTTATGCACGCCGGTGAAAACCACACCGCTACTTGTCACTACTTATGGGCACTGTCCCCTGGGGCTTTGCAGTGCGCAGGGGGTCATTACCGGATGGTGTTGATCAAATATGAAATCCGGCTTGCGGCGCTCCCTTAACAGGAAGCCATTCCGCCTCGTGCCGGAACCCCGCCCCCGACGGTGCCTTTCTATATGATATTTGAGGCCGATTTCCCAGTTGTTTGCCAATATCAGGGTCTTTCAGTAAGATGTTCCAATACTTGTTTAGGGAGTTTCGGATTTTAAAGCTTTCTTTACTGTAAGTCATTACCATTCTTATTGGTTCTTTGGATTTGCTCTCTGTGTTTTTATCTTTCCTTCTTATCAGTGTTTCAGCCCTTGTGATTGATTTTGCTTTCATTTCTCAGCGTTTAATATTGTTGTATTGATATCCTCTCTGTAAAAAACGTTGTTTTGTTTAATTGAATTTCAAATTCATTTCCTTTGTGTTGAAACAGTTTTGTTTCATTCGAATGAATGCTCCATAAGAGACTCTCCGGGTGAAGCTCTTTCCAAGAAGCACACTGTTTGTTGCCGTGCTCTTCCTAAATACTGTGGTTTCTATCTGGTGTGATTTCACATACACCTTGGTGGCTAGAAATACAATTTCTTTTGCATTGATGTTGTGCGTAAATTTGAGACCCACATTGTTGTCATTTAGTATCTCAAGGAATACTAGAAATTCTACTTCATTTCCATTCCAAAGAAGGAAGAGGTCATCTATAAATCGTAGCTAAAGAGCTACTTTGGCTATGTGCTGGTCGTTTTCTTCTCTCCAATCTATGGTTTTCTCCCACCAACCCATTACAAGGTTGGCATAGCTTGTAGAGAAGGAAACTCCCACTGCGGTACCACACTTCTGGGAATAGATGTCCTTGTTAAAAAGGAATACATTATTTCTTAGGCACATTTCAATCATATCTAGGACCACCACACAATGTTGCAGTTGTTCAACAGGCTTTTGTTTCAAAAAGTACGTTATTGCTTGTAGGCCTATGTCGTCGCTGTTTGACGTATACAATGATACGACATCGACGGTCACTAGTAGAAAATCTTTTTGCCATTGTGTGTTCATGAGTATTCTAAGAAAGTCCCCTGTACCTTTTATATATGATGTTAGTGTGGGTACAATTGGAGCCAGAAAATTATCAACGTATATGGAGATATTTTGATAGTGATTCACAACTGGAAATAATGGGTCTCCCCGGAGGTTTATTTAAGGTTTTGTGCACTTTCGGGAGAAAGTATATTGTTGGAATTATGGGCGCATCATTCCTTAAAAATGTTATCTCTTGTTCGCTGTGTAGACTTTTATCCTCCCATTGTTTCAAACTTCTATCCAGGTCATTAACAAATTTGTTTACTCTATTTTTCTTCACTTTTTCGTAATTATTTACATCATTTAATTCTGCATGGCCTCTGCAATGTAGTGTCTAAAATAACTATGTTTCCCCCTTTGTCGGCGGATTTTAACTCTATTGATGTATTCTTTGTGAGTGAATCCAGTGCCAGCCGTTCTAGTTGGATCAGATTTTCTTTGAAATGTCCCTGTTTCACATTATTTCTTTTTTCCAAATCGGCAGATACTAGGGGGTCCATCCGCCCGACATCATCAGCCCAATTCCCCCCGCCATATTAGGATGGCGGAAGGTACCGTGGCGGTGTGAAACACCGCCCGCCTGTTTTCCGCCCCGGTCGCCTAGCAGCCGGGGCGGAAAACCTGTAACATGGTGGCGGTGTCTTTTAGACACCGCCCGCCATATTACAATGGGCTTTGCACAATGCATTTCCGTGACGGCAATGCCGCCACGGAAAGGCATGTGGAGACTCCCTGCGGGCCCCCTGGGAGTCCGTGGCTTGGGGGGTGCACATGGGGGGTACCTATGGTACCCCCCCGCATTTCAGAGTGCAACATGGCAGGCACTGCGCGGTGACTGTCATGTTGCGCTTTGAAAAGTACAATGTGCACTTTTACCATTGCGGCGGGCGGAGATTCCTGCTCCGCCCGCCGCAATGGTAAACATACAGGATGCGCCCGCCTGTGTGGCGGGCACATCCTAATGCCATTGTCGGGACCCCCGCACTGTTAGCGGGCGGTCCACTTCTCCGTTAGGGTGGCGGGTGGGCAAAACCCGCCCGCCATCCTAAGGGACCCCTAGGTCGTAGAATGTATCTAACCAATTTCCCTGATGTAAAGAGGGGCAGAATTTTGACTTGTCCCTGAATTGGGTGATTGGATGTACATCAGTTCTGATGCCCATTTCTTGCAGGATTTGTGAATCTGAGAGGTGTTCCTCTTCTATTTCATTTGCCAGACCATATGCTGTTCTTAAGTTGTTAATTTCGGCGATGGTAAATTCTGGTAATACTTCGTCATCCTGATTCGTATTGTCTTCCACATTCAGTTGATTTTGTCTGTCCTGTTAGCTGAAGTTCTTCGCCAGTTTAAGTTTATGCACATACTTGTATAGATCTATTTTAGTCTCCACAAGATCGAAAATGTTTTTCCGGACAGAATGTTAGTCCCTTATTTAAAAGACTTTCCCCAGCTCTTGTTAAGACATGTTTAGATAAATTGATAATCAAGTAGAGTTCCTTCATTTCTGGCTGTTCTAATTCTTTGTCACCCGATTGCGCAGGTGATAGCTTCTTGTTTTTTCTACAGCTTCTTCTGGTTTTTCGTCCTTTCCTTTTGCTTGTGATCGGCCTCTTCCCCGTCCCATGCCCCGTCCTCTGTCCTCTCCCTCTGCCTCTTGGTGTTTGCTGGTCTAGATACACTAATTTAATTTTGTCTAAAAAAGAGGTGCGTTGTCTGGCTGTAAATTGTGCCCTCTCCTTCACTGAAATCTGTATCAGACTCACTTTGAGTTGTATTGGGGGACTCCAACTTCTGTTTTTTGTTTGAGCTTATTTGTTGTTTTAGGCTTCAAACCGTTTGGCAAAGGTTAATATTGTGCCAGTTTCGTAGTCCTGCTCATCCCAGCGGAACTTACGTTCCTTGCGTTCTTCGACCTCACTCTCGTGCTTCTTTAGATTCCGTTCCATCTCCTTTCTTAGTTTTTTGGATTCATCTTCTTGATTTAATGCAAGGATACGAGCCTCCAACTCAGCTATCTCTTTATGTAGTTCTTCCACATCAATTTTAGCATATTTGACTATTATTAACATCATATTATGCAAACACTGCAAATTATTTCCCCCCCATTCTACCAGCATTTCTAGTCGAGTGTCAGGGTGGTTGGGGATAGTGAAAATTCGAAGGCCCCTTGGCATTCTCTCACATTCAATGTATTTCTCCAGAGTAAGTACTTCCCAGCTTTTGGTTATTTTCCTTTTTAACTTTCTTTTTAAGTTACACACTACAAGACCCACAAACCAACACTGACTCATTCGAGTCGCCCATTGGAAGGCTCATATTTTTAATTGGGAGTTGTGGCCTCTATGCCAAAATGACTTTCGCGCCTCTGAAGAGTGCAATGAGCACGAAACGCGTCAGGTGTGAATCGACAGGCATGCTGTAAACAGGATCTGCCCGCCGATCCAGGTTGCAGTGGATGTCAGTGCGTCTCCACAGGTGAGAACCTTGGAGCTTTGAGATATAGATATATATAGATATATATATTGTGTGTGTGTGTGTGTGTGTGTGTGTGTGTGTGTCTGTGTGTGTGTGTGTGTGTGTGTGTCTCTGTGTGTGTCTCTGTGTGTGTGTGTGTGTCTCTGTGTGTGTGTGTGTGTGTGTGTCTCTGTGTGTGTGTGTGTGTGTGTCTCTGTGTGTGTGTCTGTGTGTGTGTGTGTGTGTGTGTGTGTGTCCGTCCTACCTACCTACGGTCGCCCGTAGGTAGTTATAGTTAGGGCTATGTTTACCAAAAAAGTGTGCCAGTGATTCTTGTTGTGCATGGAAAGTTTTGGGGTGCTCTGGTAAGCGGGGGGGGGGGGGCAAGAAGAAAGGGGGTAAAAAAAAAGTGTTTTTCGCATGTTGATTTCCATAGAGATTTTAGACGCAACTACAGCCAGGACGGAAATACACAAAATTTAGCAGAAAGGTAGCTCTTGATCCAGAAAGAACTCTTATTCGGTTTAATTCTGTTCAGTAGTTTACAAGATATTAACTCAAATCCAAATTTGTCTATATATGGGCGCGAATCCTCCTCAACAGCAATGCCTTGAGTGGTTGGCCGCAACGTGGGGAGGAAAGTTGCAGCTGCCATTTTGTTCATCAGGACTCTGTTCCCAGTGGGGAAAATACATTTAAAAAGTATTAAAAGGGGGTCAGCCTAGTGGTACCCTGACTCTATTGTACAAAAGATGATTCCAAAACCTTTTTTTCCTCTTTTTTTTTTTTAGACTATCCGAGGACCCGCAGATTCTCCCCAAATACGTATGGATCCAGACCCCAATTAAAAACAAAACATGCACTCACTAACAGATCCACACATCTACTCACTCACATCCACTCATAGACCCTCAAAACCACTCGCACACCCACTCACACAGCCACACAGCATTCACACACCCACTCACAAGACCACTCACAGACCCTCAAAACTATTCACACACCCACACACCAGTTCCACTCACAGACCTACAAAGTCAGTCACACATGCCTCGCATACCCACACAACCACTCACATACCCCTTAGACACCCAGGATGCAGGGACGTTATAGTTAGGGAATAGAATAAAAAAACTTTAGAGATTCACTGAAAAAAACACAAAGGTTACAGGGACGTTATAGTTAGGTTCAGATTGTATACACACATAACCATATAAATTTAGCAGTTATATGTATGGTCATTGCAAGTAATTATAACTCGTGCCCTAAGGAAACTATAACTCACACCCTCGCCATGCACCGCTAATTACCCCACATATTATATAATTCATGACATCTTCTATGACATCATTGATAATATCACTACAACATTTGCAGTGAAATTATTGATGAGAAAACTGTGTATGGTTTATATGGGAGTTATAGTTACCTTAAGGCACCAGTTATAGTTACTTGAGATAACTATAACTTCTGAATTTCTATGGTTTTGTGTGTGTAAAATCTGAACCGAACTATAATGTCTCTGTAACCTTTGTTTTTTTCAGTGAATATATATATATTTTTTTTTAATTATTTTTTTATATATATATATATAGATTTTTTACATGTTAAAAGTTCATTTAAAAAAACCTTTTTAATTAAATAAATTAATATTTATTGGTTTGTTTAAAAAATATTTAAATAAAATCTTTAAACATTGAATGTAAAATTAATTCAACAAATAGGTTGAAATATCATTTACTAAAGGATAATTAAATATAAAACTGCTAGTGAGGGCTGGATTTTCAAATTTAATGTAGTGAATAATTTTTAATTTAATTGAAATATTTAATTTATATAAATATAAAACATTTATTTTGATGCAATGCTTTGTAACATTTTATTTATTTTAGTTGTATGATAAGAATAATTTTTAAGTTAATAAGACTATTTTATGGTACAATAAAAATGTACATCCTTTTTTTTTATTATTAAACTTTAGTTTTTTCCCCCTTGTCTTTTACTATTGGAAGATGTCCGCTTTGGTTGTGGAGACCTCTGCCTGTGTGTGTCCAGGTATGTGTAGTCCAAACTTAATATTGCCTTCGACAAACTTAGGAGGAGTTTGCTGGTAGTGGGCAATTGTTTCAGGCTGGCCACCAAGGAAGGCCCGGAATGTCGCCTCTAACCATAACTTTGTAAATTGTGCACTTCTGACATACTGACTGGATTTCCGATTTACCAGCATAAAATTCCAGAGTCTGTCAAGGTTTGGAGTTTACTGTCTATAAAATACTAATCTGTACTTGAGTTTAAAACATTTTAGGCTCTACATGTATATAATTGTATACCGTATGGCTCATGATGAGAAAATCTGACTTTAAAAAAAAAGCAATTAAATGTGGCAGACCTCAGCGGGAGACATGGCTGGTTTCTCCTACAAACGGACGATTTTAGTTGTGTTTACCTTTTCCTAGCAACTTCCGAAGGGATTGAAATGAGACTGGCTCTACTTGCCTTATCCCTTTACATTGTGTTTAATTGAATAGAATGATATGCAGAAAGTGGCAGATTAAGGAAGATGGAACACTTTATATCTGGGCGCTGAAAGCAATGCTTGCAATACTGTATGGGCATTCTGTCAAGAATGCTCAGCTGGATAAATACATTGAATTGCTCAGGACGTGGGTGAATGGGACGCGGTTAGTCTGCAGGCCATGCAGGAATCTAATATCTGGTTCATTTCATGTTGGTTTGAAAGTGTATTGTGCCACAAAGGAAAGGCAGCATGCTTCTGTAGTTTGTGTAAATCTTTGTCCCATAAATAATCATTTGTGGAGGCCTCACTCATAGTGAGTGGTGGATGTGATAAAGCGCTTAATCTGCAGTGAGCAGGAAACATGATTACAGGCAAATCCAGTGTACATTCCAGATCTGCAGAGTGCTCATCTGCTGCATATTCTCTCATGCCGCTCGATAAGCCATTTCATGCTTCTTTAAAAGTATATTTCTGAGAGATGAAATATTTTAAGGCCTCTAATAACCTGGGATATATGTGTTCGCTTCGACCCGTGATGACTGGCATGGCACGGGCGGTGGTGAGGCGGAGGGCGCTGGACATGGGGTGTAGCGTTTTGATTGATCTGAGCGCCGTAGTTCGGTGCTCAGCTAGGGACTGGGTGCCTGGGCATGTTCTCCAACCAGGCTGTTGCCCACCACTCATCCTCCTGCTCTGAGAACAGAGCAGCCATGCCCCTCTTCACAGAGACGCCGCAGCAGGAACAAATAAAATGATAATAACAACAAGTTATTTTCATTTTATTTTTTCCTTTATTTCCACTGCTGAAAGCTGTGGGGCGGCGCTCCTCTGCCTTAGAGGAGAAGCCGCCACTTGCTTCGACCATGTGCGTATTTTTGGGATTCAGACTTTTGCGAAGCCTGTTCACTGGATTGCAAGCATTATTATTCTGATAGAGAGGGCTGTAGAGGCAATTTACCCCACTGATAAAAACAGTGGTATGAATTTCATTATTACCTATTGCTTGCAGTGATGATATGTTGAAGTAGATGTTTGCAGAGCTCACTGCTTTTCACAGTGATATAGGGGTACCTAAGTTTATGGCCTTTAATTTGGGAAACAGCTCGAAGTTGCGGAAAGTACTTCCTGACGGGGTAGAAATTTGCAACTCTGCAAAAAATCCTTTTTTAAATGTAGCTAATGTCCATTCCTTGAAACGTCTGGAGTTTCCTGGAGCTTCTGGAATAGAAGCGACTATGTTGTAAAACCTAAAACTTGCTACTGACCACTGAAAGGCAGACTCAAAAACCAGACATGGAGAAGAGACATCTAGCAAGAAAAATTGAAAAAGTGCTTCAAGATATTTTCTTTTGATGACGAGATAGTTAATGCATTTCGATTTATGAAAGATAGAGACTTGAGTATCTTTTCAGAAGTCAAAAGGAGATAAGGTACTTATAAAAACAAAGGAATAGTGATGCATCAGAAGCATTTGGTTAGAAATTATCAAGATCTAAATGAAATGCCGAGATTAGTGAAATCTGCTTTTCTTTTCTATGGTTGCCCAAGAGAGACTTTCATGGTCTCAGTCTTCTGAGCCAGGCGGGAGATCAGTGCTGAAAAATCAGGAAGGTTGACCGTCAGTCAGCTACAGTAAGCGGAATGTGGTGGGGGTGAGAAGACTGAATCCATTGTTCTATTGTGTAACTGTGATTCTTGTTTTCTCCTCTCTCCAGTACCCCCAGGCTGCCTCGACCACTGTAGTAGTCCGGATAATCTTTCATTGAACCACTAAAAAGATGTTTTTGTGTTTGGGGAACCTTGTTTCCTACTTTAGGATTTCCATTCACATCCTACATATCTCGTCCTTACCGCTGCTCTTGTTGTCTAATGTTAAGTTGGCACCACTTTGTGGAAAACAGACCGGTTTCAATATCTATCATTGAAAATTGCCTGCATCAAGGTGTCCTTCAGACATTTTGATGGCTCAAATGAAAAAAAGACTTCCTTAGTAGGAGATCAGGAAAGCAGAAGTTGTCTGGTGATCTTGCAAACCCATGCTCTGTCATTGTAAGGGTCCTGTATATCAGCCAGTACTACAGTCCTTTATTCCGCTTGGCTGGTCGCTGGTTTATGATTATGACATTTCTGGGTCATGGTATATAGCGCTCTTGGGTTTTGCATTTCCGTTTTAAAATCCAGGTAGCTCATGGTGTGCCTTAATAACCAAATTATCCCGACCCTGAATGTTTCCAGTGCATCTGCCACCAAGTGCACGCCAAACATGCTAATTCACAACTACGTTCTCCGAGTGACTGTCCCTTCGTTCAGGCTGAGATGTGACTTCTTCATGACGTT
The DNA here is from genome assembly GCF_964261635.1 of Lissotriton helveticus. Classification (NCBI taxonomy): domain Eukaryota; kingdom Metazoa; phylum Chordata; class Amphibia; order Caudata; family Salamandridae; genus Lissotriton; species Lissotriton helveticus. The sequence continues at coordinate 1,191,935,763 of NC_136068.1, forward strand.
CCAGCAGTCACATGTTTTTGTCATTCATAAAGCTCTCTTTTTGTGAGGGCGGTTGCAGGCGGGTGAGAACCATTAGAACACGCAATACCTTTGCAAACTCTAACATATTGAAAATAGGATAACATAACATGTGTATTTGTAAAGCTCACGTTCACCCAGAAGGGTATATTGGCGCTTAATAACAGATGTTTTTTGTTGCCCAACTCATTGGTACTCGTTTTATCGGATACCACAGAAGAATGAAATACTGAGTGGACCCGCCTGAATTTGACCACGAGTTTGTACACAGGCCCCTACAGTGGACGCATTAGTACACTAAGCCAGCAGACCCGGATAGACTTTTGCAGTCCTTCCCGAGTCGACCCCACAATATGAAGGCCACACCCAAGATGGAAGACGTAAAACACCAAGGGCCAGATGTACAATCGCTGAAAATTGCAAATTTCGAGTTGCGAAATGGTACTACGAACAGAAGACAACAAATTATTGCGAGTCGCTAATGACTCGCAACACAATTTTAGCCCGTCTGTTTGTGATTCGCAAAAAGCACGCATATAGCGACCTCTGCTAAAAATCACTTTTTGCATACGCAAATTGCAAGTGTGGCAGATACAGGCCAAATTTGCACTCGCAAATTGCGAGTTTGAAAAAATGCATGGAAAACATTTCCTGGTTGAGCTGAAGGACCCCAAAACAGGAAGTGGTGTCTGAGGATAATCCTAAGCACAAGTCCAGGTGCAGCAGCACAGTGCTGTCTGAGCATGACTGACAGCATGAGCAGCAAGGCCAGCAAGAAGGGTGCCAAGGAGAGGCTGAGGAAGCTCAACTTTACATTAAATGAACTGGACATCTAATTGGGGAATGCTGCAACCACCATGAGGAGCTATTTGGGAGTGCCTCACGCCATGTGCCAGAGTCAGACAAACAAAAGATCTGGCGTCGTATGCAGCACTGCATCAATGCCCTTGGAGTGGCACACAGGTCCAGTGGTGACATTAAGAAGCGCTGGTACGATCTGCGCTCCAGGGCCAAGGAGAGGGTGGCAGCATGTCTGCTAGAGGCGAGAGGGACCGGAGGTGGCCCATCAACTGCATTGGAACCTTCAGCGGCTGAAGCCATGGTGGAAAGTACCACCGAGAGGGTGGATGTTGTAGGCGTAGGGAGCCTTGACACATCACAGCCAGCAACGAATCCTGGTAAGTGAGAAATGTGTTTGTGATGTGTGAAAACCCACTAAAGCCTGTTCTGTGTATGCATACTAATCATCCACAACCAAACATCCATTTCCACCCAACAAGCAACACTAATGTTGCATCTCGGGAGATGTAGTCTGTGACATATACAGTGTACTTAAGGAAGACTTGAGATAAACATTGCAACACCACTGAGACAGTGACTTGAATATTTTATTTTCTTCTTTCATCTTTTGGCACATAGACACACCACTGCGAGGAGAGCACAGTGCTGATGACACTGCGGGTAGCCCAGAGCTGGGCCAGATGGGGGAAGGGCAGGATGCGGGAGAATCAAGTGGGCCCAGTTGTTCAGAAGTCACAGCAACAGATGCACCAACAACATCACAAGCCACAGCCAGTGTGACACCATTCTCACAGCAGACACCAACATCCCAACGCTCTCTGGCCACCAGGGTGCGGATGTCACGACCAACCCAGTTGTCCCTCCGGCTGCTGCAAAGTCTATCCTCAGCCAGTCAGCTCATGTCTGTAGCCCAGGCGATGTTGCAAATACAGCGCCTGCAACAGAAGACAGAGGCAAATTAATTTGAGGGTGACACAGGGCTTCCCCAATATTACTGACAAACTGACTGAAAATCAGACCTAGCTGGAAGCAAAACCGGATGCCCTCACAAACACAATTGCTGATCTAGCCAAAGAATGGGCAGAGGAAAGGGTGCAGCATAGGCGCATGGAGCACAGCAGGGGCCACAAATTGGACCCTCTGTGCAGGGCCATTTGAAGGCTTGCTCATGCAACAAGCCAACACAGAAAGCGCACCCTGGGGCTCCAGGTGGAGATGGGCCACTACAGTGGGGATGTTGCTCGTGGCCTGGAGAAGATCACTGCAGCAGTGGAAACACTGCATGTAGGAGAGTAGGGTCTGCAATCCTATGATCACCCAGATTTTTGCTTTTTGCTTCACTGGTTTACGACTTTCCCTGGCTGTGGGCCTGCTAATCAGACCCACAGCCTAGCTGTTCTCTCTACTCCAAATTGTACCCAGGTACTGAATTGGCACTGGGCCCTCTCAAGTCCCTGTACCCAGGGCTGAGGTGCACCCAGAAGTCTCCCAGGGGCTGCAGCATGTATTATGCCACCCCTGGGCTGACTAACTAAATCAGACACAACTGGCTGCTTGACAGCTGGGGCAGAGTGGTGTACTCACCCTCTGCTGTAGATATAGTATTCCTATATCTAAACCTAAATGGACACACAGATCTCCTATCAGTCATTCCTATGGCAGGCCTTGACAATCCTGAAGGCAGAGTGCTTGGAATCGTGTGAGATGGTGCTCTGGCATGAGCTGAGCCTGTCTGCGGCTTTCGGGATCCATCCCGTAGCCGTTTCCATGATATCGCATACCATATACTCTTAAGTGCATTATAATCCTCGCGGTTATATGCCAACTCTGGTATCGCTTTATCAAAACATGTCGAGTAAGGTGTCATACGAATTGGAATACTAACCCCTCGCCAATTCTGGCGACGGGGTTAGCATTCCACCCTTCTAGAGGGACACGACATGTATGTAACCTGTAACCCCGGTTAAAGTCAGACAGAGCCTTAGCTCCACAAAATGGATGCTGCCACCGAGACACAAGTCTGCCCTCCTGCTGCTGGGAGTCCTCCCAGCCCAGGAGGCAAGGACAAAGGGTTTCCTGCCAGGGGCGGTGCCAGCACCGTCCCAGACAGGATTTTGTGTATCCTAGGTAGGCAGGGCTTTAGAGGAAGGTGACTGCAAGTGGCACCCCGGTGCTCACTGTGCATAGGCCGGCTGAAACCAGTTCCAGGGGCACTCCAGCCCCTGGCCTGGGGAAAGCCCGCCAAAGGAGAGGGGTGTAACCACCCCCCTCCTGGTCCCACCCATAGGGCAGGACTTAGTCGCGTGCCAGCCCCTTTTTGCAGGATAAAGGTAGGACCTGGCCCCCTTCCAAATCAGATCATCTTTGAATCCTGAAACTACTTTCCACGAAAGGAACTCAAGACTTCTTCCCAAGATTCTCCCTTGTGACTAAGGAGTAGTCACCCTGCAGCAGCAGGCACCAACCAAGCATCGCGGTTTGTTGCCAGTCTCTCCTTCGGATCAAGACTGCTCCAGCACGACGAGAACCGGCTTCCCTGGCACCTCTGACCTCAACCTACATCATCAGCCCAGCTGTGATCCGTGGGTGTGACGAGACCTCGAGGGACCGGCCATCTTCAGAACTGCACGACGCTTGTCCAGCACGACTCCCGAGTGACCCTCGACTGAGTGCTTTGGGGTAAGAGAAGCCCCGACCCTGAGCAGCTCCAGCACCGAAGTTCAGCCCCCCTGCATCCACGAGATCTGCGTGGGGCCCTTCTGCTCTTTGCTGCCAACCGCGTTGTCCAGGTCGCTTGCCCGTTGGCTAGTGGCCCCCTCACGACGCTCCACGACGACAAACACTGCTGGTCTGGTTGCTCCAGACTAGCCCTTGCTCCCCTCCAAAAGAGGAGCACCCTGGACCCTCCTGGTCCACTCAAGACGCCATTTTAGGTCCACCGCGTGGGCCTTGCATTTGCCAAGACTTGTTGCCCAATCCTGGGTCCAGCGACGTCGACAGCAAGAACCTTCGTGGGACAGCTCGCACCTCCATCCTGGTCGCCGACAACGCCTCCTGGTCCGAGAGACTACAGAGCCCAGTAGCGCCCACTCACCTGGCTGAGGTGACTTCGTCCGGTGCCATCCTGGTGCCCACTCAAATCACTGGCTAGTGATTCAGAACTTGGTCCCCTCTGCTTACAGGTTTCTTCTTCCCTGATCCAGGCTTGGATCACTCCGAACTTTCTTCACTGGCCGCCTGACAGCAACTCTTTCTTCAGGCTCCTGGATCTTCAACGAGGGTTTCCGACGCAACTTCAACCCTATGCAGCCGCAGCCCCTGGGCTAGGTAACCTGAGTACTTCGGTGCTCCAGCATAGTCCAACACCCTAAGTGTTCGGATCCACTCTTGTTTTCGACCCACCTAGTCGGGTTCGCCCGAGAACAGTAACTTTGCAACTGCTAGCCTCCATAGACTTTTTCCCGCCTTACGCGTGAGAGTTCCCACTCTGCACACGACGTCCCCAGGCCTCCTGCATCTAATCCCAGTGTTTAGAATTGTAGGCCTAGCGATTCCTGAGTCTAGAAAAGTATTACTTACCTGCTAGCAAGTTCGCATTCCACTTACTGTGTATATGGTTTTTCGTGCCCCTAGGGCATTTGTGTAAATTGTGCGACTTAAAGTATTTTCGTAAGAGTTTTGTTGTGTGCTTAGCTCCCTGACTCATAAAGAGTTCAGGGTAGTCTTGTTATAAATAAATATCTGTTTATTTTCATAACAACTTGTGTGGTGTCCTTTCACTTGGTGTTCAAGGGGTAATGTGATGGTAAAACAGCTGGCTTAACACGCCCTCTAGAGTCTTAGCCTTAGACTGCTCGTATCCATGCTACTAGGATAGCTGGTCTATAAGGTTGACTTACAACCAATCATCAATAAGGGTTGTTTGGACTGATACATAGTGATCACTAGAATAGTGAGCACTGCATATCAGGCCAACTTCTCACATTGGTGAGCAGCGGTTGGGATTTGAGCTTGCTGTTGTTTTACCACACATATCCTAAGAATATCATTTGAAAGATCACATAAGTACTAAGGTACATATAACTAAGCTTAGAATACTCTGAGTTCTACTGAACCAGCTGTTGTAGCTCATAGGGCCTAGCACACCCTAAACTACAACTCTAGCAAGGGATCAGTAGGTAAATATATAGTGTAGGTAAGTGCACCACTTGCACCTCACTAGAAAAGCATGTCTACCCAGGGAGAGTCTACTGAGACTCCCCTTGTGGCAGTTGACCCTCCACAGGTCACTTCAAGATATGCAGCTCTCAGTTTCCAGGAGATGAGACAGGTGTGTACCTCCAGGAAACTGAAACAGGGGTCTAACCCCACCATTCCCTTTCTGATAGGTCTCTTAGAGACATATGATGCGAGAAAGATTTCTCAGCTAGATGGGAATATGCCCGCCTTAGAGGGTACCACTGGGGATCCAGACCTCCACAACACTGTAAATGCAGTTGAGGAGGAGGAGCCTGAGGAACTCTCTGGGGATGAGACAGACAAAGGTCTTGAGGTAGTCAGAAGGCTAACTAGGGCCAACATAGACTTGCTTGGGCTAGGATCTGGGGACCCCCAGTACTGACCCTAAGTAGGCCTAACCTTGGAGTTAGGAGAGATAGATCTCTTTCTAGGGACTCCAATAGATCTCTGCACTCTAATGCCTCTTTTCAGAGGAGAAGGAACTCTCCACAGAGGAGATTGACTTCCCCTCAGAGAATAGAGCATGAAGCCAGAATGAGACAGGCTGCTCTGAGGATTGAAAGGGAAGAACTTGCCCTGGCCAAAGAAAAGCTTGCCTTTGCTAGAGAGCAGCAGATGAGTGGGATAGTTCCCACTGGTGGCAGCAATCTCCCAAGAGATAGAGAGAAGGGTTTAGACACTAAACACCTGATAAAAATATTGCCCCCCTTTAAGCAAGGGGATGACATCCAGAAATGGATGGCTGCTTTGGAGAGGGCCTGCACTGTGCAGGGCATTCCCCAAAGTCAGTGGGCAGCTATACTGTGGCTCTCCTTTGATGGCAAAGGTAGAGATAAGCTCCTCACTACAAGAGTGGAGGATGCTAACAATTACCAGGTCCTGAAGAATACACTGGTTGATGGGTTTGGTTTAACCACTGAGCAGTACAGGTTGCTGTTCAGAGACACCCAGAAAACTCAGCCTCAGGATTGGTCTGACTTTGTGGATAGTGCCACTAAGGCTTTGGAGGGCTGGTTGCTGGGTAGCAAGGTTACTGATTACACAGGATTGTATAATCTGATGATGAGAGAACAAATTTTAAATAACTGTCAGAACCAGTTGTTGCACCAGCACCTTGTTGATTCAGATCTGACCTCTCCCCAAGAATTGGGAAAGAAGGCAGACAAATGGGTCAGAACAAGGATCAAGCAGAACCAGAACCAGAACCAGGGTGGTCAGAAGAAAGCAGACCAGAAGGGTAATACTAAGAGTGAACAAAATGACCAGAAGTCTTCAACAGGTCCCCAACAAACCAAAGAGGGTGGGGGTCAGGCTTCAGAGCAGAAAAAGAAGACTCAAGAAGGCCAGTCAAAAAGGTGGTGCCAGTACTGTAAAAGTAAGTCTCACTGGTTTAGTGAGTGCACCAAAAGAGGAGGGCAAACCTCTACCACTACAGCCCCTAAGGCAACTGCACCCCCTAGTACAGTCAGTAGTGGTAGTGCACCTCCCAAGGGATTAGTTGGGTTAACCTTGGGAACTGAGGAGTCTGACAACTTAGTTGGCACACTCACTCAGGCTGTCCTTGTCTGTACAGGGGATATGGATATGTCCCCTGATGTAAGTCCCAATACTTTGGGCAAATGCAGGCAGACACCTTTAATAAATGGCAAAATGGCTCAGGCCTATAGGGACACTTGTGCCAGTGTCACCATGGTGACACCTAACTTTGTGGACCCTGGACAGATCATGCCAGGTACAGATTTCCTGGTGACCAATGCCAGCAACGTCACTACCAGTCATAGTATGGCGATTGTTGCTTTCTCCTGGGGAGGGGTAAGTGGCCAAAAGAAAGTTGTGGTTAGTTCAGACCTCCCAGTGGATTGTTTGTTGGGCAATGATTTGGAGTCATCACTATGGTCAGAAGTGGAGCAGAGGACTCACATGGAAATGTTAGGCTTGCCAGCACATGTGCTTGCTGTGACTAGGTCACAGGCCAGAAGATGCCCCACTGAACAGGTGCTGGATCCTGGAAGAAAGGACCAGACACCTTCCAAGAAGAAGAGCAGTAAGGGTAAGTCTTTGCCTTCCCCCTTGCCCCAGGTTGAGGATCAAGTCTCTGAGGAGGCTGATCTGAGAGAGCTGAGGGAAACTGAGCCTAAAGAGCTTGAACTTGATCAAGTTGAGTTTCTGGGCTCAGGGGGACCCTCCAGGGAAGACCTGGGGAAGGCACAGTTAGACTGCCCTTCCCTTGAACCCCTCAGACAGCAGGCTGCTGCTGAGGCTGCAGGGAATGCCACAGGTGCCCATAGGGTATACTAGGAAGATGGACTCCTGTACTCTGAGTCAAGAGACCCCAAGCCTGGTGCAACCAGGAGGCTGGTCATCCCCTTGTCTCTGAGAGGTTTCCTTCTCACCTTGGCCCATGAGATTCCCCTTGCAGGTCACTTAGGTCAGACAAAGACTTGGGACAGACTTGTCTCACACTTTCACTGGCCCCACATGAATGAGAATACCAAGGAGTTTTGTCGCTCCTGTGTCACTTGCCAAGCCCAGTGGTAAGTCAGGTGGCACAACAAAGGCCCCCCTCATACCACTACCTGTGGTGGGGGTTCCCTTTGAAAGAGTGGGGATTGACATTGTTGGTCCAATGGAACCCCAGACAGCATCAGGGCACAAGTTTATACTGGTGGTGGTGGACCATGCCACCAGGTATCCTGAAGCTATTCCACTTAGGACCACTACAGCACCTGTAGTGGCAAGGGCCCTAGTTGGAGTGTTCTCCAGAGTGGGCTTCCCTAAGGCGGTTGTTTCTGACAGAGGTGCAAACTTCATGTCAGGATATCTGACTGCAATGTGGAAGGAATGTGGTGTCAACTACAAGTTCACCACACCCTATCATCCACAGTGCAATGGGCTTGTTGAGAGATTCAACAGGACCCTCAAAGGGATGATTCATGGACTACCTGAAAAGCTCAGGCGTAGATGGGATGTCCTGATACCCTGCCTCTTGTTTGCTTACAGAGAGGTCCCACAGAAGGGGGTTGGCTACAGCCCTTTTGAACTTCTGTATGGGCATCCTGTGAGAGGACCCCTGTGTTTGGTGAAGGAAGGATGGGAGAGACCTCTCAAAAAGCCTGCAACCAACATAGTGGACTATGTACTTGGTCTCCGCTCCAGGATGGCTGAATACATGGAGAAGGCATCTAAAAACCTAGAGGCCAGCCAAGAACTCCAAAAAGCTTGGCATGACCAGAAGGCTGTCCTGACTGTATACCAGCCTGGACAGAAGGTGTGGGTACTGGAGCCAGTGGCCCCAGCAGCCCTCAAAGACAAATGGTCTGGGCCCCACACCATCATTGAGCAAAAGGGAGAGGTCACCTACCTGGTGGACCTTGGAACCCCCAGGAGCCCCCTCAGGGTGCTCCATGTGAACCGGCTCAAGGCATATGTCGACAGGAAGGACATGAGCTTGCTCATGGCCACAGATGAGGGACAGGAGGAAGAGAGTGACCCTCTCCCAGACCTGCTCATTCAGAATCCTGATGATGGATCAGTAGATGGTGTTGTCTTTTGTGGCAGCCTCTCTGAACATCAGCAACAGGATTGCAGGCAAGTTCTGCAATCCTTCAGACATATGTTCTCTCTGACACCCAGTCAAACTGATTGGTGTACCCATGAAGTGGACACTGGAGACAGTCTGCCTGTCAAGAGTAAAATCTACAGACAGCCTGATCATGTCAGAGACTGCATCAAAACAGAAGTGCAGAAAATGTTGGAGTTGGGAGTCATTGAGCCCTCAGATAGCCCTTGGGCTAGCCCAGTAGTTCTAGTGCCAAAGCCTCACACCCAGGGTGGTAAGAGAGAGATGAGGTTTTGCGTAGACTACAGAGGCCTCAATGCAGTCACTAAGACTGATGCCCACCCAATACCAAGGGCAGATGAACTTATAGATAGATTGGCTTCTGCCAACTACTTAAGCACATTTGACCTGACAGCTGGGTATTGGCAAATCAGGTTAGCTGAGGAAGCCAGGCCCAAGACAGCATTTTCTACCCCTGGTGGACATTATCAGTTTGTGGTAATGCCCTTTGGGTTGAAAAATGCATCTGCCACCTTCCAAAGGCTGGTGAATCAAGTTCTCACTGGGATGGATGACTTCTGTGCAGCATATCTGGACGACATTGCTGTCTTTAGCTCCACCTGGGAGGATCACCTGGTCCACCTGAGGAAAGTGTTAGAGGCCCTGCAAAAGGCAGGCCTCACTATCAAGGCCACTAAGTGCCAGATAGGGCAGACACAGGTTGTATACCTGGGCCACCTTGTAGGTGGAGGCCAGGTTCAGCCATTGGAGAGTAAGATACAGGCCATCAAGGACTGGGCTCCTGTGGTAAATAAATCATTAATTACCGGTACTATTTTTGATTATAATGAATAAAACAGATACCTCGAATCCTGTCTCTTATTTATTGAGCTATCAGAGTCTGACAGGCTTTAATCAGGCATAAGGGAAGGGACAGGAATGGGATAGCCTGCATGGAAATAGAATGGATGGCAGCTGCCAGGGAATGGGAATGGCATGGGGGGGCTTTCAGTAACAGTACACAGTATATATATACTAAAACAATTACATTACATTCAATACATTAGGCGTAGCAGTAGGCGTAACTCGTAGCAGTCGCGAAAGATAAGGACAAAATGGGTGTAACAAGAAGGCGTGTACAGGGCGTATACATAGACATGTGGTATGAAACGTCACAGAAATGTCATGAGTGGGCGGAAACATGGAGGGGGCTACCTGAGAGCAGCTGGGACCTTTAACCTAGTGGTGCGCGCAAACAGGCAATGACGTGTTACCAGGAGGAACTGGGGGCTATGACTTCTGCGCTAGAAGAGGAGACTAAAGTCTGCGGTGTCAGAATGACATGTGCCTATATTGTATCTGGTATCTGGTGTTTGGAGTACATGTTGATAGAATCCAAAAGTTATCAGGGCAAAGGCTACTTGACACTAAGACTGGTGCATGCATTATTCTACATATATTGCGTGTGCTAGGAATATTCTATGAATATTAATACAGTATTTCTCTTACATGGAGACAGAAAGACTAGACCATGGCTGAAACTGTTGATGCGATTCAGTAGCTTAGGAATGCAGAGAAGGAGGGCTGGACTGATAACTAAAAGCATAACATACTCTTGGCAGACTGGGAGGCAGAGCCAGGCCGGGCCGGGCACTGCGAGGCAGGAAGTAAGTGAAGGGTCAGGGATGCAGGTGGGGGCTGTATCGCTCCTCGGAGTGGGTTCAGGAGACTGGAGCTGAATCTGATGTCCGGGCCCTTTCGAGGCCTAGAAACGGGGACAATTCAATGACTTAACGTGCACACTGTGAAATGTGGCAACATAGGCCTAATACTCGTTGCTTTCACGAGGACTGGAAACTGGCATACTAGAGTTGGACACAACTATGATTGCGTCTTTAATCGATCATAGGGGGATACATGCATATCGATCATGCACATATAGCATAAAATGGGGAACACGTAGGCACATATAACATGGCAAAATTTACTTTTCCACATTCCCTCCTTGTGCCCTACGTTTCCCTCAGGAAACATCAATATTCATGATACCATCTATCTGTTCATATAGCATCATTTGCTCGTCTCGAATTGTCTTGGAACGGGATTTAGGACTAGGAATACAGGATGTAGCACACAAGCCGCAAATCGCAGGGCCACATTGTAAACAGAGGCAGCAACTGAATACGATCATTACTGCTATACCTAGGAATGACAATACTTTCCATCCCCATGCAGATATGATACTCCAGAGCCAACCGGACCATGTCCAGGTGCCTGGATTTTGGTGTAACTGATGGGCAATTTTATGAAGTCTGGTTATAGCTGAATAAACAGACGGCGCGTTATTAGGAATGAAAATGCAGCAACTAGATCCGATGACTCTACAAGCTCCTCCTCTATCGGCCAGTATGACGTCAAGAACGAGACGATTTTGGAGCACAACAAATCTCATAGCAGATTGCTCTTCAGTTAAATTACCTAGAGCGGAAGTAGTCTCATTCACTACTGCTTCAAGGGTTCTGGTTAACCTACGTATTAACTTACTATTCTGGACAGGGCCTATAAAGAAAAAGAAACCTTTATTGAAGTCTTGATATTGTTCTAGAGCAGTTTCAGTTTGATCGACAATTGGGGACTCAGTCTCTCTTCTATGTCTAACGTGTACTAGATGTGTGTTTCTGTGATAATCGGATGGGGCTAGAAAAACTGGTGGCAGTAGGAAGGCAATGCAACATGTTCCATCCCAATCGAGGGGCAGACGAACATATGCGGTCTGACCACAGACAAAATAAGAATGACGTGAGGCTTTGAAAATAGATTTCCCACTGTCACTATACTCGACAATAGTAGTACAATCACTATGTCCTACATGTGCGGAACCATTCTTTCTGACACATAATTCGCCTTTGACTGGTAGTACTGAAATAGCAGGCAATTCTGGAGTTGTATCGGACTGAACATTCAGGACCATGAAATTCGAGGAGTAATTACCTAAATCATATACTTCATTTTCTAGATCTAACCCTGTTCTATGGGAAAGACCTTGCTTGTCTGGAAAACATGTTCGATTCAGAAGGGACATATCAGTGGAGGATGACGTTAATGTGGACTATGCTCCACACGAACCATTGTGTGAAAACGGATAAGGAAAGAGTGGCAGAACTCCCTTCGGTGTCTGGAAAGGGGGAAGTCGACCACACACCCAACAATTAGTGGCATTACTGGTCTGGTGTGAATAGTGTAACATTCTGATAAATGTGTTGTTACGCATAGCAAGACGATAGGATAGCTCGTGAGGAGGCAGATCACTGAATGTGTGCTCTATTGTAGCATTAGAAAACATATGTACATGTGAAATAGGAAAACATAAATGTAAAGCATAACTTATGCATGTAACCATAAGACTCAAAAATAATAAAAAGAATAGAACGATAATACATCTTTTAGAGTTTTGACTAACTCTCTCACTATGTGGGTCTGTCTCATACATGTCAGGAACCTGTCTAACCGTTTCACCCGAGAGGGACTTAGACAATTAAACTGGCTGACTTATTTTACTAGACCGGAGTTTTACTTTATACTCCTGCTGCGGAGTTTTCTCTAACAGGGGAAGTTTGAATTTAGAGTCTGTCTTTGGGCAGTCCTTAAGAATAGGGCAGTCTTTGATAAATGTCCTTTGTCGCAATCCATGGAATTTCTTGATATGGCTGGTATGCACCCAGCCCTTGCGTCCTTCGAGCTTGACTGCGGTCCTTGTTGTTAATAACACCAGCTGGGGCTCCTTCCAACGGGGCTCCAACGGACTTGAACGATCAAAATTGCGCACCAGGACGAATTCTCCCGGAACGACTTCATGCGGTTTCACCTCAGTGTTGTCTGGAAATGCAGCGGTAACCTGTGAACGACAAGAGTGTAGGGCAGACATCAAGGAAGCTAGGTAATCTGTCAGCATATTACTGGAAACGTCTGTAATGCTACGGGGTCTAGGTGTACCCCACATGTTTGGAGGGCGGCCGAATACGACCTCGTACGGGGACAGACCTGATCTAGAGTGTGCAACCATTCTCATATAAAAAAGGGCAACTGGCAGTGCTACCAACCAATCTACACCTTTTTCTGTACATACTTTGGCAATGCGGATTTTCAAAGTCTGGTTATGTCTCTCTACGAGACCGGCTGCTTCAGGATGGCGTACACAATGGAACTTCCACTGGTACCCTAACAGAAGGGAAACTTGTTTCATGAGCTCGGATGAGAATGGCTGGCCGTTATCTGAATACACGACCCTAGGTAATCCATAGCGGGGAAAATACTCACGAACCAACTGCCTGGCAGTGGTCGCCGCTGTGTAATCTGGAACTGGATATGCTTCTGTCCACCTGGACAAAGCGCATACAACTACGAGGACATACTTGAAACCTCGACATCGCTCCATCTAAATATAATCCATTTGGAGGACTTCAAAAGGGTGGTCAGGAGGATGGAATCCACCTTGTTCCACCGGAACACCTTTACCTGGATTAAACTGACAACATATCATACAGGTACGTACTTTCTGCTTGGCTGCTGCTCGTAAATGCTTGTTGAACCAAAGGTTCTGAATACTGTCTAACATAGCTTTTTCTCCTAGATGTGCTGGACTATGTGCGGTATTAATAATGACTTGAACCATAGAGTCGGGGAGAAACCATGTGGCTTTTCCCTTCGTCAACCATCCTTGATCTGTCTGGACCCCTCCTTGTTCGGACCATTTCTTGATTTCATCGGAAGTAGCATGTAACTGTATATCTATTACATCTTGTGTAGGGTCCTTAACTGTCATACAAGTAGTCTGTTCTGGAATGGGTGTCAGTGTCGTGTTAACTGGAATGTCTGGAGTCTGAGCTGTGAGCTTGGCTGTTCGATCTGCTAGATCGTTACCTTGGGAAATAATGTCAGTGACTTTCGTATGTGCTTTGCACTTCATAATGGCAATAGCTGTCGGTAAATGTATTGCATCTAACAGAGCTTGAATGAGGAGACCATGTTGAATCTTGGTTCCATGAGAAGTCATGAAACCTCGTTCCTGCCAGAGCACTCCAAAGTCGTGTACGACTCCGAATGCATAACGTGAATCTGTATATATGTTAACTTTCAGGTTCTTGGCACGTATGCAGGCTTGGGTCAGAGCGATGAGCTCTGCTGCTTGAGCAGACAGGGTGTCAATACGATGTGTTTCTATAACTTCGGTGTCAGTAGTCACTGCATACGCGGCTACTAGTTCTCCTGTACTTGTTCTCATACATGAACCATCCACATAAAGTGTCAGGTCGGGATCTGGTAATGCAATATCTGTCAAGTCTTGTCTTGGCTTTGTCATGGTGTTAACAATTTCCACACAATCATGTGTGGCAGGATTTGAAGTAACTGACGGTAACAGTGTAGCAGGATTTAGAATGTTGCAGCGTCTGATTTCTATGTGTGGCTGAAACAGTGTCAGTTCATAACCTGTTAAACGTGCAATTGTCAAGTGCTGAGTCTGTGTTCGGTTTAAAAGAACTTCCACGGAGTGTGGAACTTGTACTGTCAGGGAGTGTCCTAACACTATGGAATCACTTTGTCTGATAGCTAGAGCTGTGGCTGCAACTGACTTGAGGCACGCAGGCAGCACCTGGGCCACTGGATCTAATGTGCTAGAAAAATAAGCACAGGGCTTGTATTGTCCTGCTTGATCTTGTGTGAGAACAGATAATGCAGTACCATCACGTTCTGTAACAAAAAGTGTAAAACGCTTACTGTAGTTCGGTGTTGCTAGAACAGGTGCTTGGCATAAGGCTTTCTTTAACTCATTAAAAACAAGTGTATGTTCCTGGGTCCAAGGGAGGACAGTCGATACGGCTGCCTCCTGTGTCGTTAACTGTATCAGTGGTTTGGCTAGAAATGCGTACTGAGGAATCCATTGTCTGCAGTAAGAAGTGAGGCCGATAAAAGCTCGTACCTCCTTCTGTGTCTTGGGCTGTGGAAGACATGCTATTAACTGGATACGGTCAGGTGTCAACTGCCTACCCCTCTTGGACAGTAAGTGTCCCAAGTAGACCACTTGCTGGACACAGAATTGTAATTTGGAAGGGGACACCTTGTGCCCCATCTCGGCCAGAAAATACAGAACTGTAAGTGACGCACGCTCGCAGTCACGTTCAGAACGGGCTGTGATCAGTAGATCATCGACATACTGGAGCAGGGCAGTGTCAGTTGGCATGTGAATATTGTCTAGTTGTCTCTTAAGTGCTTGACTGTAAATACTAGGACTTTCTGTAAAACCTTGAGGTGCTCGTGTAAATTTATAGCTTCTTCCATTTAAACAGAAACCGAAAAGGAACTGGCTGTCTGGATGAATGGGGACACTGAAGAATGCGTTCTTGAGATCGATAACTGTGAAGAACGTAGCTTCAGAATCAATGGCTGTCAATAGGGATGAAATATCTGGGACTACTGGGTACTGGGGTATGATACATTTATTAAGTTCTCGAAGGTCAATCACTAATCGATAAACTGGAGGTGCATTTGGATCAGTACGTTTCAAGACTGGAATGATAGGAGAATTACATACATTGGAGTCAGTTTCTACAACCACTCCTTGGGCAATAAGTTCGTCAATAATTTTGGATAAGGCTGCTACAGCCTCAGGTGGCAATTTGTACTGTCTGATTCGTGGTAAAACAACACCTTGCTTTAGAGTCACACGATGGGGTGTGATATGCATACAACCTACATCAGTTGGACCTTGCGCCCATAAATGCTGTGGTACATTCAATAATCTTGGATCAAAATCACGTAATACATAATGACCTTTAAAATCTCGCAAGAACAGGCGGAGCCCTTCTGGGGAGCAGCAAATTATGGCACCTAATTCTTTCAGTGTCTTAACGCCTAATACATTTTCTGGACATGACTTCGTGAGTAACAAATCAGTAGTTCGGGACAATGGACCGACTTCTAGAGTAACTGGTTTCGATATTTCATTAACAATAGGCTTTCCTGAAAATCCAAGGGAAAAATTTCTAGAGCCTGAGAGTGGAGCCCCTGGAACCTCGTCATGACTGATGGTAGTCCTACTTGCCCCTGTATAAATCAGAAACTTTCTGTCTTTCCCTAATACTTGACTATGTACATAGGGACCCTCTTGATCTACAGGTATCTCGATGAGAGGCAAGCCTACCTCCCTCTCTAGGCTGTTTCATGAATATGGCTGATAATCTGGATACTCTGTCTGTGCATACTGGTACATCTGCTGTGTAACGTGCTGTGTTGCAGCTATAGGCTGCGGTGCTGTAACTGTCTGTTGTGTGTTCTGCGGTGGCTGGGAAGTCTGTGAAACTTGTTCTTGTCTAGGCGGACGTGGTCTTTCTTTAGTTTTACCAGTAGCTATGTTGTGTTTCAGAACTGCACACTCGTTTATAAAATGACCTGGCTGTTTACAATAATTGCATGTCCCTTTAACGGGAGCTGTAGGATGACTGGCTTGATTCGGACCCCTCTTCTGACTGTCTTTTGGAACAGATTGTGCAACTAATACTTTCATTTTCGTGTCTTTCATACGTCTCCTTTCGTGTTCCTGCTCTTCCCTGATTCTGTTCTGGTGATACTGGAGCATTTGAAGCATCTGTGACGGAGTATTAGCTTGCCAGGTGCTTTCGACTTTCAATACTCTATTTTTAACTTGTGGACTTGAATTCTCGACTAGTTTGGTAACAAAAAGATGAGGGTACGATTCACTACTTGTTTTCAGACCACTATTAATAATAAAACATTTCTCAAATCTAGAATAAAAATCACTAGTATCTTCGTCTTGTTTCTGTTTACAGGCTGAGATGGCATCCCAATCTTCCTTTTTCGTGGCTAGTAATCTTGGCAAGACTTGTATTAATAACTCGGGCAATTCTTTAGCTTTATCCCCAAGACCGGTACCTGGTACTCGTGTATTATCTTCAGCTTCTAGAGCTGTCCAATCTATCTTTTTCTCTCCTACCTCCCATTCTTTTTCTTTGAGTTTTTCATATATGCCCGCGGGCAACAGGACCTTTAGCATTTTAATGATATCAGGATACGTGTATTCTCCCATACGGAGCATGTCTTTTAATTCACGGTGGAACCCTGCTGGATCTTTATCGTGACAGGGAATTAGCTTTTTCATCTCTAAGAGTTCCATTTTTGTGATGGGGGTGTAAACAAATACTCGTTCTAGATCACCACCCGCTGTCCTAACTGGATGTACTTCTCGTAACGGATTCTGTCTGTCTATGTAGAATGGCTTACTTTCTGGGGGTGAGACATGAACAAAATGTGGATTCAGAAACGTTCGGTATTTGTGGCGCTGTTCTAGAATGACACTAATTAAATCGGTACCTAGACCTTTCCATCTGTACTGGAGTAACTCGTTTAATACATCATGTAGAGGACCTGGATCAGAATGTTGTTCCTCATACAGTGTGATGAGGTGCTGGATCATATACATACTCACCAGACGTTGCTCGGCTGGGGGCAGTTTCAGGAACATTTGTGCCACGATTTCATCTGGAAACGTGGTAGAATCAGTGGTCCACCGGACTGCTGATCGGGCTAGTTCTTGTTCATGCATTGTACTGAGCTCACTATAACCTATTCGTGATTTCAGGATGTGATCGGTAGCTTGGAATACTTGCTCAAGAGAGCACTGTTCTGGTGCTGGAGGAGGAAAAACTTTCTTGTGATCTAGGCGTGAATGTCGGTCGGAAAGTCTAGTTCTACCTACATACGCTATTCTGGAGGGATTCTCGTCGTCTACCTCTTCAGTAGAAAAGTCGTCTTCTTTCTCGGTTGCTTGTTTTGCTTCTCGTTTCTCGTGTAACTTTATTATTTCCCTACGAATTTTCTTGTACATACTCTCTATACAATTTTGTGTTTTCCCTCGGCTATATTGTCACTCCACCTGGTCAGGACTTTCATTTCTTCTTGATCTTTTTCCGGACAATCTTGCTCTCTAATTAAACAGTTAATTAGAAACTTTAAAATCATGAGCTGAGTCTCGACTTTTCTTTGAACCATGGCTTCGTGAACACTTTCTGGATTTGCTCCTGTACGGATAAAACGATATATTCTGTCTAGATGTTCTCTCATATCGGGCAGGGTGTCCAAATAGTCGGTCACCCGTCTTAAACGTAATGAATATATGACCATATTACCATCGCCTGGAACTGGATCATAACGACATTCGGTAAGTGCTCGCTTGATATCTACGTATGTATTCACTTTTGGCGTACGCTGTAACGCTAGTTCATGTAGCGTCATACGTCTGTGTTGAGGCGGGGTACCAGGAGAATCTCCCCCCGCTGCTCCTAAACTAGAATCGTCGGTGTGTACTGTACGTGCTGGGAGAGTGACTGATGTAGCTGGTACATGTACTGTGGGCTGGGCCGGGGGTACTGTAACAGGTGCTGTAACATGAACTGGACCCACGGAACCAGCAACTGGAGGAGCAGAAATTACATTATTTACGGGAGCAGGCGGAACAGGATTTGCATATTCTGGGACTGTATCGTCCAAATAGGACGAGAGGAAAATATCAGCTGCGGTCGGTTTGTGACGTAGCTTAGTCGGGACTAATGGTGGCGGAAAATTACTGGATGCTTCCGGGGTTGCCTTCGGCAAGCCCTCGGCAAGAAGAGGATACATGCCCCTTATAAGAGCATTTCTCTGTCTGTCTGACTGTTCTGCTCTAACTCGTTCACCTTCTTCTAGAAGTTCCCTTTCTTGGGCTCTTTATGCGGATTCCCTACTTAATTCTGTTTTTCTGAATTCTTTTTCGGTTCTTTTATGAGATTCTTTGCGCCATAACTCGATGGCATCTTTCTGGGACTGTCTGGCTTTCTTTTTCCATAATGCTTCTTCTACTCGCATGATGCACTCGGCATCCCATGTACCTGATATGGGCCATCTATATTTCTCTTCTAACTCCTTGGTATAGTCCACCCATAAATCTAAATACAATATGGCACTTAAGCCATGCTTATGATACATAAAATGTCCGGGACTGTCCCTAGGCGGGACAGGAACTGCTTCCTCGAGTAACCCTTTTCTGGTTTTTAACTGACATAACTTGGAAAACAGAGGCATTCTAAACTTGAATCCGAACACAATACAATACACGATAAACACAGAAATGAATAGAAAAACAAATCACTCATACCACGACATTGAAAACACATTGAATAACATTTAGAACAACAGTTCGGACAGAATATTACCTGGTATACTGAAAACAGAACACATGAATTTCTCGAGAACGAAACTTACTAGAATTACTAGATGCACTGCTAAAACAGTACGAAACATACCGGTCCCATAAAGAGACACGTCAGGACCCGTGTCCACCTAGGTGAACACTTCGGACTGGATCTGTGTACCCAAACCCACTGTACCAGGGACAAATTAATTGACCCTGTCTAGATACTACCCCAGCAACGGTACTCACCGGGCAGCAAGAACGGAAGGCCTCGGACTGGACTGGACTGCTACGACGTCGGACTACGAACTTCGGACTTCAGTTACAGGTGGGCCTCCGAATACCTCGGACCTTGTACTCTCGGCTTGGGCTCTGGTCGGGACTCGCCGCGTTCCTCACCGCCTCGTCTGGATGCTGGACCGCAACCTCCGTCTCCTCCGTGGGCCTGAGGGATACTTGAAGCAGAAATATCTGCTGGTGCGCAGTAGAGTTCCGTCACGGCTGCAGAGGGTCAGGGGGCCTGCGTGGCTTCGCCGGCGCGTGGGGAAAGGGCAAGTCCCTATTCGGGCGCCATTATGTGGTAAATAAATAATTAATTACCGGTACTATTTTTGATTATAATGAATAAAACAGATAGCTCAATAAATAAGAGACAGGATTCGAGGTATCAGAGTCTGACAGGCTTTAATCAGGCATAAGTGAAGGGACAGGAACGGGATAGCCTGCACGGAAATAGAATGGATGGCAGCTGCCAGGGAATGGGAATGGCATGGGGGGGCTTTCAGTAACAGTACACAGTATATATATACTAAATCAATTACATTACATTCAATACAGTAGGCGTAGCAGTAGGCGTAACTCGTAGCAGTCGCGAAAGATAAGGACAAAATGGGTGTAACAAGAAGGCGTGTACAGGGCGTATACATAGACATGTGGTATGAAACGTCACAGAAATGTCATGAGTGGGCGGAAACATGGAGGGGGCTACCTGAGAGCAGCTGGGACCTTTAACCTAGTGGTGCGCGCAAACAGGCAATGACGTGTTACCAGGAGGAACTGGGGGCTATGACTTCTGCGCTAGAAGAGGAGACTAAAGTCTGCGGTGTCAGAATGACATGTGCCTATATTGTATCTGGTATCTGGTGTTTGGAGTACATGTTGATAGAATCCAAAAGTTATCAGGGCAAAGGCTACTTGACACTAAGACTGGTGCATGCATTATTCTACATATATTGCGTGTGCTAGGAATATTCTATGAATATTAATACAGTATTTCTCTTACATGGAGACAGAAAGACTAGACCATGGCTGAAACTGTTGATGCGATTCAGTAGCTTAGGAATGCAGAGAAGGAGGGCTGGACTGATAACTAAAAGCATAACATACTCTTGGCAGACTGGGAGGCAGAGCCAGGCCGGGCCGGGCACTGCGAGGCAGGAAGTAAGTGAAGGGTCAGGGATGCAGGTGGGGGCTGTATCGCTCCTCGGAGTGGGTTCAGGAGACTGGAGCTGAATCTGATGTCCGGGCCCTTTCGAGGCCTAGAAACGGGGACAATTCAATGACTTAACGTGCACACTGTGAAATGTGGCAACATAGGCCTAATACTCGTTGCTTTCACGAGGACTGGAAACTGGCAAACTAGAGTTGGACACAACTATGATTGCGTCTTTAATCGATCATAGGGGGATACATGCATATCGATCATGCACATATAGCATAAAATGGGGAACACGTAGGCACATATAACATGGCAAAATTTACTTTTCCACACTCCTCCAATCACCCAGACTCAGGTTCGAGCTTTCTTGGGCCTGACTGGGTACTATAGGAAATTTGTCAGAAATTATGGGTCCATAGTGACCCCCCTTAATGACCTGACAAGTAAAAAGATGCCTTAGAAAGTTCAGTGGACAGCAAGCTGTCAGAAAGCATTCGATGACCTAAAGCAGGCCATGTGCACAGCACCTATCCTAAACAGTCCAGACTTCTCCAAACCATTCATTGTCCAAACAGATGCTTCTGAGTTGGGTGTGGGAGCTGTTCTATCTCAGCTGAATTTTTATGGCAACGACCAGCCAATTGCTTTCATTAGCAGAAGGCTGACCCCCAGAGAGAAAAATTGGTCAGCTATTGAGAGGGAGGCCTTTGCTGTGGTATGGGCCCTGAAGAAGTTGAGGTCCTACTTGTTTGGAACTCACTTCACAGTTCAGACCGACCATAAGCCCCTCTTATGGCTAAGTCAGATGAAGGGTGAAAACCCCAAACTACTTAGGTGGTCCATTTCCCTACAGGGGATGGATTTTACAGTGGAGCACAGACCTGGTACTGATCATGGCAATGCTGATGGGCTCTCCAGGTATTTCCACTTAGAGCAAGAAGACTCACCTGGTCAAGGTTACTTTATTGTCCCAAAGTTTGGGGGGGGGTCATGTAGGAGAGTAGGGTCTGCAATCCTATGATCACCCAGATTTTTGCTTTTTGCTTCACTGGTTTACGACTTTCCCTGGCTGTGGGCCTGCTAATCAGACCCACAGCCTAGCTGTTCTCTCTACTCCAAATTGTACCCAGGTACTGAATTGGCACTGGGCCCTCTCAAGTCCCTGTACCCAGGGCTGAGGTGCACCCAGAAGTCTCCCAGGGGCTGCAGCATTTATTATGCCACCCCTGGGCTGACTAACTAAATCAGACACAACTGGCTGCTTGACAGCTGGGGCAGAGTGGTGTACTCACCCTCTGCTGTAGATATAGTATTCCTATATCTAAACCTAAATGGACACACAGATCTCCTATCAGTCACTCCTATGGCAGGCCTTGACAATCCTGAAGGCAGAGTGCTTGGAATCGTGTGAGATGGTGCTCTGGCATGAGCTGAGCCTGTCTGCGGCTTTCGGGATCCATCCCTTAGCCGTTTCCATGATATCGCATACCATATACTCTTAAGTGCATTATAATCCTCGCGGTTATATGCCAACTCTGGTATCGCTTTATCAAAACATGTCGAGTAAGGTGTCATACGAATTGGAATACTAACCCCTCGCCAATTCTGGCGACGGGGTTAGCATTCCACCCTTCTAGAGGGACACGACATGTATGTAACCTGTAACCCCGGTTAAAGTCAGACAGAGCCTTAGCTCCACAAAATGGATGCTGCCACCGAGACACAAGTCTGCCCTCCTGCTGCTGGGAGTCCTCCCAGCCCAGGAGGCAAGGACAAAGGGTTTCCTGCCAGGGGCGGTGCCAGCACCGTCCCAGACAGGATTTTGTGTATCCTAGGTAGGCAGGGTGTAGGAAGGTGGCTACCTGACTATGGTTACCCCAGATTTTTTGCCTGTGTTTAGCTGGTTTTTTGACTTAGTTGACCTGGTTCCCTGCTAATCAGGGCCCCAGGCCATCTGCTCTCTCTGTAAAATGGATTCCATGTACCCTAGGTACATACCACAATTGGAAATGGACTCCTTGTCAGCCCCTGTATAATGCACTATAGGTGCCCAGGGCATAGGAGCCACCAAGGCCTACCAGGGGCTGCAGCATATCTTTTGCCACCCCTGGCTGGTTCTTAAATTGACACAACTGGCTGATCACTCAGCTGGGGTAAGGTGGTGTAATCACCCCTTGCTTAGATATAGTATACCTATATCTAAACCTATATCTGGACACATATTAACCTGTGAGCCACTCCTATGGAAGGCCTCATCAATCCTGGAGGCAGAGTGCGTGGTTTAATGTGAGATGGAGCTCTAGCATGAGCTGAGCCTGTCTGCAGCTGTCGGGAACAACTCCCTAAGCTGTTTCAGGATAATGCCATACCATATACTCTTAAGCGCCTTATAATCCTCGCGGTTATATAGCAACTTTGGTTTGGCTTTATCAAAACATGTCGTGTAAGGTGTCATACGATTTGGAATACTATCCCCTCGCCAGTTCTGGCGACGGGGATAGCATTCCACCCCTCTAGAGGGGTAAGACATGTTACTTTGCTTTAATGCGGTTGATTTCTCCAAAGACCTAAGATCCACAAAATGGATGCCTCTGCCACAGACAAATGTCTGGACCCCTGGAGCTGACCGAAACTCAGTCAAGGGGGTCCTGGACAAAGGGTTTCCTGTCACAGGAGGGTGTCACCGCCCTCCAGACAGGAGATAGTGTATTGTAGCAGGGAGGTTTGAAAGAAACCAGACACTGCCTGGGGCGCACAAGGCTGCCCCTTGCATAATCCGGCCAAACCGGTTCTGGGGCACTCCAGCCCTCGTGCCAGGGCGGCCTGGATCAAAGGAAGGGGGTGTATCCACCCACTTCCTGGGTCCCACCCATAGGAGGGGACCTAGCAGGTAATCACGCCCACCAGATTCGAATAAGAGTGGGAGCAGTGCGAATGCACATCAGATTTCCTGGAAGAAACATTTGAAACGATATTCTGGACCCTTCGCCCTCCATCTCAACGTGGAAGCCCGAAGAATCTCCCTTGTGGTCAAGGAGTGACCACCCTGCAGCAGCAGGCACCATCCAGCCCTCGACGTCTACTTAGTTGCAGTTCCCGCCGGAACTCGAGCGACTGAGATCGACGAGATCAAGCCTGCCCAGCTTCTAACAGCCCGATCCACAGTCCCTGCAAAGCTGAGACCCGTGGAGGCGACCGGAAGCGTGGGGCACGCCATCTTGAAGTGACCACGAGACGCTGACCGTGCAGCCCACGAGTGACCCTCGAAGCTGTACACCGGGGTTTGAGAAGCCCCCACCCTGAGCTACTCCTGAGCCGAAGTTCAGCCCTCCACACTCGACGAGTGCTGCGTGGGGCCCTTTGGCACGATTTGGCTCAACGCGTTGGCCCGGTCACTTGCCAGCTGGCTTGTGGTCCCTGTGCCGACGAACTACCTAAAAAGACTTGTGATTCCGGTTGCTCCAGATCCACACCAGCTCCCCTGAAAAGGAGCCCCGACTCTGACCTTCCTGGTCCGAGTGAGAAGCAATCTTCCGATCCTGCGTGGATTGCTCTTACCAAGGCTTGTTTGCTCCAAACTTGAAGCCGACTGCACCGACGGTGAGAGCCTGCGTGGGACAGATCGTGACCTGCTCCTGGACGTCGCAGATGCCCCAGAGCCCACGTGACAGCGGAGAGAAGCTCCTCGACGACCACCTGATTGCGCCCGACATTGCCTGGTTCCGTCCTGGTTCCACCCTGGTCACTGCTGAGTGACCCAGACTCTGTCCCCTCTGCTTTCAGGTACTCTACAACTTGAGTCCACCCTTGGACTCCACCGGACACTTCGTCTTCACCCTGCCTGCAGCCCTTTCAGCTTCAAGCACCAAGAGCCTGCGTGTCAAAACCCGACGCCACTTCGACCCTGTGCACCCACTTCCTGTGGGTGAGGTAACTTTGCTCCGCCGGTGTTCCCACACTGGTGCACACCTCTAGGGTCTGTGTGTTAAGTTTTGTTCCTCTAGGTTCAGCGGAAGTGTCCTTAAACTTTAACTCTTTGACTTTTACGCACCATTGGTTAACATTGGTGCATGCGTGCGCTTTCCGCACATCTCCCGAATCCCGAGGGCCATTCCCGACTTCAGCATTGCTTGTCCTGACTGCTCCCAGCGATTCCCTAGGCCCTAGGCCTAACCACTGCTCGAGTGGCATCTCTTATACCACTTGTTTAGTATATGGTTTGAGTGGCCACCCGCCCTCATCCATAATTGTGCAACTTGTATGTTTAAACAGTGCTTTTTGATTTAACGCTTGTGCT
Organism: Lissotriton helveticus; assembly: GCF_964261635.1. Lineage (NCBI taxonomy): Eukaryota > Metazoa > Chordata > Amphibia > Caudata > Salamandridae > Lissotriton > Lissotriton helveticus. The sequence goes on from NC_136068.1 coordinate 1,191,960,355, forward strand.
CCTTTATTCATAAAGAATACTGGGGATTGTTTTTAGTAATAAACACATATATTTTTATAATATATACTTGTGTGGTGTCCTTTCATTTGGTATTACAGGATTGTATGTGGTAAAACAGCTCGCTTAACACGACCTCTTAAGTTAAGCCTTTAGGCTGCTTAGTCCATGCTACCCCTAGGATAGCTTGTCTAATAAGGTTGACTTACAACCAGACACCATAAGGGATTGTTTGGTCAGGTAGTAGGTGGTTCCAGAATTGGAAACATCCCCTACCAGGCCAACTTCTCACATTGGTGAGCAGCGGTGCGGATTTGAGCTTGCTGTTGTTTTACCATTGCAATCTTTATATCAAATTGAAAGATCACATCAAGTACCTCTAGGTACATATAAAATCAAAAGCTTAGCATATTAAGTTCTACTGAACTTAGTAGTTGTAGGTTGAAGGGAGTAGCACACCCCTGACTACAACTCACTAGCAAGGTCCAGTAGGAAAACACTTAGTGTAGGTAAGTGCACCACTTACACCTCACTAGTAACCATGTCTGACACAGGAAAGGCCTCAGGGTCTAGTCCTGTGACAGTTGACCCTACCCAGGCAACTTTTGGATATGACAAACTAACCCGCAGAAACTTGATTGCCTTGTGCAAAGCAAGAGGGTTAAAAAGAGGCAGAAGCCCCACCTGCCTAATCCTGGTAGAAATCCTAGAACAGGATGACTTAGAGAAGGCAAAAGCAGCTTCCCTAGATACAGGAAATGGAGGGAACCCCCCTGAAACTGATCTCCCTCAGGAGGAGGAAGATGATGATGACTTAGATGAGGACTCAGATGTTGAGGACTTAGAAGTACAGGATCAGGGTAGCCAGGTTCCAGTTGCCAGGCTTAGCCAGGCCAACTTGGACCTACTGGGGAATGGAGAGGGCCAGCACCTCCCCAGAACCCAACATGTTATTCTCCCAGGCAACAGAAGAGTGAGATCTCCCTCAGGGGACTCCCATGTTTCTAGTGCCTCCAGAGAATCACAGAGAGGCATGAGTGCTTCTCAAAAGCTAGAGCATAGGGCCAGAATGAGGGCTGTCAAACTCCAGATAGAGAGGGAGGAGGTAGCCTTGGCTCAAGCTAAACTTGCCTTGGCAAGAGAGCAAAAATTGTGTGGCTTAGATGCCACTGGTGGCAGCAATATTCCTAAAGAGAAACCCAGGTCCTATGATAGTAGAAACCTGACAAAGATTGTGCCCCCCTACAAGGAAGGGGATGACATCCACAAGTGGATAACTGCTCTTGAGAGAGCCTGCATGGTACAGCAGGTTCCTGAGGAACAGTGGGCAGCAATCTTATGGTACTCCTTTTCAGAGAAAGGGAGAGATAAGCTCCTCACTGTTAGACATGAGGATGCAAACAATTACAAAGTCCTGAAGAGTGTTCTGATAGATGGGTTTGGCTTAACCACTGAACAGTACAGGTTGAAGTTCAGAGACACCCAGAAGACACAGACTCAGGACTGGACTGATTTTGTTGATTGTGCAACTAAGGCTCTGGAGGGTTGGCTACATGGCAGCAAAGTACATGACTTTACAGGATTGTATAATTTGATTATGAGGGAGCAGATCCTAAGTAATTGTCAGAACCAGCTCTTACACCAGCACCTGGTGGACTCTGATCTGACCTCTCCCCAAGAATTGGGAAAGAAGGCAGACAAGTGGGTCAGAACCAGGATTAGGCCTAAGAATCAGGACAGTAACCAGAAGAAGGAGTCTACCAAGCCTCAAGATAAGGGTGGGGATAAAAATAAAGAAAAGACTTCCCCAGGGCCCCAAAACTCCAAGAATGGGGGTGGGTCCCAAGACACTTCTTCAACTGAGAAAAAGCCTTATTGTTATCCCTGTAAACAGGTTGGGCATTACAAAACAGACAACTGTTGTCCCAAGAATAACAATAAAGAAAATATACCTCCAAAGCCAGCTTCAACACCTCCTGTTACTGTCAGCAGTAATCCCCCAGGAAGTGGAAGCACACCCAGGAATCTGGGTGGGTTTACTGTTGGAGCTCAGGTGGACCCTGGCCTATCCAGGTCCCCATCACCCAATGATCTTGTTTATGAGACTGGCATGGGGTTTGCCAACTTCTCTGCTTGCCCAAATACTCTGAGCAAGTATAGACAAGAACCCATCATCAATGGTTTGAAAGTTGAAGCTTTTAGAGACACAGGGGCTAGCATCACCATGGTGGCTGATGGCATAGTCCCCTCTAAGCAACTTTTACCTGGTGCCACATACCAGGTTACAAACATTGATGGAATCCAAACAAATCATCCCATGGCAGTAGTAAGTCTCAGCTGGGGAGGTGTCATTGGCCCAAAGAGAGTGGCAGTGTCACCAAACTTGCCTGTAGACTGCCTACTTGGTAATGATTTGGAGATCTCAGCCTGGGCTGAGGTTGAACAGGAAACCCATTCTAGAATGGTGAATTCCAATGGAAAGGTTAGTGGGGCTGTAATGGCTACAGCCCCAATGCAAGATTTCCTTCCTGAAAAGGTTGGTAGGGCTGAGAGACTCTCTGCCCCATCTTTAGCAAAAGCTCTTCCTGAACAGAATAGCAAAGCTGTTATGATAACAGCAGAAACCCAAACTGAGTCTCCTCCTGAAAAGGTTGGTGGGGCTGTGATGGCCACAGCCCAAACTCAAACTGACATGTGGGTTGTGAAACCTGAAATGATGGATAACTCCACACGAACTGAGAGCATGGAGGAGGAAGAGAAATCTCCCCCTCACCAGACTTTAAGACAGGATCAGCCTCCTCAGGGAACTGATCTTACCCCTGATGAAGGAACTGCCCCAGAGGTTGTTAGGCCTGGCCTGACAGAGCCTCTGATGGCGGTGGACCCTTCTCAGGTGGGACCCAGTCTGGAGCAGGTAACCTGCCCCTCTCTACCTTGCCTTAGCCAGCCCAGGGCTGCAGAGGACAAGAAGGACAGTGAGACCCAGAGGGCCCCCTGTCAAATAAAGCACCCCCATCAAAAGATTAGGTGCACCAAAACTAGTAGCCCTAGTGAGGTGAAAACTTTAAACACTCCTGAGGGAGCCCCCTTAAAAACAGTTAGGGACCTCCCACAGATGGATTCTGTTGGGCACAGCCAAACCTGGGACCCAAAGGGCCCAAACCTGAACTGTCCCTCCAGCAAGCCAAACAGAGGGACCCAGCCTCCAGCTTTAGGTAGCCAGAGGTTGACCCTGAGAGCACAGTGCAACTCAGTTAAAGAAAGAAAGGCACACATGGTGGAAGATAATTGGAGGAAGCCAAGCCCTAACTTAGTAGAGCCTCACTTCAATACTCCATATCCAAACCAGCCTTTAACTTTGCATAAACACACCCAAGGTAGTGATTCCCTATGGTGGAGACCCTCTAATACCCAAAGGGTGAGGGACTGCTTAGTGGACCATGAGACAGGGGGTACCCATGCTAGTGCAGGTACTTCCTTATATGGCCACTCAGGCAATATAGGCTTACCTGGCCAAGGATAGCCTTATCTCCTTTCGTTTGGGGGGGGGGGTTATGTAGGAAGGTGGCTACCTGACTATGGTTACCCCAGATTTTTTGCCTGTGTTTAGCTGGTTTTTTGACTTAGTTGACCTGGTTCCCTGCTAATCAGGGCCCCAGGCCATCTGCTCTCTCTGTAAAATGGATTCCATGTACCCTAGGTACATACCACAATTGGAAATGGACTCCTTGTCAGCCCCTGTATAATGCACTATAGGTGCCCAGGGCATAGGAGCCACCAAGGCCTACCAGGGGCTGCAGCATATCTTTTGCCACCCCTGGCTGGTTCTTAAATTGACACAACTGGCTGATCACTCAGCTGGGGTAAGGTGGTGTAATCACCCCTTGCTTAGATATAGTATACCTATATCTAAACCTATATCTGGACACATATTAACCTGTGAGCCACTCCTATGGAAGGCCTCATCAATCCTGGAGGCAGAGTGCGTGGTTTAATGTGAGATGGAGCTCTAGCATGAGCTGAGCCTGTCTGCAGCTGTCGGGAACAACTCCCTAAGCTGTTTCAGGATAATGCCATACCATATACTCTTAAGCGCCTTATAATCCTCGCGGTTATATAGCAACTTTGGTTTGGCTTTATCAAAACATGTCGTGTAAGGTGTCATACGATTTGGAATACTATCCCCTCGCCAGTTCTGGCGACGGGGATAGCATTCCACCCCTCTAGAGGGGTAAGACATGTTACTTTGCTTTAATGCGGTTGATTTCTCCAAAGACCTAAGATCCACAAAATGGATGCCTCTGCCACAGACAAATGTCTGGACCCCTGGAGCTGACCGAAACTCAGTCAAGGGGGTCCTGGACAAAGGGTTTCCTGTCACAGGAGGGTGTCACCGCCCTCCAGACAGGAGATAGTGTATTGTAGCAGGGAGGTTTGAAAGAAACCAGACACTGCCTGGGGCGCACAAGGCTGCCCCTTGCATAATCCGGCCAAACCGGTTCTGGGGCACTCCAGCCCTCGTGCCAGGGCGGCCTGGATCAAAGGAAGGGGGTGTATCCACCCACTTCCTGGGTCCCACCCATAGGAGGGGACCTAGCAGGTAATCACGCCCACCAGATTCGAATAAGAGTGGGAGCAGTGCGAATGCACATCAGATTTCCTGGAAGAAACATTTGAAACGATATTCTGGACCCTTCGCCCTCCATCTCAACGTGGAAGCCCGAAGAATCTCCCTTGTGGTCAAGGAGTGACCACCCTGCAGCAGCAGGCACCATCCAGCCCTCGACGTCTACTTAGTTGCAGTTCCCGCCGGAACTCGAGCGACGGAGATCGACGAGATCAAGCCTGCCCAGCTTCTAACAGCCCGATCCACAGTCCCTGCAAAGCTGAGACCCGTGGAGGCGACCGGAAGCGTGGGGCACGCCATCTTGAAGTGACCACGAGACGCTGACCGTGCAGCCCACGAGTGACCCTCGAAGCTGTACACCGGGGTTTGAGAAGCCCCCACCCTGAGCTACTCCTGAGCCGAAGTTCAGCCCTCCACACTCGACGAGTGCTGCGTGGGGCCCTTTGGCACGATTTGGCTCAACGCGTTGGCCCGGTCACTTGCCAGCTGGCTTGTGGTCCCTGTGCCGACGAACTACCTAAAAAGACTTGTGATTCTGGTTGCTCCAGATCAACACCAGCTCCCCTGAAAAGGAGCCCCGACTCTGACCTTCCTGGTCCGAGTGAGAAGCAATCTTCCGATCCTGCGTGGATTGCTCTTACCAAGGCTTGTTTGCTCCAAACTTGAAGCCGACTGCACCGACGGTGAGAGCCTGCGTGGGACAGATCGTGACCTGCTCCTGGACGTCGCAGATGCCCCAGAGCCCACGTGACAGCGGAGAGAAGCTCCTCGACGACCACCTGATTGCGCCCGACATTGCCTGGTTCCGTCCTGGTTCCACCCTGGTCACTGCTGAGTGACCCAGACTCTGTCCCCTCTGCTTTCAGGTACTCTACAACTTGAGTCCACCCTTGGACTCCACCGGACACTTCGTCTTCACCCTGCCTGCAGCCCTTTCAGCTTCAAGCACCAAGAGCCTGCGTGTCAAAACCCGACGCCACTTCGACCCTGTGCACCCACTTCCTGTGGGTGAGGTAACTTTGCTCCGCCGGTGTTCCCACACTGGTGCACACCTCTAGGGTCTGTGTGTTAAGTTTTGTTCCTCTAGGTTCAGCGGAAGTGTCCTTAAACTTTAACTCTTTGACTTTTACGCACCATTGGTTAACATTGGTGCATGCGTGCGCTTTCCGCACATCTCCCGAATCCCGAGGGCCATTCCCGACTTCAGCATTGCTTGTCCTGACTGCTCCCAGCGATTCCCTAGGCCCTAGGCCTAACCACTGCTCGAGTGGCATCTCTTATACCACTTGTTTAGTATATGGTTTGAGTGGCCACCCGCCCTCATCCATAATTGTGCAACTTGTATGTTTAAACAGTGCTTTTTGATTTAACGCTTGTGCCCCTTTATTCATAAAGAATACTGGGGATTGTTTTTAGTAATAAACACATATATTTTTATAATATATACTTGTGTGGTGTCCTTTCATTTGGTATTACAGGATTGTATGTGGTAAAACAGCTCGCTTAACACGACCTCTTAAGTTAAGCCTTTAGGCTGCTTAGTCCATGCTACCCCTAGGATAGCTTGTCTAATAAGGTTGACTTACAACCAGACACCATAAGGGATTGTTTGGTCAGGTAGTAGGTGGTTCCAGAATTGGAAACATCCCCTACCAGGCCAACTTCTCACACAGGGCTTTAGAGGAAGGTGACTGCAAGTGGCACCCCGGTGCTCACTGTGCATAGGCCGGCTGAAACAAGTTCCAGGGGCACTCCAGCCCCTGGCCTGGGGAAAGCCCGCCAAAGGAGAGGGGTGTAACCACCCCCCTCCTGGTCCCACCCATAGGGCAGGACTTAGTCGCGTGCCAGCTCCTTTTTGCAGGATAAAGGTAGGACCTGGCCCCCTTCCAAATCAGATCATCTTTGAATCCTGAAACTACTTTCCACGAAAGGCACTCAAGACTTCTTCCCAAGATTCTCCCTTGTGACTAAGGAGTAGTCACCCTGCAGCAGCAGGCACCAACCAAGCATCGCGGTTTGTTGCCAGTCTCTCCTTCGGATCAAGACTGCTCCAGCACGACGAGAACCGGCTTCCCTGGCACCTCTGACCTCAACCTACATCATCAGCCCAGCTGTGATCCGTGGGTGTGACGAGACCTCGAGGGACCGGCCATCTTCAGAACTGCACGACGCTTGTCCAGCACGACTCCCGAGTGACCCTCGACTGAGTGCTTTGGGGTAAGAGAAGCCCCGACCCTGAGCAGCTCCAGCACCGAAGTTCAGCCCCCCTGCATCCACGAGATCTGCGTGGGGCCCTTCTGCTCTTTGCTGCCAACCGCGTTGTCCAGGTCGCTTGCCCGTTGGCTAGTGGCCCCCTCACGACGCTCCACGACGACAAACACTGCTGGTCTGGTTGCTCCAGACTAGCCCTTGCTCCCCTCCAAAAGAGGAGCACCCTGGACCCTCCTGGTCCACTCAAGACGCCATTTTAGGTCCACCGCGTGGGCCTTGCATTTGCCAAGACTTGTTGCCCAATCCTGGGTCCAGCGACGTCGACAGCAAGAACCTTCGTGGGACAGCTCGCACCTCCATCCTGGTCGCCGACAACGCCTCCTGGTCCGAGAGACTACAGAGCCCAGCAGTGCCCACTCACCTGGCTGAGGTGACTTCGTCCGGTGCCATCCTGGTGCCCACTCAAATCACTGGCTAGTGATTCAGAACTTGGTCCCCTCTGCTTACAGGTTTCTTCTTCCCTGATCCAGGCTTGGATCACTCCGAACTTTCTTCACTGGCCGCCTGCCAGCAACTCTTTCTTCAGGCTCCTGGATCTTCAACAAGGGTTTCCGACGCAACTTCAACCCTATGCAGCCGCAGCCCCTGGGCTAGGTAACCTGAGTACTTCGGTGCTCCAGCATAGTCCAACACCCTAAGTGTTCGGATCCACTCTTGTTTTCGACCCACCTAGTCGGGTTCGCCCGAGAACAGTAACTTTGCAACTGCTAGCCTCCATAGACTTTTTCCCGCCTTACGCGTGAGAGTTCCCACTCTGCACACGACGTCCCCAGGCCTCCTGCATCTAATCCCAGTGTTTAGAATTGTAGGCCTAGCGATTCCTGAGTCTAGAAAAGTATTACTTACCTGCTAGCAAGTTCGCATTCCACTTACTGTGTATATGGTTTTTCGTGCCCCTAGGGCATTTGTGTAAATTGTGCGACTTAAAGTATTTTCGTAAGAGTTTTGTTGTGTGCTTAGCTCCCTGACTCATAAAGAGTTCAGGGTAGTCTTGTTATAAATAAATATCTGTTTATTTTCATAACAACTTGTGTGGTGTCCTTTCACTTGGTGTTCAAGGGGTAATGTGATGGTAAAACAGCTGGCTTAACACGCCCTCTAGAGTCTTAGCCTTAGACTGCTCGTATCCATGCTACTAGGATAGCTGGTCTATAAGGTTGACTTACAACCAATCATCAATAAGGGTTGTTTGGACTGATACATAGTGATCACTAGAATAGTGAGCACTGCATATCAGGCCAACTTCTCACACTGCAGACAAATAATATTGTTGTTGGAGGTGCTATGGGTGGCACAGATAGGGAGGTGTCAAGCCGCTGTAGCGTCTCTGCTACGGAGACACCTGTAATGCACTGTTGCAGGAGCCGGCACCTTGAATTGGGAAGTGGCAGGTCTGGCCAGGCTGGGCGAAGGGGACAAAAAATTATCTGTGTAGGGTCACTGCACAATGTTTTGGCCACATATCCTTTCTATGTTGTGGTGATGTAACTACAATGGAGTTACTTTGTAGTTCAGGCCTACACTTTCTGATGGACAGGTTGTCCTTATTTTGTTTGTGGATGATTGCACAATAAAGCACCAATTGATAGTCACAATTTGTTCTGTCTTATGTATAGGGGAGTGGGTAAATAATGTGTACGTACCTTTAAATAGTTGTTGGCAATCTGTTCCCTGCACCTTCTCCCATCTGCTGCAGCGTTACCATTCCTTTTATGTAGGGCAGGTGGTCCTAGGTTCTCATCCTCCAAATCTGTGTCAGATACATCCATGGGAAATCAACCCCTGCAGGCCATGGTATGCAGCATGACACATGTTGCCACGATTTTACAGACTGTCTCTGGTGCATACTGCAGAGCTCCGCCACTCTTGTGTAGGTATCTGAAGCATGATTTCATGATCCCAAAAGTGCGCTCAATCACAGTCCTGGTGCGCCTCGGTGCCCTGTTGTACTGCCTTTCATGGATATTGTTGGGAGACAGCGTGAGGATCCATGGCCGTAGGGCATACACACAGTCACCTGTTGTGAGATATATGATGGTGAGATGACATGCTTACAGACATACAAGTGCAAAAGCAGTTATCTGGAGATTTGAAATATCATTACCTAGGAGGTATCCATCATCAAAATCACAATCTTTCTACCCTTAGGTATATGCCACTGTGTCTGAAAATGTATGCATCATGGGTGCTTCCAGGAAATTTTGCTACCAGGTCTGTGATGATGTTTTTGGAGTCACAGACAACTTGGATGTTGAGGGAATGAGTGCTTTTCCTATTACGGAAGATGTATTCTATGCGAGATGAGGGACATATGGGCAAATGGGTCCCATCTATGCACCCTATGACCTGTGGGAACCTTGCTAATCTGTAAAAATCAAGTTTTGTTTGATCAAGTTCCTCATCATCCCTGGGCATGTTTATGTGTTGATGGGATGTGGTATAGCATGGCCTCTAGGAAATAGTGTAAAAAATGTGAAAGCGCACTCTGAGACACACCATCAGCCACTGCAATGACATCCCGGTAGCTACCAGTGGCCAAGAGGTGGAGGGAGCATAAGACCTGCACATGTGTGGGAATTGCATTGCTGTGCAGGATTCTGCTCTCAGGTTGTGGCTTCAAGGTGTCTATGAGGTCTAGAATGACAGTGCTACTCCGCCTGTACTGGTCATAAATCTCCTCCTATGTCTTATCAAACAGTGTTAGCCTGACTCTGAATATCCTCTCCTGTCTCCTCCTCCTCTGCTAGGCAGCCAGTATCCGCCTCCTTTCACTATCACTTAAAGGGCAGCCATTGTGGAAAGTTTTCTGATGCATTCTGGGGATTTTTTTATAGTTTGGGCCTGGTTACCACCTTTTTCTGATTAGTGGTAAATTGCATGCACAAATGGGCCTACTTCGTACATTGAATTTTGCGATTCGCAATTTGCGATTAGCTATTTTGGGGATGCAAAAAGTGGGCACTTTTTTGGCGAGTCTGTATTCTTTCGCAGCTCAAATTTGTCTTTTGTGAGTGCCTTTCGTACATTGCGTAGGGCCATTTTTGCTTGCTCAAATCATTTTGCAAACGATTTTATGCATGCAAAATGGTTGCACATCTGGCCCCAAATCTGGTTGGGAGTGAAATAGCGTCAGAACTGAAAATGTTTAAGATGCGGGGGTACCTAATCATGCAGGGAATGATGTTGAAGAAATGTTTGGAAACAAAGCAGTGTCACGCTCACATAAACTATTCCTTCCCCCGCACTGGGTGAAGGTTCAGCAGTTACTAAGAGTAATGCATAATGTATATATTGTAGTCAAACGTTTTAATTGTTTGTTTTGCATTATTTGTTGAGAACTCTAAAAAAAGATTACGAAAACATTTCCAAAGAGGTTGTATGTGAGTATGAGACTTTTTGTTTGAACACTAAAGTGAAATGGTGCCGGTAGTAGATTTAATGTGAGAATACAGTTTCATTAAGTACAGTAAGTCTCCTAATGAGATGATATTTTTGCAGTGAATGATCTTTACATAAAATTAGCATATACTTAAGTGATCAAAAAGTGGCCCAACGCTGTAACCTGTTAATGAGTTCATTATCTCTACTCCCGCACAGTTGCCACTCTGTTTTACCTTTGTCTACTTTGCTTTTATTGCTCTTGTGCTTATATACATGTCTTAATTCAAAGTCTTATTATGAATCAGTTGTGAGGGGGGGAGGGATCACTTGTCCTGCTAACCTGGATTTTACAGGTAGGTAGTCTGTCCCTTGGTAAAAAACCCTCATGCACGTGAGTAGATGTTATGCTGGTAGCGGTATATATCTTGGTTCTCCGCTTTATTATTCTCGTGTCTGCATAATCATAGGGTTAGTGGGTATGCAGCCTCCACCAGGAGGTAGTAATCCAAGGTTAAGAGCAGTAGTGTCCAGTGATAAGTGGTGATAGTGAGATTAAAAAACTCGGACAGCCAGATTCTAATCTTTATTGTTCTGGATTCGAGTTAATGAAAATATAAAGGATATGCGTGATGAGAATTGTTAAGATTCTCACGCTATCAATTTTCGTGATTAAAAGGTCACCTTTTAATCACGAAAATTGATAGCGTGAGAATCTTAACAATTCCTTTATATTTTCATCAGCCTCTTTAATGACAAAAGGAATCGACGTTTTGGTGCCTTTCACACACTCTATGGGACCATCCTAAGGACTGAGCGGGGGTCAGTATTCGTTCCTTCAAATGGTTGCTGTCAAAAGCCTAGAAGTATTATCACCAAACTAATTATTTTCTCAAAATGACATTAATGACCTAGGTTATTTATCCACACATAATCGAAAATGCCTTTGTTTCCATAATCCATACCAGAGTACCTATCGAGATTGTCAGTGTATACACGACATCTCTGAAATCCTTTTGATCATTTAACCCTTATACTCTATACTGTAATGTGACATTATTCACACCTTTTCTTTTCACTCAAAGTATCATAGTTTCTATAGTATATGCTGCAATGTACATAATCAATCAGCTTTTAAAAAAAACAAAGTATACAATATCCTTGCATATTCATATTTGACATAGCAGTACAGTGCGGACACAATATTGCCCTGATGTAGTGACCAAACCAAATACAATAACTATAGTTACTACATCTTGAAGAATTACTAGTAGTATCCACCCAGATGTATGTCACAAAATCGATTAACAAAATTGCGGCATGCCAAAATATTGACTAATAAAATATTATGAAAGTACGTATGAATACTTAAGTATAGATTTACTATTCCTAATTATGTGTATTTTTAAATACATATATTTTCAAGATAAATAGATGTAGAGTTAAACATATTCATAAAATTAAACTAACCTATATACACATACCTTCTTGATATTGTGGTAGTCTATATTCTGGATACAATATTTTGGCTGAATGGTATTTAAAACTCAAGATTTTTGTAGAACACCAACCACTCCAATGCATAAAACCGGATTACTAACAGCAATATCATGAAAAACTTAGTCAATGCTTTCACCTGGCTAATGACTAATGAAATAACCATAACAAAAAGTGGCCATTGGCACAAAGAAAATACTAACAGGTATAAAGCTTGTCAGCTCGTTTTGAACTATAATTCAAAGAGCATCTTTAATTATATTTTGGATTGTTAATCCATTTGTTTTCAAACATCAGCATATCAGATTCCAAAATGTTTTTCTATCAAATATGTACTTTCCATATTGGGATAACACTCAAAGAAAATCTTGCCTCACTTTGACAATATGGACATGTACTGGTGAGCTAGCAGTAGTGGACATGTACTGGTGAGCTACCAGTAGTGGACATGTACTGGTGAGCTACCAGTAGTGGACATGTACTGGTGAGCTACCAGTAGATCCTGAGCTACCCGTGGGAGAGCCCGCTTTCAAATACTCCAGTCTTTCATAAATATCCTGCAACAATATTTTCTTTCAAAAACTATTAGCTAGATGGGTTAGTGAGTGCTTGGCAATAGTTTGTGTTGTCTTTAGCTTGAAGGTGAAATTCGAGCTGGCCCCTCCAGTGATGCTATTATGTTGCTTGTTTTCATCCTTTGAGTATTACTCTCTTCACTGACTTTAATCCACTGTCCGTACTACTGTACATCTTATCATTTTATTTACGCACCCGCTTACTTTCTTTTGGAGTGAGAAGATTTGTTCCAATTGACTCGATTTATATTAATTATTAAAAGGTTTCAGGAACTCCTTGTGTAGTGTATAGCAGTGATAACTAGCAGTGTACAGGAGTGTTAACTAGCTGTCCCTCCTACAGTTTACTGCATTGATTGTTTGCTTCATAGTTTATTGCAGCAACAGTATGGTTGGGTATGGATATTTGTATCCTGAATAATAACCTCAGTAGGGAGTGTTAAGGGCTTTTAGGCACTACATGTTACAGGCAATGGTACTTCATAGTTGCATGCAAACATTTTTTAGGTAGTAAGCAATGTGTTAGCTAAGCTCCTGAAACAAGTTAAAATCTATATGCGTACAAAATGTATTCTGTTGGGGAAAACGCTCGCAGAGCAACCTACGTTACTGGCAGCCGCAGAGGGGCACACGATCAGGGAGAACCACGCTCCCCAGCAGACAGCGGGCCAGAGAGATGCCCTACCGCCACGCCCCTACCCCAGGTGATATCAACCTCTCGTGTTTCCCGTTCCGCGGAAAAACGCTCGCAGAGCAGCCTACGATACCGGCAGCAGCAGAGGGGCACACGATCAGGGAGAACCACTCTCCCCAGCAGACAGAGGGCCAGAGAGACGCCCTACCGCCACGCCCCTGCCCCCAGGTGGATTTAATCAGCCTCTCACTTCAGTCCCGCGGGGCACGCGTACGCGGGCTGGCGCCGGGCCAAGGGCGGGCTCGTTTGAGCCCGTTGGAGAACGTTTGAGGACGGGACGGGGGCCATCCCCTAACACCTTTACAGGGAGGTTAGTGTGAAGTTTAATCATTGCTATAAACTGCTACAATTGTTATTGCATTTTACTAGTGCGCAATTATCAAGATCTTACTTTATTTGACAATATCTTTGACTGATATAATGGCGTCACCTCTGGGGAGGAAAGGAAGAAAACCCATAACTGGTGGCTCTATAGTGGGAACCTTGGACCAGTTCCTGATAAGAGCGTCCTCAATCCGTGCCCACGAAATTGTTCAGACAGAAAAAAGACTGTCCTTGGATATCGCTCTGGAAAAGCGTTCTTCATTGGGTATATTGGCACAGGCACGGTCACCGCTGCAACCTCATGCCTTAGAACCCGGTGAGCCAAGTTGCGACAACGTGGGGGAAGGAAATAGCGCACTGCAGCAGGAAGGAAGTCAGTCTTGCCTCCCAGTAATTGATGATGCAAGTTTGCGCTGCAGGAATGTATTGAAGCAACCCAATAGCACCCTCACTGAATCATCGGCTCCTTGCATTAAGACCCGGTCCGCATCTAGTGCAAAGCATGGCCTGCCCCACCAACTGGCCGATCAAAGCCCGAAGAGCCAAAGTTCCAAAAGGAAACGTGGGGGCACAAATGTTAAAGGAAGGAATTCCAAAAAACGGAAAATCAATACAGATAATGGTAACGCTCCATACAGATAATGGTAAAGCTACATCACCCGAGTTCGGACTCTGACCATCTCACCAGTGAAGCAATAACCCTGCCTTTGTCTCCCAGTGAAGAGTTACCTGTCGAGATGGGGACGGACTTCTGGACAAAACTGGAATCTATTTTTAAAAAAACATGTCTCCCAATCTACGACAGACTAGACATAATCGAAAACAGGCTAGAATGCCTTGAATTATCATTCGCTTCGGCTCAGGCACGGTCAATACCACGGGCCAAAGGTCCCAATGCTAACCATCCAAAACAGTCTGGGCATCTAAATGAGCCAGGCCACAGTGGCGACCAGGCGTTTATTAACAAACCTGTTGATGCTACAGATGCTGTTGTTTCACAGCATACCCTCTCTTTACCACCCATGGGAATCCAGGCTGTATCTAATCAAATGGTGTTGAGTGGCGGGGTTGGGAGGAGGGAAGTCGCTAGGGAGGTATCACACACCTCTCAAGCAAATATGGATACCCCTTGTGTGCCATTGGTAAAAATATTACCTTGTATAGATCTCCCTCCAGAATCCATCCCCTATGTGGTGGTACTTGTGGGGGTCCCTCCACTTAAGCCAGGATAAAAGGGAGGAGTATAAGGACCTTAAGAATAAGTGTATCTACTGGCTTAATCTTAATCGCCCCTTGCCACCGAAGGTATCAGCTGAAATTTTGTTTGCGAGGCGCGTAGACTGGGTGGGTCCTCAAAAAAAGTCTATTGAGGGAGACTGTATTATTATCAATTTTAGGGACAGAAAGGCTGCAGAACATATCTGTGATTTGGCCCGTGGCAAGCTTAGCAACCACAATACGCTCCCTACCCCTCACTTATTTCTATCGTGCATTACAGCAGCCCACCAGGAATATGTCACTAGCAAGGGGTATAGAGCGTTGGGTTAACAAAGAAGAAGGTATAAGGTTGCATAATCGTTTTGAGAGGTTGCCAGGGTTGGAAGATTGTGATTGACAGTCTCTCCCACCCAGAGTTGGGGCATACCACCTAGAACCCACCCAGGATATTGTTAGCAGGGGAAGTGATTCATCTGTAGGTGGCGTTAATGGAGATGCTGAAACCTCAGCCGCTAACTTAACTAATATGGAATTAGAACCAGGAAATAGCAATTTACTCTTACCAGGCGTTGAGATACCACTATACTCGCTTAGGGGTTTGACCCTTCCTTCTGGTCCTGATAATATGGACGGCCAGCGTGACTTTTTAGGAAGGTTAAACCCTGTTGGTGGTTTGTCTTATGGAAATGGGACTACCTCGATGATATCTTGGAACCTAGCGGGTCTGGGCTCAAAACTAGTTTCACCTGAGTGGTCGGATTTTATTGAAAAATTTGATATTTGCCTCTTTCAGGAGACATGGTTAGTAGACCCACCGTACAAGTCAGAGGCCTCCGAAGTCATCTGCGGCGTCCCTCAAGGATCTTCTCTGAGCCCCACCCTCTTCAACGTCTACATGAGCCCCCTCGCGGCCATCGCACGCCAACACAACCTCAGCATAATCTCCTACGCCGACGACACCCAGCTGATCCTCTCCCTGACCAACGACCCCGCCACCGCCAGAGCCAACCTACACGAAGGGATGAAAGAGGTAGCCGAGTGGATGACGACCAGCCGCCTAAAACTGAACTCGGACAAGACGGAGGTCCTCATCCTGGGCTCTTCACCCTCCGCCTGGGACGACTCCTGGTGGCCTCCCGCCCTGGGCACCGCACCCAAACCGACAGACCATGCACGCAACCTGGGCTTCATCCTGGACTCCTCCCTCTCCATGACCAGGCAAGTCAACAACGTCTCCTCGGCGTGCTTCAACATCCTACGCATGCTACGGAAGATCTTCTGGTGGATCCCCACCGAGACCAGGAAGACCGTCACCCAGGCCCTCGTCACTAGCCGACTGGACTACGGCAACGCCCTCTACGCCGGTACCACCGCCAAGCTCCAGAAGAGACTCCAGCGGATCCAGAACGCCTCAGCCAGACTCATCCTCGACATCCCACGACACAGCTACATCTCCGGACATCTGAGAGACCTTCACTGGCTCCCCGTCAACAAGAGAATCACCTTCCGCCTCCTCACCCACGCACACAAAGCCCTACACGACCAAGGCCCGAGCTACCTCAACAGCCGGATCAACTTCTACGCTCCCAAACGCCACCTCCGTTCAGCCAACCACGCCCTCGCCGCCGTCCCCCGCATCCGAAGAGCAACTACAGGAGGAAGGTCCTTCTCCTACCTGGCCGCCAAGACCTGGAACTCCCTCCCGACCGACCTGCGCCTAACCCAAGACCACCTCTCCTTCAGGAAGAAGCTGAAGACCTGGCTGTTCGAGCAGTAGCGGCACCCCCCCCTCCCCTAAGCGCCTTGAGACCCTACGGGTATGTAGCGCGCTCTATAAGTGTCATTGATTGATTGATTGATAGACCCTGTCTTCCGTGTAGGTTATCTTAACTTTTATGTTCCTGCAACAAAAAAAGACAGGGTTCGCCGAGCCGGGGTACTAATTATATGGACCAGGCAGGATCTAAGATGTAATATCCAGCAATGTCCAGTATGTAACAGTGACATTCTTGTAGTGAGACTTGGCATTCCTCCAGGAATCAGTCTAGATATCTTTAATGTTTATGCTCGAGGCCATCCAGGGGGAAAAAAATCTGAGGTTGTAACTGTTTTGCAAGAGCTGTTAGTAACTATGCCCCCGAATAGTTCGCCTCTTGTAGCGGGGGATTTTAATACAACCTTTGAACCCCTAGGGCATGACGATTGCTATCTTACAGAAGAGGATGACTCTAGGTGGGGTATCCCTGCTCTTGAGGTGGCTCCTATAAAAATATGGACAGAGGCGGCCATTCAGCTGAAAGGATTGTGTGTGGGTAACCATCTGAGGGCAGCCAATGGGCGTACTCTATCAGATAGATTAGGAATGAACACCTACGATAATGGCCATAGGTCCAGTCATATAGACTATCTGCTTGTTCACCTAAGGCTCTGGCCCTATCTTGTTGATATGGTGGTAACAAACCGCATAGAGAGTGATCATAATCCACTTACCTCTATTTTTACCTTGTCCCTAGCTGTGGGTATACCACCCCACAGGGCGGAATAGCGCCTGACCTTGTTTTAGCCAACGATATGCACCACTTAAAATGGAGCAGAATCGTTGAACATCCCGAAATTGTAGCTGCAATTAATAAAGATGTAACCAGCGGACTGGCTGTGCTGGGGTCTATTATTGTTAGTGTGGATTCCTGCTCCATAGTGTCTGATGTCCATACTAAACTTTTTGATCGTTTACAAACTTACTTTTGTAAGCCCAACAAGGGTAGGATTGCAAAGGGCAGTAAACCAGAGGGATGGTATAACGCAGCATGTCGACAAGCTCGGGTTAGCCTTGGCAGGGCCCTAAAAACAAGAGATACATGCAAAGTGAGGGCAGCACGGGTCTGCTATAGGAAAACTCAGCTGGAGGCAAAAAAGCGATGGGACGAGGAAAAGTGGAAGGAACCTAAAGACGCCTGTGCGGCTAAGAATCCCAAGCAGTTTTGGGATATATTTAAATGGGATAGGGGAGGTTGCCCGGATCATCCCCAGAACAATTTGGCTCAGTACGCATGGGTCGAGTATTTCAAGCCACAGTATGCTAAGAGCAGTGATATGAGCTCTATGAACCGCCCCCACATATTTATTATGAGGGGGTGGTTTTCACTCCTGTAGATGTTGATAGGGCACTGGATGCAGTAACCGGGGGTAGAGCGCCGGGCATGGATAGCATCCCGGCAGACGTTTTTGTTAATTTTTTTTTTTTTAAACACATTTTTATTGGGTTTTTATTCACACATCATATAGCAGCAATTACATGACCCACACTGTCTAACCCCTAATAGAAACCCCCTTGGTAGCAGGTTCAGGGAAGGGGCTAGGATGAAAGCCAGTGCAGATACATGAAACCTAGTAAAGATAGAGCTCAGTGTGTCCCCGTCTAATAATCTAATACATTCTCCAACAACCCACCCTCCTCCCCGGATCCCCATCATCGATGTCCACAGCCGGTTCCAGTCATGGTAAGTTGTGTGCACAGGAACTGTTAGTAGGTGTTCTATGTAATGTGCCTGTCATGTCCCGGGGATGGCCACCAAGAGTGTCGCTACTCTGCGGTTTCATCATGTGTGCCATAGTCGCGCAGTGATTGTGCTAAAGCGTCCCATGCCTTCGCTGCTTCTAATGCCTTATCATTGCGTTGTCTTCGCGCATTTTGAAATCTCAGCAAACTTTCACCATTAGCCCACTTAAGAAACTCGTTCCACCTATTGCCATTAGGTCCTACCACTGCTTTCCAATGTCGTGTGATTTCGCGCTTTGCTAAGATGAGCCCCATATCTATAAACTTACTCGTGATCTTGTTCCTGGGGGTATGGGGAAACCAGTGCAGGACACCCACAGCCATATTAAATACCAAACACCTTTCCGTTATCGCATTAAGAGTGTCGCCCACCTCTTTCCAATAAAGCGCCAGGTTGGGGCACGTCCAAAGCATGTGACCCAATTCCACTCCTATCCTCATACACTGAGGGCACGCTGCAGAGTCCACATCGAAGTATTTTTTATCTTTCCTGGCGTTAAATACGCCCGGTGGAGGATATAAAAGTGCACCAGTTGGAATCTTGTGTTACGCGTGCTCTTCCAAGCCCTCCTCAGTATCTGCGCCCATACTGTCTCTGGGATATCTTTCCCTATATCAGCTTCCCATTTTAGCTTCAGCGCTTCTAGAGGCGGTAGCCCCTCGTTGACCATTCTGGAGTAGAGGCATGTGACCGCCTTAAAGGTCCCCGCCGCCATCATAATATACTGACAGGCCATCGTAGTCCTTGGCTCCGTTGTTCCCTCTCTCCAGTGTCTCTGTATTGCTCGCGTCAGTGCTGCATACAGCAGGAATCCTCCCCTAGGTAGATCGAACCGTTCTAGAAGTGTCGGATATGGCAGCAACGTTCCATCTTCGTATAAATACCCTAGTACCTGGATTCCCGCCTCCTCCCAGCTTTGGAGCTGTGACCAATCGCCACCGTGTGGTAGTGCTATTAGCATCCACAGTGGGATTTCGGGGGCATATGGGTGTAGTACGTTCGCCCCGCGCTGTGATCGGTTCCAGCACAACCTGATCGTTTTTTCTTCCTGTGTTAGATCTCGGAGGTCCAACTTCTGCTGGAGTGCTATAAAGGAAAGGACATGGCGAGGTATACCCAGGCCCCTCTTTTGTTCCGGTCCCCGGAATTCTCGTGCTATCTCTTGCGTGTATATCTGTAGTTGGGCTGCTAAGTAGTATAGTTCTAAGTCGGGGACCGCCAGTCCCCCCTCTAACTTAGGCCGTAATAGGTTTGTCAATGCCACGCTTCCCCGTCCCGCCCCCCCAAAGTAAGGATATGACCATGGACTTTAGGATTCGGAAGATAGCAGCGGGTATCCATACTGGCAGTGTCCTGAAGTAATAAAGGAGCCTTGGGAGCGCCACCATTTTCAGTAGTGCTATCCGGCCTGCCACTGACAGAGGGAGGGTAGCCCAAAAGGTCATGCTACTCTTCAGTGCTCGTAAGCTACGGTTAATATTACCCTCCAATAAGTCGGTTGTCGCATGATAGATGTGCACACCCAAGTATTTCAGGCAACTGGGCTCCCAGCGAACTTCTCTGAGCGCGTGAGGTTGGGTCTCCCCCTGGCGAACAGGGAACAAGCACGTTTTGGACCAATTCACTTTCAGCCCGGATATCTCACCGAAGCTCGTTAATAAAGTTTCAGCGCTCGACATGGCCTCGTCAGCGTCTTCAAGGAAAAGTAGGAGATCATCGGCGTATAAGGAAATGTATTGTTGCCCGATCCGGCTGTGTAATTCCCGAAAGTGGTGACCCATCCGAATTGTCATCGCAAGAGGCTCCACTGCTAGAGCAAACAGCAATGGAGATAGGGAGCACTCCTGCCTCGTGCCTCTCTCCACCGAGTATTGCGACGATATCAGCATGCCAGTTTTTACTCTGGCCACCGCTGAGGCGTAAAGGACTGTCGTCCAGCGCAGGTAATCCTCCCCCACTCCGAAGCGCCTCAGTACCGCATAAAGATACTCCCATTCGAGGCTGTCGAACGCCTTCTCTATGTCCACCGACAGTATCATTGGGTGTCGGGCCCCAAGATGGTCTCCCTCCAGTAGACGTAACAAACGGCGTATGTTCGTGGTCGTGTTTCGCGTCGGAATAAATCCAGCTTGGTCCTCGTGGACCAATGTGGTCATGTGTTCCAATGCAGACGTTTTTGTTAATGATAAACAAACCTGGCGACTATACATTGCACATATTGCAAATGCAATTGCTAGGGGAGCTGATGTCCCACCCTCCTGGAAGGGGGCGGAAATCGTTCCAGTATTTAAAACGGGTCTTAAGTCTGTAGCGGGTAATTATAGGCCAATCAGTTTAATTGATTCGATGCAGAAGATTATGGGCCGATTGGTCTTGTCTAAGGTTCAGACATGGATAGATGACAATGATATCCTGAGCCCTATGCAGGCTGGCTTCCGCCGCCTAACCAGTACGATAGATCAAGTTTTCCATTTTATTACCTTGTACTGGAGGACGGTGGTATTAGGAAAAAGGGGGCCCTGTACGCGGTATTCGTTGATCTAAGGGCAGCTTTCGATCTAGTTCCGCGTAATAAACTATGGCAAGTCCTGGGAGAGATGGGGATGGCCCCTGAGTTGCTGTCCCTTATCATCCGGTTACATGAGGATAATTTTGCCTGGGTCCGGTGGGGTGTACAGGGTGAGGTGACGGAAGCCTTCCCTGTTGGCAGGGGTTTGCGACAGGGATGCATTATGGCGCCTACCCTGTTCTCACTCTTTGTCAATGGGGTGGTTGACTTTCTTTCCTTGACCACCACGGACGCACCGGTGCTGGCAGGCTCACACATCCCAATCCTCATGTTTGCGGATGACACCTTAATAATCTCTAAGACTCCAAGTGGTCTACAAAAGGCCCTCCAGCGATTTGAATAATGTTGTAATCTGCGCAGCCTAGAAGTAAATACAGCCAAAACCAAGCTCAAGTCATTCAGGGGCAATGTGTTCATGAATAAATTACCCCTGGAACAGGTTGAGTTCTTCACATATTTGGGTGTCACCTTACAGAAGGATATGCGATGGAACTGCCAACTTGACCGGGCTGTTTTGACGCATAAACTGCAAGCAGGAATCCTTCTAACAAAGTTTAAGACTTCATTAACTAAACCAATGAGTCCAGTTCTAGATATTTACAGGATGAAGGTCTTAAGCTCGGCGCTATACAGAGCCGAGTTGTGGGGGTTTGAAAATCTGAAGTGTTTGACATTATTGGAGAATGTGTTTTTACGCAAAGTAACAAGCCTCCCTTAAAGTACCCCCCTAAGACCACTATTGCTGGATCTTGGCAAAAAGCCACTGGTATACCTAGCGAACCTTCGCCCTTTATTATATTGGCGCAGGCTATGGTGTACTGAGGAACTTGCACATTACACCAGAGGTCTCATGGACGTCGTAAAAACCGACTTATTCCATAAAATCACATGCCTAAAGGAGATTAGATGCCTCCTAGGGAAGCTTGGGATGTCAGAGCTCTGGAATGATCCTTTAAATGTAGTGTTCCCTTGGAAGGAAATTTTGAAAGAAAGGTACAGGGCACTGGTATTTACATCAGTGAGTTCTCAAGGCCTTGCGAATTTTGTGCTCAGATCCCGCCCCTCCTATCGCTATTGCTGTAGCGAAGTTTCTGAACTGGGCCTGGCGAATCCGCTTGAAAATACTGTCCCAAATGGCCAGTGAGTGACTGCCTATAACATCCAAAGTTTTATGATGACTTATTGTCACAAGATCTTCTGCCTACTAGACTTATGTGACGCGTTTCCCTTTGTAGCGCAAGATTTTGGCACACTTTTCCGAATTACAACTTTTGTAAAATGAGTTATTGGTTGTTTTTAAAAACAATTTTAGCGAATTAATGGAATCTTTTTAAAAATATTAGATGGTTGAGTGATTTAATTGTATTTTAAACTGCTTAAATATTTATTAATTGGTTCTTAAAATGTATTTGTACGCTGTACTTTTATGACTTAACTGTCGAATAAAGTTTATGAAATGAAATGTATTCTGTCGTAGAAATTGGAGATTCCTTGCATGAAACCTGGGTTATTAGTCGCATGTGTCACGCAGTTCTTCTATTAAGTTACAAAACATGTTCCTTTGCATCTATCACTGCGCAAAAAGCGTGCACCAGTTCATGAAATGTCTTTGTCCCACAGGGATGGATGAACGAAATTCAAAATTATGACCCTGAAACGTACCATGCCACTTTAACACATTCAGTCTACGTACGACTGGAAGGGGAAACCTTACGACTATCGAAGCCAAATAAAAATGTTTCCAGAAGAGCGATCTACAATGAATCAAAGCCGGAAGTAACCTACATCAGCCAGAAAATCTACGATCTAACTGACAGCAAGGTAAGAGATGATCTGAACTGTGATGCTGCCGCATTCTCAGTTACGTGATTCAGTGATAGTGAGCGTTTGTAATTAAATAGTTCATTTAGTGTCCTTTGAGGTGACAGGATGCGTTCCAGTGGAACCATTAATTTATAGAACTTTAGAGTGTAATATTTTGTGCTCGCCAAGAATGTGCACCATCGACTTATCTCTCTTGCACTGATGTCCCTAAACAGTCCCTCGGCGATTCCGAGCAAGAAACAAAGGTTCTGGGGACAAAAGCCTCTGCATCAGTGGTGTGGACCTTTAAGAAATATCTCCTAGAATGGGGTGCTTCAGACATCTACTTGTCCTGTAAAAACAAAATCCACCTGTCCCTTTTGGTGCTATCCGGTGAGCCGTGCCTGGCTGGCATTTCTCCGGGGGACAGGAGCCTTTGGGTGCCGTGTCTTGAGGTGAACAGGCAGTTCCCTTGTCTGCAACTCCTTGGGGCTTAGGACAGCAAGGGCAAAAGGAGAGAGGAAGATGGAGAATGAATGAAAAAAATAGCGAGAGTGAATGGGAAGAGGAAGGGTGCAACATTTTTGCCAGGGCTCACTGTGGCTCCGAGACTGGCCCTGGAAGTGAGGTGACAAAGGATATCCGCGTTTTCATTACGTCAGAGCTCTGATAATAGCCACGCTGATTATGGGAGTGCGTTCATTATACAATGCTCTGATTTTGCTACCATTCTGTAAATCTACATACAGAGACTGGAAATAGGTGAGAAGCAGTATTTGCACGGTTGGAATGCTCTGTGATTCCTTGTACAGCCACAAAAAGCCATGATTCCCGGTATGAACCAACTCCGCTCCATTCTCTTCCACACTGGAAAAGGTTTGAAAATGTACTTCTGACAAAGACAAGAATAAAAAATTGTCCTTGTGATGAAAGGCTCCGTTTTCTGTTAAATCTAATTTAAATATGTGATTTTATGACTTACACTTCTTAACATTTGAATAATGTATTTACAATACATTTGTACATTCCACCCGCAGAATTGGAAAGATTGTGTCTAATATAATACCCCCACCAGAAAATAAGTATCTTTATTATAATTATTACCGTTTATTTATGTATGAAGGTCTTGGAAATGTGACTCACTGCCCCAACTCTTTTGCCCATTCAGGTACAAGACTTATCAGTGGGCTATTCAGCGTCTGTCCATTTGGCCTTTCAGAGATAATCCTGGTAGTTGACCTATTGTGCTGAGCATTGCTAATCTTGCAGCCGTGAAAGCCTTGTCTGACGTGACTGAATCTGAACGAGTCCTACCAGCCATTTAGAGTCATTGTGATACAGTAAATAGTCCACCTCTCCCATTGAGCCAGCATCCCCGTCCAGAACTACTATGAGATTGTATCTTTGCCTTTGACCCTGTATAGTGCCGCACTGCCTTTTGCCTAAATTTACAATTATTGTAACCCTAAGGAGTTAGGCCCATCGGGGCATGGGGTAGGCTGGACCCTTTATAATTGTAAACAAACACACAATGTGCCTACAGCACCATCATTTATAAACCATCTTATTGTAAAGGTCAAACGACAACTTCCTTAGTTTGACCATGTATTTTTATTTATACCAATCGTTTTTATCTTTACTTGGAAAGCTTTTTTAGATCCATTAAAGCAAAAAAATGAGACAACTGTACATTCATCTATTTACACTAATATACAATGCAATTTACAAACATAAGTAAACAATACATATATACACTAAATCAAATGAATTTTCAACATCATACATCCCAAAAGAAAAAACATTTTTTACACAAAACAAGACATTATATATTCATGTATACTTGATTACACAAAGTGAAAGACAAAGTCAAAGAGCAAGGAGTATAGTCGATAAGTGGGATCACTCAATGATCTTTACACTAGCTGCTGCTAGTTTATACTGTAGATGAGCATTTTACTCCTTCGCATTTGCCGACGCGTTTCGCGACCAGGAAACCAGTTCCTGGAATCTCATCAGGGCTTTGTCATTTATCTACATGAGATGCAAAGAAAACAATAAAGTTTTATTTACAACGTTGGTCGCTTATTTTCTAATTTTATTTCTGCTTGCATTTCACTTTAAATGAGAACATTCTATCTTTGCTAATGTCACGATGCTACTTGCTGTCCTTACATTCTCAGTTTGTCAGTTGCTCCTAAGCCTCTACTGGGAACACCAGCTTCTACTCTGTATCTGCATTAAATCTCTTAATTATCTATATTGCTTCCATGACTATATATCATCGAGTATATCAGATGGCGACGATTGGCTTCTGGAGCAAGTAGAGTACAGAGTGAGTTTATTTATTGAAACTCGACTGGTGGAAAAGAACCCATGCGGTGGAACAGAATACTGATCAAATTTCAAATACATCAAGCTTAATTCACAAAGAGAAAAGTGAAGAATCTACAGCCAAGGGGAAAAAGGGAAACAGAACAAGAACTAGTGAGCGGCTGGGCGGTGAACAGAGCGCTGCATTTCTGATTTGAAGAACAGTGTTGGATTATCAGAGTGCAACGGCAGTGAACACGAACATCAGAGTACCGCAGCGGTGAGCACACATTTGTTTAGCTGGGAAAGTTGACTCTTTTAATCATAAAGATTTGACATGATCGTGCATATTTGAACTGCCGCCGCTAAGCTTAGCGTCATTTAAAATTACTCACTCACGAGCCGGCCATGGATTGATGCCTCGTTCTTTTCATTCTTTCTGACGTCGGATTCCTTGTTGACGCAGCACGTCCACGTAACGAGTACAGTACGCATGCGCAGTGCGTAAAACAACGTGATGCAAGCGCAGTGCGTAAAATAACGTGGCGGCCATTTTGACTCTTTCAATCCGTATCTTAGCAACCGAACGAAGAGAATTTCCTTCCTTTCACGAATGTATAAACTTACGTTTTACGAGTGTTTAAACTAGCGTTTAGTCTCTAAACAGCGCTACCCTCTACACTCGGAGGAATCCATTTAAAGAAGGAATAATTGAGTAATTTTCATAATACTGACATTTGTGTTCTGTGTTTCTAAAAGTTTCCACCACATTTGTGATCTGAGAGAAAGGAGGAAATATATAAAGTATCCCTTGTCAGGAGGAAGAAGTGAACAAAGCAAGCAAGCAACTGAGGGCTGGCGGCGCGAGGTTCGCTGTTTTGGCCCCTACCTTTTGGAACTCCCTCCCTGTTGCCCTCCGCACTGTGTCCTCTTATACCCAGTTCCGGAAGGATCTTAAAACTTTTCTTTTCATTAAAGCCTATTCTGTTTAATTCCCTCCCTCTGCTGACATCCTCTGTTATCGCAATAGCGCCATGAAACCGCTAGGTAGAAGTGCGCTGAATAAATGCTTTTAAATTCAAATTCAAATTCAAGACCTTTATTGGAACAACATGGAGAACCCAAGTGTCATTGCACCCCCCATGTTTTTACAGTCGAGTGGAGAACCACCCATAGAGTGGGATGAGTGGATCGACATTTTTGAAAATTATATAGAGGCACTGGATGGTAAAGACTTCAGTGCCACAAGAAAAAAAGCTTTGCTATTGAGTGTTCTTGGAAAAGAGGGTCAACATTCTTTCAAATACTTACCTTTGGGTTTAAATCAAGATGGTAGGCCAATTAACAACGTTTACACTGAAGCTAAAGCAAGAATGAAGAAACAATATTCCAAGGAAGTGAATATTGTCATGGCGAGACATAAGTTTTATACACAGCCGCAGAGGGCTGAGGAGTCTGTTGACCAATTCGTCACTAGATTAAGAGAACTTTCCTTAAAGTGCAATTTTGGTGAGATGAGAGACGAGATGATCAGGGATCAAATGATCGTTCAATGTAAAAACAAGAAAATGCAGGAAAAGCTTTGGGTGGCGAAAAATCCCACTCTACAAGCCGCTATAGACATCGCAAAGGTTGTCGAGGAATCTACCGCGTGTATGAAAGAAATGGAGAAGAAAGAGACTGTGAGAGAGAGTGGGGGTGGATTGAGTGTGTCATCTGTTGCAGAAAATGAAGTCGCGGTAATGAACAAGAAAAGATTTGAAGCTAATGAAAAAATAGAAAAGAGGAATTCAGGAGGATACAACAGTGGAGAGAAAGGGAGATATCAAGTTAGGATGTGTAGCAGATGTGGCAGCACCTATCATGGTGCAGATTATAAACAATGTTTTGCTATCGATAAGGAATGTAGGAAGTGTGGGAAACTAGGTCAATTTCAATTCAAAGAAGTCTTTATTCGATTGGTGCATCATAAAAGACATACAATACAAAAGTACATCAATAAAAGTTTTATAAACTGGATAAAACATCTAAGACCATATAAAATAACATATGCAGGCTTCTTATGAATGAATACAAAATTAGCAGTAACTCGATAATTCCCAGGACATCACAAAATAAAAGGACTACTCATATACAGGTAAGCATAAATCGTTAATAACCCCTAGTTATTTGTTTTTGATGAACCTGGTTCTAAGAATCCAAGCCCATCCTATATATTTAGCCACACCCGCTACAATTAATGGGGACAGATTAGTTCTTAAGATTCTGCTGGCATTAACAGCCGAGCGGGTACCTAGGCTTCTGCAGACCGGACTTAGCCATTTGGATCTGGGGGCAGCATATAGTGGACATACAAACATAAAATGGTTTAAACTTTCTCCCTGACCATGGCAGTTTGGACAGAGCCCTGTCCCACCAGAACCCCACTTTTTGGTGAACTCCCTTAATGGCAGCGAACCACATCTGAACTGGTGGAATAATTTACGGTCCAGGGGCTTTGTTATCATGTCCCAATATTTTTCAAGCTTTGGGGCGTCTTTAAAGTCAATAAATAGACTAGTAAGATTGCTTGAACTCAGTCTTAAATGTCTATTAAAAACCACCCAGTCCCAATAATGCAATTTTAAGGCTTTTTTTGAGGGGAAAGTTGCAGATTCGGGAGTTAACGACAAATCACTATACCCCAGAGCATACAGGGATGATCTTAAGTCCTTAAACCAGCCTATATTAGAAGAACCAGGAAGATCTCTAACCTCCAAACATGCCCTAGCATATAAAAGGAGTTCAGGCGTCGTCCATAGGCGTCTCCAAAATGCCAATGGACGAAATCTCGCCTGATCCTCCACAGGTTGGCACCCAAGATCATACAAAAGCGGGATCCGCGGTGTTGACTGAGGCAGACCCGTTACCACCCTAAGAAATTTATTTCGGGCTGATCTCAGGGGGTCCAATTTGCTAAAGCCCCATAGTTCCGCTCCGTATAAAACGGAAGGTAGAACCTTAGAACCATAGATCTTAATTAGAGGTGAAATTGGCCGAGTAAAAGAGCCTTTATGCTCTTTCATCAAAGCACCTCCTATCTGCAGGTGCTTTAGAGCCATAAGCTCAACCTGATGGGACCAACTTAGTGTCTCGCTAAAAGTAACACCCAAGTAGGTAAATAACTTGGTTTGTTCCAGGGGCGTACCCCCCATAGAAACCCTTGCACTGATCTGATTGTGTCCTCTTAGAACCATACATTTTGTCTTGGACACATTCACCTCAAGCTCATGTTCGCTGCAGAATAACTCAAACCGCGACAGGGCCTGTTGGAGACCCTGTCTGTTTTTTTAAATCAAAAGAGTATCGTCAGCGAACATGAGCAAGGGAATTTTCATTCCTGCTAAAAACGGGGCGTCTGTGGGATGATTATCAAAGTAATTAGTAACCCTGTTCATATATAAAGAAAAGAGGGTAGGGACTAAAACACACCCTTGCCTAACACCTTTATCAACCGGAAACCTATCCGTCACCTCCCCTGGCTTCCCCCAACATAGTTGGGCATAGGTATTTGCATGTAGATTTATCAAAAGGCGCACAAGGGGGACTGGCATACCCAGTTCGAGTAAACATTTCCATAACCCAGCCCTCGGAACAAGGTCAAAAGCAGACCTCAAGTCCACGAAGGCTGCATAGAGATTACCCTTACCTAAAAGAACGGTCTTCCAATAGAGAAGCATAAAACGAAAGGCCTGGTCTAAGGTGCTCACATGGGACCTAAATCCAGCTTGAAGTGGGGTTAGAATATTTATACTCGTCCATCCATTCCTGAATCCTGGCAAGGACAAGACGGGCTGTGATTTTTTGGACCGCGTCTATGAGGCTGATCGGCCGGTAGTTAGATGGAACCGACCGATCGCCTTTCTTATATATGGGCAGGATTTCAGCCCCTGCCCAGGATTCGGGAACTCTTGCATCTGTGGCCAAAGCATTAACCAACTGAACCAAATAAGGTACCCAAAGATCTTGGTCTTGTTGGAATAAATCGGCTGGAATGCAGTCCGGACCAGGTGCCTTTCCCCTTGGAATAGATTGCAGAACAGTTTTTACCTCTCTGCTCGTAAATACAAGGGGATTAACCGGTAATGGCCAACAGATATTATCCTGCACGCTACTGGAGCACCTAAATTGGTCCTCAAAGTAGCGAACCCATTGTTGTTGATCCACCGAGGCTGGGCTAGGCCGATCGTCCTGGGACAAGCCCCATTTGAGTAAATGCCAAAACCTTTGCATGTTCCTGGAACTACACGCTTCTGCTAGAGTCAACCACCGTTCTTCATCCCAGTTAGCCTTAGCAGTATGTTTGGCAACGTTATATGCCTTCCTACAGGACCTGATTAAATCAGGATTCTTAAGTTTTAAAGCTTTAAACAGTTTGACATGGGACCGACGGCACTCTTCATTAAACTAGTTGGAAGTTTTCAAATTCCCCCTACGACCCCTTTTGGAAATAGATTTAATAAACAATTTTTTTAAAGACACAAACAAACTAGTATGGGAGTCAGTAATAATTGTGTTAATCACCTCCTGTGAATCACCTTTAGAGATTACTGCCAAAGTATTAGAAACCAAAAATCTAATCGTTTTACGTGCTTCGACATCGACACAGATTTTTGGCCATCGTACCCTGCTTGTGTCGTTAGTGAGTACTACTTCATCCTGGACTAAATTAGACAAACATTTAACTGGCCCAGAAAAGCTGAAATCCCTTATTTCCACCACAAGTGGGTCATGATCACTTTCCGGGCGAGATGTTACCTCCATATCTACTACCACAGGCCACAATTTAACATCCAGTAATACATAATCAATACGGCTACTAAATCTACCATTACTGAAGGTGTGTTTGCCCAGCCTATCGGAGCGCGCTCTTCCATTTAGGGCACGCAAGCCCCGATCCAAACACAAACCTTTAATAAAGATAGCCGCCTGGGACCATTTTTTTATAGGGGCAAGGTCAAGCTGAGGAATCCCCCACGCCAAATCCTCGGTCTCGGTTAAAAGGCCATCATCCGAACTCAGTGGTTCAAAACAGGTATTTAAGTCGCCCATTACAACCTTGTGTCTAACAACCGGGACATCACTTAAAAAGTCATCCAGACGGAGGAGGGTTGGAGAGACCCTACCACCCTGGGTGCCCCTAGCATATATATTAATCAATAAGATGTTCAAGCCGCTGGTAGATTTGATGTTAACCAGTAGTATGTCAGGGCTATCAATAAAAACTTCCTCTGCTGTCACACCCTCATATTGACGAACCCAAACAGTCAAGCCACCCATGGCTCGGCCTCTGTGCCCTCTAATTGCTGGTTTGCTAAAGTTCAGGAAGCCAGTAAGGAACATTGGTAGAAGTGCCCAAGTTTCCTGAAAGGACCAAACGTCACCACGACGTATAAAGTTAACCCAATCTGGGATGCACATCCGCAACTCAAGTCCAGCTATATTCCAGCTTCCCAAGATGGTACCATTTCTATCTGCTGAGACGCTGGTAATGTCATTGGCGGAGGAGTGAACTTCATCAGACACAGAGGCGATTTCTTCTTGCAAAGGGACGACTCCCTGTGTAGAAACACTGTCCACCATTATATCATCAGTACCAATACAAGGGAGCTCACCCTGAATTCCTGGCGCCATTATAGCACACTCACCAGTTAGATCAGCATGTAACACTGATTCAAGTCTCAAATCCATATCACCAGTCCCACACAGATAAACAGAGCCCCCCTTAACATTATGGGCTAATTGACCCATTAAGTCTTTATCATGACAGGTTAAATTCACTAGGGCATCAACAGTACCCATACAATCTATATTACCCTCTTTACCCCTAGAAAGAATGACTGGTCAATCATTATACTCCAGCCCCGATAAGGGCTCATAAAGGTTCCTCAACGGGATATTCCAATACTCATTGGGCTGGAAATATTTACTGTGTTTATTTGAGTTGGAGTAAAAACTTTGGGGCTGACGAAAATTTGAAGAAGCTGGTATAACGGGATAACCAGAAAACTGGGAATTGGGGTTAACCCAGTTCGGAGTAAGAGAAGAACTATTATAGGTAGATTGTGAATAAGATCGAAACAGGGCCTCAGGGTATACTGATGGACCATGAAAACTAGGAGTAAAGTTGGACCATTTGAGGGGATGGTGATCTCTTTTTACGCGATGTTGGCCTTGTGGATTGAGCAGAGTCTCGGGGTAAAAGTAACTAAGATTCCGCGTGGAAATCCCCCCCTCGTTGTTTCCCACATACCAATCGGTAAGGTGGGGGACGACTCTGTGATCTCTAAAGTTAATGATCACGGTATCTCCCTCGATATCCTTTGGGCGAGGACCCACCCACTTGCATCTTCTAACTGAAATAATATCCCCATTAAGATGGGCAGGGAGGGGTCTATTAGTTTTCAGCCAGAAGATGACTTTATTTTTTAAATTTACATTATTTTCCCGGTTCCCATTAGAAATTGGGGGCACACCCGTCAGGATAATAACACAATTGGCCGAATCAGGGGGGAGTTCAACAATGTTCCTACGATTTAAAGATTGTCTATTAGTGGGGTTGTCGTGTTTAACTGGCCCTTGTTTTACAGATGGCTTTGGTCCCTCGGAAGATGGCTTTTTACTGGTCGGCATCGGCTTCTCTTTAGCAGGATTAGTTGCACATGGGTGTTTAGATGACAAATCCGGGGCCTTAGATTTTTTTTGGGCTTCAGTATTACTGTTATTTTCGGAATGACTGCTAGGATCGATAATAGTGACCCTAGGCTTAGAAAGAGGAGCTGACTGCCTATCAGAGCTCGTAGGGTGGGGTATAGCCACAGGAGCTAAGAGGCGATCCATTTTATCTCCCAATAACCTTACTCGCTCCATGAGAGGTAACATATATGATTTTAGGAGTTTCTCAAAAATATCGAAACACTCCTTGTTAAACCCGGTAGTGACATCCAAAGGTAGAATTGGCATGTGAGATGTACCAGAGGGAGCCTCAACCACTGGAAGTACCATAAACTCAGTAGTTGGGTTAACTATAAAAGGAGAAAGAGTTTGTTGACTAATACCTTTTCTCTTAACGCCACCCATTTTTCTTTTTTTCCTAGGTGGGGAACACACAGTCCTTTTCATTTTTGTAGGCTTAGATCCGGTGATACTATTAGTTGGTGGCAAAATAATCTCACCCAGGCCAGCACTATCACAAGAGCGATTAGTAAGGGTTGAGTGTAAGTTGGGAGTAGTAATCTGAGCGACTGGGGTATTAAGATCAATAAGACTAATAGAGACAGAGGAAGTGTTATTAATATCACCCTCACTATTAATTATGGAACGAGCGGGGGAGGTATTAGGGGCCCGAAATATACTGGGAATTTCGTCAATACTTAACATATCCGCTTCACTGGCCGACTTCCCTTGCACAGCCAAATCCTGCGAGCTATTTATTTCTGGTTGGGTGGACAGGGGAAGTTTTTTTAGATGTTCAATAGAGTGACGACGCTCGGCGCGTCTCTCAGATAGAAGAAGTTCTTTATCAATCTCCTTGTTTGCCTTCTCGAAATATTTATCGAGAGGCCCAAGGAATGAAACGGCCACTCCAGATGGAAGTGAACTGGACATGTCAACGGCAAGACGGAATATAACAATATAATCCTATAACCACATTCCAGCTACACTGGAGGATACAAAAATGAAATAATTAACAATAGAAGTCAGAGACCTGGCCCAGCCCGGCCTCCCTCGGCCCCTGACGGCCACAGACGGTCCCGCCCTTGTCCCGGGCTTCTCCCGGCACACACCCGCGCGCGTCCCGCGTGCACGAATGGGGAGGAGTCTAAGTAGCGGTAGGTGGAGGCGGGAAGAGGACCAGCTGCGGCAGATGAGAAGCCGCACTGCTGGCTGGTCCTCGCAGTCCCGCGCTGAGCCTTTGGGCAGTGAGCGCCTAGTCCCAGTCCGGTGCTCTTTCCAATTAAATGCACCCGTGCACACCAACACAAGCGGCGCCCGCAGAGCAGGGGCCGCGAGGAACAAAGTCCCTGGGAGATAAGTTCAGCAATCCCCGGAGTCACCAACTCGCACACTGCGTCCTTTCACGAACAACACCAGGTAGGCGGCAGCCGTTGATTAATTTATCCAGGCAGTAGGGGGAGGCGGGAAGAGGACCAGCTGCGGCAGATGAGAAGCCGCACTGCTGGCTGGTCCTCGCAGTCCCGCACTGAGCCTTTGGGCAGTGAGCGCCTAGTCCCAGTCCGGTGCTCTTTCCAATTAAATGCACCCGTGCACACCAACACAAGCGGCGCCCGCGGAGCGGGGGCCGCGAGGAACAAAGTCCCTGGGAGATAAGTTCAGCAATCCCCGGAGTCACCAACTCGCACACTGCGTCCTTTCACGAACAACATTTCTCATTGAGGTCATTTCTCAAGGATGTGCAAAACGTCAAATAGTGACAAAGTTGCGATTGTTGTCACGCTTCAGCGTGAGGTTAGAGTGCAAAACAGTGTAGAGAGTGCTGATAAAATATTATGTTTAGCTGAAGTGAATGCGCTACAGATGGAACCTGGAAGGAAGAATAGACCTAAAGCTACCTTCAACATAAATAATAAAGTACTTGAATTGATGGTTGATCCTGGTTCGTTTTGGACAATAGTTCCAGAATCCTTATTTAAAGAGAATTGGGAAGGCACCATTTTGTTCCCTAAGGAAATCAATCCCTGTGGATACCAAGGAGAGTGTATTAATTTGTTGGGGTACATGGAAGCTGTGATTGGGTTCCAGGGACGATATACTCAAGGGAAAGTTTACATTGCAAATTCTGGACCTGCAATATTAGGCTGGGGTCACCAGTATGACCTTCACATTGTCATTGATCCTAGAGCGAGTCAACAAGTAATGGTTGTGGATGCAATGACTACTGAAATGATAGTTGAAAGTATGCCGGACTTATTTGCTGAACGTATTGGTGAATTGAAAAGGTATGTCCATAAAATTGTGCTTAAAGAAGATGCAGTTCCGATGCAACACAAAGTGAGGAAAGTGCCATTTATCTCTAGACAAGAGGTGAGGAAGTTGTTAGATGATATGCTTGAACATGGTGTGATTGAACAGATTGAAATTTCTCGTTGGGTTTCGCCAGTAGTGATCACGACCAAATCGGGTGGCAAATTTAGATTCTGTGTGGATCTTCGCACGCTCAATCAGAATATTGTCGTGGATAACTTTCCACTACCTAATATCAATGAATTGATTTTGTCATTAAAAGGAGGTAGGTTTTTTTCGAAACTTGATTTAAGAAGTGCGTACCATCAAATAAAATTGCACAGAGATTCTAAGGCGTTGACTGCTTTCATCACTACTGAAGGAGTTTACCAGTTTACTCGTATGCCCTTTGGTCTCGCGTCGATGGCAGGGGTTTTTCAGAGGATGATGAGCTCAGTTTTGAAAGGGATAAATAACGTTGTGTACTTCCAAGATGATGTTTTGTTGTTTGGAGAGACGATTGAGCAACATAATCCGATTTTGAAGGAAGTTTTGAGCTGAAGGAACAGTCAGGGTTAACTTTAAGGAAGGAGAAGTGTAAATTTGCAGTGGAGGAGGTAGAGTATTTGGGTTACACGCTTTCTGCAAATGGTGTGAAACCTAAGAGGGATCTTTTGGAGTCAATAAGGAAGGCACTGGCACCCTGTGACAAAGATCAATTAAGATCATTCCTCGGTCATATTGAATACTACGCGAAGTTTGTAGAGAATTTTGCAGCAAGGATTGAAATGATTAAACTGTTATTGAGGAAGGGGTGCAAATTTGTGTGGGGCGTTGAGCAGGATGAGTGTTTTGTTAACATCAAGAAGGCAATATGTGAGGCCAAAATCCTAACCCCATTTGATACCAAGCGCAAGTCGGTATTGACGGTTGACGCCAGCGCTGTTGGTATTGGTGCGGTGTTAGCGCAAGAACATGATTCTGGGTTGAAGACAGTTGCTTTCGCGTCGCGGACACTTACCAGTTCTGAAAGAAATTATTCCATTATTGAGCGCGAAGCGTCGGCGGCCGCTTGGGGCTGCGAGTACTTTAGAATGTACCTATGGGGATTTGAATTTAGAATATTGACAGATCATAAACCATTGATCAAATTGTTATCTCCGGGTGGTGCAGGAAAAGGGTCAGTGAGATTGGCAAGATTAGCCGCTAGACTTCAGGACTTTTTGTATAGGGCGGAGTACATTCCTGGGTGGAAGAATGGTCAGGCGGATGGCTTGTCTAGGCTTCCTTTGCCTTGGGAGATTGTTGACAAATTGGGTGTTGAAGCTATGCAATCGGAAGGATCTGTGGACTATTGATGAATTGGCGGATATTTGCACTGGTGCTATCAACAAGAGTAGATGGAACTCTTGTATAGCTAATGATAAGGTGTTAAAGTGTGTAAAGGATTTGATTGTGAAAGGTTCTAGGAGAGAGAGTACCCTACCTTTGGCTGTACGTCCCTATGTGAAGATTATAGAGGATTTGTCAATTCTAGATGTTATGGAGAATGTTATTATGAAGGACGATAAATTCATCCCGCCTCAAGAATTAAGGTTTGTCTTGTTTAAGTTGGCACACGAGGGACATCTAGGACAATCTCTTACTAAAAGGAGAATTAGAGAGTTCTTCTGGTGGCCAGGAATGGACCAGCAGGTCTCTGAGTGGGTTGAGAAGTGCACAGAGTGCTTCGAGAGTGAAAAGAGATTAAGAGTTGGATGTCAGAGTAATTTTGGGGAAATTGATAATCCAGATTTGCCCTGGCCCACTGTCTGTCTTGACTTTATTGGTCCTTTTTACTCTTTGAGTCAGGACATGAGATTTGGTTTTGTTATGGTTGATGTAACTTCAAAGTGGTTGGTAGTGAAATTTACGAAAGAGATAACGACTAAATCGACGATCAACTTGTTGTCTGAAGTTTTCAGGGAAGAGGGTTACCCTGTTAGACTAATTACTGACAATGGAACGCAACTTGTTTCTGAGGAAATGGTCAAATTTTTGGATACTTGTGGTATTGTTCACACCAGGACCTCGTTATACAATCCACAGGGTAATGGAATCATCGAGAGGGCTAATAGGATGGTGAAAGGGGCCATTCAGATGGCTCTTAGTTCTGGTGGGTGTGTGAGAAACATGGTTAACGACCTAGTTTGGGCATATAGGACTACAGTGAATGGTATCACCAGTAAAGTTCCGTTCGACTTGATAAAGGGTCATTTGGCTGGTACCAAACTAGTTCCAGCCTGGATGAAAGAGTGCATTGGACTAGCAGATTTGGGTGGTGATGCATCTAAGACAGATTTGGGTGGTAATGAGTCTAAGGTTTGTGATAAGTTGTGTTCAAAAAGATTGGCAGTGAATGATTGGGCGAAAGTTAAACCTGGTCGTGTTTGTTCGGGTTTAACCAAGTTTAGAGGCCCATTCAAAGTTAAGAAAGTCCATGACAAATTTGTGACACTTTACAATGGTGAACACTGGAATTTGAGGAGAGTTGCCCTCTACAAGAAAGCGAATGGTGACAATAGTGGTGATTTTCAGTCTCATTCTTTTCATGATAAACAAAATGGAAATGATTCTACCATTCGTAGTGATACCGGTGTTCTTCCACAAAGGATCAGAAAGCAACCCAATTATCTCCAAGATTTTGTATACCATTAAGTTTATGTATGGAAAGTATATGCATATGTTCTTCTTCTTCTTCTTCTTTTTTGTTTTATTTGTTCACTTTTAATAAGAAGGACCCAGGATATGTTGTATTCTCTTATTTTATTTCTGCTTGCATTTCACTTTAAATGAGAACATTCTATCTTTGCTGATGTCACGATGCTACTTGCTGTCCTTACATTCTCAGTTTGCCAGTTGCTCCTAAGCCTCTACTGGGAACACCAGCTTCTACTCTTTATCTGCATTAAATCTCTCAATTATTTATATTGCTTCCATGACTATATATCATCGAGTATATCAGAAACCAGTTCCTGGAATCTCATCAGGGCTTTGTCATTTATCTACATGAGATGCAAAGAAAACAATAAAGTTTTATTTACAACGTTGGTCGCTCTTTTCCATTGCAGTTACACTAATTCAATTAGAAATCTGTCTGATTCTATGCAAATCAACCTACCAGGTTGTTACAAGAAACAAGGGGCTCTAGGGAGAATGTCCTTTCTTTCGAAAAGCATGGTTTCAAAGAATTTGGATTCACTCCATATACGTGAATGAGCTGTTTATGCAGTTGACTCTCCAAGTTATATTCCACACACAAGCCTAACAGGGAAAATGACGGTCATTAGTCATTTCAAAGTCCTAGCGTTGACTAGTTTTAGAAGAAACAAACACCAGTCTAACATACCTTTCGTTTCAGCACTCGTCGTGAACGTGAGCCGTATTTCATTTATGTTTGCCAACTAGCTACTGCTCTGCATCAGCACTCTGCATCATGAGAACTGTTTCAGAAAAAATGTAGGGAAACATTTGTAACCTTCTTATACGCAAACCCAGATTTTTCTGACACTTATGACAATATAAAAGGCGTACCTGTATCTTTTTGCAAGTTTCTTTACTGATCTGTGTGTTAGGATCAGAGCGTGCCCTATTGGAACAACAACGATTATTACACAAGTGTTTCTTTTGCCCGAATGCTACAATCCAAACTTAAAGAACATCGAGATGAAGCAAAGCAGTTACCTTTTGTTCCAGTATCTTTACAGCCTATGTCTCGATCGAATCAAGATGGCGGCCGTTTGATGTTTGCTCAATTTGTTTAAAATTGATGCATAAGGGAATTATGGGACATGTAGTCACCAACTTTAGAATGCATTTTATGTAGGCGCACCAACAACACACAATCGTTACACCTCGTATTTGTTTGGGAAGGCGTTTCATAATTTCCATCGGATATGCGGGCACTATTATCTTATTATAGCAGCCTCGTTTGGCAACATACTTTATTACTCAAGACGTGCGACAACCTAAAACCGTTTTCACTAGCCCTGATTTACCAGAAGGCTTCGTAGGGTCTTGTGGGGCACGTAGTTTATTAAAAAATGTGTGTGGAAGGGAAAGTCACTTTTTAAGCACAACCATTAATTTTCTCTATATAATTATACGTTTACATGTACTGACAACCAAGACATTTCGTGAGAGAACAGAATTTGACGAGACAGATTATTAATGTCTTGCGTGACAGAGGCCTAGTTAGATACCATACTGCGTGTGAGGCACTGGCCACGGCTGGTCTGGTCTTGGACACTTTATACGAGGATTACTTTATCTGACATCTTTCTGTATCTATAGTCTCGCTTCCTCGGACAGGCTGTTAAGACCTGTCTGTGTGCTGTTGAATTTCAGAATTAGATATGCCTCCTTCTGTAATAGTATTCTATCTACATCAGAGGGACGATTGCTTTGGCTCATTGTAAACAAAGTGGACCATTTGAAGTCATTCGTGTCGTGTTCTTTTTCGATGAAATGCTCGACCATTGGTGCTGTCATCACTTTCTTTTTAATACGTGATCTCTGTTGGCTAATACGTAGATTGACTTGCTAGCTTGTCTTACGTATGTATATCCTCATACAGGGGCACAATATTACATTATTATCAAATTTAGTCTTGCAATTTGAAAATTCTAGATGTTTCCATTTGATACCCAAGTGGCAAAATTCCTTTCCTTCGATGGTACTGGAAAAGGCTACACAGTTACCACATTTATGATAGCCCTCGATTGGTTTCATATTCCATTGTGATAACAGATCACTCTTTGTTCTTGGTAATGCAACATCCGCACTGATGATCTGTTGCCCTATACTTTGGTTCTTTTTGTAGGCAAAGATGGGTTGTGGAAAAGGGCATTCTAAATTCTCTAAGAGATGCCAGTTTTTGAGAACTGCCTGTCTTAATTTGTGAGTGTCTGGGCCGTAGGTCGTTACACACACAAGTCTCTCTAGTTCTGGTCTCTTTTTAACTTGAAGAAGGCATTCAAACTTGCAAAAAGATACAGGTACGCCTTTTATATTGTCATAAGTGTCAGAAAAATCTGGGTTTGGCATATAAGAAGGTTACAAATGTTTCCCTATATTTTTTCTGAAACAGTTCTCATGATGCAGAGCGCCGGGATAAGTAGCTAGTTGGCAAACATAAATGAAATACGACTCACGTTCACGACGAGTGCTGAAACGAAAGGTATGTTAGACTGGTGTTCGTTTCTTCTAAAACTAGTCAACGCTAGGACTTTGAAATGACTAATGACCGTCATTTTCCCTGTTAGGCTTGTGTGTGGAATATAACCTGAAGAGTCAACTGCATAAACAGCTCATCCACGTATATGGAGTGAATCCAAATTCTTTGAAACCACGCTTTTCGAAAGAAAGGACATCCTCCCTAGAGCCCCTTGTTTCTTGTAACAACCTGGTAGGTTGATTTGCATAGAATCAGACAGATTTCTAATTGAATTAGTGTAACTGCAATGGAAAAGAGCGACCAACGTTGTAAATAAAACTTTATTGTTTTCTTTGCATCTCATGTAGATAAATGACAAAGCCCTGATGAGATTCCAGGAACTGGTTTCCT
Source organism: Lissotriton helveticus (assembly GCF_964261635.1). Lineage (NCBI taxonomy): Eukaryota > Metazoa > Chordata > Amphibia > Caudata > Salamandridae > Lissotriton > Lissotriton helveticus. The sequence goes on from NC_136068.1 coordinate 1,191,999,786, forward strand.
GGTCTCGAAACGCGTCGACAAATGCGAAGGAGTAAAATGCTCATCTACAGTATAAACTAGCAGCAGCTAGTGTAAAGATCATTGAGTGATCCCATTTATTGACTATACTCCTTGCTCTTTGTATAATCAAGTATACATGAATATATGTCTTGTTTTGTTTTAAAACTTTTTTCGTTTGGGATGTATGATGTTGAAAATTCATTTGATTTAGTGTATATATTTATTGTTTACTCATGTTTGTAAATTGCATTGTATATTAGTGTAAATAGATGAATGTACAGTTGTCTCATTTTTTGCTTTAATGGATCTAAAAAAGCTTTCTAAGTAAAGATAAAAACGATTGGTATAAATAAAAATACCTGTTCAAACTAAGGAAGTTGTCGTTTGACCTTTACAATAAGATGGTTTATAAATGATGGTGGTGTAGGCACATTGTGTGTTTGTTTTAATTTACAATTATAGCAATATCACATAACTTTAGTGTGTCATTTGACTGACATATACAGGTACCTACCGCCATTTACAGGAAAGTCTGGCATGTGACCGACTATTCCTCAGTCGTGACAGCCTTTCAGTGGGAGTGGTGACATTTGATTGACTCAGTGCAAAGTCTGTTTATTTTTCAGAGATGGTCTTGACTCTGCTGCTGGAGGTTTGCCACAAACACAGTCATGCGTTACAGCTAGAGTAAACCTTAACCTTTTGTACTTGAATTTCACATTTAATTTCAGAGGTGAAAATAAATCCTGATTCGGATTCCAAAACAGTTTCCCTGTCGAATCCAACAACATAAGTCATTTTAGAAACCTCTACATACATGGCTTCTTCCTTTGCTTTCTTTTCCCCTTCCATCATGAAACTAACTTCCTAAAATCCCGGAAAGCCCTGTAGATGCACTTATTCCATTAGGGCCTTGGTAGTACTAAGGTTGACTATCCTTGTTGCTGAAACCATTCAGAGAGCATCATTAACCCCATCTTTACCTTGCTATAGCACTTTGAACTAGAATCTGTGCAGTGCTAGCCCTATATAATAATATTCAATAAAATAAACAAATAAAATAGTCGATAATTGTATTGCAGATATTTGCAAAGGAATCTCAGGGTTCTTAGGCTTAATTTATATTGAAGATTTTTTTCCGATGTGGTTATATGTTTCATAGGCTGACTTGGTTTGGACCATGAGTGTATTTCACGGGTGGGAGAGAGCCAAATGAATATTCAGGTTCGAAATCGTTGCAGGATCGGGCATGCTAATAGAAGCTATGTTGAAATTAATACCAGTTACGTCTTTGTAGGAGAATAAATAGTCCATTCTGAACACAGGTGAATGTGAATGAGAGAATAGAAAGTAGATTCAGTAAAGGTTTTGAAGGCACCAGAAGTGTAAGAGATTGCTGTTTTAAAAAAAATTCTGAGAAAAGTAATTTTTGATGACTGGAATTTAGTATGTGCGAGCCCATCTTCAAGCGGTATGCACATGGGTCAAAAATGCGGACAGGAACGTCTGGAATTCAAGGATCTTAGAAACTGGAGTGTCAGTGTTTGCAGTATAGCTGTTAAATCAAGTCTCATTACTTGCTGGCAAATTGTACTACGTCTGTGTGCATGTGACAACCTTAAAAAAATAAGCCATATCACTATTTCTTCTAGTAGTAGAATGTGATGTTACAGCTAGTCCAGTCCGGTATTGTGATTCCTTGTCATCACTGTGGAGTTGCATTTCTCCTGTAAGTGGGTAGACCAGAAGGCCTTCACTCTGAAAGAAGATGATGCTTCCAGCCTGGCCTCCTGTTAAAACCAACAGCTCTATTAATACGCCTAGCCTGCTTGTTTACATCAGCAGTGCGTCAGTGGTTGCACGCTAGTTATGACAAGCGCAGATGCTGCTTGCCCGGCAGAGCTGGGCCGCAGACTTAGTCAGCTTACCTTTGCACATAAGAGAGGTACCTTAGGGTAAGTCACGTTTTCATTTCTTTTTACTTAGTGGCAGTTTTAATTTCTTTTGACTCTTTTGCCACTTTACAAGGTGCCAGGTTAGGTGCAGTCAAGTACCAATATCTGCCTTTGTCTATCTGCCAGTCCTTTTTAGGGGAGCTAAGTGCAGAAGTGCAGAAATGCCAGCTATGAGCCTCAGAGAGCTTAGTCCTGAGTGGGAAACATTGTGCTAATTTCTATAGAGGACATGCAAATGAAATGATCCAATAATAGAATCCGATAACAACAGGGGAGTTAGTACTCAGTAGACACGTTGTCCATTGAGATTTGCAGACTCATTTGTGAATCTGTTACATTTTGTATTTACTCAAGTGTGGTATTGTACTGCTAGTGGTTTAGAGGGTATGTATAATAACTATTTTATCAATTACATGCATGTCTGAAGCTGCCTATTCCAATTTACTCAGTGTAAATATCTTCAAATTGTGTGGATGAGGACACTGTCGTCTTCCTGCCCCCTCCCACCTATCCAAATCAACTGTTAGGACTGAAAGGAGCAGCAGTGAACCAACAATGTTGCCGCCTCGATCTTTCCAGGATGTGAAAGGAAGTATTGTTAACTATGATTGACCAACGGGCTCACGATTATCAAATTAATTCCAACCAATAAGATTGGCAGTCCAGGAGAAAAAATGAAATTGGGGTGGCATTTTAGCTTTCATTTATTTTTGACCTGTACAGTAAGAATCAAGCCGAAGATATTAAAGAAGTGCTAGTAAATGTACGAAATCTCCTTCTGGTGTCATGTGTGATGATATTGTACTTTTTCAAATGCATGCTCTGTTAATCAATTCTGAAAAAGTTCAGCTTGGTGTTAATTGCCATAAACCAAATTGTTAGTCGACACAAGGGAGCAAATATTATTGTGATGAGAATGTTCCTCCAGACGACTGTTGGTGGCTTGGGTGTGTATTCAGTGTGTGTAAACACCAATAATATAACCAGACTTTTGGTGTCTTTGAACCGGTGTGGAGGCTGCTTCGATGGAGGTAATGAGGATTGTTGGAGAGCTAGAAACAGAGCCTTGCAGCGTCCTCGTCTGTAATTGAGAGTACCGCTGTAATAGATGTACAGGATTTGAGTAAACTACTATTTGTGGGAGTGTTACTCCTTCTTGTTTCAGTCCACATTGTGAGGAAGACAAACATCGGGATAAGAATCAGAAGCAGGTGGGTTGATGGAAGGTACCCTCGCTCCTGTTCTGCAAAGGTTGAGAGAAAAGAAAAACTAACTTAGGAAGTTTAGTGAGACGAACACACATACAACTACCTTCAACCTGGTACAGTAATTTAAAGATTTAGAGGATTATTCTAGACTGGGGCATTCCTGCCTCCCAGGCCAGGACAACAGTTATTCAGGTGATAAACTTTCTAAAGCCCACGATATATGACTGTTTTTGTTACTGACCCAATAACTGATCATGGCAGTTCCTTGGCTGGGAAGAAAGCTTCTTTGTGCTTGTTTGGGAATTCATCTTGGATCATCACACATTAAAGAATGCAGATGGTGGAAGCTGTGGGTTATACGTCGCGCTGCCAGCTCTGTGCTGACAAAGAGCCTTCTGACTGCATGAGGCGCTCTCCTTCTGAACGCAACCTTTGTTTATTTCGAGGATATTAGATTCAGCTCCTTCTTCACAAGGGGTGAAGAGCTGTCTCATTTAGCCTGCTTGTATATAGAAAAACCCTTGCTCTGTCAAAACGTGTCACATCACTCGGCAGCACCGACCAATGCCAGATGTGTTTTTGAAGTCGTAGCTGCTGAAATCAGTCATCTAGGCGTCGAATGAGTGGTCTAACAGCACATGTCAGTTACAGGTGGTGATCGTGTGCATCGCATTGTTGTTGCAGGGGACTTTCATGTTTGTTTGGCTTCATCTTTCTTTATTAAATACTTTGACATATATGTAATCAAAGGCTGCTATACTTCTGGGATAGACTCAATAATAATGAGTTAAATCCAAGAGGCGAAAAGCTCCTGCCTTTTTAAAGATTTAATTTGTGATTTCTTAATGACTGGGTGGAAGTACGCCCCTGACAAGCTTTGATCTTTGTGCTCTAGGGTTGATGTTCCTTGTTGAGCATACATTAGTAAATTGGCATGATTTTCGATTATCTAGTATACCCAAGAATTTTAATTGCTTGATAATGATAGCTTACCCTTTGGGCTCCAGTATCTTCTAATTGTGTTTCTCTTCCAGGGGATCCTCATCAATAGTCATAAGCATTAGAATATTCCCGCGCATGTGCGGGACCCCGGAAACACTATATTATATGTGCCCCACATATATATATACTCATATATATATATATAGATTCGATCTGGCCCAAGCTCGGAGGCTCCCGGGTGCTCTGGGGCGGTGCACGCGAGGCGCAGCAGGACCCGCTGCGATTTACATCAATTCAGCTTTTCCCGTGGGGAAGTCTTTTCCTCATGCACTCCCGTGTGTGAAATTCCAAAAACCAACACCGGGTTTGTAGTCAAAATATAATTTCTTTATTCAGCAACCAGCATAACCCAACGCGTTTCGGTCTCTACGGAGACCTTGCTCACAGGTAAATACGATTGACACCATTTTACTGTTAAATAAAGAAAGAAAAAAAAGGGGGGAAGGGGGGGTGGTACCCTTTACACTGTAAATGTTCAAAGATCTAGTTCCCCGAGTATTATCTCACTCGTGTGGTTTATAAACAGTGAAAATGGACTGTTAAGGAGACCAACCGACAGTACTGTAAAATACAACTGGCTTTTCAATGACAATACAGGCGGAGCACGTCCAGGTCGCTTACCGGCAGCAGGGTACTTCGGAAAGACTCGCTCCCTCCGGAACCGCCGTCTCCCGTTTCCAACCTGCGCCAGCAGGTTCCCTCTCCGTTTATTCCGCCAACGCTCGTCTCCAGCTTTTCAATGTCGGCGTTCACCCGAGCCTTCTTTTGAAATAGATTCGATCTGGCCCAAGCTCGGAGGTTCCCGGGTGCTCTGGGGCGGTACACGCGAGGCGCAGCAGGACCCGCTGCGATTTACATCAATTCAGCTTTTCCCGTGGGGAAGTCTTTTCCTCATGCACTCCCGTGTGTGAAATTCCAAAAACCAACACCGGGTTTGTAGTCAAAATATAATTTCTTTATTCAGCAACCAGCATAACCCAACGCGTTTCGGTCTCTACGGAGACCTTGCTCACAGGTAAATACGATTAAATAAGTTGAATTGAAATAATACATATGCTTTTGAAAAAGATTAACAAACTACTGTTCTGCACCACGCATGAATCAAATTTAACACATTTAATTTATCAAACTACATGTCCCAGAATGCCTGTACAAGCTACAGGAAGTGATGTAATTTGAAAGGGTACCACCCCCTCTTCCCCCCTTTTTTTTCTTTCTTTATTTAACAGTAAAATGGTGTCAATCGTATTTACCTGTGAGCAAGGTCTCCGTAGAGACCGAAACGCGTTGGGTTATGCTGGTTGCTGAATAAAGAAATTATATTTTGACTACAAACCCGGTGTTGGTTTTTGGAATTTCACACACGGGAGTGCATGAGGAAAAGACTTCCCCACGGGAAAAGCTGAATTGATATATATATATATAAATACATATATATATATATATATATATATATATATATATATATATATATAAAAAAACATGCAATAGCAGTTAAATAAAATCAGAGCTGAAATATGCTGTGTAGAATTTCCACCATACATGAATAATAAGCATTAGAAACATGAGAAACAACAACAGAGTTTGTTTAGAAACTGTTTTAATGCTCAGAAAGCAGTAGAAATTCTCATAACTCACTGGAATCATAGAAAGCTCCCAGGCTGCATTGCAAACACACAGTCTAAAAAGACTGAAAAGCTAACCTGTAGCTGCATAGCAATAAACTGACACCGTGCCTTTAAGGCTCCCATGACCCCCAGTATCCCATCATGCCTCAGGGGTGACAGTTAGGTCAGTTGTTCTTTCCGGTTCCTTCAGAGAAGGACCCTGGTTACACAGCTCCACTATTTTTTTTGTTTTTGACAGAAAAATACTTCACTTTTGACAATTTTTTGCTCTTACTTGACATTTTACATCTAGTTAAGTAAGATACTGCCTTTTTCAGTCATTTTTGTGAACATTTTCTCCTGAGAATGCCTTCACTCTTTGACAAATGTCCTTCTTGTGGCAACAAGAAGGCCAAATCAGACAACCACGACGTCTGTATCCTGTGTCTGCCTGAAGATCATGATCCAGGCACCTGTCCTCATTGTGAACACCTGTCTGGAAGAACTCTGAAGGACAGGGAGAGGATTCGCATTTATGGCCTAGCTCATAGGTCATCAAGAGGAAGATCTCCGGTGAAGAAGGGCTCCAAGAAGACTCATACATCTTCCAGAAAGAAGTCTTCACACCTTTCACCTTCAGCGTCGGGCTCGGCGCTGAGAAAAGAACCACTGGTGGATCATTCATCGTCTAAACTACCGTCGACGGCGGGCTCGCCGTCGAAGAGAAGACCAGGTACGTCGACGACGTTGAAGGATCCAGTTCCATCGTCGAAATCCCCTCCGCCGGCATCAACCGGGCGACGTCCGACGTCGAGGAAGGGAACTCCGCCACCGTCAACCGGGCGACGGTCGGCGTAGAGATCCAAGACCCCTCCGCCGTCGTCAACCAGGCGACGACCGGCGTCGAGGGAGGTGACCCCTCTGCCGTCGTCATCCAGGCGACGACCGGCGTCGAGAAGTGTGAATCCTCCGCCGTCGTCAAAGAAACGGCGTCGAGGACCAAGACCCCTCCGCCGTTGACAGGGAAAAGTCGATCGGCGTCGAGGAGGCAGTCTCCGTCGGTGTCTCGTCAGCTCTCGGCGTCGAGGGTGCCCAATAACCCTCCGCCGTCGTCGCACAGACATTCGACGTCGAGGCAGAAAACTCCGTCGGCGGTTGATCATCACCGTTTGACGTCGAGGGAAAGACCTCTGTCGTCGACTGGACATCGTCACTCGACGTCGAGGCAGAGAGCTCCGTCGACGATGGGACATCATCGTTCGACGTCGAGAGAAAGACTTCCGTCGACGACTAGACATCGTCGTTCGACGTCGAGAGAGAGGGCTCCGTCGGCGGCCGGTACTCGCCGTTCGACGTCGAGACAGGGAACTCCGTCGGCGGCTGATCATCGCCGCTCGACGTCGAGAGACCATTCCTCCTCGCATAGACAATCAAAGACAAGATTGTTTGATCCGCCGACTCCCCGAAAGCACTCGACGATGAGGGAAGATCGCTCAACGTCGAGGTGTTCAGATGTAGTTATGGTAACGGAGTCAGCTTCCCGTCATTCCACTTCAAGGTCCTCTGGCTCCTCAACTGCATCTTCGAAGTCCAGAAGTCCGGTGCGCAAATCTCCTGAGCGTCGGACAGACCCTTGGGCGGATAAAGTCAGACTGTCACCTAGATGGTACAGATCTTTGGACCATTGGAGAGATTCTGGGGCTGCAAAACGTATGCAAGACTATGCCAGCTCACAGCACAGGTCTCCTCTTCAGGATCTGGTAGAGGAAATGGACAAACATAGTCCTCCCAGGCGCAAATCTCCTGTGAGAACACCAACCAGATCTCCCAGAAGGCCCCGATCTCCCAGAAAAGAACCAGAGGATCGGGTCAGGTCTCGCTCTCCTAGACGGGAAGAGCGTTCAAAAAGATCAAAAGAGAGGAGGCACAGTGTTCACCGTAGACTTCGACGAACTCCGTCTACTTCATCTACCTCTTCTACCAAGTCATCCAAGAGGGATTACTCCCCTACGTTGACGGACAGTCCTACGTCCAGATCCTCCCCAGTGGATGACATTGGCACGTATCTAGATGTCTTGCAAAGAGGAGCTCAGAAGCTGAGCATTGAAATGTCTGTCCCTCAGGTTACAACGACAGTCATTTTTGAGACTTTACACAAAAAAGCGATCTCCCGTCCTCTACTGCCATTAGTCCCGGAGATTATGGATCCTGTCAAGGAGGTATTTCTAACTCCGGCGGCTATCAGAGCGGTGCCAGCCCGCATTCAGAAGAAATACAAACCGGCCTCTTCTGACCCAGTCTTTGTGAGATCTGACACTCCAGCGGACTCTGTAATTGTGGCAGCAGCGAGGAAGACACACGCAGTTGCCGGTTCTTCTTCAGTCCCACCAGACAAGGACAGCAAGACTCAGGACTCCTGGGGTCGTATAGTTTGCAACTCAGCTGCTTCGACTCTTAAGGTTTCTAGTGCGGCTGCGCTTCTGGGTCGATACGACAGAGCCTTATGGGACTCTATGGAAAGGTTCAAAGCCAAGCTGCCAAAAGAAGATCAGCAGGATTTTGAAGAGACCGTGACTGAAGGATGTCTGGTGGCGAACCAGATGATAAGCACGGCTGCGGATGGTGCTGTTCTTGCGGCGCATTCCTATTCACATGGGGTTTGTGCCAGGAGGTCGGCATGGTTGCGCCTTACAGGCCTGAAGCCCGATGCTCAGCATCGCATCCTTAATCTCCCCTTTTCGGGTTCCGCTCTCTTCGGTGAGCATGCGGACGAGGAAATGACCCGAATGAAGACGGAACTGGACACAGTGAAAGCGGTGGGCTTGGAGAAGAAGAAAGAATTCAAGCGCCGTTTCAAGACCAACAGGGGGAGAGGGGCTCAACAGAGGGTTCAAACCCCTCAGTGGTCCCAAAATAAGAACCAAGGGAAATCCCAGTTTCGAGTTAAACCCGGCAGAGGTAGAGGAGGTCACCAACAATCCTCTAACACCACAAGAGGAGGAAAGGCCTGAGCAGTGGCTTCCTCTGGCGCCGTTACCCACTCCAGTGGGAGGAAGTGCTTCACAACACCTGGCAGAGTGGGTCAGCATCACAAAGGATCAGTGGGGGCTGAATATACTGCGCAATGGATACAAGCTACGTTTCCGTGCGCCTCCGAAGAGCATCCCTCCAAAGAGCGCTTACCCTCACCAACTAAGCTTGCTCCGAAGAGAGGTAAAAGTCCTACTACAAAAAAGAGCGATAGAGGAGGTTCCTCTCGCTCAAAGAGGAAAGGGAGTTTACTCCAGATACTTTCTTGTCCCCAAAAAAGATCAGGAGGAGAAGTTCAGACCAATACTCGATCTGCGACTTTTAAACAAGGTCATCGTCAGAGAAAAGTTCCGCATGTTAGCGCTTCACCAAATATGCCCACATCTTCAAGTCGGAGATTGGATGTGTTCGGTGGACCTGCAAGATGCGTACTTTCACATCCCAATTGCTCAACAACATCGGAAGTACTTGAGGTTTGTCGTAGGAAACAAACACTACCAGTACAAAGTGCTACCCTTCGGTCTCTAGTCCGCACCACGAGTCTTCACCAAATGCATGGCAGTGGTGGCGGCTTTTCTTCACAAGAAGGGGCTCTTCATCTACCCATACCTGGACGACTGGCTCCTGAAAGGTCCATCTCCGGTACAGGTAAAGCACGATCTACATCTGTGTCTGCTCCAGTTGCACAGGCTCGGCCTCCATGTGAACCTGGAGAAGTCAGTCCAGTGGCCTACACAGTCAATCCAATACCTAGGCTCCGTTCTGGACACAAAAGTGGGAAAAGCGTTTCCTTCGGAGGAGAGACTTTTTTCCATGAGTCAGAAATGTGGAATCCTGCTAGAATCTCGGCTTCCAACAGCCCGACAAGTAGCATCCCTGCTGGGTTCCATGGCGTCCTGCATCTTTCTCATCCCAAACGCCAGGCTGAGAATGCGTCCTCTACAGCAGGCTCTGGAGGATCAGTGGGACCAGGCGACAGGTCTTTGGGAGGATCGTATCACGCTTTCCCAAGCAACGAAAGATGCCATCAAATGGTGGACACGGAGAAAGAATTTGCTGGTGGGGGTACAGTTTCACCAGCCTCTCCCAACCCAGTCTATAGTGACGGATGCCTCTCTGCAAGGTTGGGGAGCGCACATGGGTCCGCTTCAAATTCAAGGCCAGTGGTCTGCGCAGGAGCAGACATACCACATCAATATGCTGGAACTCAGAGCGGTATTCCTGGCTCTCAAAGCTTTTTTCCCAGCTATAGAGTCCAACTCAGTCCTTGTTCAGACGGACAATACGACCACCATGTTCTATCTGAACAAACAAGGAGGTACAAGGTCTCGCCCTCTTTCTCGAGAGGCTCAGGCAATCTGGCATTGGCTCCTCTCTCGAGGGCTCACGGTAGTGGCAGTGCACCTTCCAGGCGAGTTGAACGTAAAAGCAGACGCACTCAGCAGGCACTTCGAAGATCAGCCAGACTGGGTGCTAAACGACGAAGTAGTAGAAGAGCTTTTTCGTTGCTGGGGTCGTCCAACCATAGATTTGTTTGCAGACGACGAAAACTCCAAATGCCACGCCTTCGCGTCCAGGTTCCACCGGCCAGGGACTCAGGGGAATGCTCTACTGATGGATTGGTCAGGGACATTCGCTTACGCGTTTCCTCCCCTGGCTCTGATCCCGAGAGTAGTTTCCAAGCTCTGCAGGTCGAGCATGGAAATGATCATGATAGCTCCGGATTGGCCGCGGCCGTGGTGGTACCCGGACCTTCTACATCTGTCTGTGTGTCCACACAGACGACTCCCTTGCAGGCCGGACCTGTTGAGCAAGATGAACGGGAGGATAATGCATCCCAACCTCCCATCACTGAACCTAACAGCATGGCTCCTGAGTTCCTGCAATACGGACATTTGAACTTGCCTCCGGAATGCATGAACATTTTAAAGGAGGCTAAGAGACCTTCCACGAGAGTGTCCTATGCGTCCAAGTGGAAGAGGTTTTTCTTATGGTGTAGGGATCTTCACCTAGATCCGACTAAAGGACAGAAGGACGTCATCTTGCCATACCTCCTTTCCCTAGCGACTGCTGGTTTAAAATACGCTTCTATTAGGGTGCATTTGTCAGCCATAGTAGCATACAGAAAATCACCTGATCAGATTTCTTTCTTTCAGATTCCAGTGGTTAAGGACTTCCTCCAGGGGTTGAAGAAAGTGTATCCCCCTGTGCGAAATCCTTCTCCTCCATGGGAATTAAACCTGGTTCTATCCAGGTTAATGTCACCTCCTTTTGAGCCCATCCACAAGGCCTCTTTGCAACATCTCTCTTGGAAGGCGGCCTTTTTGGTGGCTATTACCTCGGCTCGCAGAGTCAGCGAGATTCAAGCTCTTTGTGCGAAAGACCCATACACTGTCTTTCATCATAATAGGGTAGTCCTAAGGGCTCATCCAACTTTCTTGCCTAAAGTCATTTCTGATTTTCATATAAATCAGTCCATTTCCCTCCCTTCGTTTTTTCCAAATCCTACGACCCCAGCTGAGCGGTCACTTCACTCCTTAGATCTTAAGAGAGTGCTAAAGTTTTATTTGGAAATGACCAAAGGGATTAGGAAAACGGATCAACTGTTTGTGAACTATGGTTCAATGCGAACAGGTTTTCCAGCGGCCAAGAGGTCCATCGCGAGATGGATTGTCTCTTGCATTAAATTGGCTTATCAGCTTGCAGGTAAGCCTTTGTTGCAGTCACCCAAAGCGCATTCCACTAGAGGGAAGGCCGCTACAGTAGCCTTCTTGCACGACCTTCCAATGTCGGAGATATGCAAGGCTGCGACATGGAAATCAGTTCATACCTTTACGAGACATTACTGTCTCGAGTCTGATTCCAGGGCCGATACTCAAGTAGGACAAGCCTCTTTGAGGAATCTATTTGGGTAGCCTACGGCCTGTACAAGCTTAGTAGTTACTAGGCTTAATATAGTTATTACTGTATTGTTACTCCTTTGCCCGCAGGGAGATGAGGTGAGGCTCGCTATTCTATTCTAATGCTTATGACTATTGATGAGGATCCCCTGGAAGAGAAGGATTAGTTACTTACCTGTAATCCTAGTTCTCTTCCAGGGGTATCCTCATCAAAGTCATAAGCAACCCCCCCGCCTCCCCGGGCAAAGGACATTCTTTAATAAGGAGATATTGTTAACCTATTTGTTACTGGGTTTATTTTCAGTCTCCGAAAAGAACAACTGACCTAACTGTCACCCCTGAGGCATGATGGGATACTGGGGGTCATGGGTGCCTTAAAGGCACGGTGTCAGTTTATTGCTATGCAGCTACAGGTTAGCTTTTCAGTCTTTTTAGACTGTGTGTTTGCAATGCAGCCTGGGAGCTTTCTATGCTTCCAGTGAGTTATGAGAATTTCTACTGCTTTCTGAGCATTAAAACAGTTTCTAAACAAACTCTGTTGTTGTTTCTCATGTTTCTAATGCTTATTATTCATGTATGGTGGAAATTCTACACAGCATATTTCAGCTCTGATTTTATTTGGCTGCTATTGCATGTTTTTATATATATATATATATGTATTTATATATATATATATATGAGTATATATATATGTGGGGCACATATAATATAGTGTTTCCGGGGTCCCGCACATGGGCGGGAATATTCTAATGCTTATGACTTTGATGAGGATACCCCTGGAAGAGAACTAGGATTACAGGTAAGTAACTAATCCATCCCATCTCTGGAAAGCGACCAGCTATCAAAACTACTGGAGGGATAAAGTATATGAAATCTACTTTTGTAACTCATTGTGAGAAGGGTGTCTTACCCAGTACTTAATTTGTAAAAAAATATTAGTGTCGGGGCCCTCGCCTGGGCTGCAGCTTGCACCATCCATTGCCCCGTGCCAGGGCTGCCAATGAAAGTACAAGCACAACTACTAACCATCACACCCCCACAGTGTGACCATGCAGACTATTCCAGGCCCCCTGTGTTAGAAGAATGGCTTAGGGGGCAGGTATTAGTAATTTTTTATGTATATTTGGATTAATAAACCACAGTTTTTGTGCTCAACTCCAAATCAGATCAACAGTGTCACCATGTGGCAGACTGTCATAGTGGTTGGTGCTGACATTTAGGGGTCTATTAGAATGGCAGACTGACTCCAGTCCGCCCGCCACCCTAGCGATGCTGGGACCAGCCGCCAATTAGGATGCGACCGCCACCATGGCGGTCGCATCCTGTATATTTAACATTGTGGCGGGCGGTGCTGTATCCAGCACCCGCCGCAATGTTAAAAGGGCACGCTATGCATTTGCATGCACAACGTGACGGGCACCGCGTGGTGCCTGCCACCTTGTGCATGCAAATGACGGGACGTACCATCGGTACCCCCCAAGTGCAGCCACCCACCCCCTGCAACGCAACGTGCCCCCAAAGGCATTCCCCGCAAGTCTTTCCATGGCGGAGTCTTTGCCATGGAAACGCATTGGACCGCCATCATCGTAATATGGATGGCGGTGCCTGGAAGGTACCGCCACCATAGTGCATTTCTTTTCCGCACAGTAGGCAATCGGGCGGATTCCCTCCCGGCAGAAAATTGGCAGACGATCCTCCCTTCCGCTGGGGGTCCCCCCCCTCCATCTTAATATGGCGGGGGGAAATGGGTTCCAGGCGGAGGTTATTGTCGGCCGGATCGCCACCGCCATGCTGGTGGTGGCAATCTGCCCGACATACTAGTAGGCCCCTTAGTTCCCAGTTCCGAGTTCGGAAACCGCTGGCTCAAATTGAGCACTGGTCTTACCTCTTTCACATTTTATGAATATTGCCTTTCTCTGGGTGCACATATTTCTCGAATTAGCTCAAAATAATGTTTCAATTGCAGACAGATAGACAAAAGCTTTTAACCTCCTAAATCATCTCCAATCCCTTGACAGGCTTCCTTATTTAGTAGGAAATGTGAAACTTATACCCAGAAAAGGCAAAGACATAGGAGTGATATAAAATGTAGAATTAGTGAGTTAAATAATTAAATACTTTGGGCTTGATTCAGAAAAATAAAGTGTTACTCTATAACCATAGATTTCCACCTGTGTTTGGTGTAGGTTTACAAATATTTTTGAAATTCTCTAAACAATTTCAGTAGGAATCCTACTCACATTAATGATCATTTACTCATAACCAGCTGCACTTTGTGTAAACCTATGCAATTGTAAATACTTATCAAAAGGACTTTTGCACATGCTAATTGTTTTCTATTCCATAAGAAAACATTTTCTCCAGCTGGGAACCTTCTTCGCCTACACTCTTGCCAAGTTTAGGACTGTTCCCTCTGAAATATGCTTGTTATTTTAATGTTTAGCAAATTTCCATGCATTCCTGTCTTGGAATGCCAACAACGTGACCATTGGAGTAAATGTACTCACATATAATATTGCTCCATATGGGTGTGATATATGTAAGTAAATTGATTTTCAGGTGTACATTTTCATTTTGTGAATTGCAAAAGTAAATACACACTTATAAATCATGCTTTTTGTATACCTAAATTGCTCAAATAGCTTCGTTAATCGGGACCATTATGTTTAGTGTTTGGGAAAATTCAATGGTTCTGGGTGCTGATTTATAATTTAATGCAGTTTTGTTAAAAAAACTAAAAAAACAGTCTATGTTTGTATTTTCGCTCTATTACTTACAAACATTGTTTTCCATCTAGTTATTGCAGATACCTGCAAGTGCCCCATTTTATAACAAAAGGCGTGTCTAAATTTATTAGTATCTTTTGGACACATACGATAATATATTTTCAAAATATCTACTCTTTCACTAGGAGAAGTAGGTAATGAAAAGTGAATATTTAAATTCCTACCCCACCCTGGCTTCAGTGCTGGATTATCTTCTGCGACTAGTTGTTGCATTGTGTCCTCTTTGGTTTTGTGGGCATTAAAAGTAAGGTTCCCCTTAGTTGTTTTCCAAATTGCCCACCTGTCTTTGACTGAGTAGTAATATTTAGTAAGAATATTCTTTGGTCAAAATAAATATTGCACTCATAGACCAAAACCTACATGCACTAGTTTGCTCTTTAGAGACACTTAGGCGAAGAGTAGGCTGGGCACCACAGGGCAATAATCCAAACAAATCCTTACCTATTTAATCTTCACTGTAAGTAACTATGAGTCCTATTAATATGCTTGATTTGCACTCCCTGAATTGCAGACTATAGCATTACCAATTTGAATATATGAATCAAACACATATTGGTCTCCAACTTGCTTTTGGTGCCTTTGTTGTTCTCTCTAAAGTTAACAAGTTACTAATAAATTATGACAGATACAAAGGTATGAAATTTCGAACAGTCAGCAAAAAAGTCCAACTACTTTGATGATAATGCAACATTTGCTAGAGTTAACTTTTCTACTTATATAGGACTGCATTTTATTCCTATGTCAATATGCAGTAAGCACAGTGTGGCGCACATACCAGAACCATTGCAATTACTAAGCTTTCTTGATTTTTATTTATTTTATTTAATGCATTTTTATATAGCGCTGACTTTACCCAAAGGAGTCCGAGCGCTTCACAATAGAACCAAGATGTCTTAATGGGCCTCATGTACAAAAAGCTTTAGTGCGCACAAACCCTCTAGTTTGGTTAATCAGAGTTTGCAAATTCTAAAACTGTTTTTCAAATGTACTAAACGTATTTAGCGATTCTGAAAGGATTTTCCGAATTGCTAAATGGGTTTAGAAATAGTTTCAGAATTGCTGTTATAAGGGACATGTTTTCAGCGCTTCTTCAAATTGTGATTCTGACCCAGATGTGTCAATTTCTTGCAGCAGTCGCAAAACATTTAAAATTGACAGACTCCCAACTGATTTGCAAAGGGTAAGTCGTCCGTTATGACCACCTACCTTTGTGAAACTTCAAAAACGTTTCAGGCAGAGCTGGCAGTAGTCCATGGGACCATTGCCAACACTCAGTAAAACTGTTTGAAGTCAGAAACTGTTCTATATGCAGTCACAAATATGGTGGTCTGCTGAACCCTGCGATTGCAGCCTATCGCAGGATGCGCACATTTCGACCTCCCTACTGAATATTCATTAGGGAGGTCGTTCTGCGACCCCTGTGATTCATTATTTTGTGAACTGACCTATTTGTCAATAGGTTGGTTCGTAAAATTAGAATTGATTTACAAAACGTCAGTTCTCAAATTGAGACCACTTTTTGCAAATCAATTCTTAGTATGTAAGGCCCAACATGAATTACGGTGGCCTTCATTTTGCCCCTCATCTCTCTACTTTTCAAGCCAATGTTGCACCAGTGTCGACATGCAGGATAGGCTCTTCAAGCTAAAGGCTGTTCTGGAATCTGTGTAGTATGGATAATATATGAAGAATACTCCTTAGCATCCTAACTGAATCCCAATCTCAGTTTTTGCCTTAATCTTGATTTAACTGAGATTTCTTAAAAATGCTGTCTGTTTACATATTGGAAGTCTCTTTTGTCATCTTTGAAGAATTGATTGTTGCTTCCAAAAAGATATCACGGAAGAGATCACCGACTAATTAAAGGCATTAAAAGAGCAACCACATATAGAGATACAATAAGACTTGGCCTGTAGGAGTCTGGCACTCTGAATTTAGTAGAGGGTCAAGGGGAGTGGCTATTCTGGTGCGTCGCACTCTTCTTCTGGTGGCACGTAAAGTGACGCACGAGCCTCGGGGATGCTTTATTCTCCTGGAGGGGACCCTCGGAGATCGCCCTCTTAACCTATTGGCTGTCTATTCCCCTTCCAACCTGTTGGCCTCCACACTCCAGAGACTCACCTCAGAGGTCGCTGCCTTGCCCCTAGGAATGACCGTTATTGGGGGTGACTTTAACGCAGTTATGAATCCCGTCCTTGACACTGCCTCGCCCTCCTCCGCCTCCAGGACTGCCCAATCCGGCCTCCTCTTGACATGGGCTGCCAGCCTGGGTCTCGGGGATGCCTGGAGACTTTGGTACCTGACAGCGCGACAATACACCCATACCTCAGTCTCTCACCACACACACATGCGCATAGATTACGTTTTCCTGCCGGCCCAGGATTGCTGAGCGATTCAAATGATTTCTATCCTCCCCAGGGGCTTCTCGAACCATTCCCCGATGATGCTGCACATAGGCTCCATCCCTCTGTCCTCATGCCCAATCTGGTGACTCAACGCCTGTTTTCTCCAGGACGAGGAGTTCAAAGATCAAGTAGGTGCCAAGCTTCGCCTCCACTTCACCACTAATCAAGATTCAGTATCCTCCTCTCGTACCCTTTGGGAGTCCGGGAAGGCCACCATTCGGGGCTTCGCCGAAGGCCAACTCAAACGTACCCGTTCGGCGCGTGACTCCCAGGTCACACTTTAAGAGGCGCAGGCCGCCCAGCTCGAGACACTGCCCCCTGAAGACCGAACTGATGCCCAAGACAGGAGGCTTGCGTTCCTGAGGGATGAAATCAGACAGACCTCCCTGGAGGCTGCCAAATTGCTTTGACGATCTTCTGTGGCCCGAGTGTATGGTTGGGGAGATAAAAATGGGAAGCTCCTCCATCACCTCGCCACTTACCCTACGGACAACCAAATAATACCAGAGGTGACAAACGCGAGTGGCGAGATCCACCGCGCTCCGACAGCGGTGGCTCAATGCTTTGCCGCTTACTATGCCAACCTTTATTCTGCGCGGGCGCCTAGCCTTTCGCTCCCTGAGCTCCTCCGGCAGAACGGTTCCCCCTTCTGCGCCTTAGTGAATCTGAGGCGGAGGCACTGGACCTCCCGATCACCCCCTAGGAGGTGTCGGATGCCATGTCACGCATGACGGCCGGTAAGATGCTGGGACCGGATGGGCTCCTCAAGAATTTTATGTGTCTTACTGAGACATCCTGGTCTCACCTCTAGTGCTGATGTACCATGAAGCGGTGGATTGCGGCTCTTTCCGCTCAGAGACGGACCTAGCTACCATTGTAGTGATCCCCAAGTCTCAGCCCCCCTCAAGCTGCTGTTCGGACTACCGTCCCATCTCTCTTATTAACACTGAGCTTAAGATCTTCGCCTCTGTTCTGGCCAACCGCATAAGACCACACCTACCTAGTCTGGTTCATCCAGATCACTGACCTATATGCATTCTGGAATCCTTGGACTCATTTCACTCCACATCCATAGTAGTCAAGACAGACTCTTATCTACCATTCCTGGAATACAGATCCAACAATGTATTCCAGGCCTGCAGAAGGACCTTATGTATTTTCTGAAATGACCCACAGGAAAGATCTGCACCAGATCATCACAAAAACGACTGAAAGGGACAAATCAACTCCAAACCTTGACTGTGATTCAAGGACAACATACATTGAAGTTAATTCTCCTCCGTGACTTAAGTAAACTGCATCTAAACTTATCTTTTTTTCTCGACTATCTGGGGCTACTACCATTATAGTACTGTACAGTCATACTTTTTTCAACGCTTTATGGGTAAAATGCGTCAAAGACCAATGAAGCTCTCTTTTGTTTTCTTCATCACTGCCCATGGGTGACCCTTCCCAGTAGCTTCAGTGCCGCACTCCACTTCATGTGAAATGTCACATCTCCTTAAGATAAGCCCACTTAGGAGGAAGTGCCACAAAGAGCAGATCATCCTTCTTGGCAATATGGACTGTTCTTGATTGAAGAGGACAAGCATTACAAGAGCTGTAAGGCAAGACACCCAAAGACAGAGTAGAGAGCGTAATCTTGTAGACCAATTAATCCAACAGGGAATAACAACCGTTGAAAAAAGGAGCAAACGTGGCGTTGTTTTTGTATCGCCGGTGCAAATACCCAGCGTCTTGCCCTTGATCCGTCTGGCATCATTGACCTTCATATCACTATACTCTTTTCTCACAACTTTCAGTCTCTCATATTGGACCGTGCGAGAGCAACACTGCTGGCAGCAGTAACATTCAGGGCTACCATTGCTCAAGCACACAAACGCTGGCCCCTGGTCCTGGGTGACGGAGATGGGCAATCCACCCAATGCGCCAAGTGCACCACCTTCCAGTCTCTTGATACGGAACCAGATGACCACACAAAGATGCTCCCCAGGGAGTTTTGTGGCCATCAGCATGTTTTCGAAGTTCTGCTTTGCGACAATTTCAGGGGAGCCTTATCGATCCTCTCCACCCTTTTCACATTCAAGTTCAGGCAGTCAATCTTTAGTCTTACCTCAGGACTCTGGAATTTTATAAAATACGTACTTACCGAAGGGACGTGATGCTTCAGAAATCTACTTCTCTATAAAATAAAAAGAAAACTGAATAAAATCCAAATGTGAATTTGGTGCTAAGCACTGAGATGACAAATTATGGCTCACTCTCTGATTATGCTCATTTTATATTAGAGTTCGGATTCTAGCAAAGCTCCGATTTCCCCACATTTCTGTAAGTCTAAATACAGGGGCTGGATGCAGGTGGGAAATGCACGTTCCAGTGTTGGGATGCCTGTGACTTTGTGCGCACCCATTAACTTTCACTTTGAAGGGGATTTATTAGGTCATCTCTGATCTCTTCCAGCACGAGTAACGTTTGGAGGTTTACTTGTGGCAAGGGCAGGAGTAGGATTTTTTCCCGTGTTGGAAAAAGGGATGTAAGAAAAGTGAATTTGCAATTACTCAGCAGAGTTTTGCATAAAGGGATATCATATAGTATATGTAAAGCCCACGTTAAGCTATGGGTCTAAATAACGTGATTGTTACACAACTCAATGCTACTTGTTTTATCGCCTAAAGAAGGATGAAACCCTGGAATCTGTAACCATGTCTATTTTCTCAGGGGAAAACGGTATTCACACAAGTGTTCTAGGACTTTGGTTTCCAGGCCTATGTATCTAAAGAAATACCTGAAAGTCTCACATCTGCACCAATGCAGGATATTTATCTGCGTATGCACTGTTGGGGCTAGACTTGGCCCCATAACTACTTTCATGATTCATATACTGATTATCCCTCAGTTTTTAAAACTACACATATTGATATACATCAACCGCATTTTATGAGAAGATGCCTCCGAGAAATGATATCCAAAGCTGTGCAACATTCAGCAGGACACTTTTTTAAAGTTTTTTTTTTGTGTGCATATTTAATTTTGAATCATTGTTAGTAATGCAAGCTGATCTCACAGCTAACCGCATTTACTTGCAGCGCTGGGCCTAATAGTAATTACATTAATGAATAATATATGCAAGCTCGAACCATTTCACATATAAATAAAAAATCATGCTTAACTGGTAGACAATACTTTCACAAACCTGTAGTGTAAACTGGCAGCCAAAGTGTTTGTGTTTCAGGGGGTGGGATGTTTACTTGTCCATCGGACAAAGTAAACCTGAAACGTTTTTGCCTTTGACCTCAAGTAATATGTTCTAAGGGGTGAGCGCTAGAAATTGCACTCCCCTGTACATTAGGTGCCCCTTTTTGTCTATTTCTTTGACAATGTGGTACATTATGCAAGCGATAGTTAACACACAGGCTTTGCACAAGATACCCCCCAATACACACACTTGTAGGGCAATATTGTAGGCCCAGCTCTGAATATCGGCCTCATTTTAGTGGAAACCTGCAATGTAGGAGTTTCATTTTGGGTCATAATAGTCATATTACGCCCCGGTCTCTTTATCACCACTGATGTTACTGTTCTCACCCACAACCCAGACTTCACTGATCCTCCGCAAGAATGGCGGCTTTTGCTTCCAAATGCCACATACAATAAACCGATTGGCAGCCCACCTTCAGCATGCCTAGATATCCTGTGTTTCAGATCGCCCCGCCTGCACTTCACAAGGATTGAAGTTAGATACCTGACAGGCACCACACTGCGGCCTTTGTAAATCCCACAAGTAAACCCTTGTAGATGACATAACTCAGTGTCAATGGTGTGTCCCATTCATTAAAAGAAAAAAGGTGCCATTCTACCTCAATACTAAACGCTCTGACATTCTACTCCTAGAGGAGACTCACTTTTTAAAAATGGAATCTTCAAAGTGAAAAAAAGACGGTGGGCACAGCTCTCATCAGTAGTCGCACCGTTACACTTCAAGGCTTACCCTCCACACCTGATCTCTATTCACAGAAATGCGGCTGTTGCTATAATCATAAGAGAATCATTCCCACATAAAATTCCCATGAAATGGTTGGATCCCTAGGGATGGTAAACAGTTATGAAAATGATTTTGCTGGACCTGACATTGACAAGTGTAGTATACGCTCCAAGTGTTCATTAACACTACTTTTTGTAGATTTTGGCTTGGTGAGTTTAGTTTTGAACGACTGCTGGGACCTGGCCCCTGTACTCCAATCCATGAAAATGTGACCTACCTGACAGTAGCAATAACAACTACAGGATGGTTCTACATGACGTATTTTTAGATCATGACTTACTTGATATTTGACCCCTTCTACACTTGACTGATTAGGTATATGCTTTTCTAACTTACACTCATGGCAAATCCTCAGCCATTGTCTATTTTCTTAAACAGGGGTCATTCCTCCCTGACTTCTGCTACTTGTGTAATTGCAGATCATTCCCCAGTACAAATAAGGTCTAGAATTTCGACATGTTGTAAATAAAATAAATAAATAAATGTTTATCGGTCATAAGCCCTTTGGGGAACGCAGGCAACCAGATATAGAATACCATATGACAAAGACGCTCAAGTTATACATATGAGGCTATACAATCTGCCTCAAGTTTCAGTTAACAGAGTGCAGGCACCATGGGCAACAAGCAAGGCAGCATGGAGGGACCTCCTGATGCACAACTCAACTATAGCTAAGCAAACATGTATTCAAATTGACAATTGAGACCTGAAATTGCAATATAATAACAGTCCCACCACACTGCCTCTGATAATCTATCCCTTAAATGTTTCTTTACCCAAGAATCAGAATATATTCTAAAAAGGCAGGCAAGCTGCTAGACTCATAGCTTCTACAAAGTGAAACTCAAATGTCCATAGGCATCACAGTGGCCATTGAATCGCTCATTCTGTAGACCTTGTCGAAAGCTTTCCTTCCTACAATGAGGCTCTCTATACTCCTGAAAACGGATAATGTCCCCAGGTAAAGGCTGTAAGAGTGGGACAACCCTTCTGTACCCATGGGCTATATCACACTTAAAGTAGCAGAAGCATCTGATTTATACCCGGGTGCTCTAACCTATTAACCTTAATCAGTATTGCCATTAAGATGTTGTCAATATTTTTATGAATAGGTAATGTAAAGTCATCCCACCACAGATATACATTTCACAAGTTGTCTTTGTTTCGAGGTAAATATGAAGGATTCGCTAGTATACCTCCTGTGTCAGTCTAGAAGTCTTACATAAGAGGGCTTGGCATTCTCCTTACATATGGGGAAAGCCTTTGACGGCATAAATGGAGCTGCTTCTTCCACACCCTTGAAAGTGCCAGTAACAGGAATTTTATGCCCAAGGTCAGATGGCTAGATGGCTGTCCAACTGCAAAAGTTAACTAGACTGGGTTACATACTGTTCCATAAAGATGTAAAGGCACATGCCAAGGTTGTTCAGTCACTCCTTTTCTTCTCCTAACCCTATACTGTTATCCATAGCCCCAGGAACATCTATGGTAATCCTGCAACACCGTCCCTATTAAAGCATTCCTTTATACAGATATTTTGCACACCAGAATAATTACCACTTTCCCTGCGTTGCTGTTTTGTGTACACACTTATTTTTACAGTTTTCTGGCTACAAAATAAATTTGAGGAAAAGCTAAAGACTTCCTCTGTCACATAGTCCCAGTAAAGCCAATCTTTCTGAGTATCATATGCAGTGATCCTTAAGGGTTTAAAATACCTTGGAATCCTGATTACCCGGACAAAAATGACTTTGCCCACTTCTCTCACCTCATCTTATCTATGTGGTGTAGGATACAAACGGTCAAGATGACAGTTGCACCCAGTTTGGGGATTCTGCTCTTGCTAGTACATAAAACATTATGCACACAAGTAGACTCAAGCAGCAAGACCTACTTTTTGGGTGGAATAGAGCAAAATTGAAACCTTACCAAATCTGGGCACGCACTACATCTGGAGGCCTGAGACTCCCACATGTCATCCTACTACTACACTGCGCATTTATTGCAACTGATTACTTTTTCCTTGACTTGACTTATGCTCTAATGTGCTGTGTGATTTGACAATTAAAACAACTGACAGGGCGCCCTAAAAGTATATTCCCAGTCTTTCTGCAAAACTCCCTCATTGGAAGAGGATACACAGATCACTAGCAGTACACCCTGAGTTGCACGATTGTGCCTCCATGTGGCTTAATGATGATTGGGGAGGGCCCACACAGCAGTGCTACGACGAGTTTACTAAGGAGCTCTCTCTTCTAGACTAGATCATTTATTCCTTACAGGGACACCCAGAAATGTCACACACCGCTGAATAAGTCCTAGGAACTACCGATTACTGGAGAATCAATTGCTACACTGTTTAAAGAATCATGACGGGACCGCCCAAATCTCCTATCCCATAAATCAGACAAAGATGTGGCTAGGCTTCAGGGGCAGAAGCTATTAGAATGGCAATATATATCTGAGGACTAAAACTCCATTATTGTGCTTTGACGATTTGTCCAAGAGGCACGACTATACTTCGGATTTCCAAATAGTTGACATTGGTCCCCCTTGAGATTGCACAGAGCCGACTCTTTCAGTCACTTGGCCCTCTGTAGATGTGATCAAGAGAGATGTGATTGGCCTTGTTTATGTTCTTTCTCGTTCGATATTTGTAACAGAGTATTCCTTACTCGCATGCTACCTATACCACCAGAGGCTTTCTTATCCAAATTACATGATATTCTGGATGTTAATGGCACTCTTAGGTGGATAGCTACATACCAAGAGGCAACCGAGATGTGCATTCTGTACTACTGACGACAGGGTTCTGTTTCTACTTTTGAGGGATGGTTGACTGTGACAGGAAGGTCTTTAATGTCCTACATCTTAGGTGTAACGCCTGCTTTCTTTTGTTTGGTATTATCTCTGACGTTCCTGATATTTGCTGTTAACAGCTCTATCATGGAAGTCTCTTCACCTCTCACATTCGATTGCAAAGGCAGGGTAGGCAACGGAGAGCTTCATTTAAGTCCAAAGCACTAAAATCCTTTTTTACACTTATTGCATTAATGCCCATATTTGGAGATTTGGATGGCAGCTTCTCACTTGAATATTCAAAAAGCTATTGTTCGCCTGTTAGCACAAGAAGCTTAATGACCTAATAGTAGACACTAATAGTGCAGCTTGCTCTACATTTGATGTCAGTAGCAACAGTAAGTAAACAGATTCACACTGACCTGTGATAATGTTGAAAAACAATCTAATGTGCTAATGGAACTGTTGATGTCTGTAGACCAAAAATGGCAAGAGCATATCCCAGCTGATTTTGCCCGTCTTGGTCATGTATGAAGAGGTTGAGATCTGTTGTCCATGTGGAGGAGGTTAGAGGGAAACTGTGCATCAGGGTTGAGCAGAGTTTTCATATTGGTGAGTTCAAATGGCAAAGCTGCAGGATTCGTTTAAGGTACACAAATGGACGTTGCAATCTCTTCACAGTGCTTTAAAGGAACAAAAATTCACTTTGGACAAGATATGTGGTTTAGGTGTGTCCTATTGAGAAAACGACTAAAGGACGAAAGCAGACCTCGACAAAAATACTAAAGTGTTGTATGCCAAAAAGAACGATTAACAGTCAAATATTGAAAAAGCCACATCATCGAAGTCCTGGCGTAGTTGTATGTAAAGTTAGAGAGAAAAGGTGTAATTTTTAAATCTACTCCAGCAATCAAAAGTATCATGCCTGCTAATTTGGTACCAGCTGTTGACCTAAAAGCACCATTTGGAAGGTGCATGTCAAACACCCTTGTCCAGAGCCTCTGAAACATCTGTCAAGCCTTGACCGCAGCAGTGCCTCACCTAATAGGTCTTGCTGGTCGCCACTTCTTGGAGTGTGGGGCATGGTTCAGATCATCCATGATGGGACACCCAGCACCTGTTGCATTTTTAAAAGTAAGGCGCATGATGCTCCATTTGAGCCCACATACCCCTTATAAGTCAGAAACTAGAATCAAGGATTTCGTATTTCTTTTTTACTTCAGGGTTGTTTTCATGTGAACGATTGTGTGGATGTGGATGTGGGTTTCATTTTCTATTATAATCCTCACCACAAAAATGAATTTTCTTAAATTGTATAAAAGGTAGATCGCATCAAGGGGGCAATGTTATACTATTATAACTCAAAAGGAATTGTTGGTCTGTGTTCCATGTACTACCTTTCATGTTGCCAACACATAGCTTTCCCTTTCGATGACTGGTCTTTCACTTTACATAATGAATTAAAAATCTATCTGTGGATACAATTACTCTAACATCAGTCACTTGAAACAAACTTATTCGGTCTCGGCTCCTACTTCAATAGGGTAATTATCAATGGAAATACATGCTTATTTAAAACACCTTGGATATGAATGACATATTGTTATTTTTGTTCTGAATAATGTAATTATTTAGCACAGGAAATGTGAAACAGGCTTGTTTTGCATTATTGTCATTCTTTCTGTACACGGACCTAAGTTAATGCCTTTTGTGATTAAGCTTGCATTTTTTTGTGTAGGTGTATCTTGTTCCTAAGAATTTGGCTCGAAAGCGTGTCTGGAATAAAAAGTACCCGATTTGCATCGAACTCGGTAGACAAGATGACTTTATGTCTAAGACCCAGACAGATAAAGATAACGAAGAAGAAAGGCTTCCCACAGAAAGAGTTGACCTTGCCATTGAAGAAGGCAAGAAAACTGCTCCTCTGCAAGATGGTGGAAAAACGGGTGCCCAAAAGGACCAAGTGCTGTATCTGTTTGGAAGGACCGGCAGGGAGAAAGAGGACTGGTTTAGGAGATTTCTTCTGGCCTCCAAGTCCAAATCTGAACTGAAGAAATCCAGTAACCTCCCTGGAAGTAAATCAGGTAAGTGGATGCACAGTGCGATTTTGAGATTTCCAGGTTGATGTATCTCTCCAGTACTTATAATCCAGGCATAAATCTGCATTTGCTTTTAATTACAAAGACATGCATGCTCCGTGCCCTTATTTTCCTTAAAACAGTAGTGCCATACATCGTAGGCCTAGTGATCAAGTGATGTACAGCCGTTGGAACAGGCACAAGTTTCCTGTTTTGCACATACTAGCAACTGATGAAGTGGTCAGGACGTGAGCCATTAATGTAATGACTGCCAGGTTGTAATATTTTTATTTTGTTTATTTTATCTGTTAGAGACGTCTAGCTGTAGATTCCTTACCTAAGAATATTACCCACGTGTCAAACTGGATCTGGAAATTTTCAAGCAGTACCCTCTGCGCGTTGGTATGTGGCATTATTTGGCTCAGCTGTGGTGTCTGCAACGAAAATGTTGTGCACGGGGCTTATATAGGTGCCACTCCAGCATGCTGCCATCAGTGCTTTTCTTTCCATGGTAGTCCGTGCAGATCCAAAGAGAGCTATCCCTAGTCAATTTTTTACTAACTTTCTTGACATTTGTCGACGCTTTTTTGAGATTTATATCTCCTGGTGTGTTAGGGATATCCTCTAAGAAGCCAACATGTTTAAACCATTTGGTGACTGTCATGGCCAGATGTCTGTAACAGACCCTCATTTTGTTTGACTCTGGCGCTTGGAGCGGGACTACAGCTCCAAGACCTGTGAGGACTGCATCCCCATGAATTTCAAGGTGCTTAGGCAATGGTTCCTCAAGCTCCTCACTGCCTGATGTCAAATGACCCCATGACGCTCTCGATCCCGGGACCACTCTGGGAGCCGCTGTCAACTATTGTCATCTTGATCCAAGGTATGGTGTAAGTCCCACAAGAAAACCGAGTGGACGCTTTCAGAATTTCCCAGAGTCGAAACAACCCCCGCTCAACTTGAGGAGTTCTTTTGAGAATATGCACCTCATATTTGGGCACCCTGACCCCTCTCAAGTGACTTAAGGCTCCACCGGTACAAGAGGGACCCCTACTGATTCTGCCAGTTGGGCCTCTTGGATCCTGTTCTGGGTCAGGAGTTTCGCCAACTGCAAGACTGCGACCTTCCGCAGCGCCCACTCCATTGCTGTCTCTCCTGGCACACCTGACGCCCTGCTGCGGCCTGACCCCATTGTTATACCCTACTCCGACATGAAGCCGGATGGTATTCACTCGACACTGACCAGTACTGTGCCCACCGTGACAGACCCATTGCCTTTTTCTTTTGACTGGCCTGGAGAGGGTGACAATTGAGAGGGATCAGAGGACCCTCATGGTTCCCATCATCCCCTTAATGACACAGAGGACAACTGGTACAGAAACTGGTGGATGCCAGTGGTTTGGAAAACTCACCAGACACTGGATTGGACTCTCCCCCTACCATGGCTATGGAGAAGAGTTCCTCTTTCGGAATGGTTTTGGAGAGTTCAACTGATGTCTTTGACCTTTAGTGGCAGTCAAGCTGAACATAGAGATGCTTCAGCCTTGAGTCACCCTTTCTCAACCTTTCTTGCGATTCAAAGAAGCCCTTACAGATGTCCGCCTTGGGGCTCCTGTGTACAGGATAATGGTCCGTCACCATCGCCTTGCTCCTGGGGACCCGTTTCCTCACCCAGCACCCCACCCAAGAGAGCTTGGTGGTTCAAGCCTTCATTCCAGGATAAATCCAGGAGCTTCCCATACCATCTCCACCGGTTAAGGAATCAAAAAGGCTGGAAACATTTGGTAAGAGATTTCCTCTTCTGTCAATCTAGCACTGCGGTTG
Source organism: Lissotriton helveticus (assembly GCF_964261635.1). Classification (NCBI taxonomy): domain Eukaryota; kingdom Metazoa; phylum Chordata; class Amphibia; order Caudata; family Salamandridae; genus Lissotriton; species Lissotriton helveticus. Next base: position 1,192,027,422 of record NC_136068.1, read on the forward strand.
TTGAACACCACATACCTTTCAGGCTGATACCAGCACACTATGTGGAATTCAGGTCCACTGGTGCTGCCCATGGGCTCGGAGGTGGCCTGAGCCATACTCTCTCAAGCAATTGCTAATGGATGAGATGAGGCAAAGTTCACCATAAAACATGGACTTGAAGCAACCGAATTGCCGGGTAGAGTGATTTCATCGTCCGTAGCCCTGAGGTGCCATGCCTGGCTGAGAACTACTGGCTTATTGGGAAATGTCCAAGCTTTGCTCATGGACATGCTCACTGATGGCCTTTGCCACTTTGGTGAGAAGGCAGACTCACTGCTGAAGCTCTTTAAGGATAGCAGAGCTATAGCCTGGTCTTTGGGCCTATTCATGACCCTTTGCCAACCCCAGTCTGCCTTTCGCCCCTTCCCTGACCACTGTAGGGGCTACCAACTGCATCCTTTCCTGCCCAGTCACCAAGGCAACAGGGTTACCAGCCCCTTCATGGCCCTCGACGCGGCTCCCACAGATCATGTGGTACCACCAGCCAGATGTTAGTTTAGTTTCACCTTATCAACTGCTTCTTGAAAAAGGAGCAGTTCAAAATGGTCCCCTTAGCTCAGGTCCTGTCTGCCTTGGACCCTGGAGACTGGATGGTGTTTTGGACTTTCAGGACGCATGTTTCCACATCCGGTCATGCCAGCCCACAGGTGCTACCTGCAGTTCATGGTGGGCCAAGAGCATTTTCAGCTCTCCATGCTCTCCTTGGGTCTCACCAGTGCCCTTGGGTGTTTGCGAAAGTGATGGTGGTGGTTGCACCACATTTGCGCAGGTTCGGGGTTCCATTCTTTCCCTTCTTTGATGATTGGCTGTTGAAGGCGGGCTCATCCCAGGCAGTCATCTCCCACCTCCAGACTATGGCAAACCTACTGCATTCACAATCAACATGCCAAAGTCACACCAACTCCCTCCAAGACGCTCCCTTTCATCGGCCCATTCTAGACACAGTGCAATTTCGGGACTATCCTCCAGAACAGCGAGTCCAGAATATTCAACCTATCATTTTTATTTTTTTTAGATTTGTTTCTTTCGTGTTTTCCCCCAAAAAACATAACAATAACAGGTAAGTCTTCAACATTGTAGCATTGTAATCTTCAACATTATTTTATTCCATGCCTGTGGGGAACTTCTCTCCCTCCAGCGCCTGGGGTAGAGGGGTGAGGGGTGGAATCTGTTCCATCATATCGATAACAATTGTAGACTGAGCCCAGGCCCGTCATTCCCAGTCTTTCCATCACTCACACTGACTGCATTCATGCACCTAGACTCCCCCGGTATCACTCATCATTTATGGCTGTGCCACTACGAGCTATTCATCGCGCAGAGGCTCCCGCACTTGAACCCTCCCTCTTCATGCACCCCTTCCACCAGTTGTTCCAGCATCTTTCCCCATATAGTCAGGTCTCGCTCTGCATGTTTGTCCGTTTGCGCCTTTTTCAAACTGCATTCTTCTGTCACTGCTATTCTCTCAGGTCTCCTAGCCATTTATATAAATACAGCAGCTCAGTATTGGCCCAGTGTATAGCTCTACATCCCCGAGCCAGAACCAGTCCCAACAGGACAAACCTGGGGTTCATCTTTTCCCCTCCGTAGAAGCTGGGCAGAGGTCTAGTAGGCAGTGTCGAACAGTCAACTCCACCCAGGTGTGTTTTATCCACACAATGTCTTGCACCACTGTATCCCAGTAATCAAACAACCTGGGGCACTCCCACGTCATGTGCAGGAAGTGGGCCAACGCCCATCGCATCTAGAACTGTTTCCCGATCATCCAGGGAAGATCCTATTTAATTGTTGTGATGGAAGATACGCACGGTGTAGGTAAAAGAATTGTGTTAACTTAAAACGGGCGCCGGGTACATGCGCCTTTTGACTCCTAGTCCGTACGTTTTGCATCTAAATCACCGTTCCAGCTGCTAGAAACGGATGTCTTAGCAGTGTGCCTATCCCCCTTTAGTGCTGTACAGAGGCGAGACATAAGTCCCCTACTGGTTCCAGGAAACGTTAACGACTCCTCAGATTCTCTTGAGAAGTCCCTCCTTATCTTGAACACCATGCAGAAGAGTTTGGCATACTACAGGAACTGCCCCACTCCCTCTCCAAGTATGCCTTGGTCATTGTATTAAAGGAGTAATTGAGGTAGAGGTGTCCCATTCGATGACTGCTACCCCCGTTCACTGTGATGCCTTGGTCATTGTATTAAAGGAGTAATTGAGGTAGAGGTGTCCCATTCGATGACTGCTACCCCCGTTCACTGTGATGCCTTGGTCATTGTATTAAAGGAGTAATTGAGGTAGAGGTGTCCCATTCGATGACTGCTACCCCCGTTCACTGCGACATATCCATTGTTGATTGTATCCTTTAAAAGGGCAGCAATCACCAGACTGGTAGCAGACGAGCATTTGGGGGTGTCCTCAACACATTTCACTGCTAGTTTCCAAGCCTTTGCCACCTCTCTCACCACATATGGGCAGTCCTGTGGCTCCCTTTCGCCACTCATAAAGTGTTTGGAGAGGTCAACGACCTCCTCCAGCCCAGCCAGAAACGTGTTTCCCCATTCTCCTCCTCCGAGCACCACAACGTCCCTTATTGTAATTGACCGGCCAGGTAGTTTAGCAGCAAGTCAGGGAGGCCACATTTGCCCTCGGCAGGATCTAATTTTAAGAGTTCGAGTTTAACACTACTCCTCTTACCCGCCTACACTAGTGACACTAGCCGGCTGTGCAATACTGTGAACGTGGACCATGAGATTTTGCATATAGATTTCTGCAAAACGTAAAGACATTGGGGTAGGAGGACCATCTTACCTAGGGCTACCCTGCCCATCACCAAGAGTGGCAGCGTATTCCAAAATGTCACCCTTCCCCGCAGACCAGAGGGCAACGCGGCCCATGTTCAGGTCGTATTGGAGGCTCGGCTTATGTGCAACATGCATAACCAGATATTGGAATTTCACCAACTCCAATGGAAACTCTGTCCAGGAAAGCTCCTCCGCCAGGTGGCCCGCAATGTGCCCAAGGGGAAAGAGAATCATCTTTGTCTTATTGATATATAGTGCAGAGGACCGTCCAAAGTCCTCTAATATGCCCAGTAGTATCGGCACTGAGTGCTCCAGACAGTTCAAATAAACAAGCGTAGCATCCGTTTATATAGATACAATGTGTGTGGGAGGGCCCACTCGTATGCCCCAATCACTAAGGTCCTGCCTGAAGAGTATCGCCAGTGGCTCCATCGCCAGCCAGAAAAGCATTGGTGATAGAGGGCAGCCCTGCCTCGTCCTCCTTCTGACGTGGATCGACCCAGACACCACGTTCCCTGTTCGCACTCTCACAGTGGGCTCAGCGTATAATACTCACCCAGTTCGGACAGGAAGTTCGGTCCCAGTCCCATACTTCGCAGCACCTCCCAAAGAAGCATTCAGCCCAGGGTATTGAAAGCTTTTGCAATGTCCAGCGCCACAAGGGTGGCCTCCATTTCTGTCTTGAAGCGAGTACAGCACATGTATGAGGCACCATAGATAAATCCGCATTGATCCCCATCCACCAGATGCAGCACCACCTGTTAAACCCACGCGGCCTCTAGTTTGGAGAATCTTTTTGTGCCCACTCCAAGCATCGACAGCGGTCTGTAGGACACTGCATCTCTTGCTTCTCTATTGGGCTCTGGGATCCTAACGATCCCTCATAGATGGGGGCAGCACACCGCTCTGTTGCGCCTCATGGAATGTCTCTAACAACGTAGAGGCCACCGGGCCAGAGTAGGTCTGGTAGTACTCCATCGAGAGACCGCCCTTGCACTTAATACCGGCCATATCACCTATGGCTTTATTACCTCTTCAACCGTATCTCCCTCTCAAGTTCCTCCCTCAGTGCAGCAGGCTGCCTGGGAATCGCAACCTGATTTAGTACGGCCTCATCCTCCACCAGGGACCCCGTGGCTGGGACCTCACACATCACCTACCATGTGATCTCATAGCAGGGAGTTTATCCCAGCCTGACACCTCACCAAGGTACTGTCTGGGTGGAGTAAAGACAGCATTATCGGAGGGTCTTTTCCTTCTACGCAACCATGCCAACATGCACCCTGACTTATTCCCCTCCCTGTGCAGCCTCTATCTGCTCCTCATTTAACAATCCAGCCAGTCCCATAGTTCCTCCATCTCACGCTGGCCTGCAAGAGGTCCACACCCGCCCTCTGTGTAGTACCAGCCTACCACTGCAACCAAGTCTATACCTGTTCCTGCTTCTGTAGGTCTTGTTCCAGTTGTTTCCTACTACCCCCCACACATGACATGCATTCACCCCATATCACTGCCTTCAGGGCGCTCCACTCTCTACCTTGAGCAACGTCCATACGCAGTTGTTCGCAAAGAAGCCTGACTGCCCCTCTCGCTTCTCTTACCGAAACAGAGGATCGTAGTCGCCTATGGCACCCACCGGGCACTGCTCCCTCAACACATACTCTATTATCAGTGGCGCATGATCCGTTAGAAATCAAACCTGATCTTGTACCTCCAGCACCAAAGGCGTGCAGTCCTCTGTTATCAGAAACCTGTTGAGGCTACGGTGGGCTTCATGTGCTGGAGTGAAACAAGAGCATTCTGAGGCACCCTGGTGGAGCTCCCTCCAGATATCCATACAATCCATTTGCTCCATAGTCCCCTTGAGTCCAGCTGCCATATTGGGTTTGGTTCCTTGCCTGGGGATATCTGTCTAATAGCCCATCCAGCACACAATTGAAGCCGCCCACACATGTCAATGGGACCCCTACATACAGGAGCAGTTTCCTTTCCAGCATACCAAGAAATTCTCGGTCATCAACAATGAGTGCATACACATTAATTAAACACACTTCTGCTCCAACTAGTGTACTGTGTACCAAAACAAAACATCCTTGGATGTCTCTGCCTTGTAGCCCGGATCTGAAAGGGGACCGGTGGAGCCACCCGCACGGAACCCCCCCAACATAGCAAGAATAAGTTGAGGTAAAAAGCTGTCCCCTGCACTTTTTCAGCAGTTTCTGCGCCTCCCTCTCGATGAGGTGCGTTTCGTGCAGCGTTGCAATGTGTACCCTCATTCTGCGCAAATAGGCTTTCACTCTACAGTGCTTTACATAGATATTCAGGCCTCACACATTCCACGTTGCCATGCGGATACATTCTACCATATCTGTCAATCGTCTTCCTCTACCCACCACAGGGCCAGGCCGACCTACAGGGCAGGCGGGCCGCTCGCCCATTCTGCACACTTGTTGCAGGTTTCGCCCAAAAGCATGCTGCATAAAAACAAAGTGACTTCCCCTCCCCACCCCCCTCGCCCCGGGTAAACACTCAAGAAACAAACTTGTGTCTTCCTACTCATGCCACGCTCCTTCCACGTGGGTTTCATTTTTCTTGAGCAAAAATACCGATATTAAGTTCATTGGTGTGCTCCTAATTTCGTCGATGTAAAAGGAAAACCTTAACTTGAAGGAGTTCCACTATAAAATGAAACCTTTGTAGTATGCATTAAAATGGGCAGAGACAGGGATACGCCCTGAGTTACTAAACTTTGCTGAGACACAAGGTCCAACCTTCATCCATTCATTCTCTCTCGTCAGATTGCCTTCCAAAAAGAACAAAAGCCATTTGAATACCTCATTGGTAGCATTTACTAAAGAGTCATGTTCACAGAGGATGACTGCGTACACGGCTTGATCCGCCAAGTACCCACAAGGTTATTCACAGATGAGTTTAATATGGGTAGAAAGTAACTACTTTAAGCCATTAAGAGTCTTAGGGCCCGATGTAGGTCGGTCGGTAACGGCCGAAAATCTGTATTTTCGGCCGTTACCGATCGGTAAATAGGTGATTGGCATGTAGGGGGCTTTATTTTACCGAAAATAAAAAATCGGTAAATTTACCGAATCTGCGCCACCCATATGTAGGTGGGACTCTTCAGAGTCCCAGGAGCCTTACCGAATCGGTATTTTACCATCAAATCCAATTTGATGGTAAAATACCGATTCCGGTGTGTATGCACATGTGTGCATGCACACCTATGCCATGTGACAGGCAGACCTGCCCTTAGGGCATGTATGCCTGCCACATGGCACCCGAGCCTGTTTTGGGGGTGCCAGAGGGTGTCAAAGTGACACCCCCTGCACCCTTGTGAAAATCGGTATTTACCGATTCGGTAAATACCAAATCGGTAATGCCCATTCATTCCTATGGGCTTCAAAGCCCATAGGAATGCATGGGCATTACCGATTCAGTATTTACCGAATCGGTAAATACCGAAATCATCCGATTCGATATTCCAGCACATCTGGAATACCTACATGTCGACCCCATAGATTTACCGATTTTTAATTACCGAATCGGTAAAATTCGGTAATTTAAAATCGGTAAATCTATTTCACCTACATCTGGCCCTAAGTTCTGTAAGCAAATGATGAGGCCATCAAATATTTATTATTTTTTTTTTTTTTACAAAAGACTGGTAATGAGTAATGAAGGTAATTAAATACAGTGCAGTCCTAAAAGCGTAATGATGGAACCCCAGCCTCGGGTAATTGCAGAAGTGAAGTCTTATATTGCTGCTATATCTGTAAAAGGAAGCTAGGTAACTCTGTTTGGATAAACTTCATAAACCATCCAGAGACCAAAAGCATTACAGTTGTGTGTGTACAACTTTAAAAATGCAGGATGCTCTAAAAGCTGGCTTATGGCTTATTTGTGGTTTAGAACGTCCATTAACTCAGCAGAAAGAACATTCTTTGGTATGTCAGTGGTGAAGAATATCCTGGCTGCAAATCTGCATTTTCTTTGCCGTGGATGAAGTGCATTCAGATTTGACCCTAACTTTGATTGCCTTTCTTTAGTGATTAGGCAACATTGTGGTACTAGGGTAAAGTAAATGGCTGCCTTGTGCATGCTAGCCTTCACTCCAGGTTAGTTTGGAATCCTCACCAGTCATGCTGCTGGCAGAGGACTAGACTTTACCACGGACTAAAAATGGCTGAAACCCTTGAACTGATGTTTGTTTGGGTGGTTCTGAGGGTCTTTTGTTTACCTCTTTAGCCTGATAGGCAGAACCACTCTGGAACCAATAGAAAAAGGCATCTGCAGGAAGCACAAGGCTTCTCTGTCTTTCTAATCAGTGTGTTGTGCACCTTACATTTCAATTAGCTACAACAGGCTCGACTCATGTGAGAGATTGCAGATGGTGCATGTAATGAATCAGAGGATCAAATGTGGAGGGAGAAGGAAGATGGGATCCATTTAGCTTCCTTAGTTTCAAATTCACAAAATCAAGTAAGAAAGGATCACTTGTCCTGACAAGTGATCCTTTCTCACTTGATTTTGTGCATGTAATGAATTTGCATTGCAATCCCTCCCCAATCGATTGTTGTGGCCCTTTAGGAGGCTGGTGCCCATCTGATTCACTCCTTTATAATGCTGTCTTGGGCTCCCGTTGATCAGGAGAGCTGACTGGAGCTGGAAGCTGTCCGGCAACTTATTACTGGCACTGAATTTCCAACTTTCAGCCTTTATAGAGGAACACCACCTGCTTGATGACTCCCAGTTCGGCTTTCGTCAATATCATGGGACAGAGACGGCCCTGATCAAAGCTGCGGAGGATATTAGATCTATCCGGGACGCTGGGGGAACAGCAGTTCTTATACTGTTAGACCTGTCAGCAGCTTTCGACACGGTCGATCACACCATCTTGATCGACCGTGTCGAAAACATGGGTGTTCAACAAAAGGCCAAGATACTCCTGGCCTCCTTTCTGGCAGAAAGGACCCAGGTGGTTACTATGGTATCATTCCAGTCTTCCACCCTGTCGCTGCCATGTGAAGTACCCCAAGGCTCATCCCTGAGTCCGACACTTTTCAATATATATGTGTCGGACCTCGCCAATGTCATCCGAGCCCACGGGATGAGCCTCACATCTTACGCTGACGATACCCAGCTGGTCCTTGCCATCAGGAACGACGGCAAAAAAATAGCAGATTAATTCAATCTGGGCATGCAAGCCATAGGGAACTGAATGGCCTCCAATTGCCTGAAATTGAATTCTGACTAGTCCGAAGTAGTTATCTTCGGAAATTTGACCCCGGAATGGTCCTCCCGCTGGTGGCCGCTGTCATTGGGCCCCCCTCCTGCACCCGTGAGCAGGGTGAGGAATCTGGGAGTCATGTTCGATGACCTGCTCACTTTTCTCCCGCATGCTAATCAGATTGCCTCCTCTGCTTTTCACAAGTTACGACTTATAAAAAAAATTCTCCCCTTCCTTCCGGCTACAGCAGGTAAAACTCTGATAACGTCCCTGGTACTGTCCACCTTGGATTACTGCAATGCACTATTTCTGAACACACAAGAAAGAGTTCTCAACAAAATGCAAGTTATCCAAAATGCAGCTGCCAGGCTTTTGGGAGGTGTCCCCAAATTTCATTCATTGTCAGGAACCATCAGAGAACTCCACTGGCTTTCCATTAGGAACAGAATAAAATTTAAGACCCTCTGTATAGTCTACAAAGCCTTGCATAACCAGGGACCAGCCTTTCTTATCCAAAATCTTACTCCCTATCGCCCCTCCAGATCGTTACGATCCTCCAATCTACACGAGTTAGTGGTACCTCGTACCAAACTTGTGTCATGGGGTGACAGAAGATTCCTCGTGTCCGCACCAAAACTCTGGAACACCCTGCCACATGCCATCAAAATTAGCCCGTCTCTTTGGTCTTTCCGAAAACAACTCAAGACCTGGCTTTTTAATCAGTGATCTCCTCCTTCCCCTCGATGGCTGAATATGGCATATATCCTAGCGCCGAGATGCCCAAGGGCCTTCGTTCGCGCTCTATAAGTGTTGCAAATAAATAAATAAAATAAATTACTGGCGTAGCACAATGGATCTTTTTGAAACCTTGCGAAGGACTTCTTGCATCTCTTGTATAGTATGAATGTATAAAGCTTTTGCAAAACAAGTGGGATCTCCTATAGGATATCCAGCTCGCCCTCTTTCCCCACACTCTCATCACGATTTGAAAATCTATGCCAGTTGCTATAATTCTTAATCCACTGTAGGCATGCAAGACAAGGATCAATTATTTCTGTAAACCTGTTATTGTAAATATTCCTCCAAGCTTTTCCTGCAATTATCTGCCTGGAATAACATATCCTACTCGTGGCAAGACATACTTTACTGTGTAAAGAATCTTGTGGCCACTAAGGAGTAGGTCCATACCATATGAACATTTGAAATAATGGTAAAGTTCTTATAACAGCCAAAGATGTTTTTACTTTTTTTTTTAATTTAACATAAAAGTAATACGCATCTTTCGTGTGCAACCAATATGCACTTGTAAATGTAAATGTAGTTGAGCTTATATAGCGCACAGCTACCCGCAGTGGGTTTCCCGGCGCTTGCTTAGGGAACCCTTCCTGGTATTCCCCTGTGAGATAGCAGGGTATCCACAAGGTGAAAGTCAGGCATCCCGGCGCGAGGGGCCGTTGTGGAGATTAAGCAAGCTATTGCCCAGAGTCGCAGAGTGTGAACCCGTGAGTCGAGGAGGCACCGGGGCGAGAATTATCGAGTCCGTGGAATTTTTTAGCCCAAGACCCGCCGAGGCGGGGAATTGAACCCTGGTCCAGGACCGATCTCAGCTTCCGGGTCTGCTGCCTCTCACCCCTGGGCCACACTTCTCCACAATCCCTCATCTCCACATGAGCCCTGAAGCTCCAAGTCATCCAACACAATTGTCATGTCATGTTCACAGTTGGAGAGGAAGAAGCCGACCTCTGTCTACTAATCTTCAATTAAAAACCTCACGTATTTTCCTATAAGGATGCTTACACCCCTCTGCGCCAGCCCAGATACTGACGAGAAACTGTAGCCTGCCCAACTCTTTAAAAATGTATCGGAGTCTGCTAGGACTCTATGGTGAGTTTCTTGTATAAAAATTACATCTGGGCAGAGATTCTTTAACCAGCATTCTATATCATTTTTCTTGCAAACATTTTCAACCCATTTGCATTAAAAGACAAAAAAGTCAGCTTATTACTCATTAATATTCAAACTTTCGTCCAAAATAAATACTTCTGGGAAACAAACATTGAAAAAGAGGTTCCCTTAGACAAATCCTAGCTAGATGTATAAGATACGCAGTCATCCGGATGGAACTCAAAGCATCCTTCCAGAATATAGGTTTTCTATGTGCAAAATGCGCAAACATTATATCAAGAGAAAGCAGCAGCAATATGTGCAAAGTCAACGTTAAAGTGCAAGTGGCGTAAAATTCAAGCATCCTTCCATGTGCCAAATGTGCAAACATTAGATCCAAAAAAGAGAAGCAGCAACATTTGTACAAAGTCAGCATTAAAGTGCAGATAGCATAAAAATGCAATAATTTGCTAAGTGGAAAATACGCAAACCTTAGATCTAAAAAGGGAAGCAACAGAGTGTGCAAAATCAGCGTTAGAGTAGAAATAGCATGAAAATCCAGCATTATTTCAGGAAATATACCTTCCATTAGTGGAAAATACACAAATGTACAAAATCAGCATCAATGTGCAAATAGCATCAGCTTCAAGCATCTGACTGTGCAAAACTGCATTAAGGTGCGAAGGTATCCTGAATATTAGATTGATTAAGACATCCAACATACGTTACAAAGTGCTATAAGTGCCTTAAAGTGCAAAAAGTGAACCTGATGCCTAATAACTTCTCCCATACAGGTATTATGCAACATACTACCAACATAAAATTTTCGCTATGAACTCTTTTTTCCCCCTGCACCACCCCCTTCACCATCCCCCTCCCTACCCCCCTTGGAGGGAACGGACACCCCCAGTGTCCCACTTCCGTCCCCTTCTGTTTTCTTTTCTTCTTTCTGGATGCCATCTTGTTGCATCCGTGTGCGCTTCCTGAGTCATCTTGCAGCCGCCCCCTAAATCACAAAATCTATACGTAGTGTCGTGGATTTCCCTGGATTTTCTACCGCCCTTTAGATATCTCAAGCCAGCTTATATAATAAGGCCCTCCCGGAATGACTGTGCTTCTTGAGTGTCTGTGAATATAAAAAAAAATCCTTTGGCTATCACCTTTAGCTTAGACTGTTGAACAATCATTGATTGAGCGCCTCTAGCCTTAAAAGAGTCAATCATTTTAACAAAGTTGTTGCGTCTATGAGCCGATGCCGCTGACATGTCCGAGAAAATCCTGACATTTTTTATACTTCATCAGTGTTAAAAGTTCTTCTTGAAAATGCCATATTCAAGATTTTCTCTTTAACCCTGTAGTCAGAAAAATTCATTAGTATAGTTCGCAGGTATTTGAGGTTAGTAGGCCTGTGTGCAGGCACTCTATGCGCTCTTGTAATCGTTAGGTCGACTTGAAGTTCGGGTATAGCCTTTTTTAGGAGTGACTCAGACCATTTTACCATGTCTGTGCCCTCCAATCCTTCAGGGACGCCTACTAGTCGTAGATTGGACCGCCTGTTATAGTTTTCTAAATCCTGTAGTTTCGCCTCCATTGGATATTTATCTTTATTTGCTGCATGGAGGTCTTTTTGCATAGTGGTGAGAGTATCCTCCAGAGTTGAAACCCGAGCTACTGCCTCTGTTACCCTTCTAGGCAGGTTGCCGAAATTTTCCTCCATCTTTGTAAGCCTACTGTGGAGTTGCGATATTTCATGCGCTTGAGTGATTTTGAGATCCCTTATTTCCTGAAGGATAATTATCAGCATTTCCTGTTCCGAGCTTTCTTTTGGGACCGATGTTTTAGACAGGGTACATAGAGCTCTTCTTGGATTTTTTGTAGACTTAGACCTGACAGGTCTTTTGGGGACGATGTGATTAGAGAAGGGGGGATATATCCGGTTGCAACTTTCACCTGTTCAGCAGATTCCGCGAGCTCATCTGGATTCAGCTGAGGGTGAGGTTGAGGTGTAGACTGAATCAGGGCCTGGGGCTGTGGCGGCTCAGTTTGGGGAGCCAGGGGATGTACATTGACGTTTGACGCTGCCACTGCCACTGGCTGTGGCTGTAGTACTTGTGAATTTATCCCAACCCCATCTTCTATGTGTTCATCCTGCTCCTTTGACCCCTTCAGCTCCTCCCGATTAGTCTGGGGGGTACTCGTGAGTCGCCCCTGTAGGGCCAATGGTTTGGAGAAAAGATGGTATTGTTTAGCACTCGATTGGTTTTCTTATTCCCCTACTCGTGGCTTTCCCTATTTTGTCCGCTTTATCCTCCCCATCTCCCTCACACTCGTCCCCAACAGCGAACATACTCAACTCTGCTGATAATTCAGATAGAGTCTCTGCGTCTTCATCTTCTTCCATCTTATCACCCTCTTCCAGGCATTTAATTGAGGTATTTTGTCTATTTTTTCTGCCAATGCCATAGCTTTATTTTGTAGAGCGTTTCTTTGTTGCGTGTTTCTTCTCTCTTTTTTTGCTCCTTTAGACACAAGCAGAGGTACTGGTACCGTTGGTGATGCGCCAGTCTTTAGCAGCTCTCTTGCTATCTCCGCCTTGGCCTGTTTACCCCTCGCTTTTGCTGTCATCCCAGTGATTTAGTGATTTAGGACCACCCTGGCCCCCTCAGTGAGACAGTAGGGCAAGGGGTGTCGTCTCAGCTGCTCTACTATATCCACAAAACAAACAGGCAAGAGCTCCGGAGTGAGGACTAGGTGTCCACTTAGCGTCGAGGAACCTGGGGCGCCGCCCGTTGCTTCACGCAGCCTGACAGTCACCAGCCACCCGACAATCACCAGCAGGACCGAAGACAATCACACCATTGAGGCACAGGCGGGGTGAAGGTAAGGTAAGATAAGGTGGGGTCAGGGCAGAGATAGAGCAAAAGCAGAAGCGAGTCAGGAAGAACTCGATCGCATCTGCGTCCCCAGTCGAAGTTGAGCGCGAGGCGCAAAGTGGCACAGTCTCTGCTTTTTTTTTTTTTTGTTATTGGGGGGGAGGAGACTGAATGCAGAAACTGTGTAAGATAACCCCCGAGGACAGACTCACTTGCTCTCTTCGTTCCGTTCCTCGCTCTCGCTCCGTCCTGCTCAGTTTTCAGCCCAACTCGGCTCAAGCTCGATTCAGTCTCAACGCCTTGACCCAGCCCCAAGTGCCCGGCACTCAGTGAACCATGGCCAGACCCCGGACCTTGGATTCCGGGAAACGCGGGCGGGTGCCCGGACAAGCGGAGGGGTAGATGGGTGTCGGTCGGAGGCTTCTAGGAAAGCTCGGGAACCAGCCCCCGGGTTGGAGAGATACAATCTACCGCGAGCATTCAGCGTTCAGCTCAGCGCTCATCGGCTTCCTCCAGCGTGCGAGCGGCCATAACCTAGGGGCGGAGCTCAGTGACCAGGAAGCGCTCTGGCAACGTGCATGGGGTCACGTCAGCCACATCCCCTCCGAACACAAAGCTGATTATGATCGCTGAATCATCAGACTTGATGACACTTGAATTAGAAAAGCTTAAAATAAACAGTAGGATGTTTGTTTGATTTGTTTTTTATGTTTCTTTTTTTGTGTGTTGTGGTTCTTTTTTGACCTAATGCCAATGTAGTTGTTTGGAGAGATCTTTTATAGTGGGTACAGCCTCTTTATATGATTTCCTATTCAAGATTGTGCTCTGTGCAGAACCTTTTTTTTTAAAGTCTTGAGAGATCTCAACTGTGGACTTAGGAACCTCAGTAGTTTGTGAGTTTTTTCAAGTAGGGCAGATCATTGATGATTCTTGTGTAAACTAGGTAGCATATGAAACACAGGCTCTGATTAAATCTGGGCCTGAAAATCCTATTTTTGCACACATCCTTTATTGCACTGGGGTCAGGATTATGAACTGTGATGTGTACCGCCCTCTGAAACTACCTGGTGCGATTAAGTCCGCATCTTTTCGGGGGGGGGGGAGGGGGGCGTGGCTAGCCAGGCAGCGTAATGGCCGCTACCTAAGCGAGCTCCTCCGACTGAGCAAGAAATCCTTCACTAATCCTGCTAAGAATGAGACTGCAGGGTCACCTCTTCTGCACATTGTTTACCGGACCCCGAGCTGCACCCACAGACCGAGTTTCGAGGATCGCGGTGCTCATTATATCGCCCTAGCGAGATCGAGGGCGGGGACCGAGACTGGCGCATTGCTGTGGCCGTGACTGAGGCAGACCTCCCTGGGCGACCCCTGTACTCTAGCCCGGGGCTGTGCAGGCCCACTGCGCTCGCAAGAGAAGATCGCAACGAACTGAGTAAGCCCTAACAATACTGACGAGACCTCCACGACTATGTGATGGCCCCTCAGTGATATCAAGCTATCAGCCGTCCGGGCGGCGCTTACCTGGGCCTGCGATGCACTGAAAACCTCCGGCCCTGCGCTGCGCCATTTTGTGGAGTGATTGGGGCCGTAACCGCGTTACTCGAATGCGATCCTGCCACGGGAGCAAGGTGGGGGCTACAACATACTCACGCTCCCTGCCCCTGATATAGACGCTGTGCTGCCCCAACTCACCCTTGCGCCTGCTGCCTGCGATCTGCCGGACGGAGCACCTTTTGCGGACCCCCGGGTGCTCCTGATGCCCGTGGTGCCCTGGGAGCCCCGTGCGGAGCCTCCGACGGGAGCGCGGGAGGTACGGGGCCAGGGGCTGGGCGGAAGGTGTACCGGCCGCCGGCGAGGAGTACACGGAGCTACCAATCTGGCAATACATGTGCACTGAGGTGTTAGACTGCCCGACATACGGCTACACCCGCCCCGTCCCCGAGCCCCGGCCCTGCGTGCTGCCTCCTCCCGATCCCACTGTGCATGTGCTCCGTACACTGGCCGTACCAAGGGGCAATTCTTGTTTACTGGTATGGAGGCCTGCACCAAGTGAGGTGAGTCAGCTGCCTGAAGCATGTGGGGTACAATCACTGCTGACCCCGCTATACTACAGGTGGCGGATGCTGTAACTTTTGGGACAATATTTGGTAATGCGTGGGTTCAGTGACTTGTCTGCAAATTCCCATTGAGTGAGACAAAGCCCGGTTGAATCCTGCTAAACACAGGTGGGGCCAGACCCTGGTTACTTGAAGGAGCTGGAATTTGCATGCCCTGCTTGCACCCTACCAAGCCCTGCATTGCACAGTGGGGGTCGCACCGGCCCATGGGGGAATCCTGGGCAAAGCTGATACCCGCCAATCCAAAATCACGTTTGAAAATAAAGGCCCTGTAAAGCAGGTGGACCAAGACCAGGAAGCCCTGGGGGCCGCGGGAGGCGAAGAGGTTGGCGACAGCCAAGGAGAAGACCTTAAATCATTAATGCTGGAAATGCACAACAGTTTGCGGAACATAGATGCAAAGTTGGACACCCTGACGTCCCAACTTGACTCCGTCAAAACTCAAGTTGCCACCCATAAAACGCGACTAGACTGCCTTGAGAATCGCCATACTGAACAACACGAATTCCAACGGGAAGCTAGAGAACAACTCCTAAGTATGGAAAAGGTGCTGGAAGTCATACGTGCGAAGTCGGACGACCTAGAAGCGCGTTCTCGACGCAGTAACGTCCGAATTACAGGCATTCCAGAGACAACAGCCATCACGAAGATGGAGGTGTTCGTGACGGATCTCTTCCATGAGCTCTTTGATCCTCACCTGTCCCCCGTATTTGTGGTGGAGCGCGCATTCAGAGCCCTGGGCCCGAAGCCGCCGGTGGGTGGTACACCTCGGCCAATACTGGCTAAACTCCTAAACTATCAAGATCGAGACATGGTGCTAAAATTGGCAAGGGTCGCATCACGCATAAAGGTAACACCGTCTCCTTTTACCCTGACTTTACGCCGACGGTGCAGGCAGCAAGGTGGGAGTTCCTACCAACCAAGCGGCTGTTGATGGAAGCTGAAATCCCTTATGCGTTACTCTACCCTACCCTGCCAAATTGAATGTCTCTCATGACGGATCTGCGCATTTTTTTCACAGACGCCAAATCGGCTTTCAAATTCGCTAAACACATTTGTGGCCCTAAGAAAAAGGCGTCCGGAAACGAGAAAACCGGGACTCATGACCACCTCAGTGACAATGATTGACCCTAATGCCTCCATGGTGTGCTGCAATCTCTGAACTGTGGTAATATTTAAAGGTTCTCCATTTGATGTCTGAAAGTATGTTATATGTGCTATAGCGATGCTCCTGTATTGGTGCTCCGAAAGTTGGTCTATCACTTATTTACCTATACTATTATTGTGCATTGCATTATTTGCTAATCTGACCACCTTGTGACCTTGCTGTCGAGTTTTCTTATAGTCTCAGCCACCCTGTGCGAACGGGGGTGTATGCATGTGCTCCCACGCCTCCGAGGGGTTGTTCCCACTGTTCAATTGTTCCCACCTTTTAAGTGGCTTTGGGGGGATATGTCACAACCTAATTGGGGGGTTGAGGCTTGTGGGGGGGAGGTAGGGGTTGTGGGGTCCGGTTGGGTGTTTGAGCTGTCAGGGTTGTTTATTTTTCCACAGGTATATGGAGGGCATATCTGCATAAAGGGGATGTGCTACCATGAGATGACCCAGACGCACAAATAGGGACTAATTCTACTTTGTGTAAAATCCTTACCTGGAACATACGGGGGATGAATGATGGTGGAAAGGCGCGCCTAATACACACTTATTTAATGAGACATCACATAGATATATGCTTTTTACAAGAAACCCACCTCAATACCACACCTTCACCGCGTCTGAAACACAATAGGTAGTCAGATGCACACTGCCATATATTCTAACTATGCACGTGGGGTGGCTATACTTCTCCGCAGAGGCCTTGCTTGGAGGGAGTGTGAAGTTAACCTTGATCCTGAAGGCAGATGTGTTATACTACAGGGCATCCTGGGTGGGAAGCCTGTTGTCTTGGTGGCCCTGTATGGACCGAATATTGATTCCCCAGAGTTTTTTCGAGAGATTTGGGCTAAGCTAGCTTCCATAGATTGCACTACCGTTATTTGGGGTGGGGACTTCAACGTGGTACTACAGGATACACTGGATAGGAAGGGAGCTTCTAGGCCACTGCACCCTGCTGCGACTCAGGCCCTTCATGGCCTCATTGATGAGGGGCAGCTGATTGATATTTGGCGGCTCCGCCACCCAGATCTGCGGGAGGGGACATGTGTTTCCAACTATCATGCTGCTTGGTCCAGGCTTGATTATTGTCTGGTATCCCATGATGTAGCTGCCTGGACTGTTGAGATCCGACACCTTGCCCGATCCCTATCGGACCATGCCCCCTGTTTGCTGACAATTGCCATCCCTGATCTGCCGCCTAGGGCGTTCAATTGGAGGATCCCGCAACATGCCCTGTTAGACGAGGCATTTAAGGAAAGCATTTGATCTGATATCACTGACTACTTCAAATTGAATGCTGGTTCGGTCTCCACAGTTGCCACTTTGTGGGATGCCTTCAAGGTGGTGATCAGGGGTAAATGCATATCTAGACAGGCTGGGGTGTTCAAGGCAATCAGAGGCACCATGACGGGCATAGAGACGCAGATCAGAGACCTTGAGAAGTGATTCTGCACGGACAGTAGTCCCCAAGTGGCGTCGGAATTGAAACTGTTGGATTTTGTGGAGGAAGCACAACGCGAACAGACATTTTTAGGTAAACATGCTGAGGCTAGGTGCTACCGTGAGGGGGATAGACCGGGACGCACACTGGCCACTATGATCCGGAAGTCGACGTCCCCCTCTTACATACACACAATTAATACCCCGGAGGGAAATACTGTGGTAGGCCAGGAGAAGGTTCTTAGTGAATTCCGCAATTTTTATTCTCACCTCTACACGGCCACACAGACTGAATGTACAGACGATATGCAGGCCTTCCTTGATTCGATTGCACTTGTGTGGTTCAGTAACGCACATCGCAAATACATGGACCTCTCCTACACCGTTGAAGACATCAAATTAGTTATAAAGAGTCTTCCCCTTAATAAAGCCCCAGGGCCTGACGGTCTTACAACTGCGTTTTATAAGACATACACTGACGAACTGGCTCCACGCCTCCATGCTGTGTTTGAGGAAGCCCTAGAAACCGAAATTCTCCCAGCCTCCATGCGAGAGGCGCTAATTATGGCAATGCTTAAACCAGACAAGGATGAAGCAGAATTAGACTTGTACCGTCCACTGTGGCTCATCAACGTGGATGTAAAAATGTATGCGAAATTGCTGGCTAACCGCCTCCAACCACTTCTGCCAATTGTGGCCCTCCCGGACCAGTCTGGGTTTATACCTGGCCGCTCGACGTCCCACAACCTCAGCACAATATTTTCAGTCTTACACTATTTACATCCCTCTGTAAAAGCTGCTGCCATTTTTATAGATGCCACGAAGGCATTCGATTCCCTTGAATGGCCCTATATGTCCCGAATTATGACACGTATGGGATTTAGCCCTTTGTTTATACAGCGCATAAAACTGCTGTACACTGCACCACTGGCCAGAGTGCGGATTAATGGGTTGATATCCGGTACATTTCCGATCTTGCGTGGCACTTGACAGGGTTGTTCATTGTCGCCACTCCTCTTTGCCATTGCCATGGAGCCTCTTGCGGCTCGCATTCGTCAGCACCACACCGCCAGGGGAATAGGCTTTAGCTCTCGTAGCTTGTTGATTTCTATGTATGCTGACGATGTTACATTATATATCTCGAACCCCTCCGAGAATCTAGACCCAGTGTTGCGAGAATTTATCAAATTCGGGGGGCTATCGGGGATCTCGATAAACTGGAAGAAATCAGTCATATTCCCGCCCACAGATGGAACACCAGAGGTAACTTCAGAATACTCGTTGCGTTGGGAAGCAGATGCAGTAAAATATTTGGGTGTGTGGCTGTGTCGCAGCCTACAGGACATTTGGTCCATGAACTTTGGTAGAGCCACCGCGTGGCTTGAAGGAAAGGTGGCGATATGGTCTAAACTTCCACTGTCGATTGCCGGTAGGGTGGCGTTGGCAAAGATGGTCATACTTCTGAAAATTTTTATATTTATTTGTGAACATACCAATTCCGCTTACACCATTTTTTTTTAGATGTATCCGCACCCATTTACTCTCTCTCATTTGGGCGGGTGGCCAGGCACGTGTTTCATACAATCTCCTAACTTTGCCGCTACGCCAGGGAGGACTAGGGGCACCGCATATGCAGCTTTATGCACTATGTGCACAAGCCCAATTCTTGCATTTCTGGATACACCAAAATCCCTACCAACCACATGTGGCGGTAGAGTTGGATGCAGTGGCACATTTGCCCTTAACGGTTGCATTATTCAAGGAAGCGCCTCGGCCTGGTGCGGATGTAGACACCGCAGACACGCTGAGATGGAACTGGAGGGCACTTCAGAGACGGGTACACCTCCCTCTCCTGTACGCTCCCGCAATTCACCTTTGACACAATCCAATGTTAGCATGCTTGGAAGTGGGGGGAGGGGTTCCTGTACTTGATGGCACCCAGCTACTAACGTTTGCAGATTTATACCCAGATGGCTCGTTTCGTCCCCCCCCCCTCTGGTATAGACGAGAAAGAGGTCCCTTTTATGGAGATATTTACATACCACAAACTCCGATCGCCTTGTCAATCTCTCGGAGATGATTTCCCGGAGGCTCCCCCCACACTCCAAGCCTTACAGACCTTACTTACGAGGGCCTCACCAAGAAAGTTGGTGACTAGACTAT
Source organism: Lissotriton helveticus (assembly GCF_964261635.1). NCBI lineage: Eukaryota > Metazoa > Chordata > Amphibia > Caudata > Salamandridae > Lissotriton > Lissotriton helveticus. Next base: position 1,192,047,129 of record NC_136068.1, read on the forward strand.
ATATGTCCATGCAGGACCAGGCCCCAATAGTCACACCACGATCCCTGGGGTTTTAGAATGCTGACTTGGATCCCCTGCTAGATGAGGAGCAATGGACCTTCTGCTGCAGGCAACTCTTAGACCTTTCCCCCAATTATAAATTGCGCCTCATTCATTTAAAATTCTTACACAGATATTATAGAACACCTATTAGTCTGCACCGAATGAGACTGAGGGAGGACGCTATATGTTGGGGGTGCGGCTTTGAACCAGCTACATTTCTCGAAATGGCATGGAACTGCCCGGAGCTCGAAAAGTTCTGGTGGGATGTATTTATTGCAATTAATCAAATCATTGGTAGAAACGACGAAAGGGTGCCACACCTGGGTCTACTGGGCCTGGTTAAGAACACTGTACCACAGAAGCGAAAACTTCATGCCCTTCTGCTCTTATCTGCCCGAAGACAAGTCGCTATAAAATGGGGTAGACGTAGAGTACCCACGTTCCGGGCATGGCTGGCGGACGTGAGCTATGGTCACACACAACTGGGAACATTTTGGGAGTTGATGCCCACGGCCTCCAGGCCTAGAGATATTTGGGAGCCCTTTCTGCAATGGTCCAGGTCTCGGTCGCACTCCCCCCACCATGAAAACGCAGAGGAGGATGCTTGAGAATCCCTGGTTTGTCCATGTGATGTTGGATGGACCGGACTTTCCTGTCTAAATGTGCTGAGATACCTCGCTGACCACATGTTGCTTTGTATGGTAAGGTGACTTCCAAATGACGCTCCTGTGTTCCTAATCGTACAGCTGTATACATTGTCCCTAATTACCATTTACTGTTATCTCTGAGTTACCGCCTCACCTGTTGCCAATGCTTGCTTTACAGCTACATGTATATTCACTGTCCAATAACCTGTGGCCATACCATCCGATTGTCTTTGTACTTTTTTTTTTCCCCTGACCTGCTCATTGCTTTGTGTTTTGAGATGTTTGAAGGAAAAATGGATATGCTTCGTTCACATTGCATTGGATATTCTATGTTTGAATGTATGTTATGTCTCTTTATTCAAATGCCAATAAACAAATTTACACAAAAAAAAAAGTCTGCATCTTTTCAGTTTTCCCCAACTACGTGTTGGCAGGTCAAAAACTCAAATATTTAAGGGGGGGTAGGCCCGATCAATATGAGACAAGCCGGTTTTGATGCAGAAATCACTACCATCTGCGTGTTAATGTTATGTTCCAATTTGAAGCGCTTAACTTGCAGCATATGCGCTATTCATAGTACCAAACAATTACTGAACACCGAGGTAACAAATGTTATTAGGTGCACAAAATGATGCATCCCACACCCCAACACTTGCTCTCAGTGCCATTGAGTTAAATTAATGAAAAATGAGTTTTATCAGCAAAATCACTGTGTTTTGGGGATATTGTAGAGTGCTTCCGAATATTATAAGGAAATGTGTCTTTTCTAAAATGCCAGGCCCTAGCATGTGATGCAAGATACTTTGGGCCTCCTTCCTTTTCCTCCTGGTGACAACACTAGCAATCAATAACGTATATGAAGATAAAGCACATAGGGCCAGATGTAGGTAATCCCAGATTACCGATTCTTATATACCGAATCATACCGATTCGGTATTTAAGAACAGGCAAATGGGATGTAGGTAATTTTACTGAAAAAATTACCGAATCGGTAAGTTTCGGTAATTACCGAATTGGTAATGGAGGCCCATATGAATGAGTGTCAATTACCGAATCGGTAAATACCGATTCGGTAAATGGGGGAAACATTGAAGGGGGGCAGGGTGTCACCCTGTTGCACCCCTCAATTGTGTATGGGTGCACATGTTGCAGACATACATGCCCTAAGGCATGGCACTGTTGGAAAAGCAAAAAAAAGGCTTTTTCCAAGGTTTCCATTATTTACCACCAACTTGTAGTTGGTGGTAAATAACGAATCCTAAAAGGGGAAAAGCACTCATTTGAGTGCTCCCTACATGGCAAAATCGGTAATTTACCGATTCGGTATTTTAAGGAATCGATAATTGACTGATTCCTTAAAATACCGATTCGGTAAATTACCAATTAGGTAAAATGCCCACCTACATCTCATTTTCAAAATACCGGTCGGTAACGGCCGAAATTACCGAATTTCGGCCGTTACCGACCGGTAATTGGCTACCTACATCTTGCCCATAGTATGGTAGCTGGGCTTCTACTGTCTGGAACTCTGTCTCTGGGTTGTTGGGTGACAATGTAATCTTTTTTTTGTTTGTCTTCTCTAGGAGCTTTATCATCGCACAGCAGGACCAACAGCCAGTCTGGCCTTCTCACTCACTCTCGCAGCAGCAGTAAAGGAAGTCTGGATGAAATTGTGTCCCAGACAAAACCGAAGGAGTTGGCAGGAAGCGTGCGACAGAAAATCCTTTTGGACTACAATGTCTACATGGCCAAATGTGTTCCACATGAAGATAGAAGCCCGGCGGCTAGTCCAGTGAACAGTGCAGAGAGTAGCCCCACAGCTACGAAAAAGGTTAGTAACCAAGAGGGGAAATGTTCCAGTCTAGCTAAGGCCACTTTTGAATAACTTCTAACTCTGTATGTATGTATTCTTTACATAGCTAGTGCTGTACAAGGAATTAGGGTGGGGCAAAGGTTCACTATATTCCACAAAGGAGGAGAGTGTCAAGATGGTGGCATTGCAGGGAGAGAAGAGAGAGTGTGTATCTGTCTGTCTGGCTATGTGCCTGCCTGCCAGTGACTAGACCAGCCCTTAAACTGAATCTTTGCCTCTTTTCTATAATCTTTCAGTTGTTCCTCAAACTAACAGTCACCATTGTTTGCCTAGGAGGATACAATGATGCCAGTTTTTAATCAAAAGCATACCCGAGATGTATGTCTGTTGTGCAGGGTGTTATGCTTGTCCATGGGTGGGCAGAATTGAACCATAAACATATAAGGTACAGGCTGTTGAAACTTAAAGCATAATTTGAGCTAGTGCTTGGTGTTGATAGTCAGTCTTACTTGTGTTTAAAGATAGTTATGGTTAAACTTTTGGGTTGAACATTCATTTTAATCACACATGAAACGTGTAATGTGTAATGAATTGTCTATGAAACTGCGGTCGCGTCTACAGCAAATTAAAAAAAATATACAGCTAGACTAGCTGGTAATCTTGGAATTCACTAGCATGTCAAACCAGTGCTGCAGCACCGGCACTGCTCCTTTCCTTCAGGGGGTGTCAAAGTTTAGAATTTGAATGTAACTTTGAGTAAATAAATTATCCTCTGAGAGAACAACTGCTTTCTTGTTATGTTACGTTCTCACCTCCCATGTTAACACGCAGTCAGTTTCTGGCTCTTCGTTTTCCCCAGTTGCACCTCTCGATGAAAAGCCTATGATTAATTTACACCATTTCGTTTTTGTAAAGATTTTGGCAAATTCATTAATTTTTGCCTTGTAGGGTATTGCTCTTCTTTTTCTTAGCTCACAATCTTCACCTTTGTCTAAGTAAGTATCCCGAACATGCTACGAATAGGATGCCCAAATGTAAATTACCCCTATGTCACTGCTTTCCATTGACATCTGGTTCCTGTCTATAATTTCTCATCGGCCACACTTGGGATTTTCTTTAGTGTATATTTTAATTCCATAAACATAGGGGTGTGTTCTGAATGCAGCACCGGGTAGTCAGTACTGTTTTGTTTTTTTTTTGTTTTTTTTTTTAAATCTGTTTATTAGCATAGTTTTTAGAGCAGTAACATGCATACATTTTCATATATACGAGCTCAGTATTAATCCCGGTGATACATGCATGCGTTTGCTTAAAGCATATATATAAACCAAGTGAATTCGAATTTTCATTTTGTCGATGAACCAGAACAAACTAACAAATCCCGTTCACACCCGATCCCACCCTCCACCCCTAAGAAATCCCACCCGACACTCTCTCAACAGGTACATAATCGAAATATCGACAAGTGGGTCACTCCCAATGTATGGATACGTAGTGTAAGTTGAACACCCAGGTAGGGTGTTGTAGTGTGATCGATGGGTCTGGGTCCCCGGTATCCCATCGCAGTGCACCGTAGGCAGTGTCGGTGCATGGGAGAGTGAATCAGGGCATAGTGACACCACAAGTGGTTATTCACTTGTATCTCCTTCATCCTCGTCATTGCCAGCCTCAAATGCCCCCAACGTGGCAAACCAGTCCAGCGAGATCGGAGTTTTCCGGAGGCCCCTGCGTTCCTCTTTCTGTAGTGCTTCACCTTCAGCCTTACCCCAGCGCACTACTTCTGCCCGCCATAGGTCAGGGCTGGGCGGTTTAGATGATTTCCATCTCATCGTGATGGCGCGCTTCGCCAGCAACAGGGCCAGATCTGAGAAGCGCGTCGCCACGGTTCTGGTGCGTGTTGGTGGCCCCAGCCCTAGTAGTGTACGTTCCAGTGTAGGCGATCTGGGCAGAGTACCAGCCTTCTCGAGTGAGTCATGGACAGTGGTCCAGAAATACCCTAGTTTAGGGCATTGCCACAGCATATGTACCAGTGATGCGTCATCTGCATCGCATCGGGGGCAGTTGCTCTTGGATGCAGGGAACATCATATGGAGGCGGTGCGGAGTCAGGTAGGCTCTATGTAGTAACATCAGTTGGATGAACTTGTATTTGGGGTTCCTAGCTACTTTTTTGGGGAACTGAAGCATGCGCTCCCACTCCTTGTCCCTCAGTGGCCTTCCAACATCTGCTTCCCATGCCGCCCGCAGTGGTGACAGTGTAAGTGCCCTCCCCGTTTTGATGCTAGCTGTGAGCCACCTGGTCAGATGGCCGCCCGTTCCCATGAGGTAGAGCATTGTGACGAGAGGGTTCGTAACAGGCTCCCGCCCATCAGGCGACCATTTGCGTGCGATATAATGGCGGAGTCCGGCGTGCATAAGAAAGGAGCCGCCGGGGACGCCCTGCCTGGTTCTGAAGTCTTCGAAAGATAATAGGTGCCCCTCCGCAAACAGGTCACCCACGTGTGTCACACCTGCGTCATGCCAGGGCTCCAGCAAGGTCGCCGTGAGTGTGCCCGAGCCCAGAGGTATGCCCAACAGTGGGACTGTGGGGGCATAAGGTGTCCCGGGGGACGTGTACTTTAATGCCCTCCGCCAGTATGTTACCGCCAGCTTGAGAAGCGGCGGGGCGTTTCTAGGTAGATCCGAGCCAGGTAGGAGCAAGATGTGCACTCTCCCCTTAGCATGGTCGTCCTTTGAAACATTAATCTCATGAAGATTGCGGCCCGCCACCCAGTAAGCTAGCCATTGTAGCTGACACGCATAATTATAAGCTCTGAAGTCCGGTAAGCCCATGCCTCCGGAGTCGGAGGGGAGCTGCAACTTGGCCAGCCCTATGCGTCTGCGGCCATGCCCCCACACCAGTTCGGTGAGGAGGGAGTCGATGGTCTTAAATGTCACCGCCGGGATCTGGAATGGCAGATTGGTGAAGTAGTAGATGAGACGGGGGAGCATCACCATCTTGGATATTGCCACCCGGCCGGGTATTGAGAGCGGCAATGTTAGCCAGAACTGAATTTGTGACTTCATCGTTCTGATGGCCCTTCCCAGGTTGCCGTCTATCATCATGCCCGCCTCTCTGTATATCTGTATCCCAAGATATCGGAAGGTGGTTTCCGCCATCTGGAATTCATGAGGGGCAAAAGGCAGGGGGGCCGACTCGCCTGCGGCTGCAAAGGTGAACCCATAGGACTTAGACTCACTGATGGTGAGGCCAGAGATCTCTCTGAAATCCTCAAAAACCTGGGAAACTGGACTCAGGTCGCCCCTCAGGTCGCGTAGATATAATATAATATCATCCGCGTACGCAGATACAATGTGGTCCGTACCATGCCGTTGTATGCCATAGTGGGGGGCCATCGACCTGAGTCTACAGAGCAACGGTTCGAGGGCAAGGACGAAGAGGAGAGGGGAGAGCGGGCAGCCCTGCCTGGTGCCTCGTGCTATAGCTATGGGACCTGAGATTTGATGGGAGGTGCGCACCCTGGCCGTGGGGATGGTATACAGCAATCTGACCCAAGCGAGAAATTCGGGCGGTATCCCGAAGTTTGACAGGGTGGCGAACATATAGTCCCAGCTTAATGAATCGAACGCTTGCTTTAAGTCCAGAGATATGCAGCCTTCGGAGCCCGTGCCCATATTATCTCCGAGCATGAGCTGGGCTAAGCGCCTAAGGTTCATGGCCGTATTACGGCCCGTTACAAAACCACACTGATCTGGGTGGACCAGCTGTGGCACATACTGCACAAGCCTCGACGCCAGCACCTTGCTCAATATTTTAGAATCAGTATTGAGAAGGGACAGGGGTCTGTAATCGGCCATCTGCAGACCATCTTTGGCCGGTTTCAAGAGGGACGTGATCAGTGCTTGCATGGATGATTGCGGTAGAGAGGTTGTACGTAGGGCTTCCAGATAAACAGCGTGTAACCGTGGGGCCAGGAGGTCTATATATGTTGCGTAGAATTCAGCTGGTAGGCCATCCGTTCCGGGGGCCTTACCCTTCGGAAGGGCTCGTATCGCCTGTCTAATTTCCGCCTCTGAAACAGTACGCTTCAAGTCTTTGGTCTGGTTGGCAGTAAGTTGTGGGAGATCCAGACCCTCCATGAAGGCCGCAAGTGCGGGTTCTGATAAGGGCTGTGGGGGACCGTACAGCGTGGTGTAATAGTCCTTGAACGCCGTATTAATCCCTATTTGGGTGGTAGCCGAGCGGCCAGATTGGTCCAGGACCCTCAAAACGGGGTGGCTGATCGGGGAGTCCCGTAGTAGGCGGGCTAGTAGGGGACCGGCTCGGTCTGCCTGTGTATGTTGCCTATTCGTGTATTCCCTATAGTCTATAAGCCGCAGGTCTTCCAGTAGCTCCGCGTGCCTAATATGTGCCTCTTGCAGAGGTGTAAAGGGAGCATTGGTGCCCGCTGCCTCATTCTCTAGGGACGCGAGTGAGCCCTCCACCTCCTTCAGTTGGCTGATCACCTCCCGCCTCCTTCCCACCCTAGTGGTCATAGCAGTCCCCCTAAGACAGACTTTGAAAGTGTCCCATTCTATCTGCCGGGAGCTGGCCGTGTTCGCATTCGTGGAGAAGTAGGTGTTGATAGCGTCGGACAGGGAGGACCGGAAGACCGAATCCTCGAGGAGATCAAGAGACAGTCGCCAAGTCGGAATGGGAGCCAGCCTCCTACCCCACTGCCAAGTAATCTCCACGGGGTTGTGGTCCGATAGAGTTTTCCCCATGTGCTGGGCCTGGACAATCATTGCCGTAAGGGAACGGGAGCAGAAAACATGGTCAATTCTGGTGTGGAGCTGGTGGGGAGGGGAGAAAAAGGAGTATTCCCTTTCCAGAGGGTGTATGCTGCGCCACACATCTGCCAGATCCCAGCCCTCAGCCCAACTCGCAAGCGCATCTGCCTGTTTCCTACTCTCTGTAGCCTGTAAGGGGGGGTGTGATCTATCTAGCATAACATCAAGTACAGCATTGAAATCGCCCCCGATGATCCAGCGAAGATCAGCCCAACCTGCAAGTACCTCGTTAACAGTTAACAAAAAGTCTGACTGGTTTGCGTTAGGTGAGTATACACATCCAATGACAACCGCCTCCCCATCCAACAGTCCCCGTACAAATACATAACGACCCTCCTGATCAATCCGTTGCTCCAGCATCTGGAAGGGAAGAGAGCCACGGAGCCAAATCGCCGCCCCCCTTGAGAATGCAGAATATGAGGTAGCAAAGAGCTGCCCCCTCCATTTCTTGCGCAATTTCACCGCTTCAGCAGCGTTCAAATGAGTCTCTTGCAAGCAAGCAATCTGTGTCCCCCTGCGGTTGAGTTGTGCAAGGATTCTGTGTCGTTTGTGCACTGACCCCATGCCACGCACGTTCCAGGTGCACAATTGGTAAGTGTTAAGAGGTCCCATTACCATCTGTGCAGTGCGGCAATGTGAAACAACTGGGTGACCCCACATGTCCTGCTGTGCTAGAAAATGAGAGTGTCTCGCAAACATGTAACCCCTGAACAAAAGGGTCCCTGAGCCAATATACCCAGGAGCCAAACCATGGTGCCCAACGTGGGCACAAGTTAGTCAAGTTCGTGTGCATACCGGGGGTGGTAGGCCTCCGTCGATTGTCACTGAACGGACTACGTGGGCTTGATAGCCCACAATACAATGGGCCCCCACATATACAACCCACCATATGTGAAGGAGGGGATTAGTTATACGTCACCACCCGGAGAGGTTCAATCGTGCCGTGGTTCAGAACTCCGCTGCCATCTGGGCCGTGATCTTCGGGAAGAGCTGCAAGCTGTCAACTGAACCAGACACCTCAGTGTGGGTGTCGGTGGTGACGGTGAGTCTGTCTCCGGGTGCTCCCGCGTCGTGGGCAGCCAGTGCCTCCTCAGTTAGGCCTTGTTGCGGGTATGATGACGAGTGGTCCACCGTCTGGTGCCCAGGGGGATGCGTCATCACCGATGCTCCGTGGGATGAATGGTGGCCGGGGCTGTGAGTGTTGGTCCGTCGGCCTGGCGAGCCCCTGTGGGTGTCACTGCGGTGGGCTGCGAATGGGTCCTGTGATGCCGGCTGGGTCAGAGTGACCTCCATCCACTCCGCCGCCTCCTCAGGTGAGTCGAAAAAATGTGACCTGTTGTTATGTAGGATTTTGAGCCGAGCAGGGAACAAAAGTGCATATTTCACGTTCCTGTCCCGCAATTTGTGTTTCACCCCCATGAAGTTGGACCTGGCCCGCTGCACAGTGGGAGTGAAATCAGGGTAGACCGATATATTCTTATCCTCGAAACGTATTGGCGCTTCCTCCCTGGCCGCTCGCAGGACAGTGTCTCGGTCTCTGAAGTGGAGGAGACGAGCGATCAGGGGGCGAGGAGGTGCCCCTGGTTGCGGGGGCCGCGATGGCATCCTGTGGGCCCGTTCCACACTGTAGAGGGCGGTGAGGTCTCTCTGGCCCACCAGCTTCCGTAGCCAATCCTCCACAAACCGCGTGGGGTCCCTCCCCTCGCTTCTCTCCGGAATGCCCAGGATGCGGACGTTGTTGCGGCGGGCACGTCCTTCAGCATCGTCCACTCTATCCCATAGTTGCTTTAGCTGCTTCTCTACGTTTTCCAATTTCGTGGAGTGTTCCGTCTGCTGCGGGATTAGGTCATCTAGCGCTATTTTTTGCTCTGCCACCCGATCCGCCAACTTGTTATGGTCAGCCTTCAGTAGGGACAGTCCAGTCGCCATGTTGTCTATGCGCGATTCTAGCGCTTCCCGCGTCGCGCGTATTTCATTCAGGATCAGATCTAGCTTGGCGTCCTGCGATCCCTTACCGGTCGGCGGGATGATGTCCATGTTGGAGGAGGCCAGCGGATCGTCAGAGCCCGTGGACTGCACGTCCGTCTGAGCGCCCTGGCCCCGAGATTTGTCCCTGTGTTTGCCCATGGATCTCGTTAGCAGGGTGGCGCTGTAGTGGATGCAGCAGATCGCTGCAGTCCCTCCGAGCGTCCGGCAGTGGTTATGGAAGGACCACTACGTGCTGGGTAGAGGCGGATGTAGCGAAGTCCCCAGGGCTGGCAGGGACAGTGTAGGCTACCAAGGCGAGGTGTCAATGCAGGGTGGGTCGGTACGCCTCCGGCGTCTCCACAGGCAGGAATGACCCCAGGCCCGCAGTGGCGGCGGGGGGGAGAGGTGGTGGGGTCCAGGCCACTGCAGAGCTTGTCGTACCTGCCGGGAGCGCGGCAAGGGTCGGGGCTGCAGCGCTGTGATAAGGCGCCAAAGCGCGTGGCGCACCTCCCCTCTTCAGACCCCTGTACCTGAGGTCCGCGTGTCTTCAATGCGTGCCACTCTGTGCTGCGTTTCAGGTCCTCCGGCTGTCGGCTCGGGGGCAGGCGAGGCGAGAGCGCCAGGGCCCGAGGGTCTCGACCAAGCCCCGGTGTGATGCCAAGATGGCGCCAGGATATTAGCAAAGTCGGGCCGATCCGCGTTGTGATGCTGGCAGCTTGTGCAGGGCGAAGCCGGTCTCGTGTTGGTGGCAGCGGATTGTGTGTGTCGCCCGCTCCTCAGTCCCTCTCCATGCGGCGGAATGCCGGAGTCCCGCTAGCTTCGTGGGAGGGCGGGGGGACGGCCCGGGAGTATTCCCGCGTCCCGAAGGGCCTCGCAGCAGGGCAGCCGGCCCGTGGCGAAGCGACCGAGCGGGGGGTAGCGGGGCCCGAGTCAGGGTGGGGCACCTCACCGCACTCCGCAGTCCCGGCCAGCAACACAGGGGAAGTCCAATCCCGGGTCCCGACTGGACCGCGAAGGGGGCAGGGGGTAGGCCGGCCAGGCCAATCACTTTAGGCCGGGGCTCCACTCCGACCCACAGGCCGCAACAGGCTCCGTCGCCGGAACTCGCCGAAGGAGCGGTCCGAGAGGGGCTATACCGCACCGCCCCACGCCGCTCGCCCCCGGAGACAACCTGTTTAGGGATCAGGTGAGCTGCAGGCAGGGGAATGCAGGATAATCAGCTTGTATTCAGGGCTTAGGACGGAGCTGGAGAACTACACGTCCACCATCGACGGCTCCAGGCCACGCCCCCCGGGTGTCAGTACTGTTGAGCTGCTTTATTGCGATACCTACTGTTTACATCTGTCACAGTTGTTTGGAAAAGGGAAGAGATTGACTATGGGCACGTGGCCTCGCTATCCAACCTGCCTGGAACGAAACCCACTCAGCAGCATTGACAGCCTTCGCATAGCCAGGGGTTATGTAACCTTGCGTCTTCATAACGCCCAGACCTCACTTTGAAGTAGCAGCAGCGTGGTAACCAGCACCCAGTGACTGCATCCCTCATAATAGTCACTTCAGGGCCACAGGATCCCCCGCCCCAACATATACAACATCCCGCAAATAACACACAGACACAAGTGTTAAGATTGGGAAAAATTGCTGCAGGTTTATTATTACATACAACATTATGTAATCACGGTGGGTTATCTTACGGACGATCCAAGGGCAGGCCGCATTCTCGCCACCTGCCCGCCTGTTGAGCCAATCAGCACAGTGGCGAACCACCCAACTGCTGCACCATTATGGTAAATAAAACTACACACGCCCCTTGCGGGGCGTATCTAGGCAAACCCCCGGTTGCACAGGCCCACAACCGCCCGAAGGACTACTGGGGCGCCGACTCGAGTTTCTGGACCTCCCATGAGGTTCCAGGTTAGGCTCTGGCACCCCTATGTGCCCGCTGAAGTACATTGTTGCACCTCTCTGCTTCCGGATCGCCCTGTAACTCCGCCTGCAACGAAAAAGGAACACATTAAAAACTCCCTTATGAGCACCTCCCCAAAGCTGACACTCTGGGTAAGAGGTAGGGAGGGAAAAGAGTGTCCCCGATGTGGATCGCGCAACGTCCGGAGCGGCAAAGAGGCCTGAGCAATGGCGAGGGGGAGAGATAAACCCCCCTCTCCCTGCCTGCCGCCCCGGACGCGCGTCACCTGACCTGCCCACATCCCCAGAGCAACGCCTGCCCTGGGGAGGAGTGGCTGACCATCTACTGGACGGGGGCAGCCCTCCGCGACTAAGGGCCCGCCCTCCTGATGGCCACAGGGTGGCCTCGGGCAGGCGCATAGTCACTTCAGGGCCACAGGATCCCCCGCCCCAACATATACAACATCCCGCAAATAACACACAGACACAAGTGTTAAGATTGGGAAAAATTGCTGCAGGTTTATTATTACATACAACATTATGTAATCACGGTGGGTTATCTTACGGACGATCCAAGGGCAGGCCGCATTCTCGCCACCTGCCCGCCTGTTGAGCCAATCAGCACAGTGGCGAACCACCCAACTGCTGCACCATTATGGTAAATAAAACTACACACTCCCCTTGCGGGGCGTATCTAGGCAAACCCCCGGTTGCACAGGCCCACAACCGCCCGAAGGACTACTGGGGCGCCGACTCGAGTTCCTGGACCTCCCATGAGGTTCCAGGTTAGGCTCTGGCACCCCTATGTGCCCGCTGAAGTACATTGTTGCACCTCTCTGCTTCCGGATCGCCCTGTAACTCCGCCACAGCCCGGCCGGCGGCCACCGTCGCCGTCCGGGCCCCCCACCACTTCGCTTTTTAGGGAAACCTGCAACCCTTGCTCTGCAGAGCATTTTGTCGGTCCAAGAAACAAGACCAAAACGACGGTGAGCGATGGACCCTTTCCACCTCGAAGAGACCTGATACTGACATGAACCTTACATGCCTGACGAAACCCAGGCCCCTCTGCCCTTAATCCGCAGATACCCCGGGTCTTTTTATTGCTTTACCACCATAGTGCAACCATACCCGGTTACGTGAAGTCATACTTCCAGATAAAAGACAAAGTGATGAGAAGGGGCCCCTACTGCTGAGGTGCCTCGTATCGAACAATAGGCGTTCCAGCACATGCCCTGAAACTCAACCACACCCTTCACAACAAGCGTCAGCAGGCTATACCCAGCTAAGTTACAACTCCTGCTGTAATGCCGTTCTCCGCATAACATGGAGACAGTGTGCTTGCAATTGAACGCTTGTGCAGCTATAAACCAAAGAGCACAGGGGCATTGAAGGGATAAATACATATTATACTATATAACTTGGGCGATGACTTTGCATATGCCAATACAGGATTGCACAGGTATCAACAGCAGGCATCACCTGCCCTCTCTGGTTTAGTCTGGCAGTGGCTTAGGCCATGCTACCTATAGATGGCTTGTCTGTAAGGGGGACTTACGACTACCACCAAAGGATTGCTGGGACTGAAACCAAGTGACCCCTTAAGATCCTGACCTGCATCATGACACGCCCGCTGAAACCAAAAGCCCCTCTGAAACTAATCAGCATATACCCCCGGGAAGAAATCCCTCTACAGCAAAAGTGAAGATTATCCCAGGTGCGTGAGGTCATACCCTTGGAAAGGGCCCGAGAGATGAGGAGGCCTCCCCCTGCTGCTATCGCTCCGCAATCTATGCCATATGAGACCAGCGCATGCCACTGAGACCCAACACACACCTTCACGCAAAGCATCAGCAGACTACACCCAGTAATGTACAACTTCTGCCGAGGTGCAGTACTCATCTTCAACTGACTACTGTGCTTAGAGTACATAGAAGCTACTAATTAAGCAAAGTACTGATGGCTATTTCAGAGCGAAGCCTTATTTAGTATCACTTGCGTGGAGGACTTAAAATCTATATACAGGATAGCAAAGGTACAGCTGGTAACACCTGCCCCCTAGTAGCCAGGGGCCGCTTAGACCATGCTACTAAGAATAGCTCATCTACAAAGGTTGCCTCACGACTCTCGCCATAATGGATAATAAGCTGGATCAAGGAGCTCCCAATATTGGCGATAGGAAACCTCAGGTCAACTCCTCACCTTGGGAGGTGCACAAGGAATCTAAAGGTTACACAGGTTCAACACGAAGCTGTACAAACGCAAACCAGGGGAGCAATGTTACACTCATTTCACTTACAAGGGTGGAACTGTTACAACCTCAGCCTGAACCTGGACTGCAATGAGATACCTGAAGGAGAAGATCCCTAGAAGACTCACGATGTAAATTGCTACGGAAGTGATTTAGCAGCTGTTGAGCGAACTCAGAAATAATTCTCTTGGTGGGGCTGAAACACAGTCACGTTTACTGATGGTCATTAAAAGCATATTTACATAAAGGAGCACTGGGCCTTACATACCCACAGCGACCTCAAACACACTTTGCAAGATGAATTACTAGAGTACAGGTAAGAAGATGAGGATACCAGCCAAAATTATGTTACCCATTTCTAAATTGACACTAAGCTACAGCTGAAAAGTACTTGCCGAGATTGTGCTGCCATAGACAAACCTATAAGTGGTAAAGTTGGGGGACTATTAACAATGATATGCAAGTGAGCCGAACTAGTGCGCTCATTAACTCGAGGGCTCGTTAAAGAGAAGATCAAACAAATACTCTGCAACTGGTGGGTATACAAAATATACAGGGTACAGGATAGGTCATAGCGACTTACAGTATCAGATTATTAGCACTAGGAGCAAGGATCGGAGAAAGGATAGTTTACCATGTATATGTCTATAATGAACCACTAGGACCCTCCAACGCAGGCCGGAAATTGTTCTGCTAAATCATCTGATGGTGCTGGAAATTTTCCGATATATATCCGGGATCTTTGATCATCAGCATGTCATTTGCTACCGAAATGGTTGTAGACTTAAACGTGGTCTGGAGGGAATACAATAGGCCTAGTTTCCCCCAGTGCCTCTGCACCCATTAAAACACGAGAGGCCTGCCACAGTGACAGCTTCTACTTTGCATCACATACATGTACCTATATTTCACTGCGAATTCCAGCGAAGGGGGCATGAGACGTGTGACTAGACATAAACATGCCTATAATACATAGCGACACGCTCTTTTGGAAGCCAGCGCTTAAGGCAAGATGCTTGATTTGGGACCTTGATGGAGTTTTGCACACTTGGCTCATAATTCCCACCTTAACTGACTCTAATCACATCCGCTCCTGCCTAAAGAATGCTAAGTTTCCAAATGAACATCCAGCGCTTTGAAGATGACGTACATTTCGTCATACGACAGATAGGACAAGCAGCGTCCCTACACAGTCCAGAAGCACGCCCAGGCGGGGTAGTCTGTGCACAAAGGATGCTGATTAATTTTGACAGTTTGTCACTCACTGTCATATATCTCTACCTGTCACTATAAGACAGGCCTCGTTTGTTATCGCAGTCTGCATCTTGGTCCTTAATAAGAGGCGCCTAATAACCTTGGAACAGTTCATCTGATTCCCTAAACATGGGAAATCTTGTTTCCTTGTTAAAACTGAGTCCTATCCTTGCGTGGAACAGACCTCATACAAGCCTCCTGTAATAGTGCACAGTTACCCTATGCGGCCTATCCGATCATGTACGACTCTGAAGCCTTGGAGGCTGGTGGTTGCCCTACTGCGAGCACCGAAGTCTCCCACATGTCAAATGTTCACACACCATGTACTGAATCAAAACACTGGAAAAGTGCCAACCGGTGGCTAAAACGCGTGACACATACTGCCGGACCCCCTGCCTGGAGCCCGAAAACCATGCTAAGTTACTCAGCCTTAGTTGCTTGAAGGGGCCAAAAAATTGCAACTGCCGCCCGAGTAGGCCTCCCAAAAGTGGATATTTTACCACTGAGACATATTTGTACAAAACGGACCGTTTAACGTTTTCACCAGGATTCGAACCCGTGACCGCTGGTCACATCGGACTTCGGCAGCAACGCTTACTACAAGGCGCCCTAGGTATGCTAAACATAGGAACTGTTGTACCTCAGGAGGTGCCCGAGGCCCTCCCCCTGCATCACCCATGCCCATTCTAAGCGCTGGTCGTGACTGGGCGATGCTGCAACCTACGTAACAAACCAGGGAAAACAATCATATTCAGTTTGGACCCTTGCTGAGGCATCACGCTGTAATTTTGTCCAAAACCAGGGTGGCGCAATAAAATCTACAGAACCAGTAACCGTAACCAGGGAGGACGCAGGCTATGTACGAACACTAACGAAAGCCACGTAGCACCGATGTGCTGTGAAAGACAACGCCATGTTTGCCTTCCCTGTTACCATGACATATGCGATAAATCCCGTTCAGTAAACACTTGAGTGTTCAAACCCATGTGATTGGTAGGCTCCCTGGTGCCAGCCGACCTGCCGTACCCCATGGACCCTTCATAACTGAGTTTTCCCGATGACGGAGATAAATCCCTCTGCCCCGAGGACAAAAAAAAAAAAAAAAAAAAAAAGGAAGGGGCACAGGCTGCGACCGAACACACATCAAGGCTTTCCCAACCCCGTGAAGTAACAGTGGGCGCGCAGCAGGAGCTTAGCGCACCAGAGTCCCTTACACCTACGGCAAGCTGGAAAGCCGATAATAGAAAAAGGGGGGGTAGGGAACACCCGAGCTGGATAATCACACACACCCAACCATAGCGCTAAGCACGTCGGAACGCCTCGCTGCAACCTGGTCTCCGACTAGATGGCACCCATTGTATACTGGCCATCCTTGCTAACTAAGGCGAAGCCCAAATAGCAATCTGACCTACAATTTCACAAGCCCAAAAGGAACCCCCGTAGCATGAAAATAATGGGGCCACATTGGTGGGAGGCGAGAAGGTATGCGAATATCTGAGTGACCCAAGCTAACACATTTCATCATACAGCGCAGCGTGTTCTGCGCACCATGCATGAGCAGACCAGTACTTCCGTTCCACTATACACACAGCATGGGGGGAAAACGCCTATATCAGTCTTATCCAAGGTTAATACCCCATAGAAGGGCGGGGGCAGGAACTCAATACCATGATACCATGGCCATACCAAGCGACATGGCCATATCTAGAGTACTACCACGACCCGCATAATTAATTGCGTCCTAAAGATATAATGCTGCGCTAAGACGCCCTTTACTGATTACAAGAACCACTGCCACAAGCCCCCAGGAATACCCGTACCACGTGCAAGGCTCACGGTGCGAGCCAGGGGAGCTTTGTGGAAAGCGCCCGTGGAAAGAGGCGGCACGAGCCCTGGCTCGGAGAAAACCTGGGGAGGCACAGGCGCAGGACTGGGCGCATTGTGCTCTACCCCCCAAAACCCCGCTCACCATCGGAAAAGCCAGTCTGCAGATAGTAGTGTCTCAAACGGGCCTAAAGCACGCCTCACAGGGCCTCGTCCCGCCACGACTCTTATGACTTACCAGATTAGGCCACGGGCCGCCACAGAGGATGACCAGCTAAACACCATCTTTGCCCCTATCACGTAACAGCACCACCGCTACAGGGCCTCGTCCCGCCACGACTCTTATGACTTACCAGATTGGGCCACGGGCCGCCACAGAGGATGACCAGCTAAACACCATCTTTCCCCCTATCACGTAACAGCACCATCGCTATGCCTGTAACATATCCAGGCCATACTAACTTGCATGCCGGAGGAGAAAATGCAGGAACGAATGCTGACACCCATATGCACGCCATCCTATCAATCTTCACCACTGGCCATCGCTAGACGCTTAAGTAAAAGCCCCCCGGGCAGGCAGCATGCGGCTAGAATTGTCCCGAGACACTACGCTGATAGAGGACACCACGCGGCGAGGGCAGTGGGCCCAGGTCAGAAAACCCATAGATCTACCGAGGGTACAGAGCACCAGGGGGACAAAACTGCAATGCCACGTGTTTAAATGACAAAGTGACACAAATGGGTACTATAGCCAGAAGGAACTATACACCATAGTAGATACGGACACCCTCCACAACTTAGCGCACAGAATAGGCTTATCCCTCCTGCTGAAATAGAAAAGACACCCATTACGTGGCCAAAGAACCTTGCTAAAATACACTTCTCATCCCATACACAGTTATCACATAAAGGCCTGTTGGCAAGAGGCTCACCCGCGCTGAAAATTGCCAATGCTGCCCACCTAAAATTAAACTGTGGGGATCTGTTACGCGGCACTGGCTGAAAGCGCCCGGAAGTACATCTCTCTACGACGTGTAAAGGCAGCTACCGGTGCTCTACAACCCACTCGGCCAGTCGTCCCTATAAAACATTCTAATTCCAACTTGAACAATGACATTGACAAAGGCATACACTTGGTGCACAACAGCTCATACCGGGGCGTAGCTAACGTGATCGCCCCAAGAACCTTGCACCTACGAACTGGACACGTGGGGAAGTAAGCCTCAGAGGTCCGCTTTTTGAGCTTAAGAAAAGTGGTTAGACTAAAGGTAAAAGCCGTGCCCACTAATCCACTGTACATTGCTTCGCTGCACAAACCTACGATGAATCCAAAAAGCCGGGTCCCAGCGCAACGATGGAGGAGCCAAGACTGTTACCCCAGGAGGAACCCGGCCCAGTGGGCCCGCCGCCAGAGATTGTACGATTGTAGGCCCAAGGCATGCCCGGGAAAACTTGAACACCGCGGGCTGAAGGACGGCACGCGGGGGTTCTCACCGCAGGGAACACCCGCAGTAAGTCGAGGGACCGAGAGCAAACATGGGTGCTTCCACACACGAGCACAAAAATCGGCTGAACAAGAAACGCGATTTACCCAGAATCACATGATGCAAAGCGTCGTAGCCGAGACAAGAACCCGGGTCTCCAGCTCCCTGGTCGAACGCTCCCGCCGCCAGGCCACAGGCTCTCCCCCGATAGAGCTTCCCACCATAGCAAACAATGTAAGACATCCGACCCTTAAGGGTGGAATGAAAGCACAATTGAACCCAACACTCACACGATCAAACACATCTTAGCTCCGAGAGGCCTGGGACGGGCGCCATGATCCATGGCCAGATCAAGGAGACGCTGAACTCAGTGCGCCTCAATCCTAACCATCTCTTTGCCAAAACACAGAAGGAAACACACAATGAGTCTGTGTCCCACAACAGCAGCGCTACCCCAACAGTCCGCACGCGCGTTCGTGAATAAGCAAGCCCCTCGAGTGTACAAACAGAAATACGAGATGCTGAATAACAGTACCCCTAGAGGGAGACGCCAACAGAGACACCGAGGGACCAAGGAACCAAGGAAGGGGACAGACGAGGAGGAGGGGGTCACCCGCCCGAGCCTGCGCAAGTGGCCCCACGTGCCCCCGGACAAAGGAACCTGCCCACCAACGCTTCTCCGTGTGAACGCGACCCCATGAATCACCTCACTCACCGCAGGAGAAGCAAACCATCGACATCAGAAAACCCCTCATCGCGACGCAAGACCGGACCTCTGGACGGCGACCAGAGGTGAATAAAAGAGTGTCCCCGATGTGGATCGCGCAACGTCCGGAGCGGCAAAGAGGCCTGAACAATGGCGAGGGGGAGAGATAAACCCACCTCTCCCTGCCTGCCGCCCCGGACGCGCGTCACCTGACCTGCCCACATCCCCAGAGCAACGCCTGCCCTGGGGAGGAGTGGCTGACCATCTACTGGACGGGGGCAGCCCTCCGCGACTAAGGGCCCGCCCTCCTGATGGCCACAGGGTGGCCTCGGGCAGGCGCATTACTCCTCCCGGGGCATATCTCACCTGGGCATTGGTAACAAATGGTGAAAGTGGCAAGGGCTCCTACTGTTTGCAACTTTCAACAGACCTAATGTCCATATGCCATTAAGGCATATTCAAATGGAAAGCTAAGTCTCTGTTTACAACACATCAAATGCAGAGAGAGGGGCCCCACACTCTAAAGGGACAGGGCTCGGTGCTAGACTTAACTGTCGCGAATAACTCCCTTAGAAATCCCTGGTCATTCCGCTCAACCTACAAACATCGAATCACCTCTCATATATTCGCCCAGTCTTGAAAGAGCCAAGCGCTACACAATGATTACCCCCAATAGATACCCATATATACTGTCTGCTAAGATTCAGACTTCATGTGGCTTTTGTGAACAGCACGAGCTGACCAACCTCTTTGGTGCCTTCACCGCCATTCGACCCACCATCCGCATCCCTGTCAACTGTGTGTACACCCGTAAATTGTACAATGCTCTGTTTCTTTATAGCTAGGTTCATGCTTTGTGAGTCTACATGCATACAGTAATACAGCTCCATGAATCGACAAACTGCATTATTAAACCCAGTAAAAATATGTTAGAGTGACACGTTTGTACTGGGGCTTGTGAACAGAGGAGGATTTGTTAATAAATCTATGTGATTCCAGTGTTCATTTAAGACGCGCATTCACATGGTTAACTCCAATGCCGAAACTTGTTCCCAAGTCCTATTGGGCTTTAATTACACACATTAGGACCTATTTTTTCAAATGTACATCTTAATTGAATTTACATAAGCGGCATCATATATGCACATAAGAAAATGTACCATGTACTGTTAATTAGCTTTGCTATGAGGGAAGTTGCATTGCAGATCCCAGTCACACCCCTTATTCATCCTCCCATCAGCTTTGCTCCAGGAATCTCGTTTATTTCCAGTGTGGAGCGCGTCTTGAGAATGTTCCATTGGGGGCTGCAGGAACTTCAGTTGGTGCGTGAGAACCTGAGGAGCTACCAAGAAGGGCAGACATGAGGTGATGGCCTTTGGACCTTCCCTTCTACCCAGGTGATGGGAATATTTGTCCTCATGAGAGGAGACAGGTGCAGACCTAAGGACTGGACAACCAAGCACGTCTTGTTTGACCAATGGTGTTCAGATTTTCCAAGCCCTCCTGCTCTCTGGCTATCCACGCAGTGTGAGCAGACACTGAGAGTTGAAGAAAAGTTGTTGGGAACCCAGATCCGCTGTTTTATGTATGGATGGTGGGTCACTACTGATAGTTCTGCCAACCTTAGTTTAAGAGGTAGGCTCTAGGAGGGATCCCATTGCAAGAAGCACGGGTGGTTCTTACCCTTACTAATTAGGCAGCCAAATACCCATCCACAGTTCCCTATCTGGAAACCCAAGGGTGCCCTAATGTTGATTGGATGCAAGAGGGGAGAGCCTCTTGCACCTACTCACATGATCCTGTTGTCACTTCAGCGCTTCGCTGTTTGCGTCACAAGATGAGGGGAGACAACACTAAGAATCTGCTGAGGGGGATGGTGGTGCCCCACTCCAGGACAAGGAGGCAGGATGCCGTGAGTGAGCAGCAGCTTGTTTCCCCAGAGACAGGGCGCTGCTAGCACCAGATATCTAAGGTAAAGTATGTATATGTTGCTCTGTTGTGGTCTGTGTCCTGGTGGCCTTGGAACGCCCTTACTATAAATGTGTTAAATGAATTACCGCCCAGTGAGTCAGCAGGACAGCTGGTGAGGGTCATTGCTCATGCAGGCCGCAGTTAATCATTCACAACGTAGTACATGGGTATTCACAGGAACGGAGAAACCAGGCTGCACACTAGTAAAAATCATTTTCAAATATCTGTTGTGAAGAACAGATCTGATATTCAACCAGATCAATGGAGATATAAAAAATGCCCCACATGCTCCCGGGCGGTTTTCAGAGACTTGATATTGTACTAAAGATGTACCAGTGATGGAAACCAATTCAATTCGTGAAACTAAGTAAATACATCATTTTTGTGTCTGCTTTTAAATTTACAGAGAATCAGTTGTGTTCGAATGACCAGTCCTGCAGCTCGCTGGCTCTTGAGTTCCGGTGTTCTTTTCTTCTTTCTCTAGCCTGGCGCCACAGTCTTCCCCGGGTAGTGCCCCCAAGCTTGCCACCTTGCTAGGTCCACACCATATTGTGTCTCTTAGGAAAGGCGGGCCCTTAGTCCCCTCCTCAGTGCCCCAGTGTGTGAGGGGAGGTTCCGTTGCCTCGTTGTACCCCATTACTCTGCTGTTCCTCCCTCGGTACTCACATTGGTGCTCACCCACCTCCGCTGACACAAGAAGCACGTGCCTTCAGTCCCTGCTGCCTCCCCAGCCCCCTCGTTTAGCATAGTATCCCCATTGGCATCCTTTCCCACCCCTCCAACATAACATACATCAAATAAACACACAACACAATTTTTTGTTTGGGTAAAGTTGCTGCAGGTTTATTACATACACCGTTATGTAATAGGTGGGTTATCTTACAGGCGATCCAAGGGCAGGCAGCCAACTGGGCCGCCTGATGAGCCAGGCAGCACGGGGGCGAACCCCACCTGTTGTGCCCTTACTGGCGATCCTCTTTCCGTGACACTTGGTCCCTTATTACTCACGCCACTTTCAAGCCGGAGCCTAACATAGCAATCCCCTGGTTGTTCAGGCCCCCAACCGCCCGAAGGACTAACGGGGCGCCGACACGGTTTTCCAGGAACCTCCCATGAGGCTCCCAGGATTTGGCTCTGGCACCCACCATGGTGCCGCGGGACCGCAAGGCACAGCAATAATCCCATCTATGCCCCGGGCCGCCCACGTGTCTGAGTGACCACACAGGCCAAGCAAATCTCTTTAATAGCCAAGAGGAGGCCCAACCCCAACTTCGCCCTCAGGCGGCAAAAATATCGGCGATGGCCGAGTAAGGCCCTCAGCATGAAGACGCCAATTAATGGGGATGGGGAAAGGGGGCACTCACTGCGCAAACTGCTCCTGACTCCTGGCTATCTCGGCACACGTCTCACGGACACGTCGGTGATGGCGTGTCCAGCGCGCGAAAGAGTCAGCGCACTTATTAGTCCCGGCCCAGGGACGTTACCCAAGGCGGGAATACAGACGTTCGTGTGGGTGTGGGGTAGACTCACTGCCAAAACCCGACGAGGCTGCGAGGCCGGCCCGATCGCCAGACAGGGGAACCAGCACGCCACGTGCCAAGATGGAGCGGAACCTGACAGTCAAGGGGGGTGATCACGACGCCCCGTGGCCCACATGGAGTCCCAACTCCGCACAGGCACTGCCAAGCTGACCTACCGCGTTGTCCGGGAAGAGAATTTGTAACAAACGCGGTTCAACAGGGCCTTAGCCCACGTGGTGGGATGGGGGGGTGTGGGGGGTTAGAGTAACGCTCACCTTCCATCCAATTCGACTGACCAAACGACCAAGTAGGGACCCGGCCGCAATCGTCCCCCACAACCAACGAGACGGCATGTCCGACACGCAAAAGAGGGCACAAAATGGTGGGGGAGAGGCATATATACCCTCCCCAAGTCCTGGCGCCCAGGAACTGACGCCCCTAGCGTGCCGCAACCAGGTTGGGGGGACTCCACCCAGAGTCCCTGCCCCTGAGAGTGCGAGCCGCAGCGGCAGAGGAGCAGCGGAAGGCAGTCACCTCCTGCCCCGGTGTGTGAGGGGGGAGGTTCCGTTGCCTCGTTGTACCGCGTATACCCTGGCGATCCTCCCTCGGTGCTCACCGACTTCCACTGACGGAAGCCTGCGCCTTCAGTCCCTGCAGACTCCCGGCCCCGTCGTTTAAGAGACCGCGCGAGCCGTCGCCTCAGCAGAGGAGCAGTGAAAGGCAGTCACCTCTCTCGTTCCCATGGATAATCCACAGAAGCGTTGCGTACCCAGCTCTTGAACACCATGGTTACCAGGCACCGGCCTGACTGTGTTGACAGCCAGCATGACCTAAACATCTTTATTTGCTAACACCGTTTTAATAAGTAAAAACAAGGAAATTAAATTGTCAAAAGGCAGTTGTCACACGCCGTGCTTTCATTTACTCTTCACATTAATGATAAATTATGCGTTATCAATGCCATTGGCACCCGCAGCAACTCGAATCTCACTCCAAATTAAATATTCTTTTCTTATAGCATCGCTGGGGGACGCTATGTGGTACAACGCAGCTTCATAAAAACTTCTTGAATGTTGTGCTGCGCTGACAATGCCCACCTGGCAGAGAACTGCTCTATCTAACTTTTGTTTTAAATCAATTTAAAGGGCCCTTTACAGTAGGTGAGCATACCTGCAGGGTCTGCCATTTACAGACCTACCACCTCACAGTGTCACTGTGTGTCAAACAATATAGGAACTTCACACAATCACTGGGTTAAGAGTCAATGTCGCCTGGTGAGCACAGAGTGTGCTGGAAAACCCTGCATGGAGCATGTTTCCAGCTCTTATGTTGGAGCGTCTGCCCCTTGGTGTCCAAACGGGGTTATGCATCCTCCTTAGGACTCTGGAGGCGGGCTCAGAAGCTTTTGTTTTGTATTTTAAAGAGGGCAGGGTATATTTCCAAGGCAACAGCGGATACCAAGCTTTGTCAAAATCCATTGCCCCACCCCTGTTAGTTTTTGTGCATTTTTTATTTCTTTGCATCAACAACGTGTAGAATTTGCTCTCGATTTAACATGTATGCTCTGACATGATGCAATTGTATTTGAAACAAATTCATTATGACAAAGTGTGTTTTCCTATCTTATATTAACTAGGCATTAGTTAAGCCTAGGTCTCAAAGGAACCACTTGAGGCAAGAAGAACAGGTCAGAATGTATCTTAATGACTCGCACTATAACAGTGCCCATTTTACTACACTAAAAGTGTCTAACTAAAGTTCCAATCTACCATTCGTCACCAATACCTTCCTTTTATCACTGTTTAGCTTAAGCGAATTATTACACATCAACTCCCAAATGCACCACTTACATTGCTACAAATGTGCTAAAGATCATCACCATAACTTAAGAGCTGGGCGTACATGTAGAAGATTACACCCATTGAGTGGATGTGCTTTGCAAGGCGTGCTACATACAGAGGAACAAGAGGGGCAGATGCCACGCGATTGAATTCAACCAGTACAAAAGGAAATGGAACAATGCACATGAAGAGCCAGCAATCAAAGCCAGCAGAAGTAATTTTTTAGGATGGAATGCTTGAGGAAGACAAACACAGCCAATAGATTGAGTAAAGTCAAATAATGCTGCGATTGGCAGCCATCCTAGGATCATCAATAGCTGCAAGTAATATTGACTCATTGGTGTAATCCAGCTGAAAACTTACCTGGGCGGGGCTAGGGTATGGGATCTCAATAGATTGCACATATCTACGTTACTGTTTCCCAGTCTCACCCTAATTATCTTAGCAGCTGCTGGTAACAAAGATAAATGCATAAAAGAACAATTGATGGACAGAATGCAGAACAATGTCATACATTCAGCCCAGTACAGAGATCTGGGCCTAAATCCATCATTTTATTGCACCCCACGCCATTCCAGTTGGAACCCCACGCCATTCCAGTTGCAAATCAGTCTTGACCTTGCTACCAATGGGAACAGTCCTGCCTGAACAGCCAAGCCAGGTCCTCCCTGGACTGGAAAGAAGCATCCTAGGACCAGTTTCAGGGTTTCACCCCTCATCAGCCAGACTAGCTTGACTCCAGTGGCATGGAGAGCACGGGACTCACGTCTGAGCATACCCGTCCCACTCGGGGTGACAAATGCAAAAAGCACAATTGATGGGCAAGATAGGGGCTGATAATGCTTAATGATAACTGAATCATCATCTGTCTTTTTCAGCACTGGAGAGAGCACATATGAATTTGACCCCGTCACAATCTCCATCTCTCATGCAGCTTGTTGTGTACTAGGATCTCTGGACATTTCAGAGGGGTTTCACTTAGTTTGTGGACTGGTGCCATTCCGCAGCATAGCTATCCTTAATGCAGTGACACCTGGACCCACAGACGTGAGTGGTCCACGGCACTACAATTGCGGTTGTCTTTTCCTGCCCAGATAGCAAGATAGGGGGGCCCATTTTCCCAGCTTGCATAGGGACTCCTGTCACTCATGCTATGCTACTGGTTCCAGAAGTCTTTTCTGACCACTTGCCTAGGAATACAAATGCATTTCAAATTCATATTCACACCCTTAAGGTAATTCTATTAAATGCATATTGTTTTTTGCAGCACAATACAATCAGACTAAGTATCAGAAAATTTTGTTAGGATGCATGTCCCCTCGTCTTTCTTCAACGTAATCAAATAATAATATATTGCCCTGTAATCCCTAAAAGGTGATTCTTTCAAAATCAAATCGTTCAATTTGAGCATTTATCTTGATCTCTCATGAAAGCGCTGTGCAAGTCATAACATTGGCAAACTGGATTCTGGTTCTTTCTGTGAACATACCGCCATATGGGACCCTCGTAAGGCGTTCTCAATTTTCTAAGCCCTCCCTGTTAATTTACTTGCTATCAAATTCTCAGAATTTTTTTTCTGCCATTTACTGCGATTCATGGGCTAGAATGAAGCTTGGCTCTGCTAGCCATGATAAAATGTCTACTGTCTTGGTCATAGTATGTCCATGGCAGCCTTAAGAGAATTGATCTCATGGAGAATTCATCTTCCAGCATCCTTCAGCACAGCCTCCTCACGATCAGTGTTATTTATCTGGATTTGTGACCATTAGAGGTCCCAGGCCTGACCTGGTCCTTACTATAGTGCGTTCATCTCTTGATGGAGACCTGCTCTGGGACAATGTATTGCTGGTTGGTCACTTAGTGCTTTAGTTCTTATGTGATCTGTGTTGCATATTTCGTTCTGTGACATGTCTTCAGTGCCAGGGGTTCACCAAGCAAGGTCTTACCTCCTCTGTTTTCTCCTTTAATGTTTATTGCTCTGTTTGGGGACCGTGTATGACCTGGCCGGTCGGTAGGCATATGGCAGACGGGGATTTCTCAAACTTTTCTCTGCCTGCTTGCATTGCTGCTAGATTATGTATGCCATACATGGATCAATGGTTTTTACCTATATTGTGAATTTCCACTTGTGCTGCATGTCAGTGTTCTGTAGCAATTCATATTTGTCGCTAGTGAGCAGTGTATCTGCTGCTTTGACACTGTGTCACATGAGATCATGACCTCCAGACTAGTTGACATCGGTCTGGGAGGCAAGGCGCTGGCCTGGTTAAGGAGTTTTTTCACCACACGTACTCAAAGAGTCATACTGGGTCCCTACCAGTCAGAGGAGGTGGAGATCTCAAAGGGGGTGCCACAGGGCTCCTGCTTGAGCCCAACGTTATTTAACATCTACGTGGCAGCCCTAGCTAACATCATGAGATCCCACGGGTTCATTCCCGTATCGTATGCAGACGATACCCAACTCCTTTTTCCGTTTAAAAACATGACTCCTGAAGCTCGTATCTCCTTTGCCTAAGGGATGAAAGAAGTGGCACACTGGATGGCAGCAAACTTCCTTCAGTGCAACGTCTCTAAGACTGAGGTGATGCTCTTTGGAGAAGCCAAACGCCTGTGGACTCCTGACTGGTGGCCTCAAGACCTAGGCCCAGTCCCCGAGCCCAAAGTGGTTGTGAAAGATCTAGGAGTTAAATTGGATCAGGAGCTCACCCTTAAACATCATGCTAATCAAGTGGTGAGCTCCTGTTTCCATGTTATTGGGCTTCTCCGACGGGTATTCCCCCTGCTACCTGATACCACCAGGAAAACACTAGTTCAGTCGCTCGTGTTGAGTAGACTGGATTATTGTAATGGTTTGCTGCTAGCCGCAAATGAGGGGATCACTGCCAGATTACAAGTGGTGCAGAACACGGCTGCTCGCCTTGTTCTTAATGCCCCGGCCCGCACTCCCTCAAAACCACTACTGAACAAACTTCACTGGCTTACAGTGAAACAGAGGGTGTTGTTTAAAACTTGCTGCATCATCCACAAGTGCCTCACTGGGAATGGCCCTCATTACCTAACAAAAAAATTTACTCCATACACCCCCTTAAGATCTCTGAGATCTGGTGATCGTGAATTGTTAGTTGTCCCCAGGTTCTGGAAGACAAGACAAGGGGGAAGGGCTTTATCAGTAGCAGGCCCGAAGTTTTGGAATGAACTTCCTTCCGAAATTCGATCATGTAAGGAACTTTTTTCCTTTAGGAAAAAATTAAAAACTTTCCTGTTTAATTACTAGCTCTGGTTGGACAATTAAAAATATTAGATAGGGCCTTTTTGCTCTCAGATGCTGCTAAAGGCGCGGAGATACTCCTCAGGGAGTCGATTCCCAGCGCGGTACAAGTGTGCAAATAAATAAATAAATAAATATAAATTTTATTACGTATGTAAAGTGCACTTACTGAACGTGTGGGTACTGCAAGGTGACTGACACTGAAAGGAAATCCTGGTGTGGCGAACATGAAATAAGTATTTTCAGGATTCTGTGGATCCTTAATTGTTAGTCGGTGTTGCACAACTCAAGGGACAGCTCATTACAACTCTGAATAACCTTCTGCCACATCAGGCTCATCTAAACCGAGGACTACTTTAGCTTTCATGTAGTCTATTATTATTTTTATCCTTGTTTCAGTGTGAATAGGCCTTAGCTGGTTGAAATGACTATAGGCAGCTGGCGGGCGCAGAATAATGCTTCTGTGCTGTTTGGGGCCATCTCTTGTTCATTTGGGCACTGTTGCTGGGACCTTGTCAGCTTTAGGTCGGTTTGAATATCCATTTGCTGGTGGATTTGGTGTTCTTGTTCCTTGGTTTCCTCTTACTTGTTTGTGCCACTTCGCTCCAGTGCACTAAGGCCCATCAAAGAGCTGGGGGTAGAGGTAGCTGGCTAGATTTTTCCTATTTGCCGATTGAAGAGCAGGGCGGTGGGGTGGTGGGGGATGCCACCCCGAGAGAGGCAAGTAAGAGCAGGGGAGGCTGCCACCCCCAAAACTCGTGCCCCCTGCTACGCCACTGCTTCGCTCCCTCGAAGGGAACAACATCATGTCCCTCATTATTGCCTTTTAGTAGAGGTTTCACTTCAAACAATAATAAAGTAAAAACATAACACAAGTAAAATTCAACACCAACTTAAAAAAGACCAAAATGACAAAAATCCAATCATTAGAACTGGAGATATGGAATGTTAAAGATTTAAGTGAAAATAGTATAAAAAGATAAAGCATCACTCGCGGCTGTCTGGTCGTGCGAGACTGGGAGAAAGTCACAAGTTTAAGCCGACCGCGATGAATTGCAGGTCTGTTACAGGCACCAGGTTAGTGTTGCTGAAAAGTTACCTTCTCAGCCCAGTTTGGTATTTTAAGTTTTCACTCCAGTGGCATACTTCATCATCGAGTCCACGCCACAGATATTCTAAACGTATCTGGGTAGGCTCAAACTTGGTGATTCCAAGGGAGCTCTTCTGGTGACACCTATGTTTTACGGAGGGGGATCTACTTAATCAAAATTGCCTTAGGTTAGCTTTGTTATCTTGTTTATTTCTCAAGGCCCCTAGGCAACATTAAAATAGTGTTTATTAAGGTCTACAGAGTCTCATTAAGTGCTCCACATTAACTTTGGTCTACATGATTCAGCCCTGCTCTCAATGGGTCACTTTGGCTTTCTTCAGAACCCCAGTATATCGATCCCTACTACTAATTAAAACTATCCAGTGTCCATGTTAGTGATATTCACACATTCATTCTTGCATGCCACACGCGCAACTTTCTGTGGTGTTTTCTCAGGCTTGTTCCTGTGGATAAGAAAAGACATAAACATATATTTGTCAGTCCTAATTTCTTGTAGCAACCAAATTGACTTTCACTACAATCCTATACATATGTGCATTCCACCTACGTGACTCGTCTGTCACTCCTAAACTTTTGTGAATGGCACCTACGTGACTCGTTGTCAGTACAGAGGTCAAACGAGGTGGACAGTTCACCATGCAGCAATACATATTGTGCAACATGTGCCAATAAGTGATACAAAGTTCTATAGGTATTATTTTGTGGCCTCTCTGAAAAGTAATACGCAAGATCTTGTAATCATCTCAGGTGGTATGTCATGCTCATTTGTGCAAGTTATTTCATACTCATCGCATGCTTACATACTTAGTCTAAATCTGCTATTAGCCCCATAGGCAGCTCGAGGGTGGTCAGCCATGTAGTCACACTCTAACAGTAGCCGCATAGAAACATAAATATGCAGATTATATTAGAAGTCTTGGCACTCAGTACTTCTAACAGTTCCCAGGTAAAAGCACTTTCTTCATCAAAGGACTTGATCAGCAATTTTCCTATTATGTCTCCCTGGGTCTGCATCTTTAAATGAGTCGAGGCATTGCGTATTAAAATGCTACTGCAAGCTATTTCCAGGTCACGTGACAAGAATCATGTGATCGCACACACATGCAGTCCAGAGATCTGGAAACAAGCCGAGATCAACGCCCTACTCAAAAAACCTAAGGCAGACCCAAGAGACCTCAAGAACTTCCGGCCCATCTCGCTGCTCCCCTTCCCGGCCAAGGTCATCGAGAAAACCGTCAACAGACAGCTAACCCGATACCTCAAAGAAAACAAAATCCTGGACCCTTCCCAGTCAGGGTTCCGCAGCAACCACAGCGCTGAGACTGCCCTCATCGCCACCACCGGTGACATCAGGACCCTGCTTGACAACGGCGAGACCGCAGCACTCATCCTCCTAGACCTCTCTGCCGCCTTCGACACCGTCTGCCACTGCACACTACGCGCACGCCTCCACACTGCAGGGATCCGAGACAAGGCTCTTTGGACCACCTCCTTCCTCTCCGGCAGAACCCAGAGCGTCCGCCTCCCCCCATTCCTTTCCAAAACCTCCGAGATCATCTGCGGCGTACCCCAGGGCTCCTCCCTCAGCCTGACGCTGTTCAACATTTACATGGCGCCGCTCGCACACGTTGCCCGACAGCAAGACCTCAACATAATCTCCTACGCCACTCAGCTGATTCTCTCCCTCACCAAGGACCCCATCACCGCCAAAGCCAACCTCCACGAAGGAATGAAGGCCGTCGCTGACTGGATGAAGACCGGCCATCTGAAGCTGAACTCGGACAAGACGGAGGTCCTCATCCTTGGCTCCAACCCTTCAGCCTGGGACGACTCCTGGTGGCCAACTGCACTGCGGGCAGCCCCGACACCCACCGACCACGCACGCAACCTGGTAATCATCCTCGACTAAACGCTCTCAATGACCAAGCAAGTCAACGCCGTCTCCTCCTCCTGCTTCAACACCCTCCGCATGCTCAGCAAGATCTACAGATGGATCCCGACAGATACAAGAAAGACGGTCACCCAGGCCCTCGTCAGCAGCAGACTCGACTACGGAAATGCCCTCTACGCGGGAGCCCCGACCAAGCTCATCAAACGACTACAACTCATCCAAAACGCCTCGGCACGACTGATCCTCGACGTACCACGCCACAGCCACATCACCCCCCACCTGAGAAACCTGCACTGGCTCCCCGTCAACAAGAGGATATCCTTCAAGTTCCTCACCCACGTACACAAGGCACTCCACAAGACCTGCCCAGCCTACCTCAACAGACGGCTCTCCTTCTACATTCCCAACCGCCAGCTACGCTCTGCCGACCTCTCACTCGGCACCGTCCCGCGCATCCGAAGAACAACCACCGGTGGGAGATCCTTCTTCCACCTCGCCGCCAAGACATGGAACACCCTCCCACTGAGCCTACGATAGACCCAAGACCTGCTGACCTTCAGAAGGATACTTAAGAACTGGCTGTTCGATCAGTAGCGCCACCCCCCTCCCCAGCGCCTTGAGACCCTCACGGGTATGTAGTGCGCTTTACAAATGATTGATTGATTGATTGATGCAGTCGAACATAGAATATTATTAGCAGTCTATCGATGTCCTTCGTGGAAGTAAAGCATCCTTTAATGGACCATTGAATCAGATTGTAGTCTATCGACGCCGTTCTTAGGCGCGAAGCGTCCTTTCACCATTGATCTGACCTGAAAGACTGTTATATAACAACAAGCCCATTATTTTTAGTATATTCAACAATTTTTTTTATTTCTTCTTTCATTTGTGATACTGGTCTGTCATTGATAGCCCTTTATTCACCAGAATATCGATTTTCACGTCTTTGTGGCCTCAGATTATTTCACCTGAGTATCATAAGGATATACTCGTAATCAGCCCTCACTATCCCAATAGCCTGCTGTATATCATCTATATCCTGTATTAACAGTACGCATTAGAGATCTACTCAACTGAAATGGCAAGCCCAGGGTTGCCAATGCTCTATTATAATGTCCTCAGTGAGGTCCTTGAAGCCTCCAGCTCAAGTGACACTACATTCACTTCAACACAGTTCCCCCATGGAATGTCATTGTTCAGTCCTCTGCGTGTTTTGAGTCTGAACACCCAACATTGTTCTTTCTCAAAAAGAGTCCTTTCGGGGTACCTGGTGCCCACCTCCAGTTTTTCCAACACTACCCATTTTAAGTCGGTCACCAAGTGATCCATTGTTAAATAGTGACTGATCATTTTTGTTGTGCTTTTTCTGCACTTCAGATTACTCCTGTATATGGATTTCTACCTTCCTACAAGTCATGCCTGTGTATCGTAATTGGCAAAGGCATGTGATCAGATAACGTGGGGAGAGTTGCAGTTTCTGCGTCTTTTCAAAATGCATGGCTTTTCCAATCTCAGGTCTAAAGATGTATTGTGTGTTGTCAGAGGGAAAACTCCACACTGTCCACATGGGAACTGCCCTGTCACTCTTGGATGCTGTCCCTCATATGGACCAGAATGTCTAGCAGGCTTCTCTGGTGGGAGCACAATGGTTTTCCTAAGGAAAGGATACCCATATTCACAAGGTGCCACTGATTAAGAACGATACGTGACACTTGGTTGGAAGCCATTTTTCTAATGATACACTTATGTCCACTGTGGAAAGACTGAGCAGAAGAGGGGCAAGTATGCACCCTTACTTCAAGCCCCTGTTAGTGCGAAATGTTTTTAAAACTGTGAGCCCATTACCAACTTTCACTCGCACCCATGTATCTGAATGTAGTGCAATAATGGCTTGAAGTAAACTGGGCGGGATGCCCCCAGCTGACCGTTTTTTCCACAGAACCCCTTGGTCACCCTTCTCA
Source organism: Lissotriton helveticus (assembly GCF_964261635.1). Lineage (NCBI taxonomy): Eukaryota > Metazoa > Chordata > Amphibia > Caudata > Salamandridae > Lissotriton > Lissotriton helveticus. Next base: position 1,192,079,412 of record NC_136068.1, read on the forward strand.
AAAGCTGCTGTGTAAATAATGAAACGTGACTAGTGGGGCCCTTATTTTGATTGATAACACAGTGGGATAGAAAGTGTCACAATGTTAACCGTTGTACCACAGTCTGGTCTGAAGCCTGTTTGTTATTGTTTGACCACATTTGTTATGTTTGCCCTGTGTCCACTTAGGGACACCGTAGCGTGTTATCTCCAGTTGTCCCTGCGAGGACACCGTAGTGCTTCTCTTCACCAGCTGTCATTATGCTTTGACAGTTACAGCTGGTGACGCGAGGCAGCAGGTCCAGTTTACGCTCCGCCTTGGAGCCTGTGTTGGTCATTATAATAAAGAACTACTCCTTCTAAACCAGCGCCTGCGTGGTTCTTAATAATGGCGACGAGGACCAACACCGGAACCCACCATGATAAATGTTTATGAAAGGAAACGATGAAGATAAGTACAAAAGAAGAATAATAAGGAAAGGAAGCAAAAAGAGTGGAATATACAAATGAGAAGTAAAGACATTAATTTTACATTACGTTAAAGCAAACAAACAAGTAAGGAACCTGTCGTGAGAGTGCCTAAATTGCGCAGATGATAAGAATGAAAGTGTCTGGAAAATAATGAACAAATTGTAATGATATAATACCACGCGCAAAATATTTGTGAAGGAGCTATGTGGAGAAACTCATGTGGAAATTTTCATCTGTTACGAGCCATTTCGGATGATTAACACGAGGAAAATAATTCACCTCACAAACGCGTGGCAGTTCAACGGCATCCTCAACTGTCAGCTTTTCACAGCGTCATCGACGAAAGGAATGTACGTCGTGACGCGCAACGCCAGGAAGTGTCGGCCGAAATACAACGAGAATATTTATCGTTCTAGTTTATTGCTTGACGCTACGCGCATAACGTGCCACCATTTTTGAGAGACTGAAATTAAAGTAAACAAAGGTCAATTACTATCAACGCGCGAACAAGAATATGAAGCTGAAGGACTGAAACTAAACTCGAAAATATCATGCAAGTAGGTTGACACAAATATTTAAAACAGAAACGGTGTGTGTATAATTACGTGCAGAACAGTGCACTTAAGAACATTTGAAAAAGAATTTATAAACGTGACAGACAATACGGCAGAGCATCAGACACAACATTTAGCATTTATTTATCCCCTAACAACACCTCATTAAAAGGAAGTTTAACGTTTGAGAAAATAATAGGAATTTGGACACTAAGTAAAGTGGAGTATAAACTTATGTAAAAGTGAACAAGCCAAAGTAATTAGATTGAAAGGGTGTTTTTAATCTTTGAAATAAACAGGAAAAATAAAAGGGGATAAATATAATTTAAGACGCTATATTTACCAGTTTATTAAAAGAAAAAGGAAAGCAAAATGGCATCAGGATATTTATGGAACTTGTCCCCTCCACAGACATTCCTACCTGGCAAAGATGAACCTGTGTTAAAATGGGAAGAGTGGAGGGAGTATTTTGAAAATTACATTTCACAGTTTGAGGACGACGACGAATTCAATTCAAAGAAAAAATACAAACTTCTATTGCATTGTCTCGGTGCTGGTGGAATAAAAGTATATAACAACATCAATAAAAAAACAAGAGGAGAAGGTGAGAATGACATATACAAAAATGCTATAGATGATCTCAATACGTATTACAAGCCAAATGTATGCGTGGGTGTGGACAGATATAAGTTCTTCCACAGAAAACAGGGAAAAGAGGAATCGGTAGATGACTATGTGTCTGCACTCAAAAACTTAGCATTGAACTGAAGATTTGGCGACTTACATGACGAGCTTATCAGGGACCAAATTGTAATGCAAGGTTCTAATGCAAATATACAAGACAATTTATGGGCTAAAGGAGAATACCCGCTCCAAAATATAATAGACATTGCTAGAAAAGCAGAATTGACTGGCCGTTGCGCAAAAGCGGTAATCGCTGAATGCAGCGTTAAGAAAGAGACGGTAAACAGAGTAATGCAAGATAAACGCACATCAAAACAAACTTGGGGCAACAGATCATTCAAACCTGTTTACAACAAACAAAGAGACAGTGATAAGAGACGTTGTTATAGATGTGGCGACATATCACATTGGGCTGATGACAAGAAATGCCCCGCCAGAGGAGTGAAATGTACGTACTGCGGAGTAATAGGGCATTTCCAAAAAGCATGCAGGAGAAGGAACACGCGCTCCGTCAAATATGTCAATGATGAAGGTGACTACCAACAAAACACTTCAGATGAGGAGGATGATAGCTTGTGTGTCCTCAGTATAGAAGAAGAACAGGTGAACGAGGTCAGCTCTAATAAATTGAAGAGGAAAAAGAAGCCAGTTTGTGATATGACGATAGGTGGTGTAGGTATCAGCATTGTAGCCGATTCGGGCTCACCCTACACAATCGTAAATAAAAAAGTATGGGAAGAAAAATTCTCACCACAAATTGGAGACCACCTAGATAAAGGGGACATAGCTATAAAATCATTTAATGGCGGATCCATAAAAGTTTGTGGAGTAAGAAGGCTCAAATTCAACTTCAAAGGTAGAGAATCAGATGGAAAACTGTATGTAGCAGCTGTAGGACCGTCCGTGCTGGGATGGATGGATCAGGGCGATTTGGGCATTATCCTTGACCCAAACCAGGAAGACCCTGTTCTAGTAGTACAAGGAATAGATGACTACAGCAAGAGTGTGTTGGATAAGTACCCCAAAGTATTCAATGGAAAAATTGGAGCTCTAAAAGGATACCAGCACAGAATCAGGGTTAAACAACAAGCTATACCCGTCGTGCACAAACCAAGGAACCTCCCGTTTGCAGTCAAGGATGAGGTTAAGTCCCAATTGGAAAAGCTACTTAAGGAAGGAATCATAGAACAGGTGGAAGCCAGTGAGTGGGTTGCACCCTTGGTTGTAGCCAAACGTCCAAATGGAAAGATCAGACTATGCGTGGATCTTCGCGACCTGAATAAAAACATTATTGTAGAACAATTTCCACTTCCCAAGATAGGTGAAATGTTGGCAACTACAAAAGGGGTAAAATGGTTTACAACCATAGACTTGAAATCGGCGTATCACCAGATGCCACTACATCGCAGCAGCAAAAACCTCACTGCCTTCATCACACCCTTTGGGTGCTTCCAATTTACAAGGGTCCCCTTCGGATTAGCTTCCGCAGCAGCGATGTTTCAAAGACTCATGAGTGAAATTTTCAAAGGAATTTCCAGCATCTTGATATTCCAAGACGACATCCTTGTGATGGGAAAAACCAAAGATGAACACGATGGGAAAGTGAAACAGGTATTGGAAGTCTTGGAGGCAAAGGGACTTACTGCAGAGTACAACAAATGCAAATTCGCTCAAGATTCTGTGAGTTACCTGGGACACGAAATCAATGGCAATGGGATTAGCCCAAAGAAGGGCCTACTTGATGCCATCAAGAACTCACCTGTACCCAAAAATAAAGAGGAGATAAGATCATTCCTGGGACTGGTGGAATTTTATGCAAAATTCATAAGGAATTTTTCTAGCAAGACTTATGATCTTCGGCAACTATTAAAAATGAAAAGCAAATTTGAATGGGACGAAACCTGCCAACAAGCATTTGATAAGTTAAAAAAAGAATTGTGCAGCGCAATGCCTTTGCAAGGTTTTGACCCTTCACTTAACAATACCATCACCACGGATGCCAGTGCAAAGGGACTCGGAGCGGTGCTGACACAGAAAGACAACGAAGGGAATGAGTGTACGATCGCATTTGCATCGCGATCCTTGACACCATCAGAGGAAAAATTCTCCGTCATCGAACGGGAGGCACTAGCGTGTGTATGGGCACTAGATCACTTTAGGAACTTTGTATGGGGTAACAAAGTCACTCTTTGCACCGACCATAAACCCCTCACCAAAGTGTTCACTACAAAAGGACTGTACAATGCATCGCCGAGATTAGCGCGGTTGTCCATGCGCCTTTTCGATTACAACTATGAGGTCCACTATGTTCCAGGTGTGAGAAACATTGTAGCCGATTATCTGAGCAGAATGCCAGTAGAAAAAGCAGAGACAGAAGCAACTAGCGAGAATGAAGAATGTTGCATAGCCATCTTAGAAGAATGTCTCCAGGGAATTTCAAAAGAGGAGTGGCTAATTGAACAAGAAAGGGACAATGACATGCAAAATGTGATCAAGATGCAGAAAGAAGGATGGATCAGCAAGAAGAACTTGAGCGAAACTTTGAGACATTTCTACGAAGTAAGAAATGAACTTTCGCATGAGAATGGGTTACTGATGAGAGGAGGAAGAGTAATTCCCCCAATCAACATGAGAAAACGAATTTTGCAGCTATGCCATGAAGGACATTTGGGCATAGTGAAGAGTAAAAAAAGGGTGAAGGAGAACTACTGGTGGCCAGGAGTAAGTATTGACGTAGAAAGGATGGTAAGAGATTGTGGTATGTGCCAACAATCTGACAAGAGCCAGGTGACCCTCAGACCACCCCTCCATCCCATTAAGTGCCCTGCAATGCCTTGGGAAAGAGTGGGGGTAGACATAATGGGACCCATACAAGACCTGGGAGAACAATGGTACATAATTGTAATCATTGATCATTTTACAAAGTGGCCTGAACTCAAATTTACTACCAGGGCAGATTCCAAAACTGTGGTGGAATTCTTGGATGGCGTATTCATACGTGAAGGCCTGCCAAAAGAAATTATTAGTGACAACGGCCCGCAGTTTATATCAGATGCCTTCAAAGCTTATATTTTGAGAAATCAGATTAAACACAAAACTACATCTGTGTACCACCCGTCGGGCAATGGCGCAGTGGAACGGTTCAATAGGGTCCTCAAGGGTATCATACAGCTAGCGAACAGTAACAGACTAAGTTGGAAAAGAGAAATCCTTAAGACCTTGTGGGCCTACAGAATCACACCATGTGACTCAACTGGCCATAGTCCATTTGCACTTATGCGAGGAAGGACGCCCCTCACCAAAGATAATGTAGGTTGGACATCAGCTGCAAAGGAAGTGCACTGGTCAGCAGAACAAATTAGGAAAAGAACAGAACAAGTTCAACACAGCGTCAAGACCCGGTATGATGTGAAACACAACTGTAAACCAGTGCAGATATCGGCTGGGGACATAGTAAAGGTGAAGAGGAGCGGCCACATAGGAAAGGGGCAGGACAAATACTCAGCGCCCCTTACAGTCAATGAGGTGTACTGTAATTCAGCCTTGTTGAGCGATGGAAGAGTGTGGCATTTCTCTGCCCTATCTGTGTACAGACCACCACAAACTCACGAAGACATCATGCCAGAGATGGAGGAACTGAGCAATGAACAGACGCACACATCCAAACATAACATGGCCCTATCAGACTCATCAGACTGCGAGTCTGACCTCGGTCTTGACAATTCTGGAGCCGGGACACAGAGCGCTATGGAGTCAGCCTCAACCAACAATGCACCTACCATTTCCACCAACGCTGGAACTTGCAGAGCAGCGAGGTTATTGCCTGCAACCCCTGTACGCAATCAGCTACCACAGGGTACCACTAGCAGGTGTGGTAGAAGGGTGCTACCTCCGGCGAAGCTCAGCGACTACGTGTGTGACTAAGCCTATGTTTTTCTCCAACAGTATTGTTGTTGTTTGGTTTACTTTCCTCCCTCACCACTCTCAACGGGGGAGGATGTGTTATGTTTGCCCTGTGTCCACTTAGGGACACCGTAGCGTGTTATCTCCAGTTGTCCCTGCGAGGACACCGTAGTGCTTCTCTTCACCAGCTGTCATTATGCTTTGACAGTTACAGCTGGTGACGCGAGGCAGCAGGTCCAGTTTACGCTCCGCCTTGGAGCCTGTGTTGGTCATTATAATAAAGAACTACTCCTTCTAAACCAGCGCCTGCGTGGTTCTTAATAGTCACCCTTCTCAAAAGCTGCTGTGTAAATAATGAAACGTGACTAGTGGGGCCCTTATTTTGATTGATAACACAGTGGGATAGAAAGTGTCACAATGTTAACCGTTGTACCACAGTCTGGTCTGAAGCCTGTTTGTTATTGTTTGACCACATTTCAAGCTCCTGAAGTAGAATCCTTGCACATGCTTTGCCCTTGGCTACTAGCAGCGCGATTAAGTGCTAGCAGGATGGACCTGAACTGCTGCCCTTGTTTTTATAGAGGGGTCTAAAATAGAGTCACTCCTGTTGTCAGCAATGATGCCTGTAAGGAATGAAGCTCTAAACAAACGTGTCAGCCAGAACTCCCAGTATTCTGCATCAGATTTTAACAAGATTGTTGGACTGCAGGGTTATACCCAAATGTTTTGCTTTCACCCCTCCTGTTTTTCAGAATTTCGTTTTTGTTGGCATTAGGACTCTGCCCTTTACCATTGCTAACCAGTGCTAAAGTGCTTCTGTTCACTCCATTAAACATGGTGGTATTGGTTTACACCCAACTGGCACATTTAATTTATTTGTAAATCCCTAGTAAAGTTGAACTACATGTACCCAGGGCCTCTAGATTAAATTCTACTAGTGGGCCTGCCGCACTTATTGTGCTACTCACTTAAGTAACCCTGTGAAACATGTCTCAGGTCTTCCATTGCAGCATGTATGCAATTTTTAACTGCCAATTCGACCTTGTGAAATAAACATTTTACCAAACCTAAACCTCCCTTTTAATACTCACCCCTATGTTGGGCCCTAAACAGCCCATAGGGCAGGATGCACTGTATTTAAACGTTAGGACATGTGTGTTTAAGTTGTACATGTCCTGGTAGTGAAAAATCCTAAATTCATTTTTGCTACTGTGAGGCCTACCTCTCCCATATGATAACTTTGTGTTACCCTTTTACATTTAATAAGTGTTACCTTTTGATTGGTTACAGGTAGAAATGTCATTGTTGGCCTCAAAGGAATTTTGATTTAAACCCCTCTTTAATGGTAAAGTCAGATTTTAAGTCAAAGAGCAGAAGTAAAAAGAGAAAGAAGATGGAAGTATAATGGGGAGAAAATCAGATATGCAGCTTACTTCATCCCTGGAATCCTTGCTGATACTGCAGCTGCCTCCACCCTGGGAATGATGGAACATTACAGAGGATTTTATGAGAGCTTGTTGGTTTACAGGCTTGAGTGTGATTTGATACAACTCCTTGCTTTCTTTGATATCCTTGTTTCCTCCTCCTTCAATGGCTTGACAGCCCTGGGAGGCGAAGCTGGGGTGGGGCAGGTCAGAACAAATGAGCCACTTACACAAATGGGCCAATGCTCACACACCAGCAACCAGTCTAACTAGCTTTCATCCCCTACCTCACTCCCGCCATCCTTGGCTCCCAAGGGTGGACTCACACCGTGTCAGGGACTGGGTGGTAGGAGCCAATGGAATCAGAGCACTGTGGTTTGGAGCAGTCCTTGTGTCCTCCTGACCGAGCTCAGAGCAGACAGATTGGCAGGCAAGGGCAGGCCCCCTCTACCCAAAATAGCCCCTAACTGTTCCCTTCACGAGGCCCTGAGTAGGCATGAAAATAAGGTGCACACAGCAGCTCTCCAAATTCCCAGCGTGCCCCGAACAGGTCGGGCTGACCTTGTGACATTTCTTAAGAGTTTGCCGACCCTTCTGGCCCCTGGACTCCCTGGGTCCTGCTGGGTCCTGCTGAACTGCTAACTCCCACTTGATCACCCCACTCGACCGATCCTCAAGTTGGCGTGTATAGTGCATATTCAGGGGGTCCAAAAGGGTTCACTAATATTGAAATTATAGATAAACTTAGAAAGAATAGAGATTTATCTATTGGTGTTGTCTATATTTTTTTTTATTCATTAATGCCAGATGATATGGAAAATCGAGCTGTAAAGTGGAAGGCAGAGATTGGCGTCTCAGAAAATCTATTTTGTCATTCAGTTAATTTAGCACAGAATATTTTAGTACCAGCCCGACTTTAGGCTCAATATTATAAATTGCGCTTCTCGTTTTATTATACCCCTAAAAAAATTGCTAAATGGGGAACAGGGAGAGGGACCATTTGTCCGTGCTGCCCTTTATATCAAGCAGATCTTAGCGACATCTTTGACACCTGTGATGCTTTGGACAATCTAAAAGAAGAAATTACCAGTTTTTATAACGTAGTCCTGTAATTTTGCAGTTTATGGTCTCTGTGGGTTCCTGACATAACGTCTGTTGTATATTTTGCAATTGCTTCTTAAATGTACAAATTGTATTCCCCATAATACATTTTCGAGTCATATTTCAAGGTATGATCATCTATCTACTTATCATAACGATGTAATATATACACAATGTTTATTGTACAAATCTTAGAGAAGTCCAGATGCTGTGTTTTACAAAGCTATCTAGCATTCAGTAATAGGTCCAACATGATAATAATATGTGCATGTTTCTGCCTTTACCATGTTCACCAAATGTACAGATATGACTCGATGCATGCTCTTCACTGTCCACATGTACATACTCCGAACATCAGAAGTCAACTAGATCATGTGGCTTCTGTTTCTCATGACCTTTTACTTCCGGGTTTATTCTGCGAGAGGCCAGTGATGTTGGCTTTCTTGCATTAATATGGTGTTTAGTGTGCAGGCCCATCTGGATGCTGACTGAAACACTCTTGCATGGCTCTATACACATGATATCCCTAGCAACACTACATGCCTCTGTTGAATACAGGATGTAGAGTCAGTGTAAGCTTGCAAACAAAGGCCCGCTGACTTGAGTTCTTCAGATGCTGATTGTAAGAGTACCTCTGCTATTGGTTTGTAGTGGCATTGCCACCCCACGTCACCATTTAGGGCTGTATGCTATCCGTGATCTCAAATTCTTCATTCATTGATGAGTTGCTGCTTAAGGCTTTACTCAGGATGCACACTGTCATTGGATATCTCGTGGGTACTCAGTACATCCAAGTCTTACATGTGTGTGATCTGTCATTTCCAGCTGACCGCTGCCCAGATGACCGAAGAGGAAGGACAGGAAGCCTGGGTCAATGCCCTCTTAGGGAGAATGTTTTGGGATTTCTTAGGAGAAAAATACTGGTCTGACCTGGTGTCGAAGAAGATCCAAATGAAACTCAGCAAAATAAAGGTATTGAAATGACGTCCACTGTATGTACTATATTTCATTAATGTCTACTGTGTACAATGTTTTGAATTATTCTTTTTCCTGGTAACTTGTACATTTTCTTGAAGATTCCGATTCATAAGTTTTTGCTTAATAAAGGCAAACTAAAAGACTCGCAGGGTACAACTGCATAGTTTTCTTTTAATTTCGAGCTCTAAAATGATTATTTGTACTTTAGGCCATTTGTTTCACAAATACGTTTATTAAAGCAAATTTAGCAGAAGCTCGAAATATTGATGCTAATTACATGTTACATTTATGGACGAGCGCTTGATTTGTCTGAAAGGAGAATACGGGAATGCCATTGTGGAAAAACGGTGAAAGTTAAATAGTTCTGCTTATTTTACATCTGTTGGGGCAAAGGATGCTTGATTGAGCCATTCTTAGTGGAAATATTCCAGGACACAATCAGCGAAAGCTTTGTTCGGCCATAAATAGAACTTGCGCAAGGACAATTTTGAAAATGTCTGATTGCAAAACATCCTGGTGATTTCTTTCTTTATTTTTAAAGAAAAAGCAAATCTACAGTTGGCGAACTTGCGCAGTACCTATATGGGCATGTATATGTAATGCCCCATTTTGCCAAAGGGTGTGGGGTTAGCAGTAAAGAGGTTTATTATAAAAATATGCTTAAAGCAATGAAGGAAACATTTCGGATGTTATTTTTTAAATGTCCTTGCAGAGCCATTTGGGAGAGAGGGCGAATTCATTTCTAACAGAGGGGCAGGACCATTTGGGGGAGAGAGACACAAATCCATTTGTGAAAGAGGGGCAGTGCTGTTTGTGCACGGGAGGGGCAAATCCATTTGTGGAAGAGGGGCAGTGTCATTTGTGGAAAAGGAGTAGTGCCATTTATGCACGAGAGGGGTAGAGCCATTTGTGGAAGAGGGACTGAGCCATTTGTGCACAAGAGGGGCAGAGCCTTTTGTGGAAGAGGGGCAGAGCCATTTGTGCACCAGAGTGGCAGTACCATTTGTGCAGGAGAGGGGCAGAGCCATTTGTGCAGGAGAGGGGCAGAGTCATTTGTGCATGAAAGGGCCATTTGTGCAGGAGAGGGGCAGAGCCATTTGTGCACAAGAGGGGCAGAGCCTTTTGTGGAAGAGGGGCAGAGCCATTTGTGCACCAGAGTGGCAGTACCATTTGTGCAGGAGAGGGGCAGAGCCATTTGTGCAGGAGAGGGGCAGAGTCATTTGTGCATGAAAGGGCCATTTGTGCAGGAGAGGGGCAGAGCCATTTGTGCAGGAGAGGGGTAGAGCCTTTTGTGGAAGAGGGACTGAGCCATTTGTGCACAAGAGGGGCAGAGCCTTTTGTGGAAGAGGGACTGAGCCATTTGTGCACAAGAGGGGCAGAGCCTTTTGTGGAAGAGGGGCAGAGCCATTTGTGCACCAGAGTGGCAGTACCATTTGTGCAGGAGAGGGGCAGAGCCATTTGTGCACAAGAGGGGCAGAGCCTTTTGTGGAAGAGGGGCAGAGCCATTTGTGCACAAGAGGGGCAGAGCCTTTTGTGGAAGAGGGACTGAGCCATTTGTGCACCAGAGTGGCAGTACCATTTGTGCAGGAGAGGGGCAGAGCCATTTGTGCAGGAGAGGGGTAGAGCCTTTTGTGGAAGAGGGGCAGAGCCATTTGTGCACAAGAGGGGCAGAGCCTTTTGTGGAAGAGGGACTGAGCCATTTGTGCACAAGAGGGGCAGAGCCTTTTGTGGAAGAGGGGCAGAGCCATTTGTGCACCAGAGTGGCAGTACCATTTGTGCAGGAGAGGGGCAGAGCCATTTGTGCAGGAGAGGGGCAGAGTCATTTGTGCATGAAAGGGCCATTTGTGCAGGAGAGGGGCAGAGCCATTTGTGCAGGAGAGGGGTAGAGCCATTTGTGCATGAAAGGGCCATTTGTGCAGGAGAGGGGCAGAGTCATTTGTGCATGAAAGGGCCATTTGTGCAGGAGAGGGGCAGAGCCATTTGTGCAGGAGAGGGGTAGAGCCATTTGTGCATGAAAGGGCCATTTGTGCAGGAGAGGGGCAGAGCCATTTGCGCACGAGAGGGGCAGAGTCATTTGTGCATGAAAGGGCCATTTGTGCAGGAGAGGGGCAGAGCCATTTGCGCACGAGAGGGGTAGAGCCATTTGTGGAAGAGGGGCTGAGCCTTTTGTGGAAGAGGGCAGGAAAGAGAGCAGGACCATTTGTGGAAGAGATGCAGAGCCATTTGTGCACAAGAGGGGTAGAGCCATTTGTGGAAGAAGGCAGGAAAGAGAGCAGGACCATTTGTGGAAGAGGGGCAGAGCCATTTGTGGAAGAGGGCAGGCCCATTTGTGCACAAGAGGGGCTGAGCCTTTTGTGGAAGAAGGCAGGAAAGAGAGCAGGACCATTTGTGGAAGAGATGCAGAGCCATTTGTGCACAAGAGGGGCAGAGCCATTTGTGCACGAGAGGGGTAGAGCCATTTGTGGAAGAGGGGCAGAGCCATTTGTAGAAGAGGGCAGGGCCATTTGTGGAAGAGGGGCAGAGCCATTTGTGCACGAGAGGGGTGGAGCCATTTGTGGAAGAGGGGCTGAGCCTTTTGTGGAAGAGGGCAGGAAAGAGAGCAGGACCATTTGTGGAAGAGATGCAGAGCCATTTGTGCACAAGAGGGGCAGAGCCATTTGTGCACGAGAGGGGTAGAGGCATTTGTGGAAGAGGGGCCGAGCCATTTGTAGAAGAGGGCAGGGCCATTTGTGGAAGAGGGGCAGAGCCATTTGTAGAAGAGGGCAGGGCCATTTGTGGAAGAGGGGCTGAGCCTTTTGTGGAAGAGGGCAGGAAAGAGAGCAGGACCATTTGTGGAAGAGATGCAGAGCCATTTGTGCACAAGAGGGGCAGAGCCATTTGTGCACGAGAGGGGTAGAGGCATTTGTGGAAGAGGGGCCGAGCCATTTGTAGAAGAGGGCAGGGCCATTTGTAGAAGAGGGCAGGGCCATTTGTAGAAGAGGGCAGGGCCATTTGTAGAAGAGGGGCAGAGCCATTTGTAGAAGAGGGCAGGGCCATTTGTCTTTTACTGAGTCCGAACTAAGTCTCTGTGTGGAGTTGAGCTTGTGAATTGGGAAGTACCTTCCCGTCAGTAATAAGCCTAGTTCGAGTGATGGCTGTTTTGGAGATAATCGTCACAAACGATAGGTGCAGTAAAATTAAGACGTGTACCAAACCCGCACAACCAGACTGCCAGAGGATTGAGAGTAATATTTAATGAACTCTCTCTCTAAATCAGTATCTCTGTATAACTCAATTATTTATTAAATATACGAGGAGATCGCTGTATCCTAATGGGAATAGGAGGACAATTCAGTAGTTTGCTCACATAATTGCCAATGCAGAGGCACACAACTTGAAATGAATAAACCGTGCCCCCCCCATGTTTGTGAATGCAGTGCAGCCCACCTGTTCTCCCACCTCTGTTTCTTGGAGTGGGGAGGGGGACAGCCATAGGGAAGAGATAGGTACCTTTAATATTCAGCCACACTGCACACCACACAACGAAGCAGAAGTCCTAAAGACCTGGCCACATGTGCAGTGACCGCAAAGTAAATGTTACATTTGTAATTTATTGCCTGTCCACGTGCGGTGTGTTGTATATTTGTGCTTCCTTCATTATGGCTACTTGGTGTCAGTAGTCCCTCCTTTGTGTTTCCACCTTCCCAACCTCCCATAGTACCTATGAGTGTTCTGACTTGTATGTGAAAGTTCCAGTCTTGGCAGTTGATGGTCTGGTCAGCTGGCGAGATGTACTGCTCTGCTGTGCTATCTTAATAAATCTATCTGGTAATCTGAAGATGTGTACTGCTGCCTACCTAACTAACTTACAAAATGGTGCATAGTAATGTTTTTACGCAATAGCCAATACTCCAACTTACTTTTTTACTGCTCAGATACTTTTTCAGACTTGATGACATTTTTTTCAATACAATGCATTAAATGTAGAAGTGGTCAGAGAAAGAACAAATATGCAATTCTGATGCCAAAATACCTCGTTCCATTGTAAAAGCTTTACAATTTTTCTCAATGCTACAATGTTAGATATTTGCACAGCGTTGAATTTTGAGATGGTTTGCAAAGTATTACACAGTTTGGAAACTAATGTGATGCCCAGTTTCCTTGGCACTAGTTAGTGACGTGTTGCTGGCCTCCAGTTGCATCAATTGTACCACCTGTGTACTGGGGCAACAGTCCTTCAGGACCCCAAACTGGATAACTAAGTTCTCCTCTCCAGCACTTGACTTTATCAGGGTGGCGAGACAGGGCAGTCCACATTCACACACACACACAAGGAAAATATACTACACATAAAGCTAAGATACACAGTGAACCCCAACAGTCTCTACAACACTCTAGGCCAAAGTTCTGACAATAAAAAACAGACCATGTTGCACAGGGTGATTCTTCAAAGCTAGAGCAATGGTACCAATGCTTGTATTGCAGTGATTTGGCTTCAGCATTTGATATGAAGTCAAATGTTCCTGGTCTACCCACTGCCACACCACAGCGGGTAACAGAAGTGCCCACCTTTCTTGAAGAGGGCACTGCTCTGGTGGTGTCAGGGTCTGGTAAAGGGTGCCTTTTGTTTTCTGAGGTTACTGGCGTCCGACTAGTTCAGTAGATAGTGAGTTAGCTTTAGGAGAGTAGTGGCTGTCAGTGTGCCAGTACACACCAATACTCGCAGTTGACACAAACAGGGCTAGGGACTGGTATCACACAGCCCACTGGTCAGTCTAGAGTCTCTAGTAGCTGGGCACCCACTGGGACAGTGTTGCTTGCTATTAGTGCATGTTAAGCAGGACAAAGATGGAAAGTATGCAAGTCCTAGGGTTTCAACCAGGGTTCAAATGGGAAGTTCTTCAACAGGGTACTCTTTCACAGCTGTATAGAGTAACTGGCAGCACCCACAAGATCCTAACGCACAGGTTAGGAGTCAGGTGTGAAGATGTCACAACTTCAATAAAAGTATAGGACTATCGCCTGCCTACCTTGTTGTTGATATGCAGCACGTTTCCTTATTTTGCAAGTTTCCTTATCTTGAGCAGCTGCTATGAGTCTCCTTGTGCTTCAGAAATGCCAACCTAATCTGCAGTCTTCGCGGATGATAGCTTGTTCTCTGGTGGGATGTCGCCTTATGAGTTGAGGGCCAGCTCTTTCAGAAAGACTGATCTATTGCTTGCCAAAGGCGCTTTGTCACAGAGACACCTTCCCAAGCATATACCCTGAACCAGAGTCTGGCAGGGAGAATGGCAGTCCAAATTCTGGATTCCATTTCCTGGATCTCTGCTTACACCACACCCTGGTGTGTGAATGGTGAGAAAACGAGTACAGCATTGAACATTCAAGTGGCCCAAGGAGGCAAATCTCTCATTCAATCAGAGGATCTGCTATGTTTGAATCCGGGGTTCTACTCTATTTCTGGGGTATATTTCTTGCATGGTGACAGTGTGATCAATGCTTGAACAGAGCCTTCTGCTCTCTTCCCTGACAAGGAGGCCCTAACCATCCCCTAGCACAAAGAAAGGGTATCGTCCCAGCAGAGGGAATCTGAGCTAAATACAGATAAGAGTTGGTGCCTTGCCCAACTTGCCAAGCTTCTACAAGGACAGCAGAGGGGCACAGGGGAGCTGGAATCTCCAGCGGAACACATCAGCCAACATTAAACACAAAGGCTCATTACTCCATCTCAACAAACATGCTTTCAACACACATTTCCCAGACATGATACAGACAAAAAGAACCCAGACAAGGAAGACTGCACAATCTGGTAGGGAACCCCTGCGTATAGAATAATGCTGCCACTGCTGTACGTCTACCACACCCTGGGCAGAGAGGGCAGTAGTTACTCTCTGTAAAAGAGGGTACACTTTCCATGCCTCCTCGACTGCAGAGCCAAGCTTTAGGGTCTCAATCGATGTAAACAGGGATACACTCAATGGACATGCATGATTGTCATGTTCACTACAGCAACTTTCCAGGAGATCAACCTAGGGCTTAATGTGCAGCACTCTGTGTAAAATGTACGCTAAAAAAGTAAGGAAGGCTCCACACACATCTTAAATCTGGACATCACACATTTGGGATTGTGAACCTCACCCCTGACACACTGACCGATAAGGCAGACTTTCTAGAGAGGCAGCTGGAACGGATGAAGTGGATTGCTTCCCAGCATCTATGCGGCTAGAGCAAGCTTCTGCATGTGCCAGTCTCGAGGTGCCCTCTGACTGTGAACATGCCACGACCCCTAAAGAACGATGATGGATTCAACCTGGATCTGTGACTGGGGTCGAGTGTCTGAAAAGTTTCAGCGCTCCGTCCATCATCTCCTTGTGTTTGCTTTCTACGAGCCCTTCCCCAGCTTCCATAGAAAAGAAAGAGGTCTCATCTGGCAGATGGTGATGAAGGTTTCTCCAAATCACTTGTATCGTACCCATGCCTCAGTCTTGCCAGAGTGAAATCGATGTTTCCTCTGTTTTAAAAGTGTGAAAGAAATCCCATTTAAGGGATGAATCGTGCAATACAATGACTAGCCTGGGTCATGCCCAACTTCTCAAGATGTGTGCAAGCAAAATGTTTATGACTTTTCTAACTGCCAGGACAAACCACCCGTATTGTATCGACAGCAAGCACATCCACTGGCTGCTGATGTTCCATTTTCTTTTTTATATTTGACATATTTTGGGCATTAATTTGCTGTAAAAGTGTTTATTTTGAGTGCTTTCTTTTTAAAAGTACTTTTTTTTATGTACGCATCTGTTTAATTGGCAGATTAAGAAGTGGCGTAAAGAGCGCCTGATCATTACAAATTGTGACATTTCCTTTGTGAGGAGATATCACAATATTGAGTGTTGTGGTTAATGCAATAAATTCACTCTAAAATGTAAGGAATGGAGGCAGTCACACTTTCAGTTCCTTTTATGAAGGAAACAAGGCAGAAAATCCGTGGTTAAGGCAGCATCCTCTGACTTTGCTAGTGACACATTCCCTTTAGTCTCAGCGCTGTGGAAGCATGACTGTGCATTGGTGCTGAGGTAAAAGCCATGACTGGCACTGTTATCATTGCACGTGTACCATAGGAATGTGTGGTACAGAGACGCCTCCAGGGAGGTGCAAAGGACTCGTTTAAAGGCTCTGTACTTTGGCCCAGTGGCCTTCCTCTTTCTGTGATTATGGGAGAGGTGAGTGAGTTGGTGTGTGGGAAATAAGATCCCTGCAGCTTCAGGACGTCTTAGATTGTTTCCCACACTCCTATTTAGCCACGTACACTATGGGTCCCAGTGGTTACATTTGTTAATGTTTGCTGGGTTTAGCGTTTGTTTCATTTAGATGGACCAACCTCCTGTGGACTGTATTTTCTCTTCCCTTGAAGTCTTTCCTGGAATCTCTTAGAGATATGATTTCTCCTACAACACAAATGTGTCAAGTGCAAGAAATGTTCGGCTGTCTGCACCTCTCTCAGGAGAGCATTTGACTCACCTAACTGGACCCAGGAATAATGCTGATCATGATTATTGGAAAATCCTGAGTATTTCACAAACTGGAGGATTTGGAGACGTTCCTAGAAACACTTCAAGACTCTGCAACGGACATAACTTTTTTAACTTACTGTACTCTGATAACTAAAGAGAACGACTAGAAGGTGGCGTTAGTAATGGGTGGGCAGGCAGAGGAGCTCTAAGAGTGGTTGTATCAAAAATCAAAGATAGATCCACAACTTTCCAACCGATACCAGTTTGTTCACATGGGCACCTCCAGGTCCCAAACAATCCCTAACACCTTCAGAGTTCAAAAGGGCTCCATATGTCCCATGTCATCTTCAACCTCTATGTGGCACCGTTTGGTTCTTTATTCACAAATAATCAATGTGATGATGATACACAGCTCTACTTGAAAGTCTCCTTTGCTACAGGCAGCTGGCGTTTCAAACACTGCCTGCACATCATCCGTACCCGGATCAACACTGCCTTCCTCAATTGTAAACCAGCCAAGGTAGAATTCCTATTATATGCCAAGAACAACAAACCAGAAACTGTACAAACCTGTTTCAATGACATGAACCTTGACGGCTTCAAACTCCAACGTTCACTGAATACCAAATCAATTGGATTTACCCAGGACACCAACCTCACCCTCAAGGAAAACATTACCAAAAAACAAAGACGGCCTGGTACCAAGTCTCCGTTCAAAAGAAAGTGAAACAGTTTCTTCTAGAAAGCAATTTCAGAACTGCTGTTCAAGTCCTCGTACTCTCACCTCTGGATGGTGATAACACCCTGCTCCATGACCTACAATATTTCACACATGAACCTCTTACTGGTATCCTACATGTTACAGCACGTCTCATCCTGGGCCAGAATAAATATGATCACATCACCCCCCATCAGGTTGGGAATCCATTGGTTCCCCGTACCATTTTCAAAACTATCTGCATCATTTACGAAGCCATGATGGCCTTCACCCCCACACTGCCTGCAGAAAAAATCACCAACTCTGGTGGTTCTTGGCACACATGAACCCAGAACGCTATCAGAGTGCAGACTAAGAGATGTAAACAAAATATGGCAGCAGGCCTTTTCCATCTATGCACCAAGGATCTGAAACAACATCCCCGTGTCAGTCGGGACCGCCCCAACGCTGCTCCCCCTTAGAAAAGAATTGCAGACCCACTGCTTCACATTGGATTGATAGCCCACGAACCAGCTACCTCTCCTATAATTCACTTACTTTATCCAGGTTTAATGCCCTTGCCTGCCCCTTCTCAGTGCCACACAACCAGATCCTCACTTCGGATGTCTTAACCCGCTGACTCATAGTATTCGACGCCAAATATAGACACAGTGTACCCCTGTTCTGCCTCCCAGTTTAGAAGAGTTCAGATTGTTATTTTTCAAATATAGCTTCAAGTCACCTACTGAGCTAGCGTTGAGAGCCTACGCCCGGGCTTCAGTACAGGCCACAGACTATCTCTCATGGAAACATGCTCTATACCCATGTAACTTCTCACACCAGCGGGGTTACCTAATGAAAGGATGGATGGGTTATATGATATGACCAGGATATAACGCACGCCATGGTGTACAAGTAGCTTGTTGTTTCTTTATGAGATCACTGATTCATATGAACTGTATTATATAATGAAATGCCAAATAAAACAATATACAAAAAAACCCACTTACTTTATGCTAGTCTTTGATAAGCTGAATATTGCTCTTCTGCCTTTCAGCTAGGTTTGTGCTACAGAAATGCCATATACATCTCTGCTGTAAGCCCTATAGGTGGTAAACGGTTGTTTCGATGCACACAGATCGGGACCACAAGTCATACTTGTGCTGTAGTTGCCCATTCCCTTAGTTCTCCCCCATTATCTTGCGGTCAAACTACCTACACTGTAACCCCCATCATGCAATTATGATGCTGTTCATTGTTATTACCATGATTATTATATTTCGCTGCCTGACTAAAACAGTCCGGCATGTGGGGTTGCCAGGTTGTGAAACACATAATTCACCCAGTTACTAGTCCTTTAAACTTGTAGCTCTACTCCTCTCTTATAGAACTTTGTTAGATTCTGTTATTCAGCATACATTTTGTCCCCCACCCACCCTTGCAAATGCTCCCCAACCACAATTCCCCTCCCAAACCCCCACCACCCATTGTCCCTCTGTTTCTCCTTTGAGGGAGGGTCTCATTTAGGGTGTTCAAAACCAGATCCTTTCCTATGAACACCTAGCTAGATGTGTGAATTGCCATTTTTGCTTAGTTGCCATATATTTCATTTCTAGACTGTGAACAGAGGGTAATGGCGTGCAGTTAGTTCCCACTTTCTTGAAAAGGAAAGACAACTCCACCACATTCCGTGGAAATCTTACTTACCTTCATAGCTAAGGCTACACAATCTCCACATACATTTCAGGATCACTGAAGATCCCTCCAACACCACTTGCATTTACTCTACTCCACAACAGTATAAATTAAAGGTAGCAGTAACATTTGACTTCAGCGGAAGCCAATTGGCTGTCACCAGCCTAATACAGTGTATCAAACATAAATATGCTCAACTATTTAGACTCCACGTCCCCGACATACTTACTGCAGGAAACCCACCACTGCCCTTTGAAATCTGATTTAAAAGGGAATGGGGAGTACAGTTAGTTTTTGCAGGCGATCGTCTGCAACAGATTGTATCCCACCTCCCACTCAGAACATTACTTCCTGTAAAGATACCGAAGACAAATGTGTATTTGCTAAGGTGAATCAACAAGACTCACTACCGATAATAGAATTAGTCAATATGCACCAATTGGGAATACATCTCACTGTTTATCTAATATCTCTAGTCCAATGTCTGAATTTGATAGGTCCAAATATGTGATTGGGGGCAGTGGGGTCTCCAATTACGTCATTGACTCTGTCTTATTTACATCCAGTTGGCTAGACTTTGTTGATGATGGAAATAGTGATGCCCTTAAGGCATGTTGGCGGACTGTTTTTTTGGGATCCCTAATAATATATAATAATAATAATCCACATTTGTAAAGCGCACAATCACCCGTAAGGGTCTCTAGGCGCTGGGGGCCGTTGGGAAGATTAAGCAAGCTATTGCCCAGAGTCACATGGTGCTGGGCTAATCTGCCGCCGGTGCTGGGGATCGAACCGTGATCCCCAGATTCCAGAGTCAGTCGCCCTAGCCGCGGCGCCACACCTCTTCCCTAGAGGCCTGCTACCTGCTTATGGAACATGTACAAGCATTCTGACTTCTCTGATGCCGGACATCTCATCTAGTGCAGTACTACTTTTGGAAGACTCAGATTGTTCCCAATTCAACTCAAGCTAACCTTGGACCTAGAGGCTCCTTCCCTGAAGATTTGGTGCATAAACAAAAGAATATATAAACTGCCCGATGAAAAGCAGTGTCTTCGGACACATCTTGCAACATTCTTTACTGATAATGAGGGTTCAGTTGCATTAGACCAAACGCTGTAGGTGGCAGGGAAAGCCTCCATTCATGGTGCCATGATACCTTATTCAGCATAAAAAGCTATAAAAAGAACTTAGAATTCCAGTGACAGCTCAAAAGAGACATGCAGACACTAACCAAGGGCTACAACAGATCCTCCTTATCAGCAAAATTGGACAAATTAACAAAAGATTACTATGCCTTGAATGCTTCGATCACATCCTAGGTAGAGTATGTACTTCTGCACATGAGTGGATGCATTTTGAACGGTGAGAAATATGAGAGACTGCAGGCTACAAAACTGAATTAAAGGAATCCTCAGCAATCTCTTCAATTAACAAAAGATAGCAGTATATTACTGGCACACCCTATAGCCATCACCAAAGAATGTGCTCTATTCTTTGACCACCAATCTGATTCACACCATGCTGATACCCCAGCTACTGAAGAACAGTTTTTAAATAATATTGAGCTACCATTATTGTCTGATGAGGCACGTACCTTCTGGGAAGGCAGACAAATTAGGAAATTGATAAAACGATAAAGCGAATTCTGTCGGACAAATATAACAAGACTCTCTTCTTAATAAGTTATTCAAATAAGTGGAAGAATATAGGTTGAACCCTGGCTTGAACAGAGCTACAATATCCCTTGTCCTGGAGCTAAACAAAGATCCAAATCCATTGCTTTGGGCCTGCTATAGGGCATATCGCGTATCAACTCAGACATGAAGATATCTGTTAAGGTGCTTACAACTGGTGGTAAAGAGTGATACCCTCCTTGTTTCACACTTCACAAGTCGGATTTGTTCACAGATGGTCTTCTAGAAACAACTTGGGTATGCCCATGAATATTCTATGTCGGTGTAATGATGAAAAGCTTACAGTCTCCCTGGTCTAGACGATTTTGACTGTGTAAAATGTCCTGATGGTTGCACACTCACTTATCAACATAAAACAGCAGTGGGTCATTCATGTTGCAATCTTTCACATTAAAAAGGGGCGCAAGGCTGTCCATTACACCACTTCCTTTTTCCTAATGTGACCTGAACACCTAGCAGTGGCAGACAGTCTCACAATAGAAATGATATCTCACAACTGAGGCAAAAGAAAAATAATACTCTAAGCTGAAGATAATCTTGCTACGATTGCTCATCCATCCCAAAATGGATGGCTTGTATGTCATCCTTCTGTGACTTCTCTGACTATAGGATCAACTGGCCAAAATGTAAAGCTTTGCCGCTAACCAAATACATGAGCTGGAATTTCATTGTCAGGAGGAGGCACAAGCGAATCCTAAATCAGCCTGTTCTCTACCCTCTTGTAGCTAGGCACAGGGCAGTGAGTCTTTTTTCAGAGGCAATTTGTAAAGCATTAGTGCAACACTTCAAACAGTAATAAAGTGCAAAAACGCCACACAAAAGGATCCCACACTAAATTAGAACAATTAGAGTAATTTTTAATAAACGAGGCCAAAATGACGACACTCCAATTAGTAGAACAGAAGATATGCAATTGTAAAGATTTCAGTGAAAATCACACCAAAAAGCACAAAGCACCAACTGTGGTAATCTGGTTGTACTGGACCAGGACAAAGTCATAAGTTCAGGCTTATTGCAATGGTGCACAGGCCGGCTACAGGTGCTTAGTTAGGCCCACTGAACAAAGTACCTTAAATCCTGGTTTGTAGCCGTTACAAGGGTCTGTTGAAGAAGTGTCACGCTACCTTAGAGATGTGGCGGTTTCAAGATGCAGTGAGGCTGCGATGCAGGGTCCTGCGTTGTCCTCGAGGATCCCCTCAACAAGGGCATGCGATGCGAAGTCCTGCATTGAGGATGCCCTGCGCAGTTGGGCGATGCGTCTGTTCCGAGGGGCAGTGATGCGGAGTCCATTGTTGTTGTTGAGGCTGCAGTTGCCAAGAGACGCTGCAGTTCCAATGAGGCAGCGTGATGTGATGCATGTCTTTGCGACGGAGGATACCACTCAGTGGCGGTGATGCGTCGGTTTGGCTCTGGGTTGTGCTGCGCAGCAGAGGTGATGCCTTGATTCCTCTGGATCCACAGAGGCTGGCAGAGTAACTGCGGCCCACTTCCAAGGGTCAAGGACTGGGTTGGCATCACTTAGTAGGGTAGGCTCACAGATGGCAGAGTCAAGGTGCTGGGGTCAAGGTTGTTGGAGCCTTCTTTCCCTGGGGATCAAGTCAGGAGACCAGTCAATTAGCCCTTGGAGTCCTCTGGGTTCCTAGGTTCAACAGAAGCAGGTCCATTCCTTCTCTACCAAGCAAGAGGGCATCAGGTCAGGACAGCAGTGTGGCAATCCTTCAGAGCAGTTGTCGATTGGAGTTGCAGTCCTTTCAGCAGTACGCCAGTCCTTCTTCCTGTCAGAGTACCCACAGGTCCTGAAGTGTACTGAAGAGTTGGTGTCTGTCGTCCAATATTTATATCGGGCCTTCCTTTGAACTGGGAGATGCTTAGAACAATCCATTTGAAGTCCCCAATCATCCTGCCTTCTCTACCTTGGCTCCAGACTGACTACAGGGGGTATGGAGCCTTTTGTGTAGAGGCAGGTCCTCCGACCCTGCCAGTGATGGCCCATCCAGGCACACCTAAGCTCCCTATTTTGTGTGGCCGTCTAGGAGGAATACACAAAGTCCAACCACCAACTACACCCAGTCATGTGCCTAAGAGTGACATTTTCAGTATTTTAACTAAAAATCCGACTTCACCATAAGATAGGATTTTTCATTTCAGTTCCGAAGACACCAAGCATTATCTGGTTACCTTCTCGTATTTTGAAATTACTGCTTTTTCAAGGTAATAAAGTAACTCTAATGTTATCAAATGGGAGAGGTAGGCCTTGCATAAGTTAAAAACAAATTTAAACGTTTTCACTACCAGGGCAGGTCAAAATTAAAAGTACATGTTCTGCTTTATAAATACATTGCACCCTGCCCTCTGGGCTGTCCATGGCCTACCCTGGAGGTGACTTATATGTATTAAAAAATAAGGTTTGGGCCTGGCAAAAAGGTTTACTTTGCCAGGTTGAAATGGCATTTTAAAGCTGCACATACAGGTTGCACATACAGTCCTGAAACATGTTTGAACGACTAATAAAGTGGGTGGTACAATAAGTGCGGCAAGCCCACCACTTGCATTTCATTTTCAGGCCCTGGGTACATGTAGTACCACTCTATTAGGGACTTGCAAGTACATTAAATATGCCAATTGGTGATAAACCAAAGAGACCATGTTTAGAGGAGAGAGCTCAAGCACTTCAGCACTGGTTAGCAGTGGTAAAGTGCGCAGAGTCCTAAAGAAAGCAAAAACGAAGTGGGAAACAGGAGGGTTGAAGGCAAAATGTTAGGGAGTAAATCACACCAAGGATGCCAAGATTAACTAAGACCATTGACGTTGTCTTGGGTGGTAGCCCAGTTGTAAAGCCTCAAAACTACATGTAATTGCTATGCAAGTGGGGCTTAGGCTCCCACACCTTAAGTCATATTAGGTAGTGCACTTACTGCTGCATAGGGCCCACAGTACTCATTGTGCCGATGAACAATTGACCTGGGTGATTATTGGACAAGCTGCCACACAAGCAGCACAAGGATCTTACTCACTCTACTGTGAAAGTGCGAGCTTACTGGACAATGACAACTGTTGACAACCTAATTTTACACTCCAAAGCACATGCATTACCTCTCATTCATAAATGTTTGGGTGTCTATGGCAGATTGCGCATGGGTGCACCCATTTGAAATAATGGAAGACAAGAGGATGTGGCCTAACGGCTAGAGCGGTTGACCTCGAAGGAACTGGTTTGGAGTCTCTGCAGGGACGCTCAACATCCTGTGATTCTGTGCAAATCCCTTAATCTCCCCGTGCCTATTCAAAATCAAGGTGTCCATGTGTAATGTAACTGGTTCCCATGTAAAGTGCTCTGATACCCTTGGGTCGAATTCGTGCTATATAAAACTCTTAATAAAAAAAAAAATGTCATGGAAGAATCTGCATTGGAGGCCACCCGATATGCTGGAGGAATTACTGGGAAGGGGAATAATGTTAATTAACAACCTTTTTCTAGAAAGCAGTTTCAAGTCCTGTGACATCTTACTAATTGAATTTAGCCTTCTTATCAGCGAACCTAGCAAATATTGTCAACTAACCTATTGCCTAAAAAGTGCTATGGGAACGTCTGTCAGACTTGCCTGCTTTTACCATGCTGAATTAAATGTGAATCTGACATCACTTAAAGGACGTTTTGTCAGGCTGTTACAGTTTGATTGTAGACACTGTTTATTAAAACCAACATCACCCCCTAGCCCCTCCCACCCCCCAAACACTGGTGAGAGGAACACTATGGGGGCAATTATTGGACAAAGAATGGTCCAACCTACTTCTGCATCACAGTAAGGGGTTGAGAGAAGCATAACTTAAAACAGCTATTTTAAAATTCTGCTGTGATGGTATTGGTCACCAACCAGACTTTGTTTGGTGAGATTTGGCTCATCGCACTCATCCAAGTCTGGTGGGGAACCCTTTTCATGTCTATGCATTATTGCATGATCCGTCAGATAAATGAGTCACAACAGACCTTGGCCAAGTCCCTCGCTACGGCTAAGATCTGTATTCTGAGAAAATGAAAATCTTCAGTTATCTTTGAGCAAGGTATGGCTGCAGGAGATGATGAGATGACCACATACTAAAGTCTGATATATAGACTCAGTGATCAGGTACACCTGTTCAACAGCATCTGGGTGCCACTCCTATCTACACCTCCGTAAGTCCCACGGACGCAAGAGTGCAGAGACCGAACAGATCTCCTAACGTGTGTTAGGAATGGTCTCCATGGGCAATGTTGCTTTCTTCCAAATGGTAATGGCACGAACAATGTATCTACAAACTGCAAAACGAACTATGTGTCATTCATTAGTCTTGGAGCAACTTCCAAGACTTGCATAGTCCGGATAGCTATTGATCAAGAAGGTTTGTTTTTATTGTTTTGTTAATTACTACTGTGTGTGCTAAATCTTAGTTGAGCATTACAGGTTTCTTAATTGTTATGAGGACTTCTGATTAGAATGTCAGGGGCTCCTGCAGCAACCTACCTGTTTTCCTTGCCACCATCTTTGTGCACTGACATTCTGTATGTGTTTGTGATCCACACATGACTTCCATAACCAATACAGTTTTAGTAACCTTTTTGTTCATTGTGGTTGTTGTGTTTTTTACTTTGTGTATTGCATTGTGACTCACGCTACCGTAAAACCCTCAATGAAGAGTTTATTTTAAATAGTTATGTGGCAGGGCTGCAGATAGTGCTCCGTATTCTGCCTTAATTCATATAGTATGCTGTACAGTTCTTCTTCTTTGCAATATAATATTCAGTCAGCCCTGCCTCACGTTTGGGTCTTCCATTGCTGCTGTTTCAAGCAGCTCCAATAACAGAATAACAACATTGTTTATCGTTTATTGTTATGTTATGGGGATTTGTAGAGTGCACTATCACCCGGGAGGGTATCCTAGTGCTGAACAGGTGAGTCTAGCCACACCTGGGGCCTAGTGGAACTACTCAGAAAAGCCATGTATAGCTTCTTGTGGAATTCAAGAAGTGAGTAGGAAGCTATTATATGTGAAGGCTTTAGGAGCGTTGTAGGAGAAGGCTCGACCACCAGGTCTGGTTTTCCATATGCGAGGGATGTGTGCAAGTAAGGTTCTGGACAAGCGAAGGTGTCTGGAAGGTTGGTGAAAGCAGATGCAGTTGTTGAGGCATGCTGGGTGGGTGTTATATAGTTCCTTAAAAGTATGGGTGAGGAGTTTGAATTGTATTTGTTTGTGAACTGGGAGCCAGTGGAGCTCCTTCAGGTGTGGTGTGGTGTGATGTGAGTACAGCGTGGGAAGTTGAGGGTGATTCTGGACCCCACGTTCTGAATTGTCTGCAGCCTTCTGGAGAGATTTGTTGTTGATTCGGCATAGAGAGTGTTCCTGTAGTCCAGCTTGCTTGTGACAAGGGCATACATGACGGTTTTCCAGGTACTGACTGGCAACCATTTGAAAATCTTCCTCAGCATCTTCAGGGTATGGAAACACAAGGCAGTGATGGCATTGACTTATGCAGTCTTGTTGAGCATGATAATCCCAAGGTTTTTGGTGTGGGTGGTGGGGGTGGGGGTGGGTCCTAGCTCTGTTGGCCACCAGGTAGAGTCCCATATTGATGTTCTGTTTCCGAAGCTCTGGATTTTGGTCATGTTGGTGCTCACCTTAAGGCAGTTGGTCTTCATCCACTGGGCGATTCCAGTCATGTAGACATTGAACTTGATCTGGCTCCTGGGTGTTTTGTTCATGAGGTAGAGAACGAGTTGCATCCTGTCTGCATAGGAGAGTATGTTGATGTAAAAGTGGATGATTCTGGCTAGATGGATCATGTATGCGTTGGAGAGGGTCGGACTTAGGGAAGATTCTTGTGGAACTCCACAGATGAGTTCACCGGCATACGGGGTGTACAGTGCTAGGCTGACTGACTGGGTCCTTCCAGTCAGGAAGGAGCAGATCCATTAGAGTGTGTGTCCTTGGATTCCAGTGTTGTGTAGGCTTTGGATGAGAATGTGGTGGGAGACTGTGTAAAATGCTGCAGAGAGGTCCAGGAGGATTAAGGTTGCCGTGTCTCCTCCATCCAGAGCCATGTGGATGTCATCTGTGGTGGCAATAAGGGCCTTTTCACAAAACCAGACTAAGAAGTATAGAGGAGTTGGTGGTCATTGAGGTATTCAATGCAGTTTCTGTTTATCCTAAAATGTAAAGCTTAGAGGCTCGGTGTCTGCATTCCGGACTATTTTTTCACTGTGTTGGAATTTCTACTAATGGAAAAAAAACTCAATAATTAATATTATGTCCTATAATGTACTGATGACTGCTGACTTTTATGTACTTTGTATCTGCTGCAGTTATGTGACAGAGACTTCTAGCCACATGTTCCTTACCTTAAATAATTCCAGGTGTCAGCCAGGATCCAGAAGATTTTTGAGCAGTACCTCTGCGTGCTGGTAGGTGGCGTTCTTCGGCTCTGCATCAGTGCCAGAAGTGCCATGCGTAGTACTTATATAGGCGCCACCTCAGCGTGTGGGCGTCAGAACTTTCCTTTCCATGCCAGATAGCTCTGATCTGGTCTGAGCTACCCTCGGTCATTTTTTGAATGGCTTTTCTTGCTGACTTTTGAGTACTCTCGTTGAGATTTTTCTCTCCTGTTGTGAGGATGATACCCTAGAAACTGGCTGGTTTCAAGCCATGTGGTGCCTGTCACAAACAGATGTCTGACAAACCCCCACTTGGTGTGTTTGTGGTGCTTGGAGCGTCTCCACTACTACAAAACGGGTGAGGACTGCCAGACCATCCATCTGAAGGTACTGAGGAGTGATCCACCAAGCTCCTCACTGCCTGACATCGGACGACCCGGTGATGCTTTAGATCCTGGTCATACAGAAGGTCCCGGGATCGTTCGCAGAGCCGCACCCGACAATTGTCCTCTAACTTAAAGTAATCAGGGAAGGTCGGGTACGTCCCACAAACGTAAAAAAAAGTCATAGAGATCTTACATTTCACTGCACCCGTCAAAGTCTTCCGACGAGGCACAGGAGCGCTGGCGCTTCGTCAAAGCCTCAGTCAGTTTCCGCTCTGTGCTTCCCTGATTTTTGGACAGACAGGTCTGTTGCGATGGCACTTCCCCCTTTCAGTCCTACAAGACATTTTGATTTGAAATTGGCTTTGTAGACCCACCAACGGGGAGGCAAAGCTTGGGTAACTATTCAAAGGTAAAGGAATCTACAGCTAGAAGACTATGAAATGAACAAGTTAATTACTTTCGGGGTCGCCGTATGTAGTAGAGACTCTTATCTATTTGCAGATTCCCTTCAGAGCCGAATGCAGTTGTAGAGACTCCCTTCTGAGGGCCTTAGTTTTTCCACACTAATGTTTCGTTCTCATTGTAGCTCCATGCTCCTGGTGTGAAAAGTCATGAAAGTAACTGATGTAGGTGCGCCAGGGTTTCCAGGGTACTGCGCACCTCACTTCTGGCGTGGCTGCGCCAGCTACCAGAGCGCAGGGTTATTGCTCAAAAACCTTCCTGATCCAGTCTAACACCTGGGGATTAGTCTAAAGCAAGTAATCTGCAGCTACATAGCGTCTCTACCAGGTAAGGCATTACCAAAGGTAAGTAACTTGTTCGTTGTGTTTCCTGCTCACAGTAAATATATGCAGCAGTATGAGAGCAAAGTTCCAAACATCCTTCAACACACCGCCCATCCTATTGTGCAAGGCTGTACTGTACACATGGTTTTTCTGCACAAAAGTGACAATAATGCAAACGTGTGTTATATTTTCTTTTTAGCTGCCATATTTCATGAATGAGCTGACTCTCACTGAGCTGGACATGGGCGTGGCCATGCCGAAAATCCTTCAAGCTTTCAGACCCACAGTTGACCACCGAGGTAAACGGAAACCATCCTAAAATCATTTTCCCGCTGTTTAGGTGACTCTGGGTGAAACTTCCTGTAGGTTTGTCAGAATCTCGAATGCACTGTGGGGGTGACTGTGGAGATGAACTGCCCCGATGCCCGTGAAAAAGCGCGCGGGGACTAATGCTGCTGCTCCATCGCTGAACAAGAGGCCTATTGAGAGTTTCATCCCCTTTGATGATATTATATTATTATATACACAAACTTAGACGTTCTATTTTTTATTACCTGTATTTGAAAGTTAATTCTGTTTACCAATAAGCAATTAATTCAGTGGAAGATGTTGGGAAAATGTGGCATTCCTTTATATAATGAACACATATCTCAAACAAATGTCGAAATGTCACTACATTGACTTTGGGCTATACTTTGTCATCGCTCTCAGTTTGCTGACGTTGGGTTACCCTTTTGTTTCCACGTCTCTTACATACATATCGCAAAAGTGCTTCGTTGCATTTCGTCAGTATCAAAACAGAAATTTTTTCGCACTTGCATAAGAATAGCTCTGCCCCAGTTTGCACAGTTTTGCTTCCTGTGAGATAGAGAATGGGTCCAGCAACTGTACCCGAAGCAGCAGGACACAGTGGCATCTCACGAACAGATCTGTGGATACATGGCTGTGCCCAGATCAACATAGTGATAACCAACACGCAAAGATATGTGGTTTGATTAACATAGGGTGATGTTTTCAACATTCTTACAATTTCCCACCGCGTAGCACAGATCATGTCAGAACAGTTCAGAGAGTGTGAGACAAATTTGCTGCCAAATTTCTAAGTAAACCACTTGTTTGCAAACCCCCCTGCTCCTACCTTGGAAATTTACACAGCAAAAATAACTTGTTCAAGGACAAGTAAGTGTGCCCTGGAGGATGGGATCCCGTAGTCTGCACTGAAATCCTCTTATAGTTTCCTGGTTGTAAGCACTTTTCCTAAAATGCGGTTGATTGTGGAGATGCATGATTAGTGTGGAACAGGGCCCTTCAGATATCTTCTACAGGACAGTCCCCCTTGGAGAGTCCTTCCCTGTCTGTTTCATAAAACACTTGCTCTGGGGACGACCTGCTCCCGTAGAAGATTGAGGAACATTTTAATTTGCAGGTTGTGCGATGTGGTCATCACTTGCTGCTGTGCGTCCAGCATTGCCCACCCTGTGGTTCCCTTCACTTCAGTTATGAAATCACTGGTTAGTCCGTGGTGCCACCGAGCTGACTATCATCTTATGCCTCCTCATAAATCAACCTCGCGCTGATCCAAAACCATTGCATGCCTCTTTGTCTCAATTCAGTGGCAAATTGAGAGAATATACTTTAAACATGTGCTCCAACTGGTTATGATCTTTCCATTATGGTCTTTCCAATCTATTCCCCCTACTAACCTTGCCCCTGGCTTCTCTAACCAGTTGCCTGTGTACCATGGAGGCAGTTGACTGAGTTGGAAGCTGATCCTGAATTTTATAACTCCCCACCCCTGCCAGGGACAAATGTGCAGTCTTAACACTTGCCTTCTGCCTGAGTTGCCATCGAGCTAAATGCATTGACTCTAGGTACATTAACTTCGCTTTGTTCCCCGACGGCCCAAGCTACGAGTCCCTCCACATGCAATGGTATTAACAATCCAGAACCAAGTGTTATGAACACAACACAGGCTCTGACAAATAGAACACGGTTATAACCCTGCTCCTGGACTGGTGGCTTGCTAGACCCTGAAGGGCACTCCAACCCTCACTCGCAAACCGACCCAAGACACCACATCTCTTGGAGCTTCTGCCATCTGACCTATGATTGAGCCCAACTGTTCTGCAGCCCCTGTTCCAGGGCCCCTCCTGAGGCTGTTTGGCAAGGTCGCTGCACATCAGTACTTGCAGCCAAGGCTATGGTCACGGCTGAGCCCCCCCACCCAATGAAGACATAACTATCTGCAGTAGCAAGAGGGTTCTGGTTCTACACCCAGAATGAGGCTACTAAACCACCCACAGGCTGAGGATACCAGAACTCCGTGTTTTTGTATCAGTGGTAAGGAGTTTGCACCCACTTGACCAAAACTTGTTGATGCTCCACACCAACACACTAGTAATACATTCCCCTGCAGACAAACAGCCACTGCAATTTTTCTGTTATCCTTATGAACTAAATTGATGCTTATCCAGTATGCTAGCACCAATCTCACCAAAAAGGAGTGTACATATCCTCAAGAAATCGCAACCACACCCCCTTCCGAGTGCGATACTCTAACGGATGAAAAACCCCACTCATTCACCACCTCTGTCTAATTAGCTGCCTAGATAACTACCTTGTTTCACGTATAAGGGGCTGCTGTTGGGCAAACACTTGGTTGTGAAGCATTGCAAGCATGTGCCTAACAATCATAGTGGGTGTGTGTAACAGCGGGACCAGGAAAGGGCAGGAGACGGGTTTTAGTGATACCAGATTTTAATTGATCGTACAGTGCATCAGTACAGGTCTTGCGAACTGCTGCTCGTCGCGGCGATCTGCTTCTCTCCTTGCGGGTTTTCCTGAGTATTCCCTCCTCTCTTCTCCGGACTGGGCTCCGCCTTCTACGGGGCTCTGGAGGCTCGTGCTGTTCACCCTCGCCGACACCAACAGGGGGAACAAAAAGAGAGGCAGGTATCAGTATGGTGCAACAGGTACTTTGCTAGAAACACAGGGAAGGGGCAGTGAGGGATAACCCACCGTGCAGTGATCCCAGTCGGATACGTGAATTTAAGCAAATGAGGAGGGACGGTGTTTGTGAAGTCACCCCGGGACCCGTCCCTCAGGCTTCTCCCCCCCTTTCGGTTAGCCGTCTGGCTCTTTTTGTGAACCACCCCAGGAAGCGGTTACGCACCTCTGTGAGCCGTACCCCTCCTGGCGTACGGCTGGGCGGCTCGTGGTGTTGGCCTCCAGGCGTTCCCTGCGCGTCCTCGGCTCTCTCGGCGGCTCCTCCCGTCGGCAATGCGGGGTCCGGGCTGCTCCCAGCGTTCGGCTCCCAGCTCCAATCTTGAGTCGTCCTCTCTTCTCCTTCCGTGAGACTGGCTTCGCTGATCCACCTGCTACAGCCGTGCCGCTCAGTCTCCCTGTCGTCGCGTCCTCCTCTCCTCCGCTCCTCTTCTCTGCTCTCCCGTCCTTCTCTTCTCCGCTCCTCCTCGCTGCTTCCCGCCACTCCGCTCTGCTCCACTCTGACCGCTCCTCCGGTGTATAGACACACCTGGTGTTGGGCGTCTTCCTCATTTATCCACCTGCTGGGCTCCTCCTCTGTTACACCTCCTGAACGGTTAAAGGGCCAGGCGTCTTCCTCATCGCAGCTGTAGGAGTCGTGTCCGGTCCACTCCGAGTATTGCGGGGGCTGTGGAGAGAAGAGGGGGGGTCACACGTGATCAAGTCGCGCCCTACAGCGGGGCGCGCAAGGGGGACCCCGTTACAGTGTGACACATGCTTCTAGCGCCTGGGACGCTGGTTGCAGATCCCTTTTAGCCGTTGAATCGTTGCAGCATCCAGTGCACCCCCTTTGCACTTTTGCAGCTCCAACAGTTTCGAGATTAGTGCTAGCTGCTTTGCTTGGCTTGTATGCTTGATGCTTCACCCTTGCTGGCTCTTGGCAAGGAGCGTTGATTGGATACTACACAAAATATCTAACTTAGCCCAGTTCGGCCAGCTAGCTGGGTTGCCACAGCAATTGGGAACACAACTCTTTACTTCACAATCCGCGCCCAGATTCGAGCTGAATGTCCTGCCTCTTCATAACTTGCACCTTTTATAGCGAGGGTCACAGCTCCCACCCCTTAAGCAAACCCCAGGCTATGCCTCTCGAGGGTGAGCTGAGATCCTAATCCTCTTATTAACGAGATCTCCAAAAATGTACGCACTATGGTGCTGATGCCCAAACTGATGCTGCATCAGAAGATTCCCCCACCCCCTTCTACTTACCCTAGTCAGTAAGGTCCATCGGGCCTTGCCTGGTACTGTCTTAGATCGCACGAAATGTGATGAATCAAATACTTGAATGATTCTTAGCCACTGGCAATTATTCTGGACTGTGGGTTCTTTTTTTTGCCTTTCTGCGCCACTGTAGACTGGAACCAAGCATATGCAAATTCGGCTTGGAACTGCTGAGCGAGTCCCCTTGGAACGAGAATTAAAGCAATCGCTGGCCAGTTTCAGCCTTATCGGGCTTGAAAGCAAGGTGCAGCTTCAGCCCATGCACAGCGCACGCCGGACCCTCTAAGCATGTAATAATGACCGTGCTATTCAACAGTGCCTGAGATAAATTGGAGCAATCCAACCGTCACTTTTTTGTGTAGCAGCAGCTTGTGCAACCAAACCCACCTACAATGACTTGCAGGCTATTCCAGTGCCACCGGTCCATTCCTTTAGCATGAAAAGGCCTGACTACGAACTCCCATGCAAAGAAATACAAATGTAGAGTTTCATATGAGCTAGGATATTGTGACCTGAACACAGTCCCTCTTTCTAGTCGACAATCCTGACAACCCAATACATCCACCTTCTGTGCCTCCACACAGGTCATTCTGTCTGGTTATTCAACTTTCTGGGGGCCTATGTCCTTAAAACAATCTTTCATTGTACTGTTTTGTATTTTCATTTATATAGCGCTCACTATCACAGACGAGGTGTCAAAGCACTTTTTGAGTGAGTAGCACCCTACTCCGGAACCCATAAAGGGTTCGTGTTGAATTAGTATAGTGAAATGTGAAAGTAATTTGAATGGTGGATAGGTTGGTCAGTTATTTGGATTCATAAGGATAGCGGAGGGATAGAAGAGTGAAAAATGTTTGCATTTGTACAGCGCTTGTTGCCCCAGAGAGAGGAGGTGTTAAATCACTTATTTGGCAATTAGCAGACTATTCCAGAACCCATATAGGATTAGTGTTGAATTTGTATAGTGAAATAGAAAAGTAATTTGAGTGGTGGATAGGTTGTTCAGTTATTTGGATTCAGAAGGGGAGGGGGA
This sequence comes from Lissotriton helveticus, assembly GCF_964261635.1. NCBI lineage: Eukaryota > Metazoa > Chordata > Amphibia > Caudata > Salamandridae > Lissotriton > Lissotriton helveticus. The sequence goes on from NC_136068.1 coordinate 1,192,112,958, forward strand.
GGGATAGAAGAGGGAAAAAGGTTTGTATTTATATAGCGCTTGTTACCTCTGATGGGTTATCCCTATCTTAGATAGTGGCGGGTAGCTACCATAATTTTTTTCTACCAAATTTTGTACAGCCTGTGTCCAGGTACTGGTGTTTACTAAATAGATGTACTTCTAATGCACCATAGGTGCGTAGAGGTATTGTACTGAAAAGTAAATCTGTTTGCAGATGATAACTGATGAGTTTTGTCCAATATGTTCCACACAAGTTTTTTGGTACTGCAGAAAAAGTTTCCAGGACGGCAAAGATTCTACTTACTACGTATTGTAAGCAGCCTTGAGTTATTTGACAGAATCGTCTTAACATGACAATTTCTATTTAACATATAAGAATGTGTTCACCAGGCACTAACATATATACATGTTCTTGTTTTGCTTCAGAAGATGGATTATCTGTAAGGTTTTCACCACAGTATAATGGTTGTAGGTAGTATGATCTTTAGCATCTTCAGACCCTGCTTATTTTAAGTGAACCATCGCTCCTTGGACAAGTGCTGCATAGAGTGTACATTGTTCTTAGTAGATACTTTTTAATACTCTGTGGTGTATTACTCATGTGAATTTCACTGGCTGAAAACAGCGTGGTACAGAGTAAATTCTATCCATAGAGTAAACCGAGTTAACAGTACCCACTTTTCTACTTGTATCCACTTCATTTCTCTGTGTACGTTCGATGACTGTCCATGGTTTGATACAGGTAAAAACTGTCCATAGTAGGGTATTAGTTATGTAACAGGGCTTCAATACCTGGAGGATCTTGGTTTTCCCTGAAGAGTTGTATACAGATTGAACACCGTGTGCATTATCGATTGCCCTTTCATCTGTGATTCATAGTCAACATGAACTCGGTTGCCCATGAAGTATGTGGTGTACGGTCAATGTTGCACATAACACAAGCTTGTATTTCCTACGGGGCCCCATGGCCTTTTTTTTGGGAAGGGGATGGGGGGCAGCACAGCCCCCCTCTATAAGCCTCATTATTATTGATGAACACCTGAGGACCCGTAAAAATTGCCTCATGGAGGGAGGGCTCTACCACATGATTGCAGCTCCTGGATCATTGCCCCGATCACCCATAGTGACCTTGGCCCAAGGCTGCCATACGGATTGCCAGAGGAAAAATCCTGCTCAACTTGCACCTGCCCTTCCTCCATCCCACTATTACCCCCCACCCCCTGCCTCTCCGTTCACTGTACACAGGGGCAGTGCCATTTTCAGGCCCCATGCCCTACCCATGTAAATGTAAATGTAGTAGTACTTGTATAGCGCACAAATCGACCCATGAGGGTATCTCGGCGCTTGTACGCATACCGCTGTGGAGCCCTTCCTGGCTTTTCCCTGTGATGTGCCCACTCCTGGGCACCTCCAAGGTGAAGCCAGGCATCCTAGCGTTGTTGGGGCCATTGTGGAGATTAAGCAAGCTATTGCCCATAGTTGCAGAGTGGGACCCATGATTAGAATAGGCACCGAGGCGAGAATTATCAGGTCCGAGGAAATTGAGCCCAAGACCCGCCGAGGCGGGAACTGAACCCTGGTCGCAGGCTAGACCTCTGCATCAGGGTCTGCCGCTCTACCCATTGAACCACACTTCTCCACTCCATGGCACTTCCTTATCCTTCCCTCATCTCTTGTCAGGCCTGCGTGCAGTAGAAGGCACAAGAGCACACCTTCCCTTCAGAGGGTGACGCGAGATTGACCTTAAGGCCTCTCAAGCCCATACCTTTGAGCAGCTCCCACCAGAGAGGCCAGACAGGTCTGCATGCAGCAGCAGCGTGGTGGCCATCTTCTAGTCCTGCAGGCCGATGCTGGAGAGGCAGATCGGGATGGGGTAGCATGGGCACTGTCTATTTAGTCAACTTCCAGCAGGCAAAGAGGCCATCTACCGTGATGCACAGGTTGGTGGGAAAAAAGTTCCTTTTGTACAAAGCCTTTTTGCACACATCTTGTGGAGTAAATGTTGGGAGGAGCGAGGCAGGCACTTGAGCTGCTAAGGGAGAGAATAGTGTTGTCATTATGCTCTTATGTAAGTATAAAATTTTATTGTATGATTACTCAAAATCTTTACAAAACATGTTTGCATTAAAATACATCGTTTTAAAAATGAACAACATATAAAATTACGCCCGGGAATGCAACTAACATCTAGCCATATTTGAGCGCCAGAGGGCTCATGGAATTGTTCATCCTTAACTTCTATAAAAGTAAAGGGAACAAATGATGGACGGAATGCTGAAAAATGCAATCATTCACTTCTATGTTTCATAAGAATGGTGTAAAAGTTCATCAACACAACACAAGTGATTTCAGGTAAAGTTATGTTATGTTATGTTACGTTATTTGCACTTATAGAGCGCGCGATTATCCTGGGGTGTCCTGGTGCTAAGTACTGGTTACCTGGGGAAAATGAATGAGTGTTACTGAGAGAAGAGCCATGTCTTCAAGCCCTTCCGTAAGGAAAGGAGATCCGGGGCATTCTTAAGAGAAAAGGGAAGCTTGTTCCAAGCTTTAGAGGCACAAAGAATGAAGCTCCTGCCTCCCCAGTTGACTTTTTTAAATGTGGGGACTTGTAGTTGTTTGTCACTGGTAGATCGTAACATTCTGCCTCTCACATACTATTAGAACTTATGCCTAAGAAACTCGGGACCAGTTCCATTGAGGGCCTTAAAGACGGTACAAAGTGCCTTGAAGCGGGTTCTTTGTTTTACAGGGAGCCAGTGTAGCTTCTTAAGCTCGTCTTTCACGGGAACAAATTTAGGCGTTCCAGACAGTGGTCTGCCCGCTGCGTTTTTGACTAATTGGAGCCTATTCGTATGTTGTTTTTGTACGTTAAGATATAGGCTATTACAATAATCCAAACGCGACATTGAGGGCCATGACCACTGTCTTGAGATTGCTCTCGGTCAAGAAGATCTTAATTTTCCTTATGATTCTAAGAACCATAAAGCAGGCTGAAATCACCATGCTTACTTGATTACCCATGGTGAGTTTATTGTCCACTAAAACCCCGAGGGTTTTGGCTTTCCTAGTGGGTGTGGGACAGGAACCAAGGTTCTCCGGTCACCACTCCGGTGTCCACACCGGTGGATTATTTCCGAATTTTAAGACCTCGGTCTGGCTGGAGTTGAGTTTTAAACTATTAGAAGACATCCAGCCTGAAATTGCGCTCATACAGCCATGGAAGTGTTACCCCGTTTCCCTCTCACCTCCCTTAATCAACGACAGCACTAGTTGCTGTCGTCAGCTTAGGAGGTGAGCTGGAAGCCAAAGGACCTAATAACTCCTGCCAGTGGTGCCACATATATGTTAAAAAAACGTTGGGCTAAGTGAAGAGCCCTGTGGCACCCCACAAGGGAGTGAGAAAGGTTTGGATGTATTGCCGTCCAGATCTATGGTTTGCAACCTGTCAGATAGGAAGGAATGTAAAAGTTTCCATGCTAAGCCTTCAACACTGATCTCGAGCAACCGGTCCATCAATACTTTATGACGGACCGTGTCAAAGACTGCAGATAAGTCCAATTAGATCAGTACGGCATTGCCCCCTCCATCTATGGCCACTCTGATTTCTTCTGTGTATTTCAGCAAAGCCAGCTCAGTGCTATGATGTGCCATTAACCCAAACTGCGATGGGTCCAGAGAATTATTGAGATGAAGAAATGCACTGAGTTGGATGTTCATCACCTTTTCCATGATTTTGGCAGGGAAAGGAAGCCGTGAGATCGGCCTGTAGTAGTTGGAATCTTTAGGATCCAGAGTCTGCGTCTTCAATAATGGAAGAACAGAAGCTTGCTTTCAGATTTTGGGGAATATGTCAGATGCAAAAACGGCATTCAACAGGGCGGTCAATGCCATTCCAATCACTTCAGGAAGTTGTTTATTAACTCGAACAGGGCACGGATCATTAGGGGCTCCTGAACAGATCAAATTCAGGACCTTGATTGTCTCTGATAACTCCAGTGGTGAGAATTGATCAAATACCAGTGGAGGGCCACAACTGTCAGGTCCCTTCATATTGGAGCTCGTTTGTGACATTTTATTGGCTTTGGTAAAAGAAAATATAATTTCAACTTTGTGTTTTAAAAAAAATCAGCAATTTTGTTGCAAAATGCTGAGTTGCCATGGCTCTTAGGGGCATTTGGGGTAGACAGTTTTTTGATGGTTTTAAAAAGTTCCTTTTAGTTAGATTTGGCTAATGCTATTTGAGTTGAAAATAACTTTTTTTTAGCTTCCACAATTGCTTGTAAGTGGTGATGCAACGTTTGTGTTTTTCCTTGTCTGCATCACCATAGTTTTTGCGCCATACCCTCCCTAACAACTTACAGTCCAATTTTTTAGCTCTAAGCTCGTCCGAATACCAAGGAGCGGAAGGTAGAGCTCCTTAGGGAGTCCACTTTTATTCAGGAGCTAATTGGTTGCAGGTTATAGCTAGCCATTGATTGTATGCAGCCACGGCATCCTCCACTCCCGCGGAGGTCGCATCAAGCGCCTAAGGGAATTTTCGAATTTCTTGATATCCAATTTTCCCCAGGCTCTGGTCACAATCTCTTGGGCCGGTTTAGTACTGATTGCCCCCCTGACTGAACGGCACAGTGGTCAGACTACGAGATAGGGAGGACTGAGGTACAAACGAAGTCACCATTATTAGAGTATATACCATCAAGGGTATGTCCTTTTTCATGAGTTGGGGCCTTCACCAACTGTTGAAGGCCTCCTGCCCCCATGATTTGTTCCAGCCAGTTAGTATACAGATCAGAAAAGCTTTCTAAGTAGAAATTAAAATCACCCAATACCGTATAGGAGTCTAGACATAGTCCTTCTTTAAGTAAGGTGCCTACTGGTTCCAAAAACCCTTTTTAGGTCCTGGTGGGTGATAAAGTAGTATACCTTTGAAGGTCCTATGATTTATTGAATGGATATTAAAAGCTAAGACCTCACATGCCGTGTTAGAGGCAGAGAAAAAGTTGGGTTCCACTGAGTCATTATAGATGACAGCAAGCCCTCCCCCTTTTTTTCGTGGCCTGTCCAGAGTGTAACAATGAAACCCGGGGGGCGGGGGGGGTTACCTTCACTAGGTCTGGTCCAGAGGCATTGTCTGTCCATGCTTCCGTAATAAAGGCCAGCTTTACATCTAGTTCATCAACAGTAAAGCACATTCCGTGCTATGCTTAATTAAAGATCTGGCATTAAATAAGATACACTTTAAGGGGCCTGGACGAATGATATCAGTCTTCTTACCTAACTTAACGCTAGGACCAAATGCTGGTAGATTAAGGATGCGGGGAAGTTGTTGCTGACAGCTAGCGCAGGAAGTGCTCCCTAATGCTGTTGTTAACGGTAGTTAGTGGCATAGAGGGACAGCATGGCGTACCCTTACCAGGGTTCAGTCCATGCAGCTCCTCATTACTGTATCTTGTAATAGCAGAGAACAAATGGCCAGGGGGACTGGCCCTGTGCCTGGCCGGTGTGCGGACAGGCGCAGATGGGCTTGCCTTAGGCGCGCCATCGGCCGCTGCGCGTCCGCGTCAGCATGCCGGCCAAATAGCCCAGCCTTGAGCCACTAGACCGCTAACCTGGTAAAATGCCGGTGCGGCAGTTCAATCACCTTCCCACCTCCAATTCCCCTGTGCAAAATCAGTGCCAATGAGAGCAGCACATTTTAATATAGTAAATCAATGTAAAAGAACATTAAAAAGAAAGTGTGGTCTCACCTGGCGAGCATTCAACACAGCTTCGCCCAGGGAACCAGCGCCGCACAGACCGCAGTTTCTTGTGTGTGCTATAGTACTCAAAGTTTTAAAAGGCAAAATGTCCCTCTACTATGGTGTTGCAGGCCGATGAGAGCATTGGTTAGCGTACCAGTTTCGGGCTTGATGATCCAGCTAATGTTATACTAACCGCCATGCGCAAGGTCGAATGACCTCTGCTTAGGGCTTGTGTATCAAGGTCGATGTGCCACAACATTTATTTCATCTAATGTGCAAAGTCCGCTATCGGCCAGTGCAAATGCCCCAGCTTATATAACAAAGTGTAAAGTGCAATATTATGGAAGGGCATTGTGGGGGACCGTGGCCTTACAATGTTAAGGGTTGCTCTAAAGTGCTGAGTGCTAATGCAGCAGTCAGAAGTGAAACAGAAGTGTTGAGATACAAGATGCCATAATTTGCAGGCCTTTGTGAACATCCTAAGGCAATATTCTATGAAGCCGCCTACCACTTATAGGGCTGGCAATCATGGTGCGAAGTGCCATGTTGTATAGGGCTGAACAATCCACTCTAACATGATATTTTAATGCGCCAAATCATGATGTTTGTATGCAAATGTGAAGACATGGCTCGGCAATTTGGGCTGGACTGTTCCCATGAGGCACATGGTCAAGACTGATTTGCATACAGCTGTGTCTGAACTGGGGTGGCGAAGCGAGCTAAAGAATGATGATGGATTCAACCCAGATCTGTGTCTGGGGGTGAGTGTCTGAAAAGTTTCAGCGCCCCGTCCATCATCTCCTTGTTTTTGCTTTGTTTGCCCCAAGTAGGCAGGATATGCCCAGACGTGGGTCCCTTGCTCACGTTGCCACTGGATTCAAGCTATCCTGGCTGATGAGGGCTGTTAGCCCGAAACCAGTCCCAGGATGCTTGTTTCCGGTCCAGGGAAGACATGGCTTGGCAGTTTGGGCTGGAGTGTTCCCATAAGGCACAGGGTCAAGACTGATTTGCATATAGCTGGGTCTGAACTGGGGTGGCGAAGTGAGCTAAAGAATGATGATGGATTCAACCCTTGTGTTTGCTGAGCATGCAAACATACCCTGGTAATCAGACATAGTTTATATTTTTAAAAAGCCGCCTGCTACTTATGAGGCTTGGTTCTCAAGCCGCCTGCTACTTATGAGGCTTGGTTCTCATGTTGCTAAGTGCCATGGTGTATGAGACTAAACAAACCGTGCTAGCCTATTCATTTAGAGCGCCACATCTCAACACAAATCAATGTATTCAAAGAGCATGCCAAAGAAATTTGTTAACCATACATAATCACTAGGCACAAGACAATTGTAGTCTTTTTAAGCTTTGCAAGCTTGCAGTCAGTCCCAAATCTTCCATATTTCAGTAGGCCCAGTGTTCGTGAGTTGTTAGACTGGCTTCTCGTAGAAACCTTCCAGCTTCCGAAAAGAACTTTCCAAATTGAGCTAGTTGCTCTGGAACCACTGTGGTGTAGATTAGCATTAGTGTCTCTTGTATGTTCTTGTCCCATGCTGCACGAACTTGTCCTTAGATATATTAGTCTCTGTTGTAACAGGCCCGCACAGCAACATGCAATGTGAATAGCCGATTCAGAGTGGTATTGGCACAGCCTACATTGCCCATAAACCTGTGTCAAGTTCTTCCAGTGGGCCCTGCATTCCCATAAAGGCGTTTTTAAAAGCCTTGTTGCTAATATGTTCTTAAAGGCTTGTTTTCCAATGGTTGTTTTCAAATATGGTTGACATACGATAGCTGTGTTTGATGCCGCAAGCCCCGCAGCTCCTCTAATATTTCTGGCTAGTTTTATGTCAAGTTCTCTTGAGGCCTTCCTGCCATGTTCCTTTAACATTTTCTTTAATTGTACTGTAGTTGTTGGGGGATCTGTCAAGGAACTTTACCCAATTGCTTTTTTGGTCCAGAAAAAGTGTGTTTAGTTCTCCTCGCAAGGCCTTTGGATCAGCCCTGGTCACCTGGTGGTAGAATCTGAATATGTCTTTTTAACACGCAATGCCCATGTTTACCAGATTAAACTCAAGACAGATCAATGTGCACTGGTTGTTTTTTTGATTACTGAATATTTTCCTGTATGAGGCTATGTGGCTGCGCTCTAGTGGCCCAGTACGCCTGCCAGGGAAGGCAAGGTGGCCATAATTTATTGTTGGTAATAATTTTGCCGAGTCTTTGGATTGCCTCTGCCGATTTACTGTTTAGTTTTGTAGTTTAATTTAGATAGGGCATATGTAGTTTTGGTTGCTTTTCCTGCTTGTGCAATTGCCTGCAGTGTGGGTTTCCAGTGTCTGACAGCCAGACTCCCAGGTTGTTTCAGCGGGCCTAGTTTCCATTCAAGCTAGTATTTTTTTGTTCTTCGTCCGAAAATCAGGACTTTGGTTTGTTCGTCAGTCGCCTGCAGAGTATTCCTTGTGTTATATGAGTGAAGTATGTCCAGTGCCCTCCTCACGGGTTTGAGCCTGTAGTACCCGATCAGCCGCATACTGTATTATTGGATGTTTTGTCTGGTCTGATTTGGGAGGGAAAGTGTGCAATCCCCATCTAGATCTGCTGTGTATGTTAAGCAATGTGGAGGGGATGATGCAGCTCTGTTTTAGCCCTTTATTGGTGAGGCGCGAGTCTGTGTTATCTTGGTCCTCACCCAAGTGTTGGTGTATGGCGCTCTTATTGCTGCGAGCAGTTGCTTTAGTATGCCCCATCGCGCTTGTTTTTCCGGAGGATGTTGTGATTGATACCACCAAATGTGGTGCTGTAATCTGCATAACAAGCCTATAGTGGTAGCGTAGTCATTACATAGGCCCTCATGCCGAGGTACGAGAAAGCAATGACGTTGTCCATTGTAGGGGAGCTAGGCCTGAACCCTGTCTGATAGTTTAGAATGATTTTATTCTCGCTAATCCAGCCTTCCCGCTCATGTAGGAGTACTTTTGCAAAGGCTTTACCATCATCATCCAATAAGGCTAGAACAGTGCAGCAGCCAACACCAGCAGACCTGCCTGGAGCATCTGTTCCTCTTCTACTTCCGGGGGAAAGGTGAGTGGAAGAGCGTGCTAGGTCATGATGGCTGAGTGGGGTCCACGCTGTCAATACCGAACAGGCGAATTGCACATATGTAGTTTATACAGTTGGCAAAGACCTATCCTGCTACCCCATTTGTATTTGCGGGTGCTTCCACCCAGAATTGGGTCCAGAGGGGAACGCGTCTTGTGTGCTTGAACTAAAGCAGAACAAATAGCTCTATGGTTTGCAAGCACATGTATCTGGGTTAAAAGGCTATGGTTATTGCACCGTATTATTGTAATGCAGAATAATCACCTTTTAGTCTGCCCCTCCCAGATTAAAACCATCTCCTCTTTTTACTGGTGTGCCATTTCATCATCTTGATTAAATAGCCATATTAAATTATTTCCTGTGGTTTATTTGATCAATTGTGAAAGCATTATTTAATTTCAGAGCTGGGTGCCAGAGGTTCAGGTTACCTAACTGGTATTATCCATCTGTGCCAGCATGTTCTTTAGAATTTTTAAGGTTCTCTTGACATTTAACAGATGAAATATGAGAAAACAGAGGCAAGAATCTGTATCATTTACTGTAACCTCAGTAACAGTTAAGCTAGATAAGGGCGTGGAAAAATACATCATTTCCTTTGAGATAATAAGATTGTTGGACTTGCTAAGCACAGACGGGCAAAATGAAACTGAACACTTTCAGATCGAACAGTTTGTTCTCTCATGGCCACTACCTCCAAGTGGGCCCTGCCTGCCCAAGGACCTGCGCAGACCAACTACCCCATGTTTCCATCCTCCACCTTCCCTATGTTTCCATCTTCCACCTTCCCTGAAGACCCCCTCACACTGCGCCCCTCCCCCCCACTGTGCGTACTTTCCTTTCCCACTTGGCCTTCCCTTGTCGCTGGGACCCCAAACACAGAACATTTTTGTGAGCTGATGTACCTCCCCGTCCTAGTGCTCCCCCCAGTTGCATCTGCCCTGGTGGTCCCACGCGTAACCCCCGCACAGCCACAACAACCCCAAGGGAAACCTCTGAACTGATCCCCAACTGTCGACCCTGGTTGATTTCCCCACCTGGTGTCATCTTTCATCAGACAGCCTCGACAACTTCTTGATGCCACAACATTACACCTGAATCTCCCAGTAAGTCCTGGTATTCCAGCATTTACATCACCGTGTCCGTATGCAACAGAACAGGAAGCAGGTAATCGTGTAAACACTACAAAACTCTACAAAGTCTATTAGTCCATTCAATCAGTCAATCAGGGGGGTCTAAAGCGCGCTACTCACCTGTAAGGGTCTCAAGGGGCCTGGGGGGGAAAGCACACCGATCTGTTCAGCCAAAGAGCCAGGTCTTGAGGGTCTTCTTGAAGGTGTTTATGGATGGGGAGAGTCTGATGTCTGCCGGGAGTTCATTCCAGATCTTGGCTACAATATGAGAGAATGATCTTCCTCCTGCTCTGGCTCTGTGGATGCGCGGGGTTTAGACCAATGCGAGGTTGGAGGATCGGTGGTTCCATTTGGGTACGTGGAAGTTGACTCTGTTGTTGAGGTATTAGGTCCGATGTTGTGCAGACATTTGTAGGTGTGAGTTAGGACTTTGAAGCTGACTCTCCTCTCCACGAGGAGCCAGTAGAGTCTCCGTAGGTGTTGGCTGATGTGTTTGTGGTGGGGGATGCCGAGGGCAAGTCTGGCCGCGGTGTTCTGACTAGTCTGGAGCTTGCCGAGATGAGTAGTACAAGAGCCTTGAATGTCAGGTGTGGTCGGAACACGTTATCAGAAGGCGCAAGAGACCGAGAGAGGCTAACAGTGGGAGAAAAATTGAAGTTAAATGGAGATGCAAGCAATAGAATAAGGGTGTGGGAAGATTCAGAACCTTGAGAAAAAGAGGAAAAAGGGGAATTGTATAGACCCTGATTGTAAACGTTTATAAAAGTGCCTTCAATGGACTATAGTCATCTTCCCTCTCCTCATTTTGAAATGAAATGAAAAACAATTTATAACGCGCGACTAAAACCCGAAGGCATCAAGGCGCCTAACAAAACAGAAGTACTCAAAAAAGGCAGGAACAAAACTACAGGTAGGCTTTGACAAAGAGACGAGTCTTCAAGGCCTTTCTAAAAGCATGTAGGGTAGGCAGGGACTTAATTTCATCCGGTAGAGTATTCCACCATTTCGGCGCTAGAGTCGAGAAGGCTCTGCCCCCCCACTTAGCTCTCCTAATGCGGGGTGTACATAGCAGAGACTTCTTGGCAGAGCGTAAATTTCTGGAAGGGTTGTAAGAGACCAAGAGGTCACCAATTCCTCCCGACCTATTTCTTGCCAAGGCTCCATATGTCAGGCAGAGAGTTTTAAAAAGAATCCTATCCTCCATTGGGAGCCAATGAAGGAGTTTCCTGGCAGCAGTGGCTGAGGAACGTCTAGGCAGGTCTAAGACAAACCTCGCTGCTGCGTTCTGAACCATTTGTAACCGCTGCAGCAGGCCCTTGTTGATCCCTGCATGCAGCGCGTTACAATAGTCCAATCTCGACCCTATGAGAGCTACCACAACCTGCTTTCTCGCTTGCGGAGACAGATAGTGTTTGATCTTCCTTAGAATGTGGATGACCCCCCAGCAGGTAGCAATTGTTCTATTTACCTGCTGCTGCATACTAAGCAAGGGGTCAATCAAGACACCCAGATTCTTAGCTAGGCCCGTGGGAGCTGGGCAGGCTCCCATCGAAGTGGGCCACCATTCCGCCGACCATATCTCCTCCTTCCCTCCAAACACCAGAATCTCCGTCTTCTCGCCGTTAAGTCTCAATGAATTGTTAATCATCCATTGGGCGACTGCCTCCATACAAGATCTAAAATTGGAGGCAGTCAGGGTGATAGACTGTGCGAGAGACACTAGGATCTGGGTATCACCAGCGTAGGAGACTACCTCCATCCCAAAAGATCTAATAAGCCTGGCCAGTGGGGTTACATAGATGTTGAAAAGGGTCGGACTTAATGCCGACCCCTGAGGAACAGGAAGGGATGGAGATAGAAACTCTCCCAGCTTAACTCTCTGTTCTCTCCGATCAAGAAAAGAGGTCAGCAGGCCAAGAGCAGACCCCTCCACCCCTATCTCCCTCAGTCGAGATGTTAATACCGAGGGAGAGAGGGTGTCAAACGCCGCAGTAAGATCCAGGAGGACGAGCAAGGTAGTCTGGCCCCTATCCACCCTAGTGCGGATGTTATCAAGCACAGTAGTAAGGGCAGACTCCGTACTATGCCCCCTCCTGAAACCATGCTGCGAATTATCAAAGAGGTCGGAGTTTTCCAGAAAAGCTGAGAGATGCTGGTTCAGATGAATTTCCAGCATCTTTGCAGGGGCTGGGAGCAGGGAAATGGGACGGAAGTTTTTTAACACCCCAGGATCAAGCGTAGGTTTTTTCAGCAGTGGTTTCACTACTGCCCTCTTCCACTGCGATGGAAAAATACCGTCCCTCATGGCCCTGTTCATGATCTCCAGGAGTGGCGGCAGCAGAGTCTCCTTACACTGCTTTAGGAGCTTGAGAGGGCAGGAATCTAGCGGGGAGCCCGACTTGATCCTGCTGGGCAGACTCTCCAAGTCAGATAGAGAGAGGGGAGGGAAGCTACCCAGACTCGCCTGTGAGGAGACCTCGGCCACTAATGCAGGGGGGGAAAGGGAGGGAGGAAGGGTGGATAATGAGATCTTCTGCAGCTCTAACGCCGAATAGATGTCACCAATTTTAGTTTGGAAAAATTGGGCAATGTCGTTGCAGAGCTGTTGAGACCCAACAACAGGGTCAGGCATCTGCAGGGAGGTAAGAGCGTCCACGATTTTAAAAAGCTCTATCGGGGAGGATAGGGAGGTGGTCCGGATTGTAAAGTACTCCTGCTTGGCTCTAATAACCTCAGCCTTATACCTCCTCAGTGATGTTTTGTGAGCTACTTTATCCTTAAGGTCCCAGGAGGTCCGCCAAAGGCGTTCCTGTCTCTGACTCCCTGCCTGAGAAGCCTAAGCGACTCCGAAAACCAGGGGGCCGACGGCCTTTTCCTGGCGCAATAGCGCATGGAGGCCAGGGCCAGCTCTTCTATTGCTACTGAGACCGCGGTATCTAGTTGAAATACCGCCCTACCTACATCTTCCTCCCGTGAAATAGCCTCACAAGGGATCCTCAGAGCAAGTGAATCATTTGTAATATTTTTAAAATTTCTCCGAGATACCATTTTACTCCCCTCCTTTGATTTACTATTCAAGGAAATAGAGGTCAGCTCTATCGGGACAGCAAAATGATCATACCACGAGAGAGGAAACGGATCTTTAGCAGTCAGCCTCCCGTCATTCGAAAAAATTCCATCAAGCGTATGACCCGCCTGATGGGTAGCCCCCTTAACTCGCTGTTGAAGCCCACAGGCAGATAAGGCATCAAGCAGGGAGAGGGTTTCTATGGACTCCAAATTCTCCAAATGGAAATTCATGTCCCCCAGAATCGTAAAATGCTCACAGCCGAAATAGGGTTCTAAAATGGCGAGCAACTTTTGTCCAAAATCCTTTCTGGACCCCGGAGGTCTATAAATGAGGATACCCGTAAATGGAGTCGCCATAGGACCCTTTAAAGAAAAATAAAGGGCCTGAAAGGCATCCTGAGGGTCGGTTAGAGCAATGGTGTGACATACAAGATCTTCCTTGAACAGAATGCCTAACCCTCCCCCCATCCGTCCTACTCTATCCTGCCTAACCAGTGTGTAGCCTTCTGGGACAGCTTCCACCAAATCGGGGCCCGAGGAATCTTTGGCCCAGGTTTCACGCCCAGGTTCCACGCCCACTTTAGGCCACACCCCCCTCAGATAAAAATGTGCATGCACAGGAAGCGCAGCGGACGAGCGCAGCGGGAGCGCCGTTTGCGTGCCAAAGGCGCGCTTAAGGCAAGCCCGTCTGCGCCCGTCCGCGCCAAGACCGCGACAGGTGCAGGAAACTCTGCCCAAATCACCACGCACATCAGGTACCTTCCTAGCGACCTCCACCGACTACGTGGCAAAAACAATTGCTCCTGCAAACTTGATATGTCGAACCTTACCGGCTCGTTCAGCTGTAAACTATGCCGTTGGTCTTCCATCAAAACCCCTGCCCATTTGCCCACCCCCATATCCCTCCCCAGGGCTAGCAAGCCGCCCTTTAAAGGTGGGCTAATAAATGCACGCTCTATGTGTAAACCTAGCCAAGACATACGAGACCTCATTCTCGATTCTGACCTTGACTGCCTCCTGATAACTGAAACCTGGCTAACGGAAGATAGCAATCCGGACTTAGCCATTGCCCTCCCCCAGGGTTTTTCCATATTTAGACATGACAGACAGAAAGGGAGAGGCGGAGGAGTTGCAATAATACTGAAAAATAGTTACACCTGTCACATTTTTAACTTGGACCCCTTAAAAAACACCGAAGGCCTTGGTTTCTCAATCAAACTCAACGAATCCTCGTCCTTCTCAGGTAGCCTGATCTATCGCCTACCCGTTAATGCTTCCAGGTTCCTAGACACATTGAGCGACTCTCTGGGTCATCTTTTACTCAGATACCCACACTTCACCCTACTCGGGGATTTTAACCTACATCTGGAGTCCAAATCCGACCCACAGACCAACAACTTTCTACAGACCCTAGAAATATTCAACCTTCAGCAAAGTGTCACATTGCCCACTCATTCCCTAGGGCATACACTCGACGGTGTTTGTTCCAACTTTCCCCTTCTAACTACCCTACCCCCTGTCCCTCAAATTTGGACGGATCACAGCCTGATCCTGTTCCACATCAAAACCTTACGCTCACAAACCTCCAGTAAGCCCAATCCACATTTTGACAATTCCGTCAACTGGAAAAAGGTTCAAGAAATTCTTGCACTTTATCCTATCCCCCAATCTCAGGCCCCCACTTTCACCGGCGACGTTGAACACGACGCAAATCTTTTTCAGATCTGGATCTCTCAAGAAATCAGAACTCGGAACCCTCCTAATCGCCCCCACAGAACAGATAAAAATCCCAAATCCAATGCCCCCTGGTTCACCCCCGAACTTGTCACATCCCACCTATTGTGTAGAAAAGCCGAACGTAAATGGCGTAGAACGTATGACAATGCTGATCGTCTTTCATATATCCAACTAAGAAAAATTTACCACTCCAACATTAAATCTGCCAAAAAAATCTTCTACGTCAACGCCATTAAGGAGTCCAATCAGAAACAAAAAACTCTTTTTTCAATAGTGAAATCATTCACTCAGCCCAAAGCGTTACAACCCGAAATTCCCCCATCACAAGATCTTTGTAACAAAATAGCTAACTACTTTGAGGAAAAAATTGACGCCATTCAAAAAAAGTTCCCCCCCCCGCAAACAATTCAAGACTCACGCAATTCGCCTCAGAAAGATTCTCCAGGCGGTAGTCTTAAAAGTTTCTCTCCTGTTACCTTAGATCAAACCAGAGAAGTCATCCTGGCGTGCAAATCGGGTTCTCCTTCCGACCCCTGCCCACCCAAAATTCTCCACCAACTCATCGACGTGGTGAATCCAATCATTAATCTTATCGTTAACTCATCGCTTCGCACTGGATCTGTCCCTCGCCTGTGGAAACAGGGAATAGTTAAACCCCTTATGAAAAAAGCCAACAAATCCACGTCCGACCTCACCAATCTTCGTCCAATTTCACTCCTCCCAGCTCTGGGGAAAATCACCGAACAAATGGTTTACAGAGAACTCAAACGATATCTTGAAGCTCACAATGTACTCCATCCGCAACAATCTGGTTTTCGCCCCAATCATTCTACCGAAACAGCACTGATCGAACTTTCAGACTCAATAAAGATGCTACAAGACCAGAAGAAGAATGCCATCCTCATTCTTCTCGACCTTACTGCGGCGTTCGATACTATCTCCCACTCCATCCTGATTAGTAGACTGACGGACATAGGGATTTCTGAAGTGGCCCTATCTTGGATAAAATCCTTTTTAACCGACAGATCCCAAACTGTCGCTCTTGGTCCTTACCACTCCAAAGAGAAGAGGGTCTCCTCTGGTGTCCCCCAGGGCTCCATCCTGAGCCCCCTCCTCTTTAACATTTACCTTATCCCACTCATATCCCTGATTGAGTCATTCGGCATACCGGTAACATCGTATGCCGATGACACGCAACTCATCGTACCCCTAGAGGATAACTCGACCAAGGCAGAGCTCAACCTCAAAAACTGTCTGAAGGCTGTCTTCCAATGGATGGATACTAACCATCTCAAATGCAACTCCAGCAAAACGGAGATCCTCCCCATTGGAAGAAATACCATCTTCTGCCCAGCCCGCTGGTGGCCGGAAGACTCAGCTGCCCCCCCCCCAGACAGTAACAACTGCAAGGAATCTTGTCGTCCTGTGCGATACGGACTTATCCTTCGACCAACACGTCAGGTCTGTAGCGGGCCGATGCTTCGGAATTATAAAATCTCTAAAAAAAATTCTTCGACTTTCTACCGCTCGACTCCAGGAAAACCGTTACAGTGGCCCTAATAATCTCACGCCTGGACTACTGTAATGGTCTCCTTAATGGTCTCCTTGCTGGAGCTAAAAAGGCTACACTCAATAAGCTCCAAAGTGTACATCACACCGCAGCCCGACTGGTTCTAAAGCTACCCAGGAAATCATCAATATCCGCAGTTCTAAGATCCTTGCACTGGCTCCCACTTCACAAAAGAATATTTTTTAAGATGCTGATTGTCGCCTTCCGGGCTTTCAATAAATCCGGCCCTAAATACCTTACCCAACGCTTCCCCCACTACAACCCGAGTAGATCCCTCCGCTCCTCCCATGACAACCTCATCCTACCAGTCAGGTTTAACATGAAGACAAAAGGTGGAAAAACCCTTAGCTTCTTAGCCACAAAAGCCTGGAACCTCATGCCCAAAAATCTCAGACACCAAACTCAAGAAAAACCCTTCAGAAAACTGCTAAAAACTTGGATTTGTAACCTTCCGGATGACTACACCAAGGCAGCCATATAATTCCCACAGCCACTACGAAATGTTTCGATCCCCTACCTGGAAATCCAGCGCCATGATGCTCCTTCCGGAGCGAACGCTGCGCTTTATAAATACCCCTACAAATTACAAATTACAAATTCAGTAACAAAAACCCAAGAGGGTTTTCTGTCTAGGACAAAATCTTTAAAAGCAACAATATGTCTTATAATAGATCGTGCATTTAAAAGGAATCCATGTTCGCTTAAAACACAGCTGCCCTTAGTATCACCTTTTGCGGCCAAGATAGGGCCAGGGAAAGAAACAAACCTAACAGGGTCTGCCAAAAAGCAGACACATGGGGATGAATTAAGAAAATCTTCTGGACATAGTTTATGATGGCAGGACAACCTTGTCGGATGGAGATTCAACAGATCATGGCAGGAGTACCTGATAGGAGGGCGAACCCCAGCAACCATCCCAGTCTACAGCCCGACCAGCCCGTCCTCAGCGCGGACGGGCGCAGACGGGCTGGACTCTGGCGATGCTTCGGCGCACACGCAGCGCGCATACGCTGCACGCCACCACACTAAGATTTTATAGGGCTCTAGCCGGTCAGCCTGACTGCTAGAGCGCTCGTCCAATGTCTCAGGCGTCCCCTCCCAACCCCCAAGATGGCGCTCCAAAAAGCCCTAAATGCGATGGCCAGCCCGCTGAAATCGCGGTGGGGGGCACAAGTTATGGTGTAAGCAGTGCGGAAGGTGAGCTAAAAACAAGGCGAAATACAAATTAATTTTACAACTAAGATGTCAAAAACGGGGATATTTAAAAATAAAAGCGGCGCCTGATTTGCAAAGCGCAGCGCGCAGTGATGTATGGCTTAACAGGCAGACCCACCTTTACTGACGATCTAAATAGTCGACAGTGGTCCACACCTGAGTTGCCTCTAGCCGGTCAGCCTGACTGCTAGAGCGCTCGTCCAATGTCTCAGGCGTCCCCTCCCAACCCCCAAGATGGTGCTCCAAAAAGTCCTAAACGCGATGGCCAGCCCGCTGAAATCGCGGTGGGGGGCACAAGTTATGGTGTAAGCAGTGCGAAAGGTGAGCTAAAAACAAGGCGAAATACAAATTAATTTTACAACTAAGATGTCAAAAATGGGGATATTTAAAAATAAAAGCGGCGCCTGATTTGCAAAAGTGCTGCGCGCAGTGATGTATGCCTTAACAGGCAGACCCACCTTTACTGACGATCTAAATAGTCGACAGTGGTCCACACCTGAGTTGCCTCTAGCCGGTCAGCCTGACTGCTAGAGCGCTCGTCCAATGTCTCAGGCGTCCCCTCCCAACCCCCAAGATGGCGCTCCAAAAAGCCCTAAACGTGATGGCCAGCCCGCTGAAATCGCGGTGGGGGGCACAAGTTATGGTGTAAGCAGTGCGGAAGGTGAGCTAAAAACAAGGCGAAATACAAATTAATTTTACAACTAAGATGTCAAAAACGGGGATATTTAAAAATAAAAGCGGCGCCTGATTTGCAAAGCGCAGCGCGCAGTGATGTATGCCTTAACATGCCTTAATATGCCTTTTCTCTTGCTTTGTTGTCATCTGAGCAGAGGCAATCTTAATTTGACAATGGTTCATAGGGATCTCCATGAAGTGTTCCATGTAGCGATTTAATTTAATATCAGTTATCACATCAGGATTAGGACTAAAGTTTAAGTCATCCTTGCTGTGGCCCTTGGGTCTCGACAATTACCATTGATGTTTGCGACTTGCAAATTGCATTAAATTGCGAGTCGCAATTTTCGAATCTCAAACATCAATGTATAACAGTTTCAGAGACACTGTTTGCGATTTCCAATGGGGTCGCAAATTGCATGCCTCATGCATATTAATGTGGCTGTCGCAGTTTGCAACCCCATTGGGAATGGCTGGCACTCCCAGGGATGGTGGCCAGCAGACCACCATGTCTGTGACTGCTTTGTCAATAAAGCAGTTTTTTTAATGCAGTCTGTTTTCCTTAAAGGAAAACTGGATGCATTAAAAAAAAAATAATGAAATGTTTGTTTCATTTTTTAAGGTCAGGTAGTGGTCCCGGGGACCACTGCCTGCTCTTAAGAAATGTTTGCACACCCATTCACAAAGGGAAAGGGGTCGCCTGGGGACCACTTCCCTTTTGCGTATGGTTTACCACCCTCTTCAAGAGGGTGGTAAACTGCAAGTGTTTTACTACTGCAAACGCGGTCGCAAAACATTCTTACATAGGGTTCAGAGTTGCTATTAGGAAGGGACGCCCTTGGAACGCCCCTTCCTAATAGCAAGTCGCTAACCCTATTTTGTGAGTCGCTATTACATTAGCTACTCGCAAAATAGGGTTGGTACATTGTGCTACTGTTTTTTGCTGTCACAAAAGTACAAAATGCCCCTCAGCAACTGCAAAAAATGGTCGTACATCTGGTCCTCAGTGTGTTGTGCAGCTGTTTTTATTCGGTCTGGATAGGTCACCACTCAAAACAGTGTGGCTCAAACCTTGTTATGTGTAGGTGCAGTAACTATGTAACACAAACCTGATGGGCCTACTATGTTACATTCCTGACAGTAGTGCTCATATATGACTTGCTCCGTCTGCCAATATCAGAGGATATTCCACACAAGCAGCACGTTGTCTTTTATTTCCTATTTCTATATGCGTTTCCTAGAGATTCTGTGGTTCTCTTTGCTCTTTTTGCTAACTGCTCCTACCAGGGCTGAGGGTATTGCTATACACGAATTTCTTTTTTTCGATCGAGCGGAGGCAGGTGAGCATGCGCTGTCTTCGAGATGTGCTGTACTCAGTATATGTGCTAACGGCTCATCCAGTTCCTTTTTACTCCTCACTTCAATTGTCCTTCAAAAATTCTTCCTCGCTAGTGGTTTATCCTTCTGGTTTGTCCCGCCTTGTTGTCGTTTGTATCTGCCTATAGAGCACCACCTAACTTCCCCTCACTTTACGCTGTTGTATTTGTGTTGTTTATCTGAAACTCTTTTTTCTGTCACGCACTCTGCTTCGAGTTCCATTGCACAATGTTGTTTCTGCTCCAGCTCAGGACTGTCATTAACCCAAATCTTTATTTCATTATTTAAAAAAACACAGACGCTGGTTTTTGCAATTTTCCTTTTATCCGTATTTTACACAAATGTGAACACCAATTCCTGCATCTGTTGTCGTTCGTTGTAACTGCAACGCAGAACAGAAATGGTGCACCATGATTTTTCAATTTAATCCCAGGTCACTTCATATTATGAGTATGAAATGTGTATCATCACAATATGTTTCTCCGTCATGCACAGAGATGGCAGATTTAAAAAAAGCATGGCCTCATATTAAGGCCACGGGTTTGATACACCGTAAGGTCACGGCCTGGGATTGAATTGAACAATCAATCGAATTATTATTAAAAGAGCCCTGACGAAGTTCAAGTGCAAGCTGAACGAAACACGTTGGCTGGATGTATGCGTTGATGCAAAGAACTTGAATTGATTTAATAAAAGAGATCCTTAAAAGGAATACCTGTCAGTACGCATTTCCTTGTTGACTCTAGATAAGAAGCTGTATGGTGCACCATTCCAAAAAATTGGTAGGCAGTAGCTCCTGGTTTGGAAACTGGCTTCTATGCCCGACCGCACCAGTAAAGCAGCAACTCCTCAGGCGGAGCTGCGTGGTACAGGCTTCCCAGGGCGGAAAGTGCAGGCTCCACCAGGAAATACATACCACTTGAGTATCTGTCTCTGTGCATTCTCCACCCCCATAGTCCCCCCCTTCAATCACCGCCTTCATTCTGTTGGGTGCTTAACTTTAAAAACAAGCATTTGCGATGCAATAGGTCTCGCATTACTGAAAGTTTGAGCTATTGGCTTTACAAATAATAATGCAACAACAATAGCTTAAACTTTAATTAATGCAAGACCTATTGCATTGCAAATGCTTGTTTATTTGTTAACAAAACATCTCATTAACTTGGCGTGCCAGCAGTTTGGTCTTTTTTTAGTTGTGGTTGGTTGTTTTTATCAAACTTCTTGTCATTATTAATTGTCCATAAAAACAGCATTGTTTCATCATGATGGAGCTTGGCTGGATTGCTGTAGGAAATTCGTTTAAGCTGCGGGAGTAAGATGTCACAGCCTTGATTTGAGCTGTGATTTAGCTTCCACACAGCCCAAACAATGTGACTCTTAAAAGGTAAGCTGTGAAGAATACCTGGCACAAGCAGCTATGCCATTCTGATAGAAATGCATTACAAAAGATATACATGTAATGAGTAGAATAACAGAAAATGAAGATACTTGGATTTAGCGATTAGAAGCTATAGCAAAAAAACAGAAACATGCGTATTAGAAATATTATGAAGTGAGAAATCACTATTAGTCTATAGGGATCAAATACCAGATCTAAGCACCCTTTGCGTTCCATCCTACAACAACCTGTGGCTTTGTAAAAGTCAGTGATTCATACCAGTCAAATGTTTTTCTTTCAAACTTAGAAATGTTTCTGATGTTTGAAAATCTTCAGCCAAGCAATGCTGGAATTTCCTAGCCGAGAATACCTTCACAAGGAGGGACACATTATTTGAGCAAGCCCGCTGTTACCTTAAACTTTGCACCAAAGATCAGAGCATGAAAGAACCACTACAAATAACGGCAATAATAGAAGCAATAGTGCTAATGTTGATGAAGTGAGTTGGGTGAGCTTTTTCAATAAAAAAATAGATACCCATTGTCTAGATAATGATAAATGTTTTAATAAAAGTCTAATTGATATGCATAAAGTAATAGATAGAGGGACTGAGGGTTGTACTCCCCCTCCTCAATGTAGAGTGGATTTGGGGCCCTGGCCGCTCGATAAAGTAAAAAAAGCAATAAATAAGATTAGATCCAACGGAGCACCAGGTCCAAATGGTATCCCGAATGCAATATTTAAAGCTGATATAAGTAACTGGCCGGAGTTGCTAATGCTTCTGTTTAACGAAGTTCTTAAAACAAATCTTATTCCGCTATCTTGGCATGGGAGTGTTATTCAACCTATATATAAGAGTGGCCCACAGGATAATCCGGCTAACTATCGTTTAATTACACTTACTGATGTAGAGGCAAAATTGTTTGCTAGTTGCCTGTTGGAAGAGCTAGAGGCTTGGGCCACAAAGGAAGATCTTATCCCTAATTTTCAAACTGGGTTTAGAAAGGGAGAATCTACCCACACCAATTTGATTTTATTAACATTATTAGGTGAGAGAGCCAAAACCAGGATGCAAAGATTATATGTATGTTTTATTGATCTAAAAGCCGCTTTTGATTCTGTGGCGCGAAATACTCTCTGGGGTAAGTTAAGGAATTGGGGTATTCCGGAATCTTTATTAAAGAGGATCATACTTTTATACACAAATACCTGGGTGCAGATCAAAATTGGCGATGGAAAGCATATGACCCGTCGATTGGATACGAATGTGGGATTGAAACAAGTCTGTGTGTTGGCTCCTTGCCTTTTTAATCTTTTTATGGCCGACTTGCCTGCCCATTTTAAAAATAGTAACTCACATTCGCCTTTTATTCATGGTCAAGAAATCAAATACCTGCAATATGCAGATGATACCATTTTATTGAGCCAAACAGAAATAGGGTTAAAAAGGTTAATTGACTCATTTAATGGCTATGTTACTCAAAATGGACTAACAAGTAATACAAAAAAGACAAAAATAATGACTATGGGAAAAGGGAAACAGAGGGTTAAGGAGTGGAATATCAATGGCCTGGTAATTGAAAATGTGAAATCTTATAAATATCTAGGGATCACGTTTGATGACGGTTTGATATTTAGACAACATTTTAATAACCTTGAAGCCAGGGGCTGCTTTCTTGCATTTGCTTTCAGGAAATTAAGAGACAAATTATTATGCCCTAATTATGATCATCTGATGAAGGTGATGAGAGCAAAGTTAATTCCATCATTGGACTATTGCTCAGTCATCTTTCGGCGCAAAGACGCGAAAGTGCTCGATGACATAGAAATTCGAACTTATAAAGCTGTTTTGAAAATCCCTAAATATATAAGTCGAGCAAACATAAGATTGGAATTTGGATTGAAAAACCAAATTGTGGCGCGTCAATCAGCATTTCTGAAGTCCTTAATATTATTAGCCCGATAGGAGGTAGGATCTTTAGCAAAGCTAAGTTGGCTTGAAACTTCAGAAGGGGAATACTAAAAAAACTGGCAGCTGTACCTAACTGAATGTTTAGGTAACTTTGATTGCCCTAACTTAGAAGATGAAATGAGGAGTAAAGTAGTTTTTAAAAAAGAAATGAATCAAATGGCCGCACTACTAATGATCATAGCTGACAAAGAAGAATTAAGGAAAAGAAATCATTTCTGGACAATTGCTAATTCCTTTGGTAAACTGACGCCTCAACCCTATTTAGCATATCATTTAAAACCAAGGTTTAAGAATAAATGTATGCACTTGAGGTTGGGAAGATATCCGACTAAGGATGGCATACCGAAATGGGAGAACCAATGGTCATCGAGTATTTGCAGGCTTTGTGGGCAAAGTGATGAATCAATAATTCATATAGTAACTTTATGTCCAGCTTTGGCAGACACTCGGAAGACCATTCTAAAACCGATCTTTAATGAATTAGGAATTAGAACATGTAGACAAGCACTTACTACCTGTTTGAGTGGAGCGAATATTAAACTTACTTATCTTTCTGTTAAGTTTATCATCATTGCAGAGAATAAACTTAAAGGCTTAGAACGGGTAAATAATTGTATTGCGATAAAAATACGTAAGGAACATAATTTAACGAACGTTATATGAATGCAAAGTGTTAAGCTAGCTTAAGGGTCTGGGAGTATATTTTAATGTAGCTAGGCACATTGCACTTTATTATCGCTTGCACATGGAACACAGCTTAAAAATGTATTTGTAACTACAACTGCCAACAGAAGTCACTTTATGTAAACGCTGCTAAAATAGTTCTTGGTGCAATTTTAAGGCATTTTAGTAAGTTTTATTTATTTATTTATTGCATAATATATTACTGTTGTACTTTACCCTCGCCTGTACATGAAATACAGCAAAACAATTGTATTTGTAATTGCATCTGTCAACACAAGTCACTTTAAAGTAAATGCTGCTATAATAGTTTTTGGGGCAAATCATAAGGCATTATAGTTGGTTTTAAGGATTTTAATTATTGTGTATTGTATGAACGTTTTGATGGAATGGTCAACTATCAACTTATTATTGGAGTATCACTTTATGATGTTAATAGCACTGTGTATAGTATATGCTTGTTTTATTCGGTTGTTTTATCTTTCCTTGTTTGTAATGATTTTAATTAATCAACAAATAAATACTTACTACTACACTAAAATTGTGCCAGATGTTGTCTAAAATTATCACACTGCCACGTCCTCTCTTGTGCAGCAGTAAAATCCAGGGTTATTTCACAATATATGCTGTAATCCAAAAGCATTACCACAACCCTTTACACAACAGAAAGGTAAAAGGTTTGAACCTTCTTCATTTATGTGTATCTCTCGCTTCCTAAATCCTTTCCAATTAAAAACCTGCTATATAGGTTTTTGTTGAGGAATCAAGCATCCAAGGACCGGTTTCTGGCTATCAGCCTTCATCAGCCTGGATAGCTTGACTCCAGTGGTGTGGAGAGCATGGGACTCACGTCTGAGCATACCCATCCCACTCGGGGCGACAAAATGAAAAAACAACAGGTGATGGACAGAATGCAGAACATTGTCATACATTCACTCCAGTACAGAGATCTGGGCCTAAATCCATCAACTGTTGTTTTGCATTTGTCACCCCGAGTGGGATGGGTATGCTCAGACGTGAGTCCCATGCTCTCCACACCACTGGAGTCAAGCTATCCTGGCTAAAGACGGCTGATAGCCAGAAACTGGTCCTAGGATGCTTGATTCCGGTCCAGGAAAGACATGGCTTGGCAGTTCAGGCTGGACTGTTCCCATGAGGCACAGGGTCAAGGCTGATTTGCATATGGCCATGTCTGAACTGGGGTGGTGTGGAGTGCAAAAAAACGATGGATTTAGGCCCAGATCTCTGTACTGGGGTGAATGTATGACATTCTTCTGCATTCTGTCCATCACTGTTGTTTTGCATTCACCCTAATAATAAAGGCTTTGCATTAACCCCTTAACTGCGCCGTTCTATTGAGCGGCCGGGGCCGCGACGGCCAACGGACGTGCGCAGCACTACAAAGGTAGTGCGCGCGACTGCCATTGGCCGTCAGCAGCAGCCATGAGGTTAATGAACCATAAATACAAGATTGAACATTATTAACACATGGACACAAATATTACCTCTAAGAACGGCAAAGAAAAGGTAGTAGTGGCAAAGAATCGCACTTTGTAAAACCAATACACAATTTGGTGGGTGTATGAGTTAACATGAAGTACATTGTATTGTATTGTAATTACATTTATATAGCGCTTACTGCCCCTGAAGAGGCATTGAAGCGCTTTTTCGGGGTGTAGCACGCTACTCCGGAACCCATAAAGGATTAGTGGTAAATTAGTATAATGAAATCTGAAAGTGATTTGAGTGGTGGATATGTTAGTCAGTTATTTAGATTGAAAAGGATTGTGGAGGGATAGAAGAGGGAATAAGGTTTGCATTTATACAAACTTGCTACCCTTGATGGGGTGTAGAAGCACTTTTTTTAGGCGAGTAGCACAATACTTCGGAACCCATAAAGGATTAGTGGTGAATTAGGTTAGTGAAATATGAAAGCAATGTGAGTGGTGGATATGTCAGTCAGTTATTTGGATTGAGAACATGTAATCAGATGATTTAAAAGATGGTGCTAAAGAGGTCATTCCATACCCAACTATCCGCGGTCTGAGTACATATTGGACCTAAGGCCCAATCCGCCATGCAAATCAGAATACCTCTGCACTCCAATCGAAGTATTCCAGGTTTAAGTAACAGTCCAAACAGCAAGGAGTAGTCCAGGAGACAAAAGTTTTCTTTATTTTGTCCCACAGGTCAAGTTTCTCCAGTTTTCATATATGGAAGACAGCCGACATGTGCTCCGTCACACAATGTGACTTTTTCAAGGCTGTATAACAACAATAAATCAATGATATAGAACATATAACCAATGCCAGTTGGAGTATAAGTGAGAAATGGGCATAAAAGTAAATACAATAAGAGATACTGTCATCCTTCAGGAATTCTAACAATAATCTTATGGAAGTTAGTGCTCATATTTACAAAGACCTTAACCTGTGCAAGTCTGTCAAATAAGCAATATAAACAGCATTTGAAAAACCTAAACCGGAGATCATGAAGTAAAATATTAATAAAGTATAATGTAGAGAGCATAGTCTAGTGCAAAGTGAAGAGCAGTAGTGCAATAGTATGAGATGTGACAAACAAAACACCATCCGTTCACCATAGGTGAGTATACTAAAGCGTATAACCATAAATAAATCTTGTCGTTATGTATACCAAGGAAAAGCATTCTTTTTGAAGGAGGCAATATCGGTTAGGGCCCCATGTTATTAAAATTGCCGCTTGCTGGTTAAAAAAGAGACAAAGATAGAAATGATTAAAAAAAATTGAAAGTGTACAGAGTTAGCGACCTTACTCTCTGAATGAGCTGTTCTGCACATCACAAGATTCATAGGTGTCACTTACAAGTCAAAATAGAAGTCGTCCAAGTATTAATGAAATCAATATCTCCCAGTATGAGACACGTTCTCTAAAAGGTGTCTCAAAGACTTCCCAAATAACCTGAGCGATAGGCAAATAAAATATAATCAATTTAAAAAGACATGCATGTTATCGGAACGTGCAAGACACAAGAGTGCAAATTCGCCATAACAAACAGATACTCAGTCTCTAGTATAGATATAATCTATTGCACTTCATATTCCTAGTCTTACCAGAAGAAACAGAATATAGTCAACAGCGAACCACCAAAGTTATTCATGGTTTATGTATCAACTGCAAAGCGACATGGACCATGGTAAGCCCTCATCTGTAATACAACGAAAAACAGAGAGAGGCATTGACGTTGTCTTCCTGACAAAAAGCAACTTCAGAATGAACAATGAAGTTATGAGCAAGTATGTATCCAATGTCTCACATAAACAATTTCTTACCAGCAAGTGCGTATTATAACAGCCAACCACTTTTACACAATAGAGGATGTGTCAAAAGTAGAACATCAGGGACTTGATAAGTCTCAATCTGAAAAAAAGTAGAAAAAAGGGAGAGGTAATCAGCGTTGTCTCTCCGACGAACAGGAAGATTATTGTGCGCATCGCCCTCCATGAATGCATGTGGTGTTCAATGCCATTATTGAACATTCAGGTAACCGTCACAGAGAAAGATAAACTCATCTTGTGTTAGAGCAAGAGCCCAGTAAAACTCACCTGTATCCAGAGTGTGAACTCCCAATGTGTCTAGCGGACCGATCGTCAGCCGATGCTCTATGTAAGACATCTGCTATGAGAAACACAAAATCGAAAAAGGACTGACCATCTGGTATGTTGCTGGACCTCCCAGTATAGTGGCCATATTGAATGTGTGTGGCGATTTTGTATGAAACATTTAAATGAGAAATAGATAAAGTAAGGTGGAGAATCAGGTTTGATTTGTTGATTCTAGAGTTTATGTTAGACACAAATGTAACATAAAAAGTGATTAGTGAACGAGGCGTCAGCCAGCGTCCCACGTTAGTGGCTAAAGATCATTTGTGAAGCATGGCAGCCTCATTAAGAATGTGAAAGGAATTGGTGAGACACAGGCATGCTAATAGAGGATCTTTCAAGTACATAGACATTGAAGTTCATAAGGGGTTTAGAGTTAAGAATGAGCATTGAGTGCCAGAGAAAGAAATTGAGCAGGTGTTCAATAACATACCAAATAACCCAATTAAGTGTTTACAATACTTGTCAAAAATGTCAATAAGAATTTGTAGCTTGTCTGGTAGCATCAGAACATTAAAAAGAATACATAGTATCAAACATGACGGCTAACAATGCTTAGCCAAGGAGAGAAGACAGCTTAGTACCAATACTGCAAAGTGATGTTCTCAAGCAATATACAGATTAGGATAGGTATCGATACGCTTGACCATTTTCAGCAAATTAACATCTTGTATACAATGTCAGATATAGTCACTGAGCATGGTGTAAGGTAATTAGATAATTTACAAATCAGCTGGTTATTCAGATAGGAAAACATGCAGTTCTTTATAAGTGTTAAGACCCTTTTCGACTGCACGAAATTTCAGAATCCATTTGGTTTCCAACCTTCTTGGGGCTAAAACTCGCCCCCTCTTGGGTTAACCGTTGTTTGTGATATACTATGGAACCTGATATTAATAGTTTCTAAAGAGGGGTCTGCCGTGTTATAATGTTTAACAAATTAATAGTTTGAATTTTTGTTTTTTACAGCCCTGATGTGTTCCTGAACTCTTTCTTTCAGAGGTCTAAGTGTGCTTCCCACATATATGAGACCACATTGGCTTATAATACAATAGAGTTACAGTTAATGAACTGTTTGTTGCATGTGGTATCTAATAGGTGTTTTATATTGAAAACAAGTAATTATGTTTAGAGCAAATTAACAGACATTACATTGTGTACATTTGTAGAAACCATTTGGTTTCTTAGCAGCCAAGACATTTCACATAGGGGTATATTTGGTGGTAGGAAACTGAGACATAATGTGTTCCTTAACATAGTACCCCTACTATGCACCATCCTGGGTTTGTTGAAAATGTATTTGCTTGCTGTTGAGTCAAGTTTAAATAAAACCAATGTTTGTTCAAGATTTTGTAGAGATCATGAATCTGTGCACTATATTTAGTTATAAATGTGAGGCCCTTGTCTTTGTTGTTCTGACCCTTCTTACCTACACTTAAAGACTGACGTAATGTGGTGAGTATCTTTTTCTTGGCTTGGCTAAGTATCTTGGGTGAATAACACCTGTTCAGAAAACGATCCTCCAGTAAATTGAGTTGTTGTACAAAAAAAAACGGAATCCTCGCTACAGTTTCGTTTAAATCATATAATTTCCCCTAAGGGGATAGAGTTGATCTGCGCATGTGGATGAACACTTATCGCGTGTAAAATGGAGTTGCACGCTGTCGATTTCCTGAAAAGTCTTGATGCTATCTTTTTGCCTTGATCATAGACTACTACATCAAGGAAGTCTATTTCTTTTTCATTTATGTGGTGAGTGAACTGTAGTTGAAAGAGTTGTTATTCAAATGCTGTAGAAATGTGGCTAACCGGGTCATTACCGGTCCAAATGACAAAAATTTTATCAATGTAGCATCCCCAATAGATGATGTGTTCAGTCACTGGTGGCGGGACGGCCGCCAACAAATGTTGTTGTTCAAATGCACCCATGTACAGGTTCGCATATGATTGCGAACATTTCGAACTCAAAGCAACACCCCTAGCTTGCCTGAACCAGTTGCCATTGTGTAAAAAGACATTGTTCGCCAAGATCAGACATGTCCAATCTAGTATCATCTCTGTGTGTTCGAAGAGTGTAGCATCCCTCTGAAACAGTATAAATGCTAAAGATTGTAAGCCTTTTACCAAGGGTATACTGGTATATAGAGAACATACATCCAGTGTAACAAATTTGAAGTCCTCTACCCACACAATGTTCTCTAGTTTGTTTAGAAGATCAGTATTGTCCCTCAAATAAGAAGGAAGATTGCGACCAAGGGCTGTAGGGAGATGTCAATGTATTCCGAGATGGGCTCCGCAGGGGAGTCAATACCCAAAATGATGGGCCTCCTTGGAGGGAAGATGCCCTGTTTGTGTATTTTTGGTAATATATATGAATATACACTGTGCCCTCAGTGAGGGGATGATCATTTTTTTTTGTTTAAATTTTTATTAGGGTTTTGCATTACAGTATTTCCTGTGAGACACCAGACATTTCGCAGTTTAACAATCATTTGTGCAAATTTTGAGCATTAGCACTGGTTACAAATGGCAATTTCATTCATTTTCTAGTTCTTAAAAAACATTAACATATCATAGTCCACAGATCTACTACTGATTTGTCCCATTGGACCGTAATGTATTCTGCTGTGTCTGAACCGTTGTGTTACATAGTGGCGAGGGTTGGTATATCATCCCCTCCTCTATCTGTGTATGACTTCCCCTTTAGTGTGTCTGATCATCTATTCCATACTGCTAAGTCGGCGTCAGAACTGCCGATGCGGACTTAAATGTGAACCATCGGAAGAAAAACCTGGGGGGGGGGGGGACGGGACGCACAAGGCAGGCAAGGATGATCGCTTGTGACGAGTGATGAGTTGGCTGGCTACAGGTCCGATGGGTGCGTCATGGGGTCATCGAGGGGGAAATGAGCGGCCGTGGGGGTGGGCAATGGTCCCAGAGGCGTTGTCCATTTAATCTATTCACTCCTCTTGCCTGAATATTATTCCGCTATTGTTGGGATCTGTGTTGTGGGAGATAGAGAAGGGGCGTGGGGCGGGGGCTGTGTTGCTTCAGGTGTTTTCCCTGCTGTTGTCCTCTGCTTAAATTGAATTAATAACTGCGCCCATTCCATAGATACTGGATGTTTGTGTACCCTTTACTTCTTCCTTTCTAAGGGTCACTTCCTCTGCTGCCCCCCATTTGTTAATTGCCCCCACCCAAGCTGCCTCCGAAGGCCCGGTAGGAGCTCTCCAATGCATGGCTATATTTCTCTTCACCAAGACGATGGCTAATGATGCAAATTGCCATTGTAATTTTGCAGACTTCCTTTTCCGGAAGACCCTCAGAGCTCATGCTTCCCATGTGGAGATGTTCGGGAGATTGACCGTTGTTCGAAGTGTGTGATGTACCTTGTCCCAGTATGGTTGTAGGGAGGGGCAATCCCAGAACATGTGCTTAAAGTTCGCTTCTGGTGTTTGGCAATCGGGGCATGTGAATCGTGTATCGGGGTAGAATCGGTGCAGTTTTTCCGGTGTGAGATACGCGCAGTGTAGGACATTGAACTGTATGTTTTTGAATTGCGCATTTCTGGAAACCTTTTTGGGATATTCCAAAGCTTGGTTCCACTCTTTATCGTGGAAGGCCCAACCCACGTCGTCTTCCCACATCTGTCGCAGTCCGTCAAGGGAGATGTTAGTCAGTACCCGGCTCACTTTGTAATGCCAAGTGATTAAGTGCCTACCCGCTCCCATTCGCAGTATCGTGTGTAGCACCAGATGTGACGGGGCTCCCCATCCCGAAGGTCCCAGTATTGGCAACCACTGTCTACGAGTTGTCTGTGCATTAAAAATTGTCCTTGTGGGTGGTCATACCACTCGACCATCTGGGCATATGTCTTCAGTTGCCCCTCATGAAACAGAGCCTCCACCTCTGTTAGATCTTGATCGGTCCATACCCGAAGGGCTCCTACAGTGTAATACTCACTCCTCCAGGGGAATCCCACCAGGGGAAGTAATGGAGAGTACAATGGTCGTCCCTTCGACATACGGTGCTCTTGCATCATACACTTGCGGGCTTATTGTTTCTCCCATGTGCCTTTCTGCTGTCCAGTGAGAAAGCCATTGGAGTTGCACCGCAAGGAAATATGATTCCAAGGACGGAGCTCCCAGGCCTCCGCCAGTCGTGGGCAGGTACGAAGTGCGCAGTGCTATTCTATGATGGCCGTCTCCCCAAATCAGTGCTGTAAGTAGCACGTCTAGTTCCCGAAAGAAGGAGCGAGGTGGGACTACCGGGAGATTCGTGAAGTAGTAGAGCATTCTAGGAACCAGAATCATTTTTGCTATAGCTACGCGCCCGATGGGTGCCAGAGGTAGTGTCTTCCAGAAACCCAACTCTTGCGGCATCTCCGTCATTGGAGCCCGGTATATTTCCGCGTAGAAGTCATGAAATATGTGTAATATGTTGATTTGGGAGTATTTGAGCTGCCCATCTCCGTCTGTGATTGAGTGTGTCGCTGTTTCCTGTTCGACTGTTTGACTAACCAGGCCAATAGTGACCCCGTTCTATTACCCTCCCGGTGTGCTCTAGTTGCATAAGCGCAAAAGTTGTATTTGCGCAGGTCTCGCATCGTTTCTGCGTGAGAGGTTTTAGCAGCTGACAGTTGTGCTAGTATGGCTTTCCCTTGGTCTATGTTTTTTGACAGTTCCGCCAATTTAGTCTCTGCATTTTGTAAGGCGCTTTCCAGTACTCTCCACACCCCCACCACCTGTCGGATGCAGTGTCCCCTGGCGCTACCCTTAAATGTGTCCCATTCTATTGATCTGGAGGATGCCGTGCCAGCGTTCTACGGAAAGTGTTCCTGAATGTATTCCCCATGGATTTGGCGAAACGCCTGGTCGGTGAGGCATTCTTGGGGTAGCTTCCACATTGGGATTGGGGGATGAGGTGGTCTCCATCTAAGGGTTACTGTGTGCACACATCGTGATTCTACACTATCCTTCCCAAGTAGTCTGCGTGCTGTACTTTGGGTAGTAGTACTGCGGAGTACAGAAACCTGTCGAGCCTGACTCTCAAATTGTGAGGGATGGAATGAAAGAAGTAGAGTTTGGCGGTTGGGTTCTGTGCTCTCCAGGCGTCCTTCAATGCCCATCGATCCGCCCATCTCCGGAAGCGCTCAGTTTGTTTATATGCAGGTGAGTGTAACGGTGGGGGATGCGATCTGTCTGGGTGCACATCTAGTGCGCAATTGTAGTCTCCCCGTAGGAGCCACGGATTGATGTGTGGTGGGCCAATACGCCTGTGATTCTATCCCAATATTGATCTTGTTCTACATTGGGGTATATATACTCCCTATGAGTAGCAGTTGACCCTCTAACAGCCCTGTCATTAGCGCCTCTGGCAAATGCGGAATACGTTGTGGCGCAGATAATGCCCCGCCATTTTTTGCTCAAACGGTCTACCGCCTTCTCTGTCGGGTGTGTCTCTTGCAGGAGGGTTACTTGGGCCTGTTGTCTCTTAATGTACGCATAGACAGAGTACCGCTTGTGGGCTGTGTGCATCCCCCTGACATTCAATGTGATGAGTTTTCAGTGAGGGGATGAACATATATTTTAATTCCACATCAGTAATCAGACACTTGAGATGACAAGATTTAAGTTTAGTTTCAGTCAATCTAGTGATGTCTTTAAGTGGGTTATTCTTAAGACGTATATATGCTTGACTGTCCAGAAGCTGCCTACCTATTTTTGGAATATAGTCCTTGTCTTGCATGACAACAATGTTTGCCTCCCTTGTCCTCTTCCTCGATGATAATGTTAGGCGCTTTGGCAAGTGACTTAAGAGCAGAATATTGTTCCTTGTTACTATTGTGTCTAAAATGTTTGTGTTTACCAAAGGATTTGTCTTCTAGTAAATGTAAGTCATTTGTTACTGCATTATAAAAAGAATCAATCACATTTTCCTGGGTTAGGGTAGATACGAAAATGGATTTCGGTTTAAGACCACTGTCAATGTTTAAATTGGGTGTTATATCCAAGTCATATAATATATCTAAAATAGTCGGTGTCATATCCGTACTGTCATCTAGGGATAGCAGTACATGTAGATCTTGTATCTCTTTGATATTGCCTCAAATGCAGACAATTCCCATCTCTGCTCCATAATGTGCTACTGTAACTTGACAGACAAGGGATTGGTGCTGCATTTGGTTGGCATTGTAGGGCCTACTTGTCCCGACCCCAAACAATATCTCCTAGGCAACAGGCTATAGTAATGCCACACCTCTGTACAGTACCTGATTACAATGTTTTATCTTCACCCCTCGTGAGATTCATGTTTACCATATGTTTAAGTCACAGTCAGGCTTTTCTTTCATAATATATGTATTTGAATGCCAAAGCACACCTTGTATACTCATTTGCCTCTTCATTTAAAACGACACACAGTTGCATGTTAACTTCCTAAATTGGTGAATTACAGCAGTCATTTTAAAACCAATTGAAAATACTACCAGGGAATATTTCTAACATTGTTTGGCCAGAAGAAGGAAAGCACCACACGTTCCTCTAATTCAACATCTTATTTCAAATGGTAGCATTGTAGTACCCATTGTCTTCAATCCTGGTGTGAACATACTTGCCACATGCAGGCTGTTCGCTACAGAAGATTATTTACATATGCTTTACATTATTGTGTCGTCCTAAGAGTACATCTGTCCAAAAGAGCACAATTTCTTAAAACAAATATGTTTGTTCACCCACAAGACACTCTGAGATGGTTCAATCCGTTAACTAATATTTGTGTTATCAGTCAGTCTTATGTTTAAAAGCATGCTCTGGGTAATTTAGAATCTTGTAGCCAGGCCTAATATTTATGATTGTATGACTCCTATCATTTATATTCCCCATTTTCAGAACATGCAACTCACCATTAAGGTGATTCATTTTTGAAGGCTAGCCTTTAACCTTCT
The DNA here is from genome assembly GCF_964261635.1 of Lissotriton helveticus. Taxonomy (NCBI): domain Eukaryota; kingdom Metazoa; phylum Chordata; class Amphibia; order Caudata; family Salamandridae; genus Lissotriton; species Lissotriton helveticus. The sequence goes on from NC_136068.1 coordinate 1,192,147,186, forward strand.
CCTATCTTTTTTTATGTTTTGATTCTGTTATTGTCTTAGGTCTATGGGTAGATTTGGACATTTCCTACAATGGATCTTTCTTGATGACTCTGGAGACCAAAATGAATTTGACCAAATTGGGTAAAGAGCCACTTGGTGAAGCTATGAAAGTTGGAGAAATTGGCAGAGAAGGGTAAGGCGATTTTAGAGGGAAAATGTGACAATATGGAGAATATAACAATATTTATCATTGATTCATTTGTGGGTGACTGGTGACCTTACATGAATTTATAGCCGTGCAATGAGAAGGTAACCTGACACCATTATGTATATTTTTGTACAAGTATCTTTTTACTGCATTGTAGATTTTTTTCCCAATTAAAAAACACGTTGTAGTGAAAAGGGAGCCCCAAGCCTGCCACCTAACCACACCACTTTTGCCCCATTTGATGATGTCAGTATTGAGAACCAGCCTTCTCCAACCAGTGAGGTCCATGTAAAAATAACAGGCTGGCACTAAATTTGAAATTACCTGATCAATTAAAAAAAAAGTTTATGAAAACATCGATAGAACTTGAGCTTTTTTTTTTTTTTTTTTTATTTATTTTTTTTTTTTGTATTTTTCATTACCTTCCAAAATTTATTTTTGGAAACAATTTAGATGAAATTTGAAATGGGCCTTTCTAGTCAGGCACTGAACTTGAGCTTTTTAAACTGCATAGAAATGCCCTGCTTTAACACAAGCCTGTCGCGCTTGCGAGCTTTTCAAAGACTCCACAGTACTTAATTTTTTTGTGATGCGCCAGAGGCGGCTTGTAGGTGTCGGTGCAGTGGGATTTAGGGTGTGTTTTCAACAGTAAACAGTTATTTGGGCTCAATAAACATGTTATAGTAGAGATGAAGAGGTCATATACAGGGCTTTAAATGGAATGAAAAAAGGAAAGGGTCTCTCAAACAGGTGTGGCCGACTAATTAGGACATGGCTTAAAAAGTAATCTAAAAAGCTGTCCTTAGCATAGTGTGCTGACTGACTTGTATTTTGCTGCTTCTGTCATTGCTTTCAGATACATTACAACAATTAACATTACACCTACAACAAGCCAGGACTTTTGGTTTTGTCAGTGGTTGTTTACTGCATAAGATAAATAAGCAACAACTATGGCTTCCTTGTATAGAATATTGACTATGCTTCAGTTCTGAAATGATGAGATTTTGACTGAACTTTAACGAGTCTCTTTGAAGTTACACCAAAGGCAGTCAAGGGTGGTAGGTACTGCTGTAGAGTTAAGATTTGTTTTCACCCTGAGGGTGAGAGCAAAAATGGAGAGCCCGATCGGGACCCGTCTCAGCACCTGCGTTTAAGCACCGGCAAGACCCAGTCCACTTAAAGCCCTGGTCATATATATATTCTTCAAAATTGTATTGTTGTTTCTGAATATTGATGTTTTAATCTGTGGATTTCCAAATCTAGCACGTTTTTTGTCAATCTAATTTTAACTTTTTTTGTAAGCTTTTTGCCTAGTTAGATTGCCCTCAGCTCAGTGAACGCCTCCAAGAGTAAACTGCCTCAAACGCGTTTCTGAAAATATTGGGTATCATTATACCGCAATGAAACGGAGCTGGCCTGCCGTTTAAGTCGGGCATAGACCGAGGATATTGTTGTATACAGTCAGTGGGAAAAGATGAGCACTAAATTCAATCAAATGTGAAGGTTTGGAAAGAAGTCCGTGTTTTTGTGCGGAAGCCAGAAAATAGAAGCGTGTTGTAAACTGTTGAAGCTACAGCATACTTAGCTTTTTGCAGGCTTTAAATAGCGTTATTGTCCTTGGGAGAGGCCACGCCCTCCAGTGACGCACATCCTCTCTTGTTCCCTGGCCGCAGCCACCAATGGATGAGTCCGGGCAGTGCCCTCTCCCTTGAGGCCGATTGCTTCCATTTAAAACCCACAAGGCTTTTTAAGTGGCTATTTGTGCTGTAGTTTACAAGAGGAATGAAACTGTTCTCTGATGGGGAGGCGCGGCTAGGAAAGAACATACTGTACACTAACCTTTATTTATCCATTTTTCTTTCACCTTCCCATCACAATGTGTTTGGCTTCATCATTCTGTGGGTTTGTATTTCTATGGTGAGTGCCACTTCTCTCAAATCTGTACTGCGATTTCGGTTGTGTTATAGCAAAAAACATTTGATGGGTTTTCTTTCACTTGTTTTCTTTTTTAAAAGGTAGAGATTCAATCAGGGGTATTACTGGACCTGGGTTTCGAAGCAGCTAACAGGTCAACCAATGAAGGTGGGGCAGACATGTCAAACAATGGGGCGAAGCTATCCTTAGAACCAATACAAGAAAATAGAGTGTAAACATGTAGAACAAAACAAAAAACGTGTTAGTGGATTTGACAGTGTTTATAGGCTACTGACAGCTCTTTAAAAAAGGGTTGGGTGAGACAACCAAAAAGCAGCGTTTTCACAACTGTATTTCAACACAATGCTTTGTGCCAATTCTCAGAAATGTTCTTCTATAAAATGGCAATGAGAACATGAAATATTTTTAATTCCATCTTCAGAAAGATACCCTTGTGTCACTGGTAACCAAAAGTACGTTTTCAGTCCGCTCATCAGGACGTTGCAACAAATGCTTGTTTGAGGTCGCATGCATGTGCAAGTCTCGGATCACAGAGTTATGGGTTTGCATATCTGATTTCTGGATGGGTCACATGCAAGTCTCAGGTTTGAGCCCTAATGCATCTTAAGTTCCTACTAAGTATGCCTTGATCACAGCTCTCCTCTGAGCTCTAACATTGTGTTTGTTGTTTTACAGCAGATGTTATCCGGATTTTAGCACTGACATCACCTCTTAGCTTGTCTACATTATCTAAGGAACTACACAGTGTCTAAGTAAAGTCTATATGTTTACAGAAGGCATGGATAGATTATGTCAATAGAGCTTTGTCTGGCTATATATTGCCATTATTATGGCTTCACAGTGCTGCAGCATTCGAGTATACTGTACTGTATTGTAGTTGTATTTATACACCTCCTAGCGAGTCACCAAAACTCGTTTCGCTTCACACTACTCCTTGGAATGTCATAAATGGAACAGTGCGAGTCATAGGTGTGGCATATATCTGGAGTTTTTTTATGTTATGCGTCAGGACCAGAGTTATGCTCTTAATACGTTTTGTAGCAGTACCTCAGCATTAATTTTTTTTTTTTTTAAACTTTATTTATTGATTTTCAAAAGAAACAATACAAGAAAAGAAAAAGGCTGCACGATACAATATACAGTGACTTAATGGCACCTGTCACTCAGGATTACATCACTTTTTACCACATAACCTAAGGAAATAAAACGTATAAAAATGGGCACATTTCCGGCACAATGAGCCAGGCGGGCGTGTGAATATATTACTCAAAGAACAGGAGAGTGTGGGCGGGGGGCAGCCGTAGTGCGATCAGTAGTTTCCAGTGAGTCGCTGCTGAGGGAGCAAGCTGAGGAGCTGGCCCCGGCGGTTATGCGATGTAAGTAGGAAATGAGGGGAGCCCAGATATCAGGGGGGCGGCTAGCAGCAGGCATCAGATCCCAAAATTCACCCAATAATGTTTGACAATGGGCAGCTTCGTTAAGCCAGCCAGCTACGGTGGGCGCCGGTTTACGCCCCAGTGGAGCAACACACTGCATTTGGCAAGGACCAGAAGCATGGCTGTAAGTTTGCGACTAGCGCTAGGGATATGTTTGGCATAACCAAGGAGACATACCAACCAATCAGGATTGACTCTCTCGAGTGTGATGTCGCTAATGGTCGCACATACAGCCTGCCAGTAGGTAGAGACCTTGAAGCACAGCCAAGCGAGATGCGAGAAGTCACCAGCGGGGGCCGAGCAGCGTGCACACCTGTCGCTTGCAATGAGCCCTATTCTATGCAGTGAAGTAGGTGTGCAGTATAGCCTATGCATATACTTAAAATGTATTAATCGCAAGCAGTAGTTGGGCGACAGGCACTTTATCTGATTGCAGCAATACAGCCAAACGTCTTAAGGGAAGTCCATACCAAGGTCCTCACTCCATGCTGTGCGAGTTCTGTCAGTACTAGCGGGGGAGGCGGCGAGAGAGCATAGAGCCTGGTGACTGACTTATTAGGGGATCTAGAGGTGTATACTAGTTCAAGGGCAGCCAGCATTGGGGAAGGCTTCGGAAATGTGGGGTTCATGCCTTTACAAGTAGCTCGAATTTGATAGTAGAGGAGCCGATCTAGTGGCAGTACATCTCCGGGAAGGGCGAGGAAAGTATAATCAGGATAGATATCAGCAAAAGTGGTAAGGCCCAACGACGCGTCGCGTTTAGCCATGCCTTGTGTCTGCAAGGGAGGAAATGCCGTATTACTAGCTAGCGGCATAGAGGGAGCATGCAGTATGGAAAAGCCAGCAAGCCTCTGGAGTCTGTCCCAGGCCCAGCGCAGGCTTTCCACAGTATCAACCTCGCCACGTGGGGGCCTGGGCGCAATAAATAGTGCAGTCTGGAGCGGCCAAGGGGCAGCAAGAGCTGCCTCGAGGGCAACATGGGGTTGGAGGGGTTAGGGTGGATTCAGAAATGAAGAAAACTGGCTTGGGTACAAAGCGCATGTAAGTGAAAGTCAGGCGCACCCATGCCCCCAAGAGGCAGGGGAAGCGTGCGGATGTTGTAGGCAATCCTTGGTGGTCTGCCAGCCCAGCCCAGTGCAATTATGTGTGAGTGCAATTTACGTAAAAAGTGCGGGGTGAGTGGGAGGAGGATATTTATAAAAAGATATACAAATTTCGGGAGAACTACCATTTTTGCGATGGCAATACGTCCTGCGAGAGATAAGGGGGAGTTTTTGCCACACCAGTAGCGTGCCTCAGCATTAATTTGAAAAGGAAATGAGTGAGAGATAGGTTGTTTAAGCATTCTATTGTAATTGTTGGACAGAAGTGTGTGGGTGCAGTCTGGCCTATGTCTGAAGTGTTTTGATTTATGGAAATAGGTGTAACAGCTGAAATGGTGTCATAAACAAGTGTGTAGTCAGAGCCAGTGATTAGTAGACATTTTGTAACCTCATGGCTTTTGTGCTTTTGGACTTTAATCTCTGGTTCCTGTAATGACACTGTCAACATGCACGATGACCAACACCACAGCAGAAACATTATCTATTTTGAAAATGTAGCACTGATGCCACCACTTCAACCAGTCTCAAGGCTAGAATTCCTCTGCCTTAATTAGATTAGGCAAATATGCTGGACAACAGATTTTATCTCATGAAAGTACTCTGCTCAGATTTGAGAGTAGAGGCATGGTTTACGTACTCTCTCCATTCAAGCACTGCTTTCAGAACAAGAATTATTCCTGGGTACTGTTCCATTGCTGTATGTATATTCCATGAGGTAAATAATCTACCACACTCCAATCCACCTAGTCTACCCCACCCCGCTCTAATCTACCCCACTCTACTCCTGTCTACCCCCCTCCACTCTAATCTACCCCACTCTACTCCAATCTACCAGACTCCTCAAATCTACACAATGTCACTTCAATCTTACCCACCCCACTCCGATCTATCCCGCCCTAATATACCCCAGTCCAATCTATCCAACTCTAATCCACCCTATCAAACCCACTCCAATCCACCCAATCTACCCCACTCCACTTTTCCCCAATCTATCTCCCCCACCCCATTCCAGTCTACCCCTCTGCACTCTAACCTACTCTACCACAATCCACTCCAATCTACCCAGTCTATCCCACTCCAATCTACCCCTCCACTCCAATCTACCCCTCTCCACTCCAATCTACCCCTCTCCACTCCAATCTGCCCCTCTCCACTCCAATCTACCCCTCTCCACTCCAGTCTACCTCACTCCACTCCAATCTACCAGACTCCTCAAATCTACCTGACGCCACTCCAATCTCACCCACTCCGCCCACCCCACTCTACCCCCCCCAGCCTACTCCAAACTACCCCTCCCATATCTACCCCACCCCAATATACCCCATTCCAATCTACCCTACTCCAATCCACCCAATCTACCCTACTCCACTCTTCCCCAATCTATCTCCCTCCACCCCACTCCAGTCTACCCCTCTCCACTCTAACCTACTCTACCACACTCCACTCCAGTCTACCCCACACCACTCCAATCTACCCACCTTCACTCCAGTCTACTTCACTCCACTCCAATCTATCAGACTTCTCAAATCTACCTGACGCCACTCCAATCTTACCCACTCTACCCCACTCCACCCACTGTACCCCACCATACTCCAAACTACCCCTTCCATATCTACCCCACCCCAATATACCACATTCCAATCTACCCTACTCTAATCCACCCAATCTGCCCCACTCCAATCCACCCAATCTACCCCTCTCTACCCTAATCTACCCCACTCTTCCCCAATCTATCTCCCTCCACCCCAATTTACCCCACTCCATTCTAAACTGATCTACCCTACTCCTCTCTACCTCAATCTACCAGACTTCTGACTACATTCTTTTTCTGTATACTGATTGGAGTGTGTGTGAATCTTATGCCTCCTTAATATCTTTGCTAAATGTTTACCAAGTGCTTACTGCAGACTCATGACTTGCGCATGCTGAATCTTGTCAGAGTGCCTAGGAAGCGTCTATCTCTGTTAAAAGGCTGCAGGGTGTTTGTGGCAGAAAGGTGGGCACTATATTAAAGCTGGCAGCAGCTGCAGGCAGACTGGGGTGCTGCCTGCAATCCTCCCTGACAGCTGCCCGGTGTAAAGCGATCAACACCCATTCTGGGGTATTAGGCACTATATAAATGCTGTTACAATACTATACAATTTGATACGTGATACATTTATGGAACTCCTAGAGTCCTTCATCATAAAAGAGAGGCACCATGCTTCGTGGCGAATGGTACCTTCAATCCCAGCCTCCTTTTCTCTTGTAGAAGGGGGTTGTGCTAAAGTACGTCATGGACCTCTGTAGCTAAGAGTCACTTCCTAAAGGTGGTTTGAGACCTGATCTGGCAAGTGGTAGCTTCCTTCTGCTATTGTGCAAATGCCCCGTTCTTTGATATCCCTCACCCCCAGAAGAAAGATACACTGTAGGCTGGTCTTGAGGCCTTGTAAGCAGCCTCCATTCTCCCATTGAGCCTCTGCTGCCTCCAGAGTCTTAGCTAGTATCTTAGAGCAGTTATCGCCATACTCTGGTTTTCCAGTTATTTAGGCGAGACATCTGCATATAATCTATGTTTAAGTAACCTTGTTATCAGACACACGCTGTCATCTCACCAGTCCATAGTGTGAAAGGAATGGGGACAATAGAATAGCCTTCATCCAAACCGGATCTCCCCCCCCCATTCCACATCTTATGGCCCTATGCCACGTGTCAGCGCATTATCCAAGCATTGACTGTTTGCTTGAAGTTATAACTACCATAAAACTCGCCACAGTGGCAGATAGAGAAAAATGGAAGCATATAGTGTGTGCTTTTCCCTTCATAGAAATGAAAACGCGAGATCCCCCAAAGCCTTGCGCCTTCTCACAGTAGCAGGCTGCTTCACTGCCAAAAGCTTCTGTCCATGTGTGACCTTGTGCTAGCAGCTTTATCTAAATGCCAGTTTAAAACAGTGGCAGAGAACGCAAAGGCTCATGAAAGGCAGCCAGAAATGTTACCAGGAGCACGTTAAAGGCAGTCAGAGTTATTTGTATTGCTGTTCGGTGGGGTTTAACATACTCGTGCATTATGGTAGTGCTGTGAAAAATAGCAAGACCTGTATTCGCACAGATGTTACATGAACAGTCACCTACCGTTCTCACAAGCTCATTTATTTCAACATAATGGTACGATAATTTTTTATGTATGAAATACAAAGACACTGTCTATACATTTTTTTTGAAAATTTCTTTATTAGCAAATGTGCAAGAACAAACACATCAGTTCCGTAATTAGTACAAGGTGCACATTTCGCAGTTCCTATATGCCAGCAATGGTAAGTCATTTATCAATCATTTTCATTTTGATATTTATCCAAACAATCCTCCGCAACTCCCCCCACCCATTCCCTCCCTCCCCCGGCACTTACGTGGACACATTAATCACTCGTAGTACTTGGCTCAGGCGAGTATTGCTATTACACAATCATTGTTTCCACACAGGCCTATGCAGGACTACATACAGTATGATGTACACATGTTCTTCTCACAGTGCACCTAGAACCATTTTCTCTCAACAGTTCAGCATTGTAAGTTAGGTCGGGGGGGGGGGGGAGACCACCTACTCCAAGTAGATCACTCTTTGCCTTAACTATCAGTAAGTGATGAAGTAGACTGGGTGTCATCACCTGCAGCAAAGGCCTCCAACATAGCGTTCCAGTCTAATGATATTAGGGTCTTCCTGAGGCCCCTACGCTCTTCGCGCTGCAGTGACATACCCTCCGCCTTCCCCCAGCGCACCACCTCTGACTGCCATATCTCCGGGTCTGGTGATCTAGCCGACTTCCAGCGCATTGTAATGGTACGCTTGGCAAGTAATAGGGCTAGGTCTGTAAAGCGTGCAGCTACGCTTCTTTTCCGTTCTACAGGTCCCAGCCCCAGTATGGTATATTCCAATGAGGTGTACGGCCTGGAAGGAGCCAGCTTATGTAAAGCGTCATGGACCGTCTTCCAATAGTATCCCAGCTTCGGGCAACTCCATATTATGTGTAGTAGACGCGCGTCATCTGCGCCACATCGGGGGCACGTAGCGGGAGTGTTGGGGAACATCGCATGTAAGCGATAGGGTGTGAGGTACGCCCTCTGTAGGATCATAAGTTGGATAAATGTAAATTTCGGGTTCCGTGACACTTTCTTTGGGAATTTGAGGATACGTTCCAATTCCTTGTCCCTAACTGCTCTCCCTAAATCTCCCTCCCACTTGTCTCGTAATGGCTATAGTGACGTTGCCCTCCCCGTCCGTATGCCACTCGTTATCCATTTCGTCAGGTGACTACCCGATCCCATGAGGTATTGCATTGTGAGTAGTGGGTTCGTGGGGGGTTCTACTCCGTTTGGAGCCCAAGTCTTAGTAATATAACCCCGCAGCCCGGCGTGCAAAAGGAACAGTCCCCCCGAAGTATGGTGTGTGACGCGGAAGTCCTCGAAGGACATAATTCGACTATCCGCGAAGAGGTCCCCTACTTGTGTCACTCCTGCATCGCGCCACACCTTTAGGATTTGGGTTGACAGTGGGCCCGTTCCCGTCGGGATCCCCAACAGCGGAATCGTGGGGGCGTAAGAGGACATGGGGGTCGTGTATTTCACCGCTCGCCTCCAGCAGCTAATCGCAAGTCGGAGCAGGGGCGACGAGACACTGTCTATACATTTAGGGCTAGATGTAGGTAAATCTTTTTTACCGATTCTAAAATACCGAATTTTACCGATTCGGTATTTTAGAATCGGTAAATTAGATGTAGGTAATAATTCGGTATTTTTTACCGAATCGGTAACATTCGGTAATTACCGAATCGGTATTTACCGATTCGGTAATTGACATTCATTCCTATGGGCCTCCAGGCCCATAGGAATGAATGTCAATTACCGAATCGGTAAATACCGATTCGGTAAAATTGTGAAATGGTCAAGGCTGGCAGGGTGGCACTTTGACACCCTGTTGCACCCCTGATTAGTGCTTGTGTGCCATGTCACATGGCACAGGTGTACATGCACAGATTTGCATATACATATGTTGGTGGTTCCTGGTGGTAAATAACACATCCTTAAAGCCCTGTGCCACTGTTTACAGTGCCACCTTCATCTCAAAATACAGATTCGGTAATTTTACCGAATCGGTAAATTTACTGATTCAGTAAATTTACCGAATCTGTATTTTGAGATGCCCTACATCTCATCCAAAATCGGTATTTTCGGCTGTTACCGACCGGTATTTGGATACCTACATCTGGCCCTTAGTATAAGAAAACATGTTGATTATGATAGGGAATTCAGATTTATTTGATTAATTGGCAGTTTATAGAGAACCACAAATTGGACCAAAGAGGATTTTTTTTAATGTAGCTGTGCTCTACTGAATAACCAATTGCTATCTTTTTGTAAGGGATGGATACTGGTACTGTTGATCTGAAAGAGACCATTAGTTATGGATTCCTCACCTTAGAATTACCCCCAGGCTTCACCTAAATTCAGAGAATTTTTTTCTTCAGCAGTACCCCTGCACGTCGGTAGATGGCGTCTGTCGACACTGCGTTCATCGCTGGCGTCATGATCGCCGTAATGACGTCGCGGTATCTACTTAGGCGCTGACGTTGATTCTTTCTTTTTCCGCTCCAGCCAACACAGATCCGGAGAGAGCGGTACATCGAGCCACTATTTGACTCTTTTTTCGACTTTTTGTCGACATCTTTTCGAGTCGTTCGACTCCTGGTGCACAGGGATGTCATCTCAGTGGACCGGCTTCAAGCCTTGTGGCTCCTGCCACAAGCTGATGTCAGTGATGAACCCCCATCTCGTGTGCCTCTGGTGTCTGGAGCGCGACCATGACCCGAAGTCGTGCTCCCACTGCTGGGCCATGGCCCGAAGTCTTTGGGAGAGCAGTCCTGAAAGCTTCTGGAGGCCCGGCAGTCGTCTCTGTGCCGCTCAAGGTCCTGGTTGAGATGGAGGTTACGGTTACGGAGCCATCACCACCACTCCTCGTCTTCGGGTAAGTTGAAGCACAAAAAGAAGGCAAAGAAGCACCATCGCTCTTTGAATTCTTGACATGACGTGGGATGCAGAAGGTAGTCGTCCGGCTCTGCCCGTGGAGCCTGTTGGAGCCTGTTGGGTCGGCTCCGAGCCTCCCTCTCTTTCCAGGAGCCAGAGAGACCCCTGCCCAACTTCATAGCTTTTACGAAGCCCTCCACTCCATCTTTGGGCAGCCCGACTCCACCAGCGCGCCTTCGGGCCCCGCAGACTTGGCTGGGGGTTCTAGGCCGTTGATGCCGGTGGCTAAGGCTCTGGTGCTGCAGGGCCCCCATGGATCCAGGCTTGGATCGGTGCTGGTCGACCTTACGACACCTCTTCCATCTCTGAATCCATTCGCGACACCGCCACCCCCTCCGACGCAGGTTTTGTCCCCAACCGACGTCGACCCCAGCCTCCCCATCGATGGACAAGGAGCTGGACCGGCATCGACCAGCTTCGGTGCCAGCACTGACCAGTACTTTCGTACCCCTGTTCTCCCCTGGTGTTCCCTATTGCCCTGAGTGGCTATCAGAGGAGGGTGAGAGGACTGGGAGGGGTCTGTGGACCCTCTGGAAGACCAGTTAGAAGAACCGGACTGGAGAGAGGAGTTTGGTGAGGCAAGTGATCTGGACACCTCTTCAGACCTTTGCATGCTATCTCCCCCTACCGTGGCTACGGAGGAGGGTGCATCATACGCAGTGGTGTTACGTAGGGCGGCTGAGGCCTTAAACCTTGAGCTTCCTAGTGGCGGTCAGGGCTAACCTCCTGACCAAGGTGCATCAAACGGCGGCGGCCTCTTCATAGCCCCTGCTGCCGTTCAATGAGACCCTCACGGACATCCTTCTGGGCACTTGGTCCGAGCACAACACAGGGGCACCTGTGGATAGGATGATAGCCCAACGCCTCCGCTAGGCCCAGGATGACCCCATTTTCCTCTCCCAACACCCTACCCCAGAGAGCTTAGTGGTCCAAGCCTCGACTTCCAAGGGCGCATTCCCTACCTGATAGGGAATCCAAGAAGCTGGACCATCTTGGGAAGAAAATGTTTTCTTCCTTCAGCTTAGGAATGCGGTCGGCATGTCTCTTGGGCCGTTACTCCCATTCTGTGTGGGATACGGTCGCACAGGTGCTGCCAGTGTTAGGAGGAGGCCTTGCTGTGCTCTCCCGTGCAGTTGCCGAAGGGGGAGACGCAGTGAAGTTCGCCATACGATGTGGACTGGACACTGCAGACTCACTGGGCAAGACGATTTCAACGTCCGTAGCCCTGAGACGCTACGCCTGGCTGAGGTCCACTGGCTTTTCGGGTGATGTCCAAGCTACACTTTTGGACATGCCCTTGTTTGGCGACAGAGCAGACAACACGCTTGAGCGCTTTAAGGACTCTAAGGCTACGACCAGGTCCTTGGGCCTCGCTTCTACCGCTCGTCCCTCGCAATCTGCTTTTCGCCCCCTTCATGGCTACAGAAGGGGTGCACCGCCACGTACCGTCCAGAGCCACAGGCCTGTGCAAAGTGTCCAGCCTCTGCGCAGCCGGGGACGTGGGACCCACTGTCGTGGGCGGGTCGGCCAGTCCACCAGCGCCCCCTCTGCAGCAGCCTTCAAGCCCTCCTAGTCTGACCTTTCAGGGCCACCATTCGCCAGGCCAGGATTCGCCATCAACTCCCCCACTGGCTCAACATCACGTCAGACAGGTGGGCTTTTGCAGATAGTCAGAAGGGGCTACTCCCTCCCCTTCAAGACTACCCCTCCATCCATGCCACCTCAATTCCATCGCATGTTGGAGGATCACTTGGCCATTCTCCACCAGGAAGTTACGTCTCTCTTTGCCAAGGGAGCCATCAAGCGATTTCCTGCCCCAGAAGTAGGTGCCCAAGAAGGACAAGGGCCAGTATCCTATCTTGGATCTCAGGAATGTCAACCGCTTCCTCCGGAAGGAGAAGTTCAAAATGTTGACATTGGCTCAGGTCCTTTCTGCCCTCGACCCTGGAGACTGGATTAGCGTTGGGCTTGCAGAACGTTATTTTCTCATCCCCATCCTGGCCACCCACAGGCGTTACCTACTGTTCACGGTAGGCCATGAGCACTTTCAGTTTACTGTGCTCCCCTTTGGCCTTACCAGTGCCCCTCGGGTGTTCACAAAAGTGATGGCAGTGGTTGCAGCTCATCTGCGCAGATCAGGGATTCAAGTCTTCCCCTATCTCGACGACTGGTTGTTGAAAGCGGGCTCGCCCCAGGCTGTCGTCTCCCATCTCCTGACTTCGGCCGACCTCCTGCATTCGCTGGGGTTCACCATCAATGTGCCGAAGTCAAATCTGATTCCCTCTCAGAAGCTCCTTTTCATCTGAGCTGTTCTGGACACAGCTCAGTTTTGGGCTTATCCTCCCGAGCAGTGAGTGCGGGATATTCGGGCTATGATTACGATCTTTCAGCCTCTGACCCGGGTTTTGGTCAGGCTACTGGGCCTCGTGGCCTCCTGCATCCTGCTGGACTATGCCAGGTGGCGTATGCGGGCTCTGCAGTGGTACCTGAAGTTCCAGTGAGCACAGCATCAGGGAAATCTTTTTGATTGCATTCAGATCTCAGAGGGCACTGCACAACAATTGCAGGGGTAGCTTAACGAAACAGGATTGGGTCAACAGCAGGTCCCTCTCCCTTCCCCAACCAGAGTTCACAGTGGTGACAGGTGTATCATTTCTGGGGTGGGGCAGCCACATGGGGGAGGCGTAGTTCAGAGCCCTCTAGTCTCCGGCGGAGTCCGGGCTCCATATCAACCTTCTGGAGTTCCATGCGATTCGTCTTGCACTGAAGGCATTCCTTCCTTCTGTCAATGGAAGAGTAGTGCTGGTGTTCATGGACAACACCACCGCCATGTAGTACTGCAACAAACAGGGCAGGGTTGGGTTTTGGACCCTATGTCAAGAGGTTCTTCGCCTTTGGACATGGCTGGAACATCAGGGCATGTCCTTGGTGGTTCAACACCTGGCAGGTTCTCTGAACGCCAGGGCAGACAAACTCAACTTCTGGTGCATGATGGATCACGAATGGCATCTTCACTTGGAGGTGGGGCAAGGTCTCTTTCAATAGTGAGGAGAGCCTTGGTTAGATCTATTTGCCACAGAAGAGAAAGCGCAATGTCAGCAGTTCTGCACGTTGGAATTTCCAATGCTGCACTCGCTTGGCAATGCTGTTCGTTGCAAGTGAAGTTGCAGTCTTCTATACGCTTTTCCGCCTATACCACTTCTGCCCAGAGGGCTCAACCAGGCTCAAGTCATTCTTGTGGCTCCGGACTGGGCACGAAGAGTCTGGTATCCCGAGCTCTTGAACATGCCCACCAATCCTCCGATTAGATTGCCCCTTCGGGAGAATCTTCTGTCGTAGCAGCAGGGGACGGGCCTCCACCCGAAACTGTCCAGCCTCCACCTCCACCTCCACCTCCTTGCATGGAGATTGAGCAGCAACAGTTGACAGCTTTCGACCTTCCTCCCGAAATCTGTAACGTTAACTTCGGCAGCCAGGCGCCCCTCCACCAAAACGGTATTCGCCTGTAGATGGAACAGATTTGTGGCATGGTGCACAGCAAAGGCTGTGGAACCCCTTTCTGCCCCTCTTTCAGAGGTTCTCCTCTTCATTCTTTCTTTGGCCCAGCAGGTCTCTGCTCTGGGCATTCTTAAAGGCTATCTTTCAGCCATTTTCAACCTTTCTTCGCCTTCGAGATTAACCTTCTCTTTTCAAGTCCCCTATTGTAAATTGTTTCCTTAAGGGCCATACTCACTTGTTTCCTCCTATTCCTCTCGTAATGCCCCAATGGGACTTGAACCTGGTTCTGACCTGCCTTATGTGCGCTCCTTTCGAGCCGCTACATAACTGTCTTCTCAGACTTTTGACACTCAAAACTGCCTTTTTGGTTGCCATCACCTCTGCTCACAGGGTGAGTGAACTTCATGCTCTTTCTTCCAAACCTCCTTTCCTGGCTTTTATCTGGACAAGGTTGTCCTTCGCACTAGGCCTTCTTTCCTTCCCAAAGTGGTTACCTCTTTCTACATGACAGGCCATCACTTTGCCCACCTTTTTCCCGCCCGCATACTTCTTAAGAGGAGGAGAGGCTCCACCGTCTGGATCCAAAACATGCGCTTTCATTCTATCTGGATCGCACACAACAATTCCGGGTGGATGACCAGCTCTTTGTTGGCTATGTGGGCACCAAGAAAGGACGGACCATGTCTCGATGGGTTGTTCTTTGCATCAAAATCTGCTATTCCATAGCGAAGAAGGAACCTCCAGTGGGGCTGCGCGTCCATTCCACCAGGGCGACGGCAGCCACCTCTGCTTTGGGATGTGGTATCCCTCTTCATGACATCTGCCAGGCAGCCACGTGGACTTCATTGCACACGTTCACCAAAAGTTACTGCCTGGACAGCTAAGTCTGGAGAGACTGCTTCTTTGGCCATTCAGTTCTCCAGGACCTTCTGGTGTGAACTTAGTTTGCAATCCCCCCTCCGGGGTTGGTATTGCTGGGGTATCTATTCTAAGGTGAGGAATCCATAACTAATGGTCTCTTTCAGATGAACAAACTACTTACCTTCGGTAACGATATATCTGTAAGAGACAGCGCAGTTTTTGCAAGATTATTGACCCAAGTAGGAGACGGCTAGGAAGAGGGCAGCCTGGGGATGCCTACAGTACAGGTAAGTGTTTATTTTTGGGGTTTTAATAAAGTATTATTAATGTTTTAATAGACGGGTGGAGGCGGGAGCTGGCAACTTCGCTCTGGAGTAGGAATTTGCCCTATACTCCGTGTTCTACGCGGAACGCGGAGTTGGCAAATCTCTGCACATTCCGCTGGCAGAGCGGAGTTGTGGCCCCGGGTTAGTCAAAATATATTTATTATCTTTGGTTTGTATAATACATATCAGGTCTGCTCATAGTGCCCACACCGTCATCCGCTCCCCCCCCTGCATTTTATACACTTGCCCATATAATGATTACACAAGACACATTATTATGGGTAAAGGACTGCTGCAGGTTTATTTTCATACAACAAAAAATATGACGTTTTTTTTGGGTTCTCGCTGCCCCGCCCGCCTTATGAGCCAGCCGGCACGGTGGGTCGACGCCCGGACAGTGCAGCCTTTGCTGATCCCCCTACGGATCACGTGATCATGTCTTATACTCCCGCCCCCCTTTCAGGGCGGAGCGTGGTGTGGCACACCCCCGGTTGGTAAGGCCCCCCAACCGCCCGAAGGACTAACGGGGCGCCATCGCGGTTTTCCCAGAACCTCCCTGCGGCTCCAGGTCTTTGGCTCAGGCACCCTTACTGTGCCAGGCTGAGGTACCCTTACTGTACCCGTCTGCCGCAGAGGTACCCTTACTGTACCAGTCTGCCTCCAGATCGCCTTGTAACTCCGCCACAGCTCTGGCGGAGACTACCGTCGACGACAGAGCCCCCCACCAAGAGTTCCCTAGTTACGTCACGCAGCTTCTAGTGCCTCCCGCACGTCAAGGAGAAACATGTCCTTCCTGACTTTGTCACCTTGACAAGACACTTTCAAGTTATGTTCACGTCATCGAGCCCTCCCCCGGATGCACGTCACTGGTGCACCCGGCCGGGGGAGGGGCAGGTGCCCTGCCCGAGCCTCCCCCTCCACGAGGACTGACAAAAGGGGGGGGCTCCGACTAGTGGGACTAGTGAGCTGCCCTGCTGATGTCCCCCTGTGGGGGACGCGGGCAGCGGCAATCCTTCAACATGAAGCAAATATGTACTCAACTAGCGGAGTTTGACGGTCGCCATCAGGGGCAGTTGACAGTTTCCTCTGCAGCTCTAATGGTCGTGCCGGAAGGAGCACTGCGTTGGTAAACGTGGGTTTATAATTCATAGGCAGTGTCGCTGGCATTATTGCTTTTAGAGTTTTGATGATGTCCTTTTTATCGGAGCACGCAGACTGAAGAAGTGCTTTGTTCCACTGTGTGGTAGCAGCAAGCACGGGGAGCGCCCAGTTTATATTGGACAAGAACATCAGTGGCTTAACGAAAGTTGAGGGAGCCCCCCTGCAAGGGTCAAAGAGGGGTCCCTGCTCTGGATTTAATCTCGAGCTCTCAGGCCTGAGTACTGCCTTCCCCCTCCCCCCCGCACAGCAGGGGCTGCAGGGGCCTGTGTTATGCCATTGAAGAACATGTCCACATTCTGGTGGAGCAGAAATGCGTAATTGTGTCCCGTGTTAGTGGTAAACTAGTGCAGTGTCTAATGGCCTAGTGTCATCTGTGTGTTGGACTAGCACCAACTAGTTGGGATGGCTCACTTCTTTATCCCTTTGTTGCGATATTTGTAGACCACCGCACCCTCCAAAAGGAAGAAGCAGCATACTCTGTACATGGTATTCTACACCAAAAGATGTGAGTTATTGATGATTGGTAGCTACACTGCCTGCAAACAGTTCTTCTTTGATATTGTGGTGAAATTATGTCACCATCAGAGGTGAGCCAGACAGCCTGGAAGAGGGCAGAGAGACTGAGAGAGAGAGAGACCCCCTGTCATTGGTATGAAGATGGCTGGATAGGAAAACACCAAAGGTAAACAAAGCATGCTTTGAAGAACCTCTAAGGCCCACTCCTAGCATCAGGGCCAGTGATCACAGTCATACAGCGTGATGGGCGCTAGAAATGTCTAATTACATGTAAGCCAATTGCAGGCTAGGTTTCATGAACAGGCCAGAGTTCAGAGGGACATTAGAGGATGAATGCAGTCACCTCATTATTCACATTACAGACAAATGTCGTTCCTTATAGTAGTACTTGCGGACAATGGACATTTGGCTAAAACTATGAAGAGTCCCTGTAAGTAACGGATGGGTGGTCACCCTACATGCCCACCACTGTTGGCAGAGAGACTTACTCATTTCAGCGTCTGCTGTTATCTTTGTGTGCTCAACATTATTGGATTTAGGGACACTCCTCTCCGGTGTGAGATCACAATTTCGACAAGATTGAAGGGAGGAGCTGTTGCCCCTGGTCAGACATTTACAATGAAAGTGTTTCCAGCAGAGAGAGATGCTCAACATTTACCTGCACAGACATGCCCTGCGGGTTCTCCTGCAACCCTCTGCTTTTCTGCCTTACTAAGCTGATAATAGCGGATTAGGGTGACAGGATAGAGATGGTTTCTAGTCAGCAGCTTCTGTTGCTACTTTCCTTATTCTCATCATTGCTCTCAAGGATGCTCCACCATAAGTCTACCAGGCGATAAGGGCGGGAGCTTATTTGGCATTACGATTCCTCTTATTGGTCAGAGGCTATTTGAAACAGACCACTTGTCCCCTTAGGTGGCAGAAGCGTGCCCCGCTCAGATACATTTATTTATTTATTCCCTCCTTCTACTCTCACTTCCCGGTGACCTACTGCATTTGTAATATGCTAATAGGTGTCTCAGGCATTGGGAGGGAGAGAGAGATTTCCAGTACTTCCCTTCCTATGCCCACTTGATTGGTACAATAGATGTTCCCATTTTATATAATGTTAGTTTGCCGCAGTGCCAGGGGACCGTGCTAACTTGCCATCAGCATGTCTCTACTGGTCAGAGGACTTGTGAATAACATACTTCTGACACTTGAACAGGGCAGTGCCAGTGGACACTATATTAATTTCTTGCTGCTGCTTATAGGATTCTCTCGCCTGCTGGATTTGAAATCTGCTAACAGCTAACTGGGCTGTTCGCGAGGGAGCCACTCGCCCTCCCATTGCTGCGCGCCAATATTGTCAGTACCAGAGATGTTCTGCTTTTGTGGTATATGTTGTATCAGCAGAAGAGGTGATGCTAGGAGCTAAGCTTGAGGCAGCAGTGAGTGGTCAGATGGTTCAGGGGCATTCAAACAAGTCCCTGCTGCAGCCCGTCAATTTGCTCCCTCCCTGATGCCAGCTAGTGATGGGGCGCTTGAGTTATTTTACTGCCCTTGATTGCTTCTGCCTGCAAACCCTTGATTCACTCCCTCCCCGTGCCCACACCGTACCTCAGTGCTACAGTGGATTGCTGAGGCTTGCTGGTAATTGGTGGGTCCCACAAGTTTTTGTTGCCACCAGTCAGCTCACTCACATCACTGATTACAGCTAGGGGCGGGGCTTGAGTTATTTAACCGAAGTGGGGGCACCCAGCATTGCGCTGCCCTCGAATGCTTCTGCCTGTGGTGCCCTTGCAGTTTCTTCCCGCCCATCATCCATCTGTGCTATCAGAAGGCTTGATTCGGCGGCATTACATGTTACTGTACTAAATGGGTCTGTATCAGTTTTCCCAGAGTTCCACGGAAACACAAAGGGATCAGCTTGGGGTTTTGTCCTCTGTTGTGTCCCAAAAAGGCGTAGTACCCGAATGCAGCCCGATTTTGAAAAGGCAAATATCATTTTTCAGAGATAATATAAGATTTGAGAGGTGGCGTTTGACCAATTGGATTAGAGTTTCACTCATTGTCCTGTGAGAGCAATCCAAAGCCTAGCTACGTACACCACAGTCACTGTCCCAAAGAATAGGCATACCCTGCCTCTTGTTATTATTGTACACTTATGTACTTCCTCTGTCCTACATATGCAATGGAAAACCACATGGGCCCCAGAGCTGCTTTTAGCCACAGCCCTATACAAAGTGAAGAAAAGAAACACTTCAGGCTCCCGAGAGCACGAACAGATCTGCAGTTTGCCAGGAAAGTGAGCTTGAAATTGTTTTGTGTTTCTGTTGATATTGTTGTAGTTTGTCTTATTATTAATATTTTTGTGGGTTTTAAAGATACTTGTAACCTCAAGCTCAGACATTTCACATTTAGTAAATGTTCTAGGGGTATAAGGTGAATGTGAAATATTTCCACCACAGTATGAAGTTACAGGAAGCTCCCTCCACTTCTCTCTATTTATGACATTGGTTTAATGAGGTTTCTGGTTTCAGTAAAATCAGCTTAAGGGTTAATGATCTTTTTGTTCTGTGTTTTGGTTTCCTCTGTCAATACGTTTTTTTAAAAACATTTGATCATATTACACCGTGCTCTTGATGTTGGTCTCGACCGTAATTTATCATCAACAATTATTGGCATCATTACAGACTACAGTATCTTCCTGTTCTAAAAATCTTCTATTTATAACAGCAGCTTGTCAAAGTCAGGATCTTACTTTCTTCAGACTTGATGATTGCTTTTAAACTATTTTGTTTTGTCTGACCACCCATTAACCTTGCATGTTCATTTAAAAGACACCAAAAAGATGGTGGCGTTGGACTGGTGGCTGTTTATCTAGCTCATTGATGCTTCAAATCAGATCTTGAGTAGAATCAATACTTTCTCCTTTGTAGGCCTATTTGACTTTCCATACTGGCTAGTAAAATTGTAAACACTGAAATGTGGTGGACATGTAGGCCACAAGCTTCGTGGTACGCCCACATATTTCATTTAAGGGGCACCCGTAACATAAAGCCCAAAAACTATTTGGAGGAAAGTATTTGCTTCATTTTGATGTAAATTGTGAAAGTGTTAGTCCACGGAAATTTAAAAAACGTACAAAAGTTACTGTGTTATGAAGGAGGATTTGGCCAGAGCAAGCAGGACCTAGTTTTACTAAAAAACTGAGAGTAGTTAAAAGTAACACCAGCCTAATGACATTAGATGATTATAACAGAAAGTAAGAATAGAGGCTGTCCTGTATACATAAAACCATGGTAACTGTAAAACGCACATCCTTGTTTTAATTTGGTTATTAATATTTAATTGTTTGTAACACATTTAGGCTGAAATTGAAATATTGTGCTTACCGGGTTTAAATTACTACTTTAGCAAGCCAAGACTTGGGAACTGAGAAAGTAAAGTGCGTTCATGGATATTGGTTGTATAAAATCAGTGTGTACCTTGCTGCAAATGTTGTATGTGTACACAATCTGTATCAACAAGCCAGTCTTCGGGCTGAACTCTGTTGCTAGGCTCAAGCACCTCACTAGGCGCAATGCGAATCGGTTACGTAACACGCCGATTCCCTGATTTATCCACATGGTAGACGCACATGTATTCTGTTCCAGTACCGCAGGCAAGGGAGCACCGTCATGCAAGCCGACAAGTTCCAAGGGTGATGACATGATCTTTATGTCCATTTGAGTTGAGCTCGAAGGCTGTGAATGATCTTCCAATATGCAGTCTGCCAGAAAGAATGCGCTGCTTGCCACATTGATTCAACTCACATTAGGAGGGCTCATTCTACGTCATAGACCATCTGAGGAGGTGATAGGGCAGTGTGTGTTAATGCCAGCAGGCAGGATGGCAGCTTTTCTGTGCACTGGCATTGACTGATGGGCACTTTCATTGGCTTCAGTGGTTTCTCTTCGACAGTGTATGTACTCAGACTGTGTTGTGATAGGCACAACAAAGGTAATAGCTTACAAGAACAAGGGAAAAACAAGTGAAAGAAAACCCAGTCTCCCTGCATGTTCCTAGGAATCTGTGAATTATTACACAAGAGAGCTGTGTCCTCATGTAGTCATCGGCTTCAAAACGCAAGTGTTAATCCGGCTTCGCCATGATCGACCCTTGCTATCACAAGCAGGTCTTTCAAGAAATGGCTCAACTATCACACAGAAAATGTTGTGAAACCGGTTGCGCAGAAATATGATCGCTAACACAACATTTCCCAAGCAAGAATTGTGTAATAGTTTACATTCCAGTCCAAAGTTTTTTGTTTGTGTAGTGCATGATGCTAGAGTTTACAGATATCCACTTGAACAAGGCATGCTCTTTGTAGTGTGGTAAAGGCACTTGTCAACTTGTGTTATGAACTAAACCAATAATGGCCGGCTGCATTGTAGGTCCAGTAAGGCCTTCTCTGGTCTTTATTTTAACAAATGACGTTTTTTGAGATGTTTTAGAAGTGTCCTACAGAGGGCAGGCTGTTGCCTGCATGCAGGAAGCATGGTAGTGCCAAGCAGAAACAAGCTGTGTCGGACCCAGTGCTCCCCGATACATCCTTTGGACAAACCCAGGAACAGGTTTTGTAGGGCTACCCATGTACACCCAGTCTTTCCTGTTTTTATTCTCAGTGAGGGTGTACTAGTGTGGTGTTCTAATAACAACGTGAAGTAATAGATCAGTACCACATGAACCTAACATTTGTTTTGTAATTGAACGAATGCCAAATGTAAGTTGAACTTGGGGGCATCAAAACGTCTTCAAGAACTTGATTCAGGGGAAAGGAGTTGGCCTAACGGCTAGGGCGCTCGACCTCGGACCTGGGGATCTGGGTTCGAGTCTCGGTAACGACGCCAAAACCTCCTGTGATTCTGGGCAAATCACTTAATCTCCCCGTGCCTAAAAATGTAACGTAACTGGAAAAATATGTAAAGCGCTCTGATACCTGATTCGGTTCGGGTCTAGTTCGCGCTATATAAAACTGCAAAAAAAAAAAGATCTGCACAGGTTCAACTCATACAAGGAACTTGGGGCCAGATGTACAACATTTTGGGTTAGTGATTTCGAAATTACGATTTTCTGCAAATCGCAATTAGGCAATCGCTATTCCTAATGTATGAAACATGTCTACTTTTAATTGATGTTTCCTACTGATAGCAAATCGACCTACTACATGAATATTAATGAGGTAAGTCTCAGTTTGTGACCCATTAGGAATGAACTATAACAGGGATGGTGGCCTGCTGGGATCAGCAGACCACCATGCCTGTGATTGCTTTAAAATGAAACAATCTTTTTTTTTAAGTGCAGACCGTTTTCCATAAAGAAAAACAGGACGCGTTTCAAAAACAAAACAATCGTAACATTTAGGTTTCTTTTTTTAACAGGAGGCAGTGAGTGGTTCCTTTTTTTTTTTAATACATTCTCAAAGGGGAGGTTGTCCCATAGGGACCCCTTCCCATTTTTGAATGGTTTACCCCCTCCTTTGAAGTGGTGGTAAAATATTAATCTATTGCAACCAGAATTTGGTTGCAAAACCTTTAATATATAGCACAAGT
Source organism: Lissotriton helveticus (assembly GCF_964261635.1). Lineage (NCBI taxonomy): Eukaryota > Metazoa > Chordata > Amphibia > Caudata > Salamandridae > Lissotriton > Lissotriton helveticus. Next base: position 1,192,169,844 of record NC_136068.1, read on the forward strand.
GCCAGCTTGAGGGGGGTGCGGCCGCACTGGACACTGACCTTGAAGGGAGCACTGACCTCAGGGTGGATGCTGTGTTTAGCAATAACTTAACATTTAAAAGCACCTGCTGCAGAGGTCCTAGTGAGTCCAGCTTTCAAGCAGCAATAAAGATGTAAAGATAACTCTTGATTAATGTTCCTGCTAGAGAGAGAGGTGGAGTTTTGTCTAGTGATAGCTTTGACTCGCCATAAAGTAGCACAGAGGGTTAATATGTCTGCTGCAAAGAACAGATCTGTTTTTTATGTGGATAGCTGAGTGGATTAGTAAAGCCAGCCTTTACAAGCGCTTTAAAACAAATTAAATGTATGTGAGAGAGGGGCCATCGTGGTGAGGGGCTCTTTTGTAGGGTGGTAGTGAGGGAATCCGAGTAGGAGATCATGGAGGGTACGCTAAAAAAGATTGTTGCACCATGCGTCATCACCACTAGAGCTGGCCCTGCATAGCACTACAATTCGGTATTTGGAAGGGATGAACTAAACACACCCCTTCCAAATACCAAATTGGTATAGGTTAGAAAACCCAAACTGCAATTCAGTAACTTGTTACAGATTCACAAATTGCAGTGTGTACATTTAAGAAAAGCATTTTTGAGGTCTCAAATGTCCCAATTCTGCAAATCTGACTGTTTGCGACCTCAAAAATGATTTGTACATCTGGCCCTTAGAATTTCAAGAATTTAGCTAATAGGACAGATTTTTTAGCTGTCCGAAATGTAGTGGTGGGGGTGCAAATGCGTTATTATATGTATGAGGAGATGCCTATCCCATAGTACATGGAAAACCTAATGAGGTTATTCACATGCATGGCTTTTCCCAGCCTGGAAACGTACATACAACTTCTTCTATTAATGGTAGGAGTAATGGTGTTCTAAAGTGCGAATGAGGAAAGTGTATTAACATACTTAGTAGGGAGTAAGGTAAGAAGTTTCCCCAAAGTAATATATTTTCTTAAAATTGCATCCAAATTTGCAACACAATGGCACTCTGCCAGAGTAGGCATGGAGGAACAGTGTTTAAATCTTTGGCTTGTGCACATTCCACTTAGAATATAGACAATTTGTAGACATAAATATACAAGGTGTGAAATTCTGTCCTTTTAAGAAGTTCCTGTCAATCGGCCCTAGCATGACAGAACCATCTGTGGAGGTGTCACACAAGTGCAGTGTTGTGCCCTCTTCATTTTATGTCATTGGGCGTGTCGATTGCCTGTGCCAAACTTGGATCAGTTGTAACTTGGACACCTCATGATCTATCTTTCAGAGCCAGGCCGCGAGCATACTGCCTTGCAGACAGTGACGAGGAGTCCTCTAGTGCTGGCTCGTCAGAAGAAGACGATCCTCCTGAAGTGACCGGAGAGAAGCAACTGGTCATAGGGGCCGAAGGGTAAGACACATGAGTCTACTTTTGAATGAAATACTAATCTGGTCCGACAGGTTTCACTGTTTCAGGTTTGGGTACCCTGCACTAGTGTTGTTGCATGCTTGTAAGCTTCAAAGGAATGTTGAGGAGTGAAGGTTTTCAACCTCTTTGAAGTTTCGATTGTCATTTTTTTCTTTGATTTTCTGCCGACACTGCAGACTGCTGTCCCCATTCAGTTTACAGCTGGTGAGACCCGGGCTGCTTTGTGTGGACAGTTCAAGGGAGTATGGAGTTCCTTTTAAGAAAAAGAGGGGACATTTCTACTCAAGATCAGACATCCTAAGGGGTCAGTAGGGAGTGCGACTCCTCAGGAACAAGTGCCCTCACACACCTAGGTAGATGTCATGCTTCATCATTGGGCTTTTGCTCCACGTTGGGCCGGCGCTTCATTGCGCGATTGGCACCCTCAAGTGGGCACTTTACAGGAGATCTTTTTTAAGCCATCTGTGAAGTCTGGGTGTTTGGCTACTGGTGTAGATTGGTTTGAATAGTGGATAAGTGGGAGTGCAAATTTACAAATAGGACAAGGGGTCCTCCCAAAAAAGACTTTTTAAGGACAGAGTCCTCCTGCCTATATTAAAAATGTGTTGCGCTATCTACTAAAACTAATCATCTAAGATAGCTACTGAGTCAACATATTTCAAGCCTGAAATAGTCATACAAATGATCTGACAGCTATTCATCAGGACCTGTGTAACCTAATCTACTCAGTGCTTGAAGTATTTGTATGTGAATTCTCCTTAAGATCCCAATCACGTTACCTCTATGGGTTTTGTACGAGTATTTCTAAAATAGTTCTTGAAAACAACCTGTAGTGTAAAAATCAACATTAAAAATCATTGGGCACATATTAGCTGTATATACACGTAAACTGTAATGAACTGCATGCATTGCACTGCAAACCATGCCAAATCTGAGGTGACTACCATTGACACAAAGTGGAAAAGACAAACACCACACAAAACATGTGAAACACACAACATAAAATTAAAGAATTCCAAACCCTGCGTCGAATGCGGGTTAACTCACCATATTCTGGTATCAGAAATGACTCCTCGATACCAGCAAAGCAGTATACGCCAATTTGCGTGCTAAAAATACAGAAAGAACAAGATCAAGGTAACCAATATTTTTTAGGTCTATCTGAGAGAGGTGTAAGCTCCCAACCGCTCTCTGAGTATGTAAGCAAATTATCTTGTTTCTCATGCTCACATTGTCCAATGTCACTTCTCACGGTATGACCTACCCTCACTCAGCTTACTTGGAAGTGCCGGAGGGAGCAGAAGCAGAAGTTCAGTCTTTTATCGAAGGTCCGGTTAATTAAATAGGTGTCAGGTGCTGTGCCGGGAAAGTAGGTAGGAGCAAGGCAACTAGCCACGGGAGTATCTAGTTGGGTGCCATCTTGGAATTCTAGTCAGGTGCATGAAAGTAACTTTGTTCCATCTGTTAAGCAAGCAGTCATGAAGTGGGGGCTATGGGTATTTGCACAGTGATGCAGGCACTGTTTGGTCGGCGACGGTCAGGAGACCCGTCATTGCTGGTAGTGTCACCATCATGTCTGGTTACAATACGTAATAGGTACTTGCGGCTCACAAGATACGGCTATGTAATGGAAAGCCTTCTAGTGGTAACAAGCCCCCAATGTATGAATCGATCCCAGCTCTTTGGGAAGATGTTTACTCTAACAATGTGTAAGTTAAATTCGTGTGTATTGTCCCCTCTATGTTGACTTCGAGGGAGGCCATACCGGTGACAGGTAGTCATTGAGAGGCCATCTGTCCTACAAATGTCATGCGTGTGTGGGAAAAAACGGAGGACACCTAACCATATGATCATGACTCGTGCAATTGTGTCTCAATCCATGGGATCTGGTAATTGAGACCGTCAACATGGATGAACAGACAAAATATCCATCGCTGTTCCCTTCTGAACAGAGCTTTCTGATTCATGTTTGGATGCGCTTTTCTAGCCACGTCCCATGTATATCATGTGGAGTGTGTCCCTCAGTCAACAAATGCCTGCTTATTTTTGTGTTTGTTTTTTTGCAACGTATAGTGCTGCGATGTTCATTGATTCTTAACTTGACTGGTCATGTGTTCATCCCTACGCATTTCAAGCCACACGGGCACATGATCAAATAGATTCAGTTCTTTGTATTGTAGTTGGTATGCGTTTTTGTGTCTACATCAAGTCTGTATTTAATCGTACCTCTCTAGTGCTTTCTGTGTAGGTACAAGCCACACATGGCCTACAGGGAAAATGTGTCTTGACCGGCAGAAGGTCCCATAGAGATATTTGTTCTGGGCCCTTCACCCCAGTTTGACTTGTGTGATTGAACATATTTTTCAAATTAGCTTTCTGTTTAAATGCGAGCCTAGGGTGTGGAAAGGATAGATCTCCGGTGAAGTGCTCCCGTGAGGGTGTCCGTTGGGCATTGTAGTGCCGACCTGACTTGGAGCAAAAGGCCAATGAAGAAGCATGATATCTGCCTAGGTGTGTAAGGGCACTTATCCCTAAAGAGTTGTGCTCCCTGCTAACCCCTTTGTACATGTCTGACCTTGAGTAGAAATATTCCCTTTTCTTCCTAAAAGGAACAGCATACTCCATTGAATTGTACAGTTTATCTGGAGCATGTCCGCTGGACCTTAATGCGCTCCTAGTCCCTCCTATTTGGTAACATTGCTCTCTGTGGATGCCACACATTATGTGCAGCATTTGTACTGCGGATGATCTTCTAATGATGAAGGCAACCCCCCCCCCTAGGTGTGGGAGAGCCGCTTAAAGCTCGAGCTAGGTGGCTGGCTCAGCTCAAGGTCCTCATGGACACTGGAGCCCAAAAGGAGTTGAGCCTTCATGGGCTTCTGCCCGTCACGCACCCTCAACCACATGCACCAAGAATGAAAGACAAAGCAGAGACCTTTGATGTTAAAAAACAAATAGAAAGATGCATATAATTGCACAACACTAGTGCATTCTCACATGTCTTGCAAGTGAGAGTTGCTGCTTAGGGACTCCCTTTGCTTCAGACTCCTGCACAAGGGTTTGAGACAAGTGCATTGTAATGTTCAATTACAATCACCACATGACACAACATTTGTGCACTCCTCCTGTCCAGGACTGCCATTACTTACTTGACTCTAAATTAGGTGGGGGGTGCAAGAGATGGGTTAGATGTACAGCTGACAATTTTCAGTTGCTGTCCCTTCACCACCTATCTTTAAATGAGAGGGAAGTAAGACATTTATTTCACTGCGAATGAGCCTTTCATGCTTCCAAGTAGCCAAAATACTGCGCCTCTGCAAGAGAGCCTTGTTCATCCACCCTTAAACTGGGCATGCAGAGGAGGGGTGGCTGCAGGAGCGTGGAGTGGAGAGAAAGGATTGATGCAGGAACTTGAGTGGGAGAGAGAATGGAAGGAGGCCTAGAGCAGATGAGAGGAGAGGTTTACCTACTAACAATGCTTCCTGTGATGTGTCTTGGTGGAATGTCACCCTGTGTTATTCCTAACCCATTTATCTGGGTAATTTGCTCTGCTGCTGCCTGTGCTGGATATGTTCGATTGGATGGGTAGCATGCGCTGCTGCTGCCTGTGCTGTGCATGTTTGTTTGGATGGGTAGCTTGCGCTGCTGCTGCCTGTGCTGTACATGTTCGTTTGGATTGGTATCTTGCTCTGCCTGTGCTGTACATGTCCGTTTGGATGGGTAGCTTGCGCTGCTGCTGCCTGTGCTGTACATGTCCGTTTGGGTGGGTAGCTTGTGCTGCTGCTGCCTGTGCTGAACATGTGCGTTTGGGTGGGTAGCTTGTACTGCTGCCTGTGCTGTACATGTTCGTTTGGATGGGTAGCTTGCGCCAAAGCTGCCTGTGCTGTACATGTCAGTTTGGGTGGCTAGCTTGTTCTGCTGCTGCCTGTGCTGTACATGTCAGTTTGGGTGAGTAGCTTGCACTGCTGCTACCTGTGCTGTACATGTCCGTTTGGGTGGGTAGCTTGCGCTGCTGCATGTGCTGTACAGGTTTGTTTGGGTGGGTAGCTTGCACTGCTGCTGTCTGTGCTATACATGTCCGTTTGGGTGGGTAGCTTGTACTGCTGTCTGTGCTGTACATGTTCGTTTGGATGGGTAGCTTGCGCCAAAGCTGCCTGTGCTGTACATGTCAGTTTGGGTGGCTAGCTTGTTCTGCTGCTGCCTGTGCTGTACATGTCCGTTTGGGTGGGTAGCTTGCACTGCTGCTGTGGTGTACCTGTCCATTTGGGTGGGTAGCTTGCACTGCTGCTGTGGTGTACCTGTCCATTTGGGTGGGTAGCTTGCACTGCTGCTGTGGTGTACCTGTCCATTTGGGTGGGTAGCTTGCACTGCTGCTGTGGTGTACCTGTCCATTTGGGTGGATAGCTTTTGCAACTGCTACCTGTGCTGTGTATGTCCGTTTGGGTGGGTAGCTTGCACTGCTGCTGTGTTGTACTTGTCCGTTTGGGTCGGTAGCTTGCACTGCTGTGCCTGTGGTGTACCTCTTTCATTTGTAAGGGTAGTGTGGACTTCTGCTTGCCTTGCATTTTTCTTGTTTGTGTAGGTAGTGTGCATGGCTACTGTCTGTACTTTACCTGTCCCATTTGGGTGGAATGCTTTCAGTGCTACTGCATGTGCTACACTTGTTCAGTTTGTGGGTAGCTTGAACTGCTGATAACTGGGGTCTTTGTGTGTGTTTTTAGGAGTGTTGCTTGCAGTGTTATTGCCCATAGCTGACGAAGCTGCAGTGTTTGTTAGAGTTATATGTCCAGCTACTGCCCTGCTATACCTGTCCCATGTGTGATGAATGGGTAACTTGCATTTTTACCTGTCCCATTTGACAGTGAATCCTGCACTTGTGATGCTTGTCCATGTCTGTCCTGTGCAGTATCTGCCCTGTGTGTGGGGTGAACCTTGCACTAGTGATGCTTGTGCTGTACATGTCCAGTTTGTGGGATGAATCTTGCACTAGTGATGCTTGGGCAGTATCTGCCCGGTTTGTGGGGTGAATCTTGCACTAGTGATGCTTCTGCAGTATCTGTTGGTATGTGGGGTGAATCTTGCACTAGTGATGCTTGTGCTGTACATGTCCAGTTTGTGGGATGAATCTTGCACTAGTGATGCTCTGGCAGTATCTGCCCGGTTTGTGGGGTGAATCTTGCACTAGTGATGCTTCTGCAGTATCTGTTGGTATGTGGGGTGAATCTTGCACTAGTGATGCTTGTGCTGTACATGTCCAGTTTGTGGGATGAACCTTGCACTAGTGATGCTTGGGCAGTATCTGCCCGGTTTGGGGGATGAATCTTGCACTAGTAATGCCTGTGGAGTATCTGCTTGGTTTATGGGGTGAATCTTGCACTACTGATGTCTGTGAAGTATCTGCCCGGTTTATGGGGGACCCTTGTACTAGTGATGCTTGTGCTGTATCTATCCAGTTTGTGGGATGAATATTGCACTAGCGAGATGTCTGTGCTGTATCTGCCGGGTTTGTGAAGTGAATCTTGCACTAGTGATGCTTGGGCAGTATCTGTCCGGTTTGTGGGGTGAATCTTGCACTAGTGATGCCAGTGCTGTATCTGTCCAGTTTATGGGACGAATCTTGTAATAGCGATGTCTGTGCTGTATCTGCCGGGTTTGTGGAGTGAATCTTAAACTAGTGATGTCTGTGCAGTATCTGCTTGGTTTGTGGGGTGAATCTTGCACTAGTGATGTATGTACTGTAACTGCCCGATTTGTGGGGTTAATCCTACACTAGGGATGTCTGTGCTGTATCTCTCTGGTTTGAGGGGTGAATCTTGCACTAGTGATGTCTGTGCTGATCTACCCTGGTTGTAGGGTGAATCTTGCACTGCTGATGCCTGTGCTGTATGTGCACTGCTTGTGGGGTGAAGCTTGCACTAGTGATATCTCTACTGAAACTGCCCGGTTTGTGGGGTGAATCTTACACTAGTGATGCCAGTGCTGTATCTGTCCAGTTTGTGGGATGAATCTTGCACTACTGATGCCTGTGGAGCGTCTGCTTGGTTTATGTGTTAAATCTTGCACTGTCTGTGCAGTATCTGCCCGGCTATGGGGTGAATCTTTCACTAGTGATGCTTGTGCAATATCTTCCCCGTTTGCTGGGTAAATCTTGCACTAGTGATGCTTATGATGTATTTGTCCAGTTTGTGGAGTGAATCTTGCACTAGTGCTGCCTGTGCAGTATCTGTTCGGTTGATAGGGTGAATCTTGGACTAGTGGTATCTGTACTGTAACTACCCGGTTTGTGGGGTTACTCCTGCAGTAGTGATGCTTGTGCAGTGTCTGCCTGGTTCCTGGGGTGAATCTTGCACCAGTGATGCCAATGCTGTATCTGTCCAGTTTATGGGATGAATCTTGCACTAATGAGGCCTGTGCTGTATCTGCCCTGTTTGTGGGATGAATCTTGCACTTGTGATGCCTGTGCAGTATCTGCTCGGTTTATAGGGTGAATCATGCACTAGTGGTGTCTGTACTGTAACTGCCCGGTTTGTGGGGTTAATCCTGCACTAGGAATGCCTGTGCTGTATCCATTTCTGTCCTGTGTGGGAGGTAAGATTGAACTGATGATGCCTGTGCAGTATCTGCAGTGTGTGGGGTGAACCTTGCAGTAGTGATGCCCATGCTGTAGATGTCCAGTTTGTGGGGTGAATCTTGCAGTAGTGATGTCTGTGCTGTATCAGTCCTGTTTGTGGGTTTAATCTTGTACTGCTGATGCCTATGCTGTTTCTGCACGGTTTGTGGGTTGAAGTTTGCACTGCTGACGGCTGTGCTGTTTCTGCACGGTTTGTGGGTTGAGGTTTGCACTGCTGACGGCTGTGCTGTTTCTGCACGGTTTGTGGGTTGAAGTTTGCACTGCTGACCCCTGTGCTGTTTGTGCACGGTTTGTGACGAAAGATTGCGGTTCTGCTGCAAAGCATCGACGTGCTTACGCTGTGGCTACCTGTGTGTGGTGCATGTTCGACGAGCCTTGAAATCATTCGCGCTTTTCCAAAATGACTGGCTTCAACAGTGCTCGTTTCTTAATGGTGTTGTGTGCAGAACTGGCCATATTGTGGCCGCGGTTCACACTTCTCTGTGATAAACCAGTGCTGTTGATTTCTCTGTGTTTCCATATTCTTAGGTATGCTGGCGTACACCGAACGAGCAAAATCATGAGGTTTGTGGACAAAATTACCAAGTCGAAATATTTCCTGAAGGCCACAGAGACAGAGTTCATTAAAAAGAAAATCGAAGAGGTGTCCAATACCCCCCTGCTGCTAACAGTCGAAGTACAGGAGTGCAAAGGAACATTATCCGTGAACATTCCACCGCCACCTACTGACAGAATATGGTAAGCGCTGGAGACCTTCACACGTGGCAGCTTTTTCTGATGTTTAATGACATCTCAATTACAGTACACTTTCCACGCGGTGCCAGCCTTCTGACAGTCACGGTCATTGGTATTTAAGAAAATAAAATGTATTTGTTATTCTATTCAAGAATTGTTGATGTTAGGAAAGGAAGTTTCACTTTGAAGACGTGGTGAATACAGCACTGTAGGCTCACACGATGCGCCAAAGACGGGGCGGCAAATGTTGTTCACAACAGTAAGTAAAGTTAGATGACTCCCCCAATGGGTGAGAGGAACAGAGCATGAGGAAGTATATATGTAGCAAACGCTACTCCTAGAAATGATTGCTGTGATTTTTTAAATCTTTTTGGAAGACACTGTGTTTGCAACCTGATGCTTGCTTGGAAAGTTCTTTTATGTCTGTGCCCTTGCTCTTTTCCATTACCGAAGAATGAGCAATCCCGCCATCTAGTGGCAGGACCGTAAACTTTTTTCCATATGGAACTTTGTCTGACATTACTGCACTTGCCGTCTTCTTACGAAGCACCTAGCTAGCATAGGGTGACCAGACGTCCCAGTGTGTTTGTTTATTTATTTTATTTATTTACTGCGATTTTATAGAGCGCCAACATTACCCGAAGGTGTCAGAGCGCTTTACAAAAGAACCAGTTGCGTTACATAAGGATTTTGGATTACATGAGTTACATAAGAGATATAAACAGGAAAAAAATTGTAAATGTACAAGTGGAGCAAAAGGAGGGAAAAATCGCAAATGTACAAGTTGTAAAGTCACTCAAGGATGAGATACAAACAGATAAACTCTAAAATCACATAGGAATGGTAGTAAGTACAAGGTCTGCTACATATACTAGTGGTTAGAGTTATATATACAAGTGCAGTGAAAGGAGGGAAAATTGCAAATGTAAAAGATGTAAAGTCACTCAAGGAAGAGATACAAACAGATAAACTCTAAAATCACATTGGAATGGTAGTAGTGGTGTGAGCCGTGTGAGCCGGCGCTGACAGCGTGTGGAGCATTTTTAATTGAGAGTCTGGCGCTGGTGCGGTTGACTGAATAACCGTCCAGCGTAACAATTTTTTATCTTGTGTAGCGCTTCAGTGCTATTTCTATTTTTGAAAAACATCTAATGGGGGGTGAATTTGTGTGCTGATGTAATACACTTGGTCTGCACTTGGTACCCACCTGATTCAGTCCCCGGTCCGTCACGGCGATTTTGTGCCGATTGAACGGAGGGACGCGACTCCTCCCCCTTGCTGCCTACATAGGTGCCTGTTACTTCTGCCGCGCTGGTGTGAGCAGTGTGAGTGTGGAGCATTTTTAATTGAGAGTCTGGCGCTGGTGCGATTGACTGAATAACCATCCAGCGTAACTATTTTTTATCTTGTGTTGCGCTTCGGTGCTATTTTTATTTTTAAAAAACATCTAATGGGGGGTGAATTTGTGTGCTGATGTAATACACTTGGTCTGCACTTGGTACCCACCTGATTCGGTCCCTGGTCCGTCACGGCGATTTTGTGCCGATTGAACGGAGGGACGCGACTCCTCCCCCTTGCTACGTCACTTCCTCGACTTCCTACTTCAGGTGATGGTGACTCGACTGCGCAGCGGGCGCGCCGACAACGCGCCAAAGGCGCGCCAAAGGCAAGCCCGCCTGCGCCCGTCCACGGCCGGACGGGGACAGGGGCCATGACCCCTGATCGAAATGGGGCAATAATACGGTGGAGCGCGCAACAACTTCGTGCCCTCTGTCCCACTGTTGCTAAAGCTTGTCTCCATGGCCTGAAAGCGGAAGAAGATAACAGCTGTAAAGAGTGTCAGTTTAACTGGCACACTAGAGTCACGCATAAGGCTGAGGGCACTAGGCTCATATGTGGGCTACTGAATACCAGATCTATGCGGAAGCATAATCTGGACATATACGATCTGCTCACAGATATGAAACTCAACCTCTTATTCCTCACCGAGACATGGCTTGACTCCAACTCAGAGCCGGATGTAGTTGCTTCCCTCCCGGCCGGCTATACTATGACGAGGTTGGACAGAGCCTTGGGTAGAGGTGGTGGGATTGCAATAGTATCTAAGCTGCCATTACGTTGTCAACTCGAACCACTCTCCATCACTGACAGTGCGACAGGAGCCTTTTCCTTTAAGGTCAACGCTGGTAATACAGTGAAGGGTTTCTTGGTCTACCGCTCTCCAGGTCCATTCACTCGCTTTACTACCAGCTTGATTGAAGGTATTACGGAAGCAGCCCTGCGTAGGGATAAGTTTCTGCTACTAGGTGACCTAAACATCCATTTGGATGACCCACTGGACAAAGGAGCCACTGACTTCTGTCAGGAACTACAATCTCTCCAATTACACATTAAATCCAAGGCCCCTACCCATCAAAAGGGCCATTTATTGGACCCTATCTTTGCCAACTGGGATGAAATTGAAGTTAAGGCTCCCGTCCCAATTCCCTGGTCCGACCACTTCCTAGTGCCTTTTGTAATAAATATCCCTGCTATCAATATCCAAAAGCGAACTACTCTGAAATACTCAAGCCGTAAATGGGTTGCTTTTTCTAAGGGCAAGTTCGATACTGCGCTGATTAAAGGTGGCAGACCGGGAGATGAGGATGCTGATACCGCATCAGATAGACTGGAAGGTCGCATCAATAATGCTTTGGATGACATAGCCCCTCTTTGTCACAAAAATCCCTGTAGTAGACCCCAGAAATCCGCTCCATGGTTTGGCGATGAGCTTCGCCAAGCTAAGGCGGAATGTAAACTACTCGAAAGACGGTGGAGGGTGGATTATCTTGATCAAGCAAAACAGAAGTATAAAGATAAACGGAGAGACTATCATAGCTTGATCAGGCGTGCCAAAACAACCTATTTTTCAGGCAGGATAGGGGATGCTAAAAATTCTACCAAGGAGCTATTTAAGATTTATAAAGAAATCTCGCTCTGTGGTTCACCTGTTGACCCGTCCAGTGTCTCAGAGGAATCATGTAATCGCATCGCTGCTTTTTTTCTGAAAAGGTGGCTATCATTTACTCCACTTTCTCAGGAGGAAAGAGAAGGGGATCAGAGTTTAGAGAGAGTAAACTAGAGGACGTGGGTGTCAATAGGCTAGAGAACTTTCTCACCCCACCCCCTGACGCTCTTCGGCAGATATGCTGCTCCATCAAGTCAGGGTGCCCTCGTGATCCGGTTTCACCGAAATTACTTGCCGGGAGTATCGAGGTCCTTGAGCCTTATATTAGGGATGTTTTGGATCTATCATTTAGATCCAATACAGTGCCTAAAAGCTGGAAGCAGGCTGTAGTACTTCCGCTTCAAAAAAAGCCTAATCTAAGTTGGGATAGGCTAGAGAGTCTTCGCCCTATCTCACTCCTCCCCTACCTGGCCAAAGTGGCAGAAAAGGTGGCCAATCTTCAGCTAATGGCATATGTGGAGAAAGCCAATCTGCTCCATCCAACTCAGTTAGGCTTTCGCTCACGCCACTCCACTGAGTCGGCGTTGCTTATGGCCACTGAGACCACCAGGCAAGGGGTAGATGAGGGACAGACGATGGCCCTCATTCTACTTGACCGAAGTGCAGCTTTCGACACTGTAGCACATTTCACCTTGCTGCAGTGTCTGAACAAGGGTGGAATCATAGGGTCAGCGCTGAGGTGGATCCAATCTTTTCTGTCCGACAGGGGCTCCCAGGTTAGACAGGGAGAACATTACTCTCGTATGTTCAATCTTGATCAAGGGGTTTCTCAGGGCTCTGCCCTGAGCCCTACCCTGTTTAACCTATATGCTTCCCCCGTAGCCAATATTGTGGAAAGCCATGGCATCCAACTAGTGTCATATGCCGACGACACACAGCTGGTCATCTCGCTGTCACGGGCACCCGATGTTGCGGCATCCAGCTTCAGTGCTTGCATGCAGGTGCTTGCCTCCTAGATGTCTAACAACTGCTTGAAGCTGAATGGGACCAAAACTGAGGTGCTCGTGGTGGGGGGTGGTCCAGATGTGTGGTCCTCGGCATGGTGGCCCGCATGCCTACGCACCACTCCAGTGCCCCGTCGGCAGGCTAAAAACCTTGGGGTGATGTTTGACTCTGACCTATCGTTTACTCCCCAGATTGATCGAGTGGTTGGGATGTGCTTCGGTATACTCAAGAGTCTGCGGAAGATCCTGGACCTGCTCCCCGTTGGTGCCAGGCAGACTCTGGTGCATGCCCTGGTGACATCGCGATTAGACTACTCCAACCTCCTCTATCTGGGAACCACGGTTAGAAGTCTCAATCGTCTTCAGGTGCTACAGAATGCCACAGCACGGCTGGTGCTGAGGCTTCCGAGAAGAACGGCCTCTAAAGCGGCTCTGAAGGCCCTCCATTGGCTCCCTGTTAGGGAAATGATCACCTTTAAAGCACTTTGCATGTGTCATCGCATCATCGGGGGCAGGGCTCCCGATCCCCTGCATAGCCTGATCACTCCCTATAGACCTGAGCGGATGCTTAGATCCCCCGGCACTGGACTGGTAGCTGTCCCCAAAATCTACAAAGCCCGTATGGGTGGCAGATCTTTCAGGCTCCTTGCAGCCAAGAGCTGGAATATGCTTCCGCTGGAGCTGCGTCTTGAACCCTCTGAGGCCAAGTTCCGCAGAGCTCTCAAAACTCATCTGTTCCGGTCAGTACTGATGTAACCTCCCTGTCAGGCCACCTCATACTCTCTCACCTAGCGCGGGGACACGCCGGTGCGCGTAACCAGACGCTTCACAAACTTCCATAATAAATAATAATAATAAGTAGTTACAAAGGTCTACTACATATACTAGTGATTAGAGATAAATATATAAACAAATTGCAAATTCCCGGTTTTCCACCAGCTGACCTGGCAGATTTAGGCAATTTTGGCTCAGATCCAGGTTTTCAGTGAGGGTCGACTGAAAACATTGGAGGCACGTTTTCTATGTGTTGCAGAGCAGAACTCAGTAGCAGCTCTTATTAAAAAAAAAAAGTTAAATAACTTACGATACTGGGTTTAAAAACTGGACTGTTGAATCGAGTCAGTCTTCTATTTTTGCAAAATATTGTGGTTTTTGGCTTTTAAAATCCCGTCACTCTAGCCTAGAGCTATCCATGTGTGCATGCATTCGGCATACCGCCAACTTGAACAAAAATCTCACCATGTGAGGAGGGGGTGGGGCTTGCAAGGGCGGGGCCTTGTGCCGTGGATCAACCCTGGCAAGTACCACACATCAGGCGCTAGACTAACGCATTTCAGTGTGGTGGTCCGCATCACCGCACTGAAATGCGAAGTCATGCATATTAAGGCCTGTGGTCCTCTGCTGTCAAGCGCTGCAGTTGAGTGCTGGCCTGTTTAATTAGTAATCAGTGTCACAGCAAGCAGCTGGCAGGGCGCGGTGCGTGCAGCTCGGCAGACTTAGGGGATGGCCTGAGTAAGCTCGCTACAAATCATGCAAGGCTGCTGGGTTGTGGAAATAGTCACCGCGCAGCCGCGTGGCATTCCGCACTTGCAATCACGTCATAGTCAGTGCTGCCAATGGGCAGCCAGTGGGCAGCAGTTAAATTCTGCACTGTGAGCCCACTTGCTGTAAAATGGATCCTGAGGTTTCACAGTCAAGCGTGAGTCCGAACCCTGAGAATCCCATGGGCCACAGTGGTCTGGGCAGCGGCAGACTCACGTGCCCGCGGTACCACCTGAGCAAGCTGGCCTGGACCCCTGACTACAGCTGAGCTACCACTGAGACGGCCCGAGCGAGCTCGGGCAGCCGGTCACCAGAAAAGCTGAGACCACGGGCCTCCGATATGGGAATACAGCTGCTCTCTTAACCGCATCGCTGCGGCGGCTATTCCGCCGCAGCGCTAAAGGGGCGGGGCGGCCACGCGGCAGTCGCATGCTGGTGACGGAACCGCTCCATCACCAGCCGCGGTTGAGCTGTGCTCGTGACGGAGCGGTTCCGTCATGGCCCTGCCCGCTCAATAGAACGCGCCGCGCAGGCGCGGCGGCGGGGCCATGACGGAACCGCTCCGTCATCAGCACAGCCCAACCGCAGCTGATGACGGAGCGGTTCCGTCATCAGCGTGGAAAGGGTTAACCATTGCTGCATAAAGTCAGTGTGTGCCCAAGGCAAGTCTCGAATGCATGAAATAATTTGTGGAAATAGCGCGTTAATTTAAAGTTCAAAATGTTGTGCTTGCCATAATTCGGAGCCTCTGCCTGCCAGCAGTGTCCATTATTTAGGCGCATGAATTACTGATGATTAAGGACTAGGAACGCTGGCCAGAGGGAGTGGTGAGTAACAAACAAAACAAGCTCATTCACTTTGTCTGCAAAGCCACGTCACATATCTGCACAGCGTGCGCTTTTATTACTCTAAATTATAAGGCGCACTGACAACACACCTCTCTTCTTATTTAATTTGTTCAGAACTAACTATACATGTAGCGTGCCTCCGCCTCCCTGATTTGAGACGTGCCCATTGCCATTCTGCGGTGACTCTGGCGACTCGAGTCAGCTGAGTGTTGTTGACTTATTAGGCAGCTGACGAGATGGGGCCTCTCACATCCTGGGAGACTCGGCCGGAGGCACGTGGGACAGAGAAGCCAAAGAGTAGACGGATGCTACTTGATTGGTTACCATAGAGGAGGAAGAAGGCCCAGACATTTACACTATGTGCCTTATTATTTACCTAGGATAGCCAGACACACACACACGATGACCTTCACTTCACTATTCGTGCCCTATGCAGAGTGCGCACAAACAGCCTCATACACAGCACACTTTGTAGCATTGCTGAGGGCAGGCATTAGGCAGAGACACAAACTCTAAACGCAAGACTATTTTCATGTTGTGCACAGTACAAGATAACGCACAGGGAGAGATTATTGTATGGAAATGCACTTCACACCGGGATTGTATACATTTAACTCTTGATCATTTGTAGCATTTATTCAGTCTACGTAGACTGCTCTTCATTGCTTGATTTTGATCGAGAGTGTCATTCACAGTTGTTGAAACGTCACTCATAATTACACTGAATTTATAAAAATGTCACACATAGCAATCTGAAACTTTGGCAGCTATGGTGAAGCACATGAGGCTCGTTTGCCCCCGTCCTCCCGCCCCACCTCCACCCCCTCCAAAAATAAAAACAACAAGCTTGCTAAGGCCGGTGCCGATGTCCTGTGGTGTTTTCACACCCCCTAATGGACGTGGGCAGTTCAAAGCCTCGGAAAACGAGCTGAAAACCCACTGTTTACAGTGGTTTTCAGCTTGTTTTCCCTGCCACTGTATGATATCGGCTCCTCACTGGGAGACCGTGTGATGGGAGCCAATATTGTGTGTTACACATGGTGGCACCATGTGAGTTGGCAGGTCTGATGCAGTTCTTTTCTTGCCAATGTGGTAGATATTAAAACCTTATGCTCTCAAGCTTATGCTTTTCCTTACGAGAGGCCTTGCCCTGATTCTTTGGGGCCTTTTTGAATATATATGATATGCTGTACTTCCCCTCCAGATCCCCCTCCTTTCAGATTACGTTGCTTATGCTGTAATGCCGCAGCATCAACACGTGCATGTCGTGCATCGGCTGTGTGCTACAACACGCTTGGTGCAAGCCTCTCTGCTTTGTCCTCCCATCAGTAGAAGGTTCCTAAAGAAACATTAGATTTCAGCTGCAGGAAGAGCCAAGAGGCACTTTTGGGCTCAACCACAAGGTATAGCAGACAGTACCCTTCCTTTGGGTGGTATCATTATTATTATTAGCAGTTTTATATAGCTGCGGATGTGTCCAGAAGGCATCAGAGCGCTTTACAACACACAGGATACAAGGTTACAGCAGGTTAGAGTAATAGTAGTTAAACTTGGACGTTTACATCAGTGGTTGTGAAAATAAGTTACCACAAGAGACAGTTACAACAGTTGGGCAGAGGACATACACATGTAGACGAAGTCAGATCAGGCTGCAGTAGAGAAAGGACTTAAGTCTGGTCAAGGGAGAATTAAGCAAGATGTCTGGCAAATAAGAGAAGGAGTAGTTTCTGTCCTGTAACTCCAGTTCTGTAGTAGGGGTTTCTCTGTTATAGTCATAATCTAGTGAATAGTCCCGCCCATGTGCGTGGACCCCGGAGCAATCAAAAATAATCTCTTAGTGTCAAAAAATGCAGAAAAGCATAGACACTTAAGAGAGAATTTAAAGACAGATAATGCAGCCTAAAAAGGCTACATTGTCCAGTACTTCAACTAGAAATTCCACCATCAAATCCACAAAACAGCAAAAGCCTGTACAGATTTCCCTTGCTTTACCAGCAAAATCCCTCAGGAATGATAGAGAGAAGAACCTGGACAGACAAGCCCCATAGGCTGCCATTATGTGGCTCAAAACAGGATACTGTGCCTTTAAGAGAATCTTCCAGAACCTTCTCCCAGTATCCCAGAATGCATAGCAGGTCCAACTTAGTTTCAGTTCTTTTTGAAGGCGTAACACGCCAGACCTGTAGCATTCCATAAGGAATATGTCTCTCTCCACCGGGGAGGAGGGAGGGCGCTTATGACTATAACAGAGATACCCCTACTACAGAACTGGAGTTACAGGACAGAAACTACTCCTTCTGTAGTAGGGGATCTCTGTGTATAGTCATAATCTAGTGAATAGAATGGCAAGCCCATCCCCACACCAAAGCGGCGGTGGAGAAAAGAGAATTAACGCCACTACTGTGCGAACAGATTTCGCAGCGAAGCCTGCCCAACCTGAGCGTCTGCCCTGGCATCAGTGTCCAGGCAGTAATGCTTAGCAAAGGTATGAACCGACTTCCAAGTGGCCGCCTTGCAGATTTCTGCAATCGGAACATTACGGAGCAATGCTGTCGTGGCAGCCTTGCCCCTGGTGGAATGAGCCTTAGGCTTACCTCCTAAGGTCTTATTAGCTTTTTGGTAACACAGCTGTATGCAGGACACAATCCACCCAGAGATAGACTGCTTAGAGGTCGCAAGACCCGTCCTGACAGATCCATAATTGATGAACAATTGGTCTGACCTACGAATATCCCTGGTTTTATCCAGATAAAATTTCAGCACCCTCCTAACATCCAGGGAATGCAAAGACCTTTCCGCTGGAGATGAAGGATTCTGAAAGAACGTAGGTAAAGATATAGTCTGATTGATATGAAAATCAGAAACAACCTTGTGAAGAAACTTAGGGTGAGTACGCATAACAACCTTAGCAGCATGAAATACAGTATAAGGTTCTTGGCAACACAACGCCTGAATTTCACTCACCCTGCGGGCCGATGTAATGGCCACGAGGAACGCCGCCTTCCAGTACAGGTGCTGCAACGAAGCCTTATGAATAGGTTCAAAAGGCTCCTTCATCAACCTGGACAGCACCACATTCAAGTCCCATGAAGGCGAAGGAAGCCTGACAGGAGGGAACACTTTCTTCAAGCCTTCCAGAAAATCTTTGATCACAGGGATCTGAAAGAAGGAAGTCTGTGAAGGGCATTTCCTGTAGGCAGTCAAAGCAGCCAGATGAACCTTAATGGAATGAACATTAAGGCCAGACTGCGCCAGATGTAGCAGATATGGAAGGATGACATCTTCCTTGCATGTCGTAGGGTCATAGTTCTTAGACTTGCACCAGATGCAAAACCTCTTCCACTTGTAAGCATAAGAAGTCCTAGTGGAAGGTCGCTTAGTCTCCTTCAGTATGTCCATACAATCCTCTGGGAGATTCAAATGGCCATATTGCACTATTTCAGGAGCCATGCCACCAAACTCAAAGACGAGAGGTTGGGGTGCACCATCCGCCCCCCGAACTTCGTGAGAAGGTCCGGCCTGCACGGCAGCTTCATGTGAGGAAGGAGAGACCGGTGAAGCAGGTCCGTGAACCACCACTGTCTGGGCCATTCCGGGGCAAACAGAATCATCTTCGCCCCGGATTGGGAGAGCTTGATGAGAACCGTTGGAATCAGGGGAATGGGTGGAAAAGCGTACAGAAAGCTGTTCGACCAGTTGATCCATAACGCGTTCCCCAGCGTCCCTGGCTGGTAGTACCTGGAGGCGAAGTCTCGGCATTTGCTGTTTTCGGCGGTGGCGAACAGATTTACGTCTGGAGTTCCCCACCTTGCGAAGACTTCTCCTAGCACTTCGTCGTTTATGACCCATTCGTGGTTTTCCTGAATCAGTCTGCTTAGCTCGTCTGCCTGAACATTCTGCACACCTGGCAGATGAGTGGCCGTTATCGAGAGTCCTCGAGCCAGAAGCCAGTGCCAGATCGCCTGCGCCTCCTGAGACAGAGTGCGCGATCTCGAGCCCCCCTGCTTGTTGAGGTAATACATCGTGGTCGTATTGTCCGTTTGCACAAGCAGAGAGTCGGTCCGGAAGGACGGTTGAAACGCCTTCAGCGCCAAGTGAACAGCCCTGAGTTCCAGGAAATTGATGTGGTACGTGGACTCCGAAGGGGACCACGTCCCTTGAATCTGCAGGTCTACGGAGTGCGCTCCCCATCCCAGGAGAGAAGCATCCGTCACGATCGTCTGCGTGGGAATGTCCTTGTGGAAGGGAACCCCTCTGAGGAGATTCTCAGCCAAACACCACCACTTCAGAGACTGAAGAGCATGTAGAGACAGTCGTATCCTGTCGTCCCAAGATCCTCTCCTCTGGTCCCACTGATCTTCCAAGCACTCCTGCAGCGGTCTCATGTGCAGCCACGCATGTGGCGTCAGGAAGATGCAAGAAGCCATCGATCCCAGCAGAGAAGACACCGTCCTCACTGTCGTGGATGGAGAGGACAGGAGAGCCTGAGCCTTCCGAAGGAGTGATAAACGTCGCTCTTCCGAAGGAGACACGCTTGCCGGCCGCGTATTGATGGAGGCTCCCAAGTACTGGATGCACTGGACCGGAGTCGGAACAGACTTGGACATGTTGATGTGCAACCCCAGCTTGTTCAAGAGAACGCACGTCTTCTGGAAGTGTGCTTGAGCTTCCGAGAAGGAGGAGGCCTTGATCAACCAATCGTCCAGGTATGGGTAGACAAACACCTTGTTCTTCCTCAGGTGTGCCGCTACCACTGCCATGCATTTTGAGAATGTCCTGGGCGCAGACTTTAGCCCAAACGGAAGTACCGTGTACTGATAGTGATTGGCGCCGACTTGAAATCGCAGGAACTTCCTGTGTTTGTGTGCAATGGGCACATGGAAGTACGCATCCTGTAGGTCTATGGCACAAAGCCAGTCTCCCCGTTGCAGCTGAGGATAAATCTGATGCAACGACAGCATGCGAAACTTTTCTCTGCGAATCCACTTGTTTGCCTGTCGCAAGTCCAGAATGGGCCTGAACTCGTTCTTGTCCTTCTTGCGGACCAGAAAGAACCGAGAGTACAGACCTCTTCCTCTTTGAGACAGAGGTACAACTTCTATCGCCCTTTTCCTCAACAGGATGTCGGCCTCCGCCCGAAGCACACGCAGTTGACACTGCGAGCTGATCGGAGGAATCGATGGAGGAGGGCTGGTGAAACGAAGACTGTATCCATTGCAAACAATATTCAGCACCCACTTGTCCTGAGTAATTTTTCTCCACTCTGCCAGAAAAAATTGAATGCTTCCCCCCACCGGAGCGGGTAACGGACGAAGGGGAAGTAACTGCTCAGGGTCGAGACCCAGCCGGGCCCTTGGTCGCGGTAGAGGACTGCTGTGCACCTCTACCCCTCTGACGTTTCTGGAAGGGTCTTCTGTACTGCTGCTGTTGTTGCTGCTGCTGATGTTGCCCAGAAGACTGACCCCTTCCTCGACCCTGTGACCCAAAACGCCGTTGGAATTGGCGGAAGGGTTTCTTATCCTTGGGCTTCTCCAAGCCCACCGCCGTCAGGGTTTCCGCCTCGGCCTTCATCCTGGCCATCTCGTCATCTGCGTGTTTTCCGAAAAGGGTATCTCCGGAAAACGGCAGATTAGCCACACGTTGTTGCGCCTCAGGTTTAAGCGACGTCAACCGAAGCCAAGCATGGCGCCTCTGATTGATGCCGTGGCAGTATCCATGCGCGGACAGCAGGGAGATATCCGCCGCGGCGCTAATGGCCTGGTTAGAAATCAGCATCCCTTCCTTCCTGGACGACCTCCATGAAATCCTCTCTCCGGTCGTGCGGAACGAGGTCCGCAAACCGCTCCATGGAGTCCCACAGCGCACGGTCGTATCGTCCCAACAACGCCGAATCACTGGAGGCCTTCATCGTTGCAGAGGATGTCCCACACGCTTTTCGTCCAGCAGAGTCAATCCAGCGGCTCTCCTTATCGGGAGGCACGGTGGAGGCAGGAGAGGTGGCGTGGAGCTTCCGCGCCGCCGTCACAATCACCAAACCCGGCGTTGGATCCTTCCTCAAGAAAGCCGGGTCCGACTCAGGAGCCCTGTATTTCTTCAAGATCCTGGAAGGCACAGCTTTCACCACCGCCGGCGTAAGGAAGAGTTGTTCCGCCGGCTCAAGTAGATCTGGCACCAGAGGCAGCAGGGGGCGAGACAAGTGTTTCTTATGCAATGTCTCAAAGATCACGGAAGTTGATGGCGTAGGAGCCTTAACCTCGATCCCCAACTTCGCCGCCCCGCGCAGGAGAACCTCCTGGAACGTGTCAATGTCATCAATCGGCGACACTCTCGTCTCCGGTGAGTCAGACAACGTAGGTGAGTAGGAACGGGTCCCCGAGGCAGAACTAGACCGGGATCTATGCCTCCTATGGCGATGCCTGGATCTCGAGGAGGATCCGCGTCCACTCCTCGACCTGTCCCTTCTACCTGAGCGTGACCTCGATCTCTTGGGTCCGGGACGCTCCGCCGGCCTCCCCGGGTCGGAAGTCTTGGGTTTAGGAGGAACCTTCGACTTAGGAGTCTTCTTCGGAGGTGTCGGGAGGATGGGCATCGACACCGATCGCGGTGGAACCGGGGGAGGAGGAACCGTTGGAACCGGGGCCTGAGGCGCCGGTAAAGGAGGCAACGTAGGAGGGGGCGAAACCCTCGGAGGCGGGCCTTTAGGCAAAGGAGGCAACGAAGGCAGTGCGGCAGGCTTCCTCGGGGTATACACCTCGGAGTAATGCGTTCCTGGGGAGCCACCATCCTGTCCTGACTGCGGGGAGCCCCCCACAGTCCTGGGCCTGTCCTTACGACCTCCTGACGGCGAAGAGCGGTGCTCAGACGGCGATCTTGTGTCCTTCGACCGCGAGCGGCCCTTCGGCGTCGACCGGCTTCTCCGCCTCGACGTCGACCCCGACCAGATGGACGAACCTCGAAATCTTGACGGCGGGCGATGACGCCTCGACGTCGACCTCGAGCGCCTCGACGGCGATCTCTTCGAGCGCCTCGACGGCGATCTCTTCGAGCGCCTCGACGGTGACCTCTTCGATCGCCTCAACGTCGACCTCTTTGATCGTCTCGACGTCGACCCCTTCTAACGTCTCGACGTCGACTTCTTCGGCGCCGGAGACCTCCTCCGTCTCGACGGCGACCCCGACGACGAGGATCCCCTCGACGACGATGATGTCCGTGCCTTCGACGGCGAGCGCCGACGCCGGGCCCTCCGATGTCGTCCACTCGACGCCGACGGCGACGACGAGGAGATAGACACCGGGTTCGACGGCGGCCTGTAAACGTCCCTCGACGTCGACGGGCGACGTTTTCTTGACCCAGAGCCCTGGGGAGACCGGGAACTGGCCGTGGACCTTCCTCTCGACGTCGTGGTCCTAGCAACTGAACCAGACGGAGATCTCGGACGCTTGCTGGACTTCCTGCCCCTGGGGAGCCCCCCAGAGGCCTCAGCATGGGCAGCAGAAGCCCCTCCAGACCCACCTTGAGCCTTCAATCTTCTTTCTTCAAGTCCCTGAAGTCTGATTTTTCTCCTGTCCTTCAGGGTCCTGCCAGAGAAGCCTCTACAGATCACACACTCCTCTGGGATGTGGGAAGAAGGAAGGCAGAGGATGCATACCTCATGGGGGTCTGACTTGGCCTTCTTCCTGGAGCACTCTGGGCATTTATCAAATAATGCAGGCATTATGAACAGCCAAAGAGAGCAAAAACCCAAGAAGAAAGTCACTAAAGTACTTTAAAAGTACACAAAAACGAAATTAGTGAAAAAACACCAACAAAACCCTTGAAAAGGGAGAGCTTAATGCTCCAGGGTCCT
Source organism: Lissotriton helveticus (assembly GCF_964261635.1). NCBI lineage: Eukaryota > Metazoa > Chordata > Amphibia > Caudata > Salamandridae > Lissotriton > Lissotriton helveticus. Next base: position 1,192,192,836 of record NC_136068.1, read on the forward strand.
GCTTGCAGGAGCTGGAAAAAAGAACTGAAACTAAGTTGGACCTGCTATGCATTCTGGGATACTGGGAGAAGGTTCTGGAAGATTCTCTTAAAGGCACAGTATCCTGTTTTGAGCCACATAATGGCAGCCTATGGGGCTTGTCTGTCCAGGTTCTTCTCTCTATCATTCCTGAGGGATTTTGCTGGTAAAGCAAGGGAAATCTGTACAGGCTTTTGCTGTTTTGTGGATTTGATGGTGGAATTTCTAGTTGAAGTACTGGACAGTGTAGCCTTTTTAGGCTGCATTATCTGTCTTTAAATTCTCTCTTAAGTGTCTATGCTTTTCTGCATTTTTTGACACTAGAAGAGACTATTTTTGATTGCTCCGGGGTCCACGCACATGGGCGGGACTATTCACTAGATTATGACTATAACAGAGATCCCCTACTACAGAAGTTTGAGGTTCTTTTTCGAAGGTTACTAGGCAGGTAATGAGACAGAGCGAGGGAGGCAGAGAGTTTCAAATTCTAATGGAACTCGCAGAGAAAGACTGGTTCATGTATCGTTCTCGACTAAAGGTGGTAGCAGAGAGCCCCCTTCCTTTTGGTGAGGTAGCTAGGCATGCCCCTCGGAATCATCCTCCTCCTCGAGAAAGATAAAGGTACCTGGCCAAAAGACCATCTGCCCTCATACCTCATGGCTTGTTCCACCTGGAACTTACTGCAGTAGCCAAGGGAAATGGCGTGACGCGCTTAGGAACAGAGTATCCTCGGAGTGCCAGACCTACTTTGGATATCTGTTGCATTGTCAAGATTGGCTCCCGTGCTTTGCAAGCGATGGTTGAGAGGGGGTGAAGTCCATGTTATCGAGTGGAGGGACTCAGCACAGAAAGAACCACAGGAGTCCCTACCAGGAAGCACCATCCCCTGCTGATCTGCTTCCCCTGGGCACTCAACTGCAAGAGTTCCGATGGGAGGTCCCCTGGCTCTGGGAGGCACATCATCACAGGTGAGTTCAACCTTTTTTGCAGGAAGAAACTGCTAGATATCCCGAGACTTCCTGTGCGCCAGCGTGTTAAAAATATACTCTCCAGTCAGGAAGTGTGTAAGAAAAGCTTGTGTTTGATTATTTTTCATATTATTAACTATCTGAGAACTTAGATCTAGCTCCTCAGCTTCTTCTCTAATTCCTTCCAACTGCAGCCTAGCCAACATTTACCAGAGAACTTAACCCATGTACTGTGCATTTTTCCTGTTCAAAAGAGAACAGAAAAACTGTTGAAGACCTTGTTAAACAAACATAACATCAGAACGTGTAAGGAAGCGTGCGTTTTAAGCTAAGTCGCCAATATCTGATTATGACCAGCAAAGTGATAACATTTACTGGCCAAAACACTTGCAGCTAGATTCATGAAAGACCCGTTTTGCGAGACTATAATAGCGATTCATAAGGAATCGCTATTACAGACTCGCAAAACGGGATTCATGTAGGAATCGCAATATTTAATGCGATTCCGACTGATTCCTTATTTGCGATTAGCTAATTGCTAATCGCAAATAAGGAATAACTCCCCATTCATTCCTATGGGCCTAAAGGCCCATTGGAATGCATGGGGAGTCCATCCTTATTTGCGATTAGCAATTAGCTAATCGCAAATAAGATTGCGATTTCAAGGGTGCCAGGGTGTCCAAAGGACACCCTGTAGCACCCCTGATATGCAAATTTACACAATTGTTGCACACACACATGTCCAAAGGACATGTGTGTGTAACATGCAATTGAGAAAAATGCACTAAAGTGCTTTTTTCTATTTTTTCGCTATTTACCACAAAGTCAGACTTCGTGGTAAATAGCGACCAAAAATTGCGAATTCGCAATGTAAAAATGGTTCATGAATTGCATTTAAGGAATCTCAAATAGAGATTCCTTAAATGCAATTCCTCGCAAATGTGCCAATTCTTTATTAGCGAATTTTGCATTTGGGATGATGAATCCCAAATGCAAAAAATTGCACTCGCAAAGGGCCAGATTCTCAGAATCTGGCCCTTTGTGAGCGCAATTGAGCTTGATGAATTTAGCTGCTAGTGCCAAAACAGCCGAAATAATTGATGTTTTAATGCACTTTTGTCACGATTTTAATTAATGCTGATTTGTTTGCAAGGTATTTTTTGTTATTTTATTGCTGTCAGCAACACTGGTCAACTCCATGATTAATTAACCTTTATAGCTTCTGTATAGTGGGCCTATTGTTGACACCTGCTACCTTTTTTTTTTTTTACCAACTGTTAAACTTACTTTCATGATCCTACCACCTGCTCTGCTGGTCGGCTTTCAAAAGGAGCAAGACAAGGCACTGCTCTCTTGATGCAGATTTTTGGCTTTCAGGAGCTGTCCCTGGTTTATTCCTATTTGTATGTCCCTCCTTTTCTGATCTTGGACTCCACTGCCGACAGATCGGATTCGGTCGACCCTAGATTTCAGGAATAGTTGGATCAGGAGTTGCCATGCACTTCTCAGCTGTAGTTGGGGCTCTTCACTGTCCTTCATAATCTTGGATTCATTTGTGTCTGCTCTAAGTGCGCCAGTGGTCGAAGTGGGGGGAAAAAAAGTCGGGGAACTGTGGGTGGAAAATCAGAGGGCGAGAATTACCAGTGGATTGGGTCAATGGGCGGAGTCAGAGATGTGGTAGAAAGAGCAAAATATCCCAATTTTTAGTATTTGTTTCCCATTTCCCTAACCGGTTATAGCTTATTATGTTATTTAATTTAACCAATGGATACACATGTTTATTTAAGGTTTAATATGAGTAATTGACATTAAAATACATTCTCAAAGTGGGATACTTTTCCAATCACAGAATGTCCCAAATATCCTTAAGAGTGGAATCGTGGGGGGCGTGTCCAAGATGGCGGCGTGATCAGACGCAGGTCTCCGAGGCTCCCTGCCCGATCCCGGCTAAACGCCGCAAACTTTGCCTAATCTCCCCGGAGAAGCAGAGAAAAGCACAGGGAGAGGTGCTGCAGAACAGCCGCAGCCCCGAAATCGAGCCACGGACCTGCGTGCTTGGTGGGAGGCTCGGTAAGACACCAAACCGCGACCCGCTATAGCGGCCGCGCCGGAGACCTGACCGGCTTGAACACCCGTGGCCCCGAGGTCTCTGGGGGCAGGACTTGCAAGCCTGACGAGCTGGGCGAGGAGCCTCACGAACTGAATCCCCGCCGCTGGCCTCGGAGCTGCGGACCCGGAGAGGCAGCGCATCGCCATCCCCGCGACCCGGCCGGTGATCAGGTGAGACCCGGCCGGAGGTCGCGAAAATCGAGGCCCCGGCTTCGGGCCTACTGCTCCGACACCTGCGGTTCTCGGCGCGGCTGATCAGAGCGCCTCTACAGGGTGGGGGCGGACCTACCAGCGGCGGACCACACAGCGCTGCCCCCCCTACGGTGAATCGAACCTGGGAAGTGCCCCACGAGGTCCGGCGCGGCCCCGACGTGGCCGGCGGGGGCGGCGCCGCACCGCGGTGACCCTGTAGCCCCCCACGGAACCGGGGTACTCTCGGAAGGAGTGCGGGGCAACGCAGCAAAGCCAGACCCGTGGAAGCGGACCGCCCCCAGACCAGTGTGCACAAAGGTGAGGAGAGTGGAGGTGGGCACCTTAAAAAGCTCGGGGGGCACAATCGAGCCCCCGGTGTGGGGTTGAAAGGACGTGGCCGGCGGGGGCGGCGCCGCACCGCGGTGACCCTGTAGCCCCCCACGGAACCGGGGTACTCTCGGAAGGAGTGCGGGGCAACGCAGCAAAGCCAGACCCGTGGAAGCGGACCGCCCCCAGACCAGTGTGCACAAAGGTGAGGAGAGTGGAGGTGGGCACCTTAAAAAGCTCGGGGGGCACAATCGAGCCCCCGGTGTGGGGTTGAAAGGAGAGGCCCGGGCCGCATCACACTTGAGCCTGAGAGACCGGGCTAGGCACGCTATCACTGGGACGTCAGAAGTCGTGATTCACAAGCCCCTATCGCACGGTGCTGAGCAGCGACCCGGCTGGGAGGTGTGTGCCCAACTGGAGAAGGGGCTGACTTCACAGCACTCCTGGCCGGCTGGGGGGCGAGTGGCCGCATCTGCCTTCTCGACCCCGCGTGGCGCCTGGGGGGAGCTGACCTGTACTGAGACTGACTCCACTGGGCTTTTGGTCATCCGCGAGGCGGTCGGCCCACGTTTGCCACCTTGACACCGGCGGCGCCGAGGGAGGGCTGACCTGGGGTGGCGCGACTCTCCCCTGATTCTACAACGCCGGAATACCGCACTTGCCACGGGCCCCCAGGACCCAGCATCTGTCCACCTCCAGGGCCGCTCACAACATGGCGGGACAGAGGGGAAAGAAAGGGTCCCAGACGCTCCCTGAACTACTGGCTAAATCCCAGCCCAAATCTAGCAAAGACCCACCCTCACCGGCGACCATGAAACCCCTGCCAGCACCGGCGGACGACCAGGTACCTATCACCAGGTCTTTCTTAGAGACGCTGTTTAATTCACTCAGAGAAGCGTTCAAATCCTTAAAGCAAGAAGTGGCGGGCGAGGTCCGAGAACTCCGACGCGACGTGGAGGGCCTTGGAGAGCGGGTGGTCGCCATTGAAGAGGCGGACCAAACCAGAAGTAACGAAATCGAACAGCTCCAACAAGAGGTCCTGCGACTCACAGACCAGCAGCTGGACCTTCAGGCCCACGCAGAGGACCTTGAAAACCGTTCCCGTCGAAACAACATACGGGTCCGGGGGAGCCCTCAGAAAGCGGAGGGGACTGATATCACCGGGTACCTGCAGGCCCTCTTCAGGAATGTTCTAGGGGAACCAGCAGACTTTGCCATTCGCATTGACAGGGCGCACAGTGTTGGACTGCCTCGGCTCCGCCACCGGACATTTTGGCCTTCCTCCCAGACTTCCCGCTGAAAGAGCAGATTCTCCGTGAAGCCCGGCGGGCACAACCCCTCCAGGGTCACTCCATCGCCCTATACCAAGGCCTATCCAACATCACCCTGCAAAAACGTAAAGACTTCAAGAGGGCGACGGACTTCTTGCGACAGCAGCAGGTCCCCTACTCATGGGGCCACCCATTTAGACTTATATTCAAATGGAACGGACGGCTACACCAACTGCGTTCGCTCCTGGGACTTGACCAGGAAGATGATGAACCCACAACGAGAGAATCACAAGGAACGTCCAGAGGGGGTTGGCAGACAGTGCGCCATAGGCGATCCCCATCGCATTGCCTGAAACCGGATGCCTCGGTTATCACGCAGGAACGAGCAACTGCGGTGGCAGAGGTAGCCAAGGAAACCTCTCCCTCCGAGTAATCTGAACATTTGCTAGGGAGATTGCCTATAGCACATGCACTACCCGTGCGGTGGGGAGAGGCGGGCGGGGGGCCGGAGAGGCCGCCATTGGATATGACCCGTACAAGTAACACTACCACAGCCCTGTATGGACCAACAGGACTGGGACTATGTTTTCTCCTGGTTTGGGGATTTGGGGATGGGAGAGGGGAGGGAGGGGACAGTTATTCAGCTCGGGGATACTGGATTCCGAACCTGAGTATGAAGTTTAACAGTTGGATCGTTTGTGGGGTGTTTGGGGACTACGGGAGGGATCAAGGGTGGGAACCAGTGTGCCAAAAGGGGTATTGTCAATGCCAGGTTAGCTATGTCTTTCATTTGCCAATTATGATTCATGCTAAGCACGACCCACAGGGACCTTGTGGGGAATCTGCCGGACTGGGACTGGGGATCCGGGTGGGACCCAGTGTGCCGGGGAATTGTCTGGGGCTGCCTCGCCCTTCGCCTCACTACGGGCCACACCAGGTGCGTAGGCCTCACATACATCAGGATCTTTGTACTCTCCCACCATGGAGTCCAGTCTGAAAGTACTCACACTTAATGTCAAGGGCTTAAACAACCCGATCAAGCGCAGGGCCGTGATCTCATATCTAGAGAACTCCGGGGTCGACATATGCTTATTGCAAGAAACACACCTCTTACCTAAAGATTGGCACAGGATGCGCACACGCGCTTTCCCTCAACAGTTCTTCTCCTCGCTGCCAACGAAGAAAGCAGGGGTGGCTATTCTAGTCTCAAGGGGCTTCCGTGGCGTGGTGGGAGACAAGGTAGGAGAGATTAAGGGTAGGTTACTGGCACACACCTTTCAGGTGGGGGGACAGCGCTTCACCATTGCCTCACTATATGCCCGGAATTCCGGACAGGAACCCTTCTTGAAACAAGCGGCCTCCGAGTCTCTTCAGTCCCTTAACTCACCTCTGTTAATCGGGGGGGATCTAAACATGGTGATGGATTCACACGCGGACAGATCAGGTCACCGATACGGGACACAGGTGCCATAACGCCCGCTGGTAAAATCTGGCTACAAGACGAGGGCTTGGTGGACCTGTGGAGGTCCTCCCATCCCGCTGCATATCAATACACATTCTACTCCCACGTTCACCACACGTACGCCAGACTGGACCACTTCCTGTGCTCCTCGGAATTGCTCCCCATCCTTAGACATATCCATCACACCAGCTGCACTCTCTGACCTTGACGCTGTGGAGCTCACCCTACAGGTCCCTAGGTCCGCCCGCCCGGCTCATGGCGACTGCGCGAGACCCTACTACACCGTCCAGAGGTCACCACACAATTGCACACACGCCTCACCGACTATATAGCCATTAATGATATCCCTGGAACTCATGTGACCGCCCTGTGGGGAGCCTTGAAGCGGTGGCCAGAGGCGAACTCATAGCCATTGCGGCAGCTGAAGCCAAAGACCGCAAAGAAAAGAGGAGCGAGCTCACGGCCAAGGTCTCTGAACTCGAGAGGGTCCACAGCCGTACCGGCGCCGCACGAGTTTGGAGGCAACTGAAAGCCGCCAGGGCTCAGCTGGCCAGCCTGGACACTGACCGGGCCGAATTCGCTGCCCTGCGCCTCCGCCACTCGTACTACATCGGGGGTAACAAAACAGGCCGCCTGCTCGCCAGCGCCCTGAGAGCGAAAACCCAACGCTCCCAGATTTCTACTCTGACCGACGACTCCGGTCAGGACATCTCCGGCGAGTCCCAAATTGCGGAAGCATTTAGAACATTCTATGCCACCTTGTACGGGGCGGACTCGGTCTCGCCGGTCGAGGTTGATAAATATCTCGAGGCCGCGAAGATCACAGAGCTGTCACAAGCCACCGCGGACTCCCTGGATGCCCCCATCCGCCTTGACGAAGTCCTAGCTGCCATCAAGCGCTTACGCCCTCTTTAAGTCCCAGGGACCGGACGGCTTCTCATCCGGGTTCTATAAAACCTTTAGCCACTTACTAGCCCCAATCCTCACCCGACTTTTTAATTCTTTCGAGGGGCCGAGCTCCATTCCCCCAGACATGCTAGCGGCCGAGATCATTGTGTTGCCTAAACCGGGCAAAAAACCCACGAGCTGCTCCGCGTTTCGCCCCATATCCCTGCTCAACCTCGATCTGAAGATCTTCATAGGGATCCTGGCAGCGCGCCTGGGCCCATGCCTACCGGACATTCTGGAGCCGGACCAGTCCGGCTTCGTCCCTAATCGCCAATGCAGCGATAACACTAAACGCTTTCTACACCTCATTGATAAGGCCCACTTCCAGAACTCTGATTCCGCTTTACTGGCTATAGACGCGGAGAAAGCGTTTGACCGTGTAGACTGGTTCTACCTGCAGCAAGTTCTGCGGCGCTACCGGGTGGGAGACCGCTTCCAGGCCTGGATTGCAAGTTGCTATCACCGCCCACAGGCCCATGTCCGCATAGGAGGTCTACGCTCTAGCCCCTTTGAGATTCAGCGAGGCACAAGGCAGGGGTGCCCCCTCTCGCCCCTCCTCTTTGCCCTCTACGTAGAACCTCTAGCGCAAAAAATCCGGGACAACCCCAATATACACGGAATGACCTTTGGTCGGGAACCCCACACAATAGGTTTATACGCAGACGACATCATTGCTGCCCTAGAGAGCCCGGCCCGCTCTGTCCCTGCCATGCTGACGGAACTGGAGGCCTTTGGAGCCGTCTCCGGCTTCAAAATCAACAGAGGGAAATCCCTCATATTACCATTAGGCAGGAATGCCCAAGCGCACGCCACCCCGCCTGTGCACGACGGGGGAATTCAGTCAACGACACAGCTCCCCTACCTAGGTGTCACCCTCACGGCCTCCACGACCTCAACACTAACACTCAACTACACGACTTTGGCCTCTCGGATCCGTTCCGACCTTGCACGCTGGACCAGAGAACCCCTTTCCCTACTAGGCCGGGTTGCTGCGATTAAGATGACGATCTTGCCTAAAATCCTATACCTTTTCCAAACTCTCCCGGTATTTCCCCCTGCAGGCACCATTCAGACTCTGCAGTCCGATATCCACCACTTCATCTGGGGGGGCAAACGGGCGCGCATACACAAACACCTAGCATACAGAAACCCTGATGAGGGGGGTCTGGGCATCCCTAATCTCTTGCAATATTTTCAGGCGGCGCAGCTCCGCTACCTGGTGGAGTGGTTCAGGCCAGAATCCGAAAAGTGCTGGCTGTTCCAGGACAGATCCATGGCAGGTACCTCTCTTTGGAAGGTCCCGTTTCTTCTTAAACAACATCGGCCAAGCTATCTCTTGAAATCCCCCATTACCCGCACTGTCCTGCAGGTCTGGAACACGGTGGCGGCCAAGAGAGGACTCACCACTTTCCCATCCCCTCTGACGCCTGTCCTGGACAACCCGGAATTCCCGCCGGGCATCAACTCCGGGGCCTTCCCACAATGGCGCCACATCAGCAACTTCTCGGCCGGCCATCTTTTCGACCTGACAGGCTTTCTCACCCTCACCGACATTACACAGGGCTACGATGTCATTTCCCCCCACTTATTTCAATACTTTCAGCTTCGTCACTGGCTCACCCATGCGGAAGTCGCACCTCTGGTCGGCAGACCCATGACTGCCTTTGAGAAGTGGCTGGTGACGAAAGACTCGGACAAACACCTCATATCTGACCTCTACAAAATGCTCACTCCGTCCCCCCCCCCAGGGCAAGTCAGCGGGCCAAAGGAGATGGGAGGAGGAACTGGGGAGGGCCTTATCACCCCAGGAATGGCGATCTATATACTATAGGGCTGCCCACACCACACGCAATACAGCCTCCAGGGAAGCGGCAACAAAACTGGCCATATACTGGCATCTCACACCAGCCCGGCTCCACAGGGGTAACCCTGCACGAAGTGCGTTGTGCTGGAGGGGATGCGGGGAACGGGGCACCCTAACACACCTCCTCTGGGATTGTCGTGAAGTCCAGGACTACTGGAGATCTGTCCTAGACGAGATTGACTCCACATTCAACACGAAAATACCTAGGTTCCCGGCGTACACCCTCCTGGGCCTGCCCAACGCACTTACCTTTCCCCTAAAATCCCAGAGAGGCCGTCAGATGGGGGTCGCCATGCAAGCCGCCACACAACACGTTCTGTCCTTATGGGGCTCTGCCACCAAACCCTCACATACAGGTTGGCTACATAAAATCTGGTTTGTTCTGGGCATGGAGCGCATTCACGCCACAATCACACACTCCACTGCCGCCTACCAGAAAGTGTGGCTTCCGTTACTCTCCCTGTTGTCCAAAGAATTCAATGAGATCACATGCCCCAAATACCTGCGCATCCTGCGACTCACTGAAACCGCAAAGGGCCCTGCAAACTCGCCTGACTGAGGATGACGAACACTTCAGACCTATGACATTGTACGTCCCTTTGGTTCGGCACACTGGGTGGGGTGGGAGCGGGAAAGGGAGTTGGGGGGAGGGGAGGGGAATACTGTTGGGGATTTTCTTTACCATGACTTTCTTTTCAGGCCACTTGGAGTGTCTTAACTCCCTGCATAGCATAACGGACTCACTGCATGCAGACAATTGCATACAGGACTGCTGTACGCCACATACTTCCTTGCCTGCTTGCTGCACGCGCCTGACACGTATCCTATGCACTGTTTTGTATATTGTTATCACTGAAACCAATAAAACAAATTTGAAATTAAAAGTGGAATCGCAAGCCATTTGTCTCCCAGCCCTGGAGTTTCTATCATCAGCACTTCTCCACCCTTTTTCAGTTCAAACATGAATGGCAACATATCCTACTTTGCAATGTTTTCCACATAATTATGGCTCTGCCATATTTGCCACATAATACATAATCTGCTGCATAATCTGATGATTTTAACTAGTAAATTGTTTATAGGGCAAACGGATCAAAAGTTCCTAAAAAATGGGACTTGTGCTGATGTGAAGTGGAGAGCACTTTGCAAAGGTTGACTGGTCACCTTTCTCACTGTTGCAGTTGTATGTTCCACTGGTACTAATAAGGACAAATCTTTGCAGAGACTGTTAGCATGTGTAAAAATGTAAAAATAATAAAGTATCAGAAAATGTACAGCACCAATAATACCAGTGTAGGGTGTCAGAGCACTTTACATCAAACATATTACACAGAGACCATCAATAATACGTACGTACATCATTGTATAGGAAATGTTACAAAGGACTACAAGGTGTAAGAGTCACATGACAACCATACCAAGTAGGCAGCATAGTTTAATAGTGATTGGTCTGGAGAAACACAAACTCTGAATTTAAAACGTAATACCTTGGTTGGTGGTTACCTTTAATAATCAGAATTGATTTCCACCCAAATGAACCCTTTTATGGCAACATTAGGATAATCAAAGACTGGGGAAAAAAACATAACGCTCTAATTTATACTATGCAGTTTGCATGCAGCTCTTACATGACAGTTAAGAGCTCGCTGTTCTATGTTAGGCTTTTAATTGCATGGTACATGTTGTTAGCAGAAAGCACATTAACCCTCTGCGCTTTCTTTCCATGAGTCAAAACGTCCACTAGACAAAACACCATCTCTCTCTACTAACAACATTAATCAATGGAGTTATCATGACATTTATATTGTTGCCAAAAATTGTTAGAGGCCAGGAAGGAGGCAGCAGGTGCTTTTAAAACCATATTATACTTGCAAACACGACAACATTACCTGAAGCCAGCGCCAGCCACGGTCCATTCAGGTAACAGTGGTGGGGCCAGATAAGGGGGGATTTCGAGGGACGATGCAGAGGGAAAATTAATTATTTATTTCATTTCCCCTCTGCATCGTCCCTCGAAATCCCCCCTTACCCGGCCCCTCTGCCTCACCGCTGTTAGCTGCACGGCCCGCGACTGGTCAGCACCTGCTGCGGTCGCACTGCCCTAGAGTCACCCTGCTCAATGGTCCTGTGACCTCAGTGACAGTGTCACTGTCACTCTATGGTGTGCTGCTTCATAGGCCTGCCTGCAAGACTGGAGGTGAACTTCAGAATGAATTGTGGCAGCAAGGCCTTCAAGGTTAACCTACACTTGCAACTGCTAGGGTCCACCTGCTGGTGCTAAGACACCAGGGCTTTTAAGATCTTGCTGGGCCTTCTAAGGTCTAGCATGGGAATGTGCTCCCTCAGGGGGAGTGGTCTGGGGGACTGGTCATGAAGGCTGAACCTGGTTTCCAAGTTCCAATTCCAGCAGCTCTGACCATAGTGCCACATCCTCTCCCCCACTGAACACCATACTGCCCCACTGAGAGAAACTTACACTGCACTGACCCGCTATAAACATCTGGATGTGACTCAATTCAAATTACACACTAGACAAGAGCAATATGCTGCCTAAAAAAATTAACAACATCCTAGAAAAAGCAAACACTCATAAGGAATGCAAGATTAAGTAAAGCATGTGAAATGTAAGCAGGAACAACATGGTTACCTTTTTCTTTTTACACTCATTATTCAGAAATTAGTGAGTGCTTTTGCCTGAAAAGTTAAGGCCATGACTACAGGGCCCAGAAGGGACCCGCTTCAATGCCCATTGCTTATATCCTTACAAAACGTAAGCAGTATGGTTTAAAAAGACCACATTTGTAAATACAGAGCTGCGGTATGCATTTTGTTTTCCAATTCACCCATTAAGCAGGTATTTGAGTACCTCCAGGAATAGTGCACTTTCCCACCTAGGGAAAACAATGTTGATCAAACAGTGACGAGAAAACAAAAGTAGCGCTTCACTAGCAAACACTGTAAAGTGGTGCTAATGTGTTTAGGTATGAATAAATCAATCTGGCCACCTTGCAACCACTCTTTCTTGCTTTAGTTAGTTATTTTTCATATTTTTAATTTTTATATTTCTCTCCACCCCGAGGCTGCACTTAGAAATCGAAAAATGGCATTAAAAGACGACGTTTCCAGAAAAATAGTTTTCCTTTTTGGCTCCATTTCACAGGGGAGCAAATGAACGAAAGGAGGAAAAAGAAGGTAATACCCATTTCTTGAAGTCTCTGTTTTACTAAATGAGGAGGAGTGAGACAGAAAAAAAGGGAAGAGGGAGAACAAAGGGGGGAGCAGGCCGCTGCCAGCGGTAGGAGAACTGGACACTGCCCTTGTCTTCTCTGGGCAAGAAGGAAAAGACGGAGTCGGGGAACGGACTCTATGAAATAAAAGAAGTATAGGGGCACACCGTGCCCTCCCAATCCCGCCCACTTCGACCACTGGAGTGCGCCATAGAAACCCCAGGCCCCCCGCCTCAAGTCCTGAACTCCTCTAGTGCAGCTCGAGGTACCAACAGCTAATTTCCTGCAGTATCGGATGCAAGTCCTAATATCCAGGGGAACACCCCCCAGCACCAATCCACTGGAGCCAGTACCAGCTTCAATCCCCACTGCGCCTGCTGACCTTTCAAAGATGGGTAGTCTCTCCATGGATCCACCTTCTAGGCCTTCTGCCCACAAGAGGGTGCAGCTGGGATCACGAGGACCTTCCCATGATGTTATGGCCGGATTTGGAGACATTGTCCATTGCACACCAGTGCCCCTGCCAGGCCAGAGGCTGAAGATAACAGCTCCCCCACCAAGACCAAACTGCTGTAGGACTGCCAGGTTCTCAATTAGTATAAGAAAAAGTGGAAATCCCAATATACCCTTGGAGGCTTGGGTGGTCGGTAAATAGTGGGTGAGGGTGCCTACAAGGAATTTTCTAAAGCACACATAGTTTAACCATTTAATATACAAATAATGATTACAAGCTTTGTGCAGTTGCTTGCATGAAATTATTTAACAAAACCAATTGAACTCATTTATACCTAAACTAATCTGTTAGAAAGAGATCTTACACTGGTGTAAATGTTTTTAAAGTATTACGTTTATCATGAAAAATCTTTCAAAGGGTACAAAAAAAACAATACAAATTTCTGAATGAAATTACACACAGCAACTGAGGTTTCCAGATCTTTCAATGCTACAAACACCACTTAGTCACTAGTGTGGACACCTCTTTACAAAGATATAACAGGAAGCAGTCCCCCAAGGACTCTGTTCTGAAAAACCCACCTCCAGCTCACTCTGTGGTGATGATACTGGCGCATCTTAAAGGGAGAGATGTATCCTCTTAAATGCTCAAATAAAGTTACGTGTCTGGAGACATAAGAGACAGAGATGTTAGTCTGGTGGCCTCCCTGCAGCTGTGCAACACCATCATGCCAGCTACAGTATGCCACTCTGGAATGAGTTTGAGAACTGTGCCTCCTTGCTTTAGGGCTGTGCCCTCGAAGAGTTCCTGCTCCTCTTCGGCAAGAAACCTGCAGAGCCAAACTGCTGGTGCGCAGAGATCTCACAGACATGGCAAGAGCACTGTGTACTCTGGCCTGGTAATGCACTGGTAGTTTTGGCTCACGTTTTTAGGTCTCGCTAGCGAATGCAGCACAGCTGCTTTGCTAACGAGACTCCATTGCTGCCCCTTTCTGTCCCGAAGGGAGACAGGAGGTGACACGCGCGGACAGGAGATGTGCACAAGCGGATAGGAGCTGTGCACTCCATACGCGTGCACATCTCCTGAACCGGAGGCTGGCATTGCGCGCATCGCGCACTGTCACTTTCCCATTCTCTTCCCCCCCCCTAAGTGCCTCCCCCCCCCTCTCCGTCGGCTCCACTGAGCCAGCTTGTTAAAACGAGGCAGCAGCTCAACACATGATAAACAGGCAGCGTTTGTGGCATTTTGACACTTGCCCCGCTCTTTTCGGAGTCCTGTTTAGCTACTACAAAGTGCCTTTATAAATCACCAAAGCAGGCTTAGTCTGCTATTAGATATTCACGTTGAGGCAGAGAATGTCAACTGATAGTAGGTGGTGGCACATATGCTCGAGCTACCTTGAAATGTGTCACAGAACCATATTTTTATTTTGCACAAGGGGCCCGCATGACATTTGTGACATTTCCCCCTGCACCCCAAACCCTTCTGACATTCCTGGTCCATCCTCTTCATGCGCAGGCAAGCTGAACAGCAGTACTAAAGTCGAATAAAGCGCCACGTTACCAGACTCTCGTAAAGTGTAAGGACCCAAAGTCTTCCCCACTGGCCTTCAAATAAACAAATATCCGGTACTGATTATTCCGAACCTGCCCTGGAGCCCCCCTGCTATCCTGGAGCTCAGCCAGGCTCGGCTCTTAGTGAACACTATGCAGAGTAGCGGGGAACGCAAGCCTATGAATGGAAACTGAAGGCTGCAATAACACAAGGAGGGCCAACACCAGGGGGCGCTCTCTTGTAACCAACTCCACAGCGAGCATCTTCTGTGCGCAGGAATGTGACCCACGAGGAAATTGTAACAGTGGCTCGCCATATATCACAGTGTGCCCAGAAGCGAGAGGGCGGCCTGAGCTGTGCAGTTCTTGGGTTCATTCTCAGCACGTACACGACTTGACAATATCTCAATGTAGAGCATTGCAATAAAGAACCTGCCTTGGTATGTGTAAGTACGACTTTATCTTTACTAAAAAAAAAACTGAACTAAAAATTAAACAACCTGATTCTGACTTTCCTCATCGAACCCAACACCTTCCCCAGCCAACCTCTATCATGTTCTAAATTGATTTTAGTGCAGTTCTCTGCTCGGTATAAACTTCTTTTTATGGTTTAAATCTTATTATTTTAGCAACAAGGTACAATCGTCCCACCTACATGCACAAGCCAGTGGGGATCAACAAAACATGAGAGGGTAACCAAGAGGGAATGGGAAAGAGACATTTGGAAGGGCGGGAATTTATGGGGGAAGGTAATGATGGGTCGACAACTTGAAAGAAGTGAGACACCAAACACAAAGTAAAACAGGATGGGGTGAGAGATAGTGTGGACGACATGCCATTGCCAGGCTCAGATAGGGACATGATATGGGTATGTCAGGTGGAGGATACGCAGGTACGTCGGGCAGGTCAGTTCTCTAAATTTGACTGAAAGGTGCCGTATACACGCATGCAGTAACATGTTGGTCACTACTACTGTCAACTTCTCCATTCCCAATAGCACCCACAGTTTATGCTGCCAGTCCAGTCTCAGCAGGATTGCATTCGAGCCCCAGTAAGAAAGCATAAGTTGCTTGGCCGCTCCGAGCGCTAAGGTAATCGCACGCCCCTTTGCAGATTTTAAGGGATATATCAGGGGGGGTTCAGAAGTCCCAGTAGGATGTAGCTAGGGAATCTGCGGAGTTCAGTGTCATATATTTCGTCCACAGCTGGAACACATGTAAAAAAAGAGCTTATTTTGGGACAATGCCAAAGAATATGCGTAAGGGATCCAGTCTGGCACCAGTAATGCCAACAGGTACTGTCCCTGCCCACCTTCCACTGGGCGACCAGTGGCCTAAGTGAAGTACCAATAATGTGCAATTTTAGTAGCATTTCTTTGCTGCAGCTACTGTTAGCAGAAGAGAGGGCTCGTTGTAGAATATCACCTCATTCTTTTGTGGTAATGTGCATTTGCATTCCCCCTCCCACCGTCACTGAGCAGGTGTTTTCAAGAGTGTCTGCTGTGTATTAAGGAATGTGTATAAGTCGGAGAGAAGTCGTTTATCTGAGGAGTGTGTAAGTACCAAGTTTTTCAATGGGCGTGAGAGTTCTGCCTGCATGGGGGAGAATCAAGGGCTGTATATTGCCAGCATGCGTTGTATGGGAAACCATTAAACTTATTTTTAGGTCGAGCCATGGCAGCGCATGCGCTGCTCTGCGAGGAATGCTGTATTGAGGTAGGGACTTGAAGCTTCGCCCACTCTCCACCCACATTTTCCATTGGCTTGTGTCATGGTCCTCTGTGGCTGTTCATTGGGCAAAAGGCTTAGTAGTCCCTCATTAGTACCGCCCTTTCTCATTTTGTAACATCTCATGGCGACACCCCGTTACAAGTGTTATTACTCGGTAGGCTTTAATTACAGTCTCCGAGCACTATTTTCTCAAATAGCTTTCTCCTGCCTGCAACTCTCCTAAAGATTATTTTTATTTTTATAGCACGTATTTGCAACCAATAGCTCTTGCATTTGCGAGAGTTTCAGTTATTACATTGTAAATGACAATGCCTTTTATTTATCTGATTTAAAAACAACACATAAATAAAAGGCATGGTCATTAACAATGCCAATAGCTCAAACTCTCAAAAATGCAAGACCTAGTGCATTGCAAATGCTTGTTGGTCTTTATGTCAGAAACCCATGGGAAAGTGACTAACCATACCTGTGATGAGAAGGAATTGTTCTATCTTCTATGGTACATCACAACAGTTAGGAAGTTCATTGGACCTCTCACCCCAGCTGCAGGTTCTGCCGCCCAGAAAGAAACAAGCATTGGCATAGCCAATAGGTCTCGCTTTTGGGACCTTATAAGTGTTTAGCCATGCAACAGTTGATGTTGTTGCACCAAGGATATTGTGCTGCATAACCAAAAGCGAGACCTATTGGCTAGGCCAATGCTTGTTTATTTTGCCCCTCTCCCTTCGCGACCCCTATCCCCCTCACCCCGCCCCACCATTTGTCCCAAACACCGGCCGCTACAGTATGTAGCTTCAATGAAGGCAAGCGGATATTCTCAACAATACCGATACTGTAGGTTTCAATGTATACACAGGAGTAGAAGCTGCCTGCTCTTTTAAGGCATACAGAGAGGGAGTGCTACAGTAACCCATCATCTGCTTTGAGGATGCTTATCCGTGCAAGTGCCCGTGTAGCACCTTTTCTGTGTATGTGGTAATGGAGCATGAGAAACTCCATAGGGGAGAGGAGTTGGCCTAACGGCTAGGGCGCTCGACCTCGGACCTGGGGATCTGGGTTCGAGTCTCGGTAACGACGCCAAAACCTATGGTACCCCCATCCACCCCTCTATATATAGTTCTGAAACTTCTGCTAGGGTCGATAAGCTGCAAGACCACTTGAATTGTGACATGGCTCTGTGTTTTGATGGAGGCACACGCTGAAAGTACCTGCAATTAAAAAGATCTACACTGTGGGCCTGCGGGACGCAGAATCTCCAGTTATTTATGTTTAGATCCTAAGATATAACACTATTTAAGTTCCTAAATGTACGTGTTTTCTTTTCTTTTCAAAAATAGATTCATTAATTTTGGAATCGTAATGTCATACCTTAATGTGAGGCCGTTGGCCGCCCATGTAGTAAATATAAACAAAATGTATAACGAGTAATAGAAGATATAATTATGTAACAGGGACCAGAATGCTCCATTAGAATACATATTAGAATGCAACAAGACGTTTTATATGTTCACAATAATTTGCAGTGACCCTGAACAGATATAATTTAAAATGTCATGATGTTACACCAGGTAATACTGTGCACAGAAATGCCTGTTATTTGTTTTGTATTGAAATGATATATACGAAATGCTAATAAAAATGAGTTTAAAACATAAATAAAAAGATCTACACACTATACATAAAAGCAATACGAATTTGCTAACATAGGTTTGCGAATGCTCCTTCTTGAAATATGTAGTAACTCCCACCACACCAAAGGGACCTCGTGTTCAGTGGGGTTTTGTTGGATAGAAACTTGACTTCTCTTTAAGTAGTTGCAGCCTAGTTTACATTTTAGAACTCTGTAAAATATTGCGTTTCAAAAGAAGTCGATGCACCTCAACCATGAGTCCAAGCACAGACGAAAGGGAATGCGAGTGGATTTCCATTTTTTGTAGCCCTCAATGCGATTCAAACTAATAAAGGGCTTTTAAAGCATTCATTCAAGAGTAAGTGTTCATCCCTGGCGAAAGACAGCACGTGTTGTACAGCTCAGGCGAGGTATTCGACAATCTCCTGTACAGTGACTTACCCATACCATTGCTTCAATAACTGATTATACGCAGTCCAATTGTCAAACGCACTTCTCGCAGCTGGGCTGAGCGGATGTGTCACATGGCGTGTTTAGCGGCACAGTGGTTGAAGTACTGAGCGGTCTACGGCCTCCCATCTTGGCTACAATGTTTACTTAACAGGGGCAGAGGCAATGGACTATGGTTGCACTAATGCGATTTTGGGAAACCACAGCATATGACACACATCCTATGCAGCCTGACGCTGTCCCTCTTACAACTTGCCGTTACAACTTATTCACCTCCCTATCTTGCTAGCTCGGAATCTTACTCCTATGGATACCTAATCTGTAGGACTAACAATTTAAAAATTCCTGATTGCAATATTCAAGTTACATTGTGTCTGGTTTTACGTATAGGCTGAATGTGACTTTGCGACGGTATCCTGCCCTCTCGTCCTAACATCTTATTACAGATACCTTCATGATGTACATTGATACATCCTTGTACTGAGGAACACCCGATGTACCCACGCATGTTCAGAGCAACTGTGCAGGAACTAGAGTACTTGGTCACCAAATGTTGCCAGATTTCTGGGGCCAGCCTCTTGCCCTATAGACTGCCTCTTCTGTCAACATACTCCCGTGCATCTTCTGAGCCTACTTGCTCAGCGACGGGGCACTGTCTCCCATCCCAGCCATGCAGTGTCCCTTCTGGCAACCATAAGCACATTATGAAACCACAATATGTTTGGACAACGATTGCTCTCCCCATATACCCAAACTCACCACCTGTGCATTCAGATCTATTGCTAGCTCTGTGCTCTTTCTAGGCAGCCGCTGCACCCAGACCAAAACCCCTGCAGCCTCGGACATGTCTAGATTGTATGTACAAGTCTACCTTGCTGCTGACATCCTTGCAGGTATCTGTCATCCGCTAGCCTGCCCACCTTTAAAAGCCTAGCTCGGCTATAATATGCCTAGTGAAGAATCCCACATTCTAGTAGGAGTTTGTCCTCTAAATCCTGCAGAAGTGGGGTGTATTTTCCCAGCTCATGTCTAATGTGTATATACTTATACCTCTGAGTCTCAGTAAGTTCATATTATGTCTGCGTTTCCATAAAGTAAAGCATCTGGTGTCCCCCAGCTTTGATATCCTCCGAATATTGCCATTTATGAAGCCCTTTAATTACTTAAATCCTCGTTTGCCGTATTCAATATTTTAATAACCTTTACAGTAGGGGTGGGTATAGTGACTTTCCCCCACTATTCAGCTCTCATGGATACACCCGGTTACATCGTCCTCCTGTCCGCCATAAGTGAGGGTTCCTGTTGCATAGGGAATACCCAATCATCCAACGGTCCGCTGGGTGGTCTAATCGTAAAATCTTAGATCGGGCAGCACAATAGCCCCATTGTATGTGCCTCTCATTAGAGTGTACCCATCCCAGAGAAGGTGAGGTCTCAGCCGGCCACATTTTTCTGCTCTTGCTACTCATGTAGGGGAGCCTTGCTTAGACATCTGGGCCAATGTGTGCTGGGGGGATAACCTTTGATTTGCTCCTGTGCTGCCCGGGCCTAGCACGGTTGGTCTCTCTAGGCCCTCCTAATGATGGGATGCTGTTCTTGGACAAGTCTTCTGCCGCTATCTTCTGAGTGCTGTGGAGTGGGTCCACTCCTTCTAATTTCTGTGCTAACTCAGTTCTCCCCTGCCCGTCCAAATATTTCCACTGGACTTTTTCTTAGGATAGTTGTTGCTGACGTCAGTAAAGTTTACTTAGTCTTATTTCTTCCTACATTTTTAAAGCACTTTCAGAAAAAAGGGATTTAATACATTAGAAAAGAATGGCCTGTGCACATGACACACACAGCATGGGCATGATTGCAGATATTACAGGCTTAAGACTTTCAGCTGATCTACTCACACTAGAGTCTTTGATGTAGGTAATACAGTGAAATTATTTCAAATCTTTAAAATTTCAGTAGGAAACTACCTGCAGAATTGTGTATGGGTAAATTTGCGAACGAATGACGAGTACCAAAAAACACATTTGAAAAAGATACAAATTCTATTTTGTGAAGAGAATGTTTAGAACTTATTCAAAATTATTAGCAGTTCTGTTCTTCAAAGAGATACTAGGAATAAATGGTAAAAACAGCTTTAATATAACTTATATTTGTACTGCGCACATTCAGCCATGGGTTTTCGGAGCTGATGTTTATTGTTACCCAACTTAGTGTTTTTTTGGTCGCAAAAGGATAAAAGGCTGTGCAGACCCACCGGGATTCGAACTGTGACCATGAGCTCAAGCACAGATTCCTGGAGTGGAGGCATTAGTCCACTAAGACACCGGATCTACCGGCTTTCTATTAGTCTTGTTTTAATGGCTATGACATTACAGTCCTATAAAGTAGGCAAAGCACACAGCTCATGCTTTCATGTTTATCCTACACCTACAGCATCGACCAATCAATATAAAAAGTATCTTAAACATTGAGACCTTTGCAGATGTCATTATATTGGATCTATATGCAAGGTGACTGTCCAGTCTGATGCAGACTGAAAAAACCCTTTGTTAACTCAGGAACAAACTTTTTTTTCTTTGTTACAACATTTCTTTTATTCCCTGTAGGTATGGTTTCAGAAAACCCCCGCACCTTGAACTAAAAGCTCGGCCAAAACTCGGCGAGAGATTAGTAACCTTTGTTCATGTTACTGACTGGATTGAGAAGAAACTGGATCAAGAGTTCCAGGTAAATCCCTTTTCAATGAGCTGTCTGGTAGTAATGGTTTCAGCCTCACCCGGCAGGGATACAGCTATTCTGGTTCTAAAAGCACATTTTTAAACCGTCCAATTCTCCAACTCCCGCCGTGATTTAGCACGGTTCACTGCTCACCAGGCGTGTGTGTGCTTTTGAATCTTACTGATATGCGTCCCCAGTCCATTCTTTGCATTTATTACTGAGTGTTCAACTGTTAAATATCAAACCATTGCGACTTCTGTCTTGTTCCGAATAGTTAAAATATGTGTGTTGTTGACATCTAAGAACTAATCTAAAAACCCTATCCATTATCTGCAAAGCCACAACTGTATCCTTTTTAAAATGCAGCCCAAGCTTTATAGACTAACAGCCAGATTCATCAACACAAATTGCGATCGCAATAGCTGCGAAATAGATATTGCGATCGCAATAACATGAATCGCAATTCATGAAATGAAACCTGACCAAATAGCGAATTCGCAAAACAAATTTTACGACTTCGCAAAGAAAATCGCAGAATCAAGGTGGAACCCCCTTTGCGAATCGAAAATTGCGAGTTCCCAATGATTCTGCGATTTCATTTGCGAAATCGCTAAATAATCGCCAACCAAATGCATGAAATATCGCAATTTGTGAAAAACCTCAAAATCGCAATTTGTGAGGCCCAATTTAAGGAGAACCCAAACCAGGTGGTAACCATGAAGTAAAAAAAAAAAAAAATCCTAACTAGCCATAGGTGCGGGGCTGACCAAACACACTTAAGGAGACACAGTAGGAGCATGAGGACATTCACAATGCCAGGACTCTACATGGTGGTTAGGCGGCGAAGGCTCCAGGCTGCAGCAAGGAACGGACGCAGGATCCAGGAGCGAATATTCCACCAGCGGATCACACTACTGGGCCAAACTGAGGAGGAAATCTACTCAAAGTGCCGTCTGAATGGGGCAATGATTACAAAGCTCATCCAGGACCTTGACCCCTGATGCAGCACCCAACGAGGAGGACCAATTCTGTGCCCACCCATGTCCAGGTCTTGTGCAGCCTGCACCTCCTGGCCTCCGGAAGCTTCCAGGGGATAGTTGCCGTTGCAGGGGGGATCTCCCAGAGCACCATGTCCCGCTGCCTAAGGAGTTTCCTGGAGGCCATGCTGACCCGGCTACACCATTACATTAAATTCCCAACCACCCAACAGGACTTGAATCAAACCAAGCAACAATTTTACCACATTGCGCAATTCCCCATGTAATTGGATGCATTGACTGTACCCACATCCACATCTGCCCACCCACAGAGACAGAATACATGTACAGGAACCGCAAGTCCTACCACTCACTGAACATCCAGATGGTGTGCAACGCCAAGACAATCATCACCGACATAGTGGCACAATACCTGGGGAGCACGCATGACTCCTTCATATTCCGGCACAGCGGCATGCACACATGACTGGCCAGGGGAGACTATGGCGAAGGACACCTTCTAGGTAAGTACACATGCCAACAAACAGTACATCGAGACCATGTAGCTGCGCAAAACAGGCACTCACCCTCTGCTCCTTTCATTCAGGTGACAGCGCATATGGCCTCCGTGAGTACCTCCTCACCCCATTCCTCAACCCTGCCACACCACAGCAACGGCGTTACAATGCTGCACACATTCGCACTAGAAATTGCATTGAGCGGACATTTGGGCTTTTAAAGAGCCGATTCCGCATCCTACACAAGACTGGTGGGGCCATCAAATACCAGCCTGAGGTCTGCTGCCGCATCGTGGCCGTGTGTGCAATACTCCACAACATTGCTACCAAGCGGAGGATACCTGTGGTTATCTCTGGCAGTGAGTCGGAAGGGGACAACCGCCCACCTGCACATGGGCATCATGCACGCGGGGAGAATCCTGCTGAAGGACACAGGTGCCGCAACCAAATCACAATGAACTGTTTCTAGTGCACCCATTCCCCTCACACAACACTGCACTCATGCATGACAAATGTAATAATGACATGAGTCGGATTTACTTGTGACCATAAATTCTTATTGTTTTTTCACAATAATGGGTACAACAATTTTTGTCAATATTACATGCAAACTGTATTCCCTCATCCAGCCCCATGATAGGGTAGAGGGCATGCTTGTGTAATCAGCATGGCCCTGCTGGTAGAGTTCAAAGTGTCACTGGCGCCTCCGGCCGGACACACCCAGTCGCCTCTCCACGTCCTTCACGACACTATTGGCCCATGATGCTGCAGTGGACCTGGTGCTGCGGCGGCGTTCCATTACCAGCGGCAAGGACAGGCTGCTGTGACTGGAAGTGCCCTCGCTGGCATCATCCCCCCCCCCACTTGCTTGCCCATGGCCAGACGCATGTAGACTCTGCACAGCTGTTGTCACATGGTCAAGGGACCTGGCGACGTCCTGGCAGCATTGGACCATCTGCATCTGCATCGCAAGGGAGTGGCGCAAACGTTGGGAGATGGCATTTCCTATGATGTGGTTAGACCTGGTGTAGGCTGACAGGCGGGTCAGCAGCTGGCGGTGGCGGCTGATATCCTGCTGGGACACCAGGATTTGGCTGTTCTCACGGACAGCTGTGGTCATGACCTGCATGCATTCTGTCAGCTGCCCCACATTTCGCGCGGTCTTATTCAGCAGCAGGTGGATGGCTGCCAAGTGCCGTGCCTGCTTCTGGTGTACTGCAAGCATCCGGCGTTCTATGGCCAGCCCAGGATCCCGGATATGTACCCCCCTGCCAGCGCGTGTTGAGACGTCCCGCTGCTGCCTCATCAATCCGCTGGACTGGGATCACACAGTGGCTGTGCGCCGTGTCTGCCTTCTGGGTGCTGGTGGTGTGGCCTGTACCACTGCCATGGGTGTCACTTGGGGTGGTTGCTGGGCACCTGTGGCTGCACGGGTGGCCCTGTCCATAAGGGGAGGTGGTGGTGCTGCTGCTGCTGGCTGAGATGGTCCGGGTCGTGGGGCAGGATAGCCCTCACCCTTGGTGTCCTCCAGGTTCTCCTCTATGTGTAGGGCCTCACTGTCGGTGCTGGGTTGTTCAGACGCACCTGTGATGTAAATGGGTGCATGATTAATGATATGTATCTTGCACATGGGAAGTTGCTACATGCATGCAGGCTTGCATTCCCTGACTGGCTTTAGGAATAACTTTCACTTGACAGGTCTGGCTGTGTGGGGCTATCCGGGAATTTTGGTCACACTACAAGTACCACAATGCAATAGGGCATTTCAGGTGTGCATGGCCTGCATTACTGGGGTTATCAAACAGCTAGCTCTGGAGTCATGGGCATTGTTAGAGGACAGGGTCGCAGTCACATGGCACTTACATTGGGATTGTTGGGTGGGTCGGGAGGAGTCTAGCAGGGTGACCCCCACGCAGGCTGCAGGATTTAGGGTGTCCTCCACAAGGTCTTCCAGTGGAGTGTTGGGTGCAACAGTGGGGACTCCTCCTCCGGTGGCAAGTCGCTCCCCCCAGCCTCTCAGCGATGCGTTCTTTGGCACGCCCTCTGAGGTCTTACCACCTCTTTTTTAGTTCATCGATGGAGCGCTGGGTCACTCCGACTGAGTTCACCTCTGCGCGGATGCGCAGCCAGATGCGCCTCTTGTCCACCTCAGGCACCCTCCGGGACTCCTTTCCAAAAAGGCGATCATGGTCCTTAGAGACTCCCTCAATGAGGTACTCCAGTTCCTGCTCTGAGAATTTGAGTTTTCCTCTTTCTTCCTGGTGCACTGCTCCCTGCTGCTTCCTGGGACATTTTCAGTTGTTCTTTGTGTCCTGGTGTGGTGCTGCAGGTAGTCTGTTGTGGAGCTCTGGCCAGTGCTGCTTCCACTTTCAGGCTCAGTGATCAGAATGAGGGAGGGAACTGCCTACTTCCTGGTTGTGATGTCATCATTGTGCTCGAAATGCGACTTCCTGTTTTTGCGATCTCGCAATTAGCGAGATCGCAATTTGCGATTTCGGTAATTGCGAGTTCGCAATTTCTACATGGAAAACTGCCGATTCTGCGATTTTTATGCGATTTAGCGAAAATCGCAATTGGCAATTGCGGCCGATTGCGATTCGCTTTTTTAATTCGCTTTTCTTGATGCATCCCATTCTGCAAATTCTAAATTGCGAATCGGTATTTTTCGCTATTTAGAATTCGCAGAATATGGGCTTGATGCATCTGGGGGTAAAATTCAGCTTGAATCTTCACATTCATGCCCAGTTTCCTGAGGTACTGTGGCACAGTCCAATAGGTCAGATTTTCCGGCCTTGAAAAATCCCTCCGTTGTTTTGTTTCTTAGGTGGAGGTGGTCATCTCAGTCAGAATATTGTGAGAGGCTAGTGTTTATTTAACCTGTGGCTATTCGCAGTGGCAGCTGGTGACATTTGAAAGTGGTTGGGCCTAAAAGTTTGGTATGACTTTTATGCAGTGATCGACACGTGCACGTTTAATGGACAAACGTGGGTCTAGGCTGGATCCTCCTCCAGAGAAAAAAAAATGAAGAAAAGATTGTCAAATGGTGCATTTAAAGCAAATTTTTTTAGTGATAAAGCAAGACTTATAAAGCAGTGGGAACGTATAGTTTTGAATATTAAACACATAAAAAACTGCCCCATCTCTTGCTGCATTACCATGTTCAACAGATACTGTAATCTGCAAATTGTAGAACGCAACAACTTCAGCCTTTTAAAATGTGTGCTTGCTCAGTGGCCTGCACTGCATGCAGCATCAACTTTGGAATGAAATACTCTAACCGGTCTTCGGGAAGGACCCACAGCTGCTTATTCCAGTAATATAGAAGTATGTGAAGACAGGTCTTTAAGTGGGATGAAAAATGTATTGACTCTCTAAAAGGTAACACGTAAAATAAATTTCTGTGATTCCCATAGTGTGCTAAACTGACTAGTGTTTTGGTTTCTCTCTGAGATGTAATTGCATCCAGATATATAACACAACAACTGAACTACACCTAAAACCTGCCAGTACGATTGTGGTTGTTAGTTGTTTAACTTGAATAGGGCACGTTACATTGCATGCGTTTACAATGCATGCCATTACAACACAGTCATTACAACGACAGCGTTGTTACTTCTCATACCATTATAAGGCAAGTCGGAACAATGACTTGGTGTAGGGGGGCGCTGGATTTTGGAATAGTATCATTTACTATTCCAATTCCAGTCTGTGCAACAGTAGGGAATGTGTTGGATTTTAAATCCAACACCTTCTGCCCCTTACAGCAAGTCATTGTTTTCGACTTGCGTTGTAAAGGTCGGCGATGTAACAACGCAGTCGTTGTAATGACCGCATTGTAATGGCATGTGTTGTATCGCATGCATGGTAAACAATGTTTACCGTTTAACTTAAATGAGTAACAACAAGGATTTGTTATGAATAGGCTTTCCTGTTTTCAGTTTCTATTTTTGGTAAATTCTGGTGGTGTTTTTTCAGTGTTTTCCAGTGATTTCCATACCTCAAAAAAACTGTGCTTTTCAGTGTTTACTCATTTTCGCGCCATAAAAAACAACTGAAACGGTGTTTTGCCGGTGTTTATGGAACGCTTTGCTTTTATGATTGCTTTTTCAATTTTTATTCAGAAATTGTATACTGCTCTACAGTTCAGAAGCTTAATAAAGTCATGAAATACTTTCCATTATTCTTTGATTCTGCAGCTCAGATTTAACAAGCATTTGCAATGCAATAGTTCTCGCATTTATGCGAGTTTAAGCTATTGGCATTGTAAATGACAAAGACTTTTATTTATGTTTTAAAAACAAAAATAAAAGGCATTGTTATTCGCAATGTGAATAGCTCAAACTGCTTAAATGCAAGACCTTTTGCATTGTAAATGCTTGTTTTAAATGGAAGCATGCATTGGTCACTCAGCAAGTGTTTGTCAAATATACGTAGAGAACTTTTTTTAATGCTATTATGAAATTGCAATGTGGCTGAAGGGGCATATGCAAGTCAAACAAGCATTGGCATAGCCATAAGGTCTCGCCTTTGGGACCTTACAAGTGTTTAGTTATCCAGCACAATATCCTTCGTGCAACAACATCAACTGTTGCATGGCTAAACACTTATAAGGTCCCAAAGGCGAGACCTATTGCCTATGCCAATGCTTCTTTGGCTTTGTGAGCTTGCACATTCTGTGTGCTCAGCGCAGACTTCAAATGATTTTAGCGAGGAGGTCAGGCAGAGGATGTATACAAAGAAAGTTGTTTTTTGTTTTGTTGAAACAATGCGCTTTGATTCTATTCACCTGAGAGTATGGCCTCGCATAACGGCATCAAAGCACCCAAGCCTTAACAAGCTTGTTAAATGGAGAGTAGATAAAGGAGCCCTTTGCTTGTGCTCCCAGGTTACCCTGATGCCCTACCCTTTTGTTTAACTGGCTATCGGAATTTGGCGCCATTCCACTAATCTGTATTGCCCTGCCTCCACAGCAAGTGTAGTCCTACAACAAACTTACTCTGAGCTTTCCGAGCACGAGCAGCAAGGGTGTAGGAGACATCCCATTTCATGAGTCATCAAATGATGTAAATCCGACAATACGTCATGAAACAATATGATCACGGTTTTAAAATTAAAAAAATAAATGTACCAGTTCTCGGGTACATAAGATTTACATCAAGGCATTTTTACTTTTTTAAACATGAAATATGCAAGAACACATGCATATTCCCATGCCCTGACTACCTTCCCACGAGTTACCCAAAATGCCGGTTTACTTTCTCTAATTGTTTGTACAGCCTATATTACTATTAAATGTAAAGCAAGATTGTTTTATGTTACACACAGAGAAGTTCGGTTTTTAGAACACAGATCCTTTACCAAATTATTTCAATGTGCTCGCAAAGTGAATAGCTAAGGAAAATGATACGTAGTTGTGGAGCACTGGAATTATGCGGCAGAAGAGGGCCAATTATGCTGCAGAAGAGGGCCAAATTACGTGGCAGGGTTGACCGAATTATGCAGTAAGAAAATGTAAACTATGCTGCCTAATGCGGCACATTTGCTGATAGTAATGCTTCACTATTTCAACACTTGTTAACACTGTCTGGGAATAGGTTGTACCTCATTAGTACCAAGTTTAACAGTCAAACATAGCCATAAGCAACAGAAAGGTGACCAGTCAACCTTTACAATGGGCCTTCCGTTACACTGCAACACATGTCACAAGGCTTTGCCAATGCTTGTAGCTAATTGCGATCAGGAGCTAAACTTTCCTAAAAACACTTTGTTTTCAAAACAGGCATTCCAGCTGTAGCTTTAACATAAAATAGCACCTTCATTCCCCATCGCTGGGTCCCTTGGCTTACATAACTGAACGATATTGGTAGAAGTTCAATACCTTAAGTACCACAATTAAAAGAAGAAAAAAATTAAACAAAGATGTCGTGCAGTCCCCAAAGAACTGAAGAAGATTTGTTTATTCTTCATTTGCCACTTAAAAAATCTGGTGGTGGGAATTGCCCCTAAACTCCCCACTCAAAAATCTGGTTGAAGGGTGATACATCCCTCGTAGTTTGTACCCCCACCACGAGCAGTGGGTGTTTACATGTGCACTCTGCGCAGAAGCACGACAGAGAGCACTAGGTCACGAGCGAGATTTATTTATATTTATTTATTAGAGCTCGGTTCTTGGGTCCCGGCCATGGCTAGCACTCGGAACTGCAGGCAGTGGCAAGAGAACTCAGGAAGGGGAGGAGGTGGGGCTCCACTGCTGGAATAGCAAGGGGCGCTGGACAATCAGTTGGGGTCACGGTTTGAACAGGGGTGCTGCTGTAGCAGAGTTCTACGGCTCCTGATCAGGCGGGCAACTAGAGCCAAATTTCGGGGGGGGGGGGGGGGGGGGGGCTGAAAAATATCCGGGGGGGGCCTAATTCTAACAACCATTGACAGTAGCTGTAAGAAGGGGTGAAAACATAAGAAAAGCCTACATTACAAGTAAATGGTCTTTTAAAGACCTGTTAACTACTCGGTGCGGCTGCAATCAGACGGTCGCCAGGCACCAAAGCTGTGTCAGCCCGGGCTGACACACACGACGGGGTGGGGGTGTGGGGGGCTGGGGGCTGATACAATGAAGACGAAAGGCGCCGCGAGTCCGCTTTAGGCTGCTCCCTGTCACTGTGTGGCACCATTCTCTGGGCTCGGCAGACCCCCCTTGCCAGGATGATTCATTATTCTGTGTGGTCCTGCTGGTGATCTGCTACCATACTTACAGAAGGCAATTATTTATTTTAACAATTTTCAGACGTAATCCTCAAATTACGCAAGTGAGGTTCATTGGAAGGCACAAACTCTTGCCGTATACGAGGCAGGTTATTACGAGTTGATGCCCCATTACAGATGAAGCATTAGCATTAGGGTCTGCTCTGTGACACCTCGGTGCTCTCCATGACCCCCAACACTGCGGCAACTCTCTCCTCACACCAAGGGGGCGAAGCAGGGCCCTGTAGCCCCCGGAGTGCCTGTGTTAACAACATCAAAGCCTTTTTAAGGAAATGGTCTTTTTAAAGACCTGTCAAGTACTTGGGAGCGGCCTGCGGCAGTAAGACAGCAGAGCACTACAGCTCCTCACCCCCCACGTGAGCCAGGCAGGGGGCCTGGTGTTGCTATGGCCCTTGGGCCATTCACACCACGGCTCCCCATGTGCATGTGCTGGACCGGCCCAGAAGCACTGTTTTCGCCTCACACCTCCGCGCCAGGCACCACAGTTTATTATGCTTTGGCTCCCTCAAGTGGCCAAAACCTGCAACAACGATGAAAATCAGTGACACTCTGTTTGAACCAGGTCAGCTGATTTTCATCTTGTAGGGTATTTTCGAGTAGAGTCGGTTTTAACCGAATTCGGGACAGCCTAGTTATAAATAATTAACCTTCACAAATTTTCAGTTCTGAAATTTTAGTGGTATTGAGGCTGAGGAAGGAGTTTTGGCCTTCAATTATGTGCGCTTTGTTAGATATATGTCCTTTTTCTCTGCACCTCTCGTCCATCTGCACATCTTTAACCACCTCTCTTTCCATTTCAGCACCCTTTTTTCACTCTTCCTCAAATGCACTTCCTTTCCATCTCCCTCTCTTCCCCACTTCCAAGCCTACACAGCTCTCATTCAAATTCAAGCAACTTATTTACTTTAGCCCTGTAAATATTTTGGCATCTGTGCACCCATTTCACACACATTTTCACAAAATTGCAATTACAACTGGAATACATGACCATTTTTCTGTGTTCTTTACAGAGAGACCAACCCATTGACAGGCACTTTGCTTTGACTTCAGTGTCATCAGAGATCCCAATCACAGCCCCTCATAAACACCTGCACAGCTTAAAGTATGCACGTAAATAAAATACAGACAGAAACACAACATTATTACATAGTTAACTCTTGAGGGAGGCAAGATAAAGTAAAACTTGAAATAAGAGAGGAACTAAATGGCTGACATGCATTGCCCTAACGTTTTTAACACTCATGGATCGTAAATCAATCCATGCTTTTTCAATTAATGTTGTTAAAGGCATGAAGATAGGGCCAGTTTTAATGTTGTACAGCAGATAACTGTCTACTGTAAGCACATTTCTCTCGCTTTGGCGTGTGACTCGGATATTTGGATCAACTTCACAAGGGAATAAGAACTCTGGCATACTCGTCTTTTGGATCCATTTTGCGGGGAAACAAATGCAGCAGCTCCACCAGCCAGCGTGCAGCCAGAGCCTGGGGTGTCACATTGGGAGAGGGTAGCATAGCATGGCGAGGGGTCTCAGCACAATATGTATAATAGAAGATTAGCATTCTAACACTTACCATTACAGAGAACAAGACAATAAAACACATGCTTGCATCCACTCCTACGTGTGACGAATGGGAAAGGTTGAGCTCTATGCCTGTGAATGATGGACTGCTGCTCTCACGCAGAGATGGAGACTTCAACGCCCAAAACTATGATGCTGAAAGCGTCACTGGCCTACAGTGAATACTGCCAAAGAATACAATGGCAATGATTCATAATGAAGGGCTTCAGAACAGTAAGCCCTGTGTCGTGCGTCACAGTTCAGAAAGTTGATTACTGCCTGGCTTCCGTCTCCTGCTTCAGAGTGAGGCAGGGGAGGCCGCCAGGGACAGAGAGCCCAGACTTAAATGCATCGATTTGTTTAGAGATATGATCGTATCTCTAAATAAATCGTTCTATTTAATATTTGTACAGGAATGTAAAGGATTTTGAAGGATAAAAAAAATACAAAGCCATATTGGGAGATGAGTTCTTAGGAAATATGAAATCCGAGTAAGCGTTCTCACATAGTAACATCAAAAATGTTTAAAAGCGAAAAAAACACTTGAGTGTGCACCAAGTGACACCCTAGGAAAGGCAAGAAAAACTCACAAAATCAATCTTGAAAACTCCCGATCAGGAGTGAATGAAGGCGGAGAGGGCAGTGGCATCCATAGTATTCGCCGAAACCCGGGGTTAGTCCTAACCAGGCTCTAATATAGTTTGGAAAGACCTGGGACATAAATTGTAAATTGAAAATGCGCAGGGCCTTATGCTGTAACTATACAATAACAAGCATTGGCAAAGCCAATAGTTCTCACCTATGCAAGAGCTATTGGCTTTGCCAAGGTATCTTAGCTATGTTGTACACCAGCATGGCTGCCATTCATCATGGCTAAAAGTTAGTGGTTTAGAGGAGAGTGGCGTGGAGTGTCGTAGAGTGGAATGGTGAAAAGTGGAGAAGAGTGTAGTGGCATTGCATAGATTGTTGTGTATTGGAGTGGCATTGAGTGGAGTCACAGAGTGGAGTAAAGTGGACTGGTGGAGAGTACATTGGCATAGAGTGTTGTAGAGTATAGTGGCATAGAGTGCTGCGGCATACAATGCAGCATCATAGAATACAGTGGTGTAGATTAGAGTGTTGCAGAGTAAAGTGCTGTGATTTAGAGTGCAGTGGCGCAGGGTGGAGTAGTACACAGTGGAGTAGAATGGCATAGAGTACAGTGGCACCGAGTACAGTGACATAGAGTGGTGCAGAGTAGGGTGGTGTAGAATGGTGCATGGTATAATATAGTGATGTAGAATGCAGTGGTATAGAGTAGGGTGCTGCAGAGTGCAGTGGCATAGAGTGGAGTGATGCAGAGTAGAGTGGCATAAAGTGCATTGGCATAGAATGCAGTAGGGCAGAGGAGAGTGGCATTGAGTGCAGTAGCGTAGAGTAGAGGGGCTTAGGGTGTGGAGGCATAGAGTACAGTGGCATAGAGTAGAGTGGTGCAAAGTACAGTGGCATATAGTGGTGTAGAGTAGAGTGGCTTAGAATTTAGTGGTGCAGAGTAGAGTGCAGTGGCGTAGAGTGGACTACTGTAGAGTGCATTGTCATAGAGTGTTGCAGAGTATAGGGATGAAGAGTGCAGTGGTGTAGAGTGCAGCGGCACAGAATTCAGTGGCGTACAATGCAGTGGCGTAGATCAGAGTGGAAAGTAAAGCTAATATTCCCTTCAGTCTCCTTCCTTACTATACGTTACGAGCAGCACAATCCTTATCTCATTCACACCCCATGTATACATCCAACTCCCACTGTTAATTATAGTGCCACAGACATATAAGTAATATAAAAGCATAATAAAAATATTATTAAGCAAACACATCACTTAAAAACCAATATAACGATCTTAAATATGAACAAAAATACTCAATTGGTCAGACCCCATTATTTGAAATCCGATAAATTATATTACGCGCAAATCCTAAAACAGATAAGCTGGCGTATGTCCTATATCATGTTAAAATAACATGGAATAGACAATAAAAAAATATTTATAAATAGAAAAAGAAGAGAGAGAAAACACATAAGACAGTACACTTTGTCATCAATTCATCAACTAGTCTGTGTATATAATCACTACAGGCATATGATCAGTACAAAGTTCCCATCTAGCATGAATTAATGAATGACCAATTTGTGTAGCGCTAACATATACCTGAAGGCTTCAAAGTGCTGTAATAGTTATACTATCTGGTAGGAGCAGTGAATTTTGGTAGGTCAGATTTACAAAGCAAAAAGCCAGCTCTTCAAGACCTTACGAAAAGGAAGATGTGGTTCTACACCGGAAATAGATGGAGGAAGAGTGTTCCATAGCTTGGCCGCTGCGACCTACAAAGCTCTTCCTCCCCATCGTGACGTCCTATACCTAGGGACAACCAGCTGATTTTTATTGGCTGAACGCAGTTGTCTGGTAGGGACATATCAGTGAAAGATGTGCCTGATTCCTTCTGGTCCTGAGTTGTGTAGTGCCTTATGCACAATGAACAAGGCTTTGCACAAAATTATTTTTTCTGCTGAGAGCCAGTGCAATTTCTGATGGCCGCCAAAATTAAATGGTATTTTGGGACATCTAAGACCAGTCTTGTTGTTGCATTCTGCACCAGTTGTTTATTGATGACGGCCCTGTTTATATCTAAAAAAGGACATTGCAATAATCCATCTTTGATAGAATCAATGATACAGCAGCTTGCTTCTGTGTGGCAAGAGAAAGAAATGGGAATATCTTTCTGAGGGTTCTTATGATCCAAAAGCAAGAGGACACAGTCTTATTAACCTGGAGATTGAAAGATAGACTGGTGTCAACTATGACACCCAGATTCCTTGCTGATTCAACAGGCAAGGGACATGATCCCAATGTTTCTGGCCACCATGAGTGGGCCTATTCTGGGCGATGATTACCAAACATCAAAACCTCAGTTTTGTCGCTGTTTCATTGAAGGTTGTTGTCTCTCATACAGAATGCCACCGACATTGTACAGTTTTTTAAAGTTGGCGTCTGAAGGCTCTATATCTTCTGTGATAGACACAATTAATTGTGTCTCGTCTGCATAGGATATTACCTCCAGCCCGAAGGATCTAACCAGTTTTCCCAATGGAGAGACATGTATATTAAAGAGGGTGGGGCTCAAGGAGGACCCCTGTGGGATTCCACAACAATTGAGGATTGGGTCTAAGTAAAATTGGTTCATCGTAACATTTTGTGATCTATCAGTTAGGAAGGAAGCCAACAGCTTCAGTGCACAATCTGTGACCCCCTATTTCTTGTAGCCAGTAAATCAACTTATTTGGCGAGATGGTATCAAATGCTGAGCACAAATCCAATAAGATCAGCAGCACGGTTTGCCCAGCATCAACCAAAGTGTGTATATTATTTTCTGCAGTTAATAAAGCAGTGTCAGACCCATGGCAGCTTCTGAATCCATACTGAGAAGGATCCAGTAGTTGGTAGATTTTATTCGATCAAAAGTATGATGATTCACATCATTAAAAAAAAGTACATCCGAATAAAAACAAGTAATATTGCATTAAAAGAATGTTCATTAAAATATCCATTAAAATTTAAAGTTATAAGTGCCATAAAAATATAGTGAGCCGGATCAATCATAAAAACAGGTAGAGCTAAATAGGTACAACAATGTTCAGAGACTAGTTATCACATTTTGACCTCTTCCACCAGGCAAATAGCAGGAATCTCGAAATAGTGAACACTAACCAATTTGTGGTGTCTGATTTAAAAATGCGTGTGGCTTCCAAAGGACAGCTAATAGAAAGCAATCGGCAGACAGGATCCAGTAGTTGTTGTTGATCCAAATACGCACTCAGTTGTCTATTAAGATGTTTTTCCAGAATCTTGGCAGGTACTGGAAGCAAGGAGATGGGTCAATTGTATTTAAAATCTGTAAGGTCAAGAATGTCTTTTTGTAATAGAAGCTTGATGACCGCTGTTTTCCAGGTAAGTGGATAGCATCCCGTGTTGATGGCCAGATTAAGAGTCGCTGTTAGGTGGGGTAGAATAATCTCCCTGCCTAACCTCATCAGCTTTGGGAAGCAAGGCTCCAGGTGGGATCCTGATTTAATCCCTTCTAGAAGCTGATCTGTATGTTCAATTGAAAGGAGAGAAAAGGCAGAAAGGCAGTGGTCCCTTTCGATAATGTGGGAAAGGCTATTGGATGAATTGATTGATATCTTGGTCACCCTTAGGAGGCATGGCATTAAGATTCTCCAGAGAGGAGTGGATTTTGGCAATCTTGGAATTAAAATAGTTAGCCATTCCCTCACAGAGACCCTGTGAGCTCTCATAATGGCCTGAGGTGGGAGGGTTAGATGATGTATCAATCAGTCTAAAAAGATCTCTAGGAGACTTGAGAGATGACTGGGTATAAAAGGTTGTTTTTAAGCTCTAATGGCTATTTATATGCTGAAAGCTTAGCTTTATACTTGTTTACGCCAAATGCGTTCTTGGCGGCGACAGGATTGCTTGAGTGGCTTTAGTTTTTCTGAAAACCAGGGGGATGTAGGCTTTTTTTCTACCTATATAAATTTCTTTAAGAGGGGCGAGAGAGTCAACTGCTGCCGCAAGCCAATTGGAATATTCTGTGGCCACCAAATTGGGGTCACTACATTCCGTCCATTGCTTTTGCTTAAGGACCCTGGGAAAGTTTCCTTGTTGATGCTTTTGAAATTTCTTTTAAGCATTTACTGCTCTTTAGTTGTTAGCAGCACCAGGAAAAATGGTAGTGCAGGATGGTGTGACCAAGAAAAAGGGAGGGGATTTCTCTACCCTAATGCACTGATCATTGGTAAAAATATAATCCAGAATATTTCCAGCATGATGGGTGGCATTGCTCACTAGTTGCGTGTAGCCACAACTCGGCATGGTGTCTTTAAAAGTATGCGAGATCTTGTAGGAAGCATTACTAATATGGTAGTTAAAATTTCCCAAAAGAGTAAAGTTATGTTTTCCCAGATGAGGCTCTATGAGGTTAATAAATTCCTTAATAAAGGCGGACCTGGGTCCTGGTGGTCGATAGGTCAAAATTCCTCCAAAGGAATCTGTAGAGGACATTTTTAAAAAGAAAGATAAAGCTTCTTAGGTGTATGAAGCAGTGGACAGTGCATTTATATGACAGTAAAATAATCCTTATAGATAATTGCAAGCCCACCTCCACATTTGCGTATTCTATCCAGTCTGGAGATGATATAACTCTATGGGACCACATCGACCAGATCAGGTCCTGACGATCCTTAGCCCAAGTTTCTATGATAAATACACAATCTGGCTTTCTTGTTGGGAGACAAATTCTGAAAATTTAATTTAATTTTTAATTAGGGATCTAGCATTGATCAAAAAATAGGTAGTCCCATAATGGCATTGAAAAAAGGGGCGGGTCAGAACTCGTGTGCTGTCTGATTTAAAATACATAAATTGACGCCAGCAGCCAGTGCAAATGAACCTACCCTCCTTAAATCGTGCTTCAAAATGTATAGGAAGTTTACATGCCAGTATGTTCCACAGTTTTAGTCTGTTAGATGTGTCGACGTGTTTTGGTAGTATTGCCCAAATATAGAATACCTTTTTCAAGTCTACAATTATAGCTCTCATTTGTGAATCGTTATCATTAGCACCTGTATATAAATTTACAAATATCACAGTTACCACCTTTATCAAATATCTAATAGAATCGATCTTTGGTCTCAGTTTCTTCATTATACATGTACACAAAGACATAGGATTCACTATAACACAAATTTCAGTTGTATCAATTATCCCTCTGTGGGACCATAATATCAATCCGGGGTTCACCAATATGCAACCCCCTATCCTTAGCTGATCCCGCACATCAAAATATAAAATTCAATGTAGTCAACTTCAAGGCAACTATACTGCAACTTGCCTACTCATGTCAAATAACCCACACCATCTTGTTCACTCATGTGCTATAAGCTAAAAACTCTCTAACTTTCATTCTGTTATTAAAATTCTATCTTTAATCATATACGTCCATGCTACTATGATACTTTACTAAATACAGGGGTTTCAATTATGTTGCATAGAACTCACCCATCGGGCCTGTTAATCAGTACCCATTGTGTGTCTGTTTCACGCTTTTGTTGTAGACTATTATTTGGGGTCTGTCTGTACTTCAACTGTGTCAGTATTGATTTCTAATGTAGGGAAAAATGGGCAACAAGAAAAATATATATATATATATATGTATTTTGTTATTTTATATGGAGTACCTCATCTCTACTGATATTAGGGATATCCATCACGGGATTCCCAACAGTCACAATAGCAAAGAAGTTTATTTATGAAAAGTATTCATTGCCTTGTTATTTAGATATAGCACCCTTCTTTCTGATTATGTCAGGTTTCTTTAAGATGGTGGGCTAATCGTTGTCTTTGGCTGTTAGTTGCTCAAAAATCAGCCTCAACGGGCCCCTTCTCTGTAAATAAATGGCAAAGAGTGGCCGGGTCACAAATCATATTTCTTATTTTCTTAAATTATTTGTGCCTATTTCTTGCTAAACTATCCTCCTATCCTAAGATTAAGTCTACACTAACTCCTCTTATCTCGTATCACGTGAAGCGTCCTGCCATCCTGTTTATACTTTCCACGTGAACCAGATTCTCTGCGTTTATATCTCCACAACTTTCTCTCATGGTAACGTCGATATCTGCTTTCCGGTGTCGCATGTGATCTGTGCCAGAAGTCAACTCGCCCCTTGTGATTTGATGTCGCCATATTTTAGTGGATTTTACCTACTGCGAAACTAGCAAAAATTCTCAGTTTTATTAATTTATTCAGCTGGCATATGTTTAATTTTTATCCCTTAACTAATTTTGTAAAGAGCACTCTAACGCAGACATTGTGTTACTGGAAGCACCCTTCTCCCGTTTTTGGTCGGATTCAAAGGTTTAATTCTAAAGTTATTTACCTCCTAATACATCTGAGCTATGCATGCATCAATATGAATGTTTGTTTGCTGGCAACTTTATAATGATCCCAAAAATGTTCAAATGGGGGTCAGAATTCTGGAGCCTTGTAAGGTCCCATATGGTATCACACAACAACCCCATCTCATTATTTATTACAAGTAATCTTGATGTGGGTAAACTATACTGTGCACCCCAGCTGTATGGTTCTGTTGGTGCACTAATAAAGTTATAAAAATGTATCCCCACTTCACATTTTCTAATTTCACTAATTCATTAATGGTCTGAATCTATTCTTCTTGAACTGTGTTACCCTACATATACGTGATTTTCATCCACTCCTCCCTCGAATGAAGACCTTGTCTTACAGTGTTTAGCCTCGAGATATACCACTGTTCCTCGAGTTTCATTTTCTCCTCTAGACAGCCACCACATGTGTTTCCTAAAAAAAAAAATCTAAAATGAACCAGCGGCAATCCAAATGTCCGTGTCTGGCTTGTTTATAGGGCTCTACCAATGGGGCATTGAATTTACCATTTTTCAACACCGATTTTATGTTCAGTAAGACATGGTCTTAATTCCTGGCCAGTCACACCCACATAGCCCAACCCACATGGGCACTGTAAGAAATATACAATATTGCTGCTTCAACAGTTGTTCAGGCTACTTGATGTGACCTTGATGCCATTATATTCAATTGATTTACGGACTATGCACTGGTCACATAAGGCACAGAATGTTGCATAGAGTTCATTGGTGCAGGGTAGAGTGGAATAGAGTGCAGTGGTATAGAGTAGAATGGCAGAGAGTGCAGTCGCGTAGAGTGGTCAGAGAGGAGTGGCGGAGAGTGTGTAGAGTGGAATGATGCAGAGTGCAGTGTGATGCGAAGTAGAGTGGCTTAGACTGCATTGGCATAGAGTTCAGTAGTGCAGACTAGAGTGGCGTAGAGTTCAGTGGCGGGGGAGTGCAGAGTTGTAGAGTAGAGTGTTGTGGAGTGCATTGTTGTAAAGTATCGTAGATTGCAGTGGTGTAGAGTGCAGTGGTGCAGAATAAAGTGTAGTGTAAGTGCAATGACATAGAGCGCAGTGGCATAGAGTACGGTGACATAGAGTGTAGTCCTATAGAGTGCAATGGCCTAGAACGGAGTGGCATAGATTAGATTGTTTCAAAGTAGAGTGTAGTGGCGTAGAGTGTAGCAGCATAGAATTTAGTGGCTTACAATGCAGCATCATAGAATGCAGTGGTGTATATTAGAGTGCAGTAGTGCAGAGTAGAGAGGCATATAGTGCAGTGGTGTAGAGCAAAGTGGCAGAGAGGGCAGTAGCATAGTGTGGAGTGATGTAGAATGGCGTAGAGTGCATTGCCATAGCATACAGTAGTGCAGAGTAGAGCCGTGTAGAGTTCAGTGGTGGAGAGTACAGTGGCCTGTAGTAGGGTACTGCAGAGTGCAGTGGCATAGAGTGGAGTGATACAGAGTAGTGCTACGTAGAGTGGATTGGCATAGAGTGCAGTAGTGCAGATTAGAGTGGCATAGAGTACAGAAGCATAGAGTGCATTGGAGTAGATTGGCATAGGGTGCGGTGGCTTAGAGTACAATGGCGTAAAGTGGTGCAGATTGCAGTGGCATAGAGTGGA
This sequence comes from Lissotriton helveticus, assembly GCF_964261635.1. Classification (NCBI taxonomy): domain Eukaryota; kingdom Metazoa; phylum Chordata; class Amphibia; order Caudata; family Salamandridae; genus Lissotriton; species Lissotriton helveticus. Next base: position 1,192,232,165 of record NC_136068.1, read on the forward strand.
GTGGTGCAGAGTAGTGTGCAGTGGCATTGAGTGTTGCAGAGTATAGTGATGAAGAGTGCACTGGTGTAGAGTGTAGCAGTACAGAGGCAGTGGCATACAATGCAGAGGCGTACATTGGAGTGGTGCATACTAGAGTGCATTGGTGCAAAGTGGAGTGATGCAGGGTAGAGTGGCATAGAGTGCAGTGCGTAGAGTGGTGCAGATTGGAGTGGTGAAGAGTGCAGTGGGGTAGAGTGTAATGATGCTCTGAGTAGAGTGCATTGGCATATAGTGCAGTAGTGTAGAGTTCAGTGGCAGGGAGTGCAGTGTGGCAGAGCAGAGTGTCGTAGAGTGCAGTGGTGCAGAGTGGGGCACAGTACAGTGGTGCACAGTAGAGTGTAGTGGTGTAAGTGCATTGTCATAGAGGGCAGTGACGAGTAGAGTGGCGTAGAGTACAGTCGCATAGAGTGCAGTGGTGTAGAGTAGATAGTTTCAGTGTAGAGTGAAGTGGCATAGAGTGGGAGGGGTGCAGGGTTGAGTGCAGTGGTATAGAATTTAGAGGCATAGAATGTAGTGGCATATGTTAGAGTGGTGCATAGTAGAGTGTCGTGGTGCGGAGTAGAGTGGCATAGAGTGCAGTAATGCAGAGCAGAGTGGCATAGAGTGCAGTAGTGCAAAGTTGAATGCCATAGAGTTCAGTGGTGGAGAGTGCAGTTTTGCAGAGTAGTGTCGTAGAATGCAGTGGTGTAGAGGGACATAGAGTGCAGTGGTGCAGAGTAGAGTGCATTGGCATAGAATGCAGTGCTGTAGAGTCGTATAGAGTGCAATGGTGTAGATTAGATTGTTTCAGAGTAGAGTGAAGTGGCGTAGAGTGGAGTTGTGCAGAGTAGATTGGAGTTGCCTAGATTAGAGTGATGTAGAGTACCTTGGCATAGAGTGGAGTAGAGTCGAACGGCGTAGAGTGAAGTGGCGCAGGGTAGAGTGGCACACTTCCATTACAAACAGCACATTTTCAATTGAAATGCCCATTACATTTGCACAGATATACAGTTTTACTAATAAAACTACACAGTGCACTAAAGATGAGTGGAAATGGCATCACCTAGTATATTGATTTATTTTGATCATATTAGGAATTTATTTCCAGGACACTTCAAAATTAACAGATTGTGCTGCATTTGGGCGTTCCTAATTCTGAAGTATTCTGGAATACTTGCACAGTTCATTTAAATGTTATGTGCTAGAAAATAACCTTTATTACCCCCAGTATGCAGCAAGATTGTCACATAAATCATCTCCCTTCGAAGTCAGAGAATGAAAAAAAGTAAACACAAAGCTCCCTCGGAAGACAGAGCCTGACATTTGACAAGATAACAAGATTTACAAGCCTGTTTACAGAAAGGAACACTCGTGAAAGAATACAAGGGGAGTTTTTGTGAAAAGGCTCTGCTTCTTGGGAGGGACGAACTTATCCTGGACACCTTAAAACAAATAAAGCCAGCAAATAGAAAGCTAGAAAATGTGAGTTACAAACCACAAATGCAATGGTAAGCAACAAGCAACATTCCTATGTCAGCTTTCTGAATGTCCCCAAGATGTCTTTAGCAAACCAGACAGCTGTGCTATCTAGTAGGCTCCAACCTAAAAAGGTGGAAAAAGAATGACCTGATAAACAGCTCAGGAGAAAGTCCTTATCAAAATACTGGTGCTGTGTATGGCTCCCAATGGTTCACGTAAAGTTTTGAAGCCAGGCACAAGAGAAGTAGAAAAATGAAGCCATGATTGGCGTCCATAACAATGCATGCAAAAACTAGAGCTCTCATCTGGGAAGTGGTGTCTGGAAGGACACACCAAACAGACTAGGAACCTTTACAGCCCCTAAAATTAAAAATGAATGCGGAGTCCCTCAGGGATCGTCCTTGTCCCCACTTTTATTTAATTTGTATTTACGACCCTTGTTGTTTTCACTAAGAAAGTTTAAAGTTTTAACTTTTAACTATGCGGATGACTTGCAACTGATCTTCCGTCTGGACTCCCCTGGCGCTGCCACCAAATTTCGGGAGGCCATGGTCCACATCCAGAGATGGATGAGTCTAAATCACCTGAAACTCAACCCAGGCAAGACTGAATTGATTTTGCCTGGGAAGAGTGAACTGTACTGGGGGCCACATTTTTGGCCTCCAGAAATGGGAAATCCTCCAGCCAAGTCCCAAACGGTAAAAAGCCTAGGGGTTACTTTTAATGAAGACCTCTCTCTTAAAAATCAGGTAGGGACGGTGGTATCCTCAAGTTTTTTCCAACTCCGTAAGATCACGAAGATTGCCCACCTGTTAACTTACTCTGCTCTGATCCAAGTTATCATCGCCCTCGTGCTGTCCCGCCTGGACTATTCCAACAGTTTGTATTTGGGTCTTCCAGCCGGGCAGCTCAAGAGACTACAACTGGTTCAGAACCAAGCGGCCAGGTTGATTTGCAAGATACCCAAGTGGCAGTCCATCAGGCCGGGTCTGGCCGGTCTCCACTGGTTACCAGTAGCACAGAGAGCAACCTTTAAAGCTGGATGCATTATCTTTAGGGCTCTACAAGGTAAGGGCCCTGGATTTATTAACAGCCTGCTTGTTAGGTACATTCCCTCACGTGCTCTTCGCTCAGGTCACAAGAACTTGCTAGTTGTGCCTCGTATTAGGAAACAACGCCAGGGAGGCGGTTCTTTTCACTATCTAGCCTCCTCCCTTTGGAATTCTCTGCCACTGACATTGAGACTTCATGAAGACCTTCTGGCTTTCAGACAAGCTTTCAAAACTTGGCTTTTTAGGCAAGCCTACCCATAGTTAATTTCTGCCTCTTTCTGTTGTTGTGTTATGTCTCTGCAAATCTTCCAATAGCGCCATGAAGCCTACGGGCGTACGTGCGCTCAATAAATTTTATTTAACATAACATAGTGAAGGGCACGGGAATAGGAAAGGGTGCCCAGCATGATATGTACAAGGCAAAAATTTCCATGGGTAGCAAAATGTGTAATAAAGGTTGGGAATGAAAAAAGCGAAATCAAGAAAAGGAATAGCCCATTAAAGCTTGAGTTGACGGGTCACTCCTGTTGCTTATACTGTGCATTTTGTATAACATATCTCACCATTGCCCACCTCGCATCTCATGTGTCTGCTACAGCTAATTCTCAATGGTACACCTGTCCACCAATTTCCTGCCTTCCATACCTGTTACTTGCATTTTTGGCATTGCTAAATAAAGCTTGCACCCGAAGTGTCAATGCAGTCTGTATATTGTGTTGGTGAAATAATACACAAACTTTACACCATTACTAAAGGGGAAACAGGGGTGGTAAGCGTGGGATGACATGAACAGGAGCAATGAATAACAGCCCAAACAGTACATCATTGAAGAGTAATCATAGAGAAAAAAAGGCCTAAGTATTCTTGCAAAAATTAACATTGAAAAGGTGGAACATCTTCGTGTGCAGGGTACACTTATGACCTATATCCTAAGTTGTGTTATCAAAAGAGACTAGCTTAAATATGACCAATATTGTTAGGACTCTGATTAGATTTGTCATGGGCACCTCGTTGGTGAGTTCATGAAGCCCTCACCCACCAACCTGGTTGGTGGCATGCTTCATCATCGGGCCCACCCAGTGACACCTAATGTGTCCTGGGTGTGCTGCGACGCCCGATTACAGCGGAGCTGGTATTTTACTGAGAGTGCAGTGTGAGGTGTAAAATGAAGTGTGAGTTAAAACGGCTTGGCGAGGGTCCCAGTACCCGAGGGTAAATTAAATTTTAATAACTGGGCCCCCGTCAGCGGTTAAAATAAGGCTTGGGGTTGTTTAAGGGAGGCGAGTTACTACCTCCTACATCCATCAGTTGGTCGACATGTTTCAGCCAGTGCCTTAAACTAAATCTGGCTTCCCTCAGGACCTTTTTAAAATAGAGTGTAGTGCAGGTTAAAAAGGAGTGTAATCCAGGCTATGTGTTACACTCACTAAGGTGTTTCTCTAAGTGTGAGCGGGGGGATTCCCTTCTCATATATGCGCTTAGATTTTGCAGCCAATGCTTCCAGGAGTGAAGCGGTAAGGGGTTGACCAGCTTTTCTGGTCAGAGCCTGCCTTGTACCTGTTGCACCGTCCTCGTACTCTTGAAAGAGGAGGCTAGGGAAAAAAGTAATTGCTATTTGTTTTTCATTACTTTTAAACATACATAAAATCTGACTTATTTTAACAAAATAGACAATGAAACTGGACATTTCTTTGAATTCAGGTGCCATGAGAGTCAATTAGAAATTCATTTACCTTCTGACTATATTTTATAATTCTGTAATAACTTCAGATGCCATAGTGAAATATAGAATGCTATACCTGTGTAACTTTGTTATATCTTCTTTTCTAGAAAATTTTTGTCATGCCAAACATGGACGATCTTTATGTCCCTCTAATGCACTCGGCCATGGACCCCCGCTCATCGGCGTGTTCTTCGAAGGACCCCATCGCAGAGGCTGCTGATGTCCAATGAAATGTGAAGACTTGCAGTTTACAGTATTATGAAGTATATTTCCATGTTTTTGAACTGTGCAGTAGTTTTGACTTCATCACAGACATCCTTTTGAAGAAGACTGCTAAATCCCATATTTTCAGAGTTAGATTAGCTATTATTTTCCATCAGTTACACTAAGTTGCATTCCATGTATACCTTAACTACCACCTGTATCTGCTGTAAAGATCACAGTTTTTCCTGAAGTCAATGGTACAGGTAGTGCTGGAAGCTCAAAGAAAGGCTTGCTGGTTGGGCTTCTGCGTGGCCATATACGCGGTACATTGAAGGAGCTTTTTTCTGCAGTAGAGGGGACTGCTTGCCAAATACGTAGAGCTCCTCAAGGTAGAACGATGAACTTCACTTGAGCATCGCAAGGTGCATTAGTGAACTTGGATGTGTTTTCACTTCTGCCATCGGTGGCTTGTGTCAAGCAAACAAAACGTGGCAGGTTTCATGAGTAAAGGGTGTATAGAAAATCTTACCGATGATTTAACTGGCTGTGTGTGTTAAATTATTAATGTTTCATATACAATTGTGCTTTTGGAAGTAAGTAGCCATAAAACACATATAATGTGAGTGAGGGTGGGAAAGGTGGGGGTATTTTTGTGATTTGTAAAAAACAAAACAAAAAAAGTGTATAAACATTCGGCCAGGCCATGAAATGGAGCCATTGCAGGCCTTTAACAGTGAGGTACAATCACCGTGGTTTGTGAGGAATACTACATCTTCTGAAGGATAGTATGAGCACACATGAAAATGTCTATTACTGCACATCATGGTCACACAAGAGTAATCATCCTGCGTGTCTGCAGACACCCACAATTACACTGGAGGAAATCCCACGTGGGGAAGAAGATTTACAGTGACTTTGATTAGCTAAACTTGATACAAGTATCTTCTTGCAAAGTCTTGGCACGTGCCACAATTAATTAATTGTTGTGTATGTTGCATAGGAATAGGACATTTTAGAATATTTTACGATGTTCATATACTGAAAAGAAAAGATGCTTTTAGTATTCCAATTTCAGTGGCCAACTTAGTAGGTTATTACTGCCTTTTCAGTCCAGTGCTTTGACTGGCAAACAAAATTTAGTAAATCTATAGGAGTTTGAACACTACATGTCTGATATGTTATTCGTTTAAGTTAAGTTGCCAATGGACATTTCTTTTGTATATGTCAGATGATAATTTCGTTTACAAATGAATCGAGTGTCTGCTCCCTTTTTAATATCATACAATTTCTTTATAAAATAGCATATTTTTAAACTTTTTTGTACCTTTTTGTTTGACGCAGCATTTGATGTAAATCAAAATTGCCTTGTGAACGTTTTGATGACTTACCATTTGGAGTTAGTGAAATTTTTTTTCTAACAATGGAGCACTTTGCCTGTAAACATAATACAAATTTACCTTTAATATATTTCCAGATATATTTGAACACATATTTTCATTTACTTTAATTGTGATGCCAAGTTATATTTGTAAAGTGAACTCATAGTCTGCCATTACCGCTTTGTGTTCGATCATTGTTTTGTTTTTTATTTGCTTCCCGGATTTTAGGCATTGTTTACCTTCTATGAAGTCTGCATGTCTCTGTACGCAGGTTTTTACACAATTTTATTTTTGTGCAATAACAAAATTATAAGTCCAAGGACTAGATGCACTAATGTGTAATTAGACATTTTGATTTATTACACATAATTGTGTCATATTGCACTTCATAATCAAAACTGTATGTGGGTAAATTGCAATCCGCTTGCTTTGTTTTATGAAATAAATGTATCCATTGTCTGACAGTCTACACTGTTTTTTTGTTTCTACAAATATGTTGTACATACTGTCTCCCTTGAAGCACTTCACAGGCATGGAAGCAGGCGGTAGCCAATATGTGACCTTGTTTGGACTGCTAGATGTGAAAATGCAATGTGTTTTCGAGACAAGTAACCAAAACGTCGTTCAGATTAAGTTGTGACTCCAAATCTGTGGTAGACTTTTCTGTGTAAAATTGCAGGTTTCGTAATGATTTAAGAGTGTTTCGATTTCTTGTAGCTTTTAGAAATTCGGGAAAATGTAAATAGATTTTTTTGAGATTTCCTCCAGGTTTTCGGTTTCTTTGTTAATTTCCAGACAGAATGGACGCCTCCAAATGATTAGAACTTGAGTGACTGTGGGCAAGAATGCCAGCATTGTAGCAGCTACATCAACACAGTTTTGTAACACGGTTTAACACTGATTATTGTTATGGTAACTCAGCAAAGTGACTTGTGTCTGCAAGGAGTTAGTGCCATCCGGTGCAGGCTTTTCTTTTGACCTTATGACTCAATGTGACATGTATTTATGAATTCTAGGGACACAAAATGCAAGAGGTGCTCAAGCACAAGGGTGTATACATCATGGCACCAGACGCAAGGAGGATGACCAGAGATTGCGGGCGAGAATTTGAATGTTGAAAATAAATACAGTGAGAAGAGTTTGATGTGGTTTGTTGTTTGATACTCACCGGCATTACATTGTGCCACATTAATACATTTCTGCATTTGATCACATATATTTCAGAGGAATTGTATTGCCTCTAGTAATGGCATGGTCACCATCTCACAATCACTAAAACGTAGTAGCGCTACGTGTAACTACGCGAAGGGCACTTCGCACTACTGGAACACCCAATAGTCCAGTATTAGAACTATTCAACATCTATGCAAGAGGCTCTACAGGCGCACAGCCATCGCCGACCATAACAGCCTTGGAGAGCATGCTCTCCTGTATCTCGCCACATTTTAACATCATAGTAGCAGGGGATTTTAACTGCTCGTTCGAACCACTGAGTACAGAAGATTTTTTGGGTGTCGCAGAAGAGGATGCAAAATGGGCTATTCCTCCCCTTAATCTTGCCCCCATCAAGAAGTGGCCTCAGAGGGCTATCCAAATCAATGCCCTCACCTTGGAATTTAATCTGAGAGCCGCCAATGGGAGGACAATTTCTGATCCAAATGGTGCAAATACCTTTAATAGGATAAGATCCCCGTCCAGAATAGATTACATCCTCTTAGACGTCCGCCTATGGGGAGATCTTCAGGACATGGTAGTTAAACCTTCGTTTGACAGCGAACATAATCCTCTCTGTCTGCATATTAATAATGCCTGGTCCTCGACCAGTATGCAGGCTTCTACCCCTCTCTTAGTGTCATCCAGAGAGGTAATCCCCTTTAATTGTAACAGGTGCCTTAAATGGCTTAACATTTCCAGGAAGAACATAAATTGCAAAGCATTAAGGAAGTCTTGGAGGCCAAGTATAACTATCTTGTCGTCCTCTCTAGAGAAATAGGGAAGCTATCAAATTTTCACTTGTTCTATCAGGACTCAATTGAGAAATTGAGCTCCTTTTTTATCGTTGAAGGGAAACCAGGTTCAAAGCATGGTCAAGCAAGGCCCACTAATTTATGGTTTTCCGCAGGCTGTAGAGAAAAGAGGGTGGCCTTAGGCCTAGTGGTTAGGAAAAAAGATATCCCAGCGATCAGGACAGCCAGGAATGAGTACGCAAGGGCACAGGTGGAAGCCAAACGAAATTGGGACGAGATGCACTGGCAAGAACTAAAGCATGTATCCAAGCAAAGGGACCCAAAACTATTTTGGGATCTAATTAATAAAAACACAAGAAAAGGATCTGACACAATTCCCAATCATATTACGAGTCAGCAATGGCACAAGCATTTTTCTACCCTTTACTCTGGAGATGATTGCTCCACAGCCCTAGTTCCTGAGCCCCCCCAAACTCCTAATGATGTCCACCCTTCATCAGACTACTTTGAGCTTCAAGAGGTAGAGCGAGCGATAAATAGCATTGCTACCGGAAAAGCAGTGGGCCCGATGGTCTGCCGGGGGACCTGCTCCTGTACGACCCCAAGCCGTGGGCTCTTTTTATCTTATTGATATTGAATTTGATAGCAAGGGGATCTCCTGTCCCAGACTCCTGGAAGGGAGCAGAGGGTGTCCCAATTTTTAAGAAGGGGGACAGGGATGACCCTGCCAACTACCGACCGATTAGCTTAATCGATGTTATTCAGAAAGTGGTTGGCAGGGTCATCCTTATGAGGATTAAAATATGGATGGAGGATGACAATATCCTGTCCCACTATCAAGCGGGGTTTAGACAAAAGGTGGGAACAGTGGACGCGGTGTTCCGATTCTTCATGATCTATTGGAAAACAGTAATACTAGGGAAAGGCAGCCTCTATCTGGCCTTCATAGATCTGAAGACTGCGTTCGACCTGGTCCCCCGGGATAAACTTTGGCAGGTCCTTAAAGAACTGGGTATTTCCCCCCCATATCCTCGATATAATAAAACGACTGCATTATGACAACTGTGCTAAAATCAGGTGGGGAACGCAGGGGCAACTAACAGAGAAGATCGCAGTGAACAGGGGGGTCCGCCAGGGAGAGGATCGCAGTGAACAGGGGGGGTCCGCCAGGGATGTGTGCTGGCACCCACCCTTTTTTCTTTGTTCATTAACGGGGTGGTTGATTACCTCAGGTAGGAACCAGCAGACGCTCCCACTTTGGCGTGCGAGAAGACACCTACCCTCCTGTTCGCCGACGATACCCTCCTGATCTCCAAATCCCCGGGTGGACTCCAGAAACTTTTAAATAGGTTTGCCCTTTTCTGCAAAGCACGAGGGTTGATAATCAATAAAAATAAAAATAAATTAATGACGATCAACCCGTCCAAACGTTTCAAGAACGGCATTACCCTGAATGATTCGCCCTTGGACACCGTTGAGTCTTTTGACTACACAAAATTACCTGTAGCTTGGAACCATACCTAGACTTTGTACAAGTCCCTAGGGATAGGGTCCTGTATATTAAGTTGAGATTAGGGACTCTTCCTATTAATTGTGTGACAGCTTCCTGGAAGGGCTCAAGTTCACCATCTGTGCCCTGTCCATGCTGCGGTTACTACAATGAGTCCTTTGCTCACCTTCTTTTTGCCTGCCCGGCTTACAGGTTGGCCAGAGCCAAATGGCTCAATCCAGTATGCAAAATGTTAAGCCCAATGAACCATCGCGCTGCACTCCGCATTCTAAGAACCGATACATCTTAACTGCCTATGATATGCGGAGTAGCCAAGTTTCTGGGGTGTGCTTGGTTGCTACGGAACAAGATTGTGGAAAAAGCCCTGCAATGTTCCAATAATTTTGATATGCCTGGCCATTAGGCAAAATAGTCTAAGGTTTTGAGCGATAAAGGTCTAGTATACTAGCCTTTATGGTCCTGTCATACCACCATTCTGCATGTAAAATGGACTATCCCTATGTATCCCCTGCCTTGTTTTTATACATGAATTTAAAATTTTATGCAATGTGTAGTATGAAGTATGATGTATTTTTTTTATATTTTGTATGGTTTTAGTGGATCTTTTATTGTAAATGCTTTTATGATATTTTATATCGAATAAAGCTTGTACTACTACTTCGCACTACGCAAACTGCGTAGTGCACTGTGCAAAATGCTGTTTGCACTGATTGCACAGTGCCGGATGCTTGTGCGCACTGTTCAATCAGTGCGAACCACATCTTGCACAGTGCAAGCGGTTGTTTTCTGCAGCTCGAGTAGATTTCTACTCGAGCGGCAGCTTTCTCAACGCGGACTGGTAGTTTCTCATCGCGAGTATACGCGACCACTCGCAATGAGAAACCTGACATCCCCGCGTTGAGAATCTAGCCAGGAGGTTTATTTTCCACGCTCGCAATCGGCAACTTGATGTTGCTGATCACGAACAAGGAAAAAGTCTGGTCAGGGTGTCATTTTGCTTGCTCGCGGTTGCCAACTGGACGTTGAGAACCGCGAGCAAGCAAAAACTGTGCTACATGCAATTCGCGTAGTGTGAAGTAGCGCAAACTTCTTAAACTTCGCCCAGGGTTAGTTTTAAAACATTTTAGACATGGCTGATAATGGTGCTCAGTATGGAGGTGCCCTAAGTATGTTGTCAAACTTGAAAAACCATCTTGTATAGGAACCCATGCTAGACTGAGAGTTATCTTGGTTGGGGTGCCGGTACAAGGAGGCAGAGCTGGATTTCAACCAGTTAATTAGGATGTGTATGATGATGATGAGGACTTTGCAGCTCCTTTGAAGAGAGAAAAGAGAGGCAGATATTGAGGTTTTTGAAGCAGTTCAACTTGTTGACAATCAGAGCACTGGTGAGATTTTGATTACCGGTAAGGGCTATGTTTGGAGATGTTCAATTAGTTGGTAGTAGGAAAATTGGCAAGTAGAGAAGGTTAAGGTGAATTGCCTAAATATGTGGTTAAAGTGCACCCTGGTTGCATCCGGTATGTAGAACCGTTTGTTCAAAATGTTAAGGTAGTAAAAGGATATCAGCAAGGCCTGGGTTTGTAGGATTCCTTTACAGAAAGATTGTAGCTGCCTACTAATTAGATCCAATACCTTACATAACTTGAAGAAGGCTTTGCGTTGGCCCTGTGGTCATGATTGGAGGACTTAGTCTCTCTCAGTTCCCTGCTCCAGATGTAATCAATTTCCTTCCTATGTTTGTCCTTACCCTATCGAGGTTCATTTAATTCATACAGTGTTTTGATTTGGCTGTTATATCCTCTCACTACTGATGTCAGACTTTGCATTTCAGTGCATGGCAATTACTATTTTCTCTTGCTGGTTCCCTTCTCTTTTACACTCATCCTCCCCTTTTACCCTCTCACTTTACCACGCCACACCCATCTTTCTCTTTCACCTCTAGCCCCATTTCTAATTTTTCAACAGATAGTGCGGTATTGAAGAACCAACAAATTAAAATATTTTCTGACCATTTCAAGATGCATCCCATATGCACAACCGCCATCTTGAAAGGTTTTTTGTTTTACTTTAACAAATTCCATTAAAAGATGGCTGCTGTGGAAGTGCACACATCCACAGCGGCCCTCTTTGAACCGGTGTTGATAAACATAATGAAATGCATTCATTTATGGTTCCTTGGAAGTGCATGCACCTGTGGCTGCCATCTTTTAATGCATTTTGTAATTTTATACAACCCATTCCATGATGGACACAGTGGATGCACATGCATTCGAGGTGGCTATGTAGGATAAAAAGGATCATCAGCAACAGGTTTCATGGCTGTAATCTGTTGGCACTGCCAGTGTTTGTTTAATCCGGAGCTCTCAGGCAGAGTACTGTGCTGAATCGGCACCTTGTAGCTAGGGTTCCCTGCACTGCGGGGGCCTGTGTTATGCCCATAACCCATAGGCCTATGCACTGATGGCGGAAGGTTTAATGAATACTGATGCACTCACATGCTACAATTCCCCATAGGTGCCCCTGATTTATCCACTTCTCTCTTTGTGTCCACATAATGGCGGTTAGGAATGAAAAAGAAGTTTGTGTGCCTAAATGACCCAAGTACAACAACAGCATGTGTGTGCCCAATTGTTCAGTGATTAATTGTAATCACTCAAACATTGGCAGTATGATAGGCAAAGCACAGGATTAAGGACAAACTAGGAAAAGTCAAAACCGTTCCCTTCAAGACGTTTTGCACAAGTGAAACAACATCTATTCCACAATATCTCTGTACCGGAATTCCCAGGTATCTGAATTCCTCTTGCTCCAACTCAATTGTAGCTAGGTCAAATCTAATACCTGGGAATTCAGGTAACATATACCTTAAATATAACATAGGCAAAGCCCTGGACAGCTGTTAGAAATGGCATTCCTAGCTGGCTGAGGTATGTACCCACACCAGGCAGGAGCCGCCACTCTAGTCAGGGTAAGCTAGATGCAGACTAAAAGATAACCTGTGCTCACCCTCTCGTAGATTGGCACAGAGCAGTCAGGCTTATCTAAAGAGGCAATGTGTAAAGTATTTGTGCAACACACACAGTAACACAATCAATACACCACAGAAAAAATCCTCCCAAGTTTAGAAAAATAGAGAATATTTATACGCGCAAAATAAGACCAAAATGACAAAAATCCAAACAGTAGAAGTCGAGTAATGATTTTTAAAATATTATATGCATAAAGAGTGCTTAGAAGTCCCTAGCAGTCAAAAGGTTACTAGAGGTGGCAAGGAACTGGTGTAAATCCAGTGTTCATGCCAAACGCAATCGACGGCAGGCCAGGTACAGGAGCCAGACAGGTCTTGCTGAAGGAATACTTTAGATGGAGCTTTTGTTGATTTTGAGAGCCTACTGTGTCATCGTCAAGTCGCGCAGACGGGGTTCCTTATTGTCGTCAAGCTCAGTTGAAATGAATGCAATGCATCGTCGAATCGCGCAGAGCATCATTGTCTATCGGAGTGGCTGTGGAACCCTGTCGTTGGGCAGCCTCTGTGTCGAAGGGTGATGAGGCAGTATTGCTCACGAAGTCGATGCAATGCATTGGTTTTTTATTAAACCAGCTGCAGAACCCACTTCTAAAGCACAAAGCTAGGAGGGGGCACCTCAGGCAAAGGTAGGACGCACAGAAGGCAGAGTCCAGCAGCACCGGCAGAATTGCAGGAAGTCTGTCATGTCCCAGAGACTTCAGAAAACAGGAGGCAAGCCCTTGAAGATCACTTGGAGGGAAGGCAGAGTCCTTCCAGCAGAGTCAAGGAGTAGCAGGAAGCTGGACAACAAGCAGAAAAGCAGTCCTCCCAGAAAAGCAGTGCAGTTGAGTTCTTTAAGCAGTACAGCAGTTCTGACAGGTTCAGTTCAAGATCCAGAATGTCTGATTTGAGAGGGCCAGATGTAGGGGGGGACTTCAAAGGAGCTCTCTGAAGTGCACAAGGATCCCTTTCAACCCAGTCCTGTCTGCCAGGCTAACCTTGGGGGGGTAAATCAGTGCTTTGTGTGTGGACAGGACACTGCCTTTTGAAGTGTGTCGGCCCTTCCCATTCCTCCCTGCCCAGGAAAATCCATCAGAATGCAAATAAATGCTCAGAATGCAGATGAGCCTCACCTTCCTGTGTTTGTGGCTGTCTAGAGGGAATGCACAAAGTGTAGCCGTCTCCCAGCCCAGACGTGCATAGGAGACAAGCTGCATAGCACATAGAGTTATAAGCACAGAGAAATATCCACTTTCTAAAATTGGCATTTCTAAAACAGCAATGTTAAATCCAACTTCCCCAGTAAGGAGGATTTGGCAGTACCATTAAAAACATATGAAACATGAAAAAGGTACTCCTCTCTGATCAGCAATTACAGCTTAAAAGTGTATTAAGGAATTCCCAATGCTGGCCTGTGAGAGGAGTAGGCCTCACATTTGTGAAACTAAATAGGCTGGTTGTCACTACCAGGACATGCAGAACATAAAAGTGCATGTCCTACCTCTTACTTACATAGTACCGTGCCCTTAGGGTCTACCTTAGAGGTGACTTACATGCAATAAAAGGTGAGTTTAAGGCCTGGCAAGTAGTCTAAATACCAAGTCGAAGTGGCAGTAAACTGCACAAGCAGGTCCTGCAGTGGCATGTCTGAGACAGGTTTGAAAGGCTACTTCTGTGGGTGGCACAATCAGTGCTACAGGCCCACTAGTAGCAGTGGAAGCACAGGCCCTGGGTATATGGTATACCACTTTGCAAGGGACTTAAAAGTAAATCAAATATGCCAAACGGGTGTAAACCAGCTATACCATGTTTAGAGGAGAGCACATGCACTTTAGCACTGGTCAGCAATAGTAAAGTGCTCAGAGTCCTAAAGCCAACAAAAAAAGTCAAATAAAGAGGAGGAGGAAGGCAAAACGTTTGCTGTGACCCTTCAGAGAGGGCCATCTTCTAATAACGGCATTAAGAAACCGCTCTCAATAATGGGAAGGGTCACTCTTGCAAAAATGGTTGTCTTGAAGCCTCAAGTACTATAAGGCATAATGTACTCAATACCCCCAAAAACATTTTTGAAGACGTAGATCTGTTCTTGGTGTCACTAGTTTGCCCTGGAAAGCATAGTAGTGTAAAACTAGATATTCTGACCGAGCACACAAGGGACAATGAATTTTCCTAGTCTAGAAACTATTTATAAGGATGTGTACTTGCAGCATGCAGCACGATGACTGGACATCAACCCAAACAGGGAACATGATCTGCTGATTGGAAAACACGAAAACATGCCTATAGTGAACTTACTTATGATGAGTTGGAACATGCCCAAAGATAGCCCCTACTTGTTAAATCAGGTGGGTACAATTTTAGAAAGGATAGTTAAAACAACAGTGCCGTTTTGGTGCCATCAAACCAATAAAAAATGAAACCAGATATGACCATTGGTAACTGGATAACGGGGGTTACACAAATGTTGTGAATCTTTACAAAAATATTAAATTCTTAACTTTTGAAAAGGCTAGGGGTTGCTTGGCAACTGCTAGCACCGTTTTTACAACATGCTGAACTAGCTAGAACAGCCAAGGAAATATTCATTTACATAACTTGGTCATGTATAAAGATGAAAATGGGAAATCTGGTAGCCAGGCTCCTAAAAGCCACACGGGGATACCTGCAATCAACATCAAACAATGTATGTTTAGAAATTCTATGTTTAGCTATTCTATGGCCTTCCCTCACAGATACCAACTGGCCCTTTAGCTAAACAACATCCAAGAATTTAGTAACCTCATAAAGAAAGACATCGAAGGAATGCTTTAAGATGACGGAAGCAAAGACGAAAAGTTTCCAGCAAATAACTAGATGATATGGGACCATTTCAGTTTTTTTGACATGTATTGTATATCTTTCTGATGTATTACTCCGCATGTTGCAAATATAAATGTCTTTTCTTCAAGGGAAAATTGAAAATAAGGTTAAGAAAAGTTCGACAACCAAGTGGCATGCAAAGGCAATGAGCAAAATAAAATATCAATTTGTACTTGTTAAAATATATGTGTGGTAAGATGCCTGCCTTAGCAAGGGAAAAACTGTCTGTAGACGACAGTAGAAAGGCCCATGAGCTAAGTCTCAAAGAGCTGGACATAAGAGCTAAACAAATGGGGTCTAGCAGCATGGTGGCTGCATACCCGCAGTGTCCTCTGAGACAAGAAGGTCCATATTCCTACATGTCTGGTGCCTGACTTTGTTGTGGGGGGGCAGCATTGACAAATAGTTTGAAGCCTACGAGGTAGCTTTGCAGATGCACTGACTCCCTGAGGAGGTTTGGATGATAGTCTCTGGAAGCATATACCCAGTGAAGGGAGATACACCCTATTAACCCCTGAGAAGGTATCCCCCATAAAGGAAACTCTTGTCAGGAAATTTGGTCTCACACCACAAAAGTATAGGCAAATGTTTACTGACAACCAAGAGCTGGCTCATCAGTCCTGGGTGGATTGTGTTGCATTGGATGGCTTGATGAAGGGCATTGATGTAAAGGATTAACAGGGGCTGTATACGTTGATTACAAGAGAGCACATGTTCATTCTTTGTTTTGCTGATCTGCCCCAGCACCTCATTCTTAACAATCTCACTTACCCCAGGAAACTTGCTAAGGAGATGGACTGCGGGGTCACCACAAGAGTGGACAGGGTCTCCACCAGAAGTAGGAAGAGGAAACAAACATTAAAAGTTCTCCAAAGGCCCCAAAGTAGTTCCACATGACTGAAATCCATTCCCCCCAAATCAGCAGAAGAAGAAATAGTTAGAAGAAATAGTTAGCTGATAGTGAGGGTGGGTGAGGGTGAGTGAGGGTGGGTGAGGGTGAGTGAGGGTGAGTGAGGGTGAGTGAGGGTGAGGGTGGGTGAGGGTGGGTGAGTGAGGATGAGGGGTTGAGGGTGAGTGAGGGTGAGTGAGGGTGAGGGGTTGAGGGTGAGGGGTTGAGGGTGAGTGAGGGTGAGGGGTTGAGGGTGAGGGGTTGAGGGTGAGTGAGGGTGAGGGTGAGTGAGGGTGATTGAGGGTGAGGGGTTGAGGGTGAGTGAGGGTGAGGGTGAGGGGTTGAGGGTGAGTGAGGGTGAGGGTGAGTGAGGGTGAGTGAGGGTGAGAGTGAGGGTGAGGGGTTGAGGGTGAGTGAGGGTGAGTGAGAGTGAGGGTGAGTGAGGGGTTGAGGGTGAGGGGTTGAGGGTGAGTGAGGGTGAGGGTGAGGGGTTGAGGGTGAGGGGTTGAGGGTGAGTGAGGGTGAGGGGTTGAGGGTGAGTGAGGGTGAGTGAGGGTGAGGGGTTGAGGGTGAGTGAGGGTGAGGGTGAGTGAGGGTGAGGGGTTGAGGGTGAGTGAGGGTGAGTGAGGGTGGGTGAGTGAGGGTGAGTGAGGGTGGGTGAGTGAGGGTGAGGGAGGGTGAGGGAGGGTGAGTGAGGGTGGGTGAGTGAGGGTGGGTGAGTGAGGGTGAGGGTGAGTGAGGGTGAGGGGGTGAGGGGTGAGGGTGAGTGAGGGTGAGGGGTTGAGGGTGAGGGGTTGAGGGTGAGTGGGGGTTGAGGGTGGGTGAGGGTGAGTGAGGGTGAGGGGTTGAGGGTGAGTGAGGGTGAGGGGTTGAGGGTGAGGGGTTGAGGGTGAGTGAGGGTGAGGGTGAGTGAGGGTGAGGGTGGGTGAGGGGTTGAGGGTGAGTGAGGGTGAGGGGTTGAGGGTGAGTGAGGGTGAGGGGTTGAGGGTGAGTGAGGGTGAGGGTGAGTGAGGGTGAGGGGTTGAGGGTGAGTGAGGGGTTGAGGGTGAGTGAGTGTGAGTGAGGGTGAGTGAGGGTGAGGGGTTGAGGGTGAGGGTGAGTGAGGGTGAGGGGTTGAGGGAGGGTGAGTGAGGGTGAGGGGTTGAGGGTGAGTGAGGGTGAGGGGTTGAGGGTGAGTGAGGGTGAGGGTGAGGGGTTGAGGGTGAGTGAGGGTGAGGGTGAGGGGTTGAGGGTGAGACAGACAGAGCAGGCGGCGCCAACACACACAGGAGGCTGCACGTACGGCAATCGCAGAAGGCTCACGCACACAGCGTGCATAAGGTATACCTACATAGCAGATGACGAAGTGAATGTACACACAAACTGTGCCTACAACAGTAAATGCATTCCTTTAGAGAACACACACTTAGAGTATACAAAACATGGCGCACGCCTGCGGGCATAGTCACAAATAGGCACCCATACAGTCTGCGAGTACAGCAGACGCATGCACACAGCAGAAGGTAGCCTGCATAGAAAGACACGAGTGGAGTGCACACGCAGGGACATTCACAGCGTCCACATGCACAGAGCGGGGTCACAGCTGACGCGGCGCTCGTGCAGGATACAACACACATGATTGAAGAGAGAGACAACTTGGAGGAATGCTTGTAGGTGTGTGTGTAGACGATGAGGGTGTGAAGCAGCAGGAATTTAATCTCCTATTTTTTTATATGAAATGTTGAGTTGCCCATAAAACCGTGTCTTGTTAAAAGGGTTATAAAAATAGTTATGATTAAAATCCGTGACTCGCTCAGTTTTCTGATTGACATTGTATCAGCTGGGATAGATAGTCAAAGCTGTCTAGTAGAAACTTCCAGTAAATTAGTATCGGGAGAGGCGGCATAACATGATTATTCGCTCTGCATAGGAGCTCTTTAGATGATGCAGTCTAATAAAAAAAATAGAGGTTTGCCAATGACATTTTGCTCCAAATTCAAAGATACAGCTAACTGCTGATTTACCTTAATCAGTGACACGGTGAAGCATGAACGCATGCGGTAATGACGGAGATGCAGTTCTTGACCCGAGTTACAGTTTCACGTTTCTTACTGGGGGTTGTTTTGCAACTTTACAGATTGGAATAATAATAATCCACTTTGCTGAACAATATAACATGTGAATTCACCACGAACCTATTGCAACTCGGTGTAAAAAGATAAAATCCCAAATCAAGACACAAGTATTGTTGCAAAAGGTGGTGTGAAGCAGCAGGAAAAGACAGCACCAACCCTAACGAAAACGAGTCAAAAGAAACACGAGAGACGGCGGAGGGCATTGCTGTGGGGAGGGGGGAGGAGAAATGCGACACGGCGGGCAGGGGAGGGGGCGGAGCGGGTAAAAAAAAAAAACAAGACGGAGAGAAGGCAGAGAAGGGGAGGGGGGAGGAGAAATGCGACACGGCGGGCAGGGGAGGGGGCGGAGCGGGTAGAGCGGCATGTGGGTGTGAAGCAGCCGGGGCCTTTGAAGTGAAGCTAAGCTTCACTTCAAAAGGTGTGGGAGGAATGCGGCTGAGGGAACAGACGGCGATTTGGTGATGTGCACGCGCAGTTTAGGTCAATGCGCTTGCGACGGGCACAGCACCAAATCGCCGCAGTTAGGTAAACTTTGTTTAAAGCCCTATAGTCTCGCTCTGCTCAATGCGCATGCGCATTGACAGGCGAGACCTAAAAAGGCCATATCCTTGACAAATAAAAAATTGATTAACAACCGCCCCTATCCTTTAAAATGCCTGCGACAACACTGGGAGACGGACCTGGGGGAGCTCGGGGAGTAAGATTGGCGAGATGCCTTGGCCTCCCCCAGAGAGGTGGCCGTTCCCATGAGATTGTGGTTAGTCCAGCTCAAATTCCTGCACCTAGCAGCAGGAATCCTGGTCAGGATAGGCAGGCGCACTGATCCCCTCTGCTTTAGGCAATGTCAGCAAGAGGGGACCTTCTTCCATATGATCTGGACATGTTCAGTCATTCAGTCATACTGGAACAGAATTGCTGGGCATCTTGAGAGTGCCGGGGGGAAGGAAATAACAGCTACCCCGCAACTATGCCTACTTAATATATGGGACGCCACTGACTTTAATCAGACCGAGAAAACATGGGTCTCGCTCGGGTGGGCCATTGCCAAACGCAACATTGCACAGAAATGGGGGTTGGGGGAGGCGCCGCGAATCAGAGACTGGGCAATTGACATGGATAGAGCCATGATTGCCGAAAAGGATGTATTTAAAAACAGAGGCTGCCCCAAAAAATGGGATCGTAAATGGGCAGCATAGAATACATATAGAGGGGGGATTTGACTGTCACCTACTGTGGAGTTGCGACGTAGTGGGGTCGAAATGCACGAAACATTTACCGCAATTGCAGACTTTTCAGAATAACGAGCTACTGTGTTGTCTATGTGCAGTTTATTTATTCATGCTGATTGTATACCTGTAGACATGCCGAGCCATGACGGCATTGCTGTCACAGGCCTTGAATGCCCTATGGAGAAACTGCTGTGCGCCATGAACAGAAGTATAGGCCAACAGATTATACAAGCCGATCTGAAAACCTCCAAAGTTGAGACAAATTTAAGAACCTTATGGAATCTGAATCCAGTGGAAGGCCATCATAAATGTGGTACTTGTTTTGCGTGTATCAACACCGTGGAAGGCAATGTATTCACATACAATTCCATCAAATGGGTACACAAAGAATTTACAAATTGTAAAACTAAGAACATCGTCTATGCCATCACGTGCCCCTCCCCAAAACTATACATTGGTAAAACGACCCAGCAGATTAATTAAAGGATTGTCCAACACCGCTCTAGAACCAAGCAAAAAGTTTTAACAGCCCCAATGGTACCGCATTTCGTCGAGAAAGATCACTGAAAAATACTTTCTTTGGACTGTACTGTCAGGTATAAAACCTTCACCCAGAGGTGGGAGTGTGGAAACATTACTACAAAAGAATTACATCCTCTGTACATTATCGCCTAGTGAAAGTTTTTCCCGTAAAAATCACTTTTATAAAAACCATTATGTAAATATGCCTATTTTCACCATAATGTGTCCATTTAAAACTAGTGTCAAGTCCTTATGATGCTTCTGCTCAATAAGGAGACAGCCTTTTTTTGCAACTGACATTCACATCAAAAGCGAGTCCCTCATCAAAATGCGTCAACATGTAGCAAGTAAGGATATACATATACTGACTAATGCTTTGCTAAAGTCTATCACACCTATTTTTAAACGCATTCTCTTCTTCATTTAAAAACAACTAGTTCACTCCGTGATTCAGACTGAAAGTCAATGAGAATTACACATCCCATAATCCAGTAAATAGATGTTACTTGCACTTCCTGTTTAACCGGATATAGGTAAATACGACACTCAAAAGCACTTTCGACTGAGTTGAAAAGATGGAGGACTGATTCCTAGGAAATGGGCACCCTATAAAAACTAAAGTAAGTGGCGCTTCCGCAACATTTGAGTTATCAATCATAAGCCGTACTTCATATAACAATAGACTTAAAATTATCATTTTAATGTTACAGATAAACAGCTTTATCATAGTGAACGACACAACAGAAAAATATTGGCTGCCGCGTATACACGCGTCTTAAAGTAAGTGCGGCAGCAGCGTCAATATCGCAGTTCGCGAATAAGTATACAATGTATCAAGAACATAAAACGGTATGTAAAGAAAACACATTTTTGTTTCTTTCTTTACAGCCAGCGTCGTAATTGATCCGGGCAGGTGAAAACTTCACTGAGGAACTCGTTCTTTAAATAAACCCGGTATGCTCAAACTTGCAGTCGCCTTTCGAGGAAAAAATTGTACTTTGAAATGCCACAAAATTCTGACATACTTTTGAAAGAATATTTCATAAGTGTTTCTCTGACATCAAATGTCCTCATTCTTTAAGGTCCTTGAAATTGTCCACGTTATTTAAGAAGCTCAAAACGTTCAGCACTACAACTTCAGGTATTCTACAGAATAATGCAAATATGGTTATAAAATACCTACATGAGAAAGGGTATTTTCCGTCATATGTAACTCGTTTTATTAATGTTAATTTGCTGGTTACACCGTGCTTCAGCCCTGATGAAAATCACATGATTTCTATTCGGGATTGGAAACACGTCTGCATTTCCTTTCTCATTTGGCTACAGAGGGCACCAAGAGACGCTTTTAACCTCTATAGGGGGTTTCAAATTCAATATGTACCCCATAGAGTAGCATGTATCCCTTGTAGCAGCAGACTCCTAAATTTTGCCAAGTTATAGGGCCTTATGGAACTGCTCTATATCATTTGTACCAACTATCTGCTGGTGTAATTGTGTATTTTGTTTATTAATTCTCATATGATTTATGATCTCACTTTTTTTGCACATTAGTTCATGTATGCACTTTTTAAGTATCACAGTCGTGTAATAGAAGTGTATTTGACTGACATGAGGAAAATGTTCTATGAAAATGTTCAACGTCATAAAGTATTGTGACTAAGACACAACGTGTTTAAGAACCTATTGGTCTAAGCTTTTGTCTCCTTCAATAAATAGCAGCATGATAAATTGACAGCCAGGTCTTCTTCTTCTGTAATTGTATGAAATCTCTACAGAGCATTAAGAGATAACTAAACCAAGACTCAGTGTGGCTCATTTCCATAGTTCTCCACTCCCTAACATCTGCTGATTCTTTCCTTTAACCTCCTATCTGGCTGGGTCAGAGGGGATGGGGTAGGCAGACATGGCATACCCTGCCTGTCCTGTTCCACCTTTGATGCCTCATGCTTTATGACCCCTTCCCCTTGCTCCGGCATTCCAATGTCGCAGAGCACTCTCCAGCAAATAGCCTCCTGTTCACTCTGATCAATCTGGGAAAGCTGCAGGAAGGCCAAATCTGTCTTACAGACTAGAAGGTTTTACAACTTCTTTTCTGTACAATTTAGGATAAATTCAACAATCCTATTGTTGGATTTATCAATACCATTCTCCTAAGACTTTGATTAATATGTCATTCAATTCTTAGCAACATTTATGTGTTCATACACGTTTTCATTGTTATCCTATGGAGCCAGGCATCTACAATGGGAAAACTAAAATGTATGATTTTTCCATCACCAGGGTATATAAAACATCTTTTATAAGGGCCCTGCTTATAGTTACAAGACTGACACCTAGGGGAGACCCTGGAGGTGCCTAATATGTAAGAATAATGTAGATTATGTCATTTTAAGTGCCCCTACCATCAAAGTCAAGTTTGCAGTTAATTTACTTTCTAAAACAGGTCTTCAATGCAGGGCTGCTTTTAAAATGGCCTCAGTTGCTCAGCAGTGCTCACATGCAAGTGCAGACAGGGTTGCTGGTCTCTAAACTGCCATGCCCTATTCTATACAAGGGACTTATAGTTTTAATCCCCCTGCCCTATTATCTATTAGGGACGTATAGGGCAGTTCATGCCAATTAAGTGTACCCTAATGCATGTGTGTATTTTCACTGTGTTTTGAACATAGGGCTAGCCCTGGGCCTGGTGGGAAAGAGCCCAGGGATAGTCAGTTATCACCAGCACTAGTCAGCAAAAAATGGGGGTGGACATGGCACACAAGATGACTTTGCAACAGAAGAGGTTCCAACAAGGGAGGAGTTCTGCAAAGTTCAGTAGGAGTGCCCTACTCTGGAGGGCCTATGGAGGCAGGCTGAGGCCCAGGCAGCTGGTTACACCTCTGGTAATCACTCGGTCTATTGGGAGAATGGTCTCCTGTATAGCAAGCCTAAGATTCCTGAGCCTGGTGCAACCCATGTGTTGGTGGTCCCCCAGTGCTACTGGGCCTGCCTACTGAAGTTGGCTTGTGATGGTTACCTGGCAGGTCTTCCAGGGTAGGGCAAGACCTATAAAAAGGCGTGTCACCCACTTCTATTGGCCTGGATGAGGATGGCCTCAGAGGCATTCTGCAGGTCATGCCCCACCTGCCAGGCCAGTGGTCAGTCAGGAGTAAAGCACAAGGCTCTCCTGCAGCCACTTCCTGTCATTGGCACTCCCTTCGAAAGAGTGAGCATCAACATTGTTGGATCTTTGAACCATAAGACAGCCCTGGGCAACAGGCTCGTCCTGGTGGACCCTGCCACCCGGTACCCAGACTGCACCGACATTGGCCAGCACACTAATGGGGTTATTTCCTGTGGGATATACCCCAAGGAGGTGCTATCTCACTGAGTACCAACTTCATGTCTGCATACATGAAGTCCACGTGGAAGAAGTGTGGTGTAACCAATAAGTTCTACCCATCGTACCATTCCCAAACTAACAGACTTGTTGAGATGTTCAAAAAGATGCTGAAAGGCATGCAGGACGTCCTCTTGCCATGCCTATTGTTTGCGTACAGGGAAGTACCACAGAAGGGGGTTGGATTCAGGGTGATGGAGCCTGTGGAGACTCGGGGCCCTACAAGACCTATGAGGTGAAAGAATCCAAAAGTGAGGTCACCTACCTGGTGGACCTAAAGAACCCCAGGACCACTTTAAGGGTTTTGGATGTCAATCACCTGAATCCTCACTTAGGGAAGTCCGAGGAAACCATGCTCCTGGTCATGAATGATGGGGACGAGAGTGAGACTCTCCCCAACGTCCTTTCTTTTAAGGAGATGGATGGGTCAGTGGAGGGTGTCAGCCTCTTCCCTATACTGACCCTAGAACAACCCGAGAGACTGCTGCCAGTTGTTTTGGCAGTTTGCTTCTCTTTTCTCCCTTACCCCAGGATTCACTACATGGTGTACCCATGATATTGATACTGGGGACGGTATTCCTTTGCAGAGTAAAATCTACAGGCTATCCAATAATGGGAGAGACAGCCTAAAGGAGTAGGTCCCTAAAATGCTGGAGCTAGTGCTCAACAGTCCTTGGTCCAGCCCAATGGTGCTGTCCTTAAGGGTGCCTCTTCCGTTGCCATCCCTGAACTCTGGATCTGCATGAATTACTTGGGGCTCAATGCAGTCAACAAGACTGATGCACAACCCATCCCCCAAGCCGATGAGCGCATAGATCGGTTGGGAGCTGCAAAGTTCCTCAACTTAACGTCTGGGAGCTGAGAGATTGCCTTGACCAAGAAAACCAAGAAACGGTGTGCGTTCTCTACACCAGAAAGCCACTTCCAGCTCTGGATGATGCGCTCGGGTTGAAGAACGTCCCTGCCACCTTCCACAGGTTGGTCTATTAGGGCTTGTCTGGATTGGAGAACTTTGCTGCCGCCTACCTAGACGAGATTTCGGTCTTCAGTTCTAGCTGGGAGGACCACCTGTGCCACCCCAGGGAAGTGCTTCAGCTCTGCAGAGGGCAGACCTGACTATGAATGCCTGTAAGTGCCAGATAGAGCAGGGTTCAGTGGTTTACCTGGGATACCAAGTGGGAGGAGGCAAGGTGCAACCACTCCAGGCCAAAATCCAAACCATTATGGCTTGGGAACCCCCAAGACCCAGAGGTGAGGGCCTTCCTGGTCCTTACAGGGTATTACAGCAGATTTGTCAAGGGGTATAGCACCCTTGTTGTTCTCTTGACAGAGCTGACCTCCAAGAAACAGCTCAGACAGGTGATCTGGATGGAGGCACGTCAGAGTAAATTTGACACCCTGAAAACGGTCATGTGCACAGCACCCGTGCTCAACGTCCCCGACTTCTCTAGGGAATTCATTGTGCAGACAGATGCCTCCGAGCATGGCATAGGGGCTATGCTCTCACAGATAAATGAAGGAGGCCTGGATTGTTGACTGCGGAGTTTACAGAGCTCATTTGCCTTAAATACCGGAGGGTCTTACGGTTGACAGATCCACCCACACACAGGTGACCGGATGACCACACATCCCACTAAGCTTTCTTTTTTGAGGACTTCCCATAGTACAGGTTCCGGAAATAATCTGTCTTGGTTTAATCCAGTGCTTAATTTGTGCCGGTGCTTTCCGGTGTTTAGCACCGGCACTTATAACTCCGGGACAGGTCTACACTCTAGTCGAGCCCACATGCAATTGAGCAATAATTGCGCATTCTCGGAGTAGGGCCACCGTTCCAGCCTCTCACCATCCCTGTGAAGATATCAAACATCAATGAACGCGGGCGTAAACTATTTCAAATCTGCCACCCGCCTAAATGTGAGCCACACACCTCACATTACCGCCAGAAACTGAAATTGCCTGGGGCCTGGGCTGGGTCTCGACGTAGGTCAACACCGTCAAACCCCATTTCCTTTTTGCAGTCATTCATTGGTAGCACGCAAGCGTAATGCACTACCAATAAACGATTGCAAAATAGAACATTAGCCTGGCCCCATCCCTCCTTGGTGAATCATGAAGTTTGTTCCCCAAATCGTCACCTGTTGCTGATTAATTTAAACTAAGAGGGCTCTCCCGGATTCCAGGTAAGTAATTAATGCCTTTGACCTGCATTATATTTTTGTACAATTCAAGCTTTGAAATGTAGGATCATGTTAAATAATAGTGTGGGGCCCATGGCAGCAGCTCTTCCTGTACTGCTGCTGGCTTTTAACTTTTGCAGTGAAATCTTTTTGTAAGTGAAAAGCCAGCAGCAGTGGGTCCCACACAATAAAGCGTGATTTTGCATAAGGAGCAATTTGAATGCTTTTTAGACAAATATCACACTGAACCCTAGTACACACCTGATGGCAGAAAAGCAAGACTATCTGAACGTGCTACTAGACGAAAAATTACCTCGAGTTGCACGTTCAGGTAACCTTGTTTTTCTGTAATCAGCTGTGTGCCAATGTTCAGTGTTATATACAAAGCATTCAAATGAGTGGAGTGAAGAAGTTTTTCGTTCAGTTGATTAATACAATCATTGATGCTGGCTAAGTGCAACCGGAAGATCACAGGGTTGGATTCCAACAGATGCACTCAGCCTTTCATCCTTCCTTCTGCTATTTAAGCCTTGAAACTGGACTACTCATAATGTTCGCCATTTAAGTATACATTTTTTTGTTGCTGCTGTCATTTCCAAGTGAGCTTCTCAAGGTGAATGTTCTCCCTGTTGAGATAAAACATTTATTTATTATGGCTGCACAGGAAGAAGAAAGCGTGCTGTTTGTGGTACAACTCAGAATTTTGTATCGGAGAAGCGCGCAGCAAACAAGGCTCTCTATGAGGAAGAGGGGAGGGGGGGCGGACCATCACAGCCCAAAAAGGCACAGTTGAAGTCACGACAAAGATGCGCCTGATGACTGCCAGAAGGCAGTTTGAAATGACTGTGACTAATCCCTGCCCCCCAAGGCATTCTTATAGCTTTGGGGGCCTGGAATACTACGAATTGTCACACTTGTAAGAGGTTGATGTCTAGTAGCTGTGTTTGTACTGCCATTGGCAGGTGGTAGGGGCAATGTGTGTTGCAAGCTGCAGTGGCCTCCCAACGGGAGCACCAGCACTTATTTTTTTTACAAATTGAGCACTGGTTTAATCTGCCTGAAGGTTGAGGAGGCGGGTTGGGGGTTCTTCAAGGAATATTTTATTAGTGGCGCTGCCTTAGTAATACGAAACACCCTGCATACATTATTATAATACCTTAATCAGCTTCTTCTCAATTGTTTTCAGGGAGAAAAATGCACGTACTCCCAAGGCCGGGCATAAATCTCCCCCACCTCCAAAACCATAACTGTGGGGAGCAATGGCTAATAGGTAAAGGGAGCTGCGGGTTGAAAACGTTTGGGAACCACTGCACAACTTTCTTACTAGACAAGCTGGTCCTGAGAAACCAAGCTTCCTGTCTTCTAAAAGGGGTAAATACTTTTCACGTCAGGAAAACATAACCCTACAGGCATTCTTCGATGCACCTCACCCCTTTTTAGGATGAGGAGTGATTCAATCTGCTACAGCCTCAGATGCTGATATAAGTGTGTTGGCAAGCAGAGTGCTGTTTCTGGCTATTTGCCACGTGGGCGTGATGCCACAATTCCATGAAGCAAAACTTTGTGGCCAGCCAGATCCGTCAAGATGTATGTTTTTCCAAGTCAGTCCAACAGGACAGTTTGGTTTAAGTGGTTCGCAAATCCAACATCTACTTTGGCATCTATTCAAAAGTTGAGGAATCTGCAGTTAGAAGTATCAATCAGAAGGACAAGTTACTCTCCTTTATAATGCACTTTCCTGTAGATATTCTAGCTAACTGCAGATTCCACACCCATTGAATATTCTCCTGGTGTCACCCTGAGAGGCTGAGTTACATATGGTTAGTCTCAGAAGAATCAAAGATGACGGAAGTCTGCCTTTCTGGTTTGGTCATGAAGTGTTATAACTTAGGGAGTGAGCTGGCACACATTATCTCTCAAGCAGATCGATCATCCGTCTTG
Source organism: Lissotriton helveticus (assembly GCF_964261635.1). Lineage (NCBI taxonomy): Eukaryota > Metazoa > Chordata > Amphibia > Caudata > Salamandridae > Lissotriton > Lissotriton helveticus. The sequence continues at coordinate 1,192,259,620 of NC_136068.1, forward strand.
GCTGTAAGGTTGTGCTCATTGTGTCCCATACTAAAATGCCCACTGTTCTGTTTTTGCAGTGTTACCTTCTGAATCTGCCCACTTCAGCAGCCAAGACCTCACAGAAGGAGCTGAAGTTGCCGGCCAGGACAAAGCTCTGCATCATTTGGTCAGCAACCATACCACATTAGTGAATGTTTTCTAGATTTGGTAACATTTTTATTATATAAGCCTAATGTGACAACCTCAAGAGTGAGTATAATCTCTACCTGAAACTGCTCGCAACAAACTCCAGGTTGGAACGAGCATCATTACAGTTCCAGAACATGTGAGTTATGTCAGCTTTGGGTAAGTGACATCTGAGGTAAATGTCAGAGACAGTAGGATGTGCTCTGTAGGTCATAATGTAGAATACATTTTAAGAGGGCAAGATAATGAGGGGAAAAACAAGGACATCAGTCAATTATAGATGTTACAAGGTACTTTAGAGGAACAGTATAAATACAGGACTGGACACACAGGACCCCCTTGTAGAAAAAGGTGTCATGAATTCAGCGACACTGCTCTATACAAGACTTCCTAATACACCAATAACCACTGTACTGAGTGCCCGTCTTCAAAATGCAGTAATGATTGGACACACAGCTGCAGGGTAATCTTCTGGAGGGAGAAACCAATAGGCATAAGCACACGGACCACATGACTGCTCCAGGACACTATGTGCTACCCAGTGCTCGACTTGGAAACAGTCACAGGCGGGAGGAACAAGGAAAGCAAAGGGAAAAGCAGTAATAGGGAGCTCTGTGGACATGGCAAGCACCAGGAGGTGCAAGAGAAAGCAGCGAGAGAAGAAGGGAGGTGGGGGAAACAAACAGCACCACCGATGGGAAAAAGGGTGATCTGTATACAGGGCATGTGGGAGGAGCCCATGCTAGCACAAGCACTGCGTACAGTGCTAAAAAACAAACAAGCATTAAAAATGCAATAGGTCTCGCCTTTTATTAAGTTAAAACCATTTGCTTTGCTATACAATACCATTAGCAAAGCAAATGGCTTTAACTTAATAAAAGGCGAGACCTATTGCATTATCAATGCTTGTTTTACAAAAGCTACAGTCTCTTTATTTGTAATATCACGTCAAGAGGTTTATGGGCTATGATTAATTGCAGATAGTTGTTCAAAGTTTTCAATTCTGTTCTCGATGAGTAGTTTTACTCTCATATGCAATTACTATCAGCATCTGAAGCTTGCAGTATAACGAAAGTACATATGGTCTGATGATTTTATTCTGGAGGATGATTTTTTGTATTTTATTACGTGCTTTTATGATTTCTGAAGTAAAATGGAATGTCCGGCAGACTATCATCTCCCTATACCAACCAAGATTGTCCCATAGGTCACTTTATAAAATCCTCTCATTTTGAAGGCAGAGAAATAAAAGTAAACCCTAACCTCCCTTTTAAAAGAATGTACAGCAATTTGTGCCAGGATGAAAATAAAACTTAAAGTGCTCTTTATTGCTCGTTCACCTTCTGCACTCCAGAATAGTCACAGCCATGCACTAAATAACTCGTAGCAATTATTGTGCAAGAGTTGGCCACTGGTCTGCTCGTGGAGGTGGCTGAAGACGACCAGTCAATACATGGTTACTAAAAGGCAGAAAATCATTTAGTAACAGTTAAGCTAATTTCCATTACTACAGTGCTGCATTAGACGACCAACGTTACACACCAGTCTGGCACAGGCTACACACCAGTCTGTTCGCAAAACACTGCAGGATTCACAAAAGACAGTTTTAATTTAGAGCCATTGCATTATGGAATGTTTTTAAAATATACAAATGGAATAGACCAGAAGGGTGGTGCCGATTATAAAGAAGCAGTCAGACAGCAAAGCGAGCATGGGGGATATAAGCAAAAAGGGAGAGGATGTAGCCTAACGGCTACGGCGCTCGATTTCAAATTTGGGGAACCGGGTGTGAGTCTCAGAAATGACGCTCAACATCCTGTGATTCTGGGCAAATCACTTAATCTCCCCTGCCTACGTGTCCTTGTATAACGCAACTGGTGCTCATGTAAAGCGCTCTGATACCTTCGGGTCAAGTTTGCACTATATTGGAGCCGGAGGAGAAAATATTTAAAAAAACAAGAAAATGTGTGACAACACGAAGTGAGAAAAGATGAGTGAAATCAGTAAAAAGTCAAAATGAAAGCCTTCCAGGAATGAAGTAACAAACAAGCCAGAGAAGAATTAGACAGACTGCCAAAAACAGGGGAAGAGGTGTAACTGATGGGCTAATGGGGAGAGGAGACTGGAAGGCGGAAGCAGGTATTAAATAGATAACATTCCTTTATAGTGACTGTTACTTTTAGTCCGCAGGGTCTTTACCATTATCAACAAGTGGCTAACTTTCCACTCAAGTGGCAGGACCAGAAACTGCTCCCAAAGAAATAAATAAAGAAATAAAGAAAGAAAGAAATAAAATAAAATATTTTTGAGAGCTTGTGTTGGTACATACACGTTTGCAAACGTGACAGGGAGCACACACCCTCAACCGTGCACGCATACAGCAACAAACCGTTTTTTTTCACTAAGGCGGTGGCAACCAAAATACGTTTTAGCTCATAACTGAAGGGTGAGAAAGAGTGTGTTGGAAGTTGAAGGATTTTAAGTACCAAGGCCAAACAAGGAAGAGGGGAAGAAAGGATGGAGGCTGAAGGCACGCTGAAGGGCGAGGGAGGGAGATTGGGAAATGCGAGAAACGTGTGAAGCAGGGGGCGGGGGTAGCGGATACCTTTGAAGGAAGCTTCACTTTAAAGGCTTGTTGGCACAGCGCACGCTGGGGGATGACTGTGGGAGGGGGGCTGGTGTCTGTGCACGCGTTTTTTATGGCAATGCACATGCGCATTGACCGAGCTTTCACGGGCACTGCATGGAATCGCCAGATCTCGGTAAACTCTGTTTAAGCCCCTTTATATCTCACTCCGCTGCATGCGCGTTGATAGGTCGCGAGACCTAAAAAGCTGATCCTGAAAACGTGAGCGGTGGAGGTTACGTGGTCCATGCTCTGGGGAGGACTAAACACAAGAAGAGACATGACCATGCATACCATGGACAAAAGAGACAGGCAATGGAAAGAGCCGATGGGTCTCCTGTTGTAGGCCAGAGGCCCACAGATTAAACAAGTCTCTTCAAGGTCGCACATGCAGAGCCCTCAAAATGAAGTAATAAGACTATAAATTGTTCTGCAGTATGCCACAATTTACAAAACCATGCAGCGTAATTTGGTCCTCTCCTGTGACAGAATTCCAGTGGCCCTAGCTATTGTATCTCCTTGCTTCATTTGACTTTAGATTAACCAGCCACTATTTATTTTACCTATTGTGTATCTACTACCTTTTCTATGATACACTGGCATTATAATCTATATTCGTGGAAGGCTTTTTGTGAACTATTGAACATAGTGGATGACGTCATTCTAAGTTGCATTTTTTCAGATATTACAGAACATTTATATTGCATCGTACTGCACTACATGTATGTAGGTTTCCAAACAACATCGTATTTAACCTTTTAGCGTTGAATCACCTCATATCCCTGGGTACCATAGCTATCGCCTTGAACTACATTAATTTTTCTCAGCAGACTGTTTATTGTTGTATAACTTGTATACTTTGCATAATTATTTCTGTTAATTTTTACACCTGTCTGTTTAGATGTAGCTAATTGTATCTGTACTTATCCATGCTTATTTTGGGTTTTGAGAAAAAATAAAGCTGAAACTAGTATTTTCCGATAAATGTATGCTTCCTCAGATGCCCGAAAGGTTTCAACGTGAACAACCACAGGTGATGAATTAATATTTGTATGAACACAAACATTTTACGGTTTACCTTGGGCACATTTGCAGCGGTTTGAATTGCATTACCAAAATGTTGTTTTTTTTGTAATCCTCCTTACCGGTCAATCTGTAACCAACTGGCTTGGAAGTTACTTAAAAGCGCTTAATAAAACAACCATTTTTATTCACACTTAAAAATAAACAGAAAAATACACGTTTTTTCTATATTTCTGAAAAATTGGGGGGGGGGACAAGGAGCCTTAGATCTAAGCCACCCATAAATATGACCCTTGAGATACATCACATTTACACTTGTGCAAAAAGCAAATATTCCTCATAGCACTCAGGAGATTGGCTAATTCCTGGTATTTGGGAGCATCATTTAGGCAAAATCATACAAGACCAACTTTTGGCGCACTATGAGGCTTTTTCTCTCTCAAGAAACCTAATTTGATTAAGGTGACCCTCTGTTACAAGTGATTAAATTTAAGGCAACCGAGAACTCTTTCATTGGTTAAAGAAGTAAATTAAGGCATAAAAAACAGCTAGAGGTTTGTGCCGCTACTGGCAAAACTAAAAGCACAAGACTGAGAAAAAGAAAATTAAGGGAAAGTATTGCATCTAAGGGGTGTCAGTACTCTGCACGTTGCCTGCTCACAATAAGAATTGCTTTGCGACTGTGCTATGATTTAAGGTCATTGAACGGTTTAGTAGTGGACTATACCCATAGCCAAATATTAATAAAATTAAGTCTACGCTGGACATTAAACATCAAAGCAACATACCATGAAGTAGGGGTGTCTACTCAAACTAGACTGGTGGCCACCTTTATTACCCCCAGTTGGTATTTTCCATTTCAGAACAGTTAGTGGCCTGACTTTGGCTGTAACAGTTTTTAGATCTTTAAAGAGAGGGTCAATAGTCAAGATTTTCCAAAGTGAGAACTTAGTTTCGCCCAAAACCAAGAAGTTTCACAGAGAAGGGTCCTTCAGACTAAAAAAAGAAAATTGATTTTGACGTTGCGCCCCCCACACTTTACACAGGCAGCATAAATAGGAGCCAGCACCAAAATTAAGACCAGAGAAAACATGGATTGTTTATGTTTAGGAAGGTGACCCTTCCTACACATAAACCACCCTTAAGTAAAAATAACAGTTGTAACCTCGGTGTGTGCTGCATAAAGCAGCACACACTGAGGTGACAAAATGGCATTTCAAGATGGTTTATGCAGAAGGAGCACCTTCCTATACATAAATAATCTCCCCCTGTCCTAAGTGTAGGGCCAGCGCAGGGGGAAACACTAAGCTGCACCATATACTTGTAAATATGATGCAGCCATGCATTTCTGAAGTGCCTCATTCTGCCACTTCTTTGTAAATATTTCCCTTTGTTGTAAATGTTTCAGAATTAATGCAACCTTTTCGGATGTTAAGAGTAATATTTCATGAGCCTCAACAACATAAAAAAAATGCAAGTCAGTTAGAATTGCCATTGCGAAGTCTCCCACTCATGCCTTACTGCTTTGATAAAAGTAAACACGTGTAGATGTCAGTGCATAGGGGTGGTGCTCTTATGGGAACTCGAATGGAACGAGTTTGTGTCTATAGTGCAACAGTGTTTATGGAGCGTGTGAAGGAGAGGGTCACTAAGCCCCTTAAGGTGGCTTAAATGTTTCATAATTCCAAATGTGAGTGTTTGCAGTGTGGAATTTAGGAGGGTTGGCAAAAAAACATCAATGAGTGTGTGCAGACCCAAAAAAATAAATCTGAGTGATGACCTTGTATTCAAATGGCTGATAAACAATGGGGCATTCTCCTCTGCCTGTGTGATCAACCGGTAATGGTAAATCAGGGAATACATAGATATTCATGTGTGAGCACAACCACCCTCCACCGAAGGAACCAGTTCCTGGGGAAGAGTAACAACTTTTTGAGCGGAACCACCTCAGATTTATCAAGCCAGGCAAGGTAGCCTTCTGTGGCTTGATAAATCCATCTTTCGGTGTGTTGTACTTTCGCCCCGTTGCATGACACCCCTCGTCTGCATCTTGTAATAGATGGATGAGCTTCGTAAAGCTCAAAGTGGGCAACTGGGCTAGAGTTCTGGCAGTTAACACTGAGAAGGGCACCTATGCACATGTGTATGGCACTCGCCCAAAAAGTATTAGCATAGTATGCGAGTGGAACAATTGTGCACAAAACAATAATATGAATTTACGGGGAGAAAAACCCTCACGTACCACAGATTATTTAGAGCGCAGCTCCTGTCCCGAACTATAATCATTATCTACAGTCAAGTTGCAACACAACTTAAGATAAAAGTACCCCCCCCCCCCTTCTAAAGAATTTCACTATCCCCTTACTTCGCCGCAATGCATGTAACTTGTTCTTAAAAGAACTACTTGGGTTTGGTCCAAGAAACTCCAGTTATAAACAAGGTATTATTACTCTTGCACTGTTGCTTGGCCAGTGGAACCATTGTTGGGGTTACCACCGGTTCAAAGACAGTGCCTTTCAAAAGCAATTAAATTAACACATTGAACGTAACCCCCACCCAAAAAATACAACACAGACATTCACTTTTCAAGAACAATTTCTTTTATTGAAAATAAAATATTGCGCTTCTTTCTTTTATGTCCATATAGCAAGTCCAGCGATTAAGTTCCGCCTGAAAGGAAAAAAACACAAAGGTTCGAGCCGTCAATGGTGCAACAGTTGACTTTTTAAAAACAATTGCCCGTCTTTATAGCACATACTGGCACGTCAGAAATGAAAGCAGCTTCATATATATCAGAAGTCTAACACGTATTAAAGTCATCATTTCGTGCCACTAATTATTCTCCCACCACACAACCTTAACATAAATGTAAATAGTCGGCATAGAAAGTTTCTACACACCCCTTACCCACTTAAATCGCATTAGGATTGTGCATAAAGAAATGTAATTACCTGAAAATTATAGGGGGGAAACCCAATGATGCAGCCTACACCGACAGGCGTTATGCAACAACGCTGGAGCTGCCGGCAAATGCATGCACCCTTATTTAACCGAAAGAGAAATTAGCTCTAGACGCAGTGAAATGGACTTGTGCAAATGAGCAGCACATGTGCCATGGTGGACAAACACATACAAATTAGTGAAGACGGCACGTGCTGACTAAACACAAGCAAAGAAATGGTAGGCAATAGTGCGCCGTAAGCCCCCTAAAAGTAAACAAAATGACTCGCACACCGAGCGTGCTGTGCGGTCTGAGGTAAGACCTCAAACAGTGGGAGTGAAAAGATATGGCATATCTACAAGAGAGGACTACATTGAACATGTCCGTTCTCCTTAATTCAGGCATCCCACCTGTTTCCGTAAACATGCGGAGGCTTCTAACCGGCTGTGCTGCAGTGTCCCCACTTAAAGCCTAAATCTCTCCCCAGTTACTTTTGCCTTCAAGCTACTGACGCGCCTCTGTAGGAGGTTGTGTGCCGCACCCATACACATTAAGAAAGAGCCCGATCAAAGATGGCCGCCCTCGCGTGTCTGCCATTGCTGGGAAGCAGACAAAAGATGGCAGCCGCTGCACTGTACCGGGAGCCCCATTCACCCCACCGTAAACGGACGTCGTTCAGTAAATGCCTTCAAGATTTCGCCCTTCAAACTACCACGATGTCACACGTACCAGTGCAGAAGGAATGCCTGACGGTTTACAGGTCATTAAACACCCGATGAGCGAGAAATAACGTGACAAACCGGGATAGCCCTAGAAAAAACACGCCAGCTAAAGCTGGGGCGCCCAGGTGGTGGTGAAGAGGGGTTGCACGGAGGGCGATGGTCCCAAGCGATTGCTACTACGCCCCGGGCACGTGCATGTCGACTATCCGCCCCCCTCGGCGATGTGGCAAGACTTTGGAACATCGCTCTGCAGCATGCGCACAGGAGGCCCGCTCTCGAGGCCTTCATGCGAGATCCCTCCGACCATTCACTACAGAAGGAGCTAGCCCTGGTCCCTGGTGTGGGGGCCCTAAAACAAAACCTTTACCCACCTGAAGCTCCAAGATCCTCGCCACGTAAACTCACGAAAAAGAAGGAGGAGAATGTCACGCTGGCCGTTTACATACCCTCCTCATCCTCCTCCCACGGTGACGTCCCGAAAGGGGCGGTCAAGCTGAGCTTCATGCTGCTAGTTGGGTATACAGGGGCCGTGGGAAGCTGTGCTTTTTTTTGGGAGCAGACCTCGACTCCTCCCACCAAACTGATCAGACGATTTTATCAGTACATACATTTGCAATGCAATAGGTCTCGCATTAGGAAAGTTTGAGCTATTGGTATTGTAAATGACAATTTTTTTATTTATGAGTTGGTTTTGAAAAAAGCGAAAATAATAGCTTTGTCATTTACAATGCCAATAGTTTTAACTTTCGCAAATGTGACACCTATAGCATTTGTAATGCAATATGTGTTGTATTTACGTGACTTAGATGATTTTATATGACAAATAACCATGGCTTTTAATTTTTTTAATCATTAATACTTAAATAAAAGTTGTTGTAATTTATAATGGCAATAGCTTTTGTAAATAACTTTTGTGAAGATTATGTTCATTGTATTTTATTGTGATGAAAATCCAAGAACAGAAGTGAAATATTAACATCTTTTTGTGACATTTCTAATAAAGCTTGAAACATTGAGAGAACATATTTGAACCAGTTGTTGTTGAATGGTTGCACAGATTGATGCTGTGGTGGCGCTGAGTGATGTGGTGGCTACGAGTAATGCTGTTGCGTTCAGTGATGCTGTGGTAGCGCATAGTGATGTTGTGGTGCCCCTGAGTGATGCTGCGGTGGTGCTGAGTGATGCTGTGGTGATGCAATAGATAGAGTACGATAGATAGATAGAGTGAGTGTGATAGATAGAGGGAGGGCGATAGATAGATAGAGTGAGGGCGATAGATAGATAGACAGAGTGAGGGCGATCAATAGAGTGATGGCGATAGATTGAGTGCGATAGATAGACAGATAGAGTGAGGGCAATAGATAGACAGATAAAGTGTCTATGTTGCATTGAGTAGAGTGTAAGTATGTGGCATGTAATTGTGTGGCGTCTAATTATGTGGCACTGAGTGGTATTGTTTGGAGTGTATGTTGCATTGAGTGCAGTGTAATGATGTAACATATAATTATGTGGCACTGAGTGGTATTGTGTGGAGTGTGTGTTGCATTCAGAATAGCGTAATTATGTGGTGTGTAATTATGTGGTACTAAGTGGTATTTGGAATGTATGTTGCATTGAGCGTAGTGCAATTATGTTGAGTGCAATTATGTGGCACTGAGTGGTATTTGGAGTGTATGTGGCATTGCGTGCAGTGTAATTATGTGGCGTGTAATTATGTGGCACTGAGTGTTCTTTGGAGTGTATGTTGCATTGAGTGCTGTGTAATTATGTGGCGCACAAAGTGCGTAGATTGAGTGACCACATGAGGAGGGGGAAAGAGGGAGGAACAGGAGAGGAGGGAGCAGCGTCCGGATGTGGTGTAACAGCCAAAGCAGCCGACCGTGAAGCTGGGGAACCATGTTCGAATCTCGGCGTTGGCTCAAGCATCCTGTGATTGTGTGCAAATCACCTAATCTCCCTGTACCTGAAAAAGGAATGTGTCCATCTGTAATGTAACTGGTGATCATATAAAGCGCTCTGATCCCTTCGGGTCAAGTTGGTGCTATATAACACTGCAAAGAAATATAATTTTAAATAAGCAGTGTGGTAAGCGATATGAGGGGGTGGCTTGGTGGGGGTGGCACAGGGATATTAAGTGGCGGCAAAGGTGCAAAAAACAACTGTGTTGGCTGAGGGGTCAGCACAAGGAGTTTGTGGTGGCAGAAGCTTAATAAACACAGAAGCAAAGAGCATGGTAATTGAAACTGCAGCTGTAAGCCTTTAATGAAGCCAGTGCAGGAAGTAAACAGTCCACTGAGCAGCGGTCAGGTGTGGGATAATGGCCAGAGCAGCCTACCTTCAAGATGGAGAACCAGGTTCGAGTATCGGCTCAGGCATTCTGGGATTGGTGCAAATCATTTAATCTTCGTGGGGAGAGGAGTTGGCCTAACGGCTAGGGCGCTCGACCTCAGACCTGGAGGAACTGGGTTCGAGTCTCGGTAACAACGCCAAAACCTCCTGTGATTCTGGGCAAATCACTTAATCTCCCCGTGCCTAAAATGAAAGTAACTGGAAAACGTAAAAATGTAACGTAACTGGAAAAATATGTAAAGCGCTCTGATACCTGATTCGGTTCGGGTCTAGTTCGCGCTATATAAAACTCTGCAAAAAAAAAACATCTCCCATGCCTGAAAATGTAATGTGTCCATCTGTAATGCTGTTTATGTAAAGCGCTCTGATCACTTCGGGTCCAGTTTACGCTTTATAATTTTGCACAAAAAATATATATACAAAAGCAGTGTTGTAGGAGCTGTGGGGGGGCCACACGAGGAGATTAAGTGGCGACAAAGGTGTAACAAGCTGCCAGATGACCGTGTACTGGGAGGGGGAGGGCTATTAAATGAAGTGGGATAAAGCGCTCTGATCCCTTCAGGTCGAGTTGGTGCTATATAACACTGCAAAGAAATATAATTTTTTAAATAAGCAGTGTGGTGAGCTGTATGAGGGGGTGGCTCTTGTGGCATGCGTTTTTCACTGTGGGAATTTAATTGTGGCATGCGTTTTTCACTGTGGGTATTTCGGGCTGTTTTATAGTTTAATGTGGCTCTGTGGTATTTGGTATTATTCCTGTCTAGTGCTTCTTTTCTGTAAGTAGGTCTGTGTCTCGCCTGTGTTGTGTCACTTTCGCCCATCTTGACCGTCTTGCCCTCTGTTCACAATTTTGTATTATTCCTGTTTAGTGCTTATTTTCTGTAAGTAGGTTTGTCTTTGCGCTTGTGTTGTATCACTGCTCCCATGGTGTGACCCCCCCTCCGCTCCCCGTTTCCCACCGCTGCTCCCCCGCGGCCCCACCCCCTTCCGTTTCTGCATCCCCATTGACCACCACGCTCCCGCCTCAAAGCTGCTCCTCCTTCCCACTTGGCCTTAAATGGCACCCGCACGTACGCGCAGCGTTCACGTGCAGCGAGCGCGCCGATTGTGCGCCGAAGGCAAGCCCGTCTGCGCCCGTCCGCGCCTGGCCCGCGCCCAGCGCCAGGACCCCTGGCCCCCGAGGATGCCAGCCCACGCGACGAACCTACGACACCGCCACCCTCAACGCACTCAAACCTGACCGGTACCCCGCCTGCTACCGAGCCACCCCGAAACGCACCCACGGACCCTTCACCTGCCAAGCCTGCAAGTTCACCTGCATCCGGACCTGCACCGCACCCGACAAGCCGAGCACCAGCAGCAACCACCCCACGGGTGTTGAGACCGCTCCGTCCACAGACACGCCGTCGAACTCTGGAACCTGCTCCACACAACATCACCAGACGCCGCCTTCCTTACAGAAACCTGGATGAACGCCTCCTCAGCGCCTGACATTGCCATAGCCATCCCGGACGGATACAAGATCACCCGGAAGGACCGTGTAAACCAGACTGGAGGAGGCCTCGCCATTGTACACAAGAACACCATCCACATCACAACCAACCCAGACGACACCTCACCGCCGAACACCTCCACTTCCAGATACACACCGATCCCGAAAGACCACCCTCAGAGGCACCCTCATCTACAGACCCCCGGGACCATGCACACAATTCAGCGAAGACATCGCAGACTTCATCAGCCCGTACGCCCTCCCCTCCGCTGACTACATCTTCCTAGGGGACCTCAACTTCCACCTGGAGAACAACAAGGACATCAACACCACCACCCTGCTGGACAACCTCGCCAACCTCGGACTCAAGCAACTGGTGAACACCCCCACCCACTACGCCGGCCACACGCCTGACCCAGTCTTCTCCTCCAGCAAGCACATCTCTTTCAGCCACTTCACCGGACTCCACTGGACTGACCACAGCTGCATCCACTTCAGCTTCAGAAGAACAACGACCCACCACCACCCGCAACAGATTCCTCGCAGGAGCTGGAGCAAGATCACCACAGAGCAGCTCACCACCTCCCTCCGCCAGAACCCCTTCGCCAGCACAACGGACCCCAACGTAGCAGCTAGCAACCTCACACAGTGGCTCACCAACTGCGCAAATGACCTCGCACCACTGAAGAACCCTCCCAGCAGACCCGGCAGCAAGAAAGCCTCCTGGTTCACTGACAAACTCAAGAACTCCAAGAAGAACTGCCGCACCCTCGAGAAAGCCTGGCGCCACGACCAGACCACAGACAACATGACTGCCCTCAAGCACGCCACCCGCAAACACCACCAACTGATCCGCACCACCAAGAAGACAGCATTCACAGAACGACTGGACAACAACGCCCACAACAGCAGGGAACTCTTCAGCATCGTCAAAGAGTTCTCCAACCCCAGCGCCGGAAACAACGACATCACCGCCTGGCAAGACCTCTGCGACTCACTGGCCTCGTTCTTTCACCGCAAGATCGCCAATATACACAACAGCTTCGGCGCACCTACCACGCACCCAACCACCTGACCAACGCCCCCCACCACCACCCTCTGCGCCTGGACCCCGGTCAGCACCGAAGACACCACCCGCACGATGAACACCATCCACTCCGGATCACCAACCGACCCCTGCCCCCACCACGTCTTCAACAAGGCTGACTCCATCATCGCACCCCAACTCCAGGACGTTATCAACACCTCCTTCAACACTGCCACCTTCCCAGAGATCTGGAAGCACGCAGAGATCAGCGCCCTCCTGAAGAAACCAACAGCAGACCCCACCGACCTCAAGAACTACCGCCCCATCTCGCTCCTCCCTTTTCCTGCCAAAGTCATCGAGAAGACAGACAGCTTGCCGCCTTCCTCGAGACGAACGGATCCCTCGACCCCTCGCAGTCCGGATTCCGAGCCAACCACAGCACCGAGACCGCCCTCATCGCAGCCACTGATGACATCAGATCCCTGCTCGACAACTGGGAAACAGCGACCCTCATCCTCCTGGACCTCTCTGCAGCGTTCAACACTGTCTGCCACCGCACCCTAGTGCGGAACAAAAGGGGATGGTGATGGACGGAGCATCTGAATCAATCAAACACTCACACCCAGTCAAAAGATCTGGGTTTAATCCATCACCGTTCTTTAGCCCACTCTGCCACCCCAGTTCAGACATGGCTATATGCAAATCAGTCTGACCCTGTGCCTCATGGGAACAGTTCAGTCCGAACTGCCAAGCCATGTCTTCCCTGGACCGGAAACAAGCTTCCGAGGACCGGTTTCTGGCATTCCAGCCGTCTTCAGCCTGGCTTGCTTGAATCCAGTGGCAAAGTGAGCAAGGGACTCACGTCTGAGCATACCCTGCCACACTTATGGCGGCCAAAAGCGGAACAAAAGGGGGTAGTGATGGACGGAGCATCTGAATCAATCAAACACTCACACCCAGTCAAAAGATCTGGGTTTAATCCATCACCGTTCTTTAGCCCACTCTGCCACCCCAGTTCAGACATGGCTATATGCAAATCAGTCTGACCCCTGTGCCTCATGGGAAGACATGGCTTGGCAGTTCGGGCTGGACTGTTCCCACGAGGCACAGGGTCAGACTGATTTGCATATAGCCATGTCTGAACTGGGGTGGCTGAGTGAACTAAAGAATGGTGATGGATTAAACCCAGATCAGTTGACTGGGGGTGAGTGTTTGATTTGTTTAAACGCTCCGTCCATCATCCCCTTTTGTATCGCTTTTTTCGCCCTAAGTGTGGCAGGGTATGCTCAGACGTGAGTCCCTTGTTCACTTGGCCACTGGATTCAAGATAGCCTGGCTGATGAGGATTATGAATCCGAAACCGGTCCCAGGATGCTTGTTTCCGGTCCAGGGAAGACATGGCTTGGCAGTTCGGGCTGGACTGTTCACACGAGTCACAGGGTCAGACTGATTTGCATATAGCCATGTCTGAACTGGGGTGGCTGAGTGAACTAAAAAATGGTGATGGATTAAACCCAGATCAGTTGACTGGGGGTGAGTGTTTGATTTGTTTAAACGCTCCGTCCATCATCCCCTTTTGTATCGCTTTGTTCGCCCTAAGTGTGGCAGGGTATGCTCAGACGTGAGTCCCTTGTTTACTTGGCCACTGGATTCAAGATAGCCTGGCTGATGAGGATTATGAATCAGAAACCGGTCCCAGGATGCTTGTTTCCGGTCCAGGGAAGACATGGCTTGGCAGTTCGGGCTGGACTGTTCCCACGAGGCACAGGGTCAGACTGATTTGCATATAGCCATGTCTGAACTGGGGTGGCTGAGTGAACTGAAGAATGGTGATGGATTAAACCCAGATCAGTTGACTGGGGGTGAGTGTTTGATTCGTTTAAACGCTCCGTCCATCATCCCCTTTGGTATCGCTTTGTTTGCCCTAAGTGTGGCAGGGTATGCTCAGACGTGAGTCTCTTGTTCAGTTGGCTACTGGATTCAAGATAGCCTGGCTGATGAGGATTATGAATCCGAAACCGGTCCCAGGATACTTGTTTCCGGTCCAGGGAAGACATGGCTTGGCAGTTCGGGCTGGACTGTTCCCACGAGGCACAGGGTCAGACTGATTTGCATATAGCCATGTCTGAACTGGGGTGGCTGAGTGAACTAAAGAATGGTGATGGATTAAACCCAGATCAGTTGACTGGGGGTGAGTGTTTGATTTGTTTAAACGCTCCGTCCATCATCCCCTTTTGTATCGCTTTGTTCGCCCTAAGTGTGGCAGGGTATGCTCAGACGTGAGTCCCTTGTTCACTTGGCCACTGGATTCAAGATAGCCTGGCTGATGAGGATTATGAATCCGAAACCGGTCCCAGGATGCTTGTTTCCGGTCCAGGGAAGACATGGCTTGGCAGTTCGGGCTGGACTGTTCCCACGAGGCACAGGGTAGGACTGATTTGCATATAGCCATGTCTGAACTGGGGTGGCTGAGTGAACTAAAGAATGGTGATGGATTAAACCCAGATCAGTTGACTGGGGGTGAGTGTTTGATTTGTTTAAACGCTCCGTCCATCATCCCCTTTTGTATTACCGCACCCTAGTGCAGCGCCTCAGCAACATCGGAGTCCGAGAGAAGGCACTGGAGTGGATCATCTCGTTCCTCGCCGGAAGAACCCAGAGAGTCCGCCTCCCCCCGTTCAGATCCGAGGCCAACAAAGTCATCTGCAGCGTACCACAAGGATCATCACTCAGCCCAACACTCTTCAACGTCTAAATGAGTCCTCTCGCAGCCATCGCACGCAGACACAACCTCAACATCATCTCCTATGCAGATGAAACCCAGCTGATCCTCTCTCTCACCAACGACCCCGCCACCACCAGAACCAGCCTGCACGAAGGGATGAAAGACGTCGCTGAGTGGATGAAGAACAGCCGCCTGAAACTGAACTCAGACAAGACGAAAGTCCTCATCGTGGGATCATCGCCCTCCGCCTGGGACGACTCCTGGTGGCCCCCTGCCCTGGGCACCAATCCCAAGCCAACGGACCACGCACGCAACCTGGGCTTCATCCTGGACTCCTCCCTCTCGATGACCAGACAAGTCAACGCCTTCTCATCATCATGCTTCAACACCCTGCGCATGCTCCGTAAGATCTTCCGTTGGATCCCCACCGAAACCATGAAGACGGTCACCCAGGCACTCGTCACCAGCCGACTAGATTACGGGAACACCCTCTACGCCGGAACCACAGCCAAACTCCAGAAAAGACTCCGGCGCATCCAGAATGCCTCCGCACGACTCGTCCTGGACGTCCCCCGACACAGCCACATATCCGGCCACCTGAGAGACCTGCACTGGCTCCCCGTCAGCAAGAGGATCACGTTCAGGCTCCTCCCCCACACACACAAGGCCCTCCACGACCTGGGCCCCAAGTACCTCAACAACCGCCTGACCTTCTACGCGCCCACCCACCAGCTACGATCGACCAGCCTTGCCCTCGCCGCCGTACCATGCATCCACAAAGCCACCGCCGGGGGAAGATCCTTCTCCTACCTGGCAGCCAAGACATGGAACTCCCTCCCCATCCACCTTCGACTGACCCAGGATCACCTCTCCTTCAGGAAGCTCCTCAAGACCTGGCTCTTTGAGCAGTAACGGACCCCTCCCCCCCCCCCAGCGCCTTGAGACCCTACCGGGTGAGTAGCGCGCTATACAAATGTCCATGATTGATTGATTGATTGGAGCGGTGGAAGAGACTGCAGGCATTTGTGGCGGTGACGGCGCACAGGAAGGAAGACTCGTCAAAGATAAAGATCGAAATGCAGAGGCCCATGAATGGAAGGGGACGGAGAGGAGCCGGCTGGCGCACAAAGTGGCTCACAGATGCAGATCAAAAGGCCATGAAAAGAAGGGGGCGGAGAGGACCCGGCTCGAGCACGAAGTGGCTCACAGATGCATGGTGGCAAATGGAAGCATGTGCACAAAGCGCGTGATTGTGCGCGTAAGCGACACACAATCCGTTGGCAGCACTTCCAAATGCCCCTCTTACTAAATCTCTCGCCATTGCGATCGCTTACGCGATAGGCAAGCCAATACCTAACAAGAAGAGTTAGTAAATATGGGAATGTGGTGGCAGATGACCAAGAGGCACTGGTGATAAAAGAAGCGCGTGAATGGGAAGAGCGGCCGTGGGAGGTGGGAAGGAAGTAGGAGAGTGGTGGGGGGCGTGGAGCGGCAGACCTTGAAGTGTGATTGGGGACAGACAAATGGTGGTGTGACGTGGCTGGTTCATTGAAGTCTGTAAAAACATTGTTGTGCTTAAACTTTCTTAGGCTGTTGCTTTAAGGCTCATAGCTGCATTGAATACTATATTATCAATTTTTAGAAATATTGTGTGTGTCCACTGTTTGCCAAATAACAACAAGCATTGGCAAATGATGAGGGAGGTGTGCCTAGATTGAGTGACCACATGAGGAAAGAGGGAGGAACAGGAGAGGAGGGAGCAGGGGCCGGATGTGGCGTAACAGCCAAAGCAGCCGACCGTGAAGCTGGGGAACCATGTTCGAATCTCGGCGTTGGCTCAAGCATCCTGTGATTGTGTGCAAATCACCTAATCTCCCTGTACCTGGAAAAGGAATGTGCCCATCTGTACTGTAACTGGTGATCATATAAAGCGCTCTGATCTCTTCGGGTCGGGTTGGTGCTATATAACACTGCAAAGAAATATAATTTTAAATAAGCAGTGTGGTGAGCGGTATGAGGGGGTGGCTTGGTGGGGGTGGCACAGGGATATTAAGTGGCGGCAAAGGTGCAAAAAACAACTGTGTTGGTTGAGGGGTCAGCACGAGGAGATTGTGGTGGCAGAAGCTTAATAAACACAGAAGCAAAGAGCATGGTAATTGAAACTGCAGCTGTAAGCTTTTCATGAAGCCAGAGCAGGAAGTAAACAGTCCACTAAGCAGCGGTCAGGTGTGGGATAATGGCCAGAGCAGGCTACCTTCAAGATAGAGAACCAGGTTCGAGTATCGGCTCAGGCAGCCTGTGATTGGTGCAAATCATTTAATCTCCCCATGCCTGAAAATGTAATGTGTCCATCTGGAAAGGAGATTAGACGAGAGGAAAGTAGAAGAGAGATGTGGAGAAGGGGAGGGAGTGCGGCAGGGTTCAAAAGGAGAGAGAGTTGAGAGGCGAAAAGGGTGACGAGGAGGGCTGGGGAGGAGCGCCAGAGGAGTGGGAGAGAAGTACTGGGAAAGGAAAGACAGGTGAGGGAGGAAATGGGCTGAATAGGAGGAAGGGGGAGAAGGAAGGCAGGCATTGGAAAGAGGGACGGGCGAGAGGGAGGAGAGTGAGCGGAGGTGGGCCTAAGACACGGGAGAGGAGGGCAGGAATGAGAGTAGAGTGAGGCTGAGAGGAGCTAGTTACACACACAAACATGTAATCTCATGGCTTGCTCCTTCTTCTGGTAATCGATTCCACTCGGGCAGAGCAGAGCCGTGAGGGCGGGTGTGGGGCAGCGTCTTTGGGTGTGGGGCAGCAGTCTCTGTGGTGGGGCGGGGCACAGAACCCGGAAAGGCAGATAGGTGTTTAGGAATGGGGGCACGGACAGTGGAGGAGGGCGAGAGCTGATATGTGAGAGAAACAGAGACCACAAATGCTGGAAAGAGCAGAGACGGAAATATGTGGAAGGGAGGGACTGTGAATGGAGGGGGAGGTAGGCAAATAGAGGGAGGGAAGGACTGGGGCATTAGAAACGAGCGAGGGAGAAGGGTAGGCGGAGAGTGCAGTTTAGCTTGGAACGAGAAAAAGGAAAAAAGGCAATCGGAGGGTTGGAAAGGAGATTAGACGGGAGGAAAGCAGAAGAGAGACGCGGAGAAGGGGAGGGAGTGCGGCAGGGTTCGAAAGGAGAGAGAGTTGAGAGGCAAAAGGGGTGACAAGGAGGGCTATGGAGGAGTGCCAGAGGAGTGGGAGAGAAGTACTGGGAAAGGAAAGACAGGTGAGGGAGGAAATGGGGTGAATAGGAGGAAGGGGGAGAAGGAAGGCAGGCATAGGAAAGAGGGACGGGTGAGAGGGAGGAGAGTGAGCGGAGGTGGGCCTAAGACATGGGAGAGGAGGGCAGGAATGAGAGTAGAGTGAGGCTGAGAGGAGCTAGTTCCACACTCAAACATGTAAGCTTGTGGCTTGCTCCTTCTTCCGGTAATCGATTCCGCTCGGGCAGAGCAGAGCCGTGAGGGTGGGGGTGGGGCAGCGTCTTTGAGTGTGGGGCAGCGGTCTCTGTGGTGGGGCGGGGCACAGAACCCAGAAAGGCA
Organism: Lissotriton helveticus; assembly: GCF_964261635.1. NCBI lineage: Eukaryota > Metazoa > Chordata > Amphibia > Caudata > Salamandridae > Lissotriton > Lissotriton helveticus. Next base: position 1,192,278,256 of record NC_136068.1, read on the forward strand.
GATAAGTGTTTAGGAATGGGGGCACGGACAGTGGAGGAGGGCAAGAGCTGATATGTGAGAGAAACAGAGACAACAAATGCTGGAAAGAGCAGAGACGGAAATATGTGGAAGGGAGGGACTGTGAATGGGGGGGAGGTAGGCAAATAGAGGGAGGGAAGGACTGGGGCATGAGAAACAAGCGAGGGAGAAGGGTAGGCGGAGAGTGCAGTTTAGCTTGGAACGAGAAACAAGTAGGAGGGAACAAGAGCATATGTGGGCGAGTGGGAGGGAACCAGCATATGGGGTGTGACGAGTGGGATAGAAGGAGCTCTGCTGGTGTGCGAGACCGGTGGGAGGGAGGGGGAGCAGGGGAGCGAGCGAGAGGGAGGGAAACAGCATATGTGTGTGAGTCAGGCCAAGCGCGTGCTGGAGAAGCGTCACGGTTTAATAGATCACATACATTGGGAGAAATCCCCATGGAATTTGCTTGGTCAGAGAGTTTGTTTCAACTACATTACTCTCGTCTATTTATCCCTGCAGGATAGAATAGGCGAGACCTAAAAAAGACGGAGTTGCAATTGCAAACAGCGTCCCAGCAGCAGCTCAATGAGCTTCGTTGCAGCAATGCTGCTGGCAGTTAAAAAAAAAAAAGTGATTTACGCAAAACCACAGGATGTTGAGTCAAAGCTTAGACTGGTACCTGGTGCCCTAGCTTCCAAGTCGGCAGCTTTTGCCTGATAGGAGGACCAGTACTTGATTTTGATGACGTCTATAACGAAAGTTCTCTGCCCTCACTACCCCCTCCCACGCAGCCATCACTACCCCCTCCCTCGCAGCCCTCCGCCTCTGCAGCAACCCCCTTCCCTGCCTAGCCTTTCCTCACGACCAATGCATAAACACACACGCACAACCACACACACAACCACACACACACACACACACAACCACACACAACCACACACACACCCACACACAACCACACACAACCACACACACATACAACCAACCACACACACACAACCACACACACACACACAACCACACACACAACCACACACACAACCACACACACACACACACACACCCCGGCCACTCACTGCCTATCAGCCTCCTCTCAGTCAGGTAGCACGATCAGTTTCACTTTCACGGCAGCCTTCGCCAGGAAAATGTTCGCTTTTCTAGTTTTATTCAGCATTCACTCTTGTTTCCTAGTGCTTGACAATCCAATCTCTACAAAATTTAGGCAGCCTGCACGTCTCCTGTCAACCATACCACTCCATGCATTTTCTCCGATCCACATAGATATCAGTGGTACAGACAATGGTAACCATGTTTCTTATCCTTCCTTCAAGCAATAACCAGAATGCTAAAATGCATTTGTGCCCCTCTTAGTTTTAAACAGCAAACAGTTATTCTAATCGGTTTGTTTCACAGAGGTTGTGTCTTAGGAGAAGGGCAGTGGCACTCGCATGGCACTATACGCTAGTGAGTCCAAAAGAGTTGTTTAAAAAAAAAAAAGTTTTATGAAAAATGGACTCTTTAAAAAATTCTGATTCCACCAGAATCAGAGTCCTCCACAACACCCTTTTTTTTGGCTGGCAGCTGTGAAAAGGTGACCAATATTGCCCCCATTTTGATTATTACTGGGGTGCTTTTTAGGGCTCGGGCCTGCCGTACACTGCGCAGCAGTGTCGCGCAGCGAGTTCTTTTCCGAGGGGAATTGAAAATGGACCTTGGAAATTCCACGCATTTGTGCGTGTTATTTCCAAGGTCCATTCTCATTGGCCTTCGCGTGCGTGCTGTTTTGTAACAGAACACGCAATAGGCCATGGGCAGTCGCTTAGCTCCGCTCATGGCCTATTGGTGTCTGTTACGCGCACCAGAGGCCATATGTTTTGAATTATCGCGGCTTGACAGCTGCGATAATTCAAAACATATGCTCGCAGTGGCGCGCGCGCACCACTAGCGGGCATTTTTTTTTTTACAATACGATCGCTTTCGCGATCGGTTGAAGTGCCGCTTGCTTTTAACTTCTGGTTAGCAGATGACCGGACTTCACAGGGATGCAGTAAAATAGTTTACAAGGACTGTAACGTGTTGTGTTCTTTTTTGTAAACACACCAGGCTCAGCCAATCCACCCTGGTAGCCAATTTTCGAGAAAACATCGACTAAATAAAAAATAAAAAAACAGAGCGCAGCCTCATTGATTATTAAGGATCTCCTTAGTATTGTGAAAATACAATCAATTAGAGAAGGAAGGGTAATGTTACAGCTGCAATTTAACAACTCCATGGAAAGGAGGAGAGCTATTGATCTTTATACGGAATGCCGGAGCTTATTGAAATAAATTGAGATTCACTTAAGGAGGCGCGTGCGCGCTGTTAGGACGAATCAACATTTGTGAAGTAAGAATCGTTGCGCCGGGCTCTAATACACGAATTAAAACACAACTTCCAAAATAATAATTACATAACGCATATCTGCTGTTGAGCGCTCTGTCACACCTGCTAATATTTCTTAATTTATATTACGCAGCTATTCTGCTTTGGCGGGATTCGAACTCATGACTCAGTGAACGCTCTATTTTGTTAGCGGCGAAAGATAACAGGAAGCATCAGAACTTAAGCTGAGATACTACCGATACAAACAGCCCGGCACGATGCGTCTTCTTTTGAGACAGAACACTCCAGCGCGCCACCTGTTATTTCTGAAAGCAAAGTCAGGTTTGCTAGCCAGCGCCAAATGTCAAACACTGCTTCGTAGGAAACACAAGGGCATATTATCTGCCTTTGTAGGCCCTGCTAAGTGCTAATTTATCTGACGTGCTCTCTCCGGCGAACACAAGCAGAGACACATGAAATAATCAATCTAATTATGTAGCTGTTTTGAGAAATAGAAACAAAGGAAGGTGTTTTTTTTGTGTGAGCCACTACAAAGGATTTAACGAAAACCTAACACAGCTGATGAAAATAAACGAAGTGCTTGTAAGCTGTTACAATATCAGAACAAATCAACTTTTACAGGTTTCATATGCAGCCTAGGTGCAGGTGCCTTTCTCACTGCCCTCCACCTCTCTAAACCACTTGCCTCAAACCTGATACCTCACCTGTCTCCACCCATCCCCATCCTGCCCCCTCGTGTCCATTCAGGCTCCCTGTACCCCCGTGCCTCGCCGCTCGCTGTGCCTCAATCCACCCTTCCCTCCCGTATCGCTCCCCCAGTCTCTCGCTCTTATCTCATCCGCGCTGTATCTTCCAGGGATGCAGCCCTCCTTCCCTCTCGCCCCCTTCTACCCCTTCTACCCCTCTGCTTCTCTTGCCTCAATCCTACCCCTCCCTAACCGCCTGTCCCACCCCAGCCCCCGCACCGGTCACCACCACCCTTCTCCCTCTATCTCTCTTCAGCACCTTCTCTGCAACCCGTTCCCTCACCACTGATTAAGCTTATCCTCCCTCCCCCCCGCCTTCTGTGCGATCTACACTGCCCCTTTCCTCTCACCAGTTCCACGTCCCTGTCTTCAGCCTGCCCTGCTCTTCACCACAAGCCGAATCTTATTTCTCTTTTTCTACCCCTATTTTCTCCAGGATACAAGAGACCATCTACCCTATTGCACATTGTCCGCCTAGCACCACCTTTTCTTTCGAATTCTGCCTGTCTGTCCCTCCCCCGCCCGTTTATATTTCTGCTCATGTTTTTCTCCCTATTATAGGCCTGCTCTGCCCATTCCCGTCCTGTTCCTCCCTGTCCCCTCCCCTCATTTCCCTATTTGGCCTTCTCTGCACTCCTGAAAGCACAATTTCAGCTCTATCGGGTTCTTTCTCCGCGTGCCGCTCTCCCTTCTAGTTTTCCTTGCCCTCTCCCGCTCTGTAAAAGGCATCCACCTTTCTGAGTCACTGACTCTCCACCTGCCAATGCTCTTCTTCTCGTTTTCCAGTTTCCGTGTTCTTCCTTCCCTTTCCACGCCTCAACCACCCCCTCTCATTCCGATAGCACACCTCTATCTTTCTCGTATGTTTCCTCTCTCCACCTTTTCTCTAATTTCACTTCATTTTTTTTATTCTACCTTCTTAATTCCCTTTTATGTTGCTAATGTCCCCATTCGCCCTGCCCCATTTCAAAGCCGCTCGTGTCCCTGCCCTTTCCCTAGTTAACTCTCCCCTCCAGATGCCTCTCCTCTCTGCCCCTGCGTTGTGTCCTGCCTCTCCTCTCTGCCCCTGCGTTGTCACCTGCCTCTCCTCTCAGTCCCTGCGTTGTGTCCTGCCTCACCTTTCCCCCTTGCGTTGTGTCCTGCCTCTCCTCTCCGCCCTTCCTTTGTGTCTTGCCTCTCCTCTCTGCCTCTGCGCTGTGTCTTGCCTCTCCTCTCTGCCCCTGCGTTGTCTTGCCTCTCCTCTCTGCCCCTGCATTGTGCTGCCTCTCCTCTCTGCCCCTGAGTTGTGTCCTGCCTCACCTGTCCCCCCTTGCATTGTCACCAGCCTCTCCTCTCTGCCCCTGGGTTGTGTCCTGCCTCTCCTCTCTGCCCCTGCTTTGTCCTGCCTCTTCTCTCTGCCCATGCGTTGTACTGCCTCTCCTCTCTACCCCTGCGTTGTAGAAGACCTGGCACTTGTTACTTGAGGCACACTGGTGTGGTGGTGTTAAAGACAGGGGTACTGCTTTCAGAGTCTTTGGCTCCTAAGGGGGACCCCAATCACCTGCCAGCTCTTTCATAAAAGCGCAACATTTCCATTCTCCCCATCTGACCAAAGCTTCCATTCCAGACGACAGACCCCAATGTCTCACAGTGGATCACACAACACCACACAGACACACACCACACACACACACACACACACACACACACACACACACACACACACACACACACACACACACACCCACACACACACACCCACACACACACACACACACCACACACAACACCACACACACACACACACACACACACCACTACACACATAACACTACATACATAAGATCACACACAACACACCACACACACCACACACCACACACACCACACACCACACACACACACCACACACACCACACACCACACACACACAACACCACACACACACACACCACACACACACACACCCACACAACACACACAACAACACACACACACACCACACACACTCACGACCACACACTCACCACCACACATGCACCAGGCACACACACACACACACCACCAGCCGTCGGTGCACACTTTCAACAGGCACACACAACTCCAGCCGTCACTGCACGCTTTTACCAGGAACACACACACACACCACCAGCCGTCAGTGCACACTTTCACCAAGCACATACAACACCAGCCGTCATTGCACGCTTTCACCGGGCACACACACCACCAGCCGTCAGTGAGTGAGAGTGACTGCAGAGTGAGAGTGACAGCAGAGTGAGAGTGACAGCAGAGTGAGAGTGACAGCAGAGTGAGAGTGACAGCAGAGTGAGAGTGACTCTGCAGAGTGAGTGTTCCAGAGAGAGAAGGGTATACTTGTGCGCTTACACGGTGCACTGACACACAGGAGATAAAACAAATCACAGGTGAACACGTGTCTTGGGAGCTTCATGGAGGCAGCCGGCCCTCTGTGAGGGGAGCAGCAAGGAGGGGACGCCCCAACCAATCAAGCCCAACTACTCACAACCTACTGTACAATTACAACACAGGCCAAAGGGCAGAGCTAGGTCTTTTCGCATTACGTAGGGTGAGCAGTGTGTGAGTGTGTAGGGTGAGCAGTGTGTGAGTATGCAGGGTTAACAGTGTTTGAGCGTGCAGGGTGAACATTGTGTGAGTGTGTAGGGTGAGCAGTGTGTGAGTGTGCAGGGTGAACATTGTGTGAGTTTGTAGAGTGAGCAGTGTGTGAGTGTGTAGGGTGACCAGTGTGTGAGTGTGTAGGGTGAGCAGTGTGAGAGTATGTAGGGTGAGCAGTGTGTGAGTGTGTAGGGTGAGCAGTGTGTGAGTGTGTAGGGTGACCAGTGTGTGAGTGTGTAGGGTGAGCAGTGTGAGAGTATGTAGGGTGAGCAGTGTGTGAGTGTGCAGGGTGAACATTGTGTGAGTGACATTATGGTCCTCACAGAAACTTGGCTAAACAGCTCCTCATCTCCCATCCTCGATTTACTGGTTCCTCCCTCCCATGATCTAATCTGATTTGATAGGATCGGGAAACTTGGTGGAGGGGTAGCCTGTATTTATCGTAACTCACTATCAGTCAAACAAGCAGATTCCATTGAGCTATCCTCGTGTGACTACCTATGCATTAGTGTCTCAGATGCTAAGCGTATCACTAGTAAGTTACACATTTTACCACCCCCCAGGTGACAATTTGACTTGTATCAATGAGGTTATGGAGATCATGGCATCCAATTCCAACTCTCTAATTCCTCATATTTACTTAGGTGATTTCAGCCTCCATTGGAGTAATGCAAATGATCAGATTGTTTGCTGCTTTAAAGAATTTTTGGCTGAACAGGAGTTCTTCCAATTCTGTGACAGTCCAACACATAACAAGGGAGAGACATTGGACCTCATCCTTGCAAAATCAAACATCATCCTACTGGAATCCATCACCCCTTGCGAATGGTCTGATCATTATTCCATCCTCTTCTCCATCAATATGGCTCCTAACACTGACAACCTGGAGCTCCTTAGAAGGTTACGGAATTCTTACAATAGGACAATTCTTAAGGCAAAGGCAGACTTTTTCCGAACTCAGCTGAACCCAGCTAGCAGCCGTCACAAAAAACTCTTTGAAATCGTCAAGCAACAATCATGCAATACAACTAACTGTAGAACTGGGTTCCAAAGGGACCCCCAGCGGTGGAGGGCTTCACCTAAAATCTCTTACCAAAGAAGGGAGGCCGACTCTATAGTGAGGAGGGAAACAAGATATTTTAATATACAGAGTATAACTGTCAGGTTTATTTCTTCAATCGGGGACGGAGATTGTAGCCCCCTTCTGGTTCGTTGATCAGGTCCAGTTGTGGTTCAGGATCCACCTCCTCTTTGACCGGCCTGTCCAGGGTCAGAATGTCTTGCTGTGTTTTTAGTTGGTCTTCATTCAGTTTGGACGGTCTTTTGCAGTGCGAGATGTGGATCCAATTCTTTCTTCCCTCCACACGAACTGCGGTGCGGGTCGTCAATAACACCAGAGCTGGCACTTTCCACCTTGGCTCGAGTGTCGCTTGCCTGGAGAAGTTTTTCACGAAGACATAGTCGCCGGCTCTGATGGCATGGCCCGGACCTTCGGATTTGTCAGGGATGGCGGCAGAGACCTGATCGTGGAGAGAAGCAAGAGTATGAGTTAAACATTCAGATAATCGCTCAATACAACTTCTGGGACATCTGTTAATTTCTCAGGCCTTGGGGCAGTCCATACGTTCATAGGTCGTCCGAACACTATCTCATAGGGAGTCAGCCGAGTTTGGGAATATGGAACTGATCTGATTGACAGCAGGGCTAGAGGGAACACCATAAGTAACATTAATGATTGACAGAAACTGCCCAGAAGTAGCATTTTAGACTTTCAGATAGGAAAGAGCTAAACCATTTATTTACTGTTCCAGGAACATCAAAAATAAGGGTTAACTGTGCCAAATGCTGCTGATGGATCTAATTAAATTATGATATTAACATCTTCAGCCAAACGCCAGTCATGCATAAGTGCAATTAATGTTTCTGTGCCTCTATTTTGTCAAACTGCTTGAGCCTCATCAAGAGCACCATTGGAATTCAACAATAAACTAAGTTGGTTAGAAACTTAGGACTCCAGGATTGTAGCTACTACAGGAAGAAGTGTGATTGGTTGGGTGGAAGGATCCAAACTGGGTTTTTTCCAGGAACAGAATTAGAATGCCTTATTTGAACAGGAATTCAGAATATCAGTGTTGTTATATCTAAAATATTACGGGAGAATGTTCATTCATCTGTCACAACTGGTATAACCTTTATCACAGCTATTCAGAAGGATCACATGAGGCCCATTTCTAGGTGTCAGATTTGTCCTGTACCAGGGTGGACCTACCAGACTAACTGAAAAGTAAAGATGTTCCTACAAAGAAGTGCAAAATGAAACTCCGTTTTGATTTGTAGTGGGGTTTGTTGTACTATTGATCAAATGGTTGTGATCTCCTATTGAGGTGGAAAACTTGTCTTACTATAGTATTGAGTCAGTTAAGCAGTCCATCACTACCCTGACAGTCAGACTGGAAAACATCGAAGTGGGTCTAAAGAAAATTCTTGAAAACCAGTCTGGTCATACAAAAGGGAATTATAGATAATATGGGGGTCCCTGGTACATCACTGCAGTCTGGAAGTGTGAACTTGAACAATACACCCACAATAATAAAAGGGCTGACTGGTGAAAGGAATACGGAAAAGGGAAATGGGACTAGGAGGATGTATGACGTTACTCCGCATACCGTTACAACTACCTACCATTACAACGCGACCATTACAACGCATACCATTACAACGCATAGCGCTTTGGGGTGCTGGATAGTGGTAAGTATAATTTACTATTCTAACTCCAGTCCCCGTGGACCCTAGGGAAGGTGTTGGATAGTAAATTATACCATTCCCTATCCTATAGCGCCCCCCAGCGCAATGCGTTGTAATGGTATGCGTTATAAAAGTCACGTTGTAATGGTAGTGCGGAGTAACGAATGCGTTGTAACAGGTGCATACCGACTAGGACAAAGCTAAAATCCCCAATAACTAGGCACAATGCGACATCGATCAGGGGAGAAGCGGCAAAAGAAAAATCTATAGGAAGAACAAGAAATTACTTGGGTGATAGTCAGGCATGTGACACAACACCAAGAGCATGGGTGATACACAAAAGACCAAAGTAGTACACAAATTTTAACTCTACCACCGGCCGCTAAATCATATACTAGTGCAATATCATGAGAAAAGTTTAGGTCACCTTTAGCAAGAGCCGCAGATTTATAGTTCCTCCTTAGGGTCCAATCAGGGAACATTTAATCAAGGGCTGCCCGTCCCTTAAGGGAAGGGGCAGTAACATGGCTAACTGCAGGTGATACACTTTTAATCCTGTATATCTCTTTTTTCTTTCTTCAATGCCATTATAGCCAAGTAGACATACACTGATGAAGTGTTGTCTGTCATGTTTACAGCATGAAGTATCATATCTGAAATTTAGTAACCAGAACAAGTCCAACCAACTGTTGCGTAGCGATGGGCATCGTCATGACCATCCCTTCACAACACAGAGGAGCTTGTAATAGTATTAAACAACAAAAGCATAGAAACAAAAACATGCCTAACAGAAAAACACACATGCCAAGCAATCAGGTATACTTGCTGTATACCAAGCACAGAAAGCATAGACAAATTACAATAGCATATGTAAATGAGCGGTGACGCACAACACCATGTCATGCACTTTATGCACAGTGAACCTGTAGCCCAAAACCCAATATTCTGGCCTGCTTAATTTGTCTGGCTTAAAATTAATATTCAATTACCTTACTTTCCTCACCCCCCCTTTGACAGCAGGTCACCTTAGTGGTGATCGGCTATCAAATACAACTTACTGTGTCGCTTCTGACACACAGGACCAGCAGGAAAAATTCATAAAAGGACAAAATGTACAAACATGAAAAACACACAAACATTTATTTTCAAAGGAGTTATACAAAAAACACATCTTGTTTCAACATACTGCTGACAGCACCCTTCTTTTTGCAATTTGTATGTTGATTAGGTCCCACAGGTACATATGGAACACTCGTTCCACCACCTCGTGGAATGGACCATCACTGATGCGTATGCTATGTACCACTGCTTTTCCACTACTTCCCTACACCTACTGTAGCATTCTCGGTCCGTTCTAATCTTCTCTCACCCTAATTTCCTACCTATAGTCATTCAGGGCGCATGTTTCACCTTTTTTCCTCCCACAATAATGACGTTTTTGTCAAACCAACTCACGTATCTTGTCAGCCTTAAAACCACCCAGAACACTCCATGAATGATCTGTGGGCAGAAGCAAAAAAATACACAACACAAAAGAGACATACTTCACATAACACACAAAATATCAACTGTAACCATCTTGTCAACTTTGCAATGACTAAAACATGTAAGCATGTTAAGCCACCTTAATTTTGACTGTCCAAAAGTAAAACTGTTTCACAGACACTCTGTGTGTCCCTTGCGCCACAATTTTTCCTGTGAAAAATAAATCTAAATTTGCTAATTGTTTTTACCTAGGCATGTAGCCCACACAATTCTAAGAAAGAGCTTCATCTTATTTTCTGTCTAAAACTAATGCAACATTTTATTTTCTGTTAATTGAAGGCAACTACGTGGACATTAATTTTCAAGAGCAGAAGCAGTGTGCAATATACTTGTCTAACAATCCATAAGTCAGCTATTTGTATTATACCTAAATGTATGCATTCACTGAAGCCTAAGGCACTTTAAAGCTACTGTAAATGGCAAGAATGCTGTTTAAATAGTCTATTTTACCCAATTTCGACTTTGATAATTGGGGCGCTTAAAAATGAATATCCTATCATTTTTTTACATATTAATCATCCTCAGAATGTTCTCTACAAACGGCAGAGATTGGTCATTAGACATATCTCATGTAAATCCTTAGAAAAATTAATTTTTTACGCCTGCGCAGAGTGAAAATTCATATGCAAATGTCCTCATTATGCGGTACAACACAACTTAAATTAAATGTTAATGTTAGGAGATCATAGTATGAGTATTAAGCTTCATAAATATTAAAAAACGAATTTAAAAGCACTTATTTGTTTTATTAATTTTTCATAATTAATAATTTTTTCTTTTAATAAAACCAATCATTTTGGATAATTCCACATATAAAAGCAAGCTGCATCCCTTGCCTATCATATGTAGACACATTCATTCACAAGCCTAAGCACAGAAGCCTAACTTGAAACATGAAAAGGTTTTGCGCCACTTTTGCTTTTTTATTAAAAGGACAGTTATTATTTAGCAACAGAACCAATACATCCTAAATTTACTGAAAGCAGGCATTTTGAAGACAGAAAATCAACAGCGAAATATCGCACCTTTATACTTCTATGTACAATTTAGTACTGATTCTATATACCCACCTTCGGTCGTTGCAAAGAACGAATATACTGAAGTACTGACTACTGATAACAGAATTATGGGTGTCGAAAGTTCGATCTTACCAGATAATTTGTGTCCGTCCTCACACAGAGATCTGCCTCTGTTTAACAGGAATCTAGAAACCAGAGCTTGGGACTCCAGTCAGGGTCAGCATCGAAGGGCCCAGAAGCAGGAGGAGTAACAGCGTCAGAAGTCAGTCGGGCTATGCAGACAAGGGTCTTCAATTTCGCATAGGTACACTCCCTTTGGGGTTCCACTCACTTGCCCCCTGAAGCCTCCCGGGCTGGACACGGACCTCTGATGGAGTCCCTGTTCAAGGCGCCAAGTGTAGAACTGGGTTCCAAAGGGACCCCCAGCGGTGGAGGGCTTCACCTAAAATCTACAGGTCCACAGGAGTTTCTCTTACCAAAGAAGGGAGGCAGACTCTAGAGTGAGGAGGGAAACAAGATATTTTAATATACAGAGTATAACTGGAGTTATCGGACAGAGTCCCATAGTCACCTAGGTGAGTCTACGGAGGCTGTGTTTTTCTCCAGGCCATGCAGCAGTCTTTATAGGATGTGGAGTTCTCCTTATCAGGTTTGAGGCGTCACTGTGTCTTGGGTTGTGGTGGGCCAAGGCTGTAAGGCAGATGACTCAGGGGCTTCTGACATTGTCCAGATAATGCAATCAACCGGGGGTGGTCTCTCAAGGCTGTAAGGCAGATGACTCAGGAGCCTCTGCAATGTGCAGATAACGCAATCAGCTGGGGGTCGTTTCTTATGACGCACATGGAGCCACAGATCGATTGTCCACACATGTTGTTCTAGTCAACAGAGAGGGATGAGGGGAGATAAGGTGGGTGTGTGCAGCTTGTCTTCGTGTGCCGGGGCCCACCTCAGGCAAGGGAGGGAGAGAGTTGACAGCAAGACATAACCATAGTGAGCTAAATGATCTGGCCACTCCAACTTGTGACGTGTTTGCCAATTTCTTCCATGAAAAGACTAGGGCTATTGAGCTAGACATCCAATCAAAGTTGGCCCCCCCTCAACCCATGGCACAAGATCCCAAATTGGGCGCTTTATTTGAAGCTCATTTTAATAACCAAGGGGAAGTCACAAAAAATAATGCCTCTTGGCACACCTTCTTGTCAATTTCTCAACAAACTATCGACAACACTCTCCAAGCAATCAACCCCTCCAATCATTTCTCAGACCCCTTGCCTCCTGCCCTGTTCAAGATTTTAACAACATCTATACTACCATTATGGTCAAAAATTGTAAACACCTCCCTGAGTCAAGGTGTCATTCCGGACTGTCTTAAAATAGGACAGGTTACTCCTATATCAAAGAAAGCTGACGCCTCTCCATCCTAACAACTACCGTCCTATAACCAACATCCCTACCTTGGCTAAATTATTTGAGAAATGTGTTCAAATTAAATTATGCAATCACATTGAGAACTTCAACCTCTTAGGTTTGTCACCAATCTGGATTCCGAAGAGGGCACAGCACAAAATCTGCAGTCACTCACATTCTGGATGATATTCTAACTAAGCTTGACCATAACAAATCATGCCTTTTGATTCTTCTTGATCTGTCCACCGCCTGCGATACGGTCAAGCACGACAACCTCTTGTCTCTACTGGAAAGAAGGATGGGCCTCTAAGGCACTGTGCTACAATGGTTCTCTCCTTCCTGAACAATAGATCTCAAAGATTCAAGAGGAAGAATTCACTCTCGCAACCTTCCATGGTCACACTTGGTGTGCTTCAGGTATCGTCCCGCTCACCCATTCTTTTCAATCTCCTCATGGAGCCTCTGGCGAATGCATTGAAATCAGCAAACATTCTATATCACCTGTACGCGGATGACACCCAGTTATACCTGAAAATCACCTCACCAGATGACATCATTGATCTTAACACTACGCTTCTGAACACACAAAGCTGGCTCACTAACAACCACGTGATGCGGAACACCAAAAAAACTGAATTCATTCTCATCTCACCTCCAAATCACGCTCCTAAGATGGACCTCTGGTTAAAACATCTAACCTCTTTGACTGTGTCCCCCTCATTATAGACTCGGCAAAATCCCTAGATGTCTCCATTGACAAACATTTGAATATGCAGTCGCACATATCTAATGCCACCAAGGGAGCTAATCACAAGATGAGTATATTAAGGAAACTCAAACCCTTCCTCCCTCAGGCTGATCTAAAAATTGCAGTACAAGCTCTAGTCCTACCAAGACTAGACTACGGAAGCTCCACCCTCTCTGGTCTCCCTAAATACAGACTTGCTCCTCTGAGAGCAGCTCTGAATGCTGCGGCTAGACTGGTATCAGGAACTAAAAGAAACAGTCACATTTCACCAACCTTGAAAGCACTGAATTGGTTGCCTTATGAAGCAAGAATACACCTTAAAGTGGCATGCATGATGCATAAAGCAATTCACAACAATACACCTAGTTACCTGGCGCTAAAGTTGGAAAAATCTGGAGGCTGTAGACAACTACGAAGTGCGAGCACTTTCCTTCTGAAACCCCAATCCTTTCAGAAGAAGAGAACAGGCTGTAGAGCTTTCTCAGGGATTGCACCAAAGATTTGGAACTCTCTACCACCACTTGTGCGTGGAATCACTTCCTTTACTATTTTCAGAAAGGAAGTAAAAAGACTACTAATGAACATATTCATGTCCTAAGTTTAAGTATAGGATGTATTTGAGTTTAAGATTTTCATCACAACCCTTGTTGCCCTATAATTGTATGCAGTTCAATACTAGCTGGATGTTGATACGCTTTATCATCCAAGTGTGTGTATGTGTATGTACACACACACACATATATATATATATATATATATATATATATATATATATATATATATATATATATATATATATATATATATATATATAAATATATAAAAAAAAGAAGCAAAAAGCGTTCCTCCGTTTCCGGAGCCCAAAGCCCTTCAAGGTGGCCTCACTGCATGGGCACGGAGCAGCCCACAACACCACACTGGAGACACAAAAATGTGAGGCCCAATACCTGGAAAATGGCTTTATTTCGAAAGTCTTAAGCGCCTGTTTCCTCTTGGTCCAACGTTTCGGCTGGGATGCCTTGCTCACGGACAGGAATGCAAGCGCCCAGGTGCGCTCGGTTGTATTTAAATGAGTAAGTCACGTGACTGCATTTGACAGTACTCCCGGTCCCATAGTGCACTGTGCTTGTTGCTTGGGTGCATGTTGGCAGTCCGTAAATGTAAAAAACCACACTGGCAGTAATTATTATGCACAGGCACTGATGTCATCTGGGGACTCGATTTCTGCAGTCAAGTGAGTAGATTTTCACCTTGCTCGTGTTTTTTCAATCATGACTCCTGAAAGGCAGCTTCTTCCAGGCACGATCAGAACGGGAGATAATCCCTTCTGAACCCTTTCCTTTCCTTTATATATCACTCCAGAGAACGGCGTTCCGAACCAGCACTCGGGAACAAGAACCACAAGTCACAGGGTTAGTCCGTAAATAATGTAAGGTTTATTAACAACATAAACCCAACGTGACGCGTTTCACGCTCCACAGAGCCATGATCAAGCGCTCTGTGGAGCGCAAAACGCGTCACGTTGGGTTTATGGTGTTGTGGTTCTTGTTCCCGAGTGCTGGTTCGGAACGCCGTTCTCTGGAGTGATATTATTTCTGGCTTGCTCCGCCGGACACCAGCCACCCCTTGATAGCGAGGGATCACCTGTAAGGAGCCTCTTCGCAAACGCATATATATATATATATATATATATATATGTATGTGTATGTATATATGTGTATGTGTATATGTAGCGAGACGAGGAAGACTACAAACAGGGACGTATCTTTACATATGCCAAAAAATTTGACATTTTCAAAAATCCAGGAGGAAAGGGATTTAGCTATCAAAGTGCTTCAAGTGCAACTTCCCTAACTTCAACTGGTACAAGTGATGAGGGAACAGAAAACACCAACCAGACGAGCAAGGATTTTTTAGGGGACATGAGGCTAGTCCTCCAACAGCGGCTATGGGACCACAATCAAAATCAAGGAACCAGAGGAAGAGGACGAGGGCGCAGATGGGTACCCAGATCAGGAACAACCTCAAAAAAACAACCAGAAGAGGGCAAAGAAGGAGATGGCTCAGAAAAAGTGGGTACAGAAACAAGATCGATGCGCCAGAAGAGACAGAAATAAATATCCCAATGCAAAATACAATGGAAGGTGAACTGGTAGTTTTGAATCTCTCACAGAGAACTATCAGGGAAAATGAAATGTCCTTACTAAAGAGAGGAATACATTTCTGCCCGACTGAATCCATGAATATGACACAAACAAGAATAGATATATATAAATATATCAGAAAAATCAAGCTAGCTAAAACCTTTGAAGAAAATGAAAAAATGGCAATGTATGCAAAGAACAAGAAAAAGACACGTATGGACATGAACACAAATGGAGAAGGGTTAACATCCGCAGATCTACCTACATTAGTGGCCATAACAAATCTAGATTTTGCCAATGAAGAAGAAAATTTGACTGAATCAGGCATAGTTCCACAAAAAGGAGCAGGACTAAGTGGGATGAAAACGCCATCAAAATTTTATCCTCAATTACCTCAAGGTAATAAAATCGACCTTTTCCAAGATGCAATCATAAAAGACATCTACAAAATCAAAGGTTTGAAATATAAAGATAACCTAACTAAAGATGAAAGAAATGCTCTCAAGAACCTAACAGATGACAAAACAATAACTATAAAAACAGCCGATAAGGGGGGCAACATCGTGATCTTAGATACAACGTACTATGTAATGGAGGCCCACTCACAATTAAATAATAAGAAATATTACAGAAAACTGAAGCTCAACCCCACAAAACTTTTCAAAGAAAAACTGGATCAAAAACTTGAAGTTTGGAAAAATCAAAACCTGATTGATTTGGATGAAAAGAAATTCTTAAGTACTGAACATCCAGTGACCGCTACGATTTACTTCCTACCAAAAGTGCATAAAAATCCACTAAAACCACCAGGGAGACCAATTGTGTCATCGAAAGGGTCTTTAATGGAACCAGTTGCAAATTACATTGATTTTTTTCTTATGCCATTTGTTACTAATTTGAGCTCTTATCTAAGAGACACAACAGACCTTTTGAAACACCTGGAAGATCTATCCTGGCAACCCAATTTTTTCTTAGTCACAATGGACGTCGTATCGTTATATACGAACATTGACAACGAGTGTGGCTTAAATGCTTGTGCTTTCTTTCTGAAGGAACGTGATATTCAGTTCAACAGACATAACCAGATGCTAATAGACATGATAGATATGTGCTTGACACAAAACATCTTTTTGTTTGGGGAAGAAATATACCAACAAGTCCATGGATGTGCCATGGGTTTTTCATTCAGCCCTGCTTACGCATGCCTCACAATGGGATGGTGGGAGCAGCAGGTGGCGTGGCACCCAGACAATGATATGTACGTGGAAAAAATCGCAAAATGGACAAGGTATATAGATGACCTACTTATTGTGTGGGAAGGAACAAAGGATGAATTTGAAGAGTATTTCCAAATTTTAAACTCATCCAGCACAAACATCAAATTCACTTACCAAATAAGTAAGGAAAAAGCTACCTTCCTGGATACTGAGATATATATCAGAAATAACAAAGTTCAAACCACGCTACATAGGAAAGAAACAGCTACCAATTCCACCTTACACTATGAAAGCTTCCATAAACCATCTGTGAAGGAGAACATACCGTATGGTGAATTCCTCAGAATTCGTAGAATATGCTCAGAGGAAAGCGAATGGATAAGTACCAGTACAGCCATGGCACAAAGATTTAAAAGCAGAGGTTATAACAAGAACCTCATAAGAAAAGGATGGCAAAGAGCAAACACAAAAAACCGAAAGGATGCCCTGACAATCAAAAAAGAAATGAAAAAATCTTTGAATGAATCAACAATGGAAAAAAGAGAAATAAGATTGATTCTAGACTATACCAGGGAATCGAAACAAATTGTCAACATCCTTAGAAAAAATTGGAAATTATTGCACTTGGATCAAACAACAAGTAAAATTATGGGAAAACATCCCTTGGTAACATTTAGGAGAGCAAGAAATTTGAAAGATAGACTAATACAGAGCCACCATCAAGATCATTCAAAAAGGAAAAAAGGAATTCAGTGGCTCAACACCAAGGGTTTCATAAAATGTCAACATTGTAAAATATGCCAAATTGCAATAAATAAGAAAGAAGTGATGTTACCCAACAAAAAAATGTGGCAAATAAGACAACTGATTGATTGCACAAGTACACATGTGGTATACGTGATTGAATGCCCGTGCTCACTGAAATATATTGGGAGCACCAAGAATGAATTCAAGAAACGAATCTTGGAGCATGTAAGAGCAACAACCAACCAAGATAGGAGCAATGCTGTAGCCAAACATATGGAGATGATGCACAACAGTGACTGGAAACTTCTAAAAGTTTATGCACTTGAATGCATTCTACCACATGAGAGGGAGGAGATCAGGAACGAAAGCTGAGATGTAGAGAGTCAAGACAAATCCTTAATTTTCGAACAATGACCCCATGGGGTTTAAATCAGAGCGAAGAACTTTATGTACATCTTTAAGTTTCGGTTGGATGAATATAATTGAAACATGACAAATCCTGAAAATCAAAGAAGAGAAAATTAGTAAAAACAGAGTATTAACAGACAACAGACTGTTAACAAAAACAATGGACAAATGTGACAATAATCAAAAGACAATGATGGGATGTGGGACAAGTGGCTCCCCTGGGAAAAACTATATAGTATGCCATATATATAGCACACAAAATGAGAATCAACTGTATTGATCTAATAGACACTTGAGATATTGTGTAATACCTAGTTATAAATCATAGAATTAGTTCTGTAATTAATTGTCAATTATGAAAATTGGTTCAGCCCACTGGAGGGCATGATTTAATTTGAATTATAATTCTTGTATTCTTGTTAAGAACTATGTTGAAATGATTGATTATGCCCACTAGAGGGCGGTAATCTGTGACTACCGAATACATCTCAATATGTAAGCGAAACATAATTTGATTAGACCATATAAATCATCTAAATCTTTGTGTATGCGATATTGTGACAAAGATTACATCTACCAACTGCCACACAAAATGAGAAATGTTAAAATAATGAAACGACAAAAAATGTTTAAACCATTAGTAAAAACTACAACTCCCATCTAACTTCCTGTCTAAATTACAGGAAGTGAGATCACATTCAGATAGTCACTGATGGGCCCCTCCCAATATAGGAGGAACAAACACTTTGTTTTACTAACCGTGAACAAGCGACGTTCAGTTGCGAAACGCGTTGGTTATTTTTTGCTATGCTGGAGTGATTATAAAGGAAATAAAAAGAAGATTGGGACGAATTTTGTGAGTGCCGACTTATTCTTCTTTAAGGAGATTTGTGCAATATATATATATATATATATTACCTACTGGCGGTCGCCAGTAGGTATATATAGTTAGGATTTTTTCTCTATGGGATTTTTTAAAATTCTATGTCTAATAACTTTGGCGTTTGTGGACGGAATTGGCAGAAATTTTCAGGAAAATGGAACATTTTGTTTCTGAGCAGCCCCTGGAAATTTGGGGGGGGGGTTCGTCAAGGGGGGGCCGAGAAAAAAGGGGGGTCCCAAAACGCGTTTTTCCAATGTTAATTTCCATAGGGCGGTTGGCCTCACTTTTAGCCCGAACGGCTGAATGGATTTGCACGAAACTTGGCAAAATTGTAGGGACTGGTAGCCCGTTGTGCCTTTGCTAGGTCTCAATATATGTGCTCCAGTGGATTTTGAGAAATTAACGTTCAAAAAAAGATATATATCTGTAACAGCGGACCGGGCAGCGCTCCGGTTCGCGTACTTTTCGCGATACGGGGCTTTGTGAAGCGAAGCTGATTGGTTCTCCGGCGTCTGTAAACATTCCAAACAGTCCGTAGCCGCCGCCATCTTGTCTCTCGGTAGGATCGAGAGACAAGAGGAGGCCAAAGCGAAGGGGCAAATGACCATAAGGGGGCATAGTAGATCCTCCCTGACCCCCTAGGTTTGATGTGGAGGTTTTAAAAGGGCCCCGCGGGGCAAAAAAAAATAATAATAATAATAATCGAACGGCTGAATGGATTTGCACGAAACTTGGCAAAATTGTAGGTACTGGTAGCCCGATGTGCCTTTGCTATGTCTCAATATATGTGCTCCAGTGGATTTTGAGAAATTAACGTTCAAAAAAAGATATATATCTGTGACAGCGGACCGGGCAGCGCTCCGCTTCGCGTACTTTTCACGTTACGGAGCTTTGTGAAGCGAAGCTGATTGGTTCTCCGGCGTCTGTAAACATTCCAAACAGTCCGTAGCGGCCGCCATCTTGTCTCTCGGTAGGATCGAGAGACAAGAGGAGGCCAAAGCGAAGGGGCAAATGACCATAAGGGGGCATAGTAGATCCTCCCTGACCCCCTAGGTTTGATGTACCATTTTGCCAAGTTTGGTGTAATTCCGTTCAGCCATTCAGGCTGTAGACGTATCTAAATGTCCTATGGAAAATTGCATGGGGAAAACACATTTGAAAGTGTTGAAATTTAGAACCAATTAAAATGTTACTTTGGTTTTGTATTTGTGTGTGATGAAAGTTAATTGGTTATGTATATATCTAAAATGAGAGGAAACCACAGCCATTTTGTGATACTACTGTCTGAGGTACATTTGTGAGGAATTTTTGGTGCTCAATTTCTGGTGTTTGATTTACACAGTACTAACGCTTCTCCTACTTTCAAAAAGGTGAGTTGTTAATTTGTAAGGGGAACTATGTTGTACACTTTAAGATAATTTGAAAAATGTTTTCTGTTATTTATTTACAGTCCTTCTGTTATACTAAATACTTGATAAAGTTAGTTTTATATTATGTATTACTAAAAACGATAAATGAAAGTGATTATTTTTTTCTGCAATTTACAGCAAGAAATTTCAAAATAAAATGGATCACAATGAAGAGACCGTGGCAATTTCTTTTGAATTATCCACTACATTTATTGAAATTGACAGCACCAATAATGAAATATTCTCACAAGGAGGAGATGACTTGAATGATTTTTTTGATCAATCTCTTGACGGCGAATTTATCGAATGTTTGGAGACCATAGAGTTACAAGAATCATCATTGCAGACTTTTCATGAGGAGATTCCTGATGAGATGATTGAAGAGGAAATTCCTGATGAGGACATGTTACTAGTTCTTTCAAATTATGAAAATTCAGAAGAATAAATTTATATTTAGAAATCAAAAATTGTTTGAGACATTATTCATTTTTATTTTTAATTTATGAGGTTGTAGCGAAGTGATTGTAGTATAAAATGAGACTTATAGTATAGAGTGCAACATTTTTATGTTACATAGTAAGTTTACTCATATTTACTTCCCTTCTCCCACTATATTATCTCCAATGTGTATTTGACATCTCTTCTTCATCTCCGGCCTCCTTTCTCTCACTGTCTGTCTCTGATGCATCCTATCGCTGCCATTTTGTGTAATTACAGAAGAGAGTAAAATAAAATAGTTCAGAACGTGAAAAGGGGGCAAAGTAGAGTACCCCTCACCCCCTAGGCCTTCTCAGGTGGTCCCAAAAGGATCAGTTCCTGCTTTCCTGAGAGATTATGGTATGAGTTCCATATACCACAATAACTTGCATTACAACATGCAAGATATCTACAGAGGACACGGTGTACATTTCTCAGATGAGGGGAACAGAATCTTTCTCTTGAATTTTAGACTCTGCATCGGTACCTAATTGTAGGTACTTAAATCACCCACATAACACAACAGCTCTTTTTAGAGCTACCCTACCTCTAAGCACTCCAAATTCTTATTTGACACTATTTTCTTTCACTGTTTTTCCCTGTGCTACGCTCAGGGTACGCGTACCTGGAAGCGTACATGGGAACGCACCCAGCGCTTACCCCGTGAAAATTTTAAAAAAAAATAAATAGTTTTTTTGCCCTTCAGGGTCGTTCTAGGCCCCCCTCAGAAAATCTAGGGGGTCAGGGGGGTCTACCCTGCCCCCTTTTAATAATTTCCCCCCATTTATTTTCACCTCTTGTGTCTCGATTCTACCGAGACACAAGATAGCGGACTCTCCGGACTGTTTAGAATGTTGACAGACACCCAAGAGCCAATCAGCTTTCCCCTCGCGCACTTCCGTGGCGAGCAGGGTGCGCTC
Organism: Lissotriton helveticus; assembly: GCF_964261635.1. NCBI lineage: Eukaryota > Metazoa > Chordata > Amphibia > Caudata > Salamandridae > Lissotriton > Lissotriton helveticus. The sequence continues at coordinate 1,192,299,663 of NC_136068.1, forward strand.
CCCGGTACGCGTACCGGTAAGCGCTAGAAGCGCGCATATAGATATATATGTGTTTTTGAAGTTAATTTAAAAAAAAAACACTGGAGCAATTTTCACCAAATATAGAAAAGGCACTTCTGCGTACCAGTCCCTACAATTTTGCAAAGTTTGGTCTAATTCCGTTCAGCGGTTCGGGCTGTAGCCTTGTCTATTCGTCCTAAGGAAATTAACATGGGGGAAACATGTTTTGGGACCCCCCTTTTTTCTCGGCCCCCACTTCACGAATCCCCCCGAACCTTTCAGGGAAGGAGCAGAGCGGAGCTGGCCTTAATTTTGGAAAGTTACAGGCAGATCCCTCAATCTGCACCAAAGTTATTCCCAATAGAATGTTGCGGATTTCCTATGGAAAACAATCCTAACTATAACTACCTACTGGCGACCGCCAGTAGGTAATTACCTACTGGCGGTCGCCAGTAGTTACCTACTGGCGGTCGCCAGTAGGTATATATAGTTAGGATTTTTTCTCTATGGGATTTTTGAAAATTCTATGTGTAATAACTTTGGCGTTTGTGGACGGAATTGGCAGAAATTTTCAGGAAAATGGAACATTTTGTTTCTGAGCAGCCCCTGGAAATTTGGGGGGGGGTTCGTCAAGGGGGGGCCGAGAAAAAAGGGGGGTCCCAAAACGCGTTTTTCCAATGTTAATTTCCATAGGGCGGTTGGCCTCACTTTTAGCCCGAACGGCTGAATGGATTTGCACGAAACTTGGCAAAATTGTAGGGACTGGTAGCCCGATGTGCCTTTGCTAGGTCTCAATATATGTGCTCCAGTGGATTTTGAGAAATTAACGTTCAAAAAAAGATATATATCTGTAACAGCGGACCGGATGGTTCTCCGGCGTCTGTAAACATTCCAAACAGTCCGTAGCGGCCGCCATCTTGTCTCTCGGTAGGATCGAGAGACAAGAGGAGGCCAAAGCGAAGGGGCAAATGACCATAAGGGGGTATAGTAGATCCTCCCTGACCCCCTAGGTTTGATGTGGAGGTTTTAAAAGGGCCCCGCGGGGCAAAAAAAATAAAAATAATAATAATCGAACGGCTGAATGGATTTGCACGAAACTTGGCAAAATTGTAGGTACTGGTAGCCCGATGTGCCTTTGCTATGTCTCAATATATGTGCTCCAGTGGATTTTGAGAAATTAACGTTCAAAAAAAGATATATATCTGTGACAGCGGACCGGGCAGCGCTCCGCTTCGCGTACTTTTCGCGTTACGGAGCTTTGTGAAGCGAAGCTGATTGGTTCTCCGGCGTCTGTAAACATTCCAAACAGTCCGTAGCGGCCGCCATCTTGTCTCTCGGTAGGATCGAGAGACAAGAGGAGGCCAAAGCGAAGGGGCAAATGACCATAAGGGGGCATAGTAGATCCTCCCTGACCCCCTAGGTTTGATGTACCATTTTGCCAAGTTTGGTGTAATTCCGTTCAGCCATTCAGGCTGTAGACGTATCTAAATGTCCTATGGAAAATTGCATGGGGAAAACACATTTGAAAGTGTTGAAATTTAGAACCAATTAAAATGTTACTTTGGTTTTGTATTTGTGTGTGATGAAAGTTAATTGGTTATGTATATATCTAAAATGAGAGGAAACCACAGCCATTTTGTGATACTACTGTCTGAGGTACATTTGTGAGGAATTTTTGGTGCTCAATTTCTGGTGTTTGATTTACACAGTACTAACGCTTCTCCTACTTTCAAAAAGGTGAGTTGTTAATTTGTATGGGAACTATGTTGTACACTTTAAGATAATTTGAAAAATGTTTTCTGTTATTTATTTACAGTCCTTCTGTTATACTAAATACTTGATAAAGTTAGTTTTATATTATGTATTACTAAAAACGATAAATGAAAGTGATTATTTTTTTCTGCAATTTACAGCAAGAAATTTCAAAATAAAATGGATCACAATGAAGAGACCGTGGCAATTTCTTTTGAATTATCCACTACATTTATTGAAATTGACAGCACCAATAATGAAATATTCTCACAAGGAGGAGATGACTTGAATGATTTTTTTGATCAATCTCTTGACGGCGAATTTATCGAATGTTTGGAGACCATAGAGTTACAAGAATCATCATTGCAGACTTTTCATGAGGAGATTCCTGATGAGATGATTGAAGAGGAAATTCCTGATGAGGACATGTTACATTCCAAACAGTCCGTAGCGGCCGCCATCTTGTCTCTCGGTAGGATCGAGAGACAAGAGGAGGCCAAAGCGAAGGGGCAAATGACCATAAGGGGGCATAGTAGATCCTCCCTGACCCCCTAGGTTTGATGTGGAGGTTTTAAAAGGGCCCCGCGGGCCTGGGGAGCGTACTACAAGGAAACAAGAATGATTGACTTTTAACTTATTGTATGTTTATAGACTTTTTTTTTCTTTTTTTTCTGCTGAGTGACGTCTCGGCCTATCTCCACGGGATGCAGTCCCTACCATCTCGGCGTTTAAGCCCAGGGGGACCGGTAGTGTGGTAGAGATAACGTCTGTTAACGTTCGATTCAAAGGAAATGAGGAAGTGTTGATAAACATTGTCTGCGCCATCTTGCCTTTTTTCAAATGCCACACTTTTGTCGTGCACGGCAGCCATTTTAGATGCCTTGACCAGACCCACTCTCTGCACGCTGTCGATCCTTAGCATGGCTCCCCACCCTCGCAAGCATCTCCCCCAGGCACTGGTCACCCCCGCTCTGTCTTACGCATGGGCAATAAACCTCCCCCCATCTGCGCTGCTCTTCCCTGAGAATCAGACCCTGTGCCTGTCCGACACCTCCCTTTCGCCCTATTCACTACCGCACCCTCTGACACTCCTCTTCCTCTGTGTCCGATTGTCCAGGCCGGTCCCAGGCTATCAGCTAGCCCTGCAGATGTAGTTTATGGCCCCAGCTGTAAAGAATCACCCCTCTTCAAAGGAGTTATAGTAGATCAAGGCCCACACCCGATGAGATCCGTCACACCACACGCGTTCCTACTATCTGAAAACCATTCTGTATTGTGATTGGGGAGGGGACCGAGCCTGAAGCGGAAGATTCCAGGGATGCCTCTTTGTACATCAAAGCTTTTACAATTATGTGTCACATAAAAAATATATAGCACTCCAACAAAGTAGTAGGATTATAAAACTTTAATAACTTATAAATATATACAACAAAACAAAAACAGTAAAAACATTTAAACATTTTTAGGGAAAAAGAAGGAAGTAGCGGTCGGTTGTGCGAATAGTCCCAACGCAGCACAACGTCCAGATTTCTGGACGGCACCCAGGTGATGTTGCCTGGGTGCCGCACTGATTTCGGTATCCGGCGTGGGGCGTCGCGGGGGGTGGGTCATCAGTAGCGGTCTGTTGTGCGAATAGTTCCAAGGCAGCAGAACGATGGCACCAAGGTGATGTCCAGTAAGTTGCCGCCCTCCGAATAACGGCGTGGGGCGCCCCGGGGGGGTGGGGGGGGGTGAGGCGGCGTGAACGGGCCTCCCCAGGTGGAGGCTCGTCTGCTGTAGTGGGGCGCCCCTTTACCGTTTCAGTTGCCATTCCGTCCGCTTTTGGTCCACTGTGTCAAAATCCGCCATTCAGCTGAGTTGCGCCCACTCTTGCGGTGCAGCGATAGGCGGCTGCCACAGGACTCTCAAAATGGCGGCAGGCTCTTTCCTTTTTGGGCCTGGTCCACTTTAATGGCCCTGGGACACCTTGGAAATCGGACGCTAGTCTGCTAGGTCTTGGACCCCATTCTCGAAAGCGTTCCCTCAGCCTTGAGGATTGTACAAAAGTCTTGGGGGCCCCCGACTCCTGCAGGCTTCCGGTGGGGAGCGGCTGCCATGATTGCTCGCGGAATGACCACGACGGAGCCACGAGATGTTGGTGCTTTCATGCTGACGCCAGCTTCAGTCTGAAACATCCAGAAACAAGGTGGGGCTTTCATCGTTTGGAAAACAAAAAAGTTTTCATCCAATGAAAAGTGTTATTTTTAGGTCATATGATCAAGCCTTCCATCATTAGGAAACCAAAAGTAAAATGAACCAATGAAAAGTTTTATAAACAAGTCACATGACCTGTTATGCGGCATAGGGTATAAAAAGCGCAGAAAAACCGTTGGCACGTGAGGCAGCGTCAGTAGCGGAGCGATGTGCGAATAGGCCGAAGGCAGCACAACGCGCCAAGATCCGGATGGCACCGAGGTGGTGTGTAGCAAGTTGCCACACTGGTGTGGCCATCGTACAATGCTGAAAGTGGGCGTGGGGCGCCCCGTTGGCCTGTGAGGTGGCGTCAGTAGCGGACCGATGTGCGAATGGGGCCAAAGGCAGCGCAACGCGCCAAGATCCGGATGGCACCGAGGTGGTGTCATAGTTGAGAGTTCTGAGCAGCGGTTGTAACACTGTCTGAAGCTTATTTGCAGCTGCTGCAGCTTCACTACGCGCCAAGATCCGGATGGCACCGAGGTGGTGTCTAGCAAGTTGCCGCACTGGTGTGGCCATCCTATAATGCTGAAAGTCGGCGTGGGGCGCCTCGTTGGCCTGTGAGTTCGCGTCAGTAGCGGACTGATGTGCGAATAGGCCGAAGGCAGCACAACGCGCCAAGATCCGGATGGCACCGAGGTGGTGTCTAGCAAGTTGCCGCACTGGTGTGGCCATCCTACAATGCTGAAAGTGGGCGTGGGGCGCCCCGTTGGCCTGTGAGGTGGCGTCAGTAGCGGACCGATGTGCGAATGGGGCCAAAGGCAGCGCAACGCGCCAAGATCCGGATGGCACCGAGGTGGTGTCTAGCAAGCTATGCTGCTCAGTTGCGTGCCAACTTGCGGCGAATAAGTCGAAGGCAGCACAACAATGTTTTCTGAATAGAAGACACCACAAGGCGCTGAGATTCGGTTGGCACCGAGGTGGTGTGTAGCAAGTTGCCGCATTGGTGTGGCCATCCTACAATCCTGCTCCGAATAACGGCGTGGGGTGCCCGAAGGGGGGGGGGCAGAGGCGGCGTGAACGGGCCTTCCCAGGTGGAGGCTCGTCTGCTGTAGTGGGGCGCCCCTTTACCGTTTCAGTTGCCATTCAGCTGAGTTTCGGCCGCTCTTGATGCTACAGCGACAGGCGGCTGCAACAGGACTCTCAAAATGGCGGCCTGTCCTTTGGATTTGGGCCTGGTCCACTAAAATGGCCCTGGGACACCTTAGAACTCGGACGCTCGAATTTTTTTTCCTTTCCTCTACATGCAAAAAAGGTAAATTCCCGGTACGTTACACGCTTCATCTGCCACGATGTACTCTCCAGAGGAACCGAAAAAAAATATAGTTATGGTAACTATACCATGCATCGTCATATGGAGAGGTGGCACCGATTAATTATAGTGCTGCATAAAAGAGAGATTTGGAGGAGAACCCCCGACCTGCCAGTACATTCATCAAAGAACTGGCACTGACAGCATCAGAGGCAAGGGAAACGGTCCCAAATATTTAGAAGAACTTTGGAAAGATTAAAATGACATGTTTAGATTGTGGCAAATTAATTTCATGTGGACAGATGAGTGTTACTCTAATAAATACAGCATATGAACATCATCATAGTCGATGGTTGGTAGAGACATTTTGACTATATCCTGGACCTGCCCGTCCTCGCCCAAAATGGCGCCAGAATAAATGGGAGTCGTAACTCCTTGTTGTGTACTGGTTGCAGAACATTGAAATCACGAGACACGTATGCAGTTTTGAAGCAAATGGCGGGCGGGGACGAGAATTGATTGAATATTTCGACATCCCTATTGATATTAAGTTCTGATGTGTTATTGATTACTGTACTATTGAAAGTTCGAATTAACGTCACCCATGGTACTTGCCCGCAAATGTATATCTAGATAATTTTATTGTAACTGGCCCTGTCGTATTTTAATTATAAAATGTACGTCCACCGATTCCGCAACTGTTAGACACCTTAGTTCTTGCAACCTAATGGCCCGCCCGTTACGTTCCTCTACAGTGTAAATGTCTACTCATCATATACGATTACAGTTTGCTCCGTGGCCGGCCCACGTGGTTATAGGCCCGTATTTGTATACTGACATTTTCACAATAAAGGTTTTTAAAAGAAAACATGGTAGTAGTATTTACATTGGTAAAGTTTTTAATAATAGTCACTGTTTTAGAATCAGTAAAAGGCAAGTGAAATAAAGCATTCGAATTACATGAAGGGTAAAAGGTATAATACGCAGGAACGCAGTAAAGATAAATGGTCAAGGGTTGTTGTGTTTTCTACTCCTGCAACATAAAGTGATCGATAAGAATCTGATATTCTGGCGTATCGGCGACTAAGACAGCAGGCCGACCCTCTTTTGCTCAACGGCTCCGTCATGGGACGAAGAAACGCCCTTTTTCTCGAAAAAGGAATATATTTTACTTGCAGGACAGTTGTAAATTTTCCGGGAAAGTACATTAGCCTGGAACATTATAACATATGTTTAAGAAAAAATAATGTTCGAAAGTAATAAAAAGCGTAATTTTTAGGTCATATGACCAAGCCTTTCATCATTAGAATAAGAAAAGTAAAATGAACCAATGAAAAGTTTTATTAACAAGTTACATGATCTGTTATGCTTACGTTACGTGCTGCGCGCCGCGCCCCGGATCACTTCCGGATGCGCTAACGCGGCGCGTCATATGACGCATTACGCAACAACGCAGGTCCAGAATATAGTCAAAATGTCTCCACCAACCAGCGGTCGGAACACAACCCCTCTCAGCAGGCTAAATAGTTCTGTTAAATGACAACAGAAGGGACAGGCAACAAGAACCATCAGTCAAAGAGGGGAGGGCAAGTTCTTCTCTACCGGGTCACGTTGGGGCGCTACCGGAACTGATCGAATTGGTAGTCTACAGAGTTTCTGGATGTTTCAGACTGAAGCTGGCGTTAGCATGAGAGCACCGCTATTTCGTAGCTCCGTCGTGGCCATTCCACGAGCAATCATGCTAGCCGCTCCCCACCAGAAGCCTGCGGGAGTCGGGGGGCCCCCAAGACTTTTGTAGAATCTTCAAGGCTGAGGGGACGCTTTCGAGAATGGAGCCCAAGCTCTAGCAGACAAGCGTCCAAGTTCCAAGGTGTCGCAGGGCCATTTTAGTGGACCACGCCCAAATCTGAAGAGCCGGCCGCCATTTTGAGAGTCCTGTGGCAGCCGCCTATCGCTGCACCGCAAGAGCGGGAGCAACTCAACTACATGGTGAGCGAGACGTTGTAGTCGAAAGAGCGGGCGGTAAACAGCTGAATAGCGGAAGAGGCACAGTGTAGCAAAAGCGGGCGGAATGGCAACTGAAATGGTAAAGGGGCGCCACACTACAGCGTGTCTTTAGGTTAAACGGATTGTGGGACAAGGTCAAGAATGGAAGAGTTACCAAAAGGCAAAAAGTTCCGCTTGATGCCGGGAGCCGGCCACCTATGTCGGGGGCGATCTCAGGCCACACCAGGAGAACACGACTTGGGGAGGGGGCCGGAGCCAAGCGCCCCCTCCGAGTCCGCGCCATCACACCGTCCCTCGGGGGCCTCCGTTAAGCGGTTCAGGGTGGCACCGCATCACATTGTTTACAAATGCAGTAACGTACTCAAACAGCCCCCACTTACTTTTAGAATAGTGAAGATGAAGCAAGTGCAAATAGGCTTCAGACAGTGTTACAAGCACTCTTTGAATCATCAGAGTGCATGAGTTTCATGCTCGATCGATTGAGCTAGCCGGATCGGGCAACAAAAAGTTTAAAATAGTTATGTAAATAGTTGTTTAATAAAATGTTTTACCCTGTTACTTTGCTGGTGTGTTGTATATATTTGCATAGAGTTTATCGTTATTTTGGGCGGGGTGGGTGGCGGAGCCGAGCTGTCTTGCAGCCATCATGGTGTGGAGTTCAGTTAATCTCACTAGTTTCGTATTTGTCATGAGGGGTTGTTCCTAATGTTTCTATTTTAGCGAGGTCAAAAAGAGATCCCATTAGTGGCCTACTGATTTTGCTCGATTCCTTTTGTTTTTTTACACGATTTTTCGCTATCTGCAAAGACTAAACAGAGTATTGCGACTCTGTGCTTGTTTGTAAATAGAGAATGAACCAAAGAGAACCAATTCTAAAACAGTAAATGCTTGGATAACAATCAATCAAATGGAGAGAGAAGCAGGCACGACGGATTACAACGGGGGCAAAGGCCTGCGTTAACTACCCTTCACTATCTGCAAAGAGAGAGTACTCCTAATAGAAATGAGGGGGGGGGGCAGCATTCAAAGCAGATCAGTGTGCATAAACACGAAAATGTTTTTTCTTACCACGTACTTGACATTCGACAGCTTATGATATTTGCTATTAAAAAAACATTGAAATTCACTGAAAAAATCATAGGTTATAGACCATATATAGTTAGGAATTAGCATTTACAAAACCTTGAAAATTCACTGAAAAAACCATAGGTTATAGACCATATATAGTTAGGAATTAGCATTTAAAAAACCTTTTTTTACTCACACAAAACCATTGAAATTCCATATATAGTTAGTAGTACTAACTATATATCGCGCACCCGCAATCCACTGCTGATCATGTCACATATTACATCATTCATGACATGGTCAGTGACATCACTGATGACATCACTGATGACATCTCAAATGACATCACTGATGACATCACTGATGACATCTCAAATGACATCACTGATGACATCACTGATGACATCTCAAATGACATCACTGATGACATCACTGATGACATCTCATTTGACATTACTGATCACATCACTGATGACATCATTCATGTGATAATACGATGAACCTCTTCAGACTCGAATATAACCTTAGATACACTCAGTGTAAACAGACACTCACAGACTGTCACTCATCCATGGAGTTACTTACACACCTAGTCAGTCATGCAAAGAATCAATCACACCTCCATTTCCTCAACTATACAGTTATACACACCTTACTTATTCAAACATATACTAACACATATTTACTCTCTTTTACAATCCCTGATACAAGTTCACAATCATCCATACAGCCACTCACACATTCACTGGCTCTTATGCACAGTTATTTATATATGCCAACTCTCACATGTACTGTGTTTTACATATGTACTTACTTTGACATGTAGCACTGAGATATCCATTCACTCACCAATGCACAGAGTCATACACCTCCCAGCCACCCACACACACACTCAGTCTCCCATACAAATACTTGAGCAACCAATCACTAACCCATATACTTACTCATATAGCTACTGATCAACACATGCAGCAGTTTACAGAACAACAAACATAATGATGCACAAATTAACACAGTTCAGTCACTAACCCATGCACTCAGTGAGACACATTTAACCACTCACTCATACAGTCAGTCATGCACCTACTAAATCCTTCATCCAGACACCTCTACATCCACTCATTCTTCAATATGTAAGACATATTTTAACTTTACAGAAACATACAGTCACTGGATGTTGTCATCAGTGATGTCATTTGAGATGTCATCAGTGATGTCATCAGTGATGTCATTTGAGATGTCATCAGTGATGTCATCAGTGATGTCACTGACCATGTCATGAATGATGTAATATGTGACATGATCAGCAGTGGATTGCGGGTGCGCGATATATAGTTAGTACTACTAACTATATATGGAATTTCAATGGTTTTGTGTGAGTAAAAAAAGGTTTTTTAAATGCTAATTCCTAACTATATATGGTCTATAACCTATGGTTTTTTCAGTGAATTTTCAAGGTTTTGTAAATGCTAATTCCTAACTATATATGGTCTATAGCCTATGGTTTTTTCAGTGAATATATATATATATATATATATATATATATATATATATATATCTTTGCTTCCAAGTGTTGCCAGGTCGCGCACTCTTAACACGGGTGCTTGTGCGCGGGTGACAGCACCCCGCTATAATCCAAGCTTCCTCTTTCTCACCTTCCAAGAAAGCACAGCACTCGCAGGAGGAGGGTATAGATTCTTTATTGCTCCCTCAGAGAACCAGACGCGTTTCGGCTACTGCCTTAGTCTTTGGTACAATAGCGCGCCATTTTTTGTTGTTTTAAATACCATACACGTGAGTGTCATGGAGATAAACACGGGACAATTTCATAGTCGCCATCTTGTAATGGTTTTGTTTAACATTTTTAACATTTCGAGTTCCGCCCTGAATGGGCGTTCCCACTTGTGTGTATGTTGTATACATAACATCTTGGTTTCATATCACAACTTTTCATTGCTCAGTAATTAATTTTCTATTCAATTTTCAAATCATATCGCCCTGAATGGGCCTTTAGTATTCGTTAAACAATTTATCAACATTTTGCCCTGTATGGGCTTTTTGTTCCCTCAATATATTATCTCCTTTCCACAAAGTCACATTTTTATCACCCACTGTGTGAACCTCTGTCACTTCCCCTCTTCTTTTTGAAAACTTAAAACTTAAACAGGTACAGTTATCATCATCATTCTCATTGAGCAGGGAGCCCCCTACCCTAAATGTACTGTCATCTCTTCATGGCTATTCAACCCTCCGGGCACCTTCGTTCCAATATCTATTATATATCTGGATTCCAGCCTCCTTAGTTTCTTTAGCCTGTCCCCTCCTCTTGGGCTCGCCGCCACATGATCCACACCAAAATATGTTATAAGGTCGCTGTTACTTTTATGATACTGTTTGAAATGCCTGGCCACTGGGTATGTGGGATCACAATTCGTTATAGCCCTCAGGTGTTCTAGGATGCGTAGTTTCATGGGGTTCACCGTACTGCCGATATAACGTAGTCCGCATGGACATACGAGGCAGTATACTGCAAAGGGAGTAGAGCATGTAAGGAACACTTTTATTCTACGTTTCTGTCCTCTGACATCATAAGAGAGTACTTTTTTACTTTGTTTGCACGCCTTGCACCTTCCACATGGATAGAATCCCGGCTTATGTTCTCCAAATGGTCGGTCTACTATGCGTGCCCGGTAACTCTGTGTCAGTGTGTTCCGTAGTGCCATTGCCCTTCTATAGGTCACCATAGGTTGTTTGGGCATGTCTACGCCAATAACTGGATCAGTGGTTAAAAGTGTCCAGTTCTTCCTTAAAATGTGTCTTAAACCCCCTGCCCCCTCAGAAAAGGTGGTGATAAATCTAAACCTCCCCTCCTTTCCAATTTCTTTTGGTTTAGTTTTTAGCATATCTTTTCGGGGCATCGCATCCACTTTCCTTTGGGCATCTTTTAGACATCTTTCATTGTATCCTCTTGCCTTAAACCTGTCTACACTTGCTTGTGCATTTCTTCTGTAATCCTCCTCTAAAGTACAATTTCTTTTGATGCGGAGCAGTTCTCCATAGGGAATACTGTGGATTCATTTGGGCGGGTGGCTACTGCTGGAATGTAGTATGGAATTTCCTGCCGTGGGTTTCCTGAATAGCTGTGTGTGAACTTTACCTTGTTCCTTTTTAATTTCAAGGTCAAGGAAATTTATTTGCTTTTCACTTATTTCTGCCGTGAAGTGTAGGTTGTATTCATTCTGGTTCAAAATGTCTATGTACTCTTCTGCTTTACTTTTGGATCCCCGCCATACAAGTAGTAAATCATCTATGTACCGGTACCAAACCAGTACATGTTGAGACCATTCTGTGTACTTCTCATGCCAAGCCACATTTTCCTCCCACCATCCCACAAATATATTGGCGAAACTGGGAGAATAGCTCGTGCCCATGGCTACTCCGACTAATTGTCGATAGTATTGGTCTTCATACAAAAAAATGTTATTACTAAGGCTAAAATTTAGGAATTCCAATAGCATTGCATTATGATCTGTGAAACTTGCTTCTCTTGTCGACAACATTTCATTTATAGCAAGCATACCCTCCCCATGGCCTATGCTTGTGTACAGACTAGTAATGTCCATCACTATGAGCAAGTCCCCTTCTCCTAGTGCGAGTTGTTCCAACTTAGTCAATAAGTCTTTTGTGTCTTTGATATAACTACGTAAGTTTTTCACATGATCAATTAGAAAATAATCAATGTACATAGACAAATGTTCTAACAGGCTGCCCTGTGCACTTACGATTGGTCGTCCGGGAGGTTTCAAACTGTTCTTATGTACCTTGGGAAGGTGGTAAAAACAAGGTGTAATGGGGTTCAGATTTCTCAGGTACAGATATTCCTCTGTTTCAATGATCCCCTTCGTATGCCATTTTTGCAACATCTCATGGCATTCAGTGACGCTATTTAAATATTCTTTCCTCCCCACCTTCTGGTAACATTGTTTGTCCTGTAATTGTCTCATGGCTTCCGTGTTGTAATCCTCATAGGTTTGCAGGACAATATTCCCTCCTTTGTCGGACGGTTTCACAATCAGATTTTTGTCATTTTTTAGGTTATTTATGGCCTGCCACTGACCAGGTGTTACATTCTTACGTTTATTCGTTTGTCCTCTTTGTTCCAATTTTATTAATTCCTTTGAAACTGTTTCCGCAAATAGATCTATGTTGTCAGTGGGCGTTTGAGGTACAAATGTAGATGCAGGTTTAAAGTTAGTTTCACCTCCTCTTTGTACTATATCTGATTGGGATAGGTTTTCTAGTTGACTCGCTCCCTCATTCCTCAATTGTTGTAACACGTCCAATGTTGGTAAGTCCTTTACTCTAATTTGTGGTACTGTTTGTTTCCCTGGGATCTCAATTGTTTTTTTGGGTCGCTGTTTGTAAAATGTATGTATCTTTAATTTCCTTGAGAATTTATATAAATCTATTTTTGTTTGTGTATATTCTAGTTCTTTCGATGGGCAAAAGGAGAGTCCCAATTGCAAAACGTACTTCTCATCATCCGTCAGGATGCGTGGACTCAGATTGATAATTGTTAGATTATTTGCTTCACTTGTATTGCTTATTGTCGCTTCCTGTTGAATCTGCCACTGCGTGTTGTCGGTGGGGTGTAGTTGCTTCCTCCTCCTCCACTCGCCCCCCCTCCGCGTGGTGCGTTTCTTCTTAAATCTGGGGGTTTCCCCCTTCCTCCTTGTTGTCGCGATTGTCGAATTATCTGAAACTCGTCGCGAAAAGGGAGTTTCCGTGTTTTTGCATTATCCCTTGTATCCGGGTCTCTCCTTGCCTCTTCATTCTCAGAAACTTCGGATTCGGTGGTATCACCCGACTCGCCCCTTTCATTTGCCGCGATCTCTTTGTTAGATCTAGATGTTAGAGCTTTGACTTGTGCATCATATCGTTTGGCGAATGTCAGAACCCGCCCTGACTCATAGTCCCTTTCGTCCCGTTCGAATTTTTCTTGCTTACGTTTCCTGATTTTGTCTTCATATGATTTCAGTCTCTTCATCATATTACTTCTCAATTCGTCCAATTTCTTTTTGTCTTGACCCAGGCTTTCTATCTCCTTTTCGAGTTCCTTAATTTCATTGCGTGCTTTTTCATGGTCACTCCACGCGAATTTAATTAGTAATTTCAGGAGCCCCTCACAAAAATCCGCGGTATATTCTGACCATTGTTCCAAAAGCTCTGGGTCCGGGTTCTCGTAAGCCGGGACTGTGTAAATGCGGAGTCCTCTCGGCACTCTTTTCACTTCCACGTAATTTTGTAATGATGTGGCTTCCCACCACTTCCTCACTTCACGTTCGAAGAGTCTCTCCAGTTTCAATAGCTGTCCTGTTAATGTTGATCCTTTGACTTCTCCTGTTTGTTTCTTCTTGTTCGCTCCATTAGTTTGTGGGCGTTTTCTGAACGCATTCTCCGCCGCCTCTTGGCGGTCTGTGTCACTATACATGGCGCCACTGTTGTTATTGCGGTGAGATTTCCTTGGAGTTTGGCGTGTTCTCCTCGCCTTTCCCCTTTCTCCTTTACTCCTTCGTGAGCCAATAGCGTATACTTATTATTGGTTTCGGGTTCCTTTAGCGGAACCGTTCATACCCTTTCTCACGCTATTGATGGCGGTGCGCGGCTTTATACATCTTTGCTTCCAAGTGTTGCCAGGTCGCGCACTCTTAACACGGGTGCTTGTGCGCGGGTGACAGCACCCCGCTATAATCCAAGCTTCCTCTTTCTCACCTTCCAAGAAAGCACAGCACTCGCAGGAGGAGGGTATAGATTCTTTATTGCTCCCTCAGAGAACCAGACGCGTTTCGGCTACTGCAATGCTATTGGAATTCCTACATTTTAGCCTTAGTAATAACATTTTTTTGTATGAAGACCAATACTATCGACAATTAGTCGGAGTAGCCATGGGCACGAGCTATTCTCCCAGTTTCGCCAATATATTTGTGGGATGGTGGGAGGAAAATGTGGCTTGGCATGAGAAGTACACAGAATGGTCTCAACATGTACTGGTTTGGTACCGGTACATAGATGATTTACTACTTGTATGGCGGGGATCCAAAAGTAAAGCAGAAGAGTACATAGACATTTTGAACCAGAATGAATACAACCTACACTTCACGGCAGAAATAAGTGAAAAGCAAATAAATTTCCTTGACCTTGAAATTAGAAAGGAACAAGGTAAAGTTCACACACAGCTATTCAGGAAACCCACGGCAGGAAATTCCATACTACATTCCAGCAGTAGCCACCCGCCCAAATTAATCCACAGTATTCCCTATGGAGAACTGCTCCGCATCAAAAGAAATTGTACTTTAGAGGAGGATTACAGAAGAAATGCACAAGCAAGTGTAGACAGGTTTAAGGCAAGAGGATACAATGAAAGATGTCTAAAAGATGCCCAAAGGAAAGTGGATGCGATGCCCCGAAAAGATATGCTAAAAACTAAACCAAAAGAAATTGGAAAGGAGGGGAGGTTTAGATTTATCACCACCTTTTCTGAGGGGGCAGGGGGTTTAAGACACATTTTAAGGAAGAACTGGACACTTTTAACCACTGATCCAGTTATTGGCGTAGACATGCCCAAACAACCTATGGTGACCTATAGAAGGGCAATGGCACTACGGAACACACTGACACAGAGTTACCGGGCACGCATAGTAGACCGACCATTTGGAGAACATAAGCCGGGATTTTATCCATGTGGAAGGTGCAAGGCGTGCAAACAAAGTAAAAAAGTACTCTCTTATGATGTCAGAGGACAGAAACGTAGAATAAAAGTGTTCCTTACATGCTCTACTCCCTTTGCAGTATACTGCCTCGTATGTCCATGCGGACTACGTTATATCGGCAGTACGGTGAACCCCATGAAACTACGCATCCTAGAACACCTGAGGGCTATAACGAATTGTGATCCCACATACCCAGTGGCCAGGCATTTCAAACAGTATCATAAAAGTAACAGCGACCTTATAACATATTTTGGTGTGGATCATGTGGCGGCGAGCCCAAGAGGAGGGGACAGGCTAAAGAAACTAAGGAGGCTGGAATCCAGATATATAATAGATATTGGAACGAAGGTGCCCGGAGGGTTGAATAGCCATGAAGAGATGACAGTACATTTAGGGTAGGGGGCTCCCTGCTCAATGAGAATGATGATGATAACTGTACCTGTTTAAGTTTTAAGTTTTCAAAAAGAAGAGGGGAAGTGACAGAGGTTCACACAGTGGGTGATAAAAATGTGACTTTGTGGAAAGGAGATAATATATTGAGGGAACAAAAAGCCCATACAGGGCAAAATGTTGATAAATTGTTTAACGAATGCTAAAGGCCCATTCAGGGCGATATGATTTGAAAATTGAATAGAGAATTAATTACTGAGCAATGAAAAGTTGTGATATGAAACCAAGATGTTATGTATACAACATACACACAAGTGGGAATGCCCATTCAGGGCGGAACTCGAAATGTTAAAAATGTTAAACAAAACCATTACAAGATGGCGACTATGAAATTGTCCCGTGTTTATCTCCATGACACTCACGTGTATGGTATTTAAAACAACAAAAAATGGCGCGCTATTGTACCAAAGACTAAGGCAGTAGCCGAAACGCGTCTGGTTCTCTGAGGGAGCAATAAAGAATCTATACCCTCCTCCTGCGAGTCCTGTGCTTTCTTGGAAGGTGAGAAAGAGGAAGCTTGGATATATATATATATATATATATATATATATATATATATATATATTATACATATATATATATATATATGTGTGTTTTTGTTTGTTTGTTTTTTTTCTTTACAAACTGGGAAATTTGTTTTGTTGACTGTAGTCTACCTCATCCTTTAATATTCTTCTACTGTAAAGCGCTCTGATACCCTCGTGGGTCACGTTCGCGCTATATAAAACTCTATAAATAAATAAATAAAATTGTGTGAGTGTGTAGGGTGAGCAGTGTGTGAGTGTGTAGGGGCAGTGTGTGAGTGTGCAGGGTATGAAAACCTGAACTAAGTCCACCACACACACACATAAGACCACACACATAAGACCACACACATAAGACCACACATACACACACCACACACACACATCACCACACACACTCTCACACCACACTCTCACCACCACACACTCACCACCACACACGCAACCACACACACAACCACACACACAACCACACACACACACCACCAGCCATCAGTGCACGCTTTCACCCGGCACAAACACCACCAGCCGCCAGTGCACGCTTTCACCGGGCACAAACACCACCAGCCGTCAGTGCACGCTTTCACCGGGCACAAACACCACCAGCCGCCAGTGCAGGCTTCCACCAGGCACACACCACCAGATGTCAGTGCACGCTTTCACCAAACACACACACACCACCAGCCATCAGTGCACACTTTCACGATGCACACACAACACCAGCCATCAGTGCACGCTTTCACCACACACACACCACCAGCCATCAGTGCACAATTTCTACAGGAACACACACCACCAGCCATCAGTGCACACATCAATTGTTAACGCATCCATAATTAACTCTTGTAGCAATCGCAATATGGTGCACTTTACTTTTACACATATTCATCTAAAGCGCAGCATGCCACCATTGCTACAATTCCAATCCAACCCACATAATTCCACTACACACCACATGCAAACACTCCATAACACATGGCTAAAAGACATTGCCATTTACAATGCTATTAGCTCTAACTCAAATAAATCCGAGACCTATTGCATTTCCAATGCTTGTTTAACTTGTCTCTAGTTCATTGCAAATCTTATCATTACTAATTCAAATTGTGTCAGCTTTAGCTTATTTGCAATGCAAACTTTATCTCAATAAGTTGCTGTAACAAGCTGCAAGTCCGCTATGGAAGCCCATTCATGTGCTATTTATTTTCCACATAAGGTTGCAAGACCATAAAGTTGAGTTTTCAGAATTTTGAGTAGGTTCTCTCCTGCGCACCACACTCCTGTACTAAGGTTAAAAGTGACCTGACACCGCCTTTCAGAGGTTCTTGCATCCACCCAAGTCTGGCCTGGCACTGGTGCGTCCCAGTCTGGCACACACCGGGTGATGATCTCCGCACCTCCTTCTAGACCCCAGCTCACTACTGTTTGCAGTCTTTCACTCACCCCTCACATCCCTAGCACTCATCCTTCACACCCCAGGCCTGGCAGTCACTCCTCGCACCTGGCACTCACCCTTCTCCCTCTCTGGCACTCAGCATTGACTCTCGGTGATACTCAACTGTCACCTCCCTGACACTCACCCTTGCCCCTCCTGGTACTCATACTTCCCCTCCCTGGCACGTATCCTTCACCTCCCTGACACTTACCCATGTCCCTCCTCGCATTCACTACTCGCCTCCTTGGTACTCACCCTTTACCTCCCTGGCACTAGCCCTTTATACCCCTGGCCTGGCAACTACCCTTCACCCCTTGCACTCACCCTTCCCCTCCCTGGCACTCACCCTTGACCCTCGTGACTCTTATGTCTCACCTCCATGGCACTCAACCTTCACCTCCGTGGCACTAGCCCTTCACCCCCCTGGCCTGGCAGCTACCCCTCACCCCTGGCATTCATACTTCCACTTCTCAGCACTCACCCTTCCCCTCCCTGGCACTCATCCTTGACCCTCCTGACTCTTACGTCTCATCTCCCTGGCACTCACTCCTCACCTCTCTGGCACTTACCCTTCACCCCCATGGCCTGACAGTCACCCTTGTCCCTCCTGGCATTCCCTCCTCACCTCCCTGTCACTCACCCTTGACCCTCCTGACACTAGCCCGGTTTCACCCAAAAACAGAAAATAACAAGCATTGGCATAGCCAATAGGTCTCGCCTTTGGGACCTTATAAGTGTTTAGCCACGCAACAGTTGATGTTGTTGCACCAAGGATATTGTGCTGCATAACTAAATACTTAGAAGGTCACAAAAGCGAGACCTATTGGCTATGCCAATGCTTGTTTATAAAGCACCCACGCAGAAAACTACGTTACCCATAAAACCAAAGAGAAAAACTACAGAATTACATCACAATGTAACCACCAATAGGACGCTGAGTAATCTAATAATTATGTTGACTACAAACAAGTCCTCTTTCCTTGCTGTAACAGTCAAGATAAATACTCTGCCTTTCATAAGTTTTATACATTAGTATATATGTTTTTTCTATTTTTTCACATATATATATATATATATATATATATATATATATATATATATATATATATATATCAATGCTCGAAGGTGTCCACCTTTGGGTAGCACGCGAACAGCAGCTTGGTTTATGTATAGGTGAGGACGGGGATCCACTCGTAGACGCCGCTCCGTACGGGATCTGCCCGACGCGTTTCGAAGCTCCATATGCTTCTCTTCAGGGGCTTTAACAGAAGCGGTGTGCGCAACCGCCGACCCACTTCCCCATTTTATATATAACACACCCACCGATGGGAGGCTCAAATGAGACTGTGCATTCTGGGAAGTGTGGTCCGGGAAGCACACAATCAAGTCCTGTATGGACTCCACAAGTGAGCCCGTCCTCGATTCCAAGTACGACTGCTGCTTCACTTTAGTGACCCCCAGGGTACCGGGGTGGTGCATACTCCGCGGCTGGACGGCCGCGTATAAATCAATGCTCGAAGGTGTCCACCTTTGAGTAGCACGCGAACAGCAGCTTGGTTTATGTATAGGTGAGGACGGGGATCCACTCGTAGACGCCGCTCCGTACGGGATCTGCCCGACGCGTTTCGAAGCTCCATATGCTTCTCTTCAGGGGCTTTAACGGAAGCGGTGTGCGCAACCGCCGACCCACTTCCCCATTTTATATATAACACACCCACCGATGGGAGGCTCAAATGAGACTGTGCATTCTGGGAAGTGTGGTCCGGGAAGCACACAATCAAGTCCTGTATGGACTCCACAAGTGGGCCCGTCTTCGATTCCAAGTACGACTGCTGCTTCACTTTAGTGACCCCCAGGGTACCGGGGTGGTACATACTCCGCGGCTGGACGGCCGCGTATAAATCAATGCTCGAAGGTGTCCACCTTTGAGTAGCACGCGAACAGCAGCTTGGTTTATGTATAGGTGAGGACGGGGATCCACTCGTAGTCGCCGCTCCGTACGGGATCTGCCCGACGCGTTTCGAAGCTCCATATGCTTCTCTTCAGGGGCTTTAACGGAAGCGGTGTGCGCAACCGCCGACCCACTTCCCCATTTTATATATAATACACCCACCGATGGGAGGCTCAAATGAGACTGTGCATTCTGGGAAGTGTGGTCCGGGAAGCACACAATCAAGTCCTGTATGGACTCCACAAGTGGGCCCGTCCTCGATTCCAAGTACGACTGCTGCTTCACTTTAGTGACCCCCAGGGTACCGGGGTGGTGCATACTCTGCGGCTGGACGGCCGCGTATAAATCAATGCTCGAAGGTGTCCACCTTTGAGTAGCACGCGAACAGCAGCTTGGTTTATGTATAGGTGAGGACGGGGATCCACTCGTAGACGCCGCTCCGTACGGGATCTGCCCGACGCGTTTCGAAGCTCCATATGCTTCTCTTCAGGGGCTTTTTTCACATTTATATATATATATATATATATATTTATTTTTATTCTTACTGTGTTTGGCCTTGTGCGCAGACAACTCCTGTCAGCTGTTCCTGCCGCTTCCTCCCCGTTGTCGACTGCGTTTCTTAAAATATACTGATGGCGCGAGGTTACCAGCTTGGGTTATTTCAAAAATACCATACTCACCTGGGCACCATAAAACATTCACACTATAAGCCGGCAAAACCTGTGCTGAGGTTCAGAACTTTATCTGACTTGAATTATTAATGTACCTGTACACTTTTCCTTATACACTTTTCCTTGACAAACCATAATACCTTAATTTCCTCTGGTCAATGAATTTTAGAATAATAGGCATAAAAAATAACATTTACTCTAAAATTCTTTAAATGACCTCAGACTCGGGAGAGTTTTAAAAAACTTTATCTATGCAATATTTTGTGAGTCAAATACCAGTACATGTCAGTTAAATAACTTTTCAAGGAGGAAAATAATGATTAAATTAAAAATCTTAAAAGACTTAGTAAAATTTCTAGACATCGGTACCTGGGAATGGTGAGAAAGGGAATCGGTACAAAGACATACCACACAGATTTATAATTACCTAGAATGGTGCGAGGACCAACCCCTGGCCAAGGGCTGGAAAAAGGGACTCCCGACTAATCAGAGGCCAACAGGTCAGGACACAGGTGCAGTACAGGACAGGTAACCTCTTCTAAGTGCAACGCCAGCGTCACACCCACCCTCTGTGCAGCTACTCTCGTTACCCTTCTAAATGTACCGAGTCTTCTCCTCAGTAATCTCTCGATTCTTCTTTCAGAATGTTCGATTAGCCCTCTGATCTCCGTGGCATCCACGATCTCCTTCAGCATACGTTGGGTCAGTGACAGGTCTGTGACAAGTCGAACAAACTAACTGACTAAACCTACCTTAGTTATACCATTTTGCAAGGTATGTACCACCCCCCAATATTTCAATATTCATGTATTCCCTTTATTTGATTGGTCAGTGGGACAGGAAGCGGTCATCACACCATACTAACATGAAGTCATGTTCTTTTAGTTTAATTGATCTATGTTCCTAACCATAATTTACTTTCCCAAGCTTTTATTCCTCCCAGCAACATTCATTTAATTTCATATACAATGTATAAACTTTATTTGCATCTTCTTCCCGTCTCCAGGTCAAGAGGTGAGGTTCTCAGGCGCATCGTGGGTAAGATGGGGTAAGATGGGACTTGGCAGTCTTTCAATGCCATGACTTCAAGGTTTTCAGAGTTCGAGTGCGCACAGGCATAAAATCCAAGATGGAGATTTCAGACACCCTTCAGGCCCAAATACAAGCTAATAATAAAGTCAAAGAAGGACTCGTTAGAATTAGAAAATAAATGAATGCACTGTATACCACTTATTTCTACTCTAATCCCATTACTTTGTTTTAACTATTGCATTAGCAGAGTAGCAAAACACACTAGTTTTAGTTCAAGCAAAAGCATATGGATTAGCATGTGAGTTTCAAAGCGGCCATTTTAGGCACTACTGCACAGCTGCAAAGAATTTCCACCAAAAGCAAAGAACGTCATACTACGTAGATGTAGTTGAGGCATGCGCAGAAAAGTTCCCGTGTTTTCAGCAGCCATTTTTAGACACTCGAATTACAGGTTAGTAAAGTACATAAACAAGCTTCCCCTAGATACAAAAATGTTGTGTGGTGCAATTATTAGTACTTACAAATCATGATGGTTAATTAGTTACATGTTATTTCGAGAGGATTGAATACAAGCAAGTTTCTTTATCTATGAAACCTTGCTCCATCAAGGCCGCATTCTGCAATTTCTTGTTTTTGGGTGATTTCCCTCACAGAGCTTTTGTCAGTTTAAGACCACCCCATGGTGAGGCCTCATATGTTCTTGGTGAGTTTGGTGTTTCCTCGGCAACACCCTGCGTTTAATACATGCCTCTATCTTTCAGTCCACTCCTACTCTCAATTTAACCCTTAATTTACTGAATTTTTGTTCAGTTCTAGGAAATTATAGTTTTTTTGTGTAATTGTAACCATGTATGAGGAGGGAGATTCCCAGCAATTTAAAGGTAATTTAAAATCTTTTATTAAAGACTCAGTAAAGCGGGCTGATTCAGTCTTTATGTTGGATGTATAAAAACAGTTGGAAGCCTCTCTATCAAAAATGCTCTCTTCCTCCAATGAAGGTTCTTCTTTCAAGAGTAGGTAACGTGCAGCTACCTTTTGGTCCTCTGTAGGTGTTTAAATGGCATTTGGTCCTCCCACCGAGAGGTGTTAAAGTCGGGCCTCCCTCCTCCCCCCTTCTCATATCCCAATTAAGAGACACTGACAAAGATGATGATGGTGTGTTGTATGACACTGATAATAAGGAGGAGTCTGTGGATCCTACTAACTATGCAGTCGCGATCCGTGCAGGTAACAGCAGTGGGGCAGCGGGGGGATTTCGAGGGATGATGCAGAGGGAAAATTGTTTCTCAATCCATGGTTTTCTATCACCATAGATCCCTTGGTTATTCAGTCAGTTCAGCGGTACCTCATAGAGTTATACCAACCCCGGTTCAATTTCTTCTCCCTCTTCCTCTCCGTTTCCCCCAAGAGCAAACCAGCCTCCTATGCAATGAAATTCAGTCTCTTCTCTCCAAACAAGCTATAGAAGAAATCTACTTTGATTCTTCAAGTTTCCTCAGCCCCATTTTTCTTGTGCAGGAAAAGACAAAAAACTGATATTAGTCCTAAATCTAAGAAGTTTTGGTAACGTTGTAGTGTATCATTAATTCAAAATGGAAACCATGCTATCTCTCTGAAATATTCTCATTTGAAATAATTGGGTGGTCACACTGGACCTTCAGGACTTTATTTTACTGTCCTGATTCATTCTTCTAACGGGAAACGTCTCCAGTTTCAATGGGGAAATTCTTTTAATCGTTACAGGGTGCTTCCCTTCAGCCTGTCTTCAGCCCCTTCGGTGATTCACCAAGATTCTCAGACCGATGGTAGCCTTTCTCAGAGCTCGTTTATCTGGACGATTTTCTCATCATGGCCCAGGACAAGAATATTCTTCTTTCTCACTTGCACCTTTGTCAGGCTCTTCTCATTCAATTAGGTTTTCTTATAAAGATCAAAAAGTCGGCCTGGATCCCCACTCAACAGTTGGCATTCCTCGGTTTCTTGATCAACATTTCCAGCTCTATCCTTTAACTCCCTTTACACAAGGTATCACTCATAAAAAAGGAAATCCACCATACACTTACTCTTCCTCACTTTTCCCTCAGGTCTTTGGCCTGTTTGGTAGGCCTTCTAGCTTCTTCAATTCAAGCTATTTTTCCAGGCCACATACTCCACATAGATAAAACCATCAAAACAATATCTCTGAGGCACTACAAAATCCCATTCCACCTGCAGTCAAAAGTCAAAGTAAAACTCACAAGTCTTGTGAATCTCGGTGTGATAGCAAATACATCTAGCCCAAACCCCAGGGTCTCTCCCATGCTGATCACTTGAAGCCAAAGCAACCAGGGTGGTTAGGCTCTGTATCAATATCTGCCTCCTCGACAGTAGTCGTGAGGGAGCACTAACTAACCCCCAACGATAAATTATATAATTGCGGATTTAACAAGTGCAAAGTAGTTGTCTAAGTTGGACCTCAACTCTGGATACCACCAGCTTCTCTTTGACCCATACTTCCGAAATATTATGACTTTCTCAACCAACCTAGGGCTGCAATGATAAAAAAGACTACATATTGGGATATCGCCAGAAGAATGCCATCAAGGAAACACTGTGTGGGCTCTAAGGGCAACTCCATGTCATGAGAGGAACACATCCAAAATATCTGCACAGTCAAATAGAGAATGGGGGACAAGGGCCTCAGTTCCAACAAATCCAAGTGCTTATTTTTCAATTGCAAAATAGAATTCTTTGGGTACATCTTCTCTGGGGAAGGCATCAGTGTAGACCCCAAGAAATCCACGGATATTCGACAGGCCCCTCCACCAATATCTGCCACAGAACTCAGAAGCTTCCTGGGAATGTCAAACTACAGTGGCCCATTTAGTCCCAATTTGGCTATCCTTACCAAGCTTCTACGTGCCCTGATGAAAACACATGCAAGGTGGAAATGGGGTCCCTCCCAAGAAGGCACTTTAAAAAAAATCATGGCAGTGCTACTACATAACGTCGCAATAACATTCTTCGATGCTGCTTTGGAGACAGTAGTAATTGATTCCAGCCCTGTCGGCCTTTGCACTGTGTTGGTGCAGAAACAACAAATGAACCAATGGGTTGTTGTTGCATGTGCCAGTAGGGCACTGTCAGACGTCGAGACATACTACACCGAAATTGAGAGGGAAACTCTCGTGATCCAGTGGGGCTGCGCCTTCTTCCACCTATATCTGCTGGGATGGAAATTCAGAGTGGTTACATACGACAAGCCCCTGTTCAAGACTTCATCCAGGCCACAACACAGGATGTGTGTCTCAACAAAGTGGTCAAAGACTCAGACAGAACAAGTGGATATCCTTCCTAGCAGGGACCAGGCAATTGGAGCAGTGAGTCTGCAACACTCTCAATCAGTTAAGGCTAGTTCGGACAGAACCGAACCTGATAGATGATGGACTGGTCCTTAGTGGAAGAAAGATTGAGATACCAGAAATCCTGCAAGATGGTGTAGTAACGCTAGCCCACTAAGGCCATCAGGGCACTGCAAAAACCAAGGCCAGGCTGCAGGAAAAGCTGTGGTTCCGCAGAATTGGCACCCAAGTGGACACACTACTTGCCTTGAGTCTGCTGTATTTGTATTTGTATTTGTATTTGTATGTTGGATTTATATCGCGCCAATCACCTACAGGTCTCTAGGCGCTCGGAAATCGATGGAATTTATACCATAACTACATACAACACAGAGTGGTAATGCAGCAGCCTACACTGCACCCAAAGCCCTCCCAAACAGCCATGTCTTTAGAGACTTTCTAAACCTTAGGAGATTCCCCTCTCTGCGCAGTGCCTCTGGCAGCTTGTTCCATAACTGAGGGGCCAACACAGAGAAGGCTCTCCCTTCCTTAGTCACCAATCTGTACCGAGGACAGATCAGCAGCTGAGAAGCAGAGGATCTAAGTGTTCTTTTTGGACTGTACACATCCAAGCGGTCTTTGATGTAGGCAGGTGCATGGCCATAAATTGCCTTAAGAGCTGTGCATAGACTCTTGAACTCTACCCTCTCTTTTATAGGGAGCCAATGTAGGCTCTGCAATAGAGGAGAAGCTTTAGTCCTTCTGGGGAGTCCAAAAATCAATCGCGCCGCGTCGTTCATCACAACCTGCAGTCTATTTGTCAGAGTTTTTGAGAGGCCAAGATAAAGGGCATTCCCATAATCTAATCTGGAGATAATGGTTGCCGCTACGATTGTTCGCAGCATGGCCTGAGAGAGAACTGGGGCTAGTTTACGTAGCTGCCTAATGATATTCGTACAGCTCCCCACAACAGAGGAAATTTGGCTGCCCATTGACAAATCGCAGTCCAACTTAATCCCCAAACTCTTTACAATTGCACTCGGCTTCGGAGTTGGACCTAACTCCGGAGGCCAGTAAAGATCGCTCCAAGGTGAGGTGGCCGATGGAATTACCAATACCTCAGTCTTATCTGGGTTGATCTTCAGCAGATTTCCCGTCATCCACCCAACCGTGTACCTCAGGATATTCTGTACTTGGGACTGCACGGCCTCAGATAAACAGTGAAGGAGACAGAAAATACTAATAAAGAGAAGGAGCGTTGCATTAATACTTGTTGTATTTAATCATTTATTGACTTCTTTAAAGATCCAGTCCATAAGCAAACTTCCTTTTCCAGTTCCATATTTTATTTACAACAATGAAATTCAAAATTCATCCAATCAGCTTCACAATACAATAAGCCTACGCGTTTCGTCCAATCTAGGACGTCATCAGGGCTCTAAATGCTATTTCCTCCCAATTCATTCCAAAAAGACAATCTCCAAAATCTTTTTTCCTTTTATTCGTTGCAGAAATTCTTCTCTACTAAGCCGTGCTCTGCTATCTCAATCCGTTCGACGCAGCCAGTCCGATAAATCCCGCTGTTCAGTGAAGGACACAGACCTTTGCCAATCATAACTGATAGCCCCAGCATCGCATCTTGGACGCCAGCACCCCGCCATGGATGCTAGTCAGCGCTGACTTTGGGAGTTTCCATGAGGCAAGCTCTTGTTCTCTGGATGCCTACTCCAGATTTTCAGTAGTCGAATTAGCGAAAGCCACAGCTTTTTTCCCTGCAAAAACAGCACCGGAGAAGTCCTTTGCCGGATTTGGCCTACCCATGGTAATCAGGTCGGACAACGGACCCCGTTTTCAAGGGAAGGAGTTTAAATACTATTTCCTGAGTCTATCTCCACTGCATTATCCCTCAATGGCCACAAGCCAACTGATACTATAAGTGGCTTATGCACACTATGACGAAAGCTACCAGAATCAGCCTTGATCAACACGAAGAACCAGAATAAGGCCCCAACAACTTCCTACAAACATACTGCAGCAACCCTCACTGCGTCACAAGTGCGCTCACCTACCACTCATATTCGGGAGAACCATGTGTGTGGTTTTCCCAACCATACCTGCATGGAAACCTGCAAAGATTAGTCACAATGAAAGCAAGAGGAGAAGGGCCCAAAACAATTACCGCTTCACACTCGCTAGGCGTGGCAAGGACTCTCATCTCCAGAATGGCGACAAAGTAATCTTAAAGGATAGACAACCAGGTTTGATATTCAAGACACTCTACGAAAAAGGGATATGGGCATTTATAAACAGACTGGGAACCATAATCAGGGTGCGAAAGGAGAGAAAAGTGGTAACCAGAAATGTCTCATAGTTAAAGAAGATTCAACTTTCAGCACCGCCACCACTCGAGATGGACAACCATGGGGAGGCCAAAGGCAATAACCTGGCAAGTGATCTCAAAGAAGTGTACGAGCACCCCATGTCGCCAAATCCCAACACTGAAATAGGAGAAGAGCCACCAATCCCCACCACAGAAACGTACCAAACACATGCCCCTCACTACTCCAGAGGCTACACCACCAGGGATCAGTGTGAGATTCACCACTTAATGCCACGCTCTCATCCGCTCCCAACCGAGAGACTCCATCAGCCATGTGTAGTTCCCCTCAAAAATTCTCAAGATTTCCCCAGGTTGGGAGGGATGTAGTGAGGCAACGCTCTAGTCTTTCCACACTGTAACATGCAGCCTGAGGCCCGGCGCAGCCTCAGGAATAAATAAAGGGACTGCCCTTGGGCAGAGTCTGTATGTGCAATCCTGTGTCCTGTGTGTCTCTGTGTCCATTTGCACTGCAAAGCCAGCAAGGACCCTGTACAGAGGCCACTGCCTACAGTTTACCCCATGCAGTGATCTCCTCTTTCTGTCTGTATCTCTTACCTTCGGACTCTGTGGAACGCAATCTCACGCCCTGAAGCATAGTCTGAATAATACTGAGAATTGTGGGATGGCAAAGTCAGCTCAGTTACTCAAAAGCAGAGGTTCCGAAGTGTATTCTAAGATACAACTACTGAAAAGGCAGCGCAAGGAGAAGCAGCCAAGAACAAGCAACTATCTGTTTCAACTACCACTGCAGAAACCACACATGACACTTTAACATTCCATCCTCTACACATGTCATACACATTCTTACAAGCACCCATTGGACGCGTCATACATGTTCTATACTAACCACACACCTTCCCCATAACAGGACAACACCAAAAACTAGCAATAAAAAATAGAGAACCCGAAACAGTAGGAACAAGCATTTGCAATGCATGAGGTCTCGCATTAGGAAAGTGTGAGCTATTGGTATTGTAAATGAAATTTTTTTTAAATATGTGTTGGCTTTGAAAATATATAAATTAATAGCATTGTTATTCACAAAGCCAATAGCTTACACTTTCCTAATGCGAGTCCTATTGGCTATGGCAATGGTTGTTGGTAGCAAGCAAGGACAGTGCTGTTGTGGTGCTGAGTGATGCTGTTGTGGTGCTGAGTGATGATGTGGTTGGGCTGAGTGAAGTGGTGGTGTATTAGAGTGATGTGGTGGTGTCCTAGAGTGATGTGGTGGTGTCCCAGAGTGATGGGGTGGTGTCCCAGAGTGATGTGGTGATGTCCCAGAGTGATGTGGTGATGTCCCAGAGTGATGTGGTGGTGTCCCAGAGGGATGTGGTGGTGTCCTATAGTGATGTGGTGGTGGCGTGAGTGCAGCAGTGTGAGGCGTGCAGCAGTGTGTGGCGTGCAGCAGTGTGTGGCGTGCAGCAGTGTGTGACGTGCAGCAGTGTGTGGCGTGCAGCAGTATGTGGTGTCCAGCAGTGGGCAGCATGCAGCAGTGTGCAGCTTGCAGCAGTGTGAGTCGTGAGGCAGTGTGAGTCGTGCGGTAGTGTGCAGCATGCCGCAATGTGAGTAATGCAGCAGTGTGCAGCATGCAGCAGTGTGCAGCGTGCAGGAGTGAGGCGTGCAGCAGTGTGAGGCGTGCAGCAGTGTGAGGCATGCAGCAGTGTGTGGTGTGCAGCAGTGTGTGGCATGCAGCAGTGTGAGGCGAGCAGCAGTGTGAGGCGTGTAGCAGTGTGAGGTGTGCAGCAGTGTGTGGAGTGCAGCAGTGTGTGGCATGCAGCAGTGTGGCGTGCAGCAGTGTGAGTAATGCAGCAGTGTGCAGCATGCAGCAGTGTGATGCTTGCAGCAGTGTGATGCGTGCAGCAGTGTGATGCGTGCATCAGTGTGAGGCGTGCAGCAGTGTGAGGCGTGCAGCAGTGTGAGGCATGCAGCAGTGTGTGTTGTGCAGCAGTGTGAGTAATGCAGCAGTGTGCAGTGTGCAATGTGCAGCGTGCAGCGTGCAGCAGTGTGAGGCGTGCAGCAGTGTGAGGCATGCAGCAGTGTGAGGCGTTCAGCATTGTGAGGCATGCAGCAGTGTGAGGTGTGCAGCAGTGTGAGGCGTGCAGCAGTGTGATGCGTGCAGCAGTGTGAGTCATGCAGAAGTGTGAGTAATGCAGCAGTGTGAGGCGTGCAGCAGTGAGGCGTGCAACAGTGTGAGGCGTGCAGCAGTGCGAGGCGTGCAGCAGTGTGAGGCGTGTAGCAGTGTGCAGCATGCAGCAGTGTGAGTAATGCAGCAGCATGCAGCATGCAGCAGTGAGAGGCATGCAGCAGTGTGTGGCGTGCAGCAGTGTGTGTTGTGCAGCAGTGTGAGTAATGCAGCAGTGTGCAGTGTGCAACGTGCAGCAGTGTGAGGCATGCAGCAGTGTGAGGCGTTCAGCATTGTGAGGCATGCAGCAGTGTGAGGTGTGCAGCAGTGTGAGGCGTGCAGCAGTGTGATGCGTGCAGCAGTGTGAGTCATGCAGCAGTGTGAGTAATGCAGCAGTGTGAGGCGTGCAGCAGTGAGGCGTGCAACAGTGTGAGGCATGCAGCAGGGCGAGGCGTGCAGCAGTGTGAGGCGTGCAGCAGTGTGCAGCATGCAGCAGTGTGAGTAATGCAGCAGCATGCAGCATGCAGCAGTGTGAGGCATGCAGCAGTGTGTGGCGTGCAGCAGTGTGTGGTGTGCAGCAGTGTGAGGCGTGCAGCAGTGTGAGGCGTGCAGCAGTGTGAGGCGTGAGTGTGAGGCGTGCAGCAGTGTGAGGCGTGCAGCAGTGTGAGGCGTGCAGCAGTGTGTGGCGTGCAGCAGTGTGCAGCATGCAGCAGTGTGAGTAATGCAGCAGTGTGCAGCAGTGTGAGGCGTGCAACAGTGTGAGGCGTGCAGCAGTGTGAGGCGTGCAGCAGTGTGAGTAATGCAGCAGTGTGAGTAATGCAGCCGTGTGCAGCGTGCAGCTGAGTGATGCGTGTGAGGCGTGCAGCAGTGTGAGGCATGCAGCAGTATGAGGTGTGCAGCATTGTGAAGCGTGCAGCAGTGTAAGGCGTGCAGCAGTGTGAGGCGTGCAGCAGTGTGAGGCGTGCAGCAGTGTGAGTCGTGCAGCTCTGAGTCATGCAGCTGTGTGAGTAATGCAGCAGTATGAGGCGTGCAGCAGTGTGAGGCGTGCAGCAGGGTGAGGCTTGCAGCAGTGTGAGGTGTGCAGCAGTGTGTGGCGTGCAGCTGTGTGCAGCATGCAGCAGTGTGAGTAATGCAGCAGTGTGCAGCGTGCAGCAGTGTGAGGCATGCAGCAGTGTGTGGCGTGCAGCAGTGTGAGGGGGTGTGTGGGTGAGGGGGTGAGAGGGTGTGAGGGTGAGAGGGTGTGTGAGGGTGAAGGTGAGAGGGTGTGAGGGTAAGTGAGGGTGTGTGAGGGTGTGAGGGTGTGAGGGTGATGGTGAGGGGGTGTGAGGGTGAGAGGGTGTGTTAGGATGAGAGGGTGTGTGAGGGTGAGAGGGTGAGTGAGGGTGTGTGAGGGGGTGTGAGGGTGAGGGGGTGAGGGGTGTGAGGGGTGTATGAGGGTGAGGGTGTGAGGGTGAGGGGGTGTGGGGGGGTGAGGGTGAGGGTGAGGGGGTGGGTGAGGGTGAGGGGGGGTGTGAGGGTGTGGGGATGTGAGGGTGAGGGGGTGTGAGGGTGGGTGAGAATGTGTGTGATGCAGCAGTGTGAGGCGTGCAGCAGTGTGAGGCGTGCAGCAGTGTGAGGCATGCAGTAGTGTGCAGCATGCAGCAGTGTGAGTAATGCAGCAGTGTACAGCGTGCAGCAGTGTGAGGCGTGCAGCAGTGTGAGGCGTGCAGCAGTGTGAAGCGTGCAGCAGTGTGAGGCATGCAGCAGTGTGTGGCGTGCAGCAGTGTGAGTAATGCAGCAGTGTGCAGCGTGCAGCAGTGTGAGGCATGCAGCTGTGAGACGTGCAGCAGTGTGAGTCGTGCTGTAGTGTGCAGCATGCAGCAGTGTGAGTAATGCAGCAGTGTGCAGCATGCAGCAGTGTGAGGCCTGCAGCAGTGTGAGGCGTGCAGCAGTGTGAGGCGTGCAGCAATGTGAGGCGTGCAGCACTGTGTGGTGTGCAGCAGTGTGTGGTGTGCAGCAGTGTGTGGCTTGCAGCAGTGTGAGGTGTGCAGCAGTATTGAGTGCAGCAGTGTGAGGTGTGCAGCAGTGTGAGGCGTGCAGCAGTGTGAGGCTTGCAGTCGTGTGAGGTGTGCAGCAGTGTGTGGCGTGCAGCAGTGTGCAGCATGCAGCAGTGTGAGTAATGCAGCAGTGTGCAGCAGTGTGAGGCAGGCAGCAGTGTGAGGCGGGCAGCAGTGTGCAGCATGCAGTAGTATGAGTAATGCAGCAGTGTGCAGCGTGCAGCAGTGTGAGGCGTGCAGCAGTGTGTGGCGTGCAGCAGTGTGAGGCGTGAGGGGGTGTGAGGGTGAGGGGGTGAGAGGGTGTGAGGGTGAGAGGGTGTGTGAGGGTGAGGGTATGTGAGGGTGAGAGGGTGTGAGGGTGAGTGAGGGTGTGTGAGGGTGTGTGAGGGTGTGAGGGTGTGAGGGTGATGGTGAGGGGGTGTGAAGGTGAGAGGGTGTGTGAGGGTGAGAGGGTGTGTGAGGGTGAGAGGGTGAGTGAGGGTGTGTGAGGGTGTGTGAGGGGGTGTGAGGGTGAGGGGGTGTGAGGGTGAGGGGGTGTGAGGGGTGTATGAGGGTGAGGGGGTGAGGGTGAGGCGGTGTGGGGGGGTGAGGGTGAGGGTGAGGGGGTGGGTGAGGGTGAGGGGGTGTGTGAGGGTGAGGGGTGTGAGGGTGAGGGGGTGTGAGGGTGGGTGAGGGTGAGTGAGAGGGTGTGTGAGGGTGAAAGGGTGTGAGAGGGTGGGTGGGTGAGGGGGGGTGTGAGGGTGAGGGGGTGTGAGGGTGAGGGGGTGTGAGGGTGAGGGGGTGTGAGGGTGAGGGGGTTTGAGGGGGTGGGCATGTGAGGGGGTGGGGATGAGGGAGGGTGATGGTTGTGAGGGTGAGGGGTGACGGGGTGAGGGGGGTGAGGGTGAGGTTGTGAGGGTAAGTGAGGGTGAGTGAGGGTAGGTGAGGGTGAGTGAGGGTGTGTGAGGGTGGGTGAGTGAGGGTGTGTGAGGGTGTGTAAGGGTGAGAGGGTGTGAGGGGGTGAGGGTGAGTGAAGGTGAGTGAGGGTGAGAGGGGTGTGGGGGATGAAGGGGTTGAGGGTGAGGAGGGTGAGGGTGAGGGTGAGTGAGGGTGAGTGACGGAGAGTGTGGGTGGGTGAGGGTGTGAGGGTGAGTGAGGGTGTGTGAGGGTGGGTGAGGGTGTGAGGATGTGAGGGTGTGTGAGGGTGAGAAGGTGTGAGGGTGAGGGTCCGAAGTAAATGGTGGCAGGGCAGACATCATAAGACAGAGAGAAGAGACTGCGTTGTGACTGCGTTGGTCTGTTTCAGAATCAGGAGGGGCAGAGTCAGCACCGTCAGCGAGGGATCAACGTGTCTAGAGGCAAAGCATAGCGGATGTAGCATTGCAGCTAGCAAGTCGAGTGTTTTCAAGCTGAGTGTCCCTAGAGAGATGGCAACACAGCAACAGCATTTGAGGAGCAAGGCTACTGTAAACATTGTTGGCATTGCTGTGGCGGGGGCGGGAGCGCATTCCTTTGAAGTCTGATGGGGGGACGGGGGAGCGGCTTGGGAGTGGATTCCTTCGAAGTCTGATGCCGAGGCTCAGACAAATGGTGGTGTGCGAGCGGCTTCCTTTGAATTCTGATGCCGAGGCAGATGGTGTTTGATGTGCACGCCCTGCCTCACACGCCTGCCTCACACGCCTGCCTCACATGAACTGTACGCGATCCGCAGTTTGGTAGAGTTTTGAACTGCTTACTATAATCTCGCCTATTTATCCCTAACGGGATATAATAGGCGAGACCTAAAAAAGAGACCCAAATTACTGAAAAACATAGTCACAAAACTGAAAGGGTACTCGTCTTCTCCGTTTCATGCCTACTAATGACAGTGTGACGGGGAGAACCAGGAGAACCAGGAAGGTCAACAGGAGTGACTCGGGGGCACTACGCCGACTCGACTTGGGCTGACTCTGTTCACGTCTGAAAGGAGGAGCTTGGCA
The DNA here is from genome assembly GCF_964261635.1 of Lissotriton helveticus. Classification (NCBI taxonomy): domain Eukaryota; kingdom Metazoa; phylum Chordata; class Amphibia; order Caudata; family Salamandridae; genus Lissotriton; species Lissotriton helveticus. The sequence goes on from NC_136068.1 coordinate 1,192,332,623, forward strand.
GAATAGAAAAAGCCGGAAGCACCTACAGGGAGTGTGGGACGCCGAGGAAGCGATGTGAAGAATGGAGAACCACAGCGAGAGGAAGGCGAAGAGACATGGAGGAAGGAGAACGAGGAGCCAGAGACGGAGGGAAGTCATGACGACGGCGGGAGGATCCACGGAGGAACCGGGACGTGGCCCGAGGAAGGCCCTACGGACGGAACAGCCGGGACCCTGTCATCGGGTCCCCGCCTCAGGCAAGTGATCGGGAAGACCGGGCGCACCTTGGTGGGGTGGTGTCACGCTCAGTCAAGTTTCTCGGGTCTCTAAGACCCCCATTTCTTTCCCCCCCTTTTTTCACCAGACACAGCATAGTGAACCGAGCGGGGGGCAATCTTGTGATGGGGCGGGCTGAAGAAGGGAGTCGTGACACCAGTAAATACTTCCGACAGGAACCACCTGACCAAAAGGTCCGGGGTACGGTATAAGTATAATATTTCAGAGGTCCACAGCACTCCCCCCCCCTCCCCCCTTTTTCTTTTGTCTGTTTATTTCATGGGTGCCTGGGGTGTACTCCACAAAAGGACTTAGGAGTAGAGTACCTTAAAATTGAAGAAGGGACACTGGGACAGAGGCACTGACCGTCTTTTATTTTTCTTTACTGGGGGCATGCCCGGCGGGACATACCCTGGAGGAAGAAAAGCGGCGGAGGCGGCACTCATTGGAAGGAGCAGACGTCCCTAAGGCCACGAAGCAAGATAAAGACCCCGCTTGCCCACTGCATAACGCATCCCTACTCTGTGAACCCTAATAAAACCCACTTTGCATAGTAACCCGGTGTCTCGTCCGGTCTGTGTGGGCGTGACAGGCAGGCCATTAAGTTTCAGTCCCAACACCACATCGTTCTTTAAATCCAGCTCCTTAGAAATCTCTAATGTTCAGATTCTGTGTAGGTGTTGGAAACGGCCTCATGGCGTGGCCCTACCCCTCCCGCGTGGCGGGCCCAGGACGACATCGGCCCTCTGCCGAGCCTCGGGCGACCCCGGTTGCCCGACCCTGCACGCCCCAACACTGACCCTACCGGAATCCGACAACAAGCAGCCTCTCAAGCCGCTGGAGACCCCTCAGGGTCCCACTGGGTCTATTGGGACCACGACCTTCTCTACAGCGAGCAGAAGATTGCCGAACTAGGGGCCAGCCGGGTGCTGGTCGTTCCCCTCCGATTCAGAGACTTCCTCTTGAACTTGGCACATGACGTGCCCCTCGCCGGGCACCTGGGGCAGGACAAGACTTACAGCCCATGACCCATTTCTACTGGCCGAAGATGCGCAACGATGTGCACAACCACTGCCGAACCTGTCCGACCTGTCAAGCCAGCGGGAAGAGCGGGGGGAAAGTCAAAGCTCCACTCCAGCCTTTTCCCGTGGTCACCACCCCCTTCGAGCGAGTGGGGATCGACATAGTGGGGCCCTTGGACCCTTGCACCTCCCAGGGGCACCGCTTCGTCCTCGTTCTGGTGGACCATGCCACCCGTTATCCTGAAGCCATCCCCCTCCGAACCATCACGGCCCCAGTAGTAGGCCGAGCCCTAATGGGGATCTTCTCCAGGGTCGGTTTCCCCCGAGAAGTCGTGAGTGATAGGGGCACGAACTTTATATCGAAATATATGCGGTCCCTGTGGCAACAGTGCGGGGTCACGTATAAGTTCACCACCCCATATCACCCCCAAGGAAATGGACTTGTGGAGCGGTTTAACCGAACGCTGAAAGGAATGATCAAGGGCCTAGAGGAGCCGCTACGACGCAAATGGGATGTCCTGCTGCCCTGCCTCCTGTTTGCATATCGTGAGGTACCCCAGAAGTCCCTGGGGTTCAGCCCCTTTGAACTATTGTATGGGCACCCGGTCCGAGGCCCCCTCAGCCTGGTCAAAGAAGGCTGGGAGTCGACTGTCCGAGGTGCTCCCCCAGATGTCTACCAGTACCTCCTGACACTCCGCAACCAGACTCGAAAGTTCTGGGAACTTGCCGAGGCCAACCTGGAGGCCAGTCAGGAGGAGATGAAACGCTGGTATGACCAGAACGCCTCGTCCATCGAGTTCGAGCCGGGCCAACAGGTCTGGGTCATGTCCCCGGTCGAACCTTGTGCTCTCCAGGACAAATGGACAGGGCCCTTCAAGGTGGTGGAGCGCAAGAGCCCCGTCACTTACTTGGTGGACCTGGAGTCCCCCCGAAACCCCCTCCGGGTTCTGCACGCTAACCGGCTCAAGCCGCACTTTGCCCGCACTGAACTAAGTCTGTGTAGGCGTGGGAGGGGGTGTGGCACTGGGTACTGGGTCAGGTAGAGGCGTGACACCGGTATAGCGTTTCAAACTAGGCTTTATTTTTATGGTTTTCTTTGTCCTGTACGTCAGCCTTTCTCTTGCGAACTCCAGGTTGTTCGTGGTGGCGGTTTCTTGACTTATAGGGGGTCCACGTGGTCTTGACCGGCGTCGGGATCTTCGGCTTGGTTCTCCGGGCCGATGTACCGAGGGAAAAAGGAGACCAACAGAGGGAGCCGTTAGTTTACTGACTGGGTACTTCCGACTATTCAGGGGCCCAAGTGCAGTGAGGAGTCACCCGTGTCTCTCGTTACCTTATCTACCATGTGCAGAGTGGCGGGGTATGAATGTGAGGAAACCAGACGGGTAAAGGGGGGAACGGGACTGGAACACAAAAAGGGAAGGTACGCACAGGGCTATATACAGATTTACACAGGGGCGTTCTTCTTCCCCACCCAAGCCGCCAAACGTCTCCGTACCTGGGTAAGCCACACTCCTCCCTCGGGAGTGTGGCACGGCGATGCACAGGGTCGTTGGCCTCCTGGCTCTCCCTCCCTCTCGGTGTACTCGTCCTCCTTCTCCGCTCCTCGGCTCCGGTCCTCCTCTTCTTCTCCGTTCCCGTACTTCCTCACTCGCTCGTCTCCTCCGCTCTCGTCCTCCGGGGTGTAAACACACCCACCATACAGGATTTCCTGCCCTTTGTCCAGTCCGGGTCCTCTGACGTCGGAAAGGGGCGGAGTCTCGTCCTGCTCCACGAAGGTCCAATTAAAGGCGCCGCGGACTCTGTTTTCCTCCTGTTCTGAAACGCTGTCCCACTCCGCCCTTGGGTTGTTAGTCTGCAGGGAACGAGGGGAAGGAGGGACAGGCAACCACCAGTTAGAGGGCTTCTCCAGCTTGACCTTGCTACACTCCTCCCCCCTTAGATTCTCCCGTTCGGGGAGAAAGGGTGCCCTCGACAGGTAGTCGGCATTGCTGTTTGCTATGCCTTTCTTGTGTACGATTGTCATCTGAAAGGGCTGCAGGTACAAAAACCATCTCTGCACTCGTGCGTTCTGGGATAGGTTCTTCTGCATCCACTGTAGCGGAGCGTGATCTGAGTGCAGTGTGAAGGGTCTCCCTTCCAGATAATATCTAAGTTTGTCCACGGCCCAGCGTATTGCCAGGCATTCTTTTTCTACTGTGGGGTACTGTTTTTCTCTGGGGTGTAGTTTTCTGCTTACAAAGAGAATAGGATGTTCCAACCCGTCCTCCCCCTCCTGTGATAGGACTGCGCCTATGCCTGTATCGGAGGCATCGGTAGCCAGGATAAAAGGTTTCTCATAGTTAGGGGGTATTAACACCGGGCTGGAGGTGATGGTATATTTTAGAGCCTCAAACGCCAGTCGTGCTTCTTCTGGGGGGGGTTTCCCTCGGTTGAAGCTGGAAGTCTTTTTCAGGAGATTCGTTAAGGGGGCTGCAACTTCTGCGAAGTCCCTAATGAACCGCCTGTAATAGCCTATCAGGCCCAAGAAGGCCCGCAGTTCTCTGATAGAGGAGGGAAAGGGAGTTTTGGTTATGGCGTTTACTTTCTCTTCCTGAGGAGCGATAACACCATCACCTAACATGTACCCTAGATACTGTACTCTGGGGAAGGCTGCTCTGGATTTCTTAGCATTGACATGGAGCCTGGCTTTTTGTAGGGCCTTGAGGATGCTCTCGATATGTCCTAAGTGATCCTCCCACGTGAGACTAAAAATAACAATATCATCCAGGTATACTGAACTATACTCGGAGTGTGGGGCTAATACTGTGGTCATTAATCTTTGGAACGTGGCTGGGGCTCCATGGAGCCCGAATGGTAAAACGTTGAATTCGTACAAGCCCTCATCGGTGGCAAAGGCTGTTTTGTGCTTGTCGCTTTCCCTCAGGGGCACCTGCCAATAGCCTTTGGTCAGGTCCAGCATAGTTATGTACTTTGCTTCCCCTATCCTTTCTATTAATTCATCTACCCTGGGGATAGGGAAGGAGTCGAAGGTGGAGATGGCGTTTAGTGCCCTAAAGTCCATACAAAAACGGGTGGACCCGTCCGGTTTGGGGACCATAACTATGGGCGAAGTCCAATTGCTTTTTGAGGGACGTATGACGCCTAATTGCAGCATGTCCCTCACCTCCTTTCGAACATTGGCTCGCCTGGCGGCTGGGATGCGGTATGGTCTTTGCTTCACTATTTTTCCTTCTTCTGTCTGTATACAGTGTTCGGCTAGGGGGGTACATCCGGGTTTGTCCGAGAACATGGAGGAGAACCGCTGTAATCTTTGTGACAGCTCCTCCCGTTTATCGGTTGGTAGATCTGGATTAATCGGTAGTTGATCAAGGGTTGACCTCTCATCTGGTCCTGGTAGTGCTAACTGTATGGTTTTGGGAGGGGGACCTATCCACTTTTTTAACAGATTGATGTGGAACGTTTGTTGACGTGATGTAGAGACCTGTAGCTTGTAAGTGGTTTTTCCCAGGGTTTCTGTGATCAGATAGGGCCCCTTCCATTCACTCCTAAACTTCTGAGTGGTCGACGGTAGAAGTACCAAGGCCCAATCTCCTTTGTGTAGTATCCTCCATTTCTTCCCTTTGTCGTACTGTACTTTCTGCTGGACCTGGGCTTTTTCCAAATTGGAATAAGCTAGATCTCTGAGTTTGCCTAACCGGGACTTCAGTTGACTCGTATAATCCAATAAGGACCTCTGTTCTGCCGCTTCTTCCCTTTCCCAGGCTTCCCTGGTGATTTCTAAGAGAGACCTGGGCTGTCTCCCGTAAAGGAGTTCGAAAGGCGAGAACCCTAAACTGCTCTGCACTTGTGACCGTATCACATAAAGCGCCAAGGGTAGCAATTTGTCCCAGTCTTTGTTTTCCGCACTTAACATTTTCTTAAGGGTGGACTTCAATGTGCGATTATACCTTTCGACCAACCCGTCTGTCTGGGGATGGTAGGCGGACGTACGTATGTGTTTCAGATCTAACAGTTGGCACACCTCCGCCATCATTCGGGACACAAAAGGGGTTCCCTGGTCTGTGAGTATTTCTCTAGGGAATCCTACCCTAGAAAATAGTTCCATCAACTTTTCTGCCACGTTTTTTGTTGTAGGAGCACTCAGGGCAAAGGCTTCCGGAAACCTGGTGTTGTAGTCCACTATGACTAAGGCGTATGTGTGCCCTCTCGGGGTGCGTGGGAGAGGTCCTATTAAGTCCATACCCACCCTCTCAAAGGGGTTACCTATGATAGGCAAGGGTTGTAGGGGGACTGCTGGGGGCCTGTACATGTTCTTCTTCTGGCAGACTTCGCATTGCTTACAATACATCTCGGCAGTCCTGTAAATTCCAGGCCAAAAGAATAAACGACTTATGCTTTGTAGTGTTTTTTCGGCCCCGCTATGCCCCGCTGTCAAGTGGGTGTGCGCATAGAACATTATCTGCTCCCTGAAATCCTTCGGGACAACTAACTGAAGGGGTTCACCTGCCTTCCCTTCCCTATACAGAAGGTCATTCATGATCCTGAACTTGGGATACCCCGGGGAAGGCGCTGATTGTTCTCTATGTCCTGACTCCCATGCGTTCAAGAGGGTGGGATCATTGGCTTGAGCGAACTTGAACCCCTTATCCAACACCCAAGGTTCTGCTGCAAGATAGGCTTCTCGGGGCTGGGTCCTCAGCTCCCTCCTGAAGAGGGCAAGGAAATCAGGGTTATCTATACCCACTATCAGGTCCTCGGGCAAGGAGTCCACCACCCCCACTTTTACGTCACAGGGGTCTCTGCCTATGGGGTGTAGAGTGATCTGGGCTACGGGGTATGGCTTCACGTCCCCATGAACACATCTGATATGCACAACATCTTCGGGGCCTATTTGTGAGGGTAGAACGAACTTGAACTGTATTACAGATTGTCGACACCCAGAGTCTAACAGGGCTTTAACGCCCATACTGTTTACAAACATCCTTACGTAAAAGGAGGGCCCCATCTCGGCGGTGTACATCACCGCTCTCGGTATGTACCCGACTTCCATTGGCTCTTCTCCAGTCTTTTTTCGTGGACACATTCTGGCAATGTGGCCCCACTCCCCACACTCAAAACACTGCGGACCCCTATGAGGAGGAGCATCCATTCTTATCGGTCGGGGTCTCCCAATGTCCTGGGTTGGCTTGAGGGTTTTTTTTTCTTGTTTCACGGGTCCCGTGCTGGATTTGTTGCCCTTGTCAGAGTCCCAGGGAAACGTGCGAGGCATCGCTCTGTTATAACTAGAAGCCATCTCGATAGCTTGGTCTGGAGTCAGCCCAGAATGTTGTCGCAACCAACGCTGTGTGCCGTAGGGTAGAGCCTCCATGAATTGCTCGAGATAGATGCTGGCCATTACCTCTTCCTTAGTACGACTCTCAGGTCTCAACCATTTGTCCGCTGCCATTTTTAGTCTGAGATACAGGGTCTTTGGGTGCTCTCCGGCTATACCTTTTTCCTTTCTGAACCGGAGACGGTAAGCTTCGGAATCCAGTCCCAAGTGATCCAGAATTACTGCCTTGATGGCCGCATAGGGTGTTACCCCTGTAGGGTTAGCCACTTGGTAAGCCGCCTGGGCTTCGCCGGAAAGGAGGGGGGCCAAAAAGAAAGGCCACTTATCTTCCGGCCATCCACATGCTCTGGCGGCTCGTTCAAAGTTAACTAGGAAGGCGTCGGGGTCTTCACCCGGCACATATTTTTGCAAATGAACCCCCGAGGGTCCAAACTGTCTTCTCTCCATTGGTATCGGTGCACCTGGACTCTGTACCACTTTCTGCAGACTGTCCATCTGGGCGGCCATTGTTGCTTTAAACAGGTCTCTGTCAGCATCGGCAGCTGACATCTGCTGTCCTACCGCCCATTCCAGTTTCTGTTGCCCCTCGATGAGCTGCTGGATCACCTGTTCCATCGCGGGGTCCGGCAGTGAAGGGGCGGATCCCACTTCTGACACCACTGTAGGCGTGGGAGGGGGTGTGGCACTGGGTACTGGGTCAGGTAGAGGCGTGACACCGGTATAGCGTTTCAAACTAGGCTTTATTTTTATGGTTTTCTTTGTCCTGTACGTCAGCCTTTCTCTTGCGAACTCCAGGTTGTTCGTGGTGGCGGTTTCTTGACTTATAGGGGGTCCACGTGGTCTTGACCGGCGTCGGGATCTTCGGCTTGGTTCTCCGGGCCGATGTACCGAGGGAAAAAGGAGACCAACAGAGGGAGCCGTTAGTTTACTGACTGGGTACTTCCGACTATTCAGGGGCCCAAGTGCAGTGAGGAGTCACCCGTGTCTCTCGTTACCTTATCTACCATGTGCAGAGTGGCGGGGTATGAATGTGAGGAAACCAGACGGGTAAAGGGGGGAACGGGACTGGAACACAAAAAGGGAAGGTACGCACAGGGCTATATACAGATTTACACAGGGGCGTTCTTCTTCCCCACCCAAGCCGCCAAACGTCTCCGTACCTGGGTAAGCCACACTCCTCCCTCGGGAGTGTGGCACGGCGATGCACAGGGTCGTTGGCCTCCTGGCTCTCCCTCCCTCTCGGTGTACTCGTCCTCCTTCTCCGCTCCTCGGCTCCGGTCCTCCTCTTTTTCTCCGTTCCCGTACTTCCTCACTCGCTCGTCTCCTCCGCTCTCGTCCTCCGGGGTGTAAACACACCCACCATACAGGATTTCCTGCCCTTTGTCCAGTCCGGGTCCTCTGACGTCGGAAAGGGGCGGAGTCTCGTCCTGCTCCACGAAGGTCCAATTAAAGGCGCCGCGGACTCTGTTTTCCTCCTGTTCTGAAACGCTGTCCCACTCCGCCCTTGGGTTGTTAGTCTGCAGGGAACGAGGGGAAGGAGGGACAGGCAACCACCAGTTAGAGGGCTTCTCCAGCTTGACCTTGCTACAGTCTGCTGCTAGCGACCGATGACGGAGCTGAAGACGACTCCGAACCTCTACCAGATCTCCTGAGCACCACTGAGAAGGACGGCTCTGTCGAAGGGGTCACGCTCTCCTCTACCCTGACCCCCGAACAGCACCAGGACTGCCGGAAGCTGCTAGGGCAATTTGCAGATCTGTTTTCCCTCACTCCTGGGGTCACCCGGTGGTGTGTCCATGATGTAGACACCGGGGACAGCCCGCCTGTAAGACACCGAGCTTTCGGGTGCCCGACCGAGTTCGGGCCTGCATTCAATCCGAGGTGGCCAAGATGCTAGCTCTGGGGGTAGTCGAACCCTCCAACAGTCCCTGGGCCAGTCCCGTTGTCCTGGTCCCTAAAGCCGCCGCACCCGGCACGCCCCCGGAGCTCCGGTTCTGTGTCGACTACCGGGGGCTGAATGCCGTCACCAGGAACGACGCCCATCCCATCCCCCGGGCGGATGAACTGATCGACCGCCTGTGGGCCGCCAAGTATCTCAGCACCTTCGACCTCACGGCCGGGTATTGGCAGATCGGCCTCACCCCTGGAGCACGAGAGCGATCGGCCTTCTCGACCCCTGATGGCCACTACCATTTCAAAGTGATGCCCTTCGGCATGAAGAACGCCCCGGCCACCTTCCAGAGACTCGTGAACAGGGTGCTGGCCGGGCTAGAGGAGTTCAGTGCCGCCTATCTAGACGACATTGCAGTGTACAGCCTCCACTGGGATGAGCACCTGACCCACCTCTGGGAGGTCCTGACCGCCCTCCGACGGGCCGGACTGACAATAAAAGACAGCAAGTGCCAGATAGGCCAAGGGTCCGTGACCTATCTGGGACACCAAGTAGGGAGCGGCCAGGTGGCTCCCCTCCAGCCAAAGATTGACGCCATCCGGGCCTGGGAGCCCCCGGTCACCCAAACAGCCGTCCGAGCCTTCCTGGGGCTCACCGGATATTACCGGCGCTTCATAAAAGACTATGGAAGCATTGTGGGGCCCCTCACAGAACTGACCTCCAAAAGGTTACCCGAAAAGGTGCGCTGGACCCCCGAGTGCCAGGTCGCCTTCGACACACTGAAGACGGCCATGTGCACCGCCCCTGTGCTCCAAGCCCCCGACTACAGCAGAGAGTTTGTGGTCCAAACCGACGCCTCGGAGCACGGCATTGGGGCGGTCCTATCACAAGTAAACCCTGAGGGAGTCGACCTTCCCGTTGCCTTCATCAGCCGGCGGCTGCTGGCCAGAGAGCAACGATGGAGCACCATCGAGAGGGAAGCCTTCGCCGTCGTGTGGGCCCTAAAGAAGCTCCGGCCCTACCTCTTCGGCACCCACTTCCGGGTCCAGACCGACCACCGGCCCCTGCGGTGGTGATGCAGATGCGGGGAGAAAACCCGAAACTGTTGCGATGGTCCATCTCCCTCCAAGGGATGGACTTCACTGTGGAGCATCGCCCCGGCAACGACCACGCCAATGCCGACGGCCTGTCCAGATTCTTCCGCCTCGGCGAGGAGAACCCCCAAGAAGGTGGGTGACTCTCCCCTGCCTTCAGCTGGGGGGGACGCGTGTTGGAAACGGCCTGATGGCGTGGCGGGCCCAGGACGACATCGGCCCTCTGCCGAGCCTCGGGCGACCCCGGTTGCCCAACCCTGCACGCCCCAACACTGACCCTACTGGTCCGGGCACCAACCCGGACCCTCACTACCGGCCTGACTCCATCTTGGGCCCATCACGTCACAAACCACATCACGAACACGTGGCCTCGGCCCGGGCCCAGGCCCCCAGCAAAGCCCCGACATCGAGGCACCAAGATCCACCCAGGTGGTCGAGTGGCCACTCAACAAGATCCGAGAGGAGGGAAGTTTCGATGGGCCTCCAGCCGTCCCCGGACGCCTGGTATCGATCGCCCTCCGGCCTCCCTGGGCGCTGGCTCCACCCTCCTGCTGGGTGTCTGGACACCATCATCCCGGCCCCTCTGACCCCCAGGCGCGAGGGTCCGGACATCAAAGGATTCCAGTCCTATATCTGGGCCAGCCCCGGAGTAGGATGGCAGTTGTATCCTGGACTGGAAGCCCTGCTGACGCTGTCACGGCTGACACCAGAAGAACTCATTTGCCTGTAACCGGAAGCTATCTTGGGAGCCTGCTGGCGCTGCCGCCGCCCACCTTCTCTGAACCATCTTGGGAGCCTGCTGGCGCTGCCGTGGCCCACCTTCGCTGAACCATCTTGGGAGCCTGCTGGCGCTGCCGCGGCCCACCTTCGCTGAACCATCTTGGGAGCCTGCTGGCGCTGCCGCGGCCCACCTTCGCTGAACCATCTTGGGAGCCTGCTGGCGCTGCCGCGGCCCACCTTCGCTGAACTATCTTGAGAGCCTGCTGGCGCTGCCGCGGCCCATCTGCGCCGAAATCACCTCGAGGTCTGCTGGTGCTGCCGCGGCCTCCCCTCCGTAAAGACCACCTGTCGAGTCTTGCTGGCGCTGACGCGGCTCGACCTCTCGGAACCCCCGGCTCGAGGATTGAGAGCTGTGCTCAGGGTATCCCTTACTGCAACCGTGTTAAGACTGTCCCGCTACCCTATCCCTTCTTTCTGAGACTTTATAGATCCCTCGATCTACCTGTACGTATCGCCAAGAACAAGCAACCTTTATTCCTGATAAAGCCTAAGAACATATCCTCTTGTGTGGTGTCCGTTTCGTAGTGTTGTACGATCCTAGGAGAAGGCCCTCACCCAGGAGGCCCCTCGGTAACGCTCGGCTACTTCTCGACGGAGAGGTGGACCTAGGGGTGGCCAGTCAGACCTTTTCTGCCTCCCCCGGGATTGCCTTTCTAACAGTAGGGCAATACGTTTTGGAGAGAAGGAGTCCCCTTCCTTCTCAGGAACATCAAGGTAAGCATTATTCTGTCACTTCTTCTACAAATCCCCTAGAATCATCATTTTGGACACATGATCACCCATACCTTTGTAAACAGAGATTCTGGACAGACTCCAAACCTTGCCACCATCCACCCTTACATCTTTTTCAAAAACGTCTGTGACACACACACACAGGGCCAGCCCATCTTGACTCCCCTTTTCCGAAATCAACTTGTAATTTAATTTGAACCAAATCATCAACACAAATACTTGTCATCTTGCTCTTCCCTTTCCTGTTATTTATGTAGCCTACCATTCTACCCTTGTAAGCATCTACAGCATTTATTTCCTTGAAGCTCACACTGGATTTCAGCATTTTCGTTCACACGCCATGGAGCTGACTTTGAACCTGATTTGATTCCTCTTAACAACAACATTAAAGAAAATAAAAGATTACTAGGAACAGATCTTTAAGAAATCAGCTTGTCTTGCCAAGCCTTCCTCCGTTCAATGCCACTTTGTAAGAGTCAATGGGATTGATTCATTGACAACCCTATTGAATCTTTCCCCATACCCTTTTGATTCTCAGTGGTTGACAGCTACTCTTGGACGTCTAATTCCATACTTGAACCTGTAAGGAACCCACATTCCATGACCGGAGTACAGATGCAGCTCTGGTCTTTTCCTGCCAGGAAGCCTCGAGTTGAGGCATCAAGCCCAACAATAGCGGTTGTACTTTTATTACCTTTTTCTTTTTTTGATATCACATTCATTACTCAAGCAGAGTGCTGATTTCTCTGTCCTGAAAAATGCCTTGACACCTGGTAAAGGGTATTAGGAGGGCAGAAACATGTTGACCACTCTCTTTACTTTTTTGAATTTGTAATCCTATCCCTTGGGGACATAATAGAAGAGTGGAGTTCCACCAAAAGTCGTTTTCTTTCACATCATTTCCTCTCTGCACTCTGCGCCATCACCCTCACACTCTACTCACCGAGGGATCATTCATCCAAAAGAGCTCCTCCTGACTCAAGGAGTTGTAGCCCACACCACATCTTTTGGTGGTTGAGTGAAGAGAAACCCTATGATAAAGCATGCCACCTAAAGGTGGGCAAGGGTTTTCTTCCTAAAAATAATCTATCCCTGGAGAAATTGAGGCGGCACTCTCCACTAACTGGCATTAAGTGGCACACAAGGGAAGACACCTGAGTTTTTGTGTGTTTGGATTAATTCCACACTAGGCCAGGTAACTCTTCATTTCCTCATTCACAAATTTCAGTATGCCAAAATGTCCTTCATGTCTGACCTTAAACAGATTCTTGACATACCCCTTAAGAATCGTGCCATCTTTACTAACACACCATTCTCCAAACTCCACTCCTCTTGCTCTTTCCAAAATGCACTTAATTTTTGCCAAGGAGTTCACGTTCCTCTGGCCACCCTTGAGAAATATGCTTCAACACCACACACATGATGACGTCTTCCTCAATTTTTATTTCAATTCCTCTTATCTAAAAAGTGATTGATGTGTCGTAATGCACATCTCTTGCAGTGAAAGTCACCTCTCACTCTTTGACACACTAATGCCATGAGTAATCCCCATGAGCAATCTAGACATGCAGTTAGCATAACTATTATTCCTCCTAGAGATGTATGCATTCTTGTACTGAAATGCTTGTAATTTCGATGACAAATTAGGACGTCTAAATTTCACCCTCCTTCTGGAGACTGGATATTGACAAAGAGTTTGTGGTCAGTTTGCAAAATAAACCTAGCCCACCACAGAAAGCATTCGGATATGCTCAGCAGCCCAAACACAAGCAATCATCTCTGTTTTTATTGCAGATACATTTTGCTGATGATCTTAAGATCCTGGGGATCCATATGCGATCATCTACTCATTTCCCAAATCTACTGTAGAAGCACACAGCTAATATGACATCTTGTCCCATACACACCCACAACACATTCTCTCCCAGTCATAAAAGGGTGTAAGCATGGTGCTTGGACCACTTCCTGGTTAAGACTTTCTAAAGCTAGATTTCGACAATCTCCCTGTATGAATCTAACATTTTTTCAATAAGCAGCTAAACAGTTCTTCTTGGCAAGCATAATCCTCTACAGACTGAATAGAATTTAGTCAAACCAGGTACGACGCTAGTTGTTTCTTCGTCTGGGGAACAAGAGCATCAAGACTAGCTTTAACCAGGGTCTCTTATGGCTTGATTCGATTCTTGCTGATCCCATGTCCAAGATATTCAACTTCCTCCTTGCAGCACCTCCTTCAAAGATCTTCAGCGTTAGAATCAGAAGTTATGGGATCACGCAATCCATAGTTTTCTCTACAAAAATTTGCTGGTGTATTCAAATTGTGGCATGCAGCAAGGTATCACTCTGATCGCACAGTGTAACACACAAAGGGGTAATCATCATTCCTCCCAACATTACTAAATGTGGTTTGCTTGGATAGTATTCGTTTTGACCTACAGTATCCTCCCTCTGTCTGTCTGTACCGCCTGGTTCACCACCGCTCTACAAGAAGCCAGACGCACCTGCAGATGCCTGGAGAAGAAGTGGAGAAACACCAAGACAACTGAAAACCACACCACCTACAAGGACGCCATGACGGACTACCACAACCAGATCAGAGCCACTAAGAGGAACTTCATCCACAACAAAATCCTGGCCAACTCCAAGGAACTTTTCAATGTCATTCAAGAATTCACCAACCCACGCAGCAGAGGCACACATATTACCCTATCCCAATATCTCTGCGACCAGCTTGGAACCTATTTCCACCTCAAGATCAAAAACCTCTATTACAACTTCATCGACCATCCACAAGGCGCCACAGACGGCCCTGTCCCCCAGAAACACCAGCCAGCCCACCATCTCCAACTGGACACCGATCACGGCCGAAGACACCGCCTCGCCATGAAAAGCATCCACTTGGGGGCCCCCACGACCCCTGCCCCCCTCACATCTACCACAGAGCCGCGGCCGCCATCTCACCCGAACTACAACGCACCATCAACACCACCTTCACAACAGGTACCTTCCCAGACGACTGGAAGCGCGCAGAAGTCAGACCTCTGCTCAAGAAGCCCACAGCTGACCCCACCGACCTCAAGTACTATTGGCCCATCTCGCTCCTCCCCTTCGCAGCCAAGGTTGCAGAGAAAACAGTCAACAGGAAACTAACATGATTCATTGAAAAGAACGCCATCCTTGACCCGTCCCAATCCAGATTCCGAAGCAACCACAGCACAGAGACTGCCCTACTCGCCGCCACAGACGACCCTCCTGGACCAAGGCCACACTGCAGTCCTCATCCTACTCGGCCTTCGACACCGTCTCCCACCGCACACACTAGTCGCCAGACTACACGACGCAGGCATACAAGGAACAGCCCTGGACTGGATCCGATCATTCCTCACCGGAAGAAGCCAAAAGATCAGACTCCCACCCTTCCTCTCTGACCCCACGAAAATCACCTGCGGAGTCAGACAGGTTTCATTCCTGAGCCCCACCCGCTTCAACAACTACATGGCCCCCTCGCAGCCATCGTCCGACAACACGGCCTCAACAACGTATCCTACACCGATGACACCCAGCTCATCCTCTCCCTCACCAAAGACCCCACCACTTGCCAAACTCAACTTCCAAAAAAGAATGCAAGATGTCACAGTCTGGATGACCAACTGCTGCCTGAAGCTCAACGCCGGGAAGACAGAAGTCCTCGTCCTCGGTACCACCCCTTCTGCATGGGACAGCACCTGGTGGCCGACCGCCCTCTAAAGCCCACCTAGCCCCTCAGACCACACCAAGAACCTCAGCATTGTACTCGACTCATCACTCACCATGAACCGACAGGTCAACGCCGTCACCTCCAGTTGCTCCAATACCCTCCGCATCCTCCATAAGACCTTCAAGTGGATCTCCCCTGAGTCAAGGAAGACAGTCACCCACTCACTCATCACGAGCAGACTGGACTATGGAAACGCACTCTACACCGGCATCAACAAGTCCCTACTCCCCAAATTCCAGACAATAAAGATCACCACCACCAGACTCGTCCTCGGCATCTCCCGACACATCAGTCAACACCTATGAAGTCTCCACTGGCTCCCCGTGGAGAAAAGTCACTTTCAAAATCCTCACTCACGCCTACAAATGCCTACACAACAATGGACCCAAATACTGCAACGACCGAATCAACTTCCACGTACCCAAAAGAAACGTCCGGTCTTCCAACCTCGCACTGGCCGAAACCCCGTGCATCCACAGAGCCAGAGTAGGCAGAAGATCCTTCTCTCACATTGCAGCCGAAACCTGGAACGAGCTACCGGCAGACATCAGACGCGCTCCACCCCCACCGAACACCTTCAGGAAGACCCTCAAGACCTGGCTTTTCAGCTAAACAGACCTGGTGGTGATTCCAGTTCGTGTTTTCGTTGGTGCTGGAGCTGAATCTGACCTGAATCTGGGAGCGGCCGAACGGAGTGGCTGTGGACATTGTATTGCTGCAAGGTGGGATTGCGAGTGGAAGTAGTGGCGGTAAAACCACGAGGGGATTGAGCCCAGCTGCGTGGTGTGAATGGCTTTTACAGCCTGTAAAGCACTACTGACGCCAAAACCATCTCCATGCTCTTACTCCCCCCCGCACCCCTGCAACTCCGCCACTATTCTTTCGGTGAGGATTGGAGTTTCCTCGCTTCCACAAGATCCGTGGTTCTTCGGTATTGGAAAGAACTTTACCCGTCTATGCATTCCCCCCGGCAGCGTGCTGACTGCAGAGCGGTGCAGTCTTTGGATATTGGTGACTCGCGGTGAGAGATCGCACCGGAGTCAGGAGTTAGAGTCTACATCTCGGAGCTACTGGAGCGTCCTCGTTCCGCTAGGCGCAGCTGTGCCTTGTTGGTTGTTCTCCGCACCTTCGGCTTCAACGGCGGTTGGAGTCCGGTATCTGCATGGGCTCATGCAGCTGACTCTTTGAGGAGGAACCAGCGCTGAACACAACTTGTTATTGCTGAGCTGAGCATTCTTGCTCAGAAAGATGCTTTCACTCATGAATCCAAATACCATGTGTAGCACTTAGAAACTGCATCACTCTGCGAAGCCGTGGAGAGCACTCTGAGTTCGCCGTGAGCGACAGCAGTAGCAGCATCGGCAGCCGTTAAAGAACGCCAACGAATTGCGACCACAGCGGTCTGAGCTCTCTTCACAAAAACCCAACAAAACGCCGACCGGACAGAGGCCTTGAAGCCGGCAAAGTGGCAAGTGATGAGCCCCGTGGCGTGTGTGCAGCGAATGAGCGGGAACACCGGGAGTACCACACACTGGGAACCACCGCGGAAGATCAGCAGAGACAGCGGACTGCCCAGGGTAACAAGTGGCTGCGGTTTAAGGACCACGGGGCAAGCGAAGAGTCAAGCGAAGAGTCTCCAGCACGCCAGCGTCTGCCTTCCACCCTGCCACCCGGCCATCTTCCTTTCTGCTCCCCTGCACCTCTGTACATCTGCTCCGGCGTGTCCCAGTGAGTTTCCAGGCAGAGGCAGCTTCGAGGGGAGATCCAGTCCAGGTCTTGCGGAGTGATCACGTGAGCAGATGCAGCATTGGCAGTAGCAGCGGCGGCGGTGAAGCGGTGGCGGTAGTGGGAGCCCAGGAGAACCGCGGAACTGTGAACGCGAGAAACCGCAAGCCGCATGAGGTGCTACAGTGCTACAGCTATAGCGAAAGTCTAGGATCACAGCAGGAGTGGCGTAGGAGTTGCCCTGCTGCAGTGTTGTGGAAAGCCGCGGATCCCACGAATTGTAGCAGGACTATTATATAGAGGCTGCACACAGAGGCTGCAGCGTGGAGTCGTGGGATTTGCAGGAGGCTGCGAGGGGGCTATATCAGTCCTTGCCAGGAGAGCGGAGTTCCTGTCTCAGGCTTCCCGATTCATCGAGTGCAGAGCTGCAGGGGACGGAACCTAGAACAAGGTGGTCTTACCCTAAGCTAAAGCCTCAGCCTTAGTGCCGGTTTTGTTTTGATTTGGTTTGGGCACCAGGTACCAGGCACTAGTTAAGCCCAGCAAGCAACCTTTGCAACCCCAGGCGAAGCACGAACCTTACTGTATATTTCAAGAGCATTTCAGCGGCGTAAGTCTCTATCCTATGCGCAAGATGACCTCTAAACAATTACGCTCCGGTCGCGTACTTACCTCATCTCCTAGCTGTATAAGGAAATTGAGGAGATCATATAGTGGAACAAAAAATTTACAACATCTTTGCTATAAATCTCAATCTCAATCAACTATTACGGGTTTCTTTCGGAAAGCTCCCCTGACTGTTCCTGCAGAGGCAATATTGGGACAAGATAGCATGTATTCCAAGTTTGCCTTAGTAACATCGCCCCACCTGTCTACAGGGGAAGTTCAGGGAAACGCTCATGGTTCCACGGGGAGTTCGAAAATGTCCCAAGAAGGGGCAAGGGGCCAGATAAGATCAGGCACGGAAGATGAACCAATTAGCTCTTTACTAGATATATCTTCAAGGACAAACTTGGTTCCTGGCCCTTGCGGTAACGATCCCATCCAATGGTTTCAACAGTCACAACATAGCCTATACACCCCTTCGATTCCATCAAAAACGGAGTTTCCTGCTGTTGGTATACCTGTTGCTTCGGATGCTGATCAGCATGCAGTCATGGGTTCGGATCATCCTCTTAACCAGCAGAATCAGGAATCCTCTTCATTGAGCAGAAAAAAATCATCCAGCAAGATCGAGGGTAAATATGTTGCCATTATGGAGGGGAACATCGGCAAAGGACTCAGTGTAGAGGGTGTGTTTGGGGATGTTGTAGGAACTAGGGAGGATGCCGGGAAGGATATTGTTGCAATTGTGGAAAAGGCTTCATTTAGTGGAGAACCCAACTTAAGGGAAGACTTTACACTCCCAGACATTGACACTGATGTTCAAACAAGGGGGTGGGGAGCCATTAGCATACACCCTGCGAAGAACTCTGTGAAGAGCGGGTATCCAATGAGCAGTCCGATAGAGAAGAACATTTGCACCGTAAACTCCCCCCACAGGCGCCTCTCAATGCCACTATTATATTTTAGTACAAGTCCCCTGAATGGTAACTCCGTGGAGTCCGTCTATGATGCTAATGATGTTTATGATGTATTTTTGCCTTGTTCACAACCAAAGTTGAGCAACGAGAGGGATGGTGTGCCTTCAGAATTCTTTGTATGCATTGAAAGACTTTTAAGTTCTATTTTGCCTTTGTTGGAGAAATCTGTTTTTAGCACAGATCATATGCTGGAAATGATCTCCGTAATGCTGTTTGAAATACAAAAAGTAAATAAATTAGGCACCATTATTCCCCCCTCCATTATACCTGCACGATTGGATGAACAAATCGATGTTAGTCCCCCTTTATTTGCATCCCGCGTAGAACATAGAGACGTGTCTGTTCAAGCAGGTACGCCTCTCTTCTCACTGTCCCCAATAGAAGCTTCCTGCAACCTTGAAAATGAAGAGCTAGGTTTAAGCTTACTCTTTTAGGAAGCTGCAGTGGGCCCACTTCTGGGACACGTCCCACTAAAACTTTACCCTTTAGTTATCAAGGGGAAAAGGGGGGCCGGTGAAGCCATTAAGGAAGCAGAGAATATTGAGGGTCATGTTGGGCAAAATGGCGGAGTGATAGAGGGGGAGGTTCAAAATCCATTTGCCCCTCAGGCCCAACCTCCAAACCCCCTGATGGACTTGGGAACGAAAGTAGTGAAGAGGGGTGGGCTCTTAACACACTGCAAAGGAGAAAACAGGAATAAGAAACAAAAAAGGAGAAGTTGATTACCTAAAAGAAAAATGTCAAAGTTACACTTCCCACAGATCCCAGATAGTCAGAGTGTTGCTCAGACTGCAACGGAGGAGGGTGGTTGTCAACTACTCACTGGAGAAGGTGCACCCAGGAATCCAGTTGCAGTACTTCCGTCTCCTAATGGGAGAGTTGGGGCTACCGGAGCAGTAGCGGCATCATCAAGTTTTCCGCTGCAGTCCCCTTTAGTACCTAATTCTCTTCTGCCTAGTGAGGGGGATGATCCCTTGGGGAGGAGAAATATATTGGGAGCTGGAGACCCTACATTTCAAATATGGTCCACAGTTCGGGGGGTTGAACCAGATGGTAAACTAGAGGTGAGGTCTCTTACACAGATCGAGTCCAACGCGAAGGTTCAGGTGGTTAATAATGGCGATAAGGTGCCTCTATGGATTCCACAAAGAAATGCGGTAAAGAAAGTCAATACAGTGCAGACCGCTTCATCGCCCATAGTGGATTTCATCTGGCTATTTGAGTCCGAATTTGTTCCGATGATGAGCTAAACAGATCTGCGGACTCCCCCCCCCCCCACCCCCCATCGCCATGAGACCCTCACGGGTGAATAGATCACTTACAATTCCCTGATTGATAGCACAGCGCCGCAAGGAATCTTGCAATGCTGCCCTGCGTCATAATGAAATGGCAGGAATGCGCCATATTTATGAGATACGGCGCATTCCCCTTCTTTTCCCCTGCACTGGCACACAATGATATGCCATGGCCAAACGCAGGCACCCTTGCACCATGGTGCAAGGGTGTCTGTTTTGTAGGGGTGATTGTTTTTGTGCAGGAAGGTGTCCCTTCCTGCACAAAAACAATCACGAGAGGTGTTTCCCCTTTTTATGTGCGCTGCATTCTGCAGCACATATAGAAAGAGGAAAAACGAGTCGAAATGAGGATATTTCTCCTCGTTGTGCCTCCCTAACAACACCCCTGAGATTGCATTAGAATCGGACATATTCCCAGGTTTATAATTCCTTGTAAATCTGGAAATGCTTCAGATTTCATGGGTTTTGCGTGGTAACACCCACAGCAAAACCCATGGAATGCCCCTTTCACACAGTGCACTGCGTGAAAGGGGAACATATTTACAAGGCCAAGAAAAGCCACATAAAGTGGCTTTGCGTGGCCTTGTAAATATGCTGCTGCACATGGTGCCACCAGTGTCAAAAAGTGATGCCCCAGCAGCGCAAAAGTGCCGCTAGGGGCCTCGTAAATGAGGCCCTTAGAGTGTAGCAAGCGAAATCAATTGCAGGGTGTTAGACCTGGCATCATTGGCGTGGGTCTCCCTGTAGTGTAGTTCCTATATTCCCAATAGTCTCTGCTCATTGGAATAATATATCCTATAGATTAGACGTAGGACTGAGGTCGACTAGGTCTCTATCGAATATACTAGACTAAATTGTGAGTGCCAGCTAGCTAAGAGGTCACTAGAAACTTTCTCGAATGAACAAGAAGGGATTAGTTTCTGACAACCGCATAAACATGACAACTTTGTTTCCCAAGAATAAGAAATGTATCTCTAGAGTCGTGGAAACAATAGATAAATATTTCACTCAGTCAATCGTGCATGCTTCGTTTCACCAGAGGTGCAGAGAAATAGAGAGACGGGCGTTTTCAATAAAAGTATTTATTGAACAGTCTTCTTTCTCATGCAGAGGAAATGAACTGCTACAATCGTATTACTGGTTACAAAGTACAATGGGTAAAGTACAAAGAGTATTATAAAATAATACTGTAAAAGCATGATATGGTTTTTAAGCCATATAAAATAACATAGAATACATACATTAATGAATAAAGACTAAAAGTACTCAACTGGTGCTTCTAAAATATGCCTACCCCAGGATACCTAACCTAGGTCTAGTACAAGGGAAGAAGTTAGTGAGTTGTAGCTTAGTTTCAGTATTCTTTTGCCAAGAACCTATCCAAGAATTCTCTACGGGTCTAATCAGCTCCCTACCTTGGTTTAGAATGAAGGAGGTCTGGTGTCTCTCTCTCAGGACTCAATTTCCCAACAACCCGCAAGGGTAGCTTGGAAACACTGGAGCTGAATTTCTCGGCAAGAGAAAAGACAGCGTCTCTCTCAGTGCGTCTGCTGGAGGGTCGGCTTTCTTCGGGACTTGCTTCGGCAAGCTGTGTCGAAAAGGTAGATAGTCAAACTGGTCCAAACCACTGTGTGTTTGTCTGGGCAAGTGTGGGCATATTTTATACCTTGAAGGTGCCGAGTTTGACGTAAGGTTGGACATAATAACGTCATCAAAGACTCAGTTCTTTGAATACTCAATGAGTTCTTGGTTAAATCAATATTCAAGCAAGGGGAAGTCCTTGACTGCTGAAGGCGGGTTTTTCCAAGAAATCGTTGTGGATTTTCGGAACTAGTGGAAGTAGCCATGCCGTATTTGGACTGCATAGGCTAAGTCCAAATATGGTTATGATTTCTATGCCTATATACGGATAGGGTGATTTATACCTATATATGGGCATGAATCGGGAAAATTACACTAGGGTCCTAAATTCATATACAACACCCACTCCACTTTATTATGTTTAACATTACTAAATTATAAGCACTAAAACATATCTAAAGCATGTGTTTACAATCCCACCCAAAATACACAAATTCATTTCAACATGGTTGCACACGAAGAATGAGCATTTGTACAGTACGCATTTAAAAGGAATGATTTCATACTAAGCATATAGTATGATATTGGCAATGCTAACTGAATGAATCATAAGTTTACATTTTTATCAAATGGCTCTAGGTTTACAGAAGAAAAAGGTCGAGACCATTCCATACCAGAATATATAGACTGTTAATGTTTTTGAGGACAAGGTCAAATATTGTCTCTAGGAAGTGTTCGAAAAGGAATTTCCTGTTCTCTAAGAATAGTTCTACTTTAAGCAGATTACTTTGTGCCAAAAGAGTGCAATTTTGGAAAAAGTCAAATCAAAATAGTAGAAAAAATAGAGTTCCAAAGTTAGAAGCTTTGTTTTTGAAAAACGAAGGCCGAATTCAGAGTTCATGGAACGCTGTGTGCAGATCTCAAAAGTTATTCTCGGTGTCAAGAGAAAACATCAAATCGTCTAGGTGAAAGTGGAACTACTTCATTAAGTAGATCAATTGTGCACAGATGAGAAGCATCGCTGTCAGCGTCATTCGCATTAGCAATGTTCGCAGTAGATGGTACCTGTGTGCCTGTTGTTCCACGTACCTCACCATTAGCTGTAGTTGCTGGTGAGATCTCTATGAATGCTGTCATCAGGATTGGCAGCCGTTGGGGGCAACACGATGCATGAGCCGTTACCGGACCTAGCAAAGCGTCAACATCCGTTGGCAGTGCTGATGGAAGTGTAAGACAAACCTCCAACACGCATTCATCTCCGCAAAGCAGGCATCGTACAACAGGTAAGATGCAATCTTACCAGATTGGTCTGAACGAAAGAAACCATGTGGTATTCAGATCTCTTAAACGAGCCAAGCCAAGAATCTGTGTAATTCTGTCACGGTACCGCATGGCTAGTAGAGGGTTCTCCATGGTAGTCTGGGTATCGCTGGTGACTGGACTTGCCATATCGGAGCAGAAGAAACAAAAATAGAATTCCTGCTACGAGTCCCAAAATAAGAGGCAGGCCGCCGAACACAGAGTGCACGAAATTTGGAAAAATGCCTAGGACTGCTTCAAAGGGTGCTAGCAGTCCCGAAAAAACTGCCTTAAATACATGTACAATACCACTGGTATCAGACATATTTAAGATACGACCTAACATTTCTGCGAAATGTATTGGACAGTTCGTTGATAACAGGGCATGTATCTCCGCAGAAGTCCTTGCGACTTGCAGATCATACATTTCTCTGGATGAGGTCAGTGGCACAGTTTTTTGCAAAAGAATGGCTTTCATTCTGCTTAAAGTATCAATTTGTATAGAAGCGATATTCAGTGAAGGTCATAACAGTGACTCCCCGTCTGTCTTGATTTTAGGAAACAATACTTGCATACAAGTGACCCTGGCTGACACACTAACTAGATAGGCTATGCCTGGCATCATTCCACAACAGCTGTGATCACTCAACATTATGTAGCTACCATTGGATAGCTGCCTAAAAACTGGGTCTATCACTGCTGCTGGAGAACCGTGCAGGTGGCAAGAAAGGTTATTTGAAGAACCCTCGCAGGCTCCGTGTAAATTAATACCTTGACACAAAAGTGTACCGCTTAGCGAGTTCTTACAATTTTTTCCACTAAGAAATACCTCCTTTCCCCCACTCCAACATTGTGTGTATGGTAAATTCCAGGTCGACTTAACGTATTCTTTACTCAACCTTTCATACAGGCCCGCTGGTATGTGTTTTAAGTAATACTGAAAATTGTCACTGGTATCGTGATGGTGCCATGTATTATCCATTCCACGACTGGTTTCTCAGAAACAGTTAACGGTGATCTTTCCAGTTTTTCTATGCTCAGCACCTTATAGTCTGCTTCTCTTTGTGCCAAAGAGATTTGTTTATCTGTAAGGTTAAAGACAGTAAACAATGACGTGGTGTTGATTAGACGCCATGGCACGTAGCCTGAACGGAGATTTTGTAATGTCCAGCCTAGCAGCATTATAGAACGTAATTGAGACTGGCCATGTTGTAACATTAGCAAGTCCTGCTCTATTATGTTGATGGCAGAGGAAACAATGCTGTCCACAGAATATATTCTGGAGGACAGAGTCGTTAACCCATTGTCCACTACAGAGAGAGCTTTCTCTAAATTAATACGATCAATTTCTCGTATTCTTTCTGCAGTTTCCATTTGCGTGAACTTCCATGCTTCATTGTAAGCAGAGTATATACCGGCGTATATGAAACGTTTTTTACGTGGTTTACGGGGTCCAAGTAGGAAGTCTCACCAATCAACGCCTTCTTTAAGTAAAGTTAAGTGTTGTTTAATTTCTGGAAGTGTGGATTTCTGTAGCCACTCAAGGCATAGTTTTCCTACACTGTATGTTGTAACTATCCCTGGATGTTGTCTCTGGGAATATCTTGGATCTGGCCTAGTTACTGTGAACCCTTGTGTTCTGTTCAGGAATCTATCTTGACAGTTATTCGTGTCTGTGGGCCAGATTAACCATTTTCAGGATTAGTTCTGTTTTGTTGTAAAATCTGCTTTACGTCTACCTCCCCATCTCCAGTGCTATTACTGTCAGTTGTGGGCTTAGGTGTGGACGGTTTGTTTAACTCATTTATCTTAGCCAAGCCAAGACAAGATGTTTGTTGAATAGTATCATTTAAAAACATTATTTGTTCTGGGATAATGCAGGCTCTGAATAAGGCTTCTAAACCTTGTACCTGCCAGTCTTTTGTGCCCCAGACAGTTTTTGTCTCAATGTTGTCTTTCCAAAAGTTAAACCATAATGTAGGCAGTTGAGCATAAAAGTTCGCAGAATAAATTTGTTTAGTATTGCTCAACATGTTTTTAATTCCTGTCTTGTTCATATTTTTTAAATAAAACGTTTCTGGATTTGTGACATTAAAACCTGAGAAGTATGAACATTTTTCATAAAATGTTTTAGAGCTGCCCTTAGGCGGCATTGAACAATGTTCCCATTGAATGTAAGTAAAAACATTTCTAGGGTTTGCCGATTTGTGCAAATAATGGTGACCATAATGATTAAAACAATACATTTGTTCATAATCTGATGAACCTTCTAAGTATTCATGTTTAGTGAATTTAGCTGACATTTCTAAATCTGTCATCATATTATTAACAGTTTCAAAGCACCAAACTTCAGAAAATGTGCTGGGTGAGACAAAGTCACTCAAAGAAACATTAAACTGGTGTAGGATCTTCAACAGTTCCACCGGGCCATAAATATCATAATCAGTTGTGTCCCATGCTATACCACCAGGAATAGGAACGGCTGTGATGTTCACTGATGACAGGTCTCTTCGCACACGATGAGATGATTTGTGAGGTTTCTGAAGCAAGTCGATGTTCTTACTTGCTGTGTCCATTGTACTGTATTTTCCATCTATCATCTTTCCCAAACTTAAAACAAGAATGAGCCAAAGTAAGAGAAAAAGTACACCTAACACAATCCAAAATTCAACCCATGGTGAAACCAGATATGTATTTTCAAGCTGTTGAATGAGCTCTGTGATTTTTTCTTTGAAAGTTTTATTTGCTGGCGTAGTTTCAGGTTCACTGGGATCCTCAGAAAATGTATCAAAGTTGGTGAAATAGCTAGAGGCAGTTCTGTCAATTGTTGAAATTGCATCAGGATTGTTTGTAATCGTTGGAGCTGCTTCTTCCTTTGTCATATTTGTATAGTTAGAGGCTATATCATTGTAGACGGGATTTTCTTGAAGAACTGTTATTTGGGTCTCAAGAGGCACAAGTTCCATGGATTTGTTGCATAGCCCTTCTTTTCTCACTGTAGGCTTATCAAAGGTGATTAGTCTTTCAGTTTGAACCTCTTGTATTGTAGCAAGATTTTGTCGTCTGCTACATCTCGGGAGTCCACTGGGCCTACAACTTATTATCGTCCACATGATGTGGTTTTACCAGGTCGATGGATACAAACCTGTTCTCCTTTCTTCCAGCACGGGGCGGCAGTAACACTGTTCTTGATCCGTGGATTGCTAGTACAGGTACTGGTTTTCTGTAAGAAGGCCCAAATTCCTTCTTATCCGCGATCTTTTCTCTGAACAGATCCCCAATCTTTGGAATCCAGACAGGCCTTGCTGTGACAGGTGGTTTCTCTTCAGTGGTTGTTGGTTTTTGTGTTGTGTTGCTCAGACTTCTTGTTTCATTTAAGTCCTGTAAAACAGCCAAACGGTCTTTGATATCAAAGGGTTTTTGTTCCACCACTGAAGTTTGACGATCAAGATTCTGGATGATCATTCTAGTACCAAATAGTAATTCATATGGAGTGATTCCACCCAGAGAATTTCTTGGCAGATTATTAAGACTACATTGGACACTTATTAGATGTTTGACCCACCCATCACCCAAACCTAATACCCTAGCTGTTATAGATTGCTTTATGTCATGGTTTTTTCTTTCCACTACCGCATTTCCCTCAAGATGGAATGGACTTGAGTACCGCAATGCAACGCCCAAACTAGCTATGGCCTCCTTGTAAGCTCTAGAGCTAAACGCAGGACCCTGGTCAGAATGCAGCGTGCCGATTGCGTATGTGCCGATAAAGACTCGCAAATCTTTTATAACAGTTCGGGCGTCAGCTGAGCGCTGAGGCCACATCCAAATGAATCTTGTCCTAATAGTTGTGGGACCGCATTCGTCCAAGGTGACGTTTGCGTGAGGATAGTGTAATGCTGTCTAACAATGGTGTCTGAACTGGGCTGGCTACACTGTGGTCGGGTATCTGGTGGTTTTCAAAGCTATGATCTCTGTAACAGACATCGCAATTAATTCCAAATTCGTAAACTTGGACGCTCATTCCCGGCCACCAGTACATCTCTTCTAATTCTATTAGACATTTTAAGATCCCTTGATGTGTCAGACCCTCTCCCATATGTGCTTCGTGAACCAAAGCACCTCTCCGGTTCCTGTTTCGAATTACTCTATCCCCCACTCCAGGGATTCGTGCAAAAGGAACGGAGTTTGCATCAATTATGTATGTATATCCGAGTGGATAATTTAGAGGTAACGCTGCATAGCTGCTTTTCATTGAGGCATTGACTGTTAGCATGGTTTCACTGTCTATTTTTGTTTTTGAATGAGTGATTGCAGCTACAGAAGCCGTTTACACAGCTGCCTTCGCGGCTTCATCAGCCAATGAATTCCCTGCAATGTGAACGCCATCACGCTGATGACTCAGTGTATGGATCACGTGAGTCTTTTGTAGTTCTTTCTGTAATAGAACTACTTGTTCCCAAAGTATTTTATGCTTGATTGTGCCACCTCTTGCGTCTTTGAAACCGTTTTGAACCCAGTTCTGCAGATATTCATTGTAAGACTGGACGCAGTAATACGAATCGCACACTATGAGTGTGGGTAATTCGCGATCGGTATTTTCAAGCGCCATCTTGAAAGCCTGTAGTTCAGCTCGCTGAGCTGTACAGTCTCCGAGTGATTGAGTTTTAGTGACCATTGGTCTAAATTTACCTTCGCGCCAGCGACCTTTAACAATCACGAACGCAGCACTATAGGCTTGTATACCCCCAATTGCGGGTTGTGCTGATCCGTCTGTATAAATTATACATCCGTAATGTTCTAGAGGCAGAATCTCAATAGGCAGAGGACATTCTTGTTCGTATTGGAGAAATTCTTGTGTCTTCAAGTAGGGGTCAAAAACGTATTCAACGTCTGTTGCAGCAAGAGAATTAACCCATTGTATCCTTCTTGGATGTAAAGCCTTGGCATTTGGAATGCTAGCTTTTGTCACTGCCTCTAAGGCAGGTACAGGTGTAACGATCATTATGCGTTTACCCTGTGCGAGGGCTCTCTCTCTTCCAACTGCAGTTTGAACCGCTGTCAGAATTTTTTCTGTAGAAGTGAATTTCATTTGAGCTTGTGTGTACAAGTGTGATTTGTAAGCTATTGGTACCTTTTCACCTTCATTAAAGGTTAGGTATGTGAATCCGCATCTCCCTGGGATAATTCAGATCACAAGGTTGCATACGTTGTCGCGTATCTGTAACTGTGTTTTTGCTAACATGTCTGTTTGCACTGAACGCAAAATTTCTGTGTGTTTTTGAGTCCAATTAGTTGATTTGAAATCAAGTTTTATTAGTTCGTAGAGAGGTTTAACCCTTTGTGCGTAATTTAGAACATATGTTCTTCCGAAATTCAGGAAACCTAGAATTGACTGTAAGTTTTTCAGCGTTTCTGGAGGTTGGAGCAGCGCACATTTCTCTAGAAAGTTGGCTGCCAGGCTTTTGCCTTCACTTGATAACTCATAGCCTAAGAATAGGACGTTGAGGTGGGCAATTCGTGATTTCTTGAAATTGAATTTATACCCTTCAGAAGCAAACCCAAGTATTATGGTGTTCACTCTTTTCAAGTGTACATCCAAATCATCATCTGTAAGATAGATGTCGTCGACATAAGATAATGCCTCATCATCATACGTTTGTAGTAACTCTGTTACTCTGGCTGAAAATAAACCTGGACTATTCTTGAATCCCTGGGGGAGACGGCAAAATTGTCGCTGTGTCACCATTATTGAGAAAGCGGTCAAGTACCTACTTTCTGGTGCAAATTTTTGACAGAAGAAACCGTTAGAAATATCTAATGTGGTTTTATATTTTTTCCGCACAATGTTATTCATCAGTGCTGCGCTGTGTGCATTTTGTACTGCAAAAGTTTTGCAACAAGTGTTTAAATGTCTATAGTCCAAAACTAGACGATATGAATTTTCTGGTTTGGAGACAGGAAACAAAGGATTGTTCCTAGATGAGGTGCATGTTTCAATCACCCCTTGATATTCAAGTTGATCTAAGATCTCCCTGACCTGTTTTTTAGGTTCTTGCTTAACTGGATACTGCCTCTGTGCAGTAGGTTGATTTTTTTAACTGGATTTTATGGTGAGGAGAGTCCTCATCCCATCCTACATGATTTTTGTATAATGCTGGAAACTCGGCTACTGCCCATTTTTTGGCATATGTGTATTTTTTATGAATTGGAATGTGATTTGAGAAGGCTGGCATAATTATCTCTTCGCCATGTGGGCACTCCCTGACAAATTCAGGTGGCCAGTCTTGTTCAGCTAGAAGAATGTCGTAACCCTTAGATAGCTTCTCCCAAAAGAGTGCTTTTATTTTCCTAGTTATGTCCCCCTCCATCCGGAGTGTTACTTTATATAACTTATGGGGTACACTAACCCTGGTGTCGGCAGTTTTAACTTGAATGCATTCATTCAAGTCCACTGTCTCCAGATGATCCTTCAAGATCTTGTGAGCTATGGTGACTTCTGCTTCGCTGTCTAGCATTGTCTGGGCCCACTCCCCGTTCTTGAGTTGTGTCCTCAAGTTCCTCGGCATGTCTGATCTTTAGACTTGCTACCTTCTTTTTGGTGAATTGGGTCTTCTTATTTTTCGTAACGTGCTGTTCGTCTTTGGACTTTACGCGTTCTTCTTTTTGTTCTGATCGTCCTCTTCTTTCAGATTTCTGCGAGGAAGTCTGAAACGTACGAGAGGAACGTGTATCAGTATCTTGATATCTATCAGGTTTTCTCAAATTATCCTTATTCCTGAGGTTATACCTCTTTTCAGAGGGCTCCTGTTGAGGAGACCTTCCTCTGGACTGAGAACGCTTCTCTTTAGGAACTGTCTGTTTAGTGTTTTCCCACTTCTTCTTAGGAGTAGTGAGATTATTTTTAATAAAAACTTTATGAGGATTTTCTGTTAGTTCGGGTTTTACTGGTTTACCCCCCAAACTATCTCTTCCCAGTTCTTCATAGGATTTTTCAATAATTCTTGCAAGTTCACATGGCTGCTCTGTTATATCGGTTTCTTTTAATTTTTGGCGGATTGCCACGGACGCTGCTTCACCTTTAATGTTAGCTAATAGTATAGCCGAGACCTGTTTGAAATCTTTTAGTAACTTCATACCAAGATTTAAAGCAGGTTCTGGTCCGTATTCATTTTGAATCTGTCTTAGGACGTCTGGTATTACCGCCATAGACGGAACACCATGTGTTTTTGTGTAGATTGAAGCAAAGACTGTACCCCAAGTGTCACAGTCCTCCATGTGTGGTGCGATCCCCATTGGTAAACAGATTGGCAGAATCCTGTGTTTTTATTATGAGGCGTACTATCGGGAAATACTGCCTCTATTTGAGTAATTTTTTTAGCTAACCAGAATGGAATTTGTTCACTTTTTGCGGGCAATTTACCATTGAATGATTGTATAGTTTGTGGTGTAATTTTGTTTGTGTTCCCCTGGTGAGGGGTGTGCTGTAGAATCCTTACAGCAGATTGGACTGTTAAAGTCCGCATTACATATTGAACCAACTGTCTATGTATTTTAATTAGCTGTTTTAGCTGAGCTAATAATTCTGGACCTGTCATTTGTTCAATGGCAGGATGTGGTGTATAGCTGGCTAATACCGGCCATGGTGCTCCTGGTCTACCTAGTGGACCGTGCCTGGTAATGTGATTTTGGTGTTGTAGGGCGCCTTTAAACCAGAGCTGATGCTCTTGGTAAGTTAGTGGAATTTCAACGTCCTCAAAAGCAACGTATTCCACTGGAGGTTCCTCTACTTTGTAGTAGTGGAACTCGTGTGTTACTGGATATGCTGCAGGAAACAGAATCCATGAATAGAATACCTCTGTCTGCCGATATTCATGTGCCTCTATAACAAATATTACTTTACCACCTCTCGATGATGCTCCATTATTTATAAGCTTTATAGTGATTGTTTTCCTTATATTTACCGGGATGAGTATAGCATCAGGGTCATTCTGTTGGAGACTTGTGTCGTCTAAAACTGCCTGAGCTGCTGCTGTAGCTCTCTCCCTTTCGTTGTGACTCTCTGACATTTTGTTGACCAAAAGTTTGCAGAGCAAGTTTCAAGGAAACAAAGATAAGGTGCACAATATTTTTGGAACACTGTATCCTTCAACGTTGAACAAACCAATGTTATTTATTTATTCTATTTTATTTATTTAAACGTATAATGCGCGCAGCTACCCGCAGTGGGTTTCCCGGCGCCAAGGGACAGACTAAAGAAGAAGAACTAACAGACTGAAATTACTGGTAAATAGCCTCTAATCACTGCTGAAAAAGCTAAGTTTTAAGTCCCTTACGAAAACAAAAGAGATTGGTTTCCGTCTTCAAGGTCACAGGTAGGGCATTCCAGAATTTAGGACCCAGGTGGAACAAAGAGCGGCCTCCCATTTTTGCTAGCCTAAATCTGGGAACGGAAAAGTCACCATTCCCTGAAGATCGCAAATTGCGACTCGGCTTGTAGGCCTGAACTAGGCCCTGAAGATATTTGGGGGCTGAGCCTTGTTTGATCTTAAAAACATGACAAAGGACTTTGAATTTAATTCGGCTCGGAATTTTGAGCCAGTGAAGGTCACAAAGTGCAAGAGAGGCGGATGTTCTCCTAGGGACATTGTGAAGGAGCCGGGCAGCCATATTCTGGACTACTTGAAGTTTCTTTATCGTTGTCAGATCGGCTCCAAGATAGAGAACATTACCATAATCCAGGCGTGAAACAACTAATGCCTGGACTACGATTCTCTGTGTAGAAGGGGGCAACATCCACAAGATTTTTTGAAGCCATCTCAAAGTGGCAAAACAAATAGAGGCCACCTTCACGGCCTGCTGTCTCAGAAACCCGAGATACAGTAGCGGGCTGAGGGGTAGGTCCCATATCGTTGGGCCAATGGTGGGGGCCCCATAGATCCTTTCCCTTGCCCAGTATCACAACCTCGGTCTTGTCACCGATTAATTTCAGGAAAATGCTCTTCATCCACTCGAAGACTTGAGTTACTACTTTCAAAGCTGAAATTTCATTGCACTCCTTGTTAGAAAGAGAAAAAATAATTTGAGTGTCATCAGCGTAGGAATATAAAGTGAGACCGGCTTCCTCCACAATAGTGGCCAGGGTTCTCACGTAAATATTGAATAGTAAAGGACTAAGTATAGACCCCTGGGGGATGCCGTGCACCGACGGACAAACTATAGAGGAGGCAGAGGCAGAGAAGACCTGAAAAGTACGGCCACTTAAAAAAGAGGCTATCCAGGCTAGAGCAGAGCCCTCCAATCCCAGGGACCGGAGAGTCGCGAGGAGGATGGAATGAGACACAGTGTCGAACGCAGCGCTCAAATCAAGAAGAATGAGAGCAGATGTTTCTCCGTGATCGACACTGTGTCGCAGACTCTCTCGGTAACTCCTAGAAGTGTGGTTTCGGTGGAATGATGTGCTCTAAAGCCTGACTGAGATGAGTGTAAAAATCCCGAGCTCTCAACAAAGCCAATAACTAATACATAGGATTTTGTTTTTGTCCTACTCAGTTTTTGGCAGATATTATATCCTTTTACCCTCTCCAGAAATCTATTGGAGTATTTTACAGGAAAAAAGGTGTCTGTGTGAAAAGCACGACTGAGTTACTCTAGTATCTAGCGTTAAATTATCGCCTTACCAAACGTTGGGCCCCATGTAGTGTAGTTCCTATATTCCCAATAGGCTCTGCGCATTGGAATAATATATCCTATAGATTAGACGCAGGACTGAGGTCGACTAGGTCTCTATCGAATATACTAGACTTAATTGTGAGTCTCAGCTAGCTCAGAGGTCACTAGAAACTTTCTCAAATGAACAAGAAGGGATTAGTTTCTGACAACCGCATAAACATGACAACTTTGTTTCCCAAGAATAAGAAATGTATCTCTAGAGTCGCGGAAACAATAGATAGATATTTCAATCAGTCAATCGTGCATGTTTCGTTTCACCAGAGGTGCAGAGAAATAGAGAGACGGGCGTTTTCAATAAAAGTATTTATTGAACAGTCTTCTTTCTCATGCAGAGGAAATGAACTGCTACAATCGTAATACTGGTTGCAAAGTACAATGCGTACAGTACGAAGAGTATTATAAAATAATACTGTAAAAGCATGATATGGTTTTTAAGCCATATAAAATAACATAGAATACATACATTAATAAATAAAGACTAAAAGTACTCAACTGGTGCTTCTAAAATATGCCTACCCCGGTGTACCTAACCTAGGTCTAGTAAAAGGGAAGAAGTAAGTGAGGTGTAGCTTAGTTTCAGTATTCTTTTGCCAAGAACCTATCCAACAATTCTCTACGGTTCTAATCAGCTCCGTACCTTGGTTTAGAATGAAGGAGGTCTGGTATCTCTCTCTCAGGATTAGATTTCCCAACAAACCGCAAGGGTAGCTTGGAAACACTGGAGCTGGATTTCTCAGCAAGAGAAAAGACAGCGTCTCTCTCAGTGCGTCTGCTGGAGGGTCGGCTTCCTTCGGTACTTGCTTCGGCGAGCTGTGTCATGTAGTTAGATAGTCAAACTGCTCCAAACCACCGTGTGTTTGTCTGGGCAAGTGTGGGCATATTTATACCTTGAAGGTGCCGAGTTTGACGTAAGGTTGGACATAATAACGTCATCAAAGACTCAGTTCTTTGAAAACTCCACGAGTTCTTGGTTCAATCAATATTCAACAAGGGGAAGTCCCTGACTGCTGAAGGCGGGTTTTTCCAAGAAATCGTTGTGGATTTTCGGAACTAGTGGAAGTAGCCATGCTGTATTTGGACTGCATAGGCTAAGTCTAAATATGGTTATGCTGTCTATGCCTATATAAGGATAGGGTGATATATACCTATATATGGGCATGAATCTGGAAAATTACTCTAGAATCCTAAATTCATATATAACATCCCTTCCATTTTTGCTGTGCCTCATGTATTTTTGCTGGTGTTAGATGCTTTGGGCACTGTGCCACTGCTATCCAGTGCCACAGTACAAGTGCTCCCTACTGTAAATTGATGTACTAATCAGTGGTTGCATGTTTGGCTATTTGGTTTACTTGTCAGACCCTAGTCTAGTGCCCTGAGTGTGCCCAGGGCGTATAAATCCAAATGATGCTGGTAGGCTTGCAGCACTGGTTGTGCCACCCATAGAAGCAGCCTTGTAAAATCTGTCTACGGTCTGTCATTGCAGAGCCTGCGTGCAGTCTGCTACTGTCATGCTGACTGGGCAAGTGCACCCACTTGCCAGTCCCTAAACCGTACCTTTTCTTCATCTTAGTCACCCCTATGGTAGGCCCAAGGGCAGGGTGCATTGTAAGTATAAGGTAGGACAAGCCCTGATGTGTGTGGCATGTCCTAATAGTGAATTACAGCCATTTATGTTTCTCACTATTGCAAGGCTACTTGTTCTCCATAGGCCAGAATGGGCTGTTAGAGTTATTACATTTTATAATCCTAACTGTCTCAGAGAACATGGTAGAAATTCGAGTTTAGTATGCCTGAACTCCGAATAATAAAATACATCTTTTAGTAAAGTTTATTTTAATATTCTGTGTTTGCAAATACCACTTTTAGAGAGTAGGTATTTGCTTGTCTAACCATTCAAACCTACCTCTGCTAGGTTGTGTATTCCTATGTCTGGTTTTGTGAGTAACAGGGCTGGGGAATTCCAGGAGACAGGCTGAGTCACCCAGTGGTGAATAGAGAGCTCTGCATCGAGATGGGAGGGTGGAGTTGCACCTGAACCTTGAATAGGGCTGCCTTCCACAATGCTGGCTCCACCTCCTGGGAGCGGCTGATGTCTCTGCCCTGCACACTGAAAGAAGAGAAGGAGTCCTGTAAACAAAGTGCTCCAGGACTGTACTTGCCTTCCACAATGCTGGCTCCACCTCCTGTGGGGCGTCTGATGTGCATGCCCTGCACTGTGAAAGGAAAAGAGAAGTCTGGTAAACAGAGTGCTTCAGAACTGGTTTGGACTGGGCAGAGGCCCCTCTCCCCTCAGAGAACAAAGGATTTTAGGATATAAATCTTGGGACCCTGATCCCATGGAATTAGATCACATTGGACTACAAGAAGAAACCTTTACTGAGGAGAGGAACCTGAAGAAACTGAGGAGAGACTATTCCCAAGCTGAAGTGCTGCTTGGGGGATTGGCCTGCAGTGGTTGCCTTACTGCCAAAGGAAGGAGAAAGGAACTTTGTGTACTTTGCTTTCAACTTGTGAAGGATCTCCAATGGCTTGGAAAAGAGCGTGCCTCCTACTGAAGTCTCAGGGACAACAGACTTCACTCCCAGCTCCCCAGAGTTCTTGTGGAAGTGCCTGCTACTGTTTTGGGCCTTCTGAGGAACTGCGTGTTGCAAGGAGCTGGAAGCGCGACTCAACGAGAAGAAGCGTGTCGTCGTCGCTGCTGCTGCTGTCGCAACTCCGAAGGAGCGTGTCGCCGCTGAAGTTGTCGCACTGCACCGCATCAAGAGAAGAATCTTGCAACGAGGTGGGAGCGTGTCGCCGTCGCTGTGCCTGCCGTCGCAACTCCGAAGGAGGGTGACGCCGCTGGAACTGTCGCATTGCACCGCATCGACCAAGAGCACCTCGCATCCCCGAGAAGCACGCCGCAGTCAGAGCTGCTGCCGTCGCGTCTTGGATGTCGCCGCTGTAGTTGTCGCATCGAGCAGAAGCTTCTCGCATCGTGGCAGAAGAGCGTCGCCGCTGGAGCTCTTGTTGTCGCATCGTAAGGGTGTCGCCGCTGCAGTCTGCGCATCGAACCGAGAACTTCTCGCATCCCCGAGAAGCGTGCCGCATCTGAAAGATCTTCACGTCTTTATTTTTTTGTATCTGAACTTTGCCGCATTTCCCATCGCTGCAACATTGCTTGTCGTGGAAGCGCAACGCAACTTAAGGTACATTGATGCAGAGTGTTGCATCTAAGAACTGAACTGAACTAAGCTTAAATCTACCATCTTAAAGTAATCATAGTGTGTATTTTTGTCGTTTATGGTTTTGTGGTAACTCTATATAAAGTCCACTTATTTTGTATATAAAACCTGTGTGGTGTCCATTTGTAGTGTTGTCACTGGGTTACTTTATGTGGTCACAACTGCTTAACTTACAACGCCTCTGAAGTAAAGCCCTTTGGCTCATGCCAAGCTACCAAGGGGGTGAGCAGGGGTTATTTTAGGAGTGTAATCCCCTTATCCTGACTAGAGGCGAGGGTCCCTATTTGTCACAAGTGCCTACCTGTGCCAACTAGAGACCCCCAAATCTAACACAGGGTCCCATGATAACACTCAAGGACACACTGTTTTGGCCTTCGGGGTTTACCAAATGTCTCCACTATCTCAATCCTGCTCAGTCACAAGGAGATTGGCCATGTTGTAGGCCCTGTTTTTTCAGTTGTACCATGTGTGTGAGCAGTGAACATTGGACCATGAAAGAAGAGGGCCTGCAGTAGCCTGAACAGTAACCAGTGCTGACCCACTGAATGGTAGCACTGCAGGAGCCACTTTGAAAATGTGGTGGGTGTATGATCAGCCCAAAATCTGAGGAGCTCAGGGTGTGAAACCAGAGTTGAGACAATTAGGTGCCTCATGTGCATTCATATATGTTTCTCTAGGTGCATGCAACACTGAATCCCTTCCTAATAAACAGTGTTACTTTCTGGAAGTTATGCCTAATGTCAAGGACCACCAACAGTATATGCTACTCCTCATCATAAGGGATTCATCTCTGACACAATTGCGTCTGTTTATTGCACAATAATGCCAGAGGTGAATACCTTGTCAGTTTTCATTGATGTCTGGGGATTCTGTATTGCCCAAAAATAAAAATTTATATTTTAAAGGTAAAAATAGTTTTTTTTTAAAAAAGATTTTCTTCTGGAAAACTGGGTTTCTTTTCCAAAAATGGAAACTGGTATTTGATAGAAAAATATGTATATTTTCATGAACTGATATGCAGAGGGAGACAAACAGTTGCAATTCCAAAATACACTTAAAGTTGATATTTGAATGATATTTCAAGGTGAATTGAGGAGACTTCTTGGTATGGTTATGTCCTTTGTGTCTGAGGGCACCTGATGCTTTGGCTGTAATTCCATAAGACTGGTGGAGGCATTTCATATTGATAAACTTTCCTGGCATTTAGGCTAGTTAACCTTTCTTGAAAGGCTTAGGCGGGCACTATTGATAATTCTGCTTATAGTGGTCACAGTCAAATGTTAATATATGTAGTCACTATTTTACTGTAAATAAATGTGCTAGTAGCTTAGGAGGACTTTTCTTAAGCAGAAGCATCTCTCATCACAGAAAAGGTTGTGGCCCTTGATGTAGATAGATTGTGTTGCAATTATCTCGCCCAGTATAAATCAATACATGGAGAATCTGCACCTTATGTGGAAAAGCAGTATTCATTACTGGAACAGACATGAATGTACCATAGACTTAATCTGTTCCACCAATAAACCTTATTTCGCAGACCTTTTACACCTAAAACTGGTGCTGGTTTAGGGCCAATTGAAACAGGTGAAATGAACAGATTCCAAAAAGAGATTGGCAGCAAAGGACAGAAGATCCTGGTTTATCCCTATTGAGCCTCAAATGATGGTACTGCATCAAAGTATATGCCTGGGCCAAAGAGTTGGAAAATTAGATTGCCCTGACATCGAGCTTCTTTGAGATTACTAGTACACTTTGTGTCACCCACATATATATATACAGAGCCAGGCCATAGGAGCAAATCAACTCAGCCAAAGGGCCCATGAATAGGTTAAATACAAGTGGGAATAATAATGATCCCTTGGGGACTCCGTAATATATTGGCTGAGCTGAAGATAAAACTCTCCCATGTTTAGTGGAAAGGACTTCTAATGAAACATCCTAGCTCCAGGCCCTGTCAATCTTTTGATACCAATAATCCTTATTTAGTCCAATAGAACCTGAGGATTTCATTACAATACCGGAGGCTACCATTATGTATATTTCCTTTAAGGCAGCCCAAGCAGCCGCATACATCATAAAGTAAATGGTTCCAGAACAGAACATTAAGAACATACTAAAGGCATGAGCCCATAACAATCTGCCTCGTTTAAATGCAGCTCCAAGCAGATAATTCAATTATTTTTTACTATTCTTCTTGTACTATTAACTTACTTCCTTACTTCGACTATCCTTTAAAGGTTTACTATCGTTTTGGGACTACCCCCCCTCCCTTCTTACCCTTTTGTCGACACATGATCTCCAATTTACAGAGATCAGCTCCTCATTCTTGTTATTCTGCTCATTTCAACTTTCTGCTCATTTCAACTTTCTGTTCACCCTCCCCTCAACCGGAGCACAACAGCGGTATTTTACCCCTCCTTCGGTACATTCTGGTAGTTTCCAATAGCTCTTACCCCTCCTTTTACCAGGTGTGCGCTACACAGCCGGCGCTCACCTCACAACCCACTCTGCGAAGTCTGCTTCTGGTGTTCAACAGGGGAGAGCTCTGCCGCCTGTAGGCGCCTCTCCCCCATACCTATCCCATTTTCTATGGGTAAGCGTGCTCTTTCAACGCATGAGCTCTCTCTGCTCAATCGGCTTCTTCTCCGTCCCCGGAGCAAACAAAGTCATTAGAGTAAAGTACCCTGGACGTCGCGTCCTCACGTTGCCAAGGTGCTTTCTTCATATCTCACACGCAACAAGGCTTGTCTTCTCTGCCTCTTCTCTGCCTCTTAGCAACTGGCTAGAGCTGATCGGGCTCGCGAGCAAACTGACAGTTGCTCTCCCTTCCCAATCAGCTGCCGGTGGATTTGTGAATACTCGTGAGTACATTTTAAGCATTTTTTATGCCCTTCTTGCCAAATTGCTCAATTTAGCAATCATTTCTTTCTGGCTGACAACAGGCTAAGACTGTCTCTTCTCAGAATAAGACACCTTTGAACCCTACTATTTTCCTTGTCTCCACTCCCATTTCAATAGCTTGCATAAAAAAAGGGTATCTAACCCCTAAAAAAAAGAGGGTGCCAACAAATTATTTCAGCCTTTACTATTTATACTTTTGTTTCCAAGCCACTTATCAATTAAATAGGTACAATGTCTGATATTTACTCAGATGGCGCTAGTGCCCACATCCCTAGCAATGAAGCCTTCAAGAGAATAATTCATAAAGAGATGAGATCATGCATGCTAGAAACCTTAACTAAAGTCATGGCTTCCGGAGGTCCCTCCCTACCGAGGAGGACGATATTACAGAGAACCAGTGCTCCCAAACCTCTGACGATCTCATCAAAATAAGGGGGAAAAGACTAAAAAATAATAAAAATATTGAGCAACCAACCCCCATGAGCTCCCTTGGAGGTCCCAGCACCTCAAGTAATTCTGGAGGTCACAGAACCTCTACTATTAATGGAGGTCACGGCACCTCAAATCCCTTGGGTGTCCTTAGCAGCACAACCTATACCGGTGTCCTCAGCGGCACAAAACATCTGGGTGTCCCTAGTGGCACAAAACATCTAAGTGCTCAGTATACTCAATACAAAATGGGAGATAATGACTT
Organism: Lissotriton helveticus; assembly: GCF_964261635.1. Classification (NCBI taxonomy): domain Eukaryota; kingdom Metazoa; phylum Chordata; class Amphibia; order Caudata; family Salamandridae; genus Lissotriton; species Lissotriton helveticus. Next base: position 1,192,371,526 of record NC_136068.1, read on the forward strand.
TCAAGAGGACGAGACTTCCGACATTTTTGACGAATATGTCTTAGATTTGGACAAGGATAACCAAGAGTTTTACACCCAACCGTCTGAGGACAAACTCCCTTCCTCGTCAAAAGACAACATCCTCAATCCTCTAGGCGAGGAAATGTTCTCCCCTCTCAATTTAAAGCATCCGAGAAGCTCAGAATGGTGTCCTCAAGATCATGTTGCCAAATTCATAAAAAAATGGCTTAGAAACCTCCTGGTAAAAGATACACGCAACTTACTCAGAGCTGAATGCTCAAGACCCTCCATACAGGACAAGACCTGCGCAACCCCTAACCTTGAGCTAATCAAATACCTCTTTAAGCTCGCAGAGACCCGAGAAAAGGGATGGAAAGATCCCTCAAGGGGTGCCAAGATCGCCTTCTTGACATCCTGGGATCTCTGGCCAGGTTCATTGATACCGCCGAAGAGAGCCACGTTAATGGCACACCCCTGGATACGGAACTCATTAGGAGATGGAGCCAAAGAGCCTTAATTCTTCCGGGCAACGCCAACGCCAGCCTCAACTGCAAAAGGAGAAGAGTTGTTCTGACCAAAATTAGCCCTAAGCTGAGTGACATGGCGGACAGAGAACCCTCTCTGAACCCCAAAGGGTTACTCTTCGGCAAAGACCTAATTAAATCATTAGAAAAGTACGTCTCAACCTTCACGGCCTTGGATAAGGCCCAACAGAATATGAAGCGAGTATTCAACCCTAACCTTTTTGGCCGGGCCGGAAGAAGGGGCCTCTCTTCTGGCCGCTTCAACCATTGGCCCTACTCAAGATTCCGAGGCTACGGAAGGGGTTAGCAACCCACAAATCACCCCCCACTTCTACCTCCAAAGAGGGAGAGCCCTCGCTCCAGAGGCTTCAGTTCACGAGGAACATCCAGAAACAGCAACTCTCAAAGTGAGTACTCTAACTCTTCTTCCTTACCCTTCTTTTTCCCAAAAGGTGGGAGGCAGACTCAAATTCTTCTATCAGAATTGAAAATTAATTACTCAAGACCCATGGGTACTAAACACTGTAAAGGGGTCCATGATAGATTTTATAGAAATTCCTACTCAAACTTCTTTCCCGAGAGACATCTCGCTCACTCTAGATCAACAAAAAATAGTAGAGGAGGAAATATCCTCTATGCTTCAGAAAGGAGCAATAATACAGTCCCACTGGAAATGCTAAGATTTATAAGTACACTCTTCCTCATCGAGAAAAAGGACATGGGCTGAAGGCCCGTTATAAACTTAAGGGAACTCAACAAATATCTTGTTTACAGACACTTCAAGATAGAAGGCATCCATCTCCTGAGGGATTTGTTATTAGAGGGGGACTGGTTAGTCACATTAGACCTGAGAGATGCTATGGCCCAGGTCCACCAACCTTTCCTTCAGTTCATGTTGAAAAACCACCTCTTCCAATTTCAAGACCTCCCTTTTGGCCTGTCCTCCGCCCCACGGTGTTTCATCAAGGTCATGAGAACAATCACCTCTTCCTTAAGAGAAAGGAGTATTCGTCTAATACTATATCTAGACGACATCCTCATCATGTCCCAAGACCATTCTCAGATTATTCAAGACCTGAAGACCGTAATAGATGTATTAGAAAGCTTGGGGTTCCTTGTAAAAAAATTAAAATCAATATTGTCTCCCTCCAGAACCCTGGAAGTCTTGGGTTTCACAGTAGATACAATGAAATGTCTCCTTTTACTCCCATCAAACACAATAACCAAGATCAGGAAAGAGATAAGACATGTCCTGAAACAAGAGAACGTATCCCTGAGAGAACTAGCCAGGCTGCTAGGCCTCCTTTCCAACTCCATTCAAGCCACCTTCCTGGGTCCCCTAAATTATTGAGCTCTTCTAAGGTTAAAAGCGAGAGCTCTAAGGTCTGGCCTCTGGTACGGGGATCACAATTCCCTAGATCAGGTGGCCACATTAGAACTGACCTGGTGGCTAGAGAACTTAGATGCATGGAATGGCAAAGCAATTTTTGGTTCAGCACCAGAATTTGTTTTAGAATCAGATGCGAGCCTTCATGGCTTTGGAGCCTGCCTCCTCGTTCAGAACACAGGCTGTGTCTGGTCGCAAGAGGAATCCTCTCACCACATAAACTACCTAGAACTAACTGCTGGTCTTTACGCATTAATGAGCTTCTGACACTCTCTCCAGGGCAGGTCAGCCATTCTAAAGATGGACAACATGTCAGCTGTAGCCTATATAAATCGTCTGTGAGGTACCAAATCTGCGGATCTCTTGAATTTAGCCAAAAAACTATGGATTTTCTGTCTGAAACACAAGATCGCCCTCAGAGCAGAATACCTCCCAGGGAAAACAAACATATCTGCGGATTGGAACTAGATGTTCCTTTTAGATCCCAGCGAGTCTCTCAACGAAATATGGGGTCCTCTGGAAAGAGATCTCTTTGCGAGCAGACTAACCTTCCAGTTGGAGAAATATTTCAACTGGATGCCCGACCCAGGTGCTCTGGCAGTGAACGCATTTCTCCAGTGCTGAAAAGGAGACAATGCATACTCATTTTCCCCCTTTGCCATGATCCAGAGATTTCTTCAGAAAGTGAAACCAATGCTCCATTGTTCTTGTAACACCCTTCTGGCCATCCCAGGCCTGGTCCCCGACTACAATGAAGCTAGCTTGCAACATCCCCTTCCTAATTCCATCCCAAGTAGACGCAGATGGAGGAGGTTACCCCCTAGTACAGGCAGGGAATTTGAACCTTCTTGTCTGGAGAGTGTCAGGAGATCCAATGAACTCGCAGGACTTTCGTCAATTGCTGCAATTCTCCCCAGAGAGTCTTGGGCCCCAGGCACTCACACAGGTATAACAAAATATGGAGATGCTGGGTACGTTGGTGCGTGGAGAGGAACCTGGATTCCGTGGAGACACCTATTGTTGACATAGTAAACCTCCTTGTAGAACAATTTGAAAGGGGTCTCAGCTATAGATCTATTGATTGTTATAGGTCAGCTATCTCTGTAAGACAAGCTCTTGTCAATGGTAAAAATTAGGTAAGAACGTCATAGTTTGTTGAGTCCTCAAAAGTATTAGACTCAAGAGACCTCCTAAACCCAAATATCAGTCTCTCTTAGATGTTAAGTTAATTCTAGATCTTTTCACAAATTGCCCTGATAACACTCACTTGAATAGAAAAAACCTATCTATCAAGCTCGCTACACTGTTATGCTTAGTCTCTTGCAGAATGGTCTCTGATGTCAAAGCTCTTTCGGAATCACCAATAGATCCTAGAACATGTTTGGAGTCAAATTTGAGTTATTTAGAAGAACCAAGACCATGTCTGATTCAATCTTCTATCCATGTTTTGATCTGTGCAAACAAATTGTGTGGTAGACTGTATGAGAGAGTACAACTGCAGAATGAATGGTCTTCGTGCTCAGGGTGTGAATCAGTTACTTATATCCTTCGTTAAACCTCACAAAGCTATAACTTCGGCCTCAATTGCCAGACGGGTTAAAATTGTTATGAATTTAGCAGGTATTGATTTAAAGAAGTTCCAAGCTCATTCGCTTAGAGTTGGTATGGGCAGTAAATCCTTCTGGTCTGGTGGTAAGTTGGATGACATTCTTAAAGCTGCTGACTGGTCTAATGCTCAGACTTTCGCACAGCATTACTGTAAACCAATCGATCACATGTCTGATGTAGTCTTACAAGGCTACCAACATGCATATTGGTAGCCTCGGGTCTTGTAACAAAATTGCAATTCTCCTATTACCATGACTAGAGATTCTGGATTTAATTAAAGACACAGAGGCTAACATTATCCCACCCACCCTTTCCCATGGAAACGTAAAGCTTATTGTATATTTATTCTCATGCTGATGCCCTTTAATGGAATCGTATCATTTATTAACTTGACGTTTATTTAATAATTAGTTGATTCAAATATAACATACTATTGTTTAATTACATTGCTTGTCTTTCTTTCCATTACTTGGAGTACTTATATCGCTCTTTTTTTCAGGTAATCTCTCATAACTTCATGATTTTCACCTTTGGATCCTTCATCATTCTTCCTTTTCCTTTGTTTTGTGATGGTTTAAAGAAGTGTTTGGAACAATTTTTTGAACTCATTCTCTTCTACTTCCTTTTGCATGTTCTTAATGTTCTGTTCTGGAACCTTTTTACTTTATGATGTATGCGGCTGCTTGGTCTGCATTAAAAGAAATATGCATAATGTTAGCCTCCGTGTCTTTAATAAAATGCAGATTCATTAGTTATGGTAATAGGAGAATCACAATTCATGGTACTTAAAGCTGTGGAGCGCTCCAAAGGAATTAAGCCACAGGCATGTTATCATCTGCTCATCTTCACAAGTCACCCAAGACAGCCACCAACACTGTCTATGTGCCACCACCTTATTTAAGACCTACCTGTAACAGTAGAAGAACTGCTATTTAAGCAGTTTTGTAAAAAAAGAAAATAGAGAGGTGGACCAAACGTTATGTACACCCTCAAGGTCCAGTGATGGATTCTTTAATAAAAAGGTTTGACAAGTGCACATTTGAAATCCTTTGGTACTATTACTGTCTGCAGTGTAGTGTTTATAATATTCATAGGGATTAAAGAGTCCCTCAGTACTGCTTTCACAGCAGGAAATGTTTAGACGACCATGTCGTTTTTTTTAAAGTCACATTAGCAAATTCAGATTCAGATAAAGGTTCAAACCAGCGCCGGACTGGCCATAGCGGGCACCGGGCGTTTTCCCGGTAGGCCGCTAAATCTCAGCTTTTAATTCCAAAGCACAAACAAGCATTCATAAGCGTAAAGTTTAGAAACTTTTGAAAAGTTTAAAAGAGATTTTTGTTCAACTACTCCAGCCCGACTGGGGTGACTAAATCTAGCAGGGAGAAAGTCAGGAAGGCCACCAAGGAGTATTTGCACAGTAACCTGGCCACCGGAGTAGTCTCAAGTTTAGTTCCATGCTTTCCATCAAAACTGCCATTTATTTTAATGGAGTGGTCCTGGTGCTGGGGGTGCAGGAAGCTGAGGATGCTCTGGGTGCTGTACGGTCGATTGGTGTGTCCTTGCAGTTATTCCTCGGTCGACATATGAGGTGGGGTGACTTTAGTCACAGAGGTCGGAGTACCTCAAAGTCCTCTTTGACCCAGTAGATGACCAACTGCTGCTGTACTACCAGTCTCCATATACAGCGGGTCCAGTGGTATCCTTTGGTGGAGGCATATGTCACTGGAGGGTGACCAACTCTGACTCAGATGACACTCTCAGGTCCAGCAGACTTGTGTCCAACTTTTGGCCATCAAGGATCAGTCTCTCTGAATGCCCAGCAGTTGTTTGCAACAATTCCAGGAATGTGGCTACCAACTAGCTAGATGGAGCTTCTTCAGCTTTGATGGCCCTAATGCTGGTTGCAGGGGGTTAGCCGTCTGACCTTTGGAGTCACTTCTTTGGTCTTGGACTCAGGAGTGACTTTCTCTCAAGCCAGGAGTAACAGGCACAGTCCTCTTTCGCTAGCCCAGGATGTGGCAGGTGCAGCCTCTCTTGTCAGGTCCAGGGTTCAGCAGAGCAGTCCTTCTTTGGTCCTTGCTATAGTTTCAGCGTGATCTGAGGTTCAGGGTGCCATTTTTAAGCCCAGAAATTGCCTTGGGGGGTTGATGCACTCACTAGCCAATGAGCTATCAGGATCCCTCCCGCCCTGTAATGACTTCCAGCTATGTATGGCATCTTGCAATCCCAGAGTGCACTATTCTACCCATTCCCAAGATGTCTGAAACCTTCCTTGGATATTTTGAGTTTGGTACCCACACTAGATGTGTGGCTATCTGTGTGTTACACACCCACAGGAAAACCGGTTTGGGCACTGGTTACCTTAACAAAGGGCCAGTCCGTGAGAAGTGTAATTGCCATTTGCCTGCCAAAGGCAGCTTTTCCTTTGCAGCTTGCCTTTTAGGCCAGCACCCTCAGTGCTTCCTGCAAAGGGGATGTAACACCTCCCTTTGTAGCAGGCTGCTATTGTTCCTGAACCTGAGAGTAATTCACACTACTCCCCAAGAGGGCAGAAGGCTATCTGGTGGCCAGCGATCATGCTGGGCCACAGGACAAACTGGGCTACAGAGCGGCAATGTTCTAAAAGTTGCTCTTCCATAAAGTGACATTAAATTCGACTTGAGCATCAAGTCGGGCTTCATGCCATAATTAATTTAATACCAAGAAGTACCCTGTTTTAGTAGTTCCATTCAGGAGTTAGCCGGGCTGAGTGGTCAGCTGGTAACTCAGAGTTAGCCAATGCACAGCTTCCACAGTAAAAATGACAATCTAAAGTTTTTGCTGTCAGGAAAAATAAAATGAATATGTCCTACTTAATAATATATAGCTGTCTGCCTTGGGGTTCCATAGGCCTTCATTAGGGGGGACTTACATATATTAGTAAGGGAAGTGGGGGCTCTGCCATTAGTTTTAATGGCAAAGTCGAACTAGCAGTTTAAAACTGCCCTTCCAAGCTGTAGTGGCAAGGCGGGAGCCATTTTATACTTGGTCACACACAGGGTGGCATAACCAGTGCTGCAGCACTGGAGGGACACTCTGTCTTACATGCCCAGGGTCCCCTTGGTACTGTATATTAGGGACTTATAAGAATTTAAGCTTATGCCAATTGGGGTAGCCAATTCGAAATACACCTTTATAAGGAGTTAGAACTCTGGCACTGAGGTCTAGTTAGCAGGCCTCAGTGCACTTTCAGAGTCACATAACCAGCAGCACCAGTACAAAACTTTGGGGTTGATCATGCAAATAGAGGTATTTCCTTACAATAGAGTGGCACGGTCTACTTAATACTAGGGATCTTCTCAACAAAATATCTCACTATTTAACCTCATAGAAGCTATGGAACGTCCAGCTCCAGTGCTGGACGTTCCATTGTGCAGGTGAGGTTCGAACGTTCAACGGCCGACGGCAGCACAACGGCCGTTGAACGTGCGCAGCAATTAAGGGGTTAATTATCCTTCACCTATGAAAACATTGGTCCTGACACATTGGGTGCCAATAAAATAAAATGAGAGCAGTACTTTACCTTGGCTTTGTGAATTAACCATGTATATACATAGTTCATTCTCTGACAATTTATTTTACTGGCTGGGTCGCAAATATGCCATCAATTGTGTTCCTAGGAACGTATGGTTTGGTTTAAGGTCCTTAGTTGTTTTGTAAACCAACTACAAGAAGTTCAAACTTGTTTGGTTCTGATAGCACTGCCTGGAGCTAAAGTATCTAACATTTTAGTAAATTGATCATAATATCTATTTACATTTACCTGTGAATTATCAACCAGCTTGAAGCTATTCTTGATGAGCCTACCAGCTCTCTCTTCCACTGAGATTGCTTTCCAGTTGCAATTCTTTATTTGCAGCATATGATGCATAATACTACATTTTGTAAAACTGTCAAAGGAAAGGAATCAAAAATGGTCTGTCCAAGGCAAAGGGAATGGTTTATAGGAAATACCTAATGGACAGTCAGTGCAATTTTTTACCTTCTTTTTATTGCAATGTGCTAAGAAAACAGTACATCAATGATTCAATGTTTTACGTATCTTAATCCACACATTAAAGTTTACAGTCATCACTTCATCCATCACTGATCAAGTCATCAACACAGTGTGGTAACAGTCTCTGTGTATTCCTATTATTCCCTCCCTACAGTCCCCGTAAATCTGCCAGTTCCCCCAAATCTTTTCCCATTTCCTTGGACACACTCTGCTCACCAGTCCAATCAGTTTTCTAGTCCACCACTTTCGGTAGGCGGGGTGCCCCACAGCTCTTTGCGATTTTACATTTTGCCACCACCATGGCTAAAGTCAGCCACAGTTTTGTATATCATCCCCTGGGATCAGCAACAAGAACCACTTCGCCTCAACTGGACTGTCGCCACCGCAACCATAATCCTCCCAATTTCGCACCAGTATTGCTGTGTCACTGGGCATTCCCACAGCAGATGGTAGTAAATTCCTTCTAGCACACATCCCCTATGACATACAGTCTTCTCCGCATGTCCCAGTCGATGAAAAAGTGCAAATTTAATCCAGAACATGACCTTTAATATGTGATGAAGAATATCATACCTCAATTGCACCTGAATAAGTTTATCGGCAAGGTAATGGCTTATGCAGATGACATTGCCATCTTTTCGTTATCCCTAACAAGGCATTAGTTGGTACTGAGACTGCTGCTGCTGACTTTGGTTCAGTCTCTGGCTATACATTTAACACTGGCAAAACCCAAGTAGTAACCAGTTCTGCTGTAGTCCCTGCTGACCCCTGTAATGTTAAGGAAGCCACTTACTTAGGGGTCTGCATTTCGTCATGCATAGAGCGTGTGGTTGAGCGTGGGGTTATCCTAAGAATAAATGACACACTCGTTCGGCAATGGGATACGCATGGGCTAGGGCTCATCGGCCACTGCAACCTCATCAAAATGACTATTCTGCCATGGGTTTTATACCTTTTTCGGTCCATACCATTACACCTTCTCAAGAAATTCTTTAAAATGGCAGAGAGTAATTGGCAGCAATTCATATTGGGGTACATGAAACCCCGCTGTGCTATATGGTATTTTCAGTTGGTCTTTGCCTCGGGGCAGTCATGGGGAGTACTGCATGGAAGGTATCAGATCTATTTCTAGAGTACCGGCCTTTTAACCATGCACCACCATTAACGTCGGGTTTGATTGATACAGTCTGTTTTAGATGCGCAAGGTTTAAGGCATAAGGTCTGGGATGCAATTAAGATATACTGTGGAATTTCTCCTTTTAATCAGCTCACTTTCCTTGAGAGCAACCCCATCTTACCTGTATCCTTGCAAGAAGGTTACTCACAATTTTGGTATCCGATCGATATTAAGCAACTTGGCCAACTGTTCACTAACTGCATTTTTCGCTCCTTTGAGGAGATCCAGGGTCAGTACGGAGCACATCAACAGGGCTTTTTGAGATACCTCCAACTCAGGGATTTAATTACTCACTAGCCCGCTAAGGATTTTTCTATGCACCATAATCAATTTCTGGAGCAGCTCTATTGCTTGCCCAAACCTCGGTCCATTGGTCATCTGTACAATTCTTTTCTCTCCTTTGACTCCAATACACATCACTTACAACAGTTGGCACATAAGTGGACTAAGAATTAGGTTCGCTGGTGACCGAAGGGGACATCCGTTTTAGTGTTCAGCTGGCTCAAGGAATACTTAATGTGGCTTGATTGAAGGCCCATTTTTAAGACGTTATTTGATACTTATTATAAACCTTCTAGGTTCTTCAAAATGGGGCTTTGGACATGTTCTGTTTTAGGTGCTCGAAACCAGGGGCAGATGTCACCCATATCTTTGCCACTTGCCCCTCTCTAAGTTCAATTTGGGCCTGGGTATTTTATAGGCTAAATAACCTACTACGAGGGGAAGTTTATTATGATTACAGGCTTATTATGCTTTGCCATTTGTCCTCTAGTCTTTACAATCTGACGCGGATCTACTTGTACTTGATCACAGAGTCCAGATTCTGTATTACTAGATAGAGCATGCCTGCAGCACGAACCGCCTGATCTCAGGGCTTGCTGGTATGAGTTTTATCTTCTTGTGGTTTGGAATTCACAATTGTCTTTTGTGCTAACTGTATTTTACGTTTTTGATACTTTCCCCAAAAGTAATTATTATTATTTTTAAACTAAAGAGATTTTACAAGCACAGCGCAAGCGTAGTGCAGGCGAATCCTAAAAATTGCACGTTTTGGACTGTCTTGAACTTCATTTATCATTATGTAATTGGGGACTGGAGCAGACCTGTGACCAGTATGTGTCTCCTCTCCACCTCTTAGCAATGCTTTTAAATTGACCTTTATACAATTTTCCTGTTATGCTATTAAGTGAATGGGTTGTATTCAAAATTTTGGGAGCGACTGTACAATAGTGCAGCTGCTATATATTCTTGCCCACTTGATGGCACTATTGAACTTCTTTTTATTCACTGGGAAAACCGTCATTTAGATTGTAAAAGGTCATTCGGTGACTTTTCTAGCAAAACTTTGAGGGGGATATTTACAAAATCTCCGCGCGAGGCTGCGCTGTGTTGCGCGACAGGGAAGGAGCAGTAGAGTGCCATATTTTTTTAAAGATATGCCTCGCTCCTCCCCTTTCCCTTGCGCCAGCTCTAATTTCAGTTACCGTGCGTTATGCACAGATCACACCTTAGCTCCATACCGCCTGGGTGTATACATGAGTGTAGCATAGGTTTTGTACAGGAAGGGTACCCTTCTTGTACAAAATACTATGCTAGGCACGATGCAAAGCTTTTCCCACTTTGCATACTGTGCTGCACAGAGCAGCACTCATGCAAAGTCGGAAAAGGAAAGAGAAATGAAAGCATTTCTCCTTCCTTGCACCTAGTTGAAAAGGGCGCAGTTTTTTCACGCTAAACCCAATCTACTGTTTTTAGGTTTCGCCTCGTCGAAAGCTGCGCACCGCGCAGCTTTTCGGCGCAGGCAAAATCTAGGGCCAGATGTAGGTAATTCATATTTACCACCTCTTAAATACCGAATTTTACCGATTCGGTATTTAAGAAGTGGTAAATATGAAGGGGGGAGATGTAGGTATTTCCAGATGTGGAAATACCGAATCGTTAAGATTCGGTATTTACCGAATCTGGAAATACCGAATCGGTATTTCCTATTGATTCCTATGGGCTGTGAAGCCCATAGGAATCAATGGGCAATACCGATTCTGTAATTACAGAATCGGTAAATACCGATTTTAGCAAGGGTGCAGGGGGTGTCACTTTGACACCCTCTGGCACCCCTGTTTTAGGCTTGTGTGCCATGTGCCCTTAGGGCATGTATGTGTGCCACATGGCACAGGTGTACATGCACAGATGTGCATGTACACCTTCATCGGTATTTTACCATGCAATTGTATTGCCTGGTAAAATACCGATTTTCAAAGCCCTGCGACAATGTGCAACTTGGCACCTACATACCGAAAATGCATTTTCGGTAATTTTACCGACCGGTATATTTACCGATTCGGTAAAATTACCGAAAATGCCTGTTTTTTTCCCCTACATCTCAAAATCCAATTACCGGTCGGTAACGGCCGAATTCGGCCGTTACCGACCGGTAATTGGCCACCTACATCTGGCCCCTAATGTTTACAGTATGTGGCTTGGGAATCCGCCCTCTGTTCCATTGGCTAGCTCCATAAATGGAGGCTAGCCATTGGAACAGACATCTGTCCGTCATGGCCAGAGCAGATTCGTGGGTGTTCCCGCGATTTTTACTCATCCCACCCCTTTTCCTACATCATGCGGCGGTGGGCGGTGGTTTATTTATTTATTTTATTACTTTTTTTGGGGTCATTCCTTCAGGCCGACCGCCGCCGGAGGAAGTCCAGTTCGTCTTTGCGTGTTTCGTTGTGTCTCCGACTGCATTCTGGTCAGGCTTGGTTTGTCCGCAGCGCTGATCTCTCGCTGCCTGCTGCGGGTGTCCACGGACCGCTGCTGTACTGTGCCTACTCCTCCGTGGGCTCTGCTTCTCTGGCGGCTCTCTCTTCTCTGGACTCCGTTCTCGCCATGTTGAGCTGCGCCTTCCAGCAGATGCTACTTTTGCTGCTCCTCTCCCCGGCCTCCGGTAGGTGCTCTTGGTGGACTGCACTCGTGCAGCCCTAGAATCATTTCTGAAGGGAGCCTGACTCTAAAAGCCTCGACCACACAAAGCAACAATGCCGTGATTAACTATTTGTAGTGTTAGCACCCGGCACTGTTTTTACTGCGATCCGAACCTGAGGCATGATTCCTAGAGTGGAATTAGTTCTCGGGGCAACCGGACCAAACAATTCACCCCTGACAGAGCAGTTTTGCACTGGTGACCAGGCAGTTTTGCACCAGAATTTGTAGTGACAGGCTAGTGCAGCCAGTGCAAATGTTGTTTTTGCACTGACCGCTCGGTCACTGAACAATGCTCTTAATCTGACCCCATATATGGATGCCCCCTAAAGGCAGAGAGGCATGGAAAGCCTGCTGGACATAGATTTGAGTTTTGCAGCATACACGTCACCTGGCTGTCTGCAGCCGGCCGCCTCCCCAGACTTACTCCAACTTGTTGAAGTGGTAATGTGCATTACAACTCCACGCAGTGACAGATAGCTGAGCAGGGCGTCATTATTCATAGCCTCACGTACACTAGATGGACTCTGGTCTGTGCGCCAGACTAGTAAGGAAGCTATTACAAGCCTTCCCATGATGCTTTGCGCTGCGAGAGGGCCCCCATGATCTGCTCGCGTGGCTGCCAATGGAGTAACTGTTGCTACAAGCAGGCCACGTCTAAGCAGCGTACATTTCCAATATAACAAAGCGATCCGTCACCTGGGTGACAGCTCACACTCTCTTGCATGGGGAGCTATTTCTAGCCGGCAATCCTGCCTGAGGGGGCGTCTTGATGCAGAACAATATACCTGCTAAGCGCTAGACAGCGCCAAAAAGTGCGCTTTGGTGATTACATGGAATTTGTCACTTGAACATGCGTGGCAGGCTTAAATGAAACACTTGCTGTGTGTTTACACCAACGTTGGTGAAATCTGGGGCTGATGGTTGAAACTATTGGCATTGTAAATGACAATGCCATTTATTTATCTGTTTTCAAAACCAACACATAAATATAAATTTTGTCATTTACAATGCCAATAGCTCAAACTTTTCAAAAGGTGAAACCATTGCATTGTAAATGCTTGTTAGTAAATTGGGTTTAGCGTGAGAAACCTTAGGTGGTTGCATGGGAATGCCCATACACCACCCTTGATACGCTCCCACGCAAAGTAAAGCAAAGCTTTCGCATTACTTTTACATTATTTCCAGGGCTAAACAAGTTTAGCGCTGGAAAGTTAATTAGGAAAAAATGATTTAGCACCGTTTTGAGTCACTTTGTGACGCAAACATGGTGCAAAATCTTAGTGAATCTCCCCCTCAGTTTTCCAACCGTGTGTATCGCTTGATAATTTTGATAAGCAACCAATTACGCATACTTTAGACATGCCATAGTATCAATTATTTGAGAGTTTAATAAAGTGCTGCTGTCACCGAGTTACTTCAGAGCAATCACATTAAAAGATCTCCATACATGACAACATAAAAGCACACATTGTAAAAATATTGATTTAGGTTGGAGACACAATATTTAAAAAAAAAAAAGATTTTCTAGCTTTCGCTCCCTTCAAACTAACTTAATCCAATGCCAGTTAAAAATCTCCTTGACCGAATCAGACCTTAGCGTACATTTAGAGTTAGAAAATATGCATAGGCTGAACAGATTTAAGAGTCCTTTCTACATTAGTAGGTAAGTTAAGGTCTTTTTGAAAATTCCTATTTTTAAGTTTCTAGAACTGAAGGTAACAAACGGCCATGGTTCTGGAGCTAAATTTGTTATATAGTTTCATGCCATGGAATCACAGATATCTTCACCTAAGCTTTAGTCTCAGAAACTGAGTGGCTTGACCAGATGAGCTGACGAGAAATACAGATTTCAGGCTGGAACGTGGTAGCGTGAAAATTCTTGAAAGCAGAGTGAATATTTGCCTGAGTAGGCTTTGTGCATGATGCATGGTATTTCGAACTAGACACCGAGGGCCAGATTTATCAATAGGTCACACAATACAACAAGACAACTAGCTGCGCCGTGTGAAAAGGAGAGGGCATGAATGTTCAATATTTACCAATATATAGCGCATTCCTGCTCTCTACTGATGCACAATCGGTTGCCTAACGCCAACGCCGGCACCTTTGCGTCATGGTACAAGGGTGCCAGCATTGCAGGCAGGATTATTTTTATGCAGGAAAGGACAATCCCTTGATAAATCTAGCTCAGAATTTAGAAGGAAGCTAATGGTTTGCTCTCAGTTCTGGGTAGAAGCGGTTATGTTTCGATAAGAACAAGCACAGTCATTCTGGTGGCCTGATTTTGCACTATTGCAGTATGGTGAAGTATGTTTTTAGCTAGGCCAGAGTAACCTATTTGTAGTATTCCATGCATCAGTTGTACCTGGAGGTCAGTTTGGAGAAGGGGGAGGGGTTGCCAGGAGACACAATTGGGAGTGTGTTCCCTGAACCGCAGCATTAAATTGTCAAATGAAGCTGAGTTGAGTCAAATAAGTCCCACATTTCTGATCTGTTAGGAGGAGGTGAGAGAGGTGCCCACGTTAGTCCACTGGTCCTCAGATTTAAGATTCTGTCTCTCCCACCCCAGTTACCATGCCCCCCCCCCCTTGCACAGATACTGCCCATCCTGCAGGCTGCAGTATGCCTTCTTGGGGCTGTATTACAGATGACTGCGCCAGCACTAATTGTCGCTGTGCGCCAGAGTATGCGCCCAATGGGAGCGACCCTTGACCTTGCCTGGTAGGTCGCTCCCGCTGCTGCAGCTCCGCCTGCACCCCTGCTGATGACTACTGCCACTGCTGAAGTCGAGGCCCTCCACCACACGCAGGCGCAGGCTACCACCTGCACCTCATCCCTGGTGGCCAGTGGTGGCCTTAAGTTCGTATCCGCTCTGTTGTGCCTGTAACTCTGTCTGCTCGCTCCTCTTCTGTACCCCCCTGCCCCCCGCTCGCCGCTTTACTTCTGTGCCCCCTTTTTTGGATTCTGTACCCCTTTACTCACTTCCGTACACCCTTTTTTGATTCTGTACCCCTCTGCCTTGTCTCCTTCCTGCGACCGCTCCGCTTCCCTGCTCCCGTCCCCGCCGCTGCTTCCCCTGCAGCTCCGCCCCCTCGCCGCCCATTCGCTGCCCCTGACACATGCCTCCCGCCTCCCAGCTGCTCCTCCCTCCCCACCTCCTCATATATGGCGGCCGCTGTGCGGCCGCGCGCCGCGGGCGCGCCTAAGGCAGGCCGGTGTGCGCCCGTCCGCGCCTGGACCTCGCCCAGCGCCAGAACCCCTGCCCCCGCACCAGCCAGGAAGACCGCCTCCGCTACGACGCCAACACCCTCGTCGCTCTCAACCCAAGAAGAACTCACACCTGCTGCAAAGCCGCCCGAAGCGCACCCACGGTCCCTTCCCCTGCCGGAACTGCAGCTTCTCCTGCCTCGAAGGCGCCGAGACACCCACAACGACGGAACCCAACCAGCTAGGATGCATCCTGATCAACACCTGCTCCGCACGCAAACACGCCGTCGACCTCTGGGACCTACTCGACCCCACATCCCCGGACGTCGCCTTCCTGACCGAGACCTGGATGAACGAGGCTCCCTCCCCAGATATCGCCATAGCCATCCCCGACGGGTACAAGATCACCCGCAGAGACCACACCAATGGAGCCGGAGGAGGAATAACCATCGTCCACAAGAACACCATCAGGGTCTCAACAAACACCAACCACACACTCAGCACCGCCGAACACATGCATTTCCAGATCCACACGGCCCCAAGACCACCCTAAGAGGCACCCTCGTCTACAGACCGCCAGGACGCCGGCCACAATTCGGCAACTCCATCGCTGACCTCATCAGCTCGCACGCGCTGACCTCCACCGACTACATCCTCCTCGGAGACCTGAACTATCATCTGGAGAACAACAATGACAACAACTCCTCCACCCTGATCGACAACCTCTCCAACCTCAGACTAAAACAGCTCGTCACGACGCCAACCCACACCGCCGGTCACATGCTTGATGCCATCTTCTCCTCGAGCCCCCTTGTCACTTTCAGCCACGTCTCCGAACTCACCTGGACAGACCACCACTGCATCCACTTCTCCTTCCGAAAACCCCTCACACACCACCGCACCCTACAGATCCCCCGCCGCTGCTGGGGCAAAGTCACTGAACAACAACTACAGTCAAGCCTCGCACTCAACCCACTGACCAACCCCACCAACCCAGACGATGGGGCACGCACCCTCAGTCACTGGATGGACAACTGCGCCAACACCTTAGCCCCGCTAAAAAAGCCCACCAACAGAGACACCAGCAAAAGAGCCAGCTGGTTCACCCCGGAACCCCTAGCTTCAAAGCGCACCTGCCGGAAATTGGAGAACATATGGCACAGAGACAAGACGCCGGACAGCCGCGCTGCGCACAAAGACGCCATCCGCAACCACCACCACCTCATCAGGACCGCCAAAAGGGCCTCCTTCACTGACTGCCTGGACAACAAGGCACACAACAGCAAGGAGCTCTTCAACATCGTGAAGGAACTCTCCAACCCCAGCTCCAGCGCCAACGACATCCCGCCATCGCAAACCCTGTGCGACTTCCTCGCCACCTTCTTTCACCAAAAGATCACCGACATCCATGACAGTTTCAACCCCCGGGCGACCCCTACAGGCCTCGACACGCCAGACCCACCGTACCCCACCAACCACGACTCCCTGATAACCTGGCCAACGTGAGCATCGAGGACACAATCAAGACCATGGGCACAATCCACTCCGGATCCCCGTCTGACCCTCTCCCACACCACATCTTCAACAAAGCCGGCAGTTCCATCGCACCCCACCTGCGCAACATCATCAACCTCTCCTTCGAGACCGCTACCTTCCCTGAGAGCTGGAAGCACGCAGAGATCAACGCCCTACTGAAGAAACCCAAGGCGGATCCGAGTGACCTCAAGAACTTCCGGCCCATCTCCCGGCTTCCATTCCCAGCAAAGGTCACCGAGAAGATAGTTAACATCCAGCTCACCCGTCACCTCAAAGACAACAGCATCCTGGACTCCTCCCAATCAGGATTCTGCAGCAACCACAACACCGAGACCACCCTCATCGCCGCCACAGAATACATCAGGATCCTGCTAGACAACGGCGAGACGGCGGCCCTCATCCTCCTAGATCTCTCCGCTACTTTCGACACCGTCTGCCACCGCACACTACGCATGCGCCTCCATGACGCAGGGATCCAAGACAAGGCCTTGGACTGGACCACCTCCTTCCTCACCAGCAAAACTCAGAGAGTCCGCCTCCACCCGTTCCGGTCCGAAGCCTCCGAGATCATCTGCGGCATCCCACAGGGATCCTCCCTGAGCCCGACGCTGTTCAACGTCTACATGGCCCCACTAGCATGCATCGCCCAACAGCACGACCTCAACATAATCTCCTACGCCAATGACACTCCGCTGATCCTCTCCCTCACCAAGGACCCTCTCACCGCCAAATCCAACCTCCACCAGGGAATGAAGGCCGTCGCTGACTGGATGAAGGAAAGCCGACTTAAGCTGAACTCAGACAAGACGGAGATCCTCATCCACAGGCCCAACCCCTCAGCATGGGACGACTCCTGGTGGCCCGCATCACTGGGGACACCCCCGGCTCCTACCAACCACGCACGCAACCTGGGAGTCATCCTCGACTCAAAACTTACCATGACCAAACAAGTCAACGCAATCTCCTCCACCTGCTTCAACACCCTCCATATGCTCCGCAAGATCTACAAATGGATCAAGACTAACACGAGGAAAACAGTCACCCAAGCCCTAGTCAGCAGCAGACTCGACTACGTAAACGCCCTCTACGCCGGAGCCTCATCCAAACTCATCAACAGACTGCAAAGGATCCAGAATGCCTCTGCACGCCTAATCCTCGACGTCCCGCGCCGCGACCACATCACCCCCCACCTGAGGAACCTGCACTGGTTCCCGTCGACAAAAGAATCTCCTTCAAGCTCCTGGTCCACGCACACAAGGCACTCCACAATACCGGCCCAGCCTATCTCAACAGTCGACTCTCCTTCTACGTACCCAACAGGAAACTCCGCTCCGCTGACCACGCCCTGGCCACGGTCCCCGCATCCATAGAACCACTTCCGGAAGCAGCTCCTTCTCCCACCGTGCCGCCAAGACCTGGAACACCCTCCCCCTCAACCTACGACAAACCGAAGACCTGCTGACCTGCTGACCTTCAGGAGACGACTCAAGACCTGGCTCAGCGCCTTGAAACCCTCACGGGTAAGTAGTGCGCTTTATAAATGGTCGGATTGATTGATGAAATGGCATTACAGAGGATCGGTCTGTAATGCACCGAGATGTTGGCGCACACTTTGAACTCTGTGTTTGTGCGTTTGCGTCTGTGCGCATATTGTATTAGCGCACTGATGCAAACACACATAAACACAGACATACTCTGGCGCACAGCGACAGTTAACGCCGGCGCAGTCATCTGTAATACGGCCCCTGGCAGATTTCTGTTAGCATATCCCTCCGGTACAGGATCCCGTTGCTGTACCTGGTTTGTCTGTGAGAAGGGATTGCTCCGCCCCCGCAGCTGGGCTGCCCATGCTGAAAACAGACAGCTGGATACTTCTAAGGAGGTCTAAGGTGCTGCTGAAGAGACCTAAAGAGTATTTGTCAAAGGCGAGACTGCTACCCGTTAGATTCGAAAGTTCTAGCACTTGTCTTCAGGGCTGCTACAGATTTAAAGAGACAGTCATCTGGACTACTATACTATTAATAGCCAATACCTGCACTTTTACACAGGTGCATGTATAGGAGGACACCTCTTTCCCCCTCCCCATTATTCCTGCTCGTCAGACTGTTTGCGTTGCCTTTATCCTTTATGCAAGGAAAGCTCTTCTGGGTTGTGCACTGCTGATGTACCCTGTTCTGTGTCAGAAAGTCCTGCACTACTTCCGTCACACTTTATGCACACTGTGTAGAGGAGAAGTGTGAGAAAGCTTTTCGCAATACAACAGCCACAGCATTTGGCTTTGTCTATGCTTGTCGGTCAAGGCAATGCCCTGTGTCCTTCCTACAAGGTCAACATCTGACCTGCTCTGAGAGCTTCAGTCTAGGGCTGCTCAGTCTGAAACCAAAGAACAAGCACGAACAAAGCCAATAACTTGGCATGTGTATAACAAAGAGAGCTTTGCAAGCACCACCACCACACAGAGCTGGGACAATAGAAGCACCAAAGTCGAAGGTTACAGCACAGCCAGCAGCAGGGGCCACACTCCCTGACACCCAGGACAGCCACAGTGCAGGCATCAAAAGTGCAGGACCTTTGAAAAGGCCTGGCTGGGGCAGCGGCAGTGCTTGTTCCTCACACAGCATGGGTAGGACCTGGAAAATGGCAACCACAGGCAAGGGGGGTAAAGCATACCTCCCCAGCTAAGCTTCGCAAGAAGAGCTTTGCCTTTGGTACGTTTGTTGTACCTTCTGTACTGTCAACGCCCCACAGCCTGTGCTGTGGATGCATTTCACGCATTTGACATGCCTGTATTTTCCCTCTGTCTGCTTGCCTAAAGTACAGCAAACCTCCCCAAATGACCCTTTCCCCAAATATTCAAGGACTGGAGTGAGAATAGTAATTGATCTTGTACTCCAATATTTGGGTGTATTCCTGCTCTTCTGCTCTGAGTTTCAGTCAGATACCACTACTTCCAGTTCCAGGAGGGGCATTACAACGGTTGGACAATGGGGAGCTGGGCGTGGAGAAAAGAAGGGGGTCAGCGTCACAGCTCTAATGGCTGGAAGTCTCGCTGGAAGACAGAAGCCGTGGCCCCTACACTTCAGTGGGGTAACATAAGCCCCCACAGCGCAGGGTGGCCCGGAGCTCCAGTTGGCACCCTCAGCAAAAGTGGTGGGTGGTGGGCTGGGGAGGGAGGGCCCCTCCATGTACTTTGCAGGGGAGGGGTCCCTTGAAGTTATCTTACACCACTGACACACTTTGTTCCTAACCAGAGGTCTTCACACTGTAGGGCGGTGCCCCCTGCGCGTCCATGGCTGTACTTCCTGGGGGCGTGAATGCGTCTGCAATTACTTGGAAATAAAGCTTGCTGGACGCGGGACTGCCGCGCTTCCAGGCTGCCTTCAATTACACGCAGGGGACTGAAATAATAATGGGGGGGGGGGGGGTCAGTGAGTGTGGAGACAGGAGTCAAAAAAGTGGCTAAAAAGAACAACATATTTGCCATTTTGTTGTTTTCACTTTTAGTTAACTGCTTATACAATAACACACACACACACACACCTTAAATGAAAAGTAAATGCTAATTAAATTATTAAATGAAAAATGTACTCTTTTATGTTATGACACCTCACATGGTTAATATGATCATGGCAGATTTCTGAGTGTGTCACCAATTAAATCCTGCGTGGTGCAGTGAGGAACGGTGACTTGTTTAGTCTTAGTAGGATGAGATCCGAGCCTGTGATAGAAAGCACTGTGAATATGTATAAAACAGGCTGCCACAAAAAGTAGTGTCTATGATCAAACAAATGCTTTAAAATACACGTTTTTATAATATGCAATCATATTGTATCTAGTGCAAACATTTTTGTAAGCCGCCATTAAAAGGACACACTCCAGAATGCCGCTGATACCTCCTTTATATTCCATCTCAAAAAGAATAAGTATTTGTCACCATGAAGCTTCAAGTGGCTCCATCAATTAAAGTCCATAGTTAATCCGAAGCAGCCTTTATATTTGGTGATTTACCAACCGAACACATTTACAATTTTTTCAGGTAGGTGGCAAGTAGCAGGCAAGTTTAGGAGTGATGTCCCCAGGGAATGAGCAGAGTAGACCGCCTACTTTGCAGAGTTGAAGGTATCATTGGTGCTGCAGCTGCAGAATTGTGGCTGTTTTACTATGTTTCCCCTCTTCCATTAGGAGGCCTGTGCATTCTTGTTGTGCCAGTATTGGTTTGGACATTGGAGTAATGGCCCATGGGAGAGGAAAATGGAAGCAGAGGAGACACCTATTTATGAGCATTAGAGAGATGGGTAGGGAGGGATGGCGCAAGTTAAGAGTGCAGGCTGTTATAGCCAGGAAGTGCAGAAGCAAAGGCGCTCCTTCGACGTGGTGAAGGCTAAACTGAGGGATCTTCGCATTCAGTACATGCTACTCTTCCCTGCGAAATTAAAAGTCATATACAAAGAGAAAACTTATTTCTTTCCACATCCGGAAGATGCGTGGCAGTGGCTGGAGGAGCCTGGCGACTGGGGTGCGGAGGGCGGCGGAGGCCAGGACCTACACGGGGACTCCGAGGGGGTCGCCAAAGTTGCAGAGACTGCGACAAACACGTGGCAGTAGAAAAGTGACGACAACACCCTACCCTGTACAAGGATCAATACGAAGATGGCGGCGGAGCACGGCCTCCTCGGACCCTGGTGGGCTGGCGGGATCCAGATTTCGCTGCCTAGCTGGGAACGCACGGTCAGAGGGGGAGGAAGAGACAGGTGGTAATTCATCGGAGGGTGAAGACGCGGAGGAGCAATCACTGCATCCACTGGTGGTGGTGATCAACGACCTGGAGAAAGATTCGGCTCAGGAGGCGGGAGCATCACAAGGGGACATCCCGGACTCCAATGCACGAAGCAGGGACTCGCTGGACAGACTGTACATGGACTCAATGGCCGGGGAGCACGCAAATTTAACTACCCCCTACAATTTTTGCTCTGTTCTTTCTTGGTTTAATGTTTTTTATTGTCTGTAACTGCTCGAGAGTATACATCTGTATGTTTCCTAGTTAGAGGTTTTGGAGCGGGTTTCTAGGGGGTAGACTTGGGGGGGCGATAGACCTTCTTCACCTGGAAGCACAAGTTACTACTTGTGTAACGATATATCTGTAAGAGACATTAGTTAGTGATAGATTCCTTACCTTAGAATATCCCCAGGCGTCAGACTGGATCCTGAAATTTTTGCGTAGCAGTACCCTTGCGTGTCGGTAGGCATCGTCAGCGGCTCTGCGTCCGTCGTCAGCGTCGTGGGCGCTGTGATGACGTCGTCGGAGTACTTAGACGTCGCCTCCGCGTGCTGACGTCAGTTCTTAGACACAGCTTTTCCACGCCATGTTAAAAACCAACACTGGTGCCATTGAAACTAGGGCCCTGAAAGGGGATGACCTTAACCCTAAATATCGGTTCGCAGAACGGGGAGGATGGGTGGGTCGGTAAGGAATCTATCACTAACTAATGTCTCTTACAGATATATCGTTACACAAGTAGTAACTTTTGCATCTGAAAGAGACACGTTAGTGATAGATTCCTTACCTTAGAATAGATACCCCAGCAATACCAACCCCGGTGGTGGGTCTGCGAACCAATAATCACACCAGAAAGTCCTGGAGGACGGAACGGCCAAAGAAGCCATCCCTCCGGACTTGACTGTCCAGGCAATAGTGTCTTGCAAACGTGTGCAGCGAGGCCCACGTAGCTGCCTGGCAAATGTCCTGCAAGGGCACTCCCTGGCCCAGGGCAGTTGTAGTCGCCGTGGCCCGAATGGAATGAGCCCGCAATCCAACAGGGGGCTCCTTTTTAGCCAAGGAGTAACATGCCTGGATACACAAGATGATCCACCAAGAGATGGTCCGCTTGTGCACCGCCTTTCCCTTCTTAGCGCCCACGTAACCAACAAAGAGTTGGTCATCCACCCGGAACTGGCGTGTGCGGTCTAGATAGAATGACAGTGCACGTTTTGGGTCTTTAGAGGGATGCGGTGGCGGAAAGAAGTTGGGCAAGGTGATAGACTGCCCGATGTGGAAGGCCGTGACAACCTTGGGCAGGAAAGATGGCCTAGTCCGCAACACAACCTTGTCCGGATGGACAGAAAGGAAAGGGGGTTTAGATGAAAGAGCCTGGAGCTCACTAACTCTCCTGGCAGAGGTGATAGCAACCAGGAAAGCAGTCTTCAGAGTAAGAAGGCGGAGAGGACAGTTGTGAAGTGGCTCACAGGGAGCGCACATCAGAAATGTAAGAACAAGGTTCAAGTCCCACTGAGGCATCACAAACGGAACAGGAGGGAACATGTGTGTGATGCCCTTCAGAAAGCGATTTACAATAGGGGACTTGAACAAAGAAGGTTGATCAGGCAGCCTTTGAAAGGCTGAAAGGGCAGAAAGGTAGCCCTTGATAGTGCCCAGAGCAGAGCCCTGCTGGGCGAGAGAAAGAAGGAAGAGAAGAACCTCAAAAAGAGGGGCAGAAAGTGGATCCACAGCTGTGCACCATGCCACAAACTTATTCCATCTGCAGGCGTATACCGATTTTGTGGAGGGACGCCTGGCTGCCAGAATGACATTACAGACTTCAGGAGGCAAGTCAAATGGCCTCAACTGTCGCCGCTCAATCTCCAAGCATGGAGGTGGAGACTGGACAGGTTCGGGTGGAGGACCGTCCCCTGCTGCTGCGACAGAAGGTCCTCCTGAAGAGGCAGACGAACCGGGGGATCGGCTGACATACTGAGTAGCTCGGTATACCAGTACCTTCGTGCCCAGTCCGGAGCCACAAGGATGACTTGGGCCCGGTTGCGCTCGATCTTCTACAGCACTCTGGGCAGAAGTGGTATAGGCGGAAAGGCGTACAACAGACTGCAACTCCACTCGCGACGAAAAGCATCTCCGAGCGAGTGCCACCTTGGAAATTCCAATGCGCAGAACTGATGACATTGCGCGTTCTCTTCGGTGGCAAATAGATCAAACCAAGGCTCTCCCCACTGCTGAAAGAGGCCTTGCACCACGTCCGAGTTCAGACGCCATTCGTGATCCATCATGCACCGACGGCTGAGTTTGTCCTCCCTGGCGTTCAGAGAACCTGCCAGGTGTTGAACCACCAGGGTCACGCCCTGATGTTCCAGCCACTGCCAGAGGCGCAGAGCCTCCTGGCAAAGGGTCCCCAACCCCACCCCGCCCTGTTTGTTGCAGTACCACATGGCGGTGGTGTTGTCCGTGAACACCTGCACTACACTCCCCAGGACAGAGGGGAGGAATGCCTTCAGTGCTACACGAATCGCCCGCAGCTCCAAAAGGTTGATATGGAGCCGGGACTCCGCCGGAGACCAGTGGCCTCTGATCTCCGCCTCTCCCATGTGACCTCCCCAGCCCTGGAGGGACGCGTCCGTCACAACTACGTGCTCCGGTTGGGGAAGGGAGAGGGAACTGCCGCTGACCCAATCGCGGTCCGTGAGCCACCACTGCAGCTGTCTCGCAGTGCCCTCCGAGATCAGGACATGATCAGAGAGGTTTCCCTGATGCTGGGCCCACTGACACTTCAGGTCCCACTGCAGAGCCCGCATCCGCCACCGGGCGTGATGCACCAGAAGGATGCAGGAGGCCATCAGCCCCAGAAGTCGCAGCGTCAACCTGACCGAGACCCGGGATAAAGGCTGAAAGAGTGGAATCAGAGCCTGAATATCCCGAACCCGCTGTTCGGGAGGATAAACCCGAAACTGCGCCGAGTCGAGAACTGCTCCGATGAAGAGGAGCTTCAGAGAGGGGCACAGGTGTGACTTCGGCACATTGATGGAGAACCCCAGCTGGTGCAGGAGGTCTGCCGTCGTCTGGAGGTGGCTGACTACTGTCTGGGGCGAGCCCGCCTTCAACAACCAGTCGTCGAGGTAGGGGAAGAAAGGAAACCCCTAAACTGCGCAGATGAGCTGCGACCACCGCTATCACCTTTGTGAACACCCGTGGGGCGCTGGTAAGGCCGAAGGGGAGCACGGTAAACTGAAAGTGCTCGAGGCCAACCGTGAACCGCAGGTAGCGCCGGTGGGCCGGCAGGACGGGGATGTGGAAATAAGCGTCCTGCAAGTCCAACGCTACCATCCAGTCTCCTGGGTCCAGGGCAGCCAAGACCTGAGCCAGAGTCAGCATTTTGAACTTCTCCTTCCGGAAGAAGCCGTTGATGTTCCGTAGGTCCAAGATAGGGCGTAGGCCCACTTTGCCCTTCTTGGGTACCAGAAAGTAGTGGGAGTAACAACCACACCCTACTCCTGGCCCAGGAACGCGCTCGATGGCCCCCTTGGCCAAGAGGGCCGTAACTTCTTCCTGCAGAAGTCGCAAAAGATCCCCCGATACATGGTGGTTCTGCGGTGGCATGGCTGGAGGGGTCGCCTCGAAGGGGAGGGAGTAGCCCCTTCAGACGATTTGCAGCACCCATCTGTCCGATGTGACAGTGTGCCAGTGGAGGAGGTGATGGCGAACCCTGCCCCCCACTGGTGACACATGGGCCTGAAAGCACGGACTAGGAGGGTTTTGAGGCGGATGCTGCGGGGGAAGGTGTGGACTGTCCTCGCCGTTGTGCCCGACCGCCGCCATGGCGGTTTCCACGGCCGCCACCGCGTTGGGTATTACTCTGCGGTGCGTGGCTGGCAGCACGTGTGGGTATACCCCTTCCTTGGCCACGAAAGGAGCGAAAGGCACCCGTTTGCTGGCGCGGGGCCGAAAGGCCCAAGGACTTGGCCGTAGCCCTGGAGTCCTTAAAGCGCTCAAGCGCATGGTCTGCCTTGTCGCCAAAAAGGCGACGGCCATCAAACGGCATGTCCATGAGTGTATTCTGGACATCAGCCGAGAAGTTGGTGGATCTCAACTAGGCGTGGCGACGAATTGCCACCGTCGTTGCCATTGCTCTGCCCAGTGAGTCGGTGGTATCTAGTCCACACTGAATAGAATAACGTGCCGCATCTCGGCCTTCCACAAGGGCCTGGCCGGGTTTAGCCCGTACCTCCAACGGGCATTCTGGCAGCACGTCCGCAACCGTATCCCACAGGGAGTGGGTGTAGCGGCCCAAGAGGCATGCGGTGTTGGAAGACCGCAGTCCCAGACTTAGGGAGGAGAATACCTTCTTGCCGTATTGCTCATACCTCTTGGATTCCCTGTCAGGCGGAGCCGACGGTAATGCGGTCTGGGAATTGGAGACCTGGATCACCAGGCTCTTAGGGGTGGACAGGAAACAAGGGTCGCCCGGGGCCGGGCGGTGGCATCTGGCCACGTTCCTATCTACAGGCAAAACTGTAGCGGGCCTGGACCAAGTGCCCAAAAGAACGTCGGTCAAGGCCTCATTAAACGGCAGCAGAGGCTCAGCCGAGCTGGACTGCGGTTTAAGGACCTCAGTGAGGAGGTTAGTCCTCACGGCCGCGATGGGGAGTTCAAGGCCCAAGGCCTTGGCCGCCCGCATCAGCACCACACTGTAGGTAGCCCCCTCCTCCGTAGCCACTGTAGGAGGTGAGACAAAACCAGTGTCTGGCGAGATGTCCAGACCACTGGCATCCCCAAGTCCACCTGTCCAGTCCTCCTGGGACTGACACTCCTGTGTCAGAGGGTCCTCAGACCCCTCCCAATACTCCTCATCACCCATCTCCTGGTACTCAGGGGTGTCAAATGATGGGGCCGGCTCATGGAAGATGAACTCTCCAAACGGCGTCGAAAGCGGCGCCCAGCGGCGTCGTTCCGGCGCCGTAACCGGATTGAGGGAGGTATCGGGGATGGCGCTGCCCGAAGACGGCGCCGGGGGGGACACCTGAGGGACCGGCACCGGGGAGTTCGTTAGGTCCACCGGCAACGACCCGGATCCGGAACCGGATCCAGTGGGGGCCTGCGGCGCCGGGGCCGAAGCACCCAACAGTGTCGAGGCCGAAGCCCTCAACCCGCTAGGGCCCCAGACGGGTCCGCTGGGCCCGAAGGCGCCGCGGAGCCCGCCGGGGGAGTGAGGGACCTCATGGCCATGAGGAACCGCTCAATCTCCTCCGGCGTCGCGCGCGGCCCAGGGTCCGGAGGGTATGGGCCCGGACACGACGCCTGCGACTCCGACAGAGCCGCGTGGGTGGTGCCACCAGAACCCCCGGCCGCGTCGTGCGAGCATCGGGCGGAGTCGGAAGAGCGATGAAGTCTCTTCGACTTCTTGTGCTTACCTGACGACTTTGACCCTGAGGAGTGATGTCGACTCCCGGAGCTACGATGGCTCTGCTCCCGCGACCGGTCCCTCGACCTCCGACCAGACCGGGACCTCTCTCGGCGCGGGGCCGACTGCCGGAGTTCGAATCGCTTGCGGGACCCCTCTGGCCTAGCTTTCGAAGTTAGGGCCCGGCAGTCGGAACAGGTCTTGTCGTCGTGGTCGACGCCGAGACAGTGGAGACACCGACAGTAAGGGTCGGTGACCGACATCAGTCGGTCGCAATCCTCACAGGGTTTAAAACCTGGCATGCCTATCGGCACCGTTCGGAGTCGAAGACTCGAAAAAGAAATGATCAAAAGGGATCAAAAAGTTTAGTCAAAAAAGACTAAGGTACCACTTTTTCCGGATCTGCGCTACTGGCGCGGAAAAAAGAAGAACTAACGCAGCACGCGGAGGCGGCGTCTAGGTACTCCGACGACGTCATCACGGCGCCCACGACGCTGACGACGGATGCGGAGCCACAGACGACGCCTACCGACGCGCAAAGGTACTGCTACGCAAAAATTTCCAGATCCAGTCTGATGCCTGGGGATATTCTAAGGTAAGGAATCTATCACTAACGTGTCTCTTTCAGATGTCCTATTCTTGGTCTTGTATGGCGATGGGACTGGATGGGAGAGGGAGGTGGGGAGGGGGAAAAGGGGGGGAAGTTATTCCTTTTTCAGGGCTACCAGAGGGTGTGGAATTACAAGAGTCAACGTTCTGGCTGGGGTTGTTTGTTGGGGGGGTTTGTTTCAGCATGTCATGATGGGGATTGTCATTCACACCTGAGAGCCAGGAGCCCCACTTCCACCGCAATTGAGAGACCTATACTACGATGCTCTGTACACTGATAGTCGGTCATGAGGCGGCAGTCCCGGCTCAGTTGGGGACTAAAATCCTAACATGGAACGTGAATGGCCTGGGCAGTAAAATTAAACGAGGTCTAGTGCAAGCCTATGTGAAACGGGTGGCGCCGGATATAGTCCTGCTGCAGGAAACACACCTTTGGGGCACTAAGTGTGGCTTCCTGGCGAGGGGGCCATACAGAGTACTTGCACATGCGGGGTACACTATGGGCTCTAGGGGGCTAGCCATACTTATTAAGAAGACTCTTCCCTTTGTGGTCAAACAGACTTGGATAGACTCTCTGGAGACCTACGTGGGGGTGAGGGGACTATGGGGGAGACAGGAATACACAATCATCTCTGTTTATGCACCGCCAAAATTGCAGACAGGGACACTGTCGGGTGTCACAAACATTATACTGAGCACATCAGAGACACTGCAGGTGGTAGGGGGGACTTTAATGATGTCATGGCTCCGGCGCAGGACAGGTCGGGATGTAGGTCTAGGGACTCGCCCCCCACTCTGCTGGCCAGAACTGTCACCACTCTGGGGTTAGTGGACGTATGGAGGTGGCTCCACCCAGATGCAAGCGAATACTCGTACTTCTCTGGGGCTCATAGGGTGTACTCCAGACTAGACTACATCTTTATGTCCAGACAGACACTAAGTGTGGAGGATACGGCGGAGTATCAGGCGAGAGGTATATCAGACCACTCGCATCTCCTGGCATGGGTGGGAAGGCGGGGGACAGGTGGGACCAAGAAGTGGCGACTGACGGCTTGGGATTTACAGAATAAGGAAATACTAAAGGGCCTAAGAGCGGATGTGAAGGTCTACCTAGACGAAAACGAAGGTTCGGTCTCGTCGGGGTGGTCCTCTGGGAAGCCCTTAAGGCGGTCTTGCGAGACAGGGCCCAGAACAGACTGGCAGGGGAGAAAAGTGCAGGAGGAGGTCAGAAATTTGGAATCCCAGATTCTGGACTTGGAACACGAACATGTGCTCACTAAAGACCCACAGACTCTCAGACGACTCCTGGATGCGCAGCGACAATACAGGGATTTGGTGACGGGAGAGGCCAAAACACAGGCGCTGGCGACTTTGCATCGGTTGTATGATGTAGGGGATAGGTCAGGGAGGCTCCCGGCGTGGCTCATCAGGAAAGAGAGGGATGTGAGGTGGGTAGAGCAGGTAAGGGATGAATGGGGGCGATTGCGGCGGACAGACGTGCAGATCGCTCAGACCTTTGCCGACTACTACAGGGCCTTTTATGAGGCTAGGGACTTGGGCACGCAGGATGACGCGTTGAGGTACATGGCCCAAATTGACATCCCAGTGCTTTAGGAGGAAGACCAGCGGGACCTGGAGGGGGGGATCACAATAGATGAAATCAAGGAAGCTCTGACCAAACTTCACACGGGGAAGTCCCCTGGCCCCCCGGGATCTGAATTTTTTAAAAAAACTGCAGATCTCCTTGAACGCCACCTCCTAGCTCTGTTCAAGGAGGCGGCACAGGAGGGTACGCTGCCGCCTGACCTACGCATGGCCACAATTATTCTGATATATAAGGAAGGTAAATCCTTGGAGGACTGCGCGTCGTACCGCTTCTGAACGTGGAGGTAAAACTCCTGGCAACAATCTTAGCCCTTCGATTACGCCGAGTGACGGTTTGGACCAAACTGGCTTTCTTCCAGATAGGGCCACCAGATTGAATCTTAGAAGGACCCACAATTGGTTGATGGAGGTGAGTGCGCGGCGGGACCCCCACTTGTTTTTATCCCTGGACGCCGAAAAGGCGTTTGATGCGGTACACTGGCCCTTCCTTGAAGGGGGGCTGTCCACATTCGGATTTGGACCTAAGTTCAGGCAGTGGGTGCGGTTGCTATATACAGATCCTAGAGCTAGAGTTAAGGTCAAAGGGGTGGTGTCTGAGGATTTTCCCATAAGAAGGGGGACTCGTCAAGGGTGCCCCCTGTCATGTGCTGGAGAAATTCCCTCAAGACCTATATACTTTTCATCAATAATCTAGTTTGCATATATTTACTTCAGTCATGCACAACAATAACATCAGAGCTGACATTATTTTCATTTCTTTGATATTTTATTTCATCATTCTTTTGTTTATAAATTCATCATTATTCATTTGTTCATTTTCATTTCTTAAAAAATATTTTTGTCTTTTTTGACGTATACACTATTTCATACAAAATACATTTTTAACAAATATCACAAAATGATTACAACACAAGAAAAAGTGAACAACCTGGACTGTAAGAATACAATAAATACAACACCACTCATACATACACAATCAATCTAACCTATTACCATCCACACAATCCATACAAATGTAGTATCTGAACAAATCTTGATATAATGCGGCAGAAGAAGGAATGATTCTGCCCAAATTTGTCACCATCAGATGTAAAGATGGGTTCCACGCAAGGTCGACACGCGTTTCGGTGGGTTCTGTACCACCTTCCTCAGGACCTATGCAGATACAAACATTTCTTACAACACAAAAGCCAGGAATTGTTATTTTACAAGATGTGTGCCAGTAGTCTTCTTATATATAAAATGTCTCAATAATCTCAGTATGCATCAAAGGGTATTGGTTCCTTCTATTGTTCTAGTGGATGCCTCACAAGGGTATTCTTTATATTCATGTCCTTTCATTATAGAAGAGTGCATCTTAACGTAACCAAATTGATGAGATAATATCTCAGTATTGTGGTACCTTTATATTTCCAATGCAAACAAGCAGTCCGTTTTATCTGGTGGCCAACTGAGATCCCTCGTTTTCTACACAGAACGCCATCCTTGTAGTGATCACTTTAACAGCCTCATAATCTGGCGTCTTCCTTCTGCCTGTGAGTCCCGCACTCGAGTTTCTACGTGGCACGAAAAAGGGTGCCCCCTGTCTCCTTTGCTTTTCGCTCTTACCATAGAAGTAGCTGCCTGTACGGTCCGGCAGAATGGGGATATTAGGGGCTTTAAAATTGATCAGTCTGACCCTAACGAAGAAAAAATATCACTGTACGCGGACGATGTCCTCCTGTACATCACCCACCCCACCACCACTGTATCTGCGCTGTTCTCGGAGTTGGACCGTTATGGAGCTCACGCGGGCTATCAGATTAATTGGCATAAGTCAATTCTCTACGACCCCCGAAGGGGTAAGGATTGGTCATACCTGCCCAGGAACCTAAGGAAGACGGCTGAGGGGTTTAAGTACCTGAGGGTGTATCTGACATCAGACAGCAACCTCTCATAGGAGAAGAACGTCAAACGGGTGTTGAATAACTTCGCTGAAGATGCGGCTAGGTGGAAGGCGCCCCCCTCATGATCATTTTAAAATGATGGCGTTGCCGAGGTTTTTATACGCCTTTCAGAACGAGTACTTCCCACTTCCACTTCGGGTGTTTCATGACATAAACGTGGAGCTGAGATCCTTGCTGTGGCTGGGAAAACAGTCCTGGGTGGCACTGGGAACCCTACAGCGTAATCAATATAATGGTGGAATCTCTCTGCCAAACATCGAAGCCTACTATTGGGCGGAGCATCTCTTACCTATCAATGACTGGTTGCACGCCCCGGCAATGCATCCCACTTATAGTCTGGAGAGAAGTACCATGGCGCGGCGCACTTGCATTTACTACCTTTATGAAGGTAAGGGGAAGGAGCGATTGCATTCCGCCACCAGAGTAACCCTGGGGATATGGGTGAGGGCGACTAGGGCAATAGGGTGGACGCACACGCTGACGAAACAGACGCCAATATGGCACTACTCCTGGTTGAAGGAGCTACACAAACTGCAGGGATTCCAGAGGTGGGACAGCATAGGCATCTCGGTACTGGGGATCTGGTGAAAAGGGGGGAACTGAAGTCATTCCAGGCCCTGCAGGCGGAATATGGGTTGCACCACACACAATATTACAAATATGCGCAGCTGTGACATGCATGGTGGGCGGAGGAGGCATTGACGAGGCCCCTGCCAGAGTATGCACCACTAGAGGGACGCCTGTTGCAGGAACATATCCCGGGTAAAGCAGTCTCCTTGACGTATAAAACACTGATTAACAACACACCAGATGGGCTAGTGAAACTTAGAGGAACCTGGGAACAGGATGTAGGGGAAATAGACACGGTGGACTGGGACACAGCCCTGATGCACCAGAGGGAAGTTGCCATCAAGTCCCGCCTGCGGCTTATTCAGTATAAAATTCTACACAGGGTCTATTATGATAGAGTACGCCTTCATAGTATGGGGAGGGCTAGTGACTCGCAGTGCCTCAGGTGTGGTCAGGAGAGGGTAGATTTCTACCACATTATTTGGCGGTGCCCCGACATACAGAATTATTGGAAGGAGATCTTGAGGGAATTGGGGGAGGTCCTAGAGGTCACCCTGCTGCTGGACCCCAAACTGGTATTGCTGGGAATGACGAATGATGTCGACCTGAGCCGCCCACTTCTGATCTTTCTAGTTCTGGCCCTGGTGGTGGCTAAGAGGGATGTGGCGAGGATGTGGGGGGCCTCTACTCTACCACGGCTGGAGGAGTGGAGGAGGGGCATGGGCCTATACATGGCAGCAGAGAGGGTCACATACAAGGCAAGGGAATGTCCAAAGAAGTTCAATAGAGTGTGGGGCAAATGGCGCCGCTATCATGGCTTGGATGGAGGACTGTGAACTGGGGGGGGGTGAGGGGCTCACCTATCTTGGTTAGAGGAGAGCATTATATCTGGAATTGTATCCTAGTATTCTGGGGTTTGTGGAGTAGCAATGTACAACCCGATGGAGTGGAGAAGTGTAGAATGATTTTAGGGGAGGGGGAAGAGGGAGGGGGGACAGAGGGTGGTGTTTGATGATCTATTGTGACATGCTAGTTGTATTTATGCAATGTAAAAAGCAAATAAAAATATAAAAAATAAAAAATAAAGAGTGCATGCTGTTAAGAATGGCCAGAGGAAACAGCGTGCTTCGCAATGCTGTAGCTATCATTAGTGAAGCAGGTATAGTGGCAGTGGGGCCCAAGGATCTGAGGGGCAGGAGCATCACAATTAAGACATGTCTTACTTTAAAAAGATGGCATGGGGTGACTCATTTTGCTTTTTAGCATTAGGGCATCTCATTTTTTTTCTTAAAGGGACAGAGTCTGTTTCAAACTGAAACAATGCTCCGGCATGGTGGGGAAACGGGTGAAAAAAGAAGAGGAGATAACATGCTTCTCACGGCCACAGCTATGATCAGTGCAACAGGTGCAGTTGAATTGGGGCCCAGGTGCGGAAGAGGCTCACATCACCCTAATTATGGGGAGTGGTGTTTTTGGTCATTTCTGTTTTTGTTTGATGCATTTGCTCTTTCAGAAATCTCACATTTAGAGTAGATTATGAGCTATAGAAAAGCACACTTGAAATGATCTCAAGATTCCTGCCCATGCAATCAGCCATGCCCTTCTCAGCCATGCCCTTCCCATTTCCCCAATCTTTGCCATAACATTTGGAGGGGGGTCCAACTACAAAACATTTGGCTAGGGTGCTAAATGCAAAAACATTTGAAGACCTCTGCCCTAGACTGAGTGCTAGTTGGAGGGTGTTTCCAAGCAGCCAACTGCAGAAGGCGGGG
The DNA here is from genome assembly GCF_964261635.1 of Lissotriton helveticus. Taxonomy (NCBI): domain Eukaryota; kingdom Metazoa; phylum Chordata; class Amphibia; order Caudata; family Salamandridae; genus Lissotriton; species Lissotriton helveticus. The sequence goes on from NC_136068.1 coordinate 1,192,404,669, forward strand.
CATTGACGGGGAGGGAGCAGGCGATGACGCACTCATGACGAAGGAATAGACTATGTAGCAGTAAATTTGCCATAGAAGCTGATGTGTGAGGAGCTGGATATCGGTCAGATTGCGCTGTCTGGGGGGTTAATCTAGTTACACAAAAATCCACATCTGAGCTCAACTACAAAGTAAAAAACCTGACACTCAAACCTCATGAGTGCTGTTGCAGCCTACCTCCTCCAGTGATTTTTTATCTGAATGGGATTCATTGTTTTTAAAGTGAATGAAAACCGCAGATGTGCCAAATTACAAGGGGCACCCATAGGAGACATTCAATGCCTGAGGCATGGCGCTTGCAGATTCCTCTTGTTCAGTCAATTGTAAAGCCTAGAATCTGAGGCCCCCCTTACTCTTTTTATATCTCTAAAGAGATTGGGCATATGATTCATAAAGCCAGACCTAACAAGTAGTGGGAAAGCCAATAAATCTGACCTTGCCATGCCTGCAGATTTTCTTCAAACTTATTTAATAAGCACAAGGTTTATAAATAATAAAAAGTAAAAATGCTACAGTATAAGGGTGACATGCATATATGTGCTAAACAAATGATCAATTGCAAAAATAAATTCGAAAAAAAACCATGAAATGACAGCAGAAAGGAAAGCAGAGATTGGCCAACTCGCCTTGGCACTGAAGTGCACTACCTTTTAGATGGACGTGCACATGTGAACAAGTGAATATGCTGTCACTCACAATGAAGAGAGCTATTGCTGACAAGGACTGAACCTTTCCCCCAAGCTGCATGCTGTGGTGGGTGGAAGCTACATTTGGATGACAACTTAAAGGTTAAATGGTTGAAAAGTGCTGATTGAAAGCCTCTAGCAGTGGCCTTTATATTTTTATTATGGGTCTTATTTAGAGTTCAGTGGGTGGATTACGCTGTCACACATGTGACAGACATTCTGCCCGCTGTATTACAAGTGCCATAAGATATAATGCAAGTGCAATTGCAACGGCGTAACCCGTACACCAAACTCTACATCAGGCCTTACTGTTTTTGGAAAACATGAGGTTGGAGAAAAAAAGAGAAATCTGTCAAGGCCAGATCTAAAATAGGATGTTAAAACCATTCTCTCACATGTCAGTCCCTGGCCAATGAACACTGACTCCATGACCTGATCATGGAGCAAAACTAAACAACCGAACCGTTAAATGGTGATAAAAACCTTTCATCTACCGCTTTGATAAGCTTGATTTCTTTCAATTCTCAAAAAAGCGACCTTTTGTGTGCAGACACTCTTCCTGATCTTACCCTGTTCAGTATGGGCTGGGCATTACATGGAGTGACTGAATATTTATTTTGGATGTAATTACAAGTGGAATGCCACTGACAACAATATCAATTCAATGGGGGCATTGTGCCACATTTGTGGGCACTGAAGAACTCTTACATAAAAAGTGTTTGAAGTGCCGCTGTTTATACACACCTTCAGCAATCCAGAATCCCAGGGTGGTACTCAACATTCAGAGGCTCAAACATCTGTACACACCCACGATTCACCACAGAATAAAGCTCATATTGTTTGATACTACAGCCCTGAATTTGTGTGCACGTACAGTAGGACGCTCAGGTAGCAGCCGCAAAATTATGGAACAGTCTGCCACACTCCCTTAGACGAGAACGTGATCTCCTCAGCTTTAGGTAAACCTTAAAAATCTGGCTCTTCCAACGGTAGACGAGATGTCTTGCTGCTAGGTCTCTCATGTGCTCGCGCTTGGGGTCAAGACAGCGCCGGGACACTCCCTGGAGTAGCCGTGCGCCCTACAAATACCCCATAACAAAACATAACATAGAAATGGAAAACACATTTGGGCTGTTTTTTAAGGGAACCATACTGACAGGCTTGTGCCATACAAAAATAACAAGGCATACATTCCGAGTAGTATCACTAAATCTTCCTTGTGGATTCATTTTGCTAGTACCGATGGTACTGTGAAGAATGGGATGTGATTTACTCCCTGTTTGTGTATGGACTCATCTCAAGTTGTTTCATGAAGGCCCACATACCATTTCAGTAAATGTACAGATTAGCAGCAAAGATTAATAGGATTCAGACAACACAGTAAGTTGCAGGAAGCAAATATATATTTACCCACTTGAGAACCCCCTTCCTCTGTAACACCATCACATTTTGGGATATTCCTTCAGCTTCCCATCCTAGAAAGGAGTTTACTCCTGCTCTTGTCTGTCAGGAGTGAATTTCCAACCCCCTGTCTGTAGATTCACCCACACAAACATCTTTGTGAGTGTAAATCCATTTAGGGGTGCAAAACCGTCTTTTCCAAATTCGAAAACAGTTTGGCACTCATAAATAAGGCTATTTGCATTTGCAAGTGTGACTTACTTTTACAAATGGCTTTAAGAAGCAGTCTGATTTAGTGTGTTGTGCACTGAGGTGCTTATAGGGCTTTGAGCTTAGTGCCTGCAGCAGACTATACACAGACACACTCAAGGTTTACTTAGATTCCCAAAACTAGGGGACAGGAAAAGATCACCCGTCTCTCGTAGTCTGCCCACTTTCATACCGACTGAAGGACTCGCTGTGTCTTAACTATGCTGTTTGGTCATTATAGGCCCTTTACATGTTGTTTGCTGCCCAGCACTGTCAAGAATTTCACATTCTTGCACCTAATGTATTGGATGGCACAATGCCATCATTCATTCATTCAAAAGACCAGAGTTTTAGTTGCTCCTGAGGCGGAAAGCCGGGAGCCAGTGCTAGCTGTAATTGTGTTTTAAATAACTGATTCTGTGCACTTAATTAGACCTGCTATTTTAAATCGTGTGTTCGCGTTTTGTTGCTTATTTGTTTTTAAATTGAGCTTTCACCACCCTGTGTGTTTAATCCTACTCTGAGCGCTTTGGCTCACCTGGAGTGTCACCACATTAGGACCCGGTAACTCAGCCGAACAGGAGCTGAATCCGGCTCGGGGCATAGAGAAGCCGATCACTTTGGCAGCCATATTGCAGGTTGCTGCTCTAGTGTTTGGCTAGAGGCGCTTCATACGACGCACCCAAACACTCATAAGCAGACGGTCCTTCTACGCGCCAGTGTCCGTGACAGCGGACGCGCCTTTTCGCGCCGAAAGAGCGCCTAAGGAAAGCCCGTCAGTGCCCGTCCGTGCCAGGCCGGGACAGGCGGGGCCTGGGGATCTTATGATGGAACTGCGGAGCTACAGTCTTAAGCAGCTGCGGGAGATCAGAGATAAGGCAGATATCTGCTGCCCTATGAACATCCAGTTAGAGGAGATAGGGAAACCATGTCCCCTATGTAAATTTACAGGACCAGGATCTTGTAGTCCGAAATCATATTCTCTTGCCCTACTAAACTGCCGCTCTCTTCCTAGGCATGCGGCAGCAGAAATTCATCTACTTTTGGAAGAGCAAGCATTTGATGCCCTCTTTCTAACTGAAACATGGCTCACAGAGTCATCAGACCCGGATATAGTAAGGGCGCTTCCCTCCGATTATTCAATACATAGACTAGACCGTCAATCTGGACGAGGAGGAGGAGTGGTCATTATTTTGAAAATTATTTATGTCTGTCGTTCCTCTGAGAGTCCCATTCTAGATTGTGAGAGCCTAGGTTTCTCTATTTCCTTCTCGCTGACCTGTACCTTTTCAGGCATTTTGGTCTATAGGTCCCCTGGAGATCATCATGGCTTCTGTAATAACCTGGTGGATAAGATCACTCTTCCCATCAGTAGCCGCTCTAATTACTCCATCTTGGGGGACCTCAATATACATCTCGACGAAACAGAGGCATCACCAGCGCAGTGTTTGCTGGACACTTTGAGGGTAGTACAACTGGAACAAATAGTGTCTGGCCCTACGCACATAGGTGGCCATCTACTAGATCACTTTTTTACCAGTCTGGGTAATATTACCTGCAATCCACCCAGCTTTGTCCCTTGGTCAGACCATGCATTGTTCTCATTTGTCTGGTCCCCTCTGGATCAAAGCTATACAGTTAACCTCTCAAAGAAAGTTAGTCGGACATGGTCTAGGTTACCTGCGAAGGATTAGGAGGCCGCCTTAAGGAGGTCCCCTATGGCTCATTATGATGATCCTGTACAGGCCAATGAGACCTTTAACAAGTGGCTGGGCTCCACCCTAGACCCTATTCTTCCCGAAAAAGCTTTCTGCCATCGGTCCGGCCCGAATAAGAAACCCTGGTACACGGGGGATCTTAAAGAACTTAAACAACGTTGTAAACGGGCGGAAAGAAAATGGAGGAAAGATTTCTCCATCCCGGCTAAAGAGGAATATAGGCTATTGCTTAGATCGCACAAAAAACAGTTGAAATCGGCGCAATCGGCATACTTCCAGGATAAAATCGCGGAAGCGGCCAATAGGCCAAGAGAAATATTTAAAATATTTCAAGAACTGGTTACTCCCCCTCTGGCCACTAGAGCCCCTACCAATACCTTGAAACGTTGTGAGGACCTTGCGGCCTTTTTTGTAGCCAAGGTTAACAACATCTATGCTGGTTTTATGCCAATAGACCAGTCCATCAACATTAAGGAGTGCGAGGGTACACTGGAAGAGGTCAGTCCTGACCCCCACAGACTTCTTGAGGCGTTCCCGTTGCTGGATTTGGCCACAGCTGAACGACTCCTCAATAACCTTAAGTCAGGTTCCCCTTTGGATGTTGCACCACCATCCGCTCTAAAACAGGTTTCGGGGACAGTGTGTCCGGCCATAATGCATGTCATCAATACCTCTTTTGAAGACGGGAGTAGTGCCCCCACCTAGAAGCTGGCTAAAGTCAAGGCCTTACTAAAAAAATCTAACCTTGACCCTGACGATCTAGCCAACTACAGGCCTATCTCCTTGCTTTCGGGACTCAGTAAGATGGCTGAAAAACATGTGAATCATGTTCTATCCTCATTTATAGAGACCACTGGAGTTCTACACCCCTCCCAGACAGGATTTAGAGCCAAGCAGGGGACAGAGACCGCGATGGTGGCAGTGGTGGAAGCGACTAGGAGTATTGTGGATGCCAGAGGCTGCACTGCTGTGATCCTGCTGGACTTCAGCGCAGCCTTCAACACGGTCAACCATCCCCTCCTGCTTCACCGGCTCCGCCTCGCTGGGATCTCGGAATGGCCTTCAAATTGTTTCATTCCTTCTTGTCGGGAAGATTTTTCTCAGTTTTTGAAGAGGAGGTGTCATTGGACCAACTTCAACTGCATCACGGCGTCCCCCAGGGATCATCACTCAGCCCTACCATGTTTAACAGCTACATGAGACCATTGGCTGAAGTGGTTCTTCCCTGGGGAATCCAGCTCATCACCTACGCCGATGATACACAGTTGATCGTCTCCTTGGCAAGGGATGAGGCTATAGATCAAGGGATCGGTAACCTCACCCCCTGTCTCACCAAGGTGATGGAGTGGATGACCTCTTCTTTCCTAAAACTCAACGGGTCGAAAACTGACATTATGCTTTTGGGCTATAAAGCCCCCCTCAACCTTGACCCTTGGTGGCCTAACTGTCTTGGCCCTCCAACCCCCCCTAGAACCCAAATAAAGAGCTTAGGGGTGTGGCTTGATTCAACCTTGGGATTCCAAGTTCAGGCAAAGAAGGTGGCCGCGACCTGTTTTGGACTGATCAGGGTCCTCAGGAAGGTCTTGACCCTCCTTCCCTTTGAGGCTAGACGTATGCTGGTTCAGTCGTTGATTCTTTCACGGCTGGACTATGCAAATGCGGTCTACTTCGGGGCCCCAGCAAGCACCATCCAATCCCTGCAGTCAGTGCAGAATTGTGCAGCTCGACTGTTGATGAACATACCTAAACGCAGCTCGGCTAAAGCCGCATTACGGCTTCTCCATTGGCTGCCGATTCAAGAGAGAGTGATGTTTAAGGTCATGTGCATGGCACATAAGTCCATCTGTAATGGTGGTCCGACTATCCTACATTTCTTGTTTTGCCGTCATATACCCTGCAGTTCTTTAAGATCCAATCAGGGAAATCTGCTGGTAATACCAAGGGTGAAGCGAGCCCGAATGGGAGGCCGCCAGCTCTCCTTCCTGGCAGCTAAGTGCTGGAACAACCTACCAGACAACATCAGGCTTGAAAGAGACCATCTCGCCTTCAGGAAGCAACTGAAGACACATTTATTCCATTGAGTGTCTATGGGTAATCCACTGGTCTTACAGCGCTGGGATGCCTAAGGGTAGCCATGCGCTATAAAAGTGTATTCATTCATTCATATTGTTGTCAGTGGCATTCCACTTGTAATTACACTCAAAAGAAATAGTCGGTGTAATGTGTGGCATATACTGAACAGGAAGATTGTTGCACACAAAGGGTTGTTTTTTTGTGAATTGAAAGAAATCAAGCTTATCAAAGCTGTGGATGAAAGGTTTTTATCACCATTTACGGGTTCGGTTGTCTAGTTTTGTTCCATGATGCTAACACTGTTCCTCTTTGTGGTTCTTTGTTATCTTCTTGCGTCGGGTGACCTGGTGATTAACACCTGCAGCGTTTCAATAACGTGTGAATGCCAGCATCATCTTTTTTTTATTTGATAACAATGTACTTTATTAGCTCCACATTGTCCCATATTTTCTTTTTACCGTGTTTACGTAAAAGATACATTATTCCATTTTTATGCATATAAACTCATAATTACTTGTTTTAAAGGTAAAGAAGATGCACAGTGTATCATTGTCTGGGGGTGCTGTGCCCTCTGTATCAAACACGAGGCTAAAAGTTCTGAATACCAAAGAGCTTATTTGCAGTTTGAACAATACAAAAAACTACCCTAGTGGAGACGTTTGAAAATGTTTTCTTAGGTGGCATTTGCGCCAATTAACTTAAGGTTTACAAGTAATTTTCAATAAAAAGGCTAATAATTTTGGACCTCAATCAATACCGTCATAACAATTGTTGGTGCCCAGGGCAAGAAGTATTTTGGGGGCCCCATGTACTGACCAACTTTGAATTTGTTACCCATTTTCCGCTAATTCAAGCAGTTCAGATGCCAAACAATATTGAATTATATGTTAAGTTTTCTGAAATGGGAGCACAACTGAAAGCTCAAAGAGCACAGACTCCATTAGCTAAATAGTATAAGTGAAAGGTTGAAAAAGCACTGATTAAGCCATTTCTTTTGCGCTTGGATTGAGATGTTTTGTTTTTCAACAAGAAGATTTTGTTTCTAAACAGCCTGTTTTCCATTGTACAGTAAATTGGCAGATGTTTAGTATAATAGTGCATAATCTTGAAATATGACGCGCATATGGTGCTTTAAATTGTAGCTGTAATTCCTGGATACTCAAAATCACAAATAAATTCTCCTTCACAACTTGTAATCTCGCTACAACAGAGAAAATCAAAGCACTGCTCCAATGATTTTCATAATTCCATCAGGTGAAATCTGGAAATGTCTTCTTGAATTCCATTCACCTGCCTGTCTCCTCTCCTCTTTCCTCGTACATTCTTACATTCTTCTCTGACTGGACAGTGATTGTACTCATCCCTTGGCTAGATACTTATCTGGTTGGACATTCTGCTGAATTAGAGAAACAGGGGGGCATATTATCAAGGACAGGCGATACATTATCGCCGCTTTTATCGGCAGGAAACTGCCAAATAAAGCAGCGATAATGGCCTTGATAATATGCTCTATGAAATCCAATCAAAGCCCATGTTAGATGTGAACACATCTAACATGTCTCTACCTATCACCCCAACTCATAACTTTCTCTCCATCTCTGTATCAACCTCACCTCTCTTCTCTACCTTACTTCTAGCTTGCTACTTCACCTCTTTTCTCAACACATAATTTCTGTTTCGTTTTCTTTCTCGCTACCTCCCATTTCTCTGTTTATCTAACATTTCTCCAAACTTCGCCTGTCTATCCATCTCAACTCTATTGCTACTTCTCTCTTCTGCCCCTACTTCATCTCTCTGGCAGGACCGTTCTCTTTACTTCTCTTACTTCTGTCATAAGATCCTGGGGCATATTATCAAGGACAGGCGATACATTATCGCCGCTTTTATCGGCAGGAAACTGCCAATAAAGCAGCGATAATGGCCTTGATAATATGCTCTATGAAATCCAATCAAAGCCCATGTTAGATGTGAACACATCTAACATGGGCTTAGATTGGAATTCATAGAGGCCTAGACTGGCGTCTCCAATGTTGAAGACGCAGTGACCATGTTGTAGTACAAAATCAGTACCCTCATGACGGTACCAAAGAGCTCGCAGCACGAGTGGAGGATGCCGAAGGGTGGGCCTGCCGCAATAACTTCTGCTTTGTGGGCTTTCCAGAGAAGTGCGAGGGTGAGGATATGGGCAAGCCACGTGTCCATTGGATTACTCAGTGGGTTCCAGTGGATTCCCTCTCCTCGTGTTTTCATAATCGAGTGGGCCCACACAGCATTAGTAAAGAACCCCCCACCAGCTCTACACCACGGCCTCTCATTACCAGGATCCCTAATTTCCACGATTGGAACACCATCCTTAAATTGGCTAGAACCAAAGACTCACTGCCATTTGACTCACATCGCATCATGATTTTTCCTGATTATACAAAAATGGTCCAACATCAGCCTCAATCTTTCAAAGCGGCGAAACAGCACCTCTGAAATCTTAAAATCCAGTACATGCTCCTATATCCCACCCAGATGCGAGTGGTATATAATTCCTGATACTCCTGAGGAGGTGTTCACGTGGGCAGATGAAGATGTCACGGTCAAACCTCATACCCCACCTTGCCTTGACTCTGACTCATCCTCCAGCAATCGATGACCGCCAGCAGTCCAAACCTAAAGAGAAGCACTGCAATAGATCCCACTCTTCATGGGGCTCGAGGCTCCACAAGGAACTTGACGACTCTCACTGGACTAAGGAGATGATTGGCTGAGCCCAATAGCCCCCTATAGCCGCCGCCACCGGGGAAGGTAGCTATATTTGAAAACTTGCATATTTAAGTGTGATGTTGGCATACTTTAAGCAGCTGCATCTCTAGCTGGGGTCATGTCTGGGCCCTCCAGAGAGACTACTTGTTGATAGGGTCCAGGGGATCTATTGGACGGGCCTAGCAGCCAGCTCTTGTTGAGGTTTGTCCAGGGCTCCTTCCGCGACAGGTGCTTCAATGTTATTGAGGTATTGGGAGGAGGGGGTTAAGTTGTAAAGTTGTGATTTCCCTGTTTATGCTCAAGTCTGTTGCTCTCCTAACAAATGTGCTGTTCATAGATTATTCGCCTCCACCTAGCTCGTACCCAAATGGCAGACGCAATCACCGCAGCCTCCACTGGGAGGATTCATATTGTCATGTGGAATGTCTGCAGTACCATAGATAAGGTGAAGCAGGTGGCAGTGCTTCGGTAAGCTAAGCGACTACAGGTAGATATCCTCTTGATGCAGGAGACGCATCTCATTGAGTCTAAGGTCCCCTGCTTGGCTCGATTTGGGTTTACACAGACATGTCACTTGTGCTTTATAAGAGCCTCACAGGCTGTGGCCATATTTATACACCTCAGAGTGCCCTTCCAGGTTCTGAAGACATGGTTGGATACACAAGGGAGATTTGTCTTTTTCCCTGGAACTCTATATGGGGAATCCATTCTTATAGGCTGTGTTTACGCCCCTCAAGCACGCAGCCAAACTTTTGTGGATCATATTGTGAGTTTCTGGGGATCCCTACCGGGAGGCTTGCCTGTCATTGGGGGTGATTAGAATCGTCTCGAGTAGCACTACATACCTACTTCCAATCCTCGTATTGCAGAGGCATTGCAGCCGCAGATATACCATCCTACCAATCGGCTTTGCACTTGCAGGTAATTAATAACTTGCGGTATTGTCCCGTCTATGCTCTGAAGCGATTGGTGAACCATCAATGATTAAGTTCCTATACAGAAATACATCTATGAGAGGAAGGTCCCCCCTATTTCTTTTAGGTCCAAGAGGAGGGGAAATAGAAGCAAAAACTAGGAGACCTCTTGTCAGACCTATCTAGTTTGTCAAAAATGGCATTTACTCAATTAACAATTTACAAATATACAGCACAGGTACAGAATTTCACATACAAGTTGAAATCTTATTAGTTTCTGTTTTATTGGTCAAAGTGCATATTTTTTTCTTTCTATTTACTTCTGTCTTACTTATTTTTATTTTTTTATATAAAGACAATTTAGAAAAGTTTTCTTAACACAATTATAAACAAAGAAGTCAAAGACATCAGTCAAATATTTCTCACAATGTTATAAATTTTTCTTTCAGAAACCCCCCCACAAAAAACTCAATTGAAAACCAACTCATACTGTCTTTCTTCTTTCTCACCATTCATTGTTCACAGACATAGTACCTTCACAGACATAGTACCGCGCTCTACCTCATCACGCGGGTGCGTAATGACTAGAGCGCGACACTACATATCTCCCTTGTTTATATAAACAACAATATATCGAAAAGTCTCAATGTCTATAAGGCCGCAGTTACTTCACTTCTCCCAGTTTATAGTCTCTGTATTTGGCTGGCCTTACCACTGTTCTCCCTGCCCTCGTACGTCTTACCGGAGTAGAGGTGGGACTCTCCACGCTCTCTTCCGCCATGCTTGCCAGTCTCCTTCCAGTGCCCCTAGGGGTCTCTCTCTCGGGAGTCTTGCTATTATTCTCCTGATGTTCTTCTGCAATCAGATTGTCTTCCCCTTCCTGCTCGACTCCTCTACCTTCTGCTCCTTAGTCCTTCTCTCCTTCACGTGGTAAGACACCGTCCGTGGGCGACTCTTGGTTCTTCTGTGTCCTTGATCCTTCCTCTCTGGCCCACTGCAATATCTTATTGCACTTGGACATGCGATCCTGAGACCAGACGTTTCTATCGCTAAGCAATGCCGCTCTGCCATACACCTCTTTCACTTGCATGGGCACGCTGTATTTGCTGTCTCCTTTCCTTCTTAACTGGGCAAGTTTGACTCTGACCCACTCTCCTCTTTCCAACAATGTCTCTTTTACGTTGCGTCTCTTATTGTAGTGCTCCGTGTATATTCTCTGTGCTCTCTCCAGGTTATGGTGAACTACAGCTGGTGACAATTTACTCGTGACCGTCCTTTCCTCCCACGCCAAATTGTCCTTGGTGAAAGGATCACGTCCTCAGTATTTGGAATGGGATGTATCCAGTGCCTGTGGGTGTAATTAGGTTTGGCCCACAGCATACTCCTCACTTCCTTCTCCCAGTCTTTCCCTACTCCAATAGCTGATTGTATGGAACCCATTATGACTCGGTTAAACATTTCGGCCAGACCATTTCCTTCGGGTGGTAAACAGCTGTGTGTTTGACTTTGATGCCTTTCGCTCCATATATTTGTTCCACTTTTCAGATGTGAATTGGGGTCCATTGTCGCTCAGGATGGAGCGGGGAATGCCTTCCCTGAGGAAAGTGGCTGTAAGAAACTTGAGAACTGTCTCCGTGTCCATCTCATCTTGTATGTCTATTTCAGGCCACTTTGAATACCGATCTATGAGAACTACTACATATTTCGGGGTTCCCTGTGCGTCCAGTACAGGGCCAAGAATGTCTACTGACAATTCCTCCCACGGGTTGGCAGGGTTGTCGAACTGTCCCAATGACGGGCGTAGTAAGGTTTGTGATTTGTCCGCCCTTTGGTACTGGTCACATCCCCTAACATGTCTCTCGATCAGGTTGTCCATTGCCGGCCACCAGTACATCTGCTTACCTCACATCTTTGTTTTCACAATGCCCAAGTGCCCTTCATGTAACAAGGCCAGCAAGTGTGGTATTAATGACATTGGGGGGACTACTTTATCCCCTCTACATATGAATGTCCCTTGGTCTCCTATGGACAACTCCTCACGCACTTCAAAGAATTTTCTGTGCTCCGCTTTCAGGTGTCTTTTCTCTGGCCATCCTTGTAGTATGAAGCTCTTGACTTCTTTGAGGTGTGGGTCTTCCTCGTAAGCTTGCTTCCACTCTTGTCCACTTATTACTTTCTCGTGATGTTCCACAAATGCCACCCGGTCATCGTCCTCATCAGCATATGTCGGTGCCTCCTCCATGGCTGAAGCTCGGCTGAGATAATCCGCAACCTTATTCTTAGATCCTGGGATGTACTCGACATCATAGCTGTAGTCTAGTAATTTCAGAGTCATTTTGGCGATGCGTGGGGTAGTGCTTGCATGACCACTGGACTTGAGAACCTTGACCAGTGGTTTGTGGTCTGTCTTAAGCTGGAACCTCGTGCTCCAAATGAATTGGTGGAATTTTCCCATGGCCCACACTGCAGGCAGCATCTCTTTTTCTATCACACTGAATTTCTGTTCTGTTGGTGATAGTGACCTGGACGCAAAGCTGATGGTCGCCATCTCACCATTCTTCCTCTCCTGCATAAGGACTGCTCCCAGTCCTTTTTCGCTCACATCAGTGGTCAATATGGATTTTCCTTGCGGATCATACCCCTGTAGTGGAACTGCTTTCCTTATGTCCTCTTTGATCCTTTGAAACTCTCCTTGTGCCTCTTCTGTCCAACCGAAGGTTGTTTTGTCTCATATGAGTAGTCTCAGATGATGTGTCTTGGTGGCGAAATGCTGCACAAACTTACTATAATATTCGGCCATCCCTAAGAATGATCTTACTTCTTCCTTGCTCTTCGGTGCGGGTGCCTCGCATATCGCTTTGACGTTGGCGTGTTTGGGCGTGATGCCTTGATCACTGATCTCATGACCTAAGTAGGTTACTGATGCCATTCGGACTTTTCCCATTCCGCTGTCAGACCATTTCTTTCCAAGACTTGTAACACTATCGCCAGCTTTTTGTCATGGTCAGCTTGATCCTTGCCCATAACCAGGATGTCGTCCTGGAAGTATTGTACTCCCTCTACATCTTTGAACAGCCTGTGCATCAGTTTTTGGAATACTGCTGCTGCAGATGCCAGTCCGAATGGCATCCGGCGGAACTGGTAGCATCCGAAAGGCATTATGAAGGATGTCAGTTTGCGGCTCGTGTGATGCAGGGCTATCTGATGGTAGACCGAGGCGAGATCGATGGTGGAGAACCATTTTGTCCCCTTCGTTTTTGCTAGCATTTCATCTATCCTCGGTATTGGGAATTTCTCCACTATTATGCACTTGTTCAGTTCCCGCAGGTCCACGCACAATCGTACCTTGCCATTGGGTTTCATCGCCACCACCAACGGGGCCAGCCATTCGGAACTGTTTATCGGTTCAATGATCCCGTTGTCTTCTAATCTCACCAGCTCTTGTTGTACTGCGTCTCTGACTGCTATCGGTACGTTTCTCACCTTATGGCACACTGGTTTGGCGTCCTCCTTGAGGTCGATTCTATGTGTGAATTTCGTTAATTTTCCCACTCTTCCTCCAAACACTGCAGGGAATTCATCCTTCATCCTAGTGAAGTCTGGCTGATGTTCTATGCTGGTCATCAGGGCCTGCGTGTCCCCTCCTGGGTTCAGTTGTATGCCCAAGTCGCCTTGGTCCATCCATTCCAGGACAGAGGGACCCTTTTACGACACATATAGTTTGCACTCCGCGCTGCAATACTTGAATTCGAACCTCAGGACACGATATCCGACCATTGGGATGGGTTCTCCCGTGAATGTGACCGGACGTATGTCTGGAGTTTCGAGGTGTGATCCTAGGCTGGGTTTGAAGTTTTCGTTCCACACCGTCCGTTGTATGATGGTGTACGGAGATGTCTGCCACCATCTTGATCGGTACTCCTCCCACTACCATGTCGCATTGTGGTTTTCTTGGAGCGTTTGCAGTCAATGCCGAGTACTTGTTCTTCGACGCACAGTACATTGTCTTCCTCATCTTCTCCTCCTTCTTCTTCAGTTCCTATCTCCTGTGGTACGTACTTGACTGTTGGTCTCTTCAGCTTGCGGCGGCACACTTTTTCAAAGTGCCCTACGATTCCACAGTACATACATTTGGGTCAGAAGGCCGGGCAACGTTTGTCGTATGCCACATGGGATGGGCTGCCGCACCTGTAGCACATGTTCATGCCCTCCTAGTTTGGTTTCTTCACTTGTGCTGGTCGTGGAGTCCATTTGGTGTGCACTTTCCCTTCCGTCGCCGTCGTCTTGCCCCTCTCTGGTGGTTCCGCTTCGGTGACTCTGTTGACCATTGCCTCGTGGAAGTTTCTCTTTTTGCTGCGTCTGCGCATCTTTTGGATAGTACTGCCTTTTTTACCATGGCTATGACTTCCTTCAGGGTGGCATCCCCGTTTACCCATAGTTTGTCTTGAATCGCTGTGTTTGTAGTGTGCATGACTATTTGATCTTTGAGAAATTCATCATGCAAGGCACCAAATTTACATGTGATCGCTAATTTCTTTAACGCTGCAACGTAGTCATCTATGGACTCACCCACTGCTTGTTTCCTCTGTTGAAAGTTGTATCTGTCTATGGACGTGCACACCGCCGGTCTATAATGGCTGTTCAGGTCCTCAATTGCGTGTCGGAACACGTCGTCATCAGCGGCCTGTCGTTGTGTGGGGACCAAGTTCTGGAAGACCCTGATTCCTTCCGGGCCTAAGTTGTGGAGTAATATTCTCTTCCTTCTCTTGCTGGGGAATGTTTCCCCACTTTCATCTTCTAGGGCTTCTAGGTAGTTCATGAAGTATTCTCTCCAGTCCTCCCATTTCATCAAGGGATCACCCGGTTTGGGTAGGAATGGAATTGGTATTGTAAGTGAAGACGCTTGCGCGCACATTTTGGCTCGTAGTATTGCCTCTTCCCCTCTGGGACTGCCTGGTGCACTTATGCTCCTACGGTGCGTTTGGTCTTGTTGGGGCTCCAAGGCGCCACCTTCGCTGTGCTGCGCTTGTTCCGCCAGGGTCCTGGATTCTCCAGCTGGGTGTTTCTAGTTGGGTAACGATGCACCTGGTGGTGTGTTTTTTTTTCTCTTCTCCCCCCACCTTGTGGATAGAGCCTCCCAGAGGGTTACTTCCCTTTTTGTTTGCTTTTGTAATTCTTAGGTGTGCCGGTTTGGCCCCTCCCGTGAAGCTCTGGCTCTGCCCTCAACGTGGGGTTTGTGTGCCCCCTTCTGCCTTTGTTCTAGGCAATTTATGCCCCACTAGTTATGGCTTCTTTTTTCTGGGGGTGCTTGCCTGCCGTGGTGCTGTCCACTGCCACGCTCTCCTGCTGTGTAGTCTGCTCCAGGCCAGTGTTCCTCGTGGCCTCCTTAGCAGTGATGTTCGATGGGCCAGGTGTTATTCCTTTTTTTTTTTGGAGTCCCAGCCTCGTCGCCACTGTTATGATGCAGGTTTACCCCTCAATGAAGCACTAAACACTTTTGGGGATAAAGTGAAGATTTATTCTTATAACAGGAGAGCGCCAGGAAAAGCATCCGTTGCGCTCCGATTCCGGCGCTCAGTGCGCCTCCAAAATGGCAGCCGTGCTCTACGTCATCACGCAGGTGCATAATGACTAGAGAGCGACACTACAGGTGATTGTAAGGGGTTAATAGGCTGGGTGACCCAGGTAAGTACAAAAAAGAATTGGACCCAGAGATAAGTAATTAGAAGGCCACGGCCTGGGGACGGCACTCCCTTACAGATCTGAAGGGTAAAGTACAAATTTACTGCCTGGGCCAGTCCCTGTATGTAATACTTCTCCTACCCGCAAAGCGGGTGTCAGGCTCCAGGTGGCGGCTCTCTGAACAAAGCCCAGACTCTATGCAACAGAAATCGTTCCCCCTTTATTGCTGCTGCAGCCGGAAGCGCTTTGCCACAATGCAGATAGGAACTGAGAGCAGAGAATTTGACGCACCGCCTGCCGGTGATGGGCGATCGAATGAGAAACGTTATCTCCTACTGGTCGGGTGACCGCACCGTGCAGAGTTTGTAGCCAGTGTGACCGGAAAGGGAGCGTAAATCATTCCTGTGGTCGTCAAGTGAACTAGATCTGGGCTTGATATATTTGAAAAAATGGTGGTAGTGTTTCTCTAATAAAAGAGAAAACGTCCGCACATGATGTTAGTACATATCTCAAACAACAAAATATTTTACGTGAAGTATAGTATACAATATTAAATCAGAGTCATTAAACGAGGTGCTCGTATGTCCTGGTATACACCCACCACCTGGGGTGTCAAATAGCACGAAGTGCCAATATCCAAAAAAAGAGATACAGGTCAATACAGCACTCTCGAAGTCTATTGTGTTGATTCTATTGGTATAGAGTATCCTGAACTTGTATTGTGGATCAATCAGTCAAAGAGACCAAAACATAAATTTTGGATTAGTTTCCACTCATTAATATAAAAAAGTTCAATTTGTTAGCAGCCAACTCCAAAGTATGGATCCAAATCAAGTTTTGTACTTCCAATTCTTTATTTTTCACAGACATATAAAAATTTCCAGCTCACACCGCCGACACGTGTTTCGTCTCATGGAGACTTTTTCAAGGCTGGAAGCATAAAGTAGAACTACAATCAATATTATACAATATATTAGAAATATTTACATTATGAATCTATATACAATTAAAAACAGGAATAATACAAATATATACACACAGTTGCATATTGCTAGAAAAACCACAAAAAACATCTTATTGCATCATAGAGTATCACATGGACCGATATATTTAATCATATGGAGCTATGTCTCATGGTGATCACTTGGATCAGATATTTCTTCGATAACACATTTGTGCCCACAATAACTGATGTAACTATATAGTTCCCATTCACATTATTCATGATCCTTCCAAACTTATTACTATCTGCAAGATCATAAATTTACTAGCTATTTAAAAATTGAGAATGGACCACTATATTCATTCTAACATCGGGTTATGACAAATGATGAATATAGTTGAAAAACAGGGAATGGAAACAGTGTCTAAGAATCTTAAAATCGGTACCTCAATGGCAAAGACCGCTGACGCTCACTTCTCCGCAAATTCGAAGAAGAAGTATCAACAGTATAATTACATGTAGAAAAAGAATCATTACTTGAGGGATGAACAACAGAATCATAAGATGAAGGTTTATACAAAATAACAGACTTGTGTTCTCCTTGATCACATATCTTATCCACATTGAGTCCTGCCTGATTATTTTCTTTGACGGATGTTTAACAAGCTTCCTCAAATGAAACAGCTTGTACGCTGACTTTTTCCTTCTCGACGAATGAGGTTTCCTATCGCAATCCGCTTACCAACGAATTAGGTTTCCTCTCTCTTGTTAGATGACGAACCCTTCTGCTGCTAATAAACAAAATAAACAGTACCTGAGTGGCATTCACACGTGAAGAAGGCAAAGATTTACACTCCTCCCGTAAATGACGTTACTTCAAAACACCACTGGTGAGGATCACAAGACGGGTGAAAATCGCCGAACTCCTCCTTCCTTCACGACATACGTGGGTCCTGCAGACACCTGCTCAGATCGTCGCCAATATAATTGTAGTAAGTTGACGTTACAAATAGTTGATTTGTAAGATACGTTTATTATCTTAACAGGTGCTGTGCAGCAGCGGCGTCATCTTCAAACAACCAGCAGCAAATGACACAACATTTGAAACACGTAGTGGCAAATGGAATGCCATCAACTATGACATGTATAGCATTCCGGGATGGGTGGGTAACAAGCACAAGGCAATGAAGGGAATACTACAGTACCGCATAGTGGTTCCGCTTTTTCTCCCCAGTTGCCTCGCACTTGCATGTTCCTTTGGCTTGGTGTTCTGTGCTTTGCCTGGTTGGGTCTGGCTGTGCGCAGTATGGCTGCTTCGGCGGTCTTGACTGGGAGACCTGCTTGGCCACTTCAGTGGTTTTTCTCGCCTTGTTTACTGCTGGCGCTCTCAATTTCCTTGTGGGTTTGTTGGGTTGTTGCTGGTGCTCTGGGGCCTGGAGTTCTCTGGTCTCTCCATTTGTTGGTTGATTCCTGTTGGGACTTTTTTTCCGTGCTGGCTTGTGGCGCTCCCTGTCCCTGCGTACTGGGTTGGGGCTTTGCGTGGCTTTTTGCACTGTGTCTCTTCCTTGCTTCCCAGTGCTGCGAGTAGCTTCCTCCACGGGGTTTGGATTCCCAGGCCTCCATGTCTTTCCGCTTGCTCTGCGCTTGTTGCTGGTTGGCGTCTGAACGAGGGGGTTGGGGGATGGTCTATGTCTGTGTTGGCTCCGTCGCCCTGGTGTGTAGCGCGTTGCGGGTTTCTTCTTCCCCTGTTCTGTGCTCTTCTGCTGTGCTGGCCTGCGGCCTTGGCTCCCTGTTTTCCTCTACTTGGTGTGTGCCGGGGATGCCGGGTCCTGTGGGCTTCCGTCCGTTCCCCTGTGCCCGCGTCTACTGGTGGACTTTTCATTTTGGGCGGGGTTCGGCCTGGTTCGTTACTCTCGCCTCTGGGCTTCCTGCTCTGCGTGCTTCTGTTCCCCCTGGACGGGCTGGGTTGGTGCCCGGTGAGGTGTCCACCTTGGTTGCCTGTTTCCCGGCTTCTTCGGCCTCCTGCCTGTCCGCCCTGTTGGTTCCTCCCTGTTCTGATGGGTTCGGGCCTGGTGCGTACCTGTCTGGGTGCCTGCCTGTGGCTCCTAGTGCTGGGCGCTCCTTACGCCCTTCCAGGGGTGTTGGCTTGGCCCGTGCTCGGGGTGCCTTGTATCTTCCTGTCCCCCGGTGCATGGCCGGTGCTCTGAGCTTCGCTGTGTGGGTTTTCCGGGCCTGTGGCCTTTTTCTCCCTGCTGGCGCCTGGTGGTGCCTGGGTGTGATGGCTGGGCCCGCCGCTGCCCTTGCGTTTGCTCCTCTCCTCTCCTGCAGCGTGCCCTCCTGTCCGGAGTGGTGGGCTCCTTCCCCCAGTGGGTTCCCTGGGAGTGGGTTCGTGCTGGTTGCGGGTCTTAGAGGTGGGCGTGCGGCCACCGTTCTGCCCCGTCTGCGGGTGCGGCGCATCTGCTGTTGAACTTGGCTCCTGCTTGGGTTTGGCTGGGTCGCTTCTTGCGTCCTGCGCGGGGTCCTTGGTGCTTCAGGACTCCCTCTGTCCTGGTGGGCCTTGGTTGGCTGTTGGTCCTGGCTGTCCTGCTGGAGCCCCTGGTGGGCTCCATGGCTATGGTTGCGGCTTGCCGCTTGCTTGGTGCTGTGTTGTGTTGCACTTGGTTGGCTAGTGGGGTTTGGTTTCCTGTTGTCCCTTTCCCCTCTTGTGGCTCTTTTTTATGGCTTGGTGCGCTTTGGGGTCCTTTACCTTTCACTGCCGCTCCCTTTGCCGCCTGTGGTGGCTGGGTGTTGTGGGTCTTCCTTGGCTTCTGCCTGGTTGGCTCCTTGGTTTCTTGGGTGCGCTGCTTCTGTTCCCCTGCCTGTCGAGGGTTTGGGCTGCCCTGTGCCCTTCTTTCCTGCTTTGTGGGTGCCGTTCCCGGTGTCCTCCTCCCTGTGCCTTCTCTTGGTCTTGGCTGGTGGGTTGGTTGGTGGGGTTACCGGTTGTGGTCTGGTGTCGGACTCCCCCGGTGTGTGGGAAGCGTTGCTGCTTCCCTGCCCGCCTTTTTTCAGCCATGCCTGGGCCCTGATGCTGTGGCGTTCCCCTTGTGGGCCTGTCCTTGGGATTGTGCACAGACCCCTACTGTGCGGACTGCTTTCGGCCTGTGGTGTCTCTGGCCATTGCTCTTGCTGTCTCTACTGGGTTTGTTCTTCCCCTTTTGGATCTGTTCCCGCGCCCCCGGGGAGTTGTATGCCTTTTGGTCTCTCCTGACTCCTCTCCTTTGGTTTGGGGTTGCCTGGGGTGTTCCGGGGTACTATGGGGCCTCGGCTCTGCCTCTGTTGGGTTTGTTCCCTTGCGATCCCTCTTTTGGGCCTCCCTTTGTGGGATCCATGCCTGGGTCCTTCCCTGGCTGCTCTTTTTCTGGTGCTTTTGGGCCTCTTTTGGGGCCTGTTGGTGGCCGGTGGTTCTGGCCCTGTTCGTCTGGGTATTGGGTTGGGCCTGTGTCCTTTCCTACTTTGCGCCTGGCTGGTGCGCTGGGCCCTTTGTGTTGGTTGTTGGGTGTGGCTTGCCAGTCTCCCTCTCTGTCTTCCTACTGCTTCTCCTATCTTGATGGCTTGGCAGTGGCGGGCTTTGGTGCAGTTCCCTGAGCCCCTTCTTGTTTGGGGTTTTTTGGGGTTGGGTCGGTTGGCCCTTTGCCTCTCCTTTCGGGTTCTCCCGGCTCCGTGTTGGGGTCCTCCTGGGTGGCTGGCCTTTCGGTTGTCCGGTTGGCTTCTTGGGTCTTTCTGGGCTGCCTGCGTTGTTGGGCTCTTGGCCTCCTTGTTGGTCCTTCCTGTTTTGCCCTTCCTGGGGTTCGCCTTGGGTGGTTCCTTGGTGTCCTCCTGGCCTGTGGGTTGGATCTTGGTTGCTGGTGGTTCCTCCTTCCCGTTTCTGGGGTTGGTTTCCCGGGTTACGTGTTTGGCACTTGGTTTTTCTCTCTTGGCTGTGCCCTGGTCGGATGTGGATTCTGCTTTGGGTGGCGCTTTTTGCTCTCCCTGGGGTGGATTGCCTGGGTTTGTTTCCCTGTGTTTCCGGCTTTTGGTTGCCTTAGGCCTGTCCGCTGGCTGGTTCCTGTGCCCCGGGTTTTCTTCTCCCGGTGTGGTGGCCTTCGCTGCGGCCATCCAGTGTCTGTGCTGGGCTTGGCTGCTTGTCTTTCCTGCTTTTGCCTGAGCCTTCTGTGGGATTTCTGTGCCTCTGGTTCCGTATTGCCACGGATGTCAGCTGTTGGGGGGGGGGGCCTTGCCTGGGTTCCTTGGCCCCTTTCTTCCTGGTTGTTGCTCTGGGTCGGTGCCTGTTTTCTTGTCTGGTTCCTTCCTCTTCCATCTTGGTAGCTCTGCTCGTGGCTTCCCCTGGTGTGTTGGGGTTGGTACTGTGGTTGGTCGCATTCGTTGTTCTCTTACTTTCACGTGCCTCTTCGGTCTCATCTTCCTTCTCCTCGCCTTTTGGTGAGGTTGTTTGTGGGTTGCTCCGGCTATGCTTCTCTGCTTTGGGGGGGTTCACTCTCTGTCTTGCCCTTCCTGGATTCCTTCTTGGGCCTGGGTGGTGCCTCCTGTTCAGCCTGCTCTCGTGCTCTCACGGGCGCTTTGCCAGGTTGGCCTGTGTTGTCCCTGTTGGGGTGGCTGCTTTGCGGTTCCCTGTTGGGGTGGCTGGGGCTGTGGGTTTCTCCCTTGGTGGTTTTCTCCCTGGTCTTTTGCCCTTCCTGGCAGGTTCACTCCGTTGTGGCGCATCCGCTTCTCTGGGGCTCCATTCCCCTGGTTGTTCGGGGGGGTTCTTTCTGCCCTACTGGGTGTTTCCTTGGGGCTTGGCTCTGGGTGCTAGGCCTTCTTTGGGCTTGCCTTGGGGGTTTTGGTAATTGTTTGCGGTCCTTTCTGGGTCGTCCCCGCTTGTTTTGGGGTCTCGGCTCTGTAGGCTTGGTTGGGGGCGTGGCTGGTTGTGCTCCTGCCTGCGTGTTCTTGTGGGCTCTCTTCTGCTTTGGTTGGGTGCCGTTTTGTTTCTCGGTCTGCTGCCCCTGGCGTTGGTGGGTGTCCGGAAGGCCGGGTTGTTTGCTTTGGTATTCTCCACTATGTTTAGGAATGGGACGAGGACAGGAGGAACCTGGGAGTAATTCCTATTACTTACCGGTAATCTTCATTATTCCTGGTCTCGTTGTCCTCGTCCCATTCCTAACACCCCTCCCTCCCTCCCTGGCGGCCGGCCTTCCGGTTATTGGCTTGGTATTTTCAGGCTGCATGCTGGGTTGATACCGCCTATGTACTCCCAGCGGGAGGGAGTGGGTTAGGTATTCCAGCATGCTCCTGTTCTTGTTTTCTGTTGCGGAGATAGTGATCTCCCCTATGTTTAGGAATGGGACGAGGACAACGGGATCAGGGGTAATGAAGATTACCGGTAAGTAATAAGACATTCATAGCTGCCAGGATTCCCAGGTCCATACCTGGCTAGTTAATTCAGCCTGTTTTTTCTTAGAATTCTGGGGCGTATAATAATTTTTGTATACTGGATTGAATAACACCACAAGAATTCTAAGAAAGAACAGGACTTGACTAACTAGTCCTGCATGGACCTGGAAAACTTGGCCGCTTTGTGACAATTTAAGAACAGCTGAACAAAGCAGTTATGTCCATGTAATGAGATCAATTACACACAATGGTTTGCGTTTGAAGGTGCTTTCAAATGCTTGCAACCTTTCTGCAGGGTGATTAGTTTATCCTAGTAGTCCTTTCCTCGAAGGAGCATTTCCTACTCTGACAATTACACCTGCTTTCCCTATCCTCACTCATTTATGGTTCTGAGTGGATATTTGTAAGAGTGCTTTTTCACTTTTGTTAAGCAGTACTTTGTCTGTAAAGAACTCTAATGCCTTTAGGCCACCTTTATGCTATATACAGGACCACTGGAATTATGCATTATGGGAGGGCCAAATTATGCGGCAGGGTTGGGTAAATTAAGCAGCAAGAAAAGGTTAATTATGCGGCATAATGCAGCACATATTGTGATAGTATTTATTATTTTGTGATTTTTACACTTAACACTGTATGGGCATTGGTACAACCCCATTAGTAACAATTTAAAAACCGAATATAGAAATAAGCAACAGAAACGAGACCAGTCAAGCTTTGCAAAGGCCCCTGCGTGGCAACACACTTTGCTGCGTTTTTAGTAACTTTTTGAACCATTTTAGCTTGATACAAAATAATTTTTAGTCAAAGTCTGCAGATTATGAGGCAGATGATGGATTATGTGGCAATGCGGTAAATCTACAATTATGTGTAAAAAGCTATGGTCGCACAACCGCATAATTCCAGTGGCCCTATCTATGTAAAACTGCTTATAGATTAACAAAAAACCCACACACACTTTGTCCTCTCTCCATCCGCGCATAGATAGTTTGTGCAGAGATCCTACTGTGCCATCTGTGTAGAAAAGATGATCTGTTTATCTTGCTCCCATGTGCCAAAATTTCTAACACAGGTAAACTTAAACCCTTCCATCTTCAGAAACCTGGCACACCCAATACCCTCTCTTTCGCTGCAGCGATCAACACCACTTACTTATATGTATAGAGCCCTGCCATGGCACACATTCGCCACTCTCTCTACATCTGAAAACCCCTTTCACACACTTTTTCTGCACTTCATTCATCTGCAGAGAACTCTGGCTCCCCATATGCCCTGTCTTCATCTGCAAAGACTAATTACAAACTCTCTGGTTTTGATCTGGGAATACTTTTATCATAAAGAGCACTTCCATGAAACACCATGGTCCGTTGATTCAGGAAGTGAATACCTCCCTCTCTGCTAAGACCACCTCCTACACCAGCAACAACCTCTTTCACCCACAGTACTCCAAACTGTCCTTAGGGATGTGTGTAAGAAAGCAGCGAATCTTCTTGTTTCAGGAAAACAATGACTCTTCTGAGGGCTATGTACAGGCCAGCGGCTCTTGTTATGGGTTCAGACAGAACAGATCTGTCCAGCATGTCTAATCTCTGGCTGCAGGATGACTGCTGATCTTCTTAAGGCTCCTTGTAGGGGTACAATGGATTTTCTCAGGGATCGACACAAGAGATCAAGGGCTCTTCTGAGGGAGAGCTACAGGAAAACAGTGGGTCTTCTTTAGGGATCTCTACTGCTGTAGCTCAGCTAATCTCACCTCATCCAGACAGTGGTGGGATCCATGCAGAACAGAAGCTCTTCTCAGGATCTCTCCACTGCAGGAACAGCATGTCTTCTTGGTGATACATGTAGAAGTAAAGTGACTCTTTTCAGGACTCCCATACAGCACTTTTATATAGGCTTAATGCAAGATGAAAAAATGTTATCCCTAGAGCTCAGCGCAGCAAATACTGTGTTTGATGTGTATCTCTTTTTATTCGAAGAGGACTCTGTGCAATATTACACCCCAGTGCGATGTGTCATGTGTCCCGGTAAGGCCGAGTAAGAAACTTTGCCATTTCTACATGTATGCGGATCTTTCCTAGAGTTGCCTTCACTTTTTCACATCAACCTTTGACACACATTCGCATTTGTGACACTTGGGTTAGTTTCTTGGAAACACTGACCTTGCTTACATGAATAAACTTTATGAGAACACTATCAAACTGCCTTGGTGTTGTGTACAATGCCACATCACAAAATAAAACGATGGACAGAGTGTTGAAACTTTTCAAATACTCACCCGCAGTCACAGATCTTGGTTTAATCCATTGTTATTTTGCTAGCCACGTCTCTCCAGTTTTGACCCAGCCATATCAAAATCAGTCTTGACCCTGCTCCCCATAGGAACAGTCCAGCCCAAACTGCTCGGCCAGGTCCTTCCTGGGCCGGAAACAAGCATCCTAGGACCGGTTTCCGTGTATAGTGATTTTACCAGCCTTTTCTGACCTCTTTACAGAATCAATTAAACATTCATACACCAAGGAGTGGGCTCTAGCATTAGCTTCTGTGTTATACTGCAATCGTGTGGGGTGGGATGACAGTTCCCCTTATCATGACATTCTACTGAGCACCACCCCCACAACCTCAAAGACAATGCCCAAAAAAAAACCAAAGCCAAACTACAAGTTAGGGAAATCCTAGAACAACTTGATCACAGACTGGGATTCATTCTAGCTGTCTACACACACTTAACCCTAGAGTTAGCTAGGGGTGGAATTAGAGGCTATGGGGTGTTCAGGGTGAGCTGGCCTCCAAGTTCAATATGTACACACAAAAGAAGCTACCCTGAATAAATCTCTGATTCTATATGTGAAGATAGGCACGCTACACTTGATTAAGTGGGGTGCAGAGCTTCTCAAAAAATGTGAAGGACTGTCTTCACACACCACCAGGTGTCATGCTTCATCATTGGCAGTCCTCGCTCTCTAGAAACTGTGTTTAGTAGAGAGCAGGCCTTCACCTGGAGAAAGGGAGGCACTTCTAAGAACTAAGTGGGGGCCTGTGATAAAGTGAGAGGTTAAAAATCAATGCAAACGCCAAATACACTTTATTTGTTAGGTGTTTGCTTGATATTAAAAATAAAGCGTGGAGAACTTGGGGGTTAGTACCCCATCTCCATCAGTGTCCTCAGCATTTTTCTGCCACGTAGGCCCTGAGGGTCTGTGGCATTCATCAGGACGTGGTATTAGGGCTCCTATCTAATCTCCTCAGATGTATTTATTTATTTATTTGAAAAGTTTTATAAAGAGCGAACATGACCCTTGTGGGTATCAGAGCACTGTACACAGAGGCAGAAGCAAGCATGAACTCAGAACAGTTGAGGTCAACATTGTAAAACAACAAGGAGTAAACAATCAAAGTCTGATACCGGGTAGAAGACCCTACTAGTTCAGTTCCTCATATAGTGCAATATATTTCCCGTAACATTCAGTAAAAAAATCATAGAGTGGCTCTACACAGCATACTTGGGTAAATGACAAATCTGTAATCGGCCCAAGAAGTATTCTTCTATTATAGTTCCATAAGGGCCCTAGAGTAAAATAACAGTTTAACATCCAATCAGAAATACATAGCGAAAGATACATTGGGATAAATGACAAATCTGTCAACAAGGGGACTAGAGAAAGAGTACATGATGATGCAGTTCATGTCCACTCAGGAATAGCCATTTGGCCTGTTTCTTGAAATAGGCAGTGGAGGGATTGGTTCTCATCTCCGTAGGAAGCGCTTTCCAAATTCTAGGTGCAAGACCGGAGAAAGCACGTTTGTACGTACTTTTCTTTTTGAATTTAGGAGGTTAGATGTATCCACCATATAGGATGATCTTTGTCAAGCTCTACCTAAAGATTGGTATTTTCTTGAAACCCCAAGTCAGGGGCTGGAATGCCCCATGGGAAGAGGTGCTGAGGGACCCCTGTAGTCACACTTGTCTCAAGGTACTTCCCTCGATGATATCCTAAAAACGTCCTCTCCTCTTCCCCTAGCTGCACATGAGGGTCTGGCTTTGGCACACGCGGGCGAGGCAGCTACAATTTTAATATTACAGCAACACTATTAAGGGCCTGGTCTTTACAAACAGAGCAAAGACTTTGTCCTCGGATGGGACATCTGCCAACAGATGAAGGGTTCAACTAAGGTCACGTCCACCACAGACACCTCTACTGATCTCAAATAAGCCATTGACTTGTATTTATTCGGACCATTGCGGGCCCCTATCATCAGACGGGGCTTACAAGTATATCTTGGTGGCAGTAGATTTGTGTTCTCAATTCCTTTGGTTCTGGCCACAGCGATCGCCGGACGCCCAAACTGTTATAAAGGATCTGTGAGTCGTCATCGTGACATAGGCAGTTGGCACATTACATTCCGACCGGGGTCCGGCGTTAAGCTCTCGGGCTTACAAAGAGGCCATGGGAAGTTTGGGTGTGCGTTTTTCTTCTCCTTACCATCCCGAGAAAAACGTGGTAGTGAAGAGGAAAAACCGTGACTTAAAGCAGTCTTTAACAGCGAGGGTCTAGGCTCTGGTCGCGGTTAGGTCCATCACCTATATGGAGTCCAGAGGGCTTTAAACAATATGCCAAGAAAATCCTGGGTGGTTCTACTCCCTATGAGATCCTGTTTGGGGTTAAGAAATGGGTCCCAGACCACAACAATGCTGGCAGAGTGACAGAGGAAACACCATTTGACATCAATGAACATTTGGCTGTTTTACAGGAACTGAATGACTTCCGGGACAAACAAAGCAACATCCAAGAAAAACACACCGCCACTGGAGAACGGAAGGTAGTTCCAGCAAGGTCTTGCTGGATCCCAAAAATCTGGAATCTGGTCAGAGATAAGATTGTGGATAAAAAAGGAGTTTGGGCCATCATATAGTGTGCCTGTGCCTAGACTGGATGTTGAAGGTACATAAACTATATTTCTTCCGCCCCTTGTCGGCTGTCGAGACAAATGGTTTGTCTCCATCGATCTGATCATACCACACTATGGGCCATATGTATCAAGCTAATTTTTAGTCGCAAACGTTGAGAATCGCAAAAAACAGCGTTTGCGACTAAAAATTTGCTATTCTCAATGTATGAAGCACAATCGCATCGCAAAATGAGAAATCGCAAAAATAGCGATTCCTTACATTGCGAGGCCCTGAATTCTGCAATTTCCCTAGCGATTCCTTATTTTGCGATTACCTTAGTTAGCGAAAATCGCAAATGTGGTAATTGCAAAACAAGGAATCGCTATGCAATGTATAAAAAAATCGCAATTAGCGATTTCACATTTTAGAGAATCACAATTAACATCAAGTAGGAGCAGGTGGAAACCAGGTGCAAACTATTTAAGGAGTCCCACAATGCAACAGAGTTTTTTCCACAATGGCTGGGCTTTACGTGATAGCCAAGAGGCTGCAACTCAGAGCTGCTGCACAGAGGAGGAGAAGCCAGGAGAGGATATTCCGTGCGCGCATTACCATCTTCGAGCGCACTGAGGAGGACAGCCATAAACACTACAGACTGGATGAAGAGAGCATCCTTGATTTAATTGATGAACTCAAACCCTTCCTTGAACATCCCACACGCAGGACACACTCCATTCCCACCCACATCCAGGTCCTGTGCTCACTCCACCTCTTGGCATCTGGTAGTTTCCAGGGGGTGATTGCCTCTGTGGGAGGGGTGTCACAGAGTGCACTTTCGCGTTTTTTCAACGCGTTCCTTGATGCCATGGTACAGAGGCTACATCACCACATTCACTTCTCAAGTACCCCACAGGCACTAAATCAGACCAAACAGGACTTCTATCAAATAGCCCAATTTCCCCACGTCATCGGATGCATAGATGGGACACACGTTGCAATATTCCCCCCTCCCAGAATGAGTACGTGTTCAGGAATCACAAATCCTACCATTCCCTGAACATACAGGTGGTGTGTGACGCCAAAGACATCATCACAGACATTGTTGCCAAATACCCTGGCAGCACGCACGACTCTTTTATCTTCCGTCACAGTGGGATACACCGTAGATTCACAAGTGGGGAGTTTGGGGAGGGCTATCTACTAGGTAAATGCATTTGAACAGAGGCCACACTTGTTAAGGATAGCATGTGCAGGACAGTGTTTAACCATATTCCTCCTAACCCACAGGTGACAGTGCGTATGTGGTCCGTGACTTCATACTGACGCCCTACCTTGATCCAGCCAACTCAGTGTAGCGGCGGTACAACAGCGCCCACATAGCAACTAGAGGCACCATTGAGAGGACATTTGGGATACTCAAGAGCAGATTCAGATGACTACACAAGAGTGGAGGGGCACTTCAATACAGCCCACCGACCTGTTGCAAGATAGTGGTAGCATGTGCCATGCTGCACAACATCGCCACCAGGAAAGGCACACCGGTGGAGCTCAGACTCATCAGATGTGGAGGGGCCTGCTCCAGGACGCATGCCAGCCGGTGTAGTTGGTGCAGCTGCTGGGCGCCAGAGGCGAGATGAGATTACACGCAACTATTTATAGGTAAGAGAAAATGACACAATGCTAGATATCAATAATCAGACTGTGTTTTATTCCTTAACATCAGGATTATTAACGTCACACAGGCTGAGTGACACACAATGTCCATCCAAATGTCCAGCACATGATCCTGCACAGTGCAAGTCTCCCATCAGGGGCAAGTGTCCATGTGAAGTGGGTAGCTGCACCCATCCCGTGGTCCCATGTACTACTCCTCGCAAGCGGCGCTGTCGGGAGGAAGTCCCTGTTTGGCGATGCACAGTGCCCCCCTCACTTGTTCCACTAGGCCTACTGTTACGGCCACTACGGCGCCTATCCATGGTGGGTGGAGGGGTGATGCAGCTCCTTCCTGATAGGGCGTCCTCATCAGTGGGAGTCAGGACTCCTAGCCCAGTAGTGCGGACTGCCTGCAGCTCATCCACAGCCATACTAATTTGGAGCAGGGCCCTTGCCACGTCCTGGCTGTTGTGCGCCACCTCACGCTGCATGCAGATGCTGCGCCTTGATAAAACATTGGTGGCAGAGGACAGGCGGTTCACCGCCCGTGTTTACAAGTCTAGGCGCTGCATCTCCCTGCGCCTAGCTGCACGGTCGGCCTTGAGTTCAGCACAGAGTGCCTCCATGGCACCTGTCATGCCCCTGAAGCCTGCCCTGACTTCCCTTTGTAGTGACTTTATATTTTAATATTTTTTGCTTGTAGGCGCTGTACCTGTGCAGCTCTAGTCCGCCAAGCACAGAGCCATCCCCTGGATCTGCAGCACTGCTGGAAGCATGGGACCTCCGCCTGGTTGGGACTACTGGTATTGGATCTGCATGTGGGCGGTGTTGTGGTTCTGGCTGTGTAATGTCAGTGTGGACATCGCATCAGTGTCCTGGCTCTCGTCCTCCAATGGGGGTAGTGGTAGCACAACATTCCTCCTCCGGCGCTTGAGAGGGTTCACTGGACTAGCCTCCTCCTCTGTTTCATCCTCCTGCCCTGCCGCTGGTCTGGTAGGAGAATCACCCTGTCTCCCACTGCCTGTTGCCTGTATTGCAGTTGGTGCTGTGGACGTAAAAGCACACATTAATTTACTGTTCTGACTTGCACTTGACAATTATTAAATATCACTTGTTGGGATTACATGTATCTTGTTTTTTTCCTTTCCTGATGTGCACATGCATTTGGGGATTGGCTGGGTGTAAATGCACCACTGTAATATGCATGCGACTACATCTCCCATAATGCATTGCAGTGTGTGCTTGTGTACCTGCACTGGACTTCTAGTTTTGGCCTGCCCCTGGGTTGCTGCTGGGTGTGTGGGGCTACTTTGGGGGGAGGGGTGGTCAGGGGTGTGATGGCATGCTTCTTACCTTGTCCTTGTCCCGGGGGGTCAGAGCTGTCCAGGTCGGCCACGCCCATGACGCTTTCAGGAAGTAGGGTTCCCTCCACCAGTGTGTTGAGTCAGTTGCAGTGGATGTCCCTCCACCAGTCTTCCTGGCTCGCTCCAACCTGGCAGCCACCTTCTCCTTGGAGCGCTGGCGCATGTCGTACCAGCGCTTCCTTAAGTCTTCCACGCTCCTGTGTGTTACCCCAACAGCCTTCACCTTCTGCTGGATGACTGCCCATATGTGCCACCGCTTCTGTGTCTCAGGCACCCTGAGTGATTTCTTTCCAAAAAGGTGCTCATGGCTTGTAACCATTTCTTGAATCAGCACCTCCAGCTCAGCTTCTGAAAACTTTTGCTTCCTCTTCCTCTGGTTTTCACCCTGCTGCTGCTGGGGGGTGTCCTGGCTGGGCATGTCTCCTGTGTCCTGCATTCTTTTCTCCACTGCAGAGTTCCCTCTCCACCACTACTTCTCTCTGTCTGTGATTCAGAAACTCAGGTGCAGCATGGGTAGTCACACTTCCTGGTTGTGATGTCATCAAGCTGCACCTGAATTTCCGATTCCCAGATTTGGGAAATTCGTTAATTTGCAAATTTTTCCATTAAGGAATCGCTATTTCAGATATCGCAATGAAAATAGCGATTTCTTTGGGAATCGCTATTTTTTTGCGATTTCTTACATAGAGACCGTTTTGCGATTCTGATTGTGTAATTCGCGAAAAATCACTAATTCAGAATTGCAAAACGGGACCTTGATACATATGGCCCTTAGTGTCTGATTCTCAACAGTAAGCCGTGTGGGCTTCTGGGTTGCTACCAGTCTCCTCTCGCTACCATACAGGAGGTTAAGATGGAAGCTTTAATTACAAATGAAGCCTGCTCCCTTCAGCATGGGACAACACTGAACAACAACAAAGTATGTCTTCTTCCTGTTGCCAAAACTACAACAACTGTACAGTCAACACGTACAGAAACACACATTTCAATTTGAAATCCTGAAAAGAACAAGGTCTAAGTCAATGTACCACAGATTGAGTCTTCATCAAGTTAAACACAACCTACTGAGCTGCCAAGGATAGACTGGACGGCTTCTGGTTACTTCATCGACTTTGATGACTTC
Source organism: Lissotriton helveticus (assembly GCF_964261635.1). Lineage (NCBI taxonomy): Eukaryota > Metazoa > Chordata > Amphibia > Caudata > Salamandridae > Lissotriton > Lissotriton helveticus. The sequence continues at coordinate 1,192,435,565 of NC_136068.1, forward strand.
TTCTCCAACAAATCGGAGCAACTTCCGCCCCCACCACCCCTCCATTTTGAGCTAAAGGTGCATGCCTTCTATCTGTGGCTGAAAAGAACATACTTTGTTTCTCAATGGGTACACCTTTGGATTACAATTTAATTATGTAGGAAGCTGGCTCTGTATATACTATACCAAAGTAAGGAATAGTGTGCACAGAGTCCAGTGGATCCCCAAAGGTATAGTAGAGGCTAAAGTAGATAATACCTTACTCTCTTTTGTGGTAGGTTGGTTGAGCAGTCAAGCTTATCAGAGGATAGTGTTAAGCATTTGCTGTACACACTCAGGCAAGAAATGATGTCACACACTCTAAGGCTAAATCCAGACCAATTGTTTGTATAAAAAGTTATTTTGTTGTTTTATTTCTAGGACCAATGTGTGCTTAGTAGCAGGTAAGTTATACTTTTCATACAATGTTACATTTCCAAATACAGTGAGCACTGGTTTTGTAGGATCAGTCAGATTACTTTTGCAGTTGAGAAAACAGTTTGCAAGCTGTTCTAAAACACTTGAAATTACCTTCAGATTACTTTGTAGTTACTTTTCTAGTTTGGCATGAAATAAACTATTAACACAATTTAAGCAACACAGGAAATAAGTAAATAGGTTATCTATTTAAAAAGCACTAAGTTACTTTTGTTTCAGTAAAAAACAGTGCAACACTTAGAAGATTTTTCTGAGAAAACCCACCATACAATCCTATGGAGAAATACAAAGTGTTAGGTTTCCAGGTAAGTAAACGGTTTTCGAAAAGGAGTTTTGGGGGTAGAACCAAGGTTCAGGTTGGCACTCAAGTGGCACCACAAGCGGCACTAGGGCAGTCGGGTGCACAGTGCCAATTTTAGCCAATGGGGCAAGCGGGCACCTCAGTTGGGGCTGCTCATGGGCAGGCCACAAGCTTCTGGGTTTAAGGTAAGGGGAAAGGGAGTCCCAGGTTAGCACCAAGTCCACACCACCAGCGGCATAGGGGCGGTCGGTTGCAGGGTGCTCAGGAGGTGTTGGAAGCCCAATCCTTTCCTATGGAGGATGTCGGTCGCTGAAAAGGACTGCAGGCTGGAATCAGAAGACTGGATGAGAGAATCAGCGACTGAAGGATGAAATTTAAGAATTGCTGGACACCAGGACACCTGCGGTCGGGCACCTCAGGACTCATGGGCTGTGGGTGCTGGGGTGTCTTTTCGTGTCGGGTTCTTCTCAGTGGTTCCGGTCGCTATTGGGGGGACCCTTCAGGATGAGGCTGCAGGCCTCAAGGAGAAGGTCGGTGGAGGTCGTCCAATGCTGGAACAATGGTCAGGATCACCGGGAGACTTTGCTGGGTTGTTGGGCCACTCGAACTCAGGAGTGGTGAGGACTCGCAGATCCGGCTGGATTTAGAGTCCTGACTTGGGTTGGTGTTGGACAAATCTGGAGTCCATGGCAGATCAGTGTTCTCTGAGAAGGCAGGGCAGGTCCCCGGGGTTCTTGGAGGCTGCTGGCTGCAGGACACGCCTGATTCGTCTTGCATTGGTTTCGGAGCAGGAGATAGGCCGGTAGGGCTGGGGCCAAAGCAGTTGTCGTTGTCCTCCTCTTCTGCAGGATATCTCTTCTGTCCTTCTTCTTCTTGTCACGTTGAATCTGAAGAGGCAAGGTTCAGGGGTGCCCCAAATACTAGATTTAGGGACGTTACAGGGGTGTGCTGGTTGGGACCAATGGGTCCCTTCCCTGGGGTGTCTACACCTCCTAGTATGCCACCTTCCAGTGTGCCATCCTCCAGTGGAAGGGGGCATAGGCCTTTTCCTGTTTGGAGAGGTCCCCCCATCTTCAAGAATACGGGGACTGAGAGGTGGCCTTAACTTCGCCTCCCCACCTGAGGAGTGGGGTTGGCATAGGTTTCCCCTCTGGTTTTCGCACCTCCAGTTGGGGTCAGAAACAGTGGGAGCCAGTTGTTGATAGCAGCAAAAGGCCTGGGCATCTAACAAAGGCGGCAGGCATTCGAAGCTCCCTCTTCGAGGACCCTGCCCATCCCGGGGAAGGATGCATAACACCTCTGCCCAGGATGTGCTTTGTTTCCAGACCCAGAGAGAGAAGGGCTTTCTACCCAGGGGTCCAGAAATCTGTCTGTTGGTGGTAGATGGCTGGGAGACAGTCAGACACCACACCAGAGTTTGTCATTTTTCAGGGTGCATCTCTAAGATGCCCTCTGAGTGCATCCATTAAATCCCACACTGCCATCAATATGGGTTTAATGTGCTGGGAGGTTTAATACAAACTTCCCAGACTTCAGTAAAGCCATCATGGAGCTGTGGAGTTTGTGTTCACAAACTCCCAGCCCATGCACTGAAAATGGCTCCACTGCACTTACAATATCTGTGAATGGCACAGGCACTGTAGGGGCATTATGCTCATGGAGCTATGCCTTCACTTGGGTATGGTGCACCCTGCCTTGAGGGCTGTAAGGCCTGCTAGAGGGGTGACTTACCCATGCCACAGGCAGTGTTGGTGGGCATGGCACACATGGATGTATTGTTAGAGTACAATCTTGCTCCAACCTTTGTTTTGTCTACATGCGCGTGGACTTGGGCAGACCATGGTTTCTGGGCTGCACGTTATAAATTAAATAACAATGAAAAATAGTACATTGAAACTAAATTGGAAGAAACCTGTGGGCACTTGGCTACCCCAGTTATTTGAACACAGGGATGTGTGCCATGTTGACTCTTCAGTTTGGTCTGCACCAAAACAGGCAGCATGCATTGACAAGGTGGGAGTAATAAGGTGAGGGGTGGCACAATACATGCTACAGCCCTCAGAGGCCCTCTCTGGTCACAAGACCCTTGGTACCAGGGGTACCTTTTACAAGAGACTCAGATTTGGCCAAGATGTGTACCAAATGTGGATACAAAGGTACAGTTTTGGTAAAGAATACAGGTGCTGGGGCCTGGTTAGCAGGACCCTGGCACCTTGAGACCATTACGGGTGAGTAGTCATGCTTTAGAAGCCATTGATAGATTGATTGATTTCAGCACACACCCAATCAAGATGACATGAGGTATCTGGCAAAAGGTTAGTGGGTAACCATGCAAAAAGGGGCACTTTCCTACACATTACTTTTCCTGATCCTTTGAATTGGTTTTGCGACATGGTTCTTTCTACTTCTGAACTGACATTTTATTCCAGAACACTCTGCAGTACACAAGGTAAACTTGATTCTGAAACCATATGCATCCTCACACCATGAACAAAGAGACTTGTCTCTCGTGAACATTTGAGCTGTTCCAGTTAGGGGTGGGAATGTACAGGGTAAGGTATCATTTGATGTGTATGATCCCACTGAACTTTTACAGATTGCACATTTGTTTAAAATTTCCTTAAATTACATTAAAACCCCTTGTACTAATTCTGATGATTGTGACATTGATACAGTGTATGGAATGTTGGAGGATCTAGAACATTCAACTGTGTTTTTCTTCTAATGAGTTATATGATGGTACAGCTAACTTTGATGAGATGTTTGGTTTTCAACATTACGGACATCATTTTCTACACAAAGCTAGAATTTCTTGGGAAGTTTTTAACTTTCACAATGGGAACATTACCTTACAGCTCCAAGGGGTGGTTCAAAAGTTTGAATATTTTTCTGGGTAGGACACACACATGGTCCCGCCTCTTTATATTATAGGCTTGCACTGCCACCTGCAAAGAAAAATATGTTAACAGACACAAAACTGATTTACTATGCTTCTTTACTTTCTCAGCTCTCTGAACAAGGTTTCGACTTTTGGAGGGTCACAATAGATGTGAAGTCTATCTAGGGGACAACAGACTGGCAGATTAAGGGAACTGAGGCTTATTTTAGGGCCTGTTTAATACCACAACAAATGATGTTCCTGACTGAAACTCTGTAACAGACTTGTTTTTGCCTTGCCAAGATAAAAGATTTGAACACACCATGGGTTCCCACTCTTACACTATTAAAGAACTGGCAACAGTTGACACCATACACTGAGGAGACCATAAAAAGCATGCTGCGTAAGAATAAGCCTAACTCATCAGACCCCAATTGGAAAGAATGACTAGTCTGCCCAGTAGATCCAAACAAATGTTAGACTCGATTCATAGGTAAAAGCAAGGGATTTACAGCAAATTAGCCCAACATGCGAAATGTACAGACTGAACGTTCAAGGGTAGTAACAACTTACAGTGTTGGGAAGTTGTGCCTTGATTTGCTAAAGACCTCAACACTGTCTTAGGTACAACAGCACTTGTCTCATTTATCTGATAACCTGGATCTACGGGACTTTGAATTGGGTCTGATACAGCGCTCCTATAGAAAAACGGTCTCACGAACGCTACCCAATTCCACAATGCTCCCCATAAATCAAGAATCACTTACCTAGGCCCATAACTAACGAGACAATTTTTGAGCGACTGAATCATGTGACCTAATTAAACAGAACTATTCACAAAACTATTTACACATTTATATACAACTGCAGTTTATCATTTCTTACCACGGTCTAATAACATTTATTAATTAATTAAGTCACTAAGGCAAATGGATCAACTGATGGTAACAAGACCATGAATAAACAAGACCAGCTTGTCGTTTCAAAAATCTTATTTATTAACTATTTATTCAAGGAAAGTGCATTTTATTAAATTCTTTATTTATTGGCATAAAATTAGCAGCATTTATTCGAGGAATAGCATGTTAGACTAGAAATTCAAAGCAAAATTGATTAGCATGATTTAAGTAAAATAAACAGTTTCCATTCCCTAAGTTCTCATTTTCCCTATCTAAACTCGCTTCAGCTAAAAAGAAATAGACATTAAGTCTGTTATCCTTACGTGCGCCAACAAGTTCTTCAGCACGTCACGCCCTTCAGGATTCGGAAAACGAGAAGCGCCCTCCTGCCCTTTATACCTTTCTGACTAGCTAAAGTAACTAAATTTTGCATTCTTTTCTGAAAATCCGAACTTGTCATTGGCTGAGCCTCATCAGTCCACCATTAGGTCATTCACTCCTGACCAAGTCCGGGCCTCATCATAAGCCCTTATTGTTCTTAGATTCTCCATCCTTCTAGCTTCCTCGAATGTGTTACATTCGTCCAAGCACAAAACTTTACTTCCTAATCTTGGCAGGCAATTCGAACTTCCTGTCCTTGGACTTTTCTCCAAGAACACCTTCAACTCAACCAAAACTGCTTCTGCATTAAACGTTGATTCTTCAGCAAAAAGCTCTTCTTTCTGCGCATGAGTGAAATCTTCACTCTGGTCAAGTTTTCACAGTCTCCAGCTCTGCCAACCATTTCTTAGGCCCATTCGAAAACTATTATTCAAACAAACACAAGACAATAATTAATTAAAGAATTAGGATTCATTCTGTTACCCACCCCCTTTGCTAAATATTAACCCGTTAATTAATGTTACCTAGCCGAAGCACATGAAGCAGCATTTATATTTACTTTCTCCTTTTAGGCCACAGGATCCTCCTCGAGCTTATGCCACATAAAGACGAAAAGACATAACATAAGCACACACAAATAAGCACATGTCATTAATTAAACAGCCGCATTAATACTGACAAAGATAATAGACAAGGTTAGTTCATTATTTTTCACAAACTTACAGTTGCAACATAGAGCACATATGTTAATCCCTTGTGTCGTGTATGCATTTTGAACTAAGTTGATTAGTACATTTCATTTCATGCTGATTAATACGATTATGATATTATGGAAGTTTAACTTTGCGAGTCAGAACAAAATATTATTCTGAACCTCGCTCCATCAACTCCCTCATCTGGTGATTTCAAAATCACCAAACTACACCCAAAATGTTAGCAAAATTGTAACCCTTGAACATGTTTTGACTTTCACTGTATTAGTGTCTCTTAAAGTTTTGACTCTGCTGTCTGCTTGTAACTCTCATATTGCGTTCTATGAAACTCTTCTAGTTCTATTTCCTTTTCTTGTTCCTTTCTGAGTTTATAAATCCTCTTCTTTTCCCTTAGATATTTCTTTCTCTTGTGTATCATGCAACTGATTTTCAACAAAAGTATCACAAAGACTATAACTAATAAAGGAGTCAGAATGTTGCCTAAAATTGAACTACCAATCTCTTGAAACCAGGTTTTGATTGCTGCAAATCTTTTGCTCAAACGTTCTGAAAAATCTTCATCTTCTAAAGGTACAATTTCTGAATGTATTTCTGAAATGTTTTTAATGTACATCTCAATGTTCTGGCTCTTATCAGGGATGTAAGTGCAGCAATGCTGGACATGTAAAATTCCGCAAACTCCTCCCTCTTTAGGTAGCAGAATGTCTAAAGCAAGACGGTTCTGCATTACCATGGACCTTATAGCAATAAGTTCAGTATCCACTAATTGGAAACCACTGGCAGTATCAGTTGACAATCTGTCAACTATTGTGGACAATTTTCTGATTTTAACTGCATTTAGGGTTATACCCACCAAAGGTGTTACTGCACCAAAAATATCTCCCAAAATTTCTGAAAAGCTTTCTCTTTTAACTCTATTCAGATGATTGCTGATTTCAAATGAACCCTCTGCATTTCTGTCAACATGAAAAAAATTTGGAAAAACTAAACCAACAAAGCAAGTTCCATACCAGTGGTCTGGGAGATTGTAATAGGCTTTGTCCCCACACACAAAATAAATTCCAGGAAAAATTGGATCCTTGCCACCTTTGAATCCCCATCCACCCAAGACTTGATAAGTATCCTCACATTGACTGGCACCCACAAAGTAATTGTCAAAAAGCGTGTTGTCTCTCCTAATGCAAAGCTTATCATTAACAGGTTTATCTATGTGAATAGCAACATTTTCTATTGTTCTACCATTTAGCTTTTCATCTTCAAACTGCCAAAACTTAGATTTGGTTTGTCTCAGCATTTCGTTTCTCTTATAAATTGCTCTTCTCTCTTCAACTAAATTCAAAAAAGATTTTTCTTCAGTTCTCAACTTACAGGTTAAATTGTTTTTAAAAGCGTACTCATAGGTGAGTTCCTTAGTTACAATGAAAAATTCCCTCATCTGCTTAGCATGTTTATGTTTATTCAAGCTTTTATCAATGTTCAAGTTTACAAAGATTTCATCATGGTTCGAGTAGTACTCTAGACGACCAGTCTGATAAAATAAACTAGCTATCACACTGCAAGTGATGCCATAAGTAAGAGGAAGCATATTGTAGGTCACCCCCTCCGAAACAGAAGCAGGCAATTTCACACAAATATAACAATATTTGACTTCCATAACCTTAACATATTAAGCTAAAAGTCTTGAAAAAGTATTACTAGAAAAATCACCAACAGATCTATCTTGGTGGATCTCTGGTTTATGATCAATAACTCTGTTAGTTTTGCCTGCTGCACCATGATTATCTTGTTTAGCCATAGCTTTACTTGTCATGTTAGCTTTGTACATTTCTTTGTCAACTCCAAAAGGGAAAATGACAGCTAACATTAACCAGACTAGAATTAATAAAAGCACACAAATAGAAGACATTTTACAACATCTCCTTAGAATGGAACATCTTGAGTTGTTATTAACAGAAGGCATCTTTTACTCAGAACAAAAGAAAACAAAAATCAAAATGTTTCTACATTTCTAACACCCCCCTATTTTTGATTAAAAAAAAACCCTACTTACTATCAGCTTTTCTTCGACCTTGCGTCTTACATCAATGTGTTTTTCCAGCTAACACAATTTCTTCGACCTTGTGTCACCTAACACAATTTCTTCAGCCTTATGCCAAAAACAAATCCTCAAATTTTTACAGAAACCACTTTAATCATTATCACTTGTGTCATCTAAGTCTTCCTGACTACTGCTATTCACCTCCACCACAGGTGGGATGATTATGTATGTCCACTCAGGGGACTTGTACTTTTGATTAGGTTATATCACCCTCTTTGCCCTACTGTTAATCACTTCTATTTTCTTTCCTGCTTCACCTTTCTTTTCAGAGTCACCTTTTTGACTTGAAACTTCGTTCACCTGCTCTTTTGATCTGTTCACCAACTTGAATTTTAGACCCTCATTTTCATTAGGCCAGTTATCACCTATTCTTGGTAATTTCTTCTTTGGTTCAGTCAGGTTACACTCTGCTCTCCAGGCTCTTTTTCTGAATTTTCTTATTTCAGATTCTTCATCACTCTCATCTGATTCTGTATCTGAGATTTCAAAGCTGAATCTTGGTTCTTCTTTACTCGGCAGTTTCAATCTGTTAGGAACATCATCCTTATAGCTGGTACTCGGTAACTCGTCTTCTTCTTGAATTACTTCTAACTTCCCAGTTTCAGAACTTCCGTTCCTGCTTTCAGAGCTTCCAATCTGCTTTTCAATACTCTCCTAATCTTTAATAGTTTCTTTTTCAGACTCCTTTTCTGCTTCTTTTTCTAGCAGATCTTCATCATTTTCAGAGTCTATTATCACGATTTCTTCAGTATCTTCATTCAATGCCTTATTCGCATTTGAATTTTCCAGATGTCGACTTCCCTGTCGATCTTCAGGATCTGGATCTCTTTCAGGTTCTTCTTCAGAATCTGAATCAGTTGTAGTGTCACCTTCGTCAGGATTTTCAGGTGGTGGTACACGAATGGTGTGACTAGCATGAATCCACCTTTTCAAACCTCTGCACTTTACTGCATTTGTTGTGACAAGTATCACCTGTCTTGCCTTTTGCCACCTTGGGACTAGACAATTTCTTCTTCGGTGAACTTTCGTTCTCACCCAGTCTCCTGGTAACAGATCATGAGCTTGCTCCTTTTCTCTCGTTATCACTTCAGTTCCCACCTGATGGAACACAGAAGTCATGACGTCAGAAAGGTTCCTGCGGTATTCCAAAATGACGCTATCATTTATACTCATTAATTTCCCTACTGGTACAAATGCTTATCTCATGACTCTGCCCATGACAATATCATGAGGACTTAAACCTGTCTTTTTTATCAGAAGTACTTCTCAGAGACATCAAAACAAGTGGAAGTGCATCTGTCCACTTTACTCCTGTAGCTAGACACATTTTGCCCATCCTATTCTTAATTGTGCCATTTACTTGCTCAACAACACCTGATGCTTCTGGTCTGTAGGCACAGTGCAGCTTTTGTTTTATATTCAATGCTTCACAAATCATTTGTAACAGTCTGTTTTCAAAATGTGTTCCATGATCAGTTTCAACAGTCACTGGGAAACCGTACCTTGGTATGATCTCCATTAAAAGCAATTTTGCAACAGTAACTGAATCATTGTGACGTGTTGGGAAAGCTTCCACCCATCTTGAAAACAAACAGATTATCACTAATACATATCTTAACTTGTTATGAGGTGGCATGTCAATAAAATCCATTTGCAACCTTGTAAAAGGACCACCCTCCCGTCCTATGGTTCCCATGCTCACAACTGTTTTCCTGTTTGGGTTAATTTGTTGACAGATCAAGCATCTCTGACAAAAAGATTCTGCAATTATTCTGAACTTTGGGTTGTACCATGTCTGCCTAAACAACCTAATCATTGAATCCCTTCCAATATGACCTGGACCATGATACATTCTAGCCATGTCAGCAATCATGCTATTCGGCAAAACTGGTCTGTCATCTTTGTAAACCCAAATCTCATCTTCTTCTCGCTGTCTGCAACCTGCTTTTAACCATGTGTCTTTTTCCTCATCATCTGCCTCATCTTGTAAATCTTTAACTCCTTGCCATGTCTCAACTACAGATGTTAGCATAAGTGAATTCAAAACATGTTCATTGTCTTTTTCCAGATTGATTGAAAAATTGTTCTTCGCACAGTATTTGGCTATTTCATCTGCATAGGCATTACCTTTTGTTAAATAATCTTCGCCCTTTTTATGTGCTGCGCATTTCACAACAGCAATTTTCTCTGGTAGCTGGATGCCATCGATCAATCTCTTGATCAATTTTGTATTTCTTATTGGTGTTCCCGCAGAAGTTAAATAACCTCTTTAAGACCAGAGCTGACCATAGTCATGGACTACGCCGTATCCATACTGACTATCAGTCACTATGGTAATTTTTAACTCTTTTGCTCTTTCACAAGCACGAATCAAAGTAATCAATTCTGCTACTTGAGCTGAACGAATTCCTTCGAGACATGAAGCTTCAACTACATTTGCAACTGTACAGACAGAATATGCTGCTCTCAGAAAACCTTCATCTGTTCTCAAACAAGATCCATCAACAAAGTAAACAAAATCTGACTCAGGTAAAGGAACATCTTTAATGTCCTGCCTTGGTTTGGTGCAATATTCTAAAACATCCAAACACTCATGGTCAATGTCACTCTCGTTTCTGATTTCCGTAACAGTACCATCAGGCAATAATGTGGAAGAATTTAAATTCACACACCTTGCTATTGAGACATTATCTGATCCCAGAATAACCTTTTCATATTTGGTTAACCTGTTACTTGTCAAATGCTGTGTTTTGCTTCTGGTAAGAAGAATTTCAACTGAATAAGGTACATAGACTTTTACAGGAAATCCCATTATAATTCCCTCACTCTGCTCAAGGCTTACACTTGTTGCAGCTACTGCTTTTAAGCAGCCTGGTAATGCTTTTGCAACAGGATCAAGAACTACTGAGAAATAAGCAATTGGCTTTCTCAGTTTTCCATAGCTTTGAATTAAGACTGACAATGCACATCCTTCCCTTTCACTGCAATACAACTCAAACTCCTTCTCATAGTCTGGCATTCCTAATGCAAGTGCTTCACACAAGTTTTTCTTTAACTGCTCAAAAGCTTCTAACTCATTTTCTGTTAGAGTGATCGGGTCTTTTATGTCTGCTTTTGTCAGTCTCTGCAATGGTTTTGCAATTACTGAAAATCCACTAATCCATTGGCGACAATAACCAACCATTCCTAGAAACATCCTGACCTGTCTCTGTGTCTTTGGAGGTTGCATTCCCTGAATCATTTTTATTCTCTCAATTGTCACTTGCCTGATTCCTTTTGCAATTCTGTGATCAAGATATTTTACTTCTTGTTTACAAAACTGCAATTTTGCAGGAGACACTTTATGTCCCTCATCTGCCAAATGATTCAAAAGTGTAATAGTATCTGTAACACAGTTATCTCGCGTTTTTGCAGCCACAAGGAGGTCATCTATGTACTGCACTAATGTTGATTTTCCAGGTAAATCTAAGTTCTTCAAGGATTTCTTTAGCAACTGATTAAAGATAGATGGACTCTCTGTATACCCTTGAGGGATACGACACCATGCTAATATGCGATCCTGGAACCTGAACGCAAATATTTGCTGGCTATCTGGATGCAATGGAACAGTAAAGATTGCGTTGCAAAGGTCTATGACTGTATACCATTCTGCATCATGCGGAATCTGATAAAGAATTATCGCTGGGGTTGGAACAACAGGGCAACATGGAACAACTATTTGATTAACCTTTCTCAGGTCTTGAACAATCCTGAAAGTTCCATTTGGCTTTTTAATCCCCATAATCGGTGAATTACATGGACTGCTCTCAATTTCTTTTAGTACACCTTGTTTTATGAATTTGTCAATAACAGGTATGACACCTTCAATAGTTTCTGCTTTCATTTTATACTAAGGAATGTTTAGAAAATCTACTCCTTGTTTCACTGTAATTTTAACTGGGTCTACATTTTTCATCAAACCCATATCATTTCCTGTCAAATCCCAAATTTTAGCATTGACTGTCTCTTTTAATTCTTCTGGAAGATTATCCTTATCAAATGCAGGAAATAATTTACTTTCCTTTGCTTCAACCATTAACATTGTTAACTTGTAAAGCCCATCTTCCTCTAGAGTCTGAAGCTCAATACCATCCGGTGAGCAATATATTTTGCAATTCATCTTGCAAAGGATGTCCCTCCCTAACAAGTTTACAGGACTGCTGTTACAAACTACAAATCTATGTTTGTCTTTGAATTTACCAATTTCAACTTTGACTGGTTCTGTTAAATCTGTTTTAATTTGTTGATTAGCTACACCAACTACTTGGATGGAATCCCCAGAGAGAGGCAGGTTTTCTATTTACACTGATCTAACAATAGAACGGGTAGCACCTGTGTCCACAAGAAAAGTGATTTCTACATCATTCACTTTACCATTAACAAATGGACCAGACTGATCTACCTCAAGAGTGGCTCCAAGCACACACTCTTCCTCCTCTCTCAGGCACCATCATAAGTAATCCTCAGATTCACTCCCTCCATTTTCTTTCATCCAAAATTGTTGAGAAACATTTGGCACATTCACTCTTTGTGGTCTGTTTACCTGTTCACCTCCGCAGAATCCCGTTTCTGTATTATACCTCTGCACATTTACACAGTTTGGAAGTGGTGGTTGTGGAATTTGACTCTGCTGATTCACTACCTGTCGCTGTAGCTGTTGCTGCAGATTTATCTCATTCTGCATCTGTGGATTTAATGATGCATTTTTAAAATTTCTGGGGGGATTTTTACATTCACGCTTCCAGTGTTCAATTTCGCCGCAATTAAAACATGGGAGTTTCTGCATTAATTCTTCAATATTCACATTAAATTTTGGCTTATTATAATTACCCTTAAATTTACCTTGATTCTGATTAACATTTTTATTTTCCAAATTTGGAATTTGTTGTTCAGCCACTTTTACTTGTGCCCACATAGCTTTTTGTTTGAGCTTTTTCTGTTTGGCATCTATTTCATCACAACAGTATTTTGCTTTTCTCAAAATATCATCAACTGATAGTGATTGCCAACCAATGATTCCATTTCTAATCATTTCTCCAATTTCAGGTCTTAAGCCATAAACAAACCTATATATGAAGTGACTCATGTCCTTTTCACTTAATTTTTCATAGCCACTGTATTGTTTAAATACCAGCAGTAATCTTTCATAAAATTAATGTACTGATTCTTTTGGCTCTTGATTTGTTCTGTCTATTTTAACCCAATCAACTTCTTTAGGGGCAATCTTGTTTTTCAACCACACAATTACTTTATCATACAGATCCATAACTTCTGATGATGGTGCAACTGTTATACTATCTCGAGCAGGTTCTTCTTTTGGCCAAGTTACAGAAATTTTACATTCTGTCCAAAGATCCGATGGAACAACAATGTCAAAGAATCCATCAAGATCAATCCACAGAACTTTTGAGACTTTAATGAATCTATCCACCTGTCAATACCATTCCACAGGCTTTTCTCTCAGCCGAGGAAAATCATTTGTGAACAATAAGATGTCCTGTCTTGTCCAAGGAACATGCACATACCCACCTCCTGCTATCTCTCTCATCGGAAACTGATTTGCTACTTGACCTCTTTCTCTCCTTTCTTCCTCTCTTTTCTTTGTCCATTTTACTCTCCATTTACTTAAATCTCCTAATCTCTTTAAATACACAATCAAATCCTTTATATGCAATATTCTTCTATTAGAATTCATGTTTTCAATATCCTTTTCAGTAAAATCTATTCTGTAATGTTTTACCAAATTCTTCTGCCTGCTCAAATCAACCTCTAATTCAGCAGCTAATTCTTCTAACTGTTCATACTTATTTTTAGTTTTCCATTGCATGCTTTTACAAATAAACAATAATTCTTCATCCTGATAATGCTTTAAATTGTCAGGTCCAATTGTGCCAATAATCAATTCCTCCAAATCTGCTTTTAGTTTTGCGACATCAAGTAATTTAATTTTTGGAGTTTTCGGGGTTTGTGTTAAATCTATTTTATCAACGCTCTTTTCTGGAGTATCAGCATCAGATGCTGCACCAGTTGGTGTTTTACATGTTGGACTTTGATTAAAAGTTAAATCGGGCATCATTGTTTTCTCTCGGTGAATTTCAGATAAATCTGAGTAAAATTTTTCAGCCACTTTCTGGATTTCTGCATTTAATGGAACTGTTAAAGCTGAATGTCTAATTTCCCTTTGATAAAAAACTGGTTGAACAGGACCAATCGTTACTGGTACCGTTACTGCTTCCATGCTTTTAGTTAACTGTTGTATTAATTCATCTTTAGATTGAAAATATTCTGAAGTATTTGGTGTTTCCACACATCTTTCTGTTCTCATTACATTTCTTGAAGACTCATTTCTCAAAACTGGTGTTTCAGGATAACTTCTATTTTCACCTGATATACTAGAATTAGTTCTTGTTTCTTCCCTTTCAGGAGTTTTTGCATTATTCTGATTTGATCTGGGTGGTGTCTCATCAATAATTTCTCTAGGAGGAGCACTTGGAGAAGTTCCTTGAGGAACTCTCGGGGAAGAAAATGAACAAACTGGTTGATAGGGTGACAGTTTCTGTTTTGTAATATAAATTTCTTCTAAAACCGCATCTTCTAATTCACTTTCTTCAACATTAATATTTTTCTTCTGGGCATTATTTTGACTGGTTGCCTCACTAAATCTTGCTGGATACAGACCATCACATGCACTACGTCTCCATCGACGCATTTTATCCTCATGAGTTTCACGATTAATGTCTAATATGGTACCTCTTGTTATACCTCTGTTTTCTCGCTCTAATTCAAACATCTCATCCTCCCATTCAGCTAAAGCCTCAAATTGTGTAGGTTTAGGCTTTGGTTCAAGTGTCCTCATTTTGTCTCTCAAATTTTTCATGACCTTCATGTTAAATGATCCATCTTCCGGCCATGCTAGAACACCATCATTTTTGGTATAATCCATCCAATTCTCAAACCAAAGGCAAGTATGATAACCATATTCACCTTGCATATAAGCTGCTGGTGTCTTGTACTTATGAAGTAACCTTCCACCACGCGTTTCAATTTTCTTATCGGATTTTAGTTTATTTTTCAATTTCTGAAACCACGAAAGTTTCTTTTTCTGTTTAACATAATAATAATCCATGATTTAAATCTGTTTCCTTTGCTTCAGTAAAGATCGTGGCAAGGAAATTGGCATTCAGCTACACCAGCCAATCCGTGCGCGAAACTCACCAACAAGCCAATCAGGTTAAGTTACGTCACCACCTTGCTCAACCAATGGAATTACTGTTTTTGAGAAAAGCCAATCAGCTATCAGCTCGTCTTAGTCACGTGAACCAATCAGCGCGCTTGCTGTAATGTATGTTAGCCAATCACAGTGCGGACCTTATGACGTACACTGCCGCTGCAGCTTCTCGTCTCTCGCTCCTAAAGCTCACCCCTCCTTTACAAAATATTTTCGCAGCGCCATTTTTTTACAATTCTTTTCAATGAAATTCAGTTAATAACCACAGAAAAACAAACCATTTGTCTGTTTCACTAAAATAAAGTGATAGCTTTTACTGACATTCAAGTATTCTTTTGCGTGGAATAGACGACACTATTCTCGAAGAATATTCATTCGTTGATAAAGTAAGCTTTACTCTACCCTTCTAACTAGTAAAAACAAACTTGTTTCCCTCTGAATGCACATAAAGTGACAATTCAAAGTTTAACTCGAACGTAATTACAAAATCATTTACAAAACATTCAAACAAAGAAAACCCTAAGCAAGCGTACATGAATCTTGGTAGGACTTTAACCAACCATAGAAATCCTCACTCGCCAGTAAGAATAGACGACGCTTCCTTACCCTTCACTCAAGCTTAGATAAATTCTACTACTCTTTTCGCAGTGAGTTTTAAGACAGGCTCCAGGGCCCTATACTTGAAAGCTACGATTTCATAGACAATCCTCACTATATATTTTACCTAGCACACCTAAAATCCCTAAACTTGTGCTGTACGTCCACAACACTAGTGATATATGACAATACCACTATTTTGAAACAGAACAAATACACTGTGCAACTTCACTTGTCACACTACTCTTGCCGGCACAACTAGGAATTTTCACACTGCTGGTAAAAACCTTTCGACAACATATAACAACTTGACAAACTTAACATGTTTTAGTCATAAATCCTATGTAACTACCATGTAGCATGTCCGTTACCATTGTAACCATCCTCTGCTACCAAGGAATTGATCCAGCGCTCCTATAGAAAAACTGTCTCACCAACGCTACCCAACTCCACAATACTCACCATAAATCAAGAATCACTTACCAAGGCCCATAACTAACAAGACAATTTTTGAGCAACTGAATCATGTGACCTAATTAAACAAAACTATTCACAAAACTATTTACACATTTATATACAACTGCAGTTTATCATTTCTTACCATGGTTTAATAACATTTATTATTTAATTAAGTCACTAAGGCAAATGGATCAACTGATGGTAACAAGACCATGAATAAACAAGACCAGCTTGTCGTTTCAAAAATCTTATATATTAACTATTTATTCAAGGAAAGTGCATTTTATTAAATTCTTTATTTATTAGCGTAAAATTAGCAGCATTTAATTGAGGAATAACATATTAGACTAGAAATTCAAAGCAAAATCGGTTAGCATGATTTAGGTAAAATAAACAGTTTCCATTACCTAAGTTCTAATTTTCCCTATCTAAACTCGCTTCACCTAAAAAGAAATAGACATTAAGTCTGTTATCCTTACGTGCGCCAACAAGTCCTTCAGCACGTCACGCCCTTCAGGATTCGGGAAACGAGAAGCGCCCTCCTGCCCATGGGGGCAATTTGTATACCTTTCTGACTAGCTAAAGTAACTAATTTTGCATTCTTTTCTGAAAATCCGAACTTGTCATTGGCTGAGCCTCATCAGTCCACCATTAGGTCATTCACTCCTGACCAAGTCTGGGCCTCATCATAAGCCCTTATTGTTCTTAGATTCTCCATCCTTCTAGCTTCCTCGAATGTGTTAAATTCGTCCAAGCACAAAACTTTACTTCCTAATCTTGGCAGGCAATTCGAACTTCCTGTCCTTGGACTTTTCTCCAAGAACACATTCAACTCGACCAAAACTGCTTCTGCATTAAACGTTGATTGTTCAGCAAAAAGCTCTTCTTTCTGCGCATGAGTGAAATCTTCACTCTGGTCAAGTTTTCACAGTCTCCAGCTCTGCCAGCCATTTCTTAGGCCCATTCGAAAACTATTATTTAAACAAACACAAGACAATAATTAATTAAAGAATTAGGATTCATTCTGTTACCCACCCCCTTTGCTAAATATTAACCCGTTAATTAATGTTACCTAGCCAAAGCACATGAAGCAGCATTTATATTTACTTTCTCCTTTTAGGCCACAGGATCCTCCTCGAGCTTATGCCACATAAAGACGAAAAGACATAACATAAGCACACACAAATAAGCACATGCCATTAATTAAACAGCCGCATTAATACTGACAAAGACAATAGACAAGGTTAGTTCATTATTTTTCACAAACTTACAGTTGCAACATAGAGCACATATGTTAATCCCTTGTGTCGTGTATGCATTTTGAACTAAGTTGATTAGTACATTTCATTTCATGCTGATTAATACGATTATTATACTATGGAAGTTTAACTTTGCGAGTCGGAACAAAATATTATTCTGAACCTCGCTCCATCAGGTCCTCAAAAACCACGTCAAAAACGCTTTTTTTTATGCTGTCTTTAATGAGACACGGAAAATATCTCAACAGGAGGCTGCTGAGAGACTGCATGAGATGGATAGGGCCAACTTTAAAAAGGCTCTTGCAGTAGTGGATACAGTATGACTACCTTATCCCCAGAATATATCCCTTGGGTAACATTTTATCATCCACAATAGACATCATACGGCAATACATGACTATAACACAACACGGACAGTCCCACCTTAGGTCTATTGTATTATTGAGCTGGACTTACAGACAATATGTTTTGGTCATGTGCTGTGGCAACATATTAACATCACAAATCTGTTTTCACCTTACCACCTTACAGACCAACAGATAGCTATGGCACAAAAGGGTGCAAAATACACTATATTACATATTGAACGACTAGAGAAATTACCGTTTACAGTTACTGAGGTAGCATCCTCTGATTGGATAATCCATGGGTGCATTACACTGCCAATACCGACTTTCCACTTTCAGTACTGTCTACAACACCATCAAGTGGGCTGATATGAAGCGTAAGGTGAAGGGTTTATACATGAAAATTGGGAGCATCCTTTCCAATATTGCGTTTTTTCGCAGTTGTTCCGTATGTGAGAATACCAGGAGTGGGTCCCTATTGTGCAAAGATGTTTCATTGCATGGATCATGTAATGCCTAAGTGGCGAACTTGTCTTGCTGCTTGAAAGGTTCGCTGGCGGCCGTGATATGTCCGACATTCAGATTACTCTCGAATGGGAGTTACCTGATGTTGAACAGTCAAGATTGCTATGGAATGAAACCTGGAGTTGCCTATATGGTGACCTTGTCTTCCATTGTTACTTGTTGTACACAATTTGTTTTTCCACCTGCCAGTACAGTTAGGGAGGATACGCTATGGCTTTCAATTAATCCTACCAACAAACATTTTGATGCCCGTAACAAACTGAAAGCCTTATTATTTCAAAAGATGTGGCCTTAACTTCGGCCAAGGAGGCGTTTGATCTTCAGGTGGCTCGTTCTTCTTCTGAGATACAGGCGCCCCTCTGCATCAACTTCCCACAACATTTTGGGAAACTTGTACATCGTAATTTTTAAACATGTCTAGTACCACTGGACTAGTAGGGGTTTTCAGAAGCATAGGCTCCAAGCTGGTCACTACCTTCCAGATGGTGTTTGGAGTTATTTCATGTTTTACCTACTCTATCCTTAAAAGCATCTTTGGAGGTCTTCCCTTGGTCCTGCTCCTAATTGCAGGGATATTGCTTTTAATATTTATGCTCTGCAATAGATGTCCCATTTCGACATCAAATGGAGCTGGCACCGCCTCACTTCCTGCCTGCCATCAATGCATGGTGTATTGCTTTGGCGCACACTTGCTTCAAGAACTGGATGAGCATTGGTTCCTGTCAGTCCGGCATATAGGGCATCACTGCGTGCAACCCTTGTCCTGTTGTCTCCTTTGCACTTACAAGTGTGTCCTAAACTTGTGCTAGGGGTCACAATTGATTGAACCTTCTGGCATACATGCTCTGATGTACCAGCTCAAGGCCCATTTGTATAGCTGTCCCTTGAGGATTCCATTGCTCCTGGCTGTGTTCTATGAGCCTCCCTGGGTTGCCTCCGCGCCTTGTGGTTTGGATTTTGGCTCTGTCTGGATGGAACACCAATTGGCTGTCTTCACTCCCACAGCGGCTGCTGTGGGGGGTGGATAGAAACATACTTGCTCTATCAACTTGCTCTGAGGTGTGTCCCTGGGATCATCGTCTGTGGATGCTGGCAACAGAAATTTTTCGTCTACCACTCGGAAACACATATACATCTGGCTTTTTCGTGAGGTGGGAACTTTTTTATTCGGCCTGGTTTTAACTGTCAAATTTCTTTTAAATTGCCCTACATTTTATAGCTTTTATATTTTTAAGACATTTAGGTTTTCTGTATGCTTCGGGTTTCCAAATAGAATGAGTACCTGTTTTTAGCGCTTTTTATAATTATTTTAACGTTACAGTTCTTGCAATTTCCTTTACATATGCTGTTGCATTTTTTAGTACTAGAACTCTTTAGCTTTAGATAGCTTCCTAGCCAACTTATGTCCTAGGAGTGGGTTTCATGTGTCCCAGTAAGGCCAAGTAAGCCTAGAGTTGCCTTCACTTTTTCACATCAACTTTTGACACACATCTGCATTCGTGACAATTGGGTTAACTTCGACCTTGCTTACACGAATAAACTTTGCGAGAACAATATCATACTGTGGCCTACATGTACGTTATGCAAATGTGTTTATTATTTACTTCCATATGGAAACCCAGTCATCTGTAGAATACTATCAATGGCTGCCTGATCACAATCTCTGCACAAGGCAAGAATGGCTTTTTTATATACAAACATTTGTTTCCGGGTATAGTCAGAGAAGTCACTTCTGCTGACTTCGATAAGTCTCTACATGCTGAAGATTTCGCCCAGCAGCTGACTGACATCTTTGTGAGGGGTGTTCAGTTCGTGACCAAGAAGTCCTATATTCTTACCAACCAGGTAATGGGGTTGGATCATTTAATAGGGGTTTTTGTGGCAGAACAAACACATACACACGTAGGTTAGGGTTTTACATAGTAGGAGTACGCCACATTGTCATATTATTTCATATGCTTGCATATATACATTTGTTCAGCATAATGGTGGAAATTTTCATTCTGTTCACTGCTCTGACTCTTATTATAACTTTCATCTTCTTCTGTCTATTGATCATTGCAGCACATATTTTTATACAAGAATCACTTTGGTTCAATAAACATTGAAACGGTCCCTTTGTGTATTCTTTGTGTATTTCTCTGAGCAAACCAGAGCACAAGTGTATGAGTGAAAGGCTCTAGGTCTGTCACCATGGTTCCTGAGGGATCAAGGTTGTCATGTTCAGTGGTTGCCAAAACGGTTTGCTCCCTGTCTAGGTTAGGGGGCTTATGGTGGCATTGTGAGGTAGCTGGTCCAAGGGACAATATACTCTGCAGGGGTGCATGGAATCAGCCTGGCACATCCCAAAGTTTAGGGCTTTGTTCGCCCTAAGTTGGCAGGGTATGCCCAGACGTGGGTCCCTTTCTCACTTTGCCACTGGATTTAAAGCTAGCCTGGCTGATGAGGGGTGTTACACCGAAAAAGGTCCCAGGATGCTTGTTTCCGGTTCAGGGAAGACCTGGCTTGGCAGTTCGGGCTGGAATCTTCCCATGAGGCACAGGGTCAAGACTGATTTGCATATAGCTGGGTCTGAACTGAGGTGGCGAAGTGAGCTAAAGAACAATGATGGATTCAACCCAGATCTGTGACTGGTGGTGAGTGTCTGAAAAGTTTCAACGCTCCGTCCATCATCTCCTTGTGTTTGCTTTGTTCGCCCTAAGTTGACAGGGGTATGCCCACAAGTGCGTCTGTCACTGAGGGACATGGTGCATTGCCTCAGTCTCTGGGAAATGTTGTTTGTACATTTTAAAGCTCCTGCTTAATACTTAAAGTGGAAATGGGTCTATAAACATTTAATCCAAGTGGCCTTGTTGCACCTACCTTGAAAGAATACACATTTAAAATAGCAAAATAACAAGCGCAAAATAACAAGCGCTGTTGTCAAGAACCCTTCACCCTGCTCCAATACTGGCAACTAGAGGCTAGCTTGCCCAACCCTCAACTGTCAGGGGAGCTGCTGACCCTACCTGCGCTATGGAAATGAATTGCAAATGATGGAGCAGGGTATTCGCGAAATAAAACTGCTCGGACTCCTCAACGTGTAACTCATTAACCAAATGTCGTAAAAACTAACAGTGCAAGACTAAAAAGGGAAAGATGAAAACTGCGCAAGCGCACACTGGGAGTGTTAGAGTAGGCTGCAAATGCATATGACTAATGTAGAAAAGAAGTCAAAAGTCAAGAGTTTATTTTCCACTAACAGTTAGAAAATAATAAGCAGCACGTAAGAAAAGAAAGAGCAAGTGAAAGCATTCAAAGAGCGTTTAATAGTGGAGTTTTATAAAATGATAAATAACACTTGTATTTGTTTTCTTTAGAAGTGTACTTACTGCCCTGTAGAAAAGGCCTAAGAGTCTTTTTAGAATTAACATGGCATATTAGAAATGTAGAAGGGAGAAAGAAACTGTGATCTGTCCTTCGCAAGTTCCTGATGATGGCCAAGGTTGTGCAGAGAGGAGAAAGATAAAAAAATGGAACTTCCTTGCCGAGCGAAACATGAGGACATTTGTACTACAAGTTGATACATGAGTGAGATGGAGAGACATACAAAACACGGAAGCCTGATTCTAGAGTTTCCTCTGTTGGAAGTGATTACAGTGTGCAAAGTTAGAACAATGGGACATTTGAAAGTTAGGCACATCGAGTGGTAAAATTGAACACCCCTTGTTTTGGACCAATCAAAATGCATGAATCCATGTAAGATGATATAATGCAGGAGTGTAGGAGACAGTACATTTCTAGGGGGGACAGGGATAACTTTGTATACTTTCCAGTGTGACCCTATACATTTTGCCTGTAGCGTGAGACCATACGCACGTTAAACTAATACAATCGCATAGTTTTTAAGTGAAATACTGTGAAAGACAGGCATGTAGTCACAGTTTGAAAGTATGCTTTATTTGTTTTTACATTCACAAAGTAATTAGACCAAATGTGAAAAATCATATAGATTGTTTTATAGCGCTACTCATAGTTCACTCACACTCAGTTCTGTGATCTGCATGGTACACTTTCCTTGCAGCAAGCACATTAACTCTCCGCACTATTTTACAATGAGCTAAAACTTCCACAAGACACAACGCTAGACAAAACTCTCACTAGTAAGAACATTAATCACCAGAGTTATCTTGACATTTGTATTGTTGATTGAAATCTGCCATATGCACAAGGAAGTTCATGTGTGATCGCTGTGAGTATAGGGTGAGCAGTGAAAGTAACAAGTGAGTGGAGTGTCATGTGCTTGAAGGGTGAGCGTGTGCAGGGTAGGAGGAGGGTGCATGGTGAGCAGTGTGATCACTGTGAGTGCAGGGTGAGCGTGAAAGTGAAGGGTGAATAATGAGAATGAGGATTGAGTTGTCTGAATTCAGGATGTATACCCAGAGTAACACAGAATTGTACTGACAGCTGGCATAGAGCTTCCGATATGTTAAACTATTGGTATTATGGCATCAATCAGGAATGGAAGGTGGAGGAAATAAATAATGTGCTGCTCCTGCAACAAACTTTTACTATCCTGATTAGGGTTGCCAGCTGATCGGATTACTACTGTTACCACTGGTATTTTGATGTCCCAGTCAGTAAAAAATTAAGCAAAATCACCTAAAGCCGGCATTTTTAGGACTTATCTGTGCGTACTTCAAACAGCAAATACAAATAGAAAGCACTTTTAAATATGTTCTCGGGCTGCATTAATGATCCATGACTAATAATTACAGTTTAGGTTTCATTAAACAAAAGGAAACAAAGACCAAAAAGTCATGTTACAAATGAACACATACCGTTTTATTTACAGGCCAGTATTTTTCTTTTGGAAAGGCAGTATCCCTACTCATGAGATACCTTTTCACTAAATGCATTCTCCCACTGTGGCAGGAAAAATAAAATACATATGTGTGGACCATAGGGGGTACTGGAACCAGTGAACGTAACAAACAAATCCTCCTTAACCAGTTCCAAAGGGATGTAAAAAACCCTTTTAAAGACCTGAGAAAACCTTGGGTGTTGCAGAAATACGACTCCAGGCATGGCCCAGCTGAGATTCACAGCAGCTCAAGCTGCAGCAGCCCGGACTGAGACACACAAGGGTGGATGGGGGAAAGGAGGTGGGCTAAAACCGATTTAGCCCTATGGGTGTTGCACTTCTGATCACAGGTACTTGGAGGCAAGTCACAGTTCAAGTTCAGGGCCATTATATGTAGCATTTCCGCGCTAATGGCCCTGCAAATCACAGAACGGAGAGGGGAAATTATTTTGTCCCCTCGTCCCCCCAACCTTGTCACCCGTGCCCCCCACTCCAATATCTGCGGGGGATATATCCCCCACACTTCCTATGCTCATGACAGCAGTTACATTTTAAAAGCTCTTGTCAGTACATTACAGAACAGACGTAATGAAATTGAAAAGGGCTATTACAGACCATGTCCATTAGTTCCATGTTCACATTCCGTATATTTTGGGAGTTCCAGTGTTTCGGTCCCCAGATGCAGTACTGATCTTCTGTGACATGCATCCGGTTCGACCATGGCTGTCGCCCTCATGTGTATCTCTATTAACTTATTTAATGGGGCTCCTAAAACCTTGGTTGCAGAGCTGTCATATTTCTCTGCTCCTGTAGGAAAGTCAGGCAGTGCCAAATGGGCTGGTCCCACAGATCAGTGTTTGGGCTGGTTTTTTAGGTCTCGCTGAGCCAACGCGCATGCGTTGCTCTGCGAGAGTTAAGTAGAGACGTTAAAAAATACTCCCAAAGTCTGATCGCGGATTGAGCAGGCGGATCGGGCTCAGTGCATGTGCGCCGGGCGCGTGCACCATTTGTCCGCCTGCAGCCTTTGGGAGGACTTATGCGGCCGCTTTGATGTTATCAGCGAGCCGGGCAGCCATTGAGAACATCAAAGCGGCTGTGAAAGTGCTCACACACACCCTGTACTGCTTCCTTCCCAAGTGTTGCTTCCCACTACTCGTTACTCTCCTGTTTTCTCTCCGCTTGTTGCCTAGTTTCTTAATCAGCATGTGCCCCTTGGCTCTCGATTTTTTTATTCCTCGAGAACCCCGTCCTGCTGTTATTTTTAGATGCATTTTTTACTTTTCGCCTTTTCACTGTGATATTAAATTCCGCGCTCTCTCGCCGCATTTTCCGAACCATAGACAAGTTCACAACCTTTCTATAATTCGTTCAACACACACTTCCATCACCCCCCCTGCAGCTCTTTGCTCCAAACCCCAGTTAGGGTCCTCCCCGTACTTCTCCCAACCTCTCTGTTCTTCCCCGTCACTTTCGATCTGTTACCATCCCTGTTTATTTACTTTGCCCCATGTTTCTCTTTCCTATATCCCTTCCTTTTATTTACCGTTTTTCGTGCCTGCCTCGTCCGTCCTATTTCCCAAATTCCACTCACTCTGATATGTTAATTCTCGCGCGGAATCTTTTTTAAAAACGAAACATCAACTAGTATAATTTTTTCTGAAACGCAATACATTTTCCTGCTTTATATGTCGGTTTCATAAAACGTAGAATGTAGCATATGATTTACAGTTCCCAAATTAATGGCTGAAAATCTGTATGTTTCGTAAATGTTATTACGGAATGTTTAATTTATCCTCAAAATGTTTTTTATGTCTGGTTGACGATGCCTGAAAGACAAAATATCCAATGAAATTGCAATTTTCTTTTCAAAATCGAACTATTATTCACACCCATGGGTTTACAACTTTAAAGGGACGGAGGGGGGTTAACTATCGGTGCAGAATTGCACATTTCGTATAGCTCTTTCTACGTAATAATACCAGTTTAGATTAATATTTTTCACAACTGCGAGCTAATTCACAAGCCAACAAAGTGAAACAAAGTCTACTTTCATTGCACTTTGAAGACACGTTCTGGCTCAAAGTGTATACATTTCCACTGATTTCCATAGCTCAAAATACTTTGCTTTCCTCAACTGAAAGACTTTTGTTGCGTTCAATTTAAAATATGCACAATCAAATATGTATCATCTTGGCGATATTGAAACTAGAATATTTAACAATTTTAATTGAGCACTAAGCCCCCGTGAGCCCATCTGTGCTGCCTTTCAACTTTTCTTATTATTTATTTATATTATATATTTTGCTGAAAGGAATGTAACTATCATTGAAAGCGGGCATGATTCCAACTGTAACATTTTATTGGTCCGGTTTTACATACGCCTCGTCTGGGGTAGTAAGCACTATATAAGTATAATGTTATACGTCGATCTTCTTAATTCCTTAGTTTAACATGGGTCTTTTGCATGGATTGAGGAAAATAGAATAGGAGCGACGCAAGACGTGGCCAGATAGTGCAGAACACAACATGAGTTCACATCTTATGGAGGTGTCCATATCCCCCCTCCCAAAGTTTACTGTTTCTCCCTCCAGGGGCGAGCTGCAGCCTGCCTGCTAGGAGGACCCGGGCAGCACATTGGCAGTCGTGAGCTCTGCGTGTTCCTATCATGTCACGTCACTGGCCATGCTAGGACCTGTACACCTCGTAGACATCAATTAGGGTCGCCACTTTCCTTGTTTTCAGTCATTTTTTTATTGTAGTAGAATTATCTGTAATATGACCCTATCTGACAGCTGAGGTAAGTGTGTGTGTATGTATGAGTGCGAGTGAAAGTAACAGTCAGATGACATGTGATGTCACTTCCACTACCCCTGGCATTTTGGTGAGTTGACACTCATGTTACTCTTGCTGTAATACTGGCAATACGTAAGCCTACAAGTACCATAGGGCAATGCGATCTAAGATTAAGGTTGTCAGATTCGAACTCCCATGACTTCAATCCTAACTCAGACTCATGTCACTGACAACCAATAGGAAGCTTGCAAACAAGGATCACCCTGGAAGGCTCCGCCCTTCTCACGTGTCCAATAGTGTGCCAAAGCTGTCCCGTGCCCCGTGTGAAAGCCTGAGTCTGGCCTGGGTGTCTAATTACAAAATCTTCCCATTTGTGATACATGTAGTGTTTTTTAGCAATGGGGCAGTAAAACTGGAAGGAACAGAGGTAAAGTGGTCACAGTAAAACCCCTGAAACCTGGCAGGGGAGGGGCACCTTAGATCTTTTATAAAACGCAGCAGAGTCTGGACATTGCCCAGCTCTGCCATATTTCCCAAGTCAGTGTCTGATATGCTGAGTCCAGGGTTTTACTTTGAATTATGGGACTTGTTATTTAAACCGACCCTCTCCATTTACCTTTTAAACTTTTTTGCAAAACTTTTTCTCTCATTCTAGAGTCCCCTCCTCCTACCATTAAAGATACCCCTTGGACATTTTAAAACAACTGGTGAGCGCACTTTATTTTCATTTTTTTCTCGGCGTAATCTCTATTTTCATTTATGCTTGTTTTTTGGGTGCAAATTCTCTGTACGAGTAATTGCAGCCATCCGTTTGTGTGTCCAAAACCTAAACTAAACTTTAATGAAAATGACAACGCTTTAAAAACTTGTTGCTTCACTAGCACAGGGCAGCCATGCTTTGACTGTACGGGCTCTGGTGTTTGACCTGGGCTCCCTAAGGGCGAATCGCAGTCTTTAAACAACAACACACACACACACAACCACACACACACAACCACACACACAACCACCACCACACACATACACAACCACACACATACACAGCCACACACATACCCACAACCACACACACAACCACACCCACAGCCATACACACAACAACCACACACACACAACCACAACCACACACAACCACAACCACACACACAACCACACACACACACACACACACAACCACACACACAACCACAACCCCACACACACACACACAACCACAAACAACCACACACACAACCACACACACACAACTCCCACACAACCACACGGTCAGTGCACACTTTCACCAGGCACAGACACCATCAGTCATCAGTGCACGCTTTCACTGGGCACAAACACCACCAGTCGTCAGTGCACGCTTTCACCGGGCACAAAACCACCAGCCGTCAGTGCACACTTTCACAGGGCACAAACACCACCAGCCGTCAGTGTGCGCTTCCATCAGGCACACACCACCAGCCGTCCGTGCACGCTTTCACCAAGCACACACACACCACCAGCCGTCAGTGCACTCTTTCACCAGGCACACACACACCACCAGCCATCAGTGCACGCTTTCACCAGGCACACACACACCACCAGCCATCAATGCACGCTTTCACCAGGCTCACACACCACCAGCCATCAGTGCACGCTTTCATCAGGCACACACACCACCAGCCATCAGTGCACGCTTCCACCAGGCACACACACCACCAGCCGGCAGTGCACGCTTCCACCAGGCACACACCTGTGTGCCTCTATAATTTTTACAGGCACACACACCACCAGCCATCAGTGCACACATCAATTGTTAATGCATCCACAATTAACTATTGTAGCAATCGCAGTATGGCGTACTTTACTTTTAAACATATTCATCCAAAGTGCAGCATGCCACCATTGCTACAAAAATAAATTCACATTGTTTTGGCCTGCAATTTATAGACTTTGTTTTGATATTGGATACTATAATATATTCACCGTATTCTAGAATCTCGTCCCATATTGCTTTGTAGGGCCTTTGGTTGGGATTGTATTTTAGCCCATAACTGTGCTTGGGGTGGTACTGGGAGGATGGGACCACCACCGAATCATTTCAGCATGATGTGCTCTTTGTGTTCAAGGAATCTGTTTGGTTCTCTCCCTAGGTTAGGGAGTACCCCAAAATCATCACCTCTCTCATTGATTCCTATATTTTCTTTTTCGCTTTTGTGAGATGACTATATGCATTTTAGCATGTAAAGACAGAGTTACTTGTTGTTTTACCGTATTTTATTAATCGGAATGAGATTGTTCAAATCCACAGAATTTACTCCGCCAACCTTAGTTTGGTGATGGTGTTTATTGTAGTTACCTATATTCCAGAGAGAGGTCTGGGTGAGAATATTTCAGCCAATGCTTCATCTGGGACAGTAGCAAAAGGAACAACTGATGGATCTGGGTTTAATCCATTGTTCTTTTACTCACCACCCCAGTTTAGACTCAGCCATATGCACATCAGTCTTGATCCTGCTCCTCCTGGGAACAGTCCATCCGTTCTGCCAACCAGGTCCTCCCTGGACCGGAAACAAGCATCCTGGTACCGGTTTTAGGGCATCACCACCCATCAGCCAGGCTCGCTTGAATCCAGTGGCGCAGTGAGCACAGGACCCATGTCTGGGCATACCTGGCGCACTTAGGGCGAGAATCAAAATGAACAAATGATGGACTGAAGGCTGAACAATGGGGCAGTGCCAATCACATCATAGATTAATCCAGGTGTTTATTTCCCTTTCAGCATCATGCTATTGGCTATTGGATGTATTATTCTTCCTCATAGGAAGGTCTTGCATTGCAATGTTTCAGTAGCAGCAGCAGCTGGCAGTGATTGTTTGGTTAATGTAAAAGTCATGCTATAAATAAATATTTTCCTACTAAAAGCAAAACCTTCCAGGCCATAAAAAGTATTTCTTAAAGAATAATCTAATAGGTATAAATACACTTTAATATGTGTGATGTTTTCAAGAAAATAATTTTTAGTGGACGAAAGAAGGTGAAACACAAAATAAAATGTATTATTAAAAAAATGAACGCTTGGCAAATATCATGTGCATCTGCATGAAAGGCCATTGTTGTTATTAATGATGTTTGGGCCAAAGCATGCAAGTAATGCTGCACACCATCGGAGTCCCTCTCAACTCATAGCCTAGCAAGTACCAGCCTGGGGAATCAAAGCAGCCCTGGCAGGTGAAAGTGACAGAGGCACCAGAGCAACCCTAAGGGGTGATTGCGATACGGCCCGTAAAGTCTCCGACCTTCGATCTGAGCCTTTAGGGCCGCATCGTGATGAGCTGGTCGATTTCCTTTCCGACTGCCTCGTTATGTTTGAGGCGGTCGAAAAGGAACCGGCCGGTCATTTGGCTGGCTTCTGATGGGCTCTGAGAGCCTGTCCACGAGTCGGAAGCTGGCAAAAAATCTCAAGGGGGGGGTCTTTCCACCCTTGAAATTACGATCAAGGTTTCCGACATGGTTTCCATGCCGGTCTATCCGACATGGAAAC
Source organism: Lissotriton helveticus (assembly GCF_964261635.1). NCBI lineage: Eukaryota > Metazoa > Chordata > Amphibia > Caudata > Salamandridae > Lissotriton > Lissotriton helveticus. Next base: position 1,192,464,898 of record NC_136068.1, read on the forward strand.
CATGTCAAAAAGTGTGTTTGTGGGCCCCCATCAGGGCCCCCTTTGGAGCATGGAGGCCAAGTGGGCACCTATGGTGCCCCCTGTTGATCCCTGCATCTTTTGGTGGGCACCTTGCATTTCACTATGGGAGCATGTATTACGGCTGGTTTACTGCTGTAATGCTGCTCCCATAGAGAAATATAGGAATGCAAGCAAACAGTGTTTGGTCGCATCCTAATGAGGCGATCAGGACCGCCGACTTGGTGTTGGTTGGCCCCATGACTGACTCAGTGTCGGGCAGAAGTGATTTCGCCAGACATCATGATGAGCTCCTTAGCTTTCAAAACCAGTCTCCAAGGGCTCCATCCTGATGTGAAAATGCTCGGTGGAATAAAAGCCCTGTCTGTACCTGAGCCCAGCTAGGCAGGAGGGATGATTGCTAGGCCACCCTCTTCCAGGGAGGCATGCTATTAATTGGAGGACGTTTTGCACCCCTATTACTACTTTGAGAGTCCCCCTCTCCCTGCCAGACCCTGACCTTGTACTCCACTGATCAGGTGCCTGCATTGGACAGTAGAGGTGTATAAGCCACTGAAGGCTTGAGGCAGGTGCCTGGCTCTACTCAAATTCTTCTTGAACTCTTGCGCTCAAAACGAGCTAGGCTTACAAAAGTCAGAAAGTTTGATGTAAAACAGGAAAGGAAAAAATATACCCTTCTAGTGGCTGAACTGCGCAAAGTGAAACCAGAACACCTGGGATCAATCCCGACTTCTCCACTTTACCAAACATTGTGTGATTTTATGCATATATTTTGTTTCTCTGTGCCTTTTTTTTAGGACTCGTGTCTAGCGTTGCAGTGCGCAGCGCACTGCACGCGCAGCAAGAGACTTCTTGTAGGGGGTGTAGAAACGGACCTAGGAATCGCACAAGCTTGTCTGTGTGCTTTTCCTTTTGGCCCAGGCTGTTGGCCTTTGTGTGCGTCTTTTTATAAAAGACAGCACGCAATTGGCCAAAGGTGGGCGCATTGCTCAACCCATGGTTTATTGGTGTCTGTTACGAGCACTGCTGCCATGCAGTTTCAATTATCGTGCCCAGACACGGGCGTGATAATTGAAAGCACCACTCGCGGGCATGTTTGTTTTGGATCTATTTAATTTTTTTACGTTTCCGCGTCAATCTGGAGGCCTCTGGTGCCTTCTACTTGGTGCATTGGTGTCCCGAAACCCTGCCATTTCTTAAGAGCCATCCTGGTTCCATTGTGCTCTCAGTCCAGTGCCTTGTGTTTCGCACCCTGTCTTCTCACGTGACCCCACGATCTTGCTCAGTGTGTGCCCCGTTCTGCTCCCTCTTCATCCTGTGACCTGTCTGTCCTCTGTTTGGTGTCCTCTTCTGCCCTGGTAATTACCTGCACAACCCGGGTGCATCCATCACCGTGCATTATTTGTTCTGCTCTTACAAACACCATGCTGTACCCGAGCTTTCCCTCTAAGGTATGTTCTAACACGTACCCTGCCTTTGCATGATACATGTTACTGTCCACGTGAATGCTTATCCAGTTCTGTCCCTTTTACACCTTGCCCTTTACCGTATCCTTGTGTCCCTTTGTAAACTCGATGCTCTACCTGGCTTATGTGTTATGCCCAGAACTGCTGCTTCACCTTTTCGACCCCTAAACCCCACTTGTCTCCTTCAGCACCCAATTATGTACAGTTCTGTTCCCGGAGATAGCTTTGCCACCCTCCAGTTCTGTGTCCCATTCCTTCTCGTGTTCTGCTTGCCTCATTCTGCCAAGTCCCGCCGCCCACCCCGACAGCTCGTGGCCTGCACCCTGTCACCAGTCACAGTTTGGTTATTCGGCCTAGCCCCTGACCGTCGATTTGTCTCCTTTGACATTGCCTCCTCCTGTTGGTACGGGGCCTGCGGCTCCATTCGTGCTTGCACTGCTTAAGCCAATTTTTTTATCTGTCCTCTGAGTGTCGCGTCGCTAATGTCGCTTTTTGTGAGGGAAGCTTTCCCAGTTAATGTCCAGTGTGCGCTTGTTTTGTATGTATGAAAATGAAGCTTGCACTACTGATCACCATGATGTTCTTGTTCTGTGACTATGAGTGAATGTAAACCTACGAGAATGGCTAAGAATGGGCAAATGCAATTCGGTCAAGAAAGGGGAATGGTAAACTTCTTTGAGGCGGGGAGAATGTGATGCCTATCAAGATGGTGACTGTCAGTCTGTAATGTTGTAATAACTTTATGCTGTACGCCACGATGGGAGCTACCACTGAACAATGGGGAGGAGGGGTGAAAACAAGCACATCTGGCTACTCACAGTTCAAGTTTGTGTGAATGATATTAAAAGATGCAGGTCCATACCGCTGCAGTTCGGGTGCCGCGCCCTACCCCCTTATCGCAGGACAAGCCGCTGCATAAATGGGGGCATGAGTGTCGCGACACAAGATAGGATTATTTTGCGCGTGAATTCCGGCCCCGTTTGTGTATAACAGATGGTCCCATTAAAACCTCTTCAAACCATGTGATGCGTTGTTTCTTGTTCAGTGAATCCATTCAGTGCACTCCCAGGTTTCCGCCCTTTATGCAAATGAGACAAAGGTAAAAAAACATCTGCTGCTCAGGATCACACAGAGTACTGAAGTGGGACTATGAGAACTTGCATTGAGATGTCTGCACGCGGCCACTACATCACCGCAGCTGACTCAGGGCCGCGCCGTCTTGAATTGTCACCATAGTGGTGAAATCAGACTGGACACGGAAAGTTTGGGAATATGTGTTCTATTTTATTGTCTCGTTTACCACCTTCTCCTTAAAGGCAGACACTCTAGGACTGCTCCCTTTTCAGGGCTCATTTTGAGTTTGTAGCACTTGCGCTTGTGTGATTTCTCGTGATCATTAAAGACCCGCAGCATTTTGCTGAAAGTTAGTGTATTGTATTGCAGCAATTATATAGCGCTTACTACATGTTTGTGGGGCACAGAAGCACTTGGCTACTTTGTCAGCAAGCCACACTGTGTAAGGTGTGTGGTTGTCATTGTTTTGTACTATGTGGGAGCGGAACAATATTGAGAGGGAGGTAAGGGGAGGCTGCAATCAATGTTCCTTCTATAAAGTCCTATGGATTGTGAAAAATCCAAGCACCGCACAAAGAACGAACATTACAATTCGCAATCACATACATCGTCCGCTACAATACAAGCAACTATTTATATTTACATAAATTCACTTCACTGCAAACACAACCATAGAGCTGACAATATATTTACAATGCCAATAATTCAAACTCTAACAAATGCGAGACCTATTGCATTGCAAATGCTTGTTTAGCACTTTGTGGGCCTGTATTATGGTTTTCTGGGCCGGTTTATACTGTTGATTTCCTTGATATTAAAACAAACATTGCCTGCAGCAAGTGCAAATTTACGTATTCGTCCAAACCTTGCAAAACACTTATACAGCATGTCTTTTGGAGTTCAGAACTGTCTCAATTTGTAAATGTGAGTCACTAATTCACTAGTAGAGGCCACGTTTATTTTGGTATATGGGACTATTTTCTGTCCCATTCCAACTCTGGACTGAAGCATCTGCAGGTTTATGGTGTAAAATATTACCGAGTTTAGGATGTGGAGGACCAGAGGTCTATTGGATGTAAGGTCACCTGTGTGTGGGGTGAGCAGGAGTTTGAGCTCTGGGCATACAATACTTCTTGGCTGAGTGCATGTTGTAAGACACTCATTTATGTTGTTGTCCTGGAAGTTCCAACTTTCTGGTGACAAGCTGACTTATAGAGTGAACATGGGTACAAAATGAGCCATTTCTGGAAGTACACAACATACTGTTTAGTTGGGTATCTTTGTTATTCTCTATATATTAAGATACCCTTGTTTGTCACCAGTGTTTGCAGGATATAATTTGAGTCAGAGTACAATGCTGTTCAGTATGTAATCCAGTGGATTACTCCAGTAGTTTGCTCCCAAGGGCTGGTACATGTTGCTAGTAGATGATTGGATATGCGCTAAATTGTCCAGGGTACTACCATGTAGGTCACTTTTCCTCATAGTGTTTTGTTTTGTCTAGTGTATTGATGGGTGGTTTCCATTATAGGTGATGTACATGTCTGCAGGTTCCTTGGCGATTCTTAACTTATACATGTTTGAATGGGTGCTTGCTTTGCACAAGTATGGGTGTATTTTAGGGTCTTTGTGATTAGAATTAGCATATTTTCCTTTGCAGAAATTGTGCGAAATGTCCAGAAATCACTAAAATTATGCAAAATCCCAACTTTATCCTTTTGCATTCTTTTTTCGAACAAAATGTGTCTTTGGATTTGTTTTTGGCACGAGAACACATATCACACTAAAAAAAGCTAAATTGCTCCTGACACCAGCAACATTAGCTCACTTAGGTACATTCTCTCTCTTCCTGTCCTCCTGTCATAGGATTTTTACCCAAACAAAATGTCAGTTGTGCTAGGTGGTATAATCTCAGGCCTTTTCGTTTAACAATCGTAATGGAAAATGCCAGAGATCACCTGAGATTATGCTAGTGTAAATGAAATTCCACCCTAGCCTAATTGAGATCCAATCGTGGTGCTATTCTAAATATTCTGATTTCTGTTATGTGTTTATGTTGTAGGTATATATGTTTTGTAGTATATATAACTCTTCGGTGGTCTTTTTTATTGTGTGGCACTGTAGTGTTTAGATTGTCAGATTACATTATTGCTCTTGTCTTTTAGTTTCTTATTGTGAATGGGCAGGTGGGGGTGTGTCTTGGATTATCATGCTGTTTGTGATGCAAGTGTCTATGACAGAATAAAAGTCATTGCCCACCTAAGTTTTATTAGTTCAGTTAGGACAGAATCAAATAGTGTGGCGAAGGGAATATCTGGCTTTACGATTACTGTAAATAAACTACTTGGGAATTGTTCCTGGCTCTGGCATCTCACAAGTGAAACGTGCAGCCTGGTCAGTTCACTAGCCAACAATTAAGGCTCGGATGGCAATAGGGGCTAAACTGCACTGTAGAGTTATGACCCAGGGGGGTATGGAACCCAGTGAACAAAACAAACAATGCATACTTAACCAGTTTCAAATGGAAGTAAATGGTCTTTTAAAGACCTGTGGAAAACAAATCACCCAGCGGAGACCACAGCATCTCAAGCTGCAGCACCTCGAGCTGAGACACACTGGCTGAGACACACGGGGCTCGGAATGGGGAGCTATGGGCGTAACGTTGCATGCATGATCACAGGTAACTGGAGGCAGGTCACAAGTGCAGGGCCATTATACACAGCGCTTTCGAAGTTAATGGCCCTGCGAATCACACAAGGGAGAGGGGACATTTCTTTTGTCCCCTCGTCTCCACACTCTTGTCCCCCATGTCCCCCCAACTCCAAAATCTGGGGGGATATATCCCCCGCATCCCCCACACTTCCTACGCCCATGACACAATGAAGGTTGGACCTTTAGTGAATTTAGGGTATAACTAGTAGTAGTAAGAGGGTGGGGTTAGGAGTGTGTTTTTTCTCACTTTGCGAGAGGAGATAGCTGTGTTGCTGTTCCCTAAATTCTATAGGCTGGCTGTTGTTCTGCTGATCCTGACTCTTTGACTTTGCTCCTCAACTCTTCTTGAAGTGCCTAGCTTACTCTCATGGTCAGAGGGTAGCTTTTCTGATTTTTAAAATCCTCGTAAGATTGGTTAGTATGATATTCTGAATTTGCATAAAATCTATATGCAAATGTCTTCATTCTTTTGTCTGCACACCTATCCACTCACTCATTGGGTTGACATTTGAGATGTACAATTTGTGTTTATTTGATAATGTTTCTCTTGTGTGTTGACTTTTGATTCGGGCTGTATCGTACTTGATGAGCAATTCACATTTATTTAGATAAAGCATTTCTAACTCTCAAAAGGAGTTTGTCATTATTAATGTCATTGATTTAACTATATGAAGTGTCTATTTTATGGTGATATTTTAGAAATGCTGATATTATTTTGCCACATCCCTGACTAACTGAATAGATTCATAGCCAAGAAAAGGATTGATAGGATGCACACATTGGTAATTTAGGTTTAAACTAAACCATCGTGAAAGGGACTGTAGGGTATTGAATCAAAAATTTGCTAACATTCGTGCCAAGAATTTTCAATTCTATTAAGGACACGGAGGCGAGGATTATGCTTCTCAATCTTTTACTGTAAACTCACAGCAGCCAATGAAAACACGTATTTTTCATTACAAAACAGTAAACAACTACATATCCCATCATGACATGTACTTAGGCACGCCCCCTTAGTCCATAAGAGCTCCTTGCGTGCAGCCATCTTCCTCTTTCTTTGAGGCGAACAAGTCCAAACAACTTGAAAACTTCACAAATCCTCCAACATGGAAGAAACAACAACGTCTCAGGATGCATTTCCTGGCAATCTTCTACGATCAGTCTCCTTTTTTGTCTGATCCTGAAATAAAGGAAATAAAACCGTAACCACCGATATCAACTGGGTGGGCAAGCAGGTATACACATAACCTTGCCGGGTGGGATAATCCTCTCCTCCGTGTCCTTAATAGAATTGAAAATTCTTGGCACGAATGTTAGCAAATTTTTGATTCTATTACAGGACCGGAGGCTTCAGATTATGCTAGTTTAACGCTTATTAAAAACAACAGAGGTAATATCCCCCACCGGCTTATAATAGTACGTCCTAAAAATGGACTCTGAGGACCAATCTGCACTATGCATAATGTCTTGGATGCTGGAACCCAACATGAATGACTTTGAGGCCATAGCGCCTCTAACAGAATGAGCACCAAATATGGTAATGTCAATGCCAGCTTCTTTCATAATATAACGAAGCCATCTGGCAATGGTGGCAGCCGCCACAGCTTTAAAGGTTTTTGCATAGCAATTAACAATTGTGAACAGCCCTGAGGCCTAATGGCCTTTGTGCATTCCTCATATGTCTTTAAACACTGAACTACACACAACTTTTCATTATCATGAAATGCATTGTAAGTAATATGACGTGACATTGTCTTTGTGCGTCCTGTAATTGTAAAGGAAACTCCTTCTGGAGTAAATACTCTACCTGTTACGTTGAGAGCTCGTACGTCCGACGACCTTCTACATGCTGAGAGGCAAAGTAACATGGCTAGCTTTGCCGATAGTTGCTTCCTGGTTAACAGCGAATTGATTGGCCATTTGTCAATTAGAGCCAGAACTAAAGACACATCCCACAACCCTGTGTATTTGGGCTTTGGGGGATTAGACACTCTAATGCCCTTGAGTAATTTGCAAACTACCGGGTGCATGCCCACCGGCTTCCCGTCTATTTGTGCATGCCCCGCTGATATGGCGGATCGGAAGTTATTAACCGATCTATAAGCTAAACCGTCCGCTGCCTTATCTGACAGGAAGTTTAACACATGGGGAAGTTCTGCCCCCACGGGATCCAGGTGTCGTTCCATGCACCAATCCACCCAGTTTTTCCAGGCTGAGGAGTACCGTTTCCTTGTGGATGGTGCCCAAGCCTGCTTGATAAACTTGGAAGTCCTGCTTGAAACCCCTGGCAACTGCCACTGTTCCCTGAAAGCCTCCAGGCCATCAGCAGCAGTCTGCCCTCCATTATCAGAGGGTGTTGCTCTTGATGAGGGCCCTGCAACAGCAGGTCCGACTCCGGCAGAAGTCTGGGGAGATCGCAACTCCATTGTAATAACTTGGGGAACCACGCCTGGGATGTCTACCACGGCGTCACCATGACTATCTCCGCCCTCTGTCTGATCACCTGAGACATTACTCTGGGTATCAACATGAAGGGGGGAAAGGCATACTGAATTCCCTTCGACCAGTCCTGGAGAAAAGCATCTGTCGCCTTTGCCAAAGGGTCCGGCCTCCAACTGAAGAACTGGGGTATCTGACAGGTCAGTCTGGAGGCGAAGAGATCCGTCTGGAATGGACCCCAAATGTTCTGTAGCCATTGAAAGACCTCCGGGAGCAACTTCCAGTTGCTGTAGTCCCTGAGGTATCTCGAATTCCAATCTGCCACTTGATTGTCCTGGCCCGGAAGATATTCCGCTAATATTGATATCTGATTCGCCAGGCAATAGTGCCAAAAATCCTTGGCTATTTGTACAAGTAGCGACGACCTCGTGCCGCCCAACTTGTTGATGTACCTCACCGCCGACACAAGCTCCTGAGGAGACCACCTGCCGCCCGTGGAAATGCCTCCGCAGCGCGCCCCCCAGCCCCAGCGGCTGGCGTCGGATTCGATTATGATCTCTGGCTGCGAGCCGAATATTGCCCTTCCGTTCCAGGCGTCGACATGGCCTAGCCACCATTGTAGCTCGGTCCTCACCTCCTGCGAGAGAGGGACAACGTCCGAATACGACAGTCCTTTCTGCAGGTGTCTTATCTTTAACTGTTGTAGGGCCCTGTAGTGCAGAGGGCCCGGGAATATCGCGTGGACCGATGAGGCCAAAATTCCCACTATTCTGGCAATCGCCCTGAGAGTGACCGTCTGATTGCTCAGTAACTTCCGGATCTCCTTCTTTAGATCCTTCAGTTTCTCCTTCGGGAGGCACAGCTGTGCCGCCAATGAGTCTATCGTGAACCCCAGGAAGTCTATTACCTGGGTGGGGACCATCACTGATTTCTTTGAATTGATGACAAACCCCAAGTTTTAAAGCAGCGTTGTCGTCTGCTCGAGATGCTGCTGAAGGATCCTTTGATCCTGTGCCATGATCAGGATGTCGTCCAGGTTTATTATGAGACGAATCCCCTTCTCTCTGAGATAAGCCACGACTGGCTTCATTATCTTGGTGAAACACCAAGGAGCTGAGGAGAGCCCGAAAGGCAGAGCCAAATATTCGTACCATCGGCCCTTCCACCTGAACTGGAGGTACCTGCGATGTGGAGGGAAGATAGGGACGGAGAGATAGGCGTCTTTGAGGTCCAATCGGACCATCCAGTCCCCTACCTGCAGTAAGTCTGTTAAGAGATGGATGCCCTCCATCTTGAAATGATTGTAAGTGATAAACTGGTTGAATTCCCTGAGGTTCAGGACCAATCTGTGTCCGCCTCCCTTCTTCTGAACAACGAATATATTGCTGCAAAAGCCGTGAGGCCCCTGATCGGCCGGTGCTATCGCGTGCTTTTGCAGCAATCCCTCGATCTCCTCTTCTATAAAACTGAGATCTAGTTGGGAAAAATGGAGACTTGCAGGGAAACCTGACTGAACAGGACGAGAATAAAACTCCAAGTGAAAGCCCTGTACTGTCTGTAACACCCAGGCGTCCTGTGTAAGTTTTTGCCACTGCCGGAGGCAGTGACGCGTCCGACCCCCCAAAGGAAGAAGAGAACGGTCTGCCACTCTCACCTGGGTTCTGCTGGCTTCTGAAGCTTCCTCTATTGTTGATCGACTGGAATCGATTCCTGGTGAACCTCCTGCGTGAGGAATAGAAGGTCCCTCCTCTGGTCGAGTCATAGTCGCCCCTGCCACGACCGTAGTCGCCTCTCTGGGAGCCTTGGGGACCACCACGGCCCGACGAGCGACCCCCGCCTCGTCCGGCCCTATTAAAAACACCCTGGCTCAGGGCTCTTTTGATGCCTGACTGAGCCTTGTCCAGTGCGGTGAAAGTTCCGACATATTTTGAAACGTCCTTCACAAACTTATCCCCGAAGAGCTGGCCTGCTGCTAGGGGTCCCGGTTCCGTGTCTGCCAATTCGGTTAGGTTGCAGTCCATTTTCATCAGGAGAGATTTGCGCCGTTCCGCAGAGATGGCGCAATTCGCATTGCCAATGAGGCATATGGCCCTCTGGGTCCATCCTGCCAGTACGTCTGGATCCACGGGCGTAGAGGATTCCTTGGCCGCTAGAGCCATCTCCAGGATCTTGGCCAACGGGCCTACAACATCCAACATCTTGTCTTGGCATCCCCTCCATGCCCGATCAAGACCACGCTTGGGATCTTTGGAGAACTTCCTGAGAAAGGTCAAGAGACTCGTGTCTATCTCTGGCATTTCCGCCACTTTATCCGGGAGATCTGGACGAGGGCACTCGGACCTGAGGCGATTCCTCACCTCCCTCGGGAAACTTTTCCGAATGTTCTCATGGAGGTAAGCCGTGACCGCGACTGGGGGCACCCAGTCTGAGGACCTGGGGTGCATGATCTCGGACGGGTCAAAGGTGAAAGGGGTATTCACCGGTGCTACCCCCGCAGGCTGTGACACCTGTGCTTTTTTCGCTGGAGGCTCCTCCGAGGTGTCTGTGTCCGTGTCAGTGTCAGTAGTGTTCGTGTCGGTATCCGAATCCGGATAGGATTTGCGTTTGTATTTCGCCTTGCCTTCAGAATAAGAATGATCCACTGCCCCTCCTGCGGGCAATGAGGATAAGGCTTGTGCATGTGGCCATTTAGCAGGATCAGCTGCTGGCTGACTGGACGTAGATGCTTCTACCTTTTTCTTTTGCGGCTTGTCGTAGCCGTGCCTCTTGGCAAAGCCCTCCAATTGCTTACGGATAGGGCGTAGAGCTGCGGCTAGGGCTTGCTGGACAGTTTGTGGGACCGTAGTCTCCATAGCCCTATTAACCGAGGACTGGACTGAAGCGTCCAATGCAGTCACCAAGTTGTCCTCTAAGACAGCCTCCTGCTGTCCTTCATAAGTCTCCTCCTCAGCATACTCCTCATAATACTGCTCTCCCTCGGACAATATGAGATATGGCTTGTTACTCCCACTCTCGGGAAACAGAGTCACTGCGTAGGTGAAAATACCTTCTAGGCCACAAGGAGGGTAAAGGGGGGGGTCAGCCCACTGTGCACACTATAACAATAACAATAATCACGATGGACCCCCTCAGCAAAGCTGTAATCACACGGGCCAGAGACCCAGGCCACTGAAATAATATAAAGAGTGTGTGCTCACTCTGTCCAGGCCTTTATTTGTACAACCTTCTCAGGCGATCGAGGGGCAGAGCAATCACCGATGTGTGGTATGCAAAAAATATCCCTGGAATGTCGTTTGGAATTCGCGCTCGAGCATGCTGCCCAAACGCGACTGAATTCCTACTGAAAACCAGCCCAAAGTCAGCGCGTTTGGGAGCACGCTCAGGCCGAGAGCCACCCGGTCCTTACGGCGTCATCGGGCGATTAGGGAGAGCCCTGCGCCTGCGCGAGGACGCGCTGAATAATAACAATGGGGGAAAGGGTGTCCCGGGTATTATGAGGCTCCGAGCGTTATGCCAGTGACGGTCTGCCCCCGGTCAACGACCGGAACAATTCTATGTCAGGACCGGAGGCTTCTGATTATGCTTCTCAATCTTTACTAGAAGCTCACAGCAGCCAATGAAAATGCTTGCTTTTCATTCAAAATAACGTTAAACACTACATATCCCATCATGTCTCACATATAGGCACGCCCCCCTAGTCCATAAGAGGCCTCTGCCTGCCGCCATCTTCCTCTTTCTTTGCTGCTCACAGAGCTAAGTGCACCTTCGTTTACTCCCTCTGCTGTTTAGCATGTATTGATTTCACATTGTATTACTGAGTTCTCAGTTGCGATTGCTTAAAAACTGTTTACCTTATTGTTTGTGGGAGTAGCGGTGCTTCGGCGGGAGCCTCGGCGGCCCCGCCTTCATTGCCTTGGAAATTCCTCTGTGTGGCTCTGAGACGCGCCTCACGGCGCGAAGGTAGCTTCGGTCGTTGACCGGAGGCAGATGGACACTATTAATGCTTATTGAGCCTTTTCTTTGACCCAGTGTATTCCCCTCGGTGTGGCGCGTCTAGCGCATGCGCAGTAGCGTTCCCTTGTGGCTGCTGACGCTGGTAGCGGCCGGGTGGCTCTCGGCCGCGGCGGGCGCCCAAACGCGCTGAATTTGGGCTCCTTTTTGGTAGGATTCAGTCGCGTTTGGGCTGCACGTCGCGGCGCGATCCCCGAATCTAGTTCATTGGCGGTTTTTGCTGCAAAGTGTTCAGAAGGTGTCCCTCTGCCTCTTGGATCGCCTGGTGAGGCTGTAAAATACGAAAAAGGCCTAGTGGAGTGTGCACACGCTCGAGATATTGGTGGTGGCCTGGGTCTCTGACCCCTATTGATTACAGCTTTGCTGAGGGGGTTGAAGGTTGTAGTGTTTAAGTGTGCTGTGAGGGCTGACCCCCCCCCCTTGACCCTCCTAGTGCCTGTACCTTCGGTGTCAGGACCCCCTAGTGGACTCTTCCCCATTATACCATGATGTCAGAAGGGGAACAGTATAACGAGGATTATACTGGGGAGGAGAATTTTGAGACCAGGCAGACGGCTGCCTTGGAGGACAACCTAGTTTTTTTTGTTTTTTTTTTTAAATCTCTTTATTCGCATCAGATTGGTCCGTACAAGCATACAAGCACATAGTAAACAAAGTACAATGAAAACTGTAGCAGTCATTACACAAAATAAGCAGCTGGAGGACGTGACCAACAGTATTACAGGCGGTGCAACCCATTCTAGAAGACTCATTTTCCTTTTTCCAGTTCTATAGTGGAATCGCACATGTGGAAGAATGACGTAAAGAGATATATATGCTTTCAAACATAACGAAAATGAATATGCCATCGTGAGGGAGAGAGCGACCAGCAACACAACAATCATTATTAAGGTGGTAACAGCATTAGTATAGGCAGACGTTGATCAAGGAAATGACATATGAGGAGATGTCAGTTGTGCAACATCATCAAATAGGGGCCAAGTAGGCAATGACATAGAGAAGAAAACCCCCTTTCTCAAACATCACTAACCATGGAATCGGCAGTTCCCGCCCACCCCGTCCCAGTAGTGTTTTACTGATGAGACCTTCATAACGCAACAGGCAAAGCTCAACTGTCATGCTAGTGATACTTATCCCACCCCTTCCGGGACAATAGAACTGGCAGCTTGGGATTGTGTAGCTTGCATTAATTTGCTAACGTACTGTCGGTATGGGCCCCAGATATCAGCTGGGCGTGAAGCTGTTGGGACCTGCGTGGAATTTTCCACACTATTGATGTTGCATTGGGCAAGACTGCGTAACCATGCCTTGGAGTTGGGGATTCTTCTGGATCCCCATAATAAAGCAATTTCCCTTTTCGCTAGCAAGAAGCCTATGGCAGCCAGCTTCCGCGTGGCGCGGGGGAACTCAACCACAAAACCAAGCAGCGCAATCTCTGGTATGGGCTGCAGCTCACATTCCAGAATGTCACCTAAGATGTGGTGTACTTGTAGCCAGGTGTCATGCAGTTTGGGACAAGTCCATGTAAGGTGTGCAAAGTCGGCATGCGGGGCCTTGCATTTGGGGCAGCTATGAGGCCTGGTTGGGTCGATTTTGTGGGCCAGGTCCGGTGTGAAGTACACCCGCCTCAAAAACTTGAAATGTATCAATTTGTGCCTACTATTAATAGAGACATCTTTAGTAGCTCGGCAACAAGCGGCCCATTGGTCATCCGAGATAGGTCTACCTAAATCGGTTTCCCATGCCGCACGGACCCTCGCGTCCCAAGCAGGAAGGGCCGCCACACAGAGTCCGTACAGCCTAGAAACCATATGTGCGCCTGTGTGGGACTGGAGTAAGAAGGTTAGGGCAGCCATGTCATCTGGGGGTAGTGGGAACGAGGGGAACTGTGCTCGTAGCATGGATTGCACTCTGGTCAATACAAACGAATCCATAAACGTCCGGTCAGTGAATCGCTGATCCTCTGACACTGAAAAGACATGTCCGTCTGGGAACAGGTCCCCTATTGTGGTGAGCTGATATTTGGATAGTGTATTGCAAACCACTTTTTCAGCGGTGATTGGGAACCAGTGTGGGTTCGGTAGTGGAAGAGCCGGAGAATACAACACGTCTAACTGGAGTAGTCTACGCAGTTGCATCCAAGCCCATGATGTAGTGGAAACAGTCTGTATGTCTTGCGGGTCTCGGGGTAAGCCTTTTGGCAGTACCGTGTTGAGGGCAAGCGGCAATACCAAGTCCGCCTCCGGCCGCAGATATGGAATCCGAGCGTCCGGGTGGAACAAGGGGTGCATAAGCGCATTGCGCGACCAGGTAGTAAAGATAAAAATCGGGCACTCCAAAGCCTCCTCTTTCATAAGGCAGTGTCAGGATTCGCCAGGAAACTCGCGGGTTCTTGTCTCCCCACACCAACCGTAGCAACAACGAGCGTAGTTGGGTGAAGAAGATTTTAGTGAGTGGGATCGGAATGTTGTTAAAGAGATATAAAAAACGGGGGAGCACGATCATTTTAATTATGGCAATACGGCCAGCCATCGATAGAGGAAGGCGAAGCCAATGTGCCAGATTATCTTCCAGGAAGTCCAACGCCCGGCCATAGTTCAGTCGAATCATTGATACCGTGTCTAAATGAATGTGGATACCCAAATATTTCACCGAATCAGCATTCCATTCAAGCGGGAACGGGCAGTCCCAGCGTTCAGTGGAGGGGGTGAGTGGAAAGATGTCGGATTTGTGCCAATTAATACGAAGGCCGGAGTATACCCCAAAGCGGGTGATCTCCAGTAGCAGGGGCGCCAGATTCGTCTCCGGGGATCTGACATACAAAATGGTATCGTCCGCATATAGGGAAATAAGAAGCGGACCCGTTCGAAACTGGAGCCCACGGTGCATGTGGTGTTCCTGAAAGTGCCGCACCAAAGGATCCATGGCCAGGATGTATAGCAGAGGGGACAGGGGGCACCCTTGCCGTGTTCCCCGAGAGAGAGGGAAGCTATCAGAAACAGTGCCATTCAGGCGCAGCCGCGCCCTAGGGGCGGTATAAAGCAGTTCGACCGTAGAGACGAACAGCGGCGGCATGCCCATCCGTCTCATGACAGACAGAAAAAAGGGCCATTCTAAAGAGTCAAACGCCTTTTCGGCATCCAAAAACACCGCAGCCGCTGGTGTATCTGGGTCTATTCTGTGGAGCACCAAAAAGAACGTCCTGAGATTAAAGGAGGTGGATCTGTGGGGGACAAATCCAGACTGAGCTGGCGAGATAATAGACTCCATCAGTAAAGACAGTCGGGTTGCTAGGACTTTGGCTAAAATCTTGTAGTCTAGGTTAAGTAGGGAAAGGGGTCTGTAAGAGCCGCACCTCGCGGGGTCCCGGCCCGGCTTAGGGAGTAGAACGATGACAGCTTCTCGGAGCGTGGGTGGCAAAACCCCTGTTTCGAGTGCCTCCGCATACATCTCTATCAAGCGGGGTACCAGCTCCTCTTTGTATTCTTTATAAAAGTCGGCCGAAAAGCCATCAAGCCCCGGTGCCGAGGAGCCCCTCAATGCATCTATAGCCTCAATGACGCAGTCCGGATCGATAGACATAGCCAGGAAAACCTGCATATACTTCTCCAGGAACACCATGGAGATCTCGTTAATATAGGGGCCTGGGTCGCGATGATCCCCTGTCAGAGTGGAGGTGTACAATGTTTTGTAGTAGGATAAAAAGGTTTCGCAGATGGCAGGGGTGGTCTGATGTCGAACGCCCAAGTCATCCACCACTTCAGAGATGTATGAGGCCTGTCGGGGAGGGCGGAGCAATTGAGCCAAGAGCCTGCCAGGTCTGTCTCCTTCTCCGTATTGCCTAGCTGAGTGTTGTGCGCCTAGATATTTCAATTCCCTATCTGCAGTATCCCTGAACTCCTGCAGTAGCTCTAACCTCTTCGCCTCTACCTTACCGTCGGTGTCCGTGAGTGTGTCCCTGTCCAGTTTGGATATTTCTGTCTCGATACGTGTCATGGCGGCCCGAATCTCGCGCAAGGCCCCTACGTGTTTAGTGATGCAAACCCCTCTAATAGTGGCTTTGAATCCCTCCCACAGCGTGGCCCAAGTGTCTACAGTGCCCGTGTTGTGCTCAAAATACTCCTCTATCGCTGTACGAATGTCTTCCTTGAAGACCGGGTCAGATAACGCCTTGCCGGGGAAGCGCCAGTGTCTCTCGTAGCCCCCCAATCTGGGAACAAGTAGGGTCAGTACAATAGGAGAGTGATCCGACAACGTGCGTGGGAGTGTCGAATGATCCTTCACCCAACCGGCCACTCCTGGAGAAAGGAGCCAGTAGTCGATCCTGGTGCTAGTGTTGTGATAACCAGAGTGATGTGTATAAGTGGGCGTGTTAGAGTACAAACGAGCCTCAATATCAATGAGCGGGTAGTGTGTGCACATGTCTGTCAGTACCGCACGTGAGCGGGGTTTGCAGTCTGGGGAAGAAGACGTGCTATCCCTGGCAGGGTCCATCAACAAATTAAAGTCTCCACCTATCACCAACATATCGGTGTCCAGGCGTAGCAAGGCATCATGGAGACTTTGGAATAAGGCAGGGGAGTCTGAGTTGGGACCATACACTCCAGAAAAGGTGATCTTGAAGCCAAGAAGTACCCCCGTAAAAATGACATATCTGCCTCCATCGTCAATTACACTGTCTGAGTGCACAAAGGGGACCCGCCTATGTATCATTATCGCCACACCCCTCGCATATCTGCTGTCGCCGGAGAAGAACCTATAGGCGCCCCAACCCCTGGCAAATGAGGAGGAGTCATTCCGCACTAAGTGTGTCTCTTGTAGAAACAATACATCAACCCCATGTCGCGCTGCGTAGTTTAGGACCTGACGTCGTTTTCTCGTGTTATTTAAACCTTGGACGTTCCATGACATCAGGGTAAGTCTGGAAGGCCCAGGTTGCTGTCCTACCTTAGCCATTCAAAACCGAAGGAATCACAATGAAACAAGTGTGTGCACAGCAGCCGCCCCCCTCCCGCAAAATAGGCATCATTCATGAATAAAAACAGTGCAATGTCATTAACATTATAACCGAAGAATGAAACAATCCCTCCCACCCTCCCACCACCCAGCCTCTCCTTAAGCCCCAGGAGGCATCTCCCATCCCGAATAAGAACACCAATATCATCCGACAAATGCAATGGTCCAGTAATACAACTGAAAAGTAAAAGCCAACTAAGAGAAAAGCACAATACGGCTCGTGCCATGTGGGGGGTGGCAACGCTCCGCCACGCGGGTACCCCGGCCGGGGCGACATTCAATTCTCAACAAATATAGAAAACACTGCAAAAGTTACAGCATCGTTAGGCGCAGAATACTGAAAGGAACGGCCATTCCAAAGAGAAGGGGTACAATTCAGCCTTGACCGCTCTCCGCAAAAAGGTCAGTACTAGCCTGCGAGTCAGTGTGTGGCGGAGATTTTTGTGCTTCGCCTGAGGACCTAGGCGACCCTCTGTTTTTGTAAGCTTGACAAAATTCCTGTGCCTCAGCGGGGGAATCAAAAATACGAAACCTGCCATCCACGTCTACTCTGAGCCTGGCAGGGTACAGCATTCCGTAGCGCAACCCCAACTTGCGCAAAGCGGCTTTGACACCAGTGTATTTTCGGCGCGCGTCCTGGACCATAATTGTGAAGTCTGGGTAAAAGGATAGCACTCCGCCTTGCCATTTCACCTCGCCAGCCTCCCTGGCAGCTTTTAGTGCCGCGTCTCGGTCTCTGAAGTTCATGATTCTGGCTATGATGGGCCGGGGTGGTAACCCCGGATTAGGGCGAGGCCCCAACGATCTGTGAGCGCGCTCCACTATGAAGCCAGCCGTGAATGTGTCCCTGCCAAATAGTTCGATCAAGAGATTTTCCACAAACGTGTCAAAGCGTCCGGTCGCCGTCGTCTCCGCAACACCAATTATGCGAATGTTATTGCGCCTACTGCGTGCTTCTAAATCCTCGTTCTTAATAGCAACATCCTTAAGGATCTTCTCCACGCGTTCCAATCTTTTCAGCGTCGACGCAGCTCCATCTTCTAAGTCGGAAACTCTGGATTCAGTTACATTCAGGCGCCGATCCTGCGATTGAATCTTCGCGCCCATGTCCGCCATTTTTTTTTTGAGAGTGTTGAAGCGGGAGTCCAAGGCCTTAAATCCAGCACGCATTTCGCCCAACATTTCGGCGACCATACCAGCGGTGTCTCCCGGTGTCACTGGGCCTTCAGCGTCCGCAGCATGTGTGGGTGGGTCTTCAACTGTACGGAGGGCAGCCGCTTCGAAGGTAAGTTTCCGCTGGTTAAGATCTCGTTTACCCATAATGGAAATGGCTGTGGACAAGCACCAGTGCGTCAAGATACAGCGACCAGCAAGAACGTTGAGCACAGTTACAGGGCACCTTGCAGGCGAGGTGTACAGACCAGGACAAATGGATCAGGGGTCGTAAACACCACTCCGCGTTAGGCGCTATCCGCACCGTGGAGATCGCAGGGACGCCAAGGCAGAACCGCGCAGTCCAGGGGGTCCCATGCCAGGGTGACACGGCAGCCTGGAGCCAATCTGGAGGTCGAGCTCTTGCAGTAGGGAGGGCCAGTGAAGGGTCACGGTGGCAACAGTGAACCAGCAGGTAAGTCTATACCCTCACTGTCACAAGGCAGCAAATGGCAGCGTAGTAGGAAGACCAAGCAGTTAGTTCAACGAGGCACAGTCAAATGAGTCACCAGGGCCATACAGACTGCTCATGGTATTCCAGCATGCTCACAGGCGTGTAGCGTGGGTGGCCGGTTGCTGCATTCAAGGGCTGGAGAGTGCGCTGTACGTGGGCGTGTTGGGGGACAGGCGTGAGTCGGGGAAGCGTGTTGGTGGTGGGGGCGAAGATGTGGAACCCCCACCAAATGCAGGGATGTGGGGCCGCCTGGAAGTCACCCTAGAGCCCCCCGGTTGCACCTCACGTCACCCCCCAATCACATGCAGGGCCCGCCGCCCGCCTCCCCCGCCCACCGCCACGCAGCCCAGGCAGCCACCAAAATCGAGGCCCCGGCTCCCAAGAACGGACTAGGCCGCACGGGCCGGTCCCGAACCGAGGGTCCGCTCCTCCACTACTGGAGACCACCGGGGGCAAGCAGCGGGCCCGGGAGAGCCCGACAGCAACCCCAATGCCATGGGGGGGAACCAAAGGGCCACCCAGAGGACTCACCAGGCGCTCGGGCGCAGCAGGGTAACGTCCGGCGAGGCCCGAGAGGCCTCACCACCCCTCCGCAGCTGCACCCGTTCTCGCCGTCCCCCGGCCTCCAATCCCGGCCAGTTCCATCAGGCGGTGTCAGGGGTCGGCATCTCGCAGTTTCCGACCCCTGTGCAGTGTCGGATCTCCTGGAAACGGCCCCGTTTGCGGCCCGCTCGGCGGAGCTCTACGTTCAGGCGGCCATTCCGCTCGCCCGCGTAGCCACGCCCCCTCTGGAGGATAACCTAGTTAGTGCCTTGGATGCTTCGGTCCAGTCCTCCGTTAATAGGGCTATGGAGACTACGGTCCCGCAGACGGTGCAGCAAGCCCTTGCTTCAGCCCTTCGTCCTATAAGACGACAACTTGAGGGTTTCGCCAAGCGACATGGTTTCGTCAAACCACAGAAAAAGAAAGCGGAGGCTTCGGCCTCGGGTCACCCTTCTGGTGACTCTGCCACTTGGCCTCATACTCAGGCCTTAACTACCCTGCCGGACATGGCGGACCGTTCATAGGCAGGAGGCAAAGCCACAGCTAAACGTAGGTTCCATGATACCGACACGGACACAGACACCAGTACCAACACAGATACGGATACGGACACTTCAGAAGAGCGCAATCCTCCAAAGAAGGCTAAGTCGGCGCAGGCTAAGAGCCTGGCCCCTGCTCATACCCCTTTTACCTTTGACCCGTCGGAGATAATGCATCCCAGGTCACAAGATTGGGTGCCGCCTACGGCAGTGACGGCTTACATTCACGAGAACTTACGCAAGGGTTTCCCGAGGGAAGTGAGGAACCGTTTACGGTCAGAATGCCCCAGACCCGACATCCCTAATCGAGTGGTGGAAACGCCAGAGATAGACCCTAGCCTTCTAACCTTTTTAAAGAAGTTTACAAAAGATCCTAAAAGGGGTTTAGATAGGGCTTGGAAGGGGTGTCAGGACAAGATGCTGGATGCCATCGGCCCCTTGGCAAAAAAAATTGGAAATAGCCTTAGCGGCCAAGGAGGCCTCCACCCCTGTAGACCCTGATGTGTTGGCCGGATGGACCCAACGGGCCATCTGCTTGTTGGGCAACGCAAATTGTGCTATCTCGGCGGAGAGAAAGAAGTCGTTGCTTATGAAGATGGATTCCAACCTGACGGAGCTTGCGGACGCAGAGCCGGGGCCCCTTGCAGAGGGCCAATTGTTTGGTGACAAGTTCGTCAAGGACGTCTCCAAATATGTGGGTACCTTTACGGCATTAGACAAAGCCCAATCGGGCATCAAGCGTGCATTGAACCAGGGTGTTTTTAATGGGGCCGGACGAGGCAGGGGTCGCTCGTCAGGCCGAGGAGGTCCTCCAGGCTCCCGTAGAGGCGACTTCGGCAGAGGCAGAAGTGACTATGACTCCACCCGTGGGTGAACCTTCAATCCCTCCAGTAGAAGGTTCAGCAAGAACCGGTACCAATCCAACAATGGCAGGGGGAACTTCAAGCACCAGCAGAACTCAGGTGAGACTTGCAGATATTTCTCTTCTTCCTTTGGGGGGTCGGACACAACACTGCCTGGGGCGGTGGAAAGAACTTACACAAGACGCTTGGGTCTTGCAGACGGTTCAGGGTTTTCACTTGGAGTTTTACTCGCGTCCTGTTCAGTCAGGCGTACCGCCAGCTCTCCATTTTTCCCAACTAGAGACCAGTTTTATAGACAAGGAGATCGCAACCTTGCTGCAGAAACACGCGATAGCACCGAGTCCTCAAGGTCCTCACGGTTTCTGCAGCAATATTTTTGTTATACAGAAAAAAGGGGAAGGAAACAGACTGGTGTTGAATCTCAGGGACTTCAATCAGTTTCTGACGTACAATCATTTCAAGATGGAGGGCATCCATCTGTTGACGGATCTCCTGCAGGTTGGAGATTGGATGGTCCGGCTGGACCTGAAGGACGCGTATCTCTCTATTCCGATATTCTCCCCGCATCGCAGATTTCTGCAGTTCAGGTGGAGAAACCGATGGTACGAATATTTGGTTCTGCCTTTCGGGCTCTCCTCGGCTCCTTGGTGCTTCACCAAAGTGATGAAGCCCGTAGTGGCGTACCTCAGAGAGAGGGGCATACGCCTCATCATATACCTAGACGATATCCTAATAGTGGATCCGTGCCAGCAGACTCTATTGCGGCACCTCCAGTTGACCACGACTATTTTGCAGGATCTGGGTTTTGTGATAAACTCCAAGAAGTCGGTCATGGTTCCCTCTCACGTGATAGATTTCCTAGGTTTCACAGTGGACTCCGTGTTAGCTCAGCTGTGCCACCCGAAGGACAAGCTAAAGGATCTAAAGAGGGAGATCCGGAAGTTGCTGAACAGCCAGACTGTCTCCCTCAGAGCACTGGCAAGAATGGTAGGAATTCTGGCGTCTTCAGTCCAAGCGATATTCCCGGGCCCGCTACATTACAGGGCTCTGCAGCAGTTGAAGATAAGGCATCTTCAGAAGGGTCTCTCGTATTCGGACAGCATTCCCCTCATGCACGAAGTGAGGACAGAGTTGCAATGGTGGTTGGGACACGTCGACGCTTGGAACGGCCGAGCGATCTTCGGCTCCCTCCCAGAAATCACAATAGAGTCCGACGCCAGCCGATGGGGCTGGGGCTCGCGTTGTGGAGACATCTCCACGGGAGGGAGATGGTCACCGGAAGAGCTTTCCCTTCATATCAACTGTCTGGAGCTGCTCGCGGGGTCGTTCGCTGTGAGAACGTTGTCCCCGAAGCAGACATCCTGTTGTATCCTCCTGCGTCCGGACAATGTGTCGGCAGTGAGATACATCAACAAGTTGGGCGGCACGAGGTCATCCATGCTTGTGCAGATAGCCAAAGACTTTTGGCATTACTGCCTTCGCAATCAGATATCGATAATTGCGGAATATCTTCCGGGTCAGTCCAATCAAGTAGCGGACTGGAACTCGAGATACCTCAGGGACTACAGCGACTGGAAGTTGCTCCCGAGGATATTCCAGTGGCTGGAGGAGATTTGGGGTCCGTTCGCGACGGATTTGTTCGCGTCGAGACTGACGTTCCAAATTCCTCGATTCTTCAGTTGGAGGCCGGATCCGTTGGCGCAAGCGACAGACGCGTTTCTCCAGGACTGGTCGCAGGGGGTGCAGTATGCCTTTCCCCCCTTCTTGCTGATCCCCAGAGCGATGTCGCAAGGGATCAGGCAAAGGGCAGAGGTGGTCATGGTGACGCCTTGGTGGACGTCGCAATCTTGGTTCCCCAAGCTGATGCAGTGGAGCTGCGACCTACCCAGACTCCTCCCGGAGTCGACGACGCTGTTGCTGGGCCCTCATCAGGAGAGGCACCCTCTGATACTGGAAGGCAGACTTCAGCTGATGGCCTGGAGGCTTTCGGGCAACAGTGGCAAGTGCCAGGGATTTCGAGCAGGGCTGCAGATTTCATCAAGCAGGCCTGGGCACCTTCCACTAGGAAAAGATACTCCTCGGCCTGGAAAGGTTGGGTGGATTGGTGCGTGGAACGACACCTGGATCCCGTGGGGGCCGACTTACCCCATGTGCTGAATTTCCTGACGGATAAGGCATCAGAGGGTTTGGCCTATAGATCGGTCAACAACTTCAGATCTGCCATTTCAGCAGGCCATGTCCAACTGGATGGGAAGCCAATAGGTATGCACCCTGTCGTGTGCAAATTACTTAAAGGCATTAGGGTGGAAAATCCTCCTAAACCGAAATACTCCAGTTTGTGGGACGTATCTCTGGTTTTGGACCTCTTTGACAAATGGCCAGCGAATTCCCTTCTATCCAGAAAGCAATTGTCGGCCAAACTAGCCATGTTGCTTTGCCTTTCGGCTTGCAGGAGGTCGTCGGATGTACGCGCACTGGAGCTAACAGGTAGAGTATTTACTCCGGAAGGAGTTTCTTTTCAGATTGTTAGACGCACTAAGACATTATCTACTCATGTTTCTTATAATGCATTTCAGGAGAATGAAAAGTTATGTGTTGTTCATTGTCTAAAGACTTATGAGGAATGTACAGCGGCTATTAGGCCTCAGGGCTGTTCGCAGCTTTTGATTGCCTTGCAAAAGCCTTTCAAAGCAGTGGCTGCGGCCACCATTGCCAGATGGCTTCGTTATGTTATGAAAGAAGCCGGCATTGACATCACCATTTTTGGTGCGCACTCTGTCAGGGGTGCCATGGCATCGAAGTCATTCATGTTGGGTTCCAGCATTCACGATATCATGCGTAGTGCAGACTGGTCGTCAGAATCGACCTTCAAGACATTTTATTATAAGCCGGTGGGGGATATTACCTCTGTAGTTTTTAATAAGCGTTAAACAAGCATAATCAGAAGCCTCCGGTCCTGACATAGAATCACAAATTTGCTAGCATTCGCGACAAGAATTTGCAATTCTATTAAGGACACGGAGGCGAGGATTATCCCACCCGGCATGTATATATATATATATAAATGCTTGCCTACCCAGTGGTTATGGTGGTTACGGTCTCATATCCTTTCTTCCAGGTTCTGATAAAAAGAGCGACTGAAGGTCGGAGAATGCCAGGATATTTCGCCTGAAGATGTTTATCCTTCCCGTTGGAAGAGTTACAAAGTTTTCCAAGTTGTTGTTGGAGCTGTTCGCCGGAAAGAAAGAGGAAGATGGCGGCAGGCAGAGGCCTCTTATGGACTAGGGGGGCGTGCCTATATGTGAGACATGATGGGATATGTAGTGTTTAACGTTATTTTGAATGAAAAGCAAGCATTTTCATTGGCTGCTGTGAGCTTCTAGTAAAGATTGAGAAGCATAATCCTCGCCTCCGTGTCCTTAATAGAATTGCAAATTATTGTCGCGAATGCTAGCAAATTTGTGATTCTCGCGCTCAGCGGAGCGTTTACAGCCACAAAGGAACGCTGGAAAAAACGGGATAAGGCGCAACAACGACGCGCACTCCCCCGTGCACAAATATCCCTGTCAGCACGAAAGTTGTTATCAAGGGGTGAGTCTAGAGTCAAATAAACTCGCCAATCACTTGTATAACCCCACTGTATTAACAACAAATATATCAATTAACTATCACAACCATCGCATATCAAACAGCTGAGGGAAGAAGCAAAGTACACTTATCTCTTGCTGTGAGCAGCAAAGAAAGAGGAAGATGGCTGCACGCAAGGAGCTCTTATGGACTAAGGGGGCGTGCCTAAGTACATGTCATGATGGGATATGTAGTTGTTTACTGTTTTGTAATGAAAAATACGTGTTTTCATTGGCTGCTGTGAGTTTACAGTAAAAGATTGAGAAGCATAATCTGAAGCCTCCGGTCCTGTAATAGAATTGGGTCCAAATGATGACAGTTGTCAGTTCCTCAACGCTGGATCACAACGAATCAGGGAACCCTTATCACCTCAGGGATTCGTTATGAAGAGGTACTGAAGAGAGTGAGAAATACGTAAATCTGAGGACAACTGACTGATTGAGCGTGAACATGTGTGCTACACACAGCTTGCCACCGGCTAGGGTCCCAGAACCAAGTCTAGGATATTCTCTCTTCTTTCCCTAAATAAATGCCAGGTTTCTTGAGCCTTTCAGTGTGATGAGTAACACTAATCATCACAGGAGGAGGAGCCGAGACGGTCCACGTCCGAAGCCTGAAGCCTGAAGCCCAGCGTCCTTAGGTAGCCCTCCGCGATGCACACGCTTCCTAACTGAAGCGGAAGGTGTGGGGCACCTGCAGGGCTGCCCCCGAACGTTGCTGGCGCCTGTGGAGCGGCGCTGGTTGATTCCTCTCGATCCCTGCCTGGGACCCAACATGGCGGCCGCCCGATACCAGCCCGGGCTAAACAACAAGGACGAGGAGCGGAGCCTGTGGCGGCCTGCCGGGGGCGAGCCTGACAGGCGCTGATCACCCGAGCGGTATGTAGGGCTCCTACCGCGTCCCCCGCTGCCACCTGCCACCACCCGCCGAGACTTTGCGGTCATTCCAGGGGCACTCCAGAAAAGGGCAGGTGATTGACGGCGGCGCCCTCTGCTGATGACGGCGCCGCCTCGTGACCATCTCCACTTACCTGCTCCGGGGGCCATACATCCGTTCTCTGCCACAGACGGGCCTGGGCCCGAGGGCAGTGATGTGCCCCCCCCCCCTTGCTGACCTCGCTGTTTCGCGCCAACGGTGCCTGACTCCAAGATGGCGCCCTTGGGGTCACGCTTCCTACGACCAGCGGACACAGGCTCCAGGGACACGAACACATGCCAGGGCGGATGAACTCACACGCAACTCGCCGGGAGCCAGCGCGACCACATCCATAGCGCCAACACGGTCTCCCCCCCCCCCCCCACACGCTCAACGCCACCACCCACATTGTGCTTAACTGGGCTCTGGTGAGAGGCCCCTCCTTCCCTTTGCTTCAAACTTTGCTGCCCTCCATCTCTGCCTGGGCGCCTGGGGTCTCTCTCCCCTGACCCTCCTCTGGTCTCCGGATCGATCTCCTCTGCCCCAGCTCCTCTTGAACAATGAGGCTGCGACTTTGCTACGGACTGCCTCTCTCCCCCTGGACCTGCTGGCTGTGCCAGCCCTCTTCCTGAACTTTCGGACATGGACCTCCGTGCTCCCCGCCATTTTCTCTGTATGACTTGCCTCTTCTTCTAACTTTCTCTTCCGCCTTTTTAGTGATCGCCCACTGACCTTTCGACTTTCCTATTGTCTCTCCTGTTGCCTCTGACACACTCCTCACTGTCTTTTTCATCACTCTCTGCTTCCCTCTCTCGTTTATCTCACGTGCCTGCCTTCTCTGTGACTCTTAGAGTATATCCAGTCCTTTCCCTTCCCTATGTATATAGAGATAGCTCTAATCACTAGTATATGCTGTAGAACGTTGTGCTCTCCACCATTCCTATGTGACTCTTAGAGTATATATTACAAAAAGGGAAGAAGAGGGGCCAAGGAGCTAATCAAGGTCCAGTGTCCATGCTCCTAATATCTTACATAATATCAAAGGGGGAACACTGTTCGTACAAGACGGGGTGCAAACAGTCACTCACGCCCTAGGGTGCTAATAGTCACCCGTGCACACAAGATAGAAAAGTGAATTAAAAAGAAGAATGTCCCAGGTAAGTATGACCCACTAGTAAGGTGGGACAAGCATTTATTGTCCTGTGTTGCCCTCACACACCCCGAAAGGTGTCATGCTTCATCATCGGGCAGTTGCTCCTCGTAGGGCCGGCGCTGCAATCCCCTACGGGTCCCCCGAAGGGTCTCTTTATCGGAGATCTTTTCAGGACTGCCGGATGGTGCATGTGGGTGTGTGGGGTGTGGGTCCAGTGAGGGTACTGAAAGGTGCGTGCAAGTATAGTGAAAAAGTTTAATAAAGGGTAATTATGCAGCAAATATCTATATTGTGTAAACCCTTTGCAAATAATTGCTAAATAAAATATTGCCCCAAAGGCACACTATGCCCGGGTGTCTAAAGGTCATAGGTCAACATAAGGGTCGTTGGCGCTTCGTCAGGACCGGAGCTATAATTGAAAGAGGTGCACGTGATAATAAAATTGGACCCTCTAAAGAAAACAGGGCGGAACGGTAACCACTATACCTATAATGAGGTTACAGCTGCATGATGAAACAATGCTCCTGATGGGAACCTGGGAACCAGAAACAAAATGAACAACATTAAAAAACATCAGTAACAACTTGATGCCTTATGAAGTATCCCATCCGGGTATACATCTATTCACTCAGCCGATGAGAATACGAGAAAGGAAGAAAGAAGGAAGGGCTCAGGAGACATGGAAGTGTATTCAAATGGGTCCTGGCCTGGTGTGTTAATGTCCACGCACCACATCACTAGGTCACATCCCCGCTGGCACACTTGACTCTCTATATAATCTAATGTGGGAGTATGTCCCAAATTCTGCCGGTAATCTGTAATTCTGCTGTGTTCCTGCAGCCTCCGTTAGTCCCCAATGGTGAACGAGGTTTAGAAAGTGCTTACCTCGCCACAGTTTGGATAAGCCTCTCCAGTGAGACCGCGAGGAACACTGGCACATTACCGGGCTATAAAGGGGGATAAGTAGGGAAGTATTATTAGGAACGGTGCATGGCAGAGACGGTAGCGTGCTTTTAGCTCGTCGCTTCACAATCAATGCCGAGAACCGTGACTTACGTTTTCGCCGGGATGATGCCTGCTTGACACCTACCCCTTCCTCGCGTTCGCTGGTAATCAAAGGTAATGGCAGGACCCGTATTTTAAAAGAGGAAATGGGGTCAGGTGTGGGCGGCAACCATTTCCGGGTTATCCTCACGGAAAACAAAGCGGCGTGCATGTGTGGTAATAGGAGAAGACAGCGCATGCGTGATACGGTGAAAGAAAACTGACCCGTTCGTGCGCAATGTTGGAAGGGTTCAAGGCTTACTCAAGTGGGTAATCTTATTATAACATTCTTAGTCTTCATAGAAGAGGGGAGATACCACAAGAATAAATTGTTGGCCATCCATCGTAAAGTTCGTTCCCGCTAAATGTCCACCGCAATGAATATAAAATCCCTCTAAATAGTGCTATGAAAACCCCCGTGCTCAGCACCCAATTGGCGGAAGAACAAGATAATTAATATGTATTCCTGTAGCTTAACCCCCCTCACAATTCCCATCGGAGAAATAGATCTTGGAAGAGGGACTAAACAGATGTTTCAAAGGTAGTCGCCCTTGCATTTGCCCTTGCAGTACTCCTTGCAAAGTCTCCTATAATGATTAAAAAAGGGGGGGGGAAAGCGAAGGGATGGGTGTTTATCTGGTTAGGTTAGTACCACGTGCCAGAGTACTCAGGGGGAGGGTGCTGGGACTAGGTATATATCAAATAAAGGACCTCAATTTAAATCGAAGTGTCTCGTGAGCCCATGTGAAAACAAGAAAGAAAGAAAGTTATAGTAATGGCCCTCGGCAAAACTGCCGTGCACAATTTATTACAAAAAGGGAAGAAGAGGGGCCAAGGAGCTAATCAAGGTCCAGTGTCCATGCTCCTAATATCTTACATAATATCAAAGGGGGAACACTGTTCCTACAAGACGGGGTGCAAACAGTCACTCACGCCTTAGGGTGCTAATAGTCACCCGTGCACACAAGATAGAAAAGTGAATTAAAAAGAAGAATGTCCCAGGTAAGTATGACCCACTAGTAAGGTGGGACAAGCATTTATTGTCCTGTGTTGCCCTCACACACCCCGAAAGGTGTCATGCTTCATCATCGGGCAGTTGCTCCTCGTAGGGCCGGCGCTGCAATCCCCTACGGGTCCCCCGAAGGGTCTCTTTAGAGTATATCCAGTTATAGCCCTTCCCTATGTATATAGAGATAACTCTAACGACTAGTCTCCCATTTGATTGTTTAGAGTATATCCATGTCTATCCCCTCCCTTTGTTGATAGAGATATTACTAGTTTAGGCCTAGAGTATATCCATTTGTATACCTTTTTGTAACGCTTGTAATCCTAAGTCCGTATGCTTTTAACTGGTTCTTTTGTAATGCAAAATTTTTGCAATCATTTTACGCATGTAACCTTCAGTCCTTATGTTGTCCACTGGATCCTATGTAAAGCGCTCTGACACCTTCGGGTAAAGTTCGTTATCTCACGTGCCTGCCCTCTCTTAGAGTATTTCCAGTCCTTTCCCTTCCCTATGTATATAGAGATAACTCTAATCACTAGTATATGCTGTAGACCGTTGTGCTCTCCACCATTCCTATGTGACTCTTAGAGTTTATCCAGTCATATCCCTTCCCTATGTATATAGAGATAACTCTAACGACTAGTCCCCTATATGACTGTTAGAGTATATCCATGTGTATCCCCTCCCTATGTTGATAGAGATATTACTAGTATAGGCCTAGAATATATCCATTTGTGTATCTTCCTTGTGTACGCATGTAATCCTAAATCCGTATGTTTTCAACTGGTTCTTATGTAAGTCAAAAATATGCAAATCTGTTCTTCCGAATGTAACCATCAGTTCTTATGGTTGAAACTGGGTCCTATGTAAAGCGCTCTGACACCTTCGGGTAAAGTTCGCGCTATATAAAATCGCATAAATAAATAAATAAATAAATACTACTACACGAGGCTTCGGAGGCAGACAGCCAAAGGAGATGGCACCAATCAAAGTGCAGGGGATGAAGTCAAGCCTCCAGCGATCCAATTAGAATCTCAGGCACGGACTCGGGAGGTGGGCCATGACGTGCCCGAAAATAACACTCCCCATTGGCTGCTGAAAAGTAGCAGGCGGAGCCATACCTGGTCCCAGGCTGCTACACAAACTTTCATTCTGCAATTGGAACGGCGAATTAGAAATACATGCTATCAGCTGAATTATCCGATTTGCGTGAGCATTCTTGGACATTGTGTTAATGGGGGAAATAATCCCAGAGGGCGTTATTCCAGCCCCTGATGCGTAACAAACACTTGGCAGGGCTGGGGTAGTAAGCGCTATGTACATTCAATTTAAACACAATATTAACAATTCTTGCGATTCTTAGATTTCACTACACATGGGAACACATTTCCACTGGTGAATTGTTTTCTTTTTAATATGGCGGTTTCGTTTTTTTGTGTATAAGAAATTGGGCACAAGAGGTCGTCCACGTAGTCCTTCTTTCGTTTTGACGCCTGAAACGGTCATTGGAAAGGGCGGGAGGTTAGGCGGGGTTTAGGTGACGTCACATGCTAGGCCTCCTGCCGGAAGCGGCAGACAGCACACTTTGGTCTGCAGTGATGGCAGTAATGTACCTGGTGTGGAGTTTCGAGGAGCTAACCCAGACAGCCTGTCGGCCCCGCGCAGCACATTGAGGAGCGGAGGCTGTAGCAATGGAGGGAGTGTTGCGCCTCCAGAGGCTTATACTGGGCTGCCTGCTGATCCTGTTGTGGGTGAGTGCTGCTAAAGATCCAAAGAGAGTGTCTTGGTTGCGTGGGGCAGTGATAGCTTGGTTCCCTGGGCTCAAGTGACTGTCCGGTAAAGTAGCTACTATGGACGCAATATGACTGAGAATTTTACTACTGTCTTCCTCTTTCCCAATATTTCTTTTTGTGTCCTGATGTTAAGGCATTCTTTTTGTATTCACCAGTTGACTGATACATTTTCTGCACAGGCACTGACGACGACATTACTACACGAGTGTCAGATTGTAAAATATTAATACATGCTTTTGTGATGATTGCTATTTACATTAACATTTTTACAATGCAGGCTATACAAACAAACCAAGATCTTAAATGACCGTATGTTCGTACTAGAGGCACTATTTGAAAGTAATGTAACTATGCAAACGAAAGTTGAGACAACATGGTGTGTTGTAAATGTTATCCGAAACTCTTATGTGAAATTATATTCCTTTGTAAATGAAAGTTGTGGCAGACCAATAATCACTGCCTACATTTAAATCTCTTGTGCCTCTGCATCACTTTTTTTTCACGGACTTGGGTGCTTTAACTTAAGATGCTCCATTTTTTTTATTTTTACAGCTTTTGGGTATGCCAGTTGAACACTCTCTCTTCCTTTTCCTTTTTTAATTTATTTCTATTTTGTAAATAAATGTGTTATTGCATAAGTAAAAATTTAATTTCGATGCACATGTATCCTGTTTTAGTTTTCTATATTTAATTGCCTCATGCAAAGAATTTTGAAAACTGATCCTGGGTGTCTGTCCTCAATAGGTTTTCCTTTCGCATATCCATTTCTTACTATAATGTAGTGTCAGGACACTGTAATGGTTGCTGACCTAAATTGAGAGTCGGTGCTGACCTTTCATGGTGATCCTGTTAACCAAATACAATGGGTTTTGTATTCTTTGTGTTCCTTCATTGAAAGTAGTTTCCTTCCTTGAGTCTTGGTTTAGAATAAACAAGCATTTTAAAGCAACACTTGTACACGATGAACTCCAAACATTAAGATCTGTATTTGCTTACAGAAATCATTTTGGTAGTGATGCCTGAACAGCTGTCTGTACTTATAATTTTTATATGCAACCCTAAAATGACTCATTTTGCTACTGATAAGGTTGAATTGTCTAAAAACATTCGATTTTTAGACCTACAGGTTGAAATTAAATTACTGATGGTCTGCCCCTCAAAATACACTTCAATAGTGAATTTGTTCATGCTTCTGATTTCGTTATCTGCTGGTGCTGAACACAAGAACGTTCTGTTGCCTTCTGCTGGCCTGATATAACTGAAAGCATGCCACATGGAAATGAGATTTGTTGTTTAATCAACTAGCAGTGTAATCATTTATAACATTACCAAGCCATTCTGAACAGTGTGTGTACGAGACATCCAAGGTGGAACCAGCATTATGATTACCTAAGGCCTGGTGTTTTTTTGGGAGTAGGAAGGCATGAGGTGAACTCCATGAGACCTGTCTGATGCACATCACTGACCCCTGGACAGGGTTCTTGGATGCTTACTTTCGTGGGAAGTTTTGTAGAAGGGTCTGGATTAGTCAAACCACCCTTCAAGCAATGTGAGTTAATCATCCCGTCTGTGATCCTGTAGACTTTCAAATACAATCATTTTTTTTAAATGAGAGAATTTGAAAGTGTAGAAAAATGCTCTGCAAAAAATGTTCATAATATGGGAAACATTTTCTGCACCTTAAATATGTTCCACTTCTAAAAATGGCTGTATTTTTCAGTTATATATGTGACACTGTCTCCCAGCCACTGGGAGCAATATTCTTGCTGTGTGTAAATGCAACTCTTTGAAATGGGAGAACATTGAACTGAAAAGTTAACTTTGTTTGTATGTTATTCCATAAAACTCATCATTTACATTATCTCCCATTTAAAAGTGTTGCATCTACAAATAGCAGGCATCTTGCACCCAGTGGCCTGTAGACAATTTGCCATATTTATAACAGAAAACACAGCCAATTGTTTAAATGTGAGGAATTTTGAAGGGAAGAAACATGCTTCAAAAAAATTTAAGATGTAAAATGGCTTAATTGACAGTTGAGAAAAAAAGTGACTGGATGTCTATAGAAATATTTTCTTCACTTTACATTGCTCCCATTTAAAAAAAAAAAAAGACTAGTTGTCAGTTACATATATGACAGTGTCCCTGGCATTGGGAACAAGAGTTTGCTGTTTCTAAATGGGACACTTTGAAATGGGAGTAAATTAAAATGAAGCGTTAACTTAGTCTTTGGGGTAACTCTTCATTTTAATTTTCTTCTATTTAAAAGGACTCGGAAGCATCATTTTTTTTTCTCACCCAATATCGAGTTGACAAGGGCAATTATTTAAAAGTCCGTGTTTCAGTTTTTCACGTCTGTGCCCTGGGCCATAAATGTGACTTCAGCACTCTTCATTATTGGACCTGATGTCTGAAGCCTGAAGATAATAATGTAAAATAAACATAGCCTTCCCTTAACTTTAAAAGGAAAATATGACCCTCTGCTTATATATAATGAACTCGAGGCTGCGAGCTACTCTGAAAGTGTCTGTGAGCGACTGGTCGGGTAAAACTGGTCTAGAATTCAGACCGGCATTACCAGTAGTCTTTATTAACTGTACAATTAATTAAAATCTCTACAGTAAAAAGGAGAGAGAACAAAGAACAGTGATTGCAAACTTCTTTGCTTAATAAAATGTGTACTTCTGTACTAGATAAAAATTAAAAAAAGTAAATATAAAAAAAAGTATAAAAATACAGCACCCCTGTCTGAGTCCCGTATGATTGGCCTTTTCCCAACCTTGTGTGCCTTGATGATGATCTGTACAAGGGACGTTTCTTTCTCTGGGGGCCGTGCAAGTGTGGCACTGTCAATGGTACTGCATAACGAGATCCCTTCAGCTTTGGTCCGCAGCATTTGCAGTGGACTTCCCATGAGTTGTACTGCTTTCGTTAGCGACTTTTAAAGCTAACCTAATTTGGTGAACAAATTTCGCCAGTCTCGCTAGGGTCATTGTGTTGGAGGTTGACAGACACAAGGCTGATACTTCAGTGCATGACTTTATACTCTTGTTGAGGCAGATCGGACGCAGCAGTCGCCGGCGTTCATTGTTAAGGTAGGGACAGCAGCAAAGAAGGTGCAACAAAGATTTCGTGCACTTGTTTGTTAACAGCTCTCTTCCAGGCATTCAGTGGGATGTCCTGCCGCGGCATACTTTCTTCCTCGATCTTCAATACTTTGATTGCGTTTCCCAGCCTAGTATGCCATGTCGAGCCTGGAACTTCAAAGATCGATCTCAAGTGATATTTTATGGAGTTAGCCGGGGGCCATTAATGTCCTTAGATACAGCTTTATAAGCTCCCCCTGGCAGATCAAGTCCGGCCTTGCTAGGCCAAGCCCCAGTCTTAGCCTGGTTTTTCTTGCTGTCCTTGGTATGTGTAGCACCGACTTATATGCCTTTTCTTGGGCTGAATTAAGGAGGGCGTCCAGTTTCCTGGGGAAGGCAAGATGACCATAGCTAATTGCAGGAAGGAGTTTTGCTCTTAGAGCTATCAAAATTGGCTTGGCAGATGGACTAATCAGGTTCTTACTTAGTTGTCTTAATAAATGTATTGCCTTGTTGGCTTTGGAGGTCTGCTGGTTTAGATGTACATTTGCCTTGGTCCGTTCCGTGAACCATACCCCTAAGTAGTTGAATGAGGTCACCAAATGTATTTGAGCGTTTCCCAGTTGCCACTGTACAGTCTTTTTCCGATGATAGGACCCAAAGATGATGACCTTGGTTTTCCTTTTATTGACTATCAGGCTGTTGGAGATGTTGAAACTGTTTAGTGCAGTTAATGCTCTTTGTAGACCTATCTTCGTATGGTCCATTATGGCTGTATCGTCAGCATACTGTAAAACTGGTAGCCTAACGCTTCCTAGAATTAAAATGATTGAAATGTTGAGAATGGATGGATTCTACGCCTTTGAGATCCTCCAGAAATGCTAAGGATACTTCCTAGATAAACATGTTTGTAAAGGTGTAGGGCTGTTAAATGTGGCAGGCAACTTTTAACGTAATTCTGTCTCCTGTAGAAAACATTGTTGAACATTAAGACTGCAATGATGTAAAAGTTTCTGGTCCCAAAAGTGAGGACTGCTTCTAGGTGAAGCACCACTTTCAAAGACATCAGAGAAATGTAGGTCGGTCTTGAAAGAATGACATTTTCAAAGAGAGTTTGATATATGAGTAAGACCTATAAGCCAACCAAAATCTTTGTTGAAAGGAGAGGTTTTAGTTGTTTCAGTTTGTGGAGCCAGTGGCATAACGCAAAATGATGGTGCCCCCTGCAGAACGTGATCAGGGCCCCTAAGTCTCCCATGTGTTAGAGCTATTCCTTGGCCTCAATTGCCCTCCCCTTGAAGTGTTGCCCCCCCGCCCCCTCCCCCCTGCAATGCCTGTGAAACTGACTGCTGGGGATCTGGCAAGGGTATTTGGTAAGAGACTGTCCTGCTGATAGATTAGTCTAGATCTGTAACAAGCATTGGAAATGCAATAGGTCTCGCATTAGAAAAGTTGGAGTTATTGGTCTTGTAAATGACATATTTTATTTATTTGTTGGTTTTTAAAATTGCTAAATTGATGGCTTTGTCATTTACAATGCCAATAGTTATAACTTTCGCGAATGTGACACCTATAGCATTTGGAATGCAACATGTTTTGTATTTACGTCACTTAGATGGCAGCTCTGGTCGTTAGGCCACATCTCTAGAGAGCAGGAGAGTGCAGCAGGGGAGAGAAGCACAGCAATGCAATAGGTCTCGCATTAGGAAAGTTTGAGCTATTGGTATTGTAAAGGACACATTTTTTATTTATGTGCTTGTTTTGAAAATAGCGAAATTAATAGCTTTGTTATTTACAATGCCAATAGTTTTATCTTTCGCAAATGTGACACCTATTGTAACGCAATATGTGTTGTGAGGGTGAGGGGTTGAGGGTGAGGGGTTGAGGGTGAGGGGTTGAGGGTGAGGGGTTGAGGGTGAGTGAGGGTGAGGGGTTGAGGGTGAGTGAGGGTGAGGGTGAGTGAGGGGTTGAGGGTGAGTGAGGGTGAGGGGTTGAGGGTGAGTGAGGTTGAGGGTGGGTGAGGGTGAGTGAGGGTGGGTGAGGGTGAGTGAGGGTGGGTGAGGGTGAGTGAGGGTGAGTGAGGGGTTGAGGGTGAGTGTGGGGTTGAGGGTGAGTGAGGGTGAGTGAGGGGTTGAGGGTGAGTGAGGGTGAGGGGTTGAGGGTGGGTGAGGGTGAGTGAGGGTGAGGGGTTGAGGGTGGGTGAGGGTGAGTGAGGGTGAGGGGTTGAGGGTTAGTGAGGGTGAGGGTGAGTGAGGGTGAGGGGTTGAGGGAGGGTGAGGGGTTGAGGGAGGGTGAGGGTGGGTGAGGGGTTGAGGGTGAGTGAGGGTGAGTGAGGGTGAGTGAGGGGTTGAGGGTGAGTGAGGGTGAGTGAGAGTGAGGGTGAGTGAGGGTGAGTGAGGGGTTGAGGGTGAGGGGTTGAGGGTGAGTGAGGGTGAGGGGTTGAGTGAGGGTGAGGGTGGGTGAGGGTGAGTGAGGGTGAGGGGTTGAGGGTGAGGTGAGGGTGAGGTGAGGTGAGGTGAGGGTGAGTGAGGGTGAGTGAGGGTGAGTGAGGGGTTGAGGGTGAGTGGGGTTGAGGGTGAGTGGGGTTGAGGGTGAGGGTGAGTGAGGGTGAGGGGGTGAGGGGTTGAGGGTGAGTGAGGGTGAGTGAGGGTGAGGGGTTGAGGGTGGGTGAGGGTGAGGGGTTGAGGGTGAGTGAGAGTGAGGGTGAGTGAGGGTGGGGTTGAGGGTGAGTGAGGGTGAGTGAGGGGGTGAGGGGGTGAGTGAGGGTGAGGGGTTGAGGGTGAGTGAGGGTGAGGGGTTGAGGGTGAGTGAGGGTGAGGGGTTGAGGGTGAGTGAGGGTGAGGGGTTGAGGGTGGGTGAGGGTGGGTGAGGGTGGGTGAGGGTGGGTGAGGGTGAGTGAGGGTGAGTGCGGGTGAGTGAGGGTGAGGGGTTGAGGGTGAGTGAGGGTGAGGGGTTGAGGGTGGGTGAGGGTGAGTGAGGGTGAGTGAGGGTGAGTGAGGGTGAGTGAGGGTGAGGGGTTGAGGGTGAGGGTGAGTGAGGGTGAGTGAGGGTGAGGGGTTGAGGGTGAGGGTGAGTGAGGGTGAGGGGTTGAGGGTGAGGGGTTGAGGGTGAGGGGTTGAGGGTGAGGGGTTGAGGGTGAGTGAGGTAACCTGGCATGGTAACCTGAAAAAAATGTGGGTGTGAGCCATGTGAAGGGGTCTGCGGTGAGTGTGAGACCCGAAAAGGCAGAAGTCGGGAAGGAGAGGCTGCGGGTAAGGGTGTGCACGAAAGTGAATGTGCACAAACGGGGCCATGCGGTGGGCGAACAAAGCAGAAGCGGCTGGCAGAATAAGCGGGCCAAGGCCGAGAGTCCACTGGGTGCACGCGTCCTACCCGGAAATGACTGGGGGATAGGTGGGGAATGGCATGGTAACCTGAAAAAAAGGTGAGTGTGAGCCATGTGAAGGGGTCTGCGGTGAGCGCGAGACCCGAAAAGGCAGAAGTGGGGAAGGAGAGGCTGCGGGTAAGGGTATGCACGAAAGTAAAATGTGCACAAATAGGGCCATGCGGTGGGCGAACAAAGCAGAAGCGTCTGGCAGGATGGTGGTGCCGGAATAAGCTGTGCACATGTCAGGCCATGCTTCGAGTAACTTATAGAGATGCGGCTGACAGGATAGTAGGGTTGAGAGCAAAAGCGCCGAAGGGGCGCCTGTGTATATGCTGCTAATAATTAAAAAATGCATATGAGAACTGTATTATCGCAAATGATGGAAAAGATATCTCACCTGAAAGAAAAACAAGAAAGGAAACAAGACGGAGGGCATTGCTGTGGGGAGGGGGGGGGAGGAGAAATGCACACGGCTGGCAGGGGAGGGGGCGGAGCGGGGAGAGCGGCATGAGGGTGTGAAGCAGCCGGGGCCTTTGAAGTGAAGCTAAGCTTCACTTCAAAGGTGTGGGAGGAGTGCGGCTGAGGGAACAGACGGCGATTTGGTGATGTGCACGCGCATTTTAGGTCAATGCGCTTGCGCATTGACCTAAAAGCCACGGGCACAGCACCAAATCGCCACAGTTAGGTAAACTTTGTTTAAAGCCCTATAGTCTCGCTTAGGTCACGAGACCTAAAAAGGGCTATGACCGATATGAAGTGATTTAAAATAATCTTCTTGGCTACTGAAAGCCAGTGGTGATAATTCAGATGAAGAATCAGGACCATCTTGATCCACGGTCAAGGTAAGATTGTCTATCTGTAAATAGTGGTAAGGCTGTTTATTTTCCATGAAGGGGACGATACCCAGATTGAACCAGGTCAAGAAGCTTATTGTTCTACATAACACGTATGTGCTGAACTTCATGTTACAAAATTCTAGCAGGGTAAAGTAAGAAGGATATTGCTTAGGATAGAGAGATCAGCAATAG
Organism: Lissotriton helveticus; assembly: GCF_964261635.1. Taxonomy (NCBI): domain Eukaryota; kingdom Metazoa; phylum Chordata; class Amphibia; order Caudata; family Salamandridae; genus Lissotriton; species Lissotriton helveticus. The sequence goes on from NC_136068.1 coordinate 1,192,502,264, forward strand.
GATTTTTCAGAAGGGGGATAACTAAAGCACTTTTCCACTTTGCCAGGTACACTGTGGAACTGAGCACTGAAATATCGAGATCCGTGAGGACCAGTTCAGTAGTGTCAAACATTTTAGGCAAAATGCAGGCATACAGGACAAGGATCAATAGCAGAATATGAGAAAATAGTTACAGTTCGAATATAGGAGACCATAAAAATAGAAAAAGTAATTAATCTGCCTTAAGTAAATTCCAAATTACTGATAGAGTAATGGGATGCTGCTGCCAGTGTATAAATAGCAGATGTTTTCTCAAAACAATAAAGTAGAGAGGAAAATTATAGGGGGAGTGTGTGTTCTCGATGTAGGAGTTGCACAGGTACAGCATCTGCATGCTTGTGGAGGTTGGCATCTGACCTCATCTCGATCCCTAGAAGCTCCATGTAAGGATTGAGAATATGGAACCATGTACAGCACCAAAGAACATTTTGTAATATTCTGAGTTTACCTATCAAACTCCGACCAGTTCTCTCTCTTTTTAATGTTTTGAGAAGGAAGCAAACCACCTTGAACCTGAAAGGACATACATTTCTATGGCATGGGGCTTGGCTCCTCCTGGTACTGTATATCAAAAGCTGCTGAACGGCCAAGAGCAATTACGAGGCTCTTGGATTAATGCCTCTGTACCTAGAAGGGCAGTGTTAACTGCAGCACTGGTAGTTGTCAAGAGAAGAAAGAAGCAATAGATCATGCCTTTGGGATCTATTAGCGTTGACAGTGCCTTGTGGTAATGGTATACAACATTGAAAAACAATGCTTTGAAGCATGGTAAAAAGAACTAAAAAATAAAAGCGAAATAAAAGGCGTGGTGACGCTTTTGTGTTATTTTGTAGGCATTTGAATGCCTGATGATGGATGCACGCGCATCTGCCATCACGTAAAATAGTGCATGCGTCACAATGACACAACACTTTATATATTCATACAGGGTGATGTCGTGATGTGTGTGTGTGTGTGTGTGTGTGTATGTATATATATATATATTTTTGCCCTGGCTAGCTGTTGTTTTCTTGTGATCCTTCATCTTCAAGTATATATATATATATTCCAACAACTCTCCCCCGCAGAGAAGAAGTAGAGCCGCACAGAAAAAGAAGTATTTGCCACATTAGTTCATTTTATTTCCATTTCCTTTTCTTTTGGAAAAACGGCATTTATGCAAGACGCGTTTCGTTCTGCCAAGAACTTCATCAGTTTACAAACACAATTTCATTAGGAAGCCGATTTGTCACCACATGTTTCTTTGGTTTTAAAGGCTCATTTTCATTTGATGGTACGATCTTCGTTAGGTCACTTCCTGTTACTGAGCATGGTGGTCCTTGTAGTGCTCACGGCTCCCTTTTATAATTTCTTCCGAAAGTTTTTTAACCCTCCAGTGGGTCCGTGTTGTTAAATGCCATTAGTTATCATTTCTCCGGGCATTTTTAGGCAGCAGGTTTCCCCAAGTCGGCCCCCTTTCATGGCCGCTTGAAACCATAACCGGGTCCAGTACCCGGGAGCACCGCATCCACCTTGACCGTTTGGACGGAGTCAACGATATGGTTCGAGTCGGGGATGATGGCGCTCTCACTGGCTGTGTGTATATATATATATATATATATATATATATATATATATATATATATATATATATATATATATATATATATATATATATGTGTAGAGCCCACTACCCTGCACTCAGCACTTTGGGGACTCCATCCAGCAGCGCCAGGAGGCGCAGATGCCTTGTCTTGCTCCAGGAAGCACATAAGAGCTGCTCCGGGCTCCCGCGGTGCCGGACGCGCTCTGACAAAGCCCGGGCCACGGGTCTACCCGTAACAGACCGGAGGAGACTGGACTGGGCCCTTTGGATTTGCCTCCCGGACCATACTCTGCTATTGTTCAGGATCATTTTCTTCGCTCTTATATTTTACCAAGCAGGACAACCGTGCCTCTTGGGCCGAGCCTCCTACAATCCCCTAGAGGACGACATTAAGGTGACCTGTAAGTGCCAATTTTGCTGTTCTGACTGTGTATAAAAACTCAGCATGTTATAGTAATACTTTTTAAGCCACTTTAAGTCCCCCTTGACTACCCAGCGTACCACTGCATGGTCGTGGTGGTATTTGAATGGACCGGGGTGTCTCTGCAATTTGCATAGCTAACTTTAAATAATGGGGTCTTACTTGATCGCCTGCAGACATGGTTGGAGGAACACAAGGTTATGAGCCCCCTACAAGCTGGCTTTAGGGAAACAACATCCACTATTGACTAGATTTTTAGGCTCTAACTCCTCTATTGGAAATCCGTGTATGTGGAAGGTGGTACTCTTTACCTGGTCTTTGTGGATCTCAAAAGTGCCTTTGATTTGGTTCCTGGAGATGCATTATGGGTGGTATTGAGTGATCTGGACACCCCCCCCCCCCCACACTGTCTTTTGAAGATGCTGAAAAGACTGCATGATGGCAAATATGCCTAAATTACGTATGGGAGGAAGGTGGAACTTGCGTCACCCATTTTAATCAATAGGGCAGTCCGACAAGGGTGTGTCCTTGCCCCTACCCTGTTTTGTATTTACATCAACTTACTGGTATGTGCTCTGAGTTGACTGAAGGACATAGATGCCCCCAAGCGAGCACACAAGTCAATTCCATCAATTATGTTTGCAGATGACAACCTCCTGCTATCCAAATCTCCTATGGGCTTTCAGAGAACTCTTTACAGGTTTTGCGAGTGTTTTGTAGACCCAGGGGGCAGGAGATCAATATACAAAAAACAAAACACATGGTCTTCAACCCTGTTAGCTCAACTCGTCCCAACCCGCTTATGAATAGTATCCAATTGAAGCTGGTATCTGTTTTTGACTACTTAGGTCTTACTCTAACTGAAAAAATGGACTGGGGGTCCCTAAACGGATAAGTCAAGCCTCAGGTTGGCTTAGACCGCTGGAGGCCTGGCCAAGTTTTATAGGAACTCTATTCATGAGCCTGTAGGCCCAGTTATAAAGATTTACAAAACCTAACTAAGGAGTGCTGCTTTGTACGGGGCCGAACTTTGGGGACATTGTCTCCCCAAGTACATCAAAACCGAGAACCGTTTTTTTAGACAGCTGTTCTGTTCACCGTTGAGCGGCGCTTATGGGTGACCACTGAACTGGCCGAAAATAGGTCTAAGCTACAAGAAATACTGAGTCTCCCGGGTATAGCCACACTGGCTTGGTTCGCACCTATCAGGGAAGATTCAGTACTATAGGCAGAGACAATCTATGGAACGACCTGGAGTCTGCTTGTGTGGCCACTACGCGTAATCACTTACTTGGTAGCTATGGGGGGGGGGGGAAACTTGCCCAACTCTATGAAAATTCTGCCGTTGGTTCCCTTACATATAATTTTCTGGCAATAAAGGATATGTATAATCTAGAGCCATGCTTCGATGAAATACAACCAGCTCTAGCCAGGAAATTGTATGTAAAATGTAGGCACAGCTCTCTCTCTCTCTGCGCGCATTTACTAATAAATGGTCAGGCAGCTCTGTCCTGGGATGTCCAGCCTGCAGGAGGGGCGAGGAGACCAAACTTCATGTATTCTTTATCTGTCCTGGATATCAAAAAACCAGACACAGATGGCTGGTCCAAATGTGTAGGAATCTAGGCACACAACATTGCATAGAGCATTTAGGCTCTTAAAATATAATACTCAATTGCCAATTGAAGTTCTATGTGATGGGTGCGAAAGGCCTTTTTAGGAACCAGTAATGGATGTAATACTGATTGATCTTCTTTTTTTAAAATTGCTTTGTACTATCCAATCCTTGTTTTATCTGGGTTTTAGTTGTCTTTTATTTTGTTTTTATATCTGTGAACGTTCTTTTATAGTCCACGGACCGAAATAAAGAAACATTGGTATGATATGTTTTTTTTATTTACAGATTCAAGATGGATTGTTAAATGGAAATCAATTCAAATAAAGTAGTGTGAAAGCACTGTTTTTAGGGTGGGAAGGCTGGAGCAATTACAAAAAGCAAATTCAAAAAGGCCCGTTGGAGTGTTTGGGGAAAAAAGGAGCGGGTAGGAAAGCAAAACAAAGAAGGGCGAGAGCAACACAGATGGCAGAGGAGAATAATGCAAGGGGGTGAGCAAAATGGGCACGAGGGGAGAAGAACATGAATGAGGGAGAGAACAGCATAGCGCAGGGGTTGGCAGAAGCACATGAGAGACAGCAGTAGTGTGTGTGGGGAGAAGCGCACAATAGAGAACTAGAAACCTAGTTGTCTTGGTGTGCTTAACTAAAAAGAAAAAATAGTTCCCTAAAAGTGAGCAGTGGAAGGCTACGGTTTAGCAAAATAGGATTGTTAAGATTCTTCGATGTGGGAGAGGCAGAGGGACGAACGCAAGAGGGAAGGTAAGCCATTAAATAAGAAGCAACAAATGAGTAGCAGTAAAGCCAGCCAATGGTAAGCAGTGGGTGGGCTCTGAGCCCAGTAAGTTCACAATAGGTCTTTCATTCCAGCCAGCTTACACCCGTAGTCTCATTAGGGTACAAGCATTGGTAAATTCAATAGGTCTCACCTTTAGAATGTAAGTTCCAAGCTTTTGGCTTTGCCAGTGTTTATCTCTAAAGTATTTCCTTAAAAAAAGTAAAAGAATAAAAACATTTAAACATACTTGAGGAAAAACAAGCACCTATCTTAAAGAATCTCAAAACTCTACATTGAACTCAATGTTTAGTCTTTATAAATAGCATGGTCTATTTTTCAAATGTCACTCTTGAAACTCTAAACAGAATTTAAAAAGAATGAGGTATCCGAATGTAAAGGGAACACTTGCCAAGACCAAATATACTTTCCACAGGACTTCATCCGTTTAGTCCTCCGTAGTAGTCCAGGGAGTAGTTTTATGGACCTCAAGGAGAAGTGTCATGCTAAGTACACCCTCTGCTTCAGACATCAGCTGAGTGAGTGCATCAGAGGATCCTTCCCTCCGTGCCAAATTAGCCTTTGTCTGTCAAAGCTTGTGCTTTCATGTAATATGTGGAATGCTTTATAAAACAGCACTTAAAGTCGGCTCTTCAGCCATACCCCAACAACAGTATCCCTGTTATTGTTCTTTTACAGATAAGCTTGGAGTGGTGGAGAGCAGCAATTCATGCGGAGGTGGGTATTTGAGGGGCAGAGTTAGAAAACGCATGCACCCTCACGAAGTGCTAAATGCAAAGGAAGAAAGTAGTTCCCTAACTGTGAGTGGAGGATGGTTACAAGTCAGCCAGTTAAAAAGATTTTAAAGTGCATTTGCTCTAGGGGAGGGACAAACACTAGGAGAGGAAGGCAAGCTATTGAATAAGCAGCAATCACATGAAAGTGATAAAGCCAACCAATTGCAAGCAACGGACCGGCAGTAAACGCTAATTTCCCAATAGGTCTTCTATAACCAGACAACTTGTGCTCTCTGATATGTAAGACCTAAAACTGGAGTATTTCGAATTGCAGCACAGTTCATGGCAGAGGGTATGTGGACCAGGTATAATTGCGGCACACTTGGACAAGGTATGTGCATAGAGCACTGGTAACGGAGCACAGGCCACAAGGGTAAAAGTTTGCCAGGAGTAACCACTGGAGGGGTAACTGCGGATGAAATGGAGAATTTAGGGGGGCTGGAAGGCAGGTAGTCACTAGCCACAGAGAATGGGGTACTGATAACCACAGCACAGGTCATGCTAACTCTCCTCCCTCTTTGACCCCAGTAAGCAGACTGTGAAAGAGGAGGAACGAACCCGAAGGGGCATCAAATGGGACACAATCTGTATCTCTTGGGTGCATTACACTGTGGATCTTGAGAGCAACTGGAGCTGAGAAAAATTTAAAGAAAATCCAAAGATGCAAATGGAAACTAAGCATTTCTCAGAAGTTTAGTAACTTCAACAGCCCTGATTCAATGCATATTCCCACCACACGCAGAAACTTTACTCTGTAAGAACGTATCTGACCAGAAAAAGCTTTGCCCATCCACCATTGCGCGCATAAACTAACACCTCCATTGTTTGCATCATTGTCTGTATTTACTATTTGCCACCCAAGTGCTGCTTTATGTGCCGGATATCAGCTAATTCTACACCCTCTCTTCATCCCTCTCTTTCAACCATTTCTTAATAATGTGTTCCGCACGTTAGGTGTATGTTGGTTGTGCCCTTTATTTAGAACCTTCAGTGAAGTGAAGTTCAACCCTGCACCTGTAAAGTTCACCTTCTGGTTATGAACGTTTCTCCCTCCGGCTCTCACCTGCGGGCTTGAGGCCTGCACGCTCCAATGAATCTGCTCTTTGGCAGCGCTTACCACTACTGTACCTGCATGGCAAATGTTTAACAATTGATAAATTCACCGGTAGCCCACAATACCAATAGAAAAATAACCTGGTGTCCCCAAAGCGTCTCGGCTGTGTGCCTTCTTAAGAGGTTCTACAGAAATGTGAACTTGCAGTTATGCAGACATTTTGAGTCATTCCTGCAGTGCAAAGCAACAATTACCTAAATGCTCCCACATGTCGAGAGTTAGTCAGTTTTCATTGTGACCGCAGTCGAAGTTCTTAAGCAGTTGAGTAAACCAGCCAGTGTGCTCTTAGGAATTCTGACTGTATTCCTCAGGTCACAAGTTAACTTGCGAAGTTTCTCTTCTGGCGCGCGAATCTGTTCGTGCAAAAATAGTATTGAATGTATGTGTACCCAATGTTATGTTTGTTTTATTATTGCACAGCGCAAAACGGTGCCGAACAAGTCATACTCGAAGGTAAACAGGCAAGCAAAAGAGAGCAGCCATAAAACTAAAAACCTAGAAGTATCCTTTTGTCCACATGAGAACCCTATGCAATTTATAAAGAAACCTCTAGTATATATACAGACAACCCGCTGTCAATATACATAAGAGCGCAAAATAAACATATGAAATCTGCAGTATAAAAGACCCTAAAAAAACAGCCATCATAACCCAAGCAGGCAGACACGCAACAATGTTAAATATTGCATTGCAACCAATTACCAAAGTGTTAATTATAAACAAAAAAATCCTTAATTGGTGATTACCATGTTTACATTTAGTTACATCTAATACTTCTGTCAGTTTCATGGAGGTCACCGATGGGCAGGATGGTGGTCATCTACCTGCACCACAGTCCACTTAAACAAGTTTGCGCTAGTTTTCAAGACAGTGCATTGACTGTTCCCACGTGCCAACTGTATGTACTACCTGACATTGAAATCTAGCCACCACCTTTTCTCTATGCCAAAGCTCCCTTGTACATCTTTCTTTTTCCACTCATTCTACTCTGACTCCTCTGTTCTGGAATTGTGTCCCAGCTCCATCTGCTTCCATCCAGGTTCCATCTGCCAATGAGTTTACCCTAAAATTCTCTGTACGCATGTATCTGTACAATGATACTCCACTTAACAGACAAGGCAGCTCTTATTTATTTATTTAATTTATATAGCGGGAACATGACCCTATCGGGTATCCGAGCGCTGTACATCAGGGAGGAAAATAAAGAATGGTTTGCAAATGACCCTTTTAGGAATCGGAACGATGTACATCTGGAATGATGAAGAAATAAGAGTATACAAGTGCAGGAGAATAACAAACTTAGTATAAAGGCATAGGTTGACCATTGTAGAGACTGGGTTTGAAACAGTCATTAAATAATATGTGGAGAGTCATCCTAGAAAATAACCGAAGGGTATGTAGTGGGACCAAATAGACTTGTGGAATGGCGGGCAATGGAAGGTAAAAGTCTGTGAATGGTTGCACCTGTCTTGGGGAAGGAATCTGTTCATTAATAGTTGTTTTACTCTTCGTTTGAAGAATGCAGATGAGGGGTTGGATCTGATCTCAGAAGGAAGTGAGTTACAAATTTTGGGGGCAATTCGGGAGAAGGAACGCTTTTTTTTTTTTTTTTTTTTATTAAAATTTGTGGCGCTTTAGCAGAAGAGAGCCTGTGCTTCTCAAAGTTCTATTCTCGTCTGATAGGACTAGTTTCCTGGTCAGGTAGGTTGGAGTGGTGTGATCAAGAGTTTTTGATGGATCTTTGGATAGGATAGCCAGTTCAGCGCTTCGAGGTCTGGGGTGATGCGATCAACACTTTTTTTTTTAGCCTCGCTGCTTCGTTAAAGGTTAACTTCAGAGCTGCCTCTTTTGCTTTTGGTAGACCCACAAGGGTAGCACTACTGTAATCTAGTTTGGAGATCACGAGCGCTTGAACCGCTGTCTTGAGAGCCACAGATTGAATAAAGGGCAGGGAATGTAGCCTTACGGCTAGAGCCGTCGCCTTCGAAGCTGGGGAACCGGGTTCGAGTCTCGGCAATGAAGCTCAACATTCTGGACAAATCACTTAATCTCCCCGTGCCCAACAAAAATGAATGTGTCCTTTTGCAACGAAACTGGTGTGTGTAAAGCGCTCTGATACCCGATGTCTTGGGTCTAGTTCGCGCTAAATAAAACTCTAAAAAAATTAATTAAAAAAATTGGCAGTGCTGACGTGATCCTGCATAGAAAGGTATTTGACCAGCATTGTTACTAGTGAATTTGCTGAGGTTATGACGTGTGGGGTATAGTTCAATACTGTGGGATGTGTCAGCCATTCTTTGATGTTAGTAGTGTGAATTGGTGGAAAGATTAAGAGGACTTCAGTTTTGAGGGCATTAAGTTTGAGGTGGTTAAGAATCAGCCAGATTGGAGATTTTGTCAGTGTTGTTGAGGAAACTGATTAGTTCTGGTGAGGCAATTTCCAGATAGAGTTGAGTTCCTCTACAACAACTTCAACAAAGGAACCCCGGACTCCGAACCCCCCCCCCCCCCCCCCCCAACAAGGCCCACCAACCCACCATCTCCACCTGGACCTCCACCACCACCACCGAAGACACTGAATCAACCATGAAAGGCATCCTGTCAGGAGCACCCACCGACCACTGCCCCCCGCACATCTTCCACAGCGCCGCTGCCGCCTTCGCACTGGAACTACGATGCACCATCAACACCACCTTTGAAACCGGCACCTTCCCCCTATGACTGGAAACGCTCAGAAGTCAAACCCCTGCTCAAGAAGCCCTCGGCAAACCCTTCGGACCTCAAGAACTACCGACCCATCTCCCTCCTTCCCTTCGCAGCCAAAGTCACTTAGAAGACCGCCAACGTCCAACTTGCAAAATTCATTGAAGAAAACCCCATCCTCGACCCCTCCCAATTTGGATTCTGCAGCAATCAAAGCACCAAGACCGCCCTAATAGCCGCCTTAGATGACATCCGCATCCTCCTCGACCAAGGCCACACCGCGGCCCTGATCCTACTCGACCTATCCACAGCTTTCAACACAGTCTCCCACCGCACACTCGCCACCAGATTCTACGACGCCGGCAAATGGGGAACCGCCCTCGAATGGCTCCGCTCCTTCCTCACCGACCGGACCCAAAGAATCAGACTGCCACCCTTCCTCTCAGAACCCACAGAGATCAACTGTGGAGTGCCCCAAGGATCATCACTCAGCCCAATGCTCTTCAACATCTACATGGGCTCCCTCGCCGCCATCGTCAAACAGCATGGACTCAACATAGTCTCCTACGCCGACAACACCCAGCTCATCCTCTCCCTCACCAAAGACCCCTTCACCACCAGACTCTATAAGGAATGTATGAAGGATGTCGCATCCTGGATGTGCAGCACCTGCCTGAAGCCCAACTCTGAGAAAGATAGAGGTCCTCGTCCTCGGACCCTCCCCCACAGACTGGGACCGCACCTTGTGGCCCACTAACCTTGGCAGCCCGCACACCCCCACTGACCACGTCCGGAACCTCTGCATCGTACTCTACTCCTCCCTCTCAATGACCTGACAGGTCAACGCCGTTGCCTCCACCTGCTTCAACACCCTCTGCATCCTTCGCAAGACCTACAAATGGGCCCCCCCCCCCCCAACATCAAGAAAAACTGTCACCCATGCACTCGTAACCAGCAGACTAGGCTACGGAAACGCCCTCTACGCCGGATTCAACAAGTCTCTACTCTGCAAACTACAGACCATAAAGAACACTGCAGCCAGACTCTGCAGCATCCCTCGACAAGAGCACATCATCCAACAACTGCAAGACCTCCACTGGCTCCCTGTCGAGAAGAGAATAACCTTCAAGATACTTTCCCACGCCTAGCACCGGACCCCAATACCTCCACAAGATAATCTCCCGGACCTTCCACGTACCCAAGAGAAACCTCTGATCCGCCGATCTCGCCAAAACCCCGTGCATCAGCAGAGCCAGAACATGTGGAAGGGCCTTCTCCTACATCGGGGCCAAGACCTGGAATGAGCTCACTGTCGACATCAGACTTACCCCCTCCCATAACATCTTCAGGAAGACACTCAAGTCCTGGCTCTTCGACTGAAAGGAGCTGCTCCCCCCGCAGCACCTTGAGACCGCTTACAATTCCCTGATTGATTGATTGTGGTTACAAAGTTGCCTGTGCACACATTTTTCCAGGAGCTTGGCCAGAGTTGAGATGTTGGAGATAGGGGCGTAGTTGTTATGATATGACTGGTTGGATTTAGTAATGTTCCTTAAGATGGGATGGGGTAGGGATTCCTATGTGGGTGAGTGATGATTGTCTGGATTTTCCCAATGAGCATAGGGTGCTTGATAGGTGCCTGGTAGTTACAGGATGCAAGAAGGGAGATTATATAGTTAGTAGGTAAGTGACTAACCAATCTATTGGGTCGGAGGAGAGGTCTAGATTTGGTTTACAGCTCCATTTAGGTGTAAGGGTCCAGGTGTTCGCAGGGCTGTTGGTAATGAGGATGAGTGTTCTGGGCACTGAAATGCTTTTTTTGATTCGTAATATTGTGTTCCAGTTTAGAGGTAATCTGTACTAGGTTCTGGATGTCTACCCACATCAGGTGTTCTTCTGTTTTTAGGTTGTAGATTGTAGACCAGAGAGTATAAGTACCATAGAACTGATTTGTAGGAGGTGTGTGAAGGGTTTTGGTGGAGAGTGGTATTAGCGATTGACCATGCAATTCTGCATGGTTTGGCGGTAAGGTGAAACGAGGTTTTATGGATTGGAGGAGGTGTGGTGAATCCGACTAACACCCTGTTAGGGGAGAGTATTGTAGGGGACAGAGCTTGTATTGTCTAAAGGGGGTGGGGGGGTTTGTGATTGTTGACACAGCTTCAGTGTCAGGTAATTGATCGTGCAGGAAGTTGTTGCTGTCATTCCAGGGCTCTGCGTTGATATTCTGTTCGCTTTTAGATTGAGGAGGGGAGTTGGTAAGGGGATGATGGTTTGCTGGTGGGACAGACCTCTCCGGTGAGGAGGTAGTATTTTGTACTGTAGTGATGTGGCGACTTGGTTAAGGGTCATCGTTCTTGGGGGTGGGGGAAGGGGATAGGTAGTAGTGAAGCCGTGGTTGGGAGATAGGGTGTAAGGCAGAAAAAACAGTTGTGTAAAAAGGTGAAGGAAGGAGCGTATGGGATACAGGGATCACTCTTTAGGATGGTAGGTGGTAGCAAGGGCAAAGAGGTGGGGGGCCTACATAGTTGACCATCTTTAATGTAGGGGAAGAAATCCTCGATGAGCTTTAGGTTACCCTTGGAAGATTGGATGAATACAGTGCCACTGTTGTAAATGGTAATGGTGTTTCAGCATTGTACACAGATGAGGATGTGAAAGGAAGTTTGAGGCCTTGTGGAATCTTCTTGGTGGAGGTGACCTTGAGTGCGGAGGAGTAGGCTTTCTGTTCTCCATTGAGCACGACTGTTGGTGAAAATTATTAGATCATTCAATATCGAGCCCCTAATGCAGTAGAAGTAGGAGTCTAGGAAGAGTGTTTAAATGTTCAATTTGAGCTCTTTGTTTTTGAGATTATTTTTGCTGCAGTTTTGGTTGTTTGCTGGATACTTGATTTTGAACAAATTGTGTCCAGCTGGGGATCATGGGGGAAGGGGTGGTGCCTTGATGTGGGATGGATCTTTGATGGGCAGGGAGGAGCTAGTATGATGAGGAGAGTAGATGTAAGACACTAGTGGAAGGAAGTTGTTCCAAGATGTCTGCCCCTTTCGAGATTACTGAGTGAGACCTATTTCTGTTTCTGTGGTTATAATGGGATGGGCAGTCCTTTGTTGCTTTCTATTTGTGCTGAAGGGGAGAGTGCCTCATGGGCGCAAAGTGCACAGGAAGAAATCCTCAGGACGGAATATGGTGCCTGTGTGCTTGTAGCTCTTGAAGGAGCAAGGTCAGGTACATTTCCTAGGTTCTCTTTGTTAGCATGCGTCTACAGTCCTGCAAACTACAGTTGATTCTGCTGTAAGAAATGGGGTGACCTCTCCCCTAATGTGTAATGAGAGTAATTTGTGTAGGGAGGTGCAGCTCAGAGCAGTGTATTTGGGCTCTGTTGGTCTGGAGATAGTCCATTCCAATGTGACCACCAATCGGGTGGTGAGGGAGGAGCTTGGGTTCTGGTAGCCCTCTTTCTATTTCTGGTAACTTATCTACTTTGGCTGCCACTGTGCGCTCCTAGGACATCTTCCCTTACCAGCGTCCTATTTTGAGAACCACCCACCTTGTTTTATTATTAATTTGCAGTGCAGGGCCCTACTTTAATATCCCTTTGCTTTCTAGCCCCACCGTCATGCACAACACTGGTTGCCAGGCCCGATCGCTGCATTAAAGATTGATTTATTAGTCCCTTTTATTTTTGTAGCGCACCTAGCCATGGGCTTGGGGAAATTAAATAATCAGCCCATTATCATAGGATTTTTGAGCCGATAGCAGATTTGAAGACTGATTACCCGCCCCGCCCCCCCCAGCCCCCCCCCGCTCACCAGTCGACAGCTCTCACTGCTGCGCCATATCCTCTCCTTAGCCATGTTGCAGGGTGCAGCACCATATGCGGCCAAAAGTGGTCCCAAACGACATCTAGTGATAGCCTGTGGTACTGCGCCCTTACAACACTGCATGTTTTAACGTGGAGTTGGATGGTAATGTTCACATTGACAGTAAAAGACACACCATGGAGTATTTTATTTTATTAAGATGGGAGGGCATATCTATTGCACACGTAAACAATATTGGCATTTACAATACCAATAGCTCCAACTCCAACAAATGTGAGACCTATTCCATTTCCACTGCTTGTTTGTATGGTCTGCAGAAGACTTAATTTCACAAACAGCTAAAAGCTGTCTGGTACTCAGGACAAATACTAAGTCAAGCGATCCTGTAGTACTCTTTGGGCTATTGTAATTGTCAAATGTTTTTTGGGGTGTATTTATTTTTTATATCTCCTTTCACTGTGACCCTCTACTTTGTTAACTTGTGAAGGGGAGCGAATGTGAGGACTTCTTTACTCAGTTGCTGAATTGAATCCTGGTGCCCAGTCTTTTTGCTTCAGACTGGATGCATAACCTAGTCCCGTGCAGCTATGAGCAGATGTGAAATGTCTCCTTCGCCTGCACTGGAATTACAGAGACTAACACCTCACTCGAATTGTTCAATCTTTATAGTTCAGAATTATGGATATGCATGTAGTTGAATTTTTTTTTAATCCATCTCACTGCAGCAAAAAACATTCCTAATGTTTAACGGGCTGACCCTGTAATATGTGACCATGCCCCCACTGGCTTAGTATCCTCCCACAATATTGCACCAGCAAACCCGATCAGACAAAAGGAAAAAAAGCCCAAATATTGTTTTGACGTTTCTTCCATTATTTATATATATTTTGAAGGGATTGAGCTGATCATCACTGAAATAGTAGAAATTTTCGACTATTTTTTTTTTATGGGTTTACTTGAACAGAAAGGTCGTCGGGCACTTCCTGGTTTTGTTGGGGGGAAAAAACCAAGCAGTCTTGGTGCTGTGTCCACACTAAGAGCGACCCTTGACCCTGCTTCAGGCAGGTCGCTCCCTGCTCTGCTGATGCTGTATTGTTCATATTGCTTTGCTTGTTATGTTTTTGCCTCTGTGTTACTGCATAACCTGTTTCGTTTTCTCTCCTCCTTCCTCTTTTATTATTCAGTTGTTCTGTTTCTCCTCCTCGCATTCTGTGCCCTCTTTTTCCGCCTGTTCCCTCGCCGTTCCCTGCTTTCCCGTTCTGCGTCCCCTGCTCCCCCGCCCCCCCACTCGCCCATTCATCCGCTCCCTCCTCCCAGCTTCTCCTCCCTGCCACCTCCCATTCATATGACGGCCGCTGATTGGTGAGGAGAGCAACCCTTGACCCTTCTTCATGCAGGTTGCTCCCCACGCCTGTTGTGCCAGTGTTCCCTGTCAGTGATGCTGCCTCTGCCGTGAGTTCGAGGCAGTGGTTCACCATAGGTTTGCTCTGCTTATACTGTATTGCTCATATTGCTTTTCTCTCCTCCTTCCTCTTTTATTATTCAGTTGGTCCGTTTCTCCTCCTTGCATCCTATGCCCTCTTTATCCTTCTGTTCCCTCGCCGTTCCCCGCTTTCCGGCCCTGCGGCCTGCTCGCCCATTCGTCCGCTCCTTCCTCCCAGCTGCTCCTCCCTCCCACCTCCCCTTCTTGGCGCGCCAAAGGCACGCCAAAAGCGCGCCTAAGGCAAGCCCGTCTGCGCCTGGACCGCGCCCAGCGCCAGAACCACTGGCCCCGCAACCGCCACTGCGCCAGGCTCCGCTACAATGCCAGCACCCTCCATGCACTCAAAGCCGGAGGACCCCACACCTGCTTTCTGGCCGCCCGAAGCGCACACAAGGACCCTTCTCCTGCCAGAACTGCAGATTCACCAGCATCCTACCCGCTAACTCAACGACCAGGAAAGAACCCAACTAACTCAGATGCATTGTTCTCAACACTCGGTCCGCACGCAAACACACCGTTGAACTCTGGGACCTACCTGACTCAACCTCCCCAGATGTCGCCTTCGTGACGGAGACCTGGCTGAACCCCCTCCTCGGCACCCGACCTCGCCATAGCCATCCCGGAAGGCTGCAAGGTCACCCGCAGGGACCGCACCAATGGAGTAGGAGGAGGAATCGCCATCGTTCACAGGAACACTCTGAGTCTCAACCAACATCGACGACAAGCTCAACTCCGCCTAACACCTGCACTTCCAGATTCACACCGACCCCAACACCACCCTCGGAGGAACCCTCGTCTACAGACCCCCCCGGACCCTGACCCCAGTTCAGCTACTCTATTGCTGACTTCGTCAGCACGCACGCCCTTTCCTCCACAGACTACATCCTCCTCGGAGACCTGAACTTCCACCTTGAGAACAACAACGACACCAACTCCACCACCCTCTCCGCCAGCCACACACTAGACCCCGTCTTCTCTGCTAGCTCCCACGTCTCCTTCAACCACACCACCGAACTCCACTGGACCGACCATCGCTGCATCCACTTCACCTTCCTGAAACATACCACGCACCACCGCACCTAACAGGTCCCTCGCCTCTGCTTGAGCAAAGTCACCGGAGACCAGCTAACCACCACCCTCGCCCGGAGCCCACCCGCCGACCCCACCGACCCAAACACCGCCGCCCGCAACCTCAGACATTGGATTGACGACTGCGCCAACACCCTCGCAACGTTCAAGAGACCCTCCAAAGGCAACACCAGCAAGAAAGCCAGCTGGTTCAATGAAGACCTTCAGGCCTCCAAGCAAACCTGCCGAAAGCAAGAGACGAAATAGCACCGTGAACGACCACCGGACAGCTACGCAGCCCACAAGAACGCTACCTGCAGACACCCATCACCTCTTCAGATCCGCCAAAAGGGCCCCCTTCAAAGACCGCCTAGACAACAACGCACACCACAGCAAAGAGCTCTTGAACATTGTGAAGGAACTCCCCAACCCCAGCTCCAACCCCAACGACATCCCACTTTCACAAGACCTATGCGACTCCCTTGCCACTTTCTTCCATTGCAAGATCTAAGACATCCCAGACCGCTTCAACGCCACGACCACCCTGACAACCACCGAGACCTCCGCCGCCACGACCACCATCCGCACCGACCCGCTGCTCTCCTGGACCAACATAGACGACGACACCATCAAAATCATGAACACCATCCACTCCGGATCTCCATCAAACCCATGCCCACACCACATCTTCAACAAAGCCAGCACCACCATCGCACCCCATCTCCTATCTCCTTCAAAACAGCAACATTCCCGGAGAGCTGGAAGCACGCAGAGATCAACTCCTTACTCAAGAAACCCAAGGCGGACCCCAAGGACCTCAAGAACTTCCGGCCCATCTCCCTGCTCTCATTCCTGGCGAAGGTCATCGAGAAGAACGTCCACAAACTGACCAACTACCTCGATGAGAACAGCATCCTGGACCCATTCCAGTCCGGGTTCCGCAGCAACCCCAGCACCAAAACTGCCCTCAACGCCGCCACTGATGACATCGGGCCCTGCTCGACAACGGAGAAACCGCGGCCCTTATCCTCCTGGACCTGCCAGCCGCCTTCGGCACGGTCTGCCACCGCACGCTACGCACACACCTCCACGACTCCGGGACCCAAGCGAAGGCCCTGGACTGGACCACCTCCTTCCTCTCCGGCAGAACACAGAGCGTCCGCCTCCCCCTTTCCGCTCCAAAGCCACCGAGATCATCTATGGCGTACCCCAAGGCTCATCCCTCAGCCCAACGCTGTTTAACATCTACATGGCATCGCTCGCCCATGTCGCCCGACTGCACGACCTCAACATCATCTCCTACGCCTATTTACCAAATGCCTTATGCACACACTAATAAGTTACCATAGAGTCGTGTCTATGTAACAACACAAGTATAAACAACCAAAGCAAACAGAAACACGAGGAATTCTTCTGCGCAGTATCTTTTGCAGTTCAAAATATTTAATTGTTCCAGAACCAGCCAGCCGACACGTGTTTCGTCACGTATGGAAAAATGTTTCTGCGACTCCTCAGGGCTGTAGTTAAGGTTGCGTGAACAGAAAGGTTGCTCCACCGGTGATCATTCCGACCCGGCAGGGCCCGT
The DNA here is from genome assembly GCF_964261635.1 of Lissotriton helveticus. NCBI lineage: Eukaryota > Metazoa > Chordata > Amphibia > Caudata > Salamandridae > Lissotriton > Lissotriton helveticus. The sequence goes on from NC_136068.1 coordinate 1,192,519,272, forward strand.
GACCTACTATAAAAGTCGTTGACTGTACTGAGCATAAAGGAAGTGTGCTCCGGGGATTGTATATTCAATGGGAAGCGAGGTTGTTGTGTTAATTCATATACCCTCTGGTATTCTCGTAAAATAAGAGGGGGTCGGGAGGTCGCGCTATAAGCGTTCTCCTCGTGGCAGTGTGCCCGGGAAGTAGTTGACGTTTTGCTAAGGAGCGGATGACTCCTAGTTAATGCGTATTTTAGTGGCAGTGGTAGGTTGCTGATTACTTTCCTCCCGGGTCGCCGTGTTCCAAGGTGTGGACGTCATCTCCTACGCCGATGACACCCAGCTGATCCTCTCCCTCACCAAGGACCCCCACACCGCCAAAACCAACCTCCACGAAGGAATGAAAGCCGTCGCCGAGTGGAGGAAAAACAGCCGACTGAAGCTAAACTCAGACAAGACGGAAGTCCTCATCCTCCGCCCCACCCCCTCGGCCTGGGACGCCTCCTGGTGGCCGTCCGCGCTTGGAACAGCTCCAACACCCACCGACCACGCACGCAACCTAGGGTTCATCCTCTACTCTACTCTCTCCATGACAAAACAGGTCAATGCCGTCTCGTCCTCATGCTTCAACACCCTTCGCATGCTCTGCAAGAGGATCCCCACCGAAACGAGAAGAGCGGTCACCCAGGCCCTCGTCAGCAGCAGGTTGGGCTACGGAAACGCCCTCTACGGAGGAGCCTCGGCCAAACTCCTGAAACTACTTCAGCGCATTCGGAATGCCTCTGCACGCCTGATCGTTGACATTCCTCGCCTCCGCCTCCTCACACCCCACCTCCAGAGTCCTACACTAGCTCCCCGTCAACAAGAGGATAACCTTCAAGCTCCTCACCCACGCACACAAGGCACTCCACAACACCAGACCAGCGTACCTCAACAGACGACTGAGCTTCCACACCCCCACCCACCCGCTTCGCTCCGTCGACTTTGCCCTCGCCAAAGTCCCCCGCATCCGAAAAGCGACCTCCTGCAGCAGATCATTATCCCACCTTGCCGCCAAGACCTGGAACTCCCTCCCCACCCACCTACGGCAAACCCAAGACGTGCTGACCTTCAGAAGACTCCTCAAGACCTGGCTCTTAGAGCAGTAGCAGCACTCCCTCCGCGCCCCCACCCCACAGCGCCTTGAGACCCTCACTGGTAAATAGTGCACTTCACAAATGTTCTGATTGATTGGTTGATTGATTGATTGATTGATAAGATAGTTTAATGGCATTATAGGTTCATTGTTGCTTATGTTTAAGACATTGAATACACTTAACTGTGGTGGTATGGCCTGGTTCTTTGTTGCTCGAGGGAAAATGGCTGCACCACAACTTTTTTTTGGTTTTTTGAGTCTGGTTTTATCTGAAGAAAAATACTTCTTTGCTGGTTAACACCTAAGTTAGCATGGATTTCTGTAAGGCCAGCATAAGGGTGTCTTTTGGCTATCCATTATACTGATATCTCTCTGTACCGCCAAATCTTAAGAAGTGTGTTGGAACATTTCAGCTCTCCATATTCATAGACCACAACAGCATTATTTTGTGTACTGCTTAGAAAAAAACTACTCGATTCAAATTTAATAACAGTGGTTGGCTGAAAAAAAAAATGCTCTGCCATGTTACTTGATCATGTTTATATAACTTTCTGTCTTTCGTGGTTAAGCCCCGTTTTCTGTCTTTCGTGGTTAAGCCCCGTGTTATGCTCTATAGATTAGCATTGACACCTGTTGCCAACATTGAAGGTACATAGATCAGGTTAGCTGGGATTTGTGTGAAAACAAGTTGTCATAATAACATTAAATATACAAATCGTGTAATGTTGTGATATCCTTTTTAAGGACTACTGTAAGGAGAAATATTTCCTACATACTGATATTTAAGAGGCTAGGAGGTTCATATAGGCCCAGGATATGTTTGCCCTTTACCTTTTTCTGTTATTGATAGAATGTCAAATCCCCCCCAAAATTTTTCAGCTGTTTGTGCAAATCTTTTTTTGTAATCTATCATGTTAGTTGATATTACTTCAGTTTACCTCTGCCTTATTTGTTTACGCCCTATATGTGCTTGGTATAAAATAATTTGGTTGGACTTCTTACTGCTTCCCCTAATTGAAATAATGAGAGCCTGTTTTATTATATAGTTCTAGTTGTGCGAGCCTATCGCATACAAGTACTTGTTAGGAAGGTGTTTGTTCTAATTCTATTTTGCATCCGGTTCCCTGTACACAAGTCACTTTTTTAGATTTATATCTTCTTGGTTGGTTGAACACACAGCTGCGCAAGGTAAGATTATGCAATTATTTATTCATTTTGACATTTTCTTGTTAAAACAATTGTCTATTTATTATTTTAAATACATGTATTAATCGAAAAGTCTCTGATATTATTTTATGGCAAGCTAGTTGTATAGTGCAACTAAATACCCTTGTGTTTTTTTTAATAATACTTTTCATTTGCATTTAAGGAAATGGAACAATTTTAGCTCAGTAAGGTGGTAAAAGCATTTTGTATCTGATTTATGGAACTTATCATCAAGCAGGGTTACTGAAGGCGGGGGCGTTGGTATGGAAGCTCCTTATATTGGGAATGCCAACGTTTTCTCACCATGGACCTCAAATACTATTGTGTTGTACTTGGACAATTCAAAATATGACATTTTGGCATAACAATCTGTGACCAACTGCTAAATTCCCCCTTGGCCATTCGTCTTTGTGTGAAACAGTTGTGGGTTTCCAGTATTGGCCCAGATTTTTTTGGCAAGGGGGACACCCAAGTTAATCTATATCCGTGTATCTGTGGGAAGATCCAGGTCTTTGACTAAACCCAGCAGAGCCTCTTTGGGGACTTATTTTATTTTGATAACCACCACCGGTGACCAGTCTCTTGCTAATTTATTTAAGTCACTGGGCATGCCCACACTGTATGGAGGAAATCACATACAGCGCGGTAACATAACCAGCAGCTCCGATTTGGGAGAGTTCTTCCATGCATGTGTCATAGGTGTTTAGGTGCATGGTACAAATTATGTCGGGAAATAAACTGGATTAGATGGAGCTATGCTGAGCTCGCCACTTTTCAGCGTGTCATATTGGTTTCGGTACATCCATTCTCAGCTAGGGGTCTGACATCCTGTTCCCATTTTTCATGCAATGGTACAAAGCGTGCTGGGACATTAACGATTCGAGCTCTGTCCGCCTGTGATATTCCATTGGTTTTAAAGCTTTCTATAGTCTGTTTTGATCAATTGGGCTAAAATCAGCGATTCTGCCTATGTTTGGATCGTGTGACCTTAGTGCATGTCTAACTTGCAGGAATTTGTATACTTGTGGCGGTCAAATTAAGATGCAAAAACTATAGACAAGTTGAAATGATTATTCTCTCAAATATCCTCCTCTCTGAAAATGCCTATTAAATCCTAGGAGCTGTAGGCCAGCAGGGTGGCCATTTGACCTAGCCCGGCTCAATCTTAAGGAGGAAGGCCAGTTTGCCCTAGGGTCCATGATAATCCAATTCAGAGACGTGTCATTTTTTTTAACTGCACCTATAATTGGTTTAGCTGCAGCTCCTGGAATACCAGGCGGTCAGTGTACTTACAAACACATTCATTTTGTTCCTAGTATTGGTAAACCTAATTTTGTACCGTTAAAATACAATATTTTCCCCTGTATGCTTATCTGCAGTCTTTGGGTTTATGTTCAGATTTGGCCTGGTTTGTCGTCCCTGGATTATTTTTCCTCAAGTAATGGTCATCTACCTTATCATACTGATCTCCCCAAATTGGTGTGTAGGAAGGTTGGGGCGGCTGCCACTCATTTTAACTACTTAATTTAAATTTAGCGTGTAGAAACCCGTGGCCTTTGGTGATTTAATAGGATTGCTTAATTAATCTTCAACTGTTGGCAAACCGGTCCTGGTATAATAGAGGGAATATTTGTAGCTGGGTGTGTACAGCGTGGTTAAAAAACCAGCATGTAGCCAGGCACTGGTTCAGGGCCGGACTGGGAACCCAAACCGGCCCCGACAAAGTGCTCGGCCGGCCCCCTGGGGGGGGGGTGTTGGGGAGGGGGGGTGCGACAGAGCTCTTTGCAGGGGCCGGTTTTCGGCCGATTTTGTTACAGGGCCGTTTGCTATGCTGCATAAACGGCCCTGCAACAAAAACGGCCCCCATAGGCCCAAATCGGCCCCCACCCTTGCGGCGCACCGGGTGATTGCCCGGTGCCCGCTACGGCCAGTCGGGCCCTGCACTGGTTGTTCTCAACTTTCCGTAGTGTCCTGGACTGGAAGAATGTACAGTAACTCTGCTGCGAAAATTATGCTTTTCTAATTAACCTTCCCTCCTAAGTAGGTACACTTCTGCACCTGTACTACCCAGACATCCCAGTGTGACTTTGGCATCTTGCTGCTATACCATGTGAGGCACAGGAGTTATGAATGAATTGTTAAATGAAGGCATAATTCCACAGTTGAGGCGTAGAAGGGGAAAGTGATCTGCTTCATGTCAAGACCTACGGTGTGAACTTGAGCTCCACAAACCTCATCCTTTTATATCCTATTCTGGCATCTCCTGCCTTAAGGAGCTTTTCGAAAGGATTTATAAAATGTGCATGTGAATAGTGCAGCTGGGACATCGTAAATTCTACGACTATGGTGTTTTTTGAACATTCAGAATTGTTTTGCCTGGGTAAATGGCCCACCCACAAAAAGTAGATGAACATCTATAAAGTTCTGGGCTTGTGGCTATTAATGTGTCTTTTGCAGGAAGCTTCCCTCCCTAGAAATGAATGTATATTTACTCTTGTCAAGGGGAGGTGTATGTGCATTTTTAGGGAAGCATGTATTTAATGTGGTTGTACAGGAGGCGGTATCTCTAAGGGGCAAACTGTCTTACCCGAGGAGACACAAAAAAACAGTTAAATATGTATTTCCTTTGCATGTATATTGTCTTCCAGGTTAAAATCGGGAGTTCTGAATTTAACGCTTGAGAATAAATACCTGTCATATATTTTGAAAATGTTTAACTTTGTTTCGTTGTACTTTGTGAATTAGTTGGATGCACAGACAATACATTGGTGACGTAGAATTTTATCCTGACCATTCCCTCTCTTGAACTGGCCGTGTAGTGGCCATGTTAGTTATGTAGGAAGAGTTCTACGTGGACCGAAGATTTACTTTTACAAACCTACATAAAACAAATACATCATTGTTCACAGTAATCCATAGTTTAGTTTAACTCTATGAAATAGGTAAGTGCCAGTAAACCAATGCAAGGGGAAAAAAAATCAACACTTTTTTAAAATCAGAGGAACATTCACTGGTGTTACATCAGAAGAGTAGGATGCACATGCAACGCTCCAAACCTCAGATGTTTGCCAAAAACCTTTTTACACCTTTGTCCAAGGAAAACACGTCCTTAGTGTTTGTTTAATTTTAATTCCAATTTTACACCTGAAATTTGTAAGTACTGGGCCTTTTGAAAACTGTTACATTGTAAAAAAAAAAAAAAGAAAGAAAAGAAATTACAGCATACAATGTGTGGCGGGATCATATAGTAATATATGTAGATAGCATGCTAATAAAGTATCCACTTCATGGACCATGCCTTCTTTCACTGTGAGAACACTGAATGCCAGATGAAGCCTCTGACTTGATAAGCCACAAGAGAGCATGTTCTCTTGCAGCTGTCATTACAGGATGTGGTGCTTTGTCACCTTGGTCAGAAAAGTAATTAAAGGCCATAACTGATCATGGGTAGCACACCCTCAGTCCCAGACTTAAGGGACTCCCGTGATTTAAATAAAGTGTTTGTTTTGAGTGTAGTTCTTCAACCCAGAGTCCTCAAACTGTCCTCTAACCCAGGTCAGTTCAAGGGCCCAAATTCAAAAAGAACCCGTGGCCCTCGGGCTGCCATAAGCATAAGCTCAAGGACTCAAATGAAAAAATAAATACCAATTACTGAAGGCCCTTTTTCTCCTTTCTACTTCAAGTCCATAGACCAGTCTAGCAACTGCCATTAAAGGACATTGGGCTCTGTCACAAAGTAGAAAATCAAAAAAATAATATATATTAATATATGAGTAGGGGAGGCATCTTCTGATCCGAGGCTAATGTTGATAAGTTGGAGAGAGTGGTGCCCAAATGGAGCCACTAGGATTTAGAGTTTAAAATAAAAAAAGATTGTGGGGTTTACACACTCTGACTGGATTCACGAACTCGCAAATACTTTAGGGTCCACAAACCTGGCCCCAGGATCCACAAACCCCAAACCATGACTGTAAAATATGTCTGAGGCCCTTCACTTATGGAGAGCTGGGCATGGCCAAAGGGCAGATTCTGATAACGGCTACAGAAGTGCATGGCCAAAGTCTGTGCAGCGGGGTAAGTTGTCTGTGGGCTTGGGCACAGAGCCAGCCCCTGAGGCAAACCTGCCACTGCTGCTCACAGCATTACGTAGTGGTGGTTGGCTGCAGTGCTTGCCTTTGGCCTGGCCCGATGCCGATAGTGCCACGGGTAGGGAACTCCATTGCAGCTTCAACCAGTTGTGATTATTTGTTTATCCTGCTGCTTCAACCAGACTATTTATTAAGCAAAACTATTGGTTCACCTTTTGGTCACACACATGACACTGTGATGGATAGGAGCTTGACTGTTAAGATCACACGGATGCAACTATGATTCTATTAAACAACTTCTCCTTAATAAACAGATAATTATGATGTTTGTTCTTCTCTGGTTACCATGTGTGAAAGCTTATGCTCAGTGCAACAGAGCATTGTTGGTTATGGTGGCAATCCAGTGACCAGGACAATAAGGTAGGTCTGTTTATTATGACCTGTCTTATTTATTGTAAGAACATAATAAAGTCAAAAGGCATTTAAGGGTGCATTGTTTACAAAATGGATTGTTATTACTCTATTAAATCTTTCAGAGAGATATTTGTATTTTGTAACATGGAATCTCAGTTTACCGTAGTAGGAATGGGTCTTGGTTACCCCCTCTGACAAATCATGGATTGAAGATTTGCACTGTGATAATCCTTGTTGGGCCCTCCTAAGAGACCTAGTATTTTGCTGTATCAGCTGTAATGTTGCTTATATTTCAAATTTTAGGACTTTGTTGCCGTTTTGGAAAACTTAGCTCAAAACTGTAGACCTGAGTTGGTTATGGTGATGGACCAGTAGTAAAGGGTACAGGCCTGATTAGTTTACTGGGCAAAGGTATGTCAGAAGCCATAGGACTGAGCTCTTAATTATAAAACGTTATCACAGTAGGAGTGCCTCATTTATTATGAAAAGCATTTATTAATTTCACTATTCCGTAAATGGTAGATTGTTATTACGCTGTGTTACAGGCTGTAGACCAATATTTTGTTACAGTAAATCTCACAGATTACCATAGTAGGCTAGAGTTTTGGTGTTTGTCATCTCCTATGGCAAACCGTGGGTGTACAAGATTTTTATTGTGATTATCCTTGTTAGGCCCTTGGAGAGGGGTGTATGTTTTGCCAACTGTTAATATGTACACATTTGTATTTTTTTCAAACTGTATGCATGTTGGTTGCTGGCATATGTGCACTTTACTAGACTTGTTATGGTTGGGGCCACTGGAATCATAAGATACTGCAGCTTTTTTCACTTCATTATAGATTTACCCTATTTGCCTCTCAATTCATCATCTACAGCATCATCTGCTGAAATTAAAAAAAAATTGATTGTAGCTTAAATGGACCAAAAATTCATAAAAACTCTGCAACACTTGTGCTGTTCAGCGTAAAACTGGTCAGAGTTCAGTAGCTTATTACTGTATTGGGATGTTATTTAAAAAAAAAAAAATTACGTTTCAAACACCTTTATTTAGTAAATGAAGTTTACACTGCTCTTCAGCCAACAACCCTGAGGCAGGCAGCTAGTCTTGAGACCCAAGAACAATATATTGAACAGCATGTATCTCTACATATGTGCTTCTGTCATCAACAAGCCATTATGTCCATAAGTCCAGTGTGATCCATAGCAGTTGCAATGCAATAATGTCCAAACATCACAAAATGGGTTGATAATGTGCTTCATAACAACAAAACGATTAGTGCCCTATCGCCTAACCTGCAGTAGTCGTGTCTCCCCCTCTCTACGCCCGGTCTTTAAGAAGTCTGTCTTAAGCCTATTTGAACCTCTACACTCGCACCTACAGTCAGCAGAACTCCACATGCGTATTATAACAGAGCCCCTGGTCCCAGCATCCATCACACAACAGACATATCATCTACTCACATGCACTCTGAAAAAGACCAACCCGTGATCAATTTAGCTACGGTATTGCAGTCCGGTGGACTCCAGCCAGTGTATCAGTGGCTGCCATATGTCAACAGGTCTGGAGCTCTGTGGCAGTAGCTCCCCGTACGTCGTCAATTGATCCTTACAATATATAGTAGCCGCGTTAATCCAGCCCGCCACTGTGGGTGGGACCGTCCGCTTCCAGTGCAACGCTATTTGTCTCTTGGCCAGCAGTAGCAAGAGAGCAACCAGTTTTCGAGAAGCGCGCGGCACGTCCCGAACAAAGCCCAAGATAGCCATAATGGGGCCTGCCCGCAGCTCTAAGTCGGTTATCTGTTTTATGCACTGCAGGACTTCAGTCCAATATGCATTTACCGGATCGCATTCCCACGTTAAATGAAAAAATGTGGTTTCATCTGACCCACATCTCCAACATTTCGCATCTGCTTGTAGGCCTATTCTGACTAGCTACGTGGGTGTGCGGTATGTCATATGTAGATAATTAAAATGAATGAGTCTGAGCCTATAGTTAGAGGATAGGTTTTCCAGTTGTGAGCAGCAGTAAAGCCATTCCTTCTCAGTGATAATTGTGTTTGCTTCTTCTTCCCAACGCCTTCTAGATGCGACTTGCAGCACGGGAGCAGTGTCCTGTGTTGGGTTGTAGATTCGCGTTATCAATTTCCGCGGCGAAGCGCTTGCCAGCACGTTTTCGAGCGCCTGTAATGTCTGTGGCTCATCTGGCAAATCCGCATATCTAGCCCAACATGCCGCTCTTAGTTGATAATAAAGCAGCATGGTGGTAGCAGTGGGTTCGTCCGGTTCACACAACTTTTGCATGGTCAGAAAAGTGCCGTCCGGGTATAAATCTCCTGCCGTGGTCAAGCCGCACTTGTGTGCTCTGTCAGTCACCGCCCTGTCGGTCAAAGGCCCCAGCAGAGGGTTCTCGGCCAACGGTATCGACGGTGCGTATAGCTCCGACATTCCCGCCTGTTTGACTATGTTTGTCCAGGCCCATCTCACCATTTCTACCGTATTAATATCTGTCGGGGAGCGTTTATATGGGTGATATAGTGCTGCCCGAAGTGGGGTAGGCGCAGCCACATCCGTGTCTATCGCCAAGTGTGGTTGGTACGGGATTGGGTGTTGCCAATAATATAGATATTGGGCCTGCGCGCTATAAGCATATAGCTCGAAATCCGGGGCGGCGAGCCCCCCTTGCGTGAACGGAAGCGTGAGGAGTTTCCATGAGACACGAGCTTGTTTGCCCGCCCAGACCAGTTCCAGAATGGCAGTCCGCAGGCGTTTAAAGAAGGCCACGGGTAAGGGCAAAGGAATGTTCACAAAAAGATAGAGGAGCTTCGGCAAGATCACCATCTTTGCAATCGCTATGCGCCCTGTCAGGGACAGCGGCAGCATTTTCCATCTCTTCACCTTCACTTCCAGCCATTCCATTGCAAGTCCATAATTTGAGAGCCATATCTCTTGTATTGAGCGACTAAATCTTATTCCTAGATATTTCACCTCATCATCCGCCCAGTCTATCTTAATCTCAGTCTGGCATTTATCAGTGCCATCAGTAAGTGGAAACATCACTGATTTAGACCAGTTAATATGTATGCCTGCTAACCCGCCGTATCGTACTAGTTCTCATTAGTGGGTCGAAATTCTCGGCCGGGTTCATCATATAAATGGTCATATCATCAGCATATAAGGATATTAGTAAACCCCTTGAGGTAAAGCCTATGCTACGGTGAGTGTGATGTTGTCGTAGCCTCGCCGCCAGTGGCTCCGTAGCTATTGCAAACAGCAAAGGCGATAGTGGGCATCCCTGCCGTGTCCCCCGTGTTATAGTGAAGGGGTCTGATATCTGCCCATTAACTTTCACCCGAGCCGTAGGAGCATTGTATAGTAAACTTATTTGCTGAATAAATAATGGGCTGAACCCCATTCGCTTGAACAGGGTAAAGAGAAATTTCCATTCTAAGGAGTCAAATGCCTTTTTGGCGTCTAATAGGGCAGCAGAGGCCTGTGCCTTCGGGTCGATGTAATGCAGAAGACCAAATAGTACCCTCAAATTGTGCGAAGTAGATCTCCCGGGACGAACCCCGATTGATCAGACTGCGCTATCATTGGCAGCATAGGCTTTAATCATTCAGCGTGCAATTTGGCGTATATTTTGGCATCCAGGTTTATTAATGAAAGTGGACGATATGATTCCAGGTGTGTCGGGTCCTTGTTGGGTTTTAACAATGTTATAATCATCGCTTCCCTCAACGTCGGTGGCAAAAGACCCGTCTCTATGGACTCCGTGTACATGTTATGCATTCTTGGTGCTAATATGTCCGCATATTCTTTGTAAAACGCCGCCGTCAGTCCATCCGGGGCCTTGCTCGCTGGCATACCTGCAATGACTTCCTTTATGTCTTCGATGGAGAACGGAAGCTCCATGTACTGTCTTGCACCATCATTAAACCAGGCCAGAGCTATGGTGTCTAAGTAGTCTGTTATCACGGAGTCCTCTGGGTCTACCTGTGAAGTGTATAGAGTCTTGTAAAAGACAGACATCGTGTCTAAAATCTCTGGTGGAGTCCTTACCACATTATCGTCCGAAGTTCTCAGTTCAGTAATGTATTCCGCGCCCCGTGGGGCGTGCAATAATGCTGCCAATGTTTTCCCTGCTCGATCGCCCTTCCCATATCTCCTAGCCTGTGCGTATTTATTAAGAATGTCGCTTCCCTTTCTGCTTCCTCCTGGAATTGTGTTAGTTTCGACCTGAGTGCTGCACGCGATTCGTTCGTAGGATGCACAGTCAATTCCTGTTCCAGGGCAGTCAAGTCCTGTTCTAGCCGATGTAGTGTATCTCTGATAGATCTCAAGACACCGGTTCTAATCGCCATACAATGACCCCTCACCACTACCTTACAGGCCTCCCATAGTGTCCCCGGGGATTCCACTGACCCCTCATTTAGCTCGAAGTATTCCGTCAGTTTAGTCCGCATCTCTTCGCGGAACACTAGATCTGACAGTGCCCTGGATGGGAATCGCCAGCTAAAGGGCTGAACATATTGCAGAGGCATTGCCATTTCTAGTACCACTGGGGCGTGATCAAAAAGTGACCTTGGTATATGAGTGGCCTTGTGGACATTTACATGTAAGTCCAACCGGGACCACGCATTTCTGTGTAGCGTCATGCAGGTGCCTGTCCTCGTGTTAGGGTGTAGTGCTCTCCAGGTGTCAATCAGTCCAGAATCCGATATGATATCCCCCAGTACCTCGGCTGCTCTAGGGTGATGGTCTCTAGTTGTCCCCTGTCTGTCGAGTGTGTCTGACAGGACCACATTAAAATCCCCACCCCACATTATCGCTATCGAGCCAAATGTTTGGATCTTGTGCAATAGGGGTTGGAAGAACTCGGGCAGTCAGTGTTAGGTCCATACACACCCACAATCAATATCCGCCTTCCACACAGTGTGCCGCTAACTAGTATATATCTGCCTTCTGGGTCTGCCAGTGAGTCATGCGTTTTCCATTGAAGACCTCTCCTGATCAGTACCGCCACCCCCTTGCATAGTTCGAATATGGAGCTTCTATGATTTCACACCATCTGCTGTGTTTAAGCGCTGGCGACCCCGCGTTCGCCAAGTGAGTCTCCTGAAGTATACATACGTCTATCTCTTTCCGTAGTAAGAAAGCGTGGACTAGCCTAGCCTTTCTGCGGTCATTCAGACCTCTTACATTCCAGGTTAAATATTTAATGGTCTTCACAGCACAACACTCACACTTATATATGTCTCATCACTCCCTTCTCCCAGCGCTAGAGCGTCTGCCATCTCCGCTGTAACAGTCTCAGGTGACACAGTTTTCTCACTTAAAGATATCTTGCCATTTGTACCAAGTAGGTCTCTGCAGAGTAAACAACCAAAGCGCAGGAACTTCAACCTTATACGGGCGCTATGTATAGTGGCACCTCTCGACTTAGTCCTAAATGCTTTTGACCTCCCTTCGCCTAGGAAACAGGGTATGTTCTGCACAGCGGAAAGGCCATGCGCAGTCAACCATTTGTGAGCATCTATTGCATTTATCCAGATCATAAAACAACAAGAACTTACAAACCCAACCCCCCCCGCTCCAACCCCCAATCAGGCTGTGCATCTACCCTCCCCACCACCATGCTCCCAACTGAAACTAGAGCCAATATCATACGAATCAGCCAAAGATTGGGAAACCTCCCTCTGGGAACGTGGGTCAGCCGCCAACCACCCCTGTGCTCATGACAGGGTGACGAAAGTGCTGACCTGACAGTGGTGACTCAAGGGCCCTTCCCTGCCCAACTAGCATTCTGGTTGTGATTAATGCTATAAACATTGTTCTGCAGCTCTCTAATATAGTTGGAATCAGGATATCTAAATCGACACAGCCACCCCCGCCTTCTAGTATACTCAAGGCCCCTTAATAATTTTTATTCAATGTCACTTAGCCGTTCAGTCGAGTCTCGAGCCTCCGAACTGTTCTGCTGCTTCTGGTCCTTGGCCAATTGCTTGGCATATTGAAGGGCTGCCTTGGCGTCCGCAAAGCAGGTCGGTCTGCCCGGTCCCTGGACTCTTAGTTTCGCCGGGTAGATTAATGCTTACTTTGTGCCCGTTTGCTGGAAGATTTTCTTGGCTGGGATAAATTCTCTTCGGGCTGCCTGCACCTGCAAGGTGAAATCCGGATATAGCGCTATGTTGTTGCCTTCATATTGTATTGCGCTCATGTCTTTCGCCAATCGAAGTATGGTGTCCCGGTCCCTATAGTTCAAAATCCGCCCCAATATTGGCCTTGGTGGAGCTCCCGGTTTTGGCCTGGGCCCTAGTGTTCTATGGGCCCTCAATGAGGAACACATGGGGGAAAGCTCTTCTCCGAATAGGTCCCTCATTTTTTCAACGTAGCGGTCCATATTTTCTATATTCGTGGATTCTGCCACACCCGTAACGCGAACGTTGTTCCTCCATGACCTCGCTTCCAAATCTTCGTTCTTCTGCTGTATCACTGCAAGGATTTTGTCCATCCCTCTCACCTTCTTCTCCAGTTCCGTTTGTGCCTCTTCTGTTTCAGTCACTCGCGTTTCCAATACTCCGACTCGTCCCTCTTGTTTGTCCATCCGCCGCGTTATATTGTCCATCCTAGTGGCGAGTGAGTCCATTTTAGCATCCAACCCTTGCAGGCTCGATTTCAGGTCCAGAAACATAGATTTTATGTCTTCCGTTACCACCGGCGTCTGGCCCTCCGCACCCGCGTCCTGTTCTGCTTGCTCCGCACCAGTCTGTTTCTGCCTGGTCTTGTCAAATGTGATCTTAGGCTGCCTTGTGTCTGGTTTGCCCATGATGGTGTGTAGACCTACTCTCCTGCGACTTACGGTGGTGTGCGCGTCAGCCTAGGTGAGTTTTGCAGCAGCAGCACCACTAGAGTCGGCTCCTGGGGGGCAGTCTCCTCCGTTATCCTCTATATGCCTGTCAGCACCTGGCCCACTATCCGTGCGTGTCAGCGCCCACCGCACTCTGCAGCGCCTCTTCAGACCGTCTGATGTGCGCAGCCTGGGCTGGCGATCCCATATACTCCAGTCCGCTGGACCATGCGGATCGTGGATTTGGCCGCGAGTAGTGTGCCGGCCAGCAGATGGTATGACTTAACTAACCAAGTCTTTGGGGGCAGGGTCCCGCAGCCTCCCTCATGTGTTCATAAGAATGTCAGCATGTGGTGCCCTCGTCCTAATTGAGCGTTTCTGGATTCGCTCCGAGCCCGGAACTCCCACAGACGGTAGTGACGGCCGCTCTGTTCCCTTTGTGCAGTCCTGCGTTGTGCCAGTCCCGGCAGTGTTTCTCCCCCCACTCGATCTGCCCTTGCAAATGGCGGTGTGCGCATATGTCTCAAGCACTATCCGGTGCTCACAGGATCACAGCCAGCCCAGAGACGCGATGGCCAAGGTTCACAAAAGGGCCGCGGATGATAGGTAGGTCGCCCTTTGTTGGACGAGGTTTTCGTTCCCCGCACTTGCCGATTCGCCACATCCGTGCGCGGGCAACCCTCGGCACCTAGATTGCGGTATCGGGAGCGATTCCCAGTCCAAACAAGCCCGTCACACTCGCGGCTGCCTGATCCTGTGCTTCATCGCAGGCACTGCACCCCGAGCCGGCCCAGTCGCACTCTTTTCCTGACCTGGGTTCCACGCCGTCTTCGGGTGCTCCGAGAATCTAGTTCCCGGCTTCGGGTCTTGCTGTAGGCCGCTGCTCCGTCTCCGATCCACTTGGCCAGGTCGTCGGCTGGTAGCCTCGGAGCTTCAAACTCGGCGGGGAGTGCCTTCCGATTACTCCCGGCGGTCAGCTGGTCCGATCAGGCCGAGTCACCTCGCCAATGTGTCGGATAAATGTCGGATTTTTGGTTGGCGGAGCTGCGAGGTTAAGCAGCCATTCCGCTCGCTGGCCAAGCCACGCCCCCCTGTATTGGGATGTTAAACTACTAATAATGAGGTGAAACCATTGCCTAGACAGAATTAACATGCTGACTGCAGAATAATGACATACCAGCGCAAAATGCGTCGCATAACTTGCTTTTTCTTGCTGCATTATTAAGTTAACCCTGCTGTATAATTTGTCTCTACCCTGCAGCGTAATTCCAGTGGGCCTGAGTATGGTGTCCAGTCTGGACCAAATTATGTAACCATGAGGGAACTTCAAAACAAGGGAACGCCATGTTCAGTACCACTGCAAGATGACCACTTGCTACTATGTTTAATTTGTTATTGCAGGCATATGCATGCCATGTTTATGCGGCAGTAGGTTTTCTTTTTATACTTGTATTCTTATTTATCTTGTTTGTGTGTGTTTATTGTAGTTGTGTACGTAGATGAATACAAGAATGAGTCAGTGGGTTGATGAATGGATGCATGAGTGCTAAGATGGGTGACCTAGTGTATGTATGTATGTTTTCGAATGGCTAAACCCATCATTGTTTGGTGAGGAACTCCCATTTAAAAGCCAGTCCTGTTGACATTGCCAATGCTTGCTTTATGGACTAATAACATTGGCTTTATTTGATGACCATGGATGAAATGTAGCAGGTATTTAACATATCTGCTAAGTTTCTGTATGTCAACATTCATGCTGATCCATCCACAGAGGAATCGTTTTAATTTGAGTTTTTTGTTTTAAATAAAGCTTTTCCTATTTAATATCCGTTCTGAATTATTGTTCTCCATTGAAGCAAAACCTGCTCAATAGATTTACTTTAAACATGGTATGAAATTAGAACTCTACTGTTATTAGAACCTTTTGTAGATTTTTGTTAATCATTTTACTATTTTGTATTTTATTTATTTTTGCTAGAAAAAAGTATAGACAAGACTTTAAAGTTTTACATTGCAGCGATATCTTGGTTGTTAACATATAGATTCCCAGCAGACTTCGACACGCATAGCATTCACAGGTCCATATTTGAAAAATAATCGAATGTAATTGGAGGATGGGGCACTTTTCCCTTCGTCCAGTGCAGGATCCACAGATTCCCTGAGCATTAAAAAATCCGGGCATCCAGTTTACTGGCAGCAGCTGCAAGGTTTTACTTAGGTTGACTATAAATGATGCCAGACAGCATAACCAGCATCCTACAAAGTATTGGGGTTGTAAGAGGGGCAGGAGGCTTCCCTTAGCACTGGGAAGCATGTGGACCCATCCCAGTGGGGAAGGTATTGCCCCTCCCAAACAGACAATTTTAAATATGAAATTTGGAGACCTGAACTTGGACTCATAACCTCCTGTGCGCAGCCAAAGGCTTTGTTCAGCTGGTTTTATGGGATTGGGCTGTCTGAGGGAGCACACTGTGGACTGCTAAAGGCCATACCCAACTGACAGTGGCAAAGTGGCAAGTGCATGTCCTGCCACCGTCCTTCTTCCAGATGATTGAAGGCTATATGCAGTACATTGTGTGAACATTGAAGCTAGAGGCAGTAGATCATTAGAAAAACAAATGCAATAGGTCTCGCATTTGCAAGAGTTTAAGCTATTGGCATTGTAAATGACTAGGCCTCTTTATCTGTTTTGATAATTAACGCATAAATAAAAGGCATTGTCATTTCATCATCATCATCAAGTATCTTTATTTCGGTTAAAACAAAACCATAAAAGATGCACAAACATTTAAAAATCAGGGACCAAAATTCCAATTCGGCGCCCATTTTTCCACAATTCATTGTTCCTAATTGAGAATCCATCAGAGGCAATTGCGGTATTAAAACAATAAATACATTTTTCGATTTTTAAAAGAAGGCATATACCATTCATTAAGGTTAATACAGTCAAATATCTTACACTTGGTATACATTTAAAACGTACTTAATATAAGATTCCTACTCCTGAGGCACAGCCGGGAGCACTTTTAACTGAAAATTACGCTGATTTTAAAACTTTGTGTGTAAATAATTTGTCATTGTGATTCCCCCCTTCCTACCTGACTGAAGCACTACTGTGGGCTTAATTCGCTCTTTCCCACCGTCACGCAGCAGAGCTAACGCTGCAGCGGGAACGCCCAGTCAATCGCCACCATCAGCGAGTGAGCCGGTCCTGTGGCCACGCCCACTCGCTCAAGGCCACGCCCCTTCGCCTTCTTAAACATGTGCATTTCACGTATGCGCAGCGGACGGGCGCAGCGGGCGCGCCGAAGGCGCGCCTAAGGCAAGCCCGTCTGGGCCCGGCCGGACCCAGGCCCAGGGACTCTGCCGGATTCATCTCACGACCGTTTGGTGTACACGAGTGACATGCTCCGGGCTCTTCACCCGGAAAAAAATCAGGAGTGTCGCTATATCCACGGTGAAGGTAAACCCTTTTTCAACTGTACACGCTGTAACCCAGTTATTCAGACCCCGGGTAAGCCTGGACTACAGATAGGCCTTCTTAACTGCCGCTCCCTCCCCAGGCATGCGCATGAAACCAACCTGCTGATACAGGATCATGGTCTGGACGTACTGTTCCTCTCAGAAACCTGGCTCTCTGCTAGCTCAGATGCTGACATTGTCATCGCCCTACCCCCAGGCTATCTCATTCAAGCTCTGCACAGACCCAGAGGGAGAGGAGGGGGGTTGGCAATAATCTACAGAGAACATCTTGTCTGTAGAATCAGCAACGCCAACATTGAAGATTGCGAAAGCTGCCATTTTGCCATTCAAACCTCCCCGGTACATTCCCTTTCAGGACTATTGATTTACCGTCCTCCGGGTACACCAGGGAAATTCCTTAATGCTTTCACTGACATGGTGTCACAATTAGCTTCCTCCGCCCGTAATTTCCTCATCGTGGGCGATCTCAATCTTCACTTCACAGACCCCAAAGATATGACGGCATCCGACCTCCTTCTGGACCTTATGTCATTTAACATCCGGCTGGTCAATAACGAACCCACCCACGACAAGGGACACCTCCTGGACCCCGTCCTTACTAACATCGCGGGTATTACCACCTGTCCACCCCTTTCTCTTCCATGGACAGATCATTTTCTAATCCCTATTTCCTGGGATTTACCCATAGTACCCCCTCAAACCGCTAAAATTAAGGTTACCGACAGACGTTGGCACAAGCTTGTACCAGCTGAATGGGCCACCATTCTTTCAGACTCTATCCCTGCCCTCTCCACCGATCCTGTCACTGCCGATGAACAGTTCAACTCTTGGGTCACTTCTTCTTTAGACAAACTCCTCCCTAAAACCGCCACTCTCAAACATACCAAACGAGTGACCCCCGCTCCTTGGTACACCCCAGAGCTTAAGTCTCTGCGACAAGAATGTAAGAGAACAGAACGTTCCTGGAGGAGGGATAAGTCTAAGTCTAATGTAAAGAAGGTCGCCTACCTCACCTCTTTACAAACTTATAAGACTGCCCTATGCAAGACAAAAAGTATATTCTTTCAAGAAAGAATAGAAAATTCTGCTTGCTCCAGCAAAGAATCTTTTATTATCTTAAAAGAACTCCTTAAGGTTCCAGACCCCGGACCGAGAAATCCACCAGACCCCAAGGCAGATGAGGAAAAATGCCATCAGTTAGCTAGCTTTTTCAAAGAAAAGATCCAGAAAATCCTCGACTCGATTTCAACCACAAATTCGAGCGAGGAAAAAGAGTTCTTCAACACCCCTACCTCCCCCTGTTTATCTTCTTGGGGACAAGTGACCGCCGAAGAGGTTGAAAGCACGCTAAATATCATCAAAAGCGAATCTCCCAGGGACCCCGCCCCGCTACATATCCTCAAGAAAGTAGCACCCATTATCGTTCCCCCCTTACCCATCTTATCAACGCTTCATTGCAACAGGGAGTCATTCCCTCTAGTTGGAAGGCGGCAGTCGTCAAGGCGCTATTAAAGAAACAATCTTTGGACCCTGTGGACCTGGCGAACTACAGGCCAATTTCCCTTCTCCCTGGGACTAGCAAGATTGCCGAAAAACTTGTGAATAGGAAACTATCACAATTTCTGGAAACCAATAATCGGCTAAAAAGCTCGCAGACAGGTTTCCGCCCAGGACAGGGCACTGACCTCGCCCTCCTTGCGGCGGTGGAGGAGGCCAGAGCACTTTTAGACGCGGGAGGATCAGTGGCAGTGATCCTCCTCGACCTTAGTGCGGCCTTCTACTCCGTCAACCACCAGCTCCTTATCCATCGGCTTAGGAGGGTCGGTGTGGAAGGTACCGCACTGTCTTGGCTCTCGTCTTTTCTGGGCCAACGCTCCTTTCAGATCTGGGAGAATAACACCCGCTCCTCCGAAACACCCCTCCAATGTGGCGTGCCTCAGGGCTCCTCTCTGAGCCCTACATTATTCAATATCTACATGTCCCCATTGGAGGAGGTTGTCAACCCGTTCGGAGTAAGTATCGTCAGCTATGCTGATGACACACAATTAGTGGTGTCCTTATCTCACCCAAGTCAACAACCACGGACTTATACAACTGTCTGACGCAGATACAAGGTTGGATGAATAGCTCAGCTTTAAAACTGAACGGCTCAAAGACTGACATTCTCCTCCTTGGTCAGAAAGGGCTCTCCCTCCCACAGAACACCTGGCCACCCTGCCTGGGCTCCCCCCCAGACCCGAAACCCGAGGTAAAAAGCCTGGGTGTGTGGCTCGAAACCGATCTGTCATTCACCACACAAGCAAAAAAAGTAGCCGGGACATGCTTTGGGCTCCTCAAGTCAATGAGAAAGATTTTGCCCCTACTTCCTCCCACCTCTCAAAAACTGTTAATCCAAGGCCTGATACTATCTAGGCTAGATTACAGTAACTCCATCTACCTAGGCGCTCCTGAGGCAACATTGAACAAGCTACAAAGGATCCAAAACGCCGCTGCCCGGATCCTCACTAATACTCCTGCCAGAGCTTCGGCCAAACCAGCCTTGAAGCTTCTCCATTGGCTCCCAGTGAGAGAGCGAGTGAAGTTCAAAGCCCTTTGCCTGGCCCATAAACTGCTTCAAAACAAAGGCCCCCTTATTTTAAGAAAATTCATCAGACCATATAAAGCCCCAAGATCTCTCCGATCTGATCAGGAGTTTCTTATTATCATCCCCAGAGTCAAGAAGGCACGCTCGGGTGGAAGGCGCTTCTCGGTCCACACCGCACGCCTTTGGAACGCACTTCCCCGCGACCTGAGAACAGAATCAAATTATTTACGTTTCAGGAAGCGGTTGAAAACCCATCTCTTCCCTTAATTCTGACCTCCCCCCGCCCCCTCGTTGCCCCCTCTGACCCGCAGGTGCATGGATCTTAGCGCTGGGATACCAACGGGTGACTACGCGCTTTATACATTTTTTTAATAATAATAATTACTTCCATTTCCTAGCGGAAGAGAGAGGAGCTAAATATGCAAATTGTAAACCATACTGACACCAACTCTTGATCCCCCAAACCCGGGCTCCAGCAGCTATATTACATCAGGTAAACTAAAATGTATCCCTATATTATTAGTCTGAGACCCCGTCTCTTCGTACTATCTCCACAGAGAAAAGGTATCTGCTTACACTGAAAACAATGGATTGAGTTGTTTCACTTCTGAGGACTCTTTCAGCCTCAATGAGGTGTCTAAATCCCAGGAGGCGACAAATAGGTTTTATCCACTTCTTCCTTAAATGTGTATATGCAGGACAAAGAAATGTCACAAGTACCTCATCCTCTCTTGTGCCCACGGTACACAGTTCACACTTTACCAGGGCTTCTTTCCCTGCGTTATCCTCATTGCGCACCCATTTCGCAGTATTCGCTTTAATTTGTAGTATGCCATAGCAACATTTTAAATACAGTGAGTTTGCTACAGTTGGTAAGATCTCGTCCATGAAGCATTCAAATCTACTCACTGTTTTCATATTAAGAAACTTGAGGGTTAAAGCACCCAGCCAACTCTTGTAAATGTGAGACCTATTTCATTTTAAAGAAGCGGCCGGCATTGTCCCAGGCTGCTTGGAAAGTGAAAGCGCACGTTGAATGTTGCAGGAAAGCATGTTGTGCCTGCAGTAGTAGAAACTCATTAAAGAAAATATTGCTATAAGACATACGGTGTAAGAACAGATTAAAAGGGCCCGTCCTCATGAGAGGTTACAAATGAAGACAAGGTGGTACTAAGGAGGGACAAACAAGCCTATTAACGAATCAAAAGGCAGCATTTGCAAAGGGCAATGACACGTGCCATTGAAATATATGGGTGGAGAGTGGGCGGAGCTTCAACTCCTTACTCTAATACTGGATGCCTTGCAGAGCATACGCTGCCCAGGCTCGACCTAACAATAAATCACAGGAAAATGTTAATTATCTGTTATGATTACCGTTTGCTTATAAGACAAACATTTTGTTTTTTAAAGTGACTTTAGTTTGTAAGTTGAGGAAAAAACACTAATTTGCCAGCAATGGTTAGCAATGTACTTAACTTACTCCCAAAGCACTGCCCACTACCTTGGGCATGATGGCACAGATAACATCACCAGTGACCTCTGACAGAACTGTTGACATCTCATAGTTCATCATTCACAGAAATAATAATATCAAAATGGAAAACTCAGTCAGTGAAAGTCATTACCTGCAAAAGAAAAACGTTTCTTTCAAAGCACAGCATCTCTAGACATGGCAATTTACATTTACCAGGCAGTACATCTAGGTGAAACTATTAGGAAAATCCACCTTATTATTTGTGTATTGAATGGTCTAAGAATACAAAGTCAACCTTTCAACGTGCTGCTGACCACAGTGAACAGTATGCTTTTTTGTCAATGAGAATAAGGCCTGACTTAAGGCCAGTAGCTGTCCCGCTCCCTTTTTGCTTATCGCTAAAAGCTGAACTCGAGCCTTCATACCTACACTAGATCTGGGTGCAGAGACTGTGCAAAGGTCAGGCCCTGCCCTCAACCCTACAACAATTGGTTGAATGCAGAGGATAGTGGGTTATGTTCATGTGTTGTCTGTAAAGAAAAAAGAAATAAAAAATATATCTATCTATATCTTTTTTTGGGGTGGGTGAATATCCCCCTCAAGGAATATTCAGAACCTTTGTCAGGGTGAATACTCAGTCACTTTAATTAACCTGAGCTCACTCACTTGGTAGCTATAGCACAAAGCAGACCGGCGTAATGCGTAATGTATTTATGCAGTGCCAAAACAGTAATTAAAGTCAAAATGCAAACCAATAAAAACCCCAAACCACATTAGAAAAATCGAGTAAATTTAATAAACATAATGACTTCAAACTTCACAAAAATCCAATAAGGAGAAATGTGGAAAAGTAAATTTTGCCATGTTCTGTGTCCCTACGTGTCATCCATCATATGTTATGTGTGCATGATTAAATATGCATATGTATTCCCCATGTTCGATTCAAGACGCAATTATAGTTGTGTCCACCTCTAATATGCCAGTTTCCAGTCCTCGTGAGTACTACGAATATCAGGCCTATGTAAAGCTACGTTGCCACGTTTCTCAGTGTGCACGTTATTCCATTGTAAAGTCCCCGTTTCTAGGCCTCAGAAGGGCCTGGACACCAGATTCAGCTCCTGTCTCCTGAAGCCTCGCTGAGGAGCGATACAGCCCCCACCTGTATCCTCGACCCTTCACTTACTTCCTGCCTCGCAGTGCCCGGTTCAGCTGGCTCTGCCTCTGAGTCTGCCAAAAGTATGTTATAGTTCCAGTTATCAGTTCAGTCCTCCTTCTCTGCATTCCTAAGCTACTGAATCGCATCAATAGTTTCTGTCATTGTCTAGCCTTCACGTCTCCACGTTAGAGAAATACTGCATTTAATGGTCATCTAATATTCTTCATCACGCACTACATGTAGAATAATGCATGGTCCAGTCTTAGAATCAAGTTAGCTTTTCCCCTCCTGACTTATAGTTTATATCAACATGTTCTCTAAACATCAGATACTAGATACTGTTTAGGTACATGTCGCCCTGACTCTCCAGACTTCAGTCTCTGCTCCTAACACAGAGTTCATAGCCCCCAGCTTCTCCTAGTGATACGTCATTGCTAGTTTGCGCGCACCACCAGGTTAGAGGTCCCGGCTCCTCAGGTAGCCCCCTCCATGGTTTCCGCCCCATTCATGACATATTCTGTTACGTTTGCATCACACGTCTATGTATACGCCCTGTTACACCTCTTTTTACCCTTATCTTTCGCGACTGCTACGCGTCACGCCTTCTGCTCCACCCACTGCTACGCCTACTGCAATGTAATGCTATGTGTTTGCGTTATGTATATATACTCATGTATTGTTATTAAAAGTCAGCGCGCTCATCCCAGACCCACCCCCAGCAGCTGCTGGGCCCTGTCATCCTATTCCTATGC
The DNA here is from genome assembly GCF_964261635.1 of Lissotriton helveticus. NCBI lineage: Eukaryota > Metazoa > Chordata > Amphibia > Caudata > Salamandridae > Lissotriton > Lissotriton helveticus. The sequence goes on from NC_136068.1 coordinate 1,192,542,387, forward strand.
AGGTTGTCCTGTTCCTGTCCTTATGCTATATTAAACCTGCAAAAACTCCTACTACCTCGAATCTTGACTCTTATTTATTGAGCTATCTGTTATGATATATGTCTAGTCAAAAAGAGAGGTATTATTTATTTATTTACCACATAATGGCGCCCGAATAGGGACTTGCCCTTTCCCCACGCGTCGGTGAAGCCACGCCGACCCCCTGACCCTCTGCAGTCGTGACGGAACTCTTCTGTGCACCGGCAGATATTTCTGCTTCAAGTATCCCTCAGGCCCACGGAGGAGACGGAGGAGGCGGTCCAGCATCCAAACGAGACGGTGGAGGAACGCGGCGAGTCCCGACCAGAGCCCAAGCCAAGAGTCCAAGGTCCGAGGTATCCGGAGGCCCACCCGTAACTGAAGTCCGAAGTTCGTCGTCCGTCGTCATAGCAGTCCAGTCCAGTCCGAGGTTTTCCGTTCTTGCTGCCCGGTGAGTACCATTACTGGGGTAGTATCTAGACAGGGTCAATCTAAATTGACTCTGGTCCGTGGGTTGGTGGTACACAGACTCACAAACGAAGTGTTCACCTAGGTGGATACGGGTCTTGATGCGTCCCTTTATGGGACCGGTATGTTCCGTACTGTTTCAGCAGTGCATCCAGTAACTCTAGTCTGTTCCGTTCTCGAGAAATTCTTGTGTTTCTGTTTTTCAGTATTCCAGGTAATATTCTGTCCGAACTGTTATGTTATGATGTTGTTCAATGTATTTCCAATGTCGTGGTATGCCTGAATTGTTTTCCCAGTTGTTATTGTTCCTCGTGTATTGTATTGTGTTCCGATTCAAGTTTACAATGTCTCTCTTTTCGAGATTACGTCAGCTAAAAACTAGAAAGGGTTTGTTAGAAGAAGCAGTTCCTGTTCCGCCGAGGGACAGTCCAGGTCACTTTATGTATCAGAAGCATGGCATAAGCGCCATATTGTATCTAGATTTATGGGTAGAGTATACCAAACAGTTAGAAGAAAAGTATAGATGGCCCGTATCGGGTACATGGGATGCCGAATGCATCATGCGAGTAGAAGAAGCATTATGGAAAAAGAAAGCCAGACAGTCACAGAAAGATGCCATCGAGTTATGGCGCAAAGAAGCTCATAAAAGAACTGAAAAGGAAATCAGAAAGTCAGAATTAAGTAGAGAATCCTTAGAACGAGCACAAGAAAAAGAACTAATCGAGATAGGTGAACAAGTCAAAGCCGAACAGTCAGACAGACAGAGGCATGCCCTTATTAGGGGTATGTATCCTCTCCTTGCCGAGGGCTTGCCAAAAACGACCCCAGAGGCATCCAGTAATTTCCCGCCACCATTAGTTCCGACCAAGCTACGTCACAAACAGACCGCAGCTGATATTTTTATTTCGTCCTATTTGGACGACACAGTCCCAGAATATGCAAATCCTGTTCGCGCTCCGCCAGTCCCTGTAAACCAGGCACTTCCCGCTTCTCCAGACACCGGAGTACCTGTTACGGTACCCCCGGTCCAGCCCGCCATACAAGTCCAGCCTGCATTTCCATTCCCCACTCTGCCAGGACGAAGAGCCTCAGTAGACGACTCCAGTTTAGGGGCCGCAGGAGGAGGTCCTCCTCAAACCCCGCCGCCACACAAGCGTTTAACGACAGCCGAATTACATGCACAAGCGTCACAGCGTACGCCTAGACATCAGACTGTAGCAGAAATAAGAAAATCCCTTGCAGAATGCTGTTATGATCCAGTCCCAGGCGAGGATAATATGGTTTTATATTCATTCCGCGTAAGAAAGGTGGCCGAGTATCTAGTCACCTTACCGAATATGAAAGAAGATCTAGACAGAATATATCGTTTCATCCGTACAGGGGATGATCCAGAAAGCATTAGCGAGGCCATGTCTCAAAGGAAAGCCGAGATCCAGCTCATGATATTAAAGTTTCTGATCAATTGTCTAATAAGAGAACAAGATTACCCGTCTAAAGATCCGGCCGAAATGAGAACCCTGACAAGGTGGAGTGATAATATAGCCGAGGGTAAGCACAAGACCGTCGGTGCTATGGAGAGTATGTACAAGAAAATCCGTAGAGAAATAATAAAGATACACGAACAACGTAAAGCAGCACAAGTAAGCGAGAAAGAAAGTAACTCTGATACTGAAGAGGTAGAGGACGAGAATCCCGCCAGAATAGCGTATGTAGGAAAATCTAGATTTCCAGATCGCCATTTACGCCTAGAACACAAGTCTATTTTTCATTCTCCAGCACCAGAACAAGGTTCACTAGAACAAGTATTCCAAGCTACCGATCACATTCTGAAATCACGAATCGGTTACAGTGAGTTAAGTACCATGCATGAACAAGAACTAGCCCGATCAGCAGTCCGATGGATTACTGATTCTACCACTTTTCCAGACGAAATAGTGGCACAAATGTTTCTGAAAATGCCCCCAGCCGAACAACGACTGGTGGGTATGTATATGATCCAGCACCTCATTACTTTGTATGAGGGTCAGCACTCTGATCCAGGCCCGTTACATGATGTCCTGAACGAGTTACTCCAGTATAGATGGAAAGGTCTAGGTACCGATTTAATTAGTGTCATTCTAGAACAGCGTCACAAATATAGAACGTTTTTGAACCCGCATTTTGTTCATGCCTCACCTCCAGAAGGTAAACCATTTTACATGGAGAGACAGAATCCGTTACGAGAAGTCCACCCAGTTAAAGGAACGGGTGGCGAAATGCAGCGAGTGTTTGTATACACTCCAATTACAAAGATGGAACTCCTCGAGATGAAGAAATTAATTCCCTGTCATGACAAAGATCCAGCAGGGTTCCATAGAGAATTAAAAGACATGCTCCGTATGGGAGAATACACATATCCAGATATAATTAAAATGTTAAAGGTTCTGCTGCCCGCAGGGGTGTATGAAAAGCTCAAGGAAAAAGAATGGGAGGTGGGAGAGAAAAAGATCGATTGGGCAGTTCTAGAAGCTGAAGACAAGGCACGAGTACCAGGTACCGGTCTTGGAGATAAATGTAAAGAATTACCAGAATTATTAATACAAGTTTTACCTAGATTATTGACAACGAGAAAAGAAGACTGGGATGCAATCTCAGCCTGTAAACAGAAGCAAGAGGAGGATATTAGTGATTTTTATTCTAGATTTGAAAAATGTTTCAGTATCAACAGTGGCCTCAAGACAAGTAGTGAGTCATACCCTCACCTTTTTGTTACTAAATTAGTCGAGAATTCAAGTCCACCAATGAGTTTTGAAAGTCGAAAGTACCTGGCAAGCTAATACCCCGTCCCAGATGTTGCAGATGCTTCAATATCACCAGAATAGAATCAGAGAAGAACAAGAACACGAGAGAAAACGTATGAAAGATACGAAAATGAAAGTACTAGTTGCACAATCTGTTCCTCAAGACAGTCAGAAGAGGGGTCCGAATCAAGCCAGTCATCCTGCAGCTCCCGTTAAAGGGAACTGCAATTATTGTAAACAGCCAGGTCATTTTATAAACGAGTGTGCAGTTCTGAAACACAACATAGCTACTGGTAAGACTAAAGAAAGACCACGTCCGCCTAGACAAGAACAAGTTTCACAGATTCCTCAGCCACAGAATGCACAACAGACAGTTACCGCACCGCAGCCTATTGCTGCAACACAGCATGTTACATCGCAGATGTACCAGTATGCACAGTCTGAGTATCCAGAGTACCAGCAGTATTCATGAAACAGCCTAGAGAGGGAGGTAGGCTTGCCTCTCATCGAGATACCTGTAGATCAAGAAGGTCCCTATGTTCACAGTCAAGTATTAGGGAAAGACAGAAAGTTTTTGATTGATACAGGGGCAAGTAGGACCACAATTAGTCACGCCGAAGTTCCAGGGGCTCCGCTCTCAGGCTCAAGAAATGTTTCCCTTGGATTTTCAGGAAAACCTATCGTAAATGAGATTTCAAAGCCAGTTACTCTAGAAGTAGGTCCATTGTCCCGCACTACTGATCTGTTACTTACTAAGTCATGTCCAGAAAACCTATTAGGCATTAAAACACTGAAAGAGTTAGGTGCAGTTATATGCTGTTCCCCAGAGGGAATACGATTGTTCCTACGTGACTTCAAGGGTCACTATGTATTACGTGATTTTGATTCAAGACTGTCCAATGTTCCGCAGCACTTATGGGCGCAAGGTCCAACTGATGTTGGTTATATGCAAATCACACCCTATCGTGTGACTCTCAAGCCAGGTGTAGTGTTACCACGAATCAGACAGTACAGATTGCCACCTGAGGCTGTAGCAGCCTTATCCAAAATTATTGACGAGCTTATTGCTCATGGAATGGTTGTAGAAACGGACTCCAATGTATGTAATTTTCCGATCATTCCAGTCATGAAACGTACTGATCCAAATGCACCCCCAGTATATCGATTAGTGATTGACCTACGAGAGCTTAATAAATGTATTATTCCGCAGTACCCAGTTGTCCCAGATATCTCTTCCCTATTGACAGCCATTGATTCCGAAGCCACGTTCTTCACTGTCATAGACCTCAAGAACGCATTTTTCAGTGTTCCTATTCATCCAGACAGCCAGTTCCTTTTCGGATTTTGTTTAAATGGAAGGAGCTATATGTTCACACGGGCTCCTCAAGGTTTCACAGAAAGTCCTAGTATTTACAGTCAAGCACTCAAGAGACAATTAGACAACATTCACATGCCAACTGACACTGCCCTGCTCCAGTATGTCGATGATCTACTGATCACAGCCCGTTCTGAACGTGCTTGCGAGCGAGCATCACTGACAGTTCTGTATTTCCTAGCCGAGATGGGGCACAAGGTGTCCCCTTCTAAGCTTCAATTCTGTGTCCAGCAAGTGGTCTACTTAGGACACTTACTGTCCAAGAGGGGTAGGCAGTTGACACCAGACCGTATCCAGTTGATAGCGAGTCTTCCTCAGCCCAAGACCCAGAAGGAGGTACGTGCTTTTATCGGCCTCACTTCTTACTGCAGACAATGGATTCCCCAGTATGCATTTCTAGCCAAGCCACTGATACAGTTAACGACACAGGAGGCAGCCGTATCGACTGTCCTCCCTTGGACATCTGAACATACACTTAGTTTCAATGAGTTAAAAAAAGCCCTATGCCAAGCTCCAGTTCTAGCAACACCGAACTACAGTAAGCCTTTTACACTTTTCGTCACTGAACGTGAAGGTACAGCATTATCTGTTCTCACACAAGATCAAGCAGGACAATACAAGCCCTGTGCTTATTTTTCGAGCACATTAGATCCTGTAGCCCAAGCTCTGCCTGCGTGCCTCAAGTCAGTTGCAGCCACAGCACTAGCTATCAGACAAAGTGATTCCATAGTCTTAGGACACTCCTTGACAGTACAAGTTCCACATTCTGTGGAAGTTCTTTTGAACCGAACACAAACTCAGCACTTGACAATCGCACGTTTAACAGGTTATGAATTGACACTGTTCCAGCCACACATAGAAATCAGACGCTGCAACATCCTGAATCCTGCTACACTGTTACCATCAGTTAATTCAAATCCAGCCACACATGATTGCGTGGAAGTAGTTAACATTACGACAAAGCCAAGACAAGATCTGACAGATACTCCGTTACCAGACCCCGACCTGACACTTTATGTGGATGGTTCATGCCTAAGAACTAGTACAGGAGAACTAGTCGCCGCGTATGCAGTGACTACTGACACTGAAGTTATTGAAACACACCGTATTGATAACCTGTCCGCTCAAGCAGCAGAGCTAGTTGCTCTGACACAAGCCTGCATACACGCCAAGAACTTGAAAGTTAATGTTTACACAGATTCACGTTACGCATTTGGAGTTGTACACGACTTCGGAGTGCTCTGGCAGGAGAGAGGTTTCATGACTTCTCATGGAACCAAGATTCAGCATGGTCTCCTTATTCAAGCTCTGTTAGATGCCATACACTTGCCGACATCTATTGCTATCATGAAGTGCAAAGCACATACGAAAGTTACTGACATTATTTCTCAAGGTAACGATCTAGCAGATCACACAGCCAAGCTTACAGCACAGACTCTAGACATTCCAGTTAACATGACACACACTCCAGATCCGATCACATGTATGACAGTTAAGGACCCTACACAAGATGTCATAGAAAGAAATGGTCCGAACAAGGAGGGGTCCAGACAGATCAAGGATGGTTAACGAAGGGTAGAGCCACATGGTTTCTCCCCGACTCTATGGTTCAAGTCATTATTAATACCGCACATAGTCCAGCACATTTAGGAGAAAAAGCTATGTTAGACAGTATCCAGAACATTTGGTTCAACAAGCATTTACGAGCTGCAGCCAAGCAGAAAGTCCGTACCTGTATGATATGTTGTCAGTTTAATCCAGGTAAAAGTGTCCCGGTGGAACAAGGTGGATTCCAGCCCCCTGACCACCCTTTTGAAGTCCTCCAGATGGATTATATTCAGATGGAGCGATGTCGAGGTTTCAAGTATGTCCTTGTAGTTGTATGCGCTTTGTCCAGGTGGACAGAAGCATATCCAGTTCCAGATTACACAGCCGCGACCACTGCCAAGCAGTTGGTTCGTGAGTTCTTCCCTCGTTACGGACTCCCTAGGGTCGTATATTCTGACAACGGCCAGCCATTCTCATCTGAACTCATGAAGCACGTTTCCCTGTTGTTAGGGTACCAGTGGAAGTTTCATTGTGTACGCCACCCTGAAGCAGCCGGTCTCGTAGAGAGACATAACCAGACCCTGAAAATCCGTATTGCAAAAATATGTAAAGAAAAGGGTGTGGACTGGCTAGTAGCTCTGCCAGTCGCTTTATTTTATATGCGCATGGTCGCACATTCCAGATCAGGTCTGTCCCCGTATGAGGTCGTATTCGGCCGCCCCCCTAACATGTGGGGTACTCCTAGACCCCGAAGTATTACCGATGTTTCAAGTAATATGCTGACAGATTACCTAGCTTCCTTGATGTCTGCCCTCAACTCATGTCAATCACAGGTTGCTGCCGCATTTCCAGACAATACCGAGGTGGCACCGCATGAAATCGTTCCAGGATCCATGGTGATGGTCCGCAACTTTGACAGATCAAGTCCGCTGGAGCCTCGTTGGAAAGAGCCCCGACAGGTCCTCCTCACCACCCGTACAGCCGTGAAGTTGGAAGGACGCAAAGGCTGGGTGCACCTTTCTCATATTAAACTTTTTAATGGACTGAAACCCGTCTTAAAGAACATTTCCCAGGATTTGAAGGATTGCCAAAGCATTGTTCTCAAGGACCGTCCCGCAAAAGACATTGCTACAACCCCTCCCCTGTTAGAGAAAACTCCGCAACAGGAGTACAAGCTAAAACTCCGGTCTAGTAAAATAAGTCAGTCAGTTTGATTGTCTAAGTCCTCCCCTAGGTGAAACGGTTAGACTGTTTCTGACATGTATAAAATAGACCCCCATAGTGAGAGAGTTAGTCAAAACTCAATCCGATGTATTGTTTTTCTATGTTTCATATTGTTTCTCAGCCTTATGATTTCCTGCACCAGTTATGCATTTTTTCTTGTATTTCCCAGTTCTTCATGTAAATAAGTCTGCTAATGCTACAGTAGAGCACACGTTTAGTGATCTGCCTCCTCATGAACTCTCTTACCGCCTCGCTATGCGAAATAACTCATTCATCCGCATGTTACATTACTCACACCAGACCAGCAATGCCACTAATTGTTGGGTGTGTGGTCGACTCCCCCCTTTCCAGACACCGAAGGGAGTCCTGCCACTTTTTCCTTATCCATTTTCACATAATGGTTCGTGTGGAGCATGGTCCACGTTAACGTCATCCTCAACAGATATGTCTTTTCTTAACAGTACATGTTTTCCAGACAAGCAAGGTCTCCCCCACAGAACAGGTTTAGATCTAGAAAATGAAGTGTATAATTTAGGTAATTATTCGTCGAATTTCATGGTCCTGAATGTTCAGTCTGATACTACTCCAGACTTACCTGCTATTTCAGTACTACCAGTCAAAGGCGAATTATGTGTCCGAAATAAGGGTTCCATACACGTAGGACATAGTGAATGTACTACTATTGTCAAGTATAGTGACAGTGGGAAATCTATCTTTAAAGCTTCACGTCATTCTTATTTTATTTGTGGTCAAACCGCATATGTTCGTCTGCCCCTCGATTGGGAGGGAACCTGTTACATTGCCTTCCTACTGCCACCAGTTTTCCTAGCCCCACCTGATTATCATAGAAATACACATCTAGTACACATTAGACATAAAAGGGAGTCCCCAATTGTCGATTATACTGAAACTGCTCTAGAACAGTATACAGATTTCAACAGAGGTTTCTTTTTCTTTATAGGACCTATCCAGAATAGTAAACTGATCCGTAGGTTAACCAGAACCCTCGAAGCTGTAGTAAATGAGACTGCCTCTGCTCTAGGTAACTTAACCGAAGAGCAATCTGCTATGAGATTTGTCGTTTTACAGAATCGTCTCGTCCTTGACGTCATACTGGCCGATAGGGGCGGGGCCTGTAGAGTCATCGGATCTAGTTGCTGCATTTTCATTCCAAATAACGCGCCGTCTGTTTATTCAGCTATAACCAGACTCCATAAAATTGCCCATCTGATACACCAAGATCCAGGCACCTGGACATGGTCCGGTTGGTTCTGGAATATAATTTCCGCATGGGGATGGAAAATATTGTCCTTTCTAGGTATTGCAGTAGCGATCATATTCAGCTGCTGCCTCTGTATACAATGTGGCCCTGCGATTTGCGGCATTTGTGCTACCTCTTGTATTCCTAGTCCCAAGCCCCGTTCTAAATCCCGTTCCAGGATAATTCGAGACGAGCAAATGATACTGTATGAAATGATAGACGGTATCATGAAAATTGATGTTTCCTGATGGAAACGTAGTGACAAGGAGGGAATGTGGAAAAGTAAATTTTGCCATGTTCTGTGTCCCTACGTGTCATCCATCATATGTTATGTGTGCATGATTAAATATGCATATGTATTCCCCATGTTCGATTCAAGACGCAATTACAGTTGTGTCCACCTCTAGTATGCCAGTTTCCAGTCCTCGTGAGTACTACGAATATCAGGCCTATGTAAAGCTACGTTGCCACGTTTCTCCGTGTGCACGTTATTCCATTGTAAAGTCCCCGTTTCTAGGCCTCAGAAGGGCCTGGACACCAGATTCAGCTCCTGTCTCCTGAAGCCTCGCTGAGGAGCGATACAGCCCCCACCTGTATCCTCGACCCTTCACTTACTTCCTGCCTCGCAGTGCCCGGTTCAGCTGGCTCTGCCTCTGAGTCTGCCAAAAGTATGTTATAGTTCCAGTTATCAGTTCAGTCCTCCTTCTCTGCATTCCTAAGCTACTGAATCGCATCAATAGTTTCCGTCATTGTCTAGCCTTCACGTCTCCACGTTAGAGAAATACTGCATTTAATGGTCATCTAATATTCTTCATCACGCACTACATGTAGAATAATGCATGGTCCAGTCTTAGAATCAAGTTAGCTTTTCCCCTCCTGACTTATAGTTTATATCAACATGTTCTCTAAACATCAGATACTAGATACTGTTTAGGTACATGTCGCCCTGACTCTCCAGACTTCAGTCTCTGCTCCTAACACAGAGTTCATAGCCCCCAGCTTCTCCTAGTGATACGTCATTGCTAGTTTGCGCGCACCACCAGGTTAGAGGTCCCGGCTCCTCAGGTAGCCCCCTCCATGGTTTCCGCCCCATTCATGACATATTCTGTTACGTTTGCATCACATGTCTATGTATACGCCCTGTTACACCTCTTTTTACCCTTATCTTTCGCGACTGCTACGCGTCACGCCTTCTGCTCCACCCACTGCTACGCCTACTGCAATGTAATGCTATGTGTTTGCGTTATGTATATATACTCATGTATTGTTATTAAAAGTCAGCGCGCTCATCCCAGACCCAGCCGCTGCTGGGCCCTGTCATCCTATTCCTATGCAGGTTGTCCTGTTCCTGTCCTTATGCTATATTAAACCTGCAAAAACTCCTACTACCTCGAATCTTGACTCTTATTTATTGAGCTATCTGTTATGATATATGTCTAGTCAAAAAGAGAGGTATTATTTATTTATTTACCACAGAAACGTAGATAAGAATGGTTTAAGTAGATATGGCACCAAAAGGCACAAAGTGCCCATGATCGTCCATAGTCGTGGTTTACCGGCACCAAGGTGTAATTTGAGGATTAGCATGGCTCTGATACACCAACAAGGTTGTCCTAGGCAAAGATTTTACCTTCTGGCCCAATTTATATATTGCGAAGGTCAGTCAGCACTCTGCCAGAGCGCCAGAGTATTTTGCTCCATTGCCCTGGCAGAAATCCTGACAACCAATTTAGAAATGGCCAATATTTGTATGTTTTTACTGCCCCTTACAGCCAGGGTTTCCTTAGCAGTGATATGCAGAAAGAAATGACTATATGACTGCCCATATAAATTGGTCAGAAGGGCATTTAGCCAATTTTCCAATGGTTGGGTCGTCTGATTAGTCTTTACTGTTGCTAAACTGTGGTCACAGGGTGTCAGGCAGAGGCCAAAAGCAGAGTACAGTTCAGGTCCAGTTGAAACTGGTCAGCTGGTCTCTTCCAGATAAAACCTCTTGTACCTTGGTGTATTCCTGTGACTTGAACAGGAGGTCAACCCTAATACCCTTGGAGTCCGCTTCTTCTTCCTAGATAGAAGAGGGGGAAAGGCCAGTCCTTTGGGTGACAGATAGCAGGTCCAGTCCTCTTTTGATCTTTTGCTGGTCCAGAAAGGGTTCTGAAGTGGGTACCTGGAATTGCCAAATGTATGCTTAGCACAAGTTGGCGGGTGGGAATGACTCCTGGCAATGCCCTAACCAAGGAGGTAATCCTACCCACTTTGAGCATTTCAAAATGGTGACTAAACTTGGAGTGTGAGATCTAGGGGTGTGTGTAGGAAATGCGTTATGATAATCCTAATGTCCTCCCATATCGAACACTAAAATCCAGTTTTAGGTAGGCACTCTAACCACAATAAACCCAAAGACCGACCGTCTGGTAGGACACAACAGAGTCCTTCAGTAACCAGACAGCACATCGTCAAGAATTGTCTTGGCATACTTTTCAGTTCCCATTCAAGTGTCCCCCAAGGGTCATATGTAAACCTAGCAGACCTATCCAGCAGAATTTGAAACTGAAGCGGGATTGGTCACTGTGGTGTTAAAAAGGATGGCCACAGCCCCCACTCCACATAATCTGAGTTCACCATTCAGGTCAGCCTTTTTGCACCTGGGAGGCACTTCACACCAATTGAAGGCTAATCACTGCACTGGAAGCTGGCAGGGGCTCATGTTACTTTTTTAAAACTTCAAGCACGTAAGGGGTAATTGTCTAAAAGTTACTTTTCCCTTAATATTTATTAAAAATCGAACTCCACCATTTTTAGGTTTTGCCTCGGCAATGCGTACGAAGTACGCATACGCTAGCAAAATCTTATGTAATTTCTCTGTGGGGTCGGGTATCCGCCCCCTCCTCCCATTGGCTAGCTCCATAAATGGAGGCTAGCCATTGGGAGACGGCTCTGTCCATCAATCCCAGACCAGATTCGGGGGCGTTCCCGAGAATTTTTCCCTTTTGGTGACGTCAGCCGAAAGCCTGTTCTCGGGAACGCCCCCGAATCTGGTCCGGCATTGACGCCACCCGGAAGAAGTCCAGGTGAGTGCTTGCTTTTTATTTTGCCCGTTCCCACCCCCTCTCCCGCTCTCCGTGTCTCCGGCCCCGTTCCCACCCCCTCTCCCGCTCTCCCGCTCTCCAGGTCTCCGGCCCCGTTCCCACCCCCTCTCCGGCTCTCCAGGTCTCCGGCCCCGTTCCCGCCCCCCTCCCGCTCTCCGTGTCTCCGTGTTTTTGAAGTTCATTAAAATGCCCAGGAATCGGCACATGATGTCACTCAGCCCTGGCAGGGAGGGACATGACCATTCAGGCCGGGCTGCGTCTACTTCAGAAAACTACCTGCTGATGCAATTGGTGTCTGTGATTTTTTTTATTTTTACTTTTTTAATTTTGGGGGGGGGAAATGCTGCATTGTGGAGAGCACTTTCAGGAGAGACCGCATCATAAATAGAAAAGAAGGAAACCAAGCCGCATCCAGACATGGAAGCCTTCTTTTTGTTGCAACTAAAGCTCTGAAACTGATTGTGTCATTGATAATGTAGCATTGCTCTCTCACCGGAGGACCTGCGCTTCGGACGCATCAGGATGTTGTCAGCTTGCTTCTCACCCTGGCCCGTCCCCCATGTTCGGTCAAGTCTGTCTCTCTCGCCCTTCTGTGTTAGCCTCTTAAGATGTGTGGTAAGGCTCGTGGAAGGATGTGGACATGCACACTGACCACAGGAGGCACGTCCTCTCCCCACATGCCCCTCGGTCTGCCACCAAAGGTTCCGCTCAGAGCTGCCATTTGGGGGCTGCAGTTTGTAAAGCAATAACGCCTTATCAGACACCTTTCCGGAGGACGCGGTGATAAGGACTGGGGAGAGGCGCTCGAAGGTATTGAGCTGGACAGGGAGCTATCCTCAAACCGCCTGACCTCGGTGCTCCGGCCCATCAGCACCACTGTCTGAGGAATCGTTTGTTTCTTTGTTGGATGCCGAATAAGTGTGAATTTCGGACGCGAGCACTCATCAATGCAAGCCAGCGACGACTTGAGCATATGCAACAGGGACAGAAGCCGGGATGTCCTCACAGGGCCTCCGTCCACAGGGTCGCTGCCATAGATGGACAGCACGAAACATGACATTTTGCACAAACAACGTACCAGGGACATGCTAGGTTTTCCTATGTCTCATGCAGTTTTGGGTTCACATGGAATTATTGCGGGGTGGGACAGTCAAGGCGATGAAGAATATCACTCTTTCTGGTTTTCAGTGAATGCAGTTTTCAAGGAAAAGGTTAGTATGTATGCAAATATTCCAGTATTCTACCATCCTACAGCACACTTTGCCAGGCCTTTTTGTTGCTCAGCTCTAATCAGAGAACCACAGTGCAATGCACCGAATGCTGAGAGGCTGCCTGCCGCTCAAGAGCATGCACGGCAGACGTGAGGTGGCATGATTTGAATGGGCTGCCGATCTTCACCTTGTGACTGCAGTTTGTGTTATCTCCATTCAGTGCCAGTGGGGCCTGGATACAGCCCCTGCACACCCTTAGGGTTTGCACTTGATTGGAAAACGCCTCAAGTTTTAGACGGGATGGGTCTGTCCGACATCTGCAGTGAACTCCACAGGTCATTTGTTTCCACAGCAGTCCGTGCCTGTTCCTTATGTGGGCCTGTGCATCTGACCTCTTGCAATAGCGCCTCTGGAGGTGTGACGTCAAAGAGTCGAGATGACATGGGGTTGGATTGCTTTTAATGATTTTAACGATTGCGATCTAGGTACTTTCAGAGGCACTGGTACATCTTCCGTTTATTGGTGTATTATGGAAGCAATAAGATGTGTTGTGAAAAAGGAGGCCTTTCTCCTCATGGGTTGAAACCCTCCATTGCACGCTTTGTACAGTGCATTAATTGGACGCCCCTCCCCTTTCGGATTTTCACGGTTTGAAGTTAAGACATTGTTGGCGGCTGACCCTCCCCCATGTAATGCTGGACATGCCATGCGTTCTGGCCAGATCTCTTCACTGTTGCGCCTTTTCACGTTAATAGCAGACCTTTACTTAGATTTTTGCCGACTGTTGTTGTTCGTGCAATAACACGCTGTCCATCCTCTCTACATTCTAGTCCCAAACCCTGCACCCGGGACCAGTGTCACATGCTCCTGTCTCCCACCTCTGCCCCCTAGTACCTGTGTCTCCATGCGTCTGTCCGCCCTGTGCCAGCCTTTCCTGTCCAGACAACCCCGTCACTTGCTCAGTCCTCACCTTCATGAACAACTTCCTCTTCGCTCCTCCCACTCCCTGTGGCTCCATCACTCGCTCTTCCCTTTCACCGCACTCTCCTTCTCTCACTGCCTCTCTCTCTTCTGCTCATACTCTCATCCCGTCACTCGCTCTTCCCTTTCACCGCACTCTCCTTCTCTCACTGCCTCTCTCTCTTCTGCTCATACTCTCATCCCGTCACTCGCTCTTCCCTTTCACCGCACTCTCCTTCTCTCACTGCCTCTCTTCTGCTCATACACTCATCCCGTCACTCGCTCTTCCCTTTCACCGCACTCTCCTTCTCTCACTGCCCCTCTCTTCTGCTCATACTCTCATCCCGTCACTCGCTCTTCCCTTTCACCGCACTCTCCTTCTCTCACTGCCTCTCTCTCTTCTGCTCATACTCTCATCCCGTCACTCACTCTTCCCTTTCACCACTCTCCTTCTCTCACTGCCTCTTTCTTCTGCTCATACTCTCATCCCGTCACTCGCTCTCCCTTCAACACACTGTTAACTCTCTCCAATGCACCACTCTCTCACCCTAATTTGTTTTTCCTTCTTGGCTCTATCTCTATTCATTATCCCTCCCAGACTCCTCCTGATTCTATAGAGCACTTTTCAAAACATTTTGTAACCATCGTCCATTTGCCTGAGATTACGCTATTGGCATTGTAAATGACAATGCCATTAATTTATCTGTTTTCAAAACGAACACATAAATACACAATTTGTCATTGACAATGCCAATAGCTCTAACTTTGTCAAAGGCAAAACCATTGCATTGTAAATGCTTGTTTAAATAGCTAATAAAAAGAGTGATTTAGTTATTTCTCTAGCTCATCTCATTCCTGAGATACAGTATTAGTATTTAAATCTGTATTCTGGTTTTCTATACCTTTGTGAACCTTTGTGTTCTAGTCACTGAAAAGACAAGTGAACATTCCATTTCTACATGCCATGCTTTTAAATACCATGAACCCTGCCTTGTGGGCTATAAGGCCTACATAGAGGTTACTTGTTAATGTTTAAAAGCGAGATTTTTACCTGCCAATATGGCCTTTTTTGACATGTCGATTTGCAGGTTTTACAACACTCAGGTCAGGCTACAACAGTAGGCCTGACACCTTGTTTGCACTGCCACTGTAGTGAATGGCACAATGGGTGTTGAAGTCTACTAGTGGCATTTAACTTTCAGGCCCCGGGTACACTTTGTACTATATAACTATATACTAGGGACCTGTCAGCAAGTTGTCAGTTGGAGATGTGACAATTCAACAATGTTTAAAGGGAGAGTATCGGCACTTTACTTCCGATTATGGGGTAAAGACCACAGAGTTCTAAAGCCAGAAAATATAAAGGGTCCAGCAAAAGGTGGAGAAAAGTAAAGGGTGACCACACAGAAAAGGTGGGCTTCCTACATTGTCTTGGCACCATGGCTGGCTGACGCCCTGACCCTTTGCATACACAGAACCCCAAAGCAGTGCCATGAGTAGTGGGTTATGCAGGCACACATGATCGATGAGGAGATAGTTGATAATAAAAAATAGCACATATCACAGCTTCAATGATGTCAGTGTGTGAGCTCATGAGCAGTGCATTGGGAGCGTGTTATGGTTCCATTGCTAACCATAACTGGCAAAACTCAGTGGATTTTGACTGAAAATGCTAAATTCAACTCCTATTGAACTGTTGTTTTCAGCTA
The DNA here is from genome assembly GCF_964261635.1 of Lissotriton helveticus. Lineage (NCBI taxonomy): Eukaryota > Metazoa > Chordata > Amphibia > Caudata > Salamandridae > Lissotriton > Lissotriton helveticus. Next base: position 1,192,558,030 of record NC_136068.1, read on the forward strand.
AAAATGTGTCTATACATATATACATTTTCTGTAATACAGTGACATGTCCTGCAACTTTAGTTAGCAGTGCTTCAGAATGTCTTTGATACCCCAATTTATGTACCTCTGCAGCCAGTGACTTTTTTTTGTGTGTACGTGTGCCATTTTTATTGAATTTCCATGAACTCACCGAAAACAGCAGAAACAAATACAGCAACATTAATGAACTTTATTTTGAAACTGCTTTGGCCGGTGTTTTAAAGGTAACTTCTGAAGAGGTCTCCATTCATTGTCCGTCCGAGCAACTAAAAGCTATAAAATTAAAAGGGAGGGCAGGGGCAACTGACTTCCTTGATGGTGGCATGTTGATCAACTTCTGGATCTGGCTCATGCCGAGGTGACTTTAGCTGATGTTCTAACTGGTCTGCATGGGGCAGTCCTATGAGTGGGGCTGTCATATATCCGACAGTTGAGGTGGGCGTGGGGAATACCTTCTCAGAGATGTGGACTGAGGAGTATAGTATTCTTTTGCCCACAGCCGTTGGGCATGGTCCGTTCTTAATCAACCACCAAAAGTCAAAACGTTCTTGTTGTGGGTGGTAGGTCCACCCAAGCAAGTGGGTTAATGTCTTTATTAGGAGAAATGTGGGAACGCTAGTTAGTAGGAAATGTTGTTGAGCCCCACAGATGCCATGAGTTTCCTCACAGAAATGTGATGAAATCATTTATTTTAGCCAAAGTTTGATGTTTGCAGGGAATTCTGGCAGGAAACGCAAGTCACCACCCTGGAATGCCATAAGTGTCTAAGATAAAGGCCTGAAAAGAATAAACAATGGTTATCAAAAGAATACGGTCTACACTCATAAATTCTCACTATTGGTGTATTCTTTTTACTTCCACACTCACAGGACTTCATCAAATCCACATATTTCCATGTATTTTTTTTTGTTTTTTTTGTTTTGCAGAGTTTTATATAGCGTGAACTAGACCCGAACCGAATCAGGTATCAGAGCGCTTTACATATTTTTCCAGTTACGTTACATTTTTTACGTTTCCAGTTACTTTCATTTTAGGCACGGGGAGATTAAGTGATTTGCCCAGAATCACAGGAGGTTTTGGCGTCGTTACCGAGACTCGAACCCAGATCCCCAGGTCCGAGGTCGAGCGCCCTAGGCCAACTCCTCTCCCCATGTATGATACTGGAACTATAGATAAGGCCTTTATATTCCTGCATATACCTATAGATAGGGACATGGTAAGCATGCTTTCACAACCAACAACTAGATACCATCCAGTACTCTCAAGAACATTCGTATATACACAAAAACAGAATATAATGGGGAAGAAACTCAAATAACTAGAACCCGGTTTTGTTAATAGAAAACTGCTTCTTGGCTCCTGAAGAATTGCCACATAGTACTTTCTTCAGAACACGAGTCTTTCCTAGGCTAGGCCATGATATATTTGTAACTCTGTATATAGTTTTGATTTTCATTTGTTTTAGTTTTATTCCAAATAAGAACGTATTTCTGAACATGAAGTTTGTACTAACACAAAAGAAACCAATCACAGAAGCAAAGAAGGTTCCATCCACACCTTCTTCGTGAAAACAAAGTGTTCGTTAATCTCGAGAGAAACCAAAATCTGAAAGAAAAAAATATAAGTGCAAAAAGAATCCAGCACTACTGTGAAAAGAGCGTTCCTTGGTCAATCAATATGGCTCACGTAGTTAAAGTTCCAGGAGTCTGCATGGTCCCAAAGCACAATGAGAATCCCTACCGAAGACTCCCAAACTGGATCAAGTAATTCTCAGAATGCCGCTGCCCGCGTCCCACGCAGGGGGACAATGGCAGGGCAGCCACCTTAGTGGCCTCTAGTCGCAGCCTCCCCTCCCCTGTCCAGGGCTTCGTAGGAGGCGCGGCGAGCCTCTTCTGCCCCTCCCGGGGTCTTCCATGACGCACGGCCAGGGGAGGGCTTACCAGTGGGGGCGGGCCAGGTACTTAAGCTCCGGCCGCCCCTAGCTCTGCTTCTGTCCTGCTTCGGTTCCTGTCCGCCCGCCTGAGCGCTGCACGTTGTCTTTCGTTTAGGGTTTGTCGTCTTCTAGGTGAGTGCCACAGGGGGTGGGAAGACGTGGCCAAATTGTGGTCTCGACCGCATGGGCAGGCAGGCGGTTGAGCACTTCGAGTTGCTCCTCGTTTTAGAGCGGTATTTTCCCGGCTCTCGGCTTAATCGCCTCTAGATTTGAGTAGTGAGCAGGAATCTCGGTTCTGTGAATGCGCGTCAGTGCCTTCTGTCGCCTCCTACATGCTTCACGTTACCAGGAGTGCATGCAAGCCGGGGTCGCGTGCCCTCGGCCCCTGCTGTGCTCCCCGCGTGGCCCAGCGACAGTAGCTTTCGCCTCCCCCTGGGTCCATGCACGCCAGCTATGGCCCGCATGGGACCCCATTTAGTGGCTCGCCCTCTGGTCTGGGGAGATTTACTGGGGCAGGGTAGGGGCAGGTTCCTGCAGCACGGCCTCACGCCGTGCTGCCTCTTTTATCCAAGGGTTTGGGCTCCGTTTGCCATGGAGCATTATTGCCTGGATATTCTCGGCTGCCCCCGGCACCCAGCACAGGGCAGCAACCGGGCAGTGGGCCTAAGTGGGAGGCCAAGTCCCGCATCTTCACCGCCCCCGGGGGGGCATGCTGTCGTGTCCGGGGGGTGAGCGTTTGTCCCGTGGGCGTGCAAAGCGGCAGACCCCCCCCCCGGCCATCTGGGGATTTGCGGTCCGCGCCCGAGTCCTCCTGTCTGAGTGTGTGAAGGGCGGGCAGGGGCAGAGAGGGAGGTGCAGAGGGCTGAGTTCTCCTGCGGTCTTGACTCTCGCGCCGGTTCTGTCCCGGGAACCAAGGGGATGCCCCCCCTCCCCCCCCCCCCCCCCCCCCAATCCGAGACTGAATTCTTTCATGTCGGGCGAGGAGAATGCTTTTCTCGCTGGGAGTGTCACTAGGCAAGGACAGCTATCCTTTGGCTGTTTAGGTCATCGGGGCTCCTCTGGGATCCACCGGTGTGTGCCTTCGCCTAGGGGTGGATCTTGAGCAGGCAAGTGGTCTAAGATGAGCAGGAGGCCAGAGCGCTCACTGGAAGACTTGACTCAGCTCTCCTTGTTTGCTGACAGCAATCAGGCGCTATGTTTGCATGTACTAGACAATCTTTTAAATGAGAGCCTCTTTTAAATGTAAACAGTGGTTTATGACCATTTCACCTATGCCGGTCGAGATGGATGTGGTCCGTTTGCTAGACGTCTGGAGTCTGGGGTTCGAGCCTCTGGGTCGCAGCCTTATCCGGGGACCCATGGCAAATCAATCATCTCCCCATGCCTGAAATGTGTTAGGAATACGGTGCTCATGTAAAGCGCTCCAATACCTTCAAGTCGAGTTTGCGCTATATAAAAATGCAACGATAAAACAAAAGTGCTTGTAGGTGCCCCCCCCCCTTCCCCACATTGGTGTAGCCCCCGGGTAACTACGGGCGGTACCTTGATGATATAGCCTGTCCCGCTCGCCGCAGCGGGGAGCGTATTTTGTGATTAGCAACATGCGACTGGGTGACGGGTTGTGGCACGGCCAACACCCGCCCCCCCTACCACATATATTTCCTGGGGGGGCTTTAAGTGCATGACTCCTTGCGACGTGAAGCGTACCTCCAGCCGAACATGCCCCCCCCCCCTCCATACGTTACGCGTATCGCTTATCCGCCTTGTGCACATTCAGGCTTCTAGGTCCGCTGCGGAGTTCACTAAGTAGCAGCGGCCATCGGAACAGAAGTTAGGGACGTGGCTGGGGCTAGTAAGGTGCTCGGTGGTGGGATGGTCTCAACTCCAAATATTTTTTTTTTTCGGGCGCGTTGAGGTGACGCTTGGGGGTTTTGTCGCACTGTTGCATGCCGCGGGACTGCGAGTGTCGGGCCAAATCAGTTTGCTTGGTTGAGCTGCTGAGGTTGACTTGAGGATTGCTTGGGCAGTCAAGATGTATGGAGCACCAAAGAGGCCACTGGGCGACAGTGTGCTTAAACTCTTGGAACTGGGGCTTGCGGAACTGCGGCACATGCCCCCCTGCGCAATCCTCGTAAGGGGGATATATCGGGTTAAATATAACACCGCTACTCTTGGCCTCAAACAGCAGAAGGAGTTAGGGCTTTTGCTGACCCCCCCCACCTTTAAGTCCTCTCTCAGGTGCCTTGTTGTAAGTGTTTGCGCGTGTTTGATGAATAGCTCCAGCACCCAGTCGTTGCCGTTTTATGCTTGTCCTTGTGGAAGGAATGGTACCGGGTGGATTTGGTGCTGCAATAAACTTTTATTTTGGACCGGGTGAACAGCTTTGTCACGGTTTTATATCTGTAGTAAAGTGTTACTGTCATGTGCCCATGTTCTGTTTTAGGCGGCCATTGTTCAGCAGCCATGGTGGGGTTCATGGTTAGTTTCCTGCCGGGGCTCGCGGGGTTGGCAGTCGACGGAGCCATGCTAGCTGCCCGTCCCACCTGGGCGGCAGAACTAGGGAGTGCGCTTGGGCAGCGGGCAACTGTAAGAGCCACGGGGGTGGCCCGCATCCCCGAGGGGCTCGACCCCCCTCCCCCCTCATTAATACCACAGTTATGCAGCGTCCGGGAGTAGAGTAACCTGCGGTGCTCGCTGTGAGTTTTTCGCATACGCCGCAGCTTTCTGGAATGTCGTGATCTCGTCCACGCTCTGCCTTTTTGGCGGCAGGGCAGTAGTGACTCGCTTGTACTTTCACTTTGTGCACGACTTTCGGTTGATGCGGGGGAACAGGGTTCAAGGCTTAATTTTCGCCTCGCAGCCCGCTTCAGTTCACAATCTCGTACTCACGCTTTATTGTGCCTTTTATGGCGCGGAACTTACCGGAAGGGGTCAGGCGCTTCACAATAGGGACAGAACTGATACATGGGAGCACTTTAAGTGAACACCTTACATAAGCTAACACCGTTACATGAAGCAAAGTGACTAACATGGTGTAACAACGTGGGTCTGCCATATAACCCTATTGTGGACCCAGTAACAGTACATGATCGTTCACCCACCCCCTCCCCTTCTCTCTGCTCCTTACAGAACATCAATGTCGAGATTCAAGATCCGGACAATACATCAATGCACTGGCCCTTTAACTGTGAAACAGACGAAGAGTGGGCGGAGCTACCTCAAGAGGCGGAACCGTCTTATACAGGTAGCCGCCAATCAGGAGTGTGCTTGTTCACCCGGAGAGAAAGAGTTGGCGAGGAGAGCGACGCGGAGACGAGGAGCGAAACCGAAGAGGACGCCTGGAGAAGACCTGAGAAAGAACCAGACGGAGGAAGACCGAGGATCCAACCGGGAGGAAAGCCAGGAGGCCACCGACCTCGCGACTCGCCCAGCCATACACCCAGGGGAGGTGTGTGGCTTTCCCAGGTACGGGACAAAATCAGGGGTTGGGCCGGGCGGAAGGGCGGTAGTAGTAACTGACCTGGGTATCTCTGGTCCCGGTGTTACTTCCCCCTCCTGAGCACCGACTTTCACGTATTCACGGGTTTGTTGTAACCAGAGCACGGGTGGTGTGTACCCTCACTCCCTTATCCCTAAACCTCAGGTACAGCACCATACACTGATACCATACTCTCTTATCTCACTTGTTCCGAGTGCAAAGACTGAGAAGAAAGAAGAGCCTCCCAGACGGACTCGAGAGAGAATTCGTCGAGTCGTCTCCCCAAGATCCGAATCCCGAAGACGTGATCGGAGCCGTTCCCCACGCCGAACATTAAAACGGAAGAAGTCATGTACTGATTTCCTGTACCAAACAATAAATAAGAAGTTAACAAAGACCCACTGGTTGCCTATTCCTACTGGCCCTGTCACACATGGGCAAATAATACAGGGAGTAGCTCACGTTGCATTACAGGAGGAGAAAGTGACATGAGGGCAAGTTATCATAAGCGTACAGTGTACAAGTAGAGGTATAGACTGCATTAAATGGCAGAAAGTCTAACACAAGAACGAAAGTTATGTAAGCATTGGTGGCACTTGGGCAAGTACAGGAAGCATGCACAATGTAAGAGGTAGCAAACAGGGTGTTACGAGATATAAGTGACTTGTGCATGTTTCAAAAGAGTACCTAAAATAGGTAGAAGGATATTACTGTAATAAACGGCAGACCCTCAAATCACAAGACACTGGGAAGACACTTCCAGTCAAGGAGAATAGAACTTGATATATTAGAGGTCTTCCGTCAGATAATAGAGAGGGCACGAAGTGTATTGGAAGTGTCTTTATAGGAGGAGAACTTTGAGGTCAGTGTGAAGGCCTGGGATAAGGAGGTGTTCCTGGGTAGAACGGTAAATGGACGAGTTATGATGCGATTCTCAGTCACACACACCTAAGTGCAATGGTCATTTTCAGATTTAGCTGTTGAATAGTTGACGTAGTTTCAAGACACGATACCACACTACTGCCGTTGGCGCTGGAAGTACGCTGGTAATTTGGACAAACTAGTTCTCGTAACTGACTAACAGGCTTGGCCTTGGTGGATGGGGGGGCATGGGTGGCCCCTGCCTCATTGCAGAGAATATATATTGGTATTAAAGGGGGGGCACGGCTTCTAACGGATGTCTTATGTGTCACATGCAGGAACCACGTTGGAGAACAGCCCGACTCACATGGGGGGCCACCTGAACTATCAACAGGTATAAGGGTCATAGCACACTGGGGGGTCAGTGAGCTAGGGCCTGGGACACCCAGTTTCTCCCCAGGAGTCATTACTGTCACTGTTGTTGGGGCGCGCAGGTTACGCCCCATGGAAGTAATACATTGGTAGGCAACTGGTGAATGTGGTCAGGTAGTTCCTGTGCAATAATGGGATGTTTTCTTCATTAAAACAGTGGATGAGTCCGGGCAATTTGCTGATTTACTAGGCAATAATTGGGGTGTTCTCCCGGTAAACAGTGGCAGAGCGTGGGCAAATCCTGCGTCCCCTGTAACAAATGAAATGCGTTTTCTTATAAACATATGGGGCGTCTGGGCATATCAAGCGTCCCAGGTGCATTAACGGAATGTGTTCTTTTGTACAGCAACTGGTGCGCAAGTAAGGGGCTCTAATCCTGGCGATCGAGTTAGCAATAGGTTTACCGGTTAATGCTGGGTAGGGGCTGTTTTCATGGATCTGTTCTCTCTTCCAGAAACGCACGGTTTGTTTTATATTGGTCAAACCACGCCTGCCAGACCTGCCCGCCAGGGCTTGGAGCAGGTACAGGGGAAGAACACACGTGTGGGGTTCGGGGTCAGCACGTCAGGGATTAGAGCGTAACCTGTTTTCTAATTTCAGGACAATCAGAGCAAGTACACAGGCACCACTCTGAGAAGGACCGGTGGGAAAGGAAGCCTTTAATTACCAGGGCGTGCTCCGGGCTAGGAGCCTGAATGATGTTCCTGGTTAAGTGCTCTTGGGGGGCAAGGTGGCAACTCGGTTCAGACTTCTCGTAGGGGAGAAGTAGAAACAGTGTTAAGTGTAGCGGTTGTGCTAGTACCATGATATCCTTACTCTTCAGCCCAGTTGTGCTCATTTACCTTATTCAACTACTGGCCCCAACTCGTAGATGACAGGGGGGATAACCACCCGGGTAGATTGGCATAAGATTGGCATGGTAATCGTTAAGGGGGTGCCCAGGGGTCTTTTCCAAAAGTGATCTGAAGATTTACTTGTGACACACTATAGGGTTTGCACACAGCAAGGGAGAGGGCCTTTCCAAGTGGTCAGGGGCAACGGTATAGTCAAGTCTGGACTTCCGTAAGTGCGGAAATCTTAACCCACGCTGGGACTTTCACACAAGTTGCATCACAACATCACCAGTTTCTATACTCTGGCCCATTGGCACTAGGGTGATGTGAGATCAACTTGCACAGAATGTTGTGCCGGATTTAGCCACACATACATCCCCCAGTCTGACACCACACTTCTGCAGCAAGCACTGGAGGTATGCAAGTAGGTGCTCCACCAAACTCCTGCGAGAATGTATTGTGTGCAAAATAGTTCTCGTAACTCAGGTGTGCAAGTTACTAAAGGGTACAAAATACAAGTAGAGGTACAATACTGCAATACATGACAGGCAGTCAAAAACACGCGGACATACGATACGGAGGCATTGGTGGCATTGCGCTAGTACCGGCGAAGGACTAAGTGAGGGTAGCGAACAGTGTGTTACATGAGAAAGGTGACGTGTGCATTTTACAGATGAGCACCGAACGCAGGTAGAAGGATATTGCTGCAATAAATGGCGGACACTAACCACTAGAGGTACCGGTGGTGAATAGTACTTCGATACATATCAGACTGCAATAATAAGAACAAACGTTACGTATGCTATGGTGCCTCTTGTTCAAGTGTCGAAACGAACACAATGTAAGAGGTAGCAAACATTGTATTACCAGAGAAAGTGACGGGTGCATGTCGCAATCGAGAACAACCTCAGAGTGAGGGATATCACTACAACGGGGGGCAGCTAGCCAACCATTGGAACTCATTGGAAAGACCCTTCCAGAGGCAGGGAGAATAGAATTGCTATTTGAAACGTCGTTCTTCAGATAATTGAGAAGTCTCACTGGGGCAATGTGTTAGGGTCAACATCACACATATTGGGCTTTTGGGGCACATGCTATATGTTCCATCTACACTGATGAGAGGTAACCACACACCTTCAGCACGGCCAACCATGACCAGTCCGAGGGGCGGGTAGGGGTTGCAATAAGACACCGCCACCAGTGAAGGCTGCTAGGCGGCAAGAAGAGGAAGGGTGTATAGGAATGTCTCCTCCCACTTACCTTCTTCCTGGTATACACGAACAGTGGTGTGGCGCAGGGCATCGCACTCCGGGGTTTGGTCAGGAACAAGGTTACTCAGCAGCCTGGACCGCTGCCAGATGGCGAGGGACCGCCAAGCCAGGACAATAGGGCGGAGGCTAGTTGTGCGTGTTGAATTTACGAGTGTCCCACCAACCAAATGCACTTTGTCATGACAAAGGTAGCGCAAATGGGGGGTTTAGCAACTATCACTTCAAAGTTTCCAGGACCAACGGTCATGTGAGGAGGTGTTAGATTTGCTAGCTGTATAAGATGGAGTGCAGTGCCCATTAGGATGCCAGCAGCTAGGTCTGACCTAGAAAGGGAGGCAAGCGCGAACACCGCTTAGGGGAAGCTGCCGCTCACTACTGAGATAGTTTGGTTGGGATCCGCAGCAGGCACCGCTGTAAGCAACGTGGCCCTCGTTGGGTACAACGAGCAGCAATTCATTGAATATTGTAATGGAGCAATAACTAAGGTGCGCAGTGTCACAAACCATTACACAAGTGGTGACAAGATGGCCGTTTCCTCATCAGGTTGTCAGGTGCGGCTGCGGGAACACTCATTCGTTGCCAGGTTGGCATGGCGGGCAACGCACAGGGACTGGACCCAGGGTCTCGCACGGACACAGCTGTATGTGGGCTACCCCGGGACGGGGGAGGAGCAGGCGAACAACAGCTCTCATTGGGGACCCCCTCCCATGTCCTGGTTACCCATGCAGGTGGCAAGGACTTAGTAACCATGGGGAGGAGGGCACTTCCACAGGCCATGCAAAGTGATATAGCGGACTATCAGCAATAATTGGGGCCATGCGAGCTAGTGTGGTCAGGGATTGTTCCACGTAGGGAACAGCGGGGTGCCAGGTCCATAGCTGCGGTAGAGCATTGGCACTATTACAGGCAAGAGTGGAAGGCTATCATTAGAAGGACGGAGTGCACTTGTCCAAGTCGGGATGGATATGTTTCTCCTTGACATACGGATGCACGGGAAGCTACGAGGTGGAAGTAGGGAGCTCGGAGGTGGGGGGCTCTTTCATCGACGGTAGCCTCCTCCAGAGCTGTGGCAGAGTTACAGGGCGATCTGGAGGCAGACGGGTACAGTAACTGTACCTCTGCGGCAGACTGGTACAGTAAGGGTACCTCTGCCTGGCACAGTAAGGGTGCCTGAGCCAAGGACCTGGAGCCGCAGGAGGTTCCGGGAAACCGCGACGGCGCCCCGTTAATCCTTCGGGCGGTCGGGGGGCCTGAACCGACCGGAGTGTGCCATACCGCTCCGCCCTGAAAGAGGGGGCGGGAGTATAAGCTAAGGATCTACAAGGTGCTGCACTGTCCGAGCGTCGACTCACCGTGCTGGCTGGCTCATTAGGCAGGCGGGACAGCGAGGGTCTGCCTGCCTTGGATCGCCCGTAAGATAACCCATCAAACGTCATACGCTTGTTGTATGAAAATAAACCTGCAGCAGTTCTCACCCAGAAACAATGTGTCCAGTGTAATCATTATATGGGCAAAATGTGTATGATGTTGGGTGGGAGCGGATGACTGTGTGGGCACTATGCCGCTGCCCGCGTCCCACGCAGGGGGACATTGGCAGGGCAGCCACCTTAGTGGCCACTAGTCGCAGCCCCCCACCTCCTCCTGTCCAGGGCTTCGTAGGATGCGCGGCGAGCCTCGTCTGCCCCTCCCCGGGGTCTTCCATGACGCACGGCCATGGGAGGGCTTACCAGTGGGGGCGGGCCAGGTACTTAAGCTCCGGCTGCCCCTAGCTCTGCCTCTGTCCTGCTTCGGTTCCTGTCCGCCTGCCTGAACGCTGCACCCACCCTATCCTCGTACCCAGCGGCTGGACAGGCGGCGCGGACATGTTGAATAATTTTAATGTTTTTTCTTGTGTTGCAGGCTGAGTTACAGAGCGATCTGGAGGCAGACGGGTACAGTAAGGGTACCTCTGCGGCAGACTGGTACAGTAAGGGTACCTCTACCTGGCACAGTAAGGGTGCCTGAGCCAAGGACCTGGAGCCGCAGGAGGTTTTGGGAAACCGCGACGGCGCCCCGTTAGTCTTTCGGGCGGTCGAAGGGCCTGAACCGACCGGGTGTGTGCCATACCGTTCCGCCCTGAAAGGGAGGGCGGGAGTATAAGATAAGGATCTACAAGGTGCTGCACTGTCCGAGCGTTGACCACCGTGCTGGCTGGCTCATTAGGCAGGCGGGACAGCGAGGGGCTGCCTGCCTTGGATCGCCCGTAAGATAACCCATCAAACGTCATACGCTTGTTGTATGAAAATAAACCTGCAGCAGTTCTCACCCAGAAACAATGTGTCCAGTGTAATCATTATATGGGCAAAATGTGTATGATGTTGGGTGGGAGCGGATGACTGTGTGGGCACTATCCACATGAAGCGGCAGTGCTGCGTGAAGGCTTGAGACACCATGCCTCACTTTGGCCAAATTGCAATGCGGAGCCATGGCATTCAGCCAACAAACGTTTCCCTTCAAAACAGAAGGTGGTGGGGGGGGGTGAGCAATAGCTGTAGAATCTGGAAACTGAGACGGCGATAACAAAGAAACGAACGCGTCTCTATCCGCCGACAAACTCCCAGCGATACTCTACTGTAAATGAATTACACACGCCGGCTAGCATGTGGTTTCTCCTATAAATCCCATGATCCTTCACTTGCTACATGGTAACGCTAAATTTTGGTGCATAGTAAACCACTCTTTGTGGCACAAGTCAATAAGCCACTTTAAGCCACCTAAATCTTAATACTCTTCAGCTAAATTTTACTGCACCCTGACCCACATAGATTCTCCACTTTACTTGGGAAAAGGCAGTTTCATGTTTTTGCTTTAACCAAATATTTTTAATCTGCCATTGCCAGATTGATGTGTGCAGTTTCTGCCAATGGTTGCACTAGCTTGTTTTGTTTTTTCAGATTCCAACTTCAGTGTTTATGATGCAGAAGAAGGTAGTCGGGCTGAGTTCTCTCCAGCCAGTTAATGCTAGGATGGAATTTTTATTGCTTCTGCTGCAATACTAAAAGCTTCTTTGGCTATTGTAACAGTAAGAAGTATGGTCTGCTAGCTCTTTATTGAGAATGATGTAATGTCCTCAATTCCAAAATATTCCTTTTGGGTTACAACAGCCCATCATTCTTCATTCTTCTTTAAGGTGTCTTTGGCATTTCTACTGTGACGTCTTAAAGGCCAATTCACAGGTGTATTCTTTCATTGCCCCTGCGTAATCATTCTTGCTTCTCTTTGTAGTTATTTTGTAGAGTTAATGAGGGGAGATGCTTTTCAGGCTTGCTCGTAAAATGACACTATACAATCTTACTGTGCGCAAGTGATGCATAAAACTTTTAACTGTGCATTGGCGGCCTCTAGCTAGAACACTACTATATATAGGGGCATTGAATGCCATACAAAAATGCAGAACAAGGATGATAATATAAAACCTAACGAGCCCTAGACTGGAATCTTTGCTTTGTCTGTCCTGCACATTTTATCCATCGAAACTGCACAATTCAGGCTCTTGATCCTCTCTCTACTGTTTTCCTGGCTGAGAAGAACTTGAAGTACGCAGGATTATTGTTTGAAACAACTTAACTTTGAAAATCCGACAAGCAATGTGTTCGTGTTTCACCTCAAGATGAGAGTATCCCAAAAAAATGCCTCGTACGATAGAGCAGGTACAGTTTGTGCTCCGTGAAGCTCTAGTTCAAACAATGCCAGGATACCAGACCCACTACATACAGAAAGTAATCTATGAAGTCTGTTGAGAGTTGTGTCTTTGGTTAGTGGGGTGTCGCAAATATGGCTCACTGTCCATCCTGTATTGGCTTTCTGTGTATAATAATGCACACATCAAAATCGAGTTCCTGATTTTTTTTCTTCTTTCAGCTTCCTTCACATCACATCCTGTGTTTGCTTATTTAGTGACGGGTGCAGTTGATTTCCTAACCTCTTTGTGGTCCTAGCATTACTCATAGCTAGAAGAGGCATGAAATGATGTGGAAAGATGGCCACCTCCCAGGACTCCCTTACTGGTACACGACCACACTAAAATTGAATAAGGCAGAATCGATTGCACTTCTTATAGAAGAAGTCTGGGGATTAAGCAAAGTCCCCATAGCTTTAGAGTGGGACACACTTTTACACGAGCTATGGGTACTCTCTGAGGAGTCCTGATGTTTTTAAGAGATTGGGGAGCTGCAGCGTCTGAAGCCCCGTCCAAGAAACGTGGGGTCATTTCCTATTTCCCTTTATGCTATAATTTGTATTTGTAGGCTGATTCTGCTGTACCTGTACACACATGCGGATTCGATTTTATATTGTGGATGAAGTGATCTTGAACATTTGTAATTGGTCTGGCCTGCCAGTTTATTAACTTGTTTGTTACTGTTAGAAATATTTTTTGAACTGCTGACTCCTATATTGTCTTATGCTATTGCCAAAGATATATCTGGACCCTTTGGGAACTGGTAATGTGATGTAGTCTACGACTACCTACTGAAACAGATGTACAATTGTCTGCACTGATTGAAAGCAATAAAACTTGTTCCAAAAAAACCAAAAAGGGGCGCTGTTAATTGCCAACTTGATGGTATTAGAAGAACTGTCTTGGTCTCAAGTTTAAGAAGACTTGGAGTGGTAGTCACTGAATCTGTGAGTAGAGTATTCTTATGGATTGCATTTCTTCAGTAATAGTAACTTGGCCCCCAGTTGCCACTAATAAAGGAAAACTATAGCATCCCATCTTTGTTTTGTCTGCAACCGCACATGCGCTGCATGCTCTCTCGTTTAAGAGAAATATTGTGTACTATAAGTGACTTGCAGCTCGCCCATTGCTTACCATTCCTTGGCTTCATTGTCACTCTAATTTACTGCCTTCCAACTGCCCAGCTCCACTTCCTCTTATTTTGGCTGGAGCATGGACTAAGTGCTTACTCATTGCTGTCCTTCCGCTGATCACGCTGTGACTGAGGTACTATTTTTATTTATTTTGTATTCCTCCCCTGTTGTCCTTGCCTCCCTCCCACCTTCTCGTTGCCTAAGTTGCTTTTTCCCTTCCAGTCCCTATCCTCCCGCTGTCGTCTGACTTCTTCCCTCTCATTCCCACACTCCCACTATCAGTGTTGGCGTAAATAAATCTAGGCACATTGGTCCCCGTTAATTAAGAACCATTGTTTATAGCACGCATTCGTATCATAATGAAAGCTCCTATTTCTGCGATCAGGAGTTATTTGGCTGTGCTAATTGTTTGAAATGGGTGTTTTTTTCGAATGGCCTAATGAGCGCTGCCTTTAGCTGCACTAACGGTACTTTCATTATTACTTGAGTGCAAGCGGCTCATGGAAGCTGCAGTTGGATCAGCTCGTTTGTGGTTTCCTCTCCTAGAGAACTACGAAGCGAAAGTAAATACCTTTTGCACTGGAAATAAGACCAGGGCTTTAAGTGGGCCGGGGCTTGCCGGTGCTCCGCCATGGCAGTTCCTAAAAACAGGTGCTGAGACGGGCCCCTATCGGGCTCTCCATTTTTGCCCTCTTCCTCAGGGTAAAAAAAATCTCAACTCTGCAGCCGTACCACTGTCCAAAGCCTTTTGATGTAACTTCAAAGAGACTTGTTTTAGTTTTTCACAGTCTCATCTCAGAACTGAAACATTTTCAGTATTATATACAACAAAACCATAGCTGTTTCTTAATTATCTTATGCAACTAACAACCATTGATAAAGCCAATAGTCCCGGCTTGTTGTAGTTATAATGTTGCTTGTATCCTATAACTTGAGGCAATAACCGAAACAGCAAAATGCCAGTCAGGTGGCACACTATGCTAAGCACGCAATTTTGGTATACGTGTTTTTAAGCCATGTCCTTAATTTCTGCAACCACGCCCCTTTGAGAGCCCCCCGCAGCTTTTTCCTTCCACTTAAATCCCTGCATAGCACAAAAGACTTGCCTTTACGAATGCGCCCAAGTGTATTAATTTACAGTCCAACGTATGGACAATTGTCTGTATTCTTTGTGTATACATGGGAATTGTGAAGTAGTTTTCTGGCTCCTAAATGTTTAGTACTATTCTTCTGAACAGTTAAGAAATAAAATGATCATGCTGCAATGCTCCTACAGTGCTCCGGATATGATGGTGCTTTAAATTAAGCGCTTGCTGTTGAAATATGCAGTGATCCTTAAGTTACGAGTGAAAGAAAGTCTAGCAAGTTATACTTTTTTTTGCACCTAGGTGATGTTATTTGCAACGCACAGAGATAAAGAAGTTACAAATTAAACTGTGCAAAAGCAAGTTATGTCTTAAGTATGAATTGCGTTTAAGATACATTACCGCAGAAGGCGTAAAAACAAGCCCAGTACAATTTCTTCCAAAACGCCTTAAAACCAAAAACTTTAAAGAAATCAGTATTGAAATATTTTTGGAAGGGTAAGAATATGTATGACTCGACAATAGCTGACAAATTGGATTTGCCTGTGGCCTCGGATTGCGGGAATGAAACATTAAATGCAGGAAAACATTGAAACTCAACCATCTCAATCATTTAACTGAAGGGGAACGGAAAAGGCTTCTGCGCATGGTCAAAATAAGAACCCTAAATGACGCATTTCTGTTTGTCGACCGCTCCAGCATGCCTTTTGACTGCATAGCTGGATAAAGCGACGCCTCGACATTGTAGAGGTAGATAAAAGCACCAGCTATGCCGTTCTCTAGCTTCTAATGAGAAGATGAGGTACGTTTTGAGAAGCAGAGTAACATGATGCACTTTTGTGTATGTTGCAGACAGATAGAAGAGAGAATCAGCCTTGTAAGAATACATTATTATATTGCACTTTTTTGTGCTCGCTGTGCTATTTAGATTATTAACATCGCCTAAGGATTTATAGCATTGCTTGGGCTCCCTGTGGAGGCACTGTTGTATTTTTCATCCTAATGTTCAAGCTCTGGGCCCAGCACAAGAACAATTGCATTAGATTTGCGGCTTATACTATCCTAGGCCACCAGCCTATTGTCTTGACGAAAGGAAATGCCGTAACCACCCCGCTCATCACAGGCTTCAGAGGGATCCCGTGTAAGAGACCACACCTGAGTTTAGGTGGAGGTTCAGGAGACCTGCTCGTGCACCCTAGTCTCCGCAGGGTCAGGGGTGGCCTAGATGTTCCCTAACTGAGATATTGAGCAGCCCCATCTATTCCTTAGTAATGACCTATCTTAAGTAAACTGTTTAAGGGTTTTTTCTCTTTCTCTGTTCTCCTATTAGGCATTACACGTTTGACCAACATGCCCTCTTGTTCCTCTTGCATATATGACCAAGTGAGCGTTTTCTATAATTTTGTTGTGATGGTTGGTGCATGTGAGTTCATAGGGGCCTTTTGAGAAGTACGGTGGATTATTCAGAGATTAATGGAATAAGGACTCACCAGGTACCTGTTAAACCATTTTAATGTGTATTGGGTCATTTCTAGCATCCCCTCTGTTACTTAAAACCTGCCTAAATCATCCGTATGGATCATCGAAACCACTAAAGGGAATGACTTTTGCAGTAGGATCGCTGCCCCTCTGGAACCCTTGGTTACACCCTGCATGGTGCACTCTGGTATACCTATGTCTCCTCAAGAAGCGCACTTGGAACGCAAAAAAGTGTTTCTTATAACACAAGGCCCTCCAGATATCCCTTTTAATGTACATCATGACGACCCAATGTTTAATCTTGTCTATGAATCCATTAACATTCCATGTCAGTCCTTTATATTGTCTCTGGGTGCTGCTTGCTGCCTGCGTTGGTAATGTATCTTGATATCAGTGTGTAGCCACGGTTCCCTCTGCTGCCTCAATAAACCTAACTAGTCTCACATTAACTGTTACCCAACTACCTGCTCCCCATATTCCCTAACCTGAAGCATCTTTGCCCTACCTTAAATAAACTCACAAACTGCATACAGACAAGACACTGAAGGCCTCTATTCGGCCCAATCTTATTCTAACAGGTATGCACCCATTACACATGGTTATTGTGCCATCCTTTAGTTAATTAAACTCCGCCGTTCACCTCTTGGTTGAGATTACTGATCTCTTTCCGCCCTGTCTGCGCTTAGCCTTTATTGCAACCTATTGTGATCTGTGTTTTTGCGCTTTTTCTTATCCAGTTCTTGCGTCCCCTTCTCTCTAAGCTCCCCCCCCCCCCCATCGTTTTAGGCCTCTTCCAGCTGATGGTGGGGGAACGCTCTTCCACCCAATCTCAAACCCGGTCTTGGTGCTTGAAGACTAGACTTTCCCCTTAATAAATGACCATCAGATTAACAGGGTACCACAGCATTCGTTTTATGTCCATTGAATGAAGCTTTTGTTTTCCTCTTGTGGTAAATAAATAAATAATACCCTATTTTTGAATACTTAAATGAATAACAGATAGCTCAATAAAATAAGAGTCAAGATTCGAGGTAGTAGGAGTTTCGCAGGTTTATTACAGCATAAAGGACAGGAACAGGACAACCTGCATAGGAATAGAATGACAGGGCCCAGCAGCTGCTGGGGCTGGGTCTGGGATGAGCGCGCTGACTTTTAATAACAATACATGAGCATATATACATAACGCAAACACATAGCATTACATTGCAGTAGGCGTAGCAGTGGGTGGAGCAGAAGGCATGACGCGTAGCAGTCGCGAAAGATAAGGGCGAAAGTAGGTGTAACTGGGCGTACACATAGACATGTGATGCAAACGTAACAGAATATGTCATGAATGGGGCGGAAACCATGGAGGGGGCTACCTGAGGAGCCGGGACCTCTAACCTGATGGTGCGCGCAAACTGGCAATGACGTATCACTAGGAGAAGCTGGGGGCTATGAACTCTGTGCTAGGAGCAGAGACTGAAGTCTGGAGAGTCAGGGCGACATGTACCTAAACAGTATCTAGTATCTGATGTTTAGAGAACATGTTGATATAAACTAGAAGTTAGGGGGGGAAAGGCTAACTTGATTCTAAGACTGGACCATGCATTATTCTACATGTAGTGCGTGATGAAGAATATTAAATGACCATTAAATGCAGTATTTCTCTAACGTGGAGACGTGAAGGCTAGACAATGACGGAAACTATTGATGCAGTTCAGTAGCTTAGGAATGCAGAGAAGGAGGACTGAACTGATAACTGGAATCATAACATATTCTTGGCAGACTCAGAGACTGAGCCAGGCTGGGCCGGGCACTGCGAGGCAGGAAGTAAGTGAAGGGTCGAGGATACAGGTGGGGGCTGTATCGCTCCTCAGCGAGGTTTCAGGAGACAGGAGCTGAATCTGGTGTCCAGGCCCTTTTGAGGCCTAGAAACGGGGACTTTACAATGGAATAACGTGCACACTGAGAAACGTGGCAACGTAGCTTTACATAGGCCTGATATTCGTAGTATTCACGAGGACTGGAAACTGGCATACTAGAGGTGGACACAACTGTAATTGCGTCATTAATCGGACATGGGGAATGCATATGCATATTTAATCATGCACACATAACATATGATGGATGACACGTAGGGACACAGAACATGGCAAAATTTACTTTTCCACACTCTGCTTCTGCACTAATTTAGTATAGCTTGCAAACATTCGGATCTTGTGGGACCCATGCTGCACATCGCTCAAATTTCTTATTCTACGGAGGATGAGGTCGTCATGAGTGTCAGCGAGTTACATGTTTACCAGCTGGTCGTTGAGAGGCTGGACGGTGTTCCATGCCCCAACAAACTTCAATGTTCCTTGGAAGGTTTACTATTATCATTCAGTTATTTCAGGACTTTTTCCTAGGCTGGTTGACTGATAAAATCCGTAATACTTTTAAAAGGTTTTTCTTTGTGATTAGCAAACTTCACCTAATCTGAAACGTAAATAACTTTAACAAAGTGAAATTCAACTTTGTTCCCGATAGAGTGAAGTACAATGCGTTCTTTGTGGTTTGATATCAAAATGTGA
This sequence comes from Lissotriton helveticus, assembly GCF_964261635.1. Lineage (NCBI taxonomy): Eukaryota > Metazoa > Chordata > Amphibia > Caudata > Salamandridae > Lissotriton > Lissotriton helveticus. The sequence goes on from NC_136068.1 coordinate 1,192,576,826, forward strand.
CCCGGTCACAATCGGAGCTTTTTTAAGAGCACACAGTAAGGCAGACTTCTTTTTTTAAAGTTATTTCAAGATGGCAAATTGCCCCTTTGAAGATAGCCGCATGTTGTAAATCCAAGGGAAATTTGAATTCTGATTACGTTAAAAAAAAAAAAAGTCCAGTTATTTTGTTACTTGCTTTAACCACCAAGTATATGCTTAGATGTGTGTACGGATGTTTATTTAGCATCAAATGTGGTGTTGTATGCAGTTAGTTGAGTCTGAAGTGGTGATGTGACAGTTTGCATGTGCCGAGTCCGTCCTAGCTTGGGGAGAGGGGGGCGGGGGGGGGGGGAGTTGTTGTGTTATACCTTCATACCTTCCCATAAAAATGTATTTTGTAGTAAATAGTTGGGTACAGGTGCTTTCAGTCGGATCTGGTGAGGTGTCTGTTGGATTTCACCCTGGATTTGTACATGCATACACAGACAAAAACACACACAACACAACATAACATACCTATTATTATGAGGACCGGCCGCTGACCATAATGTAGTGTATATTTACTGTTCTAACACCACGCGTGCTTTGATAGTAGGGTAGGTTATAAAGCGGAGTGATGCAAATTTAACTGCACTTTTAGTTTTTTGGTGCACATGCTCGAAAGTACCTAAACACACTATGGGGACTGGTCGTACTAACACAACGGTCCTCACAAATATTGTATTGTAATTGCATTTATATAGCGCTTACTACCCCTGACGAGGCATCGAAGCGCTTTTTCGGCGGGTAGCACGCTACTCCGGGACCCATAGAGGATTAGTGTTGAATTAGTATAGTGAAACATGCAAGTACATTTTAAGTGGTGGATAGGTTAGTCAGTTATTTGGATTTGGAATGATAGCAGAAGGATAGAGTAGGACAAAGGTTTGTATTTATTTATCGCTCGCTTGTTGACGCATGCCATTCAGGGAGCCTATAGATTAGTGGGGAATTAATATGGTGAAATATGAGGTAATTTCAGTGGTGGATATTAGTCTGTTACTTGGAGTGAGAAGGATAGCGGATGGATAAAAAGGGAAGAAAGATTTGCATTCATATAGCACTTGTTACCCCTGATGGGAGTTTTTCAAATTTTTTTTTAAAAAGAACTTTATTCTCAGCTGCGTGCTCTGCAAGTAAACATTACATTATATCTGTCCGTGCAACAGCCGGGTTTTATGTTTTAACCCCTATGCATATCCCCTTGTCTCACATCAGTGGCAACTGAAAATGACTTCAAAATGTTACACCAATCTAGTTGCGTAATTTCTTAGTAACTGCATCTTAACCCCTTCGCTGCTAGGCCTTTTCCCCTCCTGTGCTAAGGCTTTTTTTGGCGTTTTGGAGTAGTGCGCGCTTAGGCCCTTGTAACTTTTTGACCACATAAGGTATCCACGCCAAATTTGCGTCCTTTTCTTCCAACATCATGTGGATTCTAAAGGCGTCCAGGGTTTGTGGATTCCCTTGGAGGGGTCCCAGAAATTAACCAAAATATAGTGATTTCTTTTTGTTTTTTTCAGAAAAATGGGAAAAACGGGCTGCAAATGAAAGCCTCTGGGTTTTTCCCTGAAAATGGTATCAAAAAAGGGTTTGTGGGGCTGAAATCTCAATTTTCTCAGATTTTAGGGAATGACAGTCTTTTGTCAGAGACCCGAAATTTTTCACTCAGTTTTGGCATTTTTCTGGGACATAGCCTATTTTTGCTATTTTTAGAGCTTTCCACCTCCTTCCAGTTAATGGTAGAAATGAGTTTGAAAGCAATAATGGATCCTGGAAAGCTTTACATTTTCGAAAAGTAGTCAAAATTCTGAATTCAGAAAGGGGTCATTTGTCTAAATCCATGAAGGTTTCGTTATAGAAACTAACAGTTAGATATTGGAATAATTGAAAATTTGTTGAAAAAAACAGCCTTTTGTCTCAACGTTTTCACCTATAACTTTTTCTAATTTTGACAGCTCTTGGAAAGCAATATACCGTTACATCCGTTAGACCTTCCTGGTTGTGGGCATATATAGGACTTGTAGTTTCACCAAGAACCCGACGAACCCAGATCCAAAAACTGAGCAGCAACTTGCGATGGTATTTTTTCATTTACTGGGTATAGTGCACTTTGTCTTGGAAAATGTATACATGGAATAATCTGTATGAAAGACACCTATGTATTTCGGAATTGGGTACAAATTATAGAGTTCAGAAACAGTATATAATTGCACATTTTCAAAATTGGGAATACTCATACTAGCATGAGAATTATTGGTCATTTTTCATAAAGATTTTTCTTTTACACAGTCTTTCATTGAAAGGGAGAAATGCATGAAAGCTCAATTGGTAATAACAGTTGATTTACAAATCTGAATTACCCCAAGTGTCCCGATAAAAACGGTACCTCACTTGTGTGGAGTCGGCCTTGTGCCTGCGACAGGAAACGGCGCAAAATGCAACGTGGTCACACCTAAATTTTGCAGTTACAAATTGACCCTTTTTTGGCAAAGTGCCTACCTGTAGTTTTTGCACCCTAGCTCTGCCGACACCTAGGGAAACCTAGCAAACCTATACATTTTTGAAAAGTAGACACCCAGGGGAATTCAGGATGGGGTGACTCGACTGCCTACCACCAGGTTTTGTTACCCAGAATTCCTTGCAAAGCTAAGATTTTGAAAAAAAAACCACACTTTCCTCACATTTCTGTGGTGGAAAGTTCTGGAATCTGCGTGGATCAACAAATTTCCACCCGCCCAGCGTTCCCCCAGGTCTCCCGATAAAAACTGTACCTCACTTGTGTGGGTCAGCCTTGTGCCTACAACAGGAAACGGCACAAAATGCAACGTGGTCGCACCTCAATTTCCCAGTGAAATCTTGCGCTCTTTGGACAAAGAGACTACCTTTTGTTTTGAGCCCTAGCTCAGCCGGCACCTAGGGAAACCTAGCAAACCTATATATTTTTGAAAAGTAGACACCCAGGGGAATTCAGGATGGGGTGACTCGACTGCCTTTCACTAGGTTTTGTTACCCAGAATCCCTTGCAAAGCTAAGAATTTGACAAAAAAAACACATTTTCCTCACATTTCTGTGGTGGAAAGTTCTGGAATCTGCGTGGATCAACAAATTTCCACCCACCCAGCGTGCCCCCAGGTCTCCTGAAAAAAATGGTACCTCACTTGCGTGGGTAGGCATTGTGGCTGCGACATGAAACAGCGCAAAACGCAGCATGGTCGCACCTCCATTTCCCAGTGAAATTTAGCACGTTTTGGACAAAAAGACTACCTTTTGTTTTTGCGCCGTAGCTCTGCCAGCACCTAGGGAAACCGAGCAAATCTATACATTTTTTAAAACTAGACACCCAGGGGAATTCAGGATGGGGTGACTCGTCTGCCTACCCCCAGGTTTTGTTACCCAGAATCCCTTGCAAACATAAACATTTGACACAAAATACTCATTTTCCTCACATTTCTGTGGTGGAAAGTTCTGGAATCTGCGTGGATCAACAAATTTCCACCCACCCAGCGTGCCCCCAGGTCTCCCGAAAAAAATGGTACCTCACTTGCGTGGGTAGGCATAGTGGCTGCGACATGAAACAGCGCAAAACGCAGCATGGTCGCACCTCCATTTCCCAGTGAAATTTAGCACGTTTTGGACAAAAAGACTACCTTTTCTTTTTGCGCCGTAGCTCTGCCAGCACCTAGGGAAACCTAGCAAACCTATACATTTTTGAAAACTAGACACCCAGGGGAATTCAGGATGGGGTGACTCGTCTGCCTACCCCCAGGTTTTGTTACCCAGACTCCCTTGCAAACATAAACATTTGACAAAAAAAACACATTTCCCTCACATTTCTGTGGTGGAAAGTTCTGGAATCTTCGTGGATCAACAAATTTCCACCCACCCAGCGTGCCCCCAGGTCTCCCGAAAAAAATGGTACCTCACTTGCGTGGGTAGGCATAGTGGCTGCGACATGAAACAGAGCAAAACGCAGCATGGTCGCACCTCAATTTCCCAGTGAAATTTAGCACGTTTTGGACAAAAAGACTACATTTTGTTTTTGCGCCGTAGCTCTGCCAGCACCTAGGGAAACCTAGCAAACCTATACATTTTTGAAAACTAGACACCCAGGGAAATTCAGGATGGGGTGACTCGTCTCGTACCCCCAGGTTTTGTTACCCAGAATCCCTTGCAAAGCTAAGAATTTGACAAAAAAACCAAATTTCCCTCACATTTCTGTGGTGGAAAGTTCTGGAATCTGCGTGGAACAACAAATTTCCACCCACCCAGCGTGCCCCCAGGTCTCCTGAAAAAAATGGTACCTCACTTGTGTGGATAGACATAGTGGCTGCAACTGGAAACTGTTCAAATCTTACGGTGGTGAATTTACATTACCTTATTGCAAAACTACCTTGATTTTGGGGGGGGGGGCATCTGAGTTTGTGGCCTGGGGCTCGGTGGTATTCTTTTCAAAGTAGCAAACCCAAACAGTTCTGAAAACTAGACACCCGGGGGAGTCCAGGGAGGTATGGCATGCGTGGGTCCCCCAATGTTTTCTTACCCAGAACTCCTTGCAAACCTTAAAATTAGGTAAAAATAGCACTTTTCCAAACTTTTTGGCGTGGGATCGCCGTGCCGGCAAAAAAGTCCTACCACCCTGCATTCCCCTTGTTCTCCCGAGTAAAAGGATACCTCACTTGTGTGGGTGCCCCAAAGCAGAACACGGCAAAAATGAATTTGGAAAAAAGTAGTTTTTAGTCATATTTAAGTTTTACAAATTAAGCCCCCCAGCCTGAGTCACATGCCTTTGGCCCACCCACACAAGTGAGGTATCATTTTACTCGGGAGAACAAGGGAAACGCTGGGTGGTAGGACATTTGTGCCGGCAGCGAGATCCCACCCAAAAAAGTACGGAAAAGTGGGTTTTTTGACCAAAATTTAAGGTTTGCAGGGGTTTCTGGGTAGGAAAACATTGGGGGACCCACGCATGCCATACCTCCCTGAACTCCCCCGGGTGTCTAGTTTTCAGAACTGTTTGGGTTTGGTAGTTTCCAAAGATGCCCGCCAAGCCCCGGGCCAAAAGCTCAGGTGACCCCCTTGTAGTGTAGCTCCTATTTTCCCAATAGGCTCTGCGCATTGGAATAGTACCTACAGCAGTAAAGGCCTAGGCCAGACGTTAACTAGGTCTACTACTGTCGATACTAGACTTAATTTTTGGGTTTGCCAGCTAAGCTCAGAGTTCGCTAGAAACTTTCTCGAATGTTCAAGGAAGGAATTAACTCCCCTGATTAGACAAGAAGGGATTTAGTTTCTGACAACCATAGAACATGACAACTTTGCTCTCCCCTAATCAAGAGTCAATCTCCAGAGTCGTGTGAGCACAAGGCAATTATTTTACTCAGTCAGTACGTGCATTCTTAGTCTCATCAGAATGTAGAGAAAAAGGAAGAGACGGGCGTGTTCAATAAAAGATGTTATTTATTGATCAGTCTCTTTTCTCGTACAAGAGAAATGGATCGATATTATTGCAATACTTATAGTTAAGTAAAGTGCATACGTTAAAAGCAATAGTACAAAATAATACTGTAAAAACATTGATATGGTTTCTGAGCCATATGATGTTTAAAATGATTAAAATATATTTACATACACATATACATTTGACTAAACGTACTCAACTGGTGTTTCTAAATACGCCTACCCCGTGTACCTGACCTAAGTCTAATGCGTGGGCGGGAATAGAAAGTTACAGTTTAAGTTAAGTTTGGTTTTGCCAAGTGAATAACTAAAGAATTCTCTAGGAGGGGTTATTCAGTTCTGTACCTGGAATTTAGGATGAATGAGGAATGGTATCTCTTTCTCTGCTCTCGATATTCCAGGCTGCCTGCGAGGGCTACCCGGAAGCGCCGGTGCTGGGTCTCTCGGCTTGAGATAGCAGCGCGTCTCTCAGCGCGTCAGGAAGGCGGGGCTGCTGCCTGCGGGGTCTGCTTCTGCTCTCGGCTTCGGCAAGTATGGCTGCTCCGTCTTGTCACCACGCGTGTGTTTGCATAGGGCAAGGTCGGCAATATTTATACCTTAAAGGTGCCGGGATTGACGTAAGGATGGACATAGGTACGTCAATAAAGATGTCATACGACTTGCTCGTTAGCACATTCTTTACTAAAGTTCTCTGTGAAATCAAAACAATGGCCGCACGGATTATCCAGGTTGTCATAGGTTTGATTTGTTATGAGAACGTCGTATGCCTTATCAGGGGCTGGAGGAATGTCGCTTGTCTAATTAGATCTCAAGCGTTATGACCTAATCAGATAACACGTTCCTGTGCCGTAGTGTGACTGCGTCAGATAACGGTATCTGCATCATGGGGGATTTCTTGCCTCATGGGCTGACTGTTAGTTGACTAGCTAGGTAGTTTAACCAGAATAGGGTCAGGAATAGGGGGATCGATTCAGAACCTATAGAAATACACGACACCCTCAAAAAATAAGATTTGGCTAAAGGTAATTTTTTAGTCTCCACAGTATGAATTGGGCCTTTTCCTAAAGCAGCCACTATGCCTACCCACGCAAGTGAGGTACCATTTTTATCGGGAGACCTTGGGGAACGCTGGGTGGGAGGTAATTTGTGTGATCCCAGTGATGCCACGCTTTCCCACGCTAAAACGTGTGAAAAAACTGATTTTTTCCAAGCAAAAAATGAAGTTTGCAAGGGATTCTGGGTAAAGGAACGTTGGAGGATCCACGCAAGCCATACCTCCTTGGAAGCCCCCGGGTGTCTACTTTTCAGAAATGTGTGGGTTTGGTAGGTTTCCCTAGATGGCTGTCTCGCACGGGGCCAAAAACCCAGGTAACCCCTCTTGCAAAAGCTGGTGGACTTGACATTGTCACCATTGTTAAATTCACCAGCTTTTGCAAGAGGGGTTACCTGGGTTTCTGGCCCCGTGCGAGACAGCCATCTATGGAAACCTACCAAACCCACACATTTCTGAAAAGTAGACACCCGGGGGCTTCCAAGGAGGTATGGCTTGCGTGGATCCTCCAACGTTCCTTTACCCAGAATCCCTTGCAAACCTCAATTTTAGCAGAAAAAAATCAATTTTTTCACACGTTGTTGTCTGGGAAAGCGTGGCATCACTGGGCTCACACAAATTACCTCCCACCCAGCGTCCCCCAGGTCTCCCGATAAAAACAGTACCTCACTTGCGTGGGTAGCCATAGTGGCTGCAACAGGAAAAGGTCCAAATCGTACGGTGGTGAATTTAAAATACTCTGAAGCAATATAACTTTGATTTTGGGGGGGGGGGGCACCTGAGTTTTTGGCCCGGGGCTGGGTGGTATTCTTTGGAAAGTAGCAAACCCAAACAGTTCTGAAAACTAGACACCCGGGAGAGTTCAGGGAGGTATGGCATGCGTGGGCCCCCCTATGTTTTCCTACCCAGAACTCCTTGCAAACCTTAAAATTAGTTAAAAATAGCACTTTTCCAAACTTTTTGGCGTGGGATCGCCGTGCCGGCAAAAATGTCCTACCACCCTGCGTTCCCCTTGTTCTCCCGAGTAAAAGGATACCACACCTTAACAGAGTTACTCAAAAGTCAAACATTCAAGCACGGCTATCTATTCCTCAAAGACACACACATACAGGTTGGATTTGGCACGAGGGTGAGTGATGGTTCCGTACATAAAATTTTATTAACAAGATATTTCAAAAAATTGAAATGCTCTATCAATAAATAAATGCATAAAAACCGAACCAGTGACTCGCAACTCGTGAGCTGTAAAGCCACGACAAGGCACCAACCGTTTTACAGGCCATTCACGCACCTTTCATACCTGATACAAACCAGACCATTGACACCATCCGAATGGAAAAGCAACACATTACAACAATCACAATAAGGGACAAGGTACACCCTACTGCAGAAAGAGAAAAAAAACAATTATTACTGCACACCCATCTAATCCGCAAGCACACACACATACTGGTTGGATTTGGCACGAGGGTGAGTGATGATTCAGTACATACAATTGGATACGCAAGTAATTTCATCAAAAATGAAATACACTGCGTATAATTGAAAGTATGATAAACTGAACCACTGACTCACAGCTCGTGAGCTGTAAAGCCACGTCAAGGCACCAACCTCTTTACAGGCCATTCATACACCTTTCGTACGCGTGACACATACAAAACATTCACACCGCCAGCCGCGGACCCATCACATTTCAACACTCACACCAGCAAACAGCGCCATTCAAGGGCCCATCACTTTCACACGCCCACATTTCTGACACTGCAACTACACAAAATGATGGACTGTGTGGAGTGTCACTCAACTAGCAGTGTGTGTAGTGACCAACAGAAAGTAACTACTCACACACCGCCTGCCGAGCGCCAGTCCACCCACACCACCATCCAAGCACCAGACCATGCACACCGCCAGCCAAACACCACTCAGCGCACACCGACAGCCAAGTACCACTCCACACACACCACCAGCCAAGCATCACTCCACGCACACCACCAGCCAAGCGCCACTCCACAAACACAACACCAGCCAAGCACCACTCCACACACACCGCCAGCCAAGCACCACTCCACACACACCGCCAGCCAAGCACAACTCCACACACACCGCCAGCCAAGCACCACTCCACTCACACCACCAGCCAAGCACCTAACCATGCACTACGCCAGCCAAGCAAAAATCCACGCACCCCCCAGCACAACTCCAATCCATGCACTATGCCAGCCAAGCACCAGACCACGCACACCACCAGCCAAGCGCCATCCACTCACACCACCAGCCAAGCACCTAACCATGCACTCCGCCAGCCAAGCAAAAATCCACTCATCCCCCCCAGCACAACTCCAATCCATGCACTATGCCAGCCAAGCACCAGACCACGCACACCACCAGCCAAGCGCCAGTACACGCACACCAACAATCCAAGCACAATCCTGCACACACCACCATCGAAATTAGAATTTTTTTAAGAAATACCACAAATCAAATGAAGAAACCTACAAATCTGCTAACACAAATTCAAAAACTAAATGCTTTGCACTAATGCAAACCTTAAAGCAGACTAAAAAATATTACAGAATACAGACCAGACAGTACACTTACAAGCTCAATGAAACTCCCAAACTTCTTTTGTGTGTGGTACGATTTAAAACAAGCTGGCACACACAATCCAGGATTTGAAGGACAGTCAGGGCAGTACATACGAGACTCCCTCCGCACTTCTCTTCGCCAACAGACTCTACATCTTTTAGTGGGATGGTCTTTTGCAGTTGTGGGAGGAATGTATTCTGGAAAGTGGCGATCTTTCAGTCTGGCCACTTCCTCCACCACTCCAAATCTTGGCACACTTGCCTGTTCCACTAGTACAAGGCTGCCTATTATAGTCTCCTGAAACTTAACAAAAGGCATCTTTGACTCAGGACAAGATTTCTGGAAAACAACAAAAGCATTAAAGGATGCCAAGTGGAAAAGATGGATAGCCAACTTCTTGTACCAAACGTAAGCCTTTCGAAGAGCAGCATAAGGTTCCAACCTCTGATCTACTCTGTCAACACCACCCATGTACTTATTGTACTGTAAAATGCACACAGGTTTACGCACTTCAGCACTCTCACCCCGAACAGGCAGAGCTTCAGTGCTTTCGTCATGGATAGTAGTCAGCATGTACACATCTCTCCTGTCAGAAAACTTCACAGCTAGAAGCTTCCCACATCGCAATGCAGTAGACTGTCCCCGCACAAGCCTTTTGCAAACAAGTTCTATTGGGAAACCTTTCCGGTTACTGCGCATCGTGCCACAAGCAACAGTGCCCACTTTGGCCAATTCCTTGAACAAACGCACACTAGTGTAGAAGTTATCTACATATAAATGGTGGCCTTTGTTAAATAATCGTCTACCTAGTTCCCACACAATTTTCTCAGTCACTCCAAAAGTGGACGGACAAGCAGAAGTGTTAATGCTGGAATCCTTACCGGTGTACACCCTGAAATTATAAACCTATCCAGTATCACTGTCACACAGCATATACAGTTTGATTCCATAGCGTGCCCTCTTACTAGGAATGTATTGCCTAAAAACCAAGCGGCCCTTGAACAATACCAAAGACTCGTCCACAGCTATTTCTTTTCCAGGAGCAAAGATCTCAGGAAAACGATCAACAAAGTGGTCAAGGACAGGCCGAATCTTAAAAAGACGGTCACAATCAGGGTGATCGCGTGGCAACGCTAAATCATTATCAACAAAATGCATCATGCGAAGAAGAAGCATATATCGATCACGAGACATAACTGCTGGAAATATAGATGTTGCCATCAAGGGACTAGTGGACCAATAAGAAGACATTGATGGCTTCCTTAGCAAGCCCATCAAAAAAGTTAATCCCAAAAACTTCTTCATCTCTTCAACATATGTGGGAGACCAATGGGTAGCTCTAGAATGGGGCTTAAGGCTGGCACTGTGGTCCCTCAAATACTGCTCTGCATACAAATGAGTTTGCTCCACAATCTCTTGCAAAAACTCATCGTCAAAAAACAACTGAAAAAATTGAATTGGCAAAAAATTGTCAGTATTCACTCTACACCCTGGAACACCAGTGAAGTCTGGCAATTCCGGCTGCACCATGCCAGGGGCAACCCAGACGTCATCACTAACATCGGGAGAAGAAGCCACCCTAGCCTGCAGCCCAGATGCCTCTTGCTGCACTACATCAACGGGAACACTAGCATCCCCAGATAAATTTTGCATCTCTACACCAACAGGAGAACTCACATCCCCAGCTGCCTCTTGCATCTCAACATCAACAGAAGAACTCGCATCCCCAGATGCCACTTGCTGCTCAACAACAACAGAAAGACTAGCAGCACCAGATGCCTCATGCTGCTCTACAACAGGAAGACTAGCAGCACCAGATAACCCTTGGCGCACCACAGCAATGTGAAACCTTTTGGGCGCAGCCTTTACCACACTTGCCTCTTCCCGACGAGAAAAAAAGGGAAACCTTGAGGACCTAGGCTGCCGCTCAGATGGCTCTTGCCTCTCTACCGGCACAGCAATGTCCCTCTCAACCACAGGCACTTCATCAGCACTAGAAGAAGAATCATCATCCGATGATACCATGCGAAGAGAAAACTCACTGCCTGAATCTTCTGCACCTACCTCATGCTCCGAATCGGAGTCAGTGTCTGGACCATGGTCAGAGGAAGACTCAAAAAGCAAACTAACAACCTGCTTAGCAGTCATCCTGCGAGCAGCCATTATCCTTACAAAGCAAGAAGACTACACACACAAGTGAACAACAACCTACACTGTGCAAAGTAAGAAGTAAACAAGGTAGAGTCTTCACACAAAAATCAATACACTCAAAAACAATTCAAATCTAACCAAATATAAGAACACTCACCAGCACCTACTCTGCTGAAACACAGCAAAAAGAAAGGAAATCCCACTAGAAAGAAAAAAAGTATAGATTAGACAAAGTACACATCAAGCAGCAATACAAAAAAAAAAGTTAACAATCAAGAAACACAAAGCCACACAAACAGCAATAACTACACTTTTCATAAAAACACATTCATCTAGGGAAAGTAGTACAAAAAACATTTACTTACCAAGCACATGCAACTACACAAGCTGCAAAACCAGCATTAACTGAACCACAACCTACACCAATACAAACAGCAAAAGCCTGGATCAAAAACAAAGAAGAAAAAAAAAATTAATACTACATTTCACAAACCACATAACAAATGAATAAACAACACACAAATTTACCCCCAAAATCACATCCACACAGATGGGCCATCAAAAAGGGCAAAACGGACAAAAGTACGGGTTGATTTGCCCACCGGGGGGGGCAGAAAATCTAAATTTAAAATCCGACCCACCTGGAAGCGACCCTTGCCCAAGGGGTCACTTCCTACAATCTAAAATAAAATCCCTGGTGCTAGTGGGGGCATTTCCACCGCACAATCGCAATGCTGTGCGCGACCGTGAGGCAGAAATGCCCTGCAAAGAGACATCAGGAGAGAGGAAATTTACTTGCCTCTCCCCTGATGCTTCTTTGCAGCCCCAAACCCCCCCAAAAATCTCAAAACCAACCTAACACCTCCAGGCGCAGGAAGCAAATGGCTTCCCGACCGCCTGGGAATCCCTGAAGATGTTGGCGCGTGCTGTGCGCGCTGACGTCATCAGGGATTCTCATGGGGAGGGGGGCAGCAGAATTACTGTGGTTAACTGTGATGCTGGACAGAGGCACTTGCATCCTTGATTTTCACAAGCGCAATCCAAAAACAGTTCCTATGACCAGGAGGTTCTTTCTCCCCATCTGCTGCTCTCATCAGTCTCTGACCATTTATACACATAAGAGGCATGTGAACTCACACAGAAGACCCCCGTTTGGCCACGCCCACCAACTAGCGGAGTGCACCATCTTTCCTAAATTTACCCACTATGATGGACAGCTCACTCAAGGGACCTGTGCACACATCGGTGCGATGGCATAGTAACACACACGGTCACTGGAGACAAAGCAAGCGCTCGAGTTGCAGCACAAATTCAGGAAAACATTCATCAGCCCAAAAACATTTGTGACCTTCCCACTATGATGGACAGCTCACTCAAGGGACCCCTGCGCACATCGGTGCAATGGCATAATAACACACACAAAGGTCACTAGAGACAAAGCAGGTGATCGAGTTGCAGCACAAATTCAGGAAAACATTCATCAGCCCAAAAACATTTGTGACCTTTCCACTATGATGGACAGCTCACACAAGGGACCCCTGCGCACATCTGTGCGATTGCATAGTAACGCACACATGGTCACTGGAGACAAAGATGGCGCTCGAGTTGCAGCACAAATTCAGGAAAACAATCATCAGCCCAAAAACATTTGTGAGCTTCCCACTATGATGGACAGCTCACTCAAGGGACCCCTTCGCACATCGCTGCGATGGCATAGTAACACACACATGGTCACTGGAGACAAAGCATGTGTTCGAATTGCAGCACAAATACAAAAAAACATTCATCAGCCCAAAAACACTAGTGAGCTTTGCCTAGGCAGGACAGGTGTGTTTTTTAGCCACTTCAGATAAACACAAAGTAAAAGTAATGAAGGACAGAGGCACTTGCGTCCTTGAATAAAATGAGCACTACAATTATAATTTCAAAATGACCCCCATCAGCATTTTTTTAAGAAAAAACGCCATTTATAAACATAAGAGGCACGAAAACACTTCAAAGTTATTGTTCCCCCAAAAAGGGGAGCCACCCTTCCCCAAGGGGCCGTTCCCCGAACAACGAAATTGGTAAATAAAAAAAATAAAATTTAAATCCCTAGCATTCCAGCTGCACGATCGCACGATCGTGCAGCAGGAATGCTCTAAAGTTGCATCGAGGGAAAGGAAAAGCCTTTCCTTTCCCTCGATGCAAGTTTCAAAACAATCCCCCCCGCCCCAGCTGCAAAACGAACCTCTTTCTCCAACGACGCGCAGGAAGCAAATGGCTTCCCTGCGCGTCGGTAAACAAAGGGAACCTCCAGTGACGCAGGCGGGGAGGGCGGGGGGAGGCAGGGGAAGGTCTTCCCCTGCCATCCCCGCAGAAAAGAAGAAAATCGGGCAGACTCTGGGGGAGCGCTGGCGCTTCCCCCGAGGGTGGGGCTCATGACGAGCTGGGCTCGTCATCAGCGTGCGAGCGCCCTGCTCCATGACGAGCCCAGCTCGTCATCAGCCCCGAAGGGGTTAAGGTAATATCACATCATCCATCAAACATCCTTCCGCCCTCCCACCTCCCCCCACCCTCTCCCGTACTTAAACTAGTCGTCTCCTGGCCGTCCAATAGTGGTAGTTGTCTTAAAGGAATAGTGAGAATCGGGTCCATCCGGTTACCTTAGGTGCTAATGTGTGCTGCCTCACGGGGTGTAATGACATATGGTGAATGTTATTGTGAGTAAGTCTGGGGCGTCCTGTTGTGCATCATATTGAACGTGTCCTCTCCTCTTTAATCCTCACGCCCATTGTCCCCCGTTTGTGTTCCGTCCCCACTCTCATTGTAATGAGCATAGCCTCCCATTCCTGGGAGATAGGGAATTTTCGGAGGCCTCGTGTTTCTTCCCTCCGAAGTATCGTCCCTTCCGCCCTCCCCCACTTAAGCACTTCTGTCTGCCAAAGGTGTATTCCAGGCGGTCTATGTGATTTCCATCTCATTGTTATTGTCCTGGTAGCTAGTAACAGAGCCAGATCTAGCAATTTCAGTTGGGCCTTCAGTGTTTTGGGCCTTCTGCGTAACCCCAATAGGCAATACAGTGCCTCTTCCGGCACCGGGAGGTTTGTAACTGCCCTTAGTGTCTGACACACCCCTGACCAGTACCCTCGAAGTCGTGGGCATGCCCACATCATGCGAAGCAGCCCGGCCTCGTCCTCCCCACATCGCGGACAGTTATGGGGAGAGTTCGGGAACATTTTGTGTATTCGATTGGGAGTCAGATATGCTCTATGCAGGACCATCCCCTGTATGAATCTGAATCTGACATTGCGAGATACCTGCCTAGGGTGTTCTAATATTGTGGTCCAGTCCTTGTCCGATAGGGCCTGGTCTGCGTCTTGTGCCCAGTGTTGCTGAAGAGTGGAGAGCGAAACTGCAGCGTGTGCCCTAATACCTGTATATAGCCATCGCACCAGATTCCCCCCGAACCCATGAGATACAGTAAGTGTACCAGTTGGTGCTGTGAGGGTTGCAGGCGCTGGGGCGCCCATCTGTGTTGTATGTTGTGGTTGACTGTGGCATGCAGCAGGTACATTCGGGAGGGGCTCCCGTGGCCTGTAAAAGGCTTCGTGTGTAAGGAGATGATTAGCCCCGGAAAAATCTCCTACTACCTCCATGCCCGCCTCTTGCCATGGGCGTAGTACTCTATCCGTAAGTCTGCCCTGTGGCGTTGGGATGCCCAGCAAAGGAATGTTGGTCGCATACGCCTCCGCCGAGGCCGTGTATGTCAGGGCCTTTCGCCAGACCCTCAGAGCTGTGCGAAGGAGTGGGTGGCACTCCGTAGGGATGCGGCTTCTAGGGAGTAGCAGGGCATGTAGTTCTCCCCTTCTCAGTCTGTCAGTCGTGTAGTCTATTTCGTGAAGGTTCCGTCCTGCCGTCCAATAGGAGAGGCATTGAAGTTGGCTAGCATAGTAATAGCCTCTAAAGTCCGGGGCTCCCATCCCACCAGTTCTAGTCCCTAGTTGTAACTTTCGTAGCCCTATTCGTCGCCTCCCTGCCCCCCAGATCAGGGTAGTAAGTAGTGAGTTGAGAGTGTCGAAGAGAGATTGCGGCAGGAACACTGGAAGATTAACAAAGAAATATAACGATCGGGGAGCATTACCATTTTGGAGATTGCGATTCTGCCCGTGACTGATAGTGGTAGCGTCATCCAAAACCCCACAGAGGCACGTAGTCCTGTTATAACCTTCTTAATGTTCCCCTCTATCTGATCTTCCTGCTGCCTATAAACCTGGTCCCCAGATATTTAAATGTATCCAGAGCTATCGGGATAATGTGTGCTCCGAACGATATTACACCTGGTTTCGGAGTGGCTCGGAAGTAGAAACCATTGGATTTCTCAGGGTTTATAGTTGGGCCCGAGACTGCGGAGAATCTCTCAAAGATTCCATATATGGGGCCATGATCTGCCTCCAGGTCTCGGAGGAACAGTAAAATATCGTCCGCGTAAATGGACAATAGGTGCTGAGTGTCGCCGCTCGGTATTCCTCTGTGCCCCATCCCAGTCCTTCGGGCTATGGCCAAAGGTTCCAAGGCTAGTACGAATAACAGTGGAGATAAGGGGCATCCCTGTCTAGTGCCACGGTGGATTGCGTACTTGCTCTTGCCGAAGGATCGGTATATAGTAATCTGATCCATGCCAGGAGAGCGGCCGGGAGCCCAAACCTCGCTAAGGTCGAAAACATAAACAACCAGGTTATGGAGTCAAAAGCCTGCCGGAGGTCCAAGGCTATGCATCCTGCCCTAGGAAGGTTCTGTGGAGTAGACGCCATTAGTGCGTGCAAGCGGCGCGTATTCATAGAGGTGCTTCTACCCGGGAGAAACCCGCATTGATCTCTATGGATTAGGGCCGGGAGGTGCGACTGCTGTCTCAGAGCTATCGTTTTACTGACTATTTTGCATTCTGTTGCAAGCATTGATAGCGGCCTATAATTTGCGAGGTCCAGGCTGTCTCTCAAGGTTTTGGCAGCGAGACGACCAACGCCTGCATCGTGGAATCGGGCAGACGGCCCTCTTCTAGTGCCACTCAATACACCTTCTCTAAGATTGGTATCAAGATATCAGAGTATGTCGCGTAAAACCACCGGGAGTCCATCCATGCGTGGCGTCTTTTTGCGGTTTAATGATGTAATGGCTACCCGTTTTTCCTGTTGCGTGATGGGACCCTCGAGTTCCCTTTGGGCGTCTGCGGTCAGGACTGGGAATGGGAGGTCAGTCAAAAAGGCAGCAATTTGATCTGGGGCGACTTCTGCGGGTCGTGCATATAAGGTAGTTAGGTGATTGTGAAATGCTTGGTTGATCTCAGTCTGCGTGCTTACTATTTGTCCATCCTGCGTCCGTATCCTGGTTATCACCGGGATGTTCGGGTGCTCCCGAACCAGGCAAGCCAGCAGCGCTCCCGACCTGTCCGCCTCGGCGTGTTGTCGGCGTAGGTATTCCCTATGGTCTATGACACGTAGTGTTTCAAGAGTGTCCGCATGTTCTATGTTCTCTAGCTGCAATTCCTCCCTTTTAGAAGGGTCAAGCCCTACCTCACTCTCCAGTGTCTTTAATCTATCCTCTATGTCCCTCAGCTTCCTATGGGTTTCCTGTCGAGCTCCCACTAATTGTCCAATCGCCGCCCCAAGTACCACTACCTTCATGGCATCCCAAACCACCAAGTTCGTAGAGGCGGTGTCCCAGTTCTCTCTAAAGTATTTATCCAGTGTCTCAGACAAGGACGCCCTGAAGGGGCCATCCTCCAATAGGAGCGGGTCCAGGCGCCAAGTGGGAACTGGAGTAGGGACTCTGCCCCATTGAATGGTAAGCGTCAGGGGCCTATGATCAGAAAAAGGTTTCGCTAGGTATTCTGGGCCGTCGATCTTAGCAATTAGGGCTTCGGAACACAAAATCCTGTCTATCCTCGTGTGAAGGGCATGTATGTGCGAGTAATGAGAGTACTCTTTGCTCTCAGGGTGTGCGGTTCACCAGGCATCTCTCAAGCCCCATCCTGTCGCCCATGTCTGGAGACTCCTGCCACTTGTAGGGGGGGTGTGACCTGTCTTTGCAATGTCCATGATCATGTTCCAGTCTCCCCCCCAGTATCCAGGGGGTGTCCGACCAGTCCGCTAACGTCAGACCTAATTTCTGCAAGAATTTGTCCTGATCAAAATTCGGAGCATATACACATCCGAGTACTACAGGTGTACCATCTAGCGTGCCCCGCACTAATATGTACCGTCCTTGGTCGTCCACCCTCCTTTCCACCTCTAAGAACGGTGTGCCATGTCTGATTCATATTGTGGCCCCCCCCTAGAGAAGGCGGAATATGTCGTGGTCCGGATTGTACCCCTCCATTTCTTCCTCAACTTGATCGCTTCCGAGGCCGTGAGGTGGGATTCTTGGAGAAAAACAATCTGCGTGTGGTGGCGCAGCAGAAAGGCGTGTATTCTGTGTCGCTTTTGAACCGCCCCCAGCCCCCTCACATTCCAGGTCGTGATTTTATACTTCCCCTCCAAGTCAGCCATATTCATATGTGCACCTGTTTTGTAACCTCAGCTGCCTACCGGCTTGAACCCTATGCAATCGCCACCAGGAGACTACCCACCCCCCACCCAAACACAAAAAAGAACAATAGCGGCGCAGCTCAAAAACCAAGCTGAGCCCAACAATTGAACAAATCCCAAAAGGACTGAGTATTCAGTGCTTTCGCCATCGGGGGGGGTGGCCGAGCACCATTACAGTCTCTTCCGTCAGCCCATCGGGCTCCGCCAGCTCTACGGCAACTGTCGTGGGGCAATGTTACCAATATTCAGAGGGGAACAGAAACCTTAAGTCGCCCGTGCCTGTCGTACATTTTGAATACAATCGTGCCCAATCCGGTATAACAATAGGATACATTCTTAGGTAGCAGTGGCACCCACATACATTACCCCTACCTCCCTTCTCATAGCTCTCATTGGTAACAGTACAGTGTAAAGTCAAAACATGTAGGAAATACAATACGGTTCTTAGGCCTTTCAGCTGCTTCCGCTCAGGTCTTCCCCCTCACAGTTGTCCATAACATCATCTGCAGTGTGGGGCGTGACAGTGGGAAACAGTAGTACACTGTGGTCCGAATCTGAATGGACCGTGCTGTCCTCCGAGTCCGTTAATATCTTCTGGGAGTCCTCCCTGAATGTGCCTGCCACCGCCAAAGCGTCCAGTTGTTTCTCTTTTTGTTGGTTCTTTGACGGTCCACGTCGTCTTCCTCCACGTCGCGGTTTGGGGGATTCCTCCTCATTCCTGTCCTGGGTTCCACTTGATCCCTTGGCATCCGGTCCTTGTGACGAGCCCTGACTCCCGTCTATACCCATCACCTCTAACCATTCCTCTGCATCCACAGGACTCTCGAAAAAGTACGTTTTCCTGTCATGTATGACTTGTAAGCGAGCCGGGAACAGCAATGCATACTTGAAGTTGGCCTTTTGTAGTTTCTTTTTCACCTCCAGGTAGGAGGAGCAGTGCTTTTGAACCATGTTGGTGTAGTCCGGATTGAGAGAGATTTTGTGATTTTCGTACTGGATACGGGACTTCTCCCGTGCCTTTTGCAGCAGAACATCTCTATCCCGGTAATTCAAAATTCGCACTATCAGTGGGCGTGGGGGTTGTCCAGGGTCGGGTCTGCCCGTCGGGATCCTGTGTGCTCTCTCCATGCAGAAGTGCGGTGAGAGGCCTTCTTCCGCTACATGTTCCCGGAACCATTGATCCATAAAATCCGCAGCCTGGGCCCCCTCACAGCGTTCCGGAAGGCCAATAACACAAATGTTATTCCGGCGGTTACGACCTTCCGCATCCTCCACCCGGTCCGTGAGAGAGGCCACCTGTGTTTGGAGCCGTTGAATGGAGACCGTATGTTCTGCCACTGTCGGCGTGATCTCGCCGATGGACAGTCCCTGTTCTTTCACTCTGTCCACCAGCTTACCGTGGTCCGCCTTCAGTAGGGATAAGTTAGTCGTCAGGGTGCCCATCTGTTGCTCCAGGACTGCTTGGGAGTCCCTGATTTCTTGCAGGATAATGTCCAGTTAATCAACCTGGGGCCCCTCCGCCTGGCGCTCCGTCATGGGCTGCTGTAGTGCCCCGTCCCCAACGGCTGGTGGCTCTCCGCCGGCTTCACTCCCTTGCGGACCATTGGTGCAATGTTTTCGGTCCCTGGCAAGTGGCCCTGTGGGTCCCCGTGTGGCCGGCCCCCGGGGCAGGCTTATACCCGGCGTTTCCCCGCTAGATAGAGTCTAGGTGGGGGTGCGTGATCTGACCTTCCGCAGGATGGGGGACTCCACAGCAGTTCCGCCGGCTTCGCCCGCACTCACCCTCGTGGACTATCCTAGGGCCACGCGGCTGTAATGCTCCGCGTTCTGCGCACCCCTTGAGGGAGGGATATGGGGGTCCTCCGGGCTACTCCCTCCGCCCATGTATTTGTAGGCCTGCGCCTCTCTCCAGGGGTGGACCCGTGGACCGTCCACAGTGCAGTCACACTCCCTTGGTACAACCAGGCCTCCCCGGGTTCATGCACAACACGAGCGTCCAACTCACCGCCGGGGGGTGGGGGGGATGCTCGGAATCCACCAAGCTGGAGAGTCACCAGGCAGCCTCCCGATGCATGGAGAACAAGGGGCAGTCCAGAGACGGGGGGGGGGGCCCATGGAGCGAGAGCCTCTTCACCTCTATATCCGTTTTTGTGGCGATGTGCAACGGCCGTCACCCGCTCCCTGGGACACCGCTCCACAGTGCCCCCTACACGGCCAGTGTCTGCCGCGTATCCCCCCGCGTGGCCGTTTCTCTGATGGCGCCCGCACCGCGCTCCGCTTCATCGCTCGCCTAATTCCATCGAGGGGACCTCCGATGACCTCCGATTCCGCTCCGAGTCCCCCTATGTCACTTGTATGGACGCGGGTCCGAACCTTCGGGCACTTCCGGCGTCCTCCGCCATAGGCCGACCGGCCTCGTTGCACACTGTGGGCCCTGGCTTCTGACGCCGCACCTCCGCTGTGGGCCTCACCATTTTCAGCTCGGTGTTGCGGGCCGATTCTCCGCTCGTCCGTCGGTTTCGAGGGCAGCAGGGTCTGGGAACCCTCCTCCGAACCTCCAATGAATCACCTCAGGGATCTCTGAGGCAATTTTATCAGGATTTTGCCCCGATCAGCACCGGAGCTTTAGCGGCGCACGTCCGATCTCATGGCCTGCAAGCCACGCCCCCCACCCCTGATGGGTGTTGAAGCGCTTTTCTGGCGTGTAGCACGCCACTCCGGAACCCATAAAGGATTAGTGTTGAAAATTAGTATAGTATAAATATGAAGTAATTTGAGTAGTAGATATGTTATTCAGTTATTTGGGCAGTATATTAGTTTAGTTGAATATTTAATATGGAATTTGAGAAGTGAACATGTTAGTCTGTTAATTTTGATTGAAAAGGATAGAGGAGGGATAAAAGAGTGAAGGATTTTTTTTATGTCTTAGCAGTAGGAAGAGGCTTTTGGATGAGTAAAAAGGAGTTTTGGAGGGAAGGAGTCAGAGGGGAGAGTTTATAAATGTATATGTTTCATGCACATGATGCGGTTGTGTAGTATTGTTTGTGAGAGGAGGTTGTGACGTAGAGGGGGTGGTGATGTGTTTATGTGTAAAGTGTATGTTGTGTGTAGGAGGGAATGAAGTAGAGGTGAGAGTGTATCTTAGACTGGTTTGTTTCAAGAGTTACAAAGTGTGGTGGTGTGCAGTGTGTGTGTTGTGTGTTAGTGTTATTATGGTAGAAGGGAGAGGAGGGTGTTGGACAACTGATGGAAGGATCATTATATATTTGTTAGTGATTAAAGGTGGACTGTTGGGTGTAATTACAGCAGGGACAGTGGGTCTGAGTGGGATGTAGTTATGTATGGTGTTGATTGGCGTTGTGTTAGTAATGCGTGTATTGGTTAGTGGTATAGGATAGAGGTGTGTACTGTTTGTGGGTGATTGTGGATAGGTGTGGTAGTTGGGATAGTAGGGTGTGTAGATTTGGTTTGGTTGGGTTGGGTTGGTGGTGCATGCTGGTACATTAATCTGTGCATAGTGTTGTGCGTGGTGTATATTTGGTGCGAGTGTGTTGCTCTGTTTGCGGTTGTGGATGGTGTGAGCTGGGTATTGTTAAATACGAAAAAAGGACAGCTTTTCTGGCCCTAGTACCGACCAGTCTCGAAAAGGCTCAAACAGGCAACTACCCTTGTCCTCTCCGCTCTTAACAGGCTCAAACAGGCAACTACCCGTGTCCTCTCCGCCCTAAACAGGCTCAAACAGGCAACCACCCTTGTCCTCTACGCCCTTCGCCTCGACGCCCGGGCTGAGACGCCCTAAGCCTGGCATTTTTTGTAGCCCTAGTAATCAGGTGACCCCTTCAGCCAATGGGAACCCTAGTCCTAACACTATCCAATCACAACACTAGCCCTAACATCTAGAACCAATAGGAGACCAGGACCTTGCAGCCAATCTTAACCCTAGTCAAAGCACCCAATCAGTTAAAAATCCCTGATCTCTACGTCCAATAAAGGCCTTAGCCCTACCACTAGTCCCAACCCAAGTCCAAGCAGCCAATGGTACAGGTAGCCCTAGTCCCTACTTCGAATAGAAAGCCTAACCCTACTCTCAGTCCCACAACTGGTCCAACAACCAATCACACCAGAAGCCCTAAATAGCTACTTCCAATTAAAGGTCTAACCCTAGCCCTAGTCCCACCCTCCTCCCAACAAACAATAACATAGGAAGCCCTAGTCCCTACTTCCAATAGAAATCCTAACCTTAGCCCTAGTCCCAACCCTGCAATGATTGAATCACAGACCGAGAAACCAATCAGAACCCTCAAATACCCAACCAATGAGGACATTAACCCTATCCCAATAGAAACACCAGATACAACCACCAATCAGTGTACACATGTGCCAACCACTAGCACACCATATAAGGTCCCAGCAACCTCAGACAAGGTTTGCTGGCCAGGGAGTTGGAAGCTGCTTGCTCCTGTTCAGAATCTCCTAGGAGACAGACAGGCTCAATCCTCAACTTTGGACTTCTGCAGGTAAAGGCTTCCCTCACTCGAAATCTAACAATACTGTTTGAATAAAGCTTTACTCCCTCTGCTGGCCAAAAAACGAAGTGCACAGGCCCCAGTAAATACAGTTTAAACCGCTCACAGAAGCACCCTCTGCTGTAGAAAATCCCTGTTGCGGGGGGGGGCGGGGGGGTTGGGTATAGGCAGGGGGGCTGACCTCACTGGCTTGAGAACACAAAATGGTGGCTGGGGGTGCACTGTTTGAGCACACAGGCCTAAGCACAGAGCAAAGGAGAAATTTGGAGGGAAAATAGATTTGTCACCAAGGAATGAGAGGGAGAAACTACAGAGGTTGGACTGCAAATCCCACTATTCAACACTAAATTAAGGCAATTATGGGCAGGGAAACCCACAAATTTAAAACACAACACAGGTGTTAAAATATGCAATTACAGGCAGGCTAAAACTACAATTGTTAACTGTAACAACCACAGGCATAGACAGTAAACACAGAATGAAAATTGTTTTTTAAACCACTTTTTGTCTTCCGTATAACAGCTGAGAGGGAGCTCCAGAGTTTTGGCATCGCTCCTAAGCTCTTCTGTGTGGCAGCTGAGAGAGCGCTCTAGAGTTTCTGGCATCGCTCCTAAGCTCTTCTGTGTGGCAGCTGAGAGAGCGCTCTAGAGTTTCTGGCATCGCTCCTAAGCTCTTCTGTGTGGCAGCTGAGAGAGCGTTCTAGAGTTTCTGGCATCGCTCCTAAGCTCTTCTGTGTGGCAGCTGAGAGAGCGCTCTAGAGTTTCTGGCATCGCTCCTAAGCTCTTCCGTGTGGCAGCTGAGAGGGAGCTCCAGAGTTTTCTGGCATCGCTTCTAACCTCTTCCGTGTGGCAGCTGAGAGGAAGTGGAGTGCAGAGTGAAGTCTTAACTTCCGGTACAGAGGAAACTCTTCTGCCCAGGAAAGCACCTTGCTTCAGTGGTAAAGTCTGTTTTTGGCCACTTGAGCTACCAACCTACACAAATTGCGACGTTGGGTAAATGCTTTTAGCTGCTAGCTACCAAGGTACATTCTAAAGCGCTCCGCTGTACCAAATGTCACTGTTGAGTGATGAGACGTCAGTGGGGGTGGGGGGCATTTATTGTATTGGGCAAAAGAAGGGAAACATTATTAGTGACCTGAATGGAACACAGCGTTGTTTAGCCTTTGCAAGCTCTTCTTTTAAACTTTATTAATTTCAAGCAAAACCGGTTCAGAATTGGAAGACCTTTCTGAAAGATGTTGCCCGCGTTTCTTGCATCTAGTATGAACCTTGCCTTTGGCTTCAGAGTAGAGTTAATACTGAAGCAATTTAATATATTGGTTGGATTATGTCATACAAAACATGGCAGTTATTTGGGATGATAATTCACATAAAAGAGGAGGGGTGAGGGTAACTGACTCACCTACTCCGGACCCACAGACAATACTTTTATAGACCTGAAGGAGTAGGGAGTGATAAAAGTGTCTCTAATTCAGTGGTGGCGCGTGCTGTGTGTCTTAATACTGCCCTCACTCACAAAGTTGTGTGACATGCTTCATCATAGGGCTACTACAAAACACCCCTGAGCAGCCAACGCCTGGGATGGAGCAGTAGGGTAGGGGAAGACAAACCTAACACAAAAGAGAAAGAAATAATGTCTAAAGTGACTGGGTTCACCGGAAGTGAAAGTGCAGTGTAGATTAAAATTAGCTCGGAGGTGTTGCTGTGCCTATACTTTATTCCTGGACCCTCCGGTCAGGATAAAAAATGTGAAGGATGGTGGTGATTGGGAGATGTTATGTGCTCCTTACACCCCTGCTTACTGCCAAACCATCGACATGTTTCGGCCGTGTGTTTGTGTCCCTCGTTCAGGGCCACGCTGGCCTTCTTCAGGACTCTACTGGTCCCAGAATGTATGTGTATATCTCTCACCTCGTTTCTCGAAGAGGGGGTGTCAGAACCACTTGTTCTGGCCTGAGGTATTCCCTAGAAAGTACTCTGTTGATGTACTAAATAGGAACAAGGGGACAAGAGACAAAAGAATAAAGGGGTCATTGAACATTGGTTCCCCCTCATGGTTCTATGTACTAGAATGACATATTAAAAATACAATCCACCACAGACTAGGGTCGATTACGCTAATTGTACTCCTAGGAATCAAGCTATGTTGCTCATAAAAATCAAATTGATTATCCTACCCAAAGAGTAGGTGTAGATAAAAGCGATGTATGCACCATAGTACGCATTTATACATTCAAACATTAGGACTCATAGTGTCTGTTCACTTACAGAGTTTACTGGCGAGAGACAAGGAGAGAACCCCTGTAGTCACACTCTGGGGGAGATAGTTAAAAGAAGACCAACAACATTGTTGTAGTAAATGGTAATCATATATCAGTGTCCAGTACAATGGTTGTATTCACCTATATAGTTATCAAAGGCGTAAGTGTAATTTAGGCTATAGTTATGGCCGCAGTGAGATTCTGTGCGGTAAGCGTGACCATGATAATATGTGCTGAGCATAATTGCACTGAGAGACACATATTACAGCAAGTTAATTATTTGCGGCATGTGGGAGCTCAAAGTTTTCCTAAAATGCCCCCATGTACCAAACCAGGAGAGAACACAGCTCTCTGGCCCCTCGGTGGGAAATGTCCCCTCCACCCCTTAAGCACCAGGGGCTAAGCCCGTAGCATGTGCTCAGCTACCCTTGACTCCTTACTACATCAAGGTGGGCGCTCCGCCTCCTGACTTCTTGTCTGCTCTCGCTGTGTAGATTTGTGGGAGAGCGGCGAGAGAGTCCTGATATACTCTGTGGATCCCGACCAGCCTGGTGCATTTCCGGTCACATGGACTTTGTGAAGACATACACGTTGCCGGTGGCTCAGGTGGACGGCCCTGCACGTCCTGTTGCCAGGGAGATCCATCCTGGTCACGTCTTGCTATGAATACCCTTTCAATAATGGCGAGAGGGGGTGCATAGCAAGCAAATGAATCATCCAATGAAGTTCCAACAATGGTTTCCTTTTTAGGTTTCGCCTACGCAGCGCGCAAGCGTTGCTTAGCAGTGACCTCTTAGAATCACTCCGGACTTTTTCGGAAACTCGTGCATGTACTGCACTGTTTCAAATGAGCATTTGTGCATGTATGGCGTTTACCTTGTGGGAGTGAGCAGCGGCGCCATCTGTTTGCAAACAGATGGCGCCGCTGCTCTCTCCTGCAAGGTAAATGCTGTACTGTTTACCGCCCGCCACCCCAACCCAAAGAGACGGAAGATTTGCACTGTACCTCTGCCGGCTGCTTTCATCCTTCGTCGCCCACGCTCTGCCCATTCTTAAAAACAAAGAAAGGAGAAGTGAGGAAGATTGAAAACAGACTGCTCAATCTAACCAGCCTGTCTCCACCGCTGACGTATGTGCGCACTTACACTAAAGCATCTGCTGTGGGGCTCTGCGCCGGTGCCCCAGTGTAACACTCCAGGGCTGCACCTGCGTGCACTCGGGGTGTTTTGTGTCAGTGCTGGTACAAAGGCCCAGGTCCCCTGTTACAGCACCAGTGATGCGTGCACAGGTCATGGTGGAAGGGGTGCCGCTCACAGTCAAACCTTACCGAACAGGGCGCTGCTGCATCACTTGCCTTACAATTCTTTTTTTTCCCCAACAACTGCTCCCACCCTACCACAAAAATGTCAAGTGGCATAAAATGGCGACAATGAGTTCTTGACCTAGATCATGATTCCAGCACCACAGATTAGGGGCAAAAGATACCCATGTGCACTTCGAGAAAACACACACTTCTTGGGTCCCAAGTGACACCAAAGGGTGCCGTGAATTGCTCGAATCCGGCACTGAACCTCAGAACTGAACTTCTGAACTTAATGTGTAGTGCCATCCCTCACACATGCACTTCTACTCATTTCCACCAAAAACGCTGTACACTGGCACTGTAACCCAGCGAGTACATTATGACACAACTAGCTGCGTTGTTATATAAAGCCATGACAAGAAGGGACATGACGATGATAATTTATAATATTAACACCAGGCACCAATAGTTAATACAGAGGGTGGACTACTTCTCTAGTCAGGCACGCAACTACAGTTGGTAGTGATTTAGCCCCTCCCCAACGTACCTCCCCCCTCACCGCCAGGTTGTTGAGGCCAGAATGGCTGGGCGGGAAAGCTGGCCTGATCGTCAGCCACAACAAAGTATTCCATCGAGGACAATGCAGCCCTGACAGTCCTCTGTGTTCTGTGAAACAAATCTGAAATTAACTGCAGTGAAAATGCAGGTGCATGCTGATTTTGTGTCTGTAAATCCCCAAATCCTCATGTTATGCCTCATAACAATCATCATTTTAAATTTGTGGGGCACTTCACTGTATGACTTTCATTAATATTAATCGAATATTTGGGTGCATTCAGTGCTATTGAATGACTTCTACAACCTGAATACACTTGCACAAATGTGCCAATGGGTATGTTAAAATGGGTCCGCCCCCCCCACCTCTCTTGGCGTGGGGTGTCCGGGTAAAATTACTTTTACTCCTCTCTTCCGTGCACCAGCATTCGCACTCCCTTCTTGCCCCCCCCACTAGCGCTTGTTATTTGAGTGACTGCTGGTAATGCTGGTAGCGCATTCCAGTGCCTTGCTGTCGGCCCCCTAGGAGGGGTCAGAGGAGAATCTGTGGTTTACTGGCAGGAGGGGAGTGCGGGGTAGTTCACACATATTCTAGTGAATGGGCTGCACACATGGTCCAAGTTGTTTTAGGGCAGGGGGAGGGCGCGGGAGTTTACACAGGTTTGTGCCAGCACTGGACTGGACCACCTCCTTCCTCTCCAGCAGAACCCAGAGTGTCCACCTCACCCCTTTCCGATCCGAAGCCACCAAGATCATCTGCTAAGTACTCCAAGGATCATCCCTCAGCCCGACATTGTTCAACATCTACATGGCACCACTTGCTCATGTCGCCCGACTGCACGACCTCAACATCCTCTCCTACGCTGACAACACTCAGCTGATCCTCTCCCTCACCAAGGACACCCTCACCGCCAAAACCAACCTCCAAGAAGGAATGAAAGCCGTAGCCGAGTGGATGAAGAACAGCCGTCTGAAGCTGAACTCGGACAAGACGGAAGTCCTCATCCTCTGCTCCAGCCCCTCGACTTGGGACAACTTCTGGTGGCCGACCGCACTGGGAGCAGCACCAACACCCACCGACCATGCACGCAACCTAGGTTTCATCCTCGACTCAACACTCTCCATGACCAGGCAAGTCAACGTCGTCTTGTCCTCCTGCTTCAACACCCTCCGCATGCTCTGAAAGATCTATGGGTGGATCCCCACTGAAACAAGAAAAACGGTCACCCATGCCCTCATCAGCAGCAGGTTAGTCTACGGAAACGGCCTCTACACAGGAGCCTCAGACAAACTCCTGAAACGACTACAACGCATACAGAATGCCTCTGCACGCTTGATCCTCGACATCCCTCGCCGCAGCCACATCACACCCCACCTAAGAGACCTGCACTGGCTTCCCGTCAACAAGAGGATCACCTTCAAGCTCCTCACCCAAGGACACAAAACACTCCACAACACCGGACGGGCATACCTCAACAGACGACTCACCTTCTACACCCCGAACCGCCAGCTCTGCTCCACCGA
Organism: Lissotriton helveticus; assembly: GCF_964261635.1. Classification (NCBI taxonomy): domain Eukaryota; kingdom Metazoa; phylum Chordata; class Amphibia; order Caudata; family Salamandridae; genus Lissotriton; species Lissotriton helveticus. Next base: position 1,192,604,823 of record NC_136068.1, read on the forward strand.
CCTCACCACCGTCCCCCGCATCCGAAGAGCAACCACTGGCAGCAGAACATTCTCCCACCTCGCTGCCAAAACCTGGTACACCCTCCCCATCCTCCTACGGCAGACCCAGGACCTACTTACCTTCAGGAGACTACTCAAGACTTGGCTATGCAGCACCCCTCCCCAGCGCCTTGAGACCCTCACGGGTGAGTAGCGTGCTTTACAGATGTTATGACTGATTGCCAGCGATCACACCTGCTTGAAATTGAGACCGGGACGGGGGTGTTTAAGTTGATGCCAATAAATTGAGTAAAATTGAATAAATGGAAGTATCTTGTCCATGGTTAAGTACCCTGCGATCTGTGCTGTTTCTTATGGTAATTCGTCTGTAGGCCGTTTGTAATGCTGTGCTCCGACATAACTAAACAAAAAGCGTTTTCGGTAAGCATTTCTTTTTTTCTGTTGTTGAAGGATTACAAAAAGGGCACTGCTCTCCGTATGCCAGAGGAGCAGTGTGCAGATAAATAATCATTACTTTCAATCAGTTCAATCAACTTTTGATAGGAACGACCATCTGCGAACTCCCTTCCCCCAACCCCTCCCCGTTGTCCCCTCACCCGGATCCCACCCCCCACCCCGCACAGTGTCTACGTGGTCGAATAGCTATAGCATAACAAAAACATATTCCGTGTGTGTACCGTTTCACCCAGGGTCAACTTGCAAGTGTCCTGCAGCCGCATCTCGATGCGCTGGCGGCTCCAGCCACAGCCCTCTATAGTCTGCCCATCTCTTCCATATCTTAAGATGTTTTTGGGGGCAGCCCCTGGCCTCAAACACCGGGCGCTCCAGCCCCATACAAAAATCTAATGCCCTTTTCCACACCCCTATCAAGGGAGCTCTAGGGTTCTTCCAGGCCCGGGCTATATCTCGTTTGGCCGCCGTGAGGCCCAGGAGCAGCAGATGACGTTTATAGATATTACCTCCTACCTGTTCCATAACAAGAAGAAGGCCCAGCTTCGGCGAGCGGGGGAGGCCCCATCCCAGCACCTCAGACAGGCAATCCCAGACACCAGTCCAAAATCTCATCAGTCTATCACACGCCCACACCGTATGTATAAAAGTGCCCATCTCGCGGCCACACCGCAGGTAATCAGGGGAGGCAATCAGACTGTGTTCGGTAAGCATTTCTTACTGATGAAAAATCACGAGCAAGTTACAGCCGAGTAAAACAACTCCTAGGTATGAATCTCGGGAAGAATGAAAAAATATCTGAGTTGGCATCGATCTCTTTCCAGTGCAACCACATACCTCTCACTTGGACATCTGTATTTTTATTTATTTGCTTTTCAAGCTTAGCTGATGCATATTTATTTTGTTGTTTTTTATATAGCTCAACTAAGACATCTCTCGGCGACAAAGCGCTGTACACTGTGTACAGATACTTTAACAACAAGCATTTGCAATGCAATAGGTCTCGCATTTACGTTAGTTTAAACAGTTAGCATTGTAAATGACAATGCCTTTTATTTATGTTTTAAAAAAGAAAACAAAAATAAAAGGCATTGCTATTAGTAATGTCAAAAATGCATGGCTAAACTTATAAGGTCCCAAATGCGAGACCAATTGGCTAAGCCAATGCTTATTGGTATTAGTTATCCTTCTGTCTTTATTACTGTAAGAGCACACCAGCCACATCATATCGACGGGGGCGCTCAGAGTAAAATATGTTTGATTCAGAGGTTTCACTTTTAGGCTGGTTCCAAGTTTGGGCGGCGTGCTGAGCAAAAAAACATTGGATTAAAACCGGTACTGTGACTTCATTTATTCAGCACTCTGTCCATCATTTATCGCCCTAAGTGGGAAGGGTATGCTCAGACGTTGTTCCCGTTCTCACTCCGCCACTGGATTCAAGCTAGCCTGGCTCATGGTGGGGTATACCCGAAACCAGTCTGAGGATACTAGATTCCGGTCCAGGGAGGACATGGCCTGGCAGTTTGGGATGGACTGTTCCCATGGGAAGCAAGGTCAAGACTGATTTGCATAAGGGGTTGTGAGAGGAAGGGGGGATGGAGAGGGGCAGAATGAGTCTTTTATTAGATAAACAAGAGAAGGATGAAGGGGGACTGCATTGCAGGAAGATGGGGATGAGACTAGAGATATGAGATCCATGATAGCTGGGTGAGCCGGAAACCTGTTCAATATATGCTGATTACTGTATTATTGGATGACAATAAAAGACAAAGTTTGTTTTTTTTGTAATAAAAAAAATGATTTGCATATGGCGGATTTCAAACTGGGGCGGCATGGTGAGCAAAAAAATGATGGATTAAACCTAGGTCTGTGACTGGGGGTGAGTGATTTAGTCAGCATTCTGTCCATCATTTGATCTTTTTGCTCCATTCTCGGGTGACTACGTATGATAAATCAGATATCGGGTTTGTGTGGGGTGCAGATATGCTGGAGGGATTAAAGGAGTATGAAGGCTTTCCATCATGGTGTTTGTTAGGTAAAAAAGAGCATTTTCACCCATTGTATGGGAGAGCAGGCAGTAGTATTTTGTAATGACACTGTCCGACTTTGGAGTTAAAAGTCCTATTTAGATTTTTTTTCTTTTTTTAGCTGCACACAGGGCTTTGCAGAGGGCTAGTGGGACTGGATGGGGATGCAGCTGGCACAGCAGCAAAGTAGATGCGATTTGAGGTCTACAATTGGAAGGCATGTTATAAAAGTTTGTCCTTTCCCAAGAAGGGCATGCGTAAAGGTAAACAGAATGTCAGATTGGTTTAGGTTCAGGATGCGATGCAGAGTCTACTATAAAATAGTACTTAACAGAAAGTAGTAAGGCCTTGGTCACAGATACAGAGCCACTACAAAGGCGGTCCGAAATGAGACATCCGATCAGGCAGCAATGTATCGTGTTGAGGCTCTTAGCGTGATTGTGCACCAGTAAGATAAAGGCTTTTAATAAGGAATTTTGTGTTTGGATTATTCCTTCTGGGGAACAGATCTCTCAGAAAGAAACCAGGCTGAAAAGTGGCCAAAGCTAGTTCAGTGTTAATTTGTTTGATGCATTCTTTGTCTGAGCTTCTACCCCCTGTAATTCCTTGATATTTTGAATCCACCTAGGGGCATATGTATCAAAATCCGTTTTTGCGATTCTCAAATAGCGATTTTTTGAGAATCGCTATTTGAGAATCGCAAAACTGTATATATTTTTTTTAAAATCGCAAATAATTTGCGATTTCTTGGTATTCCTTAATTGCGATTAGCAAATCGCGAAATCGCAATTAAGGAATACCTTCCCATTCATTCCTATGGGCCAGGAGGCCCATAGGAATGAATGGGAAGTCATCTCAATTTGCGATTCGCAATTTGAGAATCGCAAATTGAGAATAATTTCAAGGGTGTCATAAGGACACCCTGATGCACCCCTGAAATGAGCATGTGTGCGCATATAGCGCACATACATGCCCAGGGCATGTATGTGCGCCACATGGCACCTTGAAAAATGCCAAAATGTGCATTTTTGAAAGCAATTGCAAATTACCACCAACTTGAAATTGGTGATAATTTGTGATTTCTTAAGGAGAAATCGCACAACTTGGGTGCTTGTTACATAGCATTTAAGGAATCGCAATTTGCGATTCCTTAAATGCTTAGGCAAAATTGGGAATCGCAATATTAGCGATTCCTTAAAAATGGGATGAGAAAATGTCTCATACATCACATTTTGCGTTTTTCTTTACTCGCAAACAGTTTTTTTGCGAATTGAAGCATTTGCGAGTAAAAAATCGTTTCATACATATGCCCCCTAGTTTCCTCTCCTGTTCCTGTCCTTCTCTATATGAAGTTAAGTCGGGCTGCGCTACATTGCCTTTACTCTCCCTGCAACTCAGAACCTCAGGATGCCCATGTTGGGCTTGTTTGCTTTATACAAGCAAAACATATGTCCTCTTTTGGTCTGGTCACTGGAGCAAGAAATCACCCTGCTCTCTATCGATTCACGGGGCATCCAAACTTTTTTTTCCCTTTTGCTTGAATATTGATTAGCCACCCATGCCTTCTGTATTTGGATCCTTATTTACTGACTAGGCTTGAAGATGATATTATATAAGTTAGTGCAACCTTACCTCACAGGAATTAACAGATCTTTGTGAATTAAGCATGAGAAACTGATGGTTTCTTCTGATGCGGTCGTTCCTTTACTGAATTCATATTAAAGCACCACTTATAATTTGATTTCTTGCACGGGGTGGCCCCGTGAGTCTCTACACCAGTCGAACTGTTCAGGGGTTTCCGTCCTTTTCACTACGTACCTTTTTTTTCAGTTCAAAAAGAAATTTATTGGTAAGAAACAACATCTTGATATACTATGGTATAAAGATAATGAAAGTATAAATAATACATCAGTTAGATTGGAAAACAAAACAAGAAATATAAAAGCATTGGAATAATGACTAGAACAATGTAAACAATTTCATTGGAAAGCACATCAAGCGATGAAAAAGAAATTAATATTCAGCAAGTAAAGTAATACAATGCATAAAATAAAAAGTAAAAAAAATAGAAAGGAAAGTCATGGAGGTTTAGATACTTCTTGCTGCAGAGGTGCAACTGAGGAAAGACGTCGGGCACTAGCGTCAATGAAGAGTATGACCGGTTCCCATAAAGCTAAGCGTTTGGGTGCTAAATGCTGTGGATATACAAAGGAAGTATCTAATCTATGATTATAGCAAATAGCATACCACCATGCTTGGTATGAGAGTTTGGTAAAGTCTTTCTAGTTTCTGGTGATTTGATGGAAGGCTACTGCTAGTAATAGATCAATAATCTTTATATTCATACAGGTGTGTTCCCAAATAGGAGATAAGCTACCCATAAAAATATGAAGGACAGAAAAGGGATGACTGGAGTGAAAAATGGAATTAAGTTGCGACCAAACCTGTTCCCAAAAATGACGAACATATTTGCATGTAAACAACATATGAAACAAGTCAGCGTGTGGTAATGGGCAAGACCAGCATGTATGTGAAGTGGTGGAGCAATATGTATGAAGGGTGGATGGAGTAAGTAAAAGTCTGTTATAAATGAAAAAGAGAGTCTGTGTCGTGTTTGCAGCTCTAGACGACTTTCTAAGTTTAAGCCATATTTTACCCCAGAAATTCATAGGCCAGGAAATGTCTAGGTCTTTCTCCCAAGAAAATTCTATTTTAGTCTTATCTCTTGGAATGGTTGGGGAGTGTAGAAATGTGTAAATAGTAGAGGCTTTAGAACCACGCAGTAGTAAGGTGCGTAGATTATCTACGCCGATGGGGGTAGGTAATGCGTCTGGAGGGGATGTGGTATATTGTACATGTGCAGATTGAATGGCTTGTATTAAAATTCGAGTGCTTGGAGCGAAAGGAGGAAGGGAGATCTAAAACTACACTCGCTTGTGTAAAAGACATAGGTAAATTGTTACAATATAATTGATGAACCCACACAATCCCTCGGGAATGGCAAGATTTCCAAAAGAATGGTTTATTATTTATTAAAATGTGTTTATTATGCCAAATAGGAAGTTCATAAAAAGTAGTGAAAGAGGGAGCAGGAATAAACTTTGATGTAAACTTAAGGATAGGAGTAGAAACAGATTGTGGCTTATGTGTAAACAATAGATATTCAGAAAAGGAGTAAGGGGAAATATAGGATCGTTCAAGCCTTGTCCAAAGAGGGCAATTTGTAGAAGAATCTGAAAGCCAAAGTGAAGATTGGGTTAATATAAAAGATTTATGATAAAGAGGGAAATCTGGGAAATTTGTCCCCCCTTCTGACTTAGGGCGAGTTAGTTTGGAAATAGATAGTCGTGATTACTTGTTTCCCCATAGGAAAGTAGATAAGATAGAATTAATTTTTAAAAAATATTTAAGGGGGATTGGTACCGGGATATTGGAGAGTGTGTACAAAACAATGGGAGAAAGCATCATTTTGATGGTATCCAACCGTCCCCACCAGGATAAATATAGGGGATGCCACCTGCCGTCAAAGAGGATAATCTATCAATACATCTATCCATACATCGTGTGACTGTTCCAGGAATGGAAGAGGAGAAATGGAGACCCAAATACTTAATAGATTGGGGACTCCAAGAGAAACCTGATGTGATAAAATCAGCACTGAAAGTATATTTCGTCAAAGGTAATATTTCACATTTATCCTTATTTAATTTGTAATCGGATACCAACGCAAAAGAATCAACTTCAGCGTTAAAAGCAGGGAAGGAGGTGTGGGGTTTTGACAAAAACAAAAGAACGTCATCCGCATAGGCTGCCATATTAATTGTGGAGTCTTGGAAGGTAAAGCCATGTATATCATCGTTCTGACGAATTCTAAGTAAGAAGGGTTCTAAAGCAATATTAAAAAGAAATGGGGAGAGAGGACAACCTTGTCTAACTCCTTGTGAAAGATTAAAATAAGAAGAAATGTTTCCATTAGCAGTGACCGCGGCCCTTGGATTAGAGTATAAAATAGATATTAAAGCAATAATCTTGGGGCCAAACCATTTAAGTGTGTTAGAGATACGGCCATTCTACCCTATCCAATGCCTTCTCCGCATCTAAGGCAATAGCAGCCAAAGGATGAGAAACATGGGTGGCCTTGGAAAGGATATAAAAAAAATAATCGAGTGTTATCTGTAATGAGTCTTCCCTTAACGAACCCAGATTGCTCGGAACCCAACAATTCCAGTAGATGAGACTCCAATCGTAATGCCAAAGCCTTCGAAAAGATTTTATAATCGACATTAACCAAGGAAATGGGTCTGTAATTCTTGCAATATTGAGAATCCTTGCCATCCTTAGGAATGAGGCAAATAAGGGCATCTGAAAAAGAACTTGTGGAACCGTTGGAATTTAAGAAGGAAAGGACAAGGGTATGTAATTTGGGAATCAATAAAGAGGCAAAATGAGTAAAATATCCTACTGTAAAACCATCCGGACCTGGAGCTTTATCATGTTTGAGGATTTGAAGAGCAGCGTGAAGTTCTTTCTGGGTAATGTCCGATTCTAAAGAAGATAAATCTGGGCGTGAGTCAGGGGTAAGACGAATTTGAGAACTGGAATGATCAGATGACCAGGTTTCAGAGGTATATAGTGTTTAATAAAAGTGTAGAAATTCATTCAAGATATCACCATCTTTAAATTTTAGGGAATTATCAGAGCCAAAAATCCATTTAACTTGTTCTGTTTAGCCTTTAAATAGTTAGCGAGTAATTTCCCAGCTTTGTTTTGACCGCCTTAAAATTTCGCACTTGATTTTAATAAATAATTAGATGCATTGTTGGTGGTATCCTGATTAAACTGAAATTAAATTTTTAAGAGTTCAGATGAGCAATCTTTCGATTTGGAAGAGGAATAGGAATTTTCCAAATGTTTAATTTTGGTAAGAAGAGCATTAGTTTTTTGGCGTGCTAATTTCCGTTTGTTGGAGACAAAACGAATAATAAAATCTCTGGCTGAGGCCTTAAATGCGTCCCAAATTGTATGATTAGAAAGGTAGTCTGTTTGATTAAGAGTAAAATATTCTGTAAAAAAGGAAGTGAAAGAGGAGGAGAAAACAGGGTCTACAAGAAGAGCATTATTAAAACGCCATTTACGAGGAGAGTGTGGTTTGTGTAAAACGTCAAGAGTTCTAGTAATTGGAGCATGATCTGAAATTAAGATGGACCCAATATCTGATCCAACTAAGGATTGGGATATATTATGAGAAACAAAAATGTAATCTATGCGAGATTGAGTATGGTGTGCCGGGGAATAAAAAGAATATTCTCGTAATTTGGGATTGCACAGTCTCCATGCGTCAATGAGATTGTGTTTGATAGTTTGAACAAATGATTTATGAGATCTGTGGGGAGTAAACTGGCTCAAAGAGTGACTGTCTAGAAAGGGGTCAAATATATCATTACAATCCCCTGCTAAAATAAAATTGTCATCATAACATTGCGTGATTTGTTGAGAAAGAGAGGTCCAGAAACAAGGGTCACTGATGGTAGGTGCGTATATATTTAATAAAGAAACTGGGACACTATTCAACAAATAATTAGCAAATACCCATCTTCCCAGTTGGTCATGACAATGTGATATGATTTTAAGAGCTAGAGATTTACGAAAAAGAATAGCAACTCCATTGCATTTGCTGTCTCCTGAGGAGAAGAGAACCTCTCCCACCCAACCTCTTTTCAGCTTTGCTGATTCCTCATCCGTCAGGTGAGATTCTTGTATACATGCAATATCCGCGTCTAATCTGGCTAAGTGCGATAAAACTCTTAGGTGTTTTATAGGTAAATGTAAACCTCTGATGTTCCATGAAATAATTTTTAAGGGCATAATATAAGGTTACAACAGTATAACAATTTCCAATGAGCAAAACATTGTAAAGTGAGTGGACTAAAAAGAAAGTTGTAAAATCGAGATAAAATCCAACTAGGACAACAACGTAAGCTAAATAAACTGTAATCAATAACAATCCAACTGTATATACAGTGAAATGGTTGAAAATAAGAGATGAAAAAGAAAAGAAGACAAAGTTACGAATAAGAGGAACCATGCTTAACATTAAACCAACTGTATATAATTGGAAACATCCGATAACGAAACATGAAGGAGGATGGAAGATGAGATAAAGAACGAAATAGCAACTGTATAGAATGGTAGATCAGGGCATAGTGAAGGATGTGAGGATAAAAATGGTGAGAGAAAAGACTGGAAGAATAGAAGAAAGAAGAGAGAAGAAGAGAATAGAAAGAGGAGAGAAAGAAATGTAGTAATAAACAGAAAGAAAAGGGTGACAGAATAAAATAAGACAATGGGAAGAATAAACAACTTACATAACATCCAAAACATACAAGGGGTGGGAGGATGGAGGCCACATAGAACAATGACTGGTCCAAAACTCAGGAAGGTAAGCGGGGAGGGAAAGCGACTCCAGCAGACTCCAAGGACATAAGGAAGGATGATAGCATGTGGGAAGGAAATCTGTATAAAAGGAAACAAGAACAATGCATAAGAACAGTAATAAACAAAGAAACAGATTAAGTATACATCATGAGATATTTCCTATAAGTAACAATCAAAAACAACAATCATGAACTCAACAAGGTCATGAACCATCAGCAGAGAAAAGTTATTTAGAGTGTGATGTGAAAGCGATATTCATCGTGGCAGTAGAGTGGGAGTAGAGAAAACTTTTCAGCTTCAATGGATCATCATAAGTTGTGGTTTTATTGTTGAGAGTCACTTTAAAAAGGCAAGGATGAAATAGTCCAAAGCGTGCTCCTAAGGAACGAAGCTGTGGTCGGAGGGATAAGAACTCTTTGCGCCGGTCAGCAGTGGATTTAGCGTAGTCCTGTGAGAAGAAGAGAGAGTTCCCTGACCAGGTAATTCGATTCATGGCTCTGGCCGCTGACTAAATCTTAAGCAGATCAGTGTATTCAAGGAAATAAATGATAACTCCCCTCGGCTTTCTTGTTGCAGAAGCAGACTAGGCATTAGGTGGGAGGGCCTAAACGGTGCACTCTCTGTATATTGAGACTGGTGCTTTCTGGTAATTGGAGAACTTTTGGCAAGAAAGACAAGAAGGCAAGGGGGTCGGAACCTTCTGATCCTTCCGGAAGACCATAAATGCGGAGGTTATTTCTCCTGTTTCTGTTTTCTAAATTTTCAATTTGCTTATGGAGAGCTGAAACTTGTGCACATAGTGGTTCAACCTTGGATGCAGAAGAATTAAGAGAAGTAACATTTTGTTCCAGCTGGGTAACACGGTCGTCGACGTTTGACCACTTCTCAGGGAGCATTTGAAGTGTAGTTTTAGTCTCTTCAATAAAAGGGTGCAAGTCCCTGATTTCATCTAATAAAATATCCATTGTAACCGAAGTAGGCTGCTTGGGGGGGAAGGAGGATCCTTTTTTAATCTTTTGATGGTACCTTTAGTAGCCGAGGTTGCTGATGAGGCCGAGGATGTCGAAGAGCCTATAGGCAGGTCAGGTGAGTCCTCCATTGTGAGGCACTGGTATGGAGAGCTTGTGTGGATTAAGAATTTGCGTGAGGAGGCGGATTGTTTATGTAAGTCTTTAGAAAGCCTGCCCATAAAGGAAGTGAGCGATTCAAAAGAATGTAGGTGAGTATCACTGGAATCGCAATTCACAACAGCCCAAACATTATTACAACTGAGCAATGAGCAAAGTGAGGTATCTGGTACAGGGAGCGATATAAACATATATAAAATAGGACAGCAGAGATTATAGGTCAAAAGTATAGTATATTATAAGTGCCGCTAGTACAGAGTCAGTGAATTCAAAGCTATAATAGGCATGTAATTCAATATACATAGACCATGTCATTAATACGCAACCAAGTAATGTAGGCGTGAATAGTGTCAACACAAAAACATATCTAAGTCGAAAAGAGTCATATATATGTGGATTAGGTAATAACACAGAAAATATAGGGAAACAACGCAATACAGTAATGCATTATATACCTGGTGTGAAATGGAGAAAAGATGCAGCCATCTGAGGACCAGGTGGGCAGGAGAAATGGTTAAAGCGCCATTCAAAAATGACGAAAGTCGCACAATGCTGAAGTATGAAGAGAAAGCGGCAAAAGTGTTCATTAATTGTAGAAATTCGATAAAAAATCCACAATGACAAAGAGTAAGTAAGAATTCTGCTGGGCATTTTCATGTGGAAAGAAGTAGCGCTGGAAATGATTGAAAACTAATTTACGAGCGCGGTCAGCAATGTGTGAGGACCCGTGTTGAGAACGGAGCTGTTGCAGTATAAAGCCAGGAAATGGCGGCAGCTGACTGTGAGCAGAAATGAAGAGCACGAAGTAGCGCTGAAAGCAGGCAACGTGAGTGTTAAAAATTAAGGTGGGGCGCAGAAGTGAGGAGAAAGCAGCATTATCAGGGCTTGAAGTGAAGCACACTCGAGATACAGGAATACCGCTTAGAGCGAAGCTCCGTCAGCGGGTCTCCTGTAATGACGGTCTGTTGCAGCCCTACACGCCACTCACTTGAGGAGAAAATGCCTGCGAGAGATACGAAAGTTCCCGAAATTGTAGCCAGACGGGGCTTCAAGGCTTCCCACAGCCTCTCCCGCAGTCCGACAGCATTCTGGAGTGTAAGGAGTCACCCCGGAGAGCTATGGTGACACCTCCATCTTCTGTGGGCACAAGCCACGCCCCCCCCCCCACTACGTACCTTTTTGATGCTACATCAGGCAGCTGGCTCACCACCGTTGTGTGTGTGAAACACTACCTTCTGAATCACTGACCGGTTATCTCCTCTGGGTACATTATTTCTGAAGGCCATCTTCCTCTCTGAATTCTAATTGTCAGAGCTACCCTCTATCTCTTATTCCGCCACACCACAACCCTCTTCTTGTTTTTTACTTTATTCAGGTTTACCCTGCTGTATTGGTGCTATGAATCTATTCATTATTTGTTTTACTTAGCTTGCTACATGAGGGGCCCGCCACTGTTCTATCTGAAAGCAGTTCTCCATGCAGGGGAGGTGTGGATGCTACAATAACGGCAGTGGGTTCCACCACACAAAATGGCCACAGTAAATTCGCTGCATATGGAAACGAATTTGAGCTCTGCAGTACATGGTGTGAACAGCACCATACTGTGTGCATCGATTTGCTTTGTTTTATATTGAAGTATTCAGCATCCTGCCCTCGGAATGAATATCCTTCTTCTTCTAAGTAACGACTGACAAGTTTATTGCCATGCCTCTCGATTCCCACTAGATTACAGGTGTTTGTCTGTGTGGTGGTGCAGGAGCTACTGTGCAGTGCGGATATGTAACATTGACCTATTCTGACATGAAGAATGACTGACTGGCTGGAAAAGGTTCCCAGAAGAAGCTGTGGAGACCGAAACACTAACTGAAAAACAGACATTTATGTAGTTTAATAGTTGATCTGTGGAGTCGGCAGACCACAGTTCTAATACAAGGTTTCCTACTTCAAAACGTATGGAATCCTGAACAAATCCCTTTACCTATTTGTGCCTTTATGCTCGAGTCCCTCATTTGCAAACATTGGGGGTGCTTATAAAACGCTAATATCCCATGGGCTTCTCCATCCCACAAGCTCACCCAGTTTCACTGTTGAGTAAAAGGAGACTTTCCTTGTAAGAGAAGATTGAGGCCGACACTACAGACCACTGAGTAAGGTCGCTAATGTGAATCTGGTGACTCTTTAGCTTAGGACAGTCAGGCCGCTCAGAAGAAGGTCTTTAAATTGTTTCTGTAAGAGGTAATTTTTGCTTTTGTAAAAAGTCAGGAATTCTTTTTTTGTCTTGCAGGATCCAAGCCCGGTGTATTCCTGGGATACAGTGCACATTATGCTTTTCAAATCAATTTACCTTCTCGTTTATAAACAGGAGATTTTCCAGTGTGAATGCTTGCCAGGTGAGGCTTTGGATTGGCTGGCCTTAAGTTGGTACAGTTCCAACTGTAGGAGACTGAGGAATCCGTGTCCTGTTTGGCACACACTCAGTGTCTAGTATAACCCCTGATTATATATAACCGCAGCTTTCATCACTTGGGTTTATCAACAATAAGGCCTCAGTGTAGACATCTGATGCATGTGGCTGGAAGTACGGGGCTGCACAGCATCAATGAAATATGAACACGTTATGAAGTAGCTGGTTTTACAGGTATACAACGGTGGGAGGGGATTAAATATTAATAGAGGGACGGCTAAACTGGAACTGGTCCAGTTAAGCTCTTATCTGAAATATAGAGAGAATCCTAACTAAATGGCCTCATTGTCATATGCCATATTCTCTTACACAACTGATCCTTAACTCCCTGATTGCACAGGAAACCTGATTTCATGAGCAGAAATGAAGTTCCGGTTTTGGCCGGGATTTGGTGTCCGCTGTGCATTTATTTCAGGCACTACTTTTTATTTTTTTGTGTAAGTGATCTACGAGAGTGCTTTCAGTTGTTTCCTTGTATACTTCTCACTTCTTGTTTCTGCCCAGTTCCTCGCACCCACCAACTCACCATTGTCTGTCTGCTTGACCTCAACCCTTCCCTCCCTCTTTCCATTATCTGTCTGCTTGTCCCAGCCTTCCCCGCACACCCTCTGTGATCCATGAGCCACCTATCCGATTTCCTTGCCTCCCTCCCTCCCTCTGTATTGCCTTCCTCCATCCCTCCCTCCGTGTTGCCTTTCTCTCTCCCTCTGTGATCCCTCCCTCCTTTCCTCTGGGTTCCCTCCCTCCCTGTTCCCTCCCTTCTTCCCTCTGTGCTCCCTCCCTCTGTGCTCCCCCTCCCTGTTTGTGGCCTCCCTCCCTGTTTGTGGCCTCCCCCCTCCCTGTTTGTGGCCTCCCCCCTCCCTGTTTGTGGCCTCCCTCCCTGTTTGTGGCCTCCCTCCCTGTTTGTGGCCTCCCTCCCTGTTTGTGGCCTCCCTCCCTGTTTGTGGCCTCCCTCCCTGTTTGTGGCCTCCCTCCCTGTTTGTGGCCTCCCTCCCTGTTTGTGGCCTCCCTCCCTGTTTGTTGCCTCCCTCCCTGTTTGTTGCCTCCCTCCCTGTTTGTTGCCTCCCTCCCTGTTTGTTGCCTCCCTCCCTGTGTGTTGCCTCCCTCCCTGTGTGTTGCCTCCCTCCCTGTGTGTTGCCTCCCTCCCTGTGTGTTGCCTCCCTCCCTGTTTGTTGCCTCCCTCCCTCTCTGTTGCCTCCCTCCCTGTTTGTTGCCTCCCTCCCTCTCTGTTGCCTCCCTCCCTCTCTGTTGCCTCCCTCCCTCTCTGTTGCCTCCCTCCCTCTCTGTTGCCTCCCTCCCTCTCTGTTGCCTCCCTCCCTCTCTGTTGCCTCCCTCCCTCTCTGTTGCCTCCCCCCCTCTCTGTTGCCTCCCCCCTCTCTGTTGCCTCCCCCCTCTCTGTTGCCTCCCCCCTCTCTGTTGCCTCCCCCCTCTCTGTTGCCTCCCCCCCTCTCTGTTGCCTCCCTCCCTCTCTGTTGCCTCCCTCCCTCTCTGTTGCCTCCCTCCCTCTCTGTTGCCTCCCTCCCTCTGTTGCCTCCCTCCCTCTCTGTTGCCTCCCTCCCTCCCTCTGTGTTCCCTCCCTCTGTGTTGCCTCCCTCCCTCCCTCTGTGTTGCCTCCCTCCCTCCCTCTGTGTTGCCTCCCTCCCTCCCTCTGTGTTGCCTCCCTCCCTCCCTCTGTGTTGCCTCCCTCCCTCCCTCTGTGTTGCCTCCCCCCCTCCCTCTGTGTTGCCTCCCTCCCTCTCTCTGTGTTGCCTCCCTCCCTCTCTCTGTGTTGCCTCTCTCCCTCTCTCTGTGTTGCCTCCCTCCCTCTCTCTGTGTTGCCTCCCTCCCTCTCTCTGTGTTGCCTCCCTCCCTCTCTCTGTGTTGCCTCCCTCTCTCTGTGTTGCCTCCCTCTCTCTGTGTTGCCTCCCTCTCTCTGTGTTGCCTCCCTCTCTCTGTGTTGCCTCCCTCTCTCTGTGTTGCCTCCCTCTCTCTGTGTTGCCTCCCTCTCTCTGTGTTGCCTCCCTCTCTCTGTGTTGCCTCCCTCTCTCTGTGTTGCCTCCCTCTCTCTGTCTTGCCTCCCTCTCTCTGTCTTGCCTCCCTCTCTCTGTGTTGCCTCTCTTCCTCTGTGTTGCCTCTCTTCCTCTGTGTTGCCTCTCTTCCTGTGTTGCCTCTCTTCCTCTGTGTTGCCTGCCTCTCTTCCTCTGTGTTGCCTGCCTCTCTTCCTCTGCGTTGCCTCTCTCCCTCTGTATTGCCTCTCTCCCTCTGTATTGCCTCTCTCCCTCCCTCTGTGTTGCCTCCCTCCCTCTGTATTGCCCCTCTCCCTCTCTCCCTCTGTGTTGCCTGCCTCCCTCCCCCTCTGTGTTGTCTATATACACTATGTAGGAAAGTAGGATCTGCTTCTTATGGTCACCCCCACTTTTTGCTAAATTTAATACCGTTTTTGACTAGTCTGACTGGGATCCTGCTAATTAGGCTTTCCCCTTAAACTGTTATGCTATGTATTTAGGTACACTCCAGATTGGATTCGGGGGGTACCCTTGTCTGTCCCTAGTATATGGTACACATGTACCCAGGGCAAAGGTACTCCAGAGGCCTCTCGTGGGCTGAAGCATGTATTATGCCACCCATGAGAGGTCATGCACAATGGAACTACAGGCCTGCCATTGCAGCCTATGTAAGATGGTGCATGCACCACTTACTTTAGAAATCTGTTCACTATATCTAAAGGGTCACTGCACTTAAAACCTGTAAGTCACCCCTATAGCAGGCCTTCCAAATTCCGAAGGCAGGGTGCTTGGTTCTAAGTGAGAGGGTGTCCTAGCGCGAGCCCTGCAACCTACGGAGTCCATTCTCCCGGGTGGTCCGTGATACAGCCATGTACAACATATAGAATGCATTATGTGCTTTATGTGCATTATGTGACGGCGGTGACCGGTGTAGGAGGTATGATTCCACCCCTCAGAAGCGAGCTTCGTGGGTTCCCTGATGTTCCTGATACCAGCCTTCAAGACCCGGACAGCACAAAAGGGTTGCTGCCTACAAGAGACACATTTCCGCCCTCCTGCTGCTGAGCCAAGCTTGAGCAGGGGAAGGCAGAACAATAGGCATCTTAGTCACAGGGATGTGTGACCACCCCAGACAGGATTTAGTGTATTAGGCCTAAGTTGGTGTGCTTGCCAGCGACTGAAAGTCTGTCTGAGGGGCACATTTGGTGTCTGTGCATAGTCCAGTTCAAACCAGTCCTGGGAGCCGTTGGCTCCAGCTCTGGCGCGAAACTGGGCAAAGGACATGGGAGTACCCTCCCCTGGGAGGGTCCCCGGATCTGTCCAACCCTCTCCCGTGGGTACAAACGGGATTACCTGGCTGTAGGATCCTAGATTCGACGTGGACAAGATTCTGAACCAGAAAACACTGCCCTTCGACCGTCTGGACGCTCTGGACTTTGCTGGACTTCGTTTGGGCCCACTTTCGTCTCCCTCTAGGTCCAAAGCATCGTCTGTGCCCGTGCACCAAACAGGTTCCGTGTAGGACCTGTGGAGCATCAAGGACAACCGAAGATATCTCTCTTGGGGTGAAGAAGTCACTCCCCTGCATCCACAGGCACCACATCACGACTGACCGATCTGCTGCTCCTGAGCTTCTACGGACTCCGAAGGCTCCAACAACACAGGAGGTGGGTCCCTATGTCCCTCGAGGTCCGAGCTGCCCTCTTACCAAGTTTGAGGTCAGAATCCCTCTTGTGGGCTGCAATACCCATACCCTGCATACCCTGTGCATCATGTTCATTTGCAAGTGCATATGCTTGTTGGTGTTTCCTGAGCAAGTGCATTGGGCTCCAAGTAGCCCCAACCTCTGGCACCATTTCCCACCAACACACCAAGAACCTCCTTGCACCGAGTGCTCCGTGGGCTGCTGTTTGGTGAAATTGCTCGAGATCCTGTAGCGACTCCTGTCCCTCCGGCTTGTGAGTCCACTTGAGGGTCAACTTTGCTTTTCTTAGACTCCCCTGGTTGCTCCAGGCTTGCCCTGACTCCCCTTGATTTTGAGAGTCTCCTGGACCTTGCTGGTCCGAACCATAACCATCTTTGACGTTCTGCGTGGGTTGCAGTTGTCCAGGCTTGTTGTTGCTCCTGTCGGACACCGACCCTTCAGCACTCGACAGCCATCATGGGATAGCTCGTATCCGGCTCCTGGTCGTCCTCGACGTCTCCTGGCCCCCGTGGCTGCAGAATCAAGAACCCCCTCAATGCACCTGAACATCCGACATCGTGGGCATTCGTCTACTGAGCCCCTGGTCACTCCTGAGTGACCCAGACTCTATCCCCGCTGCTTTCAGGTACTCTTTGACCAGAATCCACCTTTGGATTCCAACTGACACTTTTCTTCCTTCCAGGAGTGGCTCATCTTCGAACTCCTCCATTGAGACCGACGGCAGTTTCTAACGCCTCTTCAGGCCTACACACCCGGCTCCCCTGGGATAGGTAACTTGAGTACTACGGTATCCACGGGTGGGGTGACTCTCCAACCTGCTAACTTCCACAGGGTTTCTTCGAAACCACTGGGAAGGGTCCTTAAACTTTAAAACTTCAACTTCGTCTTTCCCATAGAATTGTATGGAGCACTCAGTCATGTTCCCACACTGCACCTGTCCTGCAAGGGGGCCCTACTTACTCACCATGGGTGGTTCCTTGGGGTCCCAGGAATTCTATGTCCTCTACACACTGTCTTGACTCGAGTCATGGTTCTTATACCACTATTTTAGTATATGGTTTGCCCCTCCTACCCACCAGGGGCCCACTGTGTATGTGTGCTATTTACTCTTGTTTCTGTGCTACAGTATTGTGTGCTTTGTGAGTATCTTCATGTAGAGGATACTGTCGTAGTAGAGAGTGTTATATTAATAAATACATATTTTTATAGCTACTGTGTGGTTCTCCTTTCATTTAATAAATACTAGAAGGTTGCATTGTGGTAAAACAAGCTGCTTAACATTCCTTCAAGACTAAGCCTGAAGGCTGCTCTCCACAGCTACCACTTGGATAGTTTTCTAAGGTTATCTTTGACATCTTAAATCACCATAAAGGTTGTTTGGACTGGGTCAAGGTGCTCCCTTTATTTACTGGACAGCATATACCATGCCAACTTCTCACACACTCTGTGTGTTACCTCAGAGGAGCAGTCGTCATAGCGCTTTTCAAAAGAACATTTGTGTTAGCCATGCTACTCTGCAGACGCTGCTGTACAAGATAGAAATAAAACATTGACCTACCCAATAGCTCTTGTAGGCAAGACCTGTTGGCTTTTAAAAAAAAAAATACATGTCAGTGGAATAACGGTAAATAAACATTTGTATTTGGTCACAGATTCTGCTGTCTCAAGTTTCATAACCTAACATTGTTGCATTCGACTCAAAATGCATTTTGGACACTTTTTGGGATGCACAAGAAAGACCAGAAGATTGTGGACACTCCTTTGCATTCTGAGCTGTTTGTTATAAAGTCTCAGTAGGTAAAACCGAAAACCATACCAAATGCCTTTTGGTTTAGGAGCAGCATAAACATTCTATAAATATGTTTACATTCACTATGTACAGCGAGGTAGTTACAAGGGTGGCATTACCATCTCTGGTCCAGGGGCAATTCTGTATCTAGCAAGAACCAGAGTCCTCCTCCCAATGAAAGATACTACAAGTCTTGTCACTGTTGTGTAGTAAAACTGGCATGTGTGGCACCAGGAAATGGAGATGCTCAATCTTTCTCTTGATTGATGGTGCACAACAGAGCCACCCAAAACTTGATGTATTCTTGTGCCAGGATTAAAAAAAGCAGAAACAGTCGATTGACAGAATGCAGAACAATGTCATACATTCAACCCAGTACAGAGATGCAGGGGGCCCCCTCAGCACAGTACTCGTGCCTGAGAGCGGGGGCCCCGCCTTGTACCTTGCAGGGAGGCCTCCTCAACTTTCGTTACGCCACTGCCATGCCACCCTTGCTTTCACGCAAGGCTGGCCTTTAGCAGGGGCTAGCTGGGCCCAAGCTAGGGGCACATGTAGCTGTGTGTATTAAGGTAATGCCTACAGCAGCACCCTTGTCATCTTGCTCCATCCTTGTCCATGTCCCTGCGTACTAGTTTCTGTCATATTTGCCAGTTTAAAGTGGTTTTAATCATTCACGATCACATCGTGGGCACTGTTTTAAACATCCCGTTACCCCGAGCCTCCCCCCTTCCCCTCCGGTTGTACTTCTTTACCGTCTCACCCCTGATGATACCAACAAACCCACCATCAGCTAGAGGCAGCTAAGCTATCGGTGATTTGGGTGCACTGGGGGAGGTCCGGAGATGTTTGTGTTCAGGGTTCAGTCACAGCTCTGCCAGGGCCTGACCCGTGAAAGGGCCCCCTGCTGCCTCCCTTAATACGCTGTAAGGGTGCTATCCTAACAAATGCCGGCTCGGCTTCCACAACAATGCTGTAGTTTGGGCTGACCGAGCGCTGGCGCATCCAGTCCTCCTTCGCTTCTGTTTATCGCAGGAGCTGTGAAAGCCCTGTAGCTGGCATCGTTGTGCCAGCAGAGGACAGAGCGCTGACAGGCTACCGGTGCATGAGCACGGCTGTGTGCACAAACTCGTTTGCCAAGATAAATCTGGCTTCTGCACGGGTCTGTCCTTTGTGCCCGACTGACCAAGAACATGACGTTTTTTCTGGTGATCTCTCGCTTTTATATGTGATCTTTGTTGCAGCGTGTGTGGCATGTCCCAACCCCTTTAACTTTACTACACTTACCAGACCTGCCAAAACTAACCAAGAGGCACTTCTGCACCCTCCCCCTACTTAACCCCCTCCTCACCCCAAAAAAGCATGGTGAGGCTTGTGCTGCTGTCCTGGGGTGTTTTCACATCCTTAGCTGCTTAAAGTCTCCAAATCCATGTAGGAAATCCACTTGGCAATGGTTTCATGCGCGCTTTCACTTCCACAGTGTGATATCGACTCCTCACTGGGTAACTGTGAAGGGAGCCGCGTGACACTCCGTGGCACCGTGTAAGTTGGCAGGTCTGTCTTGTGCCTACACTGCAGCCTCTTAAGGGGCTGCCAAGTGGGAATTACTAGACATCCTGGAGTGAGCAAATTGACTCATAGCAGGCCTCTTGCTACTGTTGGCAATGAGCACTCCCACCTCAGATCTAATTACTTTCTCAGGTGCATCTATTGTTAACATTTTATCTTTTTGTTAGTACCTCCATATTTGGTGAAAGAATGTTCAAAACAAATCTGTCACCCAGTTACTACTTAAAATGTATTGTTTTCCTTGTGCAGCAAGTAAATGGACTATTTCATGTTTTCATCAATTGCATTTCAATGTTTTTGATTTAGAATTTGTCCCTGTTAGACCACGCTGTTGCATCTTCCAGTAACTTTCGAGCACTTGTTTGTATCTGTGTGTAAGCCTAGCCTATCTAACGTCCATGCATAGCTATCAATACTGCAGCAGCTACAGTGGCACAGGGGTCGCTGAAGGTGTGGGAGTCACTGCATCCTAATTATGGCTGTGTTACTATGTATCCGCGGTACCATTGCCGTGCCGCTTTGTGGCTTGGGGCGGGAACACCTACTCTACAGTACATTCTGTAAAGTACAAAGGAAGCAAACCATTCCCTTAAGTATACACACACGCAGTATAGTACTTTCCGTACAAATTGCAGACTACCTCCTTTAAAGTACATATGTACCAAACAGTGCCCTTCAGTATGCAGTGTTCTATGATGGTGCACTATCTCCTTTAAAGCACACAGATGCACTCCGTGCGTTCGATATACATATGCAGTACTCTAGTTTATTATAAAACATGATTGCAGCAGACTATGTTCCATAAACACTTGAAGCCGTCTTCTCATCCAGCAAAGACGTCACCTTCAGCCACGCAACAGGACTCCACTGGACGGACCACAGCTGCGTCCACTTCACCTTCAGAAGAACGACGATCCACCACCACCAGCAACAGGTTGCCCGAAGAAGCTGGAACAAGATCACAGCCGACCAGCTCACCGCTTCCCTGAGCCAGCACCCTCCCGCCAGCTCAGCGAACCCCAGCCAGGCCGCCGACAACCTCACGAAGTGGATCAACAACTGTGCGGACGAACTCGCCCCTCTGAGAACCCCACCCAGCAGACCCTGCAGCAGAAAAACACCATGGTTCACCGACGAACTCAAGAGCTCCAAGAAGAACTGTCGAGCCCTCGAGAAAGCCTGGAGAAGGGAGCCAACCACGGACAACATGACCACCCTCAAGCTCGCCACCCGTAAACACCACCAACTGATCCGCGCCACCAAGAAAAATACATACAAGGACCGACTGGACAACAACGCACACAACTGCAAGGAACTCTTCAACATCGTGAAAGAGCTCTCCAACCCCAACGCCGGAAACAATGACATCACCCCGTCGCAAGACCTCTGCAACTCCCTCGCGTCCTACTTCCACAACAAGATCACGGACATGCACAACAGCTTCAGCAACCAACCAACGCAAGCCACAACCGCAACAACGCCACCCACCACCACCCTCCGCACCTGGACTCCGATCAGCACCGAAGACACCATCCGCACAATGAACTCCATCCATTCCGGATCTCCGACTGACCCCTGCCCTCACCACTTCTTCAACAAGGCCGACGCTGTCATCGCACCCCACCTGCGGGACATCATCAACACCTCCTTCGACACCACCACCTTCCCTGAGAGCTGGAAGCACGCCGAACTCAGCGCTCTTCTCAAGAAACCCACAGCAGACCCCACCGACCTCAAGAACTACCGTCCCATCTCGCTCCTCCCGTTCCCGGCCAAAGTCATCGAGAAGACAGTCAACAAACAGCTGGCCGCCTTCCTCGAGACGAATGGATCCCTCGACCCCTCAGTCGGGCTTCCGAGCGAACCACAGCACCGAGACCGCCCTCATCGCTGCCACCGATGACATTCGAACTCTGATGGACAACGGAGAAACAGCGGCCCTCATCCTCCTGGACCTCTCCGCGGCTTTCGACACTGTCTGCCACCGCACCCTAGTACAGCGCCTCGGCAACATCGGAATCCAGGACAAGGCACTGGAATGGATCACCTCCTTCCTCGACGGAAGAACACAGAGAGTCCGCCTACCACCGTACAAGTCAGAGGCCACCAAAGTCATCTGCGGCGTCCCTCAAGGATCATCTCTGAGCCCCACCCTCTTCAACGTCTACATGAGCCCCCTCGCGGCCATCGCACGCCAACACAACCTCAACATAATCTCCTACGCCGACGACACCCAGCTGATCCTCTCCCTGACCAACGACCCCGCCACCGCCAGAGCCAACCTGCACGAAGGGATGAGAGATGTAGCCGAATGGATGACGACCAGCCGCCTGAAACTGAACTCGGACAAGACGGAGGTCCTCATCCTGGGCTCCTCGCCCTCCGCCTGGGACGACTCCTGGTGGCCCCCCGCCCTGGGCACCGCACCCAAACCGACGGACCACGCACGCAACCTGGGCTTCATCCTGGACTCCTCCCTCTCCATGACCAGACAAGTAAACGCCGTCTCCTCGTCTTGCTTCAACATCCTGCGCATGCTACGTAAGATCTTCCGGTGGATCCCCACCGAGACAAGGCAGACGGTCACCCAGGCCCTCGTCACCCAGGCCCTCGTCACCAGCCGACTGGACTACGGCAACGCCCTCTACGCCGGAACCACCGCCAAGCTCCAGAAGAGACTCCAGCGGATCCAGAACGCCTCGGCCAGACTCATCCTCGACATCCCCCGCCGCAGCCACATCTCCGGACACCTGAGAGATCTGCACTGGCTCCCGATCAACAAGAGAATCACCTTCCGGCTCCTCACCCACGCACACAAAGCCCTACACGACCAAGGCCCGAGCTACCTCAACAACCGGATCAACTTCTACACTCCCAAGCGCCTCCTCAGATCAACCAGCCTCGCCCTCGCCGCCGTCCCCCGCATCCGAAGAGCGACAACAGGAGGAAGGTCCTTCTCCTACCTGGCCGCCAAGACCTGGAACTCACTCCCGACCGACCTGCGCCTGACCCAAGACCACCTCTCCTTCAGGAAGAAGCTCAAGACCTGGCTGTTCGAGCAGTAACGGCACCCCCCCCCACCCAGCACCTTGAGACCCTACGGGTGAGTAGTGCGCTCTATAAATGACCTGATTGATTGATTGATTGAAGCGTTTAGTACCTTAACATAGATCAAAGCAACATTCACCCTCCTCCAGTCATGTCACATTCTAATTCCTTCCCTATGCCCATCCTACACACGTCTTTCTTACAACCAGAAGAGCATGTGCGGGTCTACGATGCATCCATTCATGGCACTAACACCTTTTTATAACCATTTAGCACATAGCCCCTTTCTGAACACATGCTTTTTTTATGCATTCATACAAAACACAGCCACCTATTATACACGCAAACATGCATGAAAGCAGCTCCTTCCATGTTTCAGAGCAACTTTTAGCACACCTTCTTCCATTCACATTTTCAACGTGCACTCCAATTCCATACACTTCTGCCTCCTACAGCACCAGCATGATCCCACATGGTGGACAATACCTGTTTCATAAACACAAGTAGCACGAAGTAACCTACCACATGAGAGCTTCTGTGTGCCAGGGCACGTTCAGTCGGAACTGGTCTGCTTCAGGTTAAAGTGGCTTCTAGCAGTTGTTGTGTTTAACAGGAGATCAACCCACTGACCCTTGGAACCCACTTCTTTACTCTGGGTACAAGTGGGAGCAGGTACATCCTTTCATATTACCCCCACAGGTTTAAACAAACGGTGCAGACCTTCTGCCTTCCACAGGTCCAGTAGTGTTTTGAAGAGGGTGCCCAGGGGTCCCTCATTTATGCCTGACTCGTGGCCCCTTCCTAACCAATAGGGAAACAGTGCCCAGGGGTAACTCTCCCCTTTTGCAGCAGGTCTTGTGTGCCCTACTGCAGACAATTCCATAGCAACCCATCCTAAATAAAACCAAGAGGGCAAAACCTTTCTTTCCCTGTGCAGAGCCCCTGTGCCCACCCCAGAGATGTGTGAGCAACCCCTCCTCTGTGCTCACTTCAAACCGGTTCTGCTCTCGTACTGGTATTGGTGCCTGTCTGATGGGAGAACAGTGTCTTTAAAAGCGGCTCCGGTTCTGTGTTACTGTACAAATGAAATACAATGTTCCGTTCTTAATCAAATATAGAACAGTTCTTCCTTTCATATACAACTATAGCTCTCATTCCTGTATTCTCACAAATGCAGCCCAGTATTTCTCAGATACATGTAAAGCATAAGATCCACCACCATCACACATACAACCACAGTACCTTATTTTATATACATCTCAAGACCACTGTCGCTTTTCAATTGCAGAGGAAGTGCAGCGTCTTATACACTCATATGTAGCACCACCCTATCCAGTGCACAAATGTAGCACAGTATTCTATCCGTGTTGTACACCTCCTCATAACACCTTAGTCTTCCACATGCAGGCAGCCATCTTGGAATGTATTTAGTTAAACAGTAATAAAAATTAATGCGAAATGGAAACCAGTGCATACGCTTGCGTGATCAACACTAGTGTGCGGTGGCAGACGGTGTCGAAGGCGGGAGAGAGGTCTAGGAGGATGAGTGCTGCAGTCTCGCCGTTGTCCAGCAGGGACCTGATGTCGTCAGTGGCGGCGATGAGGGCGGTCTTGGTTCTGTGGTTGCTGCGGAACCCTGACTGGGAAGGATCCAGGGTTCTGTTTTCTTCGAGGTATCTGGTTAGCTGTCTGTTGGTTTTCTCGATGGCCTTGGGAAGTGCTGAACTTACCTTGGAGGAGGAATTGGTCGAGAGCCTCTTGGAGAGTCCACACCTGCCATGTGCTGCTGCGCCTTCCTCATGCAGTCCGACTCGACAGAGGTGGACGGGAGCAATGCAAGTGGACATCTTGGGGTATCCGCTGAGACGCTGCTGGAGTGGGTAAGACTTGATGTGGGGCTACAGGCCCCCGGGAAACTCGCTGCTATAGTTTCTGGGGCGCCACACTGGTTGCTTTCGACTACTTTCTAAGAGTCAAGGTGGACTATTGAGTAAGGCCTATTAGTGAGCATTCACTGGATATGGCCACCACAGAATGGGGAATAACCCCGACAAGTTACAACGATCGGGTGGGACAGGGAGAAGCCAGTGAAACACCGGAGCCCTGACCTCAAGGGGATTGTGTTATTGCTTATGAATGTCCTATTACTACTGTGATAACCCCTGCTCAACCCTGTGGTAACGTAGCACGAGCAGACAGGCTTATCTCAGAGGTAGTGTGTGAAGCATTTATGACCATACACAGTAACACAGTGAAGAACACTACAAAGGGACACCACACTACTTGGTATAAAAAAAATAAGTCTCTTTATATAGACTTATCACAAGACTCAATCGACAAAAAGCCACAATACTGTAAAATGGAAATACTCTTAGAATGCTGCAAAAATAGTTCAAAGTGTGCAAAAAGAGTTCAGTTCAAAGCAGTCGTCTCTGTGACCCTTTCACTCACAAGGTACCTGGATTGGCAGTGCAAATAAGCAAAATGTCGCAATGAAGCTGTAGCGTCAATTCTTTGCCTGCGAGGCCGGTGTTGCATCGATTCCTTGCCGCGAGGGAGGAGACGGTGCGCCGATCTGCTGATGCGTGGGAAGGTGATGCGATGAACTTCAGCACGCGAGGCCGTTGATGTGTTGAATCCTTGCCGCTCTGGAGGAGACAGTGCGACGGCCTGCTGATGTGTGCTGCAAGCAGGTTGCGATGCGAAGGAATGAGACTCCGCTCGGGAGTGGTGATCCTGGTGCGATGCGATGAAAATGGCGTCCGCGATGCGTCTATGCTGCGATGCCGTGATGCGCCGATCGCTGGGATGCGACGCTCTTGAGGCGATGCGATGATCTTGATGTTGCGAGCAATCCACGGCAGCAACGTGATGATTCTCGATGATGGTCTCAGCGGCAGTGGCCCGCAAACGTGCGGTGCAATGATTTCAGGTTGCGAGCACTCGGCGGCAGCAGCGCGATTCCCAAAATGACGCTTTCGGCTGCAGCGGCACGCAAACGTGTATGAGCAGTGATTTCAGCCCGCGTTCTCTGCAGTAGAACTACAGACCCTGGAATTCTCAACAGGAGCCTCACCTGCAAATAAGTCCTCGCCGGGAGGATTCAGAAGGCTAATGGTGAAGTCTAATGTGCCTGAGACTTCAGCAGGAGGCAAGCTCATCTCAAGCCCTTGGGTGATAGCTTCAGCAAGATCTGTGAAAGTTGTCTCCTAGTCCTTTCCCCTCTTCTTCCAAGTCCACTGATAACCACTGCAGGCCTACCCCAGAAACAGCACACTGGCACAGGGGCAGTCCAACTCCTGCAGATTCCTTGGTTACACGGACAGAGGTTCGCCTTGACATCCAGTTGTCGGGGTTTCAGCACAGATATTTATACCCCAAAAGTCTTTGTTCTAAACTGTCACAAGTCACTGAACCCAGCCACAACCGGTTCTGCTCAGGCCTGGAGCACTTTGTTTACAAGGATGCATCCTTCCTTTCAGAAAGAGGCGGTCTGCTATCAGACGCACAGTGGGAGGTGGAGCCAGCATTCACCTTGACAGGCACAGCCCATCTCAGATCAAAGGGTCAGCCCACCCCGCCCCACTCCAAATGAAGATCTCTCTATTCAACCCAGGTCTGACTCAGCCTGCCCTGTCCCTCCAAAACCAGACAACCAATACACAACATCAGAGCACACTGCGCTTAGGCAAGAAAAGACCTACTTTCTAAAAGTGGTATTTTCAAACACAGAATAGAAAAATAACCTTCACTAAAAAAAGTATTTCAATATTCTGAGCTCAGGCATACTAAATTCAAATTTCCTATCATGTTCCTTGGGTCAGTTAGGATTATAGGATGTAATAATCAAACTGCCCATCCTATCTTTGGGGAAAAGATAGCCTTGCCATAGTGAAAAACGAAATGGGGTGTAATTCACTATCAGGACATGCTACACATACCAAGGCATGTCCTACCTTCCACATACAACGCACCCTGCCATAGGGGTGACTTGCATGATGCCAAGGGAAGGTTTAGGGACTGGGAAGTGGGTTCACTTCACAGTCAACATGGCAGTCCTGGACTGCACGCAGACTCTGCACTGGCAGGTCTGAGACACACTTTACAAGCTGCTTCTGTGGGTGGCGCAATCAGCGCTGCAGGCCCACCAGCAGCATTTGCTCTACTAGCCCTGGGCACGCACAGGGCACTCTACTAGGGACTAACAGGTAAATCAAATGAGCCAATTATGGGAATACCAATTCATATAGTCAATTTACAGTAGGGAGCATTCGCGCTGTGGCACTGGATGGCAGTGGCACAGCGCTCAGAGCGTCTAATACCAGCAAAAGCAGAGGAGACAACAGCGAAAAATGGAACGGAGACCCACGCCAATGGTGCCAGGCCTTACAGACATTGATTTATTGTCACTACTGTGTGCTTTTTGAGTAACTAGTTGTGTTCACCAACCTATATCCTCTGTTTTCCCTGTCGGAGCCTTCGGTGCTCTACCACAGAAAGTCAAATGTGGAAGGGGGAATTGGCCGTTGCTCAGGATCCATAGTAGGTCTGGCCCTGGTACATCAAGAGTAAAAGGCCTCAACCGCCATGGTTGGGCTCACTAACCCCTGCGTGCCCCGTTTCCCTCTGAAAGTGGTTCTGACATTTGGCTATACAGAATGCCAAATCAGCCAGGCACTGGCGAAGGCAGTTAGGTCTGTGTCTGCATTCTAGAGCTGACACTGGCTTTGAGAATGCTTTTCATTCTCAGGTGGCATTTTAGAATTTGACTTTCTCCAGTATAGCTGTTGTGCATATTCTTCATGTGGATGGGGTGGTGTTTGATTATTTTTTTTCTTCAATTTAAAGCCTGTTGTTTTTTGGTTCATGACACTTATCCATTTATATAGTCGAGTGATCTGACCATGATTTGAGGAAAGCTGTCTTTCTGTTGACTGGACACAGTTTTCTACTTTGAAAACACCCAAACCTATAAGGGCATACCTAGATCCTTAGTTTGAATCGCTGGCTTATGGTCTCTCTGAAAGATCTTTTGGGACTACTTGCCAGATTTTAGAAAGTAATGCGTAGCAAGAAAAGCGTAACCTTTCCCTACAGCCCAACTTCTCTCTGTTTTCATAATGAATGGAATTATCCTTTGGCCTCACCTAACTTGTCTGCAAGAAACAAACCAAGCAGCCTTATTAAGGCGGTCCTGGTGTTTTTAGGTAAGACCATTTAATAACCTAGAAGCTTCACGTTTAGTAATTGCATTCAGTGTCCGTTTAGTATTCATTATTTATTTTCATGTTCATCACTGCTGTCTACACTGGCTACTGAAGTCCTGCTCTGTTATGAGTGAGTGTCTTGAACCACATCTTTGATTCCATTGACCACTCCCTGTATAGTATTTGCCTGGATTTGTAGTGAGTGTGCCTGGTGAGGTCACTCTATTTTAGTTTGTTCACCTAGCGTGATATCTATCCTTGTTTCAGACTTGAGTCAATAGCTTTTAAGAGTTATTGGAGACCACTTGATCTCCCTAAACTCTGCCCATAAGGCTCTGTTGACGAGAGCTGTACATCTTCGGAAACTTTGCTTACAACACCCAGCTTAGTTTGTGGGATATAAAAATGGGTGTCTGGAGCCATGTTTTCCCCATACGTCTTCATTCTGCCACTGCTGATGTTTCCCATTGACACCTCCTTTGCTGCCAGTACCACCCATGCTGACCTGTGATTAGTGGTGGTGGTACCAGAGTGCAGTGTGCTTTGGGGCGTAATTTTGAGTCTTACAGTTTAAGCATTGCGTCCCATGTGAGACACGTGAAGGTAAATGGTACAAAACCCAAGCTTGTTATATAAGAGTAAAACCAGATGCACCTGCAAGAAACTCTGGTCAGTAGGATGTGCGCTTCTGCTCGGCTTACCCTCTCAAATTCATTTCAGAGTTTTAAAGAAGGTTACTTTTAGACCTTACTTCTTCCCTAACAGCCGAATGGGCACTTTCGTAATAATATAATTGCAGCAGGAAAGTAAATGATCGACATAACCTGCTTTTAAAAGTAAATCTCAAAACAGAATACCACAGTGGCGTAACATTAAAAAAAACAATAAAAAACAGGCACCTGCTCGAAGTAGTAGTGCATTTAAAAGTTTTCGACGTTAACATGTCAGTTGGCTGACTAGCCAAATTTCACGTGCAGTATCCAATACGTTCCTCTTATAAATGTAAAAAGAAGGTATTGAAGGTAATAATGCTACATTTAAGTTACCTGGGGAGAGAGCTAAAAGATCAGAATTCAATGTTGAGGAACTTGATTTGCTAGATTGGTTAGGCGCCTGCCAAGGAACAACTTAAACTTATGTTTATGTTGGCCCATGTCCTGATGTATGATGTCATATAAACATACTGCTTAGAGCACCCCATTCACTGCACTAAACGCCCATCTCGCTGCTGTTTTGATTTAAAATTTCTTACATAAGTATTTACAGCCAGACCAATGTCACCAGAGATTATAGATCATTGCTAAGTTAAGTCCGGTTATAGTTTATTGCACGATTATTTAAAAGCCTTTGTACATACCCAGGTTCTGCAATAGTACCAGCCCCAAAATACACAGAATGTCAGTTAATCACGGTATGTAGCTATGACAAAGCATATTGGTTCAGATTTAAAACATTACATAAAGTTAAAATCCATAAAAGGCAGCAGACACCATTTATTGTATTATCGTTGAGTCCGCCTCCCCCCGTTCAGATCCAAGGCCACCGAAGTCATCTGTGGCATACCACAAGGATCATCACTCAGCCCCACCCTCTTCAACGCCTACATGAGCCCCCTCGCAGCTATCGCACGTCAACACAACCTCAACATCATCTCCTACGCCGACGACACCCAGCTGATCCTCTCCCTCACCAACGACCCTGCCACCGCCAGAACCAACCTTCACGAAGGGATGAAAGAAGTAGCCGAATGGATGAAGAACAGCCGCCTGAAACTGAACTCAGACAAGACGGAAGTCCTCATCCTTGGCACATCACCCTCTGCCTGGGACGACTCCTGGTGGCCCCCGGCCCTAGGCAGCGCACCCAAACCAAGGGACCACGCGCGCAACCTGGGCTCCTCCCTCTCGATGACCAGACAAGTCAACGCCGTCTCATCATCGTGTTTCAACATCCTACGCATGCTCCAAAAGATCTTCCGATGGATCCCCACCGAAACCAGGAAGACGGTCACCTAAGCACTCGTCACCAGCTGATTGGACTACGGAAACACCCTCTACACCGGAACCACAGCCAAACTGCAGAAAAGACTTCAACGAATCCAGAACGCCTCCGCACGACTCATCCTGGACATCCCCCAACACAGCCACATCTCCGGACACCTGAGAGACCTGCACTGGCTCCCCGTCAACAAGAGAATCACGTTCCGTCTCCTCACCCACGCACCCTCCACAACCTGGGCCCCAGGTACCTCAACAACCGCCTGACCGTCTACACTTCCAACTGCGATCGACAAGCCACGCCCTCGCCGCGGTCCCACGCATCTGAGGAGCCACCATGGGAGGAAGATCCTTCTCCTACCTGGCAGCCAAGACTTGGAACTCCCTCCCCATCCACCTCAGTCATACCCAAGACCACCTCTCCTTCAGGAAGCAACTCAAGACCTGGCTGTTCGAGCAGTAGCGGATCCCTCTTCCCCCAAGCGCCTTGAGACCCTCCGGGTGAGTAGCGCGCTATACAAATTTCGTGATTGATTGATTGATTGATCGTTCTATCTCTTTCAGAAGTTTAGAATTTAAAAAATATATATTGACAAGCCTTGAAAGGACTAGTTGAGTTTCACTGTTGAAACTCAAGCTAATAGTTGCTTGTCGGGTTCTTGTCCCATTTTGTTCAAATAGAGGCCTGAGCCAAAGTGCAGTTTCAAGTGGCTTGCAGGTTCATAAAATGTCTGTGAGATCTTCCCACTGGTTGCACCATAATTCACATTTAGCAACTTCTCCATTATGTTCAGATATGTGTTCCTTAAATTCATTGACTGTAAGTACCAAAGCACACGGACAAACTATCTTTACTGTTAATGCATAGTTCAAGTTGATGTCTATATAACCTTGTTGCAGCCTAACTCCATACTACATGGCTGCTTTTTCCCTGTGCAAATTCTGTGTAGACTTTTATTCGTGGGTGGATTAATATTTGATCCTTTAGACAATTTGTTAAATTGCATATGACTAGTATTAGCACCTCAGACCTCTTGAAACTCCAGGTGTACTAGTGCTGTTACTAAATATTTGGCCCACCGGTTTAGTACAACAGAATAATCTTGCTGAATAGATCTCCAATTTTAGGTCCCATAGACACCCAACAGCCGCACTCTGTAGGCAAAAATACCAGTATTTCATATATTTGCAAGATTTTCAAAAGGCAAAATTCCAAACTCATTTGCAATATACTTGTTCTTTTGGGGAAAAGTTTTTTTTTTAATCTATATTCCTCTGAGATGTTTCTTACTCAGTTATCAAATTTCCAATTGGCTGTATGTGAGATTGGGTATAAATGTACCTTTATGGCTGCCAAAATGCGCTGTTTGTGGCTGCTGTGTGCTGGGGTTTCCTGTCTCGCCGCAAGAAGAACTCTGGTGGGACCGTCGTCCCAGAGAAGGGGAAACCACTGCTGGTGCCTGCCCTCATCCCAGCGCATTTCACCCGCAACAACACCTGTGGAAGGACAGCAAGTTCCAGGGTGCATCACTTCATTTCCCCGCCACCGCTAACGAGGGGAGGCATCACTAACCGCGCATAAAGCGCTGCCTCTCCGCCCACAGCGTGGGACGCGCGCGGGCCACGCCGGGCAAAGCCCAGGCCAAAGGCTGGCCCGTCTTTGCCCAGTAGAGGCTTGGCCCCCATTAATTATTACAGCCCTGTATCGTGATTAGCAGCTTTGAGGTACATTCGTTTTTCTTTTTTGTTACTTTTTTTGTTTTTTTCCCCAGCTAATGGAAAAGCTGCTGTCCCGGATGGGGTCCCAATTGATGTTTTTAAACATAATATGGATTTTTGGATCCCAATTTTATTTAAGGTTTTAACTGCTACATTAAGGGGAGTATTGCCTGCATCCTGGGTGGAAAGTGTTATTGTACCATTTTTTTTAAAAAGGAGATAAAGGAAAGGCCAATTGCTACCGCCCCATATCCCTTCTGGATTCCACTTCCAAACTAATGGGAGAAATAATGTTGGGGAGGTTAGAAAAATGGGCCAACGAAAATAACATCTTAACTGAGGCCCAGTATGGATTCAGAAGGGGTATTGGGACAGTGGAACAATGTGTGACCCTGGAGCTATTGATAGGTAAATACACCTTAGATAAGGAAGGGCTCTTACATCTCTGTTTTGTCGATCTTACCAGCGCCTTCAATCTTGTTAATCATGCCAAATTATGGCAGACTTTGAGGGCGCTAGGGGCCCCCAATAACCTAATTGTTTACTTTTCCTAGATGTATACCTTCTTCGCCTCCAGAGTTAGATTTGGTCCATCTGGGGAATGCACCCCAGATTTTAAAGTAATGCGCGGAATCAGACAAGGATGCGTATTAGCACCTCCTTTATTTTCGTTCTATATTAATAATGTAGATGCCTTTTTACAAAGCCAAATTACAGACGCACCAAAAGTCGGGGCATGTCTGACCCCTGTACTCTTATATGCAGACAAAGCCATCCTGATATCAAGGACAGTGAATGGTCTGCAAAACCTAATTGACAACTTTGCACAGTATATGTCTGAAAAGCCTTACAGATAAATAAATAAAAAAACCTTTGTTATGACTTGGAGGAGCATTAGGTCTAAGAACAGACCGCATGTGGGAGGGGTAGTTATAAACATAGTTGCAACTTTTTCTTACCTGGGTCTGCTATTTAATAGTAGTGATACCTGGAACACCCATATAGAACTGTGTAACCTGAACATTTTTAAGAACTATTGAGGGGATTTTTAGATTTGCTACAAAAATAGGTAATAAACCTATACTGGAAATCCTAGCTTTATATCAAAGTAAGTGTGTTACAGGGAAGAGGTGTGGCGCAGCAGCCACGGCGACTGATGCCGGACTATGGGGATCACGGTTCGATCCCCGGCGGCAGGTCAGCCCAGCACCATGGGACTCTGGGCAATAGCTCGTTTAATCTTCCCAACGGACCCCAGCGCCGGGATGCCTACGGGTAGCTTTGCGCTTTAAAAATACTGGATTTACATTTTACATTTATAGGAGTTTGTTATGGGGCCGCAGTATGAGGGAGAGCTAACATCGCCTCCCCTCAAATACAAGAAAATAAATTCCTGAACAGATTGTTGGCAGTGCCTAGTTCTACCACATAGTACATAGAGAATTATCTGTAATTTTTTCTTAGTGACCTAATAAATAGGCCAACTCTCACCTTCTGGCAAGGGATATGGAGCCAAGACGAGACCAAATTTACCAAGGATTTAATTATGGACTGTCTGGCTCTTGACTATAGTAAAAAAAAAAATCCCTGGTTGGAGCATATTTATACTCTTTTAAAATTTTGTAAGATAGATATTGATGGAAAGAACCCTGTAGCTATCCAGGATTTTAGCAAAAGAGACCTAAAGTTAAGATACATGAACACTACGGAATATGTAAGGGAGGTTGAAGTTAAGTCAAATGCATAGTGTTATTTCTTACTGTGAAACTACACCCGCAAGGGGTACACAAATGTATTTAATACAGGTCAGAAATATACAACACAGAATCTATCTAATACGACTTAGATTAGGCCCGCTCCACCATTTAACAGCTTTCCCCAAATGGGAAAAGTGGTGCCATAAACTCCCGAATTGCCCATGTGATGGTAAAACACCCCAATCCACGTTGCATTGTATTCTTTTTGTAGTTTTTATACGGGCATACGAAAATTAATTTTAAAACATCTGTTCTTATCTAATATGCTCTTCCACTACTAACATGCTTTTAACTTTATATGCAGCTTGGGCAATGAAAAAGTTATTAATGCTGTTATCTTGTTTGTACAATTGGCAATTAGGAGAAGAACGGCTTATGCACTCCTGGATGCTCTGCTATATGAAAACCCTAATGATTAAATGTAGCTTGTTATATACTTTGTTCTTTTATGTTTAATAGCTCTATGCCCTTTATTTATTTGTATGAAACAGGTTATTTCGTTTTTATCCTGTCAGGATTCTGCACTTTGCACTTTAACATTTATCTGATATATTAGAGTTATGCATATTCTGCATCCATTGGTCATTTTGTTTTACGCATTATATAAAAGTGTACTGTTTCGTGTTATATTGAATGTTCATTAAATATGTTTTTAACTTTTTATTGTTTAATCTTGACTGCAGTTTATAGCTGTTCCCCTCTGATTAGAATGATTTTACGGTGATACATTCTCACCAAATAAAGTTGTTTTTGACTTTGACTTGGGCTGTCAAAATAGGGGAAACGGAAGATCTCAAATTTATTTGCAATAAATGACAGATCAATGTGGAGCTTTTTATCTTTAATGTTTCAATCTTTGCTTTCGCCAGGGGTGAGTAAGTGAATTATTAGTTAGGGTAAATAGTAGTCCACCACAAGTAACAAGTCACTAATCTTATTAGGTCATGAAAAGGTTTCCTGAGTTCAACCCAATGGTAGATATGGAACAGAGCAAACAAGCAAAATAAAATGTGTAAAACGTTTAGAAGTAGCAGAATTGCTAAAAACACAACACAATAAAAATTCAATCCAATAATGAAAATGGAAAATATTTTAATGAAGAAAATTGTACTAAAGTGACAAAAATCCAATAAGGGAAACCAAAGATATGAATTGTTTAGGTAATAAAAATAATGCCAAAACCGTAATCACCAACCTTGGACATCTGGTTGCGATTGTCCAGTACTTAGACGCGATTTGAGTCTGACCGTGATGGAGCGAGGGTTGGATACAGAAACCAGATTCCACCAGGTCGGAAATTTTCCCTTCTGATTTTGTCTCTGAATCGGAAGTCAAAAATCCTCAGCTTGGTAAGGTAGCAGGCTGTGGCAGAGAAGGACTCCATGATGCTGTATAGCAATCAGACGAGGTGCTGGTGTAGACGTTGACATTTGGCAGGGAAAGTACAGTGCAGAAATTCAAAATTCTCTCCCAAGAAAGGTCCTCAAATGGCCGGATACTTTTGTTGCCTTCACCCGGTGAAGAGTTCTTCGTTTGGAATTAGTCACTTTTTTGAGGTTGTATTTTCCAGTGGGGCAAGGCTGCCAAGATGTAGCTGATCAGGGTTCCGCAAGGCTGGGTAACCTCTTTGCAGATTCCCACTGGAAAAGCTCTGAGCAGGAGCAACCTTAATCTTTGGACTACTGGCCACAAATCTTTATTGGATTGACTTGGCATATTTGTCCCATTCCTCCGGAGGTCTTTGGAGCCAAAAAGTTTCTAGGTCCCAGGTTTTTGCAAAAAGTTCTGAGGAGTGCACTATGACACAGCTACATGTACCAGGACCTTAGAAACAGCAATTGCAGGTTAACACTCTCCAGCAGAAGCCACCAGCAGGGCCCAGGGCAGGTCCAGTTGGAACTGATCAGTTTCAGGTTAAAGGGGTTCTATCAGCTCATTGTGTTTAACAGGAGATCAGCCCACTGATCCTTGCACCCAGGGTAAAGAAGTGGGTTCCAAGTGGGAGCAGGTCCATTCTTTCAGGCCCCCCGTCTCAAAAGCAGGTGCAGACCTTATGCCGTCCAGATGTCCAGTAGTGTTTTGAAGAGGATGCACAAGGTTCCCACATTTATGCCTGGTGTCTGGACCCTACCTAACCAATAGGGAAGAGTTCCCAGGGGTGGATCTTTCCAGCAGCAGGTCCTGTATCTTACTACAGACAATCCCATAGTACCCCTACCTAAAATTAAGAGGACAAAACATTTCATTCCCTATGAAGAGCCCCTCTACCCACCCCAGAGGTGTGGCTGGGTAAATGAGCAACCCCTCTTCTGTGGTCACTTCAAAACAGTTCTGTAGGCAGCTCCTCTCTTATTGGTATTAGTGCCTGTCTGATTAGGTGGACAAAAGAGGGCCTTGCCCAGGTGTCAGCTAACATTTGCCTGTGACTGGGAAGGCAGTGGCGGCTCCTCCAAAGGGGCATTTGGGAGTCGCCTCACTGCTTTCTCACAGTGCGAGAAGCAGAAACATAAAATGGTAAAAACTACCATTTTATGTTTCTGCTTCACGCACTGCGAGAAAACAGAAGGGCCTGGTTGGGGGCGGGAGGGTGGGCGGTTGTGCTCGAGGGCAGGGGGGAGTGGCTTTTCCACTGTTGTGGGTACTGACTGTTTGGTCGGCCCCTGGAACTGACCAAACAGTCAGTACCCACAACAGTGGGTAAGCCACTCCCCTCTGCCCTCGAGCACGACCGCCTACTCTCCCTTTTTAGGTTTCGCCTGGCGTCCACTGCGCAGCAGTGTTCGCACAGGCAAAATCTTTTGAGACTCAGTATGGGGCTTTGTCCCGCCTGTCTCTTTCATTGGCTAGCTCCATTAATGGAGGCTAGCCATTGGAAGAGAGATCTGTCCATTATTCTCTGACCAGATTCGTGGGCGTTCCGTAGATTTTTTCGCATTCCGCCCCTTTTAGAACGTCACGCGGCGGTGGGCGGTTGTTTATTTTTTTTTCTTCAAAGGTTTTTTTTAGGTCATTCCTCCGAAGATGGCGCCCGGGCAGTAGCTTACTTGCGAAGCTCCGCAGTGCCGTCTTGTTTATATCGTGATCCCTTGCCTATCATGTCTCTTGTGGATCGCATCGGGCCTGTTTATACCATTCAGACCCATTTGGGTCTCTTATTATTAAGGACATGAGCCCTTGCTTACCGAGGCTTTTTCATAATAACTCGGCGGTTTTTATTTACATTTATACTTATTTTTATTTTATTTTTTATTTCAATTGTAATCTTTACCGAATAAGCCGCAGTGAATCAATTCAATCAGTTCCGTTTGTGTGTTTATTACGGTCCGTCTGGCATTCCACGATCCACCTACATTGATACTAGCGATCATGCCGGTTTTCTAGTATGACGCTTTAGTTCACTCCTTGTTCTAACATTGTTCACAACTCTATTCGAATGGGTAACACGTGATACGACATGTGACCAGGCAACAAACCGGTTAAATTGCTACTGGCAACATCAACATGGCGTCTGGCGTCCTGCTACACGGGGGACAACATCAGCTATATTCAGCCTGCAGGTAAGATTTGCCGTCTTTATTCACATGGGGCCCATCGCGCAAATAGCTTGCCGGGACGAGGGAGGAACTTTTTTGCACCTACTGGTTTTGCCTTTTTTAAAGCCCTTTAACTCTGCCCACGGCACATTGGGACTTATCTTCTGGTTCCTTCGCGCTGTATTTTGCGGGAAGTACCATTAACACATTTCTCGTTTTATTTAGACTGCCCCCGTTTTTAAACCTCATGACTGGGCTCACTTAATGTTGGGACACACTGCACCCAAAGGAGTGGGCGTTTTAAGGGATACTGTTGTGTTTTTCACCATACCATCGCTTGCTGGATGGTAGGGATTATTTCACACAAGCGTCTTTTTGGTCTTTACACTTTGTAATTTACAATCCTTTCCGTGACGTTTGGGCTGTGACGTTTGGCCTGTCCTTATATGCTTCCATCTAGACACCCCATCAGGGGGATGAATAAAAGAAACTCGTTTTGGGTTTTACATTACACGCTATGATATTGCGGTGAGGTGATTTCTGCAATTGAAATTAAATACAAGGGCGGGATGTATAGGGTCTTTTTTATGGGGTTATTATACTTTGTATGGGGGGCTCCATATATTTTTTTTAAATAAACATGAGTTGAATTATTTCTCATAGAAAGGGGATGTTACACTATAGATGCCTCCTTATGACGTGGGGGGGGGCCCATATTTTTAATGAACATATGTTGACCTATTTATATTTACATATAATTAATATGGTTTGTCTACTTTAGAACGAGGCACCTCGGCAGTTTATTAAGGCCTACCTTTAACTATTGGGGCACCACCATCGGACCACGGCCAGGAAACTATTTACCCATGTGAGTCATTTTATTAATGATAGTAACTAAATTTTGCGTAACACTTAGTCTAGTAATTAGTCGCCCTGCTACCTGAGGACCCTTGCAGGCCTCTCCAAGACCTTTGTTTTCCAAAAACAGCACTCCCGATTCAGGCAGGGGACTCTTGATTTTTATAAGACCAAATCATGGCTTTATTTCACCTTTCTCATCAGGCCCGGCTCCAGGATTCGGAATCTGTGATGGCCATGAAGATGCATGGGTAGGCCATGATGATGAATGTGTTTGTGTAGTCTCTCCCGGGTATCTGAGAACTGGGTCTGGGCATGCTGGATAGTCTTTTGGGGGAGCTGCATACTCTACCTGCTGTGGGGGTCGTGCTTTATCAGGTTTACCTATTTTTCAGTGTTTGTTTGCACCTTACTTTTGCTCTCTCAGCATCACTCTCCTTTCTCTCTGTCTCGCCCTCAGTTTTCTTTACCACACCTTCCTTTCTCTACACCTCATCCTCCTTTCTCTATGTCTCACTCTCCTCTATATCCACCTCAGTATGCTCTTCTCACCCTCTGCATCCTCCTCCCTCACTGTTGTATCTCTTCACCTCATCCTCCTTTATATACATCTGACCCATCTCATCCTCCCGTCTTCCTGCAGTCGCCTCCTTTTTCTCTCTCTCTCCCTTACACTAATCTTTCTCCCATCACCCTCCTCTTTCAGCTCAATTGCCTCTCCTTTTTATCTCACTATCCTTCCACTTCTTCCTCTGGCTCCACTGTATTCTTCCCTCTAGCTTCACCTTTCTTTCTCTGCCATGCCTTTCTCTCATTCTCTCCCTGACCTGCCTCCATCTTCACTTCACTTCACCAGCCTCACTCGCTCTCCTCAGTATCCTCACTATCTATTTGTCTCACCCTCTCCTCTCTCTGGTACACTTCTACCTATCCGTCCTCTCTCTCTCTGCTTCAACCTCCTGTCACTCCATCTCAACCTTGACTCTCTCCACCTCTCCTTCTTCTGTCATCCTTACCGTCATTGCTGCTGCCTATAGTGTAATAATTTTATGTGTGTAAAGGAACCTCAAATTGTTTCTGCTCAGGTGGTTGTGCTTGTGCGGGTTTGCGCCAATGAACTTTGTAATCCTGCTGCCCTGTACCTGTTCTCCACTGGCAGCTCTCAACAATTCATACAGCAGCAGCACCAAGGCCTGGATTATACAGTGTGTGTTTGCAGAAGAACTATAAAAACTTGGACATGCATATTTTAAAGAGATTTGTTAAAGGCTGTGCAACTTTTGAAGATCCTACTGCTACCCATTTTCTTCAAATAAATGTAATAACTGAAAGAGTAGTCAAAGTTAGCAACTGGCCAAACATCAAATGCAAGCCTGTTTCCTCCCTTAGCTTCCCACTGTGCTAGGAGTGCTGATTCTG
Organism: Lissotriton helveticus; assembly: GCF_964261635.1. Taxonomy (NCBI): domain Eukaryota; kingdom Metazoa; phylum Chordata; class Amphibia; order Caudata; family Salamandridae; genus Lissotriton; species Lissotriton helveticus. The sequence goes on from NC_136068.1 coordinate 1,192,643,909, forward strand.
AGGACTACGACGCGCAAATTGTAATTTGATTGTTTTTCCACCAATACTCGGCTCTGTCCTTTGAGTGGAAAGTATTTTAAGGAGAACAATGTGGAAATGTATAGCTGATGTGAGTGCCTCTAGACGGAACAGTCTTTTCTAAATTGTGACTGGCGTCTTGCCTCATTTGCTTTTCTCCCTCTAGTATCTTCTATTTCATCACCCTCTCATCTTCTATTCCATCAAACTCTGTCTCCATCACCCTAACCACCCATCGCTCCATCTCCCTTCTGTTCTACCACTCTCTCTTAACACTCCTCTGCCCAACACAATTTAGCATTTGCTCATAACGCTCCTCTATTTCTGTCTCTCTCTCTCCTGCCCCTTCACTGTCTTGGCCTCTCCACTCTTCCTCAGTTCCGCCTCACTCTCTCCTGCCCCTTCACTGTCTTGGCCTCTCCACTCTTCCTCAGTTTCCGTCTCACTCTCTCCTGCCCCTTCACTGTCTCGGCCTCTCCACTCTTCTCAGTTTCCGTCTCACTCTCTCCTGCCCCTTCACTGTCTTGACCTCTCCACTCTTCCTCTATTTCTGTCTCACTCTCTCCTGCCCCTTCACTGTCTTGGCCTCTCCACTCTTCCTGTATTTCTGTCACACTCTCTCCTGCCCCTTCACTGTCTTGACCTCTCCACTCTTCCTCTATTTCTGTCTCACTCTCTCCTGCCCCTTCACTGTCTTGGCCTCTCCACTCTTCCTCTATTTCCGTCTCACTCTTTCCTGCCCCAGCACTGTCTTGGCCTCTCCACTCTTCCTCAGTTTCCGTCTCACTCTCTCCTGCCCCTTCACTGTCTTGGCCTCTCCTCTCTTCCTCTATTTTCATCTCACTCTCTCCTGCCCCATCACTGTCTTGGCCTCTCCACTCTTACTCTATTTCCGTCTCACTCTCTCCTGCCCCTTCACTAACTTGGCCTCTCCTCTCTTCCTCTATTTCTGTCTCTCTCTCTCCTGCCCCTTCACTGTCTTGGCCTCTCCACTCTTCCTCTATTTCTGTCTCTCTCTCTCCTGCCCCTTCACTGTCTTGGCCTCTCCACTCTTCCTCTATTTCTGTCTCACTCTCTCCTGCCCCTTCACTGTCTTGCTTCTGTTTATTGTATTTGCACAAATCTAGTATCTTGGTCTATTCCTTTTCAATAATCGGGCATTTTTGTTTATTAGGTGTTTGTTTTTGATGAGTTTATTTATAGGCACTTTCTATCTCTCGCCCTCACTCTATCTCTCGCCCTCACTCTATCTCTCGCCCTCACTCTATCTCTCGCCCTCACTCTATCTCTCGCCCTCACTCTATCTCTCGCCCTCACTCTATCTCTCGCCCTCACTCTATCTCTCGCCCTCACTCTATCTCTCGCCCTCACTCTATCTCTCGCCCTCACTCTATCTCTCGCCCTCACTCTATCTCTCGCCCTCACTCTATCTCTCGCCCTCACTCTATCTATGTGTGTCTGTGTGTGGGTCTGTGTCTGTGTGTGTGTCTGTGTGTGGGTCTGTGTGTGTGTCTGGGTCTGGGTCTGGGTCTGTGTGTGTGTCTGTGTGTGTGTCTGTGTGTCTGTGTGTGTGTCTGTGTGTCTGTGTGTGTGTCTGTGTGTGGGGCTCTGTGTCTGTGTGTGGGGCTCTGTGTCTGTGTGTGGGGCTCTGTGTCTGTGTGTGGGGCTCTGTGTCTGTGTGTGGGGCTCTGTGTCTGTGTGTGGGGCTCTGTGTCTGTGTGTGGGGCTCTGTGTCTGTGTGTGGGGCTCTGTGTCTGTGTGTGGGGCTCTGTGTCTGTGTGTGGGGCTCTGTGTCTGTGTGTGGGGCTCTGTGTCTGTGTGTGGGGCTCTGTGTCTGTGTGTGGGGCTCTGTGTCTGTGTGTGGGGCTCTGTGTCTGTGTGTGGGGCTCTGTGTCTGTGTGTGGGGCTCTGTCTGTGTGTGGGGCTCTGTGTCTGTGTGTGGGGCTCTGTGTCTGTGTGTGGGGCTCTGTGTCTGTGTGTGGGGCTCTGTGTCTGTGTGTGGGGCTCTGTGTCTGTGGCTCTGTGTGTGTGGCTCTGTGTGTGTGGGGCTCTGTGTGTGTGTGGGGGCTCTGTGTGTGTGTGGGGGCTCTGTGTGTGTGTGGGGGCTCTGTGTGTGTGTGGGGGCTCTGTGTGTGTGTGGGGGCTGTGTGTGTGTGGGGGGCTCTGTGTGTGTGTGGGGGGCTCTGTGTGTGTGTGGGGGGCTCTGTGTGTGTGTATGGGGGGCTCTGTGTGTGTGTGTATGGGGGGGCTCTGTGTGTGTATGGGGGGGCTCTGTGTGTGTGGGGGGGTTCGTGTGTATGGGGGGGCTCTGTGTGTGTGTGTCTGTGTGTCTGTGTGTGTGTCTGTGTGTGGGGCTCTGTGTCTGTGTGTGGAGCTCTGTGTCTGTGTGTGGAGCTCTGTGTCTGTGTGTGGAGCTCTGTGTCTGTGTGTGGAGCTCTGTGTCTGTGTGTGGAGCTCTGTGTCTGTGTGTGGGGCTCTGTGTCTGTGTGTGGGGCTCTGTGTCTGTGTGTGGGGCTCTGTGTCTGTATGTGGGGCTCTGTGTCTGTGTGTGGGGCTCTGTGTCTGTGTGTGGGGCTCTGTGTCTGTGTGTGGGGCTCTGTGTCTGTGTGTGGGGCTCTGTGTCTGTGTGTGGGGCTCTGTGTCTGTGTGTGGGGCTCTGTCTGTGTGTGGGGCTCTGTCTGTGTGTGGGGCTCTGTCTGTGTGTGGGGCTCTGTGTCTGTGTGTGGGGCTCTGTGTCTGTGTGTGGGGCTCTGTGTCTGTGGCTCTGTGTGTGGGGGGCTCTGTGTGTGTGTGGGGGCTCTGTGTGTGTGTGGGGGCTCTGTGTGTGTGTGGGGGCTCTGTGTGTGTGGGGGGGCTCTGTGTGTGTGGGGGGCTCTGTGTGTGTGGGGGGCTCTGTGTGTGTGTGTGGGGGGCTCTGTGTGTGTGTGTGGGGGGCTCTGTGTGTGTGTGTGTGGGGGCTCTGTGTGTGTGTGTGTGTGGGGGCTCTGTGTGTGTGTGTGGGGGGCTCTGTGTGTGTGTGGGGGGCTCTGTGTGTGTGGGGGGGGGCTCTGTGTGTGTGTGGGGGGCTCTGTGTGTGTGTGGGGGGCTGTGTGTGTGTGTATGGGGGGGCTCTGTGTGTGTGGGGGGCTCTGTGTGTGTGTGGGGGTTCGTGTGTGTGTATGGGGGTTCGTGTGTGGGGGGCTCTGTGTGTGTGTGTGGGGCTCTGTGTGTGTGTGTGGGGGGCTCTGTGTGTGTGGGGGGCTCTGTGTGTGTGGGGGGCTCTGTGTGTGTGGGGGGCTCTGTGTGTGTGTGGGGGGGGCTCTGTGTGTGTGTGGGGGGCTCTGTGTGTGTGTGTGGGGGGCTCTGTGTGTGTGTGTGGGGGGCTCTGTGTGTGTGTGTGGGGGGCTCTGTGTGTGTGTGTGGGGGGCTCTGTGTGTGTGTGTGGGGGGCTCTGTGTGTGTGTGTGGGGGGCTCTGTGTGTGTGTGGGGGGCTCTGTGTGTGTGTGGGGGGCTCTGTGTGTGTGGGGGGGGCTCTGTGTGTGTGTATGGGGGGGCTCTGTGTGTGTGGGGGGCTCTGTGTGTGTGTGGGGGTTCGTGTGTGTGGGGCTCTGTGTGTGTGTGTATGGGGGGGCTCTGTGTGTGTGGGGGGCTCTGTGTGTGTGTGTGTGTGTGGGGGGCTCTGTGTGTGTGTGTGGGGGTTCGTGTGTGTGGGGCTCTGTGTGTGTGTGTGGGGGGGGCTCTGTGTGTGTGTGTGTGTGGGGGGCTCTGTGTGTGTGTGTGTGGGGGGCTCTGTGTGTGTGTGTGTGTGGGGGGCTCTGTGTGTGTGTGTGTGTGGGGGGCTCTGTGTGTGTGTTTGGGGGGGGCTCTGTGTGTGTGTGTGGGGGGCTCTGTGTGTGTGTGTGGGGGGCTCTGTGTGTGTGTGGGGGGCTCTGTGTGTGTGGGGGGGCTCTGTGTGTCTGTGTGGGGGGGCTCTGTGTGTCTGTGTGGGGGGGCTCTGTGTGTCTGTGGGGGGGGGCTCTGTGTGTCTGTGTGGGGGGGCTCTGTGTGTCTGTGTGGGGGGGCTCTGTGTGTCTGTGTGGGGGGGCTCTGTGTGTCTGTGTGGGGGGCTCTGTGTGTCTGTGTGGGGGGCTCTGTGTGTCTGTGTGGGGGGCTCTGTGTGTCTGTGTGGGGGGCTCTGTGTGTCTGTGTGGGGGGCTCTGTGTGTCTGTGTGGGGGGCTCTGTGTGTCTGTGTGGGGGGCTCTGTGTGTCTGTGTGGGGGGCTCTGTGTGTCTGGCTCTGTGTGTGTGGGGCTCTGTGTGTGTGGGGCTCTGTGTGTGTGGGGCTCTGTGTGTGTGGGGCTCTGTGTGTGTGGGGCTCTGTGTGTGTGGGGCTCTGTGTGTGTGGGGCTCTGTGTGTGTGGGGCTCTGTGTGTGTGGGGCTCTGTGTGTGTGGGGCTCTGTGTGTGTGGGGCTCTGTGTGTGTGGGGCTCTGTGTGTGTGGGGCTCTGTGTGTGTGGGGCTCTGTGTGTGTGGGGCTCTGTGTGTGTGGGGCTCTGTGTGTGTGTGGGGCTCGGTGTGTGTGTGGGGCTCGGTGTGTGTGTGGGGCTCTGTGTGTGTGTGGGGGGGGCTCTGTGTGGGGGGCTCTGTGTGGGGCTCTGTGTCTGTGTGTGGGGCTCTGTGTCTGTGTGTGGGGCTCTGTGTCTGTGTGTGGGGCTCTGTGTCTGTGTGTGGGGCTCTGTGTCTGTGTGTGGGGCTCTGTGTCTGTGTGTGGGGCTCTGTGTCTGTGTGTGGGGCTCTGTGTCTGTGTGTGGGGCTCTGTGTGTCTGGGGCTCTGTGTGTGTGGGGGGGGCTCTGTGTGTGTGGGGGGGCTCTGTGTGTGTGTGGGGGGCTCTGTGTGTGTGTGGGGGGCTCTGTGTGTGTGTGGGGGGCTCTGTGTGTGTGTATGGGGGGCTCTGTGTGTGTGTATGGGGGGCTGTGTGTGTGTGTATGGGGGGGCTCTGTGTGTGTGGGGGGCTCTGTGTGTGTGTGGGGGTTCGTGTGTATGGGGGGCTCTGTGTGTGTGTGGGGGGCTCTGTGTGTGTGGGGGGGGCTCTGTGTGTGTGTATGGGGGGCTCTGTGTGTGTGGGGGGCTCTGTGTGTGTGGGGGGCTCTGTGTGTGTGGGGGGCTCTGTGTGTGTGGGGGGCTCTGTGTGTGTGGGGGGCTCTGTGTGTGTGTGGGGGGGGCTCTGTGTGTGTGTGTGGGGGGCTCTGTGTGTGTGTGGGGGGGGCTCTGTGTGTGTGTGTGGGGGGCTCTGTGTGTGTGTGTGGGGGGCTCTGTGTGTGTGTGGGGGGCTCTGTGTGTGTGTGGGGGGCTCTGTGTGTGTGTGGGGGGCTCTGTGTGTGTGTGGGGGGCTCTGTGTGTGTGTGGGGGGCTCTGTGTGTGTGTGGGGGGCTCTGTGTGTGTGGGGGGCTCTGTGTGTGTGTGGGGGTTCGTGTGTGTGGGGCTCTGTGTGTGGGGGGGCTCTGTGTGTGTGTGTGGGGGGCTCTGTGTGTGTGTGTGTGGGGGGCTCTGTGTGTGTGTGTGTGGGGGGGGGCTCTGTGTGTGTGTGTGTGGGGGGGGGGCTCTGTGTGTGTGTGGGGGGCTCTGTGTGTGTGTGTGGGGGGCTCTGTGTGTGTGTGGGGGGCTCTGTGTGTGTGTGTGGGGGGCTCTGTGTGTGTGGGGGGGCTCTGTGTGTGTGGGGGGGCTCTGTGTGTCTGTGTGGGGGGGCTCTGTGTGTCTGTGTGGGGGGGCTCTGTGTGTCTGTGTGGGGGCTCTGTGTGTCTGTGTGGGGGCTCTGTGTGTCTGTGTGGGGGGCTCTGTGTGTCTGTGTGGGGGGCTCTGTGTGTCTGTGTGGGGGGCTCTGTGTGTCTGTGTGGGGGGCTCTGTGTGTCTGGCTCTGTGTGTGTGGGGCTCTGTGTGTGTGTGGGGCTCTGTGTGTGTGGGGCTCTGTGTGTGTGGGGCTCTGTGTGTGTGGGGCTCTGTGTGTGTGGGGCTCTGTGTGTGTGGGGCTCTGTGTGTGGGGCTCTGTGTGTGGGGCTGTGTGTGTGTGGGGCTGTGTGTGTGTGGGGCTCTGTGTGTGTGGGGCTCTGTGTGTGTGGGGCTCTGTGTGTGTGGGGCTCTGTGTGTGTGGGGCTCTGTGTGTGTGGGGCTCTGTGTGTGTGGGGCTCTGTGTGTGTGTGGGGCTCTGTGTGTGTGTGGGGGGGGCTCTGTGTGGGGGGCTCTGTCTGTGTGGGGCTCTGTCTGTGTGTGGCTCTGTCTGTGTGTGTGGCTCTGTCTGTGTGTGGGGCTCTGTCTGTGTGTGGGGCTCTGTGTCTGTGTGTGGGGCTCTGTGTCTGTGTGTGGGGCTCTGTGTCTGTGTGTGGGGCTCTGTGTCTGTGTGTGGGGCTCTGTGTCTGTGTGTGGGGCTCTGTGTCTGTGTGTGGGGCTCTGTGTCTGTGTGTGGGGCTCTGTGTCTGTGTGTGGGGGTTCGTGTGTGTGTGGGGGTTCGTGTGTGGGGGTTCGTGTGTGGGGGGCTCTGTGTGTGTGTGTGGGGGGCTCTCTGTGTGTGTGTGTGTGGGGGGCTCTGTGTGTGTGTGTGTGTGGGGGGCTCTGTGTGTGTGTGGGGGGCTCTGTGTGTGTGTGTGGGGGGCTCTGTGTGTGTGTGGGGGGCTCTGTGTGTGTGGGGGGGCTCTGTGTGTGTGGGGGGCTCTGTGTGTGTGGGGGGCTCTGTGTGGGGGGGCTCTGTGTGTCTGTGTGGGGGGGCTCTGTGTGTCTGTGTGGGGGGCTCTGTGTGTCTGTGTGGGGGGCTCTGTGTGTCTGTGTGGGGGGCTCTGTGTGTCTGTGTGGGGGGCTCTGTGTGTCTGTGTGGGGGGCTCTGTGTGTCTGTGTGGGGGGCTCTGTGTGTGTGTGGGGGGCTCTGTGTGTGTGTGGGGGGCTCTGTGTGTGTGTGGGGGGCTCTGTGTGTGTGGGGGGGCTCTGTGTGTGTGGGGGGCTCTGTGTGTGTGGGGGGCTCTGTGTGGGGGGGCTCTGTGTGTCTGTGTGGGGGGGGCTCTGTGTGTCTGTGTGGGGGGCTCTGTGTGTCTGTGTGGGGGGCTCTGTGTGTCTGTGGGGGGCTCTGTGTGTCTGTGTGGGGGGCTCTGTGTGTCTGTGTGGGGGGCTCTGTGTGTCTGTGTGGGGCTCTGTGTGTGTGGGGCTCTGTGTGTGTGGGGCTCTGTGTGTGTGGGGCTCTGTGTGTGTGGGGCTCTGTGTGTGTGGGGCTCTGTGTGTGTGTGGGGCTCTGTGTGTGTGTGGGGCTCTGTGTGTGGGGGGCTCTGTGTGTGGGGCTGTGTATGTGTGTGTGTGGGGCTCTGTGTGTGTGTGTGTGGGGCTCTGGGTGTCTGTGTGTGGGGCTCTGTGTCTGTGTGTGGGGCTCTGTGTCTGTGTGTGGGGCTCTGTCTGTGTGTGGGGCTCTGTGTCTGTGTGTGGGGCTCTGTGTGTGTGGGGGGGGCTCTGTGTGTGTGGGGGGGGCTCTGTGTGTGTGGGGGGGCTCTGTGTGTGTGGGGGGGCTCTGTGTGTGTGTGGGGGGCTCTGTGTGTGTGTGGGGGGCTCTGTGTGTGTGTGTGGGGGGCTCTGTGTGTGTGTATGGGGGGCTCTGTGTGTGTGTATGGGGGGGCTCTGTGTGTGTGGGGGGCTCTGTGTGTGTGTGGGGGTTCGTGTGTATGGGGGGCTCTGTGTGTGTGTGGGGGGCTCTGTGTGTGGAGGGCTCTGTGTGTGTGTGTGGGGGGCTCTGTGTGTGTATGGGGGTTCGTGTGTATGGGGGGGCTCTCTGGGCCTGTGTGTGAGGCTCTGTGTGTGTGAGGCTCTGTGTGTGTGAGGCTCTGTGTGTGTGGGGGCTCTGTGTGTCTGTGTGGGGGGGCTCTGTGTGTCTGTGTGGGGGGGCTCTGTGTGTCTGTGTGGGGGGCTCTGTGTGTCTGTGTGGGGGGGCTCTGTGTCTGTGTGGGGGGCTCTGTGTGTCTGGCTCTCTGTGTGTCTGGCTCTCTGTGTGTGTGTGGGGCTCTGTGTGTGTGGGGCTCTGTGTGTGTGGGGCTCTGTGTGTGTGGGGCTCTGTGTGTGTGGGGCTCTGTGTGTGTGGGGCTCTGTGTGTGTGGGGCTCTGTGTGTGTGGGGCTCTGTGTGTGTGGGGCTCTGTGTGTGTGTGGGGCTCTGTGTGTGTGTGGGGCTCTGTGTGTGTGTGGGGCTCTGTGTGTGTGTGGGGCTCTGTGTGTGTGGGGCTCTGTGTGTGTGGGGCTCTGTGTGTGTGGGGCTCTGTGTGTGTGGGGCTCTGTGTGTGTGGGGCTCTGTGTGTGTGGGGCTCTGTGTGTGTGGGGCTCTGTGTGTGTGGGGCTCTGTGTGTGTGGGGCTCTGTGTGTGTGGGGCTCTGTGTGTGTGGGGCTCTGTGTGTGTGGGGCTCTGTGTGTGTGGGGCTCTGTGTGTGTGGGGCTCTGTGTGTGTGGGGCTCTGTGTGTGTGGGGCTCTGTGTGTGGGGGGCTCTGTGTGTGGGGGGCTCTGTGTGTGTGTGGGGGGCTCTGTGTGTGTGTGGGGGGCTCTGTGTGTGTGTGGGGGGCTGTGTGTGTGTGGGGGGCTCTGTGTGTGTGTGGGGGGCTCTGTGTGTGTGTGGGGGGCTCTGTGTGTGTGTATGGGGGGGCTCTGTGTGTGTGTGGGGGTTCGTGTGTGTGGGGGTTCGTGTGTGTGGGGCTCTGTGTGTGGGGGGCTCTGTGTGTGGGGGGCTCTGTGTGTGTGTGTGTGGGGGGGCTCTGTGTGTGGGGGGCTCTGTGTGTGTGGGGCTCTGTGTGTGTGGGGCTCTGTGTGTGTGGGGCTCTGTGTGTGTGGGGCTCTGTGTGTGTGGGGCTCTGTGTGTGTGGGGCTCTGTGTGTGGGGGGCTCTGTGTGTGTGTTTGGGGGGCTCTGTGTGTGTGTGGGGGGCTCTGTGTGTGTGTGGGGGGCTCTGTGTGTGTGTGGGGGGCTCTGTGTGTGTGTGGGGGGCTCTGTGTGTGTGTGGGGGGCTCTGTGTGTGTGTGGGGGGCTCTGTGTGTGTGTGGGGGGCTCTGTGTGTGTGGGGGGGGCTCTGTGTGTGTGTGGGGGGCTCTGTGTGTGTGTATGGGGGGGCTCTGTGTGTGTGTGGGGGTTCGTGTGTGTGGGGGTTCGTGTGTGTGGGGCTCTGTGTGTGGGGGGCTCTGTGTGTGGGGGGCTCTGTGTGTGTGTGTGTGGGGGGCTCTGTGTGTGGGGGGCTCTGTGTGTGTGGGGCTCTGTGTGTGTGGGGCTCTGTGTGTGTGGGGCTCTGTGTGTGTGGGGCTCTGTGTGTGTGGGGCTCTGTGTGTGTGGGGCTCTGTGTGTGTGGGGCTCTGTGTGTGTGGGGCTCTGTGTGTGTGGGGCTCTGTGTGTGTGGGGCTCTGTGTGTGTGGGGCTCTGTGTGTGTGTGGGGCTCTGTGTGTGTGTGGGGCTCTGTGTGTGTGTGGGGCTCTGTGTGTGTGTGTGGGGCTCGGTGTGTGTGTGTGTGGGGCTCTGTGTGTGTGTGTGTGTGTGGCTCTGTGTGTGTGTGTGTGTGTGTGTGGGGCTCTGTGTGTGTGTCTGTGGGTGCAAATGCAATAGGTCTCGCATTTGCGAGAGATTAAGCTATTGACATTGTAAATGACAATGCCATTTATTTATCTGTTTTTAAAACCAACACATAAATAAAAAAAAGTCATTTATAATGCCAATAGCTCTAACTTTGGCAAAGGCGAGACTGTTGCATTGTAAATGCTTGTTCTCTATGTAGGAGAAAATGGCACGGCTGGGGCGCGCTCCCCTGCGCCTCTTCAATCACAAGGGGAGGGAGGAGGCTGCCTTTCCAGATGACAAGGAGAGCTGCAGGGGTTGGCGCAGGAAGGGGGGGGGGAGTCGGCAGTTGGACCCATCCAGAAGCTGAGTAAGTTTAATTTTATATTTTCATTTAATTAAACCCCTCCCACCGTCCGCCACATTTCCACCCCCCACCCGCCCGTAATGCCGGCCGCGACTGCTTGTACTCATACATTGTGGCGTTCCGTGGGAGACAGAATCCGCGAGGAAGGATGGTGCAGAGGTCAAATGTCCCAACGTAAAAATCTTATTGATAGAGTGTGTGTGTGCGTGCATGATTGCGTGTTTGTGTGTGAGTATGTCTTTGTATTGCATGACTGTGAGTGCATGTGCGCATGAGCCTCAGCGCAGATTTACACTCGGAGAAAATTTCTTATTTCAGTGGCAGTCCCTAAAGAAACATTCCTTTATACAGGGTCATGTCAAGTAAAGTAATGCCCTTCATTAAGCATTTCGTCAAGACGAGGCCCTGGAGTCCGGTATTCTCCCTCCTACGCTCCGAGAGGCGGTAATAGTCTTGTTGCCCAAGCCGGGCCGCGACCCAACGGTTTGCAGTTCTTACCGCCCGCTGTCACTCCTAAACCTGGACTATAAAATTCTGGCCAAAGTGCTTGCACTGCGGCTTGCGCTGCTGGTGAACTCCATTATCTCACCGGTGCAATCTGGCTTTGTCCCTCAGAGGTCGACGTCCTTGAACCTTCGCACGGTCTTCTCGGTCCTGCACAGAATTGATCCGGTCCTTCCGGCTGCCGCGGTCTTTCTGGACACAGAAAAGGCATTTGACACCCTGGAGTGGCCCTTTTTTTTGGATGTGATGCGTAGGATGGGAATGCCCGCTATGTTTGTGGCGACTGTGGAATTGCTGTATACAGCACCCACGGCGCATATTCGCCTTAATGGCACTATCACAAACAGGTTCACCCTCTCCAGAGGTACACGACAAGGGTGCCCCCTCTCCCCCTTGCTTTTCATCTTGGCAATGGATCCTCTGGTCCGACACTTCCAAGAGAAGCATTTGCACAGGGGGCTCCAGTTCCGCACCGGGCCTCTTTTGGTATCACTCTACGCGGACGATATGGTTCTCTACGTCCGCACCCCTGAGACCAATCTACAGCCTCTACTGTCTGAAATTACGCGCTTTGGTGAATATTCCGGCCTCAGGGTTAATTGGCACAAATCGCAACTGTTCCCTCTCACCCTCGCTACTGCTAGGTGGCCTTGCTCCCTCCCGTTGGAATGGTGCGAGGACTCCATTAAATACCTTGGGATACATATCCACTTGGATACCGTGTCCATTGTCCGCTTGAACTACGGACGCGCCCTTGACTTTTTGGAGGACAACACTGACCGATGGCTCCGCCTTCCTTTATCGATGGCCGGGCGCATTGCTATAGTGAAAATGGTGGTTCTGCCCCGGTTTTTGTATCTCTTCAACAACATTCCCATCCCTCTCACAAGGGTTTTTTTCACTCAATTGCGCACTGCCCTGCTGAGACTGGTCTGGGGGGGGAAGCGCCCTCGCCTTGCCTGGACCACACTGACACTACCTTACGAGAGGGGTGGATTCGGGGTCCCAGATTTCCACCTCTACTACTTGGTGGCCCAATGCTCGTATGCACACCCCTGGTACCATCCGGATGCCAGGATCCAACATTTGAAACCCGAAGCGGATGCCGCGCTCCCGGTGTCTCTGAATGCCGTGCTTCCTAGAGGCTTCCCCCGCGACCCACACGACATACTCCCTCTCACCACAACGTCTTGGGCTTGGGACAAACTTAGACGCTTGCTTCGTGTTGACACACTGTACTCTCCTGCCCTCCCGCTACCCAACCCACATTGGCTCCCTATCACGGGCGAAACATTGATTAGTCGAACACTCTCTAAATATCAATTGAGCACGATCGGTGATCTATTCCCCGATGGCCACGCCATTTCTATAACCGAAGACCCCCGCTTCGCCGAGCGCACTTTCATGGATAACTTTGTGTTTGCAAGACTTAGGGCGCTGATGCGGGCTACATTTCCCACCTTCCCGTTGCCACCAGATGACACTCAGGCGCTCACATCCATCATCCAGAACTCCTCGGGGGCCCACGTTGTGTCCAAACTCTACAAACTTTGCCTGTCCTCACTCCCATCGGACGACGATGCGGTGCGCGCCGCGTGGGAATTGGATCTGGGCGCCCAAATCTCAGATGATCAATGGGAGGCGTGCTGTGCCATGACCAGGGAGGTTTCAATGAATAGCAGGCACAAACTTATACACTTTAAATTCCTTCGTCGGCTGTACCACACTCCTGCGTTGGCCCACAGAATTGACCCAGCGCGGCCCCGCACTTGTCCTAAATGCAATGCCCCTCAGGCCGACTTTGCCCATCTTTCCTGGACCTGCCCGAAATTACACTCCTATTGGGTTGAACTGCACGACACACTGGGTGCGATATTGGGCCTGTCACTATCTGTTCTGCCAGAGATTGCCCTGATGGGATATGTGTCCAATTTTCCCCGAAAAATTCGCAAGTTGGCATCGATCTGCTTCCTTCTGGCCAAGAGAGAAGTCGCGCTGCACTGGTGCTCACGGCGTACTCCCACTGTTGCCGCGTGGCTAAGGAGTGTGGCATACTGCAATGTAAACAGTGTGGAATATTCTGACCAACTCCCGACCTCCTCCCGCCCTACAGACATTTGGGGTCCATACCGCCAATACGTTTCAGGGAAGGCACTGGAAGCACCCTCTCAATCCCTACATCCCAATATACCAACCGGGGTGGGCTAGATCAGGGGACGCCCACTCCATACTTACATTTTGGCGCTGCTTCTACTATCACCTGCCGCCGCCTCCTGAGGTTGGGTGCAGGGCTTGGATGGGTGAGGGCTCCGATACGGTTCCCGGCCCAGGGGTCTTTATGCCAACGAAGGAGGTTGTTATTTTCACACTCACGCGGCCCAACTCTTGGCCCTGATTGACACCTTGGTAATGTGCGAACTCCTGCTCTTAGTGCAACTCATAGCTGGGTGGAAGGGTTCACTGATTGCTTTTACTGTGATGTGGTTATTGTCAACGGCGTCACTTGACGTGATACAGAAAGTCTTACTGTGCTGGTCTTGCAATCTGATTATGATTACTGTCCTGTTTATCATTTCTTTGCTTTTAGAAATGTTGGCTATGTTTTCTTTGTATTTCAGTTGCCTTATCAGAAAACTTTTCTATTGTGACATTTACAGTGCTCTATGGTGCATCCCGAATATACTTCCTGCTGTACGAATATATGATTATACCACGATTTCAAATACCACGCATGGCTTTACCACGCGAATTTTACATCGCAAGTGGCTTTACCACGCTGGTATTTACAACGTAGGATTTTACTACGCCTAGAAACGTCTTACCTGCACGTCTTTCTCTACGAGCCCTTACTTCCATCCTCCATTGAAACAAGCGTCAAAACACGTATACCAAAATAAAAAAAGGACTGCTTTTTTGACGTACACGGCACGTCTTTGGGGGAGGCTCTTTCCTTTTTCTTTTAAATTTATGTTCGTTTTTTTTTTAAAGTAACCTGCTTGTTATTTTTGGGGGGGGAGACCCCCCCCAGCCCCCCCCCCTGAGCCCCCCCCCCTCTGCCCCCCAAGCCCACGCAGAACGACTTGAAAGAATACCACGTCTCCCCCCCAGCCCGTGGTAAAGACGTCGTGGAAGGCACCCTGCGTGGAAGGCACCCTGCGTGGTAAGTGTCACGTGGTAAAAGTTAATAGTGGTAATGCCTTCGTGGTAAATGATGTTTCCCCTGTGAATTGCAACATCTGCCTTAATAAAATGTTTTTAAAAAAAAAAAAGCATTTCGTCAAGACAGCCAAGCAGACTTATGCGCTTACTACAGAGTGTTGGTGGGGGCGGGGGAGATTAGAGAAAGACACCTGCAGGTCACTTGTGTTATCCCACCAAGACCCTTCAACTGGTAATATGTCATCTGCAGAGGTCTTTGTAGACTCCGTTCAGACTCAAATTCCAATAAAATAGCTTAGTAGGTTAATGTGTTTGCTGTTGAAATCCGTGTATTCTCTAGTGGTTACAAGGGCAACTCCGCGTGTCACCGTACTTAAGGTGGGGCTTTAAATCCTCACAAGTAATCACTGTTTTGTTTTGCATGCGCTGTCACTGCAAGACCTCGCCAAAGAACTGGGAAGCAGCAGGGAAATTATCAGACTCCGACTGATTGGATTGTGGGACATCTGAGCAGGGCTGCTTGCCACCGATCGCCATGGGGGAGGGACTGTGACGTGAACAAAAGGAATACTTAGGCGCATTCAAATTAGGTTTTGAGGCTGTGGAGAGGGTTTCTGTCGGAGATATGGAGATAATTTTAAATCGAGTGTGAAAGATAATAACTCTAATTTTGAGACTTTTCTGCTCATGGACCGGCGCCTGGAAGTTGCTTTACCAGAGCCCGGGGGTTGTTTCACCAATCGGACTATGGCAGCCTGGTAGAAGAGGAAGGCCTGCCGGCAGTGGAAGTAGGACATCTTTGTTCCAATATATTCTTTCTCACAGATGATGCTGATTAAATGCTTTATAGAAAGGGTAAAAAATGCCCGACTGGGTGTCATGGTGCTACGTCAGGAGCTGCGGGACAAATTAGAGCTGAGGTAGCTGCATTGAATTTCTTTCTACTCATTAACAGATTTGCTGCCCAGTTCTGGGCCCGTTGTAGTCTGGACAGTCTTTTGGGGGTAGCCCTAGGTATAATGCATTCTTTCTGTCAGTCGAGGTAGAACAAGGGGCTGCACCACTGGGGTGTGAGTTTGCTTAGGGAGAAGGTGGAGAACTTTACAAAGCTGTCTCGGATGCTGCCGCAGCTGCTCAGAATCATGCTCTCCGGGCTACAGGAGGAGCTGGGCGAGGCAGGCCCCTGGATGCTCGTAGCTCAGATGGCCGGCAAGGACCTCTTTGTAGAGAGGAGGCTGCAGTGAGCAAAGGTGGCTGGTGGCATTTGAAAGCGGTGAGGGTTGAAATCTGAGTTTCTCACAGGGTTTGTCGGGATCAAAAAGGTGTTCAAAATACATGGCCATCCAATCATTGGCCTCTCCGCAGAGCGCACAGGACAGTGGTCAAGTATTTCAGTTGTAATTGTGATTATAAGCAAAATGGGTGCAGTGGGGCCCCCCCATCATGGGGGCACAGAGTTTTCAAAATTATGACAAGGTGAAAGTAAATGGAAATGCAGTGGTTGGCGGCTACTTAAAACTCATCCCCAACTTTTACGCCTTACCACTTTCAAAAGTCACCAGCCACCACTGAGGGAAGGCCTCTTTGAAGTTACTAAGTTCCGTCGTACAGCCAGGATGGTCCTCCTGCCATAGTAACAAAACACCTCCCTACATGCAAGGCTCTGGGAGCACATCCACGCCTCATTTAGGGGGATATTCAGCTCCCGAGTGACGGGAGAAAGCTCATGTATATGGGCAGCTAGAGGCTATAGGTAGGGAAAAGGTAGCGTTCTAAAAGTACTTTTTTACCATCTGTTACAAATCCAACTTTACCAGTGAATTGGACTATTAATAACTATTTTGAAAAGTCCAAGAATTAACTTTATAGTTGTTTGTGGGGCAGAGAGAATATTCTTTAATTTAATATTGTATCCCAATGCTTTCCTATGGAACAGGTAACCCTGGTTCAGTGAGAAAAAAAATCTCTTGTGGGACTGTAAGGTTATGATTAACATTAAACTTTGACAGGTCCCACTTTTAAATACCATATTTAAAAGAATAGTGTAGGCCTATCAAAAGGGGTTATTCTGCCAGGTCCAATTTGCAGTTTTAAAAACTTCACAGACAGGCTACAGAGATAGGCCGGCAGTCAATTTTACTCTGTCACTGTAGTTGATGGCACAATAGGTGCTGCAATCCACAAGTGACATTTTAACAGACCCTGGGTAATGAAATAAAATAGGTTTGTAAAAGTGCATCTTTACCTGAAGGCGTCAAGGCACTGAGACCCTACTCAACCTGGATCACAGGGACAAACTATTACCCTGGGCTCCCTTTCTAAATGCCAAAAATCTTATAAAGTGAAAAGTCAGGTTTTAAGAGCTTTCCTGAAGGTCATATGGTTATCCAGGCTAGTAAGGTAATAGCTGGCAGTAGCCAATTGAAAAATCTGCCTCCCCATCTTGCTTTCTGAAATTTAGGGCTCACCACCAGGTTATGATTAGCTGAGCAAAGAGACCTGGTCAGCACATACCAGTGAAACATTGCCCTGATGGCTTTAGACCTTGAGTTATGTAAAGCCTTGAGCGCTATACATAAAGCCTTGTACATGATTCGCTTCCTAACTGGAATCCAGTGATTCTCAACCTGCTTCACTGAGATTTGACTGAAATTTGGGGATACCCAGTATCCGCCTTGCTGCTGCATTCTGGACAGTTTGCAGCTTGTTAAGTCCTAATTTATTGATGTTTAGGGCAAGCGTATTAAAGTAATCAAGTTGTGTTGAAATCGGGGCCAGAACTGATTTTTCGAGCTGGCACCGGAATGTAAGAAAATGCTTTCCGGAATATCCTGATGATGGTAAAGCCAGTAGATACAGTTCGGTTAACTTGCAGATCAAAAGCAAGATGCTGAGCCACAAGGACACCCAGATTTTATTGCCGAATTAGTGGGTAAAGGCATGGTTCCCAGTGCATCTAGCCATTAGTTATTATTCCAAATTTAAGGTTGACCTTCAAAAATAATGGCCTCCGTCTTGTCTGCATTTAATTTCAGACAATTAACCCTCATCAAATTGGCAACTGCCTTCATGCAGTTATTGAAATTGACGGCTATGGAATGTTTCTTTCGTGATGGACACAATTTTCTGTGTGTCATCCGCATATGAAAGAGCCTGTAGACTGAAGGACCCAATCAGTTCGACCAGCGGGCATCCTTATAGATTGAACAGTGTTGGGCTTAGGGAAGATGCCTAAGGTACCCCAAATTGCAGAGCAAAGGAATTTGTTGTAAATTGACTGCAAGTTACTATTTGTGATTTCATGGTAGGAAAAATTTCAGAAGCTTCAGGGCTGAGTCTTTAATGCCTAAATTTGCTAAGTGTGCTATCGATAGTTATGGAGCTCGTATCAAAGGCTGCGGACCGATCAAATAGGATCAGTGTCGCAGCTTTACTCTATTCAACCAGCATGCTGATACCATCCACTGCTGACACCAAGACAGTTTCTGTGCCATGGCAACTCCTGAAGCCAAATTGGGAGGTATCCAATAGCTCATGTTCCTCAAAGTACATGAGCTTGCCATTCAGGTTTATTTTTAGGAATTTCGTGGGAGTCTGGAGCAAAGATATGGGACGATAACTTTTTTTAATCGTTGCGGTCCAGATTTTCTTTTTTTTTTTTTTAGCAGAGGCCTAACTGCTGCTTCTTTTCACTGCTGTGGGTACCAGCTTGTGGCGATAGCTCTATTCATGATTGAGGCCAGAGGTGCAGCAATCATACTGGTTATTAAGTGAATAGTTTTAGGTGGACAGGGTTCGAAAGGGGACCCTGACTTGACATTAACCGCATGCAGGCTAGCGGTTTTCGCGCTGCGTTTTTTCAAAAGCCGCGTTACATGACGAGCTCAGCTCGTCATGAGCGTACGAGTGTCGTCACTCATGACGAGCTGAGCTCGTCATGAGCGCGGAAGGTGTTAAGAAGATAGATTTCTGTTTGATCATCCAATATATGTGCGAAGGAGGTAAATATTGATTCCATCTCTGCGATTCCCTCTACTTTTCGTGTGGTCTGGATTGGTTAGTGCATCCAGGTCTACAGAATTCGGTGTCACTTTACTTGTGGAGTCAAATTCTGAATAAATGGTTCAGATTTCTGATTGAAATAGTGAGCCTATTTATCACAGAACTCCTGAGATCCATTCAAGTTCTTAACTTTTTTTGGGGAGGACATAAGATTTAGCACTTTGTTGGTACAAAAACTAGATTTTTCTTCTCTAATTGCTAATTTGCTAATTGCTCGTTTGTACTCCCTAATCAAAGCTCAGTATATTCTTTTTTTTTTTCCCCTGGGAATCCTTTTTCTTTTTTTTTACCAGAAACATTCTTGCCAAGGATATGATAGTCTACGCTGGACAGTGAACCACGGGGCTGTTGGTAGCTCCCTCTGTCTACAAAGTGCCTTAAAAGCGGAAACCAAGTCCAAGGCAGAGGTAAGCCAGGATAAGAACTCTACTGCGGCCTGATTAAAATCATCAGGGTCAGTCCTGTTACAAATTCTAAGGGCAGTGGAAAAGTAATCCTCTAATAGACCCTTCCAATCTCATTTGACCACTCTATTAGCCTTATGAGAGTCTTCCTATGAGAATTTCCAGGAGAGCATGAAACCATCTGCATAGTGGCACAACCAGCTAGATAGAAAAACTTGACTGTTTTGCAGCAGTGGATCATTGGTGAAGATTCCATCCAGTATGTGCTCCATGCTATGTATAGGAGCAGTAACCATCTGGAAGAGACCAAAATAGGACATGTCAATAAATGGCACCTATTCTCTTCATGTGACATGCTCTAAATCAAAATTGAAATCCCCCAGTATGGTGAATTTTTTTCTTTTTTCTTTTTATTAGCATTTAATAATAACCTATTACAAGCAGTTAGATATTGATCAGATGGTACACTTCAGTAAAAGACATTTCCTATACCACCCTTCCTTCCCACCCACAGTCCGGCCCATGATCTAACACTGATGGGGAGGTGCAAATATTGACAGCCAGGAGCTTTTGCTGCCTGACGTGTACAGTGTCGGCACCTCAAAGGTTTGTTTTTAAAAACCCTCACACACCAACCTGGTTGGTGTCATGCTTCATCATCGGGTCCCAGCCAGGTAGCCGAATGCTACCTGGCTGTGCTGCGACACCTGGCTACAGTGGAGCTGGTTTTTTGAGATGATGTGATGTGTGATTAAGTGAGTGTGATTAGTATTAAAAATATCTCCAGAATACTACGTTGGTACTTTATTCGAGGAGCACTGGGGTATGATAAAAAGAATTTTTTAGAGAGTGGATAATATGTTCCTGATACTATGTGTAGCTGTATTTATTATCAGTTGGTCGACATGTTTCAGCCCAGAGAAAAAATAAGGTGGGCTTTCTTCAGAACCTCTCCAAAACAGTCCGCAAAGGTGAAAAAATGTGAGTGGTGAAAATTTACCACGTGTGTAGCATATTTAGCACTCGCGCTGAGGAGTGCTTTGCATGCATAGAGGACTGTCCGTGCTTATTGTCCTCCGAAAAATGTAGAATACCTGCAAAGGAAAGATGCAAATGAAACAATTTTGAGCTGCATGCCTTTGAGTGGGCATTGTTAATGCGTCATGATTCATGCATCATTTATCACCAGTAATGACTAATTGATATCCGGTGTTCATTCACATTCAAAACGTGGATATCGACATGTACTGGTGGTAATAGCAGGTGCTAAGTACTTGCCAAGTTTGTCAGACTGCCATGTCTATCATCCCGACACATCATGCACAATGACACGACACAACATCACACGTAGATCTGAAATGTGTTTGCGATCGTGTCTCCATATTGCGTGCTTACTACACAAGACTAAGTGCATCCATGTTGTTAGTCGTGAAAATTATTAAATAGCTTTGTGCTGGGTGACTAATAGTAGCCAGCATCAAAATTATTATATGTATTTAGAATGTAATTGACAAGAGGTGCACAGAGATTAGCATGCACCATAGCACTACATAAACAATGGTATACATTTGTCCAGATTCAGGATTTCTAATCTTGTCCCAGGGTTGTGGGAAATATATGTATATATATATATATGGCCTCTGTCTATTCGCAATCTGTTAGAGTACGAGGGGTGACCGAACCACAAAGAAAAGTAAAAAGCGACATTGAATAGTATCTTTACAGAAAGCAGAAATGTCTAGAATTCGCGCTGTGTCCATGGTGGGAACTCAGCGGTAAAAGACCGCTGAGTTCCCGAGCGATCTTACTTGCAATATAAGAGGATTTCTCCGCATCACCTAGAGCATGGTCCCCGGGGCAAAGGCTGGCAAGTGCCGGACACTTGCGGGGTATTATATAAGCGGATGCGGAAGGTGTATGCCGCTTCCGTGTTGTGATGCAGTCATCACGCAGGAGCGTATGACGCTGGAATCTAACTTTCCGGGACTAGACTGCTGACCTACAGTGGAGCGCGGTCGTCGTCAATTGAGGACGTGTGACACGGGATCGGTGTTCATTAGCTAGACCGCCGCCCTGTCAGTTCCATTAATAGATCAAGCAGGAGTGTCTATGAAATCCTGTTATTTGCAGGGGGAGAAACTCACTGCCTTATGTTTAAGTATGTCATGGAGCTATATGACTGATGGGAGTCAAGTATAAATATAAAGACCGTGTGTAATTAGTGGTTTACTTATGTAACTTTTAAATTGTAGTTTATAAATTCCAGGAACTCATGGAATACTGGGTAGACTCAAAGTAAGACTATCTTTGGTTCCGTGAATTCCAGGGGATGTTATCGTTGAGCCCTTGGGTGTGTGTTGACAGACGATAAATCCATCTTTGTTCTTTATCCAACAAATCCTGTTGGATGTTTGCACTAGCTTTCAATCCCAACACAAGCTTCCTAGTGAGTCTAGATATAGAGAGCCTATATACTAGCCTTCCCCAAGATGATACACTAGGTGTGTTGAAAATGGCTCTAGACAACAGTGAATGGAACTATCAAACCCCTAAAAATCTAAAAAATACCAATCTGACCTGTGCACTTCGGAGCCTGCAATTCCAAGGCTGAGAAACAGCCGAGCGATTGCAGCCACTGGCCCCCAGACTCAAAATGAGCACTGTTAGCCTGCTCCAACCAGTCTTGAAGCTGCACTGCAGCTCCAGGATTGGTTAGAATCGCGTAGCACAAGGGAGGAAGTCTCTCCCTTTCTGCCCGAGAGTGCCAGAAGAAGAGAGAGACTTCGACCGGACCCTAAGGCCAGCAGCATACTTCTGGTGAGTTTTTTGCATCCCGCCTCATCAGATGTTAATGTTGCCGGCCGCTACTGCAGATAAAAACATATAATTCAAATACGAGCAGTGCAACAATACATCAATGGTGCCAAAACACAGGACAGCCCTAACCATTTACCAAGACCCTTAAGTCTCTTCTAATCCTAAGGGATATGTAACTAATTACAGCATGACAAATAAAGTCGGTGTTCAAACACTGCAGAAATTTGAGGCTCAGACTAGCCGATCTTGATTTCTTGATGTGTAAAAATTAAACTCTGGGGATAATGTAAAAACTATAAAAAAAAAACATAAAATGGATAAGAGATTGGTGACTGGTGTTATCGCAAAGACAACAGGGCAAGGAAGAGAACCAAGTAAGGACAACGGGGCAGGGAAGAGAACCAAGTGCCCTGTTGTGGGGAAAACGGCCAAAAAAGTGAACTGCACTCATCCTGAAACGAGTTAATTAAAATCTGTGCTCTTTATTGAGGATCCAGACTGAATATGGATCAAGACTTTTGGTGGATGTAATTTCTATATGGTGGCCTGCGGTGTCCATAACCTGGGACTTATTCGCTCATTTTAAATTCTAGTTGGTTAGGAAAAGGGAGCGTATGAGGGTCCTCGGATTACCATCAATTTCAAGAGGTGAGTGGAATAAATGTGGAATTGCAAAGGATTTTCTAATATAAGATAGCGAGACAGTCTCTGATCTAATTTAATGCAGTCAGCGAGGACTTGGCAAGAACATTTAGTCAAAAGGGAACACCAGATGTTTACCCACAAAAGTGTAAGGAAAACCAAGCTCAGTGTGGGTGATAATGTTTTCAATCTTTCGAGGGACTGTCAACACTGTAGCGAGAGTTATTTTCAGAGGTTTTTAAATGGCCACAGTCCACATATCCCCAGACTCCAGCCAAGTAAGTGCCCAGTGTTAAGCATTTAGATTTATAGAGTGAAATCAGCTCTTTAATGAGTTTTTTTTCTTGCGTTTCTTAGAAAATTTGAAAATGGCGTCTACTGCGTTTTCCATTTTAAGCCCTAGCATGATCCCAAGATAATAAACCTGTGTAACTTTGGTAATGGGAATCTCATTGATGGTAAACCCGTGAGAGTGAGTATGTCTAGGGCCATAGGTCATAATGAATTACTTTTTCTGATTAACCCTTAGCTTCAAGTCCCCCATAAACTTGTTAAGAGAGTCCAGAAGAAGCTGCATCCCGTTTACAGAACATGACAATAAAACCAGCATCATCAGCGTAAGGGAGTACAGGTCCCCTATCCTAGGCAGGCCCCTCCCTTTGGTCAATAGAACTTGGTCCAAAGCGTTAATGTAAAAGAGGAATAAAAAAGGGAGCTTAAATGCACCCCAAGCTGTCCTCCTAGTGGGCCTTTGAAAGGGGACATTTATTGTTCTTCGGCACCACACCGATCCTGGGCCATTGTGTCCCAATATAGGTGCTTCAGGAAATCAATCCGGGAGATATCATCCCCAGCACCAATCAGTAAGCCCCACAACCTGCCCCTGCCCACAAGGTTGAACGCACTGGAAAGGTCAATGAAAGCGAGATGTAATGAGCCTCCCATAACCTACTACCCTGTGAGCAGGAGCAGATTAAGAGACTGCCCCATTGTGCCCAGGCCCGGTCAAAAACAGAACTGCACATCAGAAAGGAAATCTCTAAAGCAGCATTTGATAAAACATTTTTAATTCATGCTAGCATTTTAAAACAAATAATATTGGTGAATCGGTGTGAAATCATTCAGGGCATAATTATGGACAACATATAAAAACATATAAACACGCATATGAAATGGGCATTGGGCTTGCCAATTGGCCTAGCTTATAACTAGAAGTGCCTCTTCAGTCACTGAAGAGTCTAGGCACTCAAAGCATCATACTTGCACGCTGCCACTAATCCTTGTGTTCATTCTTCCATTCATTCATTCATACATTCTCATTCTTGTATTCTCGCACTTACTTAACCACTGTGAAATAGGCACAGAAAGTCAACTAGTGTATGGAAGATGAATAACAAAGAATTAAAGTTAAAAAAAAAATGCTGCCACCTAAGTTTGGTACACTAAAACAAAATTAAACATAGCAACCACCGACAGTCTCAAATTTAGAAATATGTATACAATCACATCAGACAAGAGAATATACGGCTTTTCTTAAAATGGCATAATATTTATTCTCAAAGTGCAAAACTACCCCCTGAATTTCTTGGGGGGGGTAATCCACACCAAAGGCCTGGCCTATTAGGGTAATGTCTGAGATTCGATGTAACAAATACTGGTCTACAGTCTTGCAGTCTGTGCAATTCACCCTTAAAGTACTATTGGCAATAATTAAATCAGGCCCACTTTTATTGTCCTAACTTTTTATTATAACCAGATCAGTCCAATGGCATTCGATATAGCTTTCCAAAATTAACCAATCATGCCTATAACCTTTATTGCTGGTTTGTCACAATCACCAACTCTGATAGCTGCCTTGTGATATAGTAGTCTAACAAATAGCAACATTTCAGACACATGTAATATCACTGTAGGCACACCAATATTCAACTACACTTAAGACTGTTTAACAAGGATTTCCACAGGGCTAGTCTTTTGCCCCAAGGGTTTATTAGAGGGGTTAACCAAAACCATTGCTAACTAGGCTTTTTAAACTTTTTTTTTTTTTTTTACAGAGTTTTATATAGCGCGAACTTGACCCGAATCTGGTATCAGGGTGCTTTACATAGCACCAGTTGCATTACATGAGGAAACATTCAATTTTGTTAGGCAAGGGGAGATTAAGTTATTTGCCCAGAATCACAGGATGTTCAGCGTCCTTGCTGAGACTCAAACCCAGTTCCTCAGATTCGAGGTCGACCGCCCTAGACGTTAGGCCAACTCCTTGCATAGTAGGTGAATGCCTTCAACAAAGTACAACAACAATCCACCCGTAGCTGCTTTAATAAATGCATTTCACAATAGGTAAGTCCTACTACCTTTTTCATAACTTTTCATAATAAACAGATTCGACCTATAAACTATTTCTGATAGAGACTTCTAACTGCAGATTTCTACACTTTGAATGCTCCACCAGGCGTCCAACTGGATCTGAAAAATCTTCACTATTACCCTTATGCGTTGGCGGCCCCATGTCTACATCATTCCACGCTGGATGTGACATGCGCAGTTCAGGCACCACCCATGCGTGTTCACATCAGTTCCTTTCTTTCTGTGCCAACAGTTGCTGATCCGGAACTAGCCCTCATCTAATTGAGACACTTCTATAAAATTCTACAAAAGAACTGTGTAAGTGAAATATGTCGCCTACCAAATCTCCAGAGTTTGAACTCTGTGGGTAATGTTGCGAACAAATGTCAGTGACCTACCCAAATGTGGTTTGCCACGGGTCGGACCACGAATCCAACGCCTGCAGTGACTGTGTCTTGAGGTGCCTCAAGGCCATTCAAGACCAGAAAGCAAAGCACTTCATGGGGGAGCGTCGCAAGACCATGCACCGGAATTGGTTGTGGTTTAAAAGTAGGCCCCAGTCTTGCTCCCAAGGTTGCTTCCTTGATAGCGCGTCTTCACAATCTAAGCCCTCTGGCAAAGCCAAGGAGAAGCATAAGAGGTCTAAGCACAACTCAGCCCCTTTCCCTCTACTTTCGATCTATGAAGCACGTGGGAGTTATTGTGCCTTTAAGTTGCACTCCAAAAGTCGCTTTACTTTGAAGTTGATTCTGACCCTTTCTCTTTGGCAACCAGAATTACCAGGGCTGTCTGCAATGCTGCAGAAAATTGAGGACTTCCACAAAGCCATGCCTCAGCTTTTGTGCATGTTACTGGCTCCATCTGGCATGCATGAAGGCCCCAGGAAGCACAGAGCCCTCTGACCTGGGCTTCACCTTCTTGTCTGCCCGTGCCACCAATTGGGCCCTCTGAATGCGCTCCGGGCTCCGGACAAACTTCTGAATCAGTTCCTCCCTGATGCCACAACACACACGACCCGCTGATGCCAGTGCAGGCGCCATGGACTCTGGACAATAGCGGCCAACTCATAGTGCTGACTGACAGAGATGGCAAAACCTCAACTAGGCTACAAGCTTCTTTATCTGAGTCGCAACCTCTTTACCACCCTTCTGATTTTAACACCGTGCCTCTGCCTTCTGGAAGGGCTCATATCCTTCATAAGTTATTCGGCACATACTCTGATAATGGGGGCTATGATGCTGGGTATGAGATTGCCCTGCCTTACCTAGAGGACAATTAGTATGAGGACCTCCGAGTTGACATTGGACTAGTAGCCCCTCCATCTCCTCTCTCCATTATCCCCTAAACCCCACCCTGGGCCTACCACGGAAAAAAGCAACTCCTTTGCTATGGTTGTGCAGAGGGCGATGGAGTTTCTTGATCTTTGATATTCCACGCAGGAAGGTAAAACAAATTTTCTCATTGGGTGTTGCAGCCTAGTAGTCGAACTCTGAGCCTCTATTCCGATTCATTGAGGCTCTTACTAATATGCTCTTAGTTACCTGGGCCAAACCCTGGTCGGACCCCAATGAAATTGCCAGACGCTAAAGCATATTCTAGGCAGCCCAGCTGTGCTCACCTAACCGCCCACTCCATAAAGCCTTGTGATATAGGCTTCAGCCATTAGAGTAAACTCAGTCTTGTTTCCCACATCACCTGACAGGGGATCGTAGAGGAAGAGACTTTTGATGAACAGGGTTTTTCCTCTTCAGGTTTGGTCCTTCACTCATTGAATGCTGCCTCCTACTCGTACCTTGTGGGACTCTATGGCTCAAGTATTGCCCATGGTTCCAGAAGATGCTGGGCCATACTTTCCCAGACCATGCAAGATGGCTGTGATGCAGCCAAGTTCACCATCCGCTGCTGACTGGATACCACTGACTGCTTCGGCTTGGCTTTTGGCACCAGTGTGGCCATTCGTAGGCATGCTTGGATGCGGTCCACTGGCATTTCTGGTGACCAGATTTCAGGCTGTGCAGCATTGGTCTTGTAATGTGGTAGGCGTGAATTAAATGGTTGTGTGGTTTCTACGTTTTACAGAGATTAGTTTTCGCACGTACGTTATCTTCGTACTCTATTTTTGCACTATGAAAGTGTTTATGTACCCCTCAAGTCATGAAGTTGCTGAAGGTACTGTGTGGTAAAGTTCATTGCAGGTCAAAGGTCGTAGTAAGACAAAGCAATGATCTAATTAATAGTGTAGCACCCACGGAACACGCGCCTGTGACAATCATCGTGCATTATCCTACGGGGGGCGTTGCTCTGAGCAGGGATAGCAAGAAGAGGACTTATTATTGACTGATACTTAACTGCGGTCCCTTTATTAAAGACTTATGTTGAATCTTTCACGACAAATAGGAAATACTGCGTCACATGCGCCGCACAAGGTCGAGATATCGTGAAGGTGCTAGGGGAAGTTTCCAGAAAGAAATGCTGCTGACTTTGTAAAGCTCCAGGTGATGACCAGCGTCGTTTCGCTCGTCACTAGTGGTAACAGGGTCTGCGTGTTCTTTTCCTCGGGCTTTCCGCTCCTTGTCATGTTTTTCATTTGGTGATCATGAATATGTGCCCGACAGAATCAGAAAAACAAGGTGTTTAAAAATAGCAAATTGTGTTTGCTCGGGTCACGTCACTGCGTCAGCTCTGGCATTCTGGGAAAGATCATATCGCTGCCCACCTGGAAACGTGTTTTGATGAATGAGTTCAGGTCCAGACCCCTGTGTGCTGTGCTGGGTGGTGGCGCTTCACTCAAATGTTGGCATGCCATTTCCTGCCTGTTGGTGCGGTTTTTGCAGATGAGTTGACTCCGGATTAGCTTCTTGGATAAGGACGGGAAGTGAAAGTCCAGGATTAAAATTATGAATTTGGAATTAAATGTGTGTCCGGTTGTTGATCAGTCCTGCTTCACTAGGTGTTTGTTTTCAGAACATTTCCTGTAGTGTGTTAATCCCCCAATTTGTGCTACACATTGGACAAAGGGTACCCTGGCATATTATCTTGGCTCATGGCTATGTTGATTTGTGTGCCATTTTCTTTTTGTTTGAATAGGGCCCGGTTTTCAAAAATGCATTCGGAATTTGAGGGTTGACAGGAGGGGTGGGGCGGAGGGTGGTTTGGTAGTTTTAAATCGGAGAAACGACAGAAACTGCAAATCATTCAAATCAGCCGATTCTCATACCATGAAGCGGAAATTAGCTGTGTGCCATGAAGTGTTGCAATTCATCCTTTCTGAGATGACAAATATTCAGGATTCCTGATTTCTAACTTTGCTGCAGCATCCTAGAACAGATTTTTTTAGACAGACAATGAGAAATTTCCTAGTTACCACAAAGGAAAGTTTCAATTCTATTAAGGAGGCGGAGGCGAGGATTTTGCTAGTCCTTTCTCCATTTTATTGGACAGCAAGTTAGTAGTAAAAGAAAAAACATCACATCCAGGACTACCCAAACCAACATGGCAGCGGTAGGCCTGGTAACGTAACAACCAATCAGAGTCCAACAGTTCGTATATATGGAGTCCCAGCTGTTAGTCCTTCCTCTTTCGTGGGAGCTGCCGCAGGGAAGAAGTCATCCATCCACTAGTCCGTTTTTTGATCGGAGCCTAGGGAAGAGAACAAAATAATAATATCTCGTCCAGAACAATGTCGAAGAATTCAAGAACATTGCAATGGAGTAGAAGAACGAAATGCAGATATAACTTAATCAACATTGCACAGCGTAACAATGAAAACATTAAAACTCAGAAAAAAGGTATACTCCCTTAGACGAAGTAACAAATCATATTCCAGTTACGGGAGGGCAGGCTCGATAAAGCCTGGGTGGGAAAATCCTCGCCTCCGCCTCCTTAATAGAATTGAAACTTTCCTTTGTGGTAACTAGGAAATTTCTCATTCTATGTCAGGGAGCGGAGGCGAGGATTTTGCTTGTTCAAAGCCTACTCACCACCAACGAAGCAGCCTCATGGATTGGTTTAAAATAGAACTTTTTGAAAGTCGAATCTGAGGACCAATCCGCTGCATTCATAATATCCTCCAGGCGTCCACCTACCTGAATAGCCTTGCCTCTAGTGGAATGAGCCCCAAAGTCAGTGACGCTAATCCCAGCTTCAGACATTATCCACCTTACCCATCTGGCAATGGTGGGAGAGGAAACTGCCTTGAAAGGCTTCTTAACCGCTATAAGTAATTGTCTTTCGCCCGGAGGGCGGAGCTCAAGAGTAACATCCTCATATGTCTTAAGGCAACGAACAACACAGAGCTTTGGCGAATCTGGGAAAGCCGGGTAAGTTACTGACCTGGTATTACATTTAGTTCTTCTGGAAACAGTAAATGTAACCCCTTCTGGGGTAAAAACCCTGGCTGACACGTCCAGAGCACGAACATCTGAAGCACGTTTACATGATATCAAGCAGAGGAGAATCGCTAATTTGGCCGAAAGCTCCTTGCGGGAAAGGTATTGATTATCCTGCCAGGATTTTAGAAAATTCAAGACCACATTAACATCCCACAAACCTGAATAACGAGGTTCTGGAGGACGCGAAAGGCGAATACCTTTAAGGAGTTTACAAACCCAAGGGTGCTCACCAACCGGAGAGCCATCAACGAGGGCATGCCCAGCAGAAATTGCCGACCTGAAAGAATTAATGGTGCTATACGCCAATTTCTGCTTGAAAAGATCAGCGAGGAAGTTAATCACGTCGGTGACAGAGGAGCCCATGGGATCCAGGTGTTTTCCCACACACCAACGAACCCATCTGTTCCATGCCGATCTATACCGCTTAGTGGTGTTAGGAGCCCAGGCTCCTCGAATGAGGAGCTCAGCGTCTCTCGAAAGCGAGTCACAAGACCAACGTCCCCTGAAATCCTCCATGCCATGAGACGTAGATGGCTCTGGAGAACCAGCGGATGTGGGTGACCCAATGGATCCGTCAGAATGTGGTCGAACGACGGAAGCCGAAGAGGCTTGTCCCAGGATAGTTCCAAAAGAGAAGGGAACCAGCATTGAGCTCTCCAGATTGGCGTGATCAGAATCAGAGAAGCTCTCTGCCTGCGGACTTGAGCCGCCACCCTTTGAATGAAAAGGAAGGGGGGAAACGCGTAAGCTGGAAACAGGGACCAGTCCTGTAGGAAGGCATCCACTGCTTCCGCCCCCGGATCCGGTTTCCAGCTGTAGAAACGGGGAAGCTGGGCGTTCCATCTGGACGCAAATAAGTCCATTACTGGAAGACCCCAAAGGTCCGAAATTCTCTGAAATACTGAAGGATCCAGTCTCCAGTCGCTGGCATCCCGGAAATTCCTGGATTGCCAATCCGCAACAGTGTTCAGATCGCCTGGGAGATACTCCGCCGTGACAGAGATATGGCGAAGAAGGCAATAGTTCCAAAAGTCCTTCGCAAGGTCCGCTAGAACCTTGGAGTGCGTGCCTCCCAACCGATTGATGTACCTGACCGCAGTCGTGTTGTCCATCCGAAGAAGCACACAACACGAAACCTTGGTCGAGGTGAATGAGCGGATGGCGAACGAGCCCGCAAGGAGCTCCAGACAGTTGATATGGAGGTGAAGTTCCTCCTCTGTCCATCTGCCGCCCACCGAGAGGGAGCCGCAACGGGCACCCCAACCCTGGCGACTGGCGTCTGACTCGATCACCAGATCCGGACGGGAACCAAAAATCGCCTTCCCGTTCCAGGCATCCATGTGATCCAACCACCAAAGGAGTTCCGATCGGGCTTCCAGATTCAAGGAAATCAGTTCCGAGTAAGTAAGACCCTTGCGGAGGTGAAATGCCTTCAGTCTCTGAAGAGCCCTGTAATGAAGAGGGCCTGGAAAAATGGCCTGGATCGATGAAGAGAGTAAGCCCACAATCCTGGCCAGTTGGCGGAGGGATACTCGATCCCGCCGAAGAACCTTGCGAATCTCCTTCTTGATCTTGGAGATCTTTTCGGAAGGAAGGTGAAGAGTCGCATCCGTAGTTATGATCAGAAAGCCAAGGAAAGTCATTTTCTGTCGGGGAAAGAGGTCCGACTTCTGGGCATTGATGATGAATCCCAGAGACTGAAGGAGGGTTATAGTAACCTGAAGATGGTGAAGAAGGAGGTCCTTGGACTGACACATTAAAAGAATGTCGTCCAGGTAAACAATCATACGAATCCCTAGGGTCCGGAGATGTTCTACCACCGGGCGCAGGAGTTTGGTAAAGCACCAAGGTGCTGAGGAAAGACCAAAGGGAAGCGTAAGAAATTCGTAAACCTGATTCTTCCACAGAAACTGGAGGAATCGACGATGAGGAGGAAAGATTGGAACCGAAAGATAAGCATCTTTCAGGTCCAAGCGAACCAGCCAATCGTTCTGTAACAAAAGGTCCCTCAGAAGATGGATGCCCTCCATCTTGAAGTGTCTGTAAACCAACCACTCGTTGAAGGAGCGGAGGTTGATTACTGGTCTGAACCCTTTGTCTTTCTTTTCCACCAGGAAGATGTTGCTGAGGAAACCGTTTGGGTGAAGCGCCAAGGGGATAATGGCGCCTTTTTGTAACATCGCCCGAACCTCCAAATCGACAAGTTCTTGGTCTGAAACAGAAAACACTAGAGGACGAGGACGAGAAAGCTGAACAGGGGAACCGTAGAATTCGATGTGAAACCCCTGAACCGTCTCCAGCACCCAAGGATCTGAAGTTATTGACGCCCAGGCCTGGGGAAACAACGCTAACCTTCCCCCCATTTGAACCAGAGAGATGATTCGAAATCTTACCATTAAATCCTCTGGAGTTGGACTGGAATCCACCACGTCCTTTGCCTTGGCCTCTGCCTCCTCTGGAGGGGTAAAAGGTACCCTGTCGTCCATCGTTCCAGCCGTTATTTCCTTTGTACTGGCCTCTATTGGGGCCTTGCTGGACCTGACGGCCGGAAGAGCGACCCCTGCCTCTGCCGGCCCCGCCAAAAACCTTTCTGGGGAAGAATTTTTTCATCGAAGCCTGAGCCTTGTCCAAAGCCGAAAAGGTTGCCACAAACTTCCCCAACTCCTTAACAAAGGGGTCCCCAAACAAAGCACCCTGTGCAATAGGGCCTGCCTCCGAAGACGACAACTCCCCTAATTTCGGGTCAATCTTAAGCAGTAAGGAACGTCGCCGTTCTGCAGAGAGCGCGCAATTGGCATTGCCAAGAAGGCACATTGCCCGTTGCGACCAACCAGCAACGTCATCAACAGACATCGGTAAGCCCGACTCCTTAGAGCGTTGGGCTGTTTCAATAATTTTAGTGAGAGGGCCCACCACATCTAGGAGTTTATCCTGACAGGCTTTCCATGACCTATCAATACCCTTTTTAGGGTCTTTGATATATTTGGCGAAGAAGGTACACAACTTGGGATCTATCTCAGGGGTGCAAGCCACTCTAAAGGGAAGGGAAGGGCGAGGGCACTCAGAGCGCAGACGGAGTCGGACATCCTGAGGTAAAGGCTGTCGAAGCTTAGCTGCGACATAATCAGCAGTAGACTGCTCAGGAAACCACTCCGATGACCTAGGTCTTACAATCGTAGATGGGTCAAACATATTAGGAGGCGCAAGATCACCCTCCGTAAGACTAGGAGCACTGGGCTTAGGGCGCCAAGACCTGCTCACATCAGAAAAATCCTCTGAGGAAGCATCCTCATCCTCATCTACGTATTCGTCCTCCTCATCATTTCCCTCAAAGGGGGACCCTTCCTCCGGGTCAAGGTCCTGGGTGGCAAAACCACCAGTCTCTCCGGGTGATTCTTCCCCCCGGTAGGGTGCGCTTCTAAGCGTGCGCGCACTCTTACGGAACACTTCAGATAATTTACTGAAGCCCTCCAGGTGCCCCGCGTCACGCTTCCTGGCCGTACGTGGTAGAGCACACGGAACACCACTGGACCCTGCCCCACTGTCCCCAAAAACACCAGTATCATTCTTAAAAACATGGGCTGACAGTCTGTTTACACTGTCCTGCAGAGGTGCCAGAGCTTGGGCTATCGCCGAAGAGAGAAGCCTGTCAACCTCTGCAGGAGGGTGTAAAGGGGTCAGTTGTGGCTGAACATTAGGAGCCACCACCTCAACAGTTGAAGGACTTGACTGCATATTAGCAGAAAAAACTGGTACCCATACACGAACACCCCAACTAAATACAAGGGGAAAAAAAACCTTCACACAGGTACCAGGCAGGCTAACACAATAGAAAACCTGAAACACCAAAATTCTGACAGAAAAAATAATTAATTCAAATAATTTCAGTCAGAAAAATATTTCTTGCCGTCTAAAACGGCGTCAGTGTGAGGGAAGAGGCCGGAAAATGACAGAAGCGCAGTGCCTCAGCGCGTTTCTACTCAAGCGCGAAGAGCGCTGAGGAGAACAGCTGATCGGCGTCAGAAGCCGACACCAAGATCGCGCACGCGCGAAGAATGAACGCTCGGGCTGAAAGCCTACCGCGTTATGGAAACACAGCCTACAATAAGGCAAAGTCAAATACAAACAATCGCTATCAAATAAAGCTGTCAACAATCACACAAAAATCTGCCACGACAAAGATATGAAGAGCGTGACTTATCTTGCCGAGGCAGCAATGGAGAAAGAGGAAGGACTAACAGCTGGGACTCCATATATACGAACTGTTGGACTCTGATTGGTTGTTACGTTACCAGGCCTACCGCTGCCATGTTGGTTTGGGTAGTCCTGGATGTGATGTTTTTTCTTTTACTACTAACTTGCTGTCCAATAAAATGGAGAAAGGACTAGCAAAATCCTCGCCTCCGCTCCCTGACATAGAATTGTATGCCTCCTCTGCTTTAAAGTCTCCTCAGTCCTAGACAGCCAACACTTCAAACAAATCTTGCAAGTCAACAAGAAGCAACAAGCTGGACAAACTTGGCTCAGTAGCATCAGCTTGGATGGATTTGAAATCCAACTTTTATGCCAAGTCACCTGGATTTACCCTGGACAGCCATTGCGCAAATTACCTAGAAAATCAAGACTGCTTGATAGTGAGGGAAGGCTATTCATGAATCTGCATTCCTAGTCATTCCCCAACAAAATCCGGATGTTGAATCTCCAAATTTATATTCAAAGGCTAATGGATTAACAGATTCTGTCCCTGCTCAGCTCAACTCAATATTATCAGTAACCCTCCTTAAATATTTATTTACAAAACAAAATACACATTATTTATATGTTGATGTTCTCTTGTAAAGAATGTGGTGTGCTGCTGTCTACAAACTTACTGTCTTGTAAGTTGAATTCATCTGCTCAGTCTCCATTTTGGTATTTTAAACACATGGTAGCGAAATGTAAATGTATTAGCCACAAAAAATAAATGATTCTCTCTTGTAATATTGACTTGTCTTGTTTTTTATCCGAACTTTGTTTGGGTCTTCTACTACCAGCACACTGTAATCAAGATTGCCCTAAGCATCTCATGTACAAGTCCGGTTTTGTAAAGGCCACAGGGCCTATTGTATTCCTTGTTTTTTCCTGCTCACTGCTCTTTCTGTCTACCCACGGCACCGTGAACTCTCTAGTAG
Organism: Lissotriton helveticus; assembly: GCF_964261635.1. NCBI lineage: Eukaryota > Metazoa > Chordata > Amphibia > Caudata > Salamandridae > Lissotriton > Lissotriton helveticus. Next base: position 1,192,677,302 of record NC_136068.1, read on the forward strand.
GATCTTGTGCACAAAGGACTGTGAGTGATTACCAGCAGTAACCAGTGTGCCTGCAGGTGGGTTTCAACAGGCTAATCTCTGGTATCGGTCTCTGGTTGTGGACCAAAATTACAGGTTACTTGCTCTGAATAGTACTGTCATTTTTATCGGATTTTCTCTGTTGAGAGACTAAAATTGAAGTACATTAAAGCCTTCTTTTTAAATAAAATTTTTTCGTACTCCTTTAACCCCATCGTTCTTCTTTATTAAATTTTATTTTAGCCACATTGTGTGTCATGGCTGGACTCTGTAGTGCTGTGTGGTGTTGACCCTTGAGATCACCCAAAGGGGATGTGGGTGATCCCCAGGGTTGGGTGATGTACACAGCTTCCAAGAAATGCAGCACCTGATACAGAGCTTTTACAAAATGTTTTGGTAACTATCAGTGGGATAAAAAAAAACTAAAAACTCTAAGGAGCTCCAGTGAGGTCTCTTGGTTGAATACTTAATTTTGAAGCAGAATCAAATCTAGCTGTGGTTTCCTTTTAAATCTCTTTGATTTACTTGGCAGGTGCTTGATCTAGTCACTTCCTTTGTTCTGGTCTGTTAGAGGTTCTAATGCGTTCTCAATGAAGTGTTTTGAGGGCAATCTATGACATCCATGGCATAGCTCTCATGATAGTCACTTAAATCTACTCCTGGGTTTTCAAACTATAAGCTTCTCTTATAGTTTCACTTTTTCCATTTTAAGTCCCAACATGCTTGTCTGTAAAACCAGAAGTGTCTGAAAATCACCCCATAATATAGTGTCTATGTGATAGCTATGCTGTTGCTACCTTCATGTGATGCAAACATTGACTGCAGTGTCCTATCTCTGTTATCATCGATGTTTATTCGTGACCCAACGAAAATGCTCATCTCTATGTAGTTTTTGTCAGTGTCCTCATCGGAGGGATGTAAAAGGTCAGTGGGTCAAGCATTACACCGTAAGCTTTTGTGTGAATGCTGGAGATACTGATTTGCAGCCCCAGTGTGTTTTACTACTATCCATTGCAGTAGAGATGGAGACAATTTAATATCCCTAAACGTCCAGCACAGGAGCTTTGTTACGAGTACACGTCGTTTTACTCATACTGCAACCTCTGTCACAGTTTGAGATATGTGAATAGGTGGATTGTTCCCTCAATAACGGGCAAAGCGAAAGTTTGTAGCTCAAGGATCAGAAAAGGTGACTACATGACTGGTTCCTGTTTCGAGTTCGGGTTACCGTTTCCAATTCGGGTTACAAGTGGATAGAAGATGTTGATTTATAATTTGCCTGCTCTCATATACATTATTTTACGTTTATATGCGTATTCAACCTAAAACTCTAACACTTGTACTTGTCGAACACCAGTGACTTGATTCTGTGTATTCCTTTCAGCTTTGCATGTTAATGAGTATAAATTGAAGCTTTTATTTTCTTTGGTTTGAGTTTTCATCAAGTTTTAATCTATGACTGCAAGGTTTTGACAGCGACAGTGTTGCTATCCGTCGTGTACTGACTTCCCCACCGATCGCAATGTCATTACACATTTCTGTTTTTTCGTGATCAGTTTACAGTTTTGACCAATCAGGAAATGGGGTTAACATTAATGACCAGATAGTGGAATTAGGATATCTTGCCGTGTAACAGGAACATCTTTGGGTAATTTGCTATAATTTGTGCAGGGCCATTTATGGATCATATTAGTGTGTGATCAAGGATAATATTTGTGTGGTAGTATAGGATTTTTCTTGCCTAAAAATTCTCCTCTTCACAAATGCAAACAGTCTGAATAAGGAACGATGTGCTATGAAGAGGGAACCAACTGATGTACTTGTTGTTTTCTCTTTTTTTAGTCATCGGACGTGGCTGTTTCAGTGCAGCTTCCTGTTTTTTTTTTTTTTCCTTCATCAAAAGAAGCTTGTGATGCCTAAGATGGGTGTTTTTTTGATACAGGTTTGGAGTACTATCACTTTGATCCGACCATATTCAACCCCTAGAGCACGAATCTTTCAGAGTTTCCTACTACAGATCATTGCATAGAGACTGCTTACATTATATAGTGTTCTTGCTACCCACTGGCCTTTCTTGTGATGCTTACAACCACAAACTGAATCATGCATTGCAGTTGTACTCCGTTGGATTGCTGGTGGATGTCATGGAGTACGGATAGTTTCTGAGACTGCATCGATAACGCTGCCCTAATTTGAATAAAATCATAGAGAGATTTTTAACATATCTTTCAAAATGTTCTACGCTTCCTTCACACTTATTGAATCTTTCCACAGTTGGGTACACAACAGAACAATCCTATAAATTTGAAGATTCAACAAATATTTCTCATTTTCTGTCTTGTCCTCTCTCTTCCTTTCTAATTGTAGCTTAGTAGTGCTGTTGCACCACCAGGCATTAACTATTGTATTGACATTAGAGGTCGCTTTAGAGTTTGCAGCTAGCTCCTAAATATTGCTTCTATTGTTCTGCATCCTGCTACAGTGTGTAATGCTGAACGGTTAGTGTACAGATCCTATTTTGTGCAAGTTGGTGATTAGCAAGAAATGAAAAGCTCACTCTAACATTTTTGGATCATTGAACATCTTTAATACAAACACCAAATTGGTTTACTCACCAAACATGTGAAATTATGAACAAAAATTACAAATGTAAAATTAGAAAATATGCAAAGCTGCGTTGTCTGTTTTATCACTTTAGACACTGATACTAAAGAATAGTCCGAAGAAATGTGCGATTGCCCGTACAGGAAGGTTGGACTACTAAACTAGGCCAGAGAGCGGAATGGAGCGGTTGGCTCATTTTCGGCATCTTTTAAGACTCATTTTTCTGCTTCTACACACACACATTTACCTCTTTTTTTTTTTTTTCATCAGACGCTATTCTTTCTGATTCACTTGAGAAGTGAAATGAATTGTGTTCACTCTAATGACTTTACCAGTATGTTTAAAATGTGTAGTATTTCAGTATGAGTGATTTGTTTTTTGTGGTATTTTTCACTGTATCTGCTCCATGCTTCACTTCTGTTTGATTCTCTGTTCAGTAAGGAGAACCTCCATTAAGTTGAGTAAAGGTCCAAAAGTTTGTAAATGTCTTGTCCAGCTTGTTCAAACAGCACTTACTGGCAAAACATTTTTAAGTGCTTTTGGTGCACAAGGGAGCTCCAATGCAGTGAGTTAATGGTGACTTTTTTGAAAAACACTTTTAATTAGGAACCCTCCTACATTAATTCAAATGTTAACATAAGTAACAGTGCAGCAGACTCCGCTAAAGAATTCCGTTAATATGAATCCGTGACAATTATGATCACGGTATATTGCATTTATTTTCTCTGATGCTTATTGTAAGATCACTACTGAAGTACACACCTGGAAACTTAAATTTCGTGCTCAGCCATAAGGTAGACATGTGTTATTAATACTATGACCTGATTGAAAGAATTCTCTGGCTCTTACCTTGTTCTTGCAGTCCCTAGGGGCCTACATGATTCTTTATCATTCTCATTTATAAGACGGGTGGTGATTTTGCAATTCACAACCTCTTATTTCCATCGCTATGAACCTTGATGATTTTGTAAATGGCTTCCATTTCATTTCTCTCTTACCTTAATACTTCTTACACTTGTCTTTTATTATATCGTCCTTCTCAGCCAGTCTCTGATTGTAACCATTTGTTTGCTGAATGTCTCTCGTTTTTCTTCAGACAGCTAATTTAATTATATTAGGAGACTTTACCAATCATTTGGGCAGTCCTATTTTATCTACTGCCGAAGAACTGCTTGACCTTTGTGCCCCACTGGGCCCCTATCTGTCAGTGATTAACCGTACTTATAATGTAGGGCATAATATTGATTGGATTTTCACATCCAATTTACTTGCCTCCCAGCACATTGGTCTGGCCATTGGTCGCTTTTATTTTCTTTTTAGTGTACCTTGCATAAGCATTTGCCTATATTCAAGGGTTTACGCTTGTAAACGTAGCCTTACTAAAGTTGCAGCTGCAACGTTGCTGCTTTCAAATATGAACATGATTTTGAACTCGGTTTGAGAAGTAGCTTCTACGTATCTTAAAAGGTAGATCACCAATGGCCTGCAAGAAGGTTGTTTTCTATTGTAGTAAAGCTTCTGTCGCATGCTACTGGAGGCTCTTAGCAGCTCCATCTATCAGAAAGATTTTTTCTGGCAAAGCTTGAAAATTATAAATCTGTAGCCTTAAATATAAGAATGTAGCCGGGCTTGCACAGTCTGTGTTTTACTCTTACATTTTCGCTCACAGACCGACTAAGGAGCTATTCAAGTTTGTTACTGACCTCTCCATAGCCGCCACATTTCAAACTACATTGCCTACTCTAGAGCTGTATGAATCATTAGCTTCTTTTTCATATGCCTAATTCAAATAATATAATCCATTTTTACTTCCACTATTAACAAGTTGAATTCAAATGCTGGGACTTTTTTCATGAATTTAAACCTGTATCATCTACCAGGCCATAATCTCCTGTCCACCCCACTCTTTGCATTCACAGCTGTTGGGCCTCTAGTACCACTGACGGTGATAGTGAAACATATGTTATCCTTAAATGGAAAATCTGGCCACTCTCTCACATACCTTTTTCTAATGTTTTAGGTCTTAGAATCTATAGTCACCATCTGTAAGAAAGAAATTATCAGCACCCCCCAACCTTTCACTTGACGGTACAGGACGATCACGCTCACCGCAGGAGCTAAAGATTCCTTTCATTCAGCCAAGGTGTGCAACTTTGAATTTCATGAGCCCACACTTGTGATCCACCCAGCATACAGAACTTCAGGAACCTGACTGGATCCGGTCTGTGAAATAAGATTGGGACACTGAATGTGTACTCCTTGTTAAGGAATATGCGGAAAAAAGTTTGTTGTGCTCAATCTCTCTCCATCATGTTTAAATAAAACCAGATAGGTTCCCAATGATTGCCCCTAGAATGCATTGTTTTTGAACCACATATTTTCTACTTTTTTATGGATGAACACTACTCCAGGTATTATCCTAAGATGAAAGGCAAGATTCAGTGAAGCAGGTGGCTTCTTCTGAATGTGGTGTTTCTTTATAAACCTTTCTGAAGGTTGTCCGGCCCATGCCCCTGTCCTGCTGCACAAATGGCACCAGTCTTGCTACAGTGTGTTGTGCTTGTTCATGATCAACATAGGGCTCCTGTCAGCAAGCACTACATGAAACCCATTAACATACATTCATTTGCGACAATAGTAAAACAGCATAATATCTTACTATTTATTCTAACTCCCATGAATATAAATAAAACGGATGTTAAGCACATGAAATGTGACAACTTTATTTCTTTTTATCACAGAGCTATCTGTCCCTGGCTCCTTTACTTCTCTTTCATGTTTTTGGAGCAATCAACCAACTTTCTTGTTCTTGGCCTGGTGGTCTGGCTGACTGTTTTGCAGCTTCCCATGAGCTCTTCAAAGTCCCTGCTGTTGTCCCCCCTTTTCTTGTATGTCTTCCTATTGGACCGGTTAGAACCTGTGACGAGGAGAGTTTCATTGTCACTGCCCATCTTCTTTGGAGCCACTATCAGAACCTCCTGGTTGATTTTCAGTTTGGTACAGCCTTTTCTGGTTGAAGGTTCTCTTGTGTTAGTTTTGTTCTGCTTACCCTAATGGGAAGATCTTGCGCCAGAGGCACACTTTGAGGTGCTCAACGATTAGATTGCTCTCGCTCATTGTGTATCTCACAATTACACGTCCCTCTTAGGGCAACCCATGGTCTCTCCTCGCCCTTTTACTGCTCCTTCCCAACGTTATTCTCACTGCCAACTCCCTAGATACTCAATGGGGGTCCAACGCTGCTTCCTTTTGTATTCAAGACACTTAAATCCACTCTTCATTAGTATAACCTTTGCCCTGTAGCCCTACACGGAATGAAATGGCCCCAGACCAGGCATTTCTCCGGCCGACCTTATTGTTCTCACATAGTACGATACAAGAGATGGATCTGCAGATAAAGTACAGTCTACAGTGTTCCGGCACACAATAAAATGGGTAAACAGGGCCCCTGATGATCCTTACTTATCCCCGTAGCGGCGTAGCATGTGGCTAGGTGGTTCTTTTGCTGTTTATGTACTGCTGCTGTGAAAATCTGCCTATTCTTTACATAAAGGTGACCTGAAATTCAGAAAACATTTCAACTACACTTTGCCATTAGGTAAGCGAGTTCATTGGCTGCCTTGTCAACTCTGTATTTTACGAACACAAAATGCTGACACGATTACTTGTTTAGTTGAGATTTTGCTACGGACATTTGTATGTTGCCTACTGATCGTATTTTAAATGTATTTTTTACATTATTTTATTTTAAATCTTCTGCCCGAAGGTCCGTTTAAAGAATAGTGCATAATCTCACTCACTCACTCTCACCCCATCCCTAACTCTTTTGCGTCCCCGGTCAGTCTTTCATAAACCAGCTTACACCGAGTTCCTGTGCGATACTTGCAGACTGCGATTGGAGCATATGTAATGACTGTTCTGCTGGCGTTTAGCTAATATTTTTCAAATAGCTTCTATAGCTTACATCAGGTTGGTGGCTTAGTGGACAACTGATATGTTTTTAACCTCATGGCCACATGTTCGAATCCTGACAGCTCCACTCAGTCTTTCATCCTTCCAAGGTTGATAGTGAGTACCTTTTGAGTTCTTTCAGCACCAAGAGGCCCAAGGATTGGGTGAATGTCCACTTTACAAGTGCACGTTTTATGTTATGTTATATTAGGGTAACAGGTAAAAATGTCCAAAGTTTACAGAGCCTTCTTTGATCTAAAATGTTTCCTTTTTCACCATAGTTTCTTTTGGCAGCATGTGTTCAGTTGTGAAAGCTTGAGGACTTCAAGAAGTTGTTTCAAATTTTAAGTATGGTCATAGGCATAGGTCTCTTTTACAAAAAACACTCTTGAATGAAAACAAACGGCACCACAGGCAATGATATCTTACTTCAAATCGTTTTTATTGAGAATAAACGAAAGGACAAACAGTACAGTACAATAAAAGAAGAAAAGGTGATGGCAGTAAACATAGTGCAAATCCCAATAAAGCAAAAACATGACGAACATGATGTTAGCATTATACAGGGATGATAATAGTTAAAATAAAACTATTATGACAACACAATAAAAGAATCAATAACAGTGGCAAAATAATAATAATGATGACATTAATGATTGATAGTGCTTTAGTGCTGAATGAGATTTCATCTTTGAGTCCAGGTCTTATACTGTCTAAGTGGTCAGTGCAACCAATACACACAATATGTAAAAGCAAGGCATCGCTCAAATTGCGAGGAGTATGAGACTTCCTAGGCATAACAGAACTTGCGATTTCACGGAGGGTTAGAGCATGTATACGGAGAGCCGTGGGAGCTCCACAATTTCCTGTGCGATTTACGCCATGGGAAAGTATGGAGAGACTCGTCACAGGCAATGATATCAATTACATTTTGTTGTATTGCCCTTAACCGCATTTAGGTAAGGTAAGATAGAAAATAAGTTTATTTAGGCAATTGTCCATAAAACATTCTAAAAAGCACAGTTGACAAATAAAAGCAATAAAAGGTCCCGTCTTACTACCCGACAACCCTCTCGCATTATCATTTTTTTAAATAAAATTCTGTTTAACGGACTGTAAAAAACAAACCATTCCAACTGCCACATCTAAATAGCGCATTTCTGATAACTGCCTAGCTTTCCCCTTATGGAGAGTATCATAGTACCATATTTTAAAAACAGAGGTCTTAAAAGCATAATTCGATTTGCAGAGTAAACACAGTCCATTAATGTATGCAGCAAGGAACATTTTACATTAAAGGGGCAAAGGCTAAGGCAACTATTGTCCTGGACCATGGCCCGGTTTGGGCAGGATGAGTAAATTGGATTGCACCCCACCCTGACACGTAATATTTAATTTTGCAGCCCTGGTTCTGGTAGCTGTAACAAATAGGGAACGACAGTGACCTAAACTAGAGTAGAGCGTGAGAAGCTAATAGATTATTTCTTGCTCAAGTAAGATAAATCGTTGGATTTGGACACCAAGGCAACAGACTCTTTTTAATACCTGCTTGCCTGGAAAGGGATACCAGGATGTAATTGTACCACTATCAGTAATGCCCAATAACTGCATTTAGGGTTCTTGAAATGCAAAACTTTTTTTTATTTTTTATAATCCTTTGAAAGGTTGGTGCACCATTTCAGAAAAGCATTGATTTGAAAGAAGGTGACCATTTTATTACTGATGTTATTGTAGAGTGCTTGTTTACCTAAAAGGCCTCTTGGCCCTTGAGAGTTGCTTAGTCAGTTAGCATTTGAAACACTGGTATTAGATGTAGATTGAAGGGGATTTCTCAGTGGGCTTTTTCATATTGCAAGCCATTTTACAACAATGGGGAACGATGTAAAAAAGGACTACTGTCCTGATGGATTTAGGAGTTTTTTTTAATCGCACATCTCATGATACTGATGCACAAATTAGATCACATCCCGTCCTATCTGAGGGTCTTAGATATCTGCGCACATAAACAGTTTAACACTGTAAAAACCGTAGTATGGGGCACTAGTTGCTGTACTCGTTTTGGCTCCAGTTGATTAAAGTTTGTGTTCATTCTGCAGTCTATAAATGTTGTTGTGGCCATTCTGATTCCTTGATATCATCTTTTATTCTTCACAGTTATTCTCGTCTTTCTGCTCTCTGTGAATGACCTTCACAATCATGCTTGTGCGCACCTGACCCCGCTGTGAACATCAAAAACAGCACAGGTGCACCAAGTATGGCTCTTTCATTTTAGCAGCTGGCTGAGCGCCACGCTGAGGGTTCACAGTACCTTGACTACTCCTGGGAAGAACACATCTGCTGTGAACTGCAGTTGTACTTTATTTGTCTGTTCTCAAGAGAAACTAGAAATATGGGCCGCTGTAGCAGTAAGTGTGTCTTGCTAGTCAGTCTGACAGAAAGTTTGAACAAGCATTTGCAATGCAATAGGTCTCGCATTTGCGAAAGTTTAAGCTATTGGCGTTGTAAATGACAAATGCCTTTTACTTATCTGTTTTGATAACTCCTAAATAAAAGGCATTGTCATTACAATGCCAATAGGTCAAACTCTTGTAAATGCAAGACCTATTTCATTTCAAAGAAGCGGCCACCATTGCCCCGGCCTGCTTGGAAAGTGAAAGCGTGCATGGCGTGCTGAATGTTACAGGAAAGCACGTCGTGCCTGCAGTAGGAGAAACTCATTCAAGAAAATAGTGCTTACAGACATACAGTGTAACAACAGAAGTAAAAGGGCCAGTCCTCATGGTAAGTTACTGATGAAGACTACATTTTGCAAGGTGGGGAATGCACACCCTCTTAGACAATGTTCATCCTTCACTTCAGTTCACAACTTATTTTTCATGATCGCGTGCTCGTCAAAGTGGTGCCCTGCCCTGGCGGCACCATAAGTACTATATCAAAGCATTTTGGGACGACGTTCCGCCCCAAATTCCGAGGCACAGCGTAATGCGGACTTGCATAATAAATTCCAATTTATTTTTAAAATTTTTAAACTTAAATTTCCTTTGTTTTCACCATGTTATTCCACTTTTTGTTTTCTCATCACAGCCACACGCAAGGAAATATGCAGATTTTCAAATATTTCACATGTTCAGGTTTGTCCATCCGGACCTTACTCCAAGAACAAGTACAAGAGCACGGGGTTCATCAAGGAAGCAGTATTTTATTGACCCAATGCATTTCGGCGTGTCCCGCCCTTCTTCGGGGGTAACTACAAACAACAATAAAATGGGCATCATTATTCTGTCAGACACATTTAAAACTTCAACATTATTATAACTTCATGCTCAAAATTAACATACCGAGTTGTTTTTACAAACCAAATTTCACCTTCTTATCAAACTCCCCTTTTGTTAAGTGGTTTCCCCGTGCCATCCCACCTGTGCTTACTAAACCCTTTTCTCTGCCTGATTACAGTGCGCCTCCCTCTCTGCTGTCCCACTATTCTATCAGCCGTCCTCATCCCAAACATGCACCTCAATACAAAAGTAAATTGGCAGCCTCGACGCCGTGACTTTGCGCAACTTAAACTCGATTCCAAATTCCTTTCACTTACACACTCACTTTCCCCATTCAAAAACGAAATCTTAACCCTTGGTATTCTCCCTGTCCTGTACTTCTCCTCGTCCTGCCTCTCTCCGATACACACACATCTATCACTCCCCACCCTCACTCACACATTTTGAACTCGACCCCCACTCATCCAAAAACTAAACCAATAAACCCCCTTCACATCCCTCTTTTACTCACATACCTACTGGACATTGTTTTAAAACTACCAGTATACTGCACCAGTATTCACGTACCTGCCTCAACACGGTAACATGTCCCTCCTCATTTCACTGTTGGGAAGAAAATGTCTCCCATCCATATTACAAAGGCTGCATTTAAACCTCTCCCGTGATTTAACACCTCCCACCTGGTTTAACAACCAATTAGCAGCCACGATAACCCTCTCTCACCGAACCAAGCACTCAAAATCCCATAATGCACTAGACCCAGATGTATCAACAGCGTTTCATAAGCAACACGAAAATGCAATCTCAGTGCTATCGTAATAACATTACTTCTCCAATACAATTAACAAGTGAGTCTAAACAATCCAGATGCCTCCCAATTCGTATTTTATTGTCCATGTTAAAAGTTGTGGAACTGTTCGCATAATCTTTTAAGGCTATATGTCACATTCTGCTTAATTATTATAAGGCCCTTCAGAGACTCAAACATCTTTCTCCAGTACTCAGCCACTGGAGTTGTCCACGGAATGGAGATTCAGAGATGCAGTGGTGGATGGATCTTAAGAAAATGTGGAATGAAAAAGTGATATTCAGGGTGATCCCAGTGATTGAGCCATATTCCAGCAAACTGGGCTGTAGGGCAGGGGATCACGTGCAGGGTTTCCTACACCGGTGGAAAGTGTTCCGATTTTATATAAAAAAGTGTTTGTGGAAGAGGTGTGGCGCCGCGGCCAGGGCGACTGACGCTGGAATCTGGGGACCACGGTTCGATCCCCGGCTCCGGCGGCAGGTCAGCCCAGCACCATGTGACTCTGGGCAATAGCTCGCTTAATCTTCCCGACGGCCCCCCAGCGCCTAGAGACCCTTACGGGTGATTGTGCGCTTTACAAATGTGGACTTTCTTTTGTAAAAGCCCCCATGCTGCGGTTTCGCTTTAATATCTGCTTTTTTAAAAGAAAGGGCCCGGCCCTCATGCTCTTGAAAGTGCAGAAAAAGGGCTTTGGCAATAAAAAAAAGTATTTGCAATGCAATTCAATTCATGAAGCTTTATTCAGCACATATAAAATGACCATAAAAGCACATAAAAAAAAGTCATACATAGTATAAAAATACATCAAATTTCAGGGCAAGGAACAACCAAGATAATACAGACATTTGTTTAAAAACGCATACTTTTCCTAATATTAGTACACTGAATTAAAAACGTTGCAGTATAAAAACAGATATCGACGATTGTAAATTAAAAAGTAGACTCATTGCCTGATTAACTGTACGTACGCCATGTTTAACAATCATAGGTTTCAAATAGGCGGTATGCAAATTCTTGTACAGTTTGCAAAACAGTAGAAAGTGCAAAGTGCTCTGTTTAGATACGCCATCACACATACAAGGCCCTAGTGGATGTCTCTTAAGGTTTGGCAGAGACACTAGGTGATGTGCTATTCCAAACCTCAGTCTGGTCAGCACAAACTTGTGAGATGGCCTTGTCACCCCTACCAAATAATTGGGAAAACCTCCAACGGTAATATAACTATAATAAAACAGAACAGTTGATAAAGATCCATAGGCTAAGGCCCGTTTCCTTGCAGCATCAGCCAAAAATGTAGCTTTAAGCTCTATTTTGGGTATCTGAGAAGCTGCACGGGGTCGATCAAGACATTTGAGTGAAATATCTCGGAAAAACAAACAATGACATATTTTAGCCAGGGCATATTTAGATGTTTATCCAGCGAGATACAATCCTCAATAATAGATCTGTTAAAAGTTTTTTCTTCCTGGAGCCAAATTGACCGCCAAATCATTATTGGTCTCAGGGATAACAGATCGGTTAGGAAATTGATATCCAGTTCCCGGTGGATTAACTCAGTAGGGGCGGAGGTTGGTAAAGACAGGAGCTTTTTTAAAATGGAATTTTCCTCCTGCTGCAAAGGGTGGACTCTTCTGTGACCCCATACACTTGCCCCATAAAGAGCGATAGAAATACATCTTGCTTGGTATATCTTAAGCATGTCCCTGGTACGTCGATCCCACACCTTAGCAGCAAATCTAAAGACACCATGGGCGCTTTTAGCCATTTTAATACAAATATTACTAAATTCGTTGGACCATTTTCTATCTTTGGAGAAGGTTATACCAAGGTAGCAAAATATATCTACTTGTTGCACCTTATCCTGATCTATAAAAAAGGTATTTAAAAATTTGCTTATAGCCCCAAACGTCATTGTGTGCGTTTTCCCCTTGTTAACGATCAACTTTCTGTCTTTAATAAATCAGAAAATCTATCGAGTAGACGCTGTAAACCCAGAGGGGTTCTAGAGAGCAAGACAGCGTCGTCTGCATATAATAACACAGGGACAGGTACGCCTTCGATCTGAGGGGCATCCGCTTTGACATTTTTTTAAATTACGTTGATACCATTAATAAATAAAATAAAAAGTAGGGGGGCCAATACACAGCCCTGTCTAATCCCTCTTCTTACATAACATTTTGGAGTGCATTCACCTTTAACGCTGTAATGCACAGATGTTTGTAGTTTCCCGTACAGCCTTGCGAGAAAAAAGATGATACCCTCTGGTGCTCCTAGCTGTAGCAGGGTTGGCCACAGAATAGAGTGGTCAACCATTTCAAAAGCACTACTTAAGTCTGCAAAGCAAAGGTACAGCGATTCTTGTTTTGCTTCAGTGTATTTCCCGATCAATAGGTCAAGGTTTATACACTGGTCAAATGTTCCCCGGCCCTTTCTAAATCCATACTGGCTGTCGGCAAGAATACACTCTTGCTCGGCCCATTCCTCTAACCTAACCAGCATGACTCTACTCATGAACTTAACTGAGGAGTCGAGGAGGGAAATGGGGCGGTAATTTTTCACATCAGATCGGCTGCCCTTTTTATATATTGGGATAATGATAGATTCCCCCCATGATTTGGGTGCCTCGGTACATATCGCGGCATTAAAAATGATAGCCAAAATAGGACTCCACATCTCATGAGCTGCTTTATAGACATCCACAGGGACCCCGTCGGGGCCCTGGGCTTTCCCCCCCTTACTAGCACGTTTGGCAAGTTCAACCTCTGTGACCGAAATATCCAAAGGTAAAACAGCCCACCTTCCAAGGTTGGGGTCCAAACAGTTATTTGAATCAAAAATGGTTGAAAAGTGGGCAACCCAGCCATCACTTGGGATATTCGAGGTTAGCTCTGGCATATTTTCTTCTTTCAAAAAAGGAGAGTAAACGGTAGCCCAGAACAGAGTACTGTTAGATAATTCAGCAGCTTGATTGAGAGAATCCCAGGCCAACTGCTGTAACTCACTCCTCCTCCGTTTCAGAGCACGCTTATATTCTGTTCTTAAATTACTAATATAGTTAGAATCCCTCGGCCTTTTGACGAGTGCATGTTTTAATTCAGTTAGTAAACTGGTGCATGTGTGGTCAAACCAGCCTGGGCCGTTTCTAGTCTGAGAGCTTTTAGGCCTAGTGAACCTGGCATCAATTAAATTATTAATATTGTTAAAAGACGATAAGACCTGCTAATGATCGGGACCATTATCAAGGATAAAGGTGATATCTGACATACAATCCCTGACAATGGAGCTGATTAATTCATTGGCTTTGTCCCCTGCCCATCTTAGTCTAACCCCATTAGGTCTGTGTGGTTCCACGTTATTAACTGTAATACCCGTTTTGACAAAACTTCCACCCCAAAAGGTTGTTTCCAGGATGATACGATTATGGTCACTAATTAAAGTTTCTTCGATCCTTGGAATAGCACAGCTAGAATTGATGTTAAAAGAGATGATAACATGATCAATGACCGAGCTAGTATGCCGATTGTTAAAGGTAGGAATAGTTTTGCTTTCTTTGCCTTTGGCAAAGCCCAGGATTTCCAGGTCATAGCAGCCCATAAATGAGTTTAAAACCTCACCATAGCTGTTATGCCCAAAATGCAAATCGTCAAATCCGGCATTATTTGTGAACCCACAGACTTTTTGGGTAGAAAATTCACATAATGGAGTATTAAAATCACCGACCCATATAAAATCAAAAAAAAGTTTGCTTCTAAAATTAACTTTACAATAGCTCTTGCCAGATCATTTACTACTGTAACCCTTGAGCTATCAAAAATGTTCTTATAATAGTTTAGCAGTAGAATGTTACGTCCTTGGTCCTCGAATAACCAAAGAATCTGCACATGTGCTCCCACAGTTATATACCTCTTAACTGCAATCGGGCGATTAATAGACACAAATGTCAATAGACCGCCTTTAGCTCTCCCTGGTCCAGTGCCCTGCGCCGGCAGATTGTAAGAGGCAAACCCCTCAAAATTAACATCATCCCGGCACCAAGTTTCTTTGAGGCATAGTATATCATGGGTATTAATCGGGTCCAACCACCCTAGGACATCCCACTTTGATTTCAGCCCAGCAATATTCCAACTAGCAATTGTTGTCCCTTTGCCGCTTATCCTAGTACTATCCGGTATTACAAGTACATTACTACCGTCTTCCTCCCTTTGATTGCCACTAGGTAGGGCCCCAAGGTCGTTGGTCAGGTCTGGATTGACCAACCGAATCGGCTCAGCTACCATAGGGTTATCACTGGCCTCGCTCACCAATGCATCTAAAATCTCACACTGGGGGGGCTCAGAAACCTGAGGAAGTCAATCATTAGTATCCAAGCTATTTAAAGCATGAAATCGATTTTTCAATGGGATATCCAGACCGGGCCGGTATATAAATGGGAATTGCCTAGTATTGTTATTATCATTGGGAGTGACATTACTAAGGTGGCTGTAAAAGTAACCAAGTGGACGGGCATAAGACACTGTTATCAGTAAACGGTAAGGATGCTGCTCTCAGCAGAACAGTTGCATAGTGTTGGGGGTGTTTAAAGTTAAAAATAACACAGCCACCCCTAGTATTCTTCATAGAGTTGCCGATCCAGTTGACCCTTCTGGTTGATAAAATTTGGTCAGAATAAGCAACTGGAAACCCACATTGCCTATGCAACCAGGAAACTGTTTTATTTTTTAAAGAGTCATGTGTTTCATGTTGGAACTGGGTCATGCAGGTTTCAACAGGCGGCACATTAGTTAGGACAACCACGTAAGGGGCACAATCTGGAGGAAGATTGATAAAACGCCTTCTCTTCACTTCTGTCCACCCTTCTTTGTTCTCAGCCACGGGAGTGGCCTTGTTTACCTAACAGATGCTAGTTGGGCTATCTAGTATGACTGTCTCATTGACACTATGCCTCCCCTCTACTGGGGTTTTTTACCTCTTTACTCACTCTAGTGCCCTTCTCGATGATCTTTAGGCTTTCCAACCAGGGTAATGTGAGAATGCAAAAGGCCTCCTAATCTGGTTACTTCAGCAGAAATCAGTTTTGCCACTAAGGATTTAATAATACTTTCTAGCTTAGCATTTATGATGCTAACCAATGGATCTAATTGCTCGGTGTTCAGTTTAGCAGTACCTTCCTTTTCCGTGGCATCCTCCTCTCTTACTATACTTTTGGGGGGGGTTTCAACTCTTTTTTTTAAATTCCGATTACCCCCACGTCTAATTGGTACTTTCCTACAGGCTCTAACTACTCTACGTGGCGGGGAAGCATGTACTGGTGTATTAGGGAAATCATGGAAATCATCCAGCACAGCCTGGCTGGACGCTACTAACACTGGAACCTCATTATGGTAGGTAGGTAGGTAAGTATACTTGTAAAGCGCACTGTTACTCCATCTCGGAGTGTCCTGGCGCTGTATACCGCTGGGGAACCCGTCCTGGCTTTCCCTGTGAGATGGTCCCTCCTGGGCACCTCCAAGGTGAAGCCAGGCATCCCCGGCGTTGATGGGGCCGTTGTGGAGATTAAGCAAGCTATTGCCCAGAGTTGCAGAGTGGGACCCATGGTTAGCGTAGGCAACTCGGCGAGAATTATCGAGTCCTCGGACATTGACCCAAGACCCTGCCGCGTCGGGAATTGAACCCTGGTCCCGGGCCCATCTCTGCTTCAGGGTCTGCCGCTTCTAACCAGTGAGCCACACTTCTATTAATAACATCCACATTTTCCACCTCACAGCTATCATCTAATGCAGATACGCCTAAAGAAGTAGACAGAGTCGGTGGACTACCACGGCCTAGTGATACTCGCCGATCATTGTTAATTTTCTTAACTACTTTAACTAGATAATTATCCAATGTGGCAGGCACTGGGTTTTTTTTCGCTAATTTTTGTTGTTTAGACATTATTAAGACTGCCAACAAGGCACACAATACAGTTTGAAAGAAAAACCGAAAGCTATCATGAATAATGCGATACAACACAAATATAACATATCAGAGTCTTTAAAATAATATATTTAAATGTCTCACAGATTGGGCAGAGAAGGCCCTAGATGTAAAGGCCAGGGTTTATGGCCCAGCCCAGCCACGACCTGCCCCGGACTGCCACAGACTGTCCCGCCCTTGTCCCGGGCTTCTCCCGCGATGCTCCCGCGTGCCACTCGCGGGGCGAGAGGCGTTCCACCTTTTTTAAGCGCCTCCGGGCGTGTTGGTGGCGTGGGTGATTAGCGCCACCCCCAGGGCAGCTGGGAAATGTAGTTTCGCTATAGCCGTTCCCCTCACGGCGTGGCGGCGATGGACAGTGCCGTTTCCCTCACGGCGTTACAGGAGTCGAGAGATGGCAGGTAAGGAATGCCGTTCCCCTAACGGCTCACGTCCTGCTCAAGCGCTGCCCCCAGGAGCTCAAGGCGCTCCGCCTTCTTTAAACGCCTCCGGGCGCGTTGGTGGCGTGGGTGATTAGCGCTACCCCCAGGGCAGCTAGGAAATGTAGTTTCGCTATAGCCGTTCCCCTCACGGCGTGGCGGTGATGGCGTGGCGGCGATGGACAGTGCCGTTTCCCTCACAGCGTTACAGGAGTCGAGAGATGCCAGGTAAGGAATGCCGTTCCCCTCACCGCTCACGTCCTGCTCAAGCGCTGTCCCCCCCAATGCCAGTAGCTCAAACTCTGGTAAATGAGAGAACTATTGCATTGCAAATGCTTATTAGAACTGGACGTCTGATCAGATGATGACTCGGAGTATGATTTTGTGTGGGCTGCCACTCTGGCCATTTAGAGTGCATGGCTTCCAGTGCCCTCTGAACACGACTTATTAGCTTAGCATCTTGGAGAACAAAGATGTGTTTTTTAGTCCTGTAGGTGTACGTTTTCTCTCGAAGGGAAAAGCGTCGGTTGATATTCATGGACAAAAAAAGCTTCGATTTTCTAGCTTAGTAGCGCCACTTTGAGGCGTGGACGTAGGATGGCCTACTAAAGATTAATCCCTCTGATAAAGATCTAACTGGAGCTCAGAGTACTAATGTTGGTGACCTCTGTTTGTACCATTGCTTCTTCAGGACTCTGGAGCAGGGAAAAGGTTCCTATTGATGAAACCACGCTCTCCACCCTTTCATCCTACTCTTCAGTGACGCCCTGATAATGTAATGCTTTTTCTACCACAGGCCTCATTCTTTGTCACTTGAATTCAGTGGCCCTAAACTTGTGGCTCTCTGATCGAGCACCTGTGGCACAGGCATACGTCACTGAATCGGTGAAGCATCAAGCACTCCAGTGAGCAAACTCCAAGAATGATTCATCTGACAAGCCTCCATTGTAAGCTCCCCTCTTTTATCCCAAATATTTCCCATTTTTGAACATAATTGAGCATTAAGAAAAAGAAATGGTAGGTGCATCTATAGAACTTTTTTTTTTTTTTAATTTATAATAATTTTTCCACTTTTTCTATGCTATCAGTCCGTCATGCATATGGCGGTTTGAGCCTCTCCTCCTGTGGAATGAGCTTGCACTTGAAGGGTAGTGCGTATGTGGGTGCTGCACAGTGGATTTGATTTAATACAAAGTATCTAACCTGTTTGGAATTAATCAGCAGAGCCGCTCTGCTTAGGAAATACAAGGCACTGAGTAAGTAGGATTAAATGATCTATATGTCTCTCAAACAGGGAAGTCTCCCGGTGGCTCTAATCACTGAAAGGTGCCGCAGCTGCAGGCAGTAGACCCATAGCCTGATAAGACGTATGGTGAATAAAAACTAGGCAGAGATAAAGGAGGCCCTTCCTTGGATCCTTCTCCCTAATGGGAGTGAAAATTAAATCGCAGCAGGTGCTCTAATGGAGGATGGATAAAAAGCCATTAGACTGTTCCCTTTTACATGACCTGAAGTACCAAATGACGCATGCAGAAGCTCTTGTCATTATCTTTGGATTAGAGCTTTGTCCTTACTTATAAAAGAAAATAATTTGTTTCATCCTGCTTAAAATCGACACTTTTTTTTTTTTTTTTTGCATTGGTTCAAAAGATAAATACGTGCAGAAGTACTGAAAGTTGATTCATATAATCTGCGATTTACGTACGCTTAGGCATTGACATTCTTGTGTACTCTAGACGAATGCAAGATGTGCTGTTGCCTTTAGTTGTGCTTAAAAATAGATCTAGCATTGCTCCAAAAGAACAGTATCCAGTCATCGTACAAAGGGTTGTGTTGATGCTGTTATAATTATATTGGCACAGAGGGTGGCATACCACTTCCTTTCCTTCGTAGGTGGTAATTTGTAATAGTATTATCTGGTGGTTGTCAGTCTGACAAAATGGAGAGAAACTAATTTGACAATATACTCTTGCATCAAACATGAAGTGGCATTGAGGACAGCCTCCATGGAAAGAATTAATTTGTTCAGATTGAATAGCGCAAGAAAACTTTTAAACAAAAAGAAGCCTCCATAGTTGATGCATGGTCTGCTTTTTTCATAGCTGCCCCTGTACTTTGGAATTACATGTTCCTACTCTGTCTAAAAGACTATCCAATGCACCTGCTGCAGTCCCTTTAATCTAGGTTTTCCAATGTTGAAAACCGTTGTCCCTTCCAGTCCGTAGTCATATCGCTACTTGAGTCCATAGCCCAGAACCTGCCACTGTTTGCTCACAGTCATAAGTTCCTAACTGTTGGGATAAGCTGGTTTATTCCCTCTCCTTCATCAGATACTGCTTTAGTAATATCTGTCATTCCTTTGCTCATGGAGCACCATCGCTACAAAAGCCTTCTGAAGTCGTTATTCTGTGTTCTTTACATTCTCTTTGGAATAATCTTGAGTTATATTGGGTACGTTCCTTCCCATCGCAGCCTCCTTTGGAAAGATACTAATAACTTTACCATGGGTGTTTTCCTCCTTGAGTTCTCAGAGTTTATCTGCTGTTCTCGCTTGCCCAAGACAGTGGTTCTTTCATAGAGCCTAAGGTGCCCTGGGCCCTTCTTAGCTTTACTCCTACAGAGGTGCAGCTACTTTCTGAACAGCTATGATCGTAATGAGACGGATGCCTTAGCTTACATGGGTAATTCCAACGTCAGAGTGTACAGGTGGCAGATGAACTATTTCAAGCTACTCTGCTTCGTTCTGAGAAGTCCTGCGCTTTATGGACCGAATGAGCCACACCATTTAAAACTATTTTTCAAATTTTTCATTGAAGAAAATGTCACAACAATCACCAGAAGAAAAAGAAACATTGCAAAGTCGTTATGTCTATATGTTCAGTCCTCACAACGTAAGTGCAATATAAAGAAAGCTCCCTCATATTTCGTAAATTGTTATCGATTGTACGTGGTCTTTCCCCCATATAATTTTACATTTCTTGGTGTGTAATTCGTAGCCTGTGATTGGGTTTCGCTTGTGAAAGTCAATCAATCAACGCTGTGCTCATAATAGTACTATTGGTCCATGGGTTGGGTAAAGTATCTGTGTATCCTGTGTGCTAGTTCAAGGTAAAGTTTACATATCACAAAATGTTAGGAAATCCCTCACACATCTACCCAGGTGGCATGCTTCATTATTGGGCTTCTCCATTCACCAAAAATGGTTCTGATGGCAAATACAACATTCAGAGGACGCACTTTTCAGTAGATACATGGTGGCGATCCCACTTTGACAAATGTGTCACTGTGTGGGTGGGGGGGGGGGGGGGGGGAGGGCTCCGGCACTCCTTTCATGTGGCATTCTATTCCCTGAGTTAGGTTTCGCCCATCAAAGCGAAAGCATTATTACTTAAAAAGTATTCTTTATGATTGGGCTGTATGATGCAAGCATGAATTGATGCATAAATGTATATGTAGGGATCCGGGTCCTATTAAATGCCACAGACCCATTTGGTGCCACTTGGCAGAACCGTGTTGACCACGGTAGTGCAGGAGCACTATTCCTCCTTGATCTTCCTACACAATGCTCTTCAATAAAAGTATTTTTCAATCAAAGAGTACCTTATTTTCAGAGATATCTGAAGATTTTTAAATTGCACTTTTTAGGATCCGGGATTTTTTTCCTATCCACAGGAGAGCTCTAAAGTGCTTTCTTTAACTGAGAAAGCCTAATCTGATAGAGACATCTAGCCGCAGATTCCTTAACTTAGAATATCCCCAGGCGTCCGACTGGTCCGGAAAATCATGCGCAGCAGCACCTCTGCGTGCCAGGGGGCGCCGCCATACGGCTCTGCCCTGATGTCATCCATGGACGTGACTTCAGCGGAGCATATATGCCCGCGCGCCATCAGTTTTCTTCTTTTCTGTGTCACGACGCGTATCCTGGAAAGCAGCAGTTCCTGGCCTTGTTTTGGGCCCTCTCGGCACCGTTGGTGTCGTACCGGAACAGTGTGCAATGCCCTCTGGGTTCAAAGCTTGTAAGGCCTGTGTACATCGGATGTCTGACACTGACCCACACCTTATTTGCATGTGGTGCCTTGGTGTGCACCACGATTCTAAACAATGCGGCGACTGTCAGCAGATGAAGCCGAAGTCCCTACGGGAACGCCGTATGAAGTTGGACGCATGGCTGTCCGGCCCAGCTTCTTCTCGTCGCCGCTCTCCCTCTCCAGAGGGAGCTCGTTCCCAAGCCCGCTCCCGCAACTGGCGCCCTAAAAAGAGGTAAGCTTAGCCACAAGCGTCCAGTCAGGTCTACCTCTCATAGGCGTGCCGCTGGCGCCCATTCCTCTCGTAAGGGGTCAGCTGCGGCGCCCGGAGTTCACCTCCTCCATACCCTCCTTTTCCAGGGGTTGGAGCGTTGCGCAACCAAATGGAGGCCTACTCTCGGGATCTTCAGGCCTACTTTGAATCCCCCTCACTCCTTGGTGCGCCTTCGGGCCCCACAGAGGCGGAGGGTACTCAGGCCGGGCCCTCATTGGCGGATCCTTCCCCGACCTGGGTTGTGTGCTCCGACTCCGGAGCCGAGGCGACGACGTTGGGCCGTGGCCCAGACCGTCCTGGTCGCTGTAGCACACTCCGCCAGTCAGCGCATAGCCCTGGGCGGCTTCCTGCGTGGACGGCGGGAGTGGCGGCGGCAGGCTCAACGCCAGGCTCACTCCGCCAGTCAATGCATAGCCCTGTGCGGCTTCCTGCGCGGACGGTGGAAGCCGCGTCTGCGATGCCGTGCTCGGAGCCGTCTGTCCCAATGACGGCCTCAACGTCCAAATCCACACCCAGCTCTAAGCCTGATCCCACGACTGGGGCAATGCATCATCCGACATCGAGGTGGCATCTCTCGTGGAGGCCGTCTGTGTCCAGTCGACTCAGACATAGCTACGCATCCATCGCCGCCGGTGTTCGTCCGTTCATCAACACCGTCGTCCATGCCTCGGGTTGACCTCCCTCCGGATTCCTCGTTTGTGTCTCCTCAGCGGGGTTGGGTGACTCCGGTATCCGCTATGGTCTATTTTGGAGGCTGCTGCTGCGTCTCCTGGTCGGGAGCCATTGGTGCTGGTCCCTAGTGTGGCATGGCCTTCGGGTCGTTCCCCAGTCCCGCTCTTTAAGGCAACTTGGAGAATAAGCCTCCAACAGTCTCCTACAGACTGCCTCTTATCCCCTCCTAAGGTGACTACTGAGCTAGGGGCCGCCTATGCGAGGACTATCAACTGGGCAGCTGCTTTCAGCCTCCTCTGGTACCCCTCATCCCCGATCCCTTAATGGTTCTGCTCCATCTCAAGCCCTTTACCGTGGAGTCCTTTCTACCCCTTGGGGGTGCTTTATTAGAAGCTGTGTGTGGCGCATGGGCACCGCCCTCTTCCAGAGTCCCTGTTGATCCCGCCATTGCTGGTAGGCACCGTCCCGCCCCGGGAATCCACTTTGCCTGTCCCGCCACCCTACTGCTCAGGGCCTGTAATTCAGGTGGCTTTTGGGTTGCAGGACTCTTCTACTTTGCCCTTGTTTCCTCCCACCCGGGAATCCAGGTGGCTGGATGCGTGTGTAAGACAACTGTTTGCTTCTTCTAGCACGGCTATCCATGCTTTAAACACTACATGCGCGTTTGCACGTGCATCCTCTGCACTCTGGGACTCCGTGGCTAACCTTCTTCCTTCCCTTCCGGAGGAATTGCTCCCGGAGTTACTCAATCTTGTCCTTCACGGAAAGGAAATGGCTCATTTTGCAATACGCTGCTCCCTGGATACCACAGACTCTGTGGGCCGTGCTTTTGCACGGTCGGTGGCTTTGAGCCATCATGCCTGGAGATGCGTGACAGTCGCTACCCTGATAATATTCGGGAGAGCCTCCAAGACATGCCGATTAATGGAATAGAACTTTTTGGGTCCCAGGCTGACTCGGCGATCTCCAGGCTTCTGTCGGGGCTACCGTAATGCCGATTAATGGAATAGAACTTTTTGGGTCCCAGGCTGACTCGGCGATCTCCAGGCTTCTGTCAGGGCTACCGTATTCTGCTGTGCCACTGACTGATTGACTTTTCTTCTTAGTTGCGGTCTTCCTTTACTGACCAGTTTTTATCAGAGGCAGGTTTGTGCCTCTGTATTGTCTGTATAGCCGTATGGCTCGGTTGTTTTTGTTTGCAAGTCCTGTGACTGTCTGTTTTGCCAAGAGGACCCCCTCCTTGCCAGGGGTTGACCCCTGCCCTATGTGGGGTATTGGCTGGTAGCAGGTGTCTGCCAGTGCCTTCGTACGCTCCTATGGAGTTTTCATTATGGGTATCCCTGTGGGACTCGTATACCTCCTTTTACTGCATTCCGCAGGGTCGCATCGCTCTATTGTCTGTAGTGTTTAGACTCCGGGTCTGGGTCTATGCTGTGTGGCATCTACCTCGCATGGCCTGGCATCCTGCTTTTGTCCTATGGTCCGTCTTTTGTTGCCAGCCCCTTCTGGGTTGTTCTCCCAGGTGGGGAGTTGCTGTGGACCTCTCTGTTGTAGGTTGTTATGGCCTTTGGCTTATTCCCCAACAGTTTTCTCCACATCTCTGCTGCTTTCGCACAGGGATTTCTACGTTTTTTTTTTTTTTTTGCAGAGTTTTATATAGCGCGAACTAGACCCGAACCGAATCAGGTATCAGAGCGCTTTACATATTTTTCCCAGTTACGTTAGATTTCTACGTTTCCGGCGTTTCCAGTTACTTTCATTTTTTAGGCACACGTTACACTGGCATTCTTAAATGTGGCAGACTCGTAGCGACTGTACTCCTTGAACCCCGCTCTTCCTGGCGTCTAGGACCCGTGAGTTGGTCCTAAGTACTCCCTTGTTAGGCTCGTCTTTTCTTCTAAATTGTCCTGCGAGGGGACTGTTCTCTCTCTTCCGGACTGATGGCAAACGTTGCTTATAGCCTGGACTTGTTCCACTTTCTGTATAATTGCGGGTACTTTGAGTGTACCCTAGTGCCTGGGTTTGGCTGGGTTTCAGCATCTCTTGAGGCTGTTTCTTCTTCATGGTTTGGGCGGCCCGTTGCCTTCTTGCTATTGGGCGCATCTCAGCTTTTTCTGTTGTCTTGCTTCCTGGTGTTCCTCTTGCCATGTATGAGCGACTTTCGGACTGTGTATGGGCATCCTTTCAATGCTCTTCACACGTCTGACTGGCAAGGGTCTTGCGCAGTACTCTTCCTCTGTGTTACATGTGGGGGGCGCTACGCGTTCCCTCCCCCATACCACTTAACCAGTCCTTTGGGTTGGCTTTGTCTACTGCTGCATCCTGTGGTTCTTTCACGCCAGTATGGATGGAATGATTCACCTTCCATTGTTGAAGTTGAATGACTCTGTAGTGCCTGCTGCCCTGCTGGAATTATGGTTCCCTACTGTGTGATGCTGGGTCGATTAGTAGTAGCTTGTATCTTTTGAAAATGTTCCATACAACCAGCATATCTCTGGTCTTCTTACCCTCTCTCCCTGAGAAACGGAAAACTATCAGTGCTTGACCCTACATCATACCCCTGACTGAACACACACTTGTTCTGTGTTAGCAGATCAGACAGGTACTCAGAAACAATCATATGGCATGCCACATTCAGACTTTCACCTGCCACAAATCAGACTTTTACGTGCCTTTCAGAATACAGTAGTGCCTCTTTAAGAGCAGATTTTTCCCTCCCCGCCTCAACCACAACCTCTCAGAAACATATTAACCTCCCATGAGGTGCTGTGGACGAGTAACCAACCCATCTAACCACCACCGTTTCTTTTAACAAAATCCCTCTCCTAACCAATTAACCATTTATACAGGATCACAGATATCTTTAATCACTTTTCTCGACTGCCACTACCCAGACAGTCTCACTCCTGGTGGAGGATGGTTAATCCCCTGGAGAACCGAATCCTCAAGTGATGATAGCCCAATGATGATACTAGCCACCATACCACACTAGTAGAGAAAAAATATATACCGCGTACTGTAAATGTCTGATTGAGGGTCTCCGATACAATTTTCTTGAGACTGGATTGTTGACACAAGTGATTCATTCTGCTTTGATTATAAGACTGTTACTTTGGAGGCTGAATAAATCTGTTTCTAACTCCCTCTTATCTTTTGCAGCACTAAATTAATACATAATTTGCCCACTTCACCAAAAACTGAGTTAACTGGGCAATCTGTTTTTTATGTGAAATTGCTTATTCTTTCTTAATATTTATTTATGGTATTTGTACATATACATACAATACAAAAGGGAGTTGGTATATGGGTTGCCTGTGAGGATACAGGGTAAGTGGTACATGGTAAGCAGTTCGGTTGGCAGCCCCTCCGCTTGTTATACAGTGGTGGTAGGAGAAGGATAGAGGATCAGAAGAGAAAGTGAGAATAAGTGTAGGAGAAAGGTAGTACAGAAGCAAGACCGATACTATCTGGCAAACATTACGGAGGTTGCGCATAGTTCAGTGGTTCACAGTTCGTTCAGTCCTTATGGTTTTATGGTAGGTCATCTGGGGCCAGGGTTCTGTCCAGGGTTTCCCATGGGTTCCTGGAGGAGGCTTTCCAGGGAGAGTAGCTTAATGCCAGGGTGTCCGCCCCTCTTAGGTAGGTGATCCAACTGAGCCACCCTCTGTATGACGTTTTAGTGGCATCCTTCCAGTTCGTAAGTACTAGCTTGACTGCAGCAGTTAGTAGTAGGCCCATTAGCTCTCTTTCTCCCTCTGAGGGGAGGTCGGTTCAGATGAACGCCGTAGTGAGTGAGGCAAAGTCTTATTATTTTACAGTTGAGTGATTTGTCTATGAAGTCAAATACCTCCTCCCAAAACTTTTTGAGTATCGGGCACAGAAAGATGAGGTGTTCTAGGCCTCCCTTGCCTGTGTTGCAGTTCCAGCATGTAGGGTTGTCTCTGAGGTAGTTTGTGTAGTCGGTCTGGGGTCCAGAATGTTTTGTGTAGTAGCCAAAGTTTAGTCTGAGCCAGTACTGGGGTGATCTTATTGCGGGTGGCTGAGGCCCATATTGTGTTCCACTTCCCATCACTTAAGGGGGGGCTGTGTGCGGCTGTCCCAGTTTTCTTTCGTTTTGTTGTTAATTTTTGATTTTTGTGGGCTGAGGGTTTTATATAGGAGTGAAGCTTGGTGTCCCAGTTTGTTTATACTGGTTACGTATTGGAAGATTGATGGGAGGGTGTTTTGGTATTTTGGCCTTTGTTATTGCTGTTTTAATCTTTAGGAATCTGTAAAGACCAATGTCTTCCAGTTGGTGGGCAGCTTTCAGTTCTGCGAACGTCAATGGTGAGGAGCCAGTTTCTAGCTGAGATGGGTGCGAGATGCCCTTTTCTATCCAGGTGTTGAAATTGAGACTTTTCCCCTTGTACTTTATGGTGCTATTGGCCCATAGAGATTCCGATTTGGATCCCTTGATGCTTACCTCCATATTTTTTTTGTCTAGTTTTCGAAGGGCTATCTTGGTGTTTTTCAGTATTGTGTAGTTTGCAAGTGAGTGTGCATTGGCCGTTAGTAGGGCTAGTGGGTCTAGGTTGTTCAGTATCGCCTTTTCTAGTTGTAGCCACACTGGTGAGTATCTTGGTGTTTGCTCGATCCATTGTGTGCCTTGTTTGGCCAGAAAAGCCAGTTGAAAGACTTTAAAGTCAGCTAGGTTCACCCCTCCTTGATTTTTAGGTCTTCTAAGTTTCTTTAGGCTTATCCTTGCTTTTTTATCTCGCCATAGGAATTTGGTGCACATTTTATCTAATTTCTGATGGAACTAGTCTGTTAAGAAGATTGGTAGCATGCTTGTAAGGTAGTTTACTAGGAGAGTGATAAACATTTTTATTGTTTAGATTCTTCCCCACCATGTCATAAACGTAGGTAACCAGGCTTCCAGCTGTTTCCTGATTTTGTCTAGTAGGAGTTTCTCATTGGGTCTTAAAGTGGAGACCAGGTCTAAGCCAAAATAGATACCGAGATACTTGATGTGTTTTATCTGCCACGTGAGTCCCAAGCTTCCCAGCACTTCCTTCGAGCAGTGAATGTTTAGTGGTTTACACTCTAACTTATCATTATTCAGTTTGTACCCTGATAGTTCGGCATATTCACTGATTGTGGACATGAGTGCTTCTATTGAGGTCTTTGGTTGTGTCATTATCAGTATGTCATCGGCATAAGCCGCTACCTTTACTGTTGTTCGGTTGATAACCACCCCCTTTATGTTCTCATTGAGTTTTATATCTTGGATTAGTGGCTCTAGGGCTAGGAGGAAGAGCGCCGGTGAGAGCGGGCACCCTTGTCTTGTCTTGTTCCTTGTTGGAGTGTGAACGGTTCTGAGAGCGAGCCATTTATCGTGATATTCGCAGTTGGGTTTTGGTACAGGGACATTGCCATCTTGATGTACTCCTCTCCTAGGTTATATGTGTGCATACATTGCTCTAGGAAGGCCCATGATACTTTATCGAAGGCTTTCTCTGCGTCTAGTGCGATGGCTACCGCTTGGGATGGGCTCTCAGAGGTTTGTTCTAGAACGTGGCATAGAACGTGGCGTGTTGTTGCTGGCCATTCTGCCACGCATGAAGCCTACCTGGGTGTTGCTTATCAGTTTGGGCAATATTTTGTTCAGTCTTACAGCTAGGATCTTTGTGTAGATTTTGCAATACACATTGATAAGTGAAATTGGCCTGTAATTTTTCGGTAGCTGGGGGTCTTTACCTTCTTTAGGTATTACTGTTATTGTCGCTTCTGTCATGGATGTGGGTTTCTTCCCCGCGGTAGCTGTTTGGTTAAAGACCCTTTTCATGGTCGGGGCCAGTTGGGGTAGGAAGGTTTTGTAGAAGTCTGCCGTGTAGCCGCCTGGGCCCGGGGGCTTTGTTCTTGTTTAGCGACTTGACTGCCATTTCTATTTCCGTGTCGCTGATCTCTAGTCCTCGATTAGTGCTGTCTGTGTGATCTAGTTTCGGTACGCCAAGTCTTTCTTGATATTTTTTGCATCTCTCCTTGTCTAACTTCTTGTCATTCCTATATAGATCCGAGTAAAATCATCTGAATGTTCTAAGTATGTCTCTGTGTTTAGTGTGTGTTATGTTGTTGGTGATCGACGAGATAGATATCTGGTTGCGCGTGTGGTATGATGCTAGGAGTTTCCCTGCTCTGTTGGATTTGCATAGGTTTAGGGCTTTGCATTTGTTGAATCACAACCCTGCTCTCTGCTGATGATTTTGTTGTACTCATACTTGCGATTTGTTAGGTTATGTAGGACCGTGTTGTCGCGTTTGTCGTTTATGAGCTCGGTCTCTGTTTTTTATTTCTCCCTCCAGTACTGTTAGTCTTAGGTTCGACCTCTTATTGAGTCTAGCAGAGATGTCTATTAAGTTCCCTCTGATTGTGGCTTTTAGTGCGTCCCACAATGTGTTTGTACTGACTTCATCAGTATCGTTATTGGCTATGTATTCAGCGAGGGCTTCCTCAACTTCTTTTTTGTGGCTAGGGTCTGTGACGGTGTTACTTCTGAATAGCCATCTTCTGGGGGTTGCCTCGTTGTGGTATCCCGACAGTTTTAGGCTGATTGCAGAATGGTCTGAGACTAGTCTTGGTTCTTAGATATAAAAAAAAGTATTTGCCGCTCAAAAGCCAAAGCAGAGCATTTTAATTAGGAAGTGCAAATTAGTCCTCGCCCACGACGAGGAAGACTTGTTAGTGGAGACAAAACTAAAAGGTTGGTTCAGTGCCTCCCTATACTCCGCAGTATTCCCAAGTCCTCCTTAAAGAACTTCGAGGACTGGATCAAGACTAGAGTCATGACACCCATGGCCAAAAAGAAGTTTAAAGCCCAGACAACCCATTGTACATAAGGGGCCTGGACTGGCCGGACTCACTAGTGGCTCATACCACTAGATAAGGGCCTCAGTCCAAGGCCTTAGAGGATTGATGTGGCTGGCAAGTGTGTGGCGGTGGGGGCGATTTTACAGTGGAGATTTGTCAGTTCACTGGGAATGCTCTTCAGGTACGACTGCCATCACTTGGCCGAGATGGAGAAGCTAGTCATACACCTCCCCGAGACCCATTGTAAGAAGGGCCAGGAACTGTTGGCAAAAGTCAAGATCATTTAGAATACCAATATCAGATGTGCATTTCACTCGCATGAAATGAACAGCAGTGGCCTTCTGCAGAGTCAACCAGGGTCATCAGCTTGAAGCCAGAGATGCAGCAGTCTCATCTCAGTGCGCCTTTCGATGATGAGCATCTGTTCGACCCTACAGGTGGATTCAGAGCTAGAAAAGGCACCATTGTGATAAGTGCCTTGCATATTTCAACATCTAGGTCTATGTATTTCAAACAGCAGCCCTTTCATGACCTGCAGGCACTCGAGTCCAACGGCAGGGGTGGCTATCCATGTTAGTGGTAGAGGCAAAGAGAGAGGGGGCCTCAACAGGGGTGCCTCTCCTTCTAAGCAGTCTTTCCCCGATCAGTTAACATGTAGTGAGGGAAGACTAAGGATCTTCCTCCCTTAATGTGACAAATGGGTGCTGTCAGTGGTAAAGTAGAGATACTGTCCAGAGTTCCACACCATGAATCAAAATATACCGCCTTGCTGTCACATCCTCAGTTACCGCCATCTGTGACTGCTAAAGGAGGGAGTGCCGTTGGGCCAAAGGGCCATTGCATTGGTGCCCCCACTCCTAGACCTCAGGCTAATAAACCACCACATCCTATGGAAGCACTTCAAAATGAGTACCATCAACCTCATCTGGCTGATTTTAAAAAGAGGACTGCATTGTGCCCCTCTACCTCAAGAACTCCTCCTTGCAATCCATCTGGCTCACCAACTTTATGTGGACCTTATCGTAAGTGTGCAACACTACCATTTCAAACTTCTTACCTTCGGCATCACTACTGCTCAGAGGATCTTTATCAAATGCTATGTGATAGTTGCTGTGCACCTATGCAGAAATGTCATTCACGTCTTTCCTTATCTAGACGGCTAGCTGATAAAGCGCATCAGCATGAGCCAATGCCTAGCACACACTTGGGTCACCCTCTGTTACATAGACTGTTTTTCACCATCACTGCCAAAAAATCCCACCTCCAACCCTAACGAGTTCATCTTTTCCAGACCTCAAAGTTTTTTTAGAATTGTTACTAGACCTGCAAGTCTAGTGACTTAAATAATCTTCTCGACCTAGTTGGAATGCTCTTGACCCATAAACAGGTTTTATATGATGTGATTGTGGGCACATATTTTAATTTTCTCAGCCAGCATTTTCTTCATTATCACGTATGAGAGCACTTTCAAATATGGGCGTTCAGCATGTCTGCTGCACAAAAAACTATTTTATATGATTTCAATATACCATGCTTTTGCTTTATATATATATATATATATATATATATATATATATATATATATATATTACAAATCTAGCCACATATAGGATACATATGTCCCCTGATTTGCCTCTTAGTTCTTTAACAGCATTGTCATCAGGGCGGGGGAAGTTATGTTCCTCTAATCATGTTTAAAATCTTTTAATAAATGCATAACTAAAGTATGAAGTGGTAGCACACTTGCATTCAGTAGATTTTACATTGAAGTGGCCACAAAATGTCCTACTGACATGGTTTTACTGATAAAAGTACATAGTGTTCCAACAATGTTTGGAAATCAAAGCTCTGCACATACGTGTCATTTGCACACCACCAAGTTAAGTGTTCTGAATTGTTTTAATCCTATTTAAATCTTTGTTTAGATCACACGAATCCCCCCCCCCCCCCCCCCTCCAAAAAAAATGTGCTTTCATAATTTCTGTACTATTTGTACTATCCACTTACAGGCTTATTTTAAATGTTATGTGTTAGAAAAAACCTGACATATTCAGACTGCCAAAAGCCTCTAAATGTAGTAAGAGAATGAAAAATAAACTCCATTTTCCAATCAGCAATTAGTAAAAAGACAAACTGACATTTGACCTCTTTCCTTGAACAGACTGCAAATGTATCAAGATAAAAACAAGATTTAATGGCATCTTTATTACTCGTTCACTTTCTGAATGAACAGAAGAACTCTTGTTTCTTTCCAGCTTACGTTCACTCCCCAGAACTGACTAGTAGGTTTTAAAAATAGCTCGACCTGATAAAATCTGACTCGCAATTGCTATTGTGCGAGTAGATTTTTCTAGGCCTTTTTCCACGGTCTTTCCTAAATAAACACAGTTACAGGGAACTCCCACCCCAGTCAAGAAAGGGTGATGGCATTCCCAAAGCTGCTGTCTCTCTTTCAGATGCAACATTCCTCTTACGGTAAGACTGTAAGGAGACTGTTGGGGATAATGGCTTCAAGAATTGCAACAGTATTGCATTCAAGATTGCGTATGCACCCTGTGCAGAAGAGTCTAGGGAGGGAAAGGTCACAAACTGATCTCACTGGGGAGATCTAGTTTTGGTACAGGCAAGGATTTGGCACACTTTTCTATGGGGGCACCCATACCCAGATCTCCTCTTGGATTGATCGTGCACCCAAATAACACATTTTCGCTCTGGGTCCAGCAGTTTCACGCTTTGATGGGTCAGCACTGGTTATTGCTAAGACTACTGCTGGTACTTTTCTTTCATGGTGCATTGTTTAAGCACACCGAGTTGCCTGATAGAACAGGGCCTACATACAACATGGCACATCTCTTTGTGACTTTACTAGTTTCAGCATGGAGACAGATGGTCATGTGACAAACCCCATAAGCTGACAGTGTGTGGTGTTTGTACGCTGTCATGAGGCCTGTCATTGGTTTGTCTGGCTTCCAGTCGAAGGATCTTGAGATAAGTATTGATGCCTTCTTTAACATGCACAAATCCCCTGATTAAGGTACTGGGCGTGTCACCTCTGATAGCTGCTTCAAGGGTACTGGTTGCTCACAGCACCAGCCCTGGGTTGCGTCCCCCACCCATCCATCCGCCCCTTCCCTGGATTGTGTTCCCCTCACCCATCTGCCCCTTCCCTGGGTTGCGTCCCCCCTCACCCATCTGCCCCTTCCCTGGGTTGCGTCCCCCTCACCCATCTGCCCCTTCCCTGGGTTGCGTCCCCCTCACCCATCTGCCCCTTCCCTGGGTTGCGTCCCCCTCACCCATCTGCCCCTTCCCTGGGTTGCGTCCCCCTCACCCATCTGCCCCTTCCCTGGGTTGCGTCCCCCTCACCCATCTGCCCCTTCCCTGGGTTGCGTCCCCCTCACCCATCTGCCCCTTCCCTGGGTCGCTTCTTGACCACCCCCACCCTCCACTCACCCCTTCTGTGTTGCTTCTCTTGACTCCAGAAATCCACTGTATGCCACACAGTTCACTCCACTGGACTTAACGTCACTGCGCGCCTCACAATTTCATACCACTCCAACATACACAATGCCATGCACACCATCCATGCCATTAACTGCTACTCCAACAAAGGCAATAAGCTTCATATACAGGTGAGACCCATTGGTTTTTCCCAATGCTTGTTTTTTATGCAGTTATGAATTTGCCTTACTTTCCACTTAATCTACCATCTACTGCTTAATATAAAGTAAAAAATGCACATAAGGTGGCTTCTTGCAAGGTGAGGCGCTTTAAGAAAGATAACTAGTAATTCAGCTGTTGATTACTGCTTTCAGTCAGACATGAAAGATGTGATCATTTTTTTACCAGTTCTGTTAATATTCCGAAAAAAATTGACTAATGTATGGGCTTTTGTGTACCGAAGAAAACAAACATCTTGCATATTTAAATGTACTTCAAAGAGGACACAAGGAATGTCAACTTCATTAACGAGAAATTCTTCCTCTCGCTATTCATGCAAATGCATGCTTCCGTAAGCTACAGTTCTGATAGCATCTATGTTTCAGGGAGGACATGGAGCCTCGAAAAATCCCAAATGTTTAACTAGGCAAAGGTCTGACTGCAAATTTCTCTGTTTTGCACAAGTAATTTTACTCGGGAAGCTACAACGAACATAGCTAATAAAATGGCGTACCTTTGCAGCCGTGAAAGAGAAAATCGTTGTTGGAAAGCCTTTCAAAAAGTATCTGTTTTAAATGCATGGTTGCCTTTCTTACGAACCCTACATATGTTCTTTGATGTTTGGGTCACTTTTATATTAAAGTGTAGTAAAATGTAAAAGTAGCAAGATGTCCCTGACACAAAATGCGCTAGATAGTTTATTTTCCATTTTCTGAAACATTTACCAGCCGTTTGGTGTATAATTTAATCTGCTCTGCTGCATAATTTGTGCATAATTTGATTATATTTGCCTCATAATTCCATTGGCTCCCATGATCCTGCACTGTGCTGTCGACCCTTCAGAGAACCATTGTAAATGCTGAATTGTGGTCGTTATTTTAGAATTGCGAACCCCATGTCAAAGCTTCTTCCGTGGCTGCCGAGTAGGAGCCTCCGTAGGAGCTCCCTGTTTGGGGATTACCTTTTTGGTAGTTATCCCTGTTTAAACCGCCCCCCACCGGGGCGCCACCTAGATCCCACTGCACAACGCTACCATTGCACACCTATGAATATGATACATTGGATCCTCTTCTCACCTAATGAGCTGATCTCCCTGATGACCAAGGCACCCAGCTACCCTGCATGGACTGCCAGGAAAACGTCCTGTCCATCACTACACACTTGGGACTCCTAAATCCGCTCCGGAGCTTGCTGGGGACGTGATGCTGTGATCAGTGCAGAAAGTGTAGGTGATCACCTGGGGGCATGGTGAAACCGACTGTTTAGCGCCAGCAGCCCCGGGCAGAAAAAATGGTCACTCACCCGCGCAGTGCAATGGTAGCGGACCCGGCGGTCAATCCATCACTCTCCTCGGACTACAAAGCTGCCATCCTCGAATTCCATCCTCGGTGCAGGAAAGTACACCGTGCACACAGCAGGCTAGACCGGGAGGTCCGCTGCGCATCACCCCGCATGTGCATCAAATCCCAGCGGGATTCCAAAAATAACCGAAGCGGATCGCGCCCACTGCCCGCCTACTCCAGAAGTTCGACCACGGAAAAAAGAAGAGACACAACATTAACACTCATTAGGAGAGGCGACAAAGAGCTCCTGAAGTCAGGCGCTTGACTTTAAAATGGCGCCTGACGGTGACGAGGACTGCCTGAACCAGGAAGCTTCCCAACACGCCCTGGGCTCCGAATGCCACAAAGGCTGAAAAAAAGAGAATGTACTGAGCCGCATCTGAAGTGCCCTGTCCCCGCAACCACTGGGTGAGTCATGAAGTGCTTTGCTGCGCAGGACTGAAACCTGAGGGAGCAGTGCCTGCATTCCACATTCTTTCAAATGTCCACGATGTCCCACACCCAGACACATATTGGGATCGACCCGAGAGTGAAGCCTCGACTGACTCTCTCAGCATATGAGAGCCTCCTATGAGGAATATACATAATAGGTGGCCATTCTCCTTTGTCTCTCTCTGCCCTGCTCAACTCCATGCAAAAACCGAAAGAGAACTGATCGAAGAGCCCCAAAATAATAATAAAAAGAGGACTGACCGAACCCCAGCAGTGGCCATCTTGGCATGGGCGTTCAACCAAATTTCCCTCCCATTCTATTCAGCTGAAAGAGATCCAATAACCCCCACTGCGTACTAGGATGGCACAGTATCTACTGGAAATATTTTTCAATCTTCTATGGCCATATTGCTGAGCAATTCTAGAAAGGCAAGGCATCATCTGTTCTAATGACGCCAATCAAGTCTTCCACACCCCTAGGTCCAACAACAACGGCGCTATAGTGCACGATAGTGCCCCCTCACCCCGCCCACAGCAGCAGTAATTAGGCCACCCTGTGAATAACTCCTAACTTTACCCTCATTTGAGTCTCTGCAGGCTGCTTCCGGGTGCTCCCCTTCCTGCCCACAGTCATCTGGCACTTCTCTTCATCATATCTAGTAGGAATCTCCAAGCCTGCTCCCTCCCTAATCGATCTCCACACGGCTCCTCCCCGACCCCCCCCCACCGGCACATACCTCTCCAGACAATGCAGAGCGCAACAAGGTACTGCTTACCCTGACATATCGATCCCACTAGACCACCGCACCAACTCTCACCCCCCCGACCTCTCTCCAACCTGAAACCCCAAGGCCCCCACTCCTTCTCCATCATCTACCCTCCCAACATCACAGCTAACGCCACCAAAATCTTCAAACATAATCTACTCAAGTGACACCCTGAAACACTCATAGCCGACCTCTACCACAACTCCTCCAAAGGCAAGACTAAAACAGACCTTATCTTCTACACCACCCACCAAACCAAATGGAGAAATAAACTAGCTAACCACCTGCGAGTTAACAAAACCGCCAACATCCCCCACGGCCAAAGACTAAGTATTTCCAAATCTCCCCCATTCTCAATTAACGTCACCATAACTGTATACAGAAATGGCCCAAGCCAACGACTTCAACCTACACCATTTTGAACTCTCCTTCCCCAAGCTGCGAAACAACATCCTGACCCCACCCCTCCCGAACTCGACTCCCAGACCTCTACCCAAGAAAGATCGGACACAAATCCCACCCCAAGCCCTCCACTACCTAACTCTGCAGACTCGCCCCCATCCCCCAGGCCTGATTGCCCTCCACCCCCACTCCCATCCCCCAACCACATCTCCCACCCCAAAAACCAGCACCTTGCCCCACTCCCTCAGCCCTCTAAAAGCACCATCCCCAGTCCCCCTACCCACACTATCTCGAGCACCCGTCTAACCTACACCCAACCCTCAGACGAAACTACACAAGCTCTCTCTCGAAACACCCTTCACAATCCCCCCCACCACCTATCGGTAGACACACGCCTCTCCACTTCCCCTAACCCTTCCAACCCCAGACCCCCCTGTCCCAACCTACACCCTCAACCTAACCTGCCACCTAACCCCCTCCCATTCCCCCTACCCCAACAACCCTCAAAGCCCCTGTGGCAACCAACAGCCCTAATCGGATATGCCTCCCAAACCCACTCCTCCCCATAACCCTGAGACAATGTAGGTAATAAATTAGCGCCTCACACGCATAGAAAAACAACTCCATTCCCTCTTACCCCGACTCACCTCTCAACCATAACTGAAAACCTGTCCCTATTACACAGCCAATTCAACACCATCACCCAGGCCGTCAACAAAATCCTTCTCAACACCTCTACGCCCTCCTTCCCCTCCAAACATGTAATACTCCCCTCCCTCTTAAACATCAGTGAGCCACCACAACAGCCTAATCTCCAGACGTCCAGCTGGAGCTCCTCCCCTCGTAACACCCAATCCCTCAGACCAAAAAGAACGATCCCTGATATGTCTCAGAGAGAGGCTATGACACTAGCTAAAACCTATGACCCCAGAGAAACCCAAACCCCCCTTCCAACATCCCAGTAATCACCGGTATAGGTAGCGACAACAACCAACCTAGGCCCACTAAACGTCCCTCCCAACGCACAACCTTCCCCCCCCAGTTCCCCCCTCCTCCCAAACCCATTCCAACAGTGACATGGTAAACTGCATGCTTATAAACTGCAGATCCGCAGCTAAGCATGCAATAGAGCTGGCTGATGCCATACTGAGTAACAACACTGACGTTGCGTTCCTCACCGAAACCTGGCTCAATGAAACATCTTACCCGCTCCTTGACCTCCTAGTCCCCCCGGCTTCTCCATCATTAAAAAAGACAGAATAGACCAAAGTGGCGACATTGCCATTATCCATAAGAACAACATCAATATAGTTGAACTCAAAACACACTCCTTCGAATACCTAAACACAATCATAACACGTCCAAACAACAAAGTAACAAAGTGCCATCTCATCTACCACCCCCAGGAAATTCTCCGGCTTTCAGTGATCAAATATCGGACATACTAACTCAGTACTCCCTAGCAAACTCCGACAACATCATCCTGGGTGACTTCAACCTCCAGAGGAACAATGAAAATGACACTGTTATACAGTCCCTAAATGAACTCCTTCTCACAAATGAGCTCACCCAACACTGCAAGGGTCAAACCCACAACAAGGGCTGTACCTCAATTCACCCACCAATGGACCAGAAATTTCAAAGATATCCCCCCCCCTGCCCTTCAAGAAACCATGACATCACTACTCCCAACCTGTACAGACAACCTCAACACAGTTGAGCTCACTACACTGTACAACAGAACAATGACAACTGGCCTTGACCATCTAGCCCCCCATAAACCTAAGAGAGTCAGAGACATCCCCTCCCGAGCCAGGTTCAATAATGACCTTAACTCCGAACGAAGAAAACTAAGAGCCACTGAAAGACTCTGGAGAGGGAACCCATCCACAATCAACCTATCCCAACTAAGGAAAGAACGCAGTAACTACAAAAAACACATAATCGAGGAGAAAGCCTCCTTCCGGAACGCACTAGACCAAGCCAAAAAACGCCCCAAAGAACTTTTCAACATCATCCAGAAACAGACCTTCAAGCCCACCAAAGCTAAACCCCCTGCCTCCAAACTTCAGTGTAACAACCTGGCCAAATTCTTCGATGACAAAATCTCCAATTTCGAGCTCTCCACCACCCTCAATCCCAACACGGCAAATCCTCACC
This sequence comes from Lissotriton helveticus, assembly GCF_964261635.1. Taxonomy (NCBI): domain Eukaryota; kingdom Metazoa; phylum Chordata; class Amphibia; order Caudata; family Salamandridae; genus Lissotriton; species Lissotriton helveticus. Next base: position 1,192,714,925 of record NC_136068.1, read on the forward strand.
CCTTATGAAACCTCACCCATCCCCAGGTCACAACATGCTCATGGAAGCAGAGACCACTCCTCTGTCGACCCCCAAAGTCACCCCTCACCCTAGTCCCCCATCCCTTCCCAAGCGGTGGAAAGACTTCAATCCTCTCTCGGAAGAGGACATTTGTAATGCGATTGCCTACTCCAAACCCTTCAACCATTATGCAGACCGTATACCCGCCTCCTTAGCTAAGAACCTCAACCTTACCCTAACCCCACTGTGGACAAAGATTATAAACAGCTCACTAAACAACGGACTGATGCCCGACTGCCTCAAACAAGGTCACGTCACCCCCTTCTAAAAAAAAAAGCGGATGCTGACCCAAATGACCTCAAAGATTTTAGGCCCATCACCAACCTCCCTTTCCTAGCCAAAATCCTGGAGAAATGTGTTCTCTCCCAACTGAACCAACACCTGGAATCTAACAACCTACTCGACTCACACCAATCCGGGTTCAGGAAGGGATGCAGCACAGAAACCGCTATACTGAGCATTACGGACAACATTCACAACTCCCTTAACTCCAACAGATGCTGCCTACTTGTCCTCCTCAATCAATCAATCAATCATCGCATTTATATAGCGCGCTACTCACCCAGAGGGTCTCAAGGCGCTGGGGGGGTCCGCTACTGCTCGAACAGCCAGGTCTTGAGTAGCTTCCTGAAGGGGAGGTGGTCCTGGGTCAGGCGGAGGTGGGTGGGGAGGGAGTTCCATGTCTTGGCGGCGAGGTAGGAGAAGGACCGTCCCCCTGTGGTGGCTCTTCGGATGCGGGGGACGGCGGCGAGGGCGTGGCTGGTCGATCGAAGCTGGCGTTTGGGAGCGTAGAAGTTGAGGCGGCTGTTGAGGTATCCTGGGCCTTGGTTGTGTAGGGCTTTGTGTGCGTGGGTGAGGAGACGGAAGGTGATTCTCTTGCTGACCGGGAGCCAGTGCAGGTCTCTCAGGTGTCCGGAGATGTGGCTGCGACTGGGGATGTCCAGGATGAGTCGCGCTGAGGCGTTCTGGATCCGCTGGAGTCTCTTTTGGAGTTTGGCGGTGGTTCCGGCGTAGAGGGAGTTGCCGTAGTCCAGACGGCTGGTGACGAGGGCCTGGGTGACCGTCTTCCTGGTCTCGTTGGGGATCCACCGGAAGATCTTACGTAGCATGCGCAGTATGTTGAAGCATGACGAGGAGACGGCGTTGACTTGTCTGGTCATGGAGAGGGAGGAGTCCAGGATGAAGCCCAGGTTGCGTGCGTGGTCTGTTGGTTTGGGTGCGCTGCCTAGGGCGGGGGGCCACCAGGAGTCGTCCCAGGCGGCGGGTGAGGATCCCAGGATGAGGACTTCCGTCTTGTCTGAGTTCAGTTTCAGGCGGCTGTTCTTCATCCATTCGGCTACCTCTTTCATCCCTTCGTGAAGGTTGGCTCTGGCGGTGGCGGGGTCGTTGGTGAGGGAGAGGATCAGCTGGGTGTCGTCGGCGTAGGAGATGATGTTGAGGTTGTGCTGGCGTGCGATGTCTGCGAGGGGGCTCATGTAGATGTTTAAGAGGGTTGGACTGAGCGAGGAGCCTTGAGGGACGCCGCAGATGACTTCGGTGGCTTCAGATCTGAACGGAGGGAGACTGACTCTCTATGTCCTTCCGGCGAGGAAGGAGATGATCCACTCCAGTGCCTTCTCCTGGACTCTGACGTTGCTGAGGCGCTGCACTAGGGTGCGGTGGCAGACAGTGTCGAAGGCCGCGGAGAGGTCGAGGAGGATGAGGGCCGCTGTTTCTCCGTTGTCGAGTAGCGCTCGGATGTCATCGGTGGCTGCGATCAGGGCGGTCTCGGTGCTGTGGTTGGCTCGGAAGCCAGACTGCGAGGGGTCGAGGGATCCGTTCGTTTCGAGGAAGGCGGCCAGTTGCTTGTTGACGGTCTTCTCGATGACTTTTGCTGGAAACGGGAGCAGCGAGATGGGGCGGTAGTTCTTGAGGTCGGTCGGGTCGGCCGATGGCTTCTTGAGTAGGGCGCTGAGTTCGGCGTGCTTCCAGCTCTCCGGGAAGGTGGCGGTGTCGAAGGAGGTGTTGATGATGTCCCGCAGGTGGGGTGCGATGACAGCGTCGGCCTTGTTGAAGACGTGGTGAGGGCAGGGGTCGGACGGAGATCCTTGACCTATCAGCTGATTTTGACCTGGTTTATCACAACCTACTCTTAGACACCCAACAAAAACGTGTTGGAGCTGATTGCAATGTCCTAAAGTGGTTCTCCTCTTTTCTACATAACCGCTCCCAACACATAAAAATCAAAAACTCAATGTCCGACACCTCCCCCTCAACTCGAGGTGTCCCTCAAGGCTCAGTCCTCTACCCCCACACTCTTTAACATTTACATGGAACCGCTCACTGCCATTCTAAAAGAAGCAAGCATCGCCTACCACCTCTATGCTGAAAACACCCAGCTGTACCTCGAGATCTCCTCCCTCAATGACATCCTCCGCCTCAACGCCACTATTTCAAAAGGAGTAAATTGGCTAACTCTCAACCACCTCAAACTCAACCAAGAAAAAACCGAAATCCTTGTCTTCTCCAATCACTAGCAACCCCCTCAGATCCAAGAATGGTTAAACAACCTTGACTCCCTAAACTGCAAACTCACTCAAATCACTAGGGATCTCTCTAGACCGAAGCCTCAACATGAGCTCCCACATCAAATCCACAGCAAAAGGCACCCTCTACAACCTAAAACTCCTCAACAAAATCAAACCTTTCATACCTCCAACAACCTAAAAACTGCAACCCAATCACTAGTTCTGTCCAGACTTGACTATGGCAATGCCACTCTAACCGCAACAGCAGGAACACACACAGCCCCCATGAGAGCCACCCTAAACGCAGCAGCAAGAATGGTCTCCGGTACCAAGAAATACAACCACATCACCCCTGCATTACAGGCCCTAAAATGGCTACCCATCGAAGCACGCTGCACCTACAAAACTGCCTGCCTCACCTATAAAGCCTTGCAAACAGGCAAACTGGAATACCTCACTGCCAAACTCACAAAAGCTGGACAATCAAGAAACCTAAGAAGCTCCAACTCGCTCCTCTTAATGCCCCCCAAAAGACATAAACAAAAAGCCCTCTCCTGCTCCTTCTCTGGGAATGCCCCAAAAATCTGGAACTCTCTCCCTACCCACATCAGGACTAATCCCTCCTTCACGATCTTCAAGAGACCATTAAAAGAACTTCTCCTCAATCGCCATCTCAATGCATCTGGCCAATGACCTCGCTCTTTTGACCTCCAATATCCCTGATGATACTCACAGTACTAGATTGCTTATGTTTCTATTCATGTATGTTGTAAAGCGCTCTGATACCCCCGGGTCTTGTAAGCGCTATATAAAACTCTGAAATAAATAAATTATCTGAAGGGCCTTTAGGCTTTTAGTGGGATGTTGGGAAAATGGTGAAAAATGGTGCCTACCCTGTTGTGCTACTCGGGCCAGGCTGTTGTTCCCAGTGTGGCTAGTAGTGCTGATACACACCCAATGGGAACGGTAAGGTCCACTGAAATCTTTGGGGGAAACTGCAGGGGAGAATTGTTGGCAGAATCAGTCCTGAATTTACTGACCTTTTCTGTCAATTCTTCGGTGAATTGTCTGGGTTCAACCTGGAATCCCCATTAATTAAGCATGCCAAGATTTAACCAGACCCTTTATATTGTTAACTACAAGGATGCAAAATTAACACCCTCAATTATCACCCATTCATATGGGACCTTGCCTCCTTAGTGCACTTTTACTAGGAGGGGAGAGAAGTTGAGAGAATTCTTTATCAAAATGTTTCATTAAATGGTGTAACGTATGGAATATCTGTAAAATCTAGAAATTACCTGTGTTGATTTGCTCTAAGGATTCTGGTTTTGACATCCATAGTCTGCAGTAATAAAAGAATGCAGCAATGCTGGACCTTGATTACCTGCTACATGTTGGGTTTTCTTCATGGATCCTTCTGTGGTCATTGTAGAATTGGAATGTGGGCGTGGGAAGAATGTTACTTCTTGAATGCAGGCAGTTGCTGTGTTCCTGCTTTTGCTGCTGGTTGTGTACTTAAATCCTCAAATAAGCTTGGTTTGATTTCATCTTACCTGACCTACAGCATCTTTTCATTGGTGATGAGACAACCGGTGGTGGCCTGGTGTGCATCATTGAATCACTGCAGTAATTTAGCCATTGATTGGAAAGACATAAAGGGAAGTTGAATTGCAGGGACTACATTGCGCTGTACTATAACAATGAAAGTGGCTGCAAATTGACAGTGCAAATTATTTGTGGCATTTTCCTGCACGTTGGCAGTGTTTCCTGCCCACCATTGGTATGCATTTGTGTGTCAAGGAGCGATGACACACACACACCTTTGTGACCTCTGTGTGTCAAGGAGTGGTGACACACATCTTGTGCTTTAGATCTCTATATGCCTTATGTCACTGGTGTCAACTTTTGGTTTCCCGTATTAGGAATTTTGCATATTATTTATAAGCATCAATTTGTTTATAATGTTTTTGAAGTTGTAAGTATGGCCACATCGAGTATCTATATATATAGTGCAGCATGCATCAAGGCATAGTACCTCAACCATCCCTCGTCCCAAGCTCTGGTCATCCCACTGTGATTGGGAACAGTGGAAACAAGGTTTTGAGGCATATCTAGATGCTATTGATGGTGAAGCGTTTACTCACAAGAAAATATCTGTGTTAAGACAATGTTGGGTTATGAAAGGAGGAACATTTTAAAACATCTACCTCAACAGTCTATCCTAATTGAAGGTGATGTAGTGGATGAGTATGCATCTGCATTAAAGATGTTGGCTGTGAGGTTTAAGCCACACAAAATGTCATATTGGAAAGACATATATATATATTTAATAGACCTCAACTCCCGAGAGAACCTATGGAAAGTTATGTGAGTACATAAAAAACATTAGCTTTCATGTGTGAATATAAATAAGAATGAGTTGATAAATTGTAATTGTAATTGTAGGCATACTTATAGAGCGCAGCTGTCACCCAAAGGGTATCCTGGCGCTTTGACCACAAACATTCCTACAGTAGTCCACTACACTGCTCTTGGGAAACGGTAAGTTTTAACATCCTTTTTAAAAGACGAGAGATCCTGCTTACTCCTTAGGGACAGAGGTAGGGAGTTCCAAAGCTTGGCGGCCGTAAAGCTGAATGAGCGGCCGCCCATCCTCACCCTTTTTATCTTGGGAACTGTCACCAAAAAGGCAGAAGAGGATCACAAAAGTCTGGCAGCAGAGTACCAAGAAAATAGATCTCGCAGCATCACTGGGCCCAGCCCATGCAAGGCTCTAAAAACCAGGCAGGCAGATTTGAAACAAATCCGTTTTTGAACCGGTAGCCAGTGTAAGTCCGAGAGCGCGAGGGAAGACAAAGCAGACCATGGCCGCGAGAGAGCTAACTTAGCTGCCATGTTCTGCACCCGCTGTAACTTCATGACCAAGATGTTAGGGCCCCCCAGAAGCAATGCGTTACAGTAGTCTAATCTACTGAGGATGATACTACGCACTGCTTCCGTCCTTGCTGAATGGGGAAGTAGCGGAAGAATCTTCCGCAGCATGCGTAACAGTAACATGCAAGTCGCTGTGGTTTTGTTGACGAAGGCATCCAGCTGGAGACTAGGCCCGAGCAGGACACCTAAGTTGCGGACAGAATCTGCCGCTGCTACTGTGCCGAAAGTAGAGGAAGGCCAGAGCCCCTCTGGCAAAGGACGGGGCGTTCGGTCTACTGAACAATAGAGGACTTCAGTCTTTGCTCCATTGAACTGTAGTGAGTTCTGACACAGCCAATCCGCTGCTGCAGTCATGCATTGGTGAAAAGATTCCATGGAGACCGCATCCCTGCCCTCGATGGAAAAAATAAGTTGAGTGTCATCGGCATAATTGATGACAGACATGCCGAATGACTTAATCAAACTTATTAGGGGGCAAAGATATAAATTAAAGAGGATCGGGCTGATTGCGGAGCCCTGCGGTACACCCTGTTTTCCATCTCTTACAGCTGATCGAAAAGGCGGCAAGGCCACAGATTGCTGCCTGTTACAGAGGTACGAGGCCAGCCAGTCCAGGGCCAAGCCGGTCACCCCGGAGCCTGCCAAGTAGAACCGCATGGTCAACCGTGTCGAACGCGGCCGACATGTCGAGCAGCACCAGAAACGCTGCTCCTCCCCTGTCGACACGCGAACGCAGGTCGTCCAAAACGGTCACCAAGGCAGACTCCGTACCGTGGGCCGGCCTGAAGCCGAATTGGGCCACGTCCAAAAGGTCATTAGATTCAAGGAAGCTGGACAGGGCCCTAGTGACCAATTTCTCTAAGATTTTTACCGAGAAAGGCAGAAGTGAAATGGGCCTATAATTGGTCGAACATAAAGGGTCCAAGGTGGCCTTTTTTAGCAGTGGGGTGACCACTGCCAGTTTCCAGCTATCCGGGACCATGGCCGTGGCCAAGGACTGGCAGCAGATGGAATGGAGCGGTTGAAAAAGCTCCCCCTGAAACAACTTCCAGAACTTATGTGGCAAAGGGTCTAGTGGGGAGCCAGATGACACGCCATTAGCCAACAAGCAGAATTCCTCCAGGGAAGGGGTGGGAAAGCAGGTCATCCGAGGTTGTACTGCTTCCTCCACAAGCACCTCCCGAGTTGCTCCACTGACCCGGTCTTAGAAGCAAGAAGCGGGGAGGCTAATTAGATTGGGGGCAGAAAGTCCATTCAAGATGGTATTAATTTTTTCCTCAAAAGCTAAGGCTAATGAGTCGCACAGTTCCTGAGAGGCCGGGATGGCAGGTGTTGCGCAGGCTGGGTTTGAAAGATTTTTAACCAATTTAAACAAGGTTTGCGACTTGTTACCTGCTTTAGCCAACGTGGCCTCAAGAAACTTAGCTTTGGCCAGCCTAATCTGAACTTTATACTCCTGGAGCGTTTTTTTATAAAGCAGTTTATCTGATTCTGAATAGTGCCTTCTCCAGACCCGCTCCGCCTGTTTACAACGAAGTCTCTGTTGGAGGAGGTCGCTAGAGAACCAGGGGTTGGCTTTTTGCGGCTTATCTTTCACTGTACGCATTGGAATCACCTTATCAAGCGACTCAAGGAGCTGCTGACAGAGAGTGGAATAACTCTCCTCCACATTCTGACCCAAGGCAAAAGCCCTAGGCAGAAGTGTGGGTAGATTGGAGCCCTTAAGTAGCCGAGCCCATTGCCTCCTAAGTATAGGCCTGAACGGAACGCTATTACTCAGCGAGCCAGCTGGTAAGAGAATAGAAAAATGGATCAATGCATGATCTGTCCAGCATTGGGCCGCAACCTCCTTAATCGAGACTAGCGGCTCAGCTGCAAAGATCATATCCAAGACATGGCCTTTAACATGAGTAGGGGCGGACACCAGCTGCGTAAGGTGCAGATTATTGCAAGCTTGGTACAGATCTCGATATGCAGAATCATGAGGACCACTGGACCAGAGATTAAAATCGCCCAGGATTAAGAATCTAGCATGGGAGTTAGATAGATCATAAATCAGATCTATCAAGTCTTGAAGAGATGATATCGCACTGGTGGGAGGGCGATAACAAAGTAGCCCCGCAACCAGTGTTCCACTCTGATCTTTCAGAGAAAAGCCCATGAGCTCAAAGCCCTTGACTGATTTAACTTCAAGCTGAGAAAACGAAAGAGAGTCCTTAAAAATAAAGCCCACTCCACCGCCTCTCCCATTAGTTCGCGGGATGTGCCTGATAGAATAACCTGATGGGCAAGCCCAGCCAAGCTCCACACTACTCTCCGTCCTGGTCCAGGTTTCAGTCAAAAACATGATATCAAGCTGCAAAGAGTCTATAAGAAGAGCCGTCTCTGCATGATGTTTGCAGAGCAAGCGGACATACAGTAGTCCGCAGTTTACACTCACCAAAGGAGCCGGCAGGGGGGCCAATTGTTCACCCATACTGAGGAATTGGTTCACCAGACAAAGTTCTTCCCTGGAGTATGTCGGGCGAGTTGACGCAGCGTGTCTAGCGCTAAGCGCGTAGCGCTAAACGGGCGCAAACGGGCTTACCTCTGGCGCACCTCCGGCGAGCCCGCTGCGCGCCCACGCCTATACATCTCCTTTTATAGTGTCCCGCGCGGGAGTCCTGAGAGTGAAGCCACTGGACCCACTTAAAGATGGCGCCTAAAGTCGGCCCGAAACGAAAACACCCCCACCTAAGATGGCGGCCAAACACCGCAAGCAGCGCCCAAAGGAAGCCCTAAGCTCTAACTAAGCCCCGCAAATGCGGGTGGATCAACAATTACAGTGCAAGTGAGTACCTGACTGTATGCCCCCTAGATACCCCCGAGTACAGCCACAAGCGCCCACAAGTAATAGCGCTGAACGCAATGACGATTTAAAAAGCTTAAAATAGGCAGTTACAGCGCTGAGGAGCGCGCGCGTGGTAAATGCAAGAGAACAAATTGTGCCAACAGTAAGAAGATTCAAGAGGTATCACCGACTACAACTAATCTTACATTGTTCAAAGCTGCAGGTATTAAAAAGTACTGCCTTCTTCATGGCTCAAATGTCCATTGTTCGAGAATCCACACCAGCTAAAGAATTGATAGCTGATATGTGCACCAGTGATAAAAAGAAGAGTTGCATATAGTGTTAAAACAAAAACGTTGCTGTTTGCAAGAAGTAATCTAATCTAATGATGAAAGTGTTGTTTTGTGTGTTGCGGTTCCACAAGATTTACTGATTGATTGTCAAAAGACCATACAGTCCGATATCTGCTGGCACTGTTGTCCGTGTGATGGTGGATTCTGGATGTCCCTTCACTCTGGGGTGGATGATGGGAAAATGTTTTGTAATATTGAGTTGTTGAGGAAATCAGTAATTAGAGCTAAAGCGTATGGAGGGAAACCTATTGAGGTGCTCGGGCAAATTAATATCATTGTGTTTTAATGGTAATTCTGCGCCTGATGTTGTTAAGCATTGTTCATCATTGTTGGACTGGTTGGGACAATGGGATCTGGAGATTATCTTGTAACCGAACAATCCCAAACAGGTTTTGCTCAAGAAAGCATGCTTGAATGTATGGGTGATGTAACTTGTGGAGTTGGAGGTGAAAAACGTTTTTCCAGATAAGCTTGGGAAACTGAAAGGATTTAAGCACAAAATTCAACTAAAGTCTGGGACAGAACCTGTGGTCCAAAAAGTAAAAAGAACCACTGAAAGTGAGAGCAGAGTTACGGAAGGCATTAGACCAATTACAACAAGACATAATTGAACCAATAAAGAGCTCTGAATGGTTGTCTCCAATTGTTTTGGCACCCAAACCTAATGGTGGTTTTAGGATGTGCCCTCAGGGATCCAAATTCTAGAATTTGGGTGGACCGTCACCCACTTCCTAATATAACAGAAATGTCTTTGATTAAAGATGCCAATTTTTTTTGCACACTCGATATGGCGTCTGCATATCACAGAATAAATAGTTCTGCTTGAGGATTCCCACCATTTGACTCCCTTTGTCACCCTGGAAGGAGCTTTTAGTTTTAAAATTAAATCCTTTGGATTCGCTTCTGCATCCACAGTGTTCCAAAAGTTCATGGATTTGTTGTTCAAGGATGTGGATGGAGGGTGTCATTTGTTTTCAGGATGATGTGTATGGGGATGACAAAACTTGCCATGACAGGAGATTAGCACTGGTGTAGGGATTCTGCACATATACAGAACTATGCACAGCAAAACAGCACCTCAGTGAATAGGTAGTGTAACGACCTACAACATTCGTACCCAAACTTCCAAACCGACTAGCTATAGTGTCTCATTCGTTCTCCGTCTACAGCGGAGCTACCAATGATTAGACAACCCAGAAAGTCCACTCTATTGCGGGAAATCGCGGGAGCCAGACGTTCTTTTGCTTAGCCACTCATACTTGTCCACAATGTGAGTAATCAGAGACGCAGTATAGTTTAAAATGTTTATTTCAACTAACGCGCTCTTTGGTGCAGTACACAAGCCAATACTAGCAGCAGCATGCATAAAAACAATATAGTCAGCATTGTTACAATACCATAGATTATGAATGGGGAAGTCATGTCATAAAAAACAGTGGAAAAGGACTAAACAACCGAACTACCCTCCCCGTGACAAGAGATAGTATATTATTAAACAGAAGACCTCTGGGCTTTGTCAGCAGACCCCCATACCTCAAGGCCTAGATGCAATGTTCACATTGCAGGACAAACCTAGGTCTTCTCTCTGGAAAGGTGCATCTCCGAGTGTGCAAAACAGGTTGCGGTTGCAATATTAAAGTACACGATTTCCAGAAGTGCAGCTGTGTGTAGCATGTTATGTCTAACTGCGAGGGACTGATCAGAACAGAATAACAAGGGGCATTGTTGTTTAACCGTGAACATAGTGTGCAGACTTAACCTCAGAACACAGCATTGAACTGGCAAGGGAGACAGTTCTCATTTGAAAGGAGCAAAAACAGTCTTGTGAAATATATGCATGCAGTGTTTGCAAAAGCAGCTTCATAGCAGCGAAGCTCATGCTAACTTAGCAATTGTCGACAATGGACCTATAAGCCTTACTACACCCTCCCCCTGATATGGCCATCATATGTAGACTAAACAAGAACGCAAAGTCCAAAAAGCGTGAGCAGATATCAATAGGCGTGTCCATAAAATTTGGAAAAGCAAAAACAAAAGTTTGTGCAAAAAAAACCAAGTCCTGGAAGAAGTCAAAAGATGAGAAAGAGAGGAGGAGGTGATAGTATAAAAATCGTTGAAAATAAAGCATCCGAAGACCCATCTTATGACTACTGGCAAAATGTACCTGATTAATCCATCAAGGTGTAAGTGCAAAAGAATGCAATACCCTCCAGAAGGACATCATTTTGGTCGGGGGAGAAGTGAGATATCATCCAATTTAGTAAGCTGAAGGAAGAAGAATGTTCGTCATAGTCGGGTGCTTTCATTAACATTGCTGGATAACTTGTGTGATATTCAATGTAGCTCTGTAAGAGGAGATTCTGTGAATCCTCACAGATATCCCATTGTGCCAAAATACCAAGGGCAGCTGCACAAGCCATCAAGCCAATCCCAATCCCATTACACTCCTGCTCATGAGCAACTAAAGAGCCCATTAACTGATCGAAATCCGGGACTGGACATGATGTGTTGGTGAGAAGTAATTCCAATGCTCACGTAAAGTCACAGTGAAGGCATGAAAACACAGGTTGCACGCAAGTAAAGTAAGCAAAACGGAACGATAATCCGTAAGACACACTGAGTGTCACAAGAGGCAGTATACCGAAGCATTCATGCATCCGGCTACGAAGCAGTTGCAGCTGGCCTGGCCTGCGCAGTACCACAAGAGGAGCAGCCATTGCGTAGCAGGCACAGCAGAAGCAGGATTCACGCTGGCAAGGACAGTAGTAACGGAAAAACGCCAAAGACACTGGAAAAGATAGTGAATGTATGCGGGTATAACACCAAATATAGTCTGAAAAGAAATAACGAGGCCAGAACACAAATGTTTAAAAAAATTAGCCAGGCCTTGAGTATGCGACGCATTGAATATGCGATGAATCAACTCCCCAAAATATAGTTAGAGGTAAAAGTGTTTGAATCTCTGACGCCACACTAGCCAGACTAAACCTCAGAGCACAGCGAAGAACTTGCAAGGTAGACAGTTCTCATGTGAAAGGAGCACAAACAGTCTTGCGAAATATATGCATGCAGTGTTGTGCGCAAAAGCGGCCTCATGGCAGTGAAGCGCATGCTAACTTAGCATGTGTCGACAATGGACCTATAAGCCTTACTACAGCACATCTATTAATTTTTCTAGAACAAAAAATGGGTTACCCGTAAGGTGGATAAACACATATTTGGAGTGACTACAGTGGAATATTTGGGTCATAGACTGTCTGCGTGTGGTGTAGAACCATAGGAAAGTTTGGTCAAGGCCATTGCTGAAGCTCCTGTTCAAGGGAAAGATCAGTTACGATCATGCATGGGATTGATTGAGTTTTACTCCTGTTTAATACAAAGGTGTGGTGAAAGAGCTCACTATGGTCCAGTTAAGAAAGAAAAATGATAAGTTTGTGTGGAGTGATGCATGTGAAGAAGAGTTCGATAACATAAAAAGTGTATAGCCAATGTGATTCCCCTAAAACCTTTTGATACTAGGAATCAGAATATTGTGATTACGATGCTAGCCAGTATGGCTTGGGTGCTTTGTTTTTGCAGAAGAGGCATGGGAGAGAAGAGGTGGTAGCATTTGCCAGCCGTATTCTAAAAGGAGTAGAGGCATCCTATACGGTTGTAGAACTTGAAGCTTTGAATTGCTGGTGTGATGTCAATCAGTTTCGGCATCTGACGGGCACAGAGTTTGCAGCGAGAGTGAATCATAAGCCTCTGATTGACATGTTTATCACCAAAGGTGCTGGAAGAGGTACCCCTAGAAGAGCCAATTGGCAAAATAGGATGCAGGAGTTTTGAAACCATATTGAGTATATTCCTGGTATAAATTAAGGCTGATTGCTTATTGAGGTTGCCTTTGGTTCCCAGTTAAGATAATCATGTAGTGAGTATTGAGGAAGATATTGTAGTCCGCAAATTGTCAAGTGCCACTTACAATGCCATTTCGGAGTCAGAATGGTTAGTGGCTCTGAGTCAAGATCTTACTTTGGCAGAGGTGATGGAATATGGTAATAATGGTCGGCCGAAAGGCAAGCTTAATGATTCTTTGATGGATGCTTTTCTGGATGTTGAATCTGAATTGTCTGTTGATGGTTTGCTTTGGAGGTTTAATCTTTTGGTTTCTCCTCTCTCTTTGAGAACAAAAGTAGTGGAGTTTGCTCATAAAGGGCATATTGTCATGCGAACCATGCAGAGAAGAGTAAGATGTTGTGATGGTCAACGATGGACCAAGATGTTGAGCAGTTTTGCGACAGTCTAGGTTTTGTTGTGCAAGTGACAAAACTTGGGTGGGTAACAGTGCCTAGACTGGTGATAGCTTTTCCTGTTCCTGAGAAGGCGTGATTGAAGTTGGCCATGGACTTTATTGTTCCTGTGGGTGGAAACAGTGGTCTAGTAAAGTATGGCGTTCTAGCTGTTTATTTTGCTAGGTGGTTGGAAGCGGAATTTTGAATATTATCGCCATTGCCATGGTTCAATCAGTCAGGGCTGGTGAGGTGCAGCTACTCACCCTCGAGGGTCTCAAGGTGCTGAAGAGCCAGTTCTTGAGATCCCTCCTGAACTGGAGCTGTGTAGGGACTTGGTGGAGGGGTAGGTAGTTCCAAGCCTTTGCTGCGTGGCAGGAGAAGGGCTTTCCTCCCGTTCTGGTCTTAGAGATACATGGGATGGTGGCCAGGGAGAGGTAAGCTGATCGGAGATGTCTCTTGGGTGCGTGAAAGGAGAGGCGGCTATTAAGGAATGCTGATCTGATGTTGTGGAGGGCCTCTACGCAGGAGCCTCGGCCAAACTCCTGAGATGGCTCCAACGCATCCAGAACGCCTCTGCACGCCTGATCCTCGACATCCCTCGCCGCAGCCACATTACACCCCACCTGAGAGACCTGCACTGGATCCCAGTCAACAAGAGGATAACCTTCAAGCTCCTCACCCACGCACACAAGGCACTCCACAACACCGGACCAAAGTACCTCAACAGACGACTCAGCTTCTACACCCCCATCCGCCAGCTCCGCTCCGCCGCCCTCGCTACAGTCCCCCGCTTCCGAAGAGCGACCTCAGGTGGCAGATCGTTCTCCCACCTCGCCGTCAAGACCTGGAACACCCTCCCCATCCACCTACGGCAGACCCAAGACCTGCTGACCTTCAGAAAACTCCTCAAGACCTGGCTTTTCGAGCAGTAGCAGCATTCCCCACCCCAGCGCCTTGAGACCCTCACGGGTGAGTAGTGCGCTTTACAAATGATTTGATTGATTGATTGATGTATGCGTGAGTGAGGAGCTTGAAGGTAATTCTTCTTTCGACGTGGAGCCAGTAGAGATCGCAGAGGTGTTGGCTGACAGGATGTCTAGGATCAGTCTGGCTGTAGCTTTCTGGATGGTCTGGAGTTGCGAAGCAGTTTCATGTTGGTTTCGGCACAGGGAGCATTGCTGTAGTCCAGTCTGCTACAGATGAGTGTGCGCGTGACTGTTTTTCTGGATTCGGAGGGATCCATCTGAATGTTTGATGGAGTATGCGTAGGGTGATTAAGCAGGCTGAGGATACGGTGTTGATCTGGTGGGTCATCATGAGCGATGAGTCTAGGTTTATTGCGTGGCCTGTCTGGATTGGGGGGTCCGGGGGCGGGGGGCCACCAGGTGTTGTTCCATGCGGAGGGGGTGGAGCCATGGAAGAGGACTTCTGTTTTCTCTGAGTTGAGTTTCAGGCAGCTCTTCTTCATTCAGGTGGTGACTGCTTTCATCTATCTCTTCTTGGAAGTTTTGTTTGGTGATGTTGGGCTCTTTGGCGAGGATGAGCTGGGTGCTGTCGGCGTAGGAGACTATTTGGAGCCCGTGGTTTCTGACGATCGTTGCAAAGGGCGCCATGTAGATGTTGAAGAATGGGGGTTGAGGGAGGAAGAGCGGGAGTCTGACTCGATTCGTTCTGCCTGTGAGAAATGAGCATATCCAGTCAAGGGCCTTTCCGTGGATGCCGGCGTTGTGAATTCTGGTGGCTAGTGTGCGGTGGGAGACGGTTTTGAAGGCCGCTTAGAGGTTCAGGAGGATGAGTGCTGCCGTCGGTCCCTGTTGGAGGAGGGAGCGGATGCCGTTGGTGGCAGTGAATAGGGCTGTCTCGGTGTTGTGGTTGCTGCAGCGTCCGGATTGGGAGATGTTCAGGACATTGTTGGCTTCGGTGAAGTTTGCTACGGCCTTTTCTATGACTTTGGCCACGAATGGAAGCAGGGAGATGGGCCTGAAGTCCTTGACTTCCGTTGGGTCTGCGGATGGTTAAGGATATTTTGGATAAATTGTTTTTTAGAGAAGGGATTCTATTCTGTGTGATATTGTTACTGATAATGGTAATCCATTTATATCCTAAGCATTTGAAGCTTTTCTGGAAGATTTTGGTATTGAGCAAATCACCACTTCCCTGTAACATCCCGGGAGCAATGGTTTGGTAAAATGCTGTAATAGTGATTAAGGCAAACATACAATTGTCTCTAGTGAATGGATTAGATTGAATGCAAGAAGTATAAAACTTAGTGTGAGTTCCTGAATTAAAAATGAACTGATTATGGATGAAGAGAAAAATGATTTATGATGTGTTGTTGGAGCGTGTGAGTGAGAAACAGAGAGAGGCTCACAGTCCATACACTAGGGTTAAGAACAGCGTTCTGGATGTTGAGGAGAGCGATTGCATGAGAGTCAAAGTACCTTTGATGGGAGGGAATCATTCCTCTTGGTTTTCTAAGCCGAAAGCAGTTGGTTGTTCATGTAAGCAAACGTACTGTAATTTTTGATGATGGAAAGTGCTGAAACCAAGATAAATTGTAGAATTTAAGCGGAAGGCTACCATGGAGCCTGGTGTTTGCTTGAGAAGGGCATGCAAAACAGCAAGTATTCCACTTAAGTTACAGGACTATGTGCTAAATTGTTAATAGATGCTTCACCTGCATGTCAGAAATGCACATAATGTTTTGGAACGAAGTTTGTTTCACGTCCTTTTTTTAAATTAGGCTATGCAATTTATGCTTGTTTTGGGTTTTGCAATTTTGTCAGTGTTTTATTTGGTAAGTTTTAGGTGAGTGTTTTTTACAATTGTATTTCGTATAGCGGATGATGCGTTTGGTTTTCATTATGGAACCTTTTTGTTCATTGTAGAATTAGAATGTGGGAGTGGGAAGAATGTTTCTGCTTGAATGTAGGCAGTTGCTGTGTTCCTGCTTTTGCTGCTGGTCGTGTACTAGGATCCTCCAAAAAACTTAGGGGCTCATTAGGATGGCGGACGGACTTGCGTCCGTCCGCCACCCTAGAGTAGGAGGGACCGTCCGCATGGGCTGCGGCGGTCCCTCCGTGCAAATTAGGATGTGACCGCCACCCTGGCGGTCACATCCTGGATATTTAACATTGCGGCGGGCCGCAATGTTAAAAAAGCATACATTGCATATGTATGCAGCAAGCAGCAGGCACCGCGCGGTGCCTGCCGCTTGCTGCATACATATGCAGGGGGGTACCATAGGTACCCCCCATGTGCACCCCCCTTCACCCAGGGGGCCCGCAACGGGCCCCGCAGTGAAGCACTGTATGCTTTTACACGGCGGAATATCCGCCGTGTAAAAGCATTTCTTTCTGTGCATCCTAATATGGTGGACGGTGTCTGAGAGACACCGTTACCATATTACAGCTTTCCCGCCGCGGTTGTAAGCCAACCGCGGCGGAAAAGCTGCGGACGGAAACCAGGACCCACCAGCCATCCTAATGTGGCGGTGGGTCTTTGGTGGGTCCGCTGCGGTTTTTCTGCATCCTCCGGGCCAGCGGTGGCTTCCGCCGGCCCGGAGGATGTGGAAAAACCGCAATCCTAATGAGCCCCTTAGTCTGATTTAATCTGAACTGACCTGTGGCATCTTTTCACTGCAGTTTAGACGATGTTGGGGCCAAGTCAATCCAAAGTGTTAAACAAGAGCTCTCGGGACAAAGTTAATACTGTTTTTTTCTTCTAGTCCATTGATGTAAACTTTTTTTGACAGTTCAGGGACTTTGGCTGATAAGGAAACTTATCTAGTCTTCTGTTTATTTACTGCACTGCTGGACGTCAAGATAGGAGAGCAGAAGTTAGTGTGTCAATATCTTAAAACACACAGCCAGCTTTACCAGTCGCTCACATTTAACTGCTAAACATATATTTTTTTAATCCGTGATTGTGCTCTGAATTGTGGGTATTTTATTGTAAGAGTTTGAGGATTGCTTGTTTATCTATTTGTACATATAATGTCTTTTGGAAAAGATGGAGTTTGACACATGTATTGATTAAGAGCATAGAGCGAGGAGTGTGTATTCATAAATGATACCCAATACTACGCTGTGCACAAGGTAAATCCCATATCTCAGAGTTCCATTAATATATAACAGATGGTTTCTCTCTGCCTCTTTCCTGTCTCGGAACTTCTTGGTGACTTGAAGTATCCTTATGACAGGTTGTTATTCCGCATGGCCTTTCACTGCTGGTGCCAATTTATAGTCCTATCAGTGGAGTAACGCAAAATGATCCGGTTCCCTGCAGATTGTGGGGAAAGGTCCCTGGAAACTCCTTAATCTCACAGATATCCATAGGTTTCTGTGGCAGTGTGGGCCCCCTGATGGGGTGACCCCATCTCCAAGAGGTGGGGGCCGCTTCGAGTCAGATCTGTCAAGTAGAGATGTTTTAAGGCATGGGCAAGTGCACGGGCCTTCACCTTCCAAAGTGAACTTTTTCTGTCCCACCTCAGTCTATTTCGGTATGTCCGCCTCGCTCATTCTGTCTCGCTCGTTGCTGACGGTCATTTGAAGGATTTTTGGGTTACAAGCCAAGACATATTTCCTATTTATAAACAATTATTGCTTTTCATTTTTGGGCACTACAAACATTAAACATTTTCATCCTTAAGCGGACAACGCACATTTCAACTTTTTTTGAGGGGCTCAATTTCTAATCTTCTGTTTAGCATCATGTTCACTTGAATTAGCAGAAAACTCTAAATTCTGTTGTGCCCCCAAACTGCATCTTGTCTGGGGCCCCAAAAATTCTTAAAACTACTGTTGTCAAGTGGCTCTATGCTGATATAAAACTACTTCTGTTTTCCAGACAACAGCACGCCTCGACTTGAAGGCCTTTACTCCTCACGGGAAGTATAACGAGAATTTCCTTCATGCCTGTACTATTAGTTCACAAGCCATGGCCATCTAAGTCACATAAATGGCAACAAAGTCCCAGAGGGATGGCTTTAAGGAGGCCGCATGGCAGACATTGGGACGAAAAACAACATGAAGGGTGGAAGCAAACATCCGAGCCATGCCACATGCAGATATAAGACTTCCAACATTTGAAACATGGTTTTTCATTTTACAGTAGGAATTTGAAGCTGTCTACCTACTAATACTGACTGTCAACATTCTCCCAGACTGCCTTCGAAATGAAGTAAAACAGTGTGTCCTCTTAAGTGTGAAGTGGACTCTGTCCCTCAAGGACTTCGCCTTTTTTGAGGCAGAGCAAATGTAATGAAAGCTACTTTTTGCACAAAACTTGCTTCAAAGAACGTGTAATGGGCCCTAGGCTCTTCAAGTGCAGGTCGGTGTTCATTCCGTAATATGACTACACGTTAGTAACTCTAGATTAGGGCAGTTTGATTTATTGTGTTCCTATTAACACTAGGATTCGCGGCTGCAGTTGGCAAAGATTCTGCTGTGCGATAACTGCAGCTTCGCTTCCGTTTTGCAGAGCACGTGGCAGGCTGACTGTTTCACTTGCGCAAGCCATGGCTAGGGCGATGGTGCACGCATCCAGACTCTATAGTAGCTGTGGCTATTTATTCTCGCCCTGAAACTGTCCTGAAACTCACAACAGAGCAGATGTTTTGCATGCCAGGCTAAGTGAGGGAGCAAGTCCTAAACAAACACCTCGTTATTTTGTTGTGTTCTGGGGTTATATTTTGTGGTTACATTTGCTTTAATTGTCAGACCACGTGGGACAGTTCTATTTAGAATGTGGTACTTCAGTGGAGGCAGCTTTGAAACTGTTGCGCTGTGGGGTTCAGTCATTTATAAGGTCCTGCTCTCATCTAATAAAACCTAAATAAAACAACCTGGTTGCAGAGAAGCTTCTTCATATTTCATTGACCAGTGTACTTCAAGTCTTTTAGTGCATGCGCTGTTTTGACACTTGTGCCACAAAGCTGCTTTTTGAATCATGCAAGTTATGGGGCAACATTAGAGCAGTAATCTAACTCGGTCTTTCAGGTTACAGCCCCTTTGGATGGTTTCAATACAAAAAAGCCTCTATACGACCTCCAATATTTACAAAGATGTCAATTTCAAACAACTGTTTTATTTTTCTCATATAATGCAGTGACCTGGGGAAGTGACCAAGTAACATGGTGGAGTAGATGTGTTCCCGAGAGCTCCCGTTAACTCCAACTGTCCTACAATTTCTTGGGGCTGAAAAAATAGCACAAAATCAACGTCGGAGTAGTAAAGGAAGGGCCCTACCTCTATTGAAGCGGACAATAGTTGGGACACAGCCGCAATGCGATATTTTAAACTAGCGGGAGAAGGCAGACGTGCTCCGGCGGCCATTTTGCAGCAGAGACGGAAACCTGTGCGGGCCTGTGAAGGACTGGAGACCCCGGAGGCAGCTGCGGTGCTGACGGGGGAGGCATCCATATGAGGGCCGGTAGACCGAGATAAGTATCTGCTCCTGGTCCCGGTGGGGACAACGCCGAAGAAATGAGGCCTGGTATGGGAGGGCCCGAGAACATACATGCCAACATTTTAGGACCAGGACGTGGGAGATTTACAATAAAAAATCGGGAGAATGAAAATTCCCCATTGACTTCTATTTTAGAAAATGCTTTTTCAGGTGGGAGACAGCTCACATAAAGCCATTTTTGGATTGAAAAATCGGTAGTCTCATGCCGGAATCGGGTCTATTGGCATGTATGCGGGAAGCGGTACCCTGGAATCCTGTGGTGTGGCCGAGATACGAGGAATCAAGCAGAGGGCTACGATTGCGAGCGCCAGCTGGACACAGTGAGAGTGGGACCCCGTCTGCCACCGAGGGGTCCCCACCCATTCAGGGTCGGAGGACTGGTGGGGCTGGCCGGAGATCAGTGCCGGTACAGGGGAGGAGCATCAGTAACAGAGAGCAGCGGGCGCTGAGCCTGGACCTTGGGAGATATCTGGTAGTGCTGGATGGGTCGGGACTGGTGAGGCATGGGCGCTGAGTGGTTCGGTTAGCAGATGCACAGGAGAAGAGGCCTGGAGGTGTGCGGCCGAACTTAAATGAAATCAGATACTGGGCTGTGAGTGATGGTGGGAGCAGAATGAGGCGAATTTGGGGCATTGTCTGCTCGTGAAGGATCCCTGGGGTGCTGAGGCCCACCCCGGGTCGGTGAAGCAGCGAGGTAGATACAGGGCACTGGGCCCCACGGGCCAGAGTGACAGTACAGCAAAGGGTCGGGGCAGCCCAAATTGCAGGTGCGGGTGCCCTGCCACTGGTAAGACATTAAGGAGGCCATCCCGGTGGACAAGCACATGGCCGTCTGGGTTGAATGTAGACCGACTGAAGGCTGCTGGCCCCCTGTGGACTCATAATTAGGACTGGAAATGTGCTGAGGATTTGCTTCAGAGCAGGGCACTAAAATAGTCAAGGGAGGGTAGCCTACTATACTGGAGGTATGCAGTGGCGCGAACGTGGGTGGCTCTAGCGCAGTGAATCGCACCTACCTGACTAAGTCCTGTTATCACACATGCTGGTTAAGAGGTGGCTTTCTCAAGAGATGATGAAAGCCTGGGCATAGACCTGCTGGGATCGGGAGCTGGGGTCCACGGTGACAGACACTGAACGTCACAAAATATTTACGCACTGTGAGCGGAGCTGACCTCAACCAGTATCTCAGACTTTCTCCCCAGAGTAGAAAGTGGTAGAGCCTGAGCGACCATGAGAGGGATTTTCCCGCCTCGTGGAGCTGGAAAGGGACCATGGCCAAGCAAAATAACTTGGTAGAGGGAGGGCTTCCTGGAAGAGTAGACAGGAGAAGACACGAATGGTGAAGGAAAAGGGTGGCAAATCGGCGCAGGCCAATAACATTTCTAACTACACACACCAGCTCCCCCTGGAACAGGAGGCACTGACCACGGCTCTGACTTCCCCAGAGGGTGAGATGGTGCACACTGTCAATGGAGCTCCCTTTATTGCAGACGTGCTGGAAGCTATCCATTCTACAAGGGATGAGATGATCCACAAAATAGACCTGGTTGCAATAGATGTGAACTTTTTCCGGTGCAATCTGAGGAAAGTGTTGGGAGGGTAACCACCACTGAACAAACGGTGGGCACTATGCAGACGGAAATCCGTTCCCAACGAGAGACGGTCATAGATCTCCAGAAGCAAGTAGTCTGTCTTAATGATCGTGCCGAGGATGCAGAGGAGAAGTCCCGCAGGAACAATCTCTGTTTTGTGGGGTTTCTGGAGAAAGCAGAAGGACCCTCGGCAGAGCTCTTTCTGGAGGACTAGCTGGTCTCTACTCTGGCCCCAGAAAGCTCTCGAAGTTGTTGACTGTTGAGAGAGCACATAGAGCACTGGTCCCTTCTCCGAAGCTGTGAGCTCCACCCAGAGCCATCATCGGTTGGTTCCTTAATTTCTGGGAGCGGGACACTATTCTGCAGCTAAACCGGAACAAGGGACCGATGACATATGAGGGACACCGGATTTCCATCTTCCCGGGTTATACGCAATGGGTACAGGGCCAGAGGCGCTCACTCTTGCAAGTAAAGAGGCGAATGCGGGACCTGAATATCAAATATAGCCTCCTCTTCCTGGTAAAATTGAGAGTTGAGAGCTCTTTTTCTTCTCCGCAGCTGATGCATGCGATTGGCTGGATTCCAGTGGCTCCCCGGGTGCCTGTTTTGCCCCCTCAACGCAGACTCCTCAGGGGGCGGGGTTGAGCAGGCTGCCCCGGAGGGACGCAAGCAACACTCTTCGGTGGGTAGGGACCGGAACCTGACCCCTGCTTGCATTTTAGTTGGCCCAGTTGGAACACTTCATGCCTCGTACGTGGTCCCAGACTCACATACTTTGTCGCCTGACAGGCTCACCATCAGTAACCTCGGTGTGAACACAGCTAATTAGACCAGGCAAACGGCTGAGCAACAGGGCAGAACTTCCTAGACTGAACAATTGTAAAACTGGAGTGTCGGGCATGTACTAATGATCGTGCCGAGGATGCAGAGGAGAAGTCCCGCAGGAACAATCTCTGTTTTGTGGGGTTTCTGGAGAAAGCAGAAGGACCCTCGGCAGAGCTCTTTCTGGAGGACTAGCTGGTCTCTACTCTGGCCCCAGAAAGCTCTCGAAGTTGTTGACTGTTGAGAGAGCACATAGAGCACTGGTCCCTTCTCCGAAGCTGTGAGCTCCACCCAGAGCCATCATCGGTTGGTTCCTTAATTTCTGGGAGCGGGACACTATTCTGCAGCTAAACCGGAACAAGGGACCGATGACATATGAGGGACACCGGATTTCCATCTTCCCGGGTTATACGCAATGGGTACAGGGCCAGAGGCGCTCACTCTTGCAAGTAAAGAGGCGAATGCGGGACCTGAATATCAAATATAGCCTCCTCTTCCTGGTAAAATTGAGAGTTGAGAGCTCTTTTTCTTCTCCGCAGCTGAGGCATGCGATTGGCTGGATTCCAGTGGCTCCCCGGGTGCCTGTTTTGCCCCCTCAACGCAGACTCCTCAGGGGGCGGGGTTGAGCAGGCTGCCCCGGAGGGACGCAAGCAACACTCTTCGGTGGGTAGGGACCGGAACCCGACCCCTGCTTGCATTTTAGTTGGCCCAGTTGGAACACTTCATGCCTCGTACGTGGTCCCAGACTCACATACTTTGTCGCCTGACAGGCTCACCATCAGTAACCTCGGTGTGAACACAGCTAATTAGACCAGGCAAACGGCTGAGCAACAGGGCAGAACTTCCTAGACTGAACAATTGTAAAACTGGAGTGTCGGGCATGTACTAAATATTGATTGAATGACAGGGAATTCCAGAGGCTTAGGTCAGCAGATAGCCCTATATATGTACTGGAGGTAGTTAACGGGTGCAGGTACCCGGATGGGGAGCTGGAGGCTAGACCTTGCACCCCGCCAACGGGCCAGACACTTCTGTTGGGAGGATGAGAGGGGGGTTGATCCACCGAGGGTGGGATTTGTTTTTTTAGAAGTTTCTGTGTTATGGGGTTTGACTCGAGGGAAATGAGGCGACATCTACATGCCTTCACCTTACTATGTTTCAAGGGGGAGGGAAATGTGATATTGCCCAAGGGGAGGGGGGAGTTGGAGTTATTAGGGAACAGTTTTATGGAACAATTCCACACGTGTCAGTTAACTCAATATGTTGTGGGGTGTGCAGGGTTGTGGTTACCTACATGGTCTATGGTGGCTGAGATATATGAGGGCACAAATAAAGTTATATGTACTCGATGGCGGCTAATAATCTTCAGTTAATCACGTGGAATGTCTGTGGAATTGCAGCCATTTGAGAAGCGCAGGCGAGTGTTTGCATACCTGAAGAGGTATAAGGTAGCAGTAGCCTGTCTGCAGGAGACTCATATCTGGGGGGGACACTATTCCGTGCCTGTGGAAGTGCTGAAGGGGGCAATTGTTCACCACATCTTACTCCAGGTTTTCCAGAAGGGCCCTTATCTGGGTGGCGCCGGGAGTACCTTTTCAGCATTTACATCATGTGGTAGATCTGGAGCGGAGGTACGTTATCCTACATGGGCGATTAGATGGTATGAAGATGTGCATGATGTGTATGCCCGAACGAGTACAGCTTGTCCTTCTTCCCCACTCTCATGGAGGCGGCGTCGCCCTACCTGGGGGCACCGATGATACTGACCGGGGACGGGCCGTTAACTGTGTACTAGATTGGTTTCTCGACCATGAACCCCCTCATCCCCATACTAAACCTAGAATGTCCACCGAAATACAGAATATGCAGGAAGGCATGCAACTTCAAGATATATGGCGCATGTACAATCCTGTCGCCAGTCAGTTCTCTTGTTCGACCCCTGCTACAGGGACCTCCAGTAGGTTGGATTATTGGTTCCCCTCCATCGATCTGGGGTGGAATTTGGATGGGATAACGTATCTACCTAGGTATATATCGGATCACTACCCGGTCTTGATGGACTGTAGGAGAGACACCAGATTTGAAATCCCCCCTTTGGCGACTTAATATTGATGCTCTGACAGACCCCCAATTTGTAGCACTAATCTCGAATGAGCTAAAGCGATACTTTGAGGAGTACTGGGAGTCTGCCTCCTGTCGTGCATCTGAGTGGGAAGCTATGAAAGTGGTCATGAGGGGAATTTGCATAAAAACAACCTATGGGGTACGGAGGCAGCTGGAGCAAGATGTGGCTGTACATGAGGCAGACCTGGGCAGACTGGAGGCCAAGATTGCCATGACCCCACAGACGTTGGGAGAGTGGGAAATGGCCAGAGAGGTGCTGTTGACAGATCTTAGTAGATTGGAAAAACATGTGCATACGGTCTACAGTCAACAACTGTAAAGAGAAGGGGATAGAATGGGAGCATTGTTGGCACAATTAGTGTAGCAGGAACCCCAATAATGCAGATCAGGGATGCTGGAAGAACATTAGTGTACGCACAACGAGCGATTGTTAAAACTCTGGTGACAACCCCTACAAGCGGTGTACAAGATTCTACCTGCCCCTGGTTTGGAGGCGGTGCAGGCGTATCTGAATATGGTTGAACTTCCACAGCCTGGGTTTGAGGAGACTGAAGTACTAGACGCCCCCGATCACCAAGGAGGAATTGAGTCAGGCTATATTTCGGCTCAGACCTGCCAAGTGTCTGGAGTTCGATGGACTCCCAGTGAAGTTTTAGAGACAATTTGCCCCAATACTGGTGGATAGACTGCTGGAAGTCTACAACGAAGCGCTGAAGCGGGGAATTCTGCTGCCCACCATGAGGGAGTTGTTGGTAGCCATGATCCTTTAAAGTGATAAAGACCCTGATCTACCCGGTTCCCACAGGCCAGTCTAGCTACTAAATATTGATGTTAAACTACTCTGTGGAATTCTGGCGGAACGTCTCCTCTCTGGTATACCCCGATTCGTGCATGTAGATCAGGTGGGGTTTATTCTGCGACGGAGTACCTCATTAAACCAGAGATGATTGGTGCATGTATGGCACGCCCAGACATGTCCGAAATGGACTGTGCAATCGCATTGTTGGATATCGAACAAGCGTTAGTTTCGGTTGAATGGCCATATATTAGGCAGGTCCTTCAGCGATTCGGGGTGGGTGCAGTTGATTTATGTGGCCCCTAGAGTCAGAGTTTGAGTGGGGAGGACGGTGTCCAGAGGGTTCACACTGAGTCGGGGTACCAGACAGGGATGCCCGCTATCCCCTCTCTTATTCGAGATGGTGATGGAGCCCCTAGCGGCGCGTTTGAGGAATGTTATGGCCCTCTGGTGTATTACGCTTGGGGAGACTAATCATATAGTTTCGCTATATGCGGACGGTGTATTTGACACATCCAGAGCACTCTATCCCCATGCTTCTCCAGGAACTACAGGACTTTAAGGGTATTTCTGGTATTCACATCAATCCCGGGAAGTCCAGGGTGGTCCCAATCGGCAGACTGGCCATGGTCCCTGAGGTGGAGCAACCGCACATTGAACTACCGTGGGTGGGGGAGGGAGCGCGGTATTTGGGCATCCGCCTGGCCATCACATCACGGCCTCAGACTATCTTGAGCAGAACATGGGTTGGATCATAACGGGGCTGCGGAGCTCGATTCGCATCTGTACGGAACTACCATTATCACTTATGGGGCGAATCGCAATAATCAAGATGATTGTCCTGCCCCGCTGCTTGTATGCAATGCAACACTCACTCTATATCATCCCACAGCATTATTTCCAGACATTGGCGACCCAGTTGGTGGATCTCCTATGGGGAAAGAAACACAGAGGGGTGCGCTTAGCAATGCTTCAGAGGATGTTGGAGGGAGGCAGGCTGGAGGTGCCTCGACTGGAGTTTATTATATGGCCTTGCAGTTGCAGCACACGGTCCACTGGCTGGATGGCGAAGACAACTGGGAGAAGCGGTTGCAAGCGGGAACTTATACTGATTTGATTTTTTTTATATTTGATTTTTTTTAATTTGATTTTTTTTATTTATAAAGCGCGCGATTGCCCGTGGGCGTCTTAGCGCTGATTCTGATCCAATATGAAACTCCTTCCTCCCCATCTGGCCTGTCTAAACCTGGGGACCTGTAGCAATCGGGACTGGTCGGATCTGATGGTTCTGGATGGTTCATAGGGTTTGAACCGTGTTCTGAGGAACAACGGGCCAGAACCGTGGAGGGCCTTGTAGGCCAGGCAGAGTGATTTAAACGACACTCTTTTGGATATCGGGAGCCAATGGAGATGATCTAGTCTGTGGGCTATTGGCTCGAACTTGGGGACGTCCAGCACCAGTCTGGTTGCTGCGTTTTGTAGACGTTGGAGTTTAGTTATGATTTACTGCCAGTACACTGCCGGAACTATTGATGCTGGGTGGTGGGGTTGCGAAGGATTGCCCGTACAATGGTCGCCATGTAGCCATAGTGTTGGAAAATGTAGTGAGGAGAGTGGTGCGAAGGGCTCAGTTTGCTCCAGATATGCCCCATTGGGCACTGCGCCAGTATGCCATGTCGGAGGCCCGAGGGAGGATCCCAGACGCTTGGTGACCTTTACATCGATGGGAAATTTGTGACACGAGTGGAGTCGCAGGAAACCTTTAATTTAGGGACGGGTCAATTTCTACAGTATGGGAAAGTATCCAGTTTCATCCGGGAGCTCTGGCCGGGGTTCCCTGTGGTGCCTCCCACAACTAAGATCCTGGAAGTAATATTATACATGGCGCGGGGTAGGCGCCTCGTTTCGCATCTCTACAGAGCATTGAGGGAGGATCTTCCAGGAGAGAATGAGCATCCAATCGAAATGGGACTCATCCATGATGAAGCCCCTGACAGAGCGCGAGTGGCAGAAGGTGCACAGGGGAGTGCAGAGAGTGAGTGCAAATCTGTGGTTTAAGCTCCTCCAATACAATTGAATACACCAGGTGTACCTCACACCGCATACGTTGCACATAATCTATCCGGCCCTGAGCGATGAGTGTCCCTGATGCCATGGGAGGGGGCAGACTTTTTGCATATGGTCTGGTCCTGTCCACTGCTGCTTCCCTTTTGGGAGAATATACTTACACGCCTATGAGAGGCTACGGGTTGTACCATACCTGGGGAAATTTGGGCAAGTATTAATAGGTGTGCTTCCCACACCAAAGAATACAAAATTAAGTAGGCGTTTTGTCAATTTGTGGCTAATGCTGGCTAGGCGATGGATAGTCACAGCATGAATATCTCCCAGGATTCGCCGTGTTACGGATTGGCGTAGGGATGTGTGTGAGTGGGTGATAGCGGAGTCGGTACGCAGGAAAATTGTGCGAAGGATGAGAAATTACAGGACGATTTACAGGCATGGCGCTGATATGTTGGCGAACTTAAAGAATGATGATACATGTAAATCTCAGACTCTCTGGGGAGATGAGTCCCCATCAAGGGAGTAATAGTGGAACATCGTCCAGACCATGTTTATGATTATAGCTGGTGGAAATACTGTGGCAATATGCAGTAACCAGAGCACCTGACACTGAAAGTTGTGAGGGGGAGGGAAGGAGGGTACCGGGGGGGTGTTTGATACAGGAAGCAAAAGACAAACTTGTTTACATACATTTGTTAAGACGGACTGCATGAGGCAGTAACTATTGGTATGTGGTAATCCGAAATGAGGAATGCCTACGCACTCAGATGTAATGTCATGTGTTATAAATGCCAATAAATCTTTATTAAAAAAAAATAAGTAGTGCAGTGACCTCCAAGAAGCATGTTTTAATAACCACAAATCCGATATTTAGCCACTCAGAATTAAAAAATCGTGTCAGTTTTCCATTAATCCTCCACGTTGTACAAGTACTCTTTAGGCATGCCAATGCTGTTATGGCCACGTATTTGATGTCGGAAGCGACACTTCATGAGTGCTAGACATTCTTAAGGTACGTGTGTAAACCATTGATTGTAAGGGGCCAAATTAGTTGTTTAAGATGTTTTTTTTAATTTTGGAGGGTTTTGTTCTAAAAACTAATTTCAGCCCCTCATACTGGAAAATTCCCCTCCTGTGTAAATCTTTGGTAGGCCTAGACTCTTTTTAAAGTCCTACAATTTACTAAGTTGAACTTAAAGATACGAGTATATTAAAGTTTATAATATTCTACTTTCAGAACTATGGAAGCTGCAGCAGTGTTACCTTACCAGAGACTCTGCTTTTTGTTTCAACCCTTGATGGAAGCCTGCACGCGGTCAGCAAGAGGACTGGTTCTATCAAGTGGACATTGAATGAAGGTACAGTAGAGCATGTCTTCTTAAATGCTAGTATTACATACATGATATTGTATTTTCTTGCAAAATGCACATCATTGTAATTGCCTTGATACTTTAATTAGGAATATGCTTGTATACTTAATGTAAAGATGCAATCACAAATGTGAGTAGAGAGATGGTGATTATAATGGCAATATGTGGCATTAGTTTTGTGTAGTTAAAATAAATATACAATGCTGTAAAAGATAACAACATTGGCAGAGCCAATAGGTCTCACCTTTGGAGCCTCTCACATTTACCAATGCTCATTGTAAATGCTGAGCAGCATAAGTAAAAGGAAAAGATGGTGCGGTGATGTGCTCACTATTGGTTGTCGTGTCATTCTATAAGCATGTGCATGGGTGTGCCGACAAAATTACCCAGGCGCTATTTAAAAAATAAAAAACAATGTATTAGGCAATAGAAAACCAATCTCGGGAACATTTTTGTGGCGGGCCTGCAGCAATTTGCTACATGTCCCGTCAAAATGGTATATAGTAAAAAAAAACTGCTTAGTTGGGGGCGCAACGGAGAAGCAGATTTGGGGTAATCAATGGGTAGTGGGCAAGAGACATGAGGGACAGTGCAACACAGGTAAAGTGGTGGGGAAGGACACAGGAGAGTGAATGAAATCCACGAGGAAAAGAGCAATTAGAGCATCAGGGACTGGAGCGGAATTTTGGGAGGGCGCAGAAGGAAAGAGATACACAAGAGGGAGCTGTAAAACACATGCACTCTGATGGAGGGCGTACCCCCAAAAATAGTAGTTATCTAAAAGTTAGCTGTGGCTGGACACAAGTCATCCAGTCAAGATTAATTTCATTGTAAAATGTATTTATATAGTGCTTACTACCCCTGACGAGGCATTGAAAGGCTTTTTGTGGTGAGTAGCACACTACACCGCAACTCGATAAGTAATTAGTGGGTTAGTACATTTTTCTATGTATTTTCGTTTTGTTATTTCTTTTGTGTTAGGATTGTGCTCTTGATTTCTTGTGTGTCTAATAGAGTATGGGGTAGGGATAGAATGGAATAGAGGTGGATTTAATAAGGGGAATTAGTGAGCAGGGTTGTAAGTAATGATCACGTTTGCTTGTTGAGTGGCATGGTTAAAAAGCAGGGGTGGAAGACTGAGAAGGTTGTTTGGGAGTGCATAGTAGTCGAAAGGTTTTGGTATGGATCGGGCAGAAGGGATGGGAAGGACGGAAGGTTTTTTTTTTTTTACAAATAAAAGCATATATAGCAAAATAAAAATAATATATGTATGTGTATACATATATAGATTTCTTTACTTCCTTCCTTTCTTCCTGTGATAGCCAGTAGATTGTTATAGTTAGAACCAACCTTTCCCATAGACGAAGCGTTTTTAGGTTTCGCTGGAAGGCGGAGCTCTTAGCTCCGCCTCCAGAGAAATCTCTTGATTTCCAGTAAGGAAAATGGAATACGCCCCCCTGTCCCATTGGCTAGCTCCATAAATGGAGGCTAGCCATTGGGTGCCGGATCTGTCCGTCAAGGCCGGACCAGATTCGGGGGCGTTCCCGAGATTTTTTCCCTGGGCGGAGTTACGTTTTTCCCGTTCCCTCCCCTTTCCCGCCGTCCGTGTCCTCTCCTGCCCCCCTCCCGCCGTTCGTGTCCTCTCCCGCCCCCTCCCGCCCTCCGTGTCCTCTCCCGCCCCCCTCCCGCCGTTCGTGTCCTCTCCCGCCCCCTCCTCGGCAGTAACTTCTTGCGGCTTGCAAAGGCAGTTGGTAAGTGTCTGTAAAGTTTTCTTGTCGACTCGTGAACTCCTTTAGTGTGTGATACATTAGACTTTGCAGTCGTTCCTTCTTTTTTCCACACTTGTTTTAAAACAATTGCAAAAACGTTATTTTGAAACCTGGCTGCAAAACTTGAGTGACAATAAAAACAAGGATTAGAAAGAGACCGGACAAATCATGTCAGCGGTGCCACTGGAGTAGTACATTTCCATTTTTACAATCCTAATCCTGTATTTGTTTAGTCAGTCGTTTCATGATGTTATACCCATGTATGTAAATTAATATGGATCAGAACCGTTGTATTTAATTCCACTTGTGCTTACCACAAAAATGCCTATCTAATGCTTTTCCAATGGGTGTCGCGGTTAATATAACAGTAACATGCGCTTAACAATGTATCTATCATGTGTGTTATTGTAGACCAGGTCGAAGAAGGATATGATTATGTTCCTCCTGTGTCGGTAGAATGTTCCGGTTTATGGCTTTGAAAATCTGGTCAACCTAGCAATAGAGGTTTATTCGTTGCTTGCAGAACAAAAACAAATAGTGTTTTCCCATTCAAACACTGTGCGAGAACAACAATCGTTCATTCCGAGGCCACTTCTGCCCAACTAAAGATGGCGCCCACAATACCAACTGTAGGGTTAGCGCACAAGTGAGCCTGTCCATTCCCACACAGCACGCCTTCACCGGAAGCGTGTGCTTCGGACACCAGTTGCCTTTGTAGCTTTTGGGCTTGAAGACACAGGTGAGCTGTCACTGCGGGGAAGTGGTGGAGAAGATTAGGTGTCCCGTGGGTAGTGACGTGGTTGTCATCGCTCGAAGGCACCTTTTTTGGTTGCCCAATGGGGAGGGTCGCTGCAACATTTGGGGATCGGGAAACAATTGTTTAATATTGTAAGCTTTGATCTGCCGTTCATTGATGATAAGTGAACGTGTACCCTTTTGATGAGTCCACCAGTCAGTGTTGGATTTGCTGTCATTAGACACTTTGCCAGCTACAGTCTGTATTATAAAGGTAGAATAGTTTTTACTGCTGTCTGCACATGAGATCGGCTTCGCACAGTGTGTGGTTAAGGTGGATGACTAACATTCTGAGCTGATCCAAACCCTCTTAAAAAGCGGGGGTAGGACAGGGAAGAGGGAAGGGGGAAACTGATAAAGGGCAGAGACCAAAGGGAATTAATACAACGATAAGGAAGTGTATGGACATCATGAATGAACAAGCATTTACAATGCAACGGTTTCGCCTTTGGAAAAGTTAGAGCTATTGGCAATGTAAATGACAATGCCATTTATTTATCTGTTTTCAAAACCAACACATAAATAAAAATTTTGTCATTTACAATGCCAATAGCTCAAACTTTTCCAAAGGCGAAACCGTTGCATTGTAAATGCTTGTTTATTTTGCCAATAACTTTGGCACCATTTGACGTATCTTAACGAACTTTTTCAAACAGTGTCTTATTTTGCCTAGTGCTGCATGGAAGTGGAGTGATCGGTCAAGCGGGGGCCGAGAAATGGAGATGGAGACCCAAAACGCATTTTCCCCTGCAATGCCAATAGGGAATTTGCTTTTTTTTAATACGAGTACAGGCCCAACCGTTGAACGGATTTACAACGAAGTTTGCAGAAAACTAGATCTTGGTCCAGGAAGATCTTTGTAATTTGGTGTAAATCTGTAAATTAGTTTTGGAGTAATTACAGAAAAAAATATAGATATCTGGGCAGAGCCTCAACACGGATCTCATGGTGAGATCTAATTGGCTGCTTTTGTTTTGCTGAAAACTTTGGTGCCGAATCTTCAGAATTTTTTAAAACTAGTACGCCAATCACTTCAGCTGTTGCCTGGAAAGTTGTGAGGTGATTCGTAAAGCGGGGGCTAAGAAAGGGGGGTCTCAAAGTTTTTTCCCCATTCAATGTTTGTGAGGGTTTTGTAGGTTTTGAACAAGACTACAGCCCAAACTGCGGACCGGATTTACACCTAATATGGCAGCTGTGCTGGTTGTATTAACGTTTGGTAATTGGATATTATTTTACGTTAAAAAGCCATAGAAACCATGGGTTATCGTTTCTTAATATAAGTATAACTAGAACTGCTGAATTTCTGTGGTTTTATGTGGATAAACCATCAACCTAACTAGGACGTCCCTGTAAAAAGGTTTTTTTCCCAGTAAGAAACCATTCCCTCTCCTCTCTCTCCCTCTCTCCCCCTTCTCCCTTTTCCCCCTCTCCCTTTTCTCCCTTTCACACTTTCCCCCTCTCTCCCTTTCCTCTTTCCCCCTCTCTCCCTTTCCTCTTTCCCCCTCTCTCCCTTTCCTCTTCCCCCCTCTCTCCCTTTCCCCTCTACCCCTTCAAAACCCATATGTACAGAAGATGGTAGAGGCTGTGCTCCAGAGGCTGACACAAAGTGGTCAAGAAAACCATTCTAATAAGAATCAGTATAGAGCAGGTCATACCATTGACTATCCTTTTATGCAGCTCAGTTCATCATTTTGTCCCAGTGTTGGCCACTTTTGATTTGAGTAATGGCCATGGATACCTCTTGCTCAGTCAGTGCCGTATCTAGGGAATCACTATTTTGGGAATTCAGCTGCCGAAGAGGTTGCACTTCCACAAAGCGAGCTACATCTTACCCATCTATAATTATAAATTAATTGGCAATACGGAGCAACTATCTATGCTGCTTCTATCTTGCCCTCATTAAGATATCCATCTTTGTCCTTCATTTTGTGCATTCATTTTTGCCATCCTCCCTATGAGCCTGCCCTGCTAAGTGGTTTCTTGCTTTGTTGACAGTATCATCCAAATGATTTTATGACAACTGAAAGAGTGCCTTTGCTACATTATTTACCAAGATGCTCTATTTCTGGAATAGGATATCTATACCATGGTCCTCTAACCCTTTCTGTAATAAGAGCTTTTTATATGCAATAAAAATCATCCTGAGCTTCTAATATCATTACTTTAGTGGTTACTATTTGTAAGATGATCAGCAACGATCACCTCAGTTCATCAGGAACTGTTACAAGCACTAATGTAGAACACTTGTTGGTGCGTAATACATAACAGCCGTAGCTGCAGTGCCCCTAGCACAAGGGTAATAGTAATAGGTCTCCCCAGCACTTCATGCTTTATCGCTGAAATATCAGCTTTAAATATAATTTTAAAATTCAGCCATTGTTCTCCAAACATCATCTAAAGAGTTCGGAAAATACGCATGCTCTTATTTTGGATTTTGATATATACATAAATTCAGTCAACCAAGAAAAAGCTTCTAAATCATTAGGATGAGCAAATATCTGGAGAGCTACGAGTAGCTCGTGATCTACTCATTAGAGGAGCCTGATCTATACAGTGGTAATTACCTGGGCCAGGGTTCAAGATATTGTGACCCTCCAGTTTCAAAAATATCCGCCTCCATGCCTTTAACTTTATGTATTTTGGCCTCATCTTTACCGGTCAATTTTAAAATAATCTGCTAGGACCATGGGACAGCAGGAGGCCTCCCTGTTGAATTGCCTAATTCAGCCGCTATCCCCTGGGCGTAGCTGCCTCAGATAACCATGTTGGTTGTTTTGGAAGTTGGTTTCGGTTTTAACATGTTAGGTAGTGGTGCTACTTTTACAATACTATTTTTTAAGTCCCGCACTATCATTTGAAAGACATTTTGTTAGCTTTCAGTGGCTTAGAATCCACCCATTGCTTACTATTGGTTGACTTCATCCTCACTCATTTACCTGCTTCTCGGTTGTCAGCGTGTGCAGCCTTCACTTCCTGTTCTTGTGTTTGGCCCACTTTTGGAGCATGGACCAATTACTTGTATTGTTCCCTTGCTTGTGTTTTGAGAGCTACTTTGTTTCTTTCTGTTGAAGAGCTCCATGAGAGTGCATATGTTCGCAAGCTGTGTCCCTCATGTGCTTCATCTCCGCCCTGCTCCGTGTTGCACTCTCCCTTACCTATGTGCTTTTGTCCCCCATACCAACTCTTGAACATGAGTTGCTATACACCCCCACATCTATCTCACCTGTGCGCTTCTTGGCCCCACCTGATCTCATGTTGCCCTCTCTAGTCTGTGTGGTTCTGTGCCCCTCCACCTCCCATGTTGCTCTTATTCGCTTGTGCCTGCTACTGTGCCTTCTGGCTCTCCTCCATGTTTATTCGCCCGCAGGCTCCTGTGCCACGTTCGCTGCCCTGCCGGACCCACCACTTGACTTCCTTAACATTTAAAAAGGTCCAGTCTGCACTTCTATTGCTCTCTCTCACCCATAGGCTTCTGTGCCACCCCTCCCCTCTCCCCAGTTCTCTTCCATGTTGCTCCCCCACAACATATTGCTACAGGACCTCATTAACCATTAAAAAAAACAAATCACAATGACTTTGCTACTTGTCAGTAATTTTATAGCCGTGCATGCAGGTTTAAAGCATGCATGCGACTACAAAATGCATGGCTCAGTGGCACGGTGTACACAATCTGCATTGATGCTCTACAGCATGAAAGAAAGACATTGGCGAGACCATTATGTCACTAAGGTGAGACCTGGTGGTGTTGCCAATGTTAGTTTCTTATGCAGCTACATGGAGAAGTGAAAAACAGGAATTCTTGATCTTTGTCGCTTCATGGATGTATACATTGATTCGTTGCAAAAAATTATTGGTTGTTGCGAGGGCATTTTGTCTCGTGCCGGAGCCCACTTCAGGTCTGCCAGAGCCAGAGACAAAATGATTAAAACATGGAACCCCTAAATGTGCTGCGCTACCATAGCTTGTAACGCATACTCGACATGCTGATGGGATTCTCTAGGATTTCGTTTCTTTTCTCCCTCTATCCTGCCCTCATTCCAATCCGAGAATGGCAACATGCCCTTAATTTCCTCCCCCTTCAAGGCGCAAACAAGGCCGTTGCTAGTGGCTGAGCACCTGTCCTTGTTCATGTGCAGGGAAAGACAAACTTGGAAGCATCAGACGCTTTCTGTATGCTAAAGATGCCTTCGGGGAATAACAGCACTCTTTAGTAGAGGGAGCAATTAATTGTCTTAAAATATATCATGGAAATGTAAAAAGTGTCAGCAGCCCTTTTGACACAGTCTTTTTATTACTTTGATCCACTATGTGTTTAAGTCACAAAAAGTATCTGTAAATGAGAATTAGATTTTAACTATCTTGAGGACTTGTGATCATTAAAACGGCGAGCAAGACCAGAGTACACTTTGTACAGGGGACATAACTTTTTTAATGTTTTTCTTTGCTTGGTGGATAGCCACGCATTGCTCTATGGCGCCTGTAACATGGTCATGTTTCTATAAGCCACAATTGACACGGACCCCACATTTTTGTATTCTCTAAAGTGGACACATAATCTGGCAGTCCTAGGTGGAGAATGCTACAGTAATCCAGTCTGGATAAGATACAGCCTGCTACTGCCTGCAAGTGATATTGAATGGGACAGTCCTAAGTTTGTAAACGAATGAGTGCCCGTGCTCCAGTCTCTGCTCCGGTGGTGCTATCGAAAATCAGTGTGCCGAATGCTAAGGCTGCATAGTACTGAATCCATTAATCTCAGGCCTCTAATGGACTACCAGACTATGCTGCCCCTTTATTTTACTCTTGCCGGTTCCTACTTTCTCCCTTTTGCCTTTTTTTTGTCTTTCTCATCCTCCTTCATTCACGTTTCTGTTTTTCTCTGTTGTTCACAGCCAATCCCGGATGAGGAAAAAGAAGTGCAGTTCCCGAAAAATGAGTGTCAGTGGGCCCAACCAGCCCAAATTAAGTACTAAAATGTCCAGGCAAGACAGCGTCTTATTAAAAAATTCTCTAATAAAAAGCAAGCAGTTGCAACTTAAATGAGCATCCTCCCATATGCCTAGCAAATTCAAGTTGGCTGTGGAGGATGGAGCGTCACCCATAGACCTAGGCCAGTAAAACTGCTGCAATCACTCAATATTATTTGCAACCAGTTGGATGTAACTTTTATTTGCATTCAGCTGAAGTAAGTCCTTCCAGCCCTAAATCCTTAAGATGCATGAATAGAATATTATGGTCCACGTTGTCAAAAGCTGCTGTCAGACCTAGCTATAGGAGGAGTGCGACCGAGTTCCCCAATACGTTTTAATGTTTGCCAACAGCCCACTCCAGGATTTTTAGCAGAGCAGTGACGGCGTAGTTGGTCTATAATTTTCTAGCATGTTAGGATTTATTTATGTTTAGCAATGGCTTCGCAATGCTGCTTTATCACTCTTTCAGGACAGTGCATTGTCCTGTGACAGAAAAATAATCTTAAATAGAGATGCTAACAATGGCCTGGAACATACCTGCAGAAAGAATGCAGGGCAGACATCCTCTCTTGAACCTGATTTCAGGTGCTCAAGTATTGCTTCCATCGCTTCCTGACTAACGAGAGCAAATCAAGAAGAGTTCGCCGCTTGACCCCCAATGGGCACCTGGTGATATTGTCATGGAAAATAGTGCATTTCTGATGCTCTTGTTTATTGTATTGATCTTATTAATGATTGGAAATATTGTGTTTGGCCCGTTTAGAAGGGGAACACCAATGCGCAGAAATAATCTCATTGTAGAAAAAGTTCTCTGATAGAATTTTTGTAATAAACAAGATGACTTAGTAGGAATAGTTCCCTTTTACGTTTTCATGTATTTCCTTTTGCGTCCAAATAATCGTTGATTCCTTTTGATGACGTGTACGTGACCCAAAGGTGCTTTAAGTTAATGATTTCTATGACTACCAACCAAGGAAGAGGTCATAGTGGCCTTTACATCATGCTGCATGCTGGGTCATTTTCTGAACCAATCATATGCAAACCCGACTTGAACCCATTCCAAAAGGGGCATTCCTGCCCAAGAACCTAGGCTGCGTCCCCCGCCATACAGGAAGCAAGAACCCCTGTTGTGTTTCATCCATGTGAGCCTATTCATTGAGGTGCACCTTTGGTGCTTTGGCACTGAGAGACACCTGATTACTCCCTGAGAGGCGTATTAACTGTTGAAAGGAATGCTTTAATTCATCTTCACCAATGGTAGTTACGCTAGGCCCCACAGACCGTCATTTTTGCTCAGTGTGTTACAGGCAAGGATCAAACACATGCAGTCATTCTTGGGCTCAGCAGAAAAAGCAGATCCCAGCCTGATCAACTTTACCATAAGTAGAGCTAAGTGTACTCCAGTATCTCATAGCAATGTCATGTTGCCATCATAAACTACTTTTATCGCCTGCTGTACAGCAGCCAACCGAGTCTCTGAAACATACTTAAACCTTATTTGCACAGTTGTGCACATGAAGATACACAAACTGAGGATGCGGGTAGCGTGAACTTCTACCATCACGCACTTCAGAGCTATAATTAGCAGTGTGGTGTGTGTGGTGTGTGTGTGGTGTGTGTGTGGTTGGTGTGTGGTGTGTGTGTGGTGTGTGTGTGTGGAGTGTTTCCAGGTATAGGGGTTTCAAAGTTGTGGGTGAAGTAATCCGACCATGTGTTTGGAATGCCGGGGTGAACTTGGATCCTAGGCTGGACATGGAGTCCATAGTGCTGCTGGCACTGTGCTTTGTTCTTAGGCGCTCTGCCTAGAATGCAGCCCTTGGTTAATGAGGAAGATTCTGGTACTGAAATTCTTTTCTCTCGCCTTTAAAAGTCTCTCATAAGTAAAATATCTCAATAAAACCAGTGTTTTAACTAAGGAACACAGCTTACACTAGCATTCAGTTTTGGGATTTGTACGATGAGTTCCTTCCTAATTTACAACGTTTTTTCTGCATTTAATTTGGGAATTTCGATTTGTAGAAGTGAGGACTGGCATTTGTTGTGGCGGTTGGGGTACTAAAATATTATTTATATGCAAAACGCCCATGAGATAGTTGATACAGAACAGAGGTTCTCGAAGCTGTAATTGGTAGACCTTGTTTTTGTATAAATGCGGCCTGCGTTATTCCTCCAACATTTGTTTTTATCTTGGTAGTATTATGTCAATACAGTTTAAACATGGTGTAATGACATACTGCTAGATGCATCAACGTTCGAATGTGCGAGTCCTTAATTGCGAAGTTTAAGGATTCGCATTTAGGGACTCGCAAAATCAGATGCATGTAGGATTTGCAAAAATATTAGCAATTCCTAAATATTCCTTATCTGCGACTCGCAGAGTGCGATTCGCAAATAAGGAATGACATCTCATTGATTCCTATGGGCCAAGAGGCCCATAGGAATGAATGGGGAGGAATTCTCAATTTGCTTTTAGCAATTTGAGAAAGGATTTAAAGGGTGACAGGTGTCCAAAGGACACCCTGTTGCACCCCTTAAATTGACCTGGACACTGGTATTGGGCACACACATGTCCCAAGGACGTGTGTATGTAACATACAACTTTGAAAGATGCACTTTAGTGCATTTTTCACAGTTTTCGCTATTTACCATGAAGTTTGATTTCACGGAAAATAGCGACCCCTATCAGCGAAATCGCTAGCTATTTTACATTCATGCATTGCATTTAAGGAATCTTGATTTGAGATTCCTTAAATGCAATCATAAATAGCGATTTATGCATTTGGGATGATGCATCCCAAATGCATAAATACCGGTCGCAGAGGGGCAGATTCTGTGAATCTGCCCCTTTGCAAACGGTATTTCGCTTAATGCATCTAGCTGAAAGTCTGCTCTTTTCTGTATTCTTCCATTCCTAAGAATCTTTATCAAACCACGAGTGGTTACTTTTCACTCGCATCAACCTGGTTTAGCATTTTCAAATAGTTGCTGTGTTGTACTTGGACAATGTGCTTTTGAATGCGGTGCTAGACCTGGGGCCAGATATACAACTGTTTTTTACATGCGCAAACGGGTTTGCAATCAGTTTGTGCATGCAAAAAACAAAATGGCCCATTTACTAGCCCTATATAGCGAGTCGCAAATAATTTACGACTCGCAAAATAGTGTTTAGCGACTCGCTATTAGGAAGGGTCGTTCCCTTCCTAATAGCGACCCCAACAGCTGTGTAAGAATGTTTAGCGACCGCAATTGCAGTCTCAAAACACTTGCAGTTTACTACCCTTCTCAGAAGGGTGGTAAAGCGCTCGCAAACGGGGAGGGGTGCCCAGGGGACCCCTTCCTCTTTGTGAATGCACTGGAAATGGGGCAGGCAGTGGTCCCAGAGACCACTAGCTGCCATTAAAAAATGAAACTAAAACGTTTCATTTTTCTGTTTTTAAATGCGTTCTGTTATCCTTTGAGAAAAAGAGACTGCTTAAAAAAAACTGCTTTATTTAAAAGCAGTCCCAGACATGGAGGTCTGCTGAGCCCAGCAGGCCAAGATACATGGGAGGGCCAGTCATTGCCAATGGGGTTGCAAATTACGAGTGCCTCGTTAATATTCATGAGGCATGACATTTGCAACCCCGTTGGAAATCCCAAACAGTGTCTAAGACATTGTTTAACATTGTGATTTGTGACCCAAAAATTGCGATTCGCAATTTCTCACAATTTGCGAGTTGCAAATCACAGTGGTTGTACATCTGGCCCTTAGTTCTTGCAAAGCGCACTGGATTCTAACTAACGATTTGGTAAAACTGAGAGAAAGCCCTTAATTAGGTTTAAACATTCCTTTTCCAGTGAATTATGTTAGCAAATCTGACTTCAGTAGATGTTGACATTTTTTTGTTCTAGCACGCACAAGTGTGGCACTCCAACTCGTCTTTTATGTTACTGACTTTTAACTGTTTATATTTTGTTATTTGACTGGCATTACATCCATTGAGCGCGTATCAATAACGGGAAAATTAGTCTTGTTTCAAGCCAGCACAAAAATGAACACTGCATAGTGAGTTCCTGCTGTAAAACCGATTTTGTCCAGAACAAAGGGAGTACCAGTCAAGTTTGCGTCCCTTGTGACTTACCAAGATCATGTTGAGAGTTGGCTAGGGTTCAGCTAGGTAGAATGAGGGAGTACGTTGAGGAATGAGTTTGGAATAAGTTGAGAGCTCAGTGAGCAAAGTTTAAGGACTGGATTTGTCGAGTTGCTTTAATTGTTTTGCACCTACCATGCAGGCATATGTTGCCTTTCTGTTCTCAGCATCACTACTAGACTTCTGCTCGTCTGCTAACTTTTTTATTTTTTTATTATGTTAGACTTCCAGCTGTGGATTCCTTACCTTTTGATTATTCCCTGGCGTCAGACTTAATCTGGAAACATTTCGATAGTATCTCTACATGCTGGTAGATGGCACCATTTGGGTCCACACTGATGCTGCTCTGCTCTACATAGGCGCCACTACCACTTGCTTGTATCTCCACCAGACCCGTATCTGTAGCTTCTTGTCTCAGAGCCCCTTACCTCGACC
Source organism: Lissotriton helveticus (assembly GCF_964261635.1). Taxonomy (NCBI): domain Eukaryota; kingdom Metazoa; phylum Chordata; class Amphibia; order Caudata; family Salamandridae; genus Lissotriton; species Lissotriton helveticus. The sequence goes on from NC_136068.1 coordinate 1,192,755,224, forward strand.
TCTTTTCTCCACATAAATTAAGTTTGCAAGGGATTTCACCCCGTAAGAGGGCCGGTTATAAACTCTGGATGGACTGTTACAAGCAGATATCTGTGACCGATCCCCACCAGGCATTCCTCGGGTGTCAGAGCATGACTCCCAAGACCTACAGAAACTGTGCGTCGATGACCCTTAAGGCCGTACAGCCACGCACAAGTCACAGCATTGGGACTACTCCAAGTCCCGCCCAAAGTTAAAAGCTTAATCCCATTCCCAGAGTTGACTGAATCATTTGCGAGTACGGCTTTCTGCGCACTCCCAATTCCTCCAGTAAGCACAAAAAAACACAAGAAGTCAAAGTGTAGTTCCACTCCTTTGTGCCTTTCCCTCTCCTTTGACAAAGTGAGTGGGCGGCGGCAACCATCTAGCTCCCTAGCTCAAAGTCAGCCGACTTTAGAACAGTTTCCACAGCTGGTTCGGGCACAACCAGAGATTCCGGGGCCTTCAGCCATGCTATGAAAGATCGAAGAGTTCTACGCAGCTATGCTCCATCTCTTTAGATCTTTACCGACACTCTCTGGCCTGCCTTCCGTGGCCACACACGCTGAGAGGCCTTCCACCTGGATTACTGCCAGTGGGTTTGTCCTCTGCACCTGCTGGACCCTCAGATGTTTCTGCCCTCCGCTCCAGTGCCCTCCGGTCCAGTCCCCCCACCCAAGCATGGCCTGACATGTCACCTTACCTCCTGCTCACCCCTCCAACCCTCCGCCACACACCCAACCTGGTATTCTCTTTCTCCTTGTCCTCTCTGATGCTGGCCTGAATTCGACCAATACCTGTGTCCGAATCCGTCCGAGGCGCCAGTGCCTGCACTTGAACTTTCACAAGGCAGGCAACATTTATTGCATTCCCTCTTAGGCAATGACTCTGACAATGACTACGACCAGGGTAATGTGTTCGCTCAGCCCTATACCGAGGACAAATGTTGTGAAGACTTGCAGAAGGCTAGTGGGCTGGATCCCTCCCCAGAGACTGCTCTATTCTCTCCTTCCAGTCCAGCCATGGAAGAATCTGCCTCTTACGCTATCGTTATGTGTAGGGCCACACTATTTTGAGCCCATCTTCCCTTTTAAAAAGGCACAGAGGGGGGCGTGGCCTAGATGGCGGTGGGAGCAGACGTGCTGCTGCTGAGCTTCCGCTGACGGCCTGATATAGCAATGGCCCTGGGGCCGTTTTTGCCACGGTCGTCCCCTTTCAGGGGGTCGGAGAGGTCCCGGTACTGTTTGGGGCCAGCCCGGAGCGGAGACGGTGCCTGCTTGTGCGGATCTCCGCAGAAGAGCGGACTGCATGTTGCATCGGCAGGTCCGCGTACTACCACCGGGAAGCCACAGGTGGGACAGAGAAGATCCGGTGAGGCGAGCCCCGATCTGCCTGGGGAGAACGGCAGCCTTGGAGGACACGCCGGCACGCCGGCCGAAGCTGGTGGACGACAGTGCGGTGTGGTTGCGGCGGCGTGAACCCGGTGGAGTGCAGCAGTAAGAGGCCCGGCCTGCCATCTTGCGAAAGCGGCGTCCCTGAGCCTGCGTGGAGGCAGCTGCTGTCCTTTCAGCAGACAGTGGAGCTCTCCCGCTGGGGAGCGGCGATGGGAGCGGCGATGGTAGCTCGTCGGTGCTGGTGACCAGAGGCAGCTACTGACTTGCGGACTGCCGGGAGTGACGGGCGGGTGACGGGGAGGCCTGCGACTGGGTCTGGGCCCCATCCTCGACCGAGCTTGGCAGACCACGAGGGCTCAGAAGATCGGGCCTAGCAGTCTTCTGGTAGTCTGGCTGGCCACGTGATCCCGCTGGGGGGGGGGGGGGTGGTGTCACAGGTGGGACGGAAAAGACTCGGTGAGGCGAGCCCCGATCTGCCCGGGGAGTGCGGCAGACTTTGGAGGACACGCCGGCTGAAGCTGGTGGACGTCGGCGCGGTGTGGTCGTGGCGTGGTTGCTGCAGCATGAGCCTGGTGGAGTGCAGCAGTAAGAGGCCCGGCCTGCCATCTTGCGAAAGCGGTGTCCCTGACCCTGAGCCTGCGTGGAGGCAGCTGCAGCCCTCCCAGCGGACAGTGGAGCTCTCCTGCTAGGGAGCGGCGATGGGAGCTCGGCGGTGCCGGTGAGCGGAGGGAGCTACTGCCTAGCGGACTGCCGGGAGTGATGGGTGGGCGACAGGGCAGCCTGCGACTGGGTCCGCCCCCCCCCCCCCCCCCCCCCCCCTGGACCGAGTTTTGCGGACCAAGAGGTCTCGGAGAAGATCGGGCCTAGCAGTCTTTTGAGGCAGCTGGCGGGGCCGTGCGATACCACCTGGGGGTCACAGGTGGGACAGAGAAGGCCCGGTGCCTGCTTGTGCGGATCTGCTCAGCCGCAGGGGGTACCTACGACAGAGCTTGTGGCAGTAGCAGAAGGGGCCTGGTGTGGCCTCAGACTGATCGCGGTGCCCCCTCCCCCCCCCCCTAGTCCGGAATCCGCGCAGGCCGACCAGACCACGAGGGCTCGGAGAGGATCGGGCCCAGTGCCACGCCGAAGAGCCTGAGATACAAGAGGTTTCCACGGCGACGGCCTGCTGAGGCGCTGCCGGCGGGTCTCCAGAGTGCCACCCGCAAGGATTGGAGCCGAGAATCCACGGAACGACTGGTTGTGAGGTAGGACGGCTTTCTGGCCGGTGCAAGAGACGCTCCAGGGATTGTCTGGCACCACAGGGGAGGCTGACTGACTGGGCCATAGCCCAACTGGTGGAGTGGCCTGGTGGACCTCTGGGGAGCCTCCTTTGGGTCCTGGGGGTTAGTAACCTCACAGGAGATCTAGCTCAGAACTCTGAGCCCAACGAAACGACGTGAGCATCCTCGGGATTACATAGCGCCGGCCCGTGGGCACGGATTCCGTGGGCGAGGATCCCCGGAACTTTGGCTGCGTGAGCGAGGCCCTTTGGACTGGCCTGGTCGTCGGCGTTTGCACTGGGATTGTCGGGCCTGCTAACTCTGCTGGAGTCCATGGTGGTAGACTGTGATTCCTGTGGAGACTAGTATGCGCAATGTCCACCTCTAGGGGGCGTAAAGACAAGACCCTGAAAGATCGGTTTGCCAAAGCACAAGCGAACCAGCAGGCCACCCCTATGGCCTCGAGTTCTACACAACCCGCCTCTGGGCAGGAAGGTGGGTCGGAGCCTATCACTAAATCCTTTTTGGAGTCACTGTTTACTACCCTGCGGGAAGATATCCACACACTGAAAAAAGAATTCACGGAGGAGATTAAAGAGGTCCGCAGGGATGTGGATGGGATCGGCGAACGGGTGGCAGATCTGGATGGCAAAAGTGATAGAAAAGACAATGAAATAGAGGCAGTACAACAGGAAATCCTCCGACTCCATGACCAACAAGTTGGCCTGCAGACCAATCTGGAAGACCTAGAGAATCGTTCTTGGCGACACAATGTAAGGATTCGGGGAGTGACATTGACTGAAGACACAAAGGATTTGTTGAGCTCCTCAAGAGACCTCTTCAACCACATTCTGGGGCGCCCACCTGCATCGGACCTTCGCCTGGACAGAGCCCACCGAGTGGGCCCCCCACGCTCTACTTCGGCCCCAACCCAGACATTTTAGTATGTGTGCAGGACTATTGCACCAAGGAGGAGATTCTTCAAAAACTTTGGCAGATGCACCCTCTCTACTTCCAGGACCAATCGCCGGTCCTGTTTCAAGATCTGGCTGCACTCATCCCACAGAAGCGCAGAACTTTTAAACCAGTCACGGCCTACCTACACCAACACAACATCTCTTACAGTTGGGGCCACCCGTTTCGCCTTGTGTTCAAAATGGACAATAAGATATATCAGCTCCGCTCTTTGTCAGAAGCCTTCTCCCTACTGGGCATTGACCCTGCGGCGGAGGACAGCGACTCGGCCAGCCAAGCAGCGGACCATGATGACTCTCAGCCCAAATGGCGCCAGCAGAGGCAACGTCGCAAAGTGCGGAAGCCCCCTGCAGCGGGGATTGCGGAGGGACAGCTTGCCGCAGTGGAGGTTGTCTCGTCAGACTTAACTTCGACCCCACCTGGCTGACTTTTCTAACTTTATATGGCCGATTGTTTGCTTGCTTTAGGCTTTGGGCTGTTGGCGGGAGGGGGAGGGTTCTTGGATGATTGGCGGACTACCTGTTCTACTGGTTACCGATCATCAGCAGATGATGAACACTATGTTTGAGTACTAGCAAAAAAATGGTCAGGGGTTCTGCCCATTTAACCCTCCCATACCTGAGCAGGAGACATCCTAAGATGAAAAAGTAGCAAAAAAAGGTACCAAAGGGATTGATCCAAATTTAATTTTCAAACAAGAAACAATTAATTCTCTTGTGACAAAAATCAAACATGCAGAAAATTCATATATAAATTCTTCAGTGCACATATGAGCGGACATCAAGGGGAGCACAACAGCCAACTATATATCTACAAAGTATCACATATACATATATACAAATATACATTACATTTACAATTACACGTTTCTATGTACCCCAAACATAACAAACCAAATATATATACACAAATCTATATATATATATGTATCCTAATTCGGATCGGTGCCTCCACTTAGTTTCTAATGAGTGCACAACACAATGGTAGTCCCAAGAGTAAAGCACCTGGGGGATATAAAGTCAACCCAGTCTATATTTATATAGGTGCCAATCAGAAAAAAATCCAACAAATAATTTCAACGTAACAAGGGACTCCAATTGAAGCAAAAGGTGTCGACGCAGTCGCGGTCGCGTTTCAGCCAGATGATGTAGGCTTCATCAGGACAATGGGTACTCTATACTTATCGGTCCTCGAAGGTTCTCGGACAGGTGTTGGCAGCCCGCAAACACACCCACCCTCAAGGGAGGGGTGTGTGGGGAAAGGGGCAGAGATAACTATCTGACCCCAAGACAAGGAAATCTTCCTTTAAAGTATACGTAGTGAATCCACTTGGATGGGTCAATCGTGGAAAAGACGTGGCTCGAATTCAACGTGTTGTCTGTAGCAACAAAATTAGGGCGACACGGGCAACCGATGTTCGCTCAGGCGAGATCGAAACTCTACTAAGGGAAAGGCGGGCCTCCTCCTGTTTGAGTACTTCTCTCTTTTTTTGGGGGGGAAGGGGTTGTTTTGGGAGGGAGTTTACTATTCTTTGTCCACCGGTCGCCTAAGTCATCATTTCGTATGCATGTGTAATGACTTATACATGTGCTTGAATGCATCATCATGCATGCATGTGTTTAGGGAATGACTCAGCTGTGCTCATGAGTGAGTTGTTCCAACGGTTCTCCCACATTGAACTGGGTCTGAAACTGTTTCAAACCTCTGTTTCGTGGGGCAATGTGTCCCCATGTTAAGGCACCTCCCTAACATCAAATTAACAGAGTAATACAGCTCATTAAGTAATGTACCTCACTCAATAATTAAGTTCTACAACAATTAAAAGGTAAAACTTTTTATTACAAAAATTTAAAAATAAGTACAGAATAAAAATGGCATGAAGGCTCTCAAACACAAAGTTAAAAAGAGTAAGCAAAAATCAGAAAATAGTCCATTTCCCAATGGGCAGCAAAATCATCAAGGAAACGGAAATTCTATCTCGACCCCAAAATCAAGGGGTCTTACGCACAGTTATTGCACAGAAAAGTAGCATTAATGTAAATTAATTGTGGGATGAGCAAATGTATAATTTCTTTAGCAAATTAGAGCACAAGTACAATAAGTGTCTTTTCTTGAATCATTTTTCAGCACCTTCTATGCAAATGTCATCCAGAAATGTTCGAACAAATATGAAACATTTAACAATAAGAGATTCTCCAAGTTAATAAACCCAGTGAAATTTACATCTGTACCATGGGATTTTCGAAGTAAGCAAGATTAGAACAGCAGTGGAAATAAACTATTATGACGCCAGTTAGAGTATGCTATGGGGAGCCTGTGGAGCGAGGATGCGCACAGGGGGAAAGCATGAATGAGTGACAGAGGTTACTTCCATCTTGTTCAAAATGGAGTTTTACACAGAAATATTGCCTTACTAAAACAAATTAATAAACACGCTGCTATTTGCCCTAGAACATTTATTTCAATTGAAATTATGTTAATCCAGTCTATATCAGTAGAATCTTGTGTAAAATAGCTTACAAAATCATTAATATTGATGCACAGAAAATAAACCCAAAAAAACGTTTCCACAATGTTAAGGTTAAAAAAGAGAAACTAAAACCCAGTAAAACTAACCAGCTATTGTCATTTACACTGCCTCCCTCATTGGCTATGTCAAACCCATACCTTGTTGGGTCTAGGTCATTATTGTGCATGAATGAGTTTTTTTGTCTCTGAATTACTTTCGTGAAATGCAGACTTTCGTTCAGGAAACTTGCTGATTCCTTAAACAACCAGGATTCGTGAACAGAGTTCAAGTTGTGACGGCCTTCCTCTGTTTTCGGTAGTTTTGACTTGGAGATGAAGGAATTTTCTTCCCCTTTAATTTGTATCCTCATTCCTTTGCGGCACAGCTGCGATCAGGTTGCCTCAACATGAGCGCTCCAGAAAGATTTTGCAGAGCAAGTTTCCTTGACTACGGGTTAAGGACACAAACCGCATAATGGAATAGAGGGGAAAGATCTCAATCCTTCTCATGTGGGTTCGCGATCCAAAAGTGATCACAGCCAATCGATGTTTTAAATATGGTTTCTGAACTATATAGTTACGAATTGGTATGCAAATTTCTGTAATTGTCAAAAACCACTACCTAATTTAAAACTAGCCACAACTAATATTAGGTTGTGCCCTGGCAGGCCCTGGTAGCTAAAGTGCTTCACTTGGATATAGCGGCTTCTCTTATATCCAGAAGTAGGCGTGCCTCAAACAATTTGCCATCTTGCCCTGATTTTCTAGGCACTTCTCGTTCTGCGGTGGGATTCCAATGGGTACTTCGTAATCACTTACTCCATATTTGCTGACCATGAGTGGCGGGACAAAAGAGCTTTGGAAAACCACGCAAGTGACGTTTCCTTGAGGAGCCTCTGTGCCTATTCTGATGTTTTTTCCATGATAGAAATGAATGGCTGGAACAAACACAGGCTTTTGCCTTTAACCACCCCCTCCCCCAATCCACTTTTAAAGGCTGGCCATAAAATCTTGTAGTTGATGGGTCGTATGGTGCCTAGAGGTCGAGCATGATTAAGGTCCCGCTGGGCAGTGTCCAGAATAGAGAAGTGGGCTTGGCAGTGTCTCAGTTCATGCATCAGTTGCCACTTTTTAACTCCTTCCAGGCTAATGACGAGCTCAGCTCGTCATGAGCGTAACCTGCCGTGCGCTCATCGCGGTATTTTTAAAATTACCGCGCACAGTGGGAAAAGCCGCCGCAGCCATGCGGTTAAAAGTGAAGTCCTGGATACCGTTATGCTCTCTGTGAGGCTGATGCTCTTTAAACTTCTGAACTTTTACTTGATTTTGTAAATGTCCTACCAAACTCTGGTAACCCGCACAGGACGAGTTGTACCTTTGTTCCCTCAAATCGCATATGCTGTTTTGGGCTACTTTTAAGCTATATCGACACCCCATTAACAGGCACTGGCAAAGCCAATAGGTCTCGCCTATGCAGGAGCTACTAGCTGTACCAATATGCTTTAGCCATGTTGTACATTGGCATGTCTGCTGTGCAGCATGGCTAAAAGTTAGTTGGGGCAAAAGAGAATGGAATGGAGTGGAGTGGAGTGGCATAGAAGGAGTTTAATACATCAAAGAGGGGAGTAGAGCTTAATTGAGTAAGGTCTAAGATTCGAGTATTGTAGAGTGGCCTGGATTGAAGTGGCATAAAGTACAGTGGTGCAGAGTAGATTGGTGTAGAGTGCATAGGTTTTGAGTAAAGTACTGTAGAGGGAATTGGCATAGAGTGGAGTGGTGCAGGGTAGAGTGCTCGGGTGTAGAGTTGAGTGGCATAGAATGCAGTGATGTACCGTACAGTGGTGTAGAATGCAGTGGCACAGAATAGATTAGAGTGGTGTGGAGTGATGCAGTGTAGTGGCGCTGACTGCAGTGGGATAAAGTTGATTGTTGTGGTGTGGAGTGGCACAGGGTAGAGTAGTGCAGAAAGCTGTGGCGTCGAGTCCAGTGGTGCAGAGTACAATGGAGTGGTGCATAGTGCAGTGGTGTAGAGTGGCATAGCATGCAGTGGCGTAAAGTGGCGGAGTTCACTGACAGAGTGCAGTCTTGCAGAGTAGCGTCTTGTATAGTTCGGTGGCATAGAGTGTTGCAGAATAGAGTGGTGCAGAGAGCAGTGGCGTAGGGTAGTGCAGAGTACAAATGGTGCAGAGTAGTAAAGAGTGGCGGTCAAGTTAAAGTAAAGTGCATCACTGCCGCTATATATGGGGCAGGGGTGTGGGGCTTCGCTAATAACCTCCCACTGCAGTTGGTGGAAAATTCTTCCTTGCTGTACATTTTGTCTGCTCCTCCGAGCACGTCCACCTTTGTTTGTCACAAGGAGCTGGTTCTTCCTTTTACTTCTGACCTTATCAGACTGGAACCATTACTCCTGTGGCATATGATTGGGACCAAGGAGCAAACAAAGTTAAATAGAGCCATTAAGAAGGATAGTCTGGGTCTGGATGGGGCCTTAAAGATCCCATGGATCAATTTCTTATCTAATTTTATGAAGCACCTAGGTCACCCAGGATACTTTACGAATCCCACCACTATGTTAGCCATGTCGAGAAAGGCTATGAGAATGGAGGGTTTACAATTATTGGGCTCCTTGAGAATGGCAGGGGAAATGGTGAAACTTAGAGTTATGCATCATTAGTTAACGCTCTTTTGCATTCAAATTGAGCCCTACCTATTATTTGTACCAGGAGCCTATGATAGGATGCTTCTGACAAGATTTACATTGGGTAATGTCCACAGAATAACAACACCATCTATGAACGACTGGTCACGTAACCTGTCACTTTGCCTCTTTGACAGACATTCAGAGCAGTCTACGATTCATGTAATGTTCTTTTGTAAATTTTATGAAGAGTTGAGGAAAGGGTGGATACTTCCCCTTTTAAAGCGTCAAGGTGTAAGGCAATGCCGTCTAGCTGTCAAGGTGTAAGGCAATGCCGTCTAGCTTTTATTTGGCTGCAAGTCTTGGAAGATAAACACATTGTGCGGAGAGTAACAACGTTTTTAAAGAAGGCTATCCTGCAGTGAAAACACATGATATTTGATGCCCGGTAAACGCTGGGCATTTACCTTGCAGTAAATAGCAGGTTTTAAAAAAAAAAAAAAAAAAAACTAAAAAAAACATTTGCACTCGTATGGTTTTATGACATCTTAAACATATAGTTGTATATTTTAAGATTTTCTTTTGTGTAATTTCTATTGCAATTTTATATGTATTTTTCTGATGTATGTGTGCTTTTATGATTGGTACAATAACAATTGAATAAAGCTTTCCTTGACTTGACTGCATTGGTTTTGAGTGCAGTGGCGTAGAGAGGCATGGAATAGTGTAGAGTGGAGTGACGTAGAGTGACAGAGTGCAATGGCGTAGAGGTGAAATGGCTTAGAGTACAGTGGTGCAAGGTAGAGGGCAATGGCATAGAGTAGTGGTGTAGTGTGCAGTGGCACAGAGTACAGTGTTTTTAATTTCAAATCGTTTTTATTGAAGATACAGAAGATAAAAAATAAAAAACAAAGGGGTAGACATACACATAATGATTCACCATAAAATACAGTCATTAATGCATGGGAGAGTACAGGCGATGTAATTGAGGTAAGTGCTAGAGAAACAATTAGATAGCATTCATGTAATACATCTACAGAAGGGTTGAATGAGTTACTGTCAGAATAGAACATTGACTAAAACGACCATGCATCTAGTAATAAGCCCGTGGAGTGAGTGCGACGAAGAAGAGAGAAGGAAAAGGAAGGGAGGAGAACGGGGGGGACGAGGAGATGGGGGGAAGATGTAGCAGCGACAACAGGACTTCCATCATGCGTTACCGGAATACTGCCCAGTGTGACAGCCTAGGCCATGTCAGGGTCATGAAGTGTTTCATTCAGTGTGTCATTCAGGGCGCCTAAGGGGGATCATAACATAGTTCCAATGAGTCAAGTAAACTCCAGAGCTTGGTGTGGGGTTTTCGCCCGGGGGAAGTATGTAATGAGTCGTCTGCTCCCCTCAGGGAGGTTAGCCATTCCTGCCATTGAGCAAAGGAAACATCAGCAGAACTTTTCCACTTGCTCAGAATAATTTTGCACTCCGGTGTGCGCATAAGGTCTAAGAGATATCTGTCCTGCTCTCTAGGGACATTTGGATCAACTTCTCCTAATAAAATGTATGCAAAGTCTCCGGGCGGACTAAAATGGAAGGTGTGTTGGATGTAAGAGAAGATCTTGTCCCAAAATGATTTAAGTAGCGGGCAGTGGAAGAACATATGTGCCATGTCACCTACGTGCGATTTACAGTTCCAGCAGAGTGAGCGATCTAGGAGCTTGAGTTTGAAGAGTTTCTCGGGTGTCCAGTAAGATCTATTTATCAGCATGACTTTAGTCTGGGAGAGTAACGGGGATATTTTATTATAGAAGGGAGTGAGGTGGATCTTGTCCCAATCAAAGCCCAGATTGGAGGAGTTTGGTTCCTTTTCCCAATCTCGCTCGCATTTCCTGTGTGTACTCTGAGGTAAGGGTGAGATAAGTTTGTAAATATTGGATACCATGTGTGCTTGTAACATTAGTTGAATCAGTCTAGCGCATAGAGTAGGAGTATGCGGTACGATGGCTCTGGCGGCGATAAGTGCTGTAAGGCGTAAGAACTTGTAAAAATCAAGTGGTTGGAGATCACATTGCGACTGTAGGGCGGCAAATGGAAGGGGAGAGGTACCATCGTAAATGTCTTGTAGTGAATTCAGGCCTTTTTTAGCCCAGTCATCCCAATAAAGGAGTCCACCATCATCCTTCAGGGCCGGGTTAAACCAGAACGATGATAGATTTGACTTGGAGAACTTTATTCTGGCTTTGTATTGCCTCTCCAGGCTAAGTAGAGCTTGTTTAGTATTGAGGAAGATGTACTTGGATTGAGTGAAGGCTGAGGCGTCCATAGTCATTATGGCGGAAAGCGGCAAATTGTTAATGATGGATTTTTCTACTACAACCCACACAGGAATGTACCCCTGATGAGCATGGAACCAGTTCGCTCCTTGCTTGCATAAAAAGGCCGTTTGGTAGCCTCTGAAGTTGGGTAAACCTACACCCCCTTTGTCTTTTGGCAATTGAAGCTTCTTCAGGGAGATTCTTGGTTGCTTGTCCTGCCAGATAAAACTATTGAATAGCTTATATATCTTTTTAAGAAAGTCATCTGAAAGCAGCATGGGAAGCATGATGATTAAATAATTGATAAGTGGAGTGACCATCATTTTCAAAGTTTCCACTCTGCCCCACCATGAAAGAAACTTCGGTGACCAACCTTCCAGGAGCGTGGATATTTTCTTGAACAATGAGGTCTCGTTAATTTTTAAAGTACTAATTAGGTCTTTCTCAAAGTCGGTCCCAAGATATTTAAAACTCTTCTGTTGCCAACAGAGACCTGTATCGCCCAAGACGCTTTTATCACCAATATTACTGATTAGCTTCACTTCAGTTTTATCTTTGTTGAGCTTGTATCCGGACACTTCTGAGAACTCAGCAATAGAGGACATTAACGCCGGGATAGCTAGGTCTGCATCTTCGGACACTACCAGGACATCGTCAGCGTATGCTGAGATTTTGACTGTAGTGCCTTTAAAGTCTATGCCTTTAATCTTCTCATTGTTCCTTAAACAGTAAAGGAAGGGCTCAATTGCCAAAAGAAAAAGTGATGGAGAAAGGGGGCAGCCCTGTCTCGTGCCTTGTTGCAAATGGAAGGAGTCAGAGAGGCGAGAGGCATCCACCCGCTCTAACTCGTGCTGAAGGTTTGGAATATAAAGCCATCACCATTCGGATGAAGTTCGCCCCTAGGTTGAATTTATGCAGAGTGGCTTCCAAGTAGGCCCAGTCAACCTTGTCAAAGGCCTTCTCGGCGTCTAGGGTCACGGCCACAGTGGGGGAGTTGGTTGTTTTTGCCCTTTCTAGGATGTGCACAAGGGTTCTAGTATTATCACTCGATAACCTATTTTTGAGGAACCCTACCTGTGAAGGATGAATCAGCTGGGGCAAGACCGCTTGAATCCTTTTTGCCAAAACCATGGCATAGATCTTGCAATCAAGAGTGATTAGTGATATCGGCCTATAGTTTTTAGGGACGGACGGGTCCTTCCCCTCTTTTGGTAAAACCGCGATGATGGCTTCTGCCGGAGTGCCAAGAACTTGGCCACTTGTTTTGAAGTGTTCATAAAGATCTTTGAGGGGTTCCGTCAGAACGGATGAAAAGTTCTTGTAAAATGTGGCGCTGAATCCATCAGGACCCGGAGCTTTCCCGGTTTTGAGGGATTTTCCGGCTTGTGTAATTTCCACTACAGAGATGGGGCTGTTAAGTGCAGTTTGGTCTTGCTCTGTGAGAGCCGGGAGTTTGCATTTATCAAGGTATGGTCTTAGTTTAGAGCTGTTGATGTCTTTGTTTTTACTATAAAGGTTATTGTAGAACTCCTTAAATAAGTCTGCAATCTTGTTTGGATCCGAATGGGCTGTTCCTAGTTTGGCAACTATGCATTTAATATTTAATTGTTGGAGTTTAAATTTTAGATACGAGGCAAGGCTTTTACCTGCTTTGTTAAAGTTGCACAACCTGACGTTTTTATGATGTTGAAGCCAGACTCCTGCCCTTTCACTAATGATTTTATTATATTCTTATTTTTTGTTCATTAAGTCTGTAAGGACCGAGGGGTCCCTAGAGATTACATGGCATTTTTCAAGGACAGAAATCTCATCTTCTAACCGTGATAGGGTGGAGTTTGCATCCTTGTTCATGGCAGCACGTATTTTGATAATTACCCCCCTAAGTGTTTTAAGTCCTTTCCATCTTGTAAGGTCTGTAGTGTCCCCTTTTTTATTGTGGTAAAGGTAATCCGTGATTGCTGCTTCTATTGCAGCCCTATGCGCCTCCTTTTTCAGTACTGCGTCGTTGAACCGCCACAAGGTTGTTCTTTTGCCCGTATTATGCAGTGCCAGAGTCATCGTAAGGCATGAGTGGTCGGAAATCACGCGCGCTTCAATAGACGCCCTTTCAATAGAGTCAGCAGAAGTGAGTAGATCGTCTATGCGTGAATAAGAGCCGTGTGGCGGGGAGTAAAAGGTGTAATCTCTGCCTGTAGAGTTCATCAACCTCCAGGTGTCAACTAGGTTGAAGCGGGTGCAGAGATTAAGAAGTGCTTTATGCGAGTTCGTCGGTCTAAATGAGCAGCGCGAATCTCTATCTAATAGTGGGTCCATAGGGAGACTCAGGTCGCCGCCCAGGATATGTATTGCGTTGTCTGGTATTGTCAACGTGGTCGCTAAGGTCCTTCCAAAATTCTTGGTCGTCTTTGTTGGGTGCATATACGTTGGTCACGTAAAACTCCTTCCCATCCTTTGTCAATTTAGTAGAAACCCATCTGCCCTTAGCGTCTGCACTACTGTGTAAAGCATCTATGTTGGATCGCTTCGCAATGAGAGTGAGGACCCCATTCTTTTTACCTATTGCGTCAGAGCCAGTCGCCTCACTATATTGTTTGTTTTTCATAGAATTGAACTGTGAGGATTCTATTTTGGTTTCTTGGCGCAGTACAATATCACCCTTTTGCTTATATAAATAGTCTAGGATTTTCCTCTTTTTAATTGGGCGATTGATACCCTTGACGTTGAGTGAAATTATTTTTATAGTCTGTTTAGCCGCTGTCATCGAAAAAGAAGATAGATGATCTTCTAGTCAGTATGTGAAGTGTATTCTGTGGTCTGTATAGCAGTATTACTTTTTCGCATGTGTAGCTGCAGACTCGTGAGCGATGTGAGCGGGCGCACACGTGCGTGCGAAGAGTATTCTCAGCCTTATCAGAGTGTAGAGTGTTGCTGCAAGGATGCGGTGACAGGAGATGGAGAAGGGAAAGAAACAAAGGGAGAGACACGAAAGGAATCACATATGAAAATAAAACCCAAAATTCAACCCAATCCACCCACGACCCCAGCCCACCCACCCCACCCCAACAATACGCCAGGAGCATGGCGACTAAGAAGAAGCAACCGCAATGTTTACTCCCCTCCGTGGCGGAAACTGAGTAACCTGCTTATAAACATAAGTATAACAATATTTATGGAAGCCATCGTTAGGAGCTGCAAAACCTTTCTGTCTACGAGACTAAGCCTCCAATTATCATGTGTCAATAGCGCAACCAACAAATTTGCAATGAAATCAGCCTAAGGCAAGAGGCCTAGTTTATCAATCCGTCTGTGGAAACTTAGTACAAAGGACACCTCTGCTGAAACAGAGATTAAGGGCTTCATTAACATGTAACATTAACAATAACCTGTAACTATTGTGTCGAGGCATAATGCATCTTAAGGCATTATATTTGTACCAACACGGCCTGTGCATTTAGCCATTCGTCTGGCCCTCCATTTTTCCCAACATAGTAGGCAAATAGGCCGGTGCCTGAGCATTTATGAACCTGCCTGACCGTAGGCAAATACCAACCTGAAATAATGAGGACCACGGGGTTGATAATGTCGACCACGGGGTTGATAATGTCACCTGAGTTATACCTTAGTGGTAGCTAGTCCTCAGATTTCTAGTCTTCGTGGTGGCAAGCGATGGGCCTATAGTTTACCTGTAGCCCAGGTTAGCAAGAGTGCAGAGCGACAAATTATTGAAGCAATATGGAGCAATATGAGAGTACAGTGTTGAAGAGTGGAGTGGCGTGGTGCAGAGTAGAGTGCAGTGGAGTAGTGCAGCGTGGACTTGGGTAAAGTGAAGCATGCATGGAGTGGTAGCATACTGCCATTACAGACCACATATCTTCGATTGAAATGACTATAACATTTGCGCACAGGCGTACTGTTTTACTGATGAAAGTATATAGCGCAAAAGCAAACATTTGTGGAAATGTCCTCACCTAGTCTATTGATTTTCTTTGATCGTAATAAAATATGATCCACCATACTTCGGAATTGCCAAAAAATGGGCTTCATTTGTACTTTTTAAAATCTGATATATTTTGAAGTATACGTGTACAGTTCATTTGCAGACATTTACATTTTGGTGTGTGCTAGAAAAAAATATCGTACAGCCTTCTTAGAACACATCCCCTATAGATAGCATGATTGTCACATAAATCCTCCCACTTTGAAGTCAGTGAAAGAAAAGTGAACACCAAGTACCTTGGGAGACAGAGCCTGACGTTTCACCTATGTCTTTGAATGCACCGCAGGTGTGAGGCCAGATAAGAGCAAGATTTAAAGTCCTGTTAACAAAAATCCAGCACTGGTGCAAGAATACAGTAAATAGGGTTTGTGTAGGGGAAGGAATGAACTCAAGCTGGACAGGCTAAACCAAGTCGAGCCAGCAAATAGAGAGCAAGCAAATGTGAGTTACAAATCACAAAGCCAATGGTAAGCAGTGGGCGAAATGCATCCCCAGGGAAGCTTTCCAAGATGTCTTTGGCAGTCTGGTATGCTTCGACCTAAAAACGAAGTGTTTTCTGGTCGCTGATTTAAAAAAAAAAAAAAACTGCTGTGGACCAGGGTTGGATTTCAGGTTTGTTTCCTCTGTTTTTGCAAACGTGTTAGCCTCATCGATGACAGTAGTTTGTGTGGTCCTCTTTTTTGTGAAAAGTACCCTCCCCTTCTAAAGAGACTGACCCTTTTTAAGCCAAGGCCATCATTAGGATTCGCTCATTAATAGGGCCAGACACCGGGGCCCGGAGTTACTGTTACAGACCGGTTGACGTCACTCTGAGGGCCAGATAAAACCGTGCCATTACCAGCCGACGCGGACAGTCAAGGTGGGAACGGGGTTCACTGCAACCATTCGCCTGGAGATTGCGGCTCCTTTCAGCAGCAGAGTCCGGGGGAAGCCCTCTGGCCTGTGCGTTTACTACATTGCTTGTAGTCCCATGGGCCAGGGAGCCGAGTTTGCGGGCGCATCTGAGATTACTTGCACCTCGGAGTGCTGCCCTGAAAGGGTTTGCCTCAGAAATGGTTTCAGTGCCCTAAGAAGGCGTCCGTCAGTCCCCGCCCCGGGCCGCCTCTGAGCCGCCTCAGAGCCAGGCTTTGCTTTATTTATCCGCAGTGTGAGGTGCAGCTCTGCCGAGCCAGTGTTTACCTGCTGCGAGATTTCCCCCCTCTTGCATCATGTGGAGTCTGTTGGAGCACGCGGCAGCCGTGGAAGACAAACAAGAGCAGCTTATGTCGAGCCACTTCTTTTTCTCCTTTCTTCCCCGGTGAATGAAGCGTTTATTTCAGCGGGTGGCATCTTTGAATTGTTACTGCTGCTAGGCTGAGCTGTGTGCGCCCTTCAGTGTGGTCTCTTTGGGCTGCGTTAGTGTGGACTGCTGCAAAGCGCTTCTTGGCGTGTAAGCAAGCACTGGGCGCATTCCTCGTGCTGTGCTGTCCACGGGCATTGCGGTTTTGTGACTGCAGTCACCTGTCCACCGCTGCACCTTGCATCCGTCCCCTTCTGTTGGAGTCCTTGCTTATACTGCCATGTTACCGAATCCGCGTGTGTACTGACGCTGGAAATGTTTCCATTTCGTTTCATTTCATTGTATTTATTGAACACTTGAGTCTTCACACTGCTTAGAGACCAGTGGCGGGCATTATCAAAACCGTAGTTAACATGGCCTGAGAACGGTGTGCAGAGGGTTCAAGAAACTAGTTCAAAAAAGAGATTTCAGCGTTCCAGAACCTGTGTGAGGAGTTGGATGTATTCTATGGTATTGCGAGACCTTACTGTGTAATACACTCTCTCAAACTGTCTTGAGTCAAGTCAGTTTTTTTTTAAAAACCCTTCGCTCACCCCTGGGTGGCTGTGGCTTCTCGCAGTGAGGCTTAATTAAACAAAGGAACCAGTGTAAAGCATTTAGAAGCACCAGACTACAAAATAAGAAAATCACACAGCACAAAAACTGAACACCAATTTATAAAAAATAGATTATATTTTTATGAATTTGTAGAGACTAAGATGAAGATATAGATTATTAAGGTAAATTTAAATCTCAGTGCTTTTAGTTACAACTGCATGCAGCACTGGTAACAGTAAAGTTGGGAAACTTTTGAAAAGTTTGAAAGAATTGTGTTTGGCTACTCCAACCTGACTATGGCGACCAAATCCAGCAGAGGGAAGGTCAGGGTGGGGGTGCACTACGGAGCATTGGGATAGATACCTGGTCACCAAAGAGTTCTCCATTCGAATTATGAACTTTACACCACAAACACCGTAGACTTCAACGAAGTGGTCCTGATGTTGGGAATGCAGGAGATGGAGGATGCTCTGGGTACTGTGAGGTCGATTGGGGTGTCCTGCTGGTTACTCCTCGGTCCATGGGTCAGGTCAGGCGACTGTGGTTATGGAAGTCGGGGTCTCTCGAAGTCCTCTTTGAGTCCATAGAAGGGCAGCTGCTGCTTGGCTACAGCCTTTCCTCCACCTCCAGTCCAGCAGTACTCCTAGGTGGAGGCTAGTGTCCTTCTTGGGCAACCAGTCTGGACTCAGATGACAAGCTCGGGTGCAGTTTTTGACCATCGAGGATCAATATCTTGGGGTGCCCAAGGGGACTCAGCTGTGATTCTCCAGAAGTGGCTGCTGACTTGTCCAGTTGGTATACCTCAGCTTTGATGGCCCTGCTGCTGTTTCCAGGGGGTCAGCCGACTGACCATTGGAGTCACTTCTTTGGTCTGGGGCTCCAGGGCTTATTTTCCTCGAGCCAGAAGCCACAGGCACAGTTTTCTCTTCACTAGCCCAAGGTGTGGTAGGTGCAGTCCAGCAGACGGTGTTGCCTCTCTTGCCTGGTCTAGGAATCCACTGGGCAGTCCTTCTTTGGTCTTTTCTACAGTTCCAGCCTGATCCGAGGTTCAGGGTGCCATTGTTATATGCAGAAAGTGCCCTGGGGCTGAGATGCAGTCTCTAGCCAATGGGCTACCAGGATCCCTCCCTCCCTGTAACAACTTCCTGCTATGTGTGGCATCTAGGAATCCCAGAGTGCACTAATCTGCCCACTTCTAAAATGTCTGAACCCTTCCTTTGATGGTATGACCTCGGTAGCCCACCCTAGAGGTGTGGCTACCTGTGGGCTACACACTCATGGGGAAACCAGTTTGGTCACTCCTCTTCCCTCTCTGTTTCTACCACAGACCGGTTACCCAAAGAAAGGGGGCACACCTCAGGAGTGTGACCACCATTTGCCCACCAAAGGCAGTTTTGGTAACTCTGTGTTAGCCACAGGGGCTACTAACTTTTACTAACTTTTCACAGCAAAAAACGACAATTTAGAAGATTTGCTGTTAGGACCTACTCAAAGTATATGTCCTTCTTAATAGTACACAGGTCCTTGACTTGGAGCTCCATAGGCCTTCCTCAAGAAGACGTACATATTGTTAAGGGAAGTGGGACCTTTGCAATTGCTTTAAATGGCAAAGTTGAACTAGCAGTTTTAAAACTGCTTCTCTAGGCTGCAGTGGCAGGCTGGGAGCCGTTTTGTAATTGGTCACCCATAGGGTGGCACAGCCAGTGCTACAGCATAGGGTGGGGGGGGCTTGCCTTGGGTACCCTTGGTATCATATACTAGGGAATTAGAAGTAATTCAGCTTGTAGCCAATTCAACATATACTTTGTAAGGGGTTAGAACAGCGAGGTCTGGTCAGCAGGCCTCCGGCATCAGCAGGCTCTCAGAGTAAAAAAAAAAACAGCGGTGTCAAGTCAACACTTTTGGGGGAGCCGGGTTGATCATGCAAAAGGAGCACATTTCCTTACACTATACAAGGAGGAATGTCCATAGAGGGAAGGATTTCACCAGCACAGGGGCCAAAACAACAAAAGATGTGAATCTAGAGAGGGCACGCAGCAGGGAGACAGAGACCAGCCTAAACTGTGTGATAGAACATAGGAAGCAAGAACAAATATAGTCCCAATCATGGGAAAATTGAGGTAAGGAGGGGCCAGACCACAAATACACGTGAAGACATTTACCTGTTTGTTACATCATTCCATTAACCTGCTGTGAACTAGTGGTAGTCAGTAGGCCTTTACTCACCTATATACCATTTGAGGTTTCTTTTTCATCTGCACTAAACCCAAATGAGCAGATACAAACTTAACTCGAAGGTGAGACATAATGTGATGATGAATCAGGCGCCAGCTGGTTCTGCTTTATGTTGCCTTTCGTCCCATTTTCAGACTTCTGTTCTCTTAAGTGTAGTCCCGCTGGTACTTTGGCATCGACTCTTGCTATTCCTCCTTGGTGCCCTAGGACTGACTGCCTTAGCATGGGCGTGGCACTAGCTGGCTTACCTCTACTGCTAGTGTCCAAGAGCTGGCACTAAGCACTGCTCGGGCTCCCCTTTGACATGAAGGTGACTGGGAGATGCACTCTTCTAGAAAGGTACCCATCAGTTATCATTGTTATGCCCCTCTTCTCTTTCTCATAATGCCGTTTTGACTTCCCTATATCTAAATTATTTTGTCCCTCCGAATGGCTCCCTGTTGGCTATAACTAACCTCTAAATTGAAATGCACCAATAATATTCCCTAGGTAGCTTTCCCTGTGCTCATCTTCTCCTAAAACAAACTGGACCCCTGCACCGCATTCACCAACAAGACATAGACGTTTTCATGCCTTAATTCTTCATATGTTCTGCACGGCCTTCATGCACACGCCCCCTAGGCTTAGGTGGTGGTCGAGCTGCCACCTAAGCAGACGCTAGTCTTTTGGAGAGAAATATTGCTGTGAAAAGTACCTGATTGAACTAGAGGTGAAGTTCAGTTTGGACTGAGTTTGGGTATTGGACTGTAATCTGCAAATGAAGAATGACTGTAGGTCCTGGAGTGATGTCACAGTTAATATTTTATTCTTGAATCGCAGGGTTTTGAAGTGTTAATAACGTGAATTTTTGCACTGATTGTGGTTCTGCATCCTTTTCAAAGAGATCATAAGTTCATTTTGAGCTTTGAAACAGAGTTGAGTGAATGTCTTTCACTTCTCAGTGATAGGACCCAGAAGTGTGGTCATTGCTGTAAAATATGGGACAGTGTTCCACACGAGCCATTCCCCTCATGTTGGTACACATCTCTGCAGATATATTGCAGTCCAGATTTGTAAATATGCACTGAAAAATAAAGGAACCCACTTCTTGCAAGCAATGCGGCTTCTTGAAATCCATGATGCTGTTAAGGAGACTTATCCTTAGTGCAAATTGAATGTTTCTGTCGAAGTCTCGTAGTCCTTGAGGTCTAATAGGCAATTACAAGGGATCTTGAGTTAAGGAGTGAAGAAGGCCTCACTGTTTGGTTGGTAGCTTCCTGTGCGAACCGCTACACACCTAAAGGCATCCGCCTCAGGACGCAAGGTTTCAGACTTGCCCTTGTGTGTGGAGCAGGAGTGAAGAAGGCTTGAAGGCGTGATGAAGGCTTAACTATTTGGTAGGTAGCTTCTTGTGCGCCCACTACACTCCCAGAGGCTTCAGCAGGCCACAGCGCTGACACTACTCAGCTAATGACGAGATCCTCAAACCCTCCTCCTCACAACCCATTGGTATGCACCTTGTGTGTGGTGAACTGTTCCTTGATGTAACAGCCTATGGGGGTGAAAGTGAGAAAAGGTGTGTGTGCCTATTGGGTTTGTGCCCACGGGCTCACACGTGTTTACATTCTGCATTGTTTTCAGCACTTTTATTGTATGAATCAAAAGGGACGTTTTGATGTGGAGCACATTCACTGAATCTGCTCCAATACTCAGGGTTGATATCCTGAATTCAGACTGGAAAACTAACACGAGTATAGAGACAATGTATCTGTGCGCCCAGTTCTTTAGTTTGCAATGAGCATGTCCTTCTAAATACAATGTACTTCTCAAAAAGGTTTTAGAATATTCCTGTACACTGCATGGTTCTCTGCACCGAGAAGGTGTGTCAGTTAATTGTAAAGGTGTCTCAACTCTGGCCTTTGGCTTATTTGTGTAACTTTCTTTTCTCTCCCTGATTTTTTTCAGATCCAGTACTTCAAGTTCCTACTCATGTTGAAGAGTGAGTTTTTTTGTTTACCTGCCATACTCTTTTCTGTTGTTGATTGCTAATTTTAACTGTTGAAATTCTATTGAAAAGCTTACATCTATATAGCTCACGTGATTTTAATGTTATTTATGAATTTCATGTACACCGTAGGTTTCAAGGCACCGATTAACACTCACAGGAAAATGCTCATAGAGGTGGGGGTTGTGAGCTTATGCTTCTCCTCCATCTGACTATTAAATCCAGGAACTGCAAGCATTTTAGACTGAGAAGAGTGCAAGACTCTCAAATGATGGTGAAGCATTAGTCGTGTCTTGGGGAACCCAGAGGTCCAAACAGTGCTGTGTGGTGATACATTTAGCCTTATGTGCTTTTGCCTTTATATTAAAAATTCTCTAAGGCATTATCCTGTGCCTAGCCTGCAAGGTGATCTGCTGTTTCACTCTTGTACTGCTTTGTTACTCTCTATACTCCTGTTCTATTTAAAACCTTCTGTTGCTTCTGGGCAAAGTGCGCTATATAAAAATAGCCAATAAACAAATAAATGAATACATAATAAACTAATGGCAATGCTTGCAGTAGTGCTGCTTTTTGCATACAGTGAACAGTAGGGGAAGGATAGGGGACGGCAATCTTTTAAGCTGTGAAAATGTATTTTTGAGAATTGTTTGAAGGAAGGAGATATCCCAAATTTAGTTTGGGAGAGCTTTCCACAGAGGAGGTGCAACTAGCTGAAAGGATTCGAACCTTGAGGGGGCGTATTTCTGGGTGTGTGGGGGTGTTGGTGGAGGGGGAGTTACCTTTTCATTGTGAAGAGTTATTGCTTGAAGGAGATTAGCAGTGGTGATATGTAAACCACAATTGAGTGAGTGGCAAGTTGGAACTGAGCTGTGTTTGGCAAATCTGCCTACTTTCAGTAAAGATTCAAAGTCATGCCTGGTGGTTGAAGAATAAAAGCATCAGTTCCCATAGACCTCTGTGATCCTACTTGTACACCATGAACTCAGACAGCTCCATGATGAAGGGTAGAAACATGCTTGAAGTGTTTCTACTTGAACAGAATGCCCAAGAGAATGTCTACTCCGACACTGGAATTCTTATTTGATCCCTCAATGGATCAAGTTGTTCACCAGGGCAGAGCAAGAACCTTTATGGATAAATCACTGAGTTTCAACCAAATGTTACTGAAGAGATCTTGCTCTGGCTTTTAGTTGACACATGTGTGTTACTCTTTTCGGGCTTGGATACCTTTCTTCCCAAGTCCATGCCTATATCATCAAATGATAACCTTTTTGCTCATGCCAAGATCAAGTACAATAGAGGAAAGCCTAAACTTCCTGCACCAACTTCAGCACAGGCTTAGAGGCCAGGTCTTAGGCGGTGCCCACCAGGTAGTAAGAGAAAGTTAATCTCTCAAGTGCAGTCATTGGTCTTAGATCATCAGAGACTCAGTTGTTTCTTAAACATCTGCTATGCTTTACAACTTACATAGCCGTCTAAGCTGACATTAATTAGATTTTCAGTTGGATAATTTTCATATTGTCTGACTTGATCAGAATATTCAGGCTCCAAAAGCCACTGTGGAAACCAATCATGAGGCTGCCTTCCCTCCTTGGAGGATCATCCCCAGAGTTGAAGATCCTTCCCACCTAGAAGTTGCAAAGACTCTCCCGTTGAAAACAACATGCTGACGTCTCTGGTTTTGGATGTTTGGGTCTTGAACTCAGAGCAGTCCCTCGTACCAGGCTTTAACACCACTGAGCCCAAACTGTTGGAAGTCTGCTTCTTTCATCTTTTAAAGCTAAAGCACCACGTCCTAGTAATAGACTCTTGACTTTGTGGAACGAATCAGTCTTGCTTCTCGTTGTGAACATGTTGGCTTTAAAAGCCTTTGTTCACATGGAAGATAAAAGGTAGCAGCCGTACACACAAATATATGGAGACCACCTGCAGCCCTTTATTTCATTGGGATATCCTTTCTGGTGTCTCGCATCCTAGGTTGTGCCACTAACTGGTTATAGTCCTGGAGATCCCTTAACTCCAATGAGTGTGAACTAAAAGAGATTTTGCAACTTCATCTTTGAGGTTTAGAGTTACCTAGAGATGGAAGTTTTCACAACCTATTGAAATGCATCCACTTAGCTTCAAGAATGATAAGGGCTCCTACTTCATGGGAAAGAGTCACTCCCTAGACTCTATTAGTTCTGACAGTCCCTGAAAATTAAAGGACCACAGCAACTGCTGTGCCATTTTCAAATTGATGTCCCATGCTGTGATTTTTGGAACTCCTGTATCTACAGCTTAGGAATTCTATTTACATCCCTGATAAAATGGCTCTTCTGTGCTTTTAGTTCATCAGGAGCTGACATTTGCTAGCCTAAGTCGGTCTCCATTACACTTGTGTATATATTTACTCATGTCTGCTACGGAGTCCTCTCGAGACCCTGGTTCAGGAGGAAGTGTTTGAGGTTTTTATTATGAATCCGAAACCGGTCCCAGGATGCTTGTTTCCGGTCCAGGGAAGACATGGCTTGGCAGTTCGGGCTGGACTGTTCCCATAAGGCGCAGGGTCAGACTGATTTGCATATAGCCATGTCTGAACTGGGGTGGCTGAGTGAACTAAAGAATGGTGATGGATTAAACCCAGATCAGTTGACTGGGGGTGAGTGTTTGATTTGTTCAAACGCTCCGTCCATCATCCCCTTTTGTATCGCAGTGTTTGAGGTTTTGCCACCAGGCCTTAAACATGAACATGAATACCCCTCCCTTGCTGATGAGCACATTATTGCTTTTTGAGTTGCATTACTAAGCCACAGTTTGCAATTGGCCTACTTCTATGATTCCAGTTAGGATGTTTTCAGCTGTGGGTTTGAATTTGGGTATCCGTTCCCATATATATAAACCATTTGAGTCAATGGGTTCTAAATAGGGTGATCAGATGTACCTGATTTCTCAGAATTGTTTCTGATTCTCGAGGACTATCCTGATATCGCAACATGTTTCTGTTGCTGAATGAGGGTCTGTTGAGCGCATACATTACGGTGTAGTGCATGCTCATGCTTTTACCTGCCCTTTTCTCACACCAGAACAGATATTCTACACTTGAATTAATAGTTTTCTGTCCTGCCTCATTCACACAGCACAGTGGGTTGAATGAGGTGTAAGTCAGCATCCAGTGGAACTGCTCCTGGGACTCCTCGAAACATGAGGGAGATGAGGCCTTATTTGGCAGGGTTAGGCCAACACTGAACGCTTCTGGGCTGCAAGCAATGGAAAAAGTCATCTTAGTCGGTCCATGATCATCTAGGGTGAAGGGCAGATCTCTGTAGCTCCCCCTTACAGAAACATAAAATTAAGCTTATCCAGACCTGTGTTTTTTTTTCTTTTTACATTTGATTTATGGTACTTGTAGTTTTGTTTTCCTATGACAAATACAGGACCACAATTCTCATAATGCAAATGAAACTGGACTAATTGCGGACTAGTGTGAGAAAGTGGATTATTAGTTGAAGTGTGTGGTAGTCTTATTCAAATAATACTTTCATTGTTCCTTACTAGGTCCAGTTAGATCTCAATAACTTGAGCTGAGTACTTAGTCGCTGTAGCAGAGAGGAGGCAGGATTAACCTAGGAGAAATGTGTAAAGCATTTATCAGTAGCCAAACACTTAGGAGAAAACACAATAAAAATCCTGCTTCTGTTTATTAAAATGGAGAACATTTTAATGAACAAATATGTACCAAAACGACAAATCTGATGTAGGGAACCGGAGGTACATTTTGTGCCACTACCGGTATGTGGTCACCCAATACTATTTTAAAGTTAAAAAGTTAAGGCAGACTATGATGGAGCATAGGTAGCACATCGACCACGTTCAGTCCAATGGAAAGTTTACCTTCTGACTTCGTCTTTTTCTTGATGAAAAATCCTTTCATGTTAGTCAGTGGGTTGGGCTGAATGCTGGCTCCAAAGAATGGTTTGTTGATGGGGAGCTGATGAAGTCCTAGTCCCCCGGTCGGAACTTTGCGTTGGCTGGAAATGTGGGGCGGTTGTTGATGCAAAGAGCTCCATACAGGCATAGTCCAGAGTCTGTATCCAGGCAGGTTTTAGCGGCAGTCGAATGCCATTTCCGGTTTGGCCTCAGTGAAGTTTGTTCACGAGGACTCTGTGGTGGTTTTTGTCGACATGGGGAACTCTGTCTGGGATGTCCAGTCAAATGAATACGACTAGTGAATCGTCAATGGCAGCTGAGGTGTCAACGTTGTCCCGTTATGAGCCTCTGTTTCTTTTTAGAGAAAAGCTGGAACCAAGTTCGCAGAGTCCAGTTCTTGCAACTTTGAAGTTGGAGGAGTACACTTTACACCAGCCAATGGTCGAGAACCTTTAGGTGCCACTTGGGAGTTGGAACCTTCTCTCGCAGAATCCACGTGCAGGGAAAATCCATTTGGAACTGGTCAGCTGGGCTTTGCAGATTCTTGGGCTTCTTGCAGTTTTGTGTTCTGGAGCTGAACAGGAGGATAGCTAACTAGCCTTTCGAGTCACTCTTCTGTCCTGGGTTCTAGTGGGAGCAGGCCCAGCCCTTTGGATTCCTCTCCACAGGTTACAGCAGGTACAGTTCTCCTTCCGAAGTAAGGGCTCCACATGTACAGTCCTTCTGTCTTCCTTAGGTCCAGGAGTGTTCCGAAGAAGGTATTGTAGAGTGCCAATTTTATACGTGGCACCAGCTTGCTGGAGGAAGTGACTCCCTAACCAGTAGGTAAAATGTTCTCCGGGGCAACCCTACTCCTGTTGACATAATGTTCTGGGGGTTTGGCCTTAAACAATCCCAAAATGGCCTGGTCAGCCAAAATCCTAACATGGCTTGATTTAGCATCCCTTGGTCAGAGCTGTGGGCAATGAGTATAGTAAAATGAGCCCAGCCACTCCCTCAAACCTAGTACTGGTACAGGTTTTCTATGGGAGAGATAGCATTGCCACTTTGTAAAACTGCCAGGACATGTACAACTTAAGTATTTATATCCTGCATTTTTAAATACCATGCATGCTGTCCTAAGGGCATTTAAGGCCTACCTTAGGGGTGACTTATAAGTATAATAAGGCTATCTGAAAGAGACCATTCATTTTGGATTCCTTACCTTAGAATTACCCCCAGGCGTCAGACTGGATCCGGAGAATTTTTTTCTCAGCAGTACACCTGCACGTCGGTAGGTGGCATCGGTCGACTCAGCGTTCGTCGTCGTGATCACTGGAATAACGTCATGGTATCTACTGCGCGCTGCCATCAGTTCTTTCTTTTTCCACGCCAGCCAGCACAGATCCGGACAGTGCGGTACCTCTAGTCACTTTTACACTGTAATTTTTCGACTTTTGTCGACATCTTTTTCAAGTCTTTCGACTCCTGGTGCACAGGGATGTCACATCAGCGGACCGGCTTCTGGCTCTTGTCACAAGTTGATGCCAGTTACGGATCCGCACCTTGTGTGTCTGTGGTGCTTGAGCGCCACCACGACCGGAAGCCGTGCTCCGACTGTTAGGCCATAAATCCCAAGTCTTTGCTGGAGCAGTCCCGAAAGCTTCTGGAGACCCGGCAGTCTGCTCCTCACCGCTCAAGGTCCCGTTCGAGGGGTAGATCGCGGGACCAGTCGCGTAGTTACCACCATCACTCCTCGTCAAAGTCTTCGTCTTCGGGTAAGTCGCGGATGCAGGATACGGAAGGTCGCCGTCCGGCTACACCTGCTGAGCCTGTTGGGTCGGCTTCGAGCTTCCCTCCCTTCCCGGGAGCCGGAGCAACCCCTGCCCAACTTCATAGTTTTTTACAAAGCCCTACACTCCATCTTTGCGCAGCCCAACTTTTCTGGCGCGCCTTTGGGCCCTGCAGACTCGGCTGGGGGCTCTAGGCCTTTGATACCGGCGATGCTGGTCCACCTTACAACACCTCCTCTGGCGCCAAATCCATTGGCGACACCTCCGCCCCCTCTGACGCCAGCTGGGTCAACCCCAACCTCCCCCTTGACATGGATACAGAGCCAGACCAGTGTCGACCTGTACTTTGTTACCTCTGTTGTAACACTGGTGTTCCCTATCGGCCTGAGTGGCAACCAGAGGAGGATGAAGAGGACTGGGAGGGGTCTGCGAACCCTCTGGCAGACCAGTTGGAAGAACCTGACTGGAGAGAGGAGTTGGATGAGGCCAGGGTCTGGACACTTCTCCAGACCTTGGCATGCTAGTTCCCCCCCCACCTTGGCTACGGAGGAGGGAGCCTCTTACGCTGTGGTATTGCGTAGGGTGGCCACGGCCATGAACTTTGAGCTTCCTTGGGTGGTGGTCAGGACTAACCTCCTGACCGAGGTGCTTCAACCGACAGCGGCCTCTTCAGAGCCCCTGCTGCTGTTCACTTTCACTAAGCATTACTGCCTTGACAGCCAAGTCCGGAGAGACGGCTTCTTTGGTTTTTGGTCGTTCAGTTCTCCAGGACTTTCTGGTGTGAACTTAGTTTGCAGACCCACCTCCGGGGTTGGTATTGCTGGGGTATCTATTCTAAGGTAAGGAATCCATAACTGATGGTTTCTTGAAGATGAACAAATTACTTACCTTCGGTAATGATATATCTGTAAGAGACGTATATTAGTAATGGATTCCTTACTGCCCCACCCATCCTCCCCATTCTGCGAACTGACTTCTAGGGTAAGGGACACCCTTTTAGGGCCCTAGTTTTCTGCACCAGTGGTCCGTGCCTTGCATGGCTCTGCGCTTCTGGCATAGAATGTCGTGTAAAGAACTGACGTCAGCATGCAGGGACGGTATCTAAGTAGATACCGCGACATCATTCCGGCGATCACAATGCCAATGAGTAATGTTCATTCGACCAATGCCACCTACCGACGTGCAGGGGTACTGCGGAGGAAAAAAATTCTCTGACGCTTGGGGGTAATTGTACGGTAAGGAATTTATAACTAATATATGTCTCTTACAGATATAACGTTATCAAAGGTAAGTAACTTGTTCTTTAAGCATTAAAAAGGAAGGTTTAAGCCTGGCAAGGAGATTATTTTGTCAGGTCGCATTTGAAGCTTGAAAACTGGCCATGAAGACCGGCTTTGCCATCACTTTAGTGGTACAGCAATAGGTGCTGCAGTCCAATAGTGACATTTAGCTTACAGGCCCTGGATACACAGAGAACCATATACTAGGGACTTGTAGGTAAGTAAAATATGTTAATCAGGGAATTACCCCATTCTCCATGATTTAAGGGGTGCGACCGCATGCACCGGGTGCTGGATGACGGTGATCCAGTGTTTCAAAAATCCATACCCAACAACATCAATCCAAAAATTAGTGAGCAAACCAAGAAGTGACCTTTCCTTACAGCTCGTCTTAACTTTTCAAAATGAAACGAGGTGCACAACCTCTAAAACACTTTTTTTTTAATATGTAGCCTTTAAAAAAATTTTTTTTTAAATATATGTATAGATAGATAGATAGATAGATAGATAGATAGATATATATAGATATAGCCTTTTTGAATAGATTAAAAGGTTACACCTGTGTAGGCCTATCAAAGGTGTTGTCGTGATTCTTCCAACAGCCATGATAGTTGCCAATCTGGTTTCCCTTGTTCTAGAGCACTCTGGCATCGTTCATGGATGACCGCTCTCTAGTTCATTAGTGAGCCTTAGTCGCTTGCGCCTGTGAACTGTAAATGCACTTTTTTTGAATAGATGTGATCCAATATATCCATCCTCGACGTGCCAAGAGGACGTTGAGCAAATTTTTTTCTCAGTGTGGATATTATGCCGCATATTGGTGTTTGTTTTGCCCTCCGTTACACTGATCTCTAACAAAACAATCTAATTACAACAGGTTGAAAAGACACATGAAATATACCTCAGAAGCAGGCATGTTGGATGTTTTTGCAGGGGCATGACTCAAAAAATTGTTGAGGTGGCTCATGTAACGCAAACACTTTATTCCTAATTTCTAAAAAATGTATCCGGGAAAGAAAAAATATGCCACTGTCCGCATCAGGCGCCAGCTAACGGTATAGCTGTGTTACTTCCATCTTCGGCCTGGGAAATAGTACCTCCCCAGAACCTCCTTCTGAAGGCCCTTCGAGGCCACAGTTGTGCAGGTAGAGTACCTCATGTTTTCAGCTTTCCTGCATTTTCCGTGGTTCCTCACCTTCTGCCAGTTATCTGTGGACCCATTATCCACACCAATATGGTTTCTTTTTCCTCCTCCAGATGTAAACTCCTCCATTGTCTCTATGTCTATCCCATACACATTCTGCGACCGCTATGCTTCTGACGCTTCCCGTAGGAGTTTGACCATGAAGTCCTAAATAACTAGTTTGCTTCGCAGTTTCTGGCTGCCCAGTGGTGCCTTTTGGCCTCCTTTCCCCGAGTTTGTTTTTTTGCTCGGAAACCCAGTCCTGGTTAGTCAATTCGGGAGTGAACCAGGAAGTCACGGTAGAATAAACCTAACAGTATTCGTGTCTAACATTCTCTCCTCTCTAAAACATTTCAGTCGATCCCTCTGCCGGTTTACAATAAATTTGCTTTATTTGTATTTTACCAGTTCTAACGCAAAGTGTAATTTTGCTTTACAAAGCCTCTCTAAATAAGTATGAAGGAGCTAGTGAGGGTTCTCACTCACTCAAGGGAATGGGGTTTGGCTGCCTTGGGCTTACAGATGCAAGGGAGACTACTCTTGACTTGATGATCATCTGCTTGTCACACTTTGGTCTTGCCA
Source organism: Lissotriton helveticus (assembly GCF_964261635.1). Taxonomy (NCBI): domain Eukaryota; kingdom Metazoa; phylum Chordata; class Amphibia; order Caudata; family Salamandridae; genus Lissotriton; species Lissotriton helveticus. Next base: position 1,192,785,143 of record NC_136068.1, read on the forward strand.
CTTGGTGTGAAAGACATCAGTTGGGAATAGGATCTATACTGCCACTAGGGGAGTTACTTTAAAGGTACGCTTATCCTTTATTTTTCTTTCTGTTTTATTTTTCCATTAATTTCTCTTTTATGAAAAACAAGGAGTGCCACCATTTTTTTAGCTGCTATAGTTTCAAAATCAAAAAAACCTGAAGCGAATCCGCAGCTATCATTCACTGTGGTCCTGAAACGTAGTGGGCAAAATATGAGAGTCTAATGAAGAGGAGCAGTCAGTCGGTCAAATAACTTTATTAGATTCAAATGAATCCTAAAAGTTTATAAAGAATCATACATTCGTTTTAAAATTCATAACATTTAAAAAACAGTACACCAAAATGAACTCCAGATTAAGCAAATTCGATGAAACTGTTCACAATCCACAAAAGGGTCATTCATTAATTTTAAAATACATAGATACGGAAAAGGTTATTTCCAGGTTAAGCAGATTCGTTGGAACTGTTCACGATTCATAGCGTTTACTAATTAAAAAAACAGCAGTTGATGGCGACCTCAAATAGTTAAAACTCTCTTTATAAGAACAGGGACGAATATTCTTTAAAATGGGCTTAATAAAACAAGCTCTTGGGTCTTTATAAAGTGTGCAAAAGAGCATACGGTGTATTGTGCTTTACTGGGCTACATTATTACATGGACAGGGGGTTAGTCTCTCACACCATCCCGTTTCAGAAAAGCCAAAAGAAAGTGTAGGTCATTAAATAACGTTCGTAAACCTGGGTGGTAAAAGACAAATACAATTGTTGCTGATTTAGTAAGACAGGATCCACTGTTACTGTCCTGATTAGGCAAGCTTAAAAACGTATAATACACATTTTTAATAACCATCTTCACATTAGGTTGAATGGATTCCGGGTTTTTATAAAAGTCTTCAAGGACTATCTTATAAAAAGTATCCTTGACATAGCAGAGTCAAGGGACCGCCATTGCGTTGTCAAGATTCATACAATCCCTTAGAATGCCTCTTGAAGAATAGTAAGTCTTCCGAGGTCCAGATTTACCCCCATAGAAGCAAAGGGGCAATGTGGATTCTGTCAGTTACATATTCTAGGCCCACTTCAGAATGACAGAATGAAGTAGAGGAACTACTGGGGATCATTAAGAGTCGTTTTAAAAAGGTGTTCTCTAGTATTTGAATCTGTGTACTTTTGTGATATCCCCATACTCCCGCCTCATAAGTGGCCACTTACAGGCATTTAGATTTGTAGAGTGTTTTCAATTCAGCTACCGGCTTGTGTCCTAGTTTGCTGGTGAAGCGAGAAAGCCCCTCTATAGTTCTACTAGTTTGTTGGACCCTCATCGTAATCAAGTGATCCCAGCTCAATTAATTGTTAAAAAGATTCCCCAAGTAGGTAAAGTTTGGCACTTTGTCAATAACTGTCATTTACTATATATTTGCGTGTTTTAGTTGGGCCAGAGGTCATAATAAAAGATTTACTGAAATTAACTTTAAGATCCAGCCCCGTCATAAAATCGTTAAATGCGTTCAGACATTTTTGTAAGCTGTTAGCTGTTAAGGTCATCAGTACTGTATAGTCGGCATAGGACAGTAAGAGTACCCGTTTACCTTCTATTCTGGGGAAATCCAATTGCAGTTGTAACAAGAAATGCTCTAGACCATTTGTATATACTAAAAAATAAAAAAGGGGCCAATATTCAACCTTGGCGCTCTCCCTCAGTTGATGCGATTGGATCGGTCTTTTCTCCCCTTGGGCCATACCGGATAGCTACTGTAGTGGATGCATGAAGCCTACGCAATAGCTTAACAAGCGGTTGGTTCCTCAAACCCCATGTTATCCATTAGCGACCACAATTTACCACGGCAGACCGTGTCGCAGGCGCTGGACAAATTTATGAAGGCCAAGTGAATCGAGGCGCCCCTGGCCTTCATGTACTTGCCCATAATCATAGACGGGTTAATACATTGCTCTGTCGTTCCCCTTCCCTTCCTGAAGCCAAATTGGGTATTCACTATAAGGCCGGAGGTATTGGCCCATGACTCCAGGCTTGCAAGGATTACCCGCCCCAGAAGCTTGCATGAGGCATCTATTAATTAAATCGGTTTGCAACATGTTGGGTCATTTCTATTTCACTTTTTAAAAATTGGCACCACCACTGCTTTTTTCCATGATGTGGAATACGTCCCACGATTACTGCTTTAAAAACGTTAAGTAAGAGTGGGGCCGTATTAGAGATCTGTGTCCATATCAGTCCAGACGAATATGGACACAGATCTCTAATAATAAGACGTTGGAGTTCTATACTGCAGCTGGTACCACACAGATTGATGCCATAACAAATAAGTATGGTATTTTCTTATCTTTAGTAATTTTGTTTACACTTTAAAGTGATGAATGACATTGAATCAACAGGTCACCCAAGGCAGAAACATGTTGACTTTACTTTAATTGGGAACATCCTTACCCCTATTCACTTAGATTTTTTAGTCCTAACCATTGGGTACTACCAATTAAACTATTTTGTCTCCCTTGAGTTAGTTTTAATTCACTTTTCACTTTATTTGCACTCTGCCCCTCACTCCAAACTTCCATTGGATGATTTATGAACAAAACAGCACACGCTCCTCTTCTTATAGAAGAGTTGTAGCCGACACTGTGAACCTTGCGGTCACAGTGTGCAAGAGGAAACCCAATGATGAAGCATGTCACTTTGGGTGAGTGAGGGTTCTCGTCTTTAAAAGACTAATGCACTACCCCTTCCTTGCACAGACACCTAGGTCAGTCATTGAAATAACCAAAACATCCCGATATTTTTTGAGAGTATAGTGTAATTGGAGTGGTATCGTGGGTGTACATTACTCCGAAATTGAATCTTTTTGTGAGGTTGAAGTAGTGTGGAATTGCCAGCTACTTGGTTACAGTCCTGGTCGGTATCCAGTTCCGAGAACACCCTACCCTGAGTAAATAGAACACTGTTTGATTAATTTATTGTGTCTATATTTAACTTTTAGGCCTGCCTTTCTTCCGGATCCAAATGATGGCAGTCTTTATACACTTGGTGGCAAAAAGAATGAAGGCTTGACAGTAAGTGCATCAGATTTATAACTCTATCTTGGTAACGCCTTTGACTTGGTTAGTCTGTTCTTTCCTAGTCTTTTTCTGTTTATACATTTGACATTCTTTGCATTCTGCTCGATTACATTCCACTGTATTTTCCAGGTTTTATTTAACACCATCCCAGCCTTTCCTTATTTGCTCACTTTTTCAGAGGAGTGCCTTCCAACAGCGTCATGTGCATCTTTTCAGCTGTGGGTTTTTCTTTAAAGCATATGTGTATGAATGTGCAGTTTGGGAGGGCACACACTGAGGTAAACCTTGAGGTTTTTGTATGCGATCACCTGCTGAGCTTGGTTGCGAAGTGTGGATCTTTTATAGTACAGACTTTCACAAAGTGCTGCAGTGCGTGCTTACTGCCTCCTTACCAAGGTATGATAGCTCCTGGATTCATGAGCATCCTGCTGAAAGGAACTGTTGGTTTAGTGATAGCTCAGGGCATAACAGTAATTTGAGAATTTTGGTGATGTACATATGCAGCTTTTTATTATTGAAATTGTTTCCATTATTACTACTAAAGACAATATTTGTTCTGCTACTACTACTACTACTAGATGCAACATAGCATGTCCACCACTCCATTTAGCCAGTACAGAAGAACTCCGTACATTCCTTTCTCATGTATAGGCTTTCTATGCCTAGTGTGTGGCCTTTCCTTGTCCAGTAAAACTATTGATGGATTATGTCTTGTTCTGTGCACTTAAGGCAGCTGCCCGAGTGTAAAACCTTTATGTATGGTGTAAACTGGCTAACCTGCCAAATTCCTTTATAAGTGGGACACAGTTAAAGATTGAGTTTGTATTTGTTCTGAACGTTGGAAGTTGAAATGCGTAGTAAACGATAAGTTAAAATGGTTTCAGATCGCCAGATGTGGAGGCGAGTTAACTAAATGATACCATCAGTGTATCCACAGCTTTGATCCTTCATCACCTGTGTAGTTATCGGTCAGATAAGGAGGAAAGTGAACATTATTGGCTTCTATTGTCCGCCATGAAACTCCCAGCCTGATAGATCCTTTTCAACGATAATTCTTTTCTAGTAGGACCATTTACCGACATTTGCATAAATAGGCTCGACACATCTGCGAGTAGAGGTGGTCTACGAGATGTTGGTTCATCTCTCTTGGTTTCTTCCCAGAGCAGAAGTTGCACAAAGGAATGAGGCCTTGAGCCTGCTTGCCTGTCAACCAGCGCAGAACCTAGCCGTTGACAGGCCTACCTACACAGGCAGCTTTTCCATCATCAACTTAAAAGGAAGTCCAAGGACAACCTGAAGTAGAAATCATTCACAGGGAGTACTCATTTGGACTATCCTGGTTCCACCTATTATTCTCAACTTGCTTTAAGTTTCCTTTTCCGTCTAGCATTTGTTTTAAGCGTTGATGTATGTATACCTCTTACCTCTAAATGTATAACAAATAGCAAGCCATTTAACTACGAATATGTTGACCTTCTGTATCAATCTGAGGCATATGACCTGTTCTGATGTTTGAAATGGGCCTGCATTCGACTCACTAAAGAGCACACATGCCTTTCCCAGCTAAATAATGCTTTAGTCAAAGACTCCTAATTGGACTGAAACGAATGCAAACATGATGGATTTAGGTAAGTAAACATGCCATCATCCCAGCTTTATTATTACCATTGAATTACTTGTTTAAGAGTCTAGTCTTTTTTTAAACATTGCATCCCTGCCCTCTGGTAATTTTTTCACCATCATCTTTTTACCTCAGAACCAAGTCCATTCTCCATCGAAATTAATGTCTTGGTCATTGTCCACACACAGACCCATAGCATAGGTGAGCCACACAGCCACCTGTCCAGAGGGGCTCTCCCCAACCCCCTGGAAAAAAACTTAGCTCACTCACTAGAAAAGGACCCAGTTACATCTCCAGCACATCTGAGAAGGTGTCTCAAAGATCTTTAAGATTTGTGGTTTTCCACTTAAGGAGGAGGTAGATCGAAGCAGAGATGTCCACCCTTTTTCCTTGTGCGGGCAGCCAACCTTATCTGCTGTCTTTACCACTTGTAGCTGCAAATCCAGCCTGTGTACCTGGGCAGATTTGAGTCCTCCAATTGGTGAGCAGTTTGTGACCAATCTCTTCAGTTCCTCTATTCCTGTTCGGTTGGTGAAGGGCGGTACATTTTTGGGCGACGGACAAGGCCCTTAACAGATATGAATTATGTGGTTGTGAGAGGATTAGCCTGCAGTTGGCTGTCGACCTCTGAATGTTCTGGTATTAGCATTATTGTGGATAAATGAATAACGATTCCCTTTCTGGTGTTAGTCCCAAGTTGCCTAATGATCAGTTAATTGCTTAAATAAATATATATGTAATATATATTTACTCCAGTATTGGAACTTTCATAGATTCACATGCCTAAATCATTCCCCGTCGTCGAGACGGGAGTCTCCGGTATATAAAAAAGCAGTACTTAGTAGTATAGCAAACTGAAAAGAGGCCTAGGCCCATTTCCCTTTTGCAACCCATAGCCTTTGTTATGTAAAAAAAGGCCCAAACTTTTCCCTGAACCAATCAGAGCTCCTCACCCTCTAGAACACTCCTGAGAGAACCTTCTGCCCCTCAGATTTTTCTACCTCACGTTGTACTAGGGAGTCTCCTTTGAGCTCTGCTCAAACTCTTTACTTCTACAGTATTTTGACTTGAATTTGAGATTTTTAAAACAACCATGTCTGATAAAGAGAGAAAAGGATTATTTAGAGCTTGTTCAACCTGCTCCAAGTAGAGGCTTTATACAGATGACCCTCACAAGGACTGCATCTACTGTCTCTACCCAGACCATAAGGCAGCAGATTGTAAGGTATGTCGTACCTTTTCAAATAAGACCTGGAGAGATCGTGAGGGAAGGCTACTGATCTGGCTTCAGAAAGTCAAAGCCAGGAAGGAAATCCTCTCAAGTGAGAGTGAGGAGGAATGTGTGGCGTCTAAGAGATCTCAGAAAAGAAGTAGATCTCCTCAGACACATTCCTCAGGGGAAAGACCTGAGAAGGCCCTAAAAAAGACCACCCCAGGGTCATCAGGGCGCAGTCCCTCAAAATCCCCTTCAGTCTCATCTAAGGGGAAGAAGGGATCTGCTGGTGAGGTGAAGGGAGCAAAATCCACCACAGTCACCTCAGAAGATCAAGATAACCATCAAACGATCTTCTTCTGCGCCTTCTGAGGAGAAATCAGCTCCGTCGACAGGACCGTCGACTAAAAAGGTGCCATAGACGACGACGAAAACACCTCAGTCGTCGTCGACGAAGAAGGAGATGGCTGGTGAGAAAACAGTGTCACCGTCACCGAAGGCGTCGACGGTGAAATCGACGGCTGTGTCTACGGCAGTGTCGACGGCAGTGTCGACGACAACGTCGACGAGGACAGCGTCGACGGTCACTACAACGTCAACGGTAGCGTCGACGACGGCGATGGGAATCTCGTCGACGAGGGAAAAAACACCAGAAAAGGGTTGGTGCCTTGGAGAAAACCTATAACACCCGAGGTTACATCTCCAAGCAAGGTCTCCCCATTGCTACCCTCTCACTTACTGGAGGAAGAAGATTTGGAGGAAGATGATGGGTATGGTATTGCCAGTAGCCCTTCGCAACTACAGGTCAAGTGCCAGGAATACGATTCCGAGGAAGAATATGGGGGTTATCAAGAACAATCCCAGGAACAACGTCGATATAGACAACAGCAACGAGAGGAGATGACCAGTGTACCAACCTCTTTGTTGAAGGATCTCCAGGGAATGTTGGAGGATTATAGGTCTAGATACCCAGCGGCTCCAGTCGCTCAACAGACCTTGGAGGCTACTCCACGTCCACGGTCGGTTCCAGGAACTCCAAATCGTAGGAGAGAGATTGTGCCGGAACCTATTGTCAGGTCACCACCACCGACAACACTCCACGATACCTCTGATGAAGATCAGGAGGATGGTGAGATTGCGGACACACATGCAGAATGGAATGATTATATTGCCCCATCACCTGCAACTCCACCGCAGAGACCAGTGAGCTCTCCACCGGAGGACATTGGTGGATTTCATAGTTTGATGGAGAGAGCCACTAAGAGGTTTGCGCTAACCATTACAGAGGAGAAAACTGAATGTTTTCTATATGACTTTAAAGACTCGTATCGGAGATCTGTACGAGCTCTACCCTTAGTGTCTCCTATCTGGAAAGAAGGATTGAAAGTTATGGAGACGCCAGCGACGGTAACACCAGTACTGGCCAGACTGGATAAAAAGTATAAAGCACCAGTCGATGCTCCAGCTTGTCTTTTGGGTCATCCCAAACCTGATTCTGTTATCACGCAGGCGGCACAACAGAAATCCTGGAACCCATCTGCTCCGATTGCAACACCTCCAGACAAGGAGGGCAGAAGGTTGGATAACGCAGGGAAGCGTTTCTCGTTAATGTCTGCTCTGCTTGTAAGAGCAGCTAATGCCCTTGCAATATTGGGAAGGTATGACAGGCAGATGTGGTGCGACCTGTCTCCCTACGTTGACTTGGTGCCAGATCCAGAGAAGCAGGAGGCGAAGAAAATTCTCATGGAAGGAGAGAGGACTTCGGCTGAAGTCATAGACTGCGCTATGGATATAGCGACCCCGGCTTTTAGATCCCTGGGGGGAGCGGCTGTCCTGCGCAGGCAGGGTTGGCTGCGAGCAACAGCATTTAGGCCGGAGGTACAAAACAAAATATTAGACCGCCCTTTCAATGGAGAAGAATTGTTTGGGAAGCATATAGATGATACGCTGGAAAGTATCAAGAAGGATACTGATACGGCGAAGGCTCTGGGAACACTGCAGTATAGAAAAACCCTTTTTCGTGGCTCCAGGGGTAGAGGTCAATCCTCGTATAGAGGAGGATACCAACAAGGGAGATATTAATCTTCTTATTAGGCCTCATCACAGCCGTACCGTCAGCAATATAACCAGCGTCAGTCAGGAGGATACCCAAAATCAACTCCGAGAGGACGTGGTGGCCGAGGAAAGGACAACACACGTCGGCAATGACAACCTCCATCTTCCGGCTCTGTCAGATGCTCCCCTGGGTGAAAAGATTGCTCACCATCTTCAAAATTGGCGGAAAATAACAATGGACCAATGGGTCCTAAAAATTGTTCAATTCGGTCACACCCTAGAATTCCTTCAGACGCCCCCTTGTTCGCCACCGATGCATCAGAGAGCCAACCATCTGCATCAACTCCGGCAGGAGATTCGGTCAATGCTCCGAAAGGGAGCAATAGAACTGGTATCGAAATCCCAGGAAAACAAGGGGTTTTACTCCCGTTTTTTTCTTATCAAGAAGAACAAACTCCAGTGGCGCCCCATTCTGGATCTCAGATCCTTAAACACCTATCTCAAGAAGCAATCTTTCAGGATGGTTTCTCTACAGGACATCCTTCCGTTATTGAACCCAGGAGATCATATGACCACATTGGATCTACAGGACGCGTATTTTCACGTGCCAATACATCCTGCACACAGGCAGTACCTTCGGTTCTGGGTAGCCGGAAGACATTACCAGTTCAGGGTACTGCCATTCGGCTTGAAGTCAGTGCCAAGAGTGTTCACGAAATGTCTGGCTCCAGTGGCGGCTGTGTTTGAGGAAGCAAAAACATCAAATATTTCCGTACCTCGACGACTGGTTAGTCAAGGCACCATCGAAGACACAAGCCAGAGTGTCGACGCAAGCTTGCATAGACTTATTCGCCACTTTAGGATTGACTCTAAACGAGGGAAAGTCCAACCTCCACCCAGCAAGAGTGATTACTTTTCTGGGGGCAATATTGGACACGGAATGCAACAAAGCGTTTCCCTCCGAGGAAAGACAACTGAGGATTGTGTCCCTCTTCCAAGACTTGGGAAAAAGAAAGTCTCTTTCAGTCCGCAGGTACAAATCCTTACTGGGCACAATGTCCTCTTGTATTCCACTGGTACCTTGCTGCAGGCTAAGGATGAGACCATGGCAAGAACAGATCGATCTCCAATGGCGTCAGGCGGAGGGATCCTTCGAAGATACAATACAGGTGACACCAGTCATGCTGCAGGCAGCAAAGTGGTGGACACAAAAGGCAAATGTGTCTCAAGGACTGACGTTTCTAGCAAGAGCAGCTCCGCTAGTGGTAATGACGGATGCGTTATTAGAAGGATGGGGAGCTTTCCTTCAGGACCTTCAGGTCAGCGGTCGTTGGAAGGCAGAGGAGCAGCAATTACATATAAATCTGCTGGAACTCAGGGCGATTCGCTTGGCATTGCTGGCTTTTCTGCCAAGGATAAAAGGTGCGCCGGTGTTGATAAGAACAGACAACACCACGGCGATGCATTATGTAAACAAGCAAGGGGGAACAAGATCTCTCTCCCTGTCTCAGGAAGCCAGGAAATATGGGAATGGGCTATTCAACAGGAAATATCACTGACAGCAGAACACCTCCCGGGGGATCAAAACATCAAGGCGGATACTCTCAGCAGGCTAAAATCGTCCTGCCACGAATGGGAGTTAGACCAGGAAATCCTGGACAGCATCTTTCGAAGATGGGGAACACCGATGGTGGACCTCTTCGCTACGAAGGAAAACAGAAAATGCCAGTACTTCGCAAGCTGGCTTCCCCAGAGGGGATCTTGGGGGAATGCGTTTTCCATGGCATGGTCCGGCATCTTTGCCTACGGTTTTCCTCCAATTCCTCTTCTCCCCCGCGTACTGGTGAAGATCGAGAGAACCGTGCAGGCTGATCCTAATTGCCCCGTGGTGGCCCAGACAGCACTGGTTCACGGAACTGCTGCTACTGTCGGAGGACCGTCCAGTTCAGTTGCGCCTGATTCCATCACTTCTGACAATGTCCAAGGGGCAGGTGCGCCATCCGGACCCGAAATCCTTGCGATTAGCAGCCTTTCTCCTGAACACTGTGAGTTTAGCCATCTGAACATCTCACACGAATGTAGAGAGATCATATCCAATGCCAGAGCGGAGAGTACTAACAAAACCTACAGGATGAAATGGAAGAGGTTTTGTCTGTGGTGTAAGAGAAATGGTGTTCACCCTCTTACGGCTGCACCTCATCAAATTATTCCTTACATTCTGCTGTTAGCAAAGTCAGGATTAGCACACGCCTCCATCAAGGTGCATTTGGCTGCGATATCCCGCTACAGGAGGTCATCGTCAGGCCCATCTTTATGGTCCTCAAGGATTATCAAACAATTCATGAAAGGGATATTCAGAGTCTTTCCACCAGTAAAGCCTCCACCCCCTGTATGGAATCTGAATATTGTACTCTCTCAATTGATGAAGCCACCGTTTGAACCGATACACAGGGCAGACCTGAAGTTCTTGTCCTGGAAGGTGGCTCTTCTCATTGCATTGACTTCTGCGAGAAGAGTAGGTGAACTACAAGCGCTCACGATTCAGGAGCCTTTCTTGCAGTTTCAAGAGGATAAAATGATTCTCAGGACAAACCCAAAGTTCATTCCGAAGGTGCCAACTGTTTTTCATTTGAACGAACCATTGGTGCTGAAGCGTTTCTTTCCTCGTCCATCAACAGCGGCAGAAAGAGTATTGCACTCGCTGGACGTTCAGAGATATGTGAAATTTTACTTGAAAGAAACTAAGGCGTTTCGTAAGTCTTCCCAGTTATTTGTCGCCTTCAGCGCACCCAGAAAAGGTTTCCCGCTGTCAAAGAGGGGAATTGCCAGGTGGATTTCTAGTGCAATTGTCTACTGTCATCAAGCTGCTGGGAAGCCTTTGAATGCACGAGTCCGTGCCCATTCCACGAGGGCAGTGTCCACATCCACTGCATTGTTTGGAGGAGTGCCAATCCAGGACATCTGCAGAGCAGCAACCTGGGCATCTACGCACACCTTCACCAGGCACTACTGCTTGGAGGCGGCCGCAGATTCTGATGCGGCGGTGGGAGAGGCGGTACTGCGGAATATCATCCAGTAACGGTGAGCCTTTCTTACATCCCTCCATCCATAATTTCTTTTGTTTACAAAGTCACATTTTATATAAGTATGTATATATGTATATGAGATTATGCTTCATTTTCTAATGGTATTGCATGATTATGTAATGTATCAGGAAAATGTGCTTTGTTTTTCACTGCTCGCTATTCTGATTCAGGCATGTGAATCTATGAAAGTTCCAATACTGGAGTAAGAAAACAAGTTACTTACCTGTAACTTTAGTTCTCCAGTATTGGAATCTTTCATAGATTCACATGCACCCACCCTCCTCCCCTGAGAGGCTCACCTCGGATTTAGCACAAGAAGTGTGTTCTATGCACAAGTGTGCGAAAAATCTGAGGGGCAGAAGGTTCTCTCAGGAGTGTTCTAGAGGGTGAGGAGCTCTGATTGGTTCCGGGAAAAGTTTGGGCCTTTTTTACATAACAAAGGCTATGGGTTGCAAAAGGGAAATGGGCCTAGGCCTCTTTTCAGTTTGCTATACTACTAAGCACTGCTTTTTTATATACCGGAGACTCCCGTCTCGACGACGGGGAATGATTCAGGCATGTGAATCTATGAAAGATTCCAATACTGGAGAACTAAAGTTACAGGTAAGTAACTTGTGTGTATATATATTCTATCATGGCTATCCTTTTCACCTTGAAATTAATTTTCAGGTGGCGGTGAGGTAAGGATGAAAGTTTAGAAATCACACCTTATACCAAGCTCTTCTTTTATGCAGAGAGAAAGCAAGGATCCAATATACCGATGTCGAGCAACCCCCAGAAGCATGTAAACACAAGATGACGCTTACATCTTTTCTGCAGTAATTGGTTTAATTTTTCAATGAGCATTAGGTGCCCAGATCTGGATTGCTCTTCTGTTCAAACCTTCATTTAGTCTGACGACTTTGTCGCAACATCGAATCTGACATACTTTATGGATGTAGAGGTAGAGAGGTGTGGCGCAGCGGCCAGAGCGGCTGACTCCGGCGCACGAGGGCCATGGTTCGATCCCCGGTGCCGGCAGCAGCTAAGCTTAGCATTATGTGACTGGGCAATAGATTACTTAATCTCCCCGACTGCCTCCAGCGCCTTGACACCCTAGGCGGTGATATGTTCACGCTTTAAAAGTATGGATTATTATGTAAGCTTTTTCTAATGTGTGATCATACTAGTCTCTCCAGCTGGGCACAGAGGTGAGCATGTCTCTTGGCATATTTCGGAGAAATACCAAATCGCACCATACTCCAGTGGCCCAGAAGGCGGCACTGGAGTGGCGAGCTAGCACGGTGTTTCTTTGGCACTCTTCAAATCAGTACCAGCCTCTTGAGGCTCTTCCTGCTCTAGAATTAGTCTTCAGGTGTAGGAGGTAGTTGAAGATGACAGGGCCCCCTCTGCAGCACAAAGTGAGGAAGTCTGGGTTCCTCCGTGGGTGAAGTGGTGCCTCACAACTCACTAGTATGCAAAAGCTACTAGTACTGGTCACCAGCGGGGCTCACCATGCTGACTGTGTACTGATCAGTCCTAATGTGCGCAGATACCCGTCTTTGACTCATTTTGGAAAAGCCTCGGTTTAAATCTCGCAGTTTGACATGAAGTTCAGGATCTGGTGTTTGGAAAAGACTAGTGTCATGGTGCAAGGGTATATGCTGAGGTGATAATAGACTTACTTGTTTACAGGCATATTTTGATCTCTGTCCTGAGAGGACTGAATAAGATGGCATTGCTCTGTTGAGACAGCCATTTAGGCCACTACTGCTCCAGATGGACCAAAGAGGATGCTTTAAACTCCCTTCAGTTGAATAGTATAGAATTACTTGGTTTCAAGGTTTCCTTTTATTACACCTTGTTAAGATGTGTATTTAAGCCTCTGAACATACTGCTAACTAGAAAACAGAGACCAAGTGGCATCCATTGTTTCTATAAAATCGCTAACCTTCGTGACCAGTTCGAATCCCCTGACCTAAATGTAGGTTGCACAGGTGAAAAGCTCTGGAGCTGCCTTCCTTCGAAGTGCAGTAGAATTCTGAGGTGTGAAGAGCTCTGGGAGGCGTGAGGCAGGCAGCACTCTCACCTCACTGGCTGAAGTGTGGGTCCTTTAGAATGCAGTGAATGTGCTAGCAGTGGGCACTGCCTGGGCCTTTCCAATCAGGCAGTGCCTTGTACTACTATGATAAAGTTACTGTGGGACTCCCACTTTGACGACGGGAGGTATTCAAGCATGTGAATCTGTGAAAGATACCAGCGCTGAAAGGCCACATTTACAGGGTAATACCTCGTTTGCTATTTATTGTGATGTGGAAAACGTGTCTGTTCCCCAATACAAGTCACAAGTCCCACTGTATAAGGTGACTTGATGAATTACTCTGTAAACCTTTTATTTGCTGTAGTGCTCATGTCATGGCAGAGATACAATACTGAGTTGAAAAAAGACTGTTAAAAGAATTCCCCCGCAGTGCTGCACCAGGAAAGCCCCAAACACTTCGGGCATAGTCCAGTGTGTTTTCGTGCCATTTCAATTAAAACTGCTAACTAGGGCCAGTTACTATCAGATGGGATGGTTCTGTATTGTAATTTAGTATTTTGTTGACCATGTATTAATTTAAGACAATACTTGCACTATTGGAACCTCATTTTCCAAAGTCTTTATTTCCCATTTTACTGCTTGATTTTAGTCCTGGAATCTGCCTTTTAATTTTGGGAACAGGCCTGGTTCATACTTTTGGGTGCTGGGTGCACAAACGTCATCCGCATATGTAAATTAGAAGGTTCTTATTCATTGAATGTGTACACTTATTCCTCCTAATGAGCAGAAGCGGCTGCTGCCAATCTGACTTTGAGGGGCAGCGTGGGGAAAAATAATTTAAAAGAATTGTTTACACTCTTACCTTTCGCTGCTGGCTGCAGCAGTCTTCTGCTCCCTCGCCATGCCGTGCTGCTTCTGGCACCACAATACCCAGGAGCACAGGCTTCCAGACTCCCCACGCGATACCATTGCTTCTCTCATGCAGTTACTCCCAGCATGAGAGAAGCAATGGTATTGGGTGGAGCGAACCAGCTCCGACGCTCCAGCAGGGACTGGGGAGGCTGTGCCCCTGAGCGCTGCTGATATCTCAGAGGAACAGCCTGGAGATATCCAAATGTGCATGTCTGTTTGGCCGGCCGTGGATGGCGGGCCAAATCGAAATGCGCACTCTCATTGCCTACCACCAATCACCCAACCCTTGCTGCTGATGCTGAGACATGGCCCGCCCCAGACTCGCGGACTGGAAGTGAAAAATAAAATGGTAATACAATAGTTTTACTGTCATTTTATTTTTCTTCTGTCTGATGGCATCTCACCAGCGGGGAGCTGCTCCTCTGCCATAGTGGAGGAGCCACCCCTGCAGATGAAGCTTGACACTGAAGGATGTCTGAAGTAATTCATTTGGGTAAAGGGGCACTAATGAGACTGACCGTTTTGATGCATGGAAACGTCCACAAATTCATGTTTATGTGCAGTCGTAAACATTTTGCGGTTGTTTCCTACCACACAATGATATTGGAAGGTCTTCTCTACTCGATACATGCAGTGTCTTAAACACTGTTTGCACCTCATTCGAGACCTGGATATCCACCACCTACATGACGTTTAACCCCTACAAACCTGATTTGCTGCTATTCACCTAAACGATGTAACACCTAGCCCAAGCATCGATTAACTGCGTGAACCTGGAAGGATTAGAAACCAAACTGTCTCTGTGCGAAGTCCTCGAATTGACCCTGAACACTGATATTGGTCTGGAGGAACACATTAATAAGACCTTTTACCAGCTCGTTCTACCTTTAAAGTAATGGAAGCCATTCCTCACAGAAAGGAGCGCCAGACCTCCAGTTCAGGCCCTCATGCTCTCAAAATGGATGGTAGCCGTGCCTTGTCCCTTGGTCTCCAGGACGCCAAATTGACTCATCTTAAAGGTAAGCTACATGGCACAGCACGCCTCATCAAGGGCCTGAAGAAATAGAACCAAATCAGACCCATGCTGATGGAAAACCACTGGCTTGCTTTCCCAACCTGCATTATCTACAAAGACATCAAGACGGCACCCCTGCCATCTCGCTGACACGCTCCCAACAGGAGAATGGAGATAAAGAAGGGCAAAACAAAATCAGACATTTTCTATCTGTGAACCCAGGATCTAGAGCGACATCCCCATATCCATCAGGACTGCCCCAATCCTGCTCCAATTTAGGAATGATCTGAAACCACACCCCCTTTAACAAACACTTGACAGTCCGCTTTCATTCTTAAAAAACAGCTACTCTTTCCATCACAAGTTTTCTTTGACCATGACCCTGTTCAGAACTCCCCTGACGTTTTGGCTATCTTTGCACTATATAAAGAACATGTACATGCTCAAACCAGCACTGTTGCTGTAAAAGAAAAGTGTGTGTGTGTCGACTCAGTTGCAAAAGGAATGCAATGTCCCCATATTTGAAGCAGGTGTAGCAGGGCTTTTCGACAGGGAAAATATGTTCCTGAATGGAGAAAAATAAGGGTGTGTACCAATGCTCTGAACTTTCGCCTGCTCTGAGAACAGCGGTCAGGAGTGCATTTAATGAAAAAGAATAATGCAAAGAAATGTCCAATGTCCTTACGTAATCTTGGGGATTTTCGTGATTTGCCTAAAAGTTAGAAATCCATGCGAATTGTAGGTGGAAATATACACATATTTCAGTTGTTTTCCAAAACAATAGAGAATCGCGCTTCTTTATTGTTGGGGCGCTTGAATTATTTATGTTTGGTTCCATGTCGTGGCTATTCTGATTTTCAATCCATACAGGTGTTGTATGCTATGGGATTTTGCTGCTGTCCTCTGCATGACTAGAAGGGCATGCATTCCAAGCATGGCATGTTCAGGGATGTGTTGCTATGGTGCTGGTGGTTGGCGTATTTGCTTGGCAAGGTGGATCACTGTCATTGGGGTTCTGGGGTCTATATTAGCACTACGTTGGTAATGGATGGTTGATTTTAAATGTTTTGATTTTGAAATATTTATTTTCCAGAAACTCCCATTTACCATTCCTGAGCTGGTGCAGGCAGCCCCGTGTCGAAGTTCGGATGGTATTCTTTACATGGGTGAGGATATGGTTTATTTCTGTGTCTACTTAAGACATTCGAAGGTTACATGATCCACATAAGATAGTTGAACTTATATCCTAGTTCAAAGTATCATTTTATTTACACAGCGCTTAGAAAGGACAGAAACTGCTCTATATCACACACATTGTAAGAAAAACACAAATATTATTGGTCAGACACAGGTGGTTTGTAACACAATGTTTGGCTGCGTTTAATTGCAGCGTGTTTTGCAAGATTTTAATAAATATCCAAATATGAATTTGCAGTGTAGAGATAAGATAGCAAACTTAAAAATTGAAATAAGACGGTCAAAATAGGCTGGATTTCTTTATGAAAATAAAAAATGCCAAACTTGAATATTGTTTGTCTATTTTATTGGATTGTTACCCAGAAAGAAAGCCAGGCTATGCACCATATCTGAAGTGGAATATAGTGGTGGGAAATACGAAGCACCCTACTAATCTAGATTTTCACAGCGGGTTCTTGCAGCAAGGTACCAAATGGTACATGTGCACAGATTGTTTACATTCATGAGACTACGGAACAATGGAAAAACACTTACCGAACAATGAATAACAAAATCATTTTAATAATATTCAGTGTTGAGGGATTTTATGAAATATCTGCTTAATCATGGGACGGATTGGAAATGTATTTCTGGCAAAGGCTGAAGTAAAACTTTTCCCAGGGTCGGTGAAAAAGAGGTTGTAGGCAAAGACAGCGTGCAAACAGTCAGCAGATTTTCGCATCTGCAAACAAACACATGCATATTTGCTTATGCTAAATTGCAGGGCACAAGATTTTTTTAGCACTACGGTTTCCAGGCATACTTCTGTGACTTCTTGTGAAGTTATTGAATTCCTAAATCTGCACTTTTGTAGCTTTCTTTAATAATTGGGCCTTTGATTATGCCTGGCGTTAGCTAAGACCTATTGTTTTTTATTAAAATTCTATATATATATATATATATATATATATATATTTATTAAATAAGCTAGGAATTGCAAATATGTTTTATTTATATCTTACTTTACATTAAAACCTTAGAAACTCACTGGAAAAAACAAAAGGGTTAAAGCAAGGTTTATAGTTAGGCAAAAATGTCAGTTTAAGCATACCGTTTTAAACTCTCAAAACAACTGAAATACACTAGTTATAGTTATCCTCCCTCCCCTTTCTTATTATGTCGGCCCTTGGAAATGGGGTCCCCGGTGCCTCGCAAAAGCTCGGAGAGGGAGCCCCACGCCCCCGCCTCTAAATATTTAATTGTGATGCTACCCTTAACTCCCACCCTCTCCCCTCCAGGATGTAGTGGTGATGGTTGCTATTGTTTGTTTTTACAGTGAGGCACCCTCTCGATCTTCACATCTGGAAGTGGTGGTAGTATTTTAGTGCTTTTCTTTTTGCTTACTTCATTTTTTCGAGAAGGTTGGAACATGATCTTTTGTATTCTTTTTTTGGCCCGGCTTTCACTTTAGTGGAAATCTCCTTTTTGGGAGTCGCCCTCTTGTCATCGGCTTGCCAATTGGTTCTAAGGTTTTTGGCACTTCCATCTGGGTGAGTTCATAGTTTCTGCGATCATTTCCCTTTTATGGTTGTCCACTAGTGTCTGTGGAGTTATTTGGTGAATTACTTGTTTGCTTTCGCCCTGGTTAGATGCAGCTGCCATTGGATTTCTGCCTTGTTGCACTCTTCAAATTGTTCTTCCTGTCCACCAGTACCTGGGTCTGGTGGATTTCATTTATTTGCTGTGATAACTTTTCGTTTGGCCTTTTGTCATTTGACTATCTTCCATGGAGGAGTACTATGGTAGACCAATTCATTAGAAGGAACAGCTAATTCTCTTTGGTGACTATATTTCTGGTGGATACTCTGTGTACCCTGCAGGTTCCCTACTGTACTCATGCACCGCTCCATTCTGAGGGGTTATGGTGCTCACAACTGAGAAAAGAGTTTGGTTTATGTGTCGCATTGCCTTCGATTTTGTCAGGATCACTTGCCTTCACTTAGTCAAGTTCATCCTTCCCTCTGAGGGCAAGAGGTAAAAAAGGACAATACCCAATGTCAGAGTTCCTGGTGAGCTCATACATGGTTCTGTGGTGTCTTTTTGGGGTAAATGTTGGAGTCCTCTGGGAGCCACGGTGCCACCCACTGGAGCAGAAGAGTTGTTTTCAAAATGTCTTGATGAGTCTGGCATGTGGGGGAAATTCATATGGTGAGGTATCTATAGGTAGGGTACCCATCAGAAAGATTGACACCAAACCTACGGAACTTTTTTTGATAATGCATTATATTGGGTTTTCCTAAGCTGAACAAAATATCCGTTCTGGTTTTTAAACTTAACCAGCATAATAACAATCATCAAAAAAATAAGAAAAAAAGAGATTCCCACTCCTTCCTCTCTGATAAATCCCTCCGAATCGTCTTGTAATGATTCCATGCCTCCATCTTTCCAAGTTCATGGCTCCAATGTTGGTGTCTGTCAAACACTCTTACCGCCCTTAACTTAGGGGGACTCATTATTTCCCAATGAACTCCCTCCATGTAGGATAACACTGGCTGTCATGTCTTAACAAAATCTGTCCCTGGCAACATGGGCTGCCAACTGTTACATTGCCATTCTTTCCAAGAATCTCTAGCACTTATGTGCTTGCTCGAAGCTGCGTTTTTTTTCCATTTTAATGGAGAATATCATGCGTACTAGTAGTTATGTTAGCTTCCAATTTCCCAGCAGGCACCCCTACATATCCTTCCCCCTCCGGAGGTCACATACTTAGGTCAGTCTGGTATGGAAACTCACACCAAGTCCTTAAAGGCTGCGAGAACCTCCTTCAAGAAATATTTCAATTCTGGGACATGCCCACTAAGTATGTAATGGCATCCTGTCTCCCCACACCTGCTCCACAACTATTAGTGGTGTGTCAGTATATTCAGTGGACCTTATCCGGTGCAAGTTCTGTCCCATGACCACTTTTAGGGCAGACTCTCAATGCTGAACAGAAAGGTTTTGTGTGTCTTTCACAGGGCTTCCCATTTTTACCTGATAAGCAACTTTTTTATCACGATGTTCTACTGACTCTTCTAATTGGATGGACAGTCAGTCTATAACTGGTGTAGCCTTGCACTAGCTGCTTGTTACACACGTAGTTTATTTGGCCTGGAGAAAATAATATGATGATTTGGTTCCAAAAGCAGGCATTATTTTTTCCTGTAGTAGGCACTGTTTTTAGCATAAGCAGAGTATTCCCCTTCCCCACAAAACATAAATAAATTATATTTCTAGACCATACGCTGGGAGTTTGTGACATGAAAAGCTTATCTGAAAGCAAAAGGATATACAAATTCCCAAGTCATATTAAAATGAATCACTTGATAAATGACCACACCTCTTTGGTTTGAAATGACTCCATGAATGTGGGTTTACATAGGTCATAGAATAGGTGAAGACTTGAACGGAGGCCTTTTCCAATATGGTTTGTTAAAACTTTAGCAACATTTAAGAAGGGACTTGTTTGGTGAGCACTACACACCTTGTTAACGATAAACACCATATATGTCTGTAAGGTAGCAACAGCGTGGTGTATCCAGTGTGGGATGTCCTGTCATTGTCCCTCTAGGTTTCTTCAAATACGGGCCACTTCTAGTATAGTTAATGTAACTGATAAAAACATTCAATGTGCCCCAGTTAGCATCTTTCGCATTCCTGCAATGTACTTAATAAAACTATCGGATACGTATATGTTTCCTTTCTGTATCAAATCTAAAATTACAGGAAAATGAAATCTGGAAACCAGTGTCCAACATGTATGTCATGGGGAAGTGAAGTAACCCTTTTTATCAGAGTATACATTAAGAAAACTTACATTGATTAGACACATCCGCTCTAGGAGAAAGTACAACTAAAAGTTGTTGCATGAAGACCCAATACATGAGAATGGAGATAAACCCATAACCTTTGTAGTGATGCTTTGTATAAAATATTGCTGGATCCAGCTGGGAATCGACACCAAAATCTGGTTTGTGTGCCTTGAAAAACTGTAAATATAGCCTTCCATGTTCAGAGCACTGAACCAAGTTTGTTTGATGGCAGTACTATGAGCCGCTTTTTTCCGTGTAGGCATGTTCGAGGCATGTGGGCTGCTAAATTCATATCTTTTGCATTAGATCGCCGCCTAGTGTTGGGTCCGGATGATCGCACATTGTTGTCCTGGAAGAGTCTTCGAAGTATCCTGAGATAGGTGGCTCCTCCCCTGGACTACAGTGCGCATGGGCATCGGCTCCATCCCCAGATTGTTTTTTTCCGCCATTGGGTTCGGATGCGGTCTCGACGTCTCTCTGTCGGAACCGAGAAAACTAGCTTTTTTACGGCCAAAAGGCCTTAGATTCATTGCGTCGGTATTGTTTGCTTACAGTCTCGAGTTCTTCCGTCTCTTTGAGTCGGAATCTACGGGGTCGTATCACTCTTCGGACATCGAGGCCTTCTCATCGCAACACGACCGCAACTTCTTAGCATGGTGCGGAGCCCGTTTAAATACTGTCCCCTCTGTGGGTCAAAATACCCACATATCGATGTGCACCCGGTCTGTAACAAGTGCCTCTCGCCGGACCACAACGAGGACAACTGCATGGCCTGCTCCAGATTCAGGTCAAAAAAGACACTCAAACTTCGGCGCGCGGTGCGCCTTGAGGCCAGACAAGCGGCCCCGGATCCAGAAAACATCTTCGGCGACCAAGAAGAGGAGGGCCAGAGCCATCAACTTCAAATCTCACCGCCCGCGACGGACATCGAGGCGGATCCGGAAGACGACGACGGAGTCGTGGGTCAAGGCCTTGAATACGTCGACGAGGTAGGGGACGTCGAAGAAGTTTATGGGGCCGCGGAAGATAGCTCAGGGGATGAGCTATGCCCCGAAGGTTACACGGATCAGGCTCGGGTCACGGGATCGCCAGTCGGCCTTACCCAAAACCCCGCACCGCAAGCCACGGCCCCGCCCTCCGGCCCGGCCACGGACATACTTGCTGCGAAGCCCGTATCGAAACCGAAACTAAAACAAGCGGTATCGACTACACCTAAAATGGCCGTCCCGAAACCGAAACTTACGGATTCGAGCGTTCCTAAGATGGCGGCCGCTACACCAAAAACACCAAAATCTGCTGCCTCATCGACTCCGTCGACCTCCGGTCCACAGAAGTCGAAGAAAACGGTCGATTCGACGGTGTCGAAATCGTCGGCGGAGGAGGTTTCCTCTAAGAAGGGAGTTCGGCACGGGTCGACAAGTGCGACGCCGTCTAAGCCCGCCAAAGACAGCGACAAGACTCCTGTGCCGACTGGGACATCGTTAGTCGGACGCGTGGTGGAAACGGAGCCTGCAAAATCACACGGATCGAAAGCTGGAAGCTCAACACATCGGTCCAAAGACTGTGTCCACGGCTGCAGCATCCACGTCTAAAACTCAAAAGGGCCAACAAGACGTCGGATCCGAGGGCAGGGTGAAGGCCTCCTCGTCGGCGCCAAGTGTCGCTGTGAGTGACGCGTCCCCCATCGTCTCTTCGCTACAGAGGATTCGGGAGAAGGCCTCTGCGACGCCGGCTCCGACGCCGTCGCACCAGAAGCCGATGGACTTGCCGGCAAAGCCTGCAGGCAAACTTCTCTTCATTCTGCCGCCAAAGGAGGTACCGAAGGCCTTTACCACAAAATCGGCGCCAAAGACGTCGGAATCATTAACGTCTGAAGCACTTTCAGGTCGACTACTCGACTCAGAAGAAGATTCTGAGCGTTTTATCGACGCAGACACGGGCAAATTGACCCTTTACAAAAGAAAGATCACTTCACAGCCAGTGGACTCTTATGTCATCCCACTAAAGAAGAAACGGCTTGCTCAGGACGCTTCAGCCCTGATGGAACCTATACAGCCTCCTCCTAGAAGGAGCCCAACACCTTCCCCAGAACACTCTGAGGGTGAGGGATATGGAGAAGATGACCAATACACTTTCCCCATCAATGACCCTGATGCACAGCAGGATTCCTATGACGACATAGGTGACCAAGACACCCAGAATGTGGGGCAGGACCCACAGCCTTTCATTGCACGTGCATCCCCAACAGAAGATTCTGCAGGTTTTCACGCACTCATTGAACGGGCAGCTGCTAATCATGATGTGGACATGCATGCTGACCCAGTTGAAGAAGACTTTCTATTTGACACTTTTTCAGTCTCTGAAAGGACAGTCAAGACACTGCCTATGCTCAAAGGGGTCCTTAAACATGCTGCGGACATCTTTAAAGAACCAACCAGGGCAAGGGTGGTCAATCCTCGCATCGAGAAGAAGTACAGACCAGCGCCTGCAGACCCTGCATATATTCGGGGACAGTTGCCACTTGACTCCCTTGTGGTCGCAAATGCCCGCAAACGGGCAAACTCCCAAACAACGGGTGAAGCTCCTCCCCCAGACAAGGAGTCAAAAGTGCTGGAGGCAGGGGGCAAAAGGGTAGCTGCGCAGGCTGCCAATTTCTGGCGTATTGCAAATACACAAGCACTATTGGCACGTTATGATAGGGCGCATTACGACACCCTAGAGCAAGTTTTACAACACCTGCCTCCGCAGTTTCAAGAGCCTACCAAACTGCTCATAGAAGAGGGCAAACTAATCTCCAATGCAGCCATAAAGTGTGCACTTGATGCCGCAGACACAGCGGCTAGGGCTATTAACACTAGCGTCATGCTGAGACGACAAGCGTGGCTCCGCATATCGGGGTTTAAACCGGACATTCAGACAACCATACTCAATCAGCCCGTCAATCCTGATAGACTGTTTGGTCCTGATGTTGACACCACCCTCGAAAAGATTAAGAAAGACAACGAAACAGCTAAGTCTATGGGGGCCCTACAATCACAACAGTTCCGGGGCAACACTTTTCGTCGCTCAGGTGCACGTGGAGTCACCAGAGGACAGATGGGTCAACAGTCGCAATTCTCTAGAGGTGGAGCACAGTCCTCGTACCCCAAGCACAACAAAGGGGGTAATCGAGGAAACAACACCAGAGGACGTGGCAGAGGAAACAACAATTCACGTTCCTCTGCCCCAAACAAACAGTGACTCTCTGTCACTGCCCCCCGACCATTTAACACCTGTCGGGGGGAGACTCCAGCAGTTCCTGCCAGTCTGGACAAACATCACCACAGACAGGTGGGTACGAAAACTGGTCCAGTACGGTTATTGTCTAGAGTTAAAGTCCACTCCACCCAACATTCCACCAAGGCAACGGCCTATGTCCGCAGAGCATTTGCACTTATTGCAGCAGGAAGTAGTGGTGATGCTGCAAAAAGGTGCAATCGAGCTCGTGCCAGTGGAGGAGGAAGGCACAGGGGTGTATTCCCTGTACTTCCTTATTCCAAAGAAGGACGGATCTCTCAGACCCATTCTGGATCTGCGTCCCCTCAACCTGTATATACTCTCAGAACACTTCCATATGCTAACACTGCAACAGATTCTTCCCTTGTTAAACCAAGGGGACTTCTTAGCAACCTTGGACCTCAAGGATGCTTATTTCCACATTCCACTACACCCGTCCCACAGAAAATACCTCAGGTTCACTATCCAAGGCAAGCATTATCAGTTCAAGGTCCTGCCCTTCGGAGTGACCACAGCTCCGAGAGTGTTTACCAAGTGTCTGGCGACAGTAGCGGCGCACCTCAGGAGGCAGAACATTCATGTCTACCCCTACCTAGACGACTGGCTCGTTCAAGCCAAGTCGGAACAACAGTGCGCCGCGGACATGTCGTCTACCATTCACCTCCTTCACGACCTGGGCGTCTCCTTGAACTACCCAAAGTCGCATCTTCAGCCGGCACATGTCCGGCAGGTTCTAGGTGCGACGATCAATACCCTGACAGCCATGGCTCAGCCGAACCAAGTCAGGATAGACAGCATGCAGTCTCTAATCCAAAAGTTCAGACCACAACACTCGCTCCCAGCGAGAGTGTTCATGCAGTTGATTGGCATGATGGCCTCCTGCATCTTCATAGTCCCTCACGCACGTTTACATATGCGTCCGCTCCAGGAGTGCTTAGCAAATCAGTGGACACAGGCTCAGGGGCAATTAACAGACCTAGTGTTGGTTACCAGTCGGGCGTACAACTCTCTGCATTGGTGGAATCCACACAACCTTTGCAAGGGCCGACTGTTCCAGGAGCCAGTGCCACAGATTATCCTGACAACGGACGCGTCTCTCCAGGGATGGGGAGCTCATCTGCTCACTTACACAGTGCAGGGACTATGGACGACGCAGCAACAGAAGATGCACATCAACTATCTGGAACTGATGGCAATCTTCATGGCGCTCAAGTCCTTCAATGTACATCTGTGCAACAAGGTAGTGTTAGTCCGGACGGACAACATGACCGCGACGTACTATATTCAAAAGCAGGGGGGCACCCACTCGCCACAGCTGTCTCATCTGGCCCAGAGCATGTGGAAGTGGGCCATTCAGAGGAACATTTTCCTCATGGCAGAACACCTCCCGGGCAAGGACAATCAGATGGCGGATCTGCTCAGCAGATACAGCCATCAAATGCATGAGTGGGAGTTACACCCATCAGTACTCCGCCCGTACTTCCAGCAGTGGGGTCAGCCGGAGATAGACCTGTTCGCCACAAACGAAAACGCAAAATGCCAACACTTTGCCGCCAGGTTCCCTCACCCACAGTCGCAGGGGAATGCGATATGGATGAACTGGTCAGGCAGATTTGCGTACGCTTTTCCGCCAGCCCCTCTTGATACCGCTGGTGGCAAGAAAACTAAGGCAACACTCGATGACACTCATCCTAGTTGCTCCAACGTGGGCGCGCCAAGCATGGTACACCACGTTTCTAGAACTCTCGGTGGTGCCGCATCAAAGGCTGCGCCTCACGCCCAGACTTTTCACGCAGAACCATGGAGACATTCAGCATCCAGATCCGCAACAGCTCAACCTGGCGATCTGGCTCCTGAAGTCCTAGAGTTTGGATACCTTCACCTACCTCCAGAATGCATGCACATCATCAAGGAGGCGAGAAAGCCTACTACCAGAGCATGCTATGCTGCAAAATGGAAGCGTTTTGTCGTTTACTGTACGGCTAATAACATCGACCCGCTAGATGCATCTATCCCTTACATCATTTGCTATATGTTACATCTTTACAAGTGCAATCTAGCGTACACTTCCATTCGGATACATCTATCCGCCATAGCAGCTTATCTTCAGAACAGGCAGCATCTCTCTGTCTTCAGAGTGCCTGCCATTAAGGCTTTTCTTGAAGGTCTGAAACGAGTCATTCCCCCAAGAACACCGCCAGCTCCGGTGTGGAACCTCAATGTGGTCCTCACCAGACTAATGGGACCACCTTTTGAGCCACTACACTCGTGTGAACTCCAGTTCCTAACATGGAAAGTAGCTTTCCTGATAGCTATTACGTCACTGAGGCGTGTTAGTGAGCTGCAAGCACTCACAATACAAGAGCCATTCCTTCAGATTCATCCAAATAGGGTGGTACTGCGTACTAACCCCAAATTCCTTCCGAAGGTGGTGTCAGTTTCATCTCAACCAAACTATTGACTTGCCGGCATTCTTCCAAAACCCACAAACGGTGGCGGAAAGAATGCTTCATACTTTGGATGTCAGGAGGGCATTGATGTACTATATTGACAGAACACAACACTTTAGGAAAACAAAACAACTTTTTGTTGCCTTCTCGCCACAGCACAAAGGCAACCCTATTTCCAAAGCAGGAATAGCCAGGTGGATTGTTAAGTGCATCCAAATCTGTTATCAGAA
This sequence comes from Lissotriton helveticus, assembly GCF_964261635.1. Lineage (NCBI taxonomy): Eukaryota > Metazoa > Chordata > Amphibia > Caudata > Salamandridae > Lissotriton > Lissotriton helveticus. The sequence goes on from NC_136068.1 coordinate 1,192,811,142, forward strand.
GGCTAAACGTACCTTGACAATACCCCCAAGGGCGCACTCCACACGCAAATTGGGGGCATCTATGGCTTTCCTGGGGAACATTCCTTTAGAAGACATTTGTAGAGCAGCCACGTGGGTTACACCACATACCTTTACAAAACACTACTGTGTTGATGTGCATTCCAAGCAGCAAGCAGCTGTAGGACAGGCTGTTCTCAAAACACTTTTTCAAGTTTCTGCAGCTGGCACGGGCAACCGCCGCTAATGGAGGGACTGCTATATATTCTATGCAAAAGATATGAATTTAGCAGCCCACATGCCTCGAACTGAATATGCTACTTACCAGTATGCATCTGTTCTTGGCATGTAGGGCTGCTAACATTCATATCGCCCACCCTCCTCCCCGGTGCCTGTCGCAGCTGCAGACATACTCTTGCATTCAATCATTAGCATGGACATCCTTTACACTTTACACTCCATCTCTGCCACAATGGCGCAAAACAATCTGGGGATGGAGCCGATGCCCATGCGCACTGTAGTCCAGGGGAGGAGCCACCTATCTCAGGATACTTCGAAGACTCTTCCAGGACAACAATGTGCGATCATCCGGACCCAACACTAGGCGGCGATCTAATGCAAAAGATATGAATGTTAGCAGCCCTACATGCCAAGAACAGATGCATACTGGTAAGTAGCATATTCATTAACGTAGTCAATGAAACTAAATTGATAACTGCATTGGCCACTTCTATTATAGTGGTTAAAATACATACACTGTGTATTGGTACAAACCATTTTTCTAAAATATGCTTTTGGCTTTGCATGTCATCACAGTGAACTGTGATTGAAATAGAGGTTGGAATTTAACCGGTTCACACCAGCATTAATTTAATGTTAAGATTCATGTTTTTTGACTTCTGAAGGAACTTCATCCGTAATGAAAGACCTAAAATAGCTGGAAACGAACACAGAGATGGAAGTGAAGAGTGGATATGAAAGAGGATGTGCCCTCGCTCATTTCTAAAGTTTACCAGATATTATGGAATTCAAAGGTGTCTCTCTGAGTAGTACAGTGTCCAGCCTTTCACACAGGAAGCATCCACCAAATGTAGTGGGAAGACTTGATTATGGCTTATATTCTAGCCATATTTGAATGCTAACATTGATATGAATCATAGGTGTATATGGTGCACAGTTACTTCAGCTAGAGGACGTAATAAACTGTTACTTGGTTTGTCTGGACCTCAGTATTAATGAACAAGAGCTCTGGCTAAAACACTGGACCAACTGTATGGTCTGATGCCCAGCTGCTGAGTGTCCATTAAAATAGTACAAACCCTTCTCATACTCCCCATTCACACAATGATAATCTAACCCAAGTTATGTGATTAGAGGACTTCTGTGGTGTTTCTTTGTCCTGTTCAGTGAACTACCAGGAATATAGTAATCCTTATTTCAAAGGTGAACATGCTTGTCTCATTGTCTTCAACTGTATCCCCCTGTGAGACCAACTTTAGTGGCTCGTATCTGAAGTCGCTGTTGTGATGAATCTTTTTTTGGTTCAGTGGCTCCCACAGGCCTGGGGGCACCACTAGCATCAATGTTTAATCAGATCCAGCTCAGAACTGGTCAAACCATGAATCCTCTGGACCGTAACAACTAGAGACATTTATCTATTGTTTAGTATGTATTGGTGATTTATTAGTTGTTACATTCTACAAACAGGTTACTTTGTGCCCCAAATGGTTTACAGAAAATGGGGCATGTGGGTAATGAGAGACATCAAGAGGGAAAGAAGCGAGCAAGAACTAGTGCTGCTGCTTCTGTGCACTACTGGTATAGCATTCAGCGGTCAACATGGGCTTTTCTTCAGGACATTCGATGATTTTAATGGGAATGTTACAGGCCTCGTTTGCAGAACTACCATACATTAAATGGGACAATATGATCACTTCTATATAGGAAGCTGGCATAAAGTTGTTGCTGGTGTTCCTCACTTTTAGGTCTAGCCTGAGACAGTGCATGGGACAATCTTTTGTTTCTTTAAAAAAAGAAAAACTCTAAAAAGGTGCTTTTAACCAGCTCATTGCTTGCCATTGGTTTGCCTCATTGTCACTCCTATTTTCTTTCTTTTTATTGGTGAGCACATGTCTGTGTATGTTGGCTTCATTTTGTATCTGTGTGTTTTGTTTTCTTCCCTAGAACATGGACCAAGTACTAATTAGCTTCTTGGTTAGTGGTCTTTCACGCTGCTTGTGCTTAGATTGTGGTGCTTTTTATTATTGCTTTTGCTTGCGAGACAACTTGAAACCATCAGAGTGAAACCTTGCACTTCCCAGTATTTCCAAGAGCTGAACGCAAACAACGAGCAATAAATAAACTTTGCGCATGTGACCAATTCCCGAAACATACATTTTGGCTGGCTGTCACTTTAATTGATGATGACTGTAAATGTACTCCCGTCATTTAAGACTGTTCCCATACTGTACGTGTTTTTCTGAATTAATGATTGCCACTATTATATTTTCTGGTTTGTTGGTTACTTTCAAGATGTTTTAAACGTAATCAAAAATGCAGTGCTTGAAAAAGGGTTTTCACCTTTACCCTCTTTACCTATACACACCTGTAGGAAGCTGGCTTTGTATAGGATAGTGCCACTAGGTGGTTATACCGTACACACAGTCCAGGGTTTCCCCAAAAGTATAGAGGGCTCAATGTAAAACCAAAAGTGCTTTAATAATGGTAGTGTGGGCAAGCACAGAGGAGTGTAAAACATTTATTGAACAATGATCAGTAATTGATACACGACTCAAGAAGGAGATCCACACCAATTTTAGAATAATAAGCTCTGTTTGTATTTTATTGTAAGACCAAGATCTTCGCGTTAAGGTAAGTACGTTCTCAAATATAAAGACTTTTTGTTTAAAAAAATCGGCACTTAAAACAATTTTGGCACAGTCCTATGTTATCCTATGGAGAAAACAATATTGAGGTTAAACAGGCAGGTATCACAGTTCAAGTCTTCAGGACTACAGGTCAGCACAGAGGAAGGGTCGGGTGAGTACGAAAACTGCACAACCAGCGGTACAGGGGTGGCTGGGTGCAGGGGTCAAGTTCAGAGTTTGGCCTAATGCTATTCAGTGGAGACTGGAGGTGCTTGGTGCCACACTGCTAAAAGGTGAGTAGATCAGTTGCAGGGGCCAAGTTTTTTTGGAGGGGTTAGGACCAGCACAGGGTGGGGAGCCAAATAGCAGCACCACACATAAACCACTAGCCGCACAGGGGCGGCCGGGTGTAGGGTACCAAATCAATGTCTTGAGCCCATTGCCTTTCAATGGAGTTTCTTCTTGTGACACATATGCTGCAGGCGTTCCACCCGAGGTTGCAGGAGGGAGACCAATGATAGCAGAGGTAAGTAGAGATGTAGGGGGCTGTAGGGGCACCGTCTGTTCAGCTCATCAAGTCCCAGGGACTTTGGGGAGCAGGGGCTGCGTACCGACGTCAGAGTCTTCTTACTGGAGTCGGTCGCAGTCAGGAGACTCTCTGGATTCACGCTGCAGGTGTTCTCATGCAGTCCGGGAAATGTCAGGCAACGCTGGATTGGGCGTCTGTGTCACTTGGGAAACTTCACTGCACAGGTGGGCCACTTTGACTCGGGCCGTTTTCAAAGGCAGCAGTCCTCCCAGGGTATTCAGAGGTCGCGGACTGCAAGGTTGCGGGGTCGTTAAAGCTGGAGGCAGGCCAGTAGGGCTGGGGCCAAGGCAGTTGTTGTCTTCAGTCTTCTCTGCATGGATGACTTCTTGCTTCTTAGGTCGTCGCAGATCTGCTTTCCAGATATGGGGGAGCCACCTAAATACTAGATTTAGGGGAGTAGCAGGTAGGGCTAATGGGCACTTTACCTGGGGTGACTACACCCTCAATTATGCACTCTTCTGTGGAAGGGGGCATAGACCTAGCCCTGATAGGAGGGGTATGCTCATCTTCAAGATGGCATGGACTGAAAGATGTGCTTGACCTAGTCTTCCCCCACCTTAGGGGTGGAATTGGCAGAGGTACGCAGACCTCCTATTCTCCTAGGTTTTCCTGCCCTGAGTGGGGGTGTAAACCAGGGGTTGCCATCTGCTGCTAGCAGCAGAGGCTGGTTGTCGCATTACAAAAGCGGCAGGCATTTGAAGCTGTCACTTCTAGCACTGGCCCATCCTGCGGTAGGAGGTGTGACACCTCTGCCTAGGGTGTGCATTGTTTCTGGTTCCAGAGAGCAGGGACTCTCTACCCAGGGGCCCATAAATATATCTGGTCGCGGCTGGCTGCCTGCAGCCGGTCAGAGACCACACCAGGGTTGATAGGATTTCAGGGGACACCTCTTAGGTGCCCTCGGAGTACATGGTGCAATAAATCTCACACTGGCATCAGTGTGGATTTATTGAGAGGAGTAGTTTGGTACCAAACACTTCTGTGTTCAGTGAAGCCATCATAGTGCTGTGGAACTAGAGTTGTCAAGTTTTTCAGCCCATGCACTCTCCATGGCTTCAATGGCACTTACGTCATTAAGGAATATAACCTAATATTATAGGGGGACATCTGCTCATGCGCATATGCCCTCACCTGTGGTATAGTGCACCCTGCTGTAGGGCTGTAAGACCTGGTAGCGGGGTGACTTACCAATACCTTCAGTCAATGCTGTTGGCATGGCACCCAGGCAGGATGCCATATCCACTTTGTCGTTTTCTCCCTTGCAGGGACATATAAGCTGCAAGGGCAGTGGCATGGTCCCAGTGAGGGGGTGGGGGTCCCAGAGGAATCTCTTCAGCTCGCAGGACCTAGGTACCCAGAGTACCACTTACTAGGGACCTCTGCCAACTCCACCTCTACAAAAGAGAAAGGCGCAGAGCATACTAGCGGCGATGGGATTATGCAATATGGGGTACATGTTCAGGAATCAAGGGTTTATACAATCAACGGAGATGGGTATTGGAAATGCACAGACCCCATTAAATATTGTTACTTATATGAGACTTTGACAAGCCACTAAAGCGATAAATCCATCCTTGCCACAAGAGTCGCATGCTCTTCAGGCACTACAAGTGCTTCTCACTGCACCCACACGAGAAAGACTTACAGCCAAGCTCTATAATGCAGCACAAAAAATAAAATAAATAAACACAGAGCGGGCATTAGAGAGATGGAAAGAAATCTTAAATAGACCAATATCTGTGGCTGACTGGGGTACATGCTCCGCATTGACTGAGCTGCCTATACCAAACTGTAACCTACGCATTATTCATTTTAAATACGTGCAACAGATGTACTGCACGCCAGTGCAACAACATAAATATTGGTTACGAAGCAATGCTAATTGTAAACGATGTGGACTACCTGTTAGCTGGCATAATTTTGTATCAAAGATAACACCTACATTTCTTGCTTTCGGCACTGGTTTCAGTATGGCGCCCAACTCCGAGGGCCACCAGGATGCATCCCGGAGGAGATGTATCCTTTCCGTTTTATCAGAGTTCAGCCTGAGACTTTCCACCTGCTTAGGGTCCAAAGAGGGTTTTTTCACCAGAGGCAGTGTGGACGCTCTCTTCCAGATGATTGGTTATTGGTCGGAACTAAGAATCCCATTTGATAAATTCGTTAGTGGTCCAGCCACCGTACTAGCCACTGAATTAATGACCATAGGAGGACAAGGGTCCGACGGGGCCCAGATTTGATAGAATTTATAAGATTAGGTGTTTTACCCCAGGAAAGCAGCGAGAAGCTTACAAATCTGGGTGTGACCAATGGCAGTTAACAAACTCGACCTGATCTTGAGCTGCCACTGCATTGACATATTCAAGACCGAGGAAAATGCCTGAAATATAGAATTAACTTTAAGGTGAAAGAAATCTGCCAGCTGATTACAGAAGGAGACATCCAGGTCAAAGCTGTTACTATTATTCCATTTGGAGAGCGATTTGACTGTTTTAAAAAAGTTCCCTGGTAGTTTGTCGCTAATCTAATTTTACTGGCAAAATATTTTGTCTTTTTCGCTTTTATTAGCTCCTTATATTCCTTGTGTAATTTTTTGTACTTGATTTTTTTTCTTCTGGGCAGTATTCTTTTCCCAATTATGCTCCTGAAGTCTGCATTTCAGTTGTGCAGTTTTTAATTCTTGCGAAAACAATGGCACTGATTGGTTTTTCCTGAAGCTCTTAAATACTTTTTCTGGAACTACCTCTCGGCATGCTGCATCTCACCAGTGTGTATAGGTGCTCGCTGCATTGTTGACATTATTGTCTGGAGCGGGGAGTGACTTAGTGTCCCGCAGTACCTCCACATTGAGATTTTTCAATGGCCTATACTTAACAGCCCTAGCTGTATTAGTCAATGAAACTCTATTACAGGGGGTCGTTACTAGAAAGAAGATTTCCTTATGGTCTGACCAAGGAAGTGGCAGGATTTTTATCTATTTCCAGTTTTTGATTATTTGTAAAAACTCCATCTAGCGTATGATTAGCCCGATGGGTAGGTTCTTCAATTAACTGGTGTAAGTTAAAACATTTTAGAGTGTGTCCACTAAGTGGTCTGTATCCGTATTAGTTGAATGCTCAAGGTGGAATTTAAAGTCCCCAACTATGGTAAAGCTTGGATATTCGATACAAGATTCCATAAATGCCTGACTTTTATGGATAAAACTGGCCCTTGGGCCAGGTGGTCGATACACTAATAGTCCCTGAAAGGTGTATGACGTATTAATTTTTATACTGAAACTAAGTCCTTCACAGTCCAAATGAAGTATTGGCAGAAAGCTGGCCTCAATTGACCTACTGTACACAATCGCTATCCCTCCACCTCTCTTGCCTGCTCTATCCAGTATTTCAATATTATAGCCATCAGGGACTGCGATCTTCATATCAGGAGAGCTGTCAGCCCAGGTCTCAGTGAGGAAGGTGATATCTGGTTTGTGTTGGAAGCATGAAATCAGCACATTTGTATTCATTTTTAAGGAGGGTCCTTGAATTCAGCAACACACAGGTGTACCTACCCCCCGCTGTGTACTTGTTTGTTATATTTTTGATAGACATTGCTGGGTGTGCCAAGCCTCTGTTGATCATTGGTATTTATCAGAAAAAAGGACTTAAATAATTGACATTCATACCCGTCAGTGCTGTAGCCCCAGTCCTGAGGGTGGCAATAGTTGTTTACTCCATTTTGGCATAGCTGTATAAGCTTACTACTAGAAAACCTAGTTACAAGAGCAAGGGTTCTGGTGCCTGGCGCCTTCCAGGCGCAGACGGGCTTGCGTTTGGCGCGCCCGCTGTACCCATCCGCTGTGCACCTAGTATCCCCCCTGCCATTTATTGGCTGGGAGTCAGAAGATTGTAATTGTAAAAATATTTGTAGAGCGCATGGCTACCCGGAGGCCTCCCAGCACTGTGGACTAATGGCTGTGACTGCTCCATTTAGCTAGATGGAAATAGCAATGTTTTCAATAGTTTGCGGAAAGACAGATGGTCATCTACCAGTCTGATGTGGTCCGGAAGGGTATTCCACCCTTTGGAGGCAACATAGGAGAATCGTTGACCTTCACTTCTAGTTTTCTGGATTTTGGGGATCGTTGCTAGGCGTTTGTTACCAGAGCGCAGAGATCTTTTAGGCTGGTAGGGGACGATGGATCCTTGTAATATAGGAGAGCATTTGGCGGTCAGGATCTTGTGGGTGATACAGAGGGTTTTGAACTGGATCCTCTCTGCCACTGGTAGCCTATGTAAGGTGGTTATGGCTCTTCTGGCCGATTCTCTCCGGGGAATGTCCATGAGAAGCCTAGCTGCACAGTTTTGTACCGCCTGAAGGCTCCTTATTGTGGACCGAGGTGAGCCTGCATAAAGGGTATTCGCGTAGTCCAGGCGTGAAAGAATTGGTGCCTGGACTACTAATATCTTGGACTCCCAAGAAAGCAGTGGGAGGACTTTCCTCATCATCTTCATTAGTCCAAAGCAGCATCCTAAGACTTTCTGTGCTTTGGCTTTCATGCTGAGTTTGTTGTCTAGCCAGACACCCAGGGATTTGATTTTATCCCGGGGGGTTGGGGCTTTGCCTATACAGTTGGGCCAGAGGGTGGTGACCCCCATTGGGAGTGGTTTACCCAAGAACATCAGTTCGGTCTTGGATCCATTGAGTTGTAAAAAGGAGCTTTCCATCCAGGATGCAATAGTTTTCATACATGTGGCTAGGGTGTCTGGGTTATTTCCTGGTTGATTAAGGGAGACAATCAGTTGGGTATCATCTGCATTTGTGATGATTCGAATTCCAAAGGGTTCCACTATTTTGGCCAGAGGGCTCATATAAATATTGAAGAGAGTAGGGCTCAAGGAAGAACCCTGTGGCACCCCACATCTCAATGGCCAGCTCCTAGATGTAACTTCACCCTTATAGACCATGAATGATCGGTCCTCTAAAAAAGACTTCAGCCAGTCTAGTGCAGTCCCCGATACCTCTGCTTCTCTAGCCCAAGAGATAAACAGGTGATGGTTAACGGTATCGAAGGCTGCACTTAGGTCTAAGAGGATGATGGCTGCCGAGCCTCTGATATCCATGATTTTTTTGGTTTCCTAAGTCACTGCAATCACGGCTGTTTCGGTGCCTTGTTGAGGTCTGAAGCCAGTTTGTATCGGGTGAAGGCAGCAGTTTTCCTCGAGAAATGCTGAGAGTATCCCATTTACATGTTTCTCTGTGATTTTGGAAATAGCTGTCAACAGGGAAATGGGTCTATAGTTCAGGAGGATATCTGGGTGGCTCCCACTTTTTTCAGCAGTGCCTTCACCATTGCTTGTTTCCAAGGAGAGGGAACAGTGCCAGTGCTTAATGACAAGTTTATCAACTCAAGTATGGTGGGTGCCACAGATTGAGAGACTTGGTTGAGGATGGTGGGTGGGGCTGGGTCACCTGGGGAGCCACATTTTAGTTTATTGAGACAAGATTTTAATGTCTCTAGATTCATTGGGTGAAAAACTTCCAGCATTTTTCCAGCCCTACTCTCCGTAGTATCCTGATGAATTCGGTTTGGAGGGGAGAAGGATTGAGTTTTGAAGTGAAAAAATTCCGCTAGATCATTGCATCGTTTGAGTATATTATCGGACGGAGGGGGGGAGGGGCCAAAGTGGTGATTGTCTTAAAAATAAAAAATAAATCCCGAGGGGCATTGGTGGCTGAGGACATTTTGGATTCATAGTGATTCGCTTGGGTTTTGCGTATTTCTAGTTTATACAATTTCATGGCCTCTCTATAGATTTGTTTTTTTCCTTTGAAAAATCTTTTCTCCACTGTCTCTCCGATTGTTTACACTTTCGCTTAAGTTCTCTAAGGGTCAGGGAAAACCAGGCTATCTTTGTTTGGCTTTTCTTCTCTTTTCTAAGTTTCCTAGGTGCCACAAAGTCTAACGATCCTTCCAGCCAGCTGTTGACAGCTTGATTGGCTGAGTCTAGATCCCCTATTAGTGAGGGTCGGGAATTGTTCAGGATGTTTCTCCAGGACTCCACATTGATCTTGGCCAGATTACGTCCAAGTTTTTTTGTGGCGGGCTCAGAAAGGTACCTATTCGTCGATGCCCAGGTGAAGGGTATCCAGTAATGGTCACTCCACAGTAGGGAAATAGGACCTTCAGAAGACTAGAGGGCTACCCTGCAAAAATGGTGGCCGCCCCCGAAGTGGATCTGCCCCCAAAGTGGAACCTCCCCTTGGCTTTCTCCACTCATACGGAAAGTTCCGGCGTTGGACCAGAGAGCCAAAGGAGCCCCAGAGCAAGGTAGGATGCACTCGCTACCACTACACAAACAGGAAACTAAAGTCAAACAAATTCTTAAAAACGATATTAAAACATGCGTTGCCACAGAAATGTAAAAAGCTTTCAGAGCACATAGAAAGACAGTGCGAGAAAAGCAACCTACTCCTCAGTTTTAAGTCCTTCTGGGCCTGCTAAAGATTAAAAGCCCAGCTAATCGACAGTTGGCTGCAGTGACATTATTAGCTAAAAGGCGCATAGCAATCCACTGGGACATCAGAACATCTCTAAATATAAAACGCTGGATTAAAGATATAGTAAGGTACTGTAAGGAACAATTAGCAGTATATGCAAAGGAGCTACCTGTAGCTTACAGACCAAAGGATATATTGGGCCAGTACCTGCAAACAATGGAGTCAGAGGACAGAGACAGGAATGCACAAGATGAGCAATGAAAATGGGAAGGGCAGGGAAAGAGAATAAGTAACAATAAGGAACTATCATACTGGTTAATGTTGTCGCATGATGCATGGTAATGCACTATCATTTATCAAACAAAAGAGATATGTCAATGTATGTGTTTAAGGGAGAATTAAAACAAAACAAACCCCTCTAAAATCACAATAATCTTTTACCGCAACCCAACTAAAACTCTAAGAACACTTTTTTAAATAACATTAAACTATGTTATTTAAACAAAAAATACCAAATCGTTAAACTACTGTGTAGTAAAGGTACAAATACTTACCTGTGTGGTACTTAATTTTAAGAAAATGGATCATTGTCCTTCATCATCGCACTTTTTTTCTAACTTTTCAGCCATAATGCAACCCAGCCTTACTACTGTACAACTAGGCTAAAGGACATTGACAAAGCCAATAGCTATCGCATAGGTGAGACTAAATGGCCTTGCCAGTGTTTGTAAGGACTTGGAGTTATCTATAATTGACCAATATGACACATTGTTAATTATTTGTCAACATTTAACACATGCAGAATGCAGTGTACATAATCTCTTTTCTAAATTTAAGCAGCTTATTTAATCCTGCTTGCTATGCTTTCCATGAAACGTAAGAGTGCAGAAGAGCCACCCCGTGTGGATGAAAGACATTTGTATTTCTCTGTGACAAAAGAGAAGCGTGTCCCTGTCGCATGGTCTCTCAATCCCCTGTATATTGGAGCAGAGCCCTGCCTAAGCTGTGTCAGAGGAGAAGACGCTTCTGCTGTTGCAGAAGGAGCGTCAGTGAAGGGTTATCTGGGTCCATTTTCTTCTTTTCTGACTACAAACTAACCACTTGCGCCAGGCGTCTCTGTGCATTGCTGTCCAATATTAGTGCTGCTGTGTTGACCGTCAGCGACCGTCCAGGTGAGGAAGGCAGTTGTCTGAATCCACAAACTTGCAAATGTTCATCTATCGCATGGTGAAAGGGAGCGAAAGTCAAGTCTAAGTTCATGTATAACGCGTTACAATCCAGGGCCATATAGACGCTTCCATAAGTAGAAAAGGCCCACTGTCCATGATTACTGAAATGTTCCAGGTTACTGACCCCCCTCTACTCCCTTAGCAGCTCGTTTCACCATTGGCATGCAGTCAGTTCCGCCATATTCCCCAAAGAGTTTTCTCTGTCATAGAGGAACTAAACCTCAACCAATAGTAGTGAGTGAGGATTGGTTATATGTGGGGAATAAGGCACTGCGGAGGATTGGACGCACTTTTGTCATGCCTGCAATTGAACACGTTCAGTGTGGATCAGATCTGCTTCTGAGTGGCACACTTTTGTGGAGGAGATCAGATTTGAAGACACGCAAGGAGGATCAGGAGGCTGGAGGATGGGGTGTGTTTGGGCGTGCAGGTGGACCTAGACACACGGAAATATCAATGTGGTCACTAAGGTTGAACAGTTGAGGGAGAATGATGATCGAATATGTGTCAAGTAGTGATGTGGAAGACTGGATACAGGAATATGAGATCGGGAGAGTAACTAATGTGGTTGAGTTGCTAGTGTTAACAAGTGTGGTGTTTTGAATGACCCAGACCTTTTTTTATTATTATTAATAGAAGCATCGTCGTAGGGAAACGGCTGCATGCTTCTATTAATAATTTTAAAAAAAGGTCTGGGTCATTCAAAAACACCACACTTGTTAACCCTGGGTGAGACTTGAGGACCCCTTCCAGTAACTACCCGAGTGGCGAGTGCAGTGTAGATCAATAAATGTGGAGTAATTGGCATTTTCTGGGTTTGTCATCACACACTTTCCACATGTTAGCAGAAGTAAGCTTCAGCATGCCTCGTGGAAGGGGATATCTCCATGAAAAGCTGCTGTAGTGGGTGTTGGCCTCTTCAACATGCCTCTAAGAGGAGTGGTCTGATGCCTGATTCAGCTGTCGCAGCCTCACCCACGGGGATCACCCTTAGGCAGAGGTGGTCTGATGCCGGTCTCTGCTGTCACAGCCTCACCCAGGGGGGGTCGCCGTTAGGGAGAGGTGGTCTGATGCCGGTCTCGGCTGTCACAGCCTCACCCAGGGGGATCGCCCTTAGGGAGAGGTGGGCTCCAAAGACTTTCAGTCTTTTAAGCCTAATTGAGTGAGATATCTAATCCGTGCGGCTGAAGAACAGGTTAGACCACACTGGCGTCGAAGTACTTCGAGGGAACTATTGTAAAAGCATCGCAGGCTTGTTCCATTTAAATGTCATTGTCCAAGCTTGAAATTTGTAATTGTTGTCTGTTTTTTTCAGTTCACTGCTGAAGTATTATAGCTCTATCCTTCCATGCGTGACTTCAAGCTGCATCCCCGTCTCCAATTAAATTTGCACAAATGGCTGTGAAACGCCCCTTTTTCTTGGGTTAGGTGCTTCAGACAAACTTCGTGTCTGTAATTAAACACGAAATGCCAAAATAGCTTTTGCTGCAAATATTAGAAGATAAAAAGCAGCGTCCCTTTGTGTTGTAACACCACAACTATACTTTTCAGTTAGACACACACGCCTATTCCAGACCCGAAGTAGTTAACTCAATTCACTAATGAAGAATCCACTGCAGCTCAGTAGATTTGTTGTGCATTTACAACTCTTACCATCGAAGTATTTCCTTATGTTACTCCTACTTTTAAGGCCTTGAAGTTCAGTGAGCTTAACTCTTTTTAATGCCACAGCCATTTTACGTAAAATAATTTCCCTTTCCTCCAACTCCAAAATAAGAAGTGTAAAGTTCTCGCATTTATTCCATAACATATTAAATATAAGCTGAATAATTTCAGCGTGGCCTTAGGGCACACTCCAACAAACATAAGAAAGGCTCATATGAAGCAGTTCTTTACAACTTTCCACAATATATATGAAGCGTTAAAGTAAGTAAGACCAGCATCTGGGTAGAGGGGCATGTTGCAGGAGTTTTCCAAAAGCATTCTTTATTTGTTTTCTTCTAATTATACATCCCATATGTGAAATTAAAATGTGTTTTAAAACTACTGAGCCTTAAAAGGAGTGCAAAGGCTCTCGCAACAGTACATTTAATTATTTCCTAACATTTAAACCATCATTGATGCGTTTCAAAATAGAAAGTTATGTACCGGGCTGTTGTCATTCTCTGACACTACCCTCCAGAGTATTAACTGTTCCCCTCAACAAAAATATCAGTTGAGAGCAAGGGTAAAGTAGGGGGAAAACATCCCAAGAGGCCACCCATAAAAATGCAATAGAAACCAGATCTGAGATAGCTACCTCCACTATTTTCCTGTGGTTTCATTCACAGCCGATAGGAGTGATCTAAATCTTGTCCATGGAGCATGAGTGCTACAGCAAGTTACCTTAACCCACATGGCCCTCAACCATTTGGCTCGGCCTCGATCGTGTCATTGTCTGAAATGAACCCGTGGCCTCAACCAGGTGAAGATATGTGTCCTATTCGCACAAGGGACAGTCTCACAGGGAGAACAAACAATGCCTCCCAACTTGAGGGCCAACAAGTCTTTTAACCTCTGCAGCTGTTGTCCTCTCCTCCTAGTTAAGCAGCTGTAATCTGGAAAAAATATAATCTGCTTGCTCCACAGTTGTACCCTCCCTTGCTGTCGAACCGTTCGAAGTTCTCTCTTTCCACATAGGGTTGTTCATTTTGGCAAGCATGGTACCGCTTGCTGCACTTATAAATGTAAATGTAAATGTAGTATACTTGTAAAGCGCACAGCTGCCCCAGCAACGGGGCGTCCCGGCGCTGTATAACTCTGGGGAACCCGTCCTGGCTTTCCCTGTGGGATGGTCCCTTGCTGGGAGTCCCCAAGGTGGAGCCAGGCATCCCCGGAATTGGTGGGGCCGTTGTGGAGATTAGGCAAGCTAATGCCCAGAGTTGCCGAGTGGAACCCCTGATTAGAGTAAGCACCGAAGCGAGAATTATCAAGTCCGCTGACCAAGGTTCATACTACCACCTTTCTTCATTGGGAGCCTATATACTTTTCGTACGATTACACAGGTATGTATATCAGACACTAGTGACGCAGCATTGCCATCAGGAGAAATGTATCCTCTTATAGTCAATGGCTCCTTAGAATCTGGACATTAGCTGCTTGTGATGCTTCCTCAAGTCACTCTAGCTGGTCTTTCAGCTGCACCAAGGAAGCCACTGCAGTATTTGAAGTGTTGCTATTTTTACATGTCAGTCTGCAGGAGTGTTTACCATTATGTCCAAAGAGGTAGCTCTCTTGCTTATCTCTCCCTCGTTTATCACAATAGCTCTCTGAGACTACTCTTGCCATCTCAAACCCTCCATTCGCGAAGATTTAAGGCTGAAGGCTTGTTGCCACTTTGTGTTCCCTTGTCCTCTTTGGGTGGCATATAACTGTGGCACAGTCTATTGATTTTACTGCATATGCAAGGTAACTTTAGGCTGAACGGACTTTAAATACTCAATCGGGGCCTCTTCTCTTGGCCTCTTCCAATGCACCCTTGAGGCTCATCCACCTCAGCACCAGACTCGCTGCCATGGACTTCCCCTCTGAGCAGCCTTCTACAGACAGCCCAAGGATCCAAGCAAGAGCGCTACACAGGCAGCGCCTGATCACTGCCTGCCACTCCAAGGTGTTTGTGCTTCTCTCGCAGGTGGTTCATCTGCTGCAGCAGCAACTATCCACCATCTCTGTGCCTCTTGCACGCCGCCTGGAGCTTTCACCCTGTTCAATTGCGACATGGCTGGTGCCATCTTGGGAGTAAGGATGGCATTCCCTTGCTGTTGTCATGCTGCAACGTTGAATCTGATTATGTGGGTTGAATCTACAGGTACAGCTTCTCTTCTGGCTCCCTGTGGGTCCCAAAGCCCAAGAAGAATTAGCCACAAAGGAGCTCCAAGCCAGCATGTCTTCCTTAGAGCCCAGCTGACCCTTCTCCCACTGCAGACCCCCCAACCCGCCCCACGCTCGCCACCCGTATTGTACTTTAAAAGGCATACAGGATATTTTTGACAAAAATGTATGACCACTTCATCCATTCTGGCCTTTTTGGTCAAGTCTTTTTTGCAGGCTCGAATTGTTATGCCAGTATTAACAATATTTTTATAGACCTCTCTTATTGTTTTCAATATGCAAATAATAATACAAAAAGGAAAGAAATCGGCCATCCCCAACCAATTGACATAGAGAAGCAGGCCATCACAGTTCACGCCTCGCAAGATAACAGAAGCATCGTACCCAACCATTCTTCTCCCAAGGCACCACGGGTGCTTAGGCATCTTAGGCGGGAGGGGAGTTCACCTTGTTGTTCGATGTAGTTACCTGTGAACCCCCGGATCTACGAATTTAGCATCTCCCCACAAACTTGCAGGTTCTCTTCCACCTTCTCATCCGGTGACACTTTTGAGGCGTACTTCCTGCGCAACCGCTCGCTCATTTACATCCCTCACCCATCCGTCGACACTGGGGATAACTTGCTCCTTCCATGTAATTTCAACTCTGCTCTTAGCCAACAACAGCAGATGCGGGAACTTAAACTCCACTTGTTTACCCTTACGCTGTCGAACGCTGGTCCATCTCTATGGAAATCATCACTATTGTAGTCACTCGTGCCACAACAGACATCCAGAAGGAGCGCACCAGTGTGCAGTACCACGCAAGGAGCAACATTTGCCTCTGACGTCTGTGGCATCCACTGGGTTTACTTGGATCCATTCTGTTGAGCAGAACCAGGAACAGACATGACTAGAGCACAGCACCTGCAACATTTTGCATTGTCCAGGGTAACCCACAACTCCTCCTCCCAAACTGCCCTTGCAGATAATGGAGATCGGGGTCTATCAGCTGTCTATAATATAAAAGATCCTCGCGGGGCTCTGTAACAGGAGAATTCCTTATGATGTGTTACACACTCGGAAGTGGAATGGTGCCTCTGAGATTGACCACAATGTTGGTTAGTTGCAGGTTGTTCCTCGCAGACACCGGGCGCTCCTGGTTGTGGGTGTATGTATACCCTGAAATAAACCAGTTGAACTTAGCTGCTGTTCCTCGACCCCCTTCACTACATATTGGTGACGAGTGGAACGTACCTGCACCTGCTGGCATACACCAACCAACCTTTACCCTGCTGACCCGATAATTACGGTGTGATTTGTCGCAAAGTGCCTGGTGATGATTATGGGGGCATTTCGCCTGTGGGGGAGCCTGGCATGAGTAAACTTTAGCATTTTATTGCTGTCTGATCTCAACAATTGTTGGATATCGGAGAGTCCACTGTTTTGCGGTGCTGCCGAGGTTTTGCACGTGTGGCTGCGCGCGCACTTGACCTGTTCTGAGTAGGTTGTGAGCTTCAGGGAGGTTCATCATCACGCAGCTGACATCTCAGCAGCCATCTTTGATCGAGTGGCTGATGAGGCCCATTTAGTCATCCTCTGTGTTACTGTTTTGTCGCGTTTCTAAAGAAACATAAAAGTGGCGGGAGAGCAGTATGTTTGACTGCACACACGGTGACAGGCACACCTTTTCTGTAGCTCTTCACAAGTAACACCCTTTTTGACAACCTGCACATACGGTGACGGGCATACCTTGTAAAAAGTTTTGCCAAGCATCTCAACACCCTGCACGCTTTGGGTTTGGTAAAGTTCTTCTTTGTGGTCAGCCTGCATATACTGTGACAGGCACACCTTAAGGAAAATAAAGAAAGAATTTGGATAATAAATGCATTTCATAACTAAGTTTAGGTGGTTCTGTCATGTCCTTTAGGATAGTCCCATCATATACATACCTTTTGTCCCATCCACCTGACATAATGGTCCTCACAGAGGTAACCTTTTACCTAGTAGCTTACTTCTGTCTCTCTGACATTAGGCTCTTGGTACCCTATCTTAATCCCTATACCTGACATACATAAACGTGTTCCCAGGCACAGCAAAATTATTCTGTATAAGGGTCAACACTTTTTCCATCTATGGGCAACAGCCTGCTGTGCATGATCATGTTTGTTTAGAAAAGGATTAGCAGAGGATTAGCGAATGTTTTCAAAACAAATCGGCACACCAAGCCCTTAGTTTAGGGCAGGTCCTGGGGGGGTGTTAGGAACTACACAACAGTTCCAGTGATTTTTGCAAATGGCCAACCACCTCCCTTTCTGCACCAACTAGGCAAACCCAATATGAAATGGCGCCAATTGCTGAACGTTTTCGAGAACTATTTAGTGGCCTTTCATGCGGTTACGTTTTCACCTGAATGGAAAGTAGCAATTTTATACATTTGCATATGTTTTGCGGCACAGTAGCTTTTTGAGAACCATCCACAGGTTCCTCCACCACAAGGAAGCTCTGGTGATGGGGAGGATTGAGATTGTTATAGAGCGGATTTGGCGTGCATGTGAAAGCAGTACGATGAGGTGCCATGGAGCGCCCTGTGACTCTTCAGAATTTGTTTCTTCCATCATGGTGGCAAGGAAAAAATCTGGGAAATTCAGGCTTTGCGATGACTTGCTCTCCTTGAAGAACAACATCTCCATTGATTGCCACCCTCTCCCCAAGATATAAGAGTTATTCGCTCTCATATTATTTTCCCTTATAGACCTGCCCTCGGCCTATCGCCAGATACTGCTCACGGCCTAGTCGCAAGAACTTACCACATCTCACCTCGTTTGGAGTATTTAAGAATCTTAAATTGCGTTTTGGCCTGGCCTCTGTGGCTGGCATCTTAAAAAACGCTATTGGTCAATTTGTTGGAAGACATCCCAGGAGTCCAAGCCTACCAAGATGACGTATTGGTTTATGATGGTGGTTTGGAAGCACACAACACAACTTTGTGCAAAATATTGTTTGTGTCAACCAAGGCAGGCATGACAATCCGAATAGACAAATGCAAATTTGGCTCTCAACAACGTGAGCATTTAGGTCATGTGATCTCAGCGGATAGTATCAAATATAAGTCTTCCTTTATCAAGGCTATTCATGATGCAGCTTCTCCCAAAGATAGAGATGCTTTGGAGTCATTTGTAGGCTTAGGGGAGTATTATGCCTGGTTTGTGCATGGGTATGCACAAACTGTGGAGCCTTTACGTGCCTTATTGAGAATGGGTGAAAAGTTTGCATGCATTACCTCCATACCAGGATGGTTGTCAGTATTTCATCGGTGTTGATGCAAGCCTAACAGGGTTAGGAGCGGTCCTGGGGCAGTGGGTGTCAGGCAAGGAACAAACCTTACTTTGCGTCCAGAAGGGTGAGACTAGCCGAAGCACATTACATGCACAATAGAACGTGAGGCTCTCGCGTATGTGTGGGCTATCAGCAAGTTCCGAATTTATCATATGTGGCCTGAGTTTGAGATTTTTGCTGATCAATAACCCGTGATGCACATCTTACGTGGAAGTGGTGTAGGAAAAGCATCACCTAGACTGCTGCATCTGGTATCAAACCTACAAGAATATCACTTTAACATTAAACATTTACCAGGTGGGAAGAATTTCAGGGCGGATTGACTGTCACGTGAGGTCTTAAATGATGGCCAAGATCTGGATGAGCTAGAGGACAGACACTGAATGTGTGGTAGTTTCTTTGCATGTTGTTGAGGAATGTGCTCCTGTCAGTGAACAAGCGTGGTCGGAAGCTTATTCCAAAGACTCTAAGCTTAGCCAAGTCAAGAGGTTCATAACAGAGGGTTGGCCTGAGGGCAGAAAACTGTCTGGCGACTTAGAGTTTTTTCTGGTGGCTGGTGAGTTGTCTATTTTAACAACCTGGTTATGCGTCATGATTTGTTCATTCCACCAGAAACTTTGAGGAAGGGTATAACAATGGCTGCACACCATGGGCACGTAGGCATTACCAACATGTGCATACTCCTCAACTATACAATTGATGGTCTTTAGAGTCAAACCAAGTCGTTGGTTGATACATGTGCTGAGTGTCTGGTTTCTGACAAGAGATGAAGGATGATGGACACTCCTCTCCATCCTGTTCCATTCCCGGAGAAACCGTGGGATAAAATTGGAATGGACTTCCCTGGGCTGTAAGAGGTTTTACCTAGTAACATCAGGTATTTGATTATGTTGATTGATTACCATTCTAAGCAGTTGTATCATATGTTCTGAGATACCCCAATCACTGGAATGTCATAAGATTTTTGGAACTCATTTTTGCAGATGAGGGTTCACCTAGAATGATTGTTACGGACAATGGAACACACATTTTTGTCCCACAAGATGCGCACATTTCTTGACCTTGGACCTATTCGTCCTTCCGGGCGCCGCGGAAGGACGAATAGGTCCAAGGAGGAACCAGACCGAAAATTTCGGTCTCTTTCTCTGCCAGGCGACCCATGAAGCTTTTTACAAGTTAAAACAGATCAAGCTTGAGGGAATCCCCTCTAACAGCTACAGCGCCTTAGCGAGCGCCACACATAGCGAAAAAAACAACACAATCACTTAAATTAAGTTTATTTTGCACTCTTTCACATAGTAAATGGTCCTGAGGAAAGCCAGCTTCAAATTAACAAGGCACTGGCTGAAACATGTAGACCGCACTAGACGCTGGAGGTCATAATTAGCACTCCATCACGTCTCCTTGCCTTTTTATCTGCTAGCAGAGGCCCAGTTCATTAAAAATAAACAACCCTCGGGTGCTGGGACCTCCTGCATAGCTTTTAAACTACACCTTCTCACCCTTTTTCACCGCACACTCAGCAACATACCAGCTCCGCAGTCTCCTGGCGTTGAAGCACACCCGGGGCACATTCGGTGCCACTGTGGTGGGCCCGATGATGAAGCATGCCACCGACTAGGTCGGTGGGTGAGGGCTTTATGAGGAAAACAACGTCTTTCCTCACTTTGTTGCTCTTTGACGTACCTAACTGAGTCTCCTATATCCTACTAAACTAGCTAGCCCTTATTGATATAAATACATATAACCCTGGGGATCCGGACTAGCTTATCTAGTCCTCTCTCTCCCTTTTGATCTAAGCATATTTATTTGGACCTTTTTTCAATTGAAAAATATATTTTCCTACTATGAGGTGATAACTGTGAACAAAAAGACAAACATACTTACATTGTGTTTGATTTACAGAAGGTTCTATGATCACTAATAGAGGAGTGATTTATTCAAAATATAATGTTTACAAGCTTTCAGCGATCCCTTTTTTCTGCAGATTTCAGAGACTGTGCATCTAGGTTTCTCTTTGCTTCCCTCACTCTCTCTTAATATTGCCAAACTGCTCTAGTTTTTTAACCTACGTTGGATGGGGATGCCATCCCCATGAGTTTCTTCTCATAATTCGCCAACATGCCATCATAATGGCGTATTAAGGATTTCTTTCAATGGGAAATCTGGAAAACCTAGTGTTGGTCTAGGTTCCTTGTCGCCCCTTAATTTGCCTTTGTGTTGACGAAGTATTTATGAATGTAAAACAGACCGCACTACTTAGCATCACCATTGTGTGAGCAACATCCTGTGACCACTTTGACCTCTCATGTTTTTCCAGAGAGGCTAATGCTACCTGTTCTGTCTGTGGGTTTCCTTTTGGTGCATTAGGTCCCCATATCAATACCGCACCTCTAAATTACAACCTATCAACATCAGACTTCGCTCTACAATCTAGCTTCTTGTTACCCTGCACACTTATTAATGCCAAGTCACTAATAAAGCACCGCCTAGAATTCCATCTTTTTGTGGATACCTATAAGCTTTTGCTTATTTTTATTATGGAAACTTGGGCTGACCCTGCCTCAAGTCCAGAAATTCTTACAGCCATTCCACAGTTTCTCGGATTTTAGAGTACGCGATTCTGGTAAACGGGGTGCCGGTATTGTAATAGGTTGTCAGTCTGATCTTATGGTTCGTTGTTCTCCCTTTCCTTCTTCCATCTGTGAAGCAGCTTCTTTTCATGTTGAAATGCCTCTTTATCTGCCTCCAGTGCCATGGGCCAGTTTTGCCTAATATAGGTAGGTAGATAGGTAATCTTTTAGAGGCTGATATACTGCTTTGCGATCTTACAGTCCTAGGTGATTTTAACTTTTATTTGGAGGCTCTAACTGATCTTGATACCATGTTTCTCTTTTCCACCATGTCAGGCCGTGGTCGGTCTCAATTGGTAGATGGCTCTACTCATGTAAGTGGCCATACTCTTGACGGTAGATTTTCCAACAATACTACTATAGTTGATGCAAAAAAATCTCCTCTATCTTGGTCTGACCATAGGGCTGTCTTCTTTGAGATCCAGTATAAACAAGGTGGTCAGGATACCCAGCCCGCTCAGTCTTAACAACATCTATTGCATGGTTCAAAATTTCATGCAGAAGAGTTTACTTTATGGCTAAATAGCTCTCGTCCTATTCTCTCTGACGATCCAGAGACCGCAACTTCGCAGTGCACCCAGTGGCTAAATAATAATAATACCAACATTTGTAAAGCACTCAGCTACCTCAGGCGAAATAACCTATCAGCTCCTTGGTCCTCCCTGGACCCTAAGGCAAAACTGCAGAAGGCAAGAAAAAAGTTGGCGTTCTGCCTACTGTGAATCTGAAAAGGCCAATTATAAAAATTGTCTAGCTATGTACAAGGCTCTGATTCGTAAGGAAATAACTGCATACTTCACAGCGAAAATCGAAGCAGCTAATAACTGTTCCAAAGAACTGTTTTCAATCATGAAAAAATCAACTACCGTCACCTCAAATACTTTTAAGGATTGCTGTCAATCCTTTTGTAATGCCCTGGCGAAGGCTTAGTGCCTCAAAGTGGAGAACGTTTTATTACAATTTGAAGAGCCTTACTGTAGTAGCTAGTCCAGCCACTGACCACACTCACCAAGTTTGAAAGCTTTACTTCTCCTTCTAGAGATGAGGTCA
The DNA here is from genome assembly GCF_964261635.1 of Lissotriton helveticus. Lineage (NCBI taxonomy): Eukaryota > Metazoa > Chordata > Amphibia > Caudata > Salamandridae > Lissotriton > Lissotriton helveticus. Next base: position 1,192,833,177 of record NC_136068.1, read on the forward strand.
CAAAATTGATTGTTATCAAAGTCCGGATTGCCCTGTGATCCATTCCCATTTAGGGTGACTAGCTTAGCAGCCGAACACTTTGCAACTGTTTTGACAGATATTTTCCATCAGAAGTGTGTTTCGGGCTTCTTTCCTGCTATGTGGAAGAATCCTTCAGTGCTACCCTTAATCAAAAAATCATCTCTGGACCTGCAGATTGCTAGCAATTATCGTTCGATCCCTTGTCTCCCCTTAACAGCTAAACTTATCGAGAAAGAGCTGAATAGGCAATTGGTCGAATACGATCAGACCAACAACTGTTTGAACTCTACTCAGTTCGACTTCCATGCCGAGCACAGCACAAAGACTGCCCTTATTAAAGCCACTGAGGAGATTAGGACTACTCGGGACTGAGGAGGAAGAGCCGCCTTTGTCCTGCTTGATCTATCAGCATGCTTTGATACAGTCAATCATGGGCTGCTGGTGGATCATCTGAGCAGGACAGGGGTGTCAGGAACTGCCTGTAAATTGCTGAATTCTTTCCTTATTGAACATCAGCAGGCTGCCAATCTGGGTGATTTTACCTCTCCCTCATACTCTCTTCCATGCGGGGTCCCTCAGGGGATCTTCGCTCATCCCGACACTTTTTAATATATATGTTACACCTCTGGCTGAGCTTATAAGATCAAATGATTTCTCCATGACATCATACTCAGAAGACACACAAATTGTTGTTTGTTTAGGTCCAGGGGGCGCAGGAAGCGACTTAAGATTTAACAATTATATGCAAGCGGTCAGTTGGATGGCCAGAAACTGCCTTAAACTTGACTAAGGTCCTGTCAGGTCAGTAAGAAATCTGACAGTTATGATTAATGATAAGCTGACCTTCTCTGATCAGGTCAAAGCAGTCACGTCAGCTGCCTTTTACACGCTTAGCCTGTTGAAGATTCTGCTATTCATCCCTGGCCATTTGCAAAAAATTAGCTGTCACTTCTTTGGTCATGGCAAAGATTGATTACTGCAGTGGCCTGTATCTTAATGCTCATCAGCATGTCCTAAATAAGTTACAAGTCCTTCAAAATGCAGCAGCTCGGCTTCTGTTTAAAATGACCAAAACTCAGTCCATTTCAAAGTTTGTTAGAGAACTACATTGGCTTCTTGTGAGATACAGAATTGTTTTCAAAGCACTTTGCATTAGGTTCAAATCTCTGCAAGGCCAAGGTCTGGACTTTCTTAGGAAAAGCTTCAGTTGGTACACGCCAGGCAGGTCGCTTCACTCAGCCTCTGCCGAACTGGTGGCATTGCACAGGTTTTATTATATGTCATGGGGTGGCAGAGGCTTTGTGCTGGAAGTTGCCAAAGCATTGAGAGCGCTTCCACTAGACATTAAATCTATGCCTAATCTGCTGGACTTCCGGAAGGCCTTGAAAACTTGATTCTTCTTTGCACAATAATCTTCGCATATTGGTGTATCATGAGCTCTGTATCTTGGCTAGCTCCAAGACGCCTTTTATTAATCGAGCGATGTATAAAAAATAACATCATAACATACTCCCGGTGATAAACAAAACCTAATTATTATCTTGTACTCACCATTGTTACATTTGTATTATTATCAAATAATGTCCCCTCAGGGTTCACAGATTCCTTGGTGAGATGGCTGAAAGAAGAGCTTGGAGTGTGCTCTTTTTTGGTTTAAAATGAGTGGTTTCCAACCTATACCTCCAAGATGTTTCCTTCAGAGGAATCAATATGGATATTTAAAATCCACTTTCATTGTCCCCACGTTTCTCCTGTTGTGCTAACAGAAGAATAGGATGATGTGTGTGCTAGCTATTGATTCATTAACCACTAATCCTTATTCTTTGTAAAATGCAAATGGACGTGCTCTAGCATTCAGATGTTAGTGGATACAGCGCTTACCACAGTTACCAGTAGTGAGTGAAATAACTGATAAAATGCACAGGGGAACAGGAGGCACCAAATACTGAAGTACAAGTTTTTTTGTAAAGAGAAGCACAAACCATTATTAGCATACATGAGGTGCCAAGGGAAAGAATAATCATTGAAGCAGTGTAAATAAAGATAAGGACTGGGCAGGACAAAAGTAAAAAAGAAATACCAATGAAAGGGTTACAATACGTGGAACCCAAAACATTCTGGCATTTGAAAGTGGACTGTAGTTCATAGCAACATGTGCTGTGCAGCATTGCAACATTAGGTAGGCATGTCCACTTATGCTGAAGCCAGACCAGGGTGAGCCCTTTCTGATCGATTGAAATACTAACTCCTCACACACCAATTTTGTTTTGCTGGGCTTTAATGCCAGAGTATCTGATAAAGACATCTAGCTTCAGATTCCTTACATTTGAATATCCAGAGACTTCAGAGTGGATCCAGAAGATTTTCGAGCAGTATCCCTGCATATCGTTAGGTGGCGTAGTTTGGCTCCAAGACTGTGTCGTCCGTGTCAGAAGTGATGTGCACAGTACTGGCCTTCTGACGTCCGTTCTTACCTTTCTGCGCTAGATTAGGCGGATCAGGATTGAGCTGTCCCTTAGTCACTTTGTCACGACTTTTTTACATTTTTGTCGACTTTGTATCTCCTGTTGAGAGCATGTCACCAAAGAAACTGGCTGGTTACAAACCATGTGGGTCTTGTCATAGGTAAATGTCAGTGATAGACCCCACTTGGTGTGCTTGTAGTGCCAGGAACCTGGACACTACTCCAGGGTGTGTGAGGTTTGCTGCGCCATGCACCGAAAGGTGGAGAACGAATGATCCCTCAAGCTCCTTGCTGCCCGACATTGGTTGACTACGTGACGCTTCAGGTCCTGTTTGCATGGGAGGTCCTGGGACCATTTGCACAGCCTTTCCCGGCATTTGTCGTTGCACTCAGTCACTGGGGGAAGTTGGGTAAGTCCCACTATTACAAGTTGCCCAAACACTCTTCAACATCCCCGTGTCCATCTAAGTCACCTGAGTAGTCAAGGGAGCATCTGCACTCCAGGCTTGTGAGTCAGCAGGACCTGACCCCCAAGTCCGCAGGGTCTGACCCCCAAGTCCGCTCCGGGCTTCCCTGATTTTCCCACAGCTGGAATGACCCCAGTCCAGCTGAAGGAATTTTATGAGGCAATGCGCCTCATCCTAGGGCGGCTCAGCTCCTCTGGAGCGCCTTCTGTCCCCAAGGTGTGGGAGGGGCCCCTAATGGGACCACACTAGTGGGTTTGCCCTCTGCTCGAGTCGGGCCTCAAGGATCCCTCTCTGGATCCGGAGCAGAGCCTCTGGTAAAACCTAGACCTTCCTAAGAGCCCACTCCAGTGCTGATTACGCTAATGCTCCTAGGCGTTACCATCCCCATCCTCGTTTCCGACTCTGACAAGGAGCCAGATAGGAGTTGTCCAGTGCGTACCGAGTGAAATCTTCCCGAAGCGGAGCCAGTGCCTTATTTGATGGATAGGCCTTGTGAGGGAGACATTTGGGAGGGGTATATTGACCCTTATGGAGATGACCCAGTTGAGGAGGACATCTTGTATGAAAAACTGGGTGAGTTTGGACACCTAACCTGAAACTGGCCTGGTTTCCCCTGCTACTGTGGCTACCCAGGGGGGAGCCTCTTTTTCAATAGTATTGCGCAGGGTGGCTGATGTTCTGGACCTTAACCTACTTCAATTACAGTTAAGATTAACGTCTTGACGGAGGTCCTTTAGCCGGGATGCACCCTCCTTCAGAACTCTTACCCCCATTCAACGAAGCCCTTATGGACGTCCTACTTGTGCCCTGATTCAAGCCCTGCACAGGGGCTCATGTGTATAGAACGATGGCCTGCCACCACCCCCCTCTCCTGGGGATCCCAATTTCCTTACCCTGCGCCCCACCATGGAAAGCTTGGTGCTCCAAGTTTCATCCCACATTAACCATGGTGCGTTCTCTACTGCACCACAGGATAGAGAATCCAAATGCTGGACACATTCGATAAGAGAATGTTCTTTTACACCAGCCTGCAACTGCTGTCAGTGGACACTGCATCCCTATTGGGCTGTTATTCCCATGCACTAGGAGAATCGATTGAGCTAGTGCTGCCTTTGGTCCTAGAGGAGGCCTGGGCCATACTCTCTCAGGTTGTTGCTGATCAGAGAGATGCGGCAAAGTTCACCTTCAGATGCGGACTTGACACAGCCGACTTGCTGGGTAGAATGATTTAATCGTTTTCGGCCTTGCTGCACCATGCCTGGCTGTGAACATCTGTTTTTTGTCTGGGAATATATTTAGGCTTCACCCATGGACTTGCCGTTTGATGACTCGCACCTTTTTGGAGACGAGGCAGATTCAGCACTGGAGCGCTTTAAGGACAGAATAGCTAAAGCCATGTCCTTGCCTTGTCTATGGCCCCTGCTCAACCCCAACCCGCCTTCCACCCCTTTCATGACCACGGACAGGGTCTCCAACCACACTGATTACCCTCCCAGCCACCACAGCCAGCAGGCTTTCCAGCCTATTTGTGGCCGAGGGCAGAGGTCCCATATACCTCGTGGGACAATCAGTCAGAGGTTAGGTTAGTCCACCAGCCCCCTGTCAGCCCCTGCCTCCAAACCTCTTAATTCTATCCTCAGACCATCATAGATGCCCAGTGGGAGGCAGGATACAGCATCACCTCCCCCACTGGTGTCTGTAACATCAGACCGTTGAGTACTCCAGATAGTCCAAAGGGGCTGCTCCATTCTCTTTGTGACACCGCCTGCTCCACCCATACCACCAACCTACGATCAGCTGATGGAGGACATCTCTCCTTGCTCCGTTAAGTAGTGCAGGCTCTTTTGGCCAAGGGAGCCATAGAAAGGGTGCCTGCATCAGAAGTAGGGAGTGCATGTTTTTCCTGCTACTCTCTGGTGTCAAAAAATATGGAGGACTTTGTCCTTTCCTAGGTCTGCTGCTTCTTAACCTCTTCGTGAAAAAGAAGTTCAAAATGCTCAGTTTCGCCCAGGTTTTGTCTACTCTAGACTCGAGAGACCGAATAGTAGCGTTGGACTTGCAGGATGCATATTTCCACATTCTTGTCCTGCTGGCCCATAGACACTATCTGCTGTTCAGGGTGGGCCAAGAGCACTTTAAGTTTGGTGTGCTACATTTTTGTCTTCCCAGCTCCCCTCAGTGGTGGCTAACAAACCGCAAATAGGCCCTTGGCAGAATCCTCTCCCTTCCCCAACCAGATCTAACAGTGGTGTCAGATGCGTCACTCCTGGGCTGGTGTGGCCATCTTGGAGAGGTGGAGATCAGAGGCAGGCTGCTTCCTTGTGAGGAACTACTGTCGCAGAAACTGGGCATGGTCTGCACAAGAACATGCACACCCTCCACCTGCATACGTGGAGATTGAGCTGCAACAGTTGGCAGCTTTCGACCTTTCTCCCAAAATCTGTGATGTTATTCTGGCAGCTAGATATCCCTCACACAAGTCTGTATACTCCTGCCATTGAGATACATTTGAGTCATGGTGTGCTTCCTACAACATTGACTGCCCCCCTACCCCTCCTTTCTCCACCTGTAGCCAAGGTTCTCTTGTTAACCATTAAGAAAATGGGGTAACCCAAGAGTCGTGGACCTGGGTGTATTGAGGTATTGAAAACAGTGGTCCTTGACCTTTTACTTTATATAGCAGAGTCAATCAGTACATAATTGTTAATCGCACAACATTTCAGAGCATGTCTCTTAGTTCAGCTCTAGCTAATAAATGCAAAAGGAAAGAATTGCAACAGGCCTGATTCAAAAACCAGAAACAATTTAATTAATTGCATCTAGGTTAAACGCAGTAATTCACAATTATAAATTCATATAAGCATGTAGGTTGCCCCAAGGAAGGCGTGCAAAAGAAGGGTAAGTGATTCAGGATGTGTAAAGTGAATGGGAGATAGAAGAAATTCAATGGGGTAGTGACATAAAATATTTACAGTAATTATGTACAAGGGAACGGTTCGATAAATCACCGTCCTCGTTAACCTGGCACAAAAGTTAATTATGCACACGTTTTTTACAAAAGTTCAACGGAATGGACATTTAGTTCATTGATATTTGCACAAAAATATGGCAGGACAGGGTCCAGGTTAAGAAACAACAAGGGTGTCGACGTTTCGACTCGTCTTAGGGCCTGTGGGTTAGTTGGACCGGGGCCATGCGAGTCTTCATCAGGACTACAAGGGGACAACCAAGGGTTATAGATCACCCCTAGGGGAGGGACCGTATGGTGTATATTCACTGTTTATCCCAATTATGACTTTTACACCGTGTCTGAGCTGAAAATGTGAGCATATGTAGCTCCAAGGAACGAGCCTCTATCACTGTATTTTCAATTGTGATATTCACACCTTGTCTGAGCTGGAACCATTAATGTATGTAAGCGTAGCTGCAAACCAAGCTTTGTTTGCAGCTACGCGCTACTGGGATAGAGCGAATACGCTGACTTTTAGCAGTGGAAGGCCACCTGATCATTCCTGACAGAGGCTCGGAGCTACATACATTAACAGGATCCCTGCTACATGACATGGCGCCCATATGTTGGTGGTCTTATATCATGACACTCGAGTAGTATGTCATCCAATCCTTAACCCCTTCACTGTCGTTTCCGGAAATCGGTCTTTTCAAGCTTGAATCTTTCTAAACGGTTTCCTTGAATTACTACCCAGTTGTGCTACAAAGTTTACTTTGTCTTTTTTTCTCTCTGTTACGTCATGGCCGCTGCCGTGGACATTCCGCAGCATAGTCGCATTGCGCAATCATTTGCAGAGTTACAATGTCCCAGTGGATGGCTTAGCCGTGATAATGGTGGTGAGTGCGGAAACAGCTTACCCTTACGAAATCTTTTATTCGTGGGTGACATTTACGGCTGTGGTCGCAAATTCTGGTGTGTTCCACACGTACACTCCCTCTCCTGTGCCGAATGAATATACTCCGTATAGGGCACAGGAAGTACCTATAGATACTTGGCAGCATCGCGTTGGTTTGGTGGCGCCCTACCCCATTCTTTAACCGCTCCGAGGTTAGGTCCTTTGTCCATTCCAGGCGCAAATTGGCCTGTTTTGGCTGGATTTACTCCTCATCCTCAACACGGCAATTGTACCGTTGTTGAACTTCGTAGACTACATGTAGTCTCAATTGCCGTAATTCGAGCTTTAGTGCAATACATAACCCGTAATCTTCCGGGTGGGGCCCCGGGTGGTGCGGCGCTTCCGGCCGAACAGGGCGGTTTGAAGCTCAGTCCCGTGATGGTCAATGCTGTGATGGGCAGGCGTCCCTAGGATAAGGATGACTTTCCTTTCTGGCTTTCCGAGAAGTTTGACCAGCTGGAAGCTGTATTTCCTAACACGACTCCTGGTGAAAAACACAGGATTCTGACGATTAGTTTTCCCAAAGACTTGGCCCCTGAAATCGGTGACTGTGAGACCTGGGGTAGAACTTTAGCGGCGGTCTATGCGAGGTGTTATGGCACTCCGTCTATGACTGTCCTGCCTACGGTCCTTAAGCGTGTTCACGATGAGCACGGGCCCGAGGCTGCGGTTGAATTGGGTATGCGCCTGTGTGACACCTTTGATGTGGTTTGCGATCTCATTCTTGCTAATGTCAAGGGGCATGCAGTGAACTTTCAGGTAGCTAATGCTTTGACGGCGCTTCCCGATGCCGAGAAACCCCAACAGTTAGCGCGGATTATTGTGGCGGCTTATAAAACCGTGGGTCGCAGTAGTAGGGGTCTCAAGCCTTTTTCTACTAAAGAGAAATCGCAACCCCAAGGGCAGAAGTCTGAAACGGACGTTCAGCCCAAGTCCAAAAAACAAAATTGGCCTAAAAAACAAAAACCGGGAAAGCAACAGCAACAGAAACAGGAGTCCCGTCCTGCGTCTCCATTGCCTGCGCCCCCAGAACGTATTTATGACTTGCGCGAAGATTAAATCACCTGATCGATTTCAGGTTTCTGATCAATGCTCTCCTCGTTCTTTTCAGGAGTCATCGGCCTCGACGACCGGTGGTGGAGGAGGCGGAAGGGGTCGGGGTGGCCAACAAAGATGTGACCAGCCCCGCCCGAAAGACAGTGCAGGAAAGCAGGACGGTTCTACACCGAAAAGACCCAAGTTTCAAAAGAAGAAAGTCGCCGCTTTGACAGCACACAGATATGCCACAGATAGTGAGAACGCGGCTTCGGAATCTGACATGGGCTCTGACCTTGCTGGACAGCGCGGCGGAGATTACCATAGTGCGAGAGGCCCTGCGTCCACTACTGAAGGTGACAGCGACTGACCGTTATGTTGTAATAGAAACAGCTGATACTAGAGTTGCTCCCCCTGATAGACTTTATGAAATTGTTCTGTTAATCGAAGGTGACATACAACTTATCATAAAAGGGGTATTTTGGGAAAATCTTTCGTCTACGTATGACATTTTGCTTTCGGAAGCTGACTGGCCCCACCTTTTGTTCTCTCAGCTCCGCGAGGGGAGGAGGTGATCCTCCCCAGTTTCGCGCACACAGTCTCGAAGGAGCATGCGCTGAATTTTGCAGAAGAGTGGGCTAAGGCTCTAGCGCCGGCTCTGTACCGTACACATTGTGGTTGGGATACATTTTCCCCAAACCACGAGATTGCTTTGCGGTCTCAGCCACAGCCTCAACCTCAATATCCCATTCGGCGTGAAGCCAAAGCTTCCGTCTCGGCAATCCTTGAACAATTGGAATATCAAGGAGTGATTGAAACATGTGTGTCACCGATGAATAACCCTCTTTTTACTGTGACCAAGCCAGATGGTTCATATCGTTTGGTATTGGATTACCGGCATTTAAACTCTCATTGCCGTACCTGTGCAGTACAGAATACTCACGGCTCTGCCTTGGTGGATAGTCTTGTGCGTAAGTGTTTTAGGACCACGCTTGACATTTCCAACGGTTTTTATGCCCATCGTTTGGACGGTCTGAGTTCCCAATGGACCTCCTTTACTTGCGGCGGTGTGCAAAAACAATTTCGGCGTTTGCCTATGGGCTATAAGAACAGTCCTGGGATTTTTACTGCCTGCATAGTCTCTCTTTTAGAGAGAGTAGACCCAGATGCATGCTCGTATGTGGATGACATTTATCTCACAGACGACGAACTTTGGGAGCATCTGTGTCGCGTTGACGGCTTAATTTGTAGCTTTGCAGACATGGGTTACAAATTCAATTTTGCAAAATCGCACATTGCAGAATATACAGTGTTGTTTCTGGGCTACGAGCTCAACAATGAAGGTAGAGGTTTGGCTCCTCACTTCCTGGAGAAATGCGCACAACTGCGGGCTCCGACAACTCTGAAAAAATTACAGTCTTTACTGGGATTTTTAAATTTCGGAAGGACGTACATTCCGGAATATTCCCAGCGTATCAAGCCTTTGTATGCTTTGATACAACCAACTTTTTCCAAATCATGCTGGCTGCCTAAACATTCAGCTATTTTGCAATCTTTGCAGGCTGATCTGCTCGCGTCTAAATTGTTACTGACTCGTGACAACCACACCAACCTGGTGATAAGAATCATACCTGGGACGGTGGGTTTCACGTACCTTACTTTTAATGAAGGAGACACAGTACCTATTGCTTACAAGTCACACTTGGACACTTCGGCTGAAATGCGATTTTCTACTGTGGAGAAAGTTTTAACAGCTGTACAGATGGCGATTCTTAAGGAACGTGCTCTGTCACAGGGAAAACGCATGTTGGTTGTTACCCCGTGTCCTGCTTTGGAGGCAGTTACGAAAGCCAGTGTACCGAATTCTAAAGCTTTGCACCCTCGGTGGATACAATGGGCTGCTTCATTGACGTCCCCGGATGTCACGTTTATTTTTTACGCCTCCTTACGGTCGCAGGAGTACTTACAGTATGAATTCGTTCATCCGGCTCCTTTAGCTATGTGACCTTTGGAGGATTTCCATTGCATCATTTACACCGATGGTTCGGCGCAGGTTGCGCATGGCTCTAAACATGCCTACGTTTCCGCATGCGCCATTGTGGTCGGTGCCATGGTGAACGATGAGTTCAAGTCCAGAGTTGTGCACACGCAGACTCTAGGGGACTGCACCGCACAATTAGCGGAACTTCGTGCTCTGATGCTTGTGTTGGAGTACGCAGATCCTAGTGTGACGACTCTTATTGATAGTGATGTCAGTCTGTAGAGCATGAGACTCTTAATATCAGGGTCGTGGGTGCGTGCCCCATGTTGGGCTCCATGTAGCAGGGATCCTGTTCTCCTACAGAACTGTGCATAGAGACCTGGTACCTCAGTGAATTAGGGTGTGCCAAAACTCACCTCAGTATCCAAAATCCCCTTACAGAGCTAGCTACAGTGTCTCATTGGTCATTACAAACTCCCAATGTTTAGACAAACCAGAACATGAACTTAGAATAACTCAGGTCACGTGGAACACATTAACACTCTTTCGTTATACCATCATTTCAAACCAGAACGTGGAGTAAATGAGGACGCGTGCACATTTGAAATATTTATTTACTAATGCAGTGTTCTCAAACTTATCTTAGATAATACAAGCAAACATATTATAAGAAGCAAAGTTATCAGCATAGTTACTAGTCCATAAAAGGCAAAAGGTGACAACATGCTAAAATGCTGAAATGAATAAGGGTTAACAACACCTAATTCTCACCCTCCCTTACTAGCATATTATATTATATCTAAGAAGGTCTCTTTGGGTTTTTAGCAGGGCGGCCCCATACCTCAAGATCCTAGTGGCAGAGGATCACATCATCTTCCACCAGCTCTCTGCATGCGAAGCACCATCAAGTGTCTTACGTGTGCTCTAAGCAAAGCAATATAAAATGCGCCTAAAGCCAGATTTTGACAGCAGCTGCATTTATGTTATGTCTAGGAAGGTGCGAATATCAGACCTCACAACAACACTGTGTCGAGTTATCCTTGAAGGCTTCAGCACTCACTCTACAGACAGTTTACCAAGCAATGCTGATATCAGAGCAATAACATATTATTCTCATGTAAATCACAAAGCTCTTATAGGCTGAAAGCTAAAACAACAATAATGTGTTGTGTGCAGAAGCAGCATAAGGTAAAATGGCGTTTAAACATTTAATAAGCTCATGCTAACTTAACACGGTTAATAGGTAAGCAATAACTATATGACAGTATGTGCATGCTATCATTTGCTGCCTGGAAGGGATCTAATTGTCTGCAATTCAGTGGAGACAGAACTGAGGTACATATGTTTGGCAAACTAGGCCACAGTTGGTCACCAAGGTGGTGAGCAGCAGAACTGGGTAAAGCCCCAAATGCCGCCACGTCTTCCCAGAATCTTGGCATCCTTCTTGACAAAAATATTTGCATGGCTAATCAGGCCAGTTAAGTCTCAGCATCTTGTTTTTCCATTTTAGCCTCACTTCACACACGTTTTATCAGGTGCACCCCTAACCGCGGTGGCTAAGGCCTTCACAACCTCATTGTTGACCTATCAGAATGCTGTCTATTTGTGCATTGCAGATTCTCTATTGCTCCGGCTCCAGGTGAATCAAGCTCAGCTACCCATTTTATTTTAAATCTCCCTGTATGTTTACTGATCTCCCAGCATCTAAAGAATCTACAGTGGCTCACAATTGAAAAATGTGCTCAGTTCAAAGTCTACTGCTTTACCCGGAAAGCACTTTATAAAACCGGCCCGGCCTTCCTTAATAAAAGGCTGAATTTCCATCATCAGGGCTCTGTCGCCTAAGCTCTGCTAAACTTCAGCTGGCCAATGAGCATCGCATCTACTGATGCAGGACCGGTGCAGATCCTTCTCCTACCTTGCTGCTAAAAATTGGAATCTTCTTCCTGAATACCTTCATCACGCATCCAATTTCCTCATTTTCAAATAAACCACGTTAACAAGGTTAGTCCCTCCTTGATCCCTCTTTCTGGTGTGAAATCACTTATGCCAGGGCGCCCTGCCGAGGGAGCAGGTGGTAATAGCAATAATATTAATAGCAATAATGATAGCCTTTGGGATTTTGTGATCGTTCATCCCAGCTAATAAAGGAATTATTTCTCTGGTATTGAATCTTTCATAGATTCACATGCTTGAATATTTCCCGTCATCTAGATGGGAGTCCCTTGGTAATTATTACTATTAGTATAAAGTCCTTCATCTAGGTCTATTATCATTGTATTTCTCCATAGGATTGACTAGCAATCCACATAGTTTTGTACATGACCAAAGTTCAACCAGTAAGAGCACATCATGCACCCTTGTTAATGTTAATGTTAATGTTAATGTTAATTGGGCTCTTCTATAGCGCAACGGCTACTCGCAATGGAGTGTCCCGGCGCTTTAGCGAAGAGGGCCTTTATTGGAAAGGAAACATAACTGAAATTAAAAGACTTCACAATTCATAAGTAAAAAGCCAGGTTTTTAATGCCTTTCTAAAAGACATCAGGCTGGGGGCTTGTCTAAGAGCAAGAGGCAATTTATTCCAAGCGTGTGGGGCCAGGTAGTGGAAGGAGCGCCCCCCTTGTCTAGTTCGTTTAATGGAAGGAACGGACATTAAAAACAAGGAGGCAGAGCGAAGAGCTCTGCTCGGTTTATACAAAACAAGACGCTTTTTAATATACCTGGGACCCAAGTCGTGAAGAGCCTTGTAAGTTAACGTCAAGCTCTTAAACAGCACCCTTTTGGCTATAGGGAGCCAGTGCAATTCCTTCAGCAAATTAGAGGCACTAGCTCTTCTAGGAAGACCATAGATAGCCCGAGCGGCTGAGTTTTGCACAACCTGAAGTCTCCTTACTAGATATTTAGGAAGACCTAGATAAAGGACGTTAACATAATCCATGCGAGACCCTACCAATGCTTGGACGATAACCCTGCGATGGTTCACGGAAATCAAAGGGAGGAATTTCCTGAGCATCCTCAGGATACCGAAGCATTTCCAAGCAAGACAGGCTATTTGGGGTCCGAAAGTCAGCTCGTTGTCGACAATAATGCCAAGATTTTTAGCCTTGGTACTAGCCTTGGCAGGGGGAAAAAGGTCCTGGGGCCACCAACTTTTCCAGTTTGGTTCAGAGACACACCCGAAAAAAAGCAGCTCCGATTTGTCGGAGTTGCATTTCAGGCCGTGTCTCTTGAACCAATCAAAGACTGCTTCTAAGCAGCCTCTGATACGTGTCCCATCAAACATCTCATTCTTGTTCTGAGTGAACAAGAGCTGGGTGTCATCAGCGTAAGCCACGATCTGAGCGCCAAACGACTCCGCAACCTCTGCAAGGGGGGCCATAAAGATGTTGAAAAGCAGGGGACTAAGAATAGACCCCTGAGGGACCCCCACTTCCAGGGCTGACATAGCTGCGGAGTGAGGTGGCGCCCAGATCGTTTGCCGACGGCTGGCTAGAAATGACTTAAGCCAGTTCCACACCGTCCCCCTAAGACCACAATCCCTGAGTCGAATTAGGAGGGTATCATGGGGGACGGTGTCAAACGCCGCCAACAGATCTAACATAACCAACACAGCCTTGCCTCCCGAGTCTAAGACCACTCTGATGGCGGTGGTGACTTCCAGCAATGCGGTCTCTGTGCTATAATTCGCACGAAACCCAGATTGCGTACTGTGCAGCAAGTTGTTATTCTCGATGAAATCCGAGATAGATCGGTGCACATGTCTTTCCGCCACCTTCGCCAGAGCGGGGAGGAGAGAGATAGGCCTATAGTTGGCGTGTATGATGGGATCGAGAGTTGGTTTTTTAATTAATGGAAGAATAAGAGCACTCTTCCAGGCCTGAGGGACAATGCCAGAAGACAGTGAGGAATTCAGAATGGAGTTTATGGGACCATTTAGCGCAAAGGCTATTTTGTTAAGACAAGAGACCGGGCAAGGATCTAGAGGGGAGCCCGATTTCAAGCCTGTCAAGTAGTCTAATGAAGCGGCAGGGCTTAACTGCGGAAATTCCCCAAGAATGGGGTTAACAGAAAGAAGAGCGTCAGGGTCAACAACCCGAGACTGTTTAGAGTAAATGGCAAGGTCGGCTTGAATGCTAGTTATTTTATCAACAAAATAATGTGCCAGCTCATCTAGCCAAGACTTAGAATGACCCTGAACAGGAATGGCCAAGGATGGCGAAGTAAAGTCTCTAACAATTTTAAAAATCTCCTTACAAGAATTGTCCGAATCATCTATCCGACGTTCGAAATAAGATTTTTTTTTCACTCCAAATCATTTTATGATAGGATCTTGTCAAATCTTTAAATTTTACTCTCTCACAAGGATGGTAGTCTTTTCTCCAAATTCTTTCTGCTCTCTTACAATTTTGGCGAGCTTCTTTAAGCTTAGATGAGAACCAAGGAGCAGAAGCACGTTTATTTCCAGGTTTGACGGCTTTCTCGGGCACGAGATCCGCCAGTGTGGTTGTGAGCCATTCCGTATAAATGGATAGGTCAGTTTCCACATTACCGGACAGAGTGCAAGGTGACCGTGCCAAAGCTTGAAGTAACGTTTCACTAGATAACAGATGGAAAGGCCTAGACAGACGTTTAGCCGAAGTCACAGAGTTCAATCTGGCGGGAGAAATACTGGAAAGACTAAAGGTAATTAAGAAATGATCCGACCATAATACGGGTTGAGGGACAAGTGCATTAATCGTAACCGTGGAAAAAACTTGGTCCAAAATATGGCCCTTATTATGTGTGGAATCATGTATAAATGGAGTAAATCCTAAAGTTGCAGTAACCTCCATCAGTTTTATCGTGTCGGGATTCGCGACCTCGTCCATGTGTATGTTCAAATCGCCTAACAATAGACAATGTTTAGATTTAAGACATGGAACCGATAAAGCAACCTGTAACTCGTCCACAAAAGAGCCTAATGGACCAGGGGCACGATATGCCAGAATACCAGTACAAGCATACTGAGGAGACAAATGAAGAGTGAAGCCAAGTGCCTCAGTGTTTTGAATATTATCTACCGGGAAGGTAGTGCAGCGCAATTGGTTGTTAACAATAATAGCTACACCGCCCCCACGCCCAGATGTTCTATCTCTCCTAATAATAGAGTAATTAGGTGGGATGGCGTTGGCTAAGTCTGGGGCAGAGGAGTCACTCAGCCATGTCTCGGTAAGATAAAGGCAAGATATATCAGAGTTCTCGAGCAGATTCCATATATCTAAGGCATGGCATCCAAGAGAACGAGTGTTGAGAAGTAGACAAGTAAGAGTAGTCTCCGGATAAGGATGACTAGGTCTGTTATATAAAGGGGCTCGCCAGCCACAGACCTGACAACCTTTTCTTAATGCCCGGTGGCCCGGAAACACCAAATGGCAGCGCCCTATCGGCGGGCGAAGATCGGAAAGGGTCTCGGACGAGTAGGAATAACACATTATTACAGCTAAAAATACAATAGTACCTGTAAAATGACCAAGTCTGCCAGCCGTCCTGCCCCGTCTGCTGCCGGAACGCTGACGGGCGCAGACGGGCAGGACTCTGGCACGACTCAGGCGCAGGGAAGGCGTCACCTTGCGAGTCCCCGCTGCGCGTTGAAAAAGTGGAGCTTTAAGTAGGCCGGCGGAAGTAATGAAAACCAGGCGCCACGACCCGCACCAATATGGCGGCGTCTGGCTTCGCTGGTTACACCAGTATGGCGCTCCCTCACCACCCCAGAACCGGGCCCGCCAAACAGCGGTGGAAGGGTAAGATTTTAACGTGCAAGTGAGGGGCAAATAAGTGCTAAGGCACACAAGAAGAATATTATTTTAAAATCACAAATTTAAAGTAGAAAATGCAACGTAGAAAATGCACGCTGTGCAAGCAGTTAAAAAACACAGCGTTAGCGCCAAATCGCGCAGTCCTTAAGCGCAGAGTATACTGCCTAACCTTTCAGGCACCTATTGCCAGGGAAGGATCGTCGGGCAAGTTCCGCCTTAAGTAGGCCGGCGGAAGTAATGAAAACCAGGCGCCACGACCCGCACCAATATGGCGGCGTCTGGCTTCGCTGGTTACACCAGTATGGCGCTCCCTCACCACCCCAGAACCGGGCCCGCCAAACAGCGGTGGAAGGGTAAGATTTTAACGTGCAAGTGAGGGGCAAATAAGCGCTAAGGCACACAAGAAGAATATTATTTTAAAATCACAAATTTAAAGTAGAAAATGCAACGTAGAAAATGCACGCTGTGCAAGCAGTTAAAAAACACCGCGTTAGCGCCAAATCGCGCAGTCCTTAAGCGCAGAGTATACCGCCTAACCTTTCAGGCACCTATTGCCAGGGAAGGATCGTCGGGCAAGTTCCGCCTTAAGTAGGCCGGCGGAAGTAATGAAAACCAGGCGCCACGACCCGCACCAATATGGCGGCGTCTGGCTTCGCTGGTTACACCAGTATGGCGCTCCCTCACCACCCCAGAACCGGGCCCGCCAAACAGCGGTGGAAGGGTAAGATTTTAACGTGCAAGTGAGGGGCAAATAAGCGCTGAGGCACACAAGAAGAATATTATTTTAAAATCACAAATTTAAAGTAGAAAATGCAACGTAGAAAATGCACGCTGTGCAAGCAGTTAAAAAAACACCGCGTTAGCGCCAAATCGCGCAGTCCTTAAGCGCAGAGTATACCGCCTAACCTTTCAGGCACCTATTGCCAGGGAAGGATCGTCGGGCAAGTTCCGCCTTAAGTAGGCCGGCGGAAGTAATGAAAACCAGGCGCCACGACCCGCACCAATATGGCGGCGTCTGGCTTCGCTGGTTACACCAGTATGGCGCTCCCTCACCACCCCAGAACCGGGCCCGCCAAACAGCGGTGGAAGGGTAAGATTTTAACGTGCAAGTGAGGGGCAAATAAGCGCTAAGGCACACAAGAAGAATATTATTTTAAAATCACAAATTTAAAGTAGAAAATGCAACGTAGAAAATGCACGCTGTGCAAGCAGTTAAAAAACACAGCGTTAGCGCCAAATCGCGCAGTCCTTAAGCGCAGAGTATACTGCCTAACCTTTCAGGCACCTATTGCCAGGGAAGGATCGTCGGGCAAGTTCCGCCTTAAGTAGGCCGGCGGAAGTAATGAAAACCAGGCGCCACGACCCGCACCAATATGGCGGCGTCTGGCTTCGCTGGTTACACCAGTATGGCGCTCCCTCACCACCCCAGAACCGGGCCCGCCAAACAGCGGTGGAAGGGTAAGATTTTAACGTGCAAGTGAGGGGCAAATAAGCGCTAAGGCACACAAGAAGAATATTATTTTAAAATCACAAATTTAAAGTAGAAAATGCAACGTAGAAAATGCACGCTGTGCAAGCAGTTAAAAAACACCGCGTTAGCGCCAAATCGCGCAGTCCTTAAGCGCAGAGTATACCGCCTAACCTTTCAGGCACCTATTGCCAGGGAAGGATCGTCGGGCAAGTTCCGCCTTAAGTAGGCCGGCGGAAGTAATGAAAACCAGGCGCCACGACCCGCACCAATATGGCGGCGTCTGGCTTCGCTGGTTACACCAGTATGGCGCTCCCTCACCACCCCAGAACCGGGCCCGCCAAACAGCGGTGGAAGGGTAAGATTTTAACGTGCAAGTGAGGGGCAAATAAGCGCTGAGGCACACAAGAAGAATATTATTTTAAAATCACAAATTTAAAGTAGAAAATGCAACGTAGAAAATGCACGCTGTGCAAGCAGTTAAAAAAACACCGCGTTAGCGCCAAATCGCGCAGTCCTTAAGCGCAGAGTATACCGCCTAACCTTTCAGGCACCTATTGCCAGGGAAGGATCGTCGGGCAAGTTCCGCCTTAAGTAGGCCGGCGGAAGTAATGAAAACCAGGCGCCACGACCCGCACCAATATGGCGGCGTCTGGCTTCGCTGGTTACACCAGTATGGCGCTCCCTCACCACCCCAGAACCGGGCCCGCCAAACAGCGGTGGAAGGGTAAGATTTTAACGTGCAAGTGAGGGGCAAATAAGCGCTAAGGCACACAAGAAGAATATTATTTTAAAATCACAAATTTAAAGTAGAAAATGCAACGTAGAAAATGCACGCTGTGCAGTGGCTTCACACTTCAGATTTCTTATCACATGTTGGGAAAGGGAGTTTCCCTGAGCTCTGCTCAGTTTTTTCCTCATCACATCCTCACTGAGGACAGTGGCCTCCAGGTGAACTTATTTCATACTATTCTAATCTTTCTCCATATCGGACACATTCTTCCAAAATGAGGTCAAAGAAGGGGTTATTTTGCCCATGTAAGACATGTGCGAAGATAAGGCTCTTCTCTGTAGACCCTCCCAAAGACCGTTTATATTGCCTGCACCCCCACTACAATCCCAATGACTGCAACCACTGCAGTACATTCTCAACCAAAACTCTTAAAGATAAGGAGTCAAGGCTTTTATTTTGGCTCCCAAAAAAAAAATGCTTAAGGACCCTGGCTTAAGGCCAAAGAAACTCAAAAAAAGAGTCAGATTGGACAAGGACACAGCAGAACCACTGAAAAAGACTTTAAAAAGATGGACAAACAGAAACTAATAACAGTTAAGGTTACTTATTTCAGAGCTCAGGAGAAAAAGGTTAAAAAAACATTAGCCTCTGCCGACGTTAAAAAAAACAAAAAACCTGCAACTGAAAAATCTGTCAGGTGGACACTAAACCGTTGAAACAGTCGACGACTCAGTCAACAGTGAGAATGTCTATGGCAACGACACCCACAATCACCGTGTCTTCCACTTTGTCAATGGCAACAGTAGTTTCAATCTAAAGTTCGTTGACGGCAAGATTCTCGATGATGATGATGGGACCCTTGTCAGCACTCACTCTGCCTTTACCATTGTCGACTGATTCACTGATGATGACTTCGTAGGCGCCGCATTTTCAGACAGTGAAGACGACACTGAGAAAACAGTGATCCTGCTCAGTCTATGGCACAGTCGACAGGCTCGTCTCCAGCTGTCACTGAACCAGTTTTGAGGCCATTCGTAACGTCGCCTGGTAAGGTTTCACCATTGCCACCAGTACGGTTTATCGATCGAATTGGGGGACACAGGGGAGGAAGACGACAATGTTTTTTTTGGGGGATGCCACCACCCCATCTCAACTACATGTGAAATGTCAAGATTCAGGTGAAGAGGGCAAGAATCGCAATACATTCAAGATGAGATCTCTTTTAAAGACAGACCAGAAAAGACGGAGGGATTATGAACACCTCATGGAGTTTGAGGTTTATGATGATTCCTTTGAGACACAACAGTTAGAGGTTCCAACAAAGCAAATACCCGTGGCTTTGGTGACGGACCTTCGCATGATGTTGCATGACTATCATAAATGGTTTCCTCCTAAGGCGGCCATGCCTTCAAAACCAGGGACGCAAGGACCCCCCAAAAACATCCTCTACTGCATCCGCCAAGTGCGAGGGTACCGCAGGTTCGGATACTCCAACCAACACAGTTAGAATCCATAGCCATACACGACTGTTGATCAAGGGGAGGATGATGGGCCTGAAGAGGGGGGAAATATCGCAAGAGACCAGATGACTACTGCTGATGATGAAAGGCAAATACTATGCTTCACCCCCACCTCCCATATCTGCACTACCAACACTAACAAAGCGCTAGTTAGTTACTGATGACATCGGAGGGTTCCATGCACTTATTGAAAGGGCGACAAAGTACTTCAACCTACCAATGTTGACAAGCGCTTCTAATATGATTTTAAGGAATCAAACAAGAAATTAATACGATCCATTCCAATTGTTGACCATATTTGGAATAAAGGACTGAAGGCTGTGAGAAACCCCACCACAGTAGCCACAATGATACCGAGAATGATCAAAAAGTCTCAAGACTGCTGGCTGCCTCCTGCTTTTTCCCTGGGGTTTGTGTCCCTGCCATGGAGCATGTACCTATCAATGCTTCCTGTTTGCAGCCAGTGTCCTGCCATTGGCTGCGCTTTGCTCCAAGTACTTTATTTTTAATGTTTATTTTTTATTACCACCGTTTTCCATGCAGTGTACTATCTGCCCCCCATATCCTTCACCTCTTCATTGTTGTTCTTCCCTTCCCCATAGTTCCCTTGTGTTGTTCCCTTCCATGCCCTCCTCTCATTGTCTGTTTCTGTTCCCTCCCTCCTCCCACGCACCTCACTGGTGTTTCCTCTCCCCCACTGCCTGCTGTCCATTGTTTATGTTCCCTCCCTCCACCCCTCCCCACAATTCTTTAGACCTATTGGACAGCAGGCCTACTGTGTAACAAGGCTTAAATAAAAATAAAAAGCACTGACTCGGTCAGTTACTTTAAGCCAAGTTGCACAGCAGCCCACATTGACGACCAATATTGCATAGTGTCTTTGCCAATGCTTGTTTAATTTATCATTGCCCCCGTCTTGCTTCATCCCCTTCTTTCTTCTCTGGTTCCTTCCTTCTCTCCTCTTACACCTTCTTTTGTTTTACTCCTCTTTAATTGCTTTTCATTATCTCTGCCTCTCCCTCCAGATGTTCTTTTGGAAACATGATTGCATTTTTGGTGAAGTGCACACTGGAAAGCAAAGGCAGGCACAAGGACATTAAAGTAGCACATGCTTTCACGAGCTGTGATTCAAACCCAGATCTTTCAGTTCTGATGTCTGCAACATAGCCTTTATGTCACATCTCTTCCCCAGATCTTCTTTACCCTTAAGAGTGACTAGTACAAACCAACAGCCTTCGCCTTCAATGAACCAGTTGTGAAACCTTTATAAAGTCACAGTAAGCTACCCAGAAAGGCTGAATCTTCTATTTGTTACAAGGGCCAGGTGTTTCTTTGTTGATAATTGGGTTCTGAAAAACCCTGCATTTCCACAAAGGCAGCTTAAGATCATTTCCCACTAAAGACATTTCCACAGTTCGAGCAAAGTAATGTTTTTTTACATTTAATATTTGCTTCCGCATTGTGCTGTTTTAAAGAAGTACAAAATATTTAAGCAGCAAATGGTCACCTAACAGGATCGTTATTAATATTTTTACATAAGTGCTTCCTTGTTAGTTGAACAATTAATGAATTTCATATTTTCATCAGAGCCGTCAGGGACTTTTTTCATAACTAGCCTTAGTGCTTATTTTGCCTGGTGGGTTTCAGCTTCTATCTACACAAGCGTTATTGGCAGACGCCTCCTTGACAACCAAAGTACCTGACTTTATTCAAAGGAACTTTATTCAAAGGGACAACTAACAGTAATCCGCCAGGCCCAGCTTTGGCGCCCTTTTATTATACTCTGGTGTTGCAGGCAGGCTAGGCCATAATAAACCTAGGGAGAGTGCACTGTCTTTTGTAATCTGTGCCTTGTCCGGGAGTCTGTAATGCACGGAAAGAAGTCCATTTGATGTTGGTAACTTCAGGTATATTTATTGAAGGTTGAAGTTATAGGTAAAAAAGTATTTAAATAACGAGCCCCGCCAGGAGCAGCCTGTATGCTGCTCAGCCCATGGACCAACTGACTCAAACCATTCCAACATTCTAACTACCAACATTCTACATTGCACACATCCTGGCTGAGCAGCATACTACAGAGCCCCAGACATGAAATATTGTTGTGGCCAACTTAGTCCCAGACCTTCAGAGAAGCTGGCGCCCATGCCCGGGCAGGTAAGGAAGAAGCAGGTGCGCTTCCCCCGATGCTGTCCATAGTAGGTGAGGCCGATTGCTGCCAGCATAAGGGTTTGAGATGCCACGCAGAGGCACACTGAAGCATGGAGGCATCTCTAGTCGCTTGCAGTAGTCAATTACAGGCGACTCGGTATGTTGTTTTGTTGTCATAGGTCCAGTCTGATGCCAGAAGGTACCTCTAATACTAAAATAAAGAATCGGAGTTTATAAGTTCCTTAAGCCCCCCTCCCCCCCCCCCCCCCACATATTATAATTCTAAAAACTTTTTGCAGCAGAGCCCCAGGCCCTGAAAAGCGTATTGCATATGAAAAAACTTGCTGTTTTCCCCTCCTCTGCTGGCTGTGCTTCAAATTCAACTCTGAGCCCTTTCAGTTTTCAAATTGTGGAGAGTTTAGTTCATCCTTATCCCAGGACGCAAGCATTTGATTTTGTTTTGAATTGCAGGCGGTTTTCATAATATCAAATTATGATGGAAAGAGAATCCTAGAGCATTGACGTTGAGTTGCAGGTCAGACTGTGTGGGAGCAGCTTGTGTGGTGTTATCTTCTGTATTGGATAATTGGGGTGAAGGGCATAACCATGGAGACTGTGGTGCAGATTGTAAAGGATGTTCCAATCCGCACTAAAGTGTAATTCCTTTTATTTATGGAGCGCATTGATTTTCAAGATGCTTTTGTTATTTAATTTTACAGTTGTATTCTGTACGCTTTTTGAGGTGCATTATAAGATTTTGAGGGAAGTTGGTCAGTCTAATATTTTGTTAATAATAGCTCCTAATGGTTGCCAATATGTTTCATCAGTTTCTAGTATAAATGTTGATTTTTGCCGAATTAGACTTTTTAAAGGTACAATTCTTTAGGAAGTGTGTACTAGCCTAAACTGTGCGCTTTGATGTGAATTTCGCCCTTCCTACATCAAAGAACATGGCTTAATGACACCAAAAGCAAGTGGATCTTTGGCACAAGCCTTTGACCGTAAATTGGGACGAGAAAACTGGAAGCTATTTGAAAAGGCTGGAGATGTACGCTCATTCTCCATACTATGAAGCAAGCTGCAGCTTTGGATCTCCAGACATCATTGTGCTTGGAGTTGGTTCCCCTGAAACTCGTGTGCATTTTATTTAATCATTGTCTTTTTTTCTTGTGTCTGGGTAGAGAGCCTAAGGCTCTCTCCTCCATAGTGTACAAAATAGCCTGTAGCCTCTTCTTCTGGCAGCTGCACAAACTGTAGGTCATAGTTGCATTCTGATACTGCTAAAGAATATTTCCTTTGCCTATTGTGCCTCCAAAAAAGTGTATATTAATCTACCCCTGTTTGTTGTTGTGTGTAGACACGAATGTAGCTGCAAGAGTATTGGTATTGTTCCTCCGTTATCCAAATGGGGTTAAAGAGTCTCCATAACAACCTTTCTCCCACAAATCCTTCCAGTCATAAGGGGGTTTGAACAGATGTAGAGTTTCGGTTCCGTCCCACCATCTTTAGAGGAAATACCTCCAAAACATCCCTTCCCCCCCTCTCCTTTTCTCCTAAAACTGATCTAGAAGAAAGACCAGCAGCCACGTAATGCTCTTCATCCATGCCACAAACTAGAAAGTGGGATCAACTCCTGAAACCCTTATGGGATTGGGGCAGAAGCTCAACAAGCCTCTGCCTATGAAGTACTGCGTGGGCCAATTTTTCACATGCTGAGTTTACCGGAGCTGCAGCTTGCCATCGCTGTTTTTCACTTTGACAGATTGCAAGTACTGACCCTTGTGCGGAGTCATTGTAACTCAACTAGTGATATTATCTCATGCCTTCCTGCAGTTGATGGTTTTGATCCAGCGGCCTATAGAAAATATATCATAAACAACGCTACCCAACTTCATAACCTATAAACAAAATTCTATACTAAATTAAGGACCCATTTATAAACCTGACATATTTTGGGCCTACTGAATCAGGTGGTCAGATTAAATCTATATACACATTATCTACAAACTATATACAATTTTATACATCTGCGGAAAGAATATTGTCATTAGAATAAAACCTAACTATTTAAATGACCACCATTGGCGACGTGATCTAGCTAATAGTAACCTACACTCCTGAATAACCAAGACCAGCTTGTTTGTCAAAAGTAAGATTTTATTTACTAAATTATGGTATATAAGTTGATAGTTTTATAAATGAATTTTATTAGCAATAAAGCAAGCATGATTGTAAAGAAACGTGAGAAAAATACAATTTAAGCAAGTGAATCAAAATTAAAGTGAATATTTAAAGTTTAGCATTTCTAAAACCTAAGTTCCTAACTAAACTAAATAGATAGAAATTAAAGTAAAGTTCTTTGAGGATTCTTACGTGCTCCACGCAATGTCCGACAGCACTTCACCCTCATCGGAAAGTCAGAAAGCAGCAGCCAGCCCATCCCTAGGGGCATGACTTTTTATACCTTTCTACGCTAACTAAACTACGCAAAGGAAAGTTTTCAGAAATCTTCGACGTCCCATTGGCTGAGAGTGACAAGTGACATGTCACCCACATTTCAAAAGTTCCATTAGGTCACTTTTCTTAAGGACCATTGTCTTTTCTGTATGCAACCAGGAGCTTCCTAGGTTTGCTACAAATGTCTCATTGCTTCCAATTGACTTCCGCGGATGCCAAGTTAAGGACTGACAAAATGTTCTTTTTCGACCTTGGCCATGTCCGACAGAATGATGATAGCACGTCAGTTTTTGCTTTGTGAACGCAGCTTTTGACGAACATTTTATTTCAGAATGGGCGTCTCGTGACTTTTTGTAGCTCGAGCAGACTAGGCCCAAAAGCAGGCAACTTATGCTTTCTAGTATAAAACAAACACAAGAAAAGTATTAATGTAAGAAATAATGTAGATTCTGTATCCACCCCAAGATTTACTAATTAATTAACCCACCCGATTAATCAAATGTTACCTAGCCAATGCAAACAAATAAAGCAGCGTTTATATCTACCAGTCTTCAATAATCCATGAGACTTATATGCACCTAGAATAGTAGAAATGACATCACACAGACAAGGAAAAGCAAAACAAGCACATGCTTCTTTTATGTTTGCAGCAGTTAGTAATGACAAAAACGAAAACAATAAATTATTTTATTATTTTGCACGAACAAAAAGATGCAACAATTATGCACGTTTATGAGCACACATGTTAGTCCCCCCATGTGTAAAGTTTAATCTAAGTTGTATTAGCACGACATATCACAAATCATTAATATTATTATTCATGTTATGGAAATGTGACTTCACGAGTTTAAACAAAATTTTGTTTTCTATCTCGCTCCATCAACTCCCTCATCTGGTGATTAACAAATCACCACACCAGCACTCAAAATTTTGGTAATTTAAATTTCTAAGAAATCGATTCAAATTCATTTGTATCAGTAAACCTAAAAGTCTGTTTCTGCATAATCTTTGGAATTAGCATAACGCTCTCTATGTAACTCCTGTAATTCGATTTCTCTTTCTTCTTCTTTTCTAAGTTTATAGATTCTTTTCTTCTCTTTCAACTGTTTCTTTCTTTTATGTAACAAACAACCTATTTTGGTCAAAATAAAAATGAATATTATTACAATCAAAGGTGCCAAAATCTTGCCAAGAATTGAACTTCCGATATCATGAAACCAGTTTTTAATTGCTTGAAACCTTTTTGAAAGTTTCTCTGTAAAATCATCTTCTTCTAAAGGAATTATCTCTGAATGCATTTGTGTAATATTCTTAATGTACATTTCAATATTCTTACTTTCGTCAGGTATATATGTGCAACAATGTTGTACATGTAAAATGCCACAGATTCCTCCCTCTTTTGCTAGGATTATGTCTAAAGCAAGGCGATCTTGAATTACCATGGATCTAATTGCAATAACTTCAACATTTACTAATTGAAACCCATCAGCTGTGTCAGTTGATAATCTATCAACTATAGTGGACAATTTTCTAATTCTCCCTGCATTTAAGGTTATACCAACAAAAGGTATTACTGCTTGAAAAATATCTCCCAGAACTTCAGTAAAAGTTTCTCTTTTAACTCTATTTACATAATTATGAATTTTAAACAATCCTTCTGAATCTCTGTCAACATGAAACACTTTAGGAAAAACAATTCCCACATAACAAGTTCCATACCAGTGGTCTGGAAGGTTGTAATAAGCTTTGTCACCACAAACAAAATAAATCCCAGGAAAGATTGGATCCTTTCCACCTTTGAATCCCCAACCTTCCAAAATCTGATAAGTATCTTCACAGTTACTTGCACCTACAAAGTAATTATCAAAAAGTGTATTATCTCTTCTAATGCAAAGCTTTCCACTAACTGGTTTGTCTATGTGAATTGCAATATTTTCAAGCATTTTGCCATTTAACTTCTCATCCTCTTTCTGCCAGAAACTTGACTTAGTCTGCTTGACTAATTCATTCCTCTTATAAATTGCTCTTCTCAACCATATTCAAAAATTTCTTTCCTTCAGCACTTAATTTGCAAGTTAGATTATTTTTATAAGCATACTCATAAGTAAGTTCGTTAGTAACAAGGAAAAATTCTCTCATTTGCTTTGCTTTCTTATGCTTATTTAAAGCATTTTCAATCTTAATATTTGCAAAAATTTCATCATAATTTGAATAGTAATATTCTAAACGTCCAGTTTGATAAAATAAACTAGTTAACACACTACATGTTACAGCATAAGTGAGAGGAAGCATATTATATGTTACTCCCTCAGAAACAGAAGCAGGTAACTTAACGCAGACGTAGCAGTCTTTTGCATCCATTACCTTAACATATTCACTCAATAGCTTTGTGAATGTATTACTTGAAAAATCACCAATTGATTTATCTTGATGAATGTTAGGCTGATGATCAATAACTTTTGCAGACGCACTATGTTTAGTTTGGCTAACCAGAGCTTTGCTTGTTATGTTAACTTTGTGTAATTCTCTATTCATCTCTAAAGGGATAATCACAGCTAAAATCAACCAGAGCAGAATTAAAATGAGCAGACACACCAGAGTCATCTTACAGCATCTTTTAAAAACAGAACACTTTGAAGTGCTCTCCTTAACATAAGGCATTTTTGGTTAATTTTAGCCTCAAAATTAAAATAAAATAAATTTTAAAATTCTAAATTTATATTTACACCCCCCTTTTAAAATATATTTTATTATATTTTTTTTTTTTTTTTTTTTTTTAAAACCCTAAACAAGATTTCTTCGACCTTATGTCATACATAAGTTTTCTTCAACTAAACAGTTTTTCTTCGACCTTGTGTCAACTAACAAATTTTCTTCAGCCTTTTGCCACTTTAATATATCTGTACTTCAATCATTGTCACTAATTTCTTGGATTTCGTTTTCTTCTTCACTACTATCATATATGTCAATAACAGGTGGAATTACTAAGTAAGTCCACTCAGGAGACTTGTATTTTTGGTTTGGTCTTACTATTCTCTTCCCTTTTCTTCTCGATATCACTTCAATTTTTCTTCCAACTCCAACTTCTTTTCCAGGACTCTTTTGACTACTGATTTCCTCAACTTGTTCTTTTGGTTTCTTGATCAATCTGACTCTCAATCTTCCACCAGGCCAGTAGTCTGCTTTTCTCACGTACTTCTTTTTTGGTTCAGAATTATTTGATTCTGACTTCCAAGTCCTTTTCTTTCTGTTTTCACTTTCACCATCCACTTCACTTTCTTCAGTTTCGTAGTCTGAAATTTCAATTGACTCAGGAACTTCTCTATTCGGCAATTTCACTCCTTCAGGAACTTCACTTTGTCTTCCATCACTGGTACTCGGTAATTCGTCTTCCTCCTCTTCTTCAATTACCTTCAACTTCCCAGATTTCGGATTTCTGTTCCTTCCTTCAGAGTTTGTTCTCTGCCTTTCGATACTCTCCTGGTCTGAAACTTCTTTTTGTTCTGCTTCTTTGTCTTCGATATAGACAACCGAATCCTCAGTTATCTTTCCTTTTAACAGATTCTCTTCACCTTCAGAATCTATTTCAATGATTTCTAAGTCTTTTCTTGTTAAATTTCCATTCACTGGCACAGTTTCCAGATGTCGATTTTCTTGTCGATCTTCAGAATCTGGAATTATTTCACCCTCTGTTTCGCCTTCTGCTTCAGAATCAGAATCATCTGTGGTATCACTTTCAACATCAGAACTTTCAGGAGTTGGTACTGGAATGACTAGGATGAATCCAGCGTTTCAATCCTCTGCACTTTACAGCATTAGTAGTGATCAAAATTATCTGCCTAGGTTTCTGCCATCTAGGAGCTAGACAATTCCTTCTCCGATGTACTTTCGTTCTGACCCAATCGCCAGGTCTCAGATCATGTGTCAAAACCTTTTCATCTGATTGTGCTTCAGTTCCCACCTGATTAGACACAGAAGTTACCATATCAGATAACCTTTTACAGTAATCCAAAATAGCACTGTCATTTATGCTCAACAGTTTACCTACAGGTACAAAAGCTTGCCTCATAACTCTTCCCATTAAAATTTCATGAGGACTCAAACCTGTCTTTTTATCTGGTGTACTTCTTAATGACATCAAAACAAGTGGAAGAGCATCAGTCCACTTTACACCTGTTTCAAGACACATTTTTCCAATTCTGTTTTTAATTGTTCCATTAATTTGTTCAACCACTCCTGATGCCTCTGGTCTGTATGCACAGTGTATTTTCTGCTCAATGCTCAAAGCTTCGCAAATTAACTTCATCAGTTTGTTATCAAAATGACTTCCTCCATCACTCTCAATAGTGACTGGAAAACCATACCTTGGGATGATTTCTCTGAGCATTAATTTTGCTACTGTAATTGAATCACAATGTCGTGTAGGGAAAGCCTCTACCCATCTTGAAAATAAGCAAACAATTACAAGCACATATTTCAAACAATTGTGTAAGGGCATTTCAATGAAATCCATTTGTAACCTGGTAAAGGGACCACCCTCTCGACCAATTATTCCTGTCCCCACCACTGATTTTCTGTTTGGATTCATTTGTTGGCATGACAAACACCTTTGACAAAAAGATTCTGCAATAGTTCTAAACTTAGTATTGAACCATGTTTCTCTGAAAAGTCTAACCATAGAATCTCTTCCCAGATGTGCTGGACCATGATATAATCTGGCCATGTCAGCAATCAAGCAATTTGGTAAGACTACTCTGCCATCTTTGTAAACCCACACTCCATCTTCTTCACGTGGTCTGCAATCTGATCTTAACCACAAGTCTTTTTCTTCATCATCTGTTTCATTTTGTAAATCTCTAATTTCATGCCATGTTTCTACAACTGTTGTTAGCATTAATGAATTTGAATCAGTTTCTTTACTCCTCTCCCGATTGTAAGAATAATTTTTCCTTGCGCAGTATTTAGCTGTTTCATCTGCGAAGGCATTTCCTTTGGAAATATAATCAATTCCTCTAGTGTGCGCTGCACACTTAACAATGGCGATTTCTTTTGGCAATTGTATTGCTTCAATTAATCTCCTAATGAAAACTGCATTTTTAATTGGTGATCCTGCTGATGTCATGTATCCTCTCTGTGACCAGAGTTGTCCATAATCATGCACAACTCCGTACCCATACTGACTATCAGTAATGATGGTAACTCTTATATCCTTTGATATTTCACATGCACGAATTAAAGCAATTAATTCAGCCACTTGTGCTGAACGAACTCCTTCAAGACATGATGCTTCTTCGACATCTGTGACTGTACAAACTGAATATGAAGCTTTTAAGACACCTCCTTCGGATCTTAAGCATGAGCCATCTACAAAGTAGACAAAATCCGATTCAGACAAAGGTCTGTCTTTGATGTCTTTTCTTGGTTTAGTGCAGAATTCCATGACATCTAAACATTCATGTTCTGTTTCAATGTCATCAACAATTTCAGAATCAGGCAGTAATGTAGAAGGATTTAGATTTAAACATCTTGAAATCGAAACATTGTCTGCTCCTAGTATGATTTTCTCATACTTTGTCAATCTGCTACTTGTTAAATGCTGAGTCTTACCTCTTGTCAATAATATTTCTACTGAATGAGGCACAAAAACTTTCACAGGAAATCCCATAATGATCCCTTCACTTTGTTCGAGGCTGATACTTGTAGCTGCAACTGCTTTCAAGCAACCTGGTAATGCTTTTGCAATTGGATCAAGAACTGCAGAGAAGTATGCAATAGGTTTCTTTAAATTTCCGTGTCTCTGAATTAACACAGATAATGCACATCCTTCTCTCTCACTGCAATACAGTTCGAAATCTTTCTCATAATTTGGCATACCTAAAGCAGGAGCTTGGCATAAGCTCTTTTTCAGGTTCTCAAAAGAATCCATCTCAGCATCATTGAGAATAATTGGATCTTTTACATCTGACTTTGTCAGTCTTTGTAGTGGTTTTGCAATTACTGAAAATCCACTTATCCATTGTCGACAGTAACCAACCATTCCCAAGAACATTCTGACCTGTCTTTGTGTTCTAGGTGGTAACATTGCTTGAATCATTTTTATTCTCTCTATTGTTACTTGTCTTTTTCCCTTTGCAATTCTGTGACCAAGATATTTTACTTCTTGTTTGCAAAACTGTAGTTTTGCTGGGGACACTTTATGTCCTTCTTCTGCAAGGCGATTTAACAGAATTATTGTGTCTGTCACACAATTTTCTCTTGTCTTTGCAGCTATTAACAAATCATCAATATACTGCACTAGCGTAGACCTACCAGGTAAGTCTAGGTCTTCTAATGATCTTTTTAACAGTTCATTAAAGATTGAAGGACTTTCTGTATAGCCCTGAGGGATTCTTGACCATCCGAGGGTCTTACCTTGGAATCTGAAAGCAAAGATTTCATAACTGTCTGGATGTAAGGGAACAGTAAAGAATGCATTGCAAAGGTCAATGACTGTATACCATTCAGCATCATGTGGAATCTGGAATAGAATTACTGCTGGATTTGGAACCACAGGACAACATGGAACGACAATTTGATTAACCTTTCTCAAATCTTGTACTATTCTAAATGTTCCGTTAGACGTTTTAACTCCCATAATTGGTGAATTACAAGGACTACTCTCCATTTCTTTTAATACACCTTGCTTGATTAATTTTTCAATTATTGGTGTAATACCTTCAATTGTTTCTGTTTTCATTTTATATTGTGGAATGTTTGGAAATTCTATTCCCTGTTTCAATGTAATTTTTACTGGATCTACGTTTTTCATCAGACCCATCTCATTTCCAGTAAAATCCCATATTTCAGATTTCACTGTTTCCTTGAGTTCTTCAGGTAAATCCTTTTCTTCAAATGCAGGAAACAATTTTGTTTCTTCTGCTTCCATCATCATCATTGTCATTCTGTATAAACCATCTTCCTCCATTGTTTGTAACTCAACTCCATCAGGAGAGCAATATATTCTACAATTCATTTTACATAGGATGTCTCTGCCCAATAGATTCACTGGACTACTATTACAAACCACAAATCTGTGTTTGTCTCTGTAATTTCCAATTTCAACTGGTACTGGATCAGTTAAGTCAGTTTTAATTTGCTGATTACTTACTCCGACAACTTGGATGGTATCCCCAGAGAGAGGTAGGTTTTCAATCTCCACTGATCTAACAGTAGAACGGGTAGCACCAGTGTCCACTAGAAAGGTGATGTCTACATCATTAACTTTCCCGTTTACGAAAGGACCAGACTGGTCAACCTCAAGAGTGGCTCCAACAACACACTCTTCCTCCTCTCTCGGGCACCGTCAGCAATAATCATCAGAATCGCTGTCTTGACTTTCTGTTAATAAAAACTGTTGTGAAGCATTTTGCATTTGAACTCTTTGCTGCTTTTGCTGTTTTTGTGGTTTTATTACCTGTTCACTTCCCTGAAATCCCACGTTTGGATTATATTTTTGAACTCCCCCACAATTCGGAAAAGGTGGTTGTGGCAATTGGTCTTGACGATTATTCACCTGTTGCTGTTGCTGTTGCTGCAACTGTCGCTGAATATTTAATTCGTTTAACCCCTGTTGCATCTGTAGCTGTCGCTGCAGGTCAACACCATTCTGCATCTGTGGATTCAATAAGGGATTCTTTAAGTTTTTAGGAGGATGAGGACACTCGTCTCTCCAATGTCCAATTTCGCCACAATTAAAACAAGGTAATCTTTGCTTTAACTCCTCAATCTTTGGGCTAAATTTCTTTGGGAAATTATTACTTTTAAACTTTCCTTGTATCTGGTTTGTATTTCCAGTTTGAACAAAATTAGTGTTCTTATTACCCATGCTGGCAATTTGTTGCTCAGCCACTTTTACCTGAGCCCACATGGCTTTCTCCTTGAGCTTCTTCTGTTTTACTTCTATTTCATCGCTGCAATATTTAGCCTTTCTTAGAATATCATCTACAGATAGTGATTGCCATCCGACAATGCTATTTCTGATCATTTCTCCAATTTCAGGTTTTAGTCCATAAACAAATCTATAGACAAAATGGCTCATGTCTTTTTCGTCTAATTTTTCATAACCACTGTATTGTTTAAAGATTAACAGTAGTCTTTCATAAAAAGAATGAACTGATTCTTTAGTTTCCTGTTCTGTCCTTTCTATTTTAACCCAATCGACTTCTTTGGGTGGAATTTTGTTCTTCATCCAAACAATCACTTTTTCATAAAAATCCATTACAAGTGGATTTGGAGCACCTGTTTCTTTGATTCGCTCAGGTTCTGTTTTTGGCCAACTAATCGATATCTTGCATTCTGTCCAAAGATCTGATGGAACTACAATATCAAAAAATCCATCTAAATCAATCCACAGAACTTTTGACACTTTGATAAATCTATCGACTTGCCTGTACCACTCAACTGGTTTTTCCCTCAATTTCGGAAAGTCATTTGTAAATAACAGAATGTCCTGTCTCGACCAAGGGACGTGAACATATCCTCCACCTGCAATTTCTCTCATTGGAAATTGTTTTGACAATTTTTCCAATCTTTCATCTTCCTTCTTTTTCGTCCATTTTACTCTCCATTTATTCAGTTCTCCTAGCTTTTTGATATAGACAATCAAATCTTTTATATGTACTATTCTTCCCATTGAGTTCAAACTCTCAATGTCACTTTCTGAAAAGTCTAATCTGTAATGTTTCGCAAAATTCTTTTGTTTGCTCACATCAATTTCAAGTTCTGCTGCTAGATCCTCTAGTTGATCATATTTATTTTTTGTTTTCCACTGAATGCTTTTACAAATGAACAGTAGTTCATCATCTCGATAGTAATTTAAACTATCAGGACCGATTGTTCCAATTATTAATTCTTCGATATTCGCTTTTAATTTGGCCACATCAAGTTTTGGTGTGGTTACCCTGACTTCAGGACTCCCTATATCTGATATAGCACCCATTGGTGTTTTTGGAGATAAATCCTCATTAAAGGTTAAATCAGGCATTCTCGATTTAGAAGAGTTTATTTCAGATAAGTCTGAATAAAATTTTTCAGCAGCCTTTTGAATTTCTGTATTTAAAGGAATAGTTAATCCTGTTTTGTTTGTTTCCTTTTGGTCAAATACAGGCTGAACAGGACCAATCGTTACTGGAACTGTCACAGCTTCCATGCCTTTTGTCATTCTTTTTATTAATTCTTCTTTAGATCTTATATATTCATTATAATCGACATCTTCAACATTTCTTGCCTCTCTTGTATAATCTTTTGGAGCTTCTCTTGCCCTTGGAGCCATTGTAAAATGTCTACCTTCATTTCGAACATTATCAAATTCTGGTCTTCTAGAAGTTTCAATGATTTCACAATTATTTGGATAAAGTTTAGGAGCTTCATTAATTGGAGGTGCACTCGGTGAAGTTTCAGTAGAAACCACCGGAGTAGACCATGATCTAGGAGGTCTCAAAGGCTGATTCTTTCTAGCAGTTGTATATATTTCTTCCATAACTGCATCCTCAGATTCACTTTCCATAGATTTCCCTGTAGGAGTACCCATTACCATTTCCTGAATTAAATATAATCCTTCACTCATATTTCCCTGTCTCCACATTCGTAATCTATCTTCATGAGTTTCTCTTCTCCAAGGTGGATTTTTAGAAGGTCTTTTAATTCCACTAGCTTCTCTTTGTAACTGATACATCTCGTCTTCCCACTCAACTAAAGCTTCAAATTGAGTTGGTCTCGGTTTCGGTACAAGAGCGTTCATTTTCTCTCGTAAATTTCTCAAGACTTTTACATTAAATGAACCATCATCAGGCCAAGTTAAAACACCGTCGTTCTTTGTATAGCGTTTCCAACTGTCGAACCATAAGACAGTATGATATCCATATTCACCTTCCATATACGCTGCAGGTGTTTTATACTTATGAAGTAATTTACCACCTCGCGTTTCGATTTTCTTATCAGGTGAAAATAAATTCTTAAATTTCTGAAATAATGTTGGCTTTTTCTCAACATGTTTAAAATGATAACTCATTTTTAAGAGTTAAATCTAATTCACAAAATCGTTCGTAAAATATTTCCGGGATGTTCCGCAAAACAACCAATCCGTGCGAGAAACACACCAACAAGCCAATGACAGTTGAGCTACGTCACTTTTCTGCTCAACCAATAAATTTGGAGTTTTTCTGAAGGACTAATCAGCTCACAGGTCGTCATAGACTCAAGAGCCAATCAGAATATAGCTTGTGACGTAGGTCACCCAATCCCAGCGCGGCTCTGTGACGTACACAGCAGCTGCGGTTTCTCGTTTCTCACTCCTGGCGCTTACCCCTCCTTCACAGAATCTTTTCACAGCGCCATTTTAAGAACACTTTCCAGTGTAAATTAATTCTTAACAATGACTATAAGGACAACATCTGTTCGTTTCACTATTTAGGATAGTTTACATACATTCAAGTATCCACACTTCGGAATAGACGGCGCTATTCACACTAAGGATAATATCCAATTGTCAGTAGAGTAACCCTTACCCCACCCTTCTAACACGTATAATTATGAACTCGCTTTGCTCTGAACGCACCGCGAAGTGACAGTTCTAAGAGTTCCACTTGAACATAAAATACAAATCAAACTCGCACTTTCACACTGAAAATTCCCTAATTTCAAACACACATGAAATCCGTACAGGACTCTCACCTGTTTATAGAGATCATGCACCGTTAGTAAAATAACGACGTTATCCGTACAGGGCTCTCACCTGTTTATAGATATGAAACATGTACCCGTACAGGACTCTAACCTGTTTATAGATAATCATGTACCGACGCTAATTTACCCTTCACTCAAGCTCGGATATAACTAATACTCTTATCACAGTGAGTTTTATGGAAGGCGCTTTGTCCCTATTCTCATGCTGCTTTAATTTCTTAGAAAACCCTCACTATACAAGATTCACACCTAGCCCTAAAACTGTGCTGCTCGGCGACAACACTATGGTACACGGCGATACCTCTTGTGATACTCGGCGATATCACTACAAACAGAACAGATGGCTTGCGTGACTAATTTCTCGCCACACAATCTATACCGGTATAGCTTACAGATAGCACGAAAAACGAACTCAACATGTGTTAAAACATCGATCCTATTTCCATACCATAACACTTTAGTAATCCTTAGCAACCAACATATTACCTTGGTTACCCTTAGCAACCATCAATTTCTGCTACCAGAGAATTGATCCAGCGGCCTATAGAAAATATATCATAAACAACGCTACCCAACTTCATAACCTATAAACAAAATTCTATACTAAATTAAGGACCCATTTATAAACCTGACATATTTTGGGCCTACTGAATCAGGTGGTCAGATTAAATCTATATACACATTATCTACAAACTATATACAATTTTATACATCTGCGGAAAGAATATTGTCATTAGAATAAAACCTAACTATTTAAATGACCACCATTGGCGACGTGATCTAGCTAATAGTAACCTACACTCCTGAATAACCAAGACCAGCTTGTTTGTCAAAAGTAAGATTTTATTTACTAAATTATGGTATATAAGTTGATAGTTTTATAAATGAATTTTATTAGCAATAAAGCAAGCATGATTGTAAAGAAACGTGAGAAAAATACAATTTAAGCAAGTGAATCAAAATTAAAGTGAATATTTAAAGTTTAGCATTTCTAAAACCTAAGTTCCTAACTAAACTAAATAGATAGAAATTAAAGTAAAGTTCTTTGAGGATTCTTACGTGCTCCACGCAATGTCCGACAGCACTTCACCCTCATCGGAAAGTCAGAAAGCAGCAGCCAGCCCATCCCTAGGGGCATGACTTTTTATACCTTTCTACGCTAACTAAACTACGCAAAGGAAAGTTTTCAGAAATCTTCGACGTCCCATTGGCTGAGAGTGACAAGTGACATGTCACCCACATTTCAAAAGTTCCATTAGGTCACTTTTCTTAAGGACCATTGTCTTTTCTGTATGCAACCAGGAGCTTCCTAGGTTTGCTACAAATGTCTCATTGCTTCCAATTGACTTCCGCGGATGCCAAGTTAAGGACTGACAAAATGTTCTTTTTCGACCTTGGCCATGTCCGACAGAATGATGATAGCACGTCAGTTTTTGCTTTGTGAACGCAGCTTTTGACGAACATTTTATTTCAGAATGGGCGTCTCGTGACTTTTTGTAGCTCGAGCAGACTAGGCCCAAAAGCAGGCAACTTATGCTTTCTGGTATAAAACAAACACAAGAAAAGTATTAATGTAAGAAATAATGTAGATTCTGTATCCACCCCAAGATTTACTAATTAATTAACCCACCCGATTAATCAAATGTTACCTAGCCAATGCAAACAAATAAAGCAGCGTTTATATCTACCAGTCTTCAATAATCCATGAGACTTATATGCACCTAGAATAGTAGAAATGACATCACACAGACAAGGAAAAGCAAAACAAGCACATGCTTCTTTTATGTTTGCAGCAGTTAGTAATGACAAAAACGAAAACAATAAATGATTTTATTATTTTGCACGAACAAAAAGATGCAACAATTATGCACGTTTATGAGCACACATGTTAGTCCCCCCATGTGTAAAGTTTAATCTAAGTTGTATTAGCACGACATATCACAAATCATTAATATTATTATTCATGTTATGGAAATGTGACTTCACGAGTTTAAACAAAATTTTGTTTTCTATCTCGCTCCATCAGTTTCACCAAAATATGTTTTGTATATAAAAGAATGTGTGGACGATACATGTTCGTATACAATTGAATTTGCATTCCCATCTCTTCCGATAGGTAAAAAGCAGGATATATGGTATGTGGTCGATACTATGACTGGAGTAAAACAGCAGACCTTGACTTCCTCATCAGCAGAAAGCCTCTGTCCATCAACATCTCTCTTGTATCTTGGACGAACAGGTAAAGTGCAGCTTGATGTTGAGACTTTTTCTGTATTATGATTGGTCTGATATCGCTCAGTATTACCAACCTTTTCTTTTAAAGTACCGTATATAAACGTAGATGGCCATATAATGGGTCAGTACTGAGAAAAGCATTAATTTGTGAACTTTGAAGTAGTTTTATCTTGAAACTATTGTCTATGAAAGTGGACATTTGATCCAATGTTATAGCGGTCTTCAGTAATAGTGTGGAATCCTTTTCCGGAGAATTATTGTTAAAATACTCAAAAAGCTCGTTGCTCGTTGCTCCTGCTAGCCATTCTCTCCACGAATTTCCAAGGTAAAGAAGCGAACGCTCTCTTTGAAGAGATGCACACAGAATATACAAGTTTTGATTTGCAGGAAATCTGTGTGTTTTTAAAGGTCTAGAGAATAGTAGTATAAGTAGTTGCTCGTGGAGCTTGTGCGAAGAGCACAACTAAACACTGGATAAAAAGTCCCCCTCTGCTGCTCCTTTGTCTGTGGATCTTTTCCAGGGACAAATGAAAGAAATAATGGAATGTTAAGTTGGCCACAGAGGGTATTAATTATTTAGGTTACTTGAGTAGTGAGAGGAGTCAGAAATGATGAGATCAAGTTTTCATAGTGTCGTTAAGGATATAGCCGATGGATGAACTAGTTTGGAATGTTTAAATTCGAGTGTGTGGAGTAAATGTAACACTCCTAAAAGGTATGTAGTGTCTAGAACATAAAATGGCCACTAGAACTTGTTACATTACCAAAAAGGCAATTTGGGAATATTAATAAGGTAGTAGGAATTTGAAAGTGTGCTCTGGGGATTTTGGCTTTACATTCGTTAATTGTCATGAGGGCATTGTTTTGCATTATCCACAATGTTGTTTTCAAGATGGTATGAATGGGTGGATGTGCTATTGAGGTGTCATCTTAAATATTTCTCATCAAACCTTTTGCTTTCCACTCCATACTCAGTTTAGAAACAACGAACAATAGCAGTTTGGTGCCACCCTTGTAAAACACACAATCCTGTTCTGGAAGGAGCTTCATGAAAGCAGAATGTATCTATCTTTAGCTGTTGCGTACAGACTGCTTTTAGCTATTCATTTGTTGTGGGCAATACTGATACTTACAATGGACTTCGGATTTGCTCATTGATTATGATTGGTTGGCTTTCATGTCATTTTCATGTGCTTTCTTTTCAATCAGTGGTTTTCTTTCCGTTTCTTGTGTTTGTCCCTCTCCTTAAGCAGTGTTTCTTTACCATCCTTTTGATAGGAGTTTTTGTACATTCAGGGACAGATTTTTTTCTTTTTCATTCAGCACTCCAAGGAAGTGCATTTGTTATCTTGCGTTCTCCCATGTGCACTCATCCCCACCCAGATCAGTACCCTGCGCCTTTTGTTTGGCTGCCCCCTTATTCTGTTTGCCCATTGCTTCCCTTTTCTCCTGTTTTGTTTTTCATTTTAACCCCCCCACCCTACACTCCCATTGCTCCATCTTTCTGCTGCATCTGCCACTCATCAGCGTGTATTTTAATCAACACCACCTCTTGCCCACCTGCTCCACTGTTGCTCCCGCTGTTATGGTCTTTGTTTATTTTGTGTTTTGGAGGTGCTAGCAGCACTTGGATGTCAGGCCACTCCTTTATTTAAAGAAATTCTCTTTTGCGCTCCTTTGATTATTTTTTAATTTAAAGTACGAGGATGGGCTTCCACCATCTTGGAACAGTAAATGAAAAACTAAATCGCCGCCACATTGACGATCCATGCTGTTGTGGTGGCTCATCCTTCCATATGTTGTCACGCTAGGCCTGCCATAGCCTGGCGATGCATAAGTGTGCAGGTGTCACCGTGCATGCATGCATACACATCGCTCAAGGCTTGGCCACTGTTTGAACTTTTATGGTAACGATTTCTTTTAATGCAACCCCACTCATCCAATGAATTTGTAATTAGTGCTTCTTTATATTAATTAACGAAAATGTGGTTAGGGCATCACTTGGCTGATTAATATATTGCTGTCCTTTTCAGTAAAGGCATACTTAAACCCAAACTGTAAATATCAAAGCACTTTGATTAGGTTTTTAAGACATCCTAATTTATGAGAAAACAAAAAGTGAGAGCCAGATATTGTACACTGTTAAGGATAATAATTTTATGGAATTTGACCAGTAAGCTATGTGAGAGTACAGTCATGATATAAGGTATGGCTAAGTTCCCACAACACCCACAGAGACGACCAGAATTCAGTCAGGGTAATCTAGACTTATCTTTGGTAGGTTGATCTGACGAGCAGGACAAACTTCCTAGAAAATGCATGAAATGTGTTGTTGTACAAGCCAACCAAGAAGCAAAAAATATAAAGGTCCATACCAACGTAAGACAGGTGAGAATACAAATGAATAAGTAAATGAGGCACAAAATTAGAAAGTTAGGCAAGAATTTCAAATTTTAGTTGAAAGGATCAAAGGACTATTGAATACAAGTTCATAAGACCAATTGTGTTGAAAATCAATGGAAAGTAGAAACGTTGCCAAAATTGGTCATTTTTCTTTGAGCGGCCCGACCAGGACGTAGGCATCTCAAGTGGCTGACTCGTAACCGCACATTTTTGACTTAAAGTTGGTTGGTCAGAAAAAACCTACCTGGTGGCTATTTTAAATCAGAGCTCCACTAGGTGTGTATATCGAATTAATGTGCTCTTGGTGAATCTCAAACATTTATTTGCAAAAGGACTGATTTAGACAAGAAGACCAAATTAACACAGATGATGAACTGGCTCATGGTCAGATACAAAGGAGCAAACAAAGGATTTTCAATCAGAATTGCATTTTTGAAAGATTATTTTAATTCCAGGTCTTCCCGGATGAGTACTGAGGCCTTAGTTTATTTTGGAGAACAGATGACCAGGCTCATCCCCAACTTGTGGTGGTCCGAGATTTCTGGTACTGGAATATACTCTTTTGGCACAGGACATTTCTAGTCATCAGCAGTACAGGCTCTCAGCAAGCAACATAAACAATAGGCAAAGATCCCAGTTGTTCTGTGGATCTGTTCAAGTAACTGTCTCTCCCATTACTTGAAAGCAAACCCTTCGGACCTAGGCTAAGGCCATAGTTAGGACTACCTTCCAATCCACATCCAGTAGGCAGTAGGGTTTCTTCTCGGTATAACATGCAGTCACTTCTTTCGACCTTATTATGTTATTGTTCCAACGTTTGAGGAGTGAAACATTAGCTGGTAATGTACTATCTAGTTTGGTTAATGTAATATCTAGTCTACAGTGCTTTTACTCCAAATGACATAATTCCAGAGAGTGACTGTTGGTAATGAACCTCTTCCAGAATCCATTGCAGGTAAGTGTCCAGCCTGGAGCATTTCCTCATCGGGAAGGGGCTCTAGTCTGTGCACCAACGCAACACTTTTTAGAGCCACTCAGTTCAAAGGTATCATAATGCATTCTGGTAGTACTTTGGAAGAAGCTTCCATAAAGCTTAATAGCGTGATAGTATTTAAAATGTGGGGATAGCAGTGCTCAAAGGCAACACATACTACCCAGGCCAGCTCGTCCCACTTATCTCCTGTTTTTCTTAATCCCTCTGAAGACTTCACCAAGGCAAAGGGTCATTTGGAGGTATGAATCGGCCCTACTTTCCAACTTGGGAAAAGTAAAGTAATTATTGGCTGAAAAGTTAATCCTTTTCTATTTCTGATATATCGAAAGGTAATACAAATAGCCAACCTCTATCTTCACATTTGTTCTTTTCAAGCACCATTTCACATGTTGGTACTCCTAACCTCCAACTCGACTAAATAGGAATGTGCTGCAAAATTAATAATTCAGAGAAATACGAGCCAACAGGCCAGACTGCTTTTTCGCTTGGTCTGTGCAGTCCACAGAGCTAATTTCATTTGTTACGTAATATCTATTTTTGCACTGCTAGGAATGTTTCTCCCACAAAAAAATCAGGTTTTAAGCTGTGCTGCTCCTGTCATTAACAGATGTCAATTTCAGACCTACACAACTTCTGCTTTTGTTGGTTTTGGAACCTAAGCAGGACTCCTAGTGGTGCAACAAGTGCTTCAAAGCGTTGAGGAGCGGGAAGCTTAGAACAGGTTTCTGGTCTCCTGGCCGCTTCCAGTGCCTGCAACCTTCCCAGCCTCAAAGGAATTTCCAATGCCGATGTTGATATGGAGCAGTTCCTACATTCCATTAAGGCATCGTTTTGGATGGGTGTGGTTTCCTCTGGCGTGCATGCAACCCCGTTGGGGACACCCTTGAGTTTAGCCTCTGGACTGGAACACCTCCAGTGGGATTTCACTCAGTGACTGTCTGCCCAGTTCCGTGCCACAAAGCGCGCTGTGATAGTGAAACGGCCCCAACACCTCCCAGTACTCTGACAAAGGTTCCTGCTCCTCTATCCCGCCGAGTACCAGTTTAGACATCGCCAGTGCAGATTTCTGTGCTTCCACCAATATCAGCTCCTCCTTATGGCCATTGCTGGAGTCAAAATCTTTCCTCATGCGATTCAGAAGGGAGGGGCAGCACATTGTGGAAGATGCCAGGTATACGGAAAGTACCCAGTCTGGTCCTGCGTCGAGAAAAAAATACTGGCAAACACTGGCGGCCGGATTATACACTGATACAATCTGAATCCCCCAAATAACTTTCCATAATGGTGGTGACATTGGTGGCACAGCCAACTTGCTCCCTGCTGCTGACTCAGTTCCCTCAGAGTACTTGGCAAAAATGACAGTGGTCTGGCCACATCACCATAAGTGTTGTTAAGGGCCACCACACCTGGAGGTGGCCTCATTCATTGTTGGTCTGAGGAAGACGGATAAAGTGCTGAAATTGCTGCTTCCATCAGTGGAAAAACGTCCCATTTTTTGACTGAAATATTTCAGTCCTCTTCAGTGGCAGCCACCTACATGGAATCTAAAATGTTGGAAGCCATGAGCAAAAAGATGTTTTCAGCCTGGAGCGTGGACTAAGATCCATGAATACCACTAGGCACAGGCACTATGGGAGATGGTGGTGCCAAATCTGACTCGCCACCTAACAAACTCCTTTGCAGAGGTTGAGAAGGATTTAAAGGACGCTCCTCTCCAGATCTTAAGACACGACTGAAAGCTATAGCTTCAGTAGACAGGGCCCTGGTGTCGTGCAGAAGGCATGTTTGGCTGCATTCTATGTTTTTTCTCCCTCTGTAAAAGCTGGCCTGGTGGATATCCCTTTTCATAGTTTGCTCCTTTTTGGAGAAAATGCTGTTTTAGCCCTGGAACGCTTAAAGACCAGAACGGCAACTGTAAGTCGACCTGGCATATCCAGACCATGATTTTCACAGGCACACAAAGATGTTTTTGGAGGTACTTAAGGCTACTTCCTTTTCTTCAGCCTGAATGACTGCCCATCCAACTGCCTAACCATCTTAGCTCCCTTGGTGCTGTTATTGGCACAATTCAATATATCAATGTCCTGAACAAGGGGCCTGCACAGAAATATGAAGATTGATTAAAAGATGTTGCTACCTGCAACAAGCAGAGTTATGCTGCTGTTGGACAGGCCACATGAAGGGCTCGCTCCCTCCCCGCAGGACAGGGCCCGGGCCACCGTCAGCGCCATTGCCCGGCCCAGCCGCCATCTTGGACACGGCACCGCGCGGCCTCAGCCCGACCCCAACCCTGGGCCTGGCCAGGCCCCGACATCCCGGCACCACCCTCCACCCAGGAGGTGAACGGACCACTTGGCAGGTCAATGGGAGTAAGAAGTGTCGATGGCTCTCCCCCGCCAGGTGCCGAGCACCCCCAGCCTCCTCGGGCGCTGGCTCCACCCCCCTGCTGGGTGTCTGGACTCCCTCATCCCAGACCTCCCGACCCCCAAGAGCGAGGGTCCGGACATCAAAGGGCGCCAGACCTATAACTGGGGCCGCCCCAGGACAGGAAGGCAGTTGTATCCTGGAGTCGAGAGACACCGCGACGAACTCATCCTTGACGGACTG
This sequence comes from Lissotriton helveticus, assembly GCF_964261635.1. Classification (NCBI taxonomy): domain Eukaryota; kingdom Metazoa; phylum Chordata; class Amphibia; order Caudata; family Salamandridae; genus Lissotriton; species Lissotriton helveticus. Next base: position 1,192,876,135 of record NC_136068.1, read on the forward strand.
CTGGCGCTGCCACAGCCCTGCCTTGTGAACTCTTGTCCTGCCTGCTGGCGCTGCCGCGGCCCTCTGCAACCTTCATCCTCGTGGGACCTGCTGGCGCTGCCGCGGCCCTCTGCAACCTTCATCCTCGTGGGACCTGCTGGCGCTGCCGCGGCCCTCTGCAACCTTCATCCTCGTGGGACCTGCTGGCGCTGCCGCGGCCCTCTGCAACCTTCATCCTCGTGGGACCTGCTGGCGCTGCCGCGGCCCTCTGCAACCTTCATCTTCGTGGGACCTGCTGGCGCTGCCGCAGCTCGTTGCAACCTGCATTCTCGTGGGACCTGCTGGCGCTGCCGCGGCCCGTAGTAACCTTCATCCTCGTGGGACCTGCTGGCGCTGCCGCGGCCCGTTGCACCCTGCATTCTCGTGGGACCTGCTGGCGCTGCCGCGGCCCGTTGTAACCTTCATCCTCGTTGGGACCTGCTGGCGCTGCCGCGGCCCGTTGCCACCTACGACCTCTTCGGGACCTGCCGGCGCTGCCGCGGTCTGACCCATCCGAACACCGAGCTCGAGGATTGTGAGCTATCACCGTTACAAACCCGTACCCGTGGGTACCAAGACTGTCCCGCTACCCCCTTCCCTTACTAGAGACTAGAATTGAGAGGATCATCGTGTCCTGATCGCCTTGTATCGTACCACACTACTACCAGAAGTGCCTATAAAAGGTGTTACCCTAATCTTTGTGTGGTGTCCATCTGTGGGGGGGAAGTTACCTGTCTGTGCGATCACTGTGCTCGGCCGACCCTCCAGGTCCCCGTCTAACATTGGTGGCTAGCGGCGCGATCCGAACCAACGCGTACCGTACAGACAGTAACTCACCCTACGACTAAAACCACAATGACGACCAAAGAGAGCGGATCGGCGGAGAAGTTCCAGATGGAAAAGCTGGAAGAATACAACCACCGAGAACTCAAACAATTTTGCATGGACTTAGGCATTGCTACCACCGGGCTAAGCACAAAAGAAGACTTCAAAAACGCCCTAGAGGCCTGGACAGAGACAAATACCGCAACCCCCCGGGACCCCGCAGCCCCGGAAGTCAACACCACCCGGACGGAGGAACGGAGAACAGGCCCCTCCCATGAAGAGATCCAAGAGCGGGAAAAAAATAGATTACACGAGTTAGACTTGGCACGACTCAGATTAGACGGAGAATTGAAACTGGCGGAACAAAAAATAAACTTAGAACACTTACGGCTCAGAGAAGAGCGAGAGGAAAAACAGAGACAGAGAGACCTCGAAGAAAAAAGACTGGCATACGAGCACGAGTGCAAACTAGCGGAGATAGAAATACGCAAACTGAACAAAAACCTAGGGGTGCCCGAGCAACCGCACTCCCCGGGTCCTACCGAGCAGAAGGTCCACATCCCCAAGGATGTGGTCCGAGAATATCACCGGAACGACGACATACAGCAGTGGTTCAAGGCCTATGAGATTGCCATGACCGCCCACCGGGTCGCTCGAAGTGACTGGGGAGCCGGTCTATGGGGGAGATTTGTCAACGAGGGTCGTGATGCCCTGCTGCAGCTTCCGGACCATCAAATGACGTCCTATGACCACATGAAGGCCGCCCTCCTCAGTCGATATGGACTTACACCCGAAATGTACCGCCAGAGGTTCCGCAACTGCACCCGGATCCCAGGTACGACGTGGTTGGAATACGTGAACTATTTCAGCCGAGCCTTCGAGGGGTGGATCAAGGGTAACAACGTAACCACTTACGAACAACTCTTCAATCTCATTGTGTGGGAGCACCTCTCCAACAACTGCTTTGTCGAGCTCAGGCAGCACCTCCTCGACAGTAAATTGACTGAACCCCGGCAGCTCGCCACCGAGGCTGACCGGTGGGAGAGCACCCGAGTGGCCCGGAGTGGGCCGAATGAGCAGAACAGAACCAACCAAGGTCACCATCGTCCCCGAGGAGGAGGAGGAGGCCCGGGCCGGGGCAGAGACGCCGCCCCGGTCGCACCCACTAACGCCACCCCGGCCCCAGCAGGCCGGGGAAACCCCCCGATGCGCCCGGGGTTCCGAGCTAACGTGACGTGTCATCGATGCCAGCGAGTCGGCCACTACGCCAGTGACCCGACCTGCCCGAAGAACCAGGCCCCCGGGCCCCGCCAGATGGCGGCCGCCGCCCTGGGAGAAGAACAAATCTCCGAAGACACGGAGACCTATGAGTCGGAGCAGTTCGAGTGGGAACCCGCCGCCATGACCCTGGCATGCCTAGGAGGAAGAGACATGGTCCCGCGGACTCCCCTGCCCGCCAACACTCGGAAGTACAGCCAATGGGTGAGCATCAATGGGCGCAAGGCCGAGGCCCTGCGTGACACCGGGGCCAGTGTGACGGCCTTCCGCTGTCACCTGGTGACCCCAGAACAAATCCTACCAAACGTACTTTGCCCCGTCCGATCGGCGGATAACTCGGAGAGCCTGTGTCGGATGGCCTGCGTCCCCTTCGAATGGGGAGGAGTGTCCGGCATGCTGAAAGTAACTGTCCGTGACGATGCCCCCGTAGACTGCCTCCTGGGGAACGATCTCGAGAGCTCCCCGTGGGCCACTGTGGAAAGAAGAGAGCATCTGGGGATGTTGGGTCTCCCGGACTGGGCGTGCGTAACCACCCGGTCCATGGCCACCCGCACCATCCCTAGACCAGAAGAACCAGAATGGGCAGCACCTCCGCCCTCGATCACTCCAGAAGAAGACTTCCTCCAGACCGACCACCCGGACCCCACCCCAGAGGGGTCCACACAGCCCCCCGAGCTTCCCGACCTGGCTCAGTGGCGTCAAGAAGGGGGGCCCACCCAGGAACAATTCCGGCAGGAGCAAAAGACCTGCCCCTCCCTCGAGGGATTGCGACAGCAAGCGCTCGCCCAGAGCCAAGGAGACACCACCGGGGCCCACTGGGTTTATTGGGACAATGATCTCTTGTACAGCGAACAGAAAATCGCAGAACTGGGGGCCGGGCGAGTGCTGGTGGTGCCCCTCCACTTCAGAGACTTCCTGTTGAACCTAGCCCATGATGTCCCCCTGGCCGGGCACCTGGGCCAAGACAAGACCTACCACCGCCTGGTGACTCACTTTTTTTGGCCCAAAATGAGAAATGACGTATCCAACCATTGCCGGTCCTGCCCGACCTGCCAGGCCAGTGGGAAGAGCGGCCGCAAACTCAAGGCACCCCTACAACCATTCCCCGTGGTGACCACCCCGTTCGAAAGGGTGGGAATAGACATTGTGGGGCCCCTGGACCCCCGAACAGCACAGGGACATCGCTTCATCCTGGTCCTGGTGGATCACGCTACCCGCTATCCTGAGGCGGTCCCCCTTCGTACGATAACAGCCCCAGTAGTGGGTCGAGCCTTGATGGGGATCTTCTCTCGAGTGGGCTTCCCCCGGGAAGTCGTCAGCGACAGGGGTACGAACTTTATTTCAAAGTATATGAAATCCCTCTGGCAGCAGTGCGGAGTCACTTACCGATTCACCACCCCCTATCACCCCCAGGGGAACGGACTGGTCGAGCGGTTCAACCGCACCCTCAAGGGGATGATCATGGGGCTGGAAGAACCCCTACGCCGCCAGTGGGACGTGCTACTACCGTGCCTCCTCTTCGCCTACCGAGAAGTCCCCCAGAAGTCCCTCGGCTTCAGCCCCTTCGAACTCCTGTACGGACACCCCGTTCGCGGGCCTCTCAGCCTAGTGAAGGAGGAATGGGAAATGGCCCCCCTAAAGACCCCTCCGGACGTCTACAAATACCTCCTGACCCTCCGTAATCAGACCCGGAAATTCAGGGAGATCGCTAAAGCCAATCTGGAGGCCAGTCAAGAGGACATGAAGAAGTGGTACGACCAACATGCCTCCTCCATCGAGTTTGAACCGGGTCAGCAGGTATGGGTGATGTCCCCCATCGAACCATGTGCCTTGCAGGACAAATGGACGGGGCCCTTCAAGGTGGTCGAGCGCAGGAGCCCCGTCACCTATCTCATCGACCTGGAGTCCCCCCGGAACCCCCTCCGGGTCCTCCACGCCAACCGACTCAAACCCCACTTCGTGCGCTCAGAGCTCAGCCTGCTGATGGCTACCGACAGTGGCGCAGAAGGAGACTCCGAGCCCCTCCCTGACCTACTGAGGACCCGGGAAAGAGATGGTTCGGTGGACGGGGTCCGACTCTCTGAGGCCCTGACCCCAGAGCAGCGTCAAGATTGCCGGGCCCTCCTGCTGCCGTTCGCAAACCTGTTCTCTCTCGCACCCGGAGTCACCTCCTGGTGTCTGCACGACGTGGACACGGGGGACAGTCCTCCTGTTCGACACCGGGCGTACCGAGTACCGGATCGGGTACGTACATGCATCCAAGAAGAAGTCTCCAAGATGCTCGCCCTCGGAGTCATCGAACCTTCGGACAGTCCCTGGGCCAGCCCGGTCGTCCTGTTCCCCAAGGCCGCGGCCCCGGGCACCACCCCTGAACTCCGGTTCTGCATTGACTATCGGGGTCTGAACGCGGTCACCCGAACCGACGCTCACCCTATCCCCCGAGCAGATGAACTAGTCGACCGCATGGGGGCAGCCCGCTACCTAAGCATCTTCGACCTGACAGCGGGCTACTGGCAGATCGGCCTCACCCCCAGAGCCCAAGAACGTTCCGCTTTCTCCACCCCGGATGGGCACTACCATTTCAGAGTGATGCCCTTCGGCATGAAGAACGCTCCAGCCACTTTTCAAAGACTGGTGAACCAGGTATTGGCAGGCCTCGAAGAATTCAGCGCCGCCTACCTGGACGACATCGCGGTATACAGCCGCCACTGGACGGATCACCTCCGCCACCTCAGAGAGGTCCTGCAGGCCCTCCAACAGGCCGGCCTCACCATAAAGGCCAGCAAGTGCCAAATCGGCCAGGGGTCCGTGACCTACCTCGGACACCAAGTGGGGAGCGGTCTGGTGGCCCCCCTCCAACTCAAGGTAGCTGCCATTCAGTCCTGGCAACCCCCCGAGACACAAACCGAGGTCCGAGCCTTCCTGGGGCTCACCGGATACTACCGGCGGTTTGTAAGGGACTATGGCAGCATTGTGGGGCCCCTCACGGAGCTCACGTCTAAGAACCACCCAAAAAGAGTCAACTGGACTCCCGACTGTCAAGCAGCCTTCGAGACGCTGAAGGCCGCCATGTGCACCGCTCCGGTGCTCCAGGCCCCCGACTACAGCCGCGAGTTCATTGTGCAGACCGATGCCTCCGACCATGGTATTGGGGCCGTCCTCTCCCAACTGAACCCCGAAGGAGTGGACCAACCCGTGGCCTTCATCAGCAGACGCCTACTGCCCCGAGAACAGCGCTGGAGCACCATTGAGCGAGAGGCCTTCGCAGTGGTATGGGCCCTCAAGAAGCTCCGGCCGTACCTCTTCGGAACCCATTTCCGGGTACAGACAGATCATCGGCCCCTGCAATGGCTCATGCAGATGCGGGGGGAGAACCCCAAACTATTGCGATGGTCCATCTCCCTGCAGGGGATGGACTTCACTGTGGAGCATCGTCCTGGCCAAGACCACGCCAACGCGGATGGCCTGTCCCGCTTTTTCCGCCTCGACGAGGAAAGTCCCCAAGAAGATGGGTGACTCTCCCCGCCTTCAGCTGGGGGGGACGCATGTTGGACAGGCCACATGAAGGGCTCGCTCCCTCCCCGCAGGACAGGGCCCGGGCCACCGTCAGCGCCATTGCCCGGCCCAGCCGCCATCTTGGACACGGCACCACGCGGCCGCGCGGCCTCAGCCCGACCCCAACCCTGGGCCTGGCCAGGCCCCGACATCCCGGCACCACCCTCCACCCAGGAGGTGAACGGACCACTTGGCAGGTCAATGGGAGTAAGAAGTGTCGATGGCTCTCCCCCGCCAGGTGCCGAGCACCCCCAGCCTCCTCGGGCGCTGGCTCCACCCCCCTGCTGGGTGTCTGGACTCCCTCATCCCAGACCTCCCGACCCCCAAGAGCGAGGGTCCGGACATCAAAGGGCGCCAGACCTATAACTGGGGCCGCCCCAGGACAGGAAGGCAGTTGTATCCTGGAGTCGAGAGACACCGCGACGAACTCATCCTTGACGGACTGCTGGCGCTGCCACAGCCCTGCCTTGTGAACTCTTGTCCTGCCTGCTGGCGCTGCCGCGGCCCTCTGCAACCTTCATCCTCGTGGGACCTGCTGGCGCTGCCGCGGCCCTCTGCAACCTTCATCCTCGTGGGACCTGCTGGCGCTGCCGCGGCCCTCTGCAACCTTCATCCTCGTGGGACCTGCTGGCGCTGCCGCGGCCCTCTGCAACCTTCATCCTCGTGGGACCTGCTGGCGCTGCCGCGGCCCTCTGCAACCTTCATCCTCGTGGGACCTGCTGGCGCTGCCGCGGCCCTCTGCAACCTTCATCTTCGTGGGACCTGCTGGCGCTGCCGCGGCCCGTTGCAACCTGCATTCTCGTGGGACCTGCTGGCGCTGCCGCGGCCCGTAGTAACCTTCATCCTCGTGGGACCTGCTGGCGCTGCCGCGGCCCGTTGCACCCTGCATTCTCGTGGGACCTGCTGGCGCTGCCGCGGCCCGTTGTAACCTTCATCCTCGTTGGGACCTGCTGGCGCTGCCGCGGCCCGTTGCCACCTACGACCTCTTCGGGACCTGCCGGCGCTGCCGCGGTCTGACCCATCCGAACACCGAGCTCGAGGATTGTGAGCTATCACCGTTACAAACCCGTACCCATGGGTACCAAGACTGTCCCGCTACCCCCTTCCCTTACTAGAGACTAGAATTGAGAGGATCATCGTGTCCTGATCGCCTTGTATCGTACCACACTACTACCAGAAGTGCCTATAAAAGGTGTTACCCTAATCTTTGTGTGGTGTCCATCTGTGGGGGGGAAGTTACCTGTCTGTGCGATCACTGTGCTCGGCCGACCCTCCAGGTCCCCGTCTAACAGCTGCTTTTTATCAGCCAGCGCAACACCCAAGTATCTAGGGCTCATTGTGGACCTACTGGTGCACTGTGGCAACCTTATAGTAGACGGGTTCATTCTATAGTTTCTGGGTGTTATGTTTAATTCTAGGTTTATATAATTGGTACTGATGCTTTGCGCTGTGTTTGACTGCTAATTAAAAAGTAGTAATATATTGGGGATGGGATTTTTCCTTTTCCCTTTTTGCACTATGATGGTGCTAGAATTGGGCGAATAAGTAGCAGGGTGACCTTAATGCGAACACTGCCATGTTGAATTTTGATGAGACTGCCACAGTGTGTTTTAAGTTATTTTATAAAGATAAAAAAAGAATCCATTCACACTTCCCTAACATTGTTAGCTATCCAGGATAATAAATGTCCAATATCACTTTGTAGCACCTGAACAGGACTCTTCTGGTTCCTCCCATAGTTCTACCCCCACAGACCTAAGAGAACAATGAAGACAATTAATGTCTACCCCTGCACCTTTTAACAAATGTAATATATTCTTCCCTGTTGGGGAGTATGAACATTCTGCCACTTGAAATACACCTTCGGGCCTGCATTTATTGGATGGATTATTGCGGAGTTCCTGATAACGCAATAATTGATGTAGTTACCCAGCTTGTGGCACCTCAACATCACGAGCCTCACCCTTTGCCATAACTGAGGGTACAATTTGCTAGTATCTTGAACTACAAGCAAAAGTACTTTGAAATGTTGTGGGCCATAAACTTTTAATGAGTTGAGCACTTCACGATAGTGGGCATCCATCTACCAAGGCGACTGGATTGAGGCCTCTGTTGTCCACACACATGGTGATTTCTGTAGTAGCTCTTGCCCTGAGTACCCCACCGATCATCCAAGTCTGCTTCCTCAACCTGCTGCCCAAAACCTCTACCCCTTTCAGCAACAAGTACCTATAAAAACTCTATGGTATGATGCCCAGGCAGCAAGATGAGAAAGAGCACCAGCGTGAAGCTGGGGTCCTGGCACTCTTCCCATTTCTCTATTCACATCTCACTTTCTGTCGATTCCCGTAGTTTATATAGAATCCCTGCCACCATACAATACCTTCATCTTGGCTGTATCTCAAGCCCACCTGAGCTTCACCTCTTCATAAAATGTGGAATTGAAGGAGCTTCCCTTTTCTACATCAAATGCAAGGCATACAAGGCGCAAATAATAAGTCTCCCTTGATTTTTAAAAACGTCATTTTATTATTTTCTGTTTGGACATTTTTGGGATGAAATCTCTGTTCCCTTGCCTGATCATTCCAGGCTACCAATATAACTGCACGTTTTGGATACTCAAAAGGCTTCTCCATGTAGACCCCCCTCTGCCCCCGTCAATGACAGCATGCTTGTGAGCTAGACCCAGTTTGGAAACAATTACTCCTGCCCACTTGTAGTATTTATATATTACTTTCTCAAAGTCTGTATTCTTTGGTTAGTTGAAGACCACTTCAGTGTGTAATGAGTAGGTTTAGCATGAAAGCAGTCCTACTTATGAGGCACAGTTACAGTTTGTGCAATCGCAACGAACTCACAACATTTTAATACCCTGTTCCTCGCATAATGAAATAAGAAAAGTCAGGTAGAAGCAAGTTTGGTATTTCTGCTTTGGAAGTCTATGATGTGAAACAGTAGAATTTCACAAATGTAGTACATGATCCATTGTGAGTTCCCATAACAGTAAAGCACATAAGTATTTTCTTTGAAGAATGGCAGGCCGTATGTGGTTGGCAAGGTGAAGGGAGCCTTGTGCACTGTTGGTGGTATCTTAAGGAAGTGCTTGCCCTCAGTAAACTTCTCTGGACTCAACATGGACCATTTAAAGTATTTTGGTGGATCAGGCGGCCCAGATTACTGGAAAG